>NC_046291.1:15060000-17460000 GCF_004115265.2 Rhinolophus ferrumequinum | reverse complement strand
GTGGAGATAGAAAATTGGCCATAATCATTCTTCTGTGCATTTCCCTGGCTATTTCAAGAGGTGTGTAGATGATGAATGTTTGCAGCCATTCTTGTGACTGCTGAAAGACACTTATTATTTATGACCTGAGATCTGGGTGGTGATTGCTGTCATTAATAATGATAGTTTAGCCCCGGGGCTGGGGAGACAGCAGATCTGGAGTCTCTCTGCTTAGCCTGACATTCCTGTGACAAGGGAGTTAGGGCTGTAAAGACCAAAGCACTTAGGACCAGCATCGGGAGTGCTAGATTTCAAATTCCTTCCTCAGTCAAGAGCAGGCGCTTGGGGGCCCAGGGCAGGGGTCTCCCTCTAAATGTGGAAACCACTGCTGGCTAATAGATTGAAGCTGGGAGCTCCTAGGGACCTGGTGGAATCAAACAACTGTGTTCATTAAGAGAGCCAGGAAGCAGCCATGGGGGTCTTGTCCATGACAACTTGGCAGGACACAAAGTATTTTACCAAAAGGAATCTCACAGCTGGAAGGAGCAGGTGCAGGCAGAGCAGAGCCAGTGCAAAAGCTGGAGAGAGATTAAGGCAGGAAGGAAATTGGATTTTCCCAAGTTTCAAAGGGGAGGGGTGTGCTAGGAGGAGAAAAGTGGTAAGAAAAAGAGACAGAGAGACTGAAATTGATTTAGGACTTGAAATAAATATCCTTCACCAGTAAAGGGTTGTCATTTTGCATTTTAACAATTTAACAGGCAAAAAGCCTCAGCATTAACTGAATTCATACCTTCAACAGAAAGGGAGATTATCAGTTGCTAAACAGGAAAAACTAAAACTAAACAGAAAATTTTCACATCCTTCATTCCCCCAGGAGCAGGACCGGGGGCTAGGAAAAATGCGTCTCCTTGCTGACCCTCCACTTCTCTCGTGTTCCCCTGTCTCTGGACAATGGGACACCCTGGTGGTGGCCCCATCGTCCAGCTCTGGATAGATGATCAGCCAGTGGCATGTTCTCCCCAGGGCAAAGAAGACCAGTCCCAGCAACCACAGCAGGGAGGCTTTTCTGCCAGACAATGGTAAAGTGGAAGGTAGCCACCACATTTTCAGGAAGCTATGGAGTTCTACCCCTAATCCTTAGGTTCAACTTGGGCCATATTTCCTCCCCCACTTCCTCTAACTCCAAGCATTTGGAAGTAGTCTTACTTCTTTTCTAGACTTCATTCCACAAAACAAAAAACAGAACACAACAATAACAAGAAAAGGTCAACTAGGTATAATAGCGCAATAAACTATATTTTAATTTTTTATATTTACTTACATTTTAAACTATATTTTATTATATTTGATATATATTTTAAATTCTATTTTTATATACATGACCAATACAGGGTCATGAAATGCGGAAAGAAGACCTGTGCCCATTCTCGAGAAGGAAGGGTGTTTTATCCAAATATTCAGATCACCCTGTGGCTGAGAACACACTCTTCCCTTATAAGTACTGAGGGACCCAGGCTGTCTTTTGTCTCCTTGATATTAGCCCCTCCAGATGTGTCACCACAGAAGATTTTGGAAGGGAGTTAAGGTGCTTACATTCAAAGACAATGGAAATTATATTGGAAAAAATCTTGTTATTATTTATACAGTCTTTAAACACTGATTGACATTCTACAAAGTCATTCTCACGTACATTATTCTATTTAGTCTTCCAAATAACCCCATGAGTCAGGTGATATTTTGATCCTTATTTTCTAGTTGAAGAAACCGAGGCTCAGAAAGCCTGCAGCAAGCAGGACCCAGGTCACACAGCTGGTAAACAGATCTGTGTGACTCTAAATCTCTTACTCCTTCCCCTACCCATTGCCTTAATCCTCTGGAAGGCGGGGATTGGTAGTGAACTCTGCGGGGGCCGCACACGGAGACTTCTGCAGGCAACTGTTTAATTAAAGCTGCAGGAGGAGGGTCTCTTTTCCCACTGCCCCTGAGTTGATTCTCTGTGCTTATTCCCCAACATGCTCCTATCTGCTCTGTGCCCTTGCCTCTTCATATGCAATGTACCGTCTTCAACTCCGACACCTATTCCATACACCAGATTGCTGCATTTGCTGGAGTGGCTAGAAATGTGCAAAAGAATATGTATAGCCCCAATACCCAGCCCGCACCCTTTCCACTCTAAAACTCCTGCCAGAGAGCACAGGGCCATTGGTTTGGAAAGTGGACCAAAAATAACAGGGAAAATTAAGGAGGATGTACCCAGAAAATATTTGTTGAACTGATTATTCCCCACACAAGTCCACTGAACACATCACATCAGATATCTTGATCTCTCAGGCTCTAGCCAATTCTTATATCCTTCTTATTTTTGTCTGACCTCTTTTCAGTCAGGACCAGAACCTGGCTCAGTATACCAACCAGAACAGAAGTGCATTCAAACTCACCTGTGAGACGTGTGAAAGGACCACATCTGGATTTTGCTCCTTAGGTCTATCTTTATGCTGCTGCACTTTCCCTGGATCACTTCCTGCATCTGGCCACTCCCTCATCCAGGAATCTTCAACGGTTCTTTACTGACTCCAGGATTAATTCCAAATTTCTCAGCAAGGCATTTTACAACTCCATACCATTCAAACACTACTCATGTAGGGCATGTATAGGATAGATGGATGGAAGGATGGATGGATGGATGGATGGATGGATGGATGGATGGATAAATAAATAAATAAATAAATAAATAAATAAATAAATAAATGGACAAATGAATCTAATACTCAACTTCCTGTCAGAACATTTCCTCTGTGTCCATTAGGGAGCAGTAGTATTCTATCTGCCTCTGGGAAAAAAATTAAAGACTTTATCCCCTTTTCCTTCATATCCCCTTCCCATACACACACACCTCTACTACTGTTGACATATTACTCTCTATAGTTTCATGGTTCATAATCTAACCTACATCAGTTGAAAGGGGCCAGGGGAAGAGCCACACCCTAAAATGTGAACTATCTTGGAGCCCCAGGCTCTAAGACTTGTAGGATTCATGAAAAACGTCGACTCAAGTAACTCCCTTCTTAAGACTTCATTTCCTGGTTTGTAAAATTGAGGCCTTCAGATGTGGAGCAGAATTGAGAGCTCAAAAATCCCTCTTTGTTTGGGAATAAGCAATTTTCTCCAATTTTTAAGACATCAGTCATCTAGAGAATATGACTGCTGAAAATATTTAGAAAACGCCCCAAAGAAATTGCAAATCACTGTAGCCTTGAATGTAGCCAATAAATAAATCACGACCCTTGCCTAAAGCTGTGTGAGAAGCCAGGGGTGCCCAAACTGAGCAGCTCCTGAGAGGGACTCAGGGTATCCAGGTAGATGGTCAAGGTCAAGTTCACCCCTGCTACCTACTACTGCTCCTACAGCAGAGCCATCTAGGGAGGTGATCTGAGCAATCTGAGGAGACCCAATCTTTCATCATTTCCCTCAGTATTACAACGCTTGGTATCTCTGAGCCATAGTACACATTCTCTTCCATGGTCAAATTAACCTAACATCCCTCTTGTATCATTCTTAATCTTTTTAGTCATCCTAATGAAGAGCCCTGAGGCATATTTACTGCTTCCTGGAGAGCAAGAGTTTTTTTTCAAAATAGCGATATTTGCTATTATTTTTTATGAGCCCACACTCTTTCCCTAATGATAGTTGCTTATTGGTCCAGGGTGAAGAAGTAAGTGGTTTTCCCTTCCTTAGTGCAAAGTCATAAACACACTCTCCCCTATTTTCTTCCAATACTTTCATGTGCATATTGTCAAGGTTTTTGCTCCCTTGCTTGCTCCTCAAACTTCTCCTCACCCACCCTCTACCCTGTGATACTTCCATCTGTGAAGTAAGAAGCACCCTTATATGAACTCTCAACCATCTCAAGCTCCAAGGTAGCCTGCTACCAGGTCTGTCCCAGTGCTGCTCTATTAGACACATAAGCATTGACCTAAAACAACATGTTACACCCTGGATCTAGTGGAAGCTGACCCAGAAACTTCACGTGGCCAAAGGTAGAACACAAGAATTAGGAATCATAGTCCTGTGCTCTCTGATTCTGTGTAGTCTCAGACATGTCCCCTTCCCTCTCGAGGCCTGATTTTCCTTCCGTAAAAGGGGAAGAATCAACTGATTCCTAATATCAGTGACACTTATAAAGCAACTCTGAAAAGCCTACTACCAGGAAATGTGAACAAACATTATGAAGAAAGGCATAGAGAATTCTGATTAAAGGGTAAAATAGTGTGTTTATGTGTATTTATGTAAGTTGTCCCAGATTAATCTGTAAATTTAATGCAATCACAATTTTCAGGAAACCTGATAAGATGATTCTAAAATTGACATGGAAAAACAAGTGAGTAAGAATAATAAAGAAAATATTGGGTAGCAGAGAGATCCAAGATGGTGGAGTATATAAACACTGTGCATTCTTACTTCCATGAACACATTAAAATTACAACTAAATTATAGAACAATCAACGTGGAAAACCATCTAAAGTCTGGCTGAACAGAAGTTTTATAACTAAGGATATAAAGAAGAAGCCACATTTAGACTGGTAAGAGGCGTGGAGATGCAAAATGGGCTGGTCCCAAACCTCTATGTGGTGGATGAAAATCAGGAGAGATACCTTGGCTGTGGAGGTTCCCCTCCCACCTCTGGAAGAGAGAGGGACCCCAGCACCACACTAGGCTCCCCAGTCCAGATTACTGATGATGGGAAGAGGAACTCCCACAACATCTGGTTGTGAAAAACAGTGGGGGTTCCAACCATCTGGGGGGGACAGAAGGCTGCCAGAAACCTAGACGTCCTCTTAAACAGACCGCACACAGACTCCCTCACTCCTAGGCACTCACCCTGGGCTCTGGTACAGTAACGTTGGAAGGAGCGTTGGAGGCATAAGGGGGACAGAGTGAAGTGTGAGGTTTAGTACAAGGGCTGGAGGATACTCAAAATTTTCCTTGTGAGGTCCTGCTCCCATGCAGCCATCAGGTGGGCGCCATCTTTCCTGTGTTGAACCCTCACACACACAGCCAAATCTGAATCTGATTGGCCTGGTAATCTGATCTGATCTGAAGCTTTACTGCTCCACCCTGTTGACTCTGCTGGGACCCTGCCCTACCCAACACCCCCAATGTCAGAGACAGTTTCTCTGCTAGCAGCCAGCCCCACCCACATTGCACTCTTTCTTCGAAAACTATCAGAGTCTCCAGGCACCAGGTGGGCAGCAACTGGCCTCGGTGTGCTCTGAGACTTTCACTGAGTAAGATCCAGGCTCAGCACTTGCACCAAACCAGAGTCTACATTAACCTGGTAACCACAACTTTTCCCACTCTAATGATTCCCTGAGATCCTGCTTCACCCAACTCGTGTACTGCACAAAGCTTTATCAGTGGCTGAACTTTAAGGGAAGTGGCAGCAGACCTTGGAGTGTCCTGGCTTTTTGTGGAGCCACCCCAGACCTGATACTGGTGGCAGCCATCTTCAGTTCACAGCGTGGCCTCTCCCATGTGCTTCCAACTTTAGCACAGGCAGCAAACAACCATGGATCACTTTGTAGCTCTTACAAAGTAGCCCACAGCCAGTCACAGGAGGTCATAGGACCTGGGTCTGTACCGGAGCCCCTCCCAAGAGGCCTGAGAATCAACATACTTGAGTGTTGGCTTCAGACCACAGCAGAACACCACCCAATTAGCTCCTCAAGTGGCACATACAAAGGGTGGTCTCAACAGGCACCAGAGCCCATTGGAGCAAATTCCACTCAGAGAGGTACGTTCCTCAAACAGCAGCCTGTAAGCTGTGGGCATGGCCAAACCCCACAATCAAGCAGCCTGTGGGCCAATCCCACTGACTGATGTGCGAATAGCAATCAAGGCTCAACTATAAAAGGAGGGCACACACAAGAGACCCTCCTGGAGCACTCAAAGCAAGTGACCAGGGAAACTGTGCCAGGGCCATACAGGGCACCTACTACCTAAGGCTACCCAGCCAAGACTGGGAGACATAGCAGAACTACCTCATACATAGAAACAAACACAGGGAGGAAGCCAAAATGAGGAAACAAAGAAATACGTCCCAAATGAAAGAACAGGAGACAACTCCAGAAAAAGAACTAAACAAAATGGAGGCAAGCAACCTACCAGAGACAGAGTTCAAAACACTGATTATAAGAATGCTCAAAGAACTTAGTGAGAACTTCAACAAAAAGATAGCAAGCATAAAAAAGAACTAGTCAGAAGTGAAGAATACAGTAACTGAAATGAAGACTGCACTAGAAGGAATCCCCAGTAGATTAGATGAAGCAAAGTATCGATTCAGCAATTTGAAAGACAAGGTAGCAGAAAACACCCATTCACAACAGCAAAAAGAAAAAAGAATCCAAAAATATGAGGACAGTTTAAGTGACCTCGGGGACTACATCAAGTGTAGCAACATTCGCATCATAGGGGTACCAGAAAGAGAAGAAAGAAAGCAAGGGATTGAGAACCTATTCGAAGAAATAATGACTGAAAACTTTCCTAAGATGGCAAAGGAAATAGTTCCTTGGAGCTTAATCCCAGGAAGCACAGAGAGTCACAAACAAGATGAACCCAAACAAGCGAACACCAAGACACATTATAATTAAAGTGGCAAAAGTTAGAGACCAAGAGGATCCTAAAAGCAACAAGAGAAAGGCAACTATTGAGTTATAAAGGAGCTTCCATAAGACTGTCACCTGATTTCTCAACAGAAACTTTGCAGGCCGGAAGAGATTGGCAGGAAATATTCAAGTAATGAAAACAAGGACCTACAACCAAGATTACACTACCCAGCAAAACTATCATTTAGAATCGAAGGACAGATAAACTGCTTCCTTCCCAGACAAGAAAAAGCTACTGGAGTGAGTTCATCACCAAACCAATATTATAAGAAATGTTAGAGAGACTTCTTTAAGATTAAAAAAAAGAAAAATCAAAAATATGAATAATAAAATGGCAGTAACTACATATCGATTAATAATTACTTTCAATGTAAATGGATTAAATGTTTCAATCAAAAGATATAGGAGGTATGAATGGATAAGGAAATAAAACCCTTACATATGCTGCCTACAAGAGACTCACTTCAAAATGAGAGACACACACAGACAGAAAATAAAGGAATGGAAAAAGTAATTTCATGAAAATGGAAACAACAACAACAAAAAGGTGAAGGTAGCAATACTCATGCCAGACAAAACAGACTTTAAAACAAAGGATTCTGGGTGGTGAGCACACAATGTGATATATAGATGATGTATTATAGAATTGTACACTTGAAACCAACATAATTTTACTAACCATTGTCACCCCAATAATTTAATTAAAAAATAAAAAGAAAGCATTTAGCGATTAAAAAAAAAAGGTTATAACAAGAAACAAAGACGAACCCAGTAATCCCACTTCCAGATACTTATACAAAGAAACCAAAATGCTACTTCAAGGGGACGTGTGCATCCATATGTTCATTGCAGCATTGTTTACCATGGCCGAGATGTGGAGGCAGTCTGGATGTCCATCAATGAAAGAATAAATAAAGAGGAGGTGGTATATATATACAATAGAATATTGTTCAGCCGGGGAAGGAAAGGGGTTCTCACCATCTGTGGCAGCATGGATGGACCTGGAGGGTATTGTGCTCAGTGGAGTGCCAGACAGAAAAAGATAGATGCAATGTGATTTCACTCATATATATGTAGAATCTAAAAAACAAAATAAACAAACAAACAAAACAGAAACAGACTCATTGATACAGGACATTTTGATGGTGGCCAGATGAGAGGGGGGTTGTGGGTGTGGGTCAAAAAAGGGGAAGGGATTAAGAAATACAAATTGGTAGTTCCAAAATTGTCATGGGGATGTAAAGTAAAGCATAGGAAATATAGTCAATAATATGGTAATAACTATGTGCCAGGTGGGTACTAGTCAGGGGGATCACTTCTTAAATTATATAAATGTCTAACCACTACACTGTACACCGAAATTAATATAAAATAATATTGAATGTCAACTGTAACTGAAAAATTCAAGGGGCAGTGGGGGGAAGTAAAGGGGAATAAGAGGTCCAAAGTTCCAGGTAGAAAACAAACAAGTCACGGGGATAAAATGTACAGCATAGGGCATATAATCAATAATATTGTAACAATGTGGTGTGGTGTCAGATGGTTGCTGGACGCATGGTGATCACTTCTTTAGGTATGTAAATGTTATATAACTGTGGTGTATTCCTGAAACTAATACAATATTGTATGTTAGCTATATTTTTAATAAAAATGTTTAAAAAAAGAAAACTGTTTTCATTTGGGTAAATGAAAGCAAAGAACACAAAAAGAAATTTATCTCACCAAACAAAATAATTATAACACCCTAGAAATTTCATTAAATGTGGTATTGGCTCACGAATAATGAATAGACCAATGCAACAGAATAGTAAAACTACAAATCAACTAATATGTCTTAGGTAGAATAATGATCTCCCAAAGATGACTCTTCGCTCATGTTTTAATCCTTAGAGCTTGTGAATATGTTATGTGAGATGATGTATTCATTTGCTAGGGCTGTCATAACAAAACACCACAGACTGCGTGGTTTAAACAAAGAAATGTTTTCTCTCATAGTTCTAAAGGCTGAGAGTTCAAGTTCAAGGTACCCACATCATTGGCTTTCTCTGAGGCCACTTTCCTTAGTGTGCAGATGGCCACCCTATTACTGCCTCTTCACATTAGTCTTTTCCTCCAGGCACATGCGTCCCTGGTATCTCTTTGTAGATCCAGATTTCTTCTTTTTATAAAGACACCAGTCAGATTGGATCAGAGCCCACCCATATGACCTCATGTAACCTCATTTACCTCTCTACAGGCCTTTTTTCCAGATAAGGTCATATTCCAAGGCACTAACGGTTAGGGCTTCAGCATATAAATTATAGGGAGACAAAATTCAGCCCGTAACACATGGCAGGAAGGAATTAAGGTTGTAGATGGAATGAATCAGCTGACCTTGAATGGGGTGAGGAGATTATCCTGGATTACCCAGGTAGGCTCAATATTATCACAAGAGTCCTAATAATTGAAAGAGGGGGTCATGAAAGTCCACTTAAGAGTGATGCAGCATGAGAAAGATTTTACTGGCTATTGTTGACTTTAAAATGGAAGGGGGCCAGAACCCAAAGAATGTGGGCAGGTAGAAAAAGCAAGGACACAGGAGCCTCCAGAAGGAATGTAGCCTTGCCAATACCTTTATTTTAGCCCCATGATACCATTGCAGACTCTGAACTCTAAGACATTGTAAAATAAAAAAATTGTGTTGTTTTAAGCCTCTAAGTTTGTGTCATTTGATACAATAGCAATAAGAATCTAATACATCATGTATATGAAAGAATAATGGTAAAAGTGTCATTTCAAATAACTGGAAAAGGATAGACAATGAGCTAGTCATTCAGTTTAAAAAAAAAAGTAAATAAAATCATATTTCTATGCCATGTCATTCACAAAAAAGCAGCCCAGATGGATTAAAAACCTTGATAATACACACATGAAAGTATTGGAAGAAAATATGGGAGAATGTATTTATGACTTTGGAGTAGGGAAGGGAAAATAAAATATTAATAAGTTTGCATTAAAATACAAAACATTTGTTGCAAAGGACACCAAAAACAAAGTCAAAAGATAAGCAAAAAATGGGAAAAAAACATTTGCAAACACATACTCTGAATTTTATTGCTTTTGTCTTCTTGTCAGTGAACATGAGTTACTCCATTAATTGAAAACAAAAAAGGAAAAAGAGGTGGAAAGATTCTTCTCTACTATCCTCTTTTCTTCCTAGGAATGAGATTAGAATAAATGAGGACACTCTCTGAAAACAGATTCACCATGGTAACACAAGTCTCTGTTTTATTGAAGTAAAAAGCAAAGTATGGTGTCTTAGGGCATTTTTTCCCTCCATCTTTCCCACCCTCTCCAGGTCCTCTTCCTGAGGAGTGAGCTAAACTCAGACTGTGTTCATAAGAAAGGACTACTGAAAGCTAACCTATTTAGGACCTGCTGAATGTGTGACCTATACTGGCTATTTCCTCATTATCTCTTCTTCCTGCGCACACAACTAGACTACATCCCCCAGGCTCGCTTGCAGTTAGATGTGTCCACCTGAGCCAATAGAATGTGGCCACAAGTGGCACTTCCGGGCCTGGTGTATGAACACCTCACATACTCCATAATTTGTCTTCTTTTGCTGTCTTGATACAGGTAAGTATATGAACTCCAAGTCATGTGCTGAAGTCACAGAGCCATAAAATGGAAGGAACTTGGGTCCCTGAATTATTGCCTAGAAGAGAGTCACGCAGTGATCAAAAACACTCCATATCAGATTTACGAGAGCTAGAAAACAATTATGTTTTTTTTGAGTTATAATACACTTTTGAGTTTGTGTTTGTTTCAGCAGCTGGTATTACATTAACTAATTCAGAAGCCAAACAGACTTCTTTTGGCAAATTTCTTGGTCTGACATCTCCTCAGCAGCCCAACTGACCTAACAACTCTTTGGGTTAAATTACCTCTGTTAGAAACCACACTGGTTGTTTGTATCATGACTGGGCCCTGACTGATACATCAACCCTCTCCTGGAATCCCTCAGTCATCTCAAGGGTACCAACAACACAGAATGAGCAAAAGAAATGACCTGTGTCTTCCTCCCCCCAGCACGCTTGCCCTCCCTACTTCTTACCATACTCAGACAGGAGACAAACATAAAACATGTTCCACCTTCTGCTGGGTAGACCTCTCCCAGGGCTGCAAACTGGAGATATGAGCACCCATCACAGCATGCTTTGTCCCGTGTCCATGATATCATCGCTTGGACAGCGACATATCAACACCATCTCCACCCCAAGAAAGGGCTAGTGAGCCACAGAAATGCATTGCCCACTGCTGGCCTCTGACACCCTTTCCAAGTGGCCACCCTATTCACCCACTCTCTGATCCAGGTTCCACACCAGAACCAGAGACACAGTCTAGAAAGAGGGGCTGCTGGAAGAATGGAAGCTCTATACAGACCAGGCTTTGTTCATCTATGTATCCCCCATCCCCAGGTACACAATGCTGAGGGCACAAACATGAACTTGTATCTGGAGAGCTCCTTCAATTATACATGTTTGCACCCATTCTGTTTGCCTTACACATGGCAGTCAGTCAGTAAGTCTACATGGACTGAATTGGAACAGAATTGGATTGGTAGAAAGCTGCCAGCTGAAAAGTTGCCTCTTCTGAGAAGCCCTCCCCTATACCTCCAGGGAAAGGTGCTTTGTGTTCCCTGCTCTGTGCTTTCCCAGCTCTTACTTGATGCTTTTGTTTAGCCCTCACCATGCAAAGTTCCAATTGACCTGTTTCCATGTCTGCCTGTCCAATATACTGTGAACTCCCCCAAATCAGAGTTGCTATGTCTTTTTCAGTTTTGCATTTCTAGAGCTGGTGCATAGTAGGTCTTCATAGGACAAGTAAATAAATCACTGAACAAACTCTGGCGTACTAGAGCAACCCTTCCAGCAAAAGAAATTATAGCTCTAAGTCTATTCACTTTCAGAGACAAATAGAAGAATAAGACACAAAGTATCTGAACCCTATAGAGGAAGAGCTTGAAAGGGCATCAAATCCATCCTCCAATGCAGGAAACCCCTCCAAAATATTCCAGATTTGAATCTTTGATTTCAATCCTCCCTGCAATCAGAAGTGTACTTTATTAATTAAACAGTCCCTTCCACTACTGGACAGCTTTTGTTTTTAAACTGTTCTTCCTTCTGGTGGGCCAAAGCCTTCCTCCTGATAACTTCTCTGTGGGTTCTAGTTATATCCTCTAGAGAAGACATCTCTGAAATAGTCCTGCTTCATAGCAGAGATTCTAGAAGATGCCAGTGTCGTAGGCCATCTCAGATCTGTTCCTTCTGGTAAGTATCATGCACAGCTGGGGAGGTCATTTTCCTGCCTATAGCTAGAATTCTCAACTATATATCTTATTCCTTTCTGAAGAATATCCACAGGAAAGAAATCCAGCCCATTTCTCTATGTTTTGTCCCCGTGCTGAAATAGCCTAGTGCTCAGTTCTAACTTAAATTCCTTTTTTATTGCAGTCTCTGTCGCTTCCTTCAGTGAAGAAAGAGAAATGTTGGCCCCTGTCCACTACATAAAGACTAACCAACTTCTCTCTCTCCTCCTCCCCCACGCATGCCCCTGGCAACCTGGCCTTCTTTTATGAGCTGATTCATAGATTCTGAGGGAACAAAGCCCTTAAGCACCCTCTACTGCCACATGTGGGGGAGCCTGCAACACCCCAGTGGCCAATGCAGCCGGGAAGCCGTGGCTTTGTTCACTGTGCCTCCATGGCCCAGGACACATCCCAAGGACTCTGTGTCCCACAGCGTCACCACTTGGACAGCCATGTGTGGGAGCGCCACTTCCATTAGGGAAGGGAAGGACGTGAGAAACAGCAGGTCCCTGCTGGCAGAGCTATGACGGGGCCCACCCCTCCCCCATTGCCCAGCCCTGAGGAGCACCAGCCCCCGTGCTGCGAGCTTAATTACTTTGCAAGAGGACATTTGTAACTGGACTTCCTCTTTGTTCTCAGAGGAAGCTGGAAGTGGGCAACAGAACAAAAGGCAGGTCTTTGCAGAACATGGGCAAGAGAGAACCCATGCTGAGAATCCAGGTCTGGGCCTACGTGTGCAGGGGGGACACAAGGGCTTGGGAAGCATGCGGATGGGGATCAGAGGGAACTAAATCCCCACCTGAGAGCTCAGCAGCTATTTCCCGGGATTCCCATAAGACCCAGCCATGTCTGAGCCAATCTGTGAAAGCTGACAGGAAAACACGCCATCAGGGCTTCTCTCTCATGCCCCCCCGTCCTGGAAGGCCATCCTCTGAAAAACGGGGGAGTCTTCTTTTCTATTTTTAGAAGATGCATTGGGTTGGAGAGACAGTGAAATTTTTGTGACTCACCTGACCTAGGGCTTTAACTCTCATTCTTAGAATATTCTTCTTGATGTCTAGCCTAATTCCCTCCAGATGGTCCTCTTGATTCTCAACTCCTTACCTGTGTGGGGAGAGATTCCTTTGGCATACGAATGCTCTGAGAAATACCCCTCACCAGTATTAGCAAGGAAAAGGTCTGTGTGTGATCAGTACTCCACTCTGAGAAACCTGAACTAGCAAAGCCCTCTACGGAGGTCAGAAGGGTCCCTCTGCCTCACAGCAGCCAAGAGGGGTGGGCAGAGGGACAAAGAGATGGCTCAAAAGGAGAGAAAAGAAGAGAAGGGAAGGTGTGGGGATAGAGCCAGGAGTGCAGTTTCCAGGCTCTCACCCTCATGTAGAAAGGTGCTCTCTCAGGTAGTAAACAGCCACCAACGGTGATTAGATGGCCATCAGCTGTGGTAAGTTGGCCATCAGCTGTAACCAGTGAGCCATTGGCCACTAATATAACTGCCGTGGCTAGGCTAGCAGCCAATGGGGGCTAGCGAGAAGATGGTGGCTGAGCTAGCAAGAACGGATTGCAGTTAGCACGACGGATTGCAGCTAGCAAGTGAGGTTGGCTGGCAGAGAAGCAGATGGCGGGTTGCGGACAGTGTGGCTCCTGCTTCCTGCGTCTCCAACTCAGCCGCCAGCAAGAATATAGTGGAATGACTCCCCTATCTATGGCTCCATGGGTGTTCCTTTTTGGCCTCACCCTATCCTGTGTTCTTATGTGGGGAGCGGGACAGGAGACCCCACATGACACCCTGCATGACAGAAGGGAAGAGAAGGGAAGGGAAGGGAAGGGAGGGGAGGAGAGAGAAGGAAAGGAAAAGGAAGGGAAAGAGAAAACAAGGGAAGAGAAAACAAGACAAGTGTGAGAAGGGACTCCTACTAGTAGCTCATCCAAAATTGACCATCTACCGGCTAAAAGACCACTCCATAGAAAAGATTACCTTTGCCACCATCCTCCCATCCCCCAGCTCTGTGTGACTGTGGTCACCTGAAATTTTTCCTGTGATGGACTTAGCTGCTCTCCTTTCTGCAGAATATAATACACATACATGTGAGTCACCTTCCTATATGTCAAGGTCACTTCCAAATCATCCTTTGGCCTTGTTCCCTCCAGAATAACTCCCTCTCCTTTCACTTCCCTCCAACAAATTTAAAAAGAGGAGGAAAGGAAACTCATGAATTAAATATTTAACTTGAACCAGGACATGAGAAAATACTTTCTAAAAATTATTTTATTTCATCCTCCCAGCTCCCCCAAAGGGGGGTATAATTTTATCATTAATTTTGTCAAACATGAGGAAACTGAGGCTGCAGAGAGGTAATGAATAGCCCTGGTCACAGAGCTGGTGAATGGTAGCTGCCAGGTTGAGCCCCAGATCTGTCGGCCTCCAAGAACAGGGCCTTCATGGTCTCTCCATCATCTCTGCATCTCTTTTAGCCCTGACCCACTCCCATGTCCTCCATATTCCTTTAATCTAGCCAATGATCTGAGTACCTGACTTAGATCTGAGCATAGAGAGAAAACAGCATCACATAACCAATTTGGAAGGCTCAAGATAACCCCTAGCTCTGGGAGAGACTTATACATGACACTATGGAAGCAGAAGCTTCCAGGAGAAGATGAGGTATCTGGATGGAAACATTAGCCACACACCTGAGGCTCAAAGGCCAAGAAATGGCCCCATCTCGCTAACAGGAGACTCCTTTAGAAATCACAGTATGCAGTACCTGAGCCCAGCTTCCATAATTACCAAAGTGGTGTCAGGAAGACACATTTCCCAAATGTGGTAGATTCTCAAATCTCTGCTTTGCTCTTTAAAGCATGGCTGTGAGTCCAAGAGAGATCTCTGAACACATGAAACACAATGGAGGCAACAACCAGGCCGTAGAATCTCAGAATATCAAGGCTGGACACCATCTCAGAGTTCATCTAGCCAGGAGCCCTTATTACAACTCTGGGAAATGAGCAGCCCAGGGAGGGAACGTCTCCCCAAGTCGGACTGTGGCAGAAGGCAAACTCAACCCCAGGAGGCCTGAACTACCTGCTATCCAGCTCTCCTTCACTCCACCTGGTGTCCCAGATCAGACGATGTGTTTAGGTGTCCTTCCAGCTCTGGGTGACTATACAGGCCCCCATGAGAAAGGGCAAGCCCTCACCCTATCCAGGAAAGAAGTCCGTCCCTGCCTTCCCCTTCACTCTGCCAGGCTTCCTCCCACACCATCATCTCACTCCCATAGGGCCCCGTCGCAGACGATTTCTGTCCCCTTCCAAATCGCCAATATCATAAATGTACAGCCTAAGCTTGTCCTCGTCCAATTGTTCCTGTGTCATCTGAGTCAAACGGGACAGAAAGAAGACAGTGTGTGGAGGGGACAGGGCTGAAAATGGCCAACGGGTGAGTTCAAGGCAGAGTAAGATGGGTGAGGCCAAGTCTCCACACAGAGCTCAGGAGAAAGAAGAACCACGAGGGGAGTCCAGCAAACTGCAGGGAGTCCATTTCTCTGTCTCCAGCCACAGCTTTCTGACCCTAATTCATAAGGGGCCCCTTTTTCAAGTCTCAGGAGCCTTTGAGAGATGCTGGCTTCAGTTGCTTGTTTGTTTTTATCTCAAGAAGAAAAGGAACGAGAAGCTTGGTTAAGAAAAGACTCTTTTAACCCATCTGGGGAGGGCCTATACCACTTTACCACTCTTTTTCTAAGAGACCCTCCTGGAGCCTGGCACCCAAGAACCACCCCCCAACACTGCACTCCAACCCCCCGTCCCACCCACAGAGAAGGCCAGTCCTCCTGATTCTGAGGGTGTGAGAGCCTCCAAGTTTCTCTGCCGCCCACGGGCGTCCATGTCAGGTTATGAAACCGCTGGCCAGCCCACAGTTTCCTAAACATGCTCACAGATTATCTTACCACAGAGCGGGTTATCTGACCCAGAGATCTTGCTGCATGACTCAGGAAAACATCCTGACAGCCACGGAAAGGTAAATCAAGACACCAAACTCACGCCAGCTGGGGCCAGCAGCAACACGGCCCTCTGCCTGGCAGCTCTCGGACAGTCTTCAAATGTAAACACCTCTCCTCTGCCTCGTGTTTGCCCCTCGTCTCTCTTTGTTTTCTTTCCTAAGGATTAAGAGATTTCATTTTCATTGTTCCATAGATGGAAAGGAAGATCTGTCTGAGCCAACGCCAAGCACTGTGTGTTCCTTACGGTTTGGTCTGGAAACAACTTGAAACTCTGTCTCCTCTCCCGCCCACCAACCTGCACCGTACCCCCAGCCCCACCGAGCTCTCCTTTCAGAGTCTCGTGAAAGCTGCTACAGAAGCAGCGAGCCTTTTTCCAATGCACCCGGCCATGTGGACGCATAGAAGCCTGGTGGAAATATTGCCATCCTATCTGAGATTGAGGAGGGGAGCTTGTGAAGAAGATGAGCACGGAGAGGGAGAGACAGTGCTGCTGACAGCCTCTCTAGGAGTCTTGATGTCTCCACACACCCCTGAGGCAGAGTCAGGGTCCCAGCTTACTGAGAGGGGTCTGAGGATCTCTACAGGCATTATGCAGTTCCTCTTCTCTCCTGGGCCGGCTGGCCTCTAGTAAGCTTCTGGAAGAAGGAAAGGTAGACATCGAGAGATGGGCACAGTGGAAGAGGAGAGGACGTGCTGGTCATTTTCCATTTGCCCCCACCCCGCCCCAGATCCACTCTCTGCTCTGTTCAGTGCCCTGGGACCCCTGGAAATGACTTCATCCTCTGCCTTCTGGTGCCCAGCCAGATTCAACCCATGGGACACTCCAGGAGGTGACTAGAGTGGAGGGTTAGAGGTCCCTTCTTGTGCTGCATGCCTGGCCTGCCCCCCACTGCCAGCTCCTCCTAGGCAGACCAGCCCTCACTAAGCCCTGGAAACGCTGTTCTACTCCTTGTTTCTGCAGCCCTTGGGTAGTCACTGCCTTCTGCTGGAGCTGGTCTCTGGGTTCCTCAGCTTCCCTACGTGCCTCGCCAACATCCTGCCCACACTTCTGTAAACAGACTCTTCCTGAAGTATTGTTTGAACCATCCAAGATGAATGCCGTATCTTGCCAGGACCTCAACTCACGCATCTGGTATATTCGATGCAAGTGTCGAGGTTCAAAGGGGGTGAGGGCTTGTCAGTTCTGAGAAGGTCAAGTGTGCACCCAAACCAGCAGCGGCAGCACCACCTGGGGACTTGTCAGAAGTGCAAATTATTGGGTCCTACTCAGACCTGGTGAACCAAAGACTCTGGGAATGGCGTCCCGCAATCTTAGTTTTAACAAGGCTTTCTTCCAACAATCTAGGTTAACACCTTAGTTTGAGCAGTCACCTCTGGGTGACTCTGACCCACAGGAAAGTTGGAGAAACCTTGATGGAGAACCTCAGGAGCCAATGGGAAGCGTCTCGGTCTCTCTCTGCTTTCCCCGCCTATTTCCTACCCACCCCCACCCCCACCCCCACCCCCGAAGATAGGCAGATAAGGGAACAGGGCATCCAGATTTTCCAAAATCATAAAAATTGGGTTCCTGACCCCCCTTTGTCATTCAGACATGACCCTGCAGGTGACATTTACCACCTGAGTGATGGCTTAGACTGAAGGGGACATTGTGAGCGGAGAGCCCGTTTGCTATACTGTACAAAGGGCATGGATGCTTTTTGATGCAGTCGGGAGCTGCTGTTTGCCATGCCTGCTACTCACTCAGATTCTTTGCACAGAAACACATCAGATCAGCCCAGACTCTTTGTTCTCAAGTGCATGAATCAACAACACATTGGCCGTAAATACTGCCTAACTGCTATCTTCCAGCTGTGCCCAGCTGTGTCACATGAACTGAAATGCCGTGCTTTGGCATGGTCAGGACACTTTCCTTAGGCTGTCTGCTCACATGTGGCCCATTCTCAGCCTCCTTACAGCAGCTGTTTGCGATAGACACACTTCGACGCCGGGGGAAAGTCAGACATCATTTTAAATCCGACTACCCATTGTACCAGCTGTGTGCCGACCACCAAGCTCCTTCACTTACATCTGTCTCCCCCATTTGTAAGATGGGAATAATAAGCTCTATCTTTCAAGGTGGGATAAGGATTAACCGAGATGACCTATGTACAGTGCCTTAGCACAAAGGGTGGCTCATACCAGGTGTCAATAAAAACGTTCCCTATTTTCCACTCCTCCCAGAAGACCACAAGCCTGCATTTTCTGTGACAAAGAAGTGGTATAGAGTAAACAGGGCAGAACCTGGAGTCAGCTGCCTGCGCTCGTCCCAGCACTGCCACTTACTGTCTGTGTGTATTCAAGCAATTTATTTAACTTTCATGTGCCTCCGTTTCCTCATTTATAAAATGGGGGTGATAAGCGTGCCGACCTCGTTGGATGATCTTCATGTTTAACCTCTAGCATATATACAGCCTCACATACCGACTTCACTCTGGATGTCAGCTGCTATTATCCATTATTGTTAGTATTATTACTATATATTCCAAGTGAAAAATAGATGCAAAGGCTTTCAGGGAGGGATCCACATACAGGGACAAATGGGACAGAATAGTTTAAATGGAGAACACACTAATGTGCCTGTTTGTGTCTCGCTCATCCCCCATGTTTGAAACAAAAAACTCCTATGTGTCTTGGGTAAGAGTTCAGGAAGATGGAGGCAAGAACATTAGCACAGAAGTCATGGAGAATCTGGAAATAAGACGAAGAGAGCCTGGACTGGGCTGGTGGCAAGAGAAATGGCAAAGCTGGGCCAGACTCCGGACTGGGTCATTGAAAGCTCCTCGCCACAAAGCAGTTTTCATCGGCAAGTGTTTTCCCTCGCCTGGAGAAGGGCCACTCTGTTTCCACCCCTCGTTCTCTGCAGAGTCATCACCACATCTGACTTCATTCACACCCTTCCCTACCCTATAAAGTCTTCCCTTCTTTCTTCCCCTTCCAAATCCTTCAGGACGCAGTTCCATTCCCACTTCCTCCGGGACACTCCCTAATGGATCCATCCCTCTCCTACCTCCTCCTCCACAGCCCCCATGGGGGCTGTGGTCAGCTCCATGTCACTTAGCACAAATTTGTCTTCATTCCCCGCCAGCTTGCTGTGGTTTCACACATGCACGTTTTCTTTCCCAAACCAATCACATAGGCTTCTTCCTGAGGGCAAGGACCACATCTTCCTCTCCTTCAGAGCCCCAGGCTCTGAAACAAATTAGACTGAGCCCCCAAAGAAAGCCTTCAGGGTACATATAAAATTTCTACATTTGAGTAGAAATTGGATCCTTTGCACTAGGCCTTTCCATCCAACCTCAGAGTCCATAACCCCTTGGTCTCAGATCCCTGGGACAAGTGAAACTGGAAAAGGAAAATGCAGCATAGCACTCTTTTTCCATTTTGGGGACTCACTGTCCACATATTGGCTTGGATCCTAACCCCACTTCAGAAAAGCCCATGACTCCCTCCTCCCAAGAGTAGCCCCAGCTCTGTGGTTCTTCCTCACCAGCAGAGCAGCAGTGGACAGGGTGAGCTAAGAGGACTTTCTCTTCAAGGCACCTCCATTTGTTCCCCAAGCCACACATCGGTAGTGAGATATTAGATGGCAGAGTCCGTCAGATTGAAATATGGGTCAAATAGCAAAGATACGTATTCATAGAAATGAATACAAAATTCTAAATTTAAAATGAAGTGCAGAAACATAGCATGGTGAGACCGAAGTTGACTACAGGCTTAATGTAAAATAATACATGCTATTAAGCAAGTTAATACATCAATAAATACCTAACGTTCAAAAGATTGGAAGTAATATTTCCACTCTACTAAATGCATTAATCATACCAGACCTAGAATATTTGGGATTTTTTTAAGGAGGGCATAGACCATAGCCAGGGGAAGACAAGGCCAAAAAAGGGTCTATAAACCAAATCACAAAAAGAATGCTAGAAGGAACTAGAAGCATTTAGCCTGGAGGAGAAATGTCTCATGGGGATATAATCCCTGTTTCCAAATATTTGGAAAGTATTCATGTAAGAAAGAGACTATTTATTCTGTTACTCCAGAATAAGGGAAACAGATTTCAGTATGAGAAGAAAGTTCCTTCAGTGCTCTTAAAAATATAATGGATTACTTTGTGAGGTACTCACCACTGGAAATATTAAGGAAACATGGTTCCTTTCAGAAGCATGTTACTTTTTCCAGGAATTCGGTGTCCTTTGACTGCTTTTGGACTGGTCAGGATACACCTACAGGGGAACACAGGGACAGGAAAGCAAGCTGGCTCCAGCAGAATTGACTTCTCCAACTCTCCATTCCTTGGCCCAGTGATGCTAGAGTGTTGCTAGTTAAATCAGAAAGAATTAGGCTTGCTGATTGGGTAGCTGATGGTAGACACACATCCTTCTGACCCCAGGAAACAAAGAACCACAGTTAAGGTAAAATGCTCAGGGTGTCCTGAAAAAGATTTCATTTCCCAGAGGAACTCCAGGCATCTCGCAAGGTTGTGCTAGAGACACGAAGAGGCCTGAGATGTCCAGTTTGGTCTATAATTTTGTATCAAAAGTAGATGCCTATTGCTCCTTCCATGAGAGAGCTAGTAAGGCCAATAAGAAGGGCAGCAGTGGCTACGTAGCTCTGTCACTTACCATTATGTGACCTTGTGCACGTAAACTCACCTATCCATGCCTCCCTTTCTCGTCTTTATAATAAGGATGTTAACCCTCATAGTACTTGTGATGGTTAAATTCTTGTGTCAGCTTGGCTGGGCTATGGGATGTCCAGCTATTTGGTCAAGTGTTATTCTGGGTGACTGTGTGAGGGTGTTTTTGGAGATTAACATTTAAACAGCAGGCTGTGTAAAGCGCATGGCCCTCCGTTCTGTGGGTGGGCCTCACCCAATCAGTTGAAGGTCTGAATACAACTAAACGCTGACCATCCCCCAAGGAAGAGATAATACTTCTGCCTGGTGGTCTTTGAGCTGGGACATCAGCTCCTCCTGATTCTACAGCAGCCTGCTGACCTTCGGACTTGACCTGGTTCACTGGCTCTGCAGATTTTGGAGTTGCTAGTCCATAATCACATGAGCCAGTTCCTTATAATAAATCAATAGATGATAGAGAGGTAGGGAGGGAGGTATATAGGTAGGTAGACAGATGAGAGAGAGACCCTATTGGTTCTCTTTCTCTGGAGGTCCCTGGCTAACACAGTACCTATCTCAAAGAGGGTACATTAAGAGCAAACAAAATAATGTAACTGAAGCCATTTTGCTATATACCTGGTATAGAATAACTTCTCCATAAATGCAATGTTTTTAATAAGGCCACTCTTGAGTAGCAAAATCATCCAATCAGTTTTATTTTGAGGGGAAGAAAAAGACGTGTAGACAGGGCTGTAAGATTGGGGACCGACGTGACCACACCCATACGGAGGAAATGGCGGCAGCACGGACATCAACAGTGTCCTCAAGAGCTCCAAAACACCCCCATCCAAGGACTCGCCTCCATGGCACATGTACCCACCAGGTCTCTGGGGAGTCGTAACCATGCCCTGGCCTAGAGGAGGCCCCTCTTTGCGACAGATAACGGCACAGCCCTGAGACAAGAAAGTGAGGAGAGGTTGCCCAGCAACGCCTGGCATCCTGTCCACTGCATTTCCCCATCCTCCCTGACTCCAAAACCAAAGCCTTTGTCCAAACTCTGGATTTGTCACAACTTCACCCCATAACTTCCTCTTCTTTTAGTCTCCCTGTCTTTCTAGGCCTGAAGCCTTGAGCTGAGTCCACCTTCCCCACGGAAACTGGCCCCATTATTCCAGAAGTGCTCACATCTACCTCTCTCACCCCTGCCCTGATATGCTTTGTCCACCCCAGCCACTGTGATTACGTGCCACTTAGAAGGCCCTCATTTATTGTTTACACAGTCAATTCTCTTTTCATTTTCACCCACTGCCTTTTCTGAACCCGTTTACCAGCCCCTTGAGGACAGAGACTGCTGTGTCTTACACCCGTCCCACCACCCAGAGGAGTCCCCAGTCTGTTCAATGACTTTGATGATCAGTCTCCTTGCAGTCCCTCAGCCAGCAGCACCTCCTCAGTGATCTCTGGTCTAAGGTACCGATGTCCAAACCTGGATGAGTATCAGAATCACCTGGGGAACTTTTGTGAACTGAAGATTCTTAGGCATCACCCCAGACCTACAGAATCCAAACCTCTGAGGATCTGGGGTCTTGGAATCTGAATATTTTAAATGGGTTCAGATTATTGGGATGAGTGGCTGTGTTTGGGGACCACTGCTGTTAGGGATACAGAAACATCTTCCTGTGGCCTTGAACTCTCCTCCCCAAATCGCTTCACTCATCCCAGATCATGTTGTGAAAGCCATCCTCCATTACCATCAGACCATCTCCCTGTGGCACCCCACTCCATTCTTCTGCCCCTTGGCTGTCCCTAGTCCGCCCAGGCCGCCGAGCACCCTTTTATCCTTCCTCCCCTCTGCTTCCCTTCCGTGCCATGAACTGGAGCATCCCTGCCCTCCCCAGCCTCCTAGCTCCAGCCTCGCCCTGAATGGAATCTCATGTTGGCCCTGTCTCTGCCTAGCCTTCCCCTTGCTTTGCCAATAATGGCTTAGCGAGGAGCTACAGCAAATGTCTTAGTTTATATGCTGACTATTAAGGGTCGTTCATCCATGTGTTTTTTCCAAGATAAACACTCAGAATATGGCTGATTAGGTGGAGTATGCCTGAAATTCTACTTGTGGTCTGTCTCTCATCTTGCAATAAGTTCTTGAATGGGAAAATAGAAATTCTCATTGAAAGAACTTTAGTGTCTTTGAGAGCATAAGAAGAGTTTCAAAAAGATGTAATCTTCCTAAATGAGGTCTTCCATTCAAAGAGCCAGTAGTGTTTATCCTCGCCTGTTTATGACATGTTTTATACGTACTGAACTCTAGAATACCAGGACAGGAAGGAGCCTTCCATGCCATCTTCTCCCAGGGCTGATAGATTCACGAAAAGTTCTTAGAACACAAATCAAGTGTTTGACACTTCCCTTAAAATGTTTGCTGTCAAAGGCCACACCTTTTGTCTTAGCTACCAGGAGAGGGAGACAGTTAATGCTCTTCTCAGACTGTCTTAACCCTTCACACATTTGTGCCAGCCATCTGAGGAAGTCAGCTTCAGGTTATCGATTCCCTATAACGGGTTTCTTGACAGTGGCAATATTAATATTTTGATATTAATAATTCTTTGTCCGAGGGGGCTGTCCTGGGCATTGTAGGATGTTGAGCAGCTTCTCTGAATTGTGCCCACAAGAAGCCACTAGTACCTCTTCCCTGCCGCTCATAGTGGGGAAGGGGTTATAAAATGGTCCCCAGGGAGAATCACTGCCCTTTCGTGTTCTATACGTACCGCCCCCATCCTCTGGGAGTTCACAATCTGGCCAGGGTATTGGTATCTACACCACTACTCACCAAACCCTGGGATAAGCTCTACACCAGGCACATCACCAGGGAAGAGGGAGACCCACCTCCGCCTAGGAGAGTCAGAAAAAGCGTCACAGCGGGGGCAAGTCTTAAAAACTAAGAAGGCATTTTCAGAGGAAGGGTATTTCAGCCTAAAGGACCCACGTGCACCAGAGACGTGCAATAACATGGTGCATTCGAAGGATAGAAAACTGTTCAGAAGAGCTGGAGCTCAGAGTCCCCGGTGAGAAATGACAAAGCCAGAAAGACTGAACCAAATTCTCGCCAAGTCCTCTTGACCCTTATGCAATACTGCAACCTGATTTTGAAAGTGAATTCACTTTGGAGCAAATTGAGCATGAGTTCTAAGTATAGTAAGTGGAGATCAATGGGGCTACATCACACAGTATTGACCTAAGGTCTCACAGCTTCCATTCATCAGGCCTCTAAACCAAAGGATATCGGGGCCAGTACATTTCCTATGAGGACGTTGATTTTAGACAACATCACAGTGAACACCATTCTTATGAAAACCAGCCCTGTTCAAATCTCTTTCTAGGACTGTCAGTTCTCGGAAATAGGGAGTGAAGTCGGGGACAGACCGCCATTGCTACGGCCAATAGACAAGGAGACATAAGGAGGCAGCAGTCAGTGCCAGAGCGGAAAAGATGGTGAGATGTGCAAAAGACAGCTGGACCGAGAGCCAGGACACCAGTAGCCGCATGGCTCTGCTGCGAGCTGTCTGAGTCACGAGGATTCCCAGGCCTGTCTCATCACCTCTAGATGGAAAGAATGACAGTAACTCTCTACAAGGCCTCAGTTCAGCCATGTCACCTTGCTGGTGCTCAGTTCCCCTAGCGCCAACGTGGGGACTGAACTGGGCCAGCGGTGGGAAGACTGTTTGGATCACTTCTCTTTTAGAAATGATGAAAACCAAACCTTGCCCCCACACCCCAGAAAAAAAATGGGCACATATGCAATTTTATTTATTTATTTATTTTTAATTCGAGGCATTCTCAGAAGCTCCAAATTAAGACTTGGACTACATTATCCTTTGTAAGATCCCAGGTACCTTTGAAATTCTCTGACCATAATTGCCATGGCTCTGACACAAAGCAGCTTGCATGCTGGTGTGCTCGGGTGGGGAGGTTACCTTCTGCTAAAAGGATGGATCTACCCTGACAGAAGGCACGAAAGGTTTTCTCACAAAAAGAGAAGCTCTGGGTCAGTCGCCGTGGTTTCTGGCCTTCCCAGCCTCCCAGCACCCTCCTTCCAGCTTCTTCCACTAGCTTGTCCGCTGTGCCTCTTCTGCTCATCACCCATTCACTCCGGTGTCCCACTGCACGTGACAGAATTACAATGAAATCACTGCATATCTGTATCTGTACATTTTCTCCATATATTTGACTCATCTTTTCTTTGTATCATCCCTAAGTACTCACTCAGACCCTGTGCAACCCAAGCCCGTTCTCAGTGTGTACAGGGGGTGAAGCAGATGACCTCTGAAAGACCCCGTCCAAATGACTATCTGATTCTATGTCACTGAGGAAACCAACGAAAGGAAAATGTTTATTAAAATCAGTGAAATCTAACAAGGGGGTGGGGACAAGGGGGAGCGCCTAAATTCCAGAACTCTCCCCACAGAGAGAGGGTGGAAAAACCCAGGCCTTCCTGCCTAGACGTCATCAGATCCCAGCCTCCCCAGAGCCAGAAATCAGTGGAAATGTATATATATTTTAATACACCCTCATTACAAATAAAAATAGTGTTACATCAATACAGCAGTTGGTTAAAACATGTTCCAACATTGCTAAACAGGGAATGCATCGAAACGCCTAGAATAATATCAAGCACGGCAGTCCCTCTGCCAAACTTGGACGGAGGGGAATTCACACTGCCAGAGAAAATCTGTTCTTCATCAATGTTTCAATATTCAAGGAAGCCGGGGACATTTTTCTGAGATGGAAGCAAATTGCCAGCTGCCAATACTATGATTTAATTCCTTCTTTTTTTCCCCCTCTCATTTGAAATAATGGTGACAAGCGTTTGGTGGGTCGTCGAAACCCTGTGTATAGCACAGGTTATATCTACATCGAAGGACAGTGGCACATGTGGGAAAGATAAGGAAGAGAAAGAGAGGAGAAGTGGGAAAGAAGAAGAGAGGGAGTCAAAGAGGTGGGAGAAGAAAGAAATGTGTCAAGGAGGGCAAGAGGGAATGTGGGAAAACAAAATGAGGAGAAGAAGACACGGAAAGCAGAAACATGAGAGCAGGAAAGACAGAGGGTGGAATGAGGGTAGCTGAGTAGAGGAAAACTCACACACAGAGAGGGGAGAAAACAAGTCAGAGGTGAAAGAGATCTTGAAGACCTTTTAGTTCAGTTTCCTGTCAGGTGCCAGGTAGGAGGCGAAGGGGCGAAGGTATTTGCCCAAGGTCACTGATCTCAGAGCAGAGAGCCAGGGCCTCCGGACTCCAGTCTAATGGGCTCCACTTTTTCGCAGAGAGAGGAGAATTAGGAAGACAAAGATGAGAACTTGCATGTATGCCCATCTGTGTGCAACATTTGGCTTCTTCAAACACCTGTGCTGTCAAATGTCTAACATTCTAAAATCTAACATGACGTAATATTCATAGTGTCCTGATTCTTAGACCCTGGGAACTTCTCAGGAAATGTATTTAAGAACCAGGGGCACTGTTGGCTCCCTCGTCAGGTCATAAATGGTGGAGAGAGCTGAAGGGAACGTCAGGTTGTCACCAGACAAATGCCTGATGTCTGAGTGAACCTCCAAGCCCCGCAAGAACTCTGGTTTCCCAGGATGGTAGGTATGCTGACAAGATCCACCCCTTGTGTGCCTGGAAACCCCAAACTCAATGACCCCAGTTCTAGCTTTGCAAGGCTCGGTCACCCCTTAGAGATGAGGACCTTTCTGGCTTAGGTATTAGTTACTGGTTTTCAATCTGTCATTTACTTAATAATATTGTGCCAATGTTGATTGAGTTTCATAACTGTACTCTGGTTGTGTAAGATATTCATATTAAGGGAAGCTAAGTAAAAATATACACGACCTCTCTGTTCTATCTTTGCAACTCCTGTAAAATTCTTTCAAAAGAAAAAAAAAAAAAAACCTTTATAATGATCCCAAATGTTTGAATTTAGAAGTGCCCATCCGTCCCTGGGCCCCAGCCCCTGGACTCTAGCAAATGGTTCACCTCTCTTCTCTTCCCTCCCCCAGCTCCTTCCCATACAACTAGGAGACCAACACATACACATATGGATACCCTAGGCTGCTTGTCCAAGCTCAGGCCATCATCCCCCAACCGTGCAAATAGCCTCTCCTTGGCCACCCTGGGGTTCAGGGATATGTACACTGGGTATGCACTCCACCCCACCGAGGACAGACCCGGGGAAGGCTCAGGGCCATTTGGACAGCAATTTCAGGTCTCGGGTTCCAGGAACGTGGTCTAGAAGCAATAGGGATAGTGGTTCACAGGCTACAGGGAGGCACACCTTTGGCATCACCCACTGTGAAGGTACAGGAGGCGGCCTGGAGGTTAAGGATGACTTATATGCTTTCTCTATCACCACGAAGACCGTCTCTGCACTCAGTGTGAGGAGGTAGGGCCGGTACTCTTCAGACCCTGCTCAGATGCAGCCCCACCCCCTTCAGGAAGCATCCCCAGGTTCACTCCCTCCCCACACACAAGGGGTCATGCTCTTTTTGATTCCACATCAATTTCCCAAACTCCCATCGATGCCCTGATTAGAACAATCTGTGTTCAAGTCTGTCTGTCTCATCCACCAGATTGAGAGAGTCTCAAAGGCAGGGACTGGGCCTCATTTATCCCCGTACCTCCAGCCCCAAACCAGGCACACAGACAGGTGTTATTTACTACTGGTTAAATTGTGATATCTCCAGAGAGCCAGGGGACATAGCAGAGAGGTCATGTTGAACTCAGGCAATCCTGAGTTCAAATTCTGACTCCCACACGTACTTGCTGTGAAAAGTGACTTAATCTCTCTGAGGCTTAGCTTCTGCCTCAGAGTCGGCGTCAGAATTAAATGAGACAGTGTAGTTGAAGCACTTGGAAAAGTACCTGGCATTCAGAAGCACTGACTAAATGTGGGGGAACACCCAGAGCAGGCGGCCGGTGTCACGGGCCGGTCGACGGATGACCGTTTTGCTCATACCTCAATCATTATTTTCATTTGTACAGGAAGGCCTGAGCAGAAGGTAGATAAAATAAATCCACCCAGGTGACCAGAAAAACTAGAAAATCAGCCCCTCACTCTTTCCTGAAAGAAATAACCCAGAGTACACCCCAGCCCCAACAGCCAGGTCAGCAGCCTCTTCCTTTAAAGTCAGGCCATGTGATGCCGAAGGCCTCCAAGCCTGCTGCTGACTGATGCAGCCCCCAGCACTTTCCAGAGGGCTGACACGCTGTAATCTCTGGCTAAAGCCCTCATATCTCAGAGTGGCTGGTGACAATTGTGAGACACGTTGGGGAGCTGACAAAGAAAAAATGACAGTTTTCAAGAGATCAACACATCAACACTTGTGAGTCAAAGCTAGCTAACTCCAGCAGCCTGTGAACGCCAAAAAGAAAAAGGCATGAAAGACGGATCCCTGGATGGCAGTAACCGAGACTGAAATGTCAGAGCAGATGGCCCGTGTGTGGTCGGTCGCAAGATTAAGTGGGGGTGAGGGCGGCAGTTCACCTGGGGGATCCAGGAACAAAGTCAAAGGAAAAGGTATGGCAGCTCAAAGCTGGACCAAATCAATCCCCATCGTGATTAAAATGACAAAATGCAGAAAGGATAAGCAAGTAAAGGGAAAAATCATATAAAGTTTAAAGCCCAAAGCAAAAAAAAAAAAAAAAGAGAGAGAGAGAGAGAATGAGAAAGAATAAAATCTAAGCAAATTAAATTTATATGTAAGAATTTAACTGGATTAAAGCGCATTTCTGAAACGCAAAGTCAAAAGGGTACAGATGTAACTAAGCACAGATATTCAGGGTATAGTTCTAAGGAGGTAGAGCAGTGGTGTTCTAGAAAAGTTGGTCTTTCTCATCATCCCCTCTCCCCCAAAATAACACCCTGATTTGCAGCATTTGCTGCTTTCCATGGTGTGAACATTCCCACCATAGCCAACTTCGAGCTATGGGCGCGACTGTCACAGCACTTGGAGTTGGGAAGACATGAACACATCCGGCTCTCACTAACCCAGCACAAACCGCCCCAGGACACCTGTGGAAGTAAAACCACATTTTGGGACCTTAAAGAGAAGCAGGAACACAGTAGGCATGCAGCCCCAGGGGGGTCAACAAAAATCAAACGAGGAGTCAAGAAATCAAACATCTTTCAAGCCCTGCACCAAAATTAAGAGCCAGTCTAGGATCAGATCCAGACTCTGTTGCCCACGCCCTGCGTGACCTGGGAAAAGTCCTTCATCTCTTCTGGGGTCTGTTTCCTTGCCTGCCCGAGGAGGCACATACAGCTAATTTGGGGATGTTGTCAGGATGAGGACAGATAATGATGTAAAGTGCCGCCCAGTGCCAGGTACTCAGGAGACGCTGAGCAGTGGGCCCGTCTGTCTTCCAGGTCTCCTTCTGGCCCCATCCGCACTACATACATGTGCGGATCTACTGTAACCATATGTTTTCTGGAAGACATTCTGACTTAAAATATTCTATCCTTTTGTGTCCACAGGTACCCGTCATTTCATGGGGCCTTGATTTAGGAGTTCAGAAAACATGTTCAGCAAAATATAATACAAATCATATTATAGATTGATGTTTATATACAAATCTGTCTCTTCCTATTGGCCACGAGCCCCTTGAAGGCAAGGATATGTGTTCTTCTTCTCTTTATCCTCAGTCCTTAGCCTAATACCCAACACACAGAGGGTTCTCAGGAGAAAGTAATTGAAGAAAGAATGAATGAATGAATGAATGAGTGAGCCAACGAACGATCAACCCATTTGGTCAGTGTCACATGATGCTAGTGGAAAGAGATGACACTTCTAGATCAGACAAACTTAGATTTGAACGCTGATTCTGTCTGATATTGACCAAGAAACTAAGTAAAATTAGGATATCTGTAAAACGAGGTCATAATTGTTGACTCATAGGATTATTGTGAAAATAATGACAGTGAGGTATGTAAAGCACTCTGTCGGTTTTTAAAATGGCAGTGTAATTTACATAGAGTATACAAATCTTAAGTATACAGCTCAACAATTTTGCATATACTCATGTAACCATCACCCAAATCAAAATATAGAATATCTTCATCAGTCGCAGAAAGTTCCTAGGGTAATTTTAAAACAGGGCTGAAAATTCTTTGACATTCCTACCATTGAGAGGTGAGGTCTATTTGCTCTCTCCCTGAATCTCAGCACGCTTGTGACTGCCATGACCTATTGAATATAGCAGAGGTGACACTGTGTGACTGACTGCCTTATCCTACGGAACACTCACACTTGGTGCCCTCAGCCCCAGGTAAGAGTCTGAACACCTGAGGGCATCATGATGGAGAGACCACTTGTAGGCATTCCAGCCAACCGTTCAGTTGAGCCCAGCCTTCCAACCAACCCCGCCAAGGTATCAGATATGTGAGGAACCATCTTGGACCCTAAAGGTCAGCCTAGCAACAGTGCCATGTGGAAAAGAAGAATCACTCAGTCAAAGGTGGCCGGTTAGCACAGTTGGTTAGAGTGCCATGCTCTTAACAACAAAGTCCCCGGTTCGATCCCCACGTGGGCCACTGTGAACTGTGCCCTCCACAACTAGATGGAAACAACTACTTGACTTGTGTTTGTGGAAAAACACACTTAAAATAAATAAAAGTTTAAAGAATCACTCAGTCAGGCCCCACCTGTATTCCTGACCTACAAAACTGCAGGCATAGAACAAGCTGGTTGTTGTTTTAAGCCACTAAGTTTTGGGGTAGTTTGTCACATGACAGTAGATAACTGGAAAAGTTACATGTGCCCCCACCCAGTCAATAGCATCTTCCCCCCACCTCTGAGATAATCACATTTCTGATGTTTATCATCATGTATTCATTTTGGTTACTCTCAAACTGCATGGAAATAGAAGCATCCAATATAAAGTCTTTGCACCTAGCTTCTTTCACTCAATATAATGCTTCTGAAAATCATCTATGTTGTTTGTATCAGTGACTCCTTTATTGCTAAATAATATTCCATGTTATTAATATACTATAACTTGTAAACACCTGATCAGTTGAGAGACATTTGGGTTATTTCCAGTTGGGGGCTTTTACTAATAAACCTGCTATTGAACATTCCTGAGCAAGTTTTTCTTAGGCATATATTTTCATTTCTCTTGCATAAATCCTTAGGAGTGGAATTGTTGGGTCACAGAGTAGGTATACATTATATAGTAGAAAATGGCAAAACAGTTTGCAAACCGGAGCAGCATTTTATACTACCACCAGCAGCTATGAGAGTTCCAGATGTTTGACACTCACCGACACTTCATATTGTCAGTCATTTTCATTTTAGCCATTCTATGTAGGTACAAGAATACCTCTATTAATTTATTTTGGATTTCCGAATGACTAATAATATTGAGCCCCTTATTGGTCATTTGGATAGTTTTGTTTCTGAAGTTCCTGTTCAATCTTGTGCACATTTTTTAAATTGTGTTCTTTGTCTTGTTATAACTGAGTTGTAAGAGTTCTCTGTATATTCTGGGTACTAGTCTTTTAGCAAGTATTTTCTCCCATAATATAACTTGCCTTTCACTCTTAAAGGTATCTTGTGATGAACAGAAATTTATCAGTCTTTTTGTTTGATGAGATCCTATTTGTTTGTTTGTTTGTTTGTTTTGCAGTTAGTAACTTTGTGGTCTGCCTAAGAAATCTTTGCCTATTCCAAGGTTATAAAGGTATTCTCCTATGTTGTCTATTAGAAGTTTTACTGTTTTAATTTCCACGTTTAAGTCTATGATCCATTTCAAATTAACTTGTGCACATGGTATAGGTAGGGGCCACGAGTTTCTTTCTTTTATCCCCCCATCTAGTTATCCACCTGCTCTAGTACCACTCACTGAAAGGAACTTCCTTTTCCCATTGAACTGCATGGTGTCTTTGTTGAAAAACAAATGACCATATCCCAGGAGCCAAAAAAATGTATACAAGTGGACACTTTGGTCAACGTTGCTCAAGCAGTAGTTCGCCATAATCAGAAGTGTCTGGACACTGATGGTAACCACTTAGAGCACCTCTTGTAATTGCAGAAGTCAGACATGACTTGTATTTATCTTTTGTTATGGGTATATATTGAGTATTACAATTTTTATACAGTTTTCTTTCCTAAAAGTGTGTATACATTTGTTTGGCACCCTCTGTGTATGTGGATCTACAACCTATACCTTCCCAAATCTGGTCTATCTGTCCAGGTACCTGAAATTTTATCATTAGAGATAATTATCTTTGTAATTTGTATGATTTGAGTCTTTAAAAATCCCAAGTATTTATCCATGATATAAGAAATTAAGCCCTGCTTTCAGTTTATACGTTGGGGTCCTGGAGTTCATTAAATCCCAGATGGCAAAAATGCCCTGGGCTAGAAGTCAGGTTACAGATAATTCCAATTCAACAAACATCCTCTGAGGGCCTTTTCTTTGCCAGGCAGGATGTTTGGGATGTTTTGGGGGAGGGTAGAAAATAAGACACATTCCCTATTCTTAAGGATTTCACAGCTGGGCTACAGATTGAATGACCCGAGACCACCTTCACTGACCCCATGCCCCGCAAAGAACCCTGGAACCCAGAGTGGAGAATTTGGAGAATTTTTCACTCCTCTGGTAGTTACAGGAATTTCAAGACACTCTAGTCAGTTCTCTAGCAGGTTTTATGAGCCTTAAGTTTCTCCATTGCTGAAGAGGGATTAAGAATGTCTTCACTCTGAGATAATTCATATAATGTGCTTAGCTCAGAACTTAATATCTAATGAGTGTTCAATATGATCACTGTTATTATTATTCTGATTCCTCACAGGGCTGTGATGAGGATAAAATCAGAGTGTCACAGAATCGCAGGGTTGGAATGAAACTTCCAACTGGAGGTCAGTGGCTAATTACCAGAATTTCCAGAAGATCAATCCCCAGTCCTCAATCCAGAATTTCCTTCTTTATTCCCTAGGTAAGACCTGGTAACCTGTATTTGGAACAAAAATCTCTAGATAGTCTACCATGTTTCCCCAAAAACAAGCCCCAGTTAAGATCGTCAGCCAGATGGACACAGTTAGTACATTATGACGATGTTCCAAAAGAAGATGACATGATTGTATTTGAATAAATGCAGATTGTTGTACATGAAAAAATAAGACATCCACTGAAAATACACCCTGATGCGTCTTTTGGAGCAAAAATTAATATAAGACCTAGTCTTATTTTCAGGGAAACATGGTATGATCAACCAAGTTTAGAGACCACCAACTTCTGGCACAACTGAAGCGAGGTGGGGATAAGAAGATGCCTAAATTGTCTTTAAAATGCTGTTATTATACAGCTGTAATTGGTTAATCAGATAAAATGGTTATATTTGTCAAACGCTTTCCAAGAGAAACAGCTAGCAGTAGGCAAACCCAGGGAAGGAAAGGGCATGAGATAGGTGGGGGCTGGAAAGCGAGGTGGTTGGGTGCCAGAGACATATTTCAACAATTTCACAATTTTACCTGAGGCCAGGCCCTGCTTAAGACCCAAAACCAATTTACATCAATTTGGCAATGGATTAAACCAACAGGGCTGTTAGCCAATTCAAACTCTAACATGAAAAAAAAAAAAAAATCAGAGCCAACAACGAATTGAGTGCAAGATAAGGCAAGCTGATATGGCAAACTCCTAGAAAAATGATTTTAAGGAACAGTAGCAAATTTCAAAATCTGACTGAGCGAGGCATGGTGACCCAGCAGGACTGCTGAGAGTCAGGGCATCTCCAAAGCTGTGAAAATCCTACAAATGACAGGCCAAAGAAAACTGATTTCAAGATTGCGGATGGAACAAAGCAGGGAGGGGGTTGGGATGATTTTGTCTGCAATGAACATTTCCACGGGTCACACAGCTCTCCTTTTCCTTTTCTGGGTGGGTGAGCAGATGGTTAAAGCCCTGGCAGAGAAGGAGTAAAGGGTCTAAACTGAGAAAAGCAAAGTGAGGTGAAAGTTCTCTAGTGAGGATCGAGAGCAGGAGCCAGGGTGACCCCACCCCAAAATCTCTATAGAGGACATTCCACACACACACACACACACACACACACACACACACACACGACAGCTTTGTGGTGCAGGAGAAGAAGCCCTGGGCTGGGAGGCAGGAGGTCTTGCTCCCACCACTAACAACCAGAGTGACTCCGGGTAAGCCAAATCCATAGTTTTGGCCTCGGCTTATATATCATCACTGCTCATTAGCCATTAGGTCCTATAGCCAGGATCCCTGAATACTGATGGCATTTTCCTTTAAACACTGGCTGGCATTTTCTGGTTCACTAAGTCTTACTGAGAGATTAGAGAGCTCACTGGGGTCACTGAAAATGCTTTGTTCACAAAGCTTCATCCATGTTTACTCATACCCAGTTGTGCCTCTCCAAATGGGTGGCTGAACCCACAGAGAGCTCATTGACATAGAGTGGGGAAAGCTGGTCCCCTGTCAGCTGCAACCCCCCTCTATATCTGAGTAGCAGAGGGCCTTGGAAACACCAGTGGTGTATCTGTTAACACTTCCCCCACACTTGGCCCAACCCTTAGCTCTACCCCCAGTTCCCAACTCCTCATCTGGGCTGAGGAAATAAAGACTTGTCCACCAAGGGCACTTCTGCTCTAGAAAGAAAGGAGGTGGAGAAAAGCCAAAGATAGCATTGCCCCGCATGTCCGGAAAGCCAGTAATATAAACTGTATTTTCTCTTATAGTCTGAAAGTGCTCAGGCAGATTCTGGAATGTCAAGAACACAGTTAAAGGAAGCTAGAATATTTGGGGGAATAATGCCAATTCCATTCTTTGGGGAATTCTAAGAGTTATCTTTGAGAGACAAAGCATGTCACTACTGTCCTCTCTCTCTTTTTCACACACACACACACACACACACACACACGCACAGAGTTGATATCATGCCCCACCACAGCTACAAAGTCCAAGGAAATTCCACCAATAGAGGCAGGGGAAGAAGTTGATCTTGTTCCTCTGAATGTTTTCCTGCCTCGCTTTAATGACTTTATAGTGGGTTGATATACATCTTAAAGAATCTTATTACTGACTAAGCTTCACAAGCAAGTTCCTAACCCCATCCCCCTTATGAAAAGTGGCAAGAGTGGCTGGCTCAGCTGGTATTCCTGGAAATGGTGAGGCCTCCTCAATTTCCTTCCCATAGAAAGCATGCTACCATCTTGGAAGGCTGGGGTGGAAGCTCAAATGAAACATAACAATAGTGACCATGAACGTGAGGCCATGGATGATCAACTTTCAGAAGGAACACTCTCTAGACATCCTTTCATCCTTGAAAACATTCCTGTTCTTTTCTGGATCAAGCCCACAACAATATGTTGGTCAGGACACAGGGCAGGGCAGCTCCATAATTTGAGCCTTGGGGTCCTCTATGGGCAGATCACCAATTTGACTCACCTAAGGAGACCTGACATCTTATCTATTCCTTCTTACAGTGCCTGGCACAACGTAAGTGGCAAAAGTTGGTGAAATGGATTTTTAAGTTCAAGGTGATGGCCAGTTTTTATACTCACCAATGCAACAAATTTTCAGAAGACATTAAGACATAGTAGAATTAAACCTGTATAAAACAGACACAAAGACAACCAAAAACCAAGAATAAATTTCTAGCAGTCACCTAGTGCTTTCATCCCTTTCTTCAGGATAGAGCTAGAGTATTTTTGCTTATTTCTAATTTGAATCTTCTGGCTTTCAATCATATTAGCCCACTTCCTCCTTTTGATGGAGGGGAGGGAGTTCTATAGTAAACAGAGAACAGCCTACTCGAATCCTTGACGTAAAAACAATTCATAGCCTGGAAAAACATACAGAATTCCTCAGACTAGATTGCCTATAATGGGCGTAATGTCTACAGGCCCAATTTTCTGAAATTACTTCTTTTCCCATATTTCGAGAGATAAGATCCCCAAATCCCTTTTTATAATCACAGCCATGTCAAATGTGTTCCTGGCATCTCTAAACCCCAAATCCATTGTTGTTGGTAAGGAATCCAGAGGTTCCTCTACCTCTGCCATGACAAGGGTCTACCCGATTCAGTTCCACAAAATAAGCATTCTTATCCAGGAAGGACAGGACTTGCCGTACACCAAGCATGAGCATTGTGTATTGAAAACATTGGTCATTTTTTCAGACAAAAATTCAACCAGCTAATTTCATCCCACAGCCAATCTTCTTCATGCAAGAACAACCACGTGGCTATGGGGATCTATGAGCTTGGTACAAGATGCCCCACCTACCCGATAGGTGGAGATAGTGTGTGTATGTGTTCGTATGGATGTGTGTGTGTGTGTGAGAGAGAGAGAGAGAGAGAGAGAGTTGTGGGGGTGGGTTTTGTCATCCTAGACTTTCTGGAAATGCCAAGAGCTGTTTTGTCCACATCTTAAGTAAACTGAATTATAAGCTTGAAAAAGGAGGTGTACAAGGTACATTCCATCCCCAGATCAAGTTGAACAATTTACTCCAAAGCGATCTACTTTCATGCAAAACAAGCCCCAGCTGAGCCTCCCTACCATAAGCAAGGACGTGGCGCCGCGGGAAAAGCCACCTTTTCCAACTCCCAGTCCCTCTGAATCACGTTCATGTCTCCTGAAGATTTTGTTCATGGTTACAATTGGGGGGTTATTAAATTATTTTATTTTACTCCTCCTGTTTCCTTTTTATCCCCTCACTGTACCTCTTTATAAACCACAAAGGAGGAAATTATTCTCAACGGTCAGGGAGACTAGGTAGTGTGAGGAAAGTTCTTTTGACTTGGAAAGGTATGCGAAGCCCTAGAAGAGTTATAGAGAATCTTCACCAGAGTAAGATTCGCATGTGGCTGGAACCAAGTGGTCAGGCTGGCTCTACTTGCCTGCATGCTGGGTCCCAACGCCAGAGCCACCGCACGAGCACAGGAGACCTCCCCCAGCTAATCGCAAAGCCAGTCCTTCTGAGATCCGGTTGACATAGGAAAGCTTTGGAGAGCTCAATGCAGACAAACTCCCTTGGCCTTGTTTGATTGGCTCCATCATTTTGATCTTTTTGGTCTTTAAATATGTTTTCAAACATCTTTCCAACCTAACCATTTCTAAACTTGTAAAATATCAACATGAAATATTTAATTACATTTAATGAATAGTATATATAATTTGATTGCCTGGCAAGTGAGATCTTCTCTGCTGGACTACGAATAGCCTGACAAATGAGAGCGTGGCATTTATCTCTATCTCTAGACCTTAGCCCAGTGACTGGCACATAGTAGGTGCTTAACAAAGATAGATAATGAATGAATAGAACAGTGAATGAAGGCCAAACATAGACCCGGCACTAGCTAGGCAGACTTTGGGTGGAATGAATGAAAGAATGGCAGGAGGGAGAGAGGGAGGAAGAGAAGGAAGGAAAAACAGAGCGAAGGAAGGGAAAAGAAATAAAAAGGGAAAGAAAGAAGTAGTAGCATAATATACAGCACTAGTTTTCCAGAAAGATAAAATTTTCCTATATGAAATAATCGGGGAACAATGAATGAAATTGAATGTATATAGCCCTATGAGTTAGGAGACAAATAAATGAGATGAGAAACTAAAATTGAGTTTCACAGGTAGAAAAGGGGTGTGTGTGTGTGTGTGTGTGTGTGTGTGTGTGTGTGTGTGTGTGATTTTGTCAGGTCAGCTATATCTTATTCATCAAACTCAGTTAATTGCTATACTAATCATGACTCCTTTTTGCCTGAGTAAATGAAACTTAAAAGATTTTTAGAGTTTATACCCTTGTTTTCTTAGCTTTTCTGAATGTGCTGTCAGCCAAAGGCCAGGGCCGCACCCTTCTCTTTCAACACTCTCCAGGGGGTTTTTTCTGCTTATCAAGCAAACAACTGGTGTGCAGCAAAGACTGTCCTCAGCTTTGGGGAAGCTGCTCTCTTGACTTGCTAACCTGTTTGAGGAGCTGACAAAATCAATTTTCTCTGTGGGAATCCACAGGAGCGACAGAGGATCCTCAAGGCTACTCGCTCCTTGCCTTCTTGAAGGGAGCAATCCACCTCGTCCCAGAGAAAGGGTGTGACTGATGAGACCCCCTTCCCCTCGCTTGGGTTGGCCCCTTCACTGTCATTGCCAAGTAACTGCCATCGTTGGACCTGACAGTTTCACTACATGTTGATGGCAGCCCCATGTATCGGACTTCCATTTCTTAGGTTACATGTTGGGTATAAGGGCATTTCAGTTAAATATCTAGCGACCCATCAAATATCACATAGGTGTGCAAACACACACACACACACACACACACACACCCTGAAAAATCCCATTGCTCACAAGATTCTGAAGTCTCGCTTCTTGCCAAGAAACCCTTACACACTGCATGGGGCTACACCTCTGTACCACGGAAACTGCTTTGAAAGAAAGGGCTTTGAAAACTGAGCAAACCAAGAAGATGGTGGCAGGGAGGTCACCTTGTAGCGACTGAAAGAGAAGCCGTGTTCCAATTAAATGCCTACATACTTTGTCATTGTCTAGATAGATGGTGACATTCCAGTAATGCAAATATATTTATCTTTGAGTTCTACACCATGTACATATAAATCTTACATATTTGTTCAACATTTACTGCCATTATTTATAATGGTCTGAGAGTACTACAGATGTTAAATCGATGCTATCTGTTTTACATCAAACACTTCTAGAAGGTCAGGATCCAACTCTGAACAACGACTGCAGACACAGAGGTTTCCCACCCCAATTGGTACGTCAGACACATCAGGAAAGAGTTTTTCAAAAATATGATTGCAGGCCCCACTCTTGCATTTCTGAATCAGGATCCCTGGGAGGGGGGTCTTAGAATCTTTGCTTTTCACCACCCCCCGCCCCACCTCCATGAACTTCAGCAGCCAGCTCCGCCCTGGGGCAGGTACTAGTCAGGACTCACACTGTCGCTAACGCAGCTGGGGTTGTTAGCCGGGTCTTGGCATGGAACATCTGCCAGCCTCCAGATCTCTCTGAAGGCAATACCCCACACAGGACCTACGAGAGGGAGAGGAAAAGATCTCAAAGAAGGCATTTCTTCAATTAGGACCCTAAAAGATATTCATGGTAGAGAGCAGCTCACCCCACACCTTTCAACAATGGCAACCCCTTCTTCCTTCCCCACATTGTCCTTCTACCCATGGACTTCCTGTGGACACGAGAGACAAAAAAATGACACCTTGAAAGGTCACTCAGGGTCCTTCCAGTGACTCACCAAAGCAGGTTCCAAAATGACCCCTTCTGATGTTTGCTCCACTTCAACATTTACCCAGCCTCTAGCTTTTCACCTTTCCTCCAGCCCCAAAAGAGATGCTATGCTCAAGCCAGTGCGTGAGCAGCAAGGACAATCTTGAACCTCACATAAGCCTCTTCCCTTATTTCATTCTGCCTCATGAAACTCAAGAAAACCCTGGAGGCCAGGTCATTCCTCCCCCCACCCACCATACAACTACATCTGGGCTGTAAAGAGTGCAGACAAGACAGACGGCAAAAATCTTTCTAGTTCTCACTTCTTTATCCCCTACGCTGGCAACATTCATCTCTCTTTCTCTGCCTTGATTTTTTTTCTGCAGTTTTCCCTTTTTATGCTGTGCCGACCACCAACAAATCCTAAAAGGCTATCCCTTAGTAAAACAGAAAGTGCTGAGTCGTGATGCTAAACTGACCTCATGCTGGGCTTTCAGACCCTCTCCTCTTTGAACCTCTTCCAGAATTTGTCACTCCAGGGACACAAACTCCTGTCTCTAAATTCTTCATAGCTGTGGTCCCATCAGCATCCACTAGGTCACTGACTGCTCTTCCCTATGACCTGCAGCTGTATTTATTTGTAGCTCTAAATAGTACCAGCTTCTTCTAAATAATCACCTCCTTGCCCCACCTCCCACCCACCTCTCCTCATCCTTCGGCGCCGGGTCAGCTGGTGCTAAGTCAAGGGCAAGTATGAAACAAATTTGCAGTTCTACCTCCTGCCTCAGGTCTCTCTCAGTGATAATTTTTTCCAGCTTTCTCCCTAAATGCTTAGATTTGGGATTCCTGTCTCACAGATGGACTTGTTTGTGCGATTCCAGGCTGGACTTTGTTAAGTTCCTATCTCTTCCCACCAAGAAAGGATCTCTAAATCTGGAAAGTTCTATCCTGGAATCTTTGGGGCTGTCCACCGGCACTTCCTATTCCGGAATCCACACACGACTTGGAGAGGAGGTTGGGCAGGGATGATATTCCACTCTTCAATGATTTAGGCTGCAAAAATCCAGCCAGTCTACCCCACGACAAGCACCAATACTGGCGAGCACCCCTCCTTCTGACCTCTGCGGGAACTGGCCACAGTTCCTCTTAAAATAATCCGCAAACATCTCAAATTGAAACTTACAAGGCGTCCTATCATAATTGTTCCTAAAATTCCAAATCCATAACAGCTACGGCACTCCTTTCATCCAATTATTGAGTAATTCTGTGGATGGAAAAAGAACAGCGGAAAGGAAGACCAAACCCATCCTCCACCCACCCATTAAGGTTTTGATGTTCTCTTTTTTTGTTTGTCTGAAGCCCTGGCCAGTGAGCCAGGCCTGCCTCTCTCTCCACTGAGGCCTTTGCACTTTCTCCATTGTGATCCCAGTTTTGTTTTCCATGGGTGCTCTGGCACACATAGAAGTGATCATGTTTGATTTGAGCTCCAAACATTCACCACACTTTTGAAAATTAATGACACCTCCTGGTTTTCATATGCCCTGGCCTCCAGGGTCTTGGTGCCAAAAGCATTTATTCATTAGGTGCTCTCTGAAATATGGCACTCAAGGCATGACTCCCAGCTCTCCCCTGTGACAGTGATGGGTTCCAAGTTCTCTTGTACTAAGCTGAATATGAATGCCTTTAGCGAAGAAAATGATTATGTGGCCATACAGCAGTTTTAGGGGAAAGAAAGCACAATGAATCCAGTGACTACCACAACACAGATTCTGAAAACTGGAGACATTTCTGCTCTCTGGAATGTCAGTGGGCCAAAGTGACAAACGGGTTGTTCTTTTCCATCTGGGTAGTTGGCATCATGTGGACATAACTGGTATCTGATTGTACTGCCTTGACAAATACTGAAAGTATGCAGACCAAATCCAATTACAGCATCCTCCAAGGACTGTCCATATATCATGCTGTGTTTTGCTGCATCAAAGGCTTTGTGAAAGAAGAGGCCACCTGCTTAGAATTCTTGTTGTTGACCAGAGAGTTTCTAGGAGAACAGCGAGGGTCCCCTGAGAAGCCAGACTCCTGCTGCTGTTTATCCTCGCAGGCAGACCTCTGATGTCTGCAGAAAGAGACAGAAAGAGAGACGGAGAAACAGAGAGGCAGAGAGATTAAACCCCAGGCACTCAGACCTTGGGCTCAGTCATCACACCCCAGTCACCCTGGAGCAGAGTTTACCAGACTATTCCGTGATCCAGAATGTGTTCCTAGTATTCTGGTCTGAATTCCTCAGTCTACCTAATTTTCTCATGCTTCACTAGAAATCCCAAACTCATCACAAGTTGGAACTCTATATTCTAGGCCTGTGTGAGACCTGGTGACGAGCATGGGACTTTGGCCTTGAGTGACTGCACCCCTACCCCCCACCCCGACCCTTCTAGTTTGGATCTGAAATCTTGACTGTCTCTTCCAACTTGACAGGTTTCCACCTTGCCCTCAGAAGTTACAGTGACCACACAAACCCAGACTGTCCAGCTCTCAGGCCTGAGGCTGTCTCAGTTCAGTCACCTAAACCGGCTATTTTTGATGGCTACTTATCAGTCTTCAATAACTCTCCGTTGCCTACAGGACAAAATCCAGATTTATGGTGACATCACCATGCTGTGCTCTAGCCACTGCTGAGTCTCCATCTCCATCTCTCGCTGCTCACCCCCTTGTACCACTGAACAGTTTCCAGCTCCTCAGAACGGCCGCCATGGTTCCCACCTCCAGGCCTGAGCACAGGCTAGCCCCTCTGCCCAGGACCCTTACCCTCTTTCTTTGGTTAATTTCTGCTTTCATCAGGTCTCAGTTTCTATATTTTCCAGGAGCAGCACCCTGTCCTCCCTCTCTCAAAGCACCTGTCACAAGTGCTCCTGACAAATTTTCTATCTTCCTAACTAGACCTTAAGCTTGAAGAGACCGTGTCTAACCTGCATCCCCAGAAATTACCAAAGTACTGAAGTACACAGGATAGTACACAGGACGCAAATATTTTAAGTATGCTGGGTCTGCCCTTTGCCCCCAAAATATAACGATGAACAAGACAGGCCTGCCCTCACAAAGCTCACACTCTGAAGATAGTAAATAAGTGAATAACATAAATGCAATTAGAGTTGGGAAGAGGGCCATAAAGGAAAGAACTAGAGGGCTGGCCCAGAGCACACTGGGGAAGGCAGAGCTGAAACACCTACTTTGAGTGGTGTTGAGACATTGAGTGGTCAAGAAGGTCTCTCCGAGAAGCTGACCTTGAACAGAGATCTGAAGCATGAAACAGCGAGTGATGCAAACACGAGGGAAGTAATGTCTCTAGGCAGGAAAATTCCTGGTATATTTTCGGAATATCAGAAGGTTAGAATGGTTGAGTAATGAGGGAATGAGCATATTCTTCATACTATCATGCCCACTGACTGCACCAGAGGCTTGGACCAGAGCCACTTTATCACCTGTGGGGTGAGTCACCCTAGAGAAGTGCTTTTGTTCCCTACACTGGGGAAGGCACTTGGTATTAGAGGAGCCCCACACAGCATTGCCTTTTGTACAAAATATTTCAAAGCCCTAATGATTTGCCTTCCAAGCTCAAATTCCAACACAGTGATGTGAACCTGTTCTTATTTTAAAATTATAATTTAAAAAATTAAAGTTAATTAGCAACCAGCAAAGAAACAGGAATGAGATTATTGATGGGTTTGTTTTAGTTTTTTGTTTGTTTGTTGTTTGTTTTGTTTTGTTTTGTTTTTTGCCTGGTTGGGAAAAGTTTAGGACAGAGAGAACACAGGACTTCTAGTGTCCTTTCAACCATCCAATCAGGATGTGTCTCTTTGAGAAGATTTGCTCTGAAGTTATCCCTAGGACAAGTAGACATCTTTCCAAGATGAAGAGTAGAGACTTCCCTTTGGGTCATGGTATCCTCAGCCACACACACTTTATTCCAAGGCCAAGTTTATACCTATGCATACTAGATCTGGACTGTGCCCTGTCCTCTGCTCCTGGATTGGCTTCACCCTTTCCCTGACCCAGAACAAAACCCCAGATGGATTGACTGTGAGTAACTGCGGATGACAGCAGGGACACGGGAGCCAAGGACTGTTTACAGGTCCTTCTGGACAACCTGTTCTCTCATTCCACCATCAGAATCAGAGCGTCCTCCCTCCATTCCCCTCCTCCCCCAGCTCTCAGAGATGGTCCACATTCTTAGCTTAGGCAATGCATTCTTGCTATCCTGACACATACCACCATAGTGGGCCAGGCAGGCTGTTAAAAGAGCCAAGCTACCCAATCAACACTTGGCTTTGGCCAAGGGCATCAAGCCAGCCCATGGTGTCATAGCAGCTAAGGTCCCTTGATAAGCCACATCGGCTCAACACTTGAAATTGATTGTGGCATTGCTAACGTAGTTGATGAGGGTTACATCAGACTGGATCCCTCCAAAGCCCAGACGGAATGACTTTTACTTAAGACAAGTCTGCTGGTTAACTCTCCCCCCACTGTGGCGGCAGCTGCTAGATCCCAATTTGTAGTGGGTTTCAGTGGGAACAGGGTTGTCGGTCACAGGATGTACCATAACATAATGAGAACTGCTGGGTATGGAAAGGTCTCTAAGGGAAGCTCTTGGGTTCAATTCCATCACTGCTAAATCACCACTGATTCTGAATTATTTTGAACCAATGTCAATGCCTTCCATGAATAGCATTCATTCATTCATTTACTCATTCAAAAAGTGTGTTTAACACCCCCTGTGTGTCCTACACTGTCCTAGATATGTGAGATAACGAGATCAATGAGACATGTTCCCTTCCTCCAAAGAGCTCCATAGAAGGCAATGCATATATTTATTTCTCTTGAGAAAATGGCCGAAAGACCACGATAGTCAATGACTATGAAAAAATGTCATCATGAGCTATAATGAGCACCTGTGTGCAGGGACAGGATGAGGATGCTGGTGGATGACCACCTTTGGGTTGTCATATTAAATCAGGAAAATATTTTTCCTCCTCCACAATGCCTCGTGTGTCAGAGGCAGTTAGTCGTTGAAAAATTGAATAGAGCTACTGTCCTTACAATCTCTATGAAACACTACTTTGTTGTTGTGATTACTTATTGTTATATTAATAGCAATATTTGAGTGCTCACTATGTACCAGAAATAGTTCTAAAGTACTCTATATGCATTGTCTCAACCCCAAGAGGTAAATACTGTCGTTTTCCTATTTTGATCCTGACTTTACAGGTGCAGAAACTGTGGCTTAGATTTACTTGTGTACTTTATTCCCTGCAAGGAGTTCCAAGAGCTCCTTTGAGAACTGCTGACCTGGTTCAAACTCCTTGCCTTATGAAGCCAATTCATTCAGACTTTATCTCTTCCAGTCACTGGCCATCTTACTTTGCCATGTGGTGGCCACAGACACACAGGCCCCAAATTGTAAGGTCATTTAGTCATTCAAAAAGTATTATTTTGTATTCCCTTGTGATGAGAGGATACAGTGACAAAACAAACACAAGCTCTACCCTCAGTAGGCTTTCTATCTGATGAAGTCGATGAGAAAAATGAATAGAAATAAGATGGAAAATCGGGAGCAGACATTGAATCCACTGGGCTGCCAGATGCCAGCCCAGGGTTCAGGCTGACATTGGCCCTTCAGGTCCTTACCTCAAGCTCCCACAGCTAAACCCCAGTCCCTTCATATGACTCACACCTTAAAACTGTGCCCTTCTCTGGACCCTCTGACCCACCTCACTCCACCAGCACCCAGGTCATGAGCATCATGAGCAAGACAATGCCAAAAATGCCTCTGCTGCTCAGTGGAACAAAAAAACAGAGAGAAAACACCCAAAAGGGGTGGCTAGGAGAAGTACAGAGGCCTGGAGAACAACTTCTTAGAACTCATAAAGATTCACTAGAAAGAGGAATACAGAAAAAATTCACCTGGACGATCAGAAATTGAGCAAGAAGGAACTGGAGAAGAAAGATGGTCCAAATGATATACGGGTCTCTGCAGCATGAGAGCTGCTGAACTCCTGGCTCAGGACGGCCCCGGACCCTCAGGTCTCTCCAAGAAACATCAGAGATCACCAAGTTCCTCACCAGTGAGTGTGGGGGTTCTCCAACCTTCTGTAGGCGGGGGCTGTCCTGGGGCTGGGTTGCATTTGGGATTCAGTACTCCAGTGATAAGTCTGCATCCCTAGCCATGTGTATTTGGGTTCTGTGCTTGCTCTGGTTCTGTGCTTGATCTTTGTTTGTTACCAAGAGATGAAAAGCACCAACATCATGGTCAAATGCAGTAAATTATTCCTCTCCAAACTCTTGTCATCTGAGATGCAAAAGAGAACACAATCCCTGTGGAGCCATTGAAGGTCAGGAACATGGTATCATCATTGGACAGATGGTCTCACCGGCTTCGAGAGTGGAAAATGTGAAGACACCCATTGCCATTGAAATTGAGCACTTTGTTTCTACTGTGGCATGAGTGGTCCCTGCATCCGCGTACTTTTCTTCATCATCACAGTATCCATGAAGTATGTCCTGGAATCCACCGTCTTCCTCACTGGCATCATTGTGGCTCACGGACCTGAAGGCCTGCAGGTCATTGTCACTGTCACTTCCTAATGGCAGAGTGCCTGGTTGAGCTCTTACCCCACCTCTCAGAGAGCATCCGTGCTCAGACATCGCCCCTACAGCGGCTGAGCAGCGTGGTGGGCTGTCAGAGGCAGGATGCAGCTGTGGCGAAGCATAGAGTTAACGATTCACCAGCTCTAAAGAAGGCAGATCTTGGGATTGCCATGGGGGTAGCAGCTTTGGAGCCAAAAATACAGGCCATGCCATCTTACTGAACAACATCTTTGCGTCTATAGTCACGGGGTGGAGGAAAGCCACCTAATCATTGACGACATAAAGAAGATTATTGCTTACACTCTGACCTAGAACATTGCTGAGTTTTGCCCTTTTTGGATTGATCTACGTTATTGTTGGGCTCACCCTGTCCAATATCTTGTTCATCAACTTGGACACAGACACTATTCCCTCATTGCTTTATCTTATAAGGAAGCTGAAAGTGACGTTATAAACCAGAAGTGTCACCACAAGATGAACAGACTGGTAAACAAGCCACTTGTGATGTAACCCTGGGAGCTTTTCTTGTTCATGTCACCATGTATGCACTTGGGGGTGGGGGGCAGGGGCGTGATTTAGACTCAGCACTCTCATCAAATTCTTTGGAAGATGGAGAAAGGACAGCATAAATCACTGGGAAGACAGTTATGGACCCGAAAGGGCAAAGGAGCAAAGAAATGCCTGCAGAGCCACAGGGTATACAGCAAATAGCATATCTGATCACAAGGAAGACCAGGAGCAATTTCATCTTCCAGCAAAATCTTTTCTGAAAGCCCTCTGGGGAAGGATTGCCTCACAGCTTCTCATAGCATTAAGCCTCTCCTATGGTGCTGAAAGTGTCATACCCTGAATGTCACTGTGCTCCTGGCTCAGGATTGGTTTGTGGATTTCCACATGCCATTCTTCTCTGGGTGGATAAAGATATGTGCAACTTTTCATCAGACTTTACCATTGAAGCTGTTGAGATAACGCATCGCGAAGACCATCTTTTTTCCCAAGTCTCTCAACTTCACATTGGTGATGGTCTTCAGATCTTTTGTGCAAAAATGACATCATCAAATTTATACATGAGAAAGAAGAAAACTGTACGAAAGGTGCTCAACTGATGTTTTGTACTTTACAGCTGAGATCTGACTGTTTATATAGGACTTTTATCTATAGCTACCTCCTTCTCCTGTTTTAAAATATGTGAATTTCAAAGTGATGGTGTAGGGAAGAAAAATACATTTGTATTTACCTAGGTTTCCATGATATTAAACAGTTTTCTGTAACCCAGCTCTCAGCTAGGTCTCCCTGCTCTAAAGCTCTAGGTAGGATTCTTCAAACCTCTATTCTATATCCTATTTAAAATCCAAAGCCCTCCCCCAAATTTCTGTAAATTCCTGGAGAAATTGATCACTTTGCTCAAAAAATTCAGCTTCAGGTTTGCAGGAAATAGAGGTGGGGGCAGGATTACATCATAAGAGACTCTCAGACATTGCCATGGCATGCTTTCCCTGGCCACATCACCCCTCAGCCTACCTCTTGCCATCTCACTAGACCATTTTTGCATTGCCTCCTCCCTTCTCACCTCTTCTCCTCCCTGCCAGACCATCCTTCACCCCTCCCACTAGAGTGCCAATTTGGCTTCTTCCAAATCCTGCTCTAAAACTGAGCTCCAAGTCCACTTTGCGTCTCCTAACTCAAGGTGCTCAACGGAACAAAGGGGTCTTTCGTTTACCAGGAAGACATTGTGGTTTGAAATAGTAATACCTAGTTCTTGTAAAATATTTGCAAAGCATTTTTTAGCACAAACATTATGCCAATCACGTTTCATGCTTTGAATTTAGGTTTATTTATGTGTGGAACCCACATCTATGTTGACAGGCCCACAGAGACCTCATTTTAAAGTAAAAGACATTTTACAAAACAAAGTACTAAGATAGAAAGTGCGAAGTGACATGAGAAAGGTTCAGGGATCAGAATATCTGTGACTTCTGAGGTCCCTTCTCGAGTCTAATTGTTCATGATTCTAGATCATGTACCCTGATCCCTAGTTAGGGGTAGAGACGAGGCTTCAAGGAGGTGTATCTGGGCCAGACTTAAAAGATAGACAAGGGAGACAGTGTTTTTTTTTAAAGAAAAAGTTTAACTGGTCCCATTTTCCTTTGAATGAATCAGAAGACTTTATAAGAAATCAGTATTAGGACTTTGATGTTCCTGGAACATTCTCAATGATCTTTTACCCTTTATGACTTGAAAGATTGGGAGATTTTACTGCCTAGCTTCCCATCCTTCTTTTTTTTGAACAACATTGATTGAAGGCCTTTTATGTTTTAGGCACTGTGCCAGGTACTGGCAATGCAAAGACGCAGCCCACAGAGGAAGGAGATCAAATTCAATAGGTGGGACAACAACAGGAAAACAAAACCTTCAGTTCTTGCATCCCTGCTACAGTCTCTGGCCTCTACCACTCAGGGGTAGGTGCAATATCTAGCCCCCTTCTTAGCACACCGCGAAGGCCAGTTCCACCAGCGTGTGATTTTAATCACTTACGTTAAAGCCTTCAGGAGTCAAGCTCTCCCCCAAGGTCTCTTCCTTCCCCGGGCGGCCCAGTCATCTCATTCTCCTGTTTCCTCTCCTCATTCTTCTCTAAGGAAAAAACACAAATTCCCCTGCTTGTCCAACACCCAGCAGTTTCAAAGGCATATTTGTTCGTTGATCATACCCTTGGGTGTCACCCTCCACCCATAGTGACTCAAAATGTTTCTTTCAAATAAATACAGGGCTCTTCCCCAAAAAAGCGTTCTGGAGAGGGAGGAAAACGGTCTCCCTCTGTGCTCAGAAGGCAGTGGGTCTTATTCAGTACAAGAAAGAAGAGGCAGCCTGTGGTAAAGGCTAAAGGGAATTCTGGTCATAAAATATATTTCTAGTTCTCAGTGAGACCATTCCAGAAATGTAGGGAGTCGGCCCGTGGACTCGCCAATGTTTGGGTTACGTTTCAACCATGATTGAGCACCAGAATTGCACATAGTGCCAACTTCCGTGTGCTTTGAGGAAGGCTGGGTACATTATGCTGCCCTGTTTCTGTTTTGGGGTCTTTTCCCCATCTGTCTGAGGTGTTGCTTCCATTAAAATCTAGAGTTTTCCTCCCTCTGCGCCTCTACATAGAATCCTGCCCAAGCTGATACTCCTGGGAGATGCCAAAAGCACTTGGGAGCCAAAAAACAGAAAGAATTTATTCAAAAACATATCAATAACTCAATGAAGAACTTTCATGGGCTGTATCATTTTACTCCAGATTCCCTGACGGGAAGGGGTCATTGTGCTCATTGGAGACATGGCAAGGACAGGTGGTTTCTCTACATGTTTCTGCACATGAAGGAAAGGCAGGTCCACAGCTCCAGGGGGGTCCAGGGCTGTCCCTGTCCTGGGGCTGCAACGTGGTGTGGGAAGCTGCACGTTGTCCCTCCTGAGTCACCTGGCCCTCTCTTTTTCTGTCCATCTGACATTCAGGGTCCACATCTCAATTCAGGCCTCCTGATGCAGTCTCCCTCACAGACACGGATGGCATCCTTAATAGGGCAGCCTGGATAAAGGATTCCAGAAACACATCCTCATTTTGCTCAGATAGCTGAAGTCCTGCCACACAGAGGAGGCATTCGGCTTATTTGGTTCAGTGGCAGAGGAGAGGACTGGAGATACTAGACAGCAGCTGCTAAAAGGCAAAAACATCTTCATTATGGAAAAGAGGGGTTTAGGCCAAGACTAGAATTGAACAATTTCAAACATCTGAAGTCGGGTACTCCCCCCAGCTTCCCAACTCCAAAATTTATTCACAGCACTGATTTGCATGGGGTGTGAGAATGTCCCGGGAAAGAACTTGAACCATGGCCAAACTTGGGCTTCAGACGCAGAAGTAGACATGGTGAATCTGGGGTGTGCAGGTAGAATGTGTCAAGAGAAGCTAAATTTCAAGGGAAGAAGCAAAGGAGAATCTGCCATGGAGGCAGAAAAACACTGGAGTGCTGGCCATAGCCCCGGAGTCTGGGGGTCTGGAGGATGAAAGTGGAGGTTCCAGGGATAGCAAGGTGGTGGCCATGTTTTTATCAACCCCAGTCTCAGGCATCCTGGCGACCTGTGCATAGAGAGGAAAGAGCCTTGTGTAAACATTAAAAGAGCTATGATATCTAAGAACCCAAGCAATTCTTCGGAGAGAACCACAAAAAAAGTAGCCCCTCAAGAAAAGGAAACCGTTTCTGTCTTTGCAGAAAAAAATTACTATCAAGTAGCTTAGAGCAGCAAGGAGCATGTCAGTGGTCTAGGTGCAAAGGCCTGACACGGGCTACAGACCAAGCGCCCCTTCAAAGACAGAGCCTGGAACATCAGAATTTTTGGCCCAGAGAGCGTAGCGGCCAGGTTGCAGCGATGTGTAGACTGATTCAGGCACCCGCGTGAAGCAGCCCTTGTAGATTTCCAGGGGCAACAGGGGTCATCTCATTGCCATGAGGACCAAAATTCTGCAGCTACATAGACGGTGGCCATCCAACTATTAAACTTTGTGTCTACGTCTTTTTAAAACATTTTCTAAAGTCAGATTTATTGACATGTAATTTGCTTATAGTAAAATTTACCCTTTTTAAGCGTAGAATTTAATAAATTTTCACAAGCACATATGGTTGCAAAATCACCATCATGATCAAGATAAAGAACATTTCCATCACCCCAAAACATCCTCTCGTGCCTCCTTGTAGTCAATATCTCCCGTCCTCCTGGCTCTCGCCAATGTGTTTTGTCAATACGTGTGTATATATGTTGTTTTTTTGCCTCTTACAGAATGTCATAGAAATGAAATCATAACATACAGAGCCTTTTGAGTCTGATTTCTTTCCCTTAGAGAAGGCATTCGAGATTTACCCATGATGTTACACATAGCAGTCATATGTCCTTTTTTCTTGCTGTGTGTGCTAGTAGTATTCCAGGTATGGGTACGCCGCAGTTTTTTTAATCCATCCACCAGCTGTTGGATGGCTGGTGTTGATGTTTGGGCTTTTCCAGTTTTTGATGAGCATGAATGAAACATTTGCATACAGCTCTTAGTGTGGACATTTGTTGTCATTGGGTAAATATCTAGGAGGGCGTCACTGGACTGTAGGATAAGCATATCTTTAATTTTATAAGAAAGAGCCAAACTTTTCCAGTGTGGCCCTTTGGCAGTCCCACTGTGCCTCTGACGGCGACCGTGTTATCGCTCAGCATCTCAGGCTGAGAATTTTTTTTTTTTTTAAGATTTTATTGGGGAAGGGGAACAGGACTTTATTGGGGAACAGTGTGTACTTCTAGGACTTTTTTCCAAGTCAAGTTGTTATCCTTCCAATCTTAGTTGGGGAGGGTGCCATTCAGCTTCAAGTTGTTGTCCTTTCAATCTTAGTTGCAGACGGCGCAGCCCACCATCCCTTGTGGGAGTCGAACCAGCAACTTTGTGGTTAAGAGGATGCGCTCCAACCAACTGAGCCATCCGGGAGCTCAGCAGCAGCTCGCTCAAGGTGCCATGTTCAATCTTAGTTGCAGGGGGCGGAGCCCACCATCCCTTCGGGACTTGAGGAATTGAACTGGCAACCTTGTGGTTGAGAGCCCGCTGGCCCATGTGGGAATCGAACTGGCAGCCTTTGGAGTTAGGAGCATGGAGCTCTAACCGCCTGAGCCACTGGGCCGGCCCAGGCTGAGCATATTGACATTCTACTTCTCTTGAGCCAAATCTAGGAAGTCAGAAATGTCCGGAAGTGGACTTTGCAGCCCATGGAAATGTGAGTTTCCTATCCCTGTGGGTATCCAGGCGGTGGCTGGGTAGTTGCTTGTCAGAGATGTGGTAGAGGGCTCAATGATCTCACCTTCCAGATCTCTCCCAACCCTGGAATCCGTGATTCTATGAAATGAACGTCATCCTGGCTGGTGTTCTGACACACCACCCACCCACATTTCTTACCACTGGGTTTACTAGACAAACATGTGTCTTGATGCTTGACGCCTTGATCAGCCTGGCTGATGTCTTTCCCTGCATCGTTATTTTTCATGCAATCAGTTGGATCTCTTGGAAGGTTTTGCAAAGAGGTAATAAATTAATGGACCACCCACATACTGTTTCAGGTTCATCGGTTGACCTGTTTGGGAGTGTAGGTATTTCACTCAACCTCTCCATGATTTAGCTTCCCCACTGGGAATCCTGCAGAGAACAGAGAATAGGAATGGCTAAGCAGTGATGTTGGTATTTATAATTAGAAAGGCCACTTTTACTTCATCCTCTTTGCCATGAGTTCTGGAGTCTGACAGGCCTGAAGTTAGCTTCTGACTGTTACTAGCTGTGTGACTGAGCGAGTCATTTAACCTCTCTGAATCTTGGTAAAACAGAATTCTCTGCAGAGGATTCATTACTGGAGGTAACATGCCTTGCAAAAGGTCTGGTAAAGAGTCACCCTCTGTGGAGCATTATTTTTTGTTTTGACTGGCCCTGAATGTACTCTAACACCACTACTTAAGGCTGTGATCACCACAGGCTAGTATAATGGGAAGCCTGGGGCTGGGGAGTGGCACTAGGCCCGGAGCAGAATGCAGAAATAGGGGAGAGAAAAGTGGAGGGCAGGGGCAGATCGGGGAGCTAAATGGAAGTGGGTTGGGGGCCCTGGTGACCCAGAAGAAGTGACCCATCAGCGAGCACTGAGAACTTTGTCCCTCTGTAGTGAAGCTGGCCCCAAATTCTGCATTTGGCACGGTTGCCTCTCACTATCTCTGAGCTCCTAGCCCAGACATCTTTCTGGTTAATAGTTTCACATTTCTATGTCTCCAAGGCTCTTTGAGTCCATCCAGCCATACTGGGCCTGTGGGGAAAGATTTTCCCCAAATTCTTTGGGGACACCAGGATCACTGGAGTTGGGAAGAAGGGTGGCTGAGCAGTTCTGATACGCTTTTCTTTTACAAGCAAGATAGTTGTGTAGAACTGACTGGGCCCTGTTGATCAGTCTTTGCCAGAGAAATCAGAAACTTTGAAATCTGTCAATTTTGCTTTTGAAGAGATTTCCCTAGACCAGGGCTTTGTCATCTCTGAGGACATGGGAACGACAATGTGAATATGTCCATCACCATAAGAAATGTCGGCAAATAGTGCTCCAAACCAACACAGCTCATTTTCACTACCCATCTCCACACCTGGGTCCTCCCATGTCATCCTTCTTCCCAACCATCCTCATCTTTTCTAGATCTATGAGACAAATTAATTCATTCCCTCTCCTAGCTATGTAATAGACCAGGACAGTGGGTTCCAGCCAAGAACTGTGAGGTGAAGGAGCTGAGAGCTGGGTGACCTGGTCCTGACCTATCCTGGACTTGGGGGAGGGTGGAAGACCAAGTTTACCCAGAACAGCATGGAGGAGACAACACTTGACTTGGAGAGAGAACATGCCATCTGGATCCCAACATTTCTGAGTCATGCAAATTTGGGCAAGTGACAACTCCTAGATTCAGTGTTCAGACTCTTCATCCATAAAATAAGGGTAATAACCCCTCCCTCACAAGATTATTTGGGAGATTAAAGATTGTACATATAAAACACCTACCACATCGTAGGTGCTTAATAAACCATAGCTACTTTTGTTATTATTGTCTTTCTTCTTGCTATAAGGATTAAAGAAGACAAGCCATTTGAAATTCTAGCACCAGTTTCACCAGACGTTCAGATGGACCACTGAGGAGGAAGCGTTAGGCTTGGGTTCATGAACACAGGCTCTCCTATCTCTATTACTTATGGCCTGGACCCAAGCATATGCAGTGTCTTTGCTTTTCGTCACTTTCATCAGCTTGATGGGTGAGCTAGAACTGAAATCATTTGAATGTCACTTTTCAGCTACTTAACTTTAGAAACATTGTATTAAGGGAGAAATTAATGCAGGCGGCTGATTTTTCATATCCATTAATTTTTGGTTATAAACATCACTTCTCTTGGTTCTCCAAATATTTTCTCTCCCTCCCACACCCGCCACAAACCACGGAAAATCAGGAGTTGGCCTTGGACGCTGTGTTCTGCCTCCGCTTGCAGCTCGCAGGCGATACCTGTTTGTGGGACAAACAGAGGAGTCTGGTTTCCAAGGCTGTCGACCTGGAAGCCAATCCACTTACTGAAAAGATTGGAAATGGCATCCCCACAACTTGCAGCTAAACATGAAGGCTTCGGCCTCCAGAGTAGCTCTCACGTTACAAGACCTGGCGGAAACCGCCTGTGTGGGGGGTTTGGAGAGGCTAGGCCTGGGTCACGTTGTTCCTGCTGCAGGCATCTCGATGGGAAACAGAGTTGTGTCCAGATCCTCGCCTCAGATACGCCCCAGCCAGCAAGCTGCCCGGCAGAATGGGCTGCTTCTCCCAAATTAGCCACCTCCCTCTTCCTAACTTTCTACCCCATCTCTGTTTCCAGTCACCACGTTAGAAATCATGCTCAACTCTTATCAGGTCACCAGGAGCAGGCCCAGGTGGCATACCATGTTTTGAGTGCAAAAACAGGGAAGAGAAAAGGTAAGGTGGAAGGAAGTGTTTCGACAAGTGTCAGGGGACGCCATCTCTCTCTGTCCCATGGTTCAAGGTCAGGATAATAAGGATCCAGGTCCTCTGAGATCCCCTGATGATCTCAAGATGGAAGAGAGGTGACAGGAGATAGCAAAGTACAGGGGGGACACTTAAAAGAAGCCTGAAATATGGGGTCACATAAGTGGACAAGCTATCAGATCACTGAGGATGCCTTTTAGACCAAACCACCAAAAACAAAAATTAAAAAAAAAAAGTACAACTGACAGAAGCAGGCTAATGAGAGTGTTGAACCATTCGTATCAGACATGCCTGATTCATCATCCCCAGGAATGTGATCTAATACATTCCCTTTAATGCTTAAGGCGGTTTGAGTCGGGATTCTGTCACTTGCAACCACAAAAGTTCCAGCTATGCAATGAGCTATTTGTCCAGAGTTACATTGTGAGTTAGAAGTAAAGCTAGGCTCTTAACCAAGCAAATCTAGGCCTGCCTGATGCAAAGGCATGATTTTTGTTCCATTCTCCGTGTTGTTTTCCATGGCCTTTTTTCACAAAGTCACGTTCATCAGCCCCTCCATCAGGGGCAGGAAGAAAGAAAATGAAGCTCAAGTATTTCACTCAATAACAAACGGCCAAAAATTGGCGGGGGGGTCGGGGGAACAGAGCCTGGTTTCCCACCTAGACTCATCCAGAGGAAAAGGGTTAGGATGACAGGCAGCCAACATGGCAACTATTATCCTCTCTCCATTTTTTATTCTCATTAATCCCTCTATCTCTCTGCAAGGCTACAATCAAACTGCCCTACCAGGAGTGAATCTTTCCTTCTTAAAAAAAATATATCTCCAGGAGAGAAAATTCCATTGGACACTAATTACAATGTCTCTTGACTTTTAGAGACAGGGATTTCTTCATGGTACCGTATTCTGTTCTCTTCTACAGATGAAGACTGAACCCACCAGCAACAGAGCCTTTTACTGGGGTCCATTCAATCTTCCTCAGCCGTTTGGAGAACTGCGGCTCAGTCAGGTTTTCCCTACCGAACCCCTGCTTTATCTTATGCTATTCTGCTCACTTATCCTAATCCTTCAAATTCCTCACCCCAGTCTCTCAGCTTATTGCCTCCATCCTGCTCTTCTCTTCCTGCATGTGGCCAAGCCATAATTTTAACAAGTGCGCTGATTACGGATTCACACAAAGGTGTGGGGTCAGGATTGCTGGAGAGCAGGCTCCATTCTCATACCAGCTGGACACCCCACACCAGTGCATCTTCCTGTTTTTAACAAGATAGCTCTGCCTGCTCTGGAGATCATGCCGAACCAAGCCAGAAACCAAAATGCCCACCCTGGGCCTTGAGACTTCACCTGCCAAAAACAAGTCTTTCTATAATAGGCTGTCTAGAAGATTCTAGGTCTCAGAACAGAAGAGTCTCCCAGCTCCAGCTCACAGACAAGTTAAACCCTCTTTGGGAGAAAGAACTAAGCTACAGGTTCCCTGAACCCAATTCCAAAAATGTTTCAGGAGCAGGGCTCAGAGGGAGCCAGAGGAAGCGGAGCCTGGGTGGCAGAGCTGGGAGGGCGCCGGAGAACCGGAAATGAGCTTCTGCCCTTCAGTCAGTTTCCAAGAGGGGTTCCTTCCGTCCAGACTGATTGGGATGCATACAGTTGCCTCCCTGATGGGGTTCCAATGTTGGTTTCCTCTCCGAAGCAGCAGGAGAGGACCGTCACGCAAAACGGAAAACATGACCAGAACCCCTTTTCAGCTTTCCTTCACCCAAGTCAAATAGAAATGCACTCAACAAAATAGTAGAAAATAATATCATTGGCAAATTAGAAATTCAGCACAAGATCGTCAATAACACTGCTTAAAAACTAATTGTTTACTTTTCATGTCTCTAGAATCCTGGGACGCAATTCTAGTCTAAAGAGAAAGAGAGAATCTGAGACTTATGGAAATGTCAGCTGGGCCCTTTTAAAGGCCCTTTACATGGTCTTGACTCTGTTTAAAATATTATGATTTCTTTATTAAAGAAGCAATAGCTATTTGTTGTAGGGAAAAAAATCAAAATTTAGTTAAATAGAAAAGTTTTTTCCAAACCCCCTTAATTTCTTTTCCCTCCCATAGGACGTGCGTAAGTTCCAGATTTTTTCTATGCATTTATTAATGCTGTATTTTTATAAGAATGGAATCATACATATTTCAGAATCCTTTTTCCTGTCAATTTTATCAATAATATCTAAGCCAGATTACTATTTTAAATGGCTATGTAGCATATCATCATATGGATATTCTAGACTCCCTAAAATTGAATATTTACTGCTTCCATTTTTTTTAAAGAAGCATTGATAACATTAGTTTCTGTTACTTCTCTTTTTTCTAATTTTTTTATTGGGGAATATTGGGGAACAGTGTGCTCCTCCAGGGCCCATCAGCCTCAAGTCATCGCCCCTCAATCCTGCCACGGAGGGTGCAGCCCAGCTCCAAGTCTGGTCACCATTCTCAATCCTAGCTGCAGGGGGCGCAGCCCACCACCCCATCTGGGAATCGAACCAGCAATTCTGCTGCCAGGAGCTTGCACTCCAACCAACTGAGCCATCCGGCCGCCCTCCAATTTTTGACATCGTAAACAACACTGTAATAAGCTCCCCACCTTGTGTATAGGACTATGTGGATTTACCTTGTCATTTCTTTAAGATATATTCCTAGATGAAAAATTACCATATAATATTTTATTAATTTTTGAGACATATGTCAAACTGTCTTCCAGTTGGACCAGATTACATTTCCACCCAGTCATGAGTGCCTGGTCCCCCAACTCTCACTATTATGGGTATTGCCATTCTTTTCGTTATTTCTTAACTATATCCAACCTTACTTGATAACTACTTTCACTTGCTTTGATAAGAGCATCATGAGAATTTCTTTTATTTTGGTTGCATTTGTGAGATAAGATCAACCTTAATTATTGTTAGTTAATAGAAGAAAAGAGAGTAGGAAAGAAACAAGATAGAGTCCACTCAGGTAAATGAGCAAGAGTTGCAAGTAACACGGAAAGACCAAAAATTTCCCCAGAGGGAGAAAAGGAGGTGTTGGAAGGTGACTTTGGTTCAGACAATTTTCTGTGCTTTTGCCAGTTAGCACCTGGGACCAAGATCTCTTTCTGCACCATCAATGTGGTAGGAAACCCTGTGCCACTGGTTAGTTTCGTAACACCCATTTTAAGTTGATGTTTCCCATTCAAGTAATGCGTACATTCAACTTGCAGATGGTATACATTTGAGCAGAATTATATTTGCCTGGTCTGCGGAAAGAGACCAGCCAAGAAAAATGTTGGAGATTCTCAGAGGGATGTAACTGTCCTGGGTGCTGGGTTCTCACCTAACATAGGACCTCAGCCCTTCCATTGATTAGCAATTCTGTTAACACAACTAGAACTCCCAACCCCAACTACTAAAGACTTGTTGGGACCCAGGTGAAAGGAATGATGACACTTTGAAGTGCTTCCCCCATGCTTATAATTTCCTTTATTTTATGCTTCACATGTATAACCTCTTTTAATGATCACTAACTTTTGAGGTAGACAATGGTTAGTAAAGTCACATGGGTTTCGGATGCATAAACTTTAATTTAAAAAAAAAAAAACTTTTGAGGTAGACTTCATTATTTTTCCCACTCTACAGATGAATAAACTGAAGCCCAGACCACTGTGACAAAGCCAGAACTTGAATCCAGGCCCTCTAATTCCAATCTCATGTCCTTTACATTATCACCACTTGGCAGGATTTGCAGAAACACTACTCACTTCTAGCACAGTTTGAGTGAAGTCTCAAACAACAGCCCAAAGGGACCCAAACTTCTTCATGTTGTGCAAGATAAGAAAGAAAACACTAATGGGGTGACAATACCCAAAGTCCCTTTCAAGTTCTGGGCACAAGAGAAGGGTATCTCCCTTCATAGGGGAGGCTCCAATCTTACAGGACTTCTGAGAGGTGTTAAGAAATCTATCTGTCCCTTTTAGACAAGTTAAATCTAAATGAATAACACCCAATCTCCTTCTCCCTGGAAAAGCCCATCCCAGGCCCATCTGGCTTAGGATGAATTGCTTAGGAATCATGGAGACACAAAATGCTAATGCAACACACCAAGCATTTGGTCTCCTCCTGTCCATAGCAGCTTTCCTCTGGGAGGCGAGGAGAAGGTCACGGCCACCAGATGTTGCTGAGGGTAAAATCCTGGGGCCTGAACTTTGCCAGAAGCCTACCTCTGACCCTGCCGCACTCATGGGGCTCTCTCTGACAATTCCCATGGAGCTCACATCCAGAGTGATATCTCCAGTACTTCCGATTGCGCATCTGCTTAGGCAGCAGGGCCCAGAGGGGGTGTGACATCTAGACACAGATCATCTGGTGCTAAGTGTTTGTCGAGGCTGAGTTGAGTCTGGTGTGCTAGTTTGAGGGCTGCTGTCTGAGACATCAAAGCAATGAAAAAAATAAACAAATAAGCCATCTTAAGCTGTTCTCCGAGGTGGGCGAGTTCTTATAAGCAAAAGCCGGGAGAATTCTGTCATCCCACCCACCTCCCCTTTACCTCACCCGCCTCAATTTTGTTGAATTCTCTGCCGTTAGCCAAAGCCTCTTTCAACCTAAATTAAAGCTTCTACTAATGAAGCTTCAAAGCACTCTCTCTCCTGGCCTCCCCTACTTTCTTGAATTTCTCTGAAAGAACCATAAAACACCACCTCTCCTCCCACAAAGACAAATGCCACACAACTCCATTCTCCAACCTTCCAGTCCTTTCACAGACTATCCCACACAGTGGAGAAGTCCTCCAGCTTCCTGCTACCTAAGGTGCTTGAATCATCCCGAATCCCTGACTCTGAGGAATGTTCTCAGAACCTCCTGTGTCCCACACACCCACACCAACTGCCGTCATCACCATGCACTGGAGCTCACATTCCAGAACAGGCACTGACCACAAACACCCCAAAGCCACATTTCTAATCCACAGTTTCACACGTCACATTGCAGGAGCTCAATTACTTGTGACTGAAATCAAGATCAGAAATCTTGTCTTCTCTGCATTCAATAGATTCTTTCTTTCTCTGTCACCAAACTGCCTCTTTCCAACAAATTCTGAAACCCTCTATGTACCAAGGACTTCTAAGTCCTCCTTGATCTCCATAACAACGAAGTGAGTTAGATACCATCATCCCCATCTTCCAGGGGAATAAATCGAGTTTCCGAAAGACTGAGTGATTTGCCCAGGTTCACACAGCTCTCTGGAGCCTGCCTGCTGAGATTTGAACTCAGATCTGTTGAAAGTACAACCCACGATCACACAGTTGTTCTGGGGGGTTAGGAAAATAGAAATAAGGGGGAAATTGAGGCCTGAAAAAGTGAGTAGCAGGGGTAACCTAGGAAGGTAGACTTATTGTCAAGGTAAATAGTTGAAGTTTTACATTATAGGCATTTACCCATGGCAGCTTTTAAGCAGAAAAGCAAAACTAGGCAGAAGAAGGAAAAAATTCAGTGGGAAACACTCTCTAAAAATCATTAGGTCTAGGCCCCTGCCTCCAGAAAAGACTTCCATTAAGCCACCCAGACCGGGTAGAATCGTTTCTCAGAAATCCAAGCCTCTCTGTGCCTATGTGGTATGAAACCCCTTAGAAATGCCATAAACCGTCACCCAACCCTCCCTCCAATGGGTTCTGAGTCTCCAGCTGCCCCACAGCACCCGGGCTGCAGCAATGGCTTGGTGGGCAGCTCTGCCTTGAAGGACAAAGCTCAGCACTCCCTCTTGAGTCACGGTTTGGTTTCTGTGGGAAAGCCCGTGCCTCCCCACACCAGACCAAAGTGCAGGATCAATTCCACAAAACCTCCCGTCCAAACCTGCATTAGGACTGAAATCCTGTGCGTGAGCCCCCTGGGCTGTTCCTGGCAGAAAGCAGAGACCCCTGGAGGAAGACGCTACCTCCCCCAGCATCTGACAGTGAGCTTCTGAGTGTGGAGCTCCACTGGACACAGTTACTGACTGCCATCCATGTTTACCGGTACCATTGTCCGGCTCACTCGTCAGCATGAGGGATGCCCCATGTGGTTTTATCTGGCTCTCCTTAGCCTTGGGAGGTGAAGGTCGCAACTACCGCATGCAAACAACCAGTTGAAATATAGAGTTTGGCCAGACTTGTAATTCAAATTCACATAGTGTCTCTGCGCCACCGCTCTTGAAGCTTTTATTCTTCAATTTGATCGGCTAACGTGTCACTGGGGACACAGCCCAAACATGGAACCGTGCAAGGTCAAGGTTCCAAGGCACCTTAGAGATTATCTGATCCCACACCCTCATTTTCCTGATGGAGAAAGCACATCCCAGACAGGGGAAGTGACTTACCCAAGATTCTAAGTTGAGCAGAGAGTAGCACAAGAGTCTAGGAGAGGATAGAGGCATCTTCCTACCTCTCACTTAGGAGAAAACACAACCACAAAGAGAAGGAAGTTCTGTTTGGAGGGGGGGCGGGGGGTCTTGGTTGAATTTCAGGTGCACCACAGAGGGGTGGCACCAGCACTGGACCAAAGGTTAGAAGACCAGGGTCCCCCACTTGAGCCTCTGACAAACCGAACTACGCTGCGCTATCACTTCACCTTCCTTGGGGCTTAGTTCTTGTTCATAAAGTGGAGCACCACACCCACCTCTTACAACTGTTGTGAGGAGCACACGAGATGCGTCTTGAAAACCATATACCCTGGGTATAACCAACTTCTGCCTACAGTCACAGACAAATGCCTGTCTACAGTTACCTTTAGCCTTTGTTCTTAAGACTCAAGTGTAGGGACAAGGAAACAGGCAGAGGGGAAGAGTTAAGCAAGTTTTCTGAGCAGATCCAAGGCCGGGAGGGGCGTGGAGGTTGCCTCTCTCAGGCAAGGGGGCCAGGAGCACCAAGCTAAATCCGTGTCATTCAAGTAGGGCTCAGGTTGTGTCTAAGCAGCTTTGGTTTGAAAATATTAGGAAGGCGGTAGAGTCGGGGGAAGTTGATGAGGCAACAGAGTCCTGCCCGCAGTACCACACTGCCCTCTGCAGGGCGCCAGGGAGACAACGCGCAGGCCGGGCTGGGTTAGATGCACTTATTTCAGAAGGCCCAGGGTTGCGGGATTCGTTCCCCTGCCTCCACGTAGCGCGAGCCCTCTCCAAGTTGAAACAGGGACAGAGGACAGTTCTCACTCTCAGCGATCTCTCCTGCACAGGCCACATCTCCCTCCTGTCCTGACGCATACCACTCTCCCACCTGCCCTCTGAGAAGCCGACAGGCAGGCTTTAGCGTCTCTCACTTTTCACCCTGAAGCCAGGATTTAGAAGGTTTCTGGAAAACAGAGCAGCCCCCAGCTCCTGCCAACTCACTGTATCTTCTCTGCTCCAGAATAGGGCAGTTTCTGCATACTCTGGGTGTATTCCCGTTCTTGCAAAAAGCCCCCTCAGCTGAGGGAGCCAGGGCCCTGAAAGTTTCAGGGACAAACAAGAAACTCTGTGACTCTCAGGAACATCAGACACAGACTCCACAACTGATCTGGAATAAGGTGGTAGCTATCCGAGCCTGCACCATGGCCCAATGAGAGTAAGCATCCTCCATGGCGCTTGCCGGGCAGGCTTCCCCCGCCCCCACCCCATTCTCTGCCCTTTCCCTGGCTGTGTGGCTCAGAGCACCCTGCAGCTGGCTGATCAGCCTCCAGGCGTGGGCTCAGGCCATGCTCCCCGTGTGCCCTTCTGTGGACCCGGGGAGCTGCTGCAGCCGGCCCGGCCATGTGCCGTGAGTGATTCACACACGCAGATGCCCAAACCACCTTCTCCATTCTTCCTCTCCCAGGCCATCACAAAAGGCATAGTCTCGGCTGCTCAGGCTGGAAACCCTTCAGCACAGAGCTGCATTGTTCCCAGGGTCAGGAGGGAATTAGGAAGACAGGGAGCCCAGGCGCAGGGTGGTTTTCCATGTAGCATATGCCCCTCATGCAAGCCAAGCCCACTTCCTGTCCTGGCTCCAGCTCTGGAGCTCAAGTTTACATCTCCCTCCTTTAAAACCAACTTCGGGTTGGATTGTTGGCTTCTTTTAGTTTCCACTCTCTGCACGTGTGCCTTTCTTTGAAAAATATGCACATGCTGTTTCTTTTTTCCTCTCTGACACACGTAATTCTTTAGAGACCACAATATAAATTTGGAGCCCAGCAACCTTTGTTCTTTTTTGTGTGGGGGGGGTCATGCTTCACCCGTTCTCTTTTGCTCCCTATACCCAACCAGAGCCCAGGCAGGTGGATGGAATTGGAGGGTGTCATTATGGGCGACAGGGAAAGAGGAATCTGGTCAACATTAAGGGGGTCAGTGGGGAGGTGGTAAGGGTACATGGTCAAGATTGGGGCTGTCAGGGATTTGGAAGATTGCTTCAAGTCTTCAGGTTCTCAAACATGAAAATCTTCTACTCTGGGTTGTTGAAAATAAGTTCCTAGTAAATAGGCACTTGGAATTGAAAGGGCTTTTGGAGGGCAAATGGTCTCAATCCGATCACATGAAAGGTCATTCTTCCTCCAGAGCCGACCAATGGCAGGCCAGTCTGGTTCCAAGACACCTTAGAGACTATCTGATCCAACACCCTCATTTTCCTGATGGACAAAGCACATCAACAGAGAGGGGAAGTGACTTACCCAAGATTTAGAAAGTGCTTCTGAATATCAGATCAAAATCTACCCCCTGTGCGGTAGACTGTAAAAGATGGCCACCATTCTCCACTCCTCCTTGTTTCTACACCCTTTGCATGTGACTTTGCAGGACTAACCTGATGACTTGTTTTAAACAATAAAACTCAGCAAAAGTGATAGCATGTCATCACAGAGCGTAGACTTCATGGAACCCTGTCACCACCATGAAAACGAGATCAGGGTAGCCTGCTGAGGACGAGCAAACACATAGGGGAGAGCTGTGCCACCCCAACTCGGGCCATCTTAGACTAACCAGGCCACAGCCACCCCGCCAGCTGACCATAGATGCAGCAAGAGCCCCAGCCAAGATCAGCCCCACTGGCTCCAATCAGCAGAACCACCCTGCTGAGCCCAGCCCAAATTGCATGCCCTCCGAATTATGAGCTAAATAAATGGTTGTTGGTTTAAGTCACTAAGGTGTGGGGGGTCTTGTTTTGCAGTAAAAGTAAAATGACGCACCCCATAATAGCCCTCTAGAGCTATACAGAATAATCCCAATTCCTTGTCCAGGGACAGCCCTTTAAATATTGAAATAGCGTATTGCCATTACCTCTAAACACCAGAATAGCTCTTGGGGAGGAAACGCAGACTAGTCCCTGCCTTAAAGGAAAACCATACCCGAAGGCACTCATTGCCACTTCTTTCCCACCCAGTGGCAGCCCCAGGAGCTGCAGAAGAAGCTGTTTTGTAGTTGGTGACAGCATCCTTCAGCCACATGATGTCCACTGACCAAGGATTCTTAATATCCCTAGCACTCAATTATTCCTGTCTTTCCAGCACATTTTATTGTCAATTAAGAGAAGTTGAAAGATTGAGGTGAGGAGAGTGCTAAAAGTACAATGAAAATACTTAAGTCGATTCGGCTTCTTAAAGCCACTTCTGACCCAAATCTAAACTGCCAAAAAGCCTCCAAAACAAATGTCCTTGGCTGGTTCCCAGTGGAGCCCTGGCTCCATGGGCCACAGCAGCGGGAGGGTGGTCAGAGGCTGCTGGCTTCCAGAATTCGCCACGTGGAGCGAACAACAGATGCACTGAACTTGGTCTTGGGGTCTGATGGGGAAGGTCACCATTTCCACCACAGGAGACAGATCAGGCCAATCGTGGTCCCCATTCTTAACCAGACACAGAGGGAAGTGGTGTTGTGGGAAATGGCTGTCCTCTGTGGATTTTCTGGCTGAAAACTTTGCTGCAGAGTTTGCCAGTTCCAAACAAACCCTTGCAGCTTGGCTTCCTGTTTTTCATTTATGTTCCCCGTGTGTCACAGCACAATTATTCCGGGAGACCTTCTCAAAATGGACACGGTCTCCAATTTTCTTTCCCTAATAACAGTGCGGGAAATAGGGGTGAGGGAAGCAGAGAGAAAAACCCCAAACCTCGGAAGACGATGAAAACACTTCTAAACCCTGTTTCAAAATTGAGAAAATCAAAATCGCCAAGTCACAGTACACAACGTTTTACTCATTCAATTCGGTCCCCTGCTCTGGGCAGGCTGGGGAAGAGGAGACAGTTCAGGGGAGTCAGGAGTGTGAGCTTTGCTTTTAGGGCTGCAAGAATATTTTGAAATTTCCTTCCCTGACAGCCTAAAAGTCATGAGCAGGGCATTAGTGGCACGAAGGTCAGGTAGGTGGTGGCAGGGTCCTGGAAAGATGCCACCCACCAGCAATTAGTTTTCAACTACCTAAATGACATTGGCTATGACTCAAAGCAGAACAAAGAAAGGGCAAATCTCTTCCAACGCTTTTCTTTCTTCCACTGGACCAATGCCTCAGTCCCAGTGCCCGAATCCATTCTTATACACAGCCATGAAAGGAGTTTGAAGACTAGGGTATGCTTATTTGAATGGTCTTCAGAGCTGCCTTGCTTTTGGATTAAAGATTAGGGTGTGTGTGTGTGTGTGTGTGTGTGTGTGTGTGTGTGTGTGTGTGTGTGCCTAAGTTTATCCATGCTTTTATCCATGTGCATATGGACATACGTTTCTGTTTATGAGAGTGTCTAACATGCGAGTGTGGATTTACATAAATAGATACACCCATAATGCATAAACTTGGTACAAATGCCTGTGTCAGCCCATAAGTGTGAGCACTTGTTGGCCGGCCATGCCTGAAGTTGTGCGTATGTATGCGTGTGTGCAAATGGGTGCATGCATATTTCTCCCCAACATGTCCACACGTCTGTGTTCGAGGTGGGGTTGCACGTGTGCACATGCAGTGCACGCCGGCCTGAGGTGGGCTTCTGTGTGTGCCTGTGTCCTTTGCCAAGCAGGGCCCCTTGTTGGCCCTACCTCCGCCTCCCTTTTGGTGAGTCCACAGCGTTCTTTGTTCACCTCCCTTTGGGATCTGCCAGTTAATGGCAGGGGTCCCTCTCCCAGGAAACAACACTCCTCCCCGCTGCTCATTTGTGTCTCATCAGAGGGCTCCAGGCTCCAGCCTGTAAATGGAAGCCCACGATTGCAACCAACGACTTTCTTAATTGCCCATGATGCTTGCGGGTGCGGTGCAAACAAAACAGTAGCTATTAGGCTGTGCGAGCTGAAGCAGGGCTACATTTTGTGCCCGTGTGAATTGAGTGTTACTGGGAGTTGAGAGGCCAGAGTGGGTTAGAGTCACTGAGAGGCTGTTATTATGGCCTGGCACAGGCCTACCTTTAGCTTCCTGAGACCCTAAGGCGATTTCACCACACTCCAGAATTGCAACACCCCTAGAATTTCCAAACCAGGACATCCCCTGGGCAGCACCCTTCCTCACCCCCATACACATGCTTTCTCTTTCTCTTTATCTCTGTCTCTTTCCCTCTTTTCTCATTCTTTCTCTCTTGTTCTTTCTCCTGATTTATTTCCTTCTGTGTCTCTTTCTCTCCCTCACTGCCTTTCTCTCCCTCTCATTCCATCTCTCTGTTTCTTGTTTCCTCCCTTCTCTTTTCTCACTTCCTCTCCTCTCTCTTTGCCTCTCCTCCCATTCTTAGCTCACAGCAGCAGACTTAAAGCTGGACAATGACCGAGCATCAGCAGCCCACTGTACCAGCTATGTCTTCTCTTTCTCTTGCCTGCCCCCTGACACCCAGTCTCTCCCTGCAGTCCCCATCCAGCCCATCCTCAGAGCTCAGGGTCCCAACAGGGAGACTGTTATTTATACTTATTTCCAAGGCTTTGGGAAGGTTGGGGTGGCCTAGCAAAGAGCTGCCTTGTTTCTTTATTGTCCTATGCTCCCCACCTCCTAGGTACCGGTGGTGGCCAGTGCCCAGCCCCTGTTTGCTGCCTTTGTGGTTCAGCTCACGTAGGGGAAAGTGAAGATTCCTGAGGCAGAGAAAAGATGCAGAGAAACCCAGCACGTTAGAGGAAAGGCCATGGGTGCCCCAACTCAAGGCTCCCAGATCACATATAAGGCACAAAACGGTTCCTCCCTGGGTACAGATTGGAGGACATAGTTTTGAATTCTCCAGATGCAGCATTTGAAGGAACTGAAATAATAACAGAGTGCCTGATTTCCTCCTGAGAACTGATTTCTCTTATTCAAACAGTTCAGAACATATTGCTTGTATCAATGTTTATGAGTGAGTGAATGAATGATGAGTAAGTGAATGAATGAATGGGAGGCTACCAGGTTCCCTCCCTAGAGATTTCTGGGGACTACAGTGATACCAAGTCTGGGTGACCTCTCCTCAAAGTAAAGGAAAGTATGAGGTGACATCAGCAAGGCTTTCCAACAGAAGGAGATAGCAGTTTTTGGATAAGTTCCCTCCCTTCATTGCACCCAAGTTTTCTTATCTATAAAATGAGCCTCCGCTAGTGATCTTCCCGCCAATAAATTCTTGGAGATGAGGAAGCTGTGGCATCATCAGGATGAAGGAGTTTCAGACTCTTTCACGGTTTTAATCCCATGGGCACATCATCCTCTCTGGTCCTTCATCCCAGCCAGGACCAATGGAAGCTCCCAGGTGGCCCGTGCACAGCCTCCTTGGCACAGCTGGAAGAGCATGGAACCAGCAATGCAGACGCCCAGCCTTATTGCCCTCCCGTTTTGCCCACCTTGCCATGTGTGTGGGGGGGAGAGGGGCACTGTCTGAGTAACTAGTGAGGAAGTATGGAAGTTTGGGTCCCTGACCTCTAGTTGGGACAAACTCTGAGGTGCAACTCTCATTCCCTCATTCCACAGTGGGATGAAGCTGAATTTCTCCTCCATGCGTTTTTGCCTGAAATTCCAAGCTCTCTTGACTCCTGCCCCTCCTCGGTCCCGCCTATTTCTCCCTCTCACCTTCTCCCAGGAGCTTTTCATTAGTACATCTCTTGTACACTGATACTCATCTCAGGGGCTGCTTCTGAAAAACTGGTCTTACGCAATAGGCACTCAAACCAAAATGCCTACAGTTGGGGGATGTGAATATAGAAATCTCCCATCCATCCAAAGAGGGTTGCCACTCTCCAGCTGTTTGTTCCCAGAAGGAGTGACAGCCATGCTGCAAGACATTCTGATTAAAAAAAAAAAAAATTTTTAAAAATCCATGGTTTTGTGTGAGATCTCTTGATGTTAAATGTGAGAAACATCTGAGATCATTTTTAGAACACTATGCACAAATTAAACACATCCACAGACTAGATTCAACATTCTGACTACTTGATTCCACCATATGATCTATTGGTTCAAAGACTCCGGTGAAAAAAAATGACATTCAATCAAAAATCACCAAGCATTCAAAAGAGCAGGAAAATATTACCCACAAAGAGAAGATCAATCAATCTATCAAAACCAATCTGGAACTGACACAGATATTAGAATTAGCAGACGAGAAAATTGAAAGCATTATTATAGCTGATTTCTGAACACACGATGGGATTTATAGATGATGTGATACAGAATTGTACACCTGAAACCTATGTAACTTTACTAACAGTTGTCACCCCAACAAACTTTAAATAAAATAAAAAAAATTCAGTGGAGACATGCAAGATATTTTAAAAGACCCAAATCAAACTTCTGAAGATGAAAACCGAAATGTCTGAAATGAAAAATACTCTAGTTAAAATAAATGGGGAATCAGGCATTGCAGAAGAAAAGATTAGTAGACTTGAAGATATAGCAATAAGACCTAACCAAAAGGACACAGAGAGAGAAAAGAGAATTTGAGAAAAATGAACAGAGCATCAATGAGCTATGGGACAACTTCATGCAGCCTCATATGTATGTATAATTGGAGTCATAGAATTGAAATATTAAAAAAAAAATTTAAAGTCATAGAAATATTTTTTTAAATATTTGAAGAAATATTAGTTAAAATTTAATCAATTTAATAAAAACTATACACCCACAAACCCAGGAAGCTCAATGAATGCCAAGCAAAATAAATATAAAGAAATTCACACCACATAATTAAATTGCTCAAACCAGTAATAAAGAGATGGTCTTAAAAGCAGTCAGAAAAAAAAAAAAAAAAAACATTATAAACAAAGGAACAAAGATCAAAATATGAGCAGATGTTTCACCAAAACTGTTTAAGTGAGAAGGCAGTCGAACAACATCTTTAAAGTATTGAAAGAAAAAACTGGAATTCTATAGCTAGTGAAAATCTTTCTTTAAAAATGGTGAAATAAAGATGTTCTCAAGCGTAAAAAGCTGGAAGAATCCATCATCAACAGATTCACACAAGAAGAAATGTTAAAATCAATCAAGTAAAAGGGAAATGAAACCAGATGGAAAATGAATCTCACAAAGGAATGAAGAGCACCAGAAACCGTACCCTGCACCATATAAAAAAATTAACTCAAAACAAATTATAGACTTAATTGTGAAATGTAAAACTATAACACCATATGCAGAAAATATAGAAAAAAAATTATGATTTCCTAAATACAATTCCAAAAGTACAAGTGGTAAAAGAACAAATTGATAAACTGAACTTCATCAAAATTAAAAACATCTGCTCTGCAAAATCAGAAGACAAAGATAAGCCACACACTCAGAGAAAATATTTGCAAATCATAAAGGACTTCATACAGATTTATATAGAGAATTCTCAAAACTCAGTAAGAAAATAAACAACCCAATAAATAAAAGAGACAAAAGATTTGAACAAACAGTTCCCCCAAAGAAGACACAGGGATGACAAATAAGCACATGAAAAGAAGTTCAACATCATTAGTCATTAGGAAAGTGCAAATTAAAACCACAATGACATACCATTTGTTAAAGTGATTAAATAAGGAGTCCATTAGACAGGTGACTCTAGTGAATGGCGGCCTATGTAAGCTCACAAAAATCTAAGCCTGTAAATGTCTCAAGGTTACAACATTGAAACCTAAGGGCATCCAATCATGAACAGCCAACTAGCCTTTAAGCTACAGCCAATCAATAATTTCCTTACTTTGCTTCCACCTTTTCTCTATAAAAGTCTGTCCCCAAGCTCCTGTAAGTGGAGCTCGTAACTGCTTCCACTTTGCTGCTGCCCGATTCAAATCAAGTGTTTCTCAAATAAACTCTTAAGATTTCTAATATGCCTCAGTATATTTTGTGAGATATTCAACAACTATTAGAACGGCTAAAATTAAAAAGATCGACCATGTCAAGTGTTGGTGAGAAGGTGAAGGAAATGTGATTTCCATAAGCTGCCAATGGCAGTTTCTTAAAAAAAAAATTAAATACATACCTACCATATGATCCAGCCATTCCACTCTTGGGCATTTACACAAGAGAAATCAAAATATATACCCATACAAAGACTTGCATATGAATTTTTATAGCAGCCTAATTTGTAATAGCCAAAAACTTGAAACAATCCTTCAACAGGTAGATGGATAAAGTGCGGTATATGTATACAAAGGTATACTACTCACAAATTACAAGGAATGCACCAGTGACGTGAACTACAACACAGATGAATCCCAAAATAAGTATGCTGGATGAAAGAAGCCAAACAAAAGAGGATACGTAATGTATTATTCCGTCTATATGAAATTCTAGGAAATGCAAACTAACCTACAGAGATGCAAAGAAGATCAGAGATTTTGTGGGGGAGAGGATCAAGAGAAGGACTACAAAGGGCCACAAAGAAACTTTGGGGGATACGGGCACGTTCATAACTTGATGGTGGTGATGGTTTCACAGGTACAGATCTGTGTCAAAACTTGCAAAATGGCACACCTTAAATACACACAGTTTATTATATGCCAAGTATGCCTCAATAAAGCTATTTCTAAAAACTGTGTCTGGTAGATAGTGGGCACTCAATAAATATTGGTTGAATTAAAAACAAAAGAAAAAGAAATGGTACAGGAGAGAAGGGTTTCTCACCTGGACATCCTGAGGAATACTGCTGGCCACAAGCCAGCCCCCCAGTGGTCCAAAGGTTCATTCTTTCCCTTTCCACATGCTTTCACAGGGAGCCAGTCGACAGGACTTTTACTCCAAAGCCATTTAATTAATGTCCATGAGAAAATGAGAATGTATGTAAATTTCCACCGGTGACCAGAACTGCATCAACTCTTTATTTTGCATAATCCATATAAAAGTTTGCATTTTATTGAGGCATAATACCTTACGAGGCTAAAAATATAGGCTGTTATTCTTTACAACAGAAGCATAAATACAACATAGGCCAAATATGATGTGTGAGTGGGTTGTTTTTCTTAACTACCCTGTACAATGATCTTTCCAGTTTCTACTAATAACCGAATAATGAATTTTCAATATATTTTTATTAAACTGCCTTTTCCATTGAGTAGAAGCCCTCAAATGACCGTTTCACAGTCTAAATCATGACTCTGTAGTCAATGGCTACCTCATTTATGTTCATGTATGTTTAAAGCATTTCCCACTCACGATATGTGTTTCTTATCTCACAAGGATTTTCACAGTACCCCTGTGGGAGTAAGTAGAGTGAACACATTATCCCCTCCATACGATGAGGAAAACCCAGCACAAAAGTCAGGAGATCTACTCAGTATGACACAGCTAGTCCCCAGATGGAGCTGCGGGCTAATGGTTCACATGGGGGCCCACGTGGCTGACCAGCAAAGTGAGGGGAAGGAAGCATCGTCTCTAGGCAGTGCCTCACAGACGCCATTACTTTCACCAGCTCTTTGGGGCCAGGGGTAGCTGTTTTGTGAGGTTGTCCATGGGGAGCCCCAAGACCCAAGCATCCCAAACACGACCAGCCACAGAGACTGACCCTCTCTGCCTTTACTCACTCATCAGCTGGGAGAGGATAACAATCTGATGACAAAAGGGGCCAGAAGATTCCATGGATCTGGAAGCCAAAGTGGACGCCTTTTGTTCAACTTGGCTATGTCCCCAGGGCCAACAGGCAGTTTAAATATTAGGTTGGTGCAAAAGTAATTGCGGTTTACAAGGTTTAAACTGCAAAAACCGTGATTACTTTTACACCAACCTAATAAATCTCAGACAGCAACTGTGCTGGGAACCCAAGATCACAGGAAAACACATACCACCTACATTCCACCGTGGCCTTTAGACCTGCTGCATAGGGCTTGGGGTCTCAGAGATGGGAGACAAAGAGGGGTTGGGCTTCTCCAAGGAGAAAAGAGCCCCGGGGATATAATTTCAGCATTACAGGCTCTCTCCCCTACAGTAAGGCCACAAGTCCAAGAGGTCAGTTAAAATGCCAAAGATAGGATATTGAGTGTCAGACCCCTTATCTCCAAACAGCTTTAAAATCAACCAGTCAGGCACCAGTAGGGATCTGCTGCTCCAGAATTCGAGATGGGAATTCTGGAAGCTGGTGGAGTGTGGTGGTAAAGATCACCAACCATGATGTTAGATAAACTTACTTTCAGATCCAGCTCTTCAGCTTCCTAGCTGTGCAACCTCAGGCAAGTTACTTTGCCTCTCTGAGCCTCACTTTCCTCAGAGAATGAGGATGATAGGAATGCCTACCTCACTCGGTTGCCATGACGATTAAATGGGTTAAGACATACAAAGAACTTAGTAAAGTGAAGGGTACACAGTAAGTGCCCACTAAATATTAGGAACTGAAAAGTTTGGCTATTGGAGGTTTGCTGGATGGGTTCTCCTGGAGGAGGGGGAGAATGAGGAATCAGGAGACCTGAGGCATGTGGATGCTAAAAGTGGACACAGGAAGCCACCAGATCCTCTATATACCCTTCTTCTGTTGTCTAATTATTGTTCTCATTTGACAGATAATGAAATTGGACTCAGCTGGTTGCATGGCACATAACCCCTGCCAACAGCTCCAGTTTCATCATGGGCCCTGTTCCTGTACTCTCTCCTCTACTCTTTGTTGAGACTGGGTCCCTTCCCGTATGGAAAGCCACAGGGACAAGATGTGCCCTTCAACAAGCCTCTTTCAGCACAGCTCAGAAAACAGCTGACGTGCTAAGGATCACGCCTGGCCTCCCTGCTATGGCACCTGTGGACATGTGTTGGTGCTGTACCATGAGACCCTGATGAATGTCACCCTTCACAGGGAGAGCCCCACAAGCCCAGAAGCTCACCCACCTCGCATTAGAAGCATAAGACACAGACCTTCCAGTCTTCATCCTACCTATGTGTGTAGCAAGCTACAGCCAGCAGCTCAGTGCTGAATAAGCGCTTGGGATGGGAGTGTAGAAAGATCCACACAGATAAATCATTCAGGCCCTACTTACCCGGAGAACAAACACTGCCCAAGTCACAAGGTTGGCTGCAGCAAGTGTTTTAGAAGCTGAGGCACAGATCAAGGCTCTGGGAGTTCTGAGAAAGGAGTAGAGCCTTCCAGCTGGAAGGCAGGGAGCAGGCATTTGACCCAGGTGGTATTTCTGTGCCCCAGACAGCCAAATCCATGGGGATTTAGCTCCTGACTTTCCCTCATAAGATATGGGAACAGGTGATGAAGGCAGCTGGGAACAATTCTCTGAAGACCTTGAAGGAGAGCCAGAGCTGAAATATGGGCCCCTCTCCTCAAACTCTGCTCCACCCTTAGGCTCTGAAGCTTCCCATGTCACTCTCCCCAACACCACCCCTTCCCCACACCTAAGAGCTCCTGAATGGCTGGATTTGTGTGCAGAAGGAGTCTCATGCAGGGAGACTCTATGGGAGCCAGCATGACTAGGAGAGAACTCTGAGATCTCATCCCCCTCTGCCCTCAACTCACCATGAGTCCTTGGGCCTGGAGGGAATCTCTCTCTTACCTTAGTCATTCAACTGCACCCCCTTGCTCCCAGCCCTGGGACAAGTGCTGGGGATTCATTTAAAATGTGGGAAGGGATAGAGTACACAAGAATGTATTAGAAGTTCAAACTTCCCCCCTTCCTAAAGCCTCTCCTGAATGACTCCAGTTTTCTCAAATCTTCTTTCTTTAATTAATTCATTCATTCATTCATTTAATAAATGTTTATTATGCCCTAGCTTTCTGCTAGACCTATGGTCTCTCTCTCCTTTCAAAGTTTACTGTCTTTGCAGCAGTGCTTCTCAAATTGAGGTTGGGTTGACCCTCTGCCACAGAAACATGAGTTGGTTGTAAGACAGGGATTTCCAAGTGTTGCTCTCACTTCCCCCCTACTGCATCAGAATCTCACCAGTAAGTCTGGGACTCCAGACATAAGCAATGGTATACCCTAGTCCAACTCCTGTGCAAGAACATGGGGTCTCTGAGTTCAGAAGGGCCCCATGTTGGGTTTGATGCTCTACTTGTCACCAACTTGAAATTCTTAATAACTGTATGTTTGTGTTTTGTAAGTAAAGCCCAATGGGACATTGCGGTGTGCACCTGAGTGCAGCACATATGGTCATTGCACTTGTCCACCATTCTTTGCTTCTCCATTTGCATATAACACTTTCCATTCCTATGAGGATAGAATTCCAGCCAATTCATGGCACATGGCAGTTCAGCAAAACTCAAACTGAATTCAAGGTAAGCTTGTGTCTATGACTAAGTAATGTGGGAGCTGACAGCTTCGACAAGCTACATTTTCCATTCAAATCCAAACTTACTTTGAACACAGAGAGAAGGAAATGGCTTCTAGGAAACATGAACAACCAAGGCAAGGGGAGGACTGAACAATTCATAGATCTCTTTCCTTTCAGTCTTTCCTTCCTCATCAGTAAGCTGAAGGTGGCGGCAGCTGGTAGAATGTGTACACACCAAGAAGTGAAATAAAAAGAGTAGAGTTCATTTTGTGAGAGTTTCCACTATTCATGTGTGAGCTATGAAATACGATTGTGTTGAGGAGACCAAAGATGGCAGAGTGGATAAACGCTTTGCCTGTTTCCTTCCATGAGAACATTAAAATTGTAACTAAATTATAGAACAGTCAACCTGGAGAACCATCTGAAATCCGGCTGAACAGAAGTTTTATAACTAAGGATATAAAGAAGAAGCCACATCAAGACTTATAGAAGGAGCAGAGACGTGAAACAGGCTAGTCCCAAACCTCCATGTGGTGGATGAAAATTGTAAGGGATACCTAGACCACATAGGTTATCCCCAGAAGAGCGAAGGACCCCAGCCCCACTCCAGGCTCTTCAGCCTGGAGTACTGGTGCCAGAAAGAGTAGCCCCCACAACATCTGACTGTGAAAAACAGTGGGGATTTTAACCATCCAGGGGGGATGGAAGGCTGCGGGAAAACCAGACGTCACTTGAAAGGCCTGCACACAGATTTACTCACTCACAGGCACTCACCTTGGGCCCTGGCAAAGGGACAGTGACTCGGAGGGTGTCAGAGGCATATGGGGAACAGACTGAGGAGTGTGGCTTTGAGGCCAGGGCTGGAGAACAGTCCTGTTTTCCCTGTGAGGGGTCCTTCTCCCATGCAGCTGGCAGATGGCTGCCATCTTTAATGTGTTGAGCCCTCCCCCTACACTTCCAGCCAAATCTGAATCTGATTGGTGGCATGAGCTCTGGGGCTCTACCCTGCTGACTTACTAGGACCCTGCCCCATACAACTCCCCCAATACCAAAGGCACTTTCTCCATGAGCAGCCAGCCCCACACTCATTGCACTCTTTCTTGGAAAACTATAGGAATAGATGGACGATGACTGGCCTCGGTATTCTCTAAGACTTTTAGTGATTCACTTCAGGCTCAGCACTGGCACCAAACCAGAGTCTACATTAACCTGATGACCACAATGCTTCCCACTGTAGTGACTCCCTGAGACCCTGCCTCATCCAACTTGCATACTGCATGAGGCTTTATCAGTGGCTGAAATTTAAGAGAGCTGGCAGGTGGCAGCAGGACTCAAGGTATCCTGGCTTTTTGCACAGCTATCCCAGGCCCACTACTGGTGGCAGCCTTCTAGGTTTGCAGTGTGGTCTCTCCTGCATGCCTCCAGGTTTAGCACAGGCAGTGAATAACTGCAGACCACTTTGTAGCCCCTACCAGATAGTCCCCGGCTAGTCACAGGCAGTGGATGACCTGGGCCTGCACCAGAGCCCCTCCCAAGAGGCTCCAGAATCAATATACCTGAAGGTTGACTTCAGACCACAGCCGAGCACCACCCAATTAGCACCCTTTGTGGCACACACAAAAGGCAGTCTTAACAGGCACCAGAGCCTGCTGGGTCAAATCCCACTCAGCGAGGTAAGCCCCCTGCACAGCAGCCCATTAGCTGGAGATGTGGCCAAACCCCACAGCCAGTCAGCCTGAGAGTCAATCCCACTCACTGATGTGCTAATAGCAAATAAGTCTCAACTATAAAAGGACACAACCCATACAAGGGACACTCCTGGAGCACCCAGAACAAGTGACCAGGGAGACTGTGCCAGGGCCCCACAGGGGCCCTACTACATAAGGCCACCCAGCCAAGACTGGGAGACATAGCAGATCTACCTAATACATAGAAACAAACACAGGGAGGAAGCCAAAATGAGGAAACAAAGAAATATATCCCAAATAAAAGAACAGGTGAAAACTCCAGAAAAAGAACTAAATGAAATGGAGGCGAGCAACCTACCAGAGATAGAGTTCAAAACAATGGTTACAAGGATACTCAGAAAACTTAGTGAGAACTTCAAGAAAGAGATAGCAAGCATAAAAAAGAATGTAGAAACCATAAAAAAGAACAAGTCAGAAGTGAAGACTATAATAACGGGAATGTAGAATGCACTAGAAGGAATCACCAGCAGACTAGATGAAGCAGAGGATCAAATCAGTGATTTGGAAGACAAGGTAGCATAAAACACCCAATCAAAACACCAAAAAGAAAAAAGATTGTCTAAAGAGACATTCTAGAAAGAAAAATAAATGTCTAACCACTATGCTGTACCCCTGAAATTAATATAAAATAATATTGAACGTCAACTGTAATTGAAAAATTTAAAAGGGGACGGGAAGGTGAAGAGCAATAAGTGGTCCAAATTTCCAGGTATGAAACAAGGAAGTCATGGGGATGTAACGTACAGCATGGGCAGTATAGTCAATAATATTGTGATAGCATGGTACAGTGTCAGAGGGTTGCTGGACTTACCATGGGGATCACTTCTTTATATATAAATGTTGAACAACTACGGTGCACCCCTGAAACTTATATACTATTGCATGTTAGCAATATTTTTAATAAATATCTTTTTCAAAAAAAGAAAGGAAGGAAGGAAGGAAAGAAGGAAGGAAGGAAGGAAGGAAGGAAGGAAGGAAGGAAGGAAGGAAGGAAGGAAGGAAGGAAGGAAAGAAGAAAAATACGATTGTCATTTCAGTGGTTCAACTGGTTAAATGCTTAAAATTTCACCCAAAATTGGCATTGTATAACATAACAGTAAAATTCATGCTAATAATTTAATTTTTAAATTGTCATTTCCTTAGAACTACATTGTGTAGCAAATTAAAAAACACCTTGAGAGACCATGGGGGAAAGGGGAAAGTTTTATGTTTTAGTAGCTTTAATGATACTTGTTTCATGCAGTTTGAACAAGGGGCCTGCATTTTCATTTTGCACTGGGGCCTGCAAATTTTGTAGCTAGCCGTGGGCACACCTGTACAGAAGCACAGCAGACGAGTGTTGGTTAACAGTCAGCTGGACAACAGCAGTAGAACTTCTTGTGTGCCAGAGTTAGCAGCAGTGTGCTGGGCTCACTCTTATGACTCCTACCAGCTCTCATCAGTTGAATGACATTTCTTCTCAAGTCTGCATCTAACAACATAACATCGCAGCTTGAAATCTGCCATGGTGGCTGTATTTACACCATGGAAATAAGCAAATAGTACAGCTCAAGGCTTCTTTTCCAGAGAGCTAGTGTTAAACTTTTACTAGCACACTGGTCAGAGGCCAACTAGCTCAACCTTCTCGTGATATAGAAACCGAGAGGGACATGATTGTCCAAGGTTTCACAGCCCCTTATGAGGGGCCTGTCATATTCTCTTCCTGAGGGCCTAACATAGAAAAGAATGATCCTGGAGGGTACACTGGAAACTCAGGGCCAGAATCCTGGCAGATATGGAGGCTCTCTTGGGATACTATAGGGGTTAACTGGGACTGACTGTGTCCTCCCCATGTTGTCCTGTCACTATGCAGGAAGGGTAACCTTTGCTTATAAATGCTGGGTCTCACTCCAGAACATGCCTCCCAGCCCATAATTACTTTCAGAGCATGCTGTTTCCACTTAGGGAAACCTGAGCTTCCTTCCAAATGGCACTGGGCATGACCTAAAATTACATGTTTGCGTTCCGAAATGGACACACAAGTCAAGCCCACTGCCCTGGAGTCACAGCAGACTGAGATGCAGGAGGCACTGGTAGGGAGCTGGCTGAAGCAGGAGAAGCCATGGCACTGGGTAAAACCCAACTGGAAGCAGGGCCTCCTGAGGGTTCAACTTGCATGCGTCCCGTCTCCACCTATGCCTGGAACCACCCAGGGTATAGCTCTGCAGCTTGGGCCTCTGGAAACTAATCAATGTCATACTCTGCCTAAAGCAGAGGTTTCTTTTTCAAACTTTTTTCAACGTTTTTCACCAAGGGCCACATGCAATAAAATACACAAACAGCCGGGCTACTCACTCGAGGTGAAGTACGTATTTCCTCACCTGGTTTATTTAAGTAAATTAAATATTTTTGGAATTTGCTGCGAGCCAATTAAAAATGGATTGCGGGCCACAGTTTGGACACCCCTGGCCTAAAATATTCATTCATTAATGCAAAACACATCTGCCAATCGCCTAGCTGTGGCAGGCATTGGAGATACAATCCCAAATGAAATGTTTATCCTGTCCTTACTGGCTCACAATCTGGTGAGCGAAACAGATGTGAAAGCAAATAATCACAATGTAAAGGAGACTGTGATGTGATCCTTGAGAGAAAGAGGAAACACAATGTGATTATTTCTGGCCCAGCAGGGAGGGTGGGGTCCAGGGTGGTGTGACAGAGGAGGTGATACTCCATCTTGATATCGAAGGACTGGTAGGATTGAATCCTTTATGGTTTCAAAGTCCTTGCATGAATATAAGCTAATTTGATTTTCATAACTATGCTATCACATATTATAAGAAAGATAGCATTAGCTCTACTTTTGAGAGGTGAAAATTAGGACTCAAGATGATTTGTCCATGAATATATAACTAGGGAAGGAGGGACAGGGCTGAAAATAGAATGGATGGGAAAGGAGGTTAGACATTAGTTACTATCCAACAGGAAGAGAAGCCCGTTTTAGAAATCTGTGAGAGAAGGCTGATTCTCATTTCACCCGATCCTAATACAGGGGTGTTTACCATTTTATTCCCACTGGGAGTTATTTTCCCTGATCTCTCCCCTTTCTGGTTTCTCTCTTCTCCACAAATGCTCACCCAGCTTTTGGCCACCAGCAGCATCTGATTCCTGAGTCCCCCTCAGTCCCCAGTGTCTCCCATACCCCACCTTGTCTCCATAAGCCAGCACCAGCATACATGACAGTGGGGTATGTGGAGCTGGGTCCTGGATAGAGAGTCTGGGGGCTCTTAGAACATAATCCCAGTAGTTTTGTTGGCTCTACCCATGGGTGCTCCCTGTTCCTCTGGGTGCACAGAACCACCTGGAGGATTTGTGAAATGCAGAGTCCCAGGCCCCATATCTGCTGATTCTGGTTTAGTAGTCTATGGTAGGGCTGGGAAATCTATATGATTTTTAAAGTTCCCAAGCTGAAAATGAGAGTGGTACAGGTGTTTCTAATTCTACTGTTTAAGCAATACCTATAGATACAAGGGTGTTCATTATAGTATTTTGCATCTTAATAAATAAAAGGGGGATTTAAACAATTTGCAAAGCTCTCCAGGTAATCTGATGTACCCAGATTTACGGATTAGTCTTCAAGGCTCCTGGGAGTCATTTCATTGATCATCTCTGTCTTTAAGTACAACTGCGTTTTAGTCAAGCCTCAGAGACTGTGGCCCCCTTCCCATCCAGATCTCTGTGGAAGCAGTGGTGATGGCATTCTTTCTCCCAGGGCCAGGGGTCCCCATCATCTCACCTTCCTCCCTGACAGATGGCCCTTCCCAGTGTCTCACCTACCTTTCACCTACTGCACTTGCAATAGTTGTTAACTGACCCTTGACAACAACAAAGAGCTCTTTACCTTTTATACTCCAGGGGGATGTAGAAGCTTGCAGATTTGAAGTCATACGAGTAACAATAAAGTTTTTAGATAAAAATAATATGGAACTTTGAACTGAGCTTATTAAGGTGATACAGGAGTGGATGGTGGGGGGGGAAGAGAGGGAGGTGGGGGATTTCCAGTCAAGATGGCAGAGGAGGTAAACCCTGTGCTTCAATCCTCTCACGACCATATCAAAATTACAATTAAACTGCAGAACAATCATCACAGAGAATCACCTTAAGTCTAGCTGAACCGAAGCCCTATAACTAAAGACATACAAAAGAAGCCAACTCAAAACTTATAAAAGGAGCAGAGACATGGAACAGACTGGTCCCACACCCATATGTGACCATTAAAAGTCGGGAGGGATATCTCAGCTGAAGAGGACCCCCTGAGAAGCAAGGGGTGCCAGCCCATCCGTCTCCCCAGACAAGGATTCAACTGTCAGGGAGAGAAGCCCCAATAATTTCTGGTTGTGAAAACCAGCAGAGATTGTGGCTGAGTGAGACAGGGACAGCTGCAATCCCAGGCACTCCTCTTCAAGGGCCTGTACACGGACTTACTCACTGATGGACTCACTTGCTCTGAGCTCCAGTGCTGGAGCAGCAGCTCGAAAGGCACCAAGCGACATACTGGGAGGAAATGAGTTGTCTGCCTTCAGAGTGAGGCCTGGAGGGGCAGCTTTCTCCCAGCTGGAGGAGCTGGAGGTAGCCATTGTTTCTTCGTTGAGCCCTCCCCCTCCTGACATGCAGGGGCAAGTAGGTACCATATTTGAGTCTCCATCAGTCTAGCTAACACCATTCATTCATCCTGATTCCCTGAGACCCCATCCCACCCAACATTTGGGCACACCCAAGCTGATCCCAGTGGCTTTTCTGTATAAACAGCTTGTCTTGGCTCATGCTGCAGACTTCACTAAAATTTCTCAAAGGTTCACAAAACCCAGAAATTCAGTATCTGGCTTTGGCGTGTCCTATACATCTTGCTGAGCAGCCCCAAGCCTGGCACTAGTGGCAGCTGGCCTCAGTTCGTGGCTTGGCCTCTCAAGGCACCTCCAAGCCTAGCACAAGTAGTAGCGATCTGTGGATTGCTTTGTGGCTAATGCAAGGTGGCCACAGGGTTAACACACCCATGGCCATCTTCAGACCAAGCCAGAGCATCACCCAACCGCCTCCAAGAACGACACACCCAAAGGGCAGACTGGGCAGGAACCAGAGCCCTGCTAAAGTGAATCCTGCTCTGTAGGGTCAGCCTCTGCACCACAGCTCCTCCATAGTAGTCACAACCAGTCTTCACAACCAATCAGCCTGAGGATCAGTCCCTCCTACTGACATGCAAACAGCAACTAAGACTCAACTACAACAGGAGGTCACACAAAACAAACACAAGGGACACTCCTGGAGCACCCAGTTTGGTGACCAGGGAGACTGCACCACTTGGTCCCATAGGACACCGACTACATAAGACCACTCTACTAACACTGGGAAATATAGTAGTCCTACCTAATACATAGGAACAAACACAGGGAGGCAGCAAAAATGGAGAGACAAAGAAACATGTCCCAAATAAAAGAACAGAACAAAGCTCCAGAAAAAGAAATAAACAAAATGGAGACAAGCTATCTGCCAGATGCAGAGTTCAAAACACTGGTTACATAGTTGCTCAATGATCTCAGGGAGAACGTCAACAAAGAGATAGAAACATAAAACAAGAACATAGAGACCATAAGAAAGAACCAGTCTGAAGTGAAAAATATAATAACTGAAATGAAAAATACATTAGAGGGAATCAATAGTAGATTAGATGAAGCAGAGGATTGAATCATGATTTAGAAAATAAGGTAGCAGAAAGCACCAAAACAGAACAGCAAAAAGGAAAATTAATCCAAAAGAATGAAGATAGTTTAAGTGGCCTCTAGGACATCAAGCATACCAACATTTGCATCATAGGGGTACCAGAAGGAGAAGAGAGGGTGCAAAGGATTGAAAATCTATTTGAAGAAATAATGATGAAAAACTTCCCTAACCTGCTGAAGGAAATAGACATGTAAGCCCAGGAAGTGCAGAAGTTCCAAACAAGATTAACCCAAGGAGGCCCACACCAAGACACATCATAATTAAAATGCCAAAGTTTAAAGACAAAGAGAAAATCCTAAAAGCAACAAGAGTAAAGCAGTTAGTTACCTAAAGGGAAATCCCATAAGATTGCCAGCTGTTTTCTCAACAGAAATTTTGCAGGCTAGAAGGGATTGGCATGAAATAATCAAAGTGATGTAGAGTAAGACCTACAACCAAGATTACTCTACTCAGCAAAGCTATCATTTAGAACCGAAGGTCAGATAAAAAGTTTCCCAGGCAAGAAAAAGCTAAAGGAGTTCATCACCACTTATCCAGTATTACAAGGAATCTTAGAGGGACTTCTTTAAGATGAAAAAAAAAATCAAAATATGTATAATAAAATGATAACAACTACATATCTATCAACAATTACTTTAATGCAAATGGATTAAAGGCTCCAATCAAAAGATAGCTTGGCTGAATGGATAAGAAAAAAAGACCCTTACATATGCTGCTTACAAGAGACTCACTTCAGGTAGAGGCACACACAGACTGCAAATAAAAAGATGGGAAAAGATGTGAAAATGGAAACAAACAAAAAAATTTGGGGTAGCAATACTTATACCAGAGAAAATAGACTTTAAACAAAGCTTATGACAACAAAGAAGGACCTAGTCATCCCACTTCCGGGTATTTATCCAAAGAAACCCAAAATGCTACTTTGAGAAGTCATGTGCATCCATCCATATGTTCGTTGCAGCATTGTTTACAATGGTCAAGATGTGGAGGCTTGCCATCTGCTGTGGTATGGATGGACCTGGAGGGTATTGTGCTGAGTGGAGAATGCCAAACAGAGAAAAACAGACGCAATGTGATTTTTCTTAGATGTGGAATCCAAAGGAAATAAACAAACAAACAAAACAGAAAAAAACTCATAGATACAAAGAACATACTGATAGTTGCCAGATGGGAAAAGGATTTGGGGGAGGGGGTGAAAAAGGGGAAGGGATTAAAAAGCACAAATTGGTTGTTACAGAGTAGTCATGGGGATGTATAGTAAAGCACTGGGAACATAGTTGATAATATGGTTATAACTATGTATAGCACTAGGTGGGTACTAGCTAGCCTAGTCAGGGGGATCACCTCTTAAATTACATAAGTGTCTAACCACTATGCTGTCAACCTGAAATTAATATAAAATAATGTTGAGTATCAACTCTAATTGAAAAATTCAAAAGGGAGGCGGAGGTGAAGGGAAATAAAAGCTTTAAGTTTCCAGGTATAAGACAAATAAGTCATGAGGATGTAATGGGGAATACAGTCGGTGATATTGTGAGAGCCTGGCACGGTGTCAGATGGTGGCTGGACTTATCACAATGATCACTTCTTTAGGCATAAATGTTAAATAACCATGGTGTACATATGAAACTAATATAATATTTTATGTTAGCTATATTTTAATAAAAATCTTCTTTAAAAAAGAGAGGGAGGAGAAGAAAGGAATAAGAATTCTCCTGACACCTCCACGGTGAGAAGAGACAGGAAGCCGAGTATATTAATTTGCTTGGGCTGAAGGCTAGAACACCTTAAATCCAAGGTGTTGGCAGGGTTGGTTCCTTCTGAGAGCCATGAGAGAAGCATCTATTCCAGGCCTCTCCCCGTCACTTGCAGGAGGCCATCTTCACATCATCTTCTCTCTCTGTGTGTCTCTATACCCAAATTTCCCCTTTTTATAAGGAGAGCAGTCGTGTTGGATTAGGGCTCACCATAATGACCTCACTTTAACGTCATTACCTCGGTAAAGAGCCTATTTCTTAATAAGGTCATATTCTGAGTTACTGGGGGTTAGGACTTCAACACATGAAATTGGCGGTGGGGCACACACCGAGCTAAAATCTCCTCTCTTCTCACAACACTCAATGACCCAGCCCTTCTGCCTGTTTCACAGAAAGGCAAAACTGAGGCCGAGGCACGGCAGGCTGCCTGTCCACTGGAGCTACAGTGACTCATCAGCCAGAGCCAGAAGCTGACCCAGCAACCCGGACTCCCAGCCCGGACTGGTCACCACAGGCTCCTGTAAAGCCAGAAAGCAGAGGCTTCAGAACTGGAATCTGAGTGCATCCAACACTATGTGGTTTGCTCAGAGAGCCTTTATTTACTTTAAAATATAGACATATAGAGAGCTGCATGCCCTGTAACATATGTGAAACAACCTCGGTTCAGATGATCTGCAAAACCCCAAATTGTCCCCATTAGTTTCCCAGGAACCTCTTTGCTGAGTACAACGGGACCTCAAACCCCACTGCCTGGACAGCCTCCAGTTAGTCATTCCGGTCACTCCAGAGTCTGAAAATCCCTCACAGGAACCCCCTCCCTGCCCTCCCTTGCCACATCCTCAGGATTCACAAAGTCCACACTCAGTTCAAATTCAAAAACATTCCTTTTTCCATTTTTCACGATCCTGAATTATCTTCTAGATCACTGGGGGCAATCACATCCCAGGTCTCCCAAGGTGACCTGACGATCCAGGGAAAGAATTTAGCCTGGACACTGGAGAAAACGTGCAGATGCAGCCAGCACAGCTCCCACAGCTCTGGTCAGCCTCCGAGCTGGAATTCAGTAGGCTCTTACTATAGCTGTGCTGGAAGGAGATTATTGGCTGGGGAAATTCTGAGGTTATACCTGGTCCTCTCTGTGGCTCAACTGAGTCCCTAAATAATGAGCTCAACTTCTGGTGGATGCCCCATGTGGGCATAAAGGCATTAAGACACGTGTGGAGAGAATCAATTTATTCCTCACGGGAAGCAGGACTTCTCAGGGATGGCCGACATAATCGCTGTCGTCACCAGTCCTTTGTGAGGAACTTTGGAGTATGACACAGTGCTCTACCACAGACAGGGATTCTTGGTTCTCTGGGGTTCACAGTCAAAAGCGGACACAGTGGCATAAACTGACTCTTTGACCCCAGTGTGTCGGTCATTTTCCCGTGTGCCCCTCTGCGCTCTGCTCTGCAATACAATGCGGAAAACTACAGTTCCCAGGCTCCCTTGCCCCCTGACCTGGGAATAACCTTGACATGGAGACTTGAAAGAAGGCTGAGGTAGAAGGAAGAGAGAGCCCATGCTATCTCTTCCCTCTCTGCTCTGGGTAGCATCTCCAGAAATGGCAGCCTCCAACTGCCATCACAGGGGCTGCCCACGGTTTCAGCTTCTGCCAGGTGGTCCCGTTTGGGCCGCCAAGAATACCACCCTTTATCCCTCCAGCCCTAGAGGAACTTCCTCTCCCATCTCTGTGTAGCCGATTCCTTGTGTTCAATTCTCTCTATGCAAAATACTCAGAGTGGATTCTGTTTTCTCTCTGGACACTGACTGATAAAGCAAATGACAGAAATCCAATGAAAATCAACCAAGAAAGAGAAGGGATGCATTGCCTCACAGTAGGAACTGAACAGCAGGCAGGGCAGGGATGCAGCTGGGTCTTAGGAGCAAATGGATCCAGAATTCTCTTATTGCTCATCTCTGCTTCTCTCTGCTGGCCAGGTAGGTTTCCTCCATGTGTCCTGGGAGTGGCCCCCGATAGCTCTCAGACTCGCATCATCAAGTTCAAGGTCAGAGTGAACCATTGATGTTACTTTTGTCCCAATTAAGATACCAGGTAAGGACTTTTACTGACCGAGCTGGGGACATGTGCCCACTCCCATGACCAAGGGTCTGGGAACTAGTTGAACCACATGTTTGGAGGCACCTGAGAAAATAAGGCCTGAGGTATACCTTGAGTGATCAGACTTATTGGGAGGTACAGTCTCAAGGCAATGAGAACGGAGGGAAAGGAACGTAAGGCAGGGAAGAAAAGGAAGTGCATTACCAAGTTGTCTGCAGCTTCACAAAAGGCCACAGCCGGCTTCCCATTTCACACAGGATGGCTGGACACAGCCTAGGCATAATCATTTTACATAAGAACATCCCATCAGAGGGAGGAAGGGAGAAAACCGTCTTCTGGATCCCTCCTCTCTCCTGTTCTCCCAAGAATGGGGGTCAGATCAGGTCAGGTCCACCATAGCAGGAGTGATGGAGGCCATGGTGAAGGCCAGAACTCAGGCCAGGGTTGGGGACGGCTGGCAGTAGTTGTAACTGTGGCTGCAGTATGTGAGGCTCTCTGTGAGCAAGACTTGAGGGCTTTGGAGAGAGGGAAGGCCAGCCAATCTGAGGCCATGCAGACATTTTAAGGCAACGGGGATGAGGGGACAGATCCCAAAAGAAGGAAGCACTGTTCCCAGAAAGAAGGGCCCCTGCAGGGACAAAGCAGTAGGTGTAGGAATAGGAGCTGCCAGGTTGAACAACAAAAGGATGAATTGACACCATTTCTATTACATGCACATAAGGGACAAATAAGAGGCATGGGAAGTGCAGAGACAGGCGCAGACGGAGGCTCTCTCTTATTCTTTCCACCTGCTCTGTGTCAGATACCATCGCAGGTGACAGATACCTGGTCGGTGCCCATACCTGTAGATCCTGAAGGCAAGCACTGGGCACCTCCTCCCCCTGACGGAGCCATCCTCCTGTCCCCACGGGTCTCCTAACTCCTCCTAACCCCTCCCTGCTTTGCAATCTCTGCTTCACATCTCTTATTTACACAGCAGCCAGGTAGTCCTTTTAAACCCCAAATCAGATCTTATTTGTTTTGTTGCCTTCTTCAAGCCCCTCCAAAGGCTTTCCATCACACTTCAACCAAAAGCCCTATAGGATCTGGCCTCTAGTCCTACCTACCATTCTCCCCTTCGCTCACCCCGGTTTCAGCTGCATTGGCCGTTTTGCTGTTCCTAGAGCCCAGCCAGCAAGTCCCACCTCAGGGCCTTTGCTCCTGCTAACCCGTTTCCATGAACCACTCTTCCCCCAGATAATATCTTGGCCCGTGCCCTCACTTCTTTCAGGTCTCTGCTCTGAGTCAGCGCCTCAGAAAGGCCTCTGGGATCACATGCTTCACACTCTATCCCCTTAACCTGCTTTACTATTCCTCATACACGTATCACACACTGACATCACAGTGTGTGTGTGTGTGTGCATTTCTCCTCCTTCTCCTCCCCATTGGAATGTGAGCTCCATGCAGTTGGAGGATTATTAAATTCCCTACTGTGCTAAAACAATGCCTGGCACTACCAGGCTCGCAGTAAATATTTGTGCCATGAGTAGATCTGATGGGGGACAGACTGATCACCGTGGCGTGACGCATGCTAAAACAGACGTAAGAACAAGGGGTTATCATCACGGAAGCCTTGGGTTTGGTTCTCCAGACGGGTCTGGCAGGTCCCAGGGGCCAACGCAGCTGGAACCCATCCCGCCTGTGGTTTCCAAAGCATTTCAAGGATGCTAGACAATACAGATCGGACAGAGATGGCTGACAGAGAGAGGTCAGCCTACCTCCGGCACAAGGCAGTTCAGTTGTGCATCAAGGTGAGCACGGTGAAGTTGCTGAAGGCCGATGCTTAGAACACCGTTTACTGTCTATTTTAAAAGCGTTAGCCATAGAATGTCAGGGTTGGAGAGGAGATTGAGAATCACCTAGGTCAGTTCTCCAGCACGATAGTAAATGGCTCTCCCCAAGTAACACAGTGAGTTGGTGGCCAAGCCCATTGGTCCAGATTTTTAGACACTGTCAGTCTCTCAGTTGCTTAAAGGATTTGGTCGTCGGGACATTCCTCCTTTCAGACAGAGGTCTCTGAGAAATTTTCACACCAGTTATTGCTAAGGGAAAACGGGGCGAATAAAAAGAAGCTTCGTCGTATTTAAATATAGAGCAACAGAGAGATTTGTGAGGAGATTGAGGGTTTTCTTACTCTTTAAACAAAACAGGTTTTGGGGGTGGCTGCTTAGTTCTGTTGGTTAGAATATGGTGCTGGTAGCACCGGGGTTGCCAGTTTGATCCCCGCATGGGCCACTTTGAGCTGCACCCTCCTTAAAAAAAAAAATAGGTTTTGTGAACATCACAAGGGAACAGGACCACACTTGTCTGATTCACCACTGCAAATGCCAACCAGGTGCCTGGCAAAGGGGAGTCCTCAGTAATTACCGTTGACTTCCTTGGTTGAGGAGACTGGAAAGTAATTCCTCCAGAGAAAAAGAGCCGAACACCAAGTGTGACATTCTCCCCATTTTGCATTCGTGTGGGGGTAAGATGCGGAGGCTTAAAATTCAGGCTGGCGATGAGCGTGTTAGAATGACAGGCCAAGGGATGTGCCTGACTCCAATCATTCAGTGATGGATTACAAAGCAGCAAAGTTCACCACTCAGCACTCACGATGTTTTTCTCAATTTAGAGAGTAAGAAGAGTTGGTGTGGAAGTTGGAAGTTATTCGTACTCGGTACAGTTGGACTTCGGTGAGGCTGTCCCAAGAATCATTCTACTGAAGCTCTAATTATGAAAGTATTGACATGTTCCACCTGCCATCAGAATTAGGGGAAAGCTACCTCATCATACTGAGGAATGGGTCCCTTGGTTAACTTGCTTTTTAAGACTCCAGTTTACTCATAAATGGTTTTAATAAAGAGTTCTGTTTGCTTCCAACATGTGGGAGCCGGTCATGTGTAACAAAGGGCCATCGCTGCCATGTTTTCTAATAGCAGCTCACTTCTTTTCAGACCCTTATAAGCTTTTCCAAAACCCTTATAAGCTGAGTGAGCAATTCTAAATATATGCCCGTGAGTAGCCCAGCAGAAGTGGGGGACAGTATCACCCTCAGAATCAGCAACACTTGCCCTGAACCATTCTCAAAGGCCCTAATCTGCTTTTCCTCTGGCCTTGATCTTCTCCAGTAGACAAGGACACAAGGGGCAAAGGGAACATGCCAGCCCCAAGCTCAGTGCTTCCTTCTGAACTCATTCTGGGTACCTGCACGGGCCTCTGTCCGGGCTTTCTCCCAAGAGTGGCCCAAACCACTCTGTCAGCACACACACGCCTACGCTTGAGGGGTGGCCAAGCTTGGCCTTGGGGGCCACTGCTTCAGGGTCCAAGCCTGCAAAGCAGGGGGTGGGATCCCAGAACAGCAGTCCCACTTCCACAGGATTCACCCCAGCGGAGGCTTCCTCAAATGTGAGCTTCCACCTTCCTCTGACAGAAAAAAAGAATTTCCTGGGAAGCACAGTGAACGGCCAAGGTCACTGCCATTTAGTCAGCCATTTCCAAAGCAGGAAGAGAAGGAGATGAACTCAAAGAACTTGTCTTCGTAAATCATACAAATGTCTGACCACTATGCGGTACACCTGAAACTAATATAATACTGAATGTCAACTGTAATTGAAAAAAAAGTTTTTTAATCTAATTTTTTTTAATTAAAAAATAATCAAGAATTTGTGCTGGGAGAGGGGAGGGGGACTAAATAGTCTTTGAGAGAGCCTAGAGGCGTCACTCTCTTTGGTGTGTGGTCGTCTACAAGTCGTGGAGGACTTTCAAGAGTTGGGGAAGAGAGTGAGAGAAGAGGGCAGAGGTGGTCCTGGTTTACTGGAACTTTGGAGCTGGTGGTTGAAGGAGTGGGGTTTAGCTCTTTGTCGGGTGACAGCAGGGGCAGCTGGGCCCAGGGCAGTTCTCAGAGCCCTGGAGTCCCAGACAAGTCTGTCAGGGCCACCGTCACTTACAGCAATGGGCCCACTTCTCCATTCAGCTCTGTGCCAAGGGCCCACACTTAGGAGGGGCCCTCAGAAATACTTTTTAGTTTCTTTAAAAATCATAAGACAAAAATCAATATACAGTAGTACTTCAGTTTACGAATGTCATAAATTTTATGGATCTATGGTATCATTAGATAATAAAATTTATGCTAAATTTGCAGTTTTAGAAGTTGATTTGAAAGGTCTGGAACGGATTTATCCATTTTTCATTACTTTCTATAGGGAAACCATGCCTCGGTTTTTGAACGTTTCAGAACTCGACCGGTCTTCCGGAACAGATTATGTTTGAAAATTGAGGTACCACTGTTATACAAATAAATATACAATCATGAATCCAGCTGAATTATATTTGTCTTTATACCAGTGTCGTCATAAAATAAAAATCTTTCTATGTTTTATGGAGGAAGAGGCCCGCGAGGGCAAAGTGCCTCAGGCCTGCACAAATCATACTGGGGCCCCGACGGCAAGAAGCCCTACAGAGCCTGCTGCCCCCTCAGGAGACACCGCTCAGATCTGAGGACCTACTCAGCACAGGTCAACTCCAACAAATCTGGGAGCTAGCTATGGCAGACTGAATGAGGGGTGCAGAGCACTTGGCAGTGGTGCTTCTTGCAGGCACGCAGCAAGAAGCATCAGGAACCACTGGGGATTATGGGTAACTGTCCACTGGCTCCAAGAAGTGGCTAAGCACGCGGTTAGCATCATAGGCTTAGAATCAGACAAATCTAAATTCCAATCACTGCTTTGCATCGCACCAAAGGTGTGACTTTGGGCAAAAACCTCAGTTGCTCGAGCTGATATCCTCAGGGGGCAGATCCGTGCTGCCCACGTATACTAACTGCCCAATTCACGGTGATGACCAGTGGCGACCACTCCAGGGCCAGGTAAGAGGCAGGTGCCCACCAGGTAAGTGAGGTGCAGGGGCACCGCCCATCCCAAAATATCTCCCCCTCGGTCTGTCCTTCATATCATCAAAGCTGCTATGCGAACTCTTGTTGGTGAAAAGGTAGATGAGAATCTCAAGGGCGAAGGAAGACCATGAGCTTAGGGGGAAGTGGTGTAAGAATAGCAACGACACAGCCTCACAGTGTCCATCAGCTCAGCATACAAGGCATAGAAAGCACTGACGGGGGAGGGGGGGTCTCTGGAATAATCCAAACAGATGCCCCGTCCACGACTGGAGAGAAACACAAGGGAAGGAAAGCACTGAGACACCTGCGCCCCTGTACCCCCACACCCTGGGAGAGACAGCTTGTGAAGGCCTCCACTCCAGCAAGTCGGGGGGCCGGGGCCGTAATCTTGTGTAGTCAGCCAGGTCGATTGGTTCATCTCCTTGTTTGCATCAACATGCTCCCCAGAGGACATTTCATTCATTCCTCTGCCTCCAGGCAGGACTGCTACGTAAGAACCCTCAGGGACACCAGGGGACATTCTTGCTTTTAAGGTCTTTAGAAAAGTGGGACTTTGCAGCCCTTTCCTCTTTCCCTGCACATTTTGGAAACTACAAATATGACTCAGAAATTATATCAAAGCCACAGCACTTTCTGGTGACCTGCAAATCCCACGCTGGTCTCTGCCCTCCTCTTCCTTTCCTGCCACATCCCACTCATCTGACTTGCACCTTCAAGTTCCCGCTTACAGAAGACCCTCCTCGCAGGAATTTAATTCACAGAGCCCATTTTCCAAGCTTTTTTTTTCATAATGACTTTTATTTTTTTTTACCTTTTTATGTTAGGGTAAAACTAAAAATCAGCTAAATCAGACTAACAACCTGTCTTTCAAAAAACATTACTTTATTGGACTAAAATCAACCAAATGCTTTATTTTTAATGGCCCAAACCAAAGAACATGCGTGGATTCAGGCTCTCAGTTTCGTACCCTTCTCCCAACCGGCTCACCCCTGACTCAGAACACAAGGAAAACCAAACAAACAGGAGAGAAAGGGTGGGCAGAACGAGGCTCATTCCTTCTGGGCCAGCTGCCTGATTTCCATTAGGCCAAGCCTGAGATGTCTGTGGTCCAGCCACATGGTTGATTATGATTGGAGGCTGACGGGGCTGCACAGGCATCTGCAGAAGCTAGAACCTTCTGATGGCTGCCCACATGTGGAGGGAAGCAGAACGCATTAAAAAAAAAAAAGTGTATCATGAGATTAAACCATCGATCAGCCAGCAACAGGGCTGTGTGTAAAGAACCTTAGAAATGGTTTATTCAAAAGATTCAGCTTTAGAAATCAGTGCATAGGTTTGTAGAGATAAAGTACCTTGACCAGCAGGCAGCAGGGCAGAACTCATCTTAGCCAGGGCTGGAATCCAAGGGGTGCCACCCCCACACACACACCCTAGGCAGTTTCCATTACATCACTTTCTTCCATCACCCCAGCTGAGACCCTAAGCCGCCAAAGGGAAAGTTCTGGGTCTCAACCGGGCTTGCATTTGAAGTATCAAAAATAAGCAGAACCCAGATTGTCTACCCCACCCACCTTCTTCCACTCAACAATAGCTAAATGAGCTCAGCTGAAAGTTTCCAAAGAATTTCACTTTGGGGCCAAGCCCAGAGATGGAAACTTTTAGCCTGGGAAGGGAATTTAGCAGGAAGCAGAGCAAGTGAAAACAGAAGGGTGGAATTAGGAGGTAATGAAAGGGGCATCACAGCTTCCGCACATCCGGCCCGCAAGGTCCGGCACCGTGCCTGGTCCAACCTGCGATTTTCCCCAAGTGGGTCATCCAGCTATTGATTTGCAGGCATGTATATGGTGCCCTGGCAGGTCAGCACTGACCTTCCTCTCCTAGGGCATGGGTAACAGGGTCTCCGGACTTCGTCCTGTGTCCCTGCCAGCTCACCATCACCCTGTACCCTTTCTTTCAGTCCTGTCACTGAGAGCTCTGAGCTGGGCTTCGTTGGGGGGCTTACCAGGCCTGACTTTAATGTGGGGGGCATTGAGAGCTGAGGAGAGGGTGCCAAGCGGTCTACAGGGCCTCCCAGCGGCCCCAAGGACAACGATCAAAGTCTTTCAGGCAAGAAGCCTGTTAGCATTGGAGTTGAGGCAGCAGGGACAATCTGTGGAGAGATGTCTGGCCCACCCAGGCTGAATTCTTGTGAGGCTTGAGAAGCTGAGGGGCCCAAAAGGGGGCTGGCAGGGGGGGCTGGCCGAGAAGAAAAAGGGTATAATTCTGAGGCCGAGAGGACTCCTGGATGGAGAGCCCTCTTGGCAGCCTGGGTTTCTGCGGGTCCCACTCGCCTTGGGAACCACAAAGCCAAAATGTAAAGGAATCTATTTTCTAAGGAAAACACATACTTATACATTCTGAGTAATTTCCCGTGGAACTAGGAAAAAATAAACACAACACCCCAAATGGTTTTTCGCTTACAAATGGTTTCAAGCAAAGAGAAGTAGGAGAAGAAAATATAGGGTCGGGGGAAACTCTCTGCTGGTTCCAAACCTCAGAAACAGCCTGGAGGCTTGAGGGGGCTGGAGGGACGCGGAGGGACGGGATGCAAGAGAGCCAGGAGTGAGGCCAAGGCGCCCAGACCCAGGGTCCTGCCGGCTCCTCGTCTAAGAACTCCTTGCCCACCCTCAGAGGACTGACGAGTCACATCTCACACATGGTAAGGGATTTGCCAGCTAGAAGGGGAGATCATGGAACCATGTCCCATAAGTTCAGGACTGGGTCCAAGGCCCAAATACACTGTGGGAGTTAGCCATCCAGTGGATACAGGTGAGAGCAGAGGTCACGTGGCCACAGACGGGCTGATGAGGGAAAAACAAGCTGGGAATTGCCCCGGGGGCCAAGGAAGGACAGTTACCTGATGGGCTACAGATCCATATAAGCATCATTCTGAAGGAACTATGAAAGAGGAAAGGAGTGAGGACAGTGGAATCATGGACAAATCATTTCACTTTCCTGGGCTGGACAGTCTCTCCTGTAAAACAATGGGTACACGCTTTGATTGCTAACATCCCTTCCATACAGTGCCACATTAGACAAGGAGACAATTAGGGGGGAGATTTATGGAATTGGGGGCAAGGGTTTGGGGACCTGGAGCACAGGTACTTGAGAGCCAAGGGAACTTGGAACAGCTAAGGGTCCATTTGCACTGCAAATCAGCCCCAGGGGATCACCCTGATTGGCAGGGGTCCCGGGTTACTAAAAGTTTGGCAGCTCCAGCATTCTGAGCAGCTGGCCTGAATTTGCTCTAGCAGAAGATTCAGACCGTATGGGGGTTTCTAGGTCTTTAGGTCCCCAAGGGCCCCATTCTGCCTGGGGACAGCCTGAGAGTTTGCATTTCCAGCAGTGTCCTACCTGCTCCATCCATACAGCACCTCACTGGTGACAAGCCCTCTGGCCTCCCCTACGTCATTGGACCCTCCCAGCAGCCTGGTGAGGAGGGATGAATCCTCATTATGACTTTACAGATGAGGAAACTGAGGCTCAGACCAGCCACATGCCCGGCAGAGCCAGGAGTGAGCCCATGTCTCTTGCCTCCGTCCCAGAGGAAACACCATGAGGGTCCATGGATGGGTGTCATTGTCCCCAGTGTGTGACTGGTTGGGGCGAGGGGGCAGGGTACCAAGGGCAGGGACCTTATTTCATCATCTGCATGTCTCCCAACTCTCTTGCCCAGGGCCCAGGGGAAGGTTCTGGAGGAAAGGAAGGTCAGTGGCAAGAACACACGACTGGGGCCCAGACACCTACGTCCAAGGCTGCCTGCCCGTGGACAAATCACTTCACTTCCCTGAGCCTCGGTTTCCTCATCTATAAAATTAGGAATTGCACAAGATTAGTAGCTTGCAGTATGTTAGAATCAGATCCTTGCTTTCCCCCCAAATGAATTTTACTCTAAACCCCAACCTAAAAACAGAGAGAGCCATTCCAAATGAACCAGACCAGAGGCCTGGCAGGGCTAGATGCACAGCAAACCTCCATGCAACCCCGGAGGTCACTCCGTAGGACGAAACACAACACAGAACACAATTTGAAACCTATTTCATCCTGCTCCATAGAGCTTCTCAAAGCCGGATCTGGGCCTTGTCTCTCTTCTTTGTCTTCCCAAATGCATGCCCACCATCAACATGCTGTCAACTCCCAAATTGTAATTCCGAGCCACAACAAATGCCTACCTAACACCTACTCTTGTCTGTCTGTATTAGTTGTCTATACATCAAAATTAGCTCAAGACTTAGCAGCTTAAACACAACAAACATTTATTATCTTACAGTTTCTGAGAGTCAGGAATCCAGGAGCAGCATAGCTGGGAGACTCTGGCCCAGGGTCTCTCCTGTGGTGGGAACCAAGATGTCGGCTGGGGTTGGGGTCATCTGGAGGCTCGACTGGGGCTGGGAGACCCAGTTCCAAGATGGTGCACTCACGTGGCCTGTTGGCTGGACACGTCGGTTCCTTGGCACGTAGACATCTCACGACACGACAGTGACTTCCACCATAGTGTGTGACCCAGAGGAGAGGAACAAGGTGGAAGCCACCATGCTTGTTATGACCTAGTCTTGGAAGTCACACACCATCATTGTCACCATATACTATTTATTACAAGTAAGTTACTAAATCCAGCCCACAATGAAGGGGAGGGGAATCAAATTCCACCTCTTAAAAAATTCAGTATCAGAGAATTTTAAACCCTCTACACTGTCCAGGACTAGACTTACGAACTCCTCCCCCAAACTGGTCACATTCAACTGTGCCTATTAGAGCAACTGGTACCCACTAAGCCCACTCTGGAAGCCTAGGACACCTCCTCTCTTATGCTAACACCCCTTCATATCTAATCGAGCACGAGTCTTCTCATGCTCCCCTCCTAACATCTGGCCTCCACAAAGCAGCCAAAAGGAGCTTCGCAAAATACATTTTTGATCATGTTCAACACCCACCATCTACCATTACTGCTTCGAAAAGCGTCCAGTGTCTTTCAGGATGAAGGCAAAGCCTTACTCTGGCCAGCGTGGCCCTGCACAGCCTAGGCCCCTGCCTGCAGCTCCAGCCTCCTCTCAGGCAAGGCTCCTCCCTCTGCTTTTCAGAGAGTCCTTGAACGCACGCATCTGCTCACCACAGGGTCTCTGCCATGTGTCCCTCATCGGGAAAACACGTCCTCTCTCCCTGTCACCACTGTCACCCACCTAGACAGAGTTTAACAGTCCTTCCAGTCTCAACTCAAGTGCCGTTTTCCAAGGAAACCCTCCCTGACCTCCGAATTTCCTTCGCACACACCCCCAGTCTGCGATGACTTGATCAATCGCGCTGTCTCCCACTTGACACTCCATGCGTACAGAGACCACACCTGTCTTTACTCACCACTGTTTACACAGCTCCTAAGCCAGTGCCTGGCACAGGGTCAGTTTTCAAAAACGTGTTTGTGAAATGAATAACCGGAATGTTCTCTCAGGTATTTGCAGCGAGGGTTCCAAGACCCAGGGACAGGCCAACAGAAAAGGATCCACCCTCCACAGCTTGCCTCATCCTTCATCACCCACCCTGAAGGTGATGACTCGTCAAGTCGCCCCCTTAGCTGGACCACCCCTCACACCCTGAAGCCTGTATAAGCATAAACAGATACTGGACCCCTCTGGGAGCACCAGAAGGGGGGTTTCCGGCCTCACTCTGAGGCTGGCTGGGGCTCTCCACACCTCTGAGAAATTGATGGATGGGCTTCTTCCATGCCTTTCTTGGATGTCTGGGAAAGGCTCATATTTGCCTGGCTTCCTCAAGGCTAGATTTCCTGGCAAGCCAAACGCCTGGCCTTCTCCTCAACTACCCTCCCTAAAACTGGGGTCAGGAATCATATTCGCTCTCCATTTAGTTTCCTTCTTTGCTCAACTTCGGCCACATCCATCTTAAGGACAATTTATCTCCCATAACTCTTCCACCCAGGCACTTTGACAGGCAGCATAGGATGGCAGAAAGAAACTGTCTCATAGGTTTCTGACCAGTATGCTTGTGGTCACTTTTTTAATCTGAGAAAAATACTTGGACTCCTGGCTGCTTCCTTCCTCCCCATCTTCAGGGACCCCACCCTGCAAGTGCTCTGCAAGGATCTCCAAGTGACTTCTTTCATCTCTTTCCCCAGCCCTTCTATGACGCTAGTGACATGCTGTCTCACAGAAAGATCTGCTCGTCCCTGGAAAAACTGTGCCATGGTTCCGAGCTGGGCACAGAAATCCGAATCTGGCCCACAAAGAGAAGAGTGCCGCTTCTCATCTGCCACACAAAGACTCTCAGTTTCTCCCGTGACCTCCACAATTGCCCTCTTCGGCCTTTCTCCTCCACATAGCTAACTTCTTTATTTTGAGTTTCTCCACCCCCATGCCTGTTGCTGGTGTACCCCATATTAAGACCATGTCTGGTTCCTAATGTCTGAGGCTCTGGTGTCACATGACCCCATCTGCAGCACATCCTGTCCCAAGCCCCAGAATGAATCTTAACAGGAAACCAAGAGAGAGAAAGAGTTGGAGCCCCTCCCCTGAGGACACAGCTTCCTGTGCCCTAACAGCCATCAGCCCTGAGTCCCATGCCCAGATCTGCCTGCTGGCCTCCCTCTTGCCTCAGACCCATCCTGAGTTTGTCTTGGCATCCTGCTTTGAAACCTGTTCCATTGACCAGAATCCTACTCTCACTCTTGTTCCTCTCTTTCTCCAAGACCCTGCTGTTAGCTGACAGACATCCCTGGATTACCGGAACTTCTGAAGGTCATCGGCTCCAGGGCCCCATGATGTGGGTTGAGTTCACCTGGTGTGATACCTAACTGGCTCCCCTGCTCCTCTGTCCACTCACCTGGACCAACACCTTCTATCACTTGTCTTCCAGCCTGGACCACCTGCCAGCACAGTCTACCTTCAGTTTCCTCTCTGCTTTCTTACCCCTTGGTGGGCCTCCCTCAGTTTGTTCCCTACAGTGGGATGACCCAAAAATATTCCCCAAAATACACCTCATCAAGCATTTCTAGGATCCCAGAGTAAACTTGAAAGGAACTTTTAGCTCTTGCCCCAAGATACAATGTTCCTTTTCTTACATCCCTATGCTCAAATTATTCATTCAATAAACGTTTTTTTGATTGAGGACCTAATCTGTGCCTGCCTTTACTTTATGCACTGGGGTTGAAGCAATGAACAAAAGAGACAGGAAACTCTGACCTTATGGGGGTTACATTCTAGTGAAAGCCTAGCAGGGATGGAGTCAAAGTCCAAAGAGAATTGCCTCTGCCCAATCCCAAGGCCTCTCCCCTTACCAAGTGGAATCAAGCTCTCTCGGCTGCCATCTTGAATCCCAAAGCATCGAGCCCATTATTGTCTCCTTTCAAGCTCAACTCCTGTTCTAGATTTAGCTCCCCATGGTTTTCCCTTCAGGGGAAGGACAATGGTGCCCACCTAGGCTTTGCCAATGGCCCCACTGATTTTTTTCTTCCCCTTTCCTGCCAACTCTTCCTCTTCCTGGGTCAGATTCCCTTGTCAGTGCTTTCACTCCAGAGGAATGTCCCTCTGTCCCCTCTCCAGTCACCTGTCCCCCTTTTGTTGAGTCTCATGAGCGTGGCTAGCCTGTGGTGCCCTTCACAAAGATTCGCTGCTCCCCAGAAGCTGCTGCTGGACACCTCAATGACGGGGGCGCCTAGCGTTTCCCAGTCCGTCGCCAGCCCTCAGCAACGTTTGGCCTGAGGCCCATGCAAGCATCTCAGGAAATGAAAATCAACTTTCCTGGACCTGGCCCCGGCTTTCCGGTGAGAGCCCACAGCCTCCTCTAGCCGCCGGCATAGGTTCTGGACAGGACACATGGGAGGGGAAACAGGGCTGGGTATGTCCCAGCGCCTCCAGGCTTCACAGGGCAAAAGCCTAGCCCTTTCCATAGGGATGGACTGATACATATACTCTCCTCCTGGTTCCCACACGAACATGGCACATACCTGACCTGTGCCAAGCTATGTCCCTTTGGGACCCCTGACTCCTAGGGCAACGGAGGGCTCTGAGGTGGTAACAGAAGCTGGGACCTGCAATGCCACATACCACGAGGCTAAGTTCCATTGGCTCTTTACTCCCACACAAGGACCTTTCCTGTATGGCCTGACCCCTCAGAAAAGGAATGTCTCCCCCCTTACACCCTTCCCCCCCCACACACACACACACTCAAAAAGAGAGTCGTCCACCTTCACAAGCTCTGCAACCAGCCTGATGCCAGCTGCTTGGTAAGTGGACAGCTAGGGCCAGCCCTGCCAGAGTCTGGACTTTCTTAGGCCCCCACATTATGCCCGGGACCCTCCAGACCCAGTTTTAGAGCATCACTAGTATCTAGCCACCCTCTGTAGGGGGCTGAGACCCCACGTGGGGAGAATGGACAGACTGGGCAGAGGAGGATGGCTCTCCCAGTGAGTCACAAGGATGCCTTACAAGTGAACAAATTGTGTAAAGACAAAGAAGGGCTGCTACAGAAATCTAAGTGGACCTCTGACCCTGGCGTGGCAAATTTCAGCCCTGTGGAAGAAAGACTGTAGAAAGATCAGGGCTTTTCTCACAAAGTTTCTCCTTCCATGGTGAGAAGAGTTTTGAACAAAAGAGCATGGGTTAGTTTTGGTGCAAACCAGCTCAGAGCCATAACTCAAGGTAACCCAGAAATAGAACCTAAGGAGAGAACAGTGGCTTTGGGAGACCCACAGTACTGAGAGAAGAAAGGGAGCGATAAATTCATGACGATCCCACTGAACTTGGGAACCCAGTAAGACTCTGAATCGAAGCTGCCAGGGCAGCAGGTAAAAGGATTCAGAAGTCACAACTGAAATGATTGTGGCTAGAGCACTGGAGGCACTTTTCAGAGAGGCAGAGAGGGATTGAAGAGAGGACAGTGTGCAGGTGTCATCTTTCCTGGAGGTCAAAGCCAAAGAGATAATCATGCAAACCAAGGAGGGAAGAGACCCCACCTTCTGGATTCCAGACGGGAGTGGGGCAGGGATGGGACATGAATCTGAGAATACTGGCAGTTCTCCCCTCAGCAGAGAAAGTTCTACCACAGAAATTCTAGGAAGGAGTGAGGATCAGCTCAGGAGGACAGAGGATCCAGCCAGCCACTTTGCTTTTGTCTGTACAGCTTAGGTCATAAGCCTCAGCTGCCCCACCTGCTAGCAAATAGGCCCAGCAATACCTCCCAGAATAGGAGCCATTACACAAAGTGTAGGCAAGTGGAAGGGATCTGGGGGCGTGGCTCTAAATGACATCCCTTGTCTAACAGGGAGGGGTGGACCGAGATCAGCATTCTTCATGCTTCCCCTTTTTTTTTTATCTAGCGGCGTTTCATTGTTAGCTTTCATTTAAAGAAAAGTTACATAGCTAATGCAAATCTCTGGACCCAACGATGCCCACCGACCCTTCCATCTCCGATGTGTGCCATCTCACCTCCGGTATCCCTAAGTCCTGGAAGTAAGAGCTGACCAGCTAAGCTCCTCCAGCGTCATCTCCCTCCACCCTGGAGCTGGCTAGTCCTCCCCCAAATATCCTCTTTCGTTGGCTGTCATCACCCCATCTTTGAGTGTTGGTGCAAACTCACAGTCCTGTCAAGTTACTCCAGAGAGACACTGGCTGCTGAGGCTCCTGGGAGCACAAGATGCCCTTGGCACAATCCTGGGGCCGAGTTTAACCTGCTCCCCAGCTGAAGCAGACTCCCCCTCTCCCCCATGATGAACCTCAGCAGGCTCCCAGTGACAAGGGGAGAGGGCCTCCCCTTCACTTCAGCTGCAAAAATGAGGGGTTTGGATTAGCAATGTTCGCCAGAATATGATCTGAGGAACTCTAGTCCCTTTAGATACTCCATGGATAGAGGTTTCTCTGGACAAATAACCCTGGGCAATGCTGCCACTGCACCAACCCTCTTGGAGTTTTCGGTTACCCTTAGCATATCAAAGGCTTTGACATCCTACAGTGAAGAGGGGTGAAAATCAGTTTAATTTCAGGTGGCTTCCATGCAGGGGTTCTGTTCTAAATGCTTTACTTCAAACCCTTTGGGGAAGGCACTATCATTAACCCCATTTTATAGAAGAGGAAACTGAGGCACGGGTTTTTCAGATAATAAGTGGCAGAGCTGGGATTTCCATCCAGGCAGTCTGGCTCCAAGTGGGAACTCCTAACCCCCATCCCACAACACTTAGGCTCTCGGGTGGTCCAATTGTGAAGTGGGATAAATGTGGCCACCAGCACAATGTCACCTGGGTCTGCTCTCTTTTCCCCAAATTGGAGGGATTGGGCTTCAGGTCGAAAGTTGTTACAAGTTTCCAAATTCAAACATTCTCTGATCTATCTTATCCTAGTGGCCAGGCTCAGGGAAGGGCTGCGTGGGAGGGAAGTTTAGGGACAGGTGGCCATTTCAGCACCTCTCAAATTAGATCTGAGCAGGTGACTGTTTCGTCCTCTTGCTTGTCATGTGGCTCTCGCTAAGGCTGCACAGATATGGAGAAAAGACCCCAAAAAAGCCCCTTTGTAGACAAATGTCCTAGACAGGGAAGGGGATATGGACCCACAAATGGAGAGAAAAGTTCCACATTTGGGGCTCCCATCAGCCTGCCCCAGTGCTGTAAGACTATGTAGCAGGTAGTCTGGACTGGAGCCACGCTCCGGGGGTCACGTGAGTGGTTTGAGGAAACACTGGTTGAGGGGAGTAAGCATAGTTACAGTAAGTCCAGTCTCCTAGGTGACCAGCCTGGGCTCCCTTCCCTCTTCCAGTTCTGGCCTCGTTCTCCCACCTTACCTAAGACTCAGAGTCCAGAAGTTTGTCCCCTCAGGTGGGTGGCAGGGAATTTCCTGTCTCCTGCTTGGGTTTCCTCCTCACCCAAGCCAAGCTGCTCACACAAATCGAGAGGGAGATGAGGATTTATCTTTGTTTCCTCTATGAAGTTTCCTCTCTTACTAGGCAAGGGCATTGCCATCCTCAACTTGTGGATGAGAACACACATTCAAAGGGGGTTCCAGGCTGCTCCGGGCAGGTGTGAGAGCACTTGTCACGTCACCTTCCTCTTCTCCTTGCAAAGCACTACTTTGGTGACAAAATGCATCTCAGCTGAGTCTCCTTAGTAATGGTGGTTCTTGTTCTCTGTGTGTGTGTGTGTGTGTGTGTGTGTGTGTCTCTCTCTCGGTGTCTCTCTTAATGTCTATGTGTGTGTGTCTCTGTCTCTCTCTGTCTCTCTGTTTCTTTCTCTGCCTCTCTCTAATTTAATGGGTCTGTCTCACGGTAAGGCAAGCATCTAATTGTTTTCAGAGGTCCTCCTGTCCACGCTTTCTAAAGCTGTGTTTCATAATCTTAACAAGTGTTTCATGACACGTGTCCCAGATTCAAACCCAACCTTTGGGAGGCTCTGGGCCAAATCGAGCTGAGCAGAACCATGCAGTGCTGAGCAGAACCATGCAGAGCTGAGCAGAACCATGCTGTGCTTACACTTGTGGTCCCAGCAGATAGAGGTCTGTACATCCCTGCGCTCCTCCCTTTCCTCCTCTGCACCTGTCGGTTCTTAATCTTATAAAATGAAAACGATAATCATAGTACCTGCCTCGTGAGTTTGCTGTGCACATTAAATAAGATATATGGGAAGTCACTGAAGACATGGCACTCAATATTAGCTCGTATCATCCTTCGGATTTGAGGCAAAGGGAGGCCGTTAGGATCCCCAGGAAAATGACAGTACGATCAGCAGACACACCAGCCTTGATGGTCTGGCCTAAAGACTGTGAGGAATGCGGGCAAAATTGGAGCAGATAAGAGAGACGTGTGGCCCCATTACCAGGCTGAGACGACACTCTCTGGGGCAGATCCTCTACCATCCCATTTTGCAGATGAGGAAATTGAGACAAAAGAGCCAACACTGGACGGTAGGCAAGCCCACTTGGAGTTCAGCAAAAGTCACCAGGGGGTGCTGGCGAGCAGTGAAGGAGGCAGGAGGAATTTGGAAACACCCCTCCTCCACCAACCCATGGGTTGGCGGGGGGGGGTGTCTCTGCCTGGGTGCCAGGCCTCACCACTGACCAGTCCTGCAATTCCCCAGCTTTGGGTGTTTCCAAATTCTGCCTCTCCCTTTCTCCCTCCCCCTGGAAAGCCATCGCAGGCAGGCCTCTCTTAAGCCTCTGTTTATAAAATTATAAGCTTCCTTTGTCCCCAGCCTCCTCTGGTTACAATAATACTCCTCAGCTCTCTGGAGCTTTCGGGGGCATGGAAAATGTGACTTCAGTCTTCAAGGATTTTCTGATTTAACAAAATGGCATTGGAGAAAGAAAAAGAACATCTCTGTCCATCCTGGGTAGAAAAGGCACCAGCGCTCCTGACTCCCAGCCCAGAATCAGGACCGGAGGTCCCCAGAGGGTCCAGCAGAGACCAGCAAGTAGCCCTCATTGTCCCCACACTTTGGGTGGACTCTAAGGGGAGCAGGGAGGAAAAGCATCACTGAACAGACGTGTCCAAGACAGGAAATGAACTCAGCCTGCCTTGCCATTCCCTGATTAGACTCATTTGTTATTTCTGTGCTTAGTTATTTGCTCAATCAGTCAACTAACTTGCTCTAAGTTTTTTAAGGGAGGGGCTCTGGAGTCAGGCCACCTGGTTGACTATCCTGGCTCTGCCACTTGTAGCTTCTTTACTTTGGGTAGTGGGCGTCACTTCTCCAAGCCTCCATTTTCTCATCTGTAAAATGGAGACAATACAGTACCAATGTCACAAGGCTGTGGCAAGGACGAATGAGATACACAAAGGGCTTCGAAACATGCCCAGCAGATGGTAAGCACTCCATAAATGGTGGCTATTACTGTCGTTCTTGATTCCAGCAAATCTTTGCCCAGTGGGGTACTGACCTCAAAGTGCCTGCAGTCTGGGAACCAGGCCTCCTCTCCACGCCCATTGCATTAGGTCTTGAGCGATGGCAAGACGGTGACTGGCTCGCGGCAGAGAAGGAGAAGGGCTCAGGGAGCATTTGCTGTGGACAAGGCTCCGTGGGGGAGCAATGGGAAATTCAGAAACAGCAACTACAAATTGTGTCCAGAATTTCAGGTGTGCGAGAAATGTCATTTCTAAAACTGTCTTTAAATCAAGATAAATCTGTCTCTGAGCCCCCGTCCCATCTGGAGGCAGGAAATTCAGTCTGTCATTAATGAGACACCTGCCAACATCTCTCGTACGAGCATCGTGAGAAGGGGAGCATACGTGGTGACTGGCCACTGGTCTCCCCTGGTTATAGCGGAGACCCCGGGTCCAAGGTCACATGGTCCCCAGGAACCCAGGCGCTCTGCTGCTTCCTGGCCAACTAATGTCAGAGAGTCTTGGTCCCAGACACATCAGGCAGTCCTCCTGGAGGTCCTGCCCCCCTCTGGGCACTGCCAGGGGAGAGGGTACAGGCCCTCAGGGACCTCTCCTTCAAAGGACTTGCTTTTCAAAGAACTCAAGCTTCCAGAATAAAACAGAAGCCAGAAGAGACTGATATCTGTAAGCAATTCCTGCTCTTCATCCTGCAACAACAGCTTCCCGAAGCAGAGGCTCCCACAGAAGCAGGCTGTCAACACGGGAGTTGGGGCAATGCAGGGAAAACACAGGAAGAACAACAATGAATCCCCCTTTCTCACAGAGGTGGATGACATGGCCTGACCTCCAAAGAGGTGACTTCCAGGGGACATGACAACCCCACCTCTACAAGCCTCTACCCACCCACTAGCAGAAGAGCAGTGAGCCAGTGGTGATATTTCAGGGGTGACAGAAAGCCCTCCAGGAAGCCGGTCAGTCCTCACCTGGAGTCTTCCAACCACCTACACGCTCACTGTCCCCTACGCCACATGTCCTGGAAAGGGATCCGTTGACTTATCACCGTGACCTCGTCGAAATCAGCGTCACAGGCAGGGTAAGTTTTGATCAGGAAGCAGTACTGGTCCAGAAAAGGAACTTGGAATTTTTTAGCACCTACTACATACGGGGTGGTTTCACAAACATCTTTCCCGTTCATCACAACGGCACAAAATGAACGCTGTTACTCACTATTGATGGCAAGGAAAGGTCCAGCAAGGAGAAGGGTTAAGGTCATTGAGACATAGTCTGACAGAGCTGAGAGGAGAACACTCGACCAGTATTTAATAACAATAACAACACCATGACTTACATCACTATTATTACTCCCATTGTACAGATGAGACTCTGAGGCGCAACAATTAAATAACCAGCGAGGATCAGGAAGGCTGACCCTGACGCCTGAGCTCTTCACCCCTTCATTTTTCTCCTCTGGGTGAGAGGCCCTTGATTGGACAGTCCCAACCGTTCTGAGAATTAGTGGCCAGACCAGATTCCTGCGAATGAGTAGAGAAGCACCTTTCCAGGGCACTCGTGCCTTTGCGTGGGACTTACAGACTCAGATTATTTTGAAATAAAACTTTTATTGAAATGAAAATACAAATTTAAAAAAAATCGATTAAAGCAGTGTTTTGGGAAACAGAAGACAAAACCCCTCCGTTCCTCTTTCTCTCCTCCCCAGCCCGGCTCCCGGTCTCATACCAATGGCCTGGAATACTTCATTCTTTGAAATAAACAGAGGGACTTCTAAAGAGATGACTCAATGGTGCTGAGCAGCAAAGGAACACAGACTGTCAGAATGGAAAGTCGCCTTTGTTGCACCGGTAGGAAAACTGAGATCCAGGTAACAGGATTGACTTGCCCACTGTCAGACACTGAGGACACACACAGGCCAGGCACGCACTGGCTCTGGCCTGCACAGCCCAAACGTGCCCTCCTGCACGTACACATCACATCACATCACCCTCTCCTGGAGCCCACCCCTCACCCTCCCTGGCAGCCCATTCTGTTCACACGTGGGTAAGGACTGCCCCCTGGTGGGCATTACAGCCATCTCAAGACCTGCAGGCCTAGCATCCTGAGCTCGTATTAGGTCCACCTTCTGAAATAATCCCAGGACCTGGGGCTAGGATGGAGACTGCTCTGGGAACTGGACTTCCACTGGTGTGGGTCAGGGATCTTAGGACCAGGGCAAGAAACACAATAGTGACTTGGTGTGGCAGGTCAGCTTCCCTGGGAGGCTGACTCCAAGGTGGAGATGAGCAAGCAAGAAATTTCATGGGAAGCATTTTAGGGATCATCACCTGTGCCCAGGGGTTGGGTGGTGAGAGGGCTTTGGCACAGTCTGCTGAAGGCCTCTGACCAGCTGACCCTGAAGACCAGCTGACCCCGTGGAAGCACTAAGCTAAAATGGCTCTTCAGGAACACTACCAGATTAAAGCAAATAAAAACATAGGATGCTCAGTTAAATTTAGATAAACAGTGAATGATTATTTCGTATAACTATGTCCCATGCAAGGTCAGGAGGGTGTCTGGGCCAGAGGGGTGGGAGTTGCGTGGCAGCAGGGAAAGATTTGATTACATAGGGAGAGATGGAACAAATAGAGAATATACTAAGGATAATGGGGACCCAATTGCTTCCAGAGATGGGAATAGGAAATATGGAAAGATAGAAAACAAGAATAAACCCTGTGGAATTACAGATATTGGTATGAACTCAGCTTTCAATATATAGAGATATATAAATAAATATGGATGTAACTGTGTATACATGTGTTTGACTATAGATGCAATGTTTGAATATATGTATGATTGTATAAATGCATATACAGAAGGTGCCAAAAAACTGTATACAGATTTTAAGAAAGGAAGAAAACTGTGTTAAAATTACGCTGATGGCAACCACTTTGGGCACCTCTTGTAATTGCAGAAGTCAAACATGACTTGTATTCATCTTTTGTTGTCAGTATATATTGAGCATTACAATTTTAATACAGTTTTTTTCCTTTCTTAAAATGTGTATACATTTTTTGGCACCCCCTGTATATGTACATATATTTTATTTGTTTGAATATTGAGAAAAGGTCAACTGAAGCACCTTAAAATTTTCAAGAGTTTATTTGGGCACACATCAATTCAAATTTGGTGGCAACAAACTAAAAATGGTCAGGAGCACCCCACCAACAGGAGAGGTTTTTATACAGCAGATGCAAACACAAAGCAAGGAAACTATTTTATTAGCTATAGTTGCCTCATCTGGGGAAGCCCAGTTGGCTATTTGTGACTGGCTGTTCTTCAGTTTCATTTTCTCGGATATGAGTAGCTGAGACCCTGGCTTAGGTTTTCCTTTGCTTTCATAGGCTACCAAGGCATTAGAGCCTCCTCCATCTCATGGCCTTCTCATTTAATTACTTTAACAATGTTCCTCGAGAGAAGGATCCAAGATGGCAGAGTAGATAAATGCTGTGCCTGCCTCCCCCTGTGAAAACATCACAATTACAACTAAATTATAGAACAATCATCTGGAGTCTGGCTGAACAGAGTTTTATAACCAAGGATATAAAGAAGATGCCGCATTGACACTGGTCGGAGGGGAGGAGACGCAAAACAGGGCCGGCCCCAAACCTCCGTGTGGTGGATGAAAATTGGGAGAGATAGCTTGGCCATGGAGGTTCCCCACAGAAGAGCAAGAAACCTTAGCCTCACACCAGGCTCCCCACCCAGGAGTACTGGTGCCAGGAAGAGAAGCTCCCACAACATCTAGCTGTGAAAAACAGTGGGGATTCTGACCATCTGAGTGAGACTGAAGGCTATGGGAAACCCAGCCTTCCTCTTAAAGGGCCCATGCACAGATTCACTCGCTCACGGGTACTCACCCTAGGCTCCAGCAGAGGGACAGTGACTCGGGGGCGTCAGAAACAAACGAGGTGCAGACTGAGGTGTGTGGCCTCAAGGGGAAGCCTGGAAGACATTGGCATTTCCCTGTGTGGGCTCCTCCTCCCATACAGCTTGCAGGTGGGCACCATCTTTAATGTATTGAGCCCGCCCCCTGTGCTTACGGCCAAATCTGAATCTGATTGGTCTGGTGAGCTCCACAGCTCTGCCCCGCTGACTCACTGAGACCCTGGCACACCCAATTTTGTACTGCAGGAGGCTTTATCGGGTCTGAACCATACCAGCGCCAGCAAACTGCTGCAGGTGGCAGCAGGTCTCGGTGTGTCCTAACTTTTTGCACAGTTACCCCAAGGCCAGTACTGGTAGCAGCCATCCTCAGTTCACAGTGTGGCCTCTTCCACATGTCTCCAGGACCAACACAGGCAGTGACCAACCATAGATCGCTCTGTACCTCCTACCAGGTAGCTTTCACCTGGTAATAGGCAGTGGCTGACCTGTACCTGCTCTGGAGCCCCTCCCAAGAAGCCCCAGAACCAACATACTTAGAGGCTGGCTTCAGACTACAGCAGAGCACCACCCAATTAGCCCCGCGAGTGGCACACACAAAGCGCAGTCTCAACAGGCACCAGAGTCCACTGGGGCAAATTGGGATTCATGTTGTATGAGCCCCAGCACAGCAGCTTATAAGCTGTGCATGGTCAAATGCCACAGCTAATCAGCCTGGGGGTCATTCCTACCCACTGATGTATTAATAGCAATCAGGCTCAAATATAACAGGAGGGCACACACACAAGGGACACTCCTGGAGCACCCAGAACATGTGACCAGGGAGACTGTGCCAGGACCACACAGGGCACCTACTACATAAGTCCACCTGAGCAAGACTGGGAGACATAGCAGATCCACCTAATACATAGAAACAGAGAGACAGCCAAAATGAGGAGGAAAAGAAATACATCCCAAATGAAAGAACAGGATAAAATCCCAGAAAAATAACCAAAGAAGATGGAGGCAAACAACCTACCAGAGACAGAATTCAAAACATTGATTATAAGGGTGCTCAAGGAACTTGGTGAGAACTTCAACAAAAAGATAACAAGCACAGAAAAAGACATAGAGGGACCAGCCCAGTGGCTCAGGTGGTTGGAGCACTGTGCTCCTAATGTTGAGGTTGCTGGTTCGATTCCCACATGGGCCAGTGAGCTGCACCCTCCGCAACTAGAATGAAGTCAATGAGCTGCCACTCAGCTCCCAGATGGCTCAGTTGGTTGGAGCGCATCCTCTCAACCACAAGGTTGCCAGTTCAATCTTTGACTCCCACAAGTGATGGTGGGCTGTGCCCCCTGCAACTAAGATTGAAAGGACAACAACTTGACTTGGAAAAATCCCAGAAGAACACACTGTTCCCCAATAAAGTCCTGTTCCCCTTCCCCAATTAAAAAAAGACATAGAAACCATAAAAAAATAACCAGTCAGAAGTGAAGAATACAATAACTGAAATGAAGAACGAACTAGAAGGAATCCCCAGCAGACTAGATAAAGCAGAGGGCTGAGTCAACGATTTGAAAGACAAGGTAGCAAAAAACACCCAAAAGGATAAAAGAATTTTTTTTTTTTTAATGAGGGTAGTTTAAGAGACCTCTGGGACAACATCAAGTATAACAACATTCACATCATAGGGATACCAAAAGGAAAAGAGAAAAACCAAGAGATTGAGAACTTATTTGAAGAAATAATGACTGAAAACTTTCCTAAACTGACAAAGGAGATAGACATACAAGTCCAGGAAGTGCAGAGGGTCCCAAACAAAATGAACCCAAACTGGCCAACACCAAGACACATTATAATTAGAATGACAAAGGTTACAGACAAAGAGAGAATCCCAAAAGAAGCAAGAGAAAGGCAACTAGTGACTTATAAAGGAACTTCCATAAGATTGTCAGCTGATTTCTCAATAGAAACTTCAGGCCAGAAAAGATTGGCAGGAATTATTCAACATGATGAAAAGAAAGGATCTACAACCAAGATTACTCTACCCAGCAAAGCTATCATTTAGAATCAAAGGACAGATAAAGAGCTTCCCAGACAAGAAAAAGCTAAAGGAGTTCATCACCACCAAACCAGTATTACAAGGATTCTTAGAGGAACTTCTTAAGAAGGAAAAAACATCAAAAATATGAATAATAAAATTGCAGTCGTTACATATTTATCAACAATTACTTTCAGTGTAAGAGGATTAAATGCTTTGATGAAAAATATAGGGTGGCTGAATAGATAAGAAAACAAAGCCCTTCCATATACTGCCTACAAGTCTCACTTCAGATTGAAGGATACATATAAACTGACAGTAAAGGGATGGTAAAAGATATTTCATGAAAATGTAAATGGAAAAATAAAAAAATAAAAAGCCTGGGTAGCAATAATTATATCAGACAAAATATACTTTAAAACAAAGACTATAACAAGAGACAAGGAAGGACCTAGTAATCCCACTTCTGGTTATTTTTCTGTAACCCAAAATGCTACTTCAAGGGGACGTGTGCATCCATGTTTATTGCAGCATTATTTACAATAGTCAAGATGTGGAGGTATCTGTCAATGGATGAATGGATAAAGAGAAGGTAGTACATATATACAATTGAATATTGCTAGGCCATGGAAGGAAATGATTTCTTGTCATCTGTCGTGGCAATGGATAGACCTGGGGGATATTGCGCTGAGTTAAGTATGTCAGACAGATAAAAATAGATGCAATGTGATTTTACTTATATGCGGAACCTAAAGAACAAAATAAACAAAACAGAAACACACTCATAGATATAAAGAACATTTTGATGGTTGCCAGATGGGAGGGAGTTGGGGGTAGGTGGAAAAGGGGAAGGGATGAAGAAGTACAAATTGGCTATTATAAAGTAGTCATGGGGATGTAGGGTACAGTAGAAGGAATATAGTCAATAATATTGTAATAACTATGTATGGTGTCAGATGGGTACTAGATTTATCAGGGTGATAGATGGGAGAGAAGATTGAGGGACAGTGTGAAAAAGGTAAACGGATGAAGAAGTACAAATGGGTAGTTACAAAATAATCATGGGGATGTAAAATAAAGCATAGAGAATATAGTCAATAATATGGTGATAGCTATGTATAGTGCTAGGTGAGTTCTAGACTAGTCAGGGGGATCACTTCTGAAATTATACAAATGTTTAACCATTATGCTATACACCTGAAATTAATACAAAATAATATCGAATGTTAACTGTAATTGGAAATTTTAAAAGGGGGGGAAATGGTGAAGGGGAATAAGAGGTTCAGATTTCCAGGTATGGAGCACATGAGTCATGGGGATGTAACATGCAGCATGGGGAATATTGTCAATAATATTGTGACAGCATAGCATGGTGTCAGATGGTTGCTGGACTTATGGTGATCACTTCTTTAGGTATATTAATGTTAAATAACTATGGTGTATACCTGAAACTGATATAATATTGTATGTTGGCTATATTTTTTAATAATTAAAAAAAAAAAACAATGTACCTCCACTGAGAAGCCTTAGGAATAACAGCAACCCCATAACAATAGCACATACCACATTTTCTAAATACCATCTGTACTAAAAAAGAAAAAATCAGAGCTCCTTGCAGAAATGGCTGCTTCTGAGACCACAGCAGAAAAAGTACTGTCCATCACTGAGTGACAGATTAAAACATCCAACTACACTACACTTAATGTAGTGCCTGACATTAAGCTTTTGATTGTCAAAACATCCGTTTCAGAGATCCATCTCAAATAAACAGCTGTATGACATAGCTATTAGCTGTCAAAATTAGTTGACATACAAAGAACCAGAAAAATGTGACCCATTCTCAAGAGAAAAGACAATCAACTGGAAGTGAACCCTGAGAAGGACCAGATGCTGAAATTATCAGACAAGGACTTTAAAGCAGCTATTATAACTTTGCTCAACTGGGTATATGGACATCTGCTCAAAATAAATTTCAGCAGAGAAATAAAAATAATTAAATAAAGCAAAAAGAAATTTTATCTGAAAAATTCATTATCTAAAATAAAAAATTATTCTCTGAAAATAGAAAATTCACTAGATGGGCTTGATTGCAGAATGGAGATGACAGAGGACAGAATCAGTGAGCTTGAGGAAATCAACCAACTTGAAGAAGGAGGAGGGGCAAGATAGGGAACAAAAAACTGAGTCATGCCATGTGGAACAATTTCAAAAGGTCTAACATATAGGACTAGAATTCCCAAAGGAAAGGAGAGCGAGAATGGAGCAGAAAAACTATTTAAGGAAAAATGCCTGAAAACTCCCCAAATTTGGTGAAACACATGCATATGTAGATTTAAGAAGTTTAGCAAACACCAAACAGGATAAATTCAAATAAAACCATTCCTCATTACATCATGATCAACATGCTGAACCCAAGAAAAAGAGAAAATCTTGAGAGTAGCTAGAGAAAAATGAAATCTTACATTTTCGCTTGGATAACAATGTGATCACAGATGTCCAGATATCATGGAGGTCAGAAAGTAGGAAATATCATTAAAATGCCAAGAAAATAAAAGCTATCAACTGAGAATTCTAGTTCCAGTGAAGAGAAATTTCAAAACTGAAAACAAAATACATTTTCAGATAAAAGCGAAAAGATGTTATTGACAAAAGACCTGCACCACAAGAAATGCTAAAGTCAATTCTTCTGGTTAAAGGGATAACAAAGGAAATTTCATATGTTTAAGAAAAATGAAGAGCATCACAAAGTGTGAATATCTGAGTAAATATAAAGATCAACTTTTCCTATTCACTTATTTCAAATATATATGAAAAATTTTGCAATCGCCTTGTGGGGCTTACAATGTATATGGATACAATACATGTAACTATAACATAAAGGTGGGTGAGGTTGTACACTGATCTATACAGTTGCAACTTTTCTATATTTTATGTGAAGTGGTACAATTATAATCTTAAGTGACTGAGAAAAGTCAAGGATGTATTGTAATCCTTAGAGCAATGACAAAAAAAATCAAAATAGGTATAGGTGAAAAAAATATATATATATCAACAGATAAATTAAAATAAGTTCAAAAAATTCTGAACAATCCAGAAGAAAGCAGAAAAGGAGGAACAGAGGAACAAAAACAAAGGCAAGATAAACATTAAAAAAATATTATTTTATGGTAGACTTAAGTCCAAACATATCAATAATTATATGAAATACTAATGTCCTTCTCTGGTCTGAATATATGTGCCCTGCCTGCCAAAATTTTTATGTTGAAATCCTAATGCCCAATGTAATGGTGATAGAAGGTAAGGCCTTTGGGAGGTGATTAGGTCATGTGGGTAGAACCCTCTTGAATGCGATTCAGGCTCCCATAAAAGAGACCCCACAGAGCTCCCTTGCCCCTTCCACCATGTGGGGACCCACAGGAAGGCAATGGCTATAAACCGAGAAGAGGGCCCTCACTGGAACGTGGCCATGTGGATGCCTTGCTCTTGGACTTCCCAGCGTCCAGAACTGTGAGAAATAAACTTGTGTTGTTTATATACTACTCAGTCTGCGGTATTTTGCTGTAGGAGCCCAAACAGACGAGGACATGGCCTAAACATTCACACAGAAAGGCAGAGGTTATAAAAACTGGGTTTTTAAAAAAAAAAAAAAATTGTTTTAAACATGACCTAACACACCGGAAATATAAATATAGGGATAAGTTGAAATTAAATTAATGGAGAAGATACGCATGCATAACCATAAGAAGGTTGGTGTAGTGATAAGAATATCTGATAAAATAGACTTCAAAATAGATTATTACCAAAAATAAAGAAGGATGCTTTACAATGACAGACGGAGCAATTCACAAAGAAAACACAAGACCACAAGCAAGTATACACAGATCAACAGAGCCTCAAAATACATGAAGCAAAAATTGACAGAATTAAAAGGAGAAATAGACAATTTCATAATTTTAACAGGATATTTTAACTCTCCTTTCTCAGCAATTGATAGAGTAACTAGACAAAAACATCGGTAGTACCTGTAAAAATAAAGATATTCAAGGATCTGAAAATAGTACGAGTGTCAACCATGTTCACCTGACAGTTACTGAACTCTACACCCAACAACAGCAGAATACACATTTATTTCAAGTGCACACTGTACGTTCACCAAGATTGATCGTATTCTGAGCATAAAAACAAGTCTCAACAAAATTAAACAATTGAAATCATACCAAATATTTCTCTAACCACAACTAAATTAAATTAGAAATCAATACTAGTAAGATAGCCGGGGGGAAAAAAGCACATAAGAAGATTCTTAACACACTCATCAGAATTTTTAAATTAAAAAGACTGACAATACTAAATATTGGCGAGGATGCGGAACAGCTGGAACCCTCATGCTGACAGAACTGTTAAAAATACAGCCACTTCCAAAGATTGTTTGGCAGTTTTTTAAAAAGTTACACATGCACCTACCATGACTCACCCAGCCCACTCCTAAGTAGTAGGTGGGTGCAAAAGTAATTGCGGTTTTTACAATTATTTTTAACCTTCTCAACCTCAATGACTTTTGCACCAACCTAATATTTACCCAAGAGAAGTGAAAACATACTCCTATGTCCACAATAAGAGTTGGACATAAATGTTCATAGCAGCTTTATTCTGATTACCCAAAAAAGTGGAAAACAGCCTAAATATGTGTTATTTAAGTGAATGGATAGACAAAAATCTGGTATATCCATACAAGGGAATACTATTCTCAACTTACGAAATGGAGACTCAAGATACGTTTTTATAACTTAGGTAGCAAGAAAGAAAGATGAATTTGCATATAGTTCCAAAATAAACAAAAGAGGAACTAAAGGTAATTAAACTGGTAGAAAGTAGAAGGTGAAGGGAGGAAATTATATGAGTTAGTTCTTAGCTATTATGGCAGCACGTGACTACATCATCTCTAAAACTGATCATGGAGAAACAGGAATAGCTCATTGCAGTGGGAATCACAATAAAACAAAACAAAACAAAACCACCTTAAAATCAGAACATTCCTACTAATGGATAATGGGTTTGGGATAAAAAAGGGTGGAGCGAGGCGTCAGGGCTGCTTTGCGGGCGTGTGAACTGTGCTCAGGTGCCTGCCCTCAAAAGGGCCCCACGGTTGTGTGAATGTTCTGCTGTCAATGTCATGAAATTCTTGATGAGTTTGTCTTTGAACTTGTGTTTTGCAAGTGAATTCTGATGGGCCAGTGGAGCAGGCCCGTAAGCAGAGAAGATGCAGCAATTAGCTTGTCCACTATTCTTTGCTGCTTATACCCATGCAGCTGTTGGCAGTGCCCCAGGAGCACAGCATCCAGTGGGTGCACGATACGTGAGAATTTGGAAGGACGAAAAGTAAGTACAAGGTGAGCATGTTATATCCGTGACTGGGTAAGTAGGGCACTGACAGCTCTGAGAAGCCATGCTTTCCATTGGAACCAGAACCTCCTTTGAACTCAGAAAAAGGCAATAGTGTTCTAAGAAACACAACCAACCAAGGGACCTATCACATTCTTACCTGTTTGTGTTACTCTCCTGCGTTAGCCAATCATTTATGCTGAAAATGATGGCATAGAAGGAAAGAGAGAGATGGAAGCTGAGGCTCTCAGAGGCATCCTTCTTTTCTATTACTGTGTTTTCTAGTTCTGGCTTTTCCATTTGATTTTTCCTATAGTTTTCTTCTTGATTTTAAAACTCCCATCTGCTCATCCGTGCAACAAGTCAGATGAATCCCAAAAACACATTGCTATGTAAAAGTAGCCAAACACAAAAGGCCACATGTCCATTTACAGGGCAGTCTAGAAAAGGCCAAACTATAAAGACAGAAAACAGTTCAGTGGTTGCCAGGTACCAGCGGTGACAGGAGAGAACTTCAGGGTGATGGAAATATTATATATTTTTATTAGAAAGCATATACAATAGTGAGAATTCATAGACCTATAGACCTAAAATGGTGAGTTTTACTATATACAAATTATATACCAACAAACCCCACTAAAAAAGAAACATAACGAAATGCCTGCCATTACACATACTCCAGAAGAGCTAAAATTTAAGTAACTGACGATATTAAGGGTGGTGAAGATGGAGACCAATGGGAATTCTCTTACATAATGGGTAAAAGTGTAGATTTCTACAAGAATTTTGGAAAATTCTGTGACAATATCAACCGAAATTGAATATATGCATACCCCATGACCCTGCCAATTCATTACTAGGTTTATACCCAAAAACAAATGTATAAGAATGAATACCAAGAGACATACACAAAAAATGTTTGTGGAGCTTTATTCGTAACAGCAAAAAACTGGAAACACCACTATATAACTGATAATTCATTGAACTCTACATGTATATGTACTTATGTGTTGTGTACTTATCCAAATATATTTTATGCATTTCTACACTTTAGAAAAACATACTCCCTCGCAACATTTGGGAGGCCCTTCATGCTTGGCCCACATATTCATCCAGCTGTACCATGGCCTCTCACCCTCCTAGCCTCTGCACACTCTGTTCCCACTGCCAGCATACTCCTCCATGTGTCCTAGTTTGACACTCTTCATCTGCATGAAAATCTTCAACTTACACTTCAAAACCCAAATCAGAGGTTACCTTCCCCTCATAAGGCTGAATTAGGCACTTCTGTTTTAATTTCTTGTAACACCCTAAGCTTTCCGTCAGGGTTTGTCGATCTTGGCGCTAATGACACTTTAGGTTGGATACTTCTTGTTGTGAGGAGCTGTCTGTATATTCTAAGATGTTCTTTAGCATCCCTGTCTTCTACCAACTAGATGCCAGGAGCATTTCCCCCCACTCCTCCCCCCGTCCCCCTCCTCCCAGTTGTGTCATTTGTCACTTAGGCAGGCAAAATCACCGCTGGTTGAGAACCACCACTCTAGGGCTTTGGATGGCCAATATATAACATCTTCTTCCCACATCTTAGTTCAGAAACAATTGAGAGATTGACCAAAAGTCAGGAAGATGAAAATTAAAACATGCATAATAGAGCTGACTGGAGAATGTGACTATAGACCTGTGGCCACAAGAACTTGCTCCTGTTCACTCGACGTCAGCCCCTCCCGTCCCAGAGACCAGCAGCGCTGAACAACCTCAGGCCCCGGCCGCCTGACTCGGAGGAGACTGGAATGCAAACGTCCTGGCTCTGAGGGGGCAGAGAGCAAGCAGAAGGCACTGGACTGCTGACTCCATTTCTCCTACCAAACTCCTCAACCCGATCAACCCCTCCGGACATGACAAAGACTGAGAGGGGTGAAGAGAAACCGATCCAAGAAGAAATGGCTGCGTCCCTAACGTTGTGTCCCTCCAGCCTAGAGATGAACAAACGTCGTGTCTCCTGGTCTCTCTGTGTCCTGTATAGACCGTGGAGGGTGTGGCCCAAGTCCCGCCCATCTCTGCCTCCTTGGTGGCTAGCTCAGAGCTTGGCTCGTGATAGGAGCTCAGTACACATCCTTTTGTTCGTCTCGTCCCTGCCACACCACTGCCACTAACGGAGTGTGCCTGGGACCCTTAAAGCCCCAAGTAACTCCGGAGCAAACCACACTCACAGCATTGAACCTTGAAAGTCACTGCTCTGTCTCCCATGCACCCTGCTCCTGGACATCACTCACGGAGGGAGCCTGACCCATCAAAGGAGCTCAAAAGTGTTTCACCAACTGGGACAACATCTGGCTACACTACTTTTTCTGGTCCTCCAGCCTTAGCATCGCAGTACCACCCCCATGGCCACAAGGGGGAGACATCCCTCTTCCAATGTCTCTATAGCCTCCATCTGCAAAACCAACTCTTGTCCCAGGACCAGGGCAGAGGTAGGAAGGAGGCAGAATGCTGGCTTCCCTCGTCTAAAGGACGGAGGGAATTCTGGACCAGGTGACTAACCTCACTGGCCACAGCTGAACGTCTGGCTGACTCAGACTCTAAACCGTGCCACTCTGGCTGCTTCCCTCCTTCCCAACATTCCCTTGAGGTTGGTTCTCTCCTCCTGAGCACAGGGGCATCCCCAGCCCCACCAGAGTCAGGGGAGGTGATCCGGCTCCTCAGTGGTGTTTCAGAGCTCTCCCAGCTCTGGGCTGGGCAGGAGGCCCCATATTGGCCTTCAGGCTTCTCCCCACACACTCCCTCTTTGAGGGTGACACCGCTGCCCTCTGTGGTCCTGCTTCCTGTGCCACTTGTGGCCAGGCCCTGGATTCTTCCCAAATGCACCCTGGAGACCATGTCCAGCCTTGTCAGCCTCTTGGTGACTATTCTAGAATTCTCTATCCCTGGATCTTTGGACCGTCCAGACTCTAAGAAGTCAAGTGACTTGTGGAAAGCTCCTTTCCCTCTCTGAGCTCAGCTGCCTTGCTTGCAAAGGGCATGGTGATACAAGATGGCCCCCAGATCTCAAGAGCCCTGAGTCTCCTCCTTAATGCCTGTCCCTGCAGCTTCCTTTCCTCTTGTCTTCCCTTCCTCTGATCTCACAAGGTCTCATGCTTTCTCAGGAGCCTACCTTCAGCAGGGCCCTGCCTCCACCCCAGCTATGCCTTTCTAGATAAGCCCCCAGTCTTTAGAAGCAGATAGACATGGTAGACATCTTTTTGCCAGCTTTTATGAATTGAATTGTCACTTTCTCTGAACCTTGGATTGCTTATCTGTGAAATGGGGGTAATAATGACCATCTCGTTAGTTTATTGTAAATGAGGCCCTGTGCATATCACACAGGGTCTGGCATATCACATATAGTCAATAATTTTTACTTCCTCCTGATAACACACACAAGCAGCGTGCTAGACAGTCTACATACATAATCACTGATAGTCACATAACTTGGTCTGGTAGGCATTACTACCCCATTTTATAGACAAGGAAACTGAGGCACAGGGAGGCCAAACAACTGGCCTGGGATCATGAGTGGAAACTCAGGCCCAGATCAGAAGCTCTTGAGGCTATTCCGCCTCAATGTTTTACATGCAGGTGAAAGGAGAATTTTTTCTCATCTTTGTTTTCTAGTTGGTTTATCCGTGCTTTGGGCCTGCCTCTGCAGAGACGCCCACCATCTCTTCTCTTCAGGGAAAAGAGGACTATTCTTTATTTATTTTTATTTTCAATTAGATTCAGCTTCTATTTCATAAAGACTGGGGGTCAGTTTGGTGAGATCAGAGGCTGGAGAGTCCTCGAGAGAAACATGAATGTTCATTCTCACTCTTTCGTGGGGCTCATTGACTTGAAAAAAAAGAGGGGAGTAAACTAAGCAAGCCCGGTGAATACAGATGCCTGTAGTCCTAGTCCTCAGACCCAGATCCCCAGGACAGGAACCACTGCTTCCCAACTCCACAGGGGCTGGAACCTCCAGACATGTGCTCAAATCAGAGAGGAAGACATAATGGTTAGCAGAACAGAACTTCCAGAGGGCCGGGTCATTCTAAAGGGCAAGTGGAACCCTAGGTGAGGCACTCACCTGCCCTGCCAGCGTCAGGAAGAGGAATTAACAGCAGGTCCACTACAGGGGGTTGGACAGGATAGCACTGCAGACCCAGGAAGTAAGGACACGGGGTAGAGTATGCCGGGCTGTGAGAAGGCATCCAGAGACTTCATCTGTTCCAGAGGCCCACGCTAAAGAAGGGAACACAGGGGATTTGAGAGGGGAATTCTCTTGACTAGTCCCTAGTGTGCCCAAATATCCTGGCTGCTTGTCCAGTGCCCCTTCCACTGAGCCACACCCTGGGGCCAGGGTCTCACTGGCTGCTGCCACCACTGGCCACCTGCAGGTCACTAAGGAGCTCTGGACCAGCTCCAATCCACCAGGAGGAGTAATTGATGATGGGAACACAGGCCACCAGGTCTCCATTCCGCCACTCCCCTGGAGCTTTTAATAAGCAGTCTGCCTCTAAGTGCCCAATTAACCGTGTCTCACAAGGCCTTGGAAATTGGCTCAGCCTGCCGCCCACTAGAACCTCTTCCAGGACGCACGAGTCCCTGCAGTACCCTTAATGGCCACTGGAGGGAGCCTCAGGCCCGTTCCTGCACTGGGAAGCCTCCGTGGTGCCTGCTTAAGGCTGGAGTGGAAAACTACAGATCACAGAAGCCCAGCCCTGTCTGGACTTCCCAAAGTTCTCCCTTAGATCTCCCCTCCCCAAGCCTAGATCCTGCCTGTTCTTCCCAGGGAGGTTCCCCTGGTCTCCATCCTCCACAAAGAACCACTGCCAGTAGCTGCAGACTGTAGTCTGGTGATTTCCCTGAGCTGGGACCAGGGAAGGCTGCCTGGGAGACAGAAAAAGGAGCAGTGAGATGGGAAATGACAAGACAGCAATAAGGGAAGGAAGAGGGACAGAGCAACTGGTTAGGGAAAAGTGGAGGAGCTAAACAGGGGGGATAGGGAATGCCTCCTCCGGGCTCCCCCCTGCAGGTCCCAAACACACATCCAGATGAGGCACTGACACCCTCTTCTGGCGTCTGCTCCCGGCCGCCTTGTTTACCAGCCTAGCGTCCAATAATCCAGGATTTGGGTTATTAGAGGCTGGGCCACAAGCCCTTGGAGCAGGAAGTGGAGAAGAGGAAGTGGGTGAGAAGCTGTAATGTAACACCAGGCGCAGACAAAGGCGAAGGCTGCAGCTCTCACCTGGTTTTCACCTCTCTTATCTCCACCTGGGATAGAGTTCGGCTGACTTTAGTCCTCTGAAGGAGTGTCATTCAGAGAAGGCTTCTCCCTCCCCAGCTGACACCTGCTGATACTGCCTCAGGAAAGATCCAGGGAGGTTCGGTGTCAGACAGCTTCTTCGGAGAGGCCACCCCCAGGGGGCTTAGATTTCCAGGGCAAATCACCTTCTTTCCTGGTCTCTGCCCTCCCTATCCCAGTTTTCTGCAGGTGAAACCTAGGCCAACGCGACTACCTGAAAACAGACAGCAAAGCTCAGGAGAAGAGGTTGAGGTGGTTAGCAGTCTAGGTTTCTGAAAGAGCTATCCACGCTTGCTGTCTCTCTCTGCTTCCTGTTCACTCCTGGAGCCACCAACTCTACAAATACGGTATGAAGCCACTTCCTAAATGCTCTGCCCTCACCACTCGACTGTCACTTTCTTCCCAAATGAAAAAGCAAGGGTGACCTCCTCATGGTCAAATTCAATGACCTTCTCCCAGGACTCATTTGACTTGATTTTAAGGGGGTGGCCGGACTGTGGACCAGCCATTTTCTCCTTGTAGAAGCTCTCGCTCCCCCTTCCCGCTAAGACACGGGTCCTTCCAGGTTCTCCTCCTTCCTTGCTGAGACCTCCATCATCTTCACAGAACCCTCTTCCTCTACTCCTCTCCTCCCTACACAGCCCCATTCCCCGGTCCATCCATGACCTTCCTCACTCTACAATTCCTTTAGATCAGGATAAATCTCAACCACAAATACACAACCATATTCCTGTGCCTCAACTTATTTTCTACGTCACATAACCTTCTCCACGGGTAGCAAAAACTTTAAGTTGTGTCCAGTACCTGGAGCTTCAGTAGTGCAAAGGCACTGAGACAGCCCCATCTGGACCTCAAGTCTTCTGTCCCCAGAGGTCATTTAGTCTATTTGGCCCTGTGAGGCTATTCTCTCTGCAGTTTCGGGGCCACGCATGGAGCCCAGGGACCTCTGCTCTGCTGCCCCGTCTTTGTCCTCTGTGCTAACGCACAGGACCGTCCTTCTCCTGTGTCTTGTCACATCTATGTGGATCGTGTTGAGAAGCCCATGCAGCCAGCTACCCCAGACCCCACACCCTTTCTTTTCTCCTTTCTCCAGTCCAGAGAAGAAACTGGACTGTCCCGACTGAAGCCAGTCACTTTCTTCCCAAATGTGGGAAGCGATGAAACTAGGAGGAAGTGGGCAGGGTACCCCAACACACAGACATGGCCACTGGGGGCCACCCTTAGGTGTCAGGTCCTTACCACGAAAGAAAGTGACCACTGGGCTATGCAGCTACACGTGGTATCTACTGTAACTTCCGAATCTTTCCTCCAGCCTGGACCCTTCACTTCTAATTGCCCAGTGAACATTTCCACCTGGAAGTCCTACACCTACTTTTCTCGACATGTCCGACTCCAACCAACCTTCTGCTCAAACCAATATTTCTCAACTCAACGTGTTGTCAATGTATGAACAGTTCTCAACTCTTCTCCTTCCATCGCCCCTGTAGTTAGTGAGTGATTGAGCTTTTCCAATCCTACTGCTTAGCGTCCTGAGTGTGGCCCCAGAAAGAAGCATGGTGCAGACTCTTGCCTCCTTCCTCTGGAGCCACAGGGGACCTCTCCTTCTCCCTGGTGCTGGAGTATGAATCAGAAACTAGCAGTTGCTCCCAATACCCATTCTCTTCTTCCTTTCGTAAGTCCCCAGAAATTGGGCCTATTCATGACTGCACCTCATAATCGTGACACTTCCCATCAGCTAATTGAGGCCATGTGGCCGTTTTGGCCACTGCAATTTGAGCAAAACCAGTGTATACAAAGTATTGTGTCCTGAAAAAGAAAGGCATGCCCTTCTCATCCTCTTTTCCTGCTTTCCACTGACTGGAATGCAGTTGCAATGGCAGGATCTGGTGCAATCACTATGGACCACATACTAAGGATGGCAGAGCAACAAAACTGAAGGACCCAGGCAGGGTTCCTGAACAAGTTTATAAGACAGCTATAAGCTAGAGCCTTTACTTGAGAGAGAAATAATCTTCTATCACATTTAAGTGTTGGTAATTTGGGATGTCTGTTGTAGAAGCTGAAGCAGTATCCTAAATGATTCAGAACTAAAGAGATCTTAAGTCCATTTCTGTTGCATTTTCCAGCTATGGGATCCTGGGGAAACTACTTAATCTTTCTAAGCTTTAGTTTCCTTAGCTGTATAACTATTTCCCAGGGTCATTTTATCAATAAATAAATGAGATGACATTTAATAAAACACCTAATATAACATCTAACACATAGTTGGAGTTCAGTAGATGTTGAAACAGACAGCTCATTCATCTTTGCAAAATGCCAACAAGGTTCTTGATTAAGAACCTTCAAAAACTTCCACTTCCCTTTACAGCAAACACCAAATCCTTCACGTGAACAAAAAAGCCCAGCCTAACTCATCCACCCTCCAGCCCATCCTCCACCCCTCCCACAGGCTCCCTTTGGCTCCGCTGACCTTGCTGTGACCTCACTCCTTCCACATACAGTGACAGGAAGGTTCCCACATGCCAGACACTGTGCTGGGACTTGAGATACAGACCCAGATCCTTGCTCTTGCGGACGTTATAGTCTAGTGAAGGAGGGAGAACATCAAATAAATAATAAATGTAGCCAACATTTATTAAGCACTTACTGTTTGGCAGGTGCGGCCCCAAGGCTTTTATATAGGTATACACTCTCAATTCCTACAACAATCTCTGAGTTAGGTACCACTGTTACCATCCCACATTTACAGCTGTGGAGACAGAAGCAGAGCAAGGTCAAACAATGTTCTCAAGGTCACACAGCTAATAAGATGGAGCCCAAATTTCAACCCAGGGAGTCTGACACCACAGGCTGTGCACTTAACCACTACTCTACCTGGCCTTCAAATAAATGTCAAATTACAACTGTACAAAATGCCACCCAAGGGAGATATGCAGGGTTCAGACACGCCCTTCCCCTCCTGCCCCTGGGCCTTGACACGTGCTGTTTCCTCTGCCTGAAATACCCTTTCTCCCTTCTTTGCCCAATTCATTTCTGTTCATCCTTTGGACCCTAACATTTGGAAAGTGTCACTTCCTAAGGGACACCTTCTCTGCTCTCCCCAGACCTTCCAGACCCATGACATATCTTGCTACATGACGTACCTTTGCTCCAGGGCACTTATCACATTGTAGTTACATATTTGCTGATTGATTCTTTATGTTTTCCCCACTCTCCCTTCCCCACTGCCATTAGACCTGAAATGCTGCAAGAGGAACAAATACACCACTATTTGCTCAGTGCCTAGTACAGTGCCCTCACCTAGTAGGTACTCAATAAATATCTGTTGAATTAATTGATGAACTGATGGACTTACCTCAAGGTAGCCTCAAGGTCCCCACCAGCTCTAAGGATCCCTGGCGGTGAGGTTTTCTTCATCTCTCCCTAGTGGTCCCCTGCCCTCCTCAAGGACCGCTGCCCCACTGGCTCCCGCTCCTCATATCCCCAACCAGCCCAAGTCCCCGGAGGGAGGTACCATGGTGCTGCCAGGTCAGACTCTGCTCATGCAGGACATGGGGCTGGGGGACGGTGGGGAGCTGGCGACCTTACAGACACCCCTAGTTTCCCAGGGCCAATTGGGGAGTCCAAGAATGGAGCAGAGGCTGGGAGGAGGGGCCCGGACCCCGGACATCCTGTCTTGATGACCAGAGATGATCTTTAAACCTCATAAAAGCTGGAGCCATGAAGGCGGCTGTACCACCATCCCCAAGCGCTGTGGTCTGAAGTCAGGAGCCAGCGAGATCAATATCATTCGTGACGCTTTCAGCTCCAAGTCCTTTCTGCTGCCAAGTCTCCCCAGAGGCCTGAGGAAATGGTGTGGAGGAGGCAAGAGGCACAAGAAAAGGAAAGGAAGTATGAACCCCTTAAGGGTCTGCAGGCCAGCGGCAGACCCAGGGCCGTCCTCGGCGCTGCGTGTTGTCAGTCCTCATACCAGCCCTCCGGGGTTGTCGGTATGATCCCATTTCACAGTTGAGGAAACTGGAGCCCAGAGAGGGGGAAAAGCTTTCTCGAGGTCCCGGCAAAGCCAGAACCAAACGCAGCTGTGCCTGGTTCTGAGGCTAGCGCTCTCCAAGGCAGGTCACACACGAGGAGCCTCACGTCCCATTGGTCACAGGGCCCAGCCTCATGGAACTCTGGGCTCAGGCAGAAAGAGGGGCCTCTCCTAGGCTGTGCCTGCAGCCATGTCCAGGATGGAGACGAGGAAGGGCCTTCTGCGGGCCTTCTCTCCAACACCTGCAGTCAGGGAGCTCACGCCTCCCAGCATCCCTTCCCACTACCAGCAGCTCCTCATGCCTCTGACCCCCCTCTAGCCCTCACCTGTGGGGCTAGACAGTGTGCAGCCCAGGCAGTGCTGACGCTCGTCCCCAAGAGGCCATGGGACATCGACAACCAGCTGAGCTCTCCCAGGTCCTTCAGGCTCCTTTAGCTCCATCTCACTGGCCCTTTTCCACTGACTCCAGCTTGGCCACGCCCCACGTCCAGCGTGCAGCAGGTCCCAGTGGGTCTGACCTGCAGAACTACCAGGGGTACTCTCTCCCCTCCTCTGATGGTGGCACCCTGCTAATTAGTGCAGCCAGGGGTTGGCCCAGTGTGAGAGCAGCCCGGCCGTATTGCTGGCCTGACACCCCAGGCCTGAGTCAGCCAGAATGTTTGGTGGGAAGGAGGTAGGAAACGAGAGGCCCTCAGGGAGACAGAGCACAGCCTTCAGAGCTGGGTCTCGTGTGTGTGTCTGTGTGTGTGTGTCTGTGTGTCTGTGTGTGAATATATGTGTGTCTGTGTCTGTGTCTGTGTGTGTGTCTGTGTGTGTGTGTGTGTGTGTGTGTGCGGTCCTATACCTACTGTCAGTGTTTTTGAAACCAGCCGTATCCTTTCCATATTTTAAACTGCTTAGAAACTGCTGAGACTAATAAGTAGTCATTTTTACCAACTAGTGAGGAAAATCCAGTTCTTTAAAAGAAGAAGGCAGATTTTGATTTCATGCCCGTGAGGAGAAACTTCCGAGGCCCTGGAGTTGGATTTTCCAGGTCCTCCCCTTCCCACCATCGCCTATAGTTCCCAGGTGGCGTGTCCCTTACAGAGACTGAGACAGCTCCTCCTTCCTCAAAAGGACTGTGCCGTTGTGATGGGTGGGGCTGAACCCACCTGTGTGCCGACATCTGGACTCTGCTCCTGAGGGGAAAAGACAGCATCCTCCCACCCTGACAGGAGGAACATGGAGGTCTGGTTGTGAGGACACCCAAGCCAATGCAGAGGGGAGTGTGTCTCCACTGCATATGGGCCCGTGGGCAGGCGCACACACCGCCACGGAAGATCCAATCTGAGGAAAGTTCTTCCAGAGTCATTCCGAGTCCTGGCTGCCCACAGAAACGCCTGGGGAAAGGTGAAAAATCCCAGTGCCTGGCTGGACCTCAGACGGATTCTCTTGGTACCTCGAGGTGGGACCCAGGCTTTGGTACTTTTCAGTCAATTTTGAGACCAAGTGACAGACTCCTTACTTCTGGTCCCCAATCCCACCCCTCTGTCCCTCCTGCCCTCACCTCAGCAGATAGTCCTGTTTCTTCTGAGCTTGGTCTCTATTCATACCCGTTATACGTGCTACAGCCAGCGTTCCTGCTTTCCAGGGCCAGGCCTCACCCCTACCTGGCCCCAGCCAACCTGGGGCTGCAGACTCTAGAATCCTGTCAGCAGGGAAGGTGGGCCCCCAGGTGAGGCCTAGGACCAGGAGTCTCCAGGAGACCCAGACGAAAGCACTCCCAGGCCTCATCTTTCAGGGGATACTGAGGCAAGCCCTGGGCTGAGCACCTCATGGGATAGCCATCCGGGCTGCTCTGATTTCAGTGCTTGTGCAGCTTTCCTGGGGGTCTTGCTAACATGCAGATTCTGATCTGCAGGTCTGGGGTACGGAGAAGTGCAGAGGTTCTGCCTTTCTAATAAGCTCCAGGTTGATGCCAACACACACAAAATGAAAAGGTCCCTCGGGTCTTCTGTGTCATGACCGCTTACCTCTCTAACCCAAAGCCCTCTTGCTGCAGCCCCAGTCCATTTCCTACTCAGGGCGCTGGGAGCATAGCTGGCCCCCAGCCTGCCTCACTGTTTTGTCCCCTCAAAGCCAGGCTGGGTCAGCCCAGCTCCCAGGCCCTAGCCTGTCTCTGTCTCTCTCATCCCCTGCCCCAGGCCCAGCCGAGGTGTCCACATCACTCCACAGCTGGGTGGCATCAGAGGGTGACCTCCCCATCACACACCAAGAGCCCTGCTCCACTCCCTGGGAAGCCAGTCAGACTGCCCAGCCCCCAGCCCCATCTGACCACGGCCATCAGCTTGGTCTCCTGCCTGCCCGTCACACATCAGAGCAAAGCCTGACCGCAGAGGAAGAGGTGTGAGCTACGGAGGTCGTAGAGTGGAGGTCAGCTCACCTGGGTTTGTAGCCTGGCTCTGCCACTTTCTAGCTTTATGGTTCTGAGCAACCTGTGAGCCTCTGTAAACCTGTTTCTGTCTCTGTAAACTGGGGACAAGGACAGCCCTTATCTCAATGGGTGTGTGTACATAAGAAAATACACATATGTGCTCAACGCAGGCTTGGCCCTTAGCAGGTCTGCCAAATGCCAGCTGTCACCAGTGGTGACAAGCACCAGCTCTGCCAGTTAGAAGCGATGTGACCTCTCACAGCCTCAGTTTCCTCATCTGTCACTCAGGTCTGACACCACCTACTTCATGGGTTTATTGGGAAGATGAGAGTGACAATGACTAGCACATAGTAGGTGTGCAAGACATGTCCCTCCTCCACTGCAGTCAAGGTCTGTGTTTCCATGTCTTTGTGACCCTTACAGCGGCAGTTTTCAAAGTACAGCCTGGGGACCCTTGGGGGTCACAGAGACCTTTTCAGGGGCTGTGTGAAGTCAAAACGATTTTCTTAAAAATGCTAAGCTGTTGTCTTTTTCACTCTCATTTTCTCACGAGTGTACAGTGGAGTTTTCCAGAGGTACTTGTGTGATATCCCACCAAAGTGGATGCAGAAGCAGACGGGGAACCCAGCTGTCTTCTGTTAAGCAAGGCATGAGAGGGGCTTTTTTAAAATGCGAAACAATGTTACTCTTCTCACCCAATTTTGTTTTTGTTTTAGAAACTGTCATTTTTCATTAACATGCTATTTACATGAACATGTAGTGAGTATACTATTGCTATGGAAGTGAAGTGAAAAACATTTTTTAAATGTTCTCAGTTTTAACTTATAATATGGTAAATATGGAATGATAGAGCCCACGTACACAAAAGCTCATTGGGCTCTTCAGTGATTTTTACGAGTGCAAAGGAGTCAGTCCTGAGGCCGAACAGTTTGAGGCCACCCACAGTTCTCCCTGTGTTGGCAGAATAGGGGTCTCAGCACACGCATGCTCACATCAGCCCTCCCAGCTGCACTGTAAGCTTGGAGCCATGTCATGTATTTTAGATCTCCCAGGGCACCCTGCACTGTGCCAAGCATGCCTCAAGAATGGCTGGTTCCGAGTTGGTCACATGACCCAAGCAGGGTCTGTCAGAGCCAATGAGCCTTTGTCCCAAGTTTCTGTTGAAAATACTGAGAGAAAAGACCACTCTTTCTACTGGGGCTGCCACACTTCCGGATAAAAGCCTGGAGCATCCGGTGGTGCCATCACTGACAGACCTTGCCTGAGAATAAGCCAACGCAAAACCAAGGGATGGAGACAAGTTCTTGAATCGACCATTTGAAGCCCCGGGGCCAGCTGTGCCTGGACTTCTTGGTCATGTGTGCCTTATTAATAAAATGCCAGTAAGTTCCTTTTCTCCCATAAGCCAATTTGAGCTGAGTTTATACTCTAGCAGAAACAGTCCAGATGAAAACTCACAGTAATCAGAACCAAGGCCCGGAACGGGGCGGGGGGGAAGCCACTGGGAGGATCTGGGATGAGCTGTCCAGCAGAGGCATCCCTGCAGCCACATATCCGGAGCCTCTTTGTCCACCAGAGACCTGGAAGACCCCTTTTCAAACAGCACAGCTAGATAACAGCACAATTTTTTCTTTCAGTTTATCATTTATAAAGCCATACAATGGATCACCAAGAAACAAAGCAGCTGTACAGGGGCGGGACGGCATCAGTGTACAATACATTCATATCCAGGAGGAGTAGCATACATCAGGGTTTATACAAGGTGGCAGAGGTTATAGGCACAACGATACAAAATAGAAAGTATATTTCCATCTATATAAATACACAGCCAAGGAATGGGGCGAACGCTGGGTTATTCTGTTTTTCCTGCAAAGGCCTGGGAGGCAGGGGTAGGGGTGGGGAGTGGTAAGAAATTTCTTACATTTGTTTTGAATGACATGTCAGAGGGAGGAGAGAAATGGGGAAACAGAGCATGCACACACACATGTGCGCCACACACACACACACACACACACACACACACACACCAAACATGGACTCAGGAGAGTCTCAAACCGTTTAACACTGATTCGAAAACAAACTTGGGACATCCCTCTAGAATTATCTTGCTGCTGGTTAGAGACTAGTGTAGGAAATAAACAAAGATCCTCCAACATTTCGGACATCTGAGGACAGAGGAGCACCCCACTTGTGGTTAATCCTTCCGTCACCCGCGGTAAGATTCCACTATTCGGTGCCCTACAGACGTGGCCTTCTGATTCCGTTCACTGCTGGGTGATACCGAACTTGACGTCCTATTGTCCACCTACTCCAACCCAACCCCTAAGTTCCCTAGAGACACGAGCAAAATACGCACACACATACACCCACACTTGCACGTGCACACACACGTCCTGTGTTACCACTGGCCAGAGGACTCCAGTCTCAGGATTCTGGGGCCTGGAGCTGGCTGAAGGGTGCTCCTGGGTGCTGCCTCTGACCTCTGCAAAGATCCCGACTGTGGGGAAACATAGGGGCCAGAAGCAGCCTTTGGACAGGGCATTGGCCCACTTGATCTCCCCAGGTCCTGAAGCTGGGAAAAGCCAAAGAAGGGGAGAGACCCAGGAGGCAGGGTGGCGGTGAACGTCAGAGCATAGGTGTGTTCCATACTCCCTGTACAGCATGACGAGCCTGCCCAGTCTCTACTCATGCCCACCAGAGTGGGACAGAAGAATGCCCAATTCACATCCCTCCTGGGAACCCCTTTACGGAAGGATCACACTTGTCCAGTCGACTGGCTGAATGGTCACACCGCCGCCAGTCCCTGACGCACCCCGGGAATCCTGAAAACCCAGGGGAGAAAGAATCCTGGCAGTCCACAAGCTTTTGGAGCTGCAAGAGAGGCTCCAAGGAGGACCAGGGTCAAAAGCCCCCAAACCTAGGCCCTGATATGTCTGTCCTTCAAACACCTGGCCAGGTAAGGGAGCCAGGACACCACGATCACAGCATTCCAGTCACCCTGGAGGCGATCGAACAGCTCACTGCCTCCCTATTTCCCCTGCAGGGTCACCTCTCCATCGTACCTATGCCCTGTCCTCCCCTCTGGTTCCACCTGGGAACAGCCACGTGGACCTCACTAGGCCTCTCTCCCGGCTGGGTCAGAGGACCTGCCTCCGAGTCCTGGCTGGACAGCGAGGGGCAGGCTGAGCCTGCAGCAGGGGCCTGAGCTTGCCTGGGGCTGCGTCGCTGTGTCACAAGCTGACCATGCCTCTCCGATGCTTTCTTGCCAACTTCTCCCAGACCCTTTCCCTCCCCCACTTCCCAGCCTATTTTCAAGACCAGACAGCACTCTCCCGCTAACAAACAGATTCAACAATAAACAGCAAAAATGTCCAGGGAAGGGGAGGAGAGAAAAGGATAAACATTTACACATTAATAACAATAATTATTAAAAGTGCTTTCTTTTAAAAGAAATCTTTGGCAAGAATATACTGCAGTGCTGTGGTGTGTGTGTGTGTGTGTGAGAGAGAGAGAGAGAGAGAGAGAGCACGCAGGCGTGCACGTGGGTGCACAGGCATAACCCGTGAGACACAGGAGAGCTACAGTGTCTTCCTAACCAGTATCTGACCCAACGGGGGGGGGCTACTGTAGAGACTGGGGTGCCCTCCACCATCATTCTTCTGGAAAGGTCCAACTCTAGGAAACTGACTCCTGTCAGAGTGACTCCAGCGAGTGAGTTGATCAGCTTCCCAGCACCCCCTAGGTCCTACTCACAGGGTCACACAGCACAGGCCTGAGTGGGGTGGGCTGGCCATGCTTGGGAGGTGGGCTGTGGTGGGCAGTGGGAAAGCACGTGAGAAGGCTGACCCTGGGCCTGGGTCTGCCGAATGGTCTGACACTCTACCCGGCCTCCAGTGTGGAGAGAACATCCGGACTGAGAGAGAGTCCCTGGGCTGTCCAGTGGGAGATTAGGGTATTTACAAAGACAGGGGGTGGAACAGCTCTTATCGGGGAAGAGAGTGGGGGTAAGTGGGGACGGTGGAAAGGGAAATCCAGGGCTGTGGCTTGAATACCTCAGAAGGAAGAGCACTTTGGAGGAACCTTGGTCACCAAGCACAAGGTTTCATTCTTTGGGAAGCAGGGCACGGCTCCCTGCTTCTTTAGACACTCTCCTTTCCAACTCCCTGAAACAGAATGTCCACACAGATACAGCTTCTTGGAGGAGAGAAAATACAAAAGACGTACACATTACCCACGTCTTCCACACTCACCCATGTCCCCCACTGGCTCGCTGGAGCCGGGGTGAGTGGGCAGCTTCCCTCTCATCTTGGGAGCTGATGGCTGAGCCCTGGGCTTGCCAGAAAATAAGAGGACCAAAGGGGATGGAACATGTGCACCCTCCCGCTGAGCCCCAGACAAAGTCTAGGGAAGGCCATGGCCAAGGCCAACGCCAGGGCAAGGAGACCCCTGATCGCTCCAAGAAGAAAGGCCTCTACATTTCGGGCTTCACTTCTACATATCAAGAGGGATGGGAATTGGTTTATGCCCAGGGAGGCAATAAAGCAATACGGGAAAACAATAAATACTTCTTGTCAATTTACCTATTCTTTTTTTAACCTTTTCTTATATTTTATTAGCTTACAGATTCTGTCAGTATGTCTCACATATATATTATATATATTTATATATCAGTACAACACCTCTCTCTAGGGGACCCCCAGAGGCATAAGAAGCCCCTCAAGAATGGAGTCCTAGTGAATTTTCCATTCCAGCTCAGAGTCCTTGGGTGGAGGTCGGGGTTTCCCAATTGCCCAAATGGACTCTCAGTCCTTTGGCCTGAATGTGTGCCTTCTGCCCTCTGCTCACAGGCAGCTTGGCTCTGCTGAGGAAACCCAGGCAGAAGGGGGAACAGCAAGGCTTTGGTGTTGTAGGTAGGCCATATGGTGTACAGGTAGCAGCCCCCAGAGCTTTGCTAAGCCACCCTGGACAGCCCAGCAAAAGGCAGACCCCACAACACTTGCAAAGGGGAGAGGAAGGACTACAGTACCTCCCCTGGGCCTCGCTGAGCAGGTTCCCCAGGATGAGCCCACCATGGGGACCCCGCAGGACAGAACAGGGCAGGGCAGAGCACGAAGGCTCAATCCCCAGCACCCAAAAAGACATCATGCAGATAAGCAAGTCTGAGATAAGGCTAGTCTTGGTGCAAAACCCAAGAATGGGCTAAGGGTTGGGAGCTTGCAGGAGTGACCTGCTACCTCGAAGCTGGGCCACACACCTTGGGGAAGAGGCCTAGAGCTCAACAGCCACCACCGCTGACAGACTTCTTCCCCAAGGTGATGGATACCCATTTCTCCATCTCCTTAAATAAATGTCCCCACCTCCTAGTGGAGGCAGAACAGAGGTGATGCTGCAGGGTGGCCCACCCCACGCTCGCGGGGGTCTTTGTCGAGGAGAAGGGGCTGGCGGCACCCAGGGCCGCTAGAGCGCCGGTGCAGAGGCCAAGACAGAGTCTGTTATGTTTCTGGGGAAGAGGCTGGTGTCCTCTTCCTGCTGCTGGGTCACCCCACCTCTAACCTTCTTTGGACAGTATGCATGTGCGTGCAAACACATGGGACACAGTCAAGGACACCTGTTTATAATTCTAGCTGAGAGGCAAATGCAGATCACCGAGGATACACACCTCACATACACACCCACACCAACTACACACCGGGGCAGAGTAGGTGCCTCGGGTCTGAGATATTTTTAAAAGCAAAAGTTCTGCCACTTGATGTCCCATGCTGGCTCTTTTTGGTTTGGCAATTTACCCTAGAGATGGCCAGAAAAAGATTCTCTCCACTTGGTTTCTCCTTGCAAAGCAGTTGGGCTAGGGAGACAGAGCTTTCCATTTCCCCCCAAAATATGGATGGCCAAGGAGGTCAGTGCTGCCTCCTTTGAGGAACTCCATTCTCTGGGAGGGGGCGGGGGAGCTTACGAGGACACGGTTGGTTTTGGAGGCTTTGGGGGTTGCACAGTGTCCATCTACCCAAAGGAATCCAGCTCTCCTCCTCTTTCTTTTTCTTTCTTTCTCTCCCTCTCTCCCCCTCCCGTCTGCAATTCACTTCCCTCTCCCCATGTTGCACTTTCTTCTCTCCTTCTCCACAATTGGCCCAAAGTCCTCCTTCTGGATTCAAAGGTGGTCAGGATTCATGGGTCCCTCCCCACAAACCCCATACCCCCTGCCCTGGCCCTGGGCAAGGGGTGGGTTCATCTCTTCTGGCCGGCACTCAGCATGACCTTGGAGACAAAGTTGACAATGGCAGAGGCAGGCTGGTTGGGATCAAGCTCTGCGAAGAGGTGGCAGGCGTTGTCCGTGGTGCTGCCCTGCTTCCGGGCCACAAAGCCGAAGAGCCTGCAGGGACAGGAGAGGGGTGAGAGGGGTGAGAGGAGGTCAGGAGGGACCCCAGGCCTTGGAGAACTGTCCAGGTGAGCAAGCTTATCTTGAGGCCACCCTCTCTCTCCATCTCTCCACATCTCCCTAAGCATGGGGATTGCAGGTGGAATAGAAGAGAGAATCCTCTGTCTCTTCCGCTCAAATCCTAGAGACGACAGTGTCACTTGTTTCAGGGTAGGCAAGAATTCCCTTTTGGGGGGGGCGGTTTCAGGAGGGGACAGGAAGAGCTGCAGGCCAATGACAGGACTGGACAGTAAGAGGTGGGAATGAGGCTAAAAATAAAGTGGGGACATTCCCAGCCAAGCTTCTCCCGGTCTGTCTCAGCCCCACCCTTACCCAACTGTTCTTAACACACAACACATCAGCAAGTGAATAAAATGCTGTCTCCCTGTCACAGGGCTCAACCACCTCAGACACCAGGAGAAGGTCAGGGAGACAAAAGGACAAGGGGTCACCACCCCCATCATTACATACACACATTTCTCTTGGGCTCCAAAGAATGGGAGGGGGAGGGGGACTCCACACCTGTTCCCCCAATCCCCACGCCCTGCACCAAGACTAGAGTGAGCTGGCATTCACTCTGTGCAAAACAGAGTTAAAAATATGAGAGCAGAGAACAGAATGTAAGCTCGGGTCCCCTCCCAGCCAGTCCGTTGCTAATTAGAGCGAGATGGGGAAATCAGGACAGCTGGAGATTCCGATGGAAACCCCTCTCCCTAGGACTGGACCACAACAGCTAAAATTAGCAAAGTTGGGTCCAGCTTGCAACCGTGCACACGCATGTGTACACACACACACACACACACACACACACACACACACACACACTGGGCTTTCTACAGCTGTTTCAGGGTCTTGGGACAATTGAGCCAGAGGTCTAGGATAATGGTCGGCCCAAGTAGTGGGGACGCCTGAGTCCGTGCACCAACCCCAGAACCCCCTTTCCAGGCTTGCTGGGCTCCTTGCAGCAGTGCAGGGTGCTCAGCCCACTGTGAGGGAGTGGCTCTGAGCTGCCGGCATGATGGCACGCCAACCCTGGCTGCCCGGCTCTGCCAGGATGGAGATTCTGCCAACCTCGTGGCCTAAACACCACCCACCTCCCTCCCCGATGTTTATTTCAGCTCCAGTTCAACAATAGCCAAGTCCTTTCTCTGCTTAGGGAAGTAGATCCCAGCAAGAAACCTCAGCCCCCTAGGGCAGGGAGGAAGTACTTGCAAGAACATGAGTTAGAACCTCCCTAAATTTGGGGCCTGGGGCATGTCCTGTGCCTCACCCAAGTCCCAGCCCTAGGCTGAGCTCTCCTGGGCCTCCACAGGAAGCTCAGCACAAAGCCCATTCCTGAATGAGGAGAATGATTTTCAGGCCTGGGACCAGCCCACTTCTGTCCCTGACCCTTTTCCCCTCATAGGGCCCATGGTGAGTTAGCAGGAGCTTCTTCAAACACAAAGCGCAGTCTTCTGGTTGGTGGCAGGGACACAGGGACCATAATGAGCCTGTGAGCCCAGGAGAAGGCTGAGGCAAGTGCAAGGCAACTTTGAGAAGGCTGGACACCTGGGTCCACCTTTGAGCTGGGCTCTTCATGTGACCTCAGGCCAGGTGAGGTCACCTTCATCCCACATGACCCCTCTGGCCACCCCACTGTCTATCAATCATGCTCACGACTGGTCAGCCCCATTCATTCTTGACAAGACGGCCTCACTGTGCTTCCTCCTTACTCTCCTCCTCCCTGGCTCAATCTCTCATTTCTTCATTCAACAAATATTTATCAGCCGCTCCCATACAACAGACACAGTCCTGCCCTCAGGGAGCTTGCACTTTGGTGGCCATGCCTCTCCATGCCCTTGAAAATGTCTCTCACCTACCCCCACACCCATTTCTACCTGTTCAAATTGTGCATCTGTTAATACCCAGGTTTAAATATAAGTTCTTTCCCCAAAACCAAACTTTCCCAAATCTCTCCCCACCTAGATGTGCTCCCCTTTGTGACAGCCACAGACATGAGCTGAACCCCGTTGGCATGTCTCATAAAGCAGAGATTTTGGGTTTTTTAACAGTGAAATTTTCTTTTTCTAAAGCAATCTTATATGTAGTTTGAATATATACACATGACAGCAGTACGTAGAGCTATAAGTGTATCGATTCAACGGCATAACATTTGCACGTTATAAAGTCAACCAGTGAGAAAAATGAGGCTGTTCAGATGAGCCTGACAAAGTGAAATGTGGAGTTATAGGCCATAGTGGCAGTCTATGTCAGCTTCAGGAGCCAGGTTATTCCTCTATTTTGTTTTGGGTTCATGAAACTGAGAAAAACCCCAATTCATACTGATACATAACTGCACATCGTAACAGGGGTTTTCCTCCCCTCTTAAGATCCCACTTGCAACCTGAGGGTCCTAGGGTTCCTTGGAACACAGTTTGAAAACTACTGCAGCATGTTGGTGCTGTTTACACGTGTGTCCTATCCACTGTGCCAATGTCAGGCCTCCTGGGGGCAGAGCCAGCCTCCTGGTCGGTCTGAATCCTCCCAGGGCTGAGTTCCACAGAGGAACTTAGGAAATGCGGAAGGGATGGACGCATCAACCAAAAGGTCCCCGGCCATCCCCAGAATTCAGACCTGGGCTTCCATGTTCTGATGAGGAGGTGTAACCCAGCCACAGTATTCACGAAAGCCCACCAAAAGAGCAAGAACAGGAATCAAGGAAGCCAGGATCGGGGCAGAAAAGACCATTTAAACACCCCCTGCCCCACTGCCATTGCCTCCAATAAAACTCAGCTTTCTGTCCACTTCCTCAGATCCCTGCTGTTCTGGTCCTGGCAGAGGGATGGTGACAAAACTGGAGGCTGGCCATTAGGTTAGAGGCAGAAGACAAAAGACCTGGCTGCCTGCTCAAGCTTTTTTATCCAAAGCTGCCCTTTGCCTCCCCCTCGGTCCCGGATAAGCCCCACCCCAAGGAGCACAGCCAGCTGGGGTCGGGGAGAAGACACACTTACTTAGCAGGGGCACCTCCCTCTGTTTTCGTCCACCTGTGGAGAGAAAGAAGCACAGTGTAAACCACTACACCTGCTCCCCAGAGCCCAGCTCCACGCTGGGGAAAGGCAGAGGAGCCCCATTCCGGGGAGGGGGTATTCCCGTAATGAGAACACTGTGGCATGCCTCCCAAGGCGCCTTCCCCAGTATGGAGAAGAGAACCAGATTTCAGGTCAGACATAGCAGAGTGGGTGGATGGAGCAGTTGAGCCCCTGGAGGGTCTCCAAATTTGTTGTGGGAAAAACTCAAAAAGATACCCAACACAATTATTCACACTCACACAGACACAGGCAGACCTCCAAGTTGAACCAAAAATACACACACACACACACACACACACACACACACACACACACAGACTTCAGTGTCCTAGAGCTGGCTGGATGGAAGGTGTCTACAAGAGACTTACTTCCTCTCCTGTGGATCCAGGTCACAGAACGTGACAGTGTTGAGGGGGTAGTGTCGTCTGAAGAAGAGCCTGTGGCACAGACATCAAATAACCAGAATGAGTAATAAAATGACAGGTCAGGCCACCTTCCCACCATCTGTGGCTGTCACAGGTCAACACAGCCTCTCCTTCATGAGCAAGACAGCCTGGGGTGCTCACCCTGGGGACATAAGCAATGCACAGGGGCAGACAGATGTGTCATAGAAACATGTCTCTAATGTGGGACATTAGGAAAAGAAGGAAGAAATTGACGTTGAGGAATGAGAAACAGGGGGACTCTGGAGGAGAAGGGAAACAGGCTGGGGGAACATAGAGAGAGAGTAAGAGCAGGAGCTGTGCTCTAGAAAGCAGGTACTTTTATCAGGTGCATTTGCAGCTATATACCTAAGGCAGGCATATTTGCAGAAGAATGGAAAAATGGGTTGACGGGTAGATGGATGGAGACATGAATGGGAAAAGGGATAAATGGGTGTGGGCGGATAAATGAGGGATGAATGAATGGATGTAGGGAAGGATGGATCAACTGGTGACTGGGTGAGCAAGTGGATGGATGGATGGATGGAGGTGTAGATGGAGGATGAACAGGAGATGGATGGGTAGATAGATGGGTGCAAAGGATGCATCAATTGGTAAGTGGGTGGGTAAGTGACAGGATAGATGAGGCACAGGAGGAGAGCCCAATACAGAAGCAGGTAGAGACGCTTACTTTCTCTGGTTGTCAGTCAGTGTAATTCCCTGGGCAGAAACTTTGAAGTGAACAATGGTGGCAGCTGGTGTGGGGTCAGCAGCCAGTGTCTCAGAAGTGGCTTTGGAGATGGCCTGTGGCCCAGTGAGTGACTCCATGTCCACAGAGTTGACGAAGAGAACGTTGCAGGCTGGAAGAAACCCACCCAAAGAGGTGTCATGGAGGCTGGAGTGGGTGGGGACGATCCCGAGGTCCCCTCTTCAGGGAGAAGGCAGCAGATGAATTTCAGGCCAGCCTTAGGCTAAGGCATTTGCACACAAAAATGTGGTATGCCCACCCAGAGACATTTGGGTCTGGGAGGGATGTCCACCGCCCTGCAGGAGGGGACAGGGCAGAGAGGAAGAAAGGCCTGGGGGGGGGTCTGGTACGGAGGGGCTACTCACCTGCCCCTTGCTTCAGCAGGTCAGTGGTGGAGTTGGCAGGTCCCGAGCTATCTTTTGATTGATCTGTAGGGTCTGAGACAAAAATTTAATTCAGTTGGTAATTAAAACTCTAGAGCTGGAAAGAAGCACAAGTCTGGCTGGGCCTAAGGCGAGCTCTGCAAATACTTTGTGCAATGGATATGCTTTTCATATCAGGCCCTGGCAGTTGGCACGTGCAAGTCCTGTTGGAATGTTCAATAATTGCTCTAAGTATTCAGCACACTGGTTGAGAGCTCTGGAGTCCAACAGAGCTGGGTTCAGACCCTCAGCCCAGCAAGTGCCAAGTATCTATAAAACAGAGATGATGCGGATAGAAGCCATTTCATTGGGGTTTTGAGACGGTCCATGTACAGTGAGAGCCCAGCGCTTGGCAACAAGGAAGTCTTCAAGTGGCAACTGGTGTTGCTCTTGTTTCGCATTGATGTGTCTGTGTACACGATTAATGCCCTCATGGACGCAACCACGAGGGCAGCATGACCGCAATTTCAATATTAATAAGAATTGAGTACCGTTTACACCAGTGTTTCTCTGACTTCAGTGGGCAGACTTGTTAAAACATGGATTGCTGCACCCCAACCCAGTCTCTAGTTACTGGGGCTCAAGAATATTTGCATTCTTAACAAGTTCCCAGGGGCACTGAGGCGGCCGGTCTAGGGAACAGACTTTGAGAACCACTGGTTTATAGAATGTAAATATCAAACAGTAATTGCTGAATTGCTTTGATACAGTCCACAGAACTATAATTAGTGTCTTAAATTTGCCTCTAATAACGCTATTTAAGCTGTATTTGAACTTTTAAGGTCCTAAGGGTGGTCAATTATCATTAATAATTCAGTGAATTGAATTGGATACATGGAAATTGTCAAATAATATTGGTCTAATATTGGTCTAATAATTGGGGTCTAAGAAAGACTTGGAAGAAAGTCTCAGAGGCACTTCTGCATATCCTACGGTTGAACAGAGAGGGTAGGGAGAAGGCACCTCAGCTCCCAGTGCCTAGACCTCAAGTTCAGAGCCAAGCATAGTCCCTTCCAGTGGCCCTGTCTCCTTGCGGGCTAGGGAATAGAAGCCTGGGCCGCGAAGCTTTCCGGGGGTCCATCTGGCATCCTCCAAGGCTGGGACACCTCTCCGAGAGAAGCTGAAAGCTCCTTCACTAGCCCGTGTCTCACTCAAATTCTCACCCTCTGTGTCCTGAGGTGCCTGCGTTCCATTCGTACTTCCCATAATCAAAAGGGGGTCTGCTCTTCCCCATCAGCTCAGCGTCCCCTCAGTCTGCGAACAGCATCTCAGCCACACGCACTAGAAACTCAGGGACATCTTACCCTCTCCTCTGCTTCCCACGCCACGCAGAGCCCAGCCACCTCGCCTCTAAGAGATCCCTGGAGTGTGTTCTGTTCTCTCCATTCAGACAAGCCTCCCAGTCGGGAGGCGCCCCCCCCCCATGACCTAAATCTGCCTTCCTCTCCTCCTCCCCTCGGCCCTGCCCACGGATGCCTGTCCCATCCAGACACTGGTCCTCCCCAAGACAGTCTCCAACGTCCAGCACCTCTTCCAAGACGAGGCTTATTCTGAGGATTCAGTCTGAATGTCTTTAAGCCTCCAGAGAATTTCCCAGAACAATCTGGCAAGTCGATTATGTACGTTCCCGGAGTTAAGCTTTTAATAAACTTTTCCTTCTTTTTTTAATAGAAGAAAAAGGGGGGGGGAGTCGTTTTGAGTTTCCCCAGATTGGCAAAATAACCCGTGTCCTCCAACCCTGGCCAATGCTCCGGAGCGGCTGGCAGGGCTGAGACATGTAGGAGGCCAGCTCAAGGGTGCGCTTGGAGAGCAAGGGGTGTCAGGTTCCTACCTCGGTTTGGAATGACCAGCTTACAGGGCAGAGCCAATGGCGTGATGGAGTGCTGGTAGACCAGGGCAGACAGAGACCCTGCAGGGAGGGAGAGAGCACGTCAGAGGCAGCAGACCAAGGGCGCCCAGGAAGCCCGCCCACCCCCACACCGCTCGCCACAATCTTCAGCTTCTTTATTACTCACCCTCATCCCACCAACAAAGCTGAAAATCCACTCCTTCTAGGAGTCATAAGGTTCCCTAACAACTTTACTGTATAAAAAGTTACTCCCAGCATCTCCCTTAAGTCCCTCCTGCTGCCAGGGCCCCTCTCAGGACGGTGCAGCAGAAGACTCAAAGAATCAGGGAATCAAATCCCAGCTTGGTCGCTTGTTAGCTTGGGCTCGTCTAACTCTCCTGCAAACCTCAGGTTCCTCGTGTGTAAAATGGGACGATGGGACCTACCGTGCAGGACTGTCATGGGAGCAGAAGTGATATAAAGGAACTAGACAGTGACCCTCACATAATAAGTGGTCAATAAAGGCGACTATTGTTATAGTTGTTCAAATTATAACAAGTCTCAGTGGGGTAGGACAACTATAAAAAGGAATTCGGCAGAGTGAAGGAGCCACGGCACAGAGGAAGGGAAGTCCCTGTTCATTTTTCCTGTTGCATCTATGACCAGGGGGACTGGCAGAACCTGTGGCAAGGAAACCGGGGACAGGCCTGAGACAGCACAGGCAGCCTGTACAGACAGAGGAGGAGGGAGAACTCACCAAAGTTTGGTTCATTGGGGCAGCCCTTGAGCTTGACTCCTCTGGGGCCGGTCTCTATCAGGAAATGTCTCACCAGCTCATGGGTCATGTCCCCTGGGATGAAGAGAAAGAAATGAGGATTGGTCACTTTTCATGGCGTCCTCCCACTGCTTCCCAACACCGCTTTGTAACTTGGCCAGTGAGCGGGAGTGGGAGATAATGAGAGAAAGGGTCGTAGAGATAATATGGCCAGAACCCTGGAATGGAGAGACCACCACTCCGTTCCCACCCCTCAAGGAAACAATCACAGAGTCCCAACAACCTGGCGTCCTTATTCTCTGACCCCAACCATCACCAAGCTGAAGCCTGGCTCTGAAGTGTCTAATTTAGCAGGGACCAGCTCCCATGAGAATTAGAGACCTGCCTAGTCCCCCGGTCCTTCCAGAACCTCAGGGTTTTCAGGGACCGCACAGATCACCGAGCAGACAGTGTCACCTTTTTTATTCTGCTGCATGATGGTTGGAGGTGGAGAAGACACCTTCATGGCCAGCCCGTAGGCTCCTCGGAAGGAGTGACTGTCACGGATGATGAAGGCCCCTGGCTCCTGGTCCTTCAAGAGCGCGATGGCTGAATTGGGAGGAGAGGAAATAAGAAACTGACGGCTCTGTCTTTACTTTAGTCTTTACTTAAGGCTTCTCAAACCTCACTGGATGAGAGGAAACCTTTGAAACTTAAAATTCAAAAACTCCAAAGGGTCCTCCTATACGAGAGTTGGCAAAGGTTTTCTATAAATGGCCAGGTGTAAATATTTCCGGCTTTACAAGCCAGGTAGTCTCTATTGCAACCCCTCGACTCTGCCATTGCTGCATAAAAGCAGCCTGGATTTAACCGTGGGTCACAGTCACCCATGCCCCGTCCTACCTCCACACAGACTTTCCTTGGGGACCTGAGGCAGCCCTCATCTTTATCCCCATAACCCCAACTGTTTTTTCTGTTAAACGTGCAAAAATCTCCCACATCATGCAGATAGAAAGCTAAGGTTTCTTATTATGTTGCGTGGGCTTTTACTTTGCCCAGAAAACAAAGACTTTGCTCCTTTTAAGGATCCGTCAAAGAAGCGTCTACAACCACCGCTTCTGCTCCCCACACTTCACCACAGGGCTTGTTCTTCCTGTCTGACCTTGGTCCCAGCCCCGTCTTTGACCACCACCTACTACTACAAAGAGGAAGGAGTCTGTTTAAGCTCCTTGCCCAGGACAGACCCAGTGGGCAGCAGCCAGTTGTGACCTCAGATGAACCCCAGTGTCCCCCAGCACTCACCCTGCTCTCTGGAGATCTCAGGCTTGTACCAATACTTGGAAGTATCCTGGACAAATTTTACTTTAGCCCGGGTCTCAGGGCTGTTGTCTAAAGGAGAAGGAGAAAAAAAAAGAAAGTGTTATGGGTTGAATCGTGTCCCCCCCAAAAGATATGCTGGAGTCCTACCCCGTTACCTGTGATTGTGACCTTATTTGGAAGTAGGGTCTTTGCAGATGTAATCAAGGTAAGATGAGGTCATGCTGGATTAGAGTGGGCCCCAATCCAACATGACTGGTGTCCTTATAAAAGGAGAAACAGAGACATAGAGACACAAGAGGAGAGAGCCATGTGAACATGGAGGCAGAGACCGGAGAGATGTGTCTCCAAGCCAAGGGACACCAAGGATTTCCAGAAACCACGAGAAGCTAGGAGAAAGGCCTGGAATAGATTCTCCCTCCAAGTCTCCCGGAGGAGCCAATGCTGCCAACACCTTGATTTTAGACTTCTGGCTTCCACTACTGTGAGAGAATAAGTTCTATTGTCTTAAGCCACCAAGTTTGTGGTACTTCATTATGCTGTCCTAGGAAACTAACATAGAGTTAGCCTCCTCACACATTATCAGAGTATTGCTAACAGGGACCTTGGGCCGCTTTCTCATCCTTCCCTTGTCTCCTGCCAACCATCGTGGGTCACGGAGCTGCTCTCCTGTTGAAGAGCCTGGTGCGGCATTCTCACCAAGGCCATGAAAGCCCTGCCCATCCCATCTCCCCCTTTCTCTAGAAGATTCAGACTAAACCCGTCTTGCACCTTCTCCCCCACAGGCTAGGACACCCCACCTCTAGACCCTTTCTCCACAGACTCAATTTCCCAACTTTATCACCACAACCTTGAGAACCAGGGCAGAAAGATGCATTTCCATCCACTTCCCCCCGATCCTCTCCCCACTCCCCATGTGGAAAGCTCGTGTTCTGCATCATCTAGGGTAAAAAAAAAAGAATCATCTTGCCCTGGGACAAACAGGGGAAAGGTTGGCCTAGAATCTAGAAGCCGTCTACTGTGTGTCACACACCCCACTTTCTGGAAGATGAGCCCCCACCCCAGGCCCTTTGCAGACCAGACATGGCTTCATAGGACATTAGGTACTTAGAAGGAGCTCTGAGAGCACCTAGCCCAACCGTTTCACTTTACAAACGAGGAAAGGGAGGTTCAGAGAAGTGGAGTGACCCGCACAAGTCACACAGATGGTAGTAGAAAGGCTGTTGTAAGACCTTCCCAGGTAAGAAGATGCAGGAGCCAGTTCGGTGCCAACACCACCATGTCTACCTGGCTAGGTTTTAGGACGCATGGCCCTCGCTCTCCAACCTCTTCCTTTATCTTTTGGCAAGAAATAAAACAAAATGGGGGACGGGCGAAAAGGATGAAAGGAAAATTCCAATTCCACACGTTTCCTCACTTTTCTTGAGAGAGAGGCAGGAGCAGAGGGAGCCTGAGCTAGCGACGCTGGAAAGCGCAGAGCACAGACCAGACAGGGCTTGGGTTGTATGCCCAGCGCTTAGTCAATTTCAACTTGTCACTTAAACTCTGCTAGGCTCCTGGGATGTGTCCCTGGAGGACAGTGAGGGGGTCGGTCCGCTCCCTTTCCTGGCAGCTGTATGCCGAGGAGGGCCACTGGACTAGGCAGCTGGGCTGTGCGACTGTTGCAAGCTGCCTCTTTCTGCTCTGAAGCCCCAGGCCCCCGCTGGTGCTGGGCCTGTCTAATGAGCTGTCAGAGGCGGCTGCAGCCCCATGTGCCTTCCTGTGTTGATTCCAATGGCTATTTTAAGCGGGGGAGATGGTGGGAAACAGGAAATGTCCCAACTACTAGAAGTTTTGCATCCTCCAAGGAAAGAGGCTGGGAACCAGATGTCTCTGGTGGGCAGCAGGGAGCAAGGGCATGCAAGGTTGCTGTAGGTGTCCTGGCTTGGCAGGCTCAGGACAGGACCTGGGAGTGACACACTGAGAATCTGGGCAGCTGGGGCCCAACCCAGGCTGCCTGAAACATTCTCAGTCTTCTTCGAATGCCTCGGGACCCAGAGGCCTCTCTGCACACAGGCAGGCTCCAGGTCAGCTGAGAAGCTGCAGATCGGCGGAGGCCTGGACCTTTGTGTTTGGATAATGAGCCCTCTAAGTGGAAGCAAAGAGGCCCAGTTCTGGTGATGAGTGAAGAATTCAGGGTGCAACCTGCACGGGCTTCAAACGAAGCGAGGTCGGTAGAAACTAGACTCCAGGGAAATGCCCAACCCGTGGCCTTGTCCCCAGGCCGCCAGATCGATTATTAGTGAGGTGTGCACATGGGGATCAAAAGGTGGGAACAAAAGGACTGGCCAGAGATATCGAGGTCCAGGTTTGGAAAGCATAGTGTTGAGGTTATGCTAAAGCACCGCAACCCTCAAGATAGGCAACATGACAAAACTCCAACAAGGCTTTAAGAGCGATAGTTTTGGGTAGTATGGCCTGGACTGGCAGCCTGGCTCTGCCATTTATGAACCTAGACAAATGACTGAGCCCTAGCAAGCCTCAGTTACAGAGGGCGCGGCTGGGAGGAATGACATAGTCTTTATCCCAGAGCCTGGCGCACAGCCTGTGCTCCACACGTGCCGTGGCTATGAAGGTGATGATCATCGTAACAGGGATGCTATTGGGATTATTTTCAGCAGCAACAGCCGCTGTGAGCAGCATTCACATGCTCATTGCTGCCCCCAGAGCCACCACAACCGTAGCACATTTACTGCAGGATGCTTCCAACTCCCATTATACAGATAAGGCAACTGAGGCCCACGGTGATCGGCCAGAGGATGAGAGTGGGCCAGACGGCCTAACGGGCGGATGTAATCTGTCAGGAGGGGACACAGAGGTGGAAGGAGAGCCCACCTGGCATGGAGTACTTCGAGAAGTCGGGCAGAGTGTGAGAGAAGGACACGGTGCTGCCCCCACTGGGACTGGACATGCCACTGGCGACAGGCGAGGAGGACACCTTCCCGTTGACCGTGGCGTAGTTGGGGAGGCTGCCTGCTCGGTCTCCCATGGACATCCTCCGTTTCTCCGGCAAGGCCGGCGTTGGGCTCCCTTGCCGGAAGGCTGCTGAATCCGGCGAAGGAGAGGTGGTGGGGCTGCTCAGGCCGGGGTAGTAGGCAGGGGACACAGGGAAGGAGGGCGTGGAGGGAGCCTGGTAGCCGGAGGCACTGCTCTGCCGGGACAGCGTGGGTCTCCGGTCCTCGGGGGTGGAGTAGCCGCCATAGGCCACATGCCGGTCCAAGCTGGGGCTGCCAGGAACCACAGATCCAGACCCTCCCAAGTGACGGCCCAGGCTGGGGCTTCCAGGGCTGGCTATTGTGTTGCCATGGAGACTGGAGGCCAAGTTGCCCTGTGGGGCTCCAGGGTGCCGGCCCAGGCTAGGGCTCCCTGGAGTGGTGACTACATTGCCATGGAGACCTGAGGCCTGGTGGGCCCCAGGGTGCTGGCCCCGGCTGGGGCTTCCTGGAGTGGTGGCCACACTGGTATGGAGGCCTGAGGGCTGGTGAGCCCCAGGGTGTCGGCCCAGGTTGGGGCTTCCCGGAGTGGTCGCTGCACTGCTCTGGGGGCTGGAGACCGCGTTACCATGCAAACCAGTTCCTGGTGGGCCCATCGCTTGGCGGTGGCTCAAACTGGGGCTGCCAGGGGCAGCCATGCCGGGGTTGACAGCTCGACCACCAAAGCCAGGACTCGGGGGAGTGTTGGTGCCCACTGTCCTGTGGCGTGCCTGAGGGCTCCCTGGTACCATGTGGACACCGGCCACAGGGAACTGAGACCGGGCCTGGCTTTCGGGGGAGCTGAACTGCTGAAGCGAGTAGTCAGGGCTGCTGTAGCTGCTGCCCACGGTCGGGAGAGGAGAACTCTGGTAGCTTCTCTGAGCCGAAGGGCTGGGCTGGCCCAGACTGCCAGAGCGGAAGCCAGAATCTAGCAAAGGCTGGGTGGGTGTCCGGGGGCCCTGGTCACTGCTCTCTCCTGATGGGAAACTCCCCATTGAAGTGCTAGAGAAAGAAAGGGCAGATTGAGATGTCAGCAAATGGCATTTAATGAAGGACAGGCTTCCGGTGAGCACTCAGACCTCCCTCCCACCACTAATAATGACAGTAAGAGCTCCATTCACACGCACAGGAACGCCAGGGTTTTCACATCACCCTGTGGAATCATCAGAAAAGGAAACGAGGCTCAGAGAGGTTAAGCAATAATCTCAGGACCACACAGCTCATAAAAGACCAGGGTTTCAACCCAGCTGTGTCTGATTCCAAAGCCCTACTGCACTAGGCTGGCTCCTGAACCACAAGTCAGAGCAAGGAGCTCTCTTCTATCGAAACTGAAGGTGGCTGTCCTCTTGTCACCTCCAGTATCACAGAAACTGAACACTGGAGAGAGATCAAACCACCTGGATCCTGTTCCCACCCTGACTCAGTTTCCCCAGATGTGCCATCATTATCTTTAAATGTTGAGAGTGTCAGAATTGAGCTTTCATTCCTGGGTAGCTCCAAAAAGCAAAGAAAAGTAAGTCTCATGGAAGGAGACTTCAGCTCAGTATAAGGTATACTTTCCAGCCATTGGATCTGGCCACTAATGGAGCAAGCTGCTTTGCACAGTAATGAGACTCCCATCACCAGGAGCATTTAAACAGGGGCTAACTAACCTCGCGACCTGAATGTTGTGGAGGGAATATCCACTGGGAGGTTAGATTAGATGAACTCAGAGGTCTCTTCCCAATCTAAGACTGATAAAATTCAGTTCAGAGGGGACTATACCTGGGGGAATAGCCACAATCAAAGGTTCTCCTCTGAAGTATAAGTCCATAGGGAAGTACGAAACCACGCCCTGTGAGTTGGCAAACCTGGATTCTGCTGTTCAAGTTTTCCCATGTGAAAAAATGAGGGGGCTGAGTTAGATGACTCTCTTGATTCTTTCCAGACAAACTTCTATCCCTCGATGATATGGTAGGAGAGACAACGACTGGCAGAGACCTCACATAAGCAGCAGCTGCAGGGAGGTGGCAGGCTCTGCACCAGGAGCCACTGGGTGGCGGAGGGGGGGGGGTCCTCACATAGGACGATGGGCCAAAGCCTGGAGCTGGAGATTGGAAGGAATCTCAAGGCTGGCCAGCCCCGTGGTGGGCTGGGTTGGATAATGTGAAGTGGGCGGGGGTGGGGGGTGGGGAGTGGTAGGCAAGAGCCACGGACAGGGAGAAGTCAGGGGCCAGGTCAGGACAAAGTCTACCTCACATCCCAGAAGGGGCCAGAGCAGAACAGCCACTTCCTGGTAAGAATAACCTGGTCTCTGAGGAATGGGAGGACGTGTCAGGCTGAGCGGGGCAGGGTGGGTGGGGGACGCTGAAATGGACTTCTGGAAGATTAATCCCAGAGGAGAAATGCTAGCTTCCTGAGTCCTAAAAAGAGCCAACACTACAGCAGGAAGCATGTGAGTGAGAAACAGTGGAAAGTTCCTAATGTCAGGGATCCCTGAGCAGCAGCAACGGAGGCTGGGTTGGTGAAGGAGGTTCCCCTTCCTTTAGAAGAAGATTGTAGCCTCTTCCCAGAGGCAGATCTCCTGAGAAACGGAGCCGTCCACCCGTCAGGAGGCTGGGGAGGCGGCAAGGTGCCCTGGGGGCGCATGCTCGGCTTGAGGTTTCAGAATTCTTAGAATCCGGACAATAACTGCCTGTGCTCATCCAGCCACCGCCCTGACCTGGGAGGAGGGCCAGTGTGGGGCACACAGCAAACCCAGCCCACCCTGGGCCTACGCAAACACGAAGAGGTGGCTGGGGTGTTTCCAGACCCCTAGGGTCCCAGGCTAGAGAGGGAGTGGACATGGGAGGGGGTGGTCAGCAACAGAGTCTCTCCTCCTAGGGCCGAGTTCCGGCTGGGGCAGGCTAGCCCAGTCTTCTTCCCACGCCTGGCACCCTATGCCCTGCCTGAGCTGATCTCAACCTCCCTCTCCTATGTCCTCGTCCCCTCTTACGGTCATTAAGCCCACCCTCTAGCCAAAGAGCTTCTCAATGCACCCCAAACATGAAGACCTCCCTCTTTAGAGCCCTTCCCTGCCCAATTCTGGGCTTTCCTCTCTGTCTGACCCACTCAGAATGCCCGCCACACATCCATCAAGACATCCTGCCTCCCAGCCCTCAGCGATACTCCTCACCTGCTGCGGGGAGCCCTCAGCATCACACCCCCAAACACATCCACACCCCCAGCCCTCTGTCCCGGCGGTGCTGTCCTTCAAGAATGCCCTTTCCCTCCTGCCTCACCTTTCAACACCCTGCTCATCCTTCTGGCCTCACCACAAAGACCTGCAGCACCCAACAATCTTCCCAGTACCCCCAGGCAGAAATCACGACCCCTTGCTCTGAGGCCTGAGCACTTTCCTTATGCATCTGCTTTGGGCACATCTGACTCATCCTGTGATGGGCACCTTAATCCAGATCTGGGGGAGAGGACAGAGACGTGGGATCTGAACCAGACGCCTTCCGTGTGAATCCTATTTCTGCTACTGTTTAGTTGCAGGACCGTTAGCAAGCTACTTTGCCTCTCTGTGCCTCAGTTTTCTCTTCTGAAAAGTGGGAATAATAATAGTACTTACCTCAGAGAATTGCTGCAAGGATTAAATAAAATAACCATATGAAGCCTTTAGCAAAGTGCCTGATGCATAAAAAGCACTCACTACGTAGCGATTATTGCCATTAGATTTTAAACTTGGTGGGAGGCACTACACCTGATTCACCTTCGTACCCCCAACTCCTTCCAGCACAGTTCTGGACGTTGGAATTGAATTGGGCCTGGGAATGATAGCTCATGCAGTCTCGTGCTCCCCATGGGATTTGGCACTCAGGGGTACTCTCTCCAGGTGCCCTGGTGAGCTAGTTTTCCAGGGACAGCGATCTGGATGTTATTTCTGTCCATCCACACCCTGGGCAGATCCAAGAGGCCTCACTGACCCAGGCCTGGATTCTCACGCCCTGCCCCTCTGCTGCTCCTCCCCACTTACCTGTCAGCACTGAGGATGGGGCTGCTGGTAGAGAGGGGGCTGGGGGAGACAAAGGAGCCCCCCAGGGTCCCATTCCTCAGGGGTATCTCAGGGCCGTAGGCCTGGGCAGCTGGGGTGCTAAAGTTCTTGGGCTCAGGGTCCTGAGCACGGGGCCCAGCCACTGCTGTCCGCACCACCGACTCGACATAGCTCCGGGGCTCTGGAAGGGGCAAGGAGACAGCGACTGAGCACAGATTGATGGGGTACAGTTTGGACTTCATCCAACCTCCCAGGGAACCCACCTCTCCAGAGTCCAGCCTGAGGGGGTAGCCCCAAAAGGCCAGCCAAGCACACAAAGCACACTTTTCCTGGGCGCCTGCTCGCCCACGCCCACCCCTCTTCCCAGCATCTTGGAGAAGCTGTGGGAGCCCCCACAGAACCTTTACCCATGGCCTAACTCAGAGAAGCTTCCCAGAAATGAACCCCAGCTCTGCCTGTGAACATGGACATCACAGAATCTTCCCCCCCAGAGCTAGGATGCCTAACCACAGCTGGCATCCCCTTTACCTGCTTTGTTTCTTTGAAGACTTTGCCACCCAGCCCCTCAAGCCCTTCTAGGTGTCCCAGGCACCACTGGATTCTGGGCTGTATAGGAACCCAGCCGGCCTGCGCCTTTCTCAAGACAGTGCCTGGGTTCACATAGGCTCTCCCGCACACCCAGGATCCAGAAGCAGCCCTGTGCTGGTGAGTCCCGCCCAGCCCCTTCATGCCAAGACACACCCACCCCCCTTGCCTGACACACTTAGCATTCCTCCCGAGACTGACGCCATTAACCCACTTCATGTTCAGAATATCCTAAGAGGACGGGGGTGGGGGACAGGTACCAGAAAGGACATCTTACAGATGAGGACACTGAGGCCCAGAGACTGAAATGACAGGCGGCCCGGCCAGTGGCCAGACCTCCTGACTCCCGGCCAGTGCTTGTCCAACCCCCGCTGTGAGGCGAGCCCAAAACACTAACTCGATATTGAACAGGGAGAGGCAGCAGGGCGCCCTGGGCTTCTCCAGGGACGCGATGAGAGATGGATGACGTTCCTGCCACCTCCAGACCTGGCACTGGTCCTATCTCCCTCGGGAGGGACATAACTGAGTACAGACCCACACTCTGCCTGTAATTAGGGCATCTGCTGAAACAAGCCTGAGAAACTGAAGAGCTGAAGAGTCAGTGCAGAGCCTTTGTTGGCCAGGACTGTGCTGGGCCCCCTCCCCTCAGCTCAAAGAAAACCTTCCTTCCTTCGGAAGGGTCCTAATCAGCAGGGTGTCATGGGGCACAGCTTCTCTCGGGCGTAGTTTCTGAAGTGGCCTCACAACCTGACGTCCTGTACCCAGGCCCAGCGAACTATGGACACAGGGAGAGGATGGTCCTTCAGAATAGGGCCCTTTAGAGAGGTCTGGGGCGCGCGGGGCTAGGGAGAGAGAGGTCTGTGTACAATTCCAGCCAGAGTCTGCCAGTCTGTGTTTTAGTTTCCACACAGAGTTCTCTCCAACCAACAGCGGGGACAATGCATGGGGGTGGGGCAAAGTGTCTGCAAAGGGATAGCTCAGGGTAATATATTCCAGGTATGGGGTACAGGGTGATGTAGCACCAGCGACCTCAGCAGCCAAAGCTGGAGCCCACACAGGCAGAGGCCAACAAGGCCTCCTCAAAAGCTCCCTCAACCAGCCCAGGCCTCCCAGCCACCTCCCAGAAGCCCCAGGCCACTTCCATTCCAAAGGCACAGACTGCCCGTGTGTGCCTGAGGGCCTGTTGGAGCCAGGAGACGCTATGGACATCCTCTGACCTGGGACAGGCACGCTTTCTTGTAAAGGAGCTGATAGAAAATATATTAGGCTTGGTGGGCCACACAGCCTCTGCCACAACTACTCAACTCTGCGGTTGTAGTGTGAAAGTAACCATAGACAACAGCATGTAAACCAATGAGCATGTCTGTGTTGCAATAAAACTCTTTGAAACAAATAGGTGGTGGGCCAGATTTGACCAAGTTTGCTGAGCCCTGAGCTAACCCATCTCCTCAGCCCAGAGAAGTGGAGTGATTTGCCCCAGAACACACAGCCCATCAGCGGTGATAGAGACTAGTCTCCTGATTCTCAGTGCTGACTCTGAGTGGCCTCACAGGGGCACCCAGAGCTGACTGCTACCAGGAACCCCAGGCCAGAAGCCAGAGAAGAGCCAGCTCCACAGGGCTATTAATGACAGAAATAGTAAATAATTATATGAGGACAGGAGGACTACATTACATTGGAGAATGTAAGTCTCTTGCCTCAGTCACACAGTAGCAAGTGGTGGAGTCGGTCCTGGAACCCAGGTGGTGTGGCCCAGAGCCTGCTCTCTGGCCCACTGCATATATGGCCAGCTGAAAATCAGGGTACTAATAGTTTCAGTGTGTCTTTAGCCTTGGGAGGTTGGCTTCATGCCCTGAGGTAACCCAGTTTAGCAGAAGGGACCATCAGGGCCTCACACCCACAGAAATGGTAATGGAGACCCAAGGCCAGAGCCCACCCTCCCCATCTACCCCTCAGCACCCAGGGTCACTCTCTCTGAAAACTCCTCTTGGCACCCCCTCTCCCACCCAGAGATGGCAGTGGGATCCCTCCACCCACTGGGCACCTCAGCTCCGTATTGATCTGGATTTAGGCATCTAGCGCAGTGCCTGGCACTTAGTAGGCCCTCGATATGCGTCTGTCCCACAAACTAGCAGATACATGACGTTTACTCTCCAGCCCACCCAGACAGAGGTGTATCATTAACTAAGACCTAAGAGACACGCACTCATTTTTACTCATTCCCTGGAGTACCTGTTGACCCCAAAAGTTCAAGCTAAAATCTACACGGATGACCCCTGAAGTGTGAGCTCTTCCCCCAGCCACCCTCCCCTCCTGATCCAGGCAGAAGTAAGTGAAGCCCTTCCACTCAATCTCCGCTCCTCACAAACCCAGAGCAGGAGGGCCCTTTGGCAAATTACTTGATTTTCTGAGTCCATCTCCAGATGTGTTCAAAACCAACCTTGCGGGCCAAAAAAATCAGTTTTCCCAAGTTTTCAGATTCAGATTTCCATATTGAAAATGACTCCTTTTCCTGTCTATTCCTTTCCTCTTTCCTCTCCTCACCACTTCAGTACAACATACGTCTCGTGGGCTCCCCTTCTTTCATTTACTGGAAGAGTAACAGGGATATAGGCTGCTGACTATTTCTGAGACTCAGTTTCCTCATCTATAAAATGGGAATAAGAATATCCACCTGCCCAGACAGGATCAAGTGATAGGCATGGGAAAGTTCCTTTTATTCTTTCTTGCTCATTCCAACTAGTTATTTATAAGCAGCCCCACTGTTGCCGGCCTATGCCCCAGCCGAGCCTGCTCCTGCCTCCCTCCACCCCTGTCTCCTGCTGTTTTCCTCCTGTCCTCCAATCCTGGAGCAGCTGCACCCAGAGGCCATGAGGTTGGGAAGGGCAGGAGAGGTGGGGCCGGGGAGGGTACTTCATGTAGAACATTCCAGGAGCCGAAACCCATTCCAAGTGGCTGTTGGTGGATGAGAGCAGCTGGAGGCCCAAAAGTGAGCTGGCCCCACCAGGGCACTGTCAGCTTTTCATCCACACCCTGAAGTGCATTTTCTGCCTCCCAGAAGAGGCTTTGCCTGGAGAGAAGGGGCCGCCCACTCCAAGTAAATGAAAACATGTGGGCGGGGGGAGAGGTAGGAAGTAAAGAGACCCCCCAGACCAGGAACTCAAAAGTTAAGAATTTCAGACCTTGTAGACCAAGCCACATGCCCCTCTCCTCTGAGCCCCCATTGCACCCTGTTCCTAACCCACTCAACACTCTCTCTACCTTATGCTGAAACGTCTGTTGGCGTCTCTGTCCTCACCAGACTGTCTCATGCGTCATTATACCCTCAGTGCCTAGCACGGGACAGGGCCCATAGTGGGTGCTCAATGAATCTGCACCACACAGCACTGCCCTAACACAGGTGCCATAACACACCCATCACCAAGGATCTCAGAGCAGGAAGAATCTCCGGGGAGTGGCATTTCTACTCCCATATCTTCCTTTATGCCAAATCAGTCCCATCTAATCGTCGGACAAACAGAACCTAACCTGAATGTCTCCTGTAAGTGTTCCTCTGGGCAAGAAGTTTCAGTCATTTCTTTCCCTGTGTCACCACTAGGAAGATATTCGTATGTTGACCCCCCTATGCACGGACGCAGGCTTTCTTCCGCTCCTTCACGAAGAAGGGTCCCAGTCCCCATAACCAGTGCAGTCATTGCAGAGGGGCGGCCTGCACATGCTGACCCAGCGCCAGCTCTCAGCCGTGCCCCTGACACGTCGTTTAACCTCCCTAAACGTCCTCATCGTTGCCATGGGGCTCCTACCATCTTCCTCTCAGTGCTTCTGTGATTGTTAAGCAAGACAATGCGCCGGTGACCCCCACAGGGTCCCACCCCTGCCTGCGGAACCGCACTCTGTACCACACGCCCGCTTGAGCTCCCTTGGTCCAGCCTCCAGCTCCCCTTTGTTCTCAGCCTCACCGACTTTGCAGTTCCTAGAAAAAAACATGCTGTTGGCTCCCATCCCAGGACCTTTGCGCAGGCCCTTGTCCTCGACACGGAAGCCTCTCCTCTCATCCCAGTTTCACCACGTTAATGTCACTCACCCTCACCGCTCACTGCTTCAGCCATCAGGTCTCACGAAACTGCATCCTTTCCCTTCAGAACACTTAGCTCAATAGTTATGTACTTCTGAACGACCATTGAATTCTGGCTCCTGTTCACGCACATGCCCCACGAGATTAGGAACCACGGTACTGCATCTCATTATATCCCCAGGGCCTGGCACAGTGCCTGGCACACAGTAGGCACACAAAATATTTATTGAATACATGAATCAATAAATGACAGAATGAATGGAAAGTACTTAGCACGGAGCCTTGAGCAGAGCAGACTCCCTTAAGGTCTTTTTCCCCCTCACTGAGTAGTTCTGCCTCTGACCCTTTCTCCTCACAGACATCGTTTTCTGAATTTCCCATCAAAGCGTTAGCAGGGCAGGCACGCAGAGCTTCAGACGGTCAGCAAAGAATGCGTGCTTTAGTCTGTCTGGGGAGGTGGTGCATGAGTCAGGAAAAACGAGAGCTGGCTGCCCACAGCCCCACTGCCTTCGCCTCACCGGCCGCACTCCCCAGGCCAGGACAGCAATTCCTAACCCCCACGCTAGAATCCCAGGGCACAGTGCCCGGACACAGGAGGAGGGCTTTGAAACGGCCACGTGACTAAGAGACAGGAGACCAGTAAGTCCAGTTTTGGCCCCACTGTCTCCTAACTGTGACCTTGGGCAGATGTCCCCACCCTTACCCCACAACACAACCCCAGCTCCAAAGCTGTGAAAAGGATGGGTGTGGCAGAGCTGATCCCTAAGGACTTTCCCCTCCTAACTCTGGGTCTCCAGGGCAGATGGAGGCAAGTCGAGGGCCTCGGGGCCTTGCAGGCTCTCACTCATGAGTGCAATGGGCAGGTCTCAGCTCAGTTCTACAGATACTCCCTCCTCCGAAGTGTCACCCCACAGTGGGAAACATAACAGCCAGAGCCTGCCAGCCTGTGGGATAATCTATCTCAGACCTTCCTAGTGGAAAGGGTTTGAGGTCCCACCAGTCTGTTGACGTCAGCAACCACGAGGAGTGTGGGTGGGCGTCGGAAACACACAAATGCTGGCTCCAGCCCCAGCTTATCCTAGACTCCTGTCCCTGTTGGAAACCAGCAGCCAGGAGCACACAGCAGCTCACCCTGTGCTGGAATCGGTTGCTGGGGGCACCTTGTTTGCAACTCCCAGGCAGCATTATGTGGTTGCCCGAACTCGGGCTAGAAGTGGGCAAAGCTTTATGGAAGTTCTAGCCATCTTACCTGGAGGATGGCAGATTCAGAGGGCAGAGCCTATGCCCGCCCTGGGGTTAGAAAATCAAGGTGGTAAGTGTAAAGAAAAGTGGGAAGTGGTGGACTTAAGAAAATCAGATGGATGGAGTCTTTAAAGAAACCAGGCAACATGGAATTAGGGCCCAGGTGACAAGTCAGAACATCTAACATGTCAGAGAGAGAAGGTGCTTCGGCACTCATCTCATCCAAACCCTTCTGGTGGACATGGCTTGAACTTTACCCAGATGCCACCAAACCACACACAAGCCACACATGCCAGCACCCCCTTCTTTTCACCTAATGCTGAGTCATCATTTGAATTCTGTTCCTAATAAGTTAAAGGCTTTCAACCAGATGACATAGCCCCTCTGTTTCATGGTGTACAATGTGGAGATCATAAGCTGAGACACAGACCTGCTCAAACTGTCCTCCTTCAAACTGTCAAAATTATTTGCATGGTGTCCAGATGCATAGGGGTAGGTCCATAGCTTTTCTGAAATCCCCGAAGGCATCTGAGATCCCAGAAAGACAGACTTCCTAACACCTGAGTTTATAAGAAACCAGGCAAGGGCTTCAAGAGGGCAATTCATGGCTTTAAGATAGTGGCTCTAAAATGGGGGTGACTGTCCCCCAGGGGAAATTTGCAACGTTGGAGACACTTGCATTGTCATGACTGGGGGGTGCTACTGGCATGTAGCAGTCAGAGGCCAGGGATGCTTCCAAATATCCTACCATGCACAGGCAGCCCCCACAGCTAAGCACTGTCTTGCCCTAAATGCCAGTTGTATGGAGGTCTGAGCTCTGAGCTCTGCCTGCGGTGTACATCCAGGAAAAGGAATAATGAGTGCCCTCACCCTCTGAAGGGGCTTGCTGCGCCCCAGGCAGGCTGGTGGAAATGCCACCAGGGTGGCAGCGGCAAGAGGGGCATTTTGTCAGCAAGGTGGCACCCCTAGTGCCTCCACACTAGCTGTGCCTGAACCCACGCTGTGAGCTCCTCCGTCAGGACTCGGGCAGCCTTTGGGGTGACAGCTCTCACCCGGGGGTGGGGAGCAGGCGGCTACGTGCCTGGTCACTTGAGACCTGTCCCCCAGCCAGCCACATCAAGCTCTGTGTGAAAAGCCATTCCCAGAGCCGGACAGCGGGAAGCAACACACAGCAAACCTGCACTTACCTTCCGAGAGCTCTGTCACCTCCTTCCCCTCATCCTCCTCTGAGGGAAGATGAAAAGAGAGGTGGGGAGGAAGGCAAGAGAGGCAGGTGATAAAGAGGAGAGCAAGAGCAAAAAGGAGAGAGAGAGAGATCAATTAACAGAGATTATTTCTTGAGAGAGAAAATGTGCTGAGAAAAGGGAGGTGAGAAAGCTGGGGTGAGGATCGGGCAGAGGTGACTCTCCACAAAGCACCCCAGGGTGAGGGGTAAGGTCCACCCTGACAAGACCTCAGGCTGCAGGACGAGGCGCCACTCAGGACACAGTTTGGGGGCCTCACTGTGAGGAGCAGCAGGCTCTGGCCCCCACAGTTCCTAGTGTCCCGGTCACAGCCCCTGACCCAGCACTTTTGTGGGCTGTGCCTCAAGCAAGAGTGTGTTCACCTGGTGAGGTGAGAGGCAGCCTCCACCCCCTTCTCCCTGGTGAGTCAGTGTCCCCGGTCATGCAGACACCTCCTGAGTGGGAGGCTGTGCCCAGTCATGTGTCCCCGTGGGTCACACGTGCATGCCATTACACTCCTACCTGGCAGGATCAGCCTTCTGGTGACTAAGGAAAAGAAGCCGAGTTGGCCACCAGAGCCCCAGCCCAGCCCTAAAACCAGAGTCTAGGGAGTAAGTTTTTGGACTCAGCCTGCTTAAAATGGCCACTCAGGGCCCAGGGCCCCCACTTTCCCCTTCCCTCACAGGAAGGAGAGGAGCTGGGAAATGTGACGAGGACATAGGAGATGTAAACTTGGGGTATGAGCGTGTGTGGGCATGTGTGCGTGTGTGTGGGTGTGTGTGCACGTGTGTGCACCTGTGTGTGTACGGAAGTGTCTGAACACAGGCATGGAGGAGCCAGGCTTCTGGCAGAGAGCAGACCAACTCCAGGGACACTGAGGCCAGGGCCCCAACGCTCCACGTCAGAGCACACGGTGACAGCGCTGACCCCACACATCAATGGGCAGAAAAGCTGCAAAGGGACCTCCCCCCCACCCCCAACCTCAGCATGGGCACAAACCCAGGCTGCCACCTTGTTTCCAGGAGGGTCCAGAGAACTTGCCACCTCTGGTTTTCTGATTCGGTCCTGAGGTTCTGCCCCACACCTCCCTCTGGCCTCCTCTACCACCTCCCGCCCAGCCAGCGTCACTCACCACCGGTCGGGTGCAACAGGATGTCCGCTGGGTTGTGGGGTTTCAGGCCCAGAGCAGACAGGGGTGTCTTGGCCAGACCTGGAGGGGAGCGCACTGTGCCAGAAAGAAGAGGGGAGACACAGGGAGTGAGCGTCGGGGTGGGGAGATGTGGGGTGATGAGGAGAGGCAGGATGGAGGGCCCCCAAAAGTGAGGGCATATTAGGGAGGGGTGGGCGCAGGAGAGGGAGCCCCAGCCCTGGGGGTGCTGCTGTGGCTCCACTGCATTTTCTTTTCTCCGTGTTTCTCCACATTAGTTTGAAGGGTAAAGGGAGACAGGATGTGGTGCCCTTGTCCTGGCCCTTCCCCTCGACCGTGATAAATCCTTCCCTCCCCTAGGCCCTTAGTTTCTTTGCTAAGGTCCCCTTACGTGCCATGGTTTGCAACATACACGCAAGTTTCTTTGGCTAGCTCTGACTTTATGTTATTTTTTCTTCCTTCCTCTTCTCACTCTCTGCCACACACATATAGTCTTTTGAAACCAGGCACTTAGATGGACTTAGAGAACCGAAGAAAATGAAGCACCCAGACAGTACCATCCTGTAAAGGGGAGATGGAGGAGAAAGAATCACCAGCAGAACCATGCCAACCCTGAGACCCCAGGCCAGCCTGTAGCCAAAGATCTTTGACCCCCAGCAAAGTGTGTCCCTTGCAAACCCCAGAAAGACAGAATTTCTCAGTGTGGGGCTCTGTGCCCCCTAAACCTCAGTGTTCTAGAAAAGGGAGAAGCCCGATCTCCACAATCCTCAGCCTAGAGCACCAACTCCCTGTGCAAATCCCAGCTCCCTCCCAAGCCAGCGTCTGGGTTAGAAGTGTCACATAACACACAAGGTCAGAAAGGGCTGTCAGGCTTTGTCCCACCGGCCAAGGACAAGGCTGGACTCTGAGCTGATCTGCAGAGGGGTTGTTTTGCCCAGTCACGAGACGTCTCACTGGCGGCTGCCACGTCTCCTAACACACCTCTGAGGGAAAGTAAAGAAATGAGCTCTGTTTCTCCTATCACAGCCATCTGAAGCCTGCAGAGGCCACAGGCCCTGAGGACATGCAGACCCATCGCAGTCCGAGGCTGCCTGCACCACACCAACAGCCTCAGCAGACGAGCTGTGGCCCTCAGCTGTCCAGGACCTGCACAGCAGTTCCAGACCCTCCCTGGCCCTGCCTCCCTTTTCCAACAGGCAGTGAGACCTAGAGGAAATGGACGAAAAACACTATCTCTCAATGCAAGTAATGTATATAACTTATTCGTGCACATGCAGGTGTGTTCATAGGTCCACGGGAATAGGGTGTTATTATAGGGATCCCGTGGGTGGTCCACTCCTGCACTCCAGCCTCACTCCGTCCTTAGATGCCCAACAGACAAATACAGCAGAGGGGACAACTGTGTCCACACATCCAGGCACGGGGTAGGTCTAGTCCTGTGTGTCTCTGTCCCTCCCTCTCTCTTTACACATATGCACAGAGGTGTCTTGCCATAGACGCTTACCAAGCACTTATTCATGTTTGTCAGACAAATGAATTTGAACATAATTAATTACGAAAGAATGAGCCCAGCCTCAGAGGCCACTGTCCATGGAATGACCACGATGGCTCTCCAGCCCCCAAGTCCGGGAGGCTTCTCTTGGTTACTCTCATGTACCTCCAGTTCCCTACTCGCTCATGCCCCTAGTCCCCAGGGTCTGGCCCTTTTGCTGAGGCAGACGAGTGGGCGGCCCCAAAACCAGACAAGGCTTTTGCTTCCTGAGAGAATTCCTTACATTTCTCCGCCTCTGTCCTCTCTCTCAGCCCTGTGCATGGATGAAACCTCTGACTTATTTTCCCTGCTGGGGCACCCAGGGCTGGCCAAGGGGAGAGAAAGAAGAATAGAAACAGAACAAGTGGCAAAACCCAACCCAAGCTCAGCCCACACGGCTTCTGTCCAAAACAGGGTCATGGCCAAGATCCTGGCCATTTGGACCAACAGGGAATCAGAGCAGGTATGAGGGTGAAGGGTAAGACCAGGGAGAGAGATTTCACAGAGTCATAAAAGGCCACAGAGCTGTCTCCTGAGCAGATTGCCGGGGCTTGCACTGTCCAGTATGGCAGCCACGAGCCACACAGGGGCTTTCGAGCACCTGCAGTGTGGCCAGTCTGAACTGAGAGCTGGAAGTATACCCCACACACCAGATTTCAAAGATTTGGTGTGAAACAAGAACACAAAATATCTCAATATATCATTACGTGGTGAAATGATAATATTTTAGAGCTTTGGGGTTAAATAAAACTTATTAAAATCAGTTTCACCAGTTCCTTTGTACATTTTTTTAAAAGATTGAAACACAGCTCATTATTATGTTTCTGTTGGTTCACCTGTTGAAATGATATTTAGGGTTAATAAACAGGAATCACTACGGGCCGGCCCGGTGGCTCAGGTGGTTAGAGCTCCATGCTCCTAACTCCGAAGGCTGCCGGTTCGAGTCCCACATGGGCCAGTGGGCTCTCAACCACAAGGTTGCCAGTTCAATTCCTCGAGTCCCGCAAGGGATGGTGGACTCTGCCCCCTGCAACTAAGATTGAACACGGCACCTTGAGCTGAGCTGCCTCCCGGATGGCTCAGTTGGTTGGAGCTCGGGCTCTCAACCACAAGGTTGCCGGTTGGACTCCCACAAGGGATAGTGGGCTGTGCCCCTGCAACCAGAAAAAAACAGCAACTGGACCTGGAGCTGAGCTGCGTCCTCCACAACTAAGATTGAAAGGACAACAACTTGACTTGGAAAAAAAGTCCTGGAAGTACACACTGTTCCCCAATAAAGTCCTGTTTCCCTTCCCCAATAAAATCTTTAAAAAAAAAAAAGAAATCACTAAATTTAATTTCTTCAGTTTCCTGTTCGGTTTTTAATGCGGCTATTAAAAAATTTAAACCACAAACGTGGCTTGTGTCATATTGGACAGCACTGCTTTAAGGAGAACCCTGGCGTCCAGTCACAGCTTCAGCCTCTTGCATGCCCAAGATGGCAGCCAACGTGAGTTCTTCTGGTGCAAGGGTCAGGTACTGGTGCCACGTTCCTCCTTCAGCAGGCCAGCCAGCCACCAGGGGAATGCACGGCCAGCTCCAGCTGCTCCGCCCTCACCCGCCTCCCCTCTCACCAGGGCAAATGCACAGCTTAGGCCAAGCCCAGCCAACCCAAACCCGGCCTCTTCCATCTCTACCAACCCGGGCTTCTCAAGGGAAGTCTGAGCCCTTCGTAGCCTAGTTCCATTACTGCTTTCCCACAAGGGCCTCCTGCAGCCCCTCTTCATGTCTCTTCTACCACAGAAAGGAACCCTGTCCCACTGCTGTGCTCATCTGCGTCTTCTCTTTGGGTGGAAACCTCTGCCCTTTGGGGGTTTGCGTCTCCCGTGAGCGCATCAGGGGTGCAGACTAAATGCGCCTGCCTGGAGGCCGAGGACAGGTGAGATGGGGACTCGGTCAGCCCGAGCGTTCTGGGCCTGTGTTTCCTTGATAGAAACTAAAGGAGGTGCCTGGATGCACACAGAAATGAGGGTCGGAAGCAAGAAGGTGAAGGGGTGTCTCCGAGACACACCAGCAAGTCACAAAGGCACCTTTTAGGATAGGGATGTTTCTGTGTGAAGAATGCAAAGACTCTCAACAACTAGGAAAACTCCATATGATGGGAGCCCAGGGGTCCCAGAGGCAGTCAGCCAAGAATCCTAAGATTCGGGCTGCCGTATCCTTAGATGTGCGAGTGTGGACAACAGAAAGGAAGAGAAGTGGGGGAGGGAAAGTGAAGTGAAAGGAGCCATTAGGGATGTGAAGGGGCAGATTCTGGCTCTGCCCAACTTGGCCAGCACCCTCCCCACCCCAAACCTGGGATACTTACACAGGCAGGGGTTAAGATAGGGGCCTAAGGGGATTCAGGAGAGCTGGGCATGGAGCTCTTACCTCCACTGGGCAGTGGGCTGGTCGGGGAGGTTCCCTCCATCTCCTCGAAGGCTTCCTTGTAGCTGTGCAGATGGGGCTGCAGGAGAAGAACAAGGGGAAGAAAAAGTGGCTACACTGGTGGCCATGACTTTGAGAAGGAGGCATTTCCCAGTTAACTAGCCCACGAAGCCCCTCGCCAGCCTGACCACCCACCGCTCCCCAGGTAAACAGAGGTCAAAGGGAGAGCCTGCCCATTCAAGGCCCCAACAACTCCTTGTAGCTGACAGAACAGAAAGTGGCTATTTTTAAGGCCATGGTCTGGCATGGATGGAACTCAGGAGAACCTGCCTTGGAAATATTTCAGAATAGCGCCAAAGAGAAGGGTCTGGGGGCAGGGAACTCGGGTCCTGGCAGAAGGCAGAAGAGAAAAGATGTCCAAAAGCCATTCATGCCCAGAATGACTCAGCCTGGATTTTATCGGATATGGACTATTCGCATCACAATCTTCCAGGGTGCCCGTTTCAAATGCAGATTCCTGGGCCCCATCCCAGAGCTAACATGCTGGAATCTCTGGACGTGGACTTGGGAATCTATATGTTAACAAACTCCCGGGTGGTTGTTGGGCTGAAGTTTAAAACCTACTGACTGCCTCACACCATGGAAATGTCTCAGAAACGCAAACATTTGGCATTGAAATTAGATCTGTGGAGAAAACCCTGTATCTAGAAAGGGCTTAAAAACCTTTGTCAGTCTATGTGGTCTGATTTGGAGTTTAGAGACTGTGGTCCCCTATGTCATACCCAAGATCCTTAACACCCTACTCAAGGGCGCTCTTTAGGAGTCAAGAGGGGATCTCAAGGTCAGGGTTAATGGAAGACCTGGGGCAGAAAAGCGATTTAGGGAAGGAAATGGGCTCCAGATTCCACACGCCAGAACCCTAGGGTGAGAACGCAAGGAGAAAAAATTACCGGGTTTCCTGACGCGTCAGTGCCACCCAATTGACCATCAGGTTCCTGGAGAGTTCAAGTGGGCTCTGCTACCCTCTGTGGCCCCAGGATGCAGCCCAAGGACTCACCTCTTTGGGCCGCCCTCCAGGATTGAGAGCAATGGTGAGAGCCAGCTCTGGGGAGACGCACTGGACAGGGGAACGAACCCCGGGGCTCCGGGGGGATGAGGGTTCTGGAGACTGGTTCTCATACTGTCCATCACTGGCCGCCCGCCTCCGAAGAGGGGTTGGGGGCTCCGCAGGCTGCTTCTCCCGAGCCTTCACTCCTGGGAGGAACGGCAAGGCAGAGAAGGCAATGAGCATATTGTGCGAGAAAAGATCGATCGGGCCTAATTCCCCCCAGAGAAGACAGCGCGAGCTCAGGGGCCATGCTGGCATTGGGCCTGTCTCCCCTCTGCACCTCCCCCTGCCTCCCTCCGGCCACACCGGGGGTTTCTCTGCAGGGTGGGGGACCTGCTGAGGCTGGGCTGGCCTTCACCAGGAATCTGCCCCGCACAGGGTTGGGGCCCAGAGCACAAAGGACTGATACAAGAAACAGATGTCAACTCTTTCCAAGGCCTGGAGGCAGAGGGCCAGAGCTTCCAGGCAAATGAGGGAAGGTGGAGGGAGGAGAGACAGTCTCCAAGGCGACTGATCAACCAACAAGCAACATCAGGCCCATGGGAAGAACTCCGGGAAAGAGCGAATTACGCACCATCTTACAAATGGTGCCCCCAAGAAGACACAAAGAAATGACTAAGTCTTCTTATAAAGTTCCTGGCCCCAGCTGGCCCCTGGAATATCGCTGGCCTTCTCTGGGGTTCCCTACCTTTATCCAGTGTAACTGAGAAACCTCTTACCAACGTCCCTTATGCTGGCCCCTTCACTACCACCCGCCCATTTTCTTGCCCCAAAGATGGCCCTGGTTCCCTCCCAACAGAACAGCAGGCAAAGAGCTCAAGCTATGTGTTCCATCTGCTTTTCTGTACTTCCTTCCATTCCACAGGCCTGGGGATATTGCTAACCCCACCCTCCTTCCTTCCCACTCCCTCTTCCCGCAGCTGGGCCAAGGCACAGAACCCACGGCCTCACTGAGCTGGCTCCATAATCCTAGAAAAACTTACTCCCCCAGGTCCCAGAGGCCAAGACCCAGCCTGAGGGCGGGCTCCTCGTCCGGATTATCTCGTACCTAGAGATTCTCAGCGCTGCCTTCACCACCACCCAAGAGCGGGTGAGGTGAGAGGAAGTGCCGGGACTTACCAAAAGTCACATGGGACTGGGACCCTGACCGGACCAGCCTCATGCCAGCACACCTGGGAACACTGCCCCATGGCACACGTGCACCCACACGCACACAAGAACACATCACTGGCCCCCAGAAATGTGCCAGTGCAGCCAAGCAGAAATCGCCCTCATTCACACTGAATCATCATCTATTATCCACAGTGGGGTCTGCGCACCCCAGGAGGCCTCCCAGCTCCCCCCGGCACAGCCACTGAGGTTGCCATGGGAAGCCTTCTTAGTTGTCATGAATAGCAGCCACCGGCTGCCAAGTCTGGAGATGGATGGACACCACACACACACACACACACACACACACACACACGCACGCACACACTCCGAGACACACGCTCATACTCTCCCATAATTAGAGGCCCTGTCTGGAGAGCAGCCGGACTGGCACACATTTACAAATGCAGAAGGTACCCGGGGGGCGGGGTGTTTCAAGTCTCCACTTTGGGCTCTTTATTATTCAGAGGCAGCCTGCCTGCCATCTCAACTGAGAAAAAAGAACCCAAATGGAGACCGTAATCTAGACTCACAGACTACTTAAAGCATCTGAGCCCCTCACCTGATAGTGCCCTGATTTTCAGAATAGAAAAAGGGAAGTTGCATAGTCCTAACCAGGGGCCAGAGGAAAGATGGGGCACGGATCTGAAAGGGTTGAGCAGCGTGGGGACTCTACAGCAAATCCAGGTCCCCAGCCATCAGAGAAGCAGCCTGCTTCTCCCACTACACCTGTGGGCAGCTCTGCCCTTAACCATGCTTCTCCTACCCACACCGAGCCCCCTTTCCCTCAGGCCTCCTGGGTAGCTCGGTTCAGGATTACTGCCGGTTTTGTTCCTAGCAAAAACACTAGAGAGAAACAGACATAGCCATTGATTTTCTAATAATAATTGTGACAAAGGAGGCTCCTTCGGGAAAGGCTCTTGGGATTTGCAACTAAGTTCATCCCCAGGGTTAACAGCAAGGCGTTAGGGGTGGTCTCAGTTCTGGCTCACCCAGCCCCACAGGCTCTGGCTGGCAGGTCCCTGCGCCTTGGCGACAGTGGTCAGTTGCCCTGTGTGGGATCTGATGTCTGCCCTTGAAAAGTAGGCCTGTTTCCATTTGAGGCCCTGAATCTCCCAGAGGGACAGAAAACCTTCTCCCCAGTGCGCCCCAAACACCTTCTGTGTTCAGTGCCGCAGACGGTTTCAACGCCCAGAGGGGAGTCTGGACTGCTGCTGGAGGGGCTTCCCAACTGTGGAGGGTGGGAATCCCTAGCACAAGGCAGCTGGACATCTGAGAACCATCTCAGCTCCTCAAGTCTCCTCTCCATTGCCACCAGATCGGCACACGGGAGCGTGTTCTGTCCAGCGGCAGGCAGATGGCCAGAATGACGCCCAGAGAGCTAGGGCACTGCTGAGGAGCCCCCCTCTGCAAAAGGGGAAAGACCCCGCATTCCAGTCCCACGGGACAGCCCCGCCCACTCCAGAGCACCCCACAGCACTAGTGACAAGCCAGGGCTTCTCACATTCTTTGAACACAGTGTCTCACTGTTGTCCCCCTTGGCAGGCCCAGATCTGCCCGTCAGTGCCTGGAGAGCCATGTTCCCTCTCTCTTGTCTTTCCCTACGGGAGGGGAGACAGAGCAGGGCAGAGGGGAGAGAAGAGAGCCCCATTGTTCCTCAGCCAAGCTGGGACGTCTGGACACAAGCTGACAGCCAGTGTCAGAGAGAGAACACCCCCCCCCACATCCTAGAGACTGACTGATAATAAAAATAGGCCTGCTCCCCCCACTACCCTCCTCCCTTCCACTACCCTGACCCCAGGCTTTCTCAGTCCGAGGCTCCATCCTCAATCTCTCTCGGAGCCTGTGTCTCTGTGTGCTCCATGCCCTACACACACAGGCACACATGCACATATACACATACACCCACTTGCGCACATACACAGCTTTCACCCGACAGGAATGGCGGGAGGTCCATCACCCTCAGAACCTCTACAGTCAGCCAGCAGGAGACCGCAGGGCCAGAGGAAACTCACAAAGAAAGGAGGAAAGAGGCATTGGAGGGACTCTGGAAGCTTTTGCTGGGAAGCCTCCAGCCCCAGGAGCATAAGGGGTGGGATGCCCCTAGCAAGGCAGTGGCCTTTGGAATGATAATGTGCTAGATTCAGAAGCTCTTTGTCGTCCTCTGAGGACTGCCCACACTCTGTGGGCACTGGGCCTGCCCCACAGCCTGCAGGACAGTGGTCACCTCAGCCCAGGGCCTCCACACAGGCTGCCAGATACGAAGAGAAGGGCGCCAGAACAGCCTCATTTTCCGGGGCTCCTCATTCCACCCCCTAGGACGGTGCTATGTTTCATGGAGCAGTAGGCTCCAAGCCTCCCCAAAAGTGGGCCAGAGCTGAGGCACTGAATCCCCTTTACCACACACACAAACACACACAAACACACACACTGCAAATTCTGGGGGCTGTAAACCTAACATACATCAATGAACACACTGTGGCAGAGCACAGCCACCCACCACCACTCCTGGGTCCCCTGGACAAATGCCCCCATGTCAGGCTTTATCCCAGGCCTTCCCTATACCCCCAGCCTGGCCACCTCCACCCCCACAGACCCAGCTCTTCTTTCCAGCCTTCCCATTTCCAGAAGACTGGATTCCTCAGATCCAGGAGGCAGGGCCGGGTGTCCAACAGCATGCCTGGGGCTCCGGAAGCGAGGCGATCCGGGAGGCCACCTGCTGGGCCAGGGCACCAGAAAGCCACACGGCGATCACACTAGCAGCCCCAGGGCAAGCCATGCCAGCTCCCCTCAGGACAGGCCCACCACCCCAGAACTGCCCCAAACCCAGGCCCAGCTGAACACTGCACTCCCCACCACTGGGCCGAGAAAAAGGTGGAGGGAGAGGACAGGAGGTGGACAGAGTCGTTCTGCTAAAGCCATCTCCCCATTGTCCATGGACGAGGAGGAGGAGGGTCCGGGAAAGCACCAGAGATTGCCATTGGAAGTCAACTGTTCCCACCACTCCCTAAGCCTTTCCCCGGAACTGCTCAAGGTCACAGCGTGAGGCGAGCCTAAGCAGCCTCTTCTTCCCGACCTGGGCCTCTGGGCTCCGAGGAGCAGGGAAAGGATGAGGTGACACCTTTCCCAGCCTAACAGCCTATGTATGGCCTGTATGTCCCAGAGACCGGGGCAGACGTGGTAGGCGACATCACCCTCAAATAGAGCAATGTGACCCTTGATGAAGAGTCTGCCATGATGGAGCACATCAAGGCACCGTGCGAAATACACACAGCAGGGCTGTGATCCTCCACTTTTCACATGGGGAAACTGAGTTCTGGGTAATAACGAGACTTGCCCAGGTCACAGAGGTGGTCACAGGCAGAGTTAGGACCATACCCAGGACCTCTGACTCTGGGCCATGGGTCCTGGAATCAGAAATTAGGGATGAGGTCACACGAGGTGCTCTGTCCCCAGGGAGTGCTGTACTCAAGTGTACACAGAGCAGCAGGAGCTGGGGCACCACTCTTTGTCTTATGTCCAGTGGCCCATGCAAAGCACAGCCTGGCTCCTGCTGAGGCCCTGGCCCAGCAGCCGCGATGGTCTGGCCAGGGTGGCCGGAGAGCTGGGCTGTCCCGAGCCCTCACTGAGCACTTTATTGCAAAGACCTACGTGTCCACGGTAAACCTGGAAGTTAGTCTAGTTACCTCAGATGCTGTTACCAGCAGGTAAGGCCAAGGCTAGAAGCACCAGTTTGTCCATGCAAAAGTGGGAGCACTTGCTCATGCAGAAGGAGGGAGAGAGGGAGAGAGGGAGAAGGGAGAAGTGGGCAAGGAGAGAGAAGGGATGCAGTGAGAAAAGGAATGGGGGCAGCGCAAAAGAGAATATGAAAGAGAGAGAAAGAACAGAAGAGGAAGAAGAAGTGAGGAGGAAATGGAAAAATGAGAGGAAGAAAATGGTCAAAAGTTTAGAAGGAATAGCACATGAAAAAGGAGAGGAAGAGAGAAAAACTGAGATATAACTCAGGTGAGGGCCAAGGAGCTATAAAGGGGGTAGGGGAAGGAGAGGAACCAACCAGAGAGGGAAGAAGATCGGAGCCGGTGGAGAGGAGGGAGCCGGTAGCTGACACTTTGCCCCATGCCCTGCAGTCTGGCGTTATACGCTGCCCACCCCACCCCAGGGGAGCCGGCAGGGAGGGGAGGCAAGCAGGAAGGGAAGGGATGACACCAGGCAAGGAAGGCACCACGCCCATGGCACACGTGACGGATGAACATAGGACACACGAAGAACGAAAGGGACGCGGCAATTAAACAAGACGAAACAAAACAAAAACAAAGAGAAAAATCAAGATTAGTTGATGTTTTGAGTCTTGGATCTGGCCACACACTGGAGGGAGGTCGGGAGGGTGTCAGGCAAGAAAAGAGGGCAGATCCAGGGTCTCGCTTCTCCCAAGCGCCAGTGGACCTGCTGCTGTCCGGCAGGACTCCACGTCCCTCTAATTTCTAACCCCAGCGTGGAACCAAGAAGGTGCCAGCCTGGGACCAGATTTCAATCCTGTTGGCCACACGTCATCAGCATGGCCCCACCAGGTCTGCTCTCCTCTCACGGTCACCTGCCTCTCCCTGGATTCAGCTGTAACTGCCAGTCTGAGCCCAAGGGTCATGACCCCTTAGCATCCAAGCATCCTTCAGCCCTTTGTTCTTCCATCACACCTACCTTCGTAATCCTCTTCTGTGGGAGCCACTTAGGATTTTCTACTCCTGCAGAAAGCTGCTGAGTACCACTGAAAAGTCCCTAAAACGAGCCTACCCGGATGCATTAGAAGGACCTGCTATGTCATTCTTTTATTCACCCTTGCAGACTCCCATGTCACCTTCACACACAGGGGCCTCCCAGCAGCCAGTATCCCCCTGGCCTGGCTTCCAGGGAACGACGCTCTTTTAGCTTTCCTTTACTTTGCCACAGCTCCATACCAGTTTCTTTGCTGGTTCCTCCTGCGTCTCCAACCACTGAATGTGTTTGGATGAGACTCCAGGACTCAGTCCTGGGACCTTTCCTCTACCTGTGACAGCATGCAGTGGCGTGTGTTACATGACATCCCCCTACTGACACTTCCCACATTTCTAAGCTCTAACCTCTCCCCTGAAATTCCGGATTCATATATCCCACCATCTTGGATGTTTTCTGTGCCTCTCAAATCTAACACGGCCAAAATCACACTTCTGATATCCCCTCTAAGCCGGCTCTTCTCACATTTGCACATTCGTACCCATCTCCACAAATAACAACCCCATCCGCTAGTTGCTCAGGTCAAAAACCTTCACTTTTCCTTTCTCTCACATCCCATGTCTAGTCTGTCTATAAATCTTGATGGTTCCACCTCGAAAATGTCTACAATCTGAGCACTTCTCACTATCACCACACATACCGTCCTGATCCATGTCAGCAGCCTCCTAACTGGTCTTCCTCCTTCCATCCAGGCCACATTGATCCTTTTAGAACAAGTCAGATGAAGTCACTCCTCTGCCCAAACCCTTCCCAAGGCTACTCACACCACGCCAAGTAAAAGACCAGGTAGGTTCTTGCAATCACCTGTAAGGCCCATGTAAGCTGCCCCCATCCCCATCGCCGCTCTGACTTCGTGTCCCTCTATCCTCCCCGTATCAGGTCTACTCCTGCGTCAGGGCCTTTGCACTTGCTGTTCCACCTGGCACACTCTCTCACTACCCAGAGAAGCCTTCCCTGACCATCCCATGTAAAGCGCAACCATCCACCCACCCTCACTGGCACTTCACTGCTTTATTTTATCTCTATGGCACTTATCTGACAGGTTATGTATGTATTTGCTGGTTTGTGTATTGTCTATCTCCACCTTGCAGGCAAAGATTTTTACCTCTTTTGTTGACCACCATTTTTCCAGAGCCTAGACTAGCATGTAGCACAGATTAGGGGCTCGAGCTGAATGCTCAGATGGGCCTTGCTCTCATCTCCTGTTTCCATGGTAGAATGCAAACCTGGGTTCTCAATTTAAGTTTCCAAAGCTTGACACCAGCATCTCCCTATATCTGTATCTATCCTTTATTATTTCATGAGAAGGTATCTCACTTCCTGGTTGAGCCTAAATTATCCTCCTGGGCTCTCAGCCTATCCCCACTTACCTCCTTAGAGACTTTATTCTACCAATGTATTTCTCTCTCTCATATCTTTTTCTTCTCCCTCTGCTCTCCATATTCAACCTCTCTCTTTCCCCTAAAAATATTCTTATGGTTCCCATATTTACCAAAAAAAACATATGTTCTCAATATCTTGCTACCCTCTTTAGGTACCATCTTCTCTCCTTTTAGCATAAAACCACTCAAAAGAGTAGTTGACATGCCGTCTGCACTCCCTCTCCACTCGCTCTTCAATCGCTCAGTCTGGCTTCTGTCACCATCACGCTACTGAACATTTGCCTTTCAGAATCACTGGGACCACCTAACTGGCAAGCCCAGTGCTTTTTTCTCAATCCTCATGGCCTTTCCACAGTGACGATGCTAACTCCCCACCTTCCCCCTGGAAACCTTCTCCTATCCTGACTTCTGTGAAGACCCACTGTCCTGAGCATTCATTCATAGTCCCCTGTACAGCCTCCATTCCCCTCCTGGCTAATTGGCCTAAATTCTTTTCTCCCCATGCCCTCTGACATAGAGAGCTCATCTATGCCCAAAGCTTTAAACTTCACCTTTGTGAGGATGACCCCAAAATCTATAGCTCCTTCTACTCTTTCAAGCTCCAATTCTGGGTGTTCAATTGCCTTCCATACATCTCCACCTGGAGGCTCCATCATCACCTCAAACTTGACATATCTAACCCTGAGGTCTTCATCTTACACCAAACTTGCTCTTCCCCCTATTTCCCAGCTTGTTCATGGGACCATCATTCTGCTTCTATGCATGGAGCCTCAGAATCCTCTGTGATGTCTCCGCCTCCCTCACCCACTACATCCAATCAATTTGTAAACACTCACTACTTGCACAGCATCCTTGGGTCCCTCTCTTCTTTTTCATTTCCACGGTCAGCACCCTAATCCAGTCCACATCACCTAGACTATCTAATAAGCTGCCACATCTCCAGCTCATAGTCACTACCATTTAGCATCCTTCCTGCCCACACCCACCAGGTAAATCTTCCTAAGCGACAGCTTGGCATACTCTCCTGACTAAAACACAGAAATGGCTTCCTACATTGCTGCTAGGTAAGATTTAAGCTCCTTAGTCTGGCATTTAAGGCCAACCCAAGGCAGGTCGCAGGCTACCTTTCTTGACTCTCTCACACACAGCCTACATGCTCTCAATCTACTCTATTCTTCAAACATCTGTATGCTTTCCTGTCTTCATTAAGAACTCTCTCTCTCTCCAATGACCCCATTCACTTTCAAAATCCTACCCATTGTCCAAGGCTCTGGTCAAAACCTACACTCAATGCAGAGCCCCTCTAATCTCTCTAGCTGACAGTAATATCTCCTTTTTCCTCACAGGACTTTCTCCATACCTCCCTTATTATGAATGACTTCATTTTAAAGTTCCAGTTTTTCCCCCTTACTAAACTCTAGATTCCTTAAGGATAAGATCCAAATCTTATTTCTAACTTGCATCAAAATTTCTCCCTCTAGAGATATCTGAGATCAGTCCAGTCACAGAATCAGGATTGTAAGATAACTTGATTAGACTCACCAACTCTGACTCTTATTTGTTTTTCTTGTCGTATTGCACTGGCTAGGACATCCAATACAACGTTAAATGGGAGTGGTGATAACAGGTATCGTTATTTTGTCCCTGGCTATAATAGGGATGTTTCTAATGTTTCACAAGAAAGCATGATGTGTGCTACAGATTTCTGGTACCTACCCTTTATCAAGTTAAGAAAACTACCCCTACATTCTCTGTGATCTAAGCTGAAATAAAATATAAGTGGGGGTTGAATCAAAGTGGAATGAACCAGGGAGATGGTACTGAGGTATGGAGGGCAGCCAAGGAGAAAAAGGCAGAGCTGAGAGAGAAAAGCCAGGAGAAACGAGATCAAGTTGATGTCCATGAAGGGGCTCTCCCTCACGTTAAAGCTTATGTTCCAGCTGCTTGCAGAAGCATGTAGAATGAGCAGAAAGAGGTGGTGCTGGAAGTCTATCGTCCCTGGCTCCTAGACTATTCTGCACATTGATCCTGCCTATATGCCTTTATCTCCATAAGCACTGCAGACACACTGAAGGGCTACTGAAGAAGCGTGCGAGCAGAACCTGCTGACATAAGAAATACTGTTCATGACAGGACGTGGACCAAAGAAGCCCCTTTGTAGCCCTGGAAACCAAATATAACTGTCCCCTCTATACATCTCATCCCTTCTCCTGAGTCACTCGCAGTTGGTGGAGGAGATGGGAGCAGAGATATGCGAACAATATCACCCCCTTCCTGACAAAGACTGAGCAGCTGTAGGATATGGAGGTTGATAGCCAGTACCATGGAAGCTAGTAGGAAAAACAAGGCTGAGGGGAGATGCACTACAAGAGGGACATCCTTCCTGGACCATTCAGGTATGGCTTCCTCTTGAGTAAGCTCCAGGAGAGCTATACGAAAGGGTTTTAGTAGGGGGAGGAAATTCATCCTGCTCCCCAGAGAAAAGGCCCCTGGATCCTGCTTATCATTAGGCTAGAGGGTCACTATTCCTCGGGCCACCACCCACCTCTATAAAATATTGAAAGGACCCCATCCCTCTCCCGTCAACAAAACCAAGAAAGAAAGCATCTCTTCTGACAAAGAAGTAGGGGAGCCCAGATGTGGGAGAAAGCAGAAGACATTAGCCCCATTTGGACCACCCCATGGAGCCTTTCTTTCACGCCTAGGGTTCCTGTGTTTTGATCAAAGGTAAAAACAATGATGTGCTGCTACTCCAGCTCTCCAGGAGAGATTAGCCCTGATTGCCAGTTTCCATGGTGTAAATACTTCCATTATGACCAATTTCAAGTTACCGATAGTTGAACTGGGGACTGTGCTCTGCTCTGAAGAATAGGAGCAGGACATCCATGCCCCCACACCCAGGTCCAGGGCCCAGTCCAACAGCCAGCTGGCCTACCCCCAGTCACTTCTCCAAAGCAACGTCCATTCTCAGGGAGGGAGTCTCCCTCCCTCCATGCAGCTGGCATGGTGACTCAGCTTCCCCTAAATTTAGGGAAAGGGGTGGAGGGAAAAGTCAGGTGCCCAGACTTTTCTTCTCCTCCCTGAGCTTCCACCACCCTGTTTGCTGAGGACCTTGGCACAACCCCCCACACCCACCCCCAGCACCAGTCTCTGGATCACCCCTGCCTGGGCTTTACCTCCACAACAAAACAAAACCACAGAATTTGCTGCCCAGTTTGGCTGCCCCAGTGGAATGGTCATAGGCTTAGGCCAGTGGGAAGGAAGGGAACCCTTCCTGTCACTCCCAACATGGCCCTGCACACTCTGCCGTTTCTTGCCTTTATTTCCCCATTCAGCTTTTCTGGTTGCTCCACTCTATCTCCTCTCTCCAGAAAGATAAGCACATTCGTGTTCTGATAGGAAATGAAGCTTCATTCTCAGTGACTGCTTCCCGTACAAAGCTGGTCCTAAAGCAAGGACTAACAGGACAGTTGGACAAGAAGGGGGACCTTGGGCTCCCCAGAAACAGAGAAATATCCTCAAAGGACCCAGCGGGGTTGAACACTCAGATGGTTGAACACTCAGATGGAGCTCAAGGGCTTCAGGATACCCTCTCAGGCTTCATTACGCCTCTGGGATGGCCCAAGAATGAATTCAAGTCTATAGAGCCTTCTCCATGCTTTCCCCAAAAAACTGAAATCTGAGGACAGAGAGCACAGCAGGCAGTTGCAGAGAGCATCTCCTCTCTGCCTAGAAAATCTATACTCTAGCCCCAAAGTCACCACCTCTAGGAAGTTTTCCCTGATTATCCCAGGTGGTAAGCCTTGATTTCCCCAGGCTCTGGGGCTTTGGTCCCCATCTCTATTGTATAACAGCACACATTGCACTCTGTTGGAATTACGACTGTGTACCTGTCCCCTCACTAGACTATAAGATCCTTGAGAACAGGAACTTAATGCCTATCTTAGAGCCTAACAGACAATGAATGCAGGAAGAGATGGCTAGTGGGTGGGCTCCCGACAGCCTCTTCTCTAGGCTAAAGCAGAGTCTGCTGAGGTGTGATGGCTGTGCCTGCACCTCCCTCCATCAAGACCAACCAAGAACAAAGAGGGAAGGTGCCGAGGGAGGGGATATCCAGCATTGATGGTCCCTGGGACTCTTACCTGCTACCCGGTGGGCCACCAAGCCTTCCAGGTTCAAGGGCTCCTCCTCTGGAGTTCGGGAAGGATCTGAAGTCCCCTCCTTTGGTGGGAGCTGAGGCTGAGCAGTGAGACCAGGGAGAGAGGCTGGGGGCTGCTGAGGCCCCGGAGGGCTGTGGGGGGTTGGAAGGAAGGCGGGAGAGGAAGAAGAGGAGGCTGGGCTCTTTGGACGGTAGCTCTGGTTGGGCCCAGCCAGACACAGCTGATGATCATAAGATGAGTAAGACCTGCCGGGGGGCCCAGACTCCAGGCGCGCCCGTGGGGCCGGCTCAGGGGTTCCCAAGGAATGCCCACTGGGGATGTAGCCAGATCGGGACTGGGTCAGTGGATGGGACTGGAAGGGTGAGCCGGAGAGGGGCTGGGAGGAGAGTGGGGAGGCCCCTGGCCAGGCCCCTGGGACACTCTGGGATTTGTGCAGGGGGGTGGCGGCCGCAGCCGGCTCCAAATCCAGCATCAGCATGTTGAGGGTTTCGATGGACTGCTCGATCTCCTGCTGGGAGGCTGCCCTCGGGAACTCAGGGAGGCCAGGCAGGGGGGTCTCTGCCAACGGCTGGGGACTAGGCCTGCTGAGCCCGAGACCCTCCAAGTGGGCTCTTTCCTGCTGGCGAGGAGGAGGGCAAGGCGGCTGCTGCTGCTGCTGCTGCTGCCAGGAATTGAGGCCCCTCTGCACAGCCTCCCGGCTGCTTCCTCCGCGGGCTGGAGCTGGGGGCAACTGGGGCTCGGTGTCCGGAAAGGACTGAGAGCGGAACATGCCGCTGGGGTCATGGCCATAGTGGGAAGTGGTCACTGGCTGTGGCCAGGCTGCGTGGGGGCCCTCCCTCTGGTAGCCAGCGAGAGCTTCCTGTGCGGAGTAGGAGGGCCGCATGGGGACCGTGTGGCCAGCATGGGCAGGCACTGCCCGGCTGGCAGAGTCGTAAGGGTAGCCCCCGCCATTGACCATAGGTTCCACAGGGTAGGGCTTGTCCAGACCATTGGTCAGTGGGGACAACGCCTCCGGGTAGCCGCCCTCACTGGTGTTGGTGATCCCGTCCAGGGAGGACAGTGTGCCCATGCTGCCCACACTGTGCCCGTCCTGGTTGGGCAGCTCATCGTCCAGGATGTCTGTCTCCCGCTCCGATGCCAAGGCACTGCCGTTGACGTGAACCTGGGCTGGGACAACATGGCGACCAGAGGAGGGTGCAGCAGAGCCCCCCGCTGGGCGGGACCGGAGATGCTGGGTGTGGTACATGACACCTGGCTTCTCTCGCTCTAAGCCGAAGCCACTGAGCAGGCGGTCCAGCTCACGCTTCTCCTCAGGACTCAGGGCAGCAGGCGCACTGGCGGGCCCAGGGGCAGGCTCATCGGTCTTGTCTGTCTTGGTGGAGGCTGTGGAGTTGCCCGAGTCACTGCTCACAGAGAGGGTATGTTCCACATGGTTGGGGGTGGCCGACAGGGCAGGACGCGTGGCATTGACGGCCCCAGTGCTGCCATGCAGGGAGTCCTTCTTCTTCACCTTGGCATACAGGCTCCCGTCCAGTGGCCCCTGGGTATGTCCCACAACCTCTGCAAGAGACAGAGCAACAGACAGCAGATGTCAGTGGGAAACAGGGACATATTTTATTCTCCTGAAGGAAGGAGTAAGAGCTTCCATTCCCTGGATCCTAAAACCTCCTCTCAGCACCCTGAGATACAGCTGAGGTGGCAGAAAGGCAAAAAGACTAAAGGACCCCTACCCCAGGCTTTTGGGCAAAACCCATCCCAATACCCAGCTTCAGAGCCAGGCCACAGAGCCTAAGATTGGGCCAGAGGTGTTGGGGGCCAAGATGCTCCAGTGCAAAGCCTGCCTCTGACATTTCACTAGGTCCTAGGAGTGCTGGGCCAACATGGGGCTCAGCAAAGCCAGCGGGACCCGTGTCAAACGGGACATACTTTTGCTCTGAATGCTGGGGCCCATGGGAACTTTGGAAAGGGGGTCCAGGGGCCAGGGGGAAGCTTATTAGGGATCAAGAACAAAAAGCAGAGGTTTACATCAGGGACAGGTGTGCCCTGTGTCATTTTATCTACAGACAGCGCTGAGGGCCGCGTGAGCAATACTTTCTCTGAAAGGAAAAAGTGAGTGCTGGGTGGCTTGAGGCCAAAGGGCTGACTCAGGAACGAAGAACTTCCCCACCCAGAGGAACTCAGTGATTTCACACCCTGTACAGTCAGCAGCCCAGCCCCTAGCCCAACACACACACACACACACACACACACACACACAGAAATCCTGACATAAAGAAATCCAGAAATACACACGCCAATCAGTAATCACCCAAATCAAACACCCAGAATTCACCCAAATCAAACGTGCTGGTGCACTCTTGGGGTACACCAGATAGGTGTCCCCAGTCAGAAAGTGTGGATATGAATATGTTAATAATAATAATAATAGTTAACATGCAGCGAGCACCTATTATGCACCAAACTCTTTGCTATGCACTTTACACATACATTATTTCTAAGCCTGAGTCAGGGAGTATTATGCTTATTTTAAAGACAGAAAATCTGAAGTTCTGAGAGGTGAAACCATTTATTTGCAGATACATAGCACTTGGTAAAGCTGGGGTTTTAAATCAGAACTAATTTAAGACTTAATTAAAACTCAGTTACAATCAAAACTAATTTAAAAGCAGAACTACTCAATCAGAACTTCAAAGAGCACACAATTTTTATTATCCTATGCTGACTCTAATAGCTCACACACATACACACACAATGGAATGAACACATAAAAGGCAGCAATGTCCCAAAATAAATACTTAAAATTTAAAGCCACAAACATTTCAGAAAAATACAAGCTCCTACGAGGTCCAAGGATCAGCCCTCAGGCCAGAAGTGGCAGCCTCTAAAAATAAACACTCATACAGCAGCCCACGGCCAAAAACAAGTGATCAGACAACCACAAAACAGGAACATCCTGATGGGCACACACACACACACAAACCACAGGCCAACCAAATGACATCACCATCGAGCCAGCGCGAGGAGAGATGCCCGACAGGGCACATCGTCCACCCACACATACCCCGGGGGCTCTGCCCATTCGCTTAACTCTCCAGAACCATCTCTCTGCCCCCGAGTTTTCCCTCAGGCTTTGGGACCTCAGCCAGAGGCAGAATCTAAGTGACATTGGGCCAGAATTTTGCCACAGTGGCCCAGAATTCTCAGAAATGGGGCTGGTCTGAACGGAAAAGGTGTTTTGGCTGAGATAGGCCTGAATCTCCAATAGCCTGTGCCGTATGTCAGGATCCCTGAAAGCTGCTAAGAGGCAGCTGCAGGCATAGCTGCCTCTCCCAACTCACCTACGAGCATCCCTAAAGGGTCGACATTGGCAGATGACAAAGCCTGCCCCTCACGCCTGTCCCTCCCAAGAACTAGATGCGTTGGGACACAAAAGAGAAGAGACACCAGCTGACTGTTTCCAGGGGAAAAATGTATTAAAGACGGGAGGCTCTCCTCCACTCAGATTTCTGAGGAGGGTTCTCATAAGATGGGTCCCTCACACCAGTTAGTGGGAGTCTGAAGAGCTGTCTTTCCTTCTTACTGTGCCTGGAAAGCTGCTGGCCCTGGAGAAAGCAGGCCCATTCCTGGGCCCTGGTCCCACTCAGCAGCCCACACCATGAGATGCCAGAGTTCCTCCCAGGCCAGGGATCTCCTCCATATCCTGCACCCCTAATCCCCCAAGTCCATGCTCATATGGCCTGGGAAGTGGGGAGAGCAGCAAGCAAAGGGTGCAGTGTCCTCCAACCTCCCCATTTACACTTATACAGAAGACGATGAGAAGCACTGGGTCCAAATCTGAGAGTACTCTCTCCTTCTGGGAGAAAGCACCCACTCCGGCACCTCACTTGGGTTCATAAAAGAAAAGCTTTTGGCAAAAGAGCTAAGAAAGCATCCCCGAGGCCAGGAGGGAGAATTCACACTGATCGCCACCACCTGATATCCTGGCCCTTCATTGATTTTAAAAACGTCAATATTAAACTGGTTCTGCAGCGTAATTTAACCCCGCATGGGCTACAGTTAGTAGCAACATCAGGAACGATAACTGCCGGGCCACGAAGGATTAGCAAGAAAATCGAAGAAGTGTAAATTGTGTAATTAAATCCTGTTTGCTCAATACAAATGGAAATTCTATTTCTGTCCTCAAAAGAAGAGCCCAGCTGCTCCTGACCGCCCAGTGCTGGCCACATGCTCCAGGCTGTTCTGCAACCTTCACTGCTTGGCTTCCTTGGCATATCAAGGGGGGAAAGAGGACACCCAGGCCCCTCCCAGGTCTATCCAGCCTGCATGAGGGCTCTGCTGAAACCCCAGCAAACTGCCAGAACCTGCGGGGCACTACCCCTGCTCCTCCCCTCGGAGCTGAAGGGAAGTGCCCCCCACCCCGCTAACTCCCCCCCCACCCCGTTGTCCCTTCCCCCCACCTGCTGCCCCCACACCGGTGCACATTCCTTCTCCCCATCTACCACAGCCACATTAAGAGCTATTTACCGGGACCACAAAAAGCCGGAACACAAGGTCTGTTTCAATCTATTAAAGCAGGAAGGACAAAAGAGAGAGGCGGGTAGAGCAAGAAAGAGTGAAATAGAGTGCAGAAGGAAGAGGGGGGCTCAGAGGGGGTGAGGACTCAAACCCTGGGCCACCACCAGATCCACCTCGAAGTCCCAGCAGCCTCCAGGGGATGGCCAGTTCAGCTAAAACCATCTCAGGTGAGATGGAGCTGGACACCCAGTGTGGGGGGGGGCAGCGGGTAGAGGGAGGAACCTGCCTGTTTGGGGCCATGGGTACGGCATGGATGACATTGGAATAGAAGAATAAACGGCAGGGGAAACACAAGTCACAGAGAGGCCAGGGTGGCGGCTCCCAGGTCCCAAGCCTGGGCCAGCCTGGGCGTCCTGTCTCACGGGCTGTCTCCCTGCCCCCTTCTCTCAGGAAGTTGAGAAGCCCACGGTCTCTTCAAGACCCCACTTGCTTTGTCTGCATATGTCTCCTCGCTCTTCCCAGCAGCTGCTCCAAGCCCTGGACTCCACCCTTGACACTGAGTTTGATTGCACCAAGGGGCCCTAATCCAGATGTGCGAGTCATGCTTTTGGAAAGCTCTGAGGAAAATCCCCAGCTGACTTGGACGTGGACCTGCTCCCCAGGCTTCACAGTACAGACCAGGATGCAGGAAAGCAAAGCTGCGTCCAGTCCACACACTTAAAAAAAAAAAAGAAAGAAATAAACATGGGATGCTAAGATAATTTGTGTTTAGGGTTTAGGGCAATTATTTTCTAATTTTGATGGTCATAAGAATCTCCTCTGGGGATTGTTACAAATGTAGATTCTGGGGTCCTAGGTCCAAAGATTTTCACTCATAGGCCTGGGGTAAGGCCAAGAATTAGTACGTTAACTAACTCTCTGGTGTCCTGGCACATACCTGGGAGGGTAACAGCTTGACAACCCTGATCCAGATGGCCAGCATTTTGAGCTCTGAGGTTAAGGACCCCCGCTTCCATTTATAACGTCAAGTGTGATGATTTCATTTAATTTAGAGGTCAGGACAGACAGCCCCACCATGAAGAATAATGGTACAATTTGGTTGACTGCAAGAAAGAAGTCTCCTTTGGCGATGAGGCAACGAGGAGAGACCCCTCCCGGTCCCAATAGCAGGCCTGTTTTGAACAGTGACTGATTTATTAAGGTTTGCAGGATGGGGCCCTTCATGATTAAAAAGTCCTTTGAGTCCACGTCCAGCAGAATAACAATTCATTAAAATACATTACCCAGAACAGTGATGACCAATCATCGTGGAGGAAAATCAATGCAGTGCCAATAGGAAGAGGCACCGTGCCCACTGCAACAGGCAGTTTGGAGGCAGACAGAGGCCCCGGCAGGGCAGGCGGAAATCCAACTCCTTAAACGTGGGAATGGGGCATCAAAGGCCACAGGTATCTCGGAGGTCGGTGAACTTTGACAAGCACTGAGTCTTGGCCAAGAGGCAGCCAGGAGCGCCAGTTCTGGACATGTTAATCCTTTCACCACAGACTCTCCCCCAACAATGGAGGGAGCCAGGCTGGGGCTAGAGCTGGGGCTGGTGAGAGGCAATATGGGAGGCAGAGGACGGGGCTGGTTACCAGAGAGGCCACAGGGGTGTGCTTCTAGAGAGGAGACAGAGAGGAGGCGCTCCCTCCTTCCTCACCCCGAAGCCAGACACACCCATTACTCAGAAGGATGGTCTCCATCTTAATGGCCAACTCAGCTTGCATCAACCGCTTAACCACGCAGAGCCTGGCCACACAGAAATTCGAATGCATGCTTGCAGGTTTGCTGAGTGATAGGATATAGGATTCAGGAGTGAAGTACCTTGAGCTAAGTCTGGAACATCCTCCTCTTTCCATTTCAACAGCTCTCATCACCCAGGGTAAAGCCTTGTACCCTCCTGCTGGACACTCCAGACCTTTTATCATCTGGCCCCTGCCTGCCTTTTGACGCTACACCTTCACTATCCTTAATACGCCAAACAACCCCCCACACACACGCTCTACTCTTACTATTTGTATGCTCTTTCTGAACCTGTACCTCACACATGCTGTTCCCTCTCCTGAAAGGCCCTTTCTCACCTTGCCCCCAGAACCCCCCATCTCCCTGGCAAACCTCTTCCTCCTCCTTCAGGCTCACTTTGAACTTCTCCGGGAAGACTCCCTTGGCCTAACCCCTTTCCTGCCATCCTCCAGACCGATAAACCTCTTCTGTGTCCCCACTGCCCTTTGTAGATGTCTACTGTTAACACTGGACAGTCCATGTTTGTCTTCCCCACTAAGCTAAGTGCTCCTTGAGCAAAGGTCTTTGTTTCTCTCTCTCTCCCCCAGTGCCCAGACGGTTCCATTTACAATGTGGTCTACGTGAATAGTGCCCCTTGGAGTTCAATACATAACCAGCCTGGCTATACAGAATGACCCTACAGAGTGCCATGCCTGGCCCACATTAGGTGTTCCATAAACGCTTCTTGCATTACATTAAATAGCCCAGAAAGTTTTATAGTGTCTTGTCAGCTACTGAGATACTCTTCCATTGCCACCCAGAGAAGTGAAAAATCAGAGGTTCAAGGTGGACCACAAGCTTCTCCCAAAGGGAAGAGAAAAGAGAGGCACTGCAGCCAAAATTTCATGGAGAAGGGTATTCTACAGAGTTAGTAGCATGGGCTGGGCGCAGTGAAAGTCCCTATAAACTGGCTGAGCCAGAGCCCACCCCATGGCATTCCCACAGGATCCCCAGCCACACGCCTCTCCAGTGGACTTTAACTCTCTTAGAGGCCAAGGACCCCTTGAAATAGCTGATTAATTTCCTAGATTAATTTCCTTTAAAAAATACACAAACACAAATTTTGCACATAATTTCAGGGGGTTGATGGACACCTCAAAGTCCATCTATGAGCCTTAAATTAAGATGTACACATCTAATAATGCTTCTTCTGGAGAATCCCTCTCTGTCACCCAGGACTTCAGAAGAATGTCAGGATCCATCCAAGAGAAATGGGAGAACAGAAAGGAAAACCTTCCAGCTAGAAGAGCCTGAGAAGGGGCCCAGCCCAGAGCAACCCACTGGGTTTTAACCAGCCCTGGGGAGGTGTGGTGTGAAGAGGGAGTGAAGCTAGAGAGAGCTATGGGGAACCTCAGCCCCATGACTCAAGCATGACCTGGGGTTCTCCTGAGACACCGTGGCAATGGCGGCAGGAACCTCCTGTGGCCCAATCTGTGACAGTCCTGGTCTCCACCCATGCGGACCTCCCAATCCACAGCCATCCAGGGACTGAGGCAGCCCTTTGTTCCCTGCAGCTTGCAGAGAGTTTTAGACCTTCTCTAAATGGGATTGGGCTTCCTGAGAGGCTCTGAAGATTAGCAGAAGTACGGATGGAGGAGAAGTCCCAAGTCTCTGAAAGGGAACCACACAGAGGAGTCACGGCCTCTGAGGGGCAAAGAGGGCAGGAGACAGGTGCAGCCCAAGGCTCTGGGTTCACACTGGGAAGTGCCCACCAATGCCACACTGACCAGCATGGGCCTCGGGCCCTGTGCGCAGGGACAGATGAGCCCAGGCTTGGCAAACACACCTGTCTTTCTTCCTGTTGAACAGCACTCAGAGGGAACCCACTGTGTTTTCAGAGCGTGGACAGAACAAGATTTTTCTCAGGGCTGCTCTCAATCTTTTCACAGGTGGCTCTGTCCCCTGGAGAAGTGACATCGGCAGTGTCACCCACAACCCCTGCCTCTGTGGGCCCAGGGAGGGTCAGTGGCAAGTGCCCTACCCCTGGCTACCTCCACCATTCTGCCAAGGCCAAGAAAGAAAGAGGGAGGCACGAGGCCCAATGTCCAAATGGAACTGAATTTGGACATTCAGCCTGCGGGCCTTGCAGATGGAGCAAGCCAGCACCACTGAAATGGAAATGGAAAACAGAGCCCCTCCCACTGGCACCTCCGGGCCCTCTGGGCAACAGAACTAAGATCTGAGAGGGCCCGGGAAGTCAGCTGAGCCAAGAGTGTTTTAAAAGCCATGGGATTTTTAGAGCTGAAGTATCTTAAGGGGTCAGTTCATCCACTGCCTACCTCTCATATTATAGGAGGACAGTGAAGCTAAGGGGCCCCCCAACCAAGGTGACCCAGCACAGAGGTGCAGAGACTCGCCTTCCTGCCTCCAAGTTCAGTGCTCTCCCCTCTTCAAGGTGAAGGTCACTGGAGGAGTCTGGGAGAGGGGGACTCTCCAACCACCGCTGCAAACCTCACAATATAATATACGGGGCTTCAGCCAAGCAATGATGATGGATGTGTCCCCAGGCCCTGCTCAGGAAGGACCCACAGTACTTTACACAGATACCGTCTTCTTTGAATTTCTCCAGAGAGAGGGAATAGGGCCAGAAACCCTGAACATGACCTTTATTTCAGACCCAAGGGACCAGGGCCTGGAGGGTGAGTGACCTGCCCGAGTCACACGACAGCCCACGACCTTGCAGGGCCAGCCTCCTGGCCGTCAGGCCCCATGCCGGCACTACAACCAGAGCCTAACACTCCCACTCCCTGCCTCGGCCTATCCGGGCACCAGATATCACAGACACTCAGGACAGTAAAAATAGCTCTGAGCCCACAACAACCGAAGCCCTTCTCTGCCAGGCCAGGGCGCCCGCCTGGACACTCAGAAATCCCTGGCCCGGGGATGGCAGAGCCGCCAAGAGCCGCGCCAAAGTTGGGAGAAAGCCATGACTGGGAGCCCGCAGGAGGCTGGCGGGCGAATGGTCAGTACAGGGGGTGCCACAAAGCTCAAACCACAGAAGTTGGTGGGGGAACGTCCTGAATAAACGTCCCGCTGGGAATGTTACAGGGGTGTCCTTGCCTCTACCACATTCCCTCTGCCCACCCCGTTCTCATCCATCATGAACCATTGCCCCAAAAGAATGAGGCTAACTCAGACACACTGCCCCCCACCAACTCAGTCACCCCTCAGACCTGAGTTGGCAGCTCTTACATGTCCCAGCGCAGCAAGTCCTGGCAAGAAGCAGCTATGTCCACTGCGTCCACCTCCACAGGCAGTGCCTGTGGCCACTGCCCGGCACAGCAGCAAGCCCTTTCCCGGTCCAAGGCAATCCAGGACACAGAAGCCTCCACCACGCTCTCCCTAGACCCAACAGACAGCCACACAAGGACACACACAGGCAAGAAACAGCTGCCCCGCAGACACTTACCCTCTGGACGGACAGGGAGAAATGAGAGGGGAAAGAACCACTCTGATTTGATCTCCGCTCCTTGTGCCTCAAGTTTCAAATCATTCCTACATGGCTGCAGCTCCCAGTGCTGTCTGTGTCCTACTTGGGCTCACTGGGCTGTCAGGGGTGGGAGGAGCAAGGCCGCCCGCCGGCCCCTGTACACATACCACACCCTCGCTCTCCTCTCCTCTCTCCTCCTCTCCCCTACCCCGCCCACTCTGCCTCACTCTGGCTTGTAGGAAGCCAGTGGGATAAAACTCTGTCTGTAATTTCAGCCAGCTGGGTCCCCAGGGCTTCACTTATCATCCTGTAGCTATGCAACTCTTGAATGACATCACAGTGGCTTCCCAAGCCCTCCACACGAGTGCGAGTGCGAATCAGCCGGCTCAGCTCCAGCCCCAGCTCCAGCTCCAGCCCAGTTCCAGCTCCAGCCCCAGCCCAGCTCCAGCCCCAGCCCCAGCCCAGTTCCAGCCCCAGCCCAGCTCCAGCCCCAGCCCAGCTCTAGCCCCAGCCCAGCTCCAGCTCCAGCCCCAGCTCCAGCCCCAGCCCAGCCCCAGCCCAGTTCCAGCTCCAGCCCCAGCCCAGTTCCAGCCCCAGCCCAGCTCCAGCCACAGCCCCAGCCCCAGCCCCAGCCCCAGCCCCAGCCCAGTTCCAGCCCCAGCCCAGTTCCAGCCCCAGCCCAGCTCCAGCCCCAGCCCCAGCCCCAGCCCCAGCCCAGTTCCAGCCCCAGCCCAGCTCCAGCTCCAGCCCCAGCCCAGCCCCAGCCCAGTTCCAGCTCCAGCCCCAGCCCAGTTCCAGCCCCAGCCCAGCTCCAGCCCCAGCCCAGCTCCAGCTCCAGCCCCAGCTCCAGCTCCAGCCCACTTCTAGCCTCAGCCCTAGTTCAGTTCCAGCCCCAGCTCAATCCGAGCTCAGTAACAGCCCCAGCCCAGCACAGCCTCAGAAAAGTCCCAGTCCCAGAACAACCCCAAACCGGCCCCAGCTCAGCCCCAGTCCCAAATCCATGGAGGCTCCAGTACCCAGAGGAGAAGAGAGAACCTGGGAGCAAAGCAGCAGGGATGCAAGGGAGAGAGAGGAAAGGGCAAGAGATCCTAGGAGGGTATTGAGATTTATTTCCCCAAATTTTTCCACATTTTTTTCCATTCTCAGCAAATGAAAGGCAGAACAGATGACAACAATTTTCCAGCTGCTGAACAATAAGGTGGAAATCTCTTTTTTCCCTCTCTCCCCCTCCTTCCCCTCCACAGGGCAGAGTCTAGGAGCCAGGACACTTCCTTGGCTTATAAAAGGCTGGCGGTAGGGCGGGGGGGGGGGGGGGGGGGGGGGGGGACCTTTACTTCCCAGAGGTCGTGGCCATGAGGCCTAAACAGAGAGGCTGGGGTGTCACTCAGGAAGGCCTCGGGGAGAGGGACAGGAGCCCTAAAACGAGATCATCAGTACAAAGCTTTGGATTCCGGCCCAACAACTTGGACAATTTTGGAGCCCTGACTTTGGAAAGGGCCAGTGGGCTCTGGCCCAGCAGATTGATCTGCCAGGCCACCTGAGACACCTCCAATTGACCGGCGATTGGTATTTAGTTTGGTCCCATCTGAAAACCATGAATGACAGAGAGAACAACTTTCCGAGTGCCAGCGATGTTTGCCTTCACCCCCAACCACCCAGGTGTAAAGCAGTCCACACAGCCAAAATCCACACAAGCTACCCAAAGTCCCCCAGGATACTGGTGTGCCCTAAAAAGGGCCAGAAGTCAGTTCCTAGCTGATAACAAGACACCAAATCCCAACTTTCATTTGCAATGTTGTTGGCGACTTATTTGCATATCAATTGAATGTCCCATCCTAACTCCCAGAGTTGGTAGGAAAGGGCCTGGGGTTTGCAGCCAGGTCAGCGGGGAGACTTCAGTGCCTGGTCTGTCTTTGTCAGGGCCCCAGTTAGTATACAACCCCACCCTGCTTCTGAAGCCACCCCAGCCTGGTGTCCAGCTGAGCCCCGGGTCCCTTTCACACTGCCAGCACCACTCTCTAGATGCTTCTTTTGGGAAATAAAGAAGGAAAATAAAAGGAAGAACAAAAATGGTACCCAGTGCCCTATAGGCTGGCTCCTGCACTATCTTAACTGCATCTTCACTGATGAGATGCAGAGGCCCCCACCCAGTGTCAAAAACTTCAAAGAAACCATAAGAATGGGCAGCAGAGAAAGGGTTCCACGCCTCAGGCTTCAAACTGGGGGCAGGAGGACTTCCAGCTTTCCAAGTGCAGGACTGTGTAGGAACACAGCTTGGACAAACTATTCCTATCATCCAGCCATCCAATCATTCTAAGCAGAAACACAAGGAGGAGAAAGGCCCAGGTATCCAGAGTGTCAAGGTTGTCAGATGGGAGAGGAAGGAACTCAGGGTGGGGTGCGGGACTGTGTGGGGGATGGAAATGTCCACAGGATCTTCTCCCTTCCTCCCAGCCCAGTGGAAAGGAAAGGAGGCAGACCAGGAACTCAGAGCTATAGGGGCAGGGCAGGTGCTGGGCACCGCTCACATGGCCCCAGCCTTCCAGGGTCTCCGCACTCCCTCCAGAAGGCAGTGGACACGGCCCAGCTCAGAAGTGTGTTTCCTGAAGGTAGGACAGGAGCCGGAGTGCCAGAGGATTCCTCAGGAAGGGAGCTGTCAGCTCCCAGGCAGATATCCATGTGGCACAAGGTTTGGGGGTATAGCCACTCACCTCCCTCTTGCCTCTCCCCACTCTTATTGCCTCCTCGGGCATGGATACCATCTTTAGCAGTCCTCACTTGGGAAGGATGGAGGGAGAATGGGGAAGGGGCCCGAGTTGGCTTGGGGAGCCAGGAAGAAGGAGACAGTAACCAGAATGGGGCAGGCAAGTTAACTATGTGCCTGCACTTCAATGCACGTTCTCTCATTTGCTTCCACAACGGCCTTTCAAGGTAGATATCATCGTGCCCACCTTCTTGATAAAGAGACTGAGGCTTAAAAGTTGCGGCTTGCTCAAGATCACGTTGGCAGCCTGATCTGAAACCCAAGTTCTTTCTACTTCCCATGGAGGAAGGAGGAACAAAGAAGGAGATGGAGGAGCAAAGGGTAAGAGTCTAGACCAGGGGTGTCTAAACTTTTTTCCACGTTTTTCACCAAGGGCCATATGCGGTAAAATGCACAAACAGCCGGGCCACTCACTCAAGGTGAAGTACGTATTGCCTCACCTGGTTTATTTAAGTAAACTAAATACATTTTTGGAATTTGCTGCGGGCCAATTAACAATGGATTGCGGGCCGCAGTTTTGACACCCCTGGTCTAGAGGATCAGACAGGAAGAAGGGAGTGGAGAGTGATGATAAAAATCCCAATGCTGGTTTGGGAACAACTGGCCCAAAAACCACCATCCTAGTGAGTGCTGTTCCCATCACAGTGGTCCCCTGCGAATTGCGTGCATGTATCCCAATGATACTTCCAGGACTCCTGGCATTTCTGGAAACTCACAGAAATGGTTCACAATTCACACAGTGAACCCATCTCTGCACTTAGGGTCAATCCCCATTCTCAACCCCAAACAGGCCCATTACGTACCACACAGAAGTACTGGTTACCAAACTGTCCACGTAGTTTTAGAATGACAGCTCCCATCACTGCTGGGAAGTGTGTACTGGGGTGGAGGTCACATGTGGTTCTGTGCATAAGGGTGGGTGTACACAGAGGGCTCTGTGTGGTTCTATGCGGGAGTGGGCAGATGTGTCAGTGTGGCTGGGAGATGTGGGTGGGTCTCTGCTCCCTTTCCCAAGTGGGTCCATCCGTGTGCATGAGTACAAGGAAGTTCATGGAAGCATCTCCACGGGGGTCTCCTAGGCAACCGTGTGCAAGCTCACACATGTGAGCAAGGCGGGCCAGGGTAGGAAGTCCCTACTACAGAGGGACAAGCTGGAAGTGACTCTCCTGACCCACAGAAGCTACAACACCATGGGGTGCAGGCCTGGACAGGAGACTGGAGCTCGGGCACCACCCCCAGGCTTCTTTCTATCCTTGTGTCACGTGAAGAGTGGCTGCCTGGTTCTTGAAGGTTCTCAAGCAGTATATTGACGGGGTGTGAGGGTGTTGGTGGGGGACCGGGGGAGGGGGAAAAGGAGGCAGGAAGGAAGAAGGAAAGATCTGAGAAGCTTTGAGCTTTCATATCAAAATCTGATCTCACCGCCCCTGGAGAAAGAGAACAAACATCAAAGAACACTTTGCTACTAACAGTTTTTTTAAAGCAATCAAAGCAACAGAAGGCGAATATCTCCGACAAGCACCAGGACATTGACTTGTGAAGATGTAAAGACTGGGTCAGGGATGAGAAAGGCAGTCAGAACTCCTGGCCTCCCCCTACCCACAGCTCTGCAGCCACTTCCCGGAACACGGAAGCCCCTGCCTGTGACCAGAACAAACCTCCGGGGGGGTCAGAGAACAGTCCAGCAGGTCTGCCAACTGGGGCAGCCCCTGTCCCTGCAGGGGAGTCTTGTGGGTGCAAATCATGCTTGGAAGGGGCAGACAAAGGGAGGGGCAGGAAAAAAGGAGTTTGGGGCCAGACGCCTGAGTCCCCTTTGCCCACAGAACCTGCCTTGTCAGAGCCTCTGGAAGCACCTTGTTCTCCCACATCCATGTACCATGGTCACTTGCCTCATCTAGACTGATGTGTGGGGTAGAAGGAGCTTCCTCAACCTCAGGAAAATCCCGTAGAGCCACTAGTTCCCCTTTCTCATAGCCCTCAAAGGCGAGACATTTCAGGATGGAAGACTCCACCCCTCCTGCTGCGGCTGAAACCCACTCTCTCCAACGCTGCTTGCACATCCCTAATCGGCCACAGCACAGTAAATAGACCTACAGAAAGAGTCATCTGGCAGCGACAGCAGTAGACTGGGTGTCAAGAGGCCAGAGTACTAAGGAGTGACCTTGGATGGACCTCAGTTTACTCCTCTGTGCAATAAGTGCAACTGGATGATCCCTGACCTCCTGGCCAGCTCGATGCCCAAGGATCCAACTCAGAGAAGATGTCTGACCAGGCACTGTCTGGATCCCAGATGCCCTGAACTCTGTGGGCCCATTTCTCCTCTCCTGCTTGGTCCTGCCTCGGCGGCTCCAGGCTCCAAACATGTCTGAAGCTATTTCTGCAGCAGCCACAGAGCCCCATGGGGGGGCTAGGACAGAAACAGTGACTTACAGGAAGTCTAGAAATACAATGCCAGGCTGCAGAGGTTCCGAGAGCCGTGCAGGGCAATAATGAGCCTGATTTATTTTCATCAGTGAAATACCGAAACCCAATCTCTGGAGCAAGCTGACCCAGCAGACGGCGGAGAGCTCCCCACCCAGAGCAGAACGAGCTAGATCACAGTCTCCCAGGTCTCACCACTGGGGCAGGTGATGGAAAGGGACAGAAGGGGAAGCCAGGACTGGCCAGCTGGGCCAATGCGGCTCCAGGCCCCTCGGACTGGCCTCTTCTCACCCTGCCACTGGTTTGCCAGGGTCTCCAGGATGCAGGCGCAGCAACGGGAAGCGCTAGGCAGGTGGGCTTTCCAGTTTAACTCAGCCCCTTATTCTCAGGGAACTTCAACTCCCGGCTGCCAGGTCCACATGCCCACTGGCACGGGGCAGGAGGGCAGAAAGGCAGGGGGCAGGGCTCCTCAGACTCCTGCCCTTGTGAGGCCATGGCCAGAAATGGTGGCATCAGCATCCAAGCTCTACATCTACCTGGCTGTGCAAACATTGGTAGGTTCCTTAACCTCTCTGTACCTGTTTCCTCACCTGAGAAACAGGAGCTAGAATACTCAGCTCACAGGAGTCACGAGGAGTAAAGGAACTAACGGATACCTGAGAGCAGCCTCTCACTTCTGGGGGGGTGTATAGAAGGGGAAGGTACATTTTCCTCCTGGTCCCAAACCAAATTGCTGGCTGGCAGTGTCCATTAATACAACCCTTATGGAGGCCAATTTGGCACTATCGAAATTATATATACATATATTCTTCCACCTAGCAACTCCACTCGTAGAAATCGTTCTACAGACAGACTTGCACAAATGAAAATGTTGCATGTACGTGGCTATTTGGTGCAGCATTTTTGAAAACAGCAAAGACTGGAAACAACCTAAATGTTCGTGTTACTTACATACAGTTACATAATATGCCATTAGATGAAAAAGCCCAGGGTACAAGCCAAATCCTTACAATCACTACCAGAACTTAAGTGATCTGGTCCCCATTATCTCGGACCTCATCTCCTATGACAACTTCCATGAAAGTCACACTGGCCCCTTTGCTGCTTCCCAAACATCTCAGGCGGGCTCCTGCCTCAGTACTTTCGCACTTGCTATTCCCTCTGCCTCGGATGCTCTTCCTCAGATATCGCTTGCCTGACTCCCTCACCTCCTTCAATTCTTTGCTCATATGTTCCCTCCTCAGTAAAGCCCAGGCTGACCAACTTTTTAAAAAATTTCAGCTCGGCACTCGACACCCCGCCCCACTCCCAATCATCCTTATTCTGCTATTTTTTCCCCAGAATATTTGTCACCTTCTAACATGCTTTCATTTACTTATTATGTCTTTTTTTAAAAAAAAAAAAAATGTTATTGTCTGCCTACTTCCACTAGAACAGAACCACGACAAGGGCAAGGGTCTTTGTTTTGTTCACTGTCATATCCTCAGCCGCTAGACTAGCTACTGGCACACAGCAGGCACTCAGTCAATATTTGTTAAATAAATGAGTGACTATTACTGAGGACAGTCCATGTACCAAAGAGCACAGGTGATGTGTTTTTTCCTTTTTCTTCTTCTTCAATAGAGCAGATTCAAGGTTATACCTATAATCACGTCATTCTTACTCTCCTGCATGCTGATATGTTTTCTCACATGGAAGAGAAAGAAGCAACTTGACCGCTGCTTCAGAAGTCACCATGTCCCACAACCTGGCCATCACAAATGACTGGAGCCAGGGAGGCAGGACCTGTGGAGTCCAGACGCTGGGAGCTGGCCTGGCTCTGTCCCTGTCTAGCTACACGTCCTCTCAAATCTCCCAACTCTGAGCAGAGAGAGTGGCTCATGGGAATGGAGCCTGACACTCAGATGATGCCAGGGAAAAGGTTCACACATACACGTGGCTCTAAGTGGCAGGACAAGAAAAGGACTTGTGCCAGAGTCCCGGGTTCAAAGTCCAGCCCAACAACGGGGATGGTCAAAAGGTGAACTGACTTACACTCAGGCAGCATTGTATAAAGTGCCACCCAAGGTCAGCTAGTGGCATCAGTAACAGCTAACATTAATTGATGACTCACTACCGTGTTTTCCCGAAAGTAAGAATTACCCGGAAAATAAGTCCTAGCATGATTTTTCAGGATGCTCGTAATATAAAATAAGCCCTACTGTATTTCCCTGAAAATAAGACTGGGTATCATATTAATTTTTGCTCCAAAAGATGCAGTAGGGCTTATTTTATATTATGAGCATCCTGAAAAACCATGCTATGGCTTATTTTCCTATTTTCGGGGAAACACAGTATGTAAGAGGCACAGAGCTAAGCACGCACAGATTACCTCATTTAATTCTCAGCTCTATGGGAGAGGTACTATCCTTGTCCTCAGTTTACAGGGGAGAACACTGAGATGCAGAAAGCCTGAATGATTGCCCAAAGTCAACAGAAGGCAAGAGGCAGAGCTGGGGCTTCATTGCAGGCAGCCTGAGTCCCAAGCCCAGGCTCAACCACTGGTGCCTCTACCATCTCCCAGGACGTCAGTTTTGTGGCTTCTGAAGTCACTCTAAGACACAGGCTGCCTGTTACTGAAGGTCCGTGAGCTCAGTGCCGCAGGCAGAATTTTAGAAGGTCTCTCGGCAGGGAGAGGGGCATAGAAAGAGATTTATAGGGGGATGAGTCATCCAAGAGTAGCTGGGGATGTAGACAGAGAAGAAACATGAAAGGAAAAAGGACTGATCATTCTCCAAATCCCAGATTCATTAAAACCTCTTCCCATAAATGGCTCCAGAACGGTCCAGTGGACAGAAAGCAAGGCCTGGGAGAGTGGACCGAAAGGAAAGGGCTCTGCCACCTAAAAAGAAGTGTACCAGCTAGCAGGCAGAAGTGGGCAAGACACAGATAGGCTCCAGGGACACGATGCTGCCTCTCGAAGGCTAATACAGAGAGGGGCCTGCAAGCCAGGCAAGGATAATCAGTGAAGGGGTTAAACTTTGCCAAAGAGCAAAGCAGCCTCAGCTAGCACCTAGGAGCCAGCCCCAGGGAAACTGCCCTGGAGGGAGAAACAGGGCCAGGGCACAGACTCCAAAGCCAGGAGGAGTGCCCAGGGCCTGACCAGGTCTGCAAGGAATAATCCAGAATAACCCAGAAAGACAACCCTCAGCACTGAGGGCTGGGTGCTGTAAGCCACACCCCCCACACACATACCCTCTGCCCCCCTCCAAAGCTGCAGCAGTGTCAACTTGCCCCACCTGGAGCTGCGAAGCTGAGTGGCAGGGTGGAGTCCACACAGACTGAGGAGAGGAAAAGCAACAGGCCGCGCACGTGTGCTCCCTGTGTGCCCAGCACTCAGCCACATCCATCGGGCAACAAATCCGGACTCTTGGACGGTCCCACTGCAGGATTTTGTGTGCCATCTTTTCCCTTAATCTCCTGCTTCATTCTCCCCTCCTGGGCCCCGTGTCCATGGAGAACAGTCACATACGGGAGCCAGTCAGATTTGATTGCTTTGCTTTCCCCGCTACTTTCTAGACTTTGAGCAACGCTGTTACGCCACTTTTTGATTTGAAAAACAATGCCGTCTTCAATGTCATCTGCCTCCCAGGGCCAGGACAAATGCAGCCCCTCTGCAAAGCCATCCACCTCTGATCGTGGCCATTCCCAGAAGCGTCTCCTCTCCTGAGAAGTCCTGACCCTGGGCTGAGATCCTTCTCCATCTGGCTGTGCATGGGGGTGGAGGGTGTGCTCCCCTATCTTGCCACCCCCACTCCCCCCCTTGTCTGCAGACAACTCCAGGGCATGACTGTCCATAGCACCAGGACTAGCACTGTGCCTGCCACCTAGTAGGTGATCTGTATTTGGGTAACGAAAAGAGAGAGCAAAGGAATGGAAGGAGGGAGGGGATGATGGGTGAAAGGCAGGTTTCGTTGGGTAAGAAAAAAATATTTGGTGAACGGAGGCTTGAATTTCTTTTCTTGGACATGGCTAAAGGTGGTATCTCGCTCGGGGTCTTCCCGGGTCCAGCTAACTTGCACTAGTCTACAGGTCTGGCAGGAAAGGAAGGAGGGAGGGTGTTGGAGGGGGAAAGAGCGAGCGCTTTACTCTTCCCCTGTTTCGAGCTTGATATTTGAGCATGAGGAGAGGGCAGACTGTGCCACTCAGGCCACTGGCCAAGAGCTCTGCGTCCGCTCTGAGTGTAGCTCCGGCCTTCCAACCTCCACCTGATGGAAGAGATAACGGAGGACCAAAGGCACATTCAATCAGGAGGGTATTGGTTTACTGAATGTTCCATGGGCAGACACTACTCCCCAAGCCTGCCAGCCGCCTCGCAGAGCAGGGCCAGCTAAGGGTCCCAGGGCATCAGGACAAGCCCCGCCCTGCCCGACGAGGAACAGTGCTAAGCAGGTGGCGGGCAGATGCTGGGTCACTGGTGTCATCTTCTTCACCCACAAGGTCCGGCTGACCTTGCACTTGAATTCTCAGCACTCCGATTGTTCCAGGTCAGGACAGGACTCACCTCTGGCAGGAGGAGGAGGTACTCAGATCCTCCTCAAGAAGACATTCTATCCCCACCTCTGTCACTATCTCTAAGTAGACCATCCACACTGAGACCCCTCTCCCTTGTTTCTCAACACCTCTGCCCAAGGGGGCCAAGAAGACAAGGAGCCAACCTCCTTGCCACAGTTGATCCAGCCTTTTACAATTGGGAAGTTCTATCAGGTTGCTAACTCACACTCCTTCTGCTGTAGCCTAAGCCCTTTGTCCTAAATGACGTGATAGAACAGGGACAGACAGAGCTTTTAGTAGCCGCTTTGAATTTCTCCCTCTCTGCCCTTTCCCCCACCACCCTGAAGTCACAGACCAGAAGGGCTGCCCTCTCCCACAGCCAAGCTAGGATTTCCCAACAAAAATCAGTTTGATGCTGAACTCCAGGCTCTCGACACCGTGCTTAGAAAATCACCCTCTGCTCAGAGACAAGGGGAAGCTATGTCACTCCAGCATCCTAGGATCCTTTGAGTGAATTATTTGGGCTCATCTGCAGTCTTGCGCTCCCCTCTCTTACTGGTTCCTCCCACATCTTACCCCAAAGTTCAGAAGGTAAGATTGTCAACCTTATGAATGTATGTCAAGAGCAGGCATTCACCATGGTGCACGGGTGTTCTCCCAAAGTGGAGGCAGTGGGGTTCTCCCCACTGCCTAACTGCCCCACTCCCAACCCAAAGGGTCTACCGTGCCGCTGCCCTCCCTCGGGCTGTCTGGCCCCTGGGGACATGAAGGGACACACACAGGCTGTGCAGATAGCTGAGGAAGCTGGAGGCAAAACTCCTGGGCTTTTGTGCTGCTCTGCCATCCAGGGAGTTGAAACCAGCCTCCCTTTTTGTGTGATGGGGCAGGTTTTCTACGAGTTCCAGGGCTGGAAGAGGTCAGACCAAGTAGCCTAAAGCAGTTCAGGCGATGGATGCATAATCTCTGAGATGAAGATCTAGAATGATAGGAAGCGGTGCGGATCCCTGACTCTGGCTCCTGGCCCGTGTGGGAATCCCGCCTCCACTATTTACCCGGGATATTACCTTGGACAAGGCCCTTAGTGTCTCTGTTATTGCCTCGGTTTGCTGACCTATAAAGTAAGAACTCTGGTTGTAACCAGATGTTCATATGGAAGCATTTGGGTCTCTGTGTGACAGAGGCCCCAAGAAAATGAGTGCCACATTCCAAAATTGGCCTTGCAGAATGAGATGAAGAAAGTGAAAGGACATCAAGAAAGTGAAAAGACAGCCCACGGAATGGGAGAAAATATTTGCAAATCACATATCTGATAAGGGACCTATTTCCAGAATGTATAAAGAACTTATAACTCAATCAAAAAAAAAAAGGAAAAAAGAAAAGACAAAAACCCCAATTTAAAAAAATGCAAAAGATGTGAACAGGCGTTTCTCTAAGGAAGATATATAATGACCAATTAACAAAGATTTCACCATCATTAATTCTCAGGGAAATGCAAATCAAAATCACAATCAAATATCACTTTACGCCCACTAGAATGGCTAGAATACCAAAAGAAAATTACAAGCGTGGGGAAGGATGTGGAGAAATTGCAATCCTCATACATTGCCTGGGAGGAACGTAAAACGGTACAGCCACTCTGGAAAAGCAACTCGTCAAATAATTAAACACACAATTACCAGATGCCCCAGCAATTCTTCTCCAAGATATCTACCCAACAAAAAATGAAAACATAAGTCCATGCGAAACGCTGGACGTGCATGTTCATAGCAGCTTTCTGTAAGCACCCCGAAAGCGGACGCCATGCAACGATTCATCAACTGATGCAAATATAAACAAAACGCGGTATGACCATACATGGGGGACCATTCGGCAATAAAAATGAAGCACTGACACAGGCTACGACAGGGAGGAGCCCTGAAAACACGACACTAAGGGAAAGGAGGGCCACACAAAGCCACATACTATGTAACCCCATTGACATAAAATATCCACAATAGGAGATCTATGGAAAGGAGATTGGGGCTGGGGTGGGTTGGGGACAGAAATGGGGAGTAACTGCTAATGGGGAGGAGGTTTCTTTTGGGGTGGATGAAAATATTCTAAAATGAGCTTATGGTCCTGGTGGTACAACCCTAAATACACTTAAACCCATCAAATTGCACACTTTAAACAGGTAAAGTTGTGGTATTAAATATATCAATGTATTATAATTGTATTATATATTAGCTGTTGATTTTTTTAAAGAGAGAGATGTTTTGTGGCTCTAAACTACTACCCCTACATATATCCATATCAAAGGAGTAACAGGGTCAGCAAGTGGGAGTCTCAGAGGAATTTTGGGGACAGTGTCGTTTTTGCTGCAAGTACCACCTGCGAGGGGCTTCCCATCATCTCAGTGAGCGTCTGCCGGAGCACGGAGAACATGCGAGATGGAGCTGGGCTCAGGCCTGAAAGTCTGAAGGGTGAGAGGCAGGCCAGGGAACAGCCTCAGCGACCTCAATCCCAGGCTTTGCTGAGGCTAAGAGTGCTTAAGGGCTCCTGTGGACCAAGGGGAGAGAGAGCCGGCTGGGGCTGCCTCACATCCTGTCCAAGAGGGCCACCTGGAGGGCCGAAAGGACTCTAGCAGGCGGAGGCTGGAGGGAGCAAGGGAGGCCTGAGCCGAGGCAGGGTCATGAGCATCTGACAGCTGCCACCACCCACTTGAAGGAAACAGTGAGGAAAGACTTATGGGCAGTTGGAGGAGGTGTCTCCAAAACACTCACAAAAGTGCTGCAGGGGAGAAACAGCATCTGATGCCTCCAGAATCTTCCACTGGCAAAAAGCTCAGAAGTCGTATCATGTGTGCCTCTGTCTCTACACAGAGTGTACCTGTGCAACCTCACAATAATCCCAGACAGGCAAGAATGTTCTGATCCCGTCCCTCATTTCCTCTCTTCCCATAAGTCAGGAAAATAGAAAACCTACTGAAACACACACACACACACACACACACACACACACACACACACACACAGCTGGTAGCCCCGTAGGAGCTGACAAGGGGAAAGCCCTAACCCTGGATAAAGTACCAAGGTCACGGGTACTGGGTATATTTATTACTGACCAAAGGATCTTTTATTACCTGAGAGTGACCAGAAAAGGCAAGGGACTCACCCTAATGTGATTCAGGGGCAGAGGAAGCAGAGGACAGATTTAAGGGGCAGTGGTAGATAAAATAAAGCGGCTTTATAATCACATCCTACAAGTTCTGCTTGTTCAGCCTAGTAGTTACATAACAGTAGGTACCTATAGGTCTTTTCGGAGGAGTACCCAAGGGAACATACAGTCTGTGGTGGTACCTGGAACAGGGCAGGCACACAAGGCTAGCTATCATTTAGCCATTGTTCTTTGTCATCATTATTGTCATTATTAGGGTTTTAGAGCTAGAAGACCCTTTGGAAGCCATCCTCCTCAATTCACTGATAAGGAAACTGAGAACCAGAGAGGGGAAGTAACTTTTCCAAGGTCACACAGCAAATTGGCGCCAGAGACAAGTCTCCCGACTCCTAAGAGTGGGGCTCCCAGAACAGCCATCTATAGATGGTTCCCAGAGAGTAAATGAATTTAGGGGAATGTGAGCTTTTTCTTAAGAAGAGAGCTCCTGTATACATTCAAAATCACATTTCTATCTTCTCTCCTCCAGTACTTTAACAATAATAATGATGGACAAAAATTATTGCCACCAGAGTACACACCAGGCACTTTACTTGTCACATTTCACATACATTACACCTCACTGAATCTTAACAACAATCCTATAAGTAAGTTATTGTTATTGTACTGACTTTAGATAAAGTATTTGGGCCTCATAGAGGCAAAGTGACTTAACCAAGGAACATAGTTATAAACCACAGAGCGTGGAACCAGATCTTCTGGTTCTAAATCCCACAGTCTTACTCCCTATAGTAGAGATGAGTCTGTTCCAACATTATTTCAGCTTTCCATCTTCCATGTACAACTTTCCTGCCCCCTTGGAAGTTAGCCATGGATGTATGACTTGTTTTGGCCAATGACATGTAAACAGAAGGAAAGTGTGTCACATCCAGGCAGAAACAGCATGCAAGTCATCATGTCCTCTACCCACTGCTGTAGCAATGATGGAAGCATCTATGAGATAAAGCCATCACTAGCCTAGAGTAGCTAAGATGCACAGAGATCCCTGCCAACCTACACTAGACAGGCAGTATAGGCAAGAAATATGCTTTTGCTGGGTTAAGCCACTGAGAATTTGGGGCTGTTTGTTCCCCTGCAGAACCAAGCCGCTCCTGAGTGTCATGACTACTGAGCTATGCTGCTTCGCGCTCCACATTCATGAGTTGGGAAGGTCTGAGAGGGAAGCTCAGCAGGTCCACCTGAGCTTCTCACAAGTTATAAAAAGAAAGAGTAATTGCGCTCAAAGAAATAGAAAGAATCACTACTCCAATCCCCTCATTTTACAGGAAATAAAGGAGATTTAAAGAAAAGGAGTTACCACGGACACCCAGAATCTAAATATCCTGTCTCCCAGTCCAGGTCTGTCTGTCTCTCCAGGTCTCTCCCCTGTTTCTCTCTCCTTCTCACTTTCTGTGTGTTTGCTGTGTCTCCCTCCCACCCTACCTCTTTCCTCTCTCTCAAAAACATTACAGAGAATTCTTGGACAAGTCCAGCGTGTGAGCAGTCACCACAGACCGGGGACTCCTGGCTGCTGTCAGGAAGGCTCTTTCCCAGCGGAGGCATAAGAATTTGAGGAGGGGGTGAGCACCCTGCAGAGCAGGATGTTCCCCCCCAGGAAAGGGAAATGCCTCTCCTCGTGGATCCCAAGGGTTGAGAAGCTTGGGCACAAAACCAAACCCCCTTGCCATAGCCGCTGGCTCTAGTGGGACTGCCCACAGAAACAAAAGAGGCTGACAGGCATTGCGCAGGAGGGGAAACCCAGAAGTGGGGTGGTTACCAGCTCCCCGTGTTATCTTCAGCCAAAACAGGAGACTTGTCCTTTTCTCCCCCCGTTCTTTCTTTTGGCCTTGAGCCAACTGCTGCTTTACACAGACAGCATTAGCCCCTACTCCCTAATCCTCTCCTAAGGTTGTGACAAACTCTAAACAACTCAGTGTCGAAGGAGGTCAGGGAAGGGTGGGAGTGAATGGGTGGGCAGTGAGGCGATTCAAGCCTCGTCACCCTTTGGGCTTCTTGGAGGCGCAAGGCAACCCACAATCCCTTGGTGTGGGACTTGCTTCCGAGAAGGCTTGCCTAGAACACTCTGGAGGAATTTGGAGACAGCTCTATGCAGCATAGGCAAAAACAGAGCCCCACTCCCACCCACGGGGAGGTAGGATCTGGGCATGGGGCTTCAGAACTCAGGCCAAACAGCTAATGGGGCTTCTGGAGGCTGCGAAACGTGGTGTCAGCCAGAGCGCTGAGCTGGCAGGCTCCAGACCAAACTGGAGAAAGACAAAGACAGCCCGAGAGGAAGAGGCTGCTGAGGACGAGACCACTCTCCTCTTCACCCACCCTGGGCCTTTTCTTCCTCCCCACTCAGGACCAGGCAACCGACTCTGGGCGACTCAGAAAACTCCTTCCCTGGTGTAATGGGCTGAATTGTGTTCCCCTCCCCCACACCCGGCCCCCCACCAAAAAAAAAAAAAAAAAAAATTCACATGTTGAAGTCCTAGCCCCTAGTTCCTCAGAATATGACTATATTTGGAGATAGGGCCTTTAAAGAGGTAAATAAGTTTAAAAAGAAGTCACATGGGTGGGCCCTAATCCAATCTGACTGGTGTCCTCATAAGAAGAGGTGATTAGGACACAGACATGCGCAGAGAGAAGACCAGTGAAGAGACAGGGACAGACAGCTGATGACAAGCCAAGAAGAAAAGCCTCAGAAGAAACCAACACTTTCAACAGCGTGGTCTCAGACTTCCAGCCTCCATAACTGCGATAAAATAAACATCTGTTGTTTAAGCCACCCAGTCTACAGTACTTTGTGGCGGCAGCCCAAGCTAAGACATCAGGCCGTTGGGTTCACCAGAAGGAATTACTCCCAAAGTAAGGAGTCCCTGAGATGACAGGCGCTCCTCTGCCCCCAGCCACCTGTCCCAAGGCCTGGGGACTTCTGTGGTCAGAAAGTTCTTGATAGTGACCTTCCATTTAATTCTTCCCCTTTTCATCACTTCTCCCTCCTTCTGTCCTAAGTGCAGATGAGCCAAAATGGTCCCCAAGCACCCATAGACTCAGGGCCCCCTGCAGAAGCGTTCTTGACCTTTTCTCTCTATTTCTGGTTCTATTTCCTGGCCTGGCCAAAGAGAAATGGGTTGTCCTTGTATGGCAGCTGGCTCCCTGTCATCTAAGGGTTTGAGGAGTTGGGCAACCACCCTAATGGAGCCACTTAGGTGTGTGGGGGCACTGAATAAGCTGAGCTCTAATGCAGGAAAAAGGGATATGACGTCAGACACCTAGATTCAAATAGCAACTTCACCTCTTATCTCATGGCCCCAGGCCCCTGCCCACCTCACCACACTTCAGTGTGGTCTTTGGTACAGCAGGAGCTGAGATCATGCAAAAGTGGGTTTCGCACCTGGGGACTGCCTCCCCCTTTGGCAGATCCCTTCCCCTCCTGAGCCTCAGTTTCCCCACTGTGGCAGGAGGGCATTAGATGTACATTATTATTGGGCTGGGCAACCCCAGCCTGCGAGATCAACGTACGGACAACAGAAGTTCCCATATAGATCGTTCTTCCTTTGTTTTGCTGCTAAGATTGATCAGGAATGTCCTGAGCAAGTGGAAGAACGTTCTAGGTGCCGCAATGCCACACACCAGAAACCGGAACCGGGAGTTGGGAGTGTGGGGACGCAGTCAGTGAGGAAGGGGTTAAACACAAAGCAAGCATGACACCGAGGGTTAAGTCAGGGTCACCTGGAGGGCTTTCCCAGAGGAAGAGGAGCTGGCCGCCCCTCATGCAGGGAGGGAGCAAGGTGGGACCCAGGCTGAAGATGATTTCCTCTCAAGTGCCTGGCTCAGTGCCCCCACCGGCCCCTCTGAGTCACCTGGTGGGCCTCCAGGCAGACCGGCCTGGCCTCTTCTACCCACTCCCCAGTGAACCTAAAATAGGAGAGGGAGACTGCTTCCAGAAACGGCCTCATCTCACCTTGGACACAGTACCCTCTCCCTATTTTGAGAGCCAGCCCCTAGCAGAAGCGCCCCTGAGTGAGCAGTCCCTCGCTCTCGGGGATGCGGAGGGAGTGACATCAGGGATGCACTTCAGCTGCTCCCTGCGTTGAGGCCCTGCTAGCACCTGCATCGGGCCAGCCCCATCCCCGACGGCCTCCTGGAGCTCCATGGACCACCGTCTCTGACAACGAGAGGCAGGACCAAAGTGATCCGGTCTGTCCAGGGATGACAGGTGGGGGTCAGTGCAGGCAGACACTCACCCAAGCTCAGCGGGGACCCAGGTATCGCCAGATGCCCAGAATAGGCCCCTGGGGACGTCAGCCAACCCAAAAGGGTTCAGGGGTCAGCACCAGGTTCCACACCCAGATCCTCTCTTAACTAGCTAGGCAACCTTGGGCAGGTTACTTAACCGCTCTGTATCCCAATTCCCCCATTCAGCCATAATAATGGTGCTCACTTCAGAGGGTACCTGCGAGCGTTAATGGGATGGTGACTGTCAAGTGCTTGGCACATGGCAAAGCCAGAGCTGGCACCCAAGGCCATGGGGCTTTCTCATTAGCCCTGTCTGTAGACCCCTGAGATGCTCCCCCATGATGTGTCAGAGACTCATGGGCAAACACACAGGCAGCCCTGCCACAGCTGCTAATCCCTAAAGGGTGCTCAAAATGATGTGTAGACTGAATCCCCGTTTTACAGCAGAGTAAACTGAGGCCCCCAAAGGACAGCATCTTGTGAAAGGATTTGAACCCAGGTAGTTTGGCTCGAGTGGCCACATTCTTACCCTTTATATGAAACTGCCTCTCATGAAAATTGCTACAGTAACCCAACGGCATGGGTACTATTACTGCCCCAAGTTTGTAGATGAGGAAACTAAGACCACAGAAAGGCTAAATAATCTGACCAAGGGCATGCAGCCACAGAGGAGAGAGCTGGCATTTGGACCCAGGCAGGTAGGCCCTAAAGCACACATGTGCACCCGTTGCACTGTAGAGCTTTGGGGTCAGCTGGCCTCTCCTGGTCCAGAACCTCCTGGAGAACAGGCAAGCCACCTTGGGCACCACATCACCCCCCAGAGCACCCCCAGCCCTGGGACCATGCCAGGAAACAGCCAAACTCCCTCCAGGGCTCCAGCTTGAGCCATCTTCTGAGCACCCTGGAGTGTTGGGGCTTAGGCGCTCTTACCCCAGCCAACACATGGGGAAACTAAGGCACAGAAATTTGTCCACAACTAGGGAGACAGACACAGGCCTCCTGATTCCCTCTCTTGATCAAAGAATTAGCCAGAAGAAAATGCTTTTCTCTTTGGGCCCCAGAATCTAGAACCTTCTAGAAGTGCCCCCAGCCAGGAGGAAAAGCAGGATGGGAGTAGTGCTCACTGCTCCCGCCCCAGGAGGGCTGGTCCAGACTTGCTTTCCTGTCCCTGTGGGGGACAAAGTCCATTGGCAGCAGAGAGCACAGTGGGACAGGCAGGGTCTGCCCTGGTGAGCACCTCAGTCACACAACCCCCACCCAGGCCAAGCCAGAAGGGAGAATGGCAGCTGCCTCCCCTGCCATCCCTGCCCACCCTTCAGGCATAGGGCCAGCTTTTCAGCCTGCAGACAGGAGCCCCTCTGTCCCTACAGGACGAGCTGACCTTTAACTGGCCAAAAGGTCCCACTGGCTCTATCCCCTGCCTGCGGGAGCAGATTGGAGGCGAGAGGAAGGGGGCCAGGGGCAGGAGAAGGAGTCCAGAGCCTGCCCCCACCCCCTCCTTCCTCCCTTTCCCTGCCTCTCCCTGTTCTGTCCGCCCCCCTTCCTTCCTTCCCTCACAGACGACTGTGTCCCAAGCCCTGTCCTTCCCACAGCTATTCCTGCTTCCCCCTTAATTATTTTACCTTTTATTTGCCTGCACTTTACAGTTTACCAAATGTTTTTACATTCATCATCGCATTGAATCCACACCAGGGAGAGATGGGGAGACATTTAAAATTCCTTCAAATTGCCAAGTGTTCTTGTTAAAACTGCAAACATCCCAGAAGATGAACGATTGGGCTGGCAGCCACTGGTACTCAGGACTAATTCATTTCATCCTCTACCTCCTCCTTAGCCACTCAGCGCAAGCAGATGGGGTCGGGGTGAGGGGAGAGGTGCTTGGAGGGGCAGCCTCTGCAGAGCGGGGAGAGTCCTGGAGGGGTATCTGCGCCCCCGGTGGGGAGGAAGGGCAGGGAACTCGGGCAGGTATGAGCAGAAGCCTTCAACTTCGCCATGTCGCACGTAAACAAAATGCTCTCAGCAAGCCCTAAATTCTAGCCCAACCACTGCCCTCACCCCACGCCCTCTGAAACCTATCGTTCATTCCGGGGTCTCCAGGGTCAGAGGGAGAATCTCTATGCAAGAAAAAGCCTAAAAGACGTTTCAGGGTGGAGTCCACAAATCCAAAACCTTGGAGAGGGAGGCAGGAGGCAGTGTGAGGGTGCCCGGTTCTCCCTCACCCCTCTTCGCCAGGGTTCCCTAGACAGCAACGCCCCACCCCAGAATCAGCTTCATCTGGGAAGAGAAGCCCACAGGCTGGGCATTGGTGTCCTGGAACGAACACATCCTGGGTCATGGAGGTAAATCAGGAGAGCCTTCTTCGAGGGGGTCTCAGTTATCCCACCTGAAAACTGACGGGGGCGGGGGGCGGGCCAGTGGTCATGAGCATCCTCCCAATTGCCACATTCTACTGTCCTAGGACCAAAGCAGGAAAACAAGCCTGTGGCCAAACCGGAGACAGGGCGTCTCAAGAGTTCCTGGGCTCCAGGCAAGCTCACTTTCGGAAGCCCCACCCACGTCCCCATCACACGTATTCAAATGAGCCACATAAATAAACATAACCTATATATAACTCTCAAGAGTTGAGCTGAGTTGCAGTTGACCATCTGACATAATGTTAGGTTTTGGAGCTAAATTAAACATGTATTAATTTCAATTCTGTAGCTTTCTTTTCAAATTTTGGAGCCTATCTGTTTGTTTCCAGCTCTCAGATGTTTTCGCTGGCTGTCGATGAAAGCCTGTAGGCCCTAGATGTTGTATCTATATTCCCAGGGCTCCGACCCCAGAGAACTCAGGCAGCGAGCCTAGAGAAATGCAGCAGCGGGTTTAAAAGAAACCAAACAAATGCTGTGTTGGCAGTACAAGGGGGTACCTCAAGGTCCACTCAAGACCACCTCCTCCAAGTAGCCCTCCCAGACTACTCCTGCCCTCAAGCATCCCTCCCATGCCAAACTCAGAGCACTTGTTGTCCATGGGACTCATTTGGCACCAATGGCACACCCTCATCTGGCTGTTTGGCTGCATTTTTTAGCTCTGTCTTCATTACTGAACGCATTCTGTGTGCCTCATCATCTCCCACTGAGCTGTGAGCTCTCAGAGGTGCCCTAGACTTCTCTTCTCCCTCCCCTTTGAACCCAGTACGGTGTCACAGCCAAACAAGACAGCAGAGGCCCGGTGTGCCGGGGCTGTGCAGTGTAGACAGGGGCCGGAAGCCACCGGCCCCACCTACCCTCCATGCCGTCATCTCGATGCCCACTGAAGTTGTCATAGGAATCCCAGCGGATAAGGGGGTCTGAGGTGTTGTAGTCCACTGACACGCTCGGCCCATTCTCCAGGTGTTCCATGCCTGAAAGGATGGGCAGGGTGGGAAAACAGTGAGGAGAAAGAAAAAAAAGATCAACAGCTGGAAAAACAGAGGAAGCCAACAAGATCCCCCCAGGACGCTCCCTAAGGGACTTCTCATTTTCTTGACCCTGGTGGGGCGGAACCAGTGGCTTCAGTTGGACAGAGAACCCAGGGGTCTGGTTTCTTGCATTCTTGAAAAGGCTCATACTAGGTCATAGGGGTAAACCAGGACAGGGCACTGAAGAATGAAGACCTCCCTAAGAAAAAGCTGGGAGACCCTCTGGCTGGGCAACTCTACTGAATTGCCCAGAGAATGTCTCGTTCTCTTCTGTGTCCCAGGGGCCCCTGGAGCAGGGCCGAGAGATGAAAGAGTCTGCCCCTGGAGTCAGGGGGAGTATGGGAGAAACAGGGGTCAGGCCTTGACATTGAGAGGACACAAGGTCATCCCAGCCACCCCCCTACTCCCCACTTAACACGCCCTCCACTCCAGGCAGAAATCTGAGGGGAGAGGCAGAATCTCTCCTACACACCCAGAGAAAGCCCAGGATGAAGACAGCACAAGCTGCAAGTCAGACTTTCTGTGGTAAGTCACCTTCCTGACCTGACACTCTTTCTTTAATCTATCCAGAGTCCATCTGTCTGTAACCTAACTTCATCTCCTGCCATTCTGTTCTCAAATAAGATGGAGAACAACTGGTCTCCACATATAACCAGTCTAAAGGCTTAAAGGCTATTATTAAATTGGCCCTCTCATCTTCAGGTTGAATCACCTCAGTTCTCAGAAATACTTATCGTTTATCCAGCACCTTTGAGTGTCCTCTCAGCCACTCCTTCATCATCCATGTCCCTCAGTCTCTGAATATAATAAGATAATGACCTAATGGGACCAGAACAGTTTATCCAACCCAGCGCCTCTCTGTCTGCTTTTTTATTTTTATTATCCAGAGATTAAGCCAGTGGTTCATGTTTAGCTGGGGGTCCACTATGATACCCAGATCCTTTACTGTTGGCCTGCCTTTCAATCATGGGTAACTTGACAAGTACAGAGCAGATCAGTGGGGAAATGGTGAAGGAAGGGTAGGGACAAGCCAGGAAAAAGGGTAGGGAGTGAATGATGCGTGGATTCTAACTTGACTTATACCTTGAATTTTCTCTGGTCCATAAGAGAATACAAATTCCACCTTGCCATATTCTGGAAATCGATCATCTGGAAAAGGAGAATGGAAAACAAAAGTGGGCAATCAATTCCCAGAAAGGACTCCATAAAAAGTTTTCTTCTAGAAAAATTTAAAGTGATACACACACACACACACACACACACACACACACACACATACACACACACACACACGTTGATAATATAAGAAGATATATATATAATGGAATTAAGTCGCTTGCCCTCCCTAGCCCTAGTCCTACTTGCCCGAGGTAGCCATCGAACCATTTCTATTTCTTGTTCTCCTAGTGGTTACCTGTAAGACTATATATGATAGCCACAGTTTTTATGCCACTATTTCTAGCTACCTATGAAGATGAATAATTTGGCTCATTTATACTCCTCCCACCTTCCTTCTTCTTAAATCTGATATTATTATGATTATTACTGCCGTTCATTCTACTTATTACCTTTGAAACTTTAAATACTATAGTTCAGCCTCTATTTCTTGATCTGTCCACTTTTGATAGTGTCCTCTCTGCAGGTAAGTGGAGGAATTTGTGCCTCCCCCTTTCTCCCATCTTTGTTGTGTCAGCTATTCCTGTATTTTTCCTTGGTAAGATTGATAACATTTAGAAAATAAAAAATAAAATTAAAAAATGAGGAGAGTTTAAGACACCCCTGGGACAACATCAAGTGTAACAACACTTGCATCATAGGGGTCCCAGAAGGACAAGAGAAAACACAAGGGAGAGAGAACTTATTTGAATAAGTAATGACTGAAACTTTCCTAACCTGGCAAAGAAAATGACAGACAACCCCAGGAAGTGCACAGAGTCCTAAACAAGATGAACCCAAACAGGCCCACACTAAGACGCATTATAATTAAAATGGCAAAAGTTAAAGACAAAGAGGGAATCTTAAAAAGCAGCAAAAGAAAGGCAACTAGTTACTTACAAGGGGGGACTCCCATAAGATTATCAGCTGATTTCTCAATAGAGCCAGAAGGGAATGGCACAAAATATTCAAAGTGAGGCAAATCACGGACCTACAACCAAGATTATTCTACCCAGCAAAGCTATCATTTAGAATCGAAGGACAGACAAAGAGCTTCTCAGACAAGGAAAAGCTAAAGGAGTTCATCACCACCAAACCAGTATTACGAGGAATCTTAGAGGGACTTCTTTAAGAAGAAGAAAAAAGATAAAAAATATGAATAATAAAATGCAATAAGTACATATCTATCAACAATTACTTTCAATGTAAAGGGATTAAATGCTCCAATCAAAAGATACAGTGGCTGAATGGAAAGGAAAATAAGACCTTTACATATACTGCCTTACAAGAAACTCACTTCAGGTTGAAATACACACACAGATGGAAAGTAAAGGGATGGAAAAAGATATTTCATGAAAATGGAAACAACAACAACAACAAAAAGCTGGGGTGGCAATAGTTATACCAGACAAAATAGACTTTATAACAAGAGACAAAAAATGATCCAGTAATTCCATTCTGGGTATTTCTTCAAGGAAACCCAAAATGCTGCTTCAAGGGGACATGTGAATTCATGTGTTCATTGCAACATTGTTTACAATGGCGGAGATGTGGAGGCAGCCTGGGTGTCTATCGATGGATGAATGGATAAAGAGGAGGTGGTACATATATATAGTGGAATATTGCTTGGCCAGGGAAGGGAATGGGTTCTTGCCATCTGCGGCGGCATGGATGGACCTGGAGGGTGTTGTGCTGAGTGAAATATGTCAGACAGAGAAAGACAGATGCAACGTGATTTCGCTTACATGTGGAACAAAATTAACACACAAAACAGAAACACACAGAGGACATTATGATGGTTGTCAGGTGGGAGAGGAGTTGGGGGTGTAGGCGAAAAAAGGGGAGGGATTAAGTACAAATTGGTTGTTACAAAGTAGTCATGGGAATGCAGGGTAGAGCATAAGGAACATAGTCAATGTTATTGTAATAACTATGGATGGGGTCCGATGGGCACTAGATTTGTTGGGGTGATAGATGGGAGGGGGTTGGGGGGCAGGGTGAAAAAGGTGAAGGGATTAAGAAGCAATAATTGGCAGCTACAAAGTAGTCGTGGGGATGTAACATAAAGCATAAGGAATATAGTCAGGAATATGGCAATAACTATGTATAGTGCCAGGTGGGTACTAGACTAGTCAGGGGGATCACTTCTTAAATTATATAAATATCTAGCAACTATACTGAACACCTACAACTAATATAAAATAATACTAAATGTCAACTGTAATTGAAAAGGGCGGGGTGGGGGAAGTGAAGGAGAATAAGAGGTCCAAATTTCCAGGTATAAAACAAATAAGTCATATGGTGATGGAAGGAGAACTGACTCTGGGTGGTGAACACACAGTGTGATATATAGATGATGTATTATAGGATTGTATATTTGAAACCTATAATTCTACTAACCATTGTCACCCAATAAATTTAATTTAAAAAAAAGAAATTGGATAACAACAACAACAAAAAAGTCATGTAATGTACAACATAGGGAATACAGACACTAATATTGTGAGAACATAGGACGGTGTCCAATGGTTGCTGGACTTATGGTGATCACTTCTTTAGGTATATAAGTATTGAATAAGTATGGTGTACACCTAAAATTAATGTAATACTGTATGTTAGCTATATTTTTAATAAAAATCTTTTTAAAAACATATTGATAACCTTTATTCTGTTCTGTAATTATAATGGCATCTTCTGCTTTTGCCCTCCTGGCTCTAGTCAAGGGAAAGTACATCACAAGTACGTCCTTCTCCTACACAAGCCAGACAACACCCCGGGGATCGCATCCTTCCTCCTCCGAGTCTAAGCCCCATTCTCTGCTCTCTGCCTGAGCTCAGTCTGGACACAGATCACCATCCACTGCTTACAGCAAGTGAAGTTACAGCAGGGACAGTGTCCACTCTCTGGGGCACCCATCACCCCTGTGTACGTGTATCCATCACTGCGGGCATCACTTCATAGTATCATATTTGTGTGCCTTGTTCTTCCACAAGACTGGGAGCTCCCTGAGGGGGGTAGGGACTCACCTCTTTCTCTTTGTATCCCCAAAGTTTAGCACATGCCTGGCACATATAGACACACAAGTGATGCTTGGTGGATGGGTGGATAAATGGATGGATGGATGGATGCATGCATGTGGATATGTCCCAGTCCTGAATGTGATGTAGATAAAGCCTCAAATGGATAGAGGGAAGAAACAAAGGAAGACACCTCCCTGACTACCTCCCCTTCCCTCAGAATACCATTGCCCCTTCACTGCTGCCATGGCCCCTCCATTACTGCTCTTCTAACTACCCTGTGATACAATTATCCTTTGCTAGGCCTGCCTCTCCACTCAGTGATCTCACCTTTGAAGGCATCATCAAGGTCCTCCTTCCCAAAGACAACCCCCAGGTCATGGATGGCGCAGGTGTGGAACTGCACACGGAAGATGACATCTCGGGCTGGGCTCCGGAATTTCTTGTGGTAGCACTTCAGCTGGGTGGGAAAGCGAGCAGAGCTCATCAGGGACCCAAGGGTGCGAAATCAGGTCCCGGGGTGTCTCTTTATCAGCTCTAAGACTGGACCTCCAAGGCTCCCCCAAAACCCAGTGAGGGAGAGGTCACCAACACCAAACCGGATCTCAGAGCTCTCTGGGGAAACTTCCAGAAGAGCAGAGAGTTGGAGGCCCATCTTCTTCTGTGGGGACAAAACTGCCTCCCCAAAATTTCCTGCACACAGGTCAGAATGGAAAAAGTAGGAGTGGATTTAAATTGATGGAGGAAGGGCTGAAGTTAGAATTAAGGGGGTCCTTGTCACCGACAGAAAGCCAGGAGGTAACAGCTCCCACTGAGAGACATTTCCCTGGAGATGTTTCAGAACAAGAGGTAAGCCCACGGGAAGGGATGTCCAACTCAAAGACAGGAGAATGCACACGGAGAATGAAGGTCTTGCAGGAGCCCTCACATCCTATGACCCCAAAGCTGGCAGCCCACCAGGAGTGAGGTCTTGTCTAGAGAGGCAGGAGGGGAACAGGAAGAGAGAAGAAGGACAGAAAAATTAACGGGGAGGAGGGGGCCAGCAACAGAGGGGCGGCACTCACCAAGATGTCTCCCTTCAAGAGCAGCCCAGGCTCGATGGTGATGCAAATGCTTGTCTGGCTGTCTCCTTGGACGTTGCTGTGGGGGAGGGTGGGCAGAGGGAGAGAAGGCCACTGAGGGGGGCGGCAACATGCCTTCTCCTGCTGCCCCTCTGCCAGCAGACTACTGGGAAACCTCACTGACTTCATCCCTCAGCCTCTCCTGGAAGAGGTTCTGGGCAGCCCACCCCACGCCCCTGCCCCTGGTCCTCAGCCTTGGAGTCCCAGCATCCGGGCCTCTCCTTCCCAGGGAATACTTACTAGATGCCAGACGTGTAAACAGGTTGCATGGCCTGGTAGATCCGGAGAAATGGCCGACACCCTGTAAGGGAAGGGTGGTGTTGGCTAAGACAGCAGGAACAGTGGGAGGAGGAAAGGGGAGAGGAGAGAGTGAAGGAAGTGGGGGAGAAAGGAAGGAAGGGGAAGTGAAAAAGAGACAGAGGAAAAGAGGAAGGAGAAACGAAAAGAGAAAGGGGAAGAAATACTAGCTTTTCATTTGAAAGGCATTAAGTTTACAAAAACATTGCCACATCTAAGATCATCTGCCAGCAGGCACTGCAAGTATCAAACCCATTTTACAAATGAGTAGACTGGGGCTAAAGAAAGCTCAGGAAGTGGTGCAGTTGAGACTCTAATCCAAGCCCACATTTTTACCCACCAAGGCTGCTTCTTAGGAGAAGGAGATGGACAACAGGAAGGGGAGGGAAGCCGAGGGCTAGGGCCCATACCTCCTTTAGACTCGAAGTTGGGGATGCCATGCATGATCACATGGTGCAGAAACAAGGGCTTGTTGTTCATTTTGATGGTGCCAGAGAGCAGGCCGCTGAAGTAATGCACGTACCTGGAACAGCGACAGGGGGGCATCAACAGGGAGGCCTGCACTGGAGCCATCCCATGCTTTTTTTCCCCCACAACATTGCCCTAGGTCGCCCCGCCTAGCCCCCACCACCACCCTCAGGCCTCCAGGTGGCTGGGGCCTCCAGCCCAGCACAGTCTTCCCTTGCTGCCTGGAGCCCCAGGTAGGGAGGGGAGCGCGTCCCTTCTTGACCTGGAGCTGGATCAAGCCAAAACTCCCACTTGGTATTCTCTAGCGCCCCCTGGTGGTCAACATGAGCATCTCCTTCGTGCTTCCCTCCAAGCCCAGGAATCTCCTGCTGGACCAAAATTCCTCCCGCCCATCCCTGACAGGCATCATTTAGCTCTTCACTACTACACTACACAAGGCAGGCTGATCAACCACCAAACAGCTCTGACCCCCTTACACCAAGCTCAAACCAAGCTGACATTTATACTTGCAGGCCTGCAAAGCCCCACCAGCCACATGACGCTCCAGAAAACAGTAAGAGCATAATTACAGTCCTTCCCTTTTTAATATCACACTGAAGTGTATGAAAGTCCCTCTTTATCATTTCACTCGGTGTTGGAAAATAGCTAACTTCTACTATGTATCCTATCTCAAGGGTCAACATTCCCCAATTCTTTTCAAAAAGATCTTGTTGGAAGAATGGAAGGATTTTAACCTAGCCCCGCTCCTTCTAGACGGAGCGGAAAAATTAGGTCCAGAGAGGGTTGTTAGCTTCCCAAAGATACACAGCAAGAACACACAAAGCTGGGAGTGGGTGGGGAGAGGAGGAAAAAAGTCTGATCCCAAGGCATCTGCCAGAACCAGCCTTCTGACATCGGCTGGTGCTGCCTCCTTTCCTGACTGGCCAGAGGACACCACGCTGGGCGAGCTGAGCCAATCAGAAAGCATCCGAGACTCCGAGGGAACCAATAGGGGCTCTTTGAGCTGTAAAACCACAACCCACATGACCATGATAATAGTTCCCTACTGTATATTAGCTCATTGGCCTACCTCCAGGCCTGTGGGCCTCTGTCCCTGAGCTGGGGTGGGGACACCTCGGACAACCCACGCAAGATAATCTGATGGGCAACACCAGCTTCTATTCAGGCCCCTGCCCAGCCCCCAGCCCCATCACTCAAACCGGAAACCTGGAATGGCCGGTTCCTATCAGAGCTCTTGATCATGCCAACAGGATGTGTCTGTGTGCTGGGGACAATGAGTCCGGGGGTGTGGTGACAATGAATGGAGGAGCTGCCGGCCAAGCCCCTCCCTCCCTCTCTCCCTGCCCTCTTCTCCAACTGCCTCAGTCCTTACAAGCAACACTGACAAGAAGGCAGGAAAGTGGCCACAAATGTGAGGTACACCCAACCGTTGCACTTTCACATTTAGGCACAAACAGAATTACCCACCATAAGCAGACAAGCGTGCGATGTGAGCTGCAAGGCAGACATAGTGTACACACACACACACACACACACACACACACTGAGCACTGTGGAATCCCTGAGTAATTCTATTCCTGAGAGGTAGCACTGATCCCCATTCTCAGGTTTTCAGCCTCCGAGAAGTGACTGCTCTGCCCACTCTCTCCAAGATACATTGTGCCATCATAACATCATGCTCCTCTATTTGTATCCCTTATCCTTCAAGGTCAAGGGCCAGACTCATGACCAAGGCCACCAGCCATCCATGGAAGCCCAGGACTGAGGAGCAGGTAATTGAGTGATACTTCTTCCCTCCCTGAGACTTCTTCCTACGAAAGCTTTCATTGATCCACAGCTGCTGTGGCTGGCAGCCTAGCCAGAATGTTCTGCACATAAAGACATCCGGTGTCTGATCCAGCTGACCCAGCAGCTGGCTACCAGCTGTCTTGTGCTGAATGTAAGGCACCGGGTTACCTGAGGACTCACTCAATTATACCAGGGCTTCCCGCCACAATGGCGGAAACAGTCCCCAGTGCTGCCAGCACGTTTCTAGCTAGGCAAGAAAGGTAGGGATAAGGGGGTGTGATTTGGGGACCACCCCCACACCCCCAGCATGGAGAGCCTGGAAAGCCTCAGGACTTGCAACTAGGGGTCCTGCTTGTCTAGTGTTCCAAGGGGCTAAAAAACTCAATGGGACACGGTGGCCTCCAAGCCTGTAAGCTTGCTCTCCCCTTTGCCTAGACCCTCTACCCCAGACCTTCACTCAAATGCTTCCTCCTCCCTTCTCAGACCTCACCTCACACATGACCTTCTCAGAAAGGTCGGTCCGTGTGAATCAGCCCCTCATGTCCACTCCCGTCACTCTCTCACCCATCATCTTCTGTTATGGTTTGCCCCCTTCAAAGCACTTCTCACTATCTGAAACGACCTTGATGGCTTGTTTCCATGGGTGTCCTCCAGCAGAAGGCAAGCCCCATGAGACCCTGCCTGAGAGATTCAGCACCATAGCCCCAGTGCATAGTCCAGTGTGACAATCACAGAAAGGTGTGGCAGGCCCACCGCTCCGGCCACACAGGCGGCTGGGCCCAAGTCCCACTCTCAAGTTCTCCACTCTGGGCCTGGATGGCGACCATTCTGGCTCCCACTTATCTTCAGCCACCCAAGGCCCACCTGGTGCTGACATTACCTACGCCTTTCTGTGGATCAGACATCACTAAACAGCATGAAACCCACAGAGCCAAAACCCGGGGCAGCCCTCAGGACGGTGGATGACACAACCGGGGGCACTGCCCTGGCCCAAGTTAAAGGCCCGCGAGTACATTCTAGCTCTGCCACTACTTGCCGTGGACCCCGGCCATGGGACTGCCCTCCCTAGGCTCAGGCTACTCTCCTGTACAATGAGGGTGCCCTGGATCGTCCTGTGGTAGCTCGTCATTATTCAGCTTTGGGCTCACATTCATCTCCTCTGAGACGCAGTCCCTGACCACGAGGATTAAAATAGCCCCACACCTCTCCCATCAGCTGTCATCTCCGCAGCACTCTTCCTTCTTTCCTAGCACTAATCACTATTTGAAATGGTCTTGTTTATAAATTTACTTGTGTAATGTCCACCCTTCTCAATAGAATATCCGCTCACTAAGGGCAAAGGACTTTGTCCTATTCAATGAGATAGCGCCAGTGCTTGGAACACAGCAGAATGCCTAAAAGTTGCCAAATGAATGAATGAGTGTGTCCGTGCCCTGCTTCCTGCCTGGGCTGCTGTGGATGCCAACGAGACCACGTGGTTGAGAGTCCTCAGTAAAATTTTTAATGCTCTCCCAGCAGAAGGTGACTTCTTTTGAGAGCGTCTGTGATTGCCCCAGGGCAGGCAGCAGTGACATCAGCCTCCTGTAGACTCATCCAAACACTGAAGCAGTCCTGCTGCCAGGACCAAGAATGGCACTGCCTTCTCATACAAGCCGCCTTCTTACACCCAGACCAATATGTCCCTCACTGCTCTCCAGCACCAGCCTCAGGAGCCAACTGCCCTGCCCACCTGTGGGCACATACAGCTGCTCACGTGCTCATGTCTCTGAGCTCACACCCCTCCGGGCTGGTACCTGAATATGCATACTTGGTACATCCCCACCTAGGCACGCTGCTCCATCCCACATGGGTACACAAGGCTAGTCCCCATGCACAGTGAGCACACCACCACGTGTGCACTGGGCTGGGAGCCCAGGAGACCTACCTTCTCTGGGATGGCTGGCCAATGGGCACAATCTTATCCTCATAGAACCGCTTCATGGCAAATCGGTCCAGGGCCTGGTCAGCACTGAGGAGAAGACAAGTGGTCAGAGGAGCCAACTCCCAAATCCAAGAGCCCCTGCGCCACCCCCAGCCCCCACCCCAGCTTCTCCAGACCTGCAGAGTCCTCCAGCCAACCTGTGCTGTGAAGCTCTTGAGAAAAGAGGGCCCCAGCATCTCTCCATCCTGTGTGCGGCAGTGCTCGGCACGGGAGCTTTGGAGCCGGCCCTAGTGTACCTCTTAGTTACTAGCCTGCATCTTGGGGCAGCTTCCTTAATCTTTCTGAACCTGATTTTCCTTTTGTGAAAATGAGGGTGATAATTGCTTTCCTCGAAGTTTGTTCTGGCGATCAAGTGAGATAACACCTATAAAGAGCTTGACCCATGTAGGCACATAGTAGGTGCACCGCAAGTGCTCACCATTAAGCAAAGATTAGGGAGGCTTGGGTTTCTCAAAGTCAAAAAAAGTGCTGTCCTACTGACTAAGCCCTCCACAGAACATTCTACCTATCTTCAAAGAGCACTCAGAGAAATCATTTTAAAACGAAGAGAAAAATCACAGAGCTCCCCACTTCTTGACTCTGCAACAACTTCCCATCACTCTTAGAATAAACCCCAAAGCACTTCTGAAGGCCTCCAAGGCCCCCAGGCTCTGCCCACTTCCAGCTTCACCTCCTACTGCTCGTCCCCACACTCACTCAGCTCCCAACATGCCAGCCCCTCACACAGCCTTCCCGCCCCAGGCCGTCATCCTTCTTCTTCATTACGCCTGGACAGTTCCTTCCCCAGACTTCACATGACTCCGCCTTTCCTGCCCCCGCCCCACTTCACTGGGTCTCTGCTCACATATGGCCTCCTCCAGAGGCCTCCTCTGACCACAGATCACCCGCGCCCACTCTAGTCTCCGTTCTTTCACGGAACTTACCACCTGCCATTACTGATGCACCTGTTTACTTAGTTAATGTCCATGAGGACAGGGGCCTGGCTTTGCCCACTGCTAGTCCCAGCACCTAGCACAGCCCCTGGCACGGTAGCTGTTCAATAACCATTGTCAAATGAATAAACCAATAAATGGATGAATTCCTCTGCCTCTCTGCAAAATGGAACCAGAATGGGACTCATCCACTGCTTGTTTCCTAGTCTTGCTCCAAAACACCTAAGCAGCAAGAGGACCCGACTGGCCAGAGAGCGGGGGATGGATGAGAGAACGTCTAGATGGTGCTGCTGGACCCAGATCTGGTCCAACATTGCTTTCTGATTCCCTCCCTGCTCACCCAGGGAAGCCGAAGGCAGTTTAGCAAAGAAAAGTGGCCCCAAGAAGTTGGCTGTATGGGGTGTCTGTGGATGGGCCTGCTTCCCAAGGCTGCCCCACCCAGACGCTACAATGGGATGGACTCTCCTCTCTCCTGCCCTCTGCCACACGCTCCTGCCTCTGAGCTCTGGACAGGCACCTTCTTCTTCCTGTGGGCTCCTTGATCCCACCTTGACCCCAGCACCTGTTACCCACTATGTCTTTATCCTCCTGTCCCAAGGAAGGGAGAGGCAACGGGTGGGTGGGGGGGCAGGGGGTTCCTACTGTCAATATTCAGAGAATGGGAGGTTCAGGGGCCCTCTTACCTGGCCGAAATGTTGCTGTAGTGCATGTAAGCTGCGATGACAACACCTATCCTGCCTCGGTTTCCCTGAAAGAGCCCCAAAACACAAAAGCCTTTATTTCTAAGGCCAGCCTACTGCTCCAGGGCCCATCCAGAAGCCTTGGAGGAAAGGGGGACAGAGGTAGGAGAGAGGGGTATGATCCTATGGGAGAACAGGACGAGGGAGGGGGATGCAAGAGAGGGAAGAGGATGGGGGCTGAGTCTCAAAGGGAAAAAATACAGCTGGTCATCCACTATACTTTAGACACCCATAGCTGGTAAACCCCACTTCTTGGGGGCACCCCTTGGGACAGAATCGATCATCCCCTAGAAAAGAGAACACACACACACAGACTTGCAGACTCACACTATCCAATGATACAGGCAGGCGTATATACACTCATTAAAGGATATATTCGTGCACACACACACACACACACAGACACACAGACACACACACAGACACACACATACACACAGAGACACATACAGACACACACACAGACACACACACAGACACACACAGACACACACATACACACACAGACACACACAGACACAGACACACAGACACACACACACAGACACACACAGACACAGACACACAGACACACACAGACACACACACAGACACACACAGACACACACACAGACACACACACAGACACACACATACACACACAGACACACAGACACAGACACACACAGACACACACACATACACACAGACACACACATACAGACACACACACAGACACACACACAGACATACACACAGACACACACAAAGACACACACACAGATGCACACACTCACAGACACACACAGACACACACAGACATACACACAGACACACACAGACACATACACAGAAACACACACACAGACACACACACAGACACACACAGACATACACAGAGCACACACAGAGACACACACACAGACATACACACAGACACACACACATAGACACACAGACACAGACACACACATACACACAGACATACACACATACAGACACACACACAGACACACACAGACATACACAGAGACACACACACAGACAGACACACAGAATCACACAGACACACACAGACACACACACAGACACACACAGACATACACAGAGACACACACACAGACACACACACAGACACACAGACACACACCCTGCAGCCCCCGCTCTGACCTTGTTGTGCAGAACGACCACGTTGTGGGGGTCTGCGTTGAGCCAAGTGTCCATGGCCTTGCAGACACTGCAGATCTTCTCCAGGGCTGGGGTGTGGAGGTCGGGCCAGCCAAACTCCAGTACCTGCCGCCCAAGGCAAGAGTATGAAGTGGCAGAAGCCCAGACAGTCAGCCAGGGGCGGCAGAGTCAGCACACACCCCGGCGGCCGGGCCTTAGCTCCTGCCCTGCCCATCAGCCCAGCTGGGAGGTGGGGTGTGGAGGCAAAGGACACTGACCAGGGCCAAAGACCCTGGGCCTGCGTCTTGGCTCTGCCACTGTCTCACTGTGGGCCTCAGGCCAGACATGGCCCTTCTCCTCGTCTCATTTCTCACGCGAGCATAAAACAAAAGCTTGGAGATGATGACCCAAGGTCCCTTCCACATGACTCTGACCTCAGAACATGCGGGGGCCCCCCACATTGCCCTCAAGCTCTCTTCCCACAGACACCCCCAAGGCCTGCTCGGGGCGAAAGAGGACAGAGCGAAGGGCTCCTGGCTGTTTATGGCTCTTTTCCAGACCCTGGAAACACACATCATTGCTTTTTCAGGCCAGCTCAGAGAAGCATGAAGGGGACAGAGGGGAGATCTGAACAGCAGTCTTTGGGTGCCTCAAAACTTTTCTAAACTCACAGAACTTTACAAAAAAAGAGAACTGCTGCTTGGAAGGGCCCAGAGGGCACATCTAATCCAGCCGATCCACTTTCAGAGGCGCAAACTGAGCCCAGAGAAGTCTGTCGACTGCCCAGGGTCACACAGTGTCAGACACCAAAATCCAAAAGCCGGGAGCAGATATCTGTGCAAAGCCCCGTACACAGCCACCAGGCAAGCAGGTGAAAGCTGGCACTAAGAAGGTCTACACCAGCTATTCTCTGCCAGTTGAAATCCAAAATACCTTTCAATAAAAGTAAAAATCTCACAGCTCCAGCCTCGCCCCAGAGATTCTATGTTCTCCCCAGGGCAGGACAGACCTGGGTGGAAACCACTGTATCATCAAGCTTTGTTGTCTGTAATTTGTATTATGGAAACGATTAATACATTCTTTTCCATTTTCCAAATAGAAGATAGCACTGTAACTTTGAATAGGCTTTGCCAACTATCACAGCACTTTCCCCCAAGATTCTAACATGGGAACCATGGGGAAAGGAAGCCTAGCTCTCTGTCCTCCTTCTCTCCCAGGCAGGTAGAAGCCCTCACCCCCACCGGACATAGGCTCACCTTGGTGTGGAGCTTCGTGATGTCAGGTCTCCGCTCAGAGAGGTTGAAAAGCTAGGAGGAGGAAAAGGAAGAGATCGTGAGAAGGCTCATGTGTTTGAACCAAGGGTCTCTTCCCTGCTGGAAATTCTACCCACGCACGTGAGCATACGTGGGATCCCATCAAACACACGCACTGACCAACAGAAACTCAACTCTAGGTTCTCAGGATAAAGAGGGGGAGAGAGAGAAGTATAGACGCTCAGCTACTCCCTCAGGGAGCGGACATCCTGAACTAAGATGAGAAGGGAATGGAACCTGGCTCGGGTCCCACATGCCACCCCCAAGGTGGACATCTCCCCACACTGAATGCAACCCGGTGACGTGAAATGCTAAGTATTTGGCCATCTCTGGTTTCCATCCCACATGCTGACTTTAGAACCTCACCCCATGAAGATGCAATCACTCTGGGGTCGCACACGCTCCATCAGAGGGTACAGACCGTCCTGGGCGGGCTCACTCAGACCCTCAACACCCCTCTCCCAGAAGATGCACTCCAACACCTATTCACATCCCATGAGAATCGCCTGATCTCTGGACTTCCTGTCTCCATATCTGCCTCACTACCCAGGAAACTCAAAGACTGCTGCGTTGTCAACTGGGGAGAAAAGAAGACCCCATGACCTGGAATGGGCAGGAGGGAGGGAGGGTGACATAGCACAGAGACCCATGAAATCCTCGACCCCTGAAATCAGGAAGGACCTTAGGTGGCTTCTAGTCCACTCTTGAGCTGCATAATGCAACGCAGTTTATTATGCTAACAACAGCTACCATTGGAGTGTCCACACCTGCCAGTCCGTGCTAAGGACTTTAGATCTACTAGCTGCCTTAATTGTCTCAACAACCACAAGAGATGGGTGGTGTTATTAGACTCATTTTACAGATGGGGAACCTAAGGCTTAGTGGCCAAGATCAGATAGTTAATAAGAGCAGAGCCAACATTCGAACTCAGGACTTTCTGATGTTTAAAGCCAGTTTCTTAACAACGCCCGACACAGCTGATGGATGGGCCTCTGTGGTGGGTTGAATAGTGTCCCACAAAAATTCACTTCCACCCGGAACTTCAGAATGTGACCTTATTTGGAAATAGGGCCTTTGCTGATGTAAGTAGTTAAAGATCTGGAGATGAGATCATCCTGGATTTAGGGTGGGTCCTAAATCCAACGACTGGTGTCCTTATAAGAAGATGAGAGGACACACAGATAGTCACAGGAAAGAAGGAAGGCCATGTGATGATGGAGGCAGAGAGTGGAGCGATGCAGCCATGAACCAAAGGTCGCCAAGAATGCCGGGAGACACTGGAAGCTGGGAAGAGGAAAGGCGGGGTGCTCTTGTGTAAGATTCAGAGGAAGCACAGTCTTGCTGACACCTTGATTTGGACTTCTAGCCTCTAGAACTGTGAAAAAATAAATTGTTGCTTTAAGCCACCTAGCTTGTGGGAATTTGTTACAACAGCCCTAGAGACCGAATACGGCCTCCCACGGCCACCTCTGCTCAAACACTCCAGGGCAGCCCCTCAAGGTTGCACAGTCGGGTCCATGGGTCCAGCCCACATGCACCTCCCTGTAAAGTGGGCCTGAGACCTCAGCTGGGCCAGGAGCAGTCCAATCTCCAGGCCAGCTTTTCTGACATTACAGGAGACCACCAGCGGCCACCTCATCCACATTTGTCAGGTGATTCTCCTGGGCCAGGTATGACCCCGGGATCAGCAACACAAGGTCCCTTACGATGTACGCTATCACAGCTCTGTCCCAACACTTCTCCGAGGTGCCGACGGTCTGCCGCTCTGCCACTTCCTCACACTGTGACCTTAGGCAAACACCCCACACCTCTCTGTACTCTAACAAAACCTGCTTTCTAAGGCTGTCCTGAAGGTTAAATATGTGGAAAGCAGTTGGAACAGGGCCTGGCTTGGAGCAAGTGCTCGATAACATGAGCTCTTATTGTTATTCTCTCCTCCTGGTCAGCACACACACGCACACACACGACTTGGTTCCAGATGCTGCATTCTAGCTACAGATACTCCTTATAGCAGAGTCAGGCCGTGAGAGAGGCCCGGGCCAACGGCAGATGGAAGCAGAGAGAAGGGAGAGTTGGCCCAGGGTGAGCGGGCAGGGAGGCCAGCAGCGAGGAGGCAAACAGAAAGGGCAGAGGGGCTCTGGGCCAGCAGACCAGAGGCCAGTCCTTACCAGATAGTTGCCTCCATGTTTGGACTTGAGCATCTGGGCCACCTCGCGGAGGTTGTTTCGGAAGTTCTCCTCATTAGCTGTGCTGGGGAAAGAGACGGCGATGATCCGCTCCGTGACATATACCAGGTCCAGCTCACAGCTGTCCTCCATGGTCCGGCTCACACTCATGTTTCTGGGGAGACAGGCAGAGAAGGGGGTCTGGATCAGAATCCAGCGCCTGCAGGGCGAGGTCCGGATATCTGCAACCCCTGCACACTGTACGTGGCCCTCATATCCAACCCGGGGGCTCGGCTGCTCCCTGACCCAGAGCCAAGACCAGAGTCTCCCCGTGGCAAAGCCTGTGCAGCCATCAAGGCCAGCCTGAAGAGAGCTGGGCAGGGGCTGGCAGGGACCTCGGGCCGTGTCAGAACCAAAGAGTGACGACACCGATCGTAGGTTCCCATCAATCCTGTTGGCACTCCCTCACCCTCCATCCCAGAAGTCAGAGCCAGGGCCAGAACTGGCCAGGAATCCAGGATCTAGCTCTGCCTCCCCACACACTGTGGCCACCTGGTCTGGCAAAAGTCTCTCAAAGGATCGCGGGACGGCTCCGGAAGAGGAAGGAAAGCCTGGGCTGGGTGCTCTCCAGCATCCTGGAGCTGAGCCTTCTGCTGCCCTCCCCCTGCTCTTGAGCTGTGGAGTGGGCGGGAAGGCCTCTAGGGGGAAGGGGCAGCTCAGGTGACTCGCTCACCTGGACTCCAGGTAAACCAGACCACAGCGCACATTCCAGCCCTCCCCGGAGGCAGGCCGGAGGCAGGCCGACTCCTGCCCTTTGTTCCCTGGCTCTCTCCCCATCTCACAGCTCCCTCCGCTGCCAGATCGGCTTTGTGGCAGTGGCCTCCCCTATTTCTAAGGGCGCAGGAAGCAGAGGGCGCAGAGCTTTTGATGCTGCTGCGGTGGCAGGTGGCCCCCAGACAACCCAGCGCCATCTGAGCTCCTCAGAGAGATGGGGAGCCCCCAGGACTGGGCACTGGATGAGAGGAGGTAGAGGCTCACGTATTGACACCTCCGCCCGACTCTCTTCCAGGGGAGGGTCCAGGGTGCCCACTGGGATGCTGATGGGGCAAATGGATCTTGAGACAATGAAATTCCATCCTGAACCCACCTGTGGCTTCTAGGGGACCTCACAAGCTCCCGACCCCCACACCTCCATACCCCACCACCAGCTCACCCTCTCTGTCCAAGGTGGGCAACACTCATATTTCATTCTGATAACCTTTCACTACAGCAGGATAAAGTTGAGACTGAAGGAGCAGAGAGAGGAATCCCACTGGGGTATTTCAAAGCGATAGAGCGGCTCCCCACTGGGGAGGGGAGCCCAGGACACCGAGAAGTGGGGCAGAATCCACCTCCCCACCAGAGTTAACTCTGAGCCCAAGTGGGCAGATGGGGTTTAAATATGGGGACCCCAGGGGTGACATGAGGCTTCTCCATGGTGGTAATGACAGCGCCATCCATGAGCTGCAGCAAGAGCACACACAGATTTGACCTGTGAGCCCCAGCCGTTCCTCATCCCTCAGATAAGCTTCTCTCTGCAGCCTTTGGAGGTGGGGCTCCTACCTCAGGCCACTGCCTACCCCACGCAGAACAGCGCCACCACCCAGACAACCTCAGCATGGCACTCTGTACCCACCCACCCCAAGGTGCTTCTCGGCTATGGGGGGAGGAGAGGATCTTCTAAGGGACCACTCAGATCTGTGGTCAGCTGGCAGCCGGGCCACTATCCGCCCGGGGCTTCATCCGCACACCAGGCCTTCTCTGCCTGGGGGCCCATCTTCCTGGAGCCAGATTCTCACTCATCTCAGGAGCCTCAAGGGTGAAGGTGAGGCAGAGAGGGAAGGGCCGAAGCCAGAGAACCAGGGAAGCTGGATGCAGGGAAAAGAGTGTATCACAAGGCACTGAGTCTCCTGCTGTGACCTTTCACAAGTCACCTCACCTCTCAGGCTCAGCTTCATCGGCCAACTAGGAATCAAATACTTACCTTGCAGGGTTATTACAAAGAGTATATGAGAAAAGAATACAGATCAAGGCTGGCTTCAAGGTAGAACTCAAAACATCCCCCTTTCCAAGGGGCATCTACCTGCACCCTCTCACTGTGGCTTTCCCGTCTGCCCATTCTCCCTACCACTTGCTTTATGACTTCGGTCTCAGACATCCAAAAGCATGACTGACTGGGCATGACTGACACCCACAGTGACCTCACTGCCAACAACCCTACCCCGTGCGCCCCAGAGACCAGGCATACCTGATGGGCTTAGGATGGGACTGGACACTCGCGGTGACTCTGGTGGAGGCCTGGGAAAGACAGAAGAGAAGCAGCATTATGGAGGAAACAAGCAGGGAGCTGTCCATGGGTACAGTCAGGCCCGTGGGCAAACACAGATTCCCTTCTCCCTTCTCTGCCAACATTCCAGCCCAGGCACCCTAACAGCCCAGCAACAAAGCAACCCAAAGCCAAGAGCAGTTGATGCCAACTCCACATGAGTGGGCCAGCGTGCGTGCAAGCCCCCAAAGAGACAGACTTTCCTTCCCCCAGCAAGGAAGGAATCCCAAATGCTGAGAATTGCACCACGCCTGGGCTAGTGCCATTTGCACTGAGTACACACTCAATAAAACAGCTACTAAACTGACGGAAACCCATTTCATCTTGATTCACTGGCCATCATCATAGTAACCCTGAGAGGAAAATATAGCCTGCAAGCATGGAAGAAGGCAAAGTGACTGATGGTACCCTTCTGTCCGACTCTAAACCTTTCTCCTTCCCTCCTTGAAAGCAGCAACACCGAGTCATTCAATCAAAAGTTTAGAGACAAAAAAAAAAAAAAAAAAAAAACCTTTAGAGATGACAGCAGCCAGGCAAAACGTGTCCCGACCGAAAGCAGCGTGAGGCAGCAAATCGTGCTCCTAAGGACCCACCACCCATGGTCTGTTACCCTCTCGCCCACTCCCATTTCCAGGGTTGTCTACTTGCACAAAACTAGGCAAATGGACTCATGTTGTTGACCAAAACATCCCAGGGCACCTGATGGTACCGTGATCAAAGTGTAGGGTCAGTGTCCCACAGCCCCCTGTCGGGCAGCCTGGCATTACTTAACGAGTCTGAGCCTCTGTAATGTCATGTGTAAAATGGGGCAATCCATATGGGGTTGGTGGAAGATTAAAAGGAATTATGTATAGAAGGCACTTACAATTAAAAGGGCAGTTAGAGATATAACCAAACCTCCTACTCTATAGAAAATCAAAACCCTACATCACCTCTACACCAGCTGCCACCCCCCCTTTCAGCCCCCTCACACGATGCAGAATCAGACGCCCAACTTCTAGAATCCCGAGCCCAACAGGAGTCCTCTGAGCCCACTGGGCACCTTCCAAACATCCCTGGGCCTCTCGGAAACCAGCCTTTCCCAACCACCAAGTTGCAAGCACCTCTTAGAGGACGCAGGACCGCAATCTGCCAAGGAAAGGAGAAACTGAGGTAACAGTGACTCACCCCCAAGTCCTGATGACCAGCAGGATTCACCCTCAGACTTCGGGCTTGACCACTGGGGCCCCAAGAAGAGGAACCCTCTTCAGCCCTCTCCAGACCCTGCAGTGCCAACAAAGTAGGAGTGGGTGGGCTGGGAGGCCTGGCTCCCAGCTGAGCCCAAAGTCTGGGCAGCCCCGCGAAGAGGACTCTCCATCCAGCCGCCCGTGAGCAGGCTGTGCCCAGAGTCCCCTCTGCCTGGGCTCCCACCCAGCTCTGAACAGCCCAGCCTCGGCGGGCAGCAGGAGGAGGAAACAGCCAAAAGGGGCTGTCGGGGCGGAAAAGTTTCTCTGTCTCCACAGCTCTCCTGGCCCTGAGGACTTGGGTTTGCATGAGTCAGGCATGGGGTGGGGGGGACAGGAAGGAGGGGTTGTGTTTGGTTTTCAAGCCCCAAACCAAGCTGTTCCAAAACTACCCACCCAGAGGAACGCAGAAACCCAACACTTCATCCATCTCCATTCCCCTGGTCCCTGACGAGGAGTCACTGAGCCTCCCCAGGCCGTAGGCCCTGCTCCAGGCCCTGCTCCAGGCCCCAGGGCCACCCTGCTATAAATAGCCCTTTGGTTTTCATCTGTTGCTGATCCACAGCCACTTTTGGAGGAGGCCACCACAGCTGCTTCAAACAACTGGAAGCCACAACTGTAGCCAAGGCTTGAGGTGTGGCCAGGACCACAGGTCCAGGCCCAGAGAGCCGCAGAGAGACAATGGGATATTGAGATGGGCTTGGCAAGGGGACTGGGGAGCTGAGGGGAGCAGAGGGGACCCTGAAGCCGTCGTAGTGCAGGGGTGAGAAGGATGAGCAGGACCGGAGAGCTGGCTCCCGCTTCCCACCCCCCTCCCAGCGTTACAACACTCCACATTCCTCAGCCTCCCCACCCCAAAAAAGCCAGGGAAGATAAATAAAAACTTGGCCTCGATCGAGTCTGGCCATGCCGCCTCCAGAGGTGATAAGACAAAGTCCAAGCCCGCTCTGCTCCACCAGGCCGGCCAGGGAAGGGGAGGCAGATGAGGAAGCTGCCCTGGACAGTGACCCCACCACAGAGCATGGGGACGAACAGCTGGATGGTCATCCCCTGATGAATCACTGGGCTGCCCTCTAACTGACGGGGCTTCCTGTTTTCCGCAAAGTTTGGGGACATGTGACACTCGCTGGCAGAAAGCAGACGTGCACGGGTAACACGTCTGAGTGTTGGTGGACACAGAGCCACAGGGAGAACCAGAAAACCACAAATGGGCTGCGGGTGGGGTAGGGGTGAGCAAACACAACCTAATGCTCCAAAAAACACAGGTGACCTCACACACAAGGCTAAGCTAGAGACGGCGCCTTCCAGCGTGCCTCATCATGCAGGCCTTTTTCAAGAGGGCTTGGAGTCAGTGAAGAGATGTGGTCATTCCTGCCACCCAGCATCGTGTTCATTCCCTCATGCAGTAAACCTTCACTGAGGGCCACCGGCTGCGTGCCTGGCAATGTTCTCGGCACCAGGGACCAGAGGAGGAGAAGCCCCTGACCTCAGAGAGCTTATATTCTATAAAGAAAGGTACTCATCAACGGAGCCCTGTGAGAAGAAGCCCCTTGGTCTCACTGACCCATCTGTAAAATGGGTCCGGCCCAGTCCCATGTGCTTTCACATGATTTACCTGCTCCACTGGGAACCCTTAGGGAAAACTACCAGAGGGCTATGCAAAGAGTACTACAAAGATTTTATTTGAAAAAGAAAAATAAGCCCTCTGCCTGCCTGTAATCTCGTTCTTTTTCTCTCAGAGGCTCCCAAAGCCCGTTACCCACATGGTTTTGAACTTCTTTCCAGCCCCTCCCAAGACATAGATCAATAAGAGGACTTTTGATCCAACTCCCTGGGCACCAAGAAGAACTCTCCCCTATCATCGTCACAAAAATAGTCTTTCCTTTGTTGAAAGGACACCACAAAAGGAAACGCCACAGCCTCCCCCAAATAGGGTCTTACTTCTCCTACTACCAGGAAATTCCTCCTTGTGTCTAACCCTTGCCCTGCCTACTATAGGTTCAGCTAACTCTTGTTGCCTTGGTCCTCACTGCTGATCACCACGCAGGCATTGCTGAGAGCTCAGGGACTATGGCCCTCGGCTCTGTTACCCGCCTTCTCCCCGCCGCTGTACAGCAAAGAGCGGGAAGGCCAGAACTTGGGTGGGGTTGGTTTAGAGCAATGACTGTGTGGGAAGAGTCCTGCCTTCCTTTGAGGCCCACAGACCAAACACAACAGCTCTAAACCAAAAGAAAAGCTGTTTCCTGAACCCCAGTCCCCAGGGGGCACAGTTCAGGGGAGGGTCTATAAGCCACACCAAGGGGGGCCATGTCAGGCAGCCAGAGACTGGTGGCCAGCCTACGTCAGGGGCCCATCCCCATTCCTGCACCTCCTCTGGGTCTATGGCCACCCCCTCTACCCCCACACCAGCCCCTCCAGCCACACCCCTTCCTCTCTCCTTCCTGCGCACCAGCCTGGATTTTTCCAAAACAAAGTGCGACACAGCACACCATCCACAAACTCCACTACACACCAACCCGTCAGAGGAAAATGGCTATTCCTGCCCTGTGAGTCCTGGGCCGCAGGCCAGATACAGGAAAACAGCTCAACAAACAGGCACATTCTCACAACAGCAGGCCTAGGACTTCAATCATGCCGCCTCGAAAATGGGTCCCCTCACCTGGGGCAGACTGCAGGAGGCCTACCGGCTGGCAGGGGACTGACTCCATGCCCCACGATCACCCAACCTGGGATAGGTGTCTGGGAGCCTTAAAAATTAGGTTTCCTCTCCTTTGCAGTACATAGGCCATTCTGGAATCTGCTTAGCCCATCCCGGACACACACACGTTCATCCTAGATCAACACTTTCTCCTGAAAATAAACCTCCAGACCCAACTAAACGGCCACCATTTTCTTCCCCAGGACCAAGAGGACACACCCTCATGTCAAAAAGTTCTTCATGATGTCTAACTTCACCCTCTCTTACTGCAGGCTTACCTTATAGGATCTGTCTGGCCCAGGCTGGGGTTATGGGAGCAGCAGCTCTAATAAGAGTGTCCAAACCATTGGCTAAAAGGCTTGGTTCACACACCATCATCCTGTCCCCCAACCACGGGTTAGGAGTCCTAGGTAACACCAGATCCAAGCAGTGGTCCCAGGAAGAGGCAAAAAAAAAGGCGTTCATCGAGTCATTGAGCTCCGCCAAGCCTCTGTTTACTCATCTACAAAATGGGGCCATAGCATCTGCCACAGGGGATGTCATGGGGATCAAAAAATACCCAGTCCAGCTCCTGGCCCTCAGTCAAAATAACACTAATAAGAATAGCTAACATTTATTGAGCACATAGTACATGCTTTGTGTGCATTGAGCCAGTTAATCCTCAGTAGTAGGTACACGAAAGATTAATTTCTCCCCTGCACCCAGAAACATCACACGCTTGGAAAACGGCCCCTCCCCAGTACGGTGCCCCACTCATACCTTGAACAGAGGCTTCCCCACTAGTTTGAGAGGCATGTCCCGGCCCCTCCTGGAGGACACCGCGTGCAGGGCTGCCCCAGGGCAGTGTGGCAGTGGCAGTGGCAGTGGGCTCGCCACAGAAGTGAGGCCAGCCGCCTGCAGGAGCTGCCTCCTGCTGCCCCAGCACCTCCCTCTGGGGCCCTCCCCACCATGGGTCAGGCAGCTGTCAGATGATAGGGCCTCATGCCATCAACAGCTCCCCCTGTGCCAACCGCCAAAACCACTCCCTGTTCCTCTGCAGATCAGAGCGGGCAAGGATGGAGAGGCCAGCCGAGGGGCAAATTGTCAGAGAAGACTGGGGAAGAGAGACAAGGGCCCAGCTCTGTCAGGTGTCTGCCCCGGGGGAGTGAGCGCAAGCCCAGACACACGCATTGCACACAGCAGGGTTCTGGGAGAGCCCCTCTGCCCTCCTCTGGGATCCTTTCAGTAAAGGAATTTGCTCATTGACTTCCACCAAAAATTGGTGGGAGGGGGAGCATGGTCAGACAGCTTGTCCCACCATTCAGCTTCCTCCTGAATCGATGATGGCTCTTAAGCCACACAGAGGATTCTGCCATTTTCAAAGACTTCTCTCTCCAAAGGAGCGGAGCCTGCAGTTCCCCTAGTTCTGATGACTTTCCAAGGGCTCAGGAGTCCCTCTTCACCTCTCCTTAGTCCCTTTTGCTACGGGGTTGCCCATCCTCCTTGCCCTTACCTTGGTGACAAACTCACAGAGCAAAGCGATGGGCAAATGTGCTCTGGATCCAGCTGAGCTGGAGGTCAAGGCCAAGACTGCAGCTCCGTATGTAAGTAGCTGGGGTCTGCTCACCACTGCACCCCTCCTCCCCTGCTCAGCAACAGAGCTGGGAAACCCCCACCTGCCCTTCTGCAGAGGAGGAAGGGACACCCCACCAACTAAGACAGGAGAGGCTATCACCCACCCACCACCATTCCCTCTGGGCACCAGGTGCCCGGCCACATCCTTCTCTGCCCGCTTCCCACACTTACGTCTTCCTCAAGGCTTTTCCGTGTGTTTCCACCCCGGAAGGCTCCTTCTCCCTGGAGACAGAAACAAGGCAGTCAGAGAGGGGAGTCAAGGAAAGCAATCAATAGGCACCAGGTGTTTCACCTGCTGAGTTTAGTAGGTGTCGGGGTGAGGGGGTTTGTAGAAGGGTCTGGGGGGACTTGGTTGTTTGCTTAACTTTTTTTTCCCCACTAAAGGTGCCTCAGAGCTAACCAAACCCTCTTATGTGTCTCATAACCACTCTTATGGGAGATATTATTATTCCCATTTTACAGATTAGAAAACTGAGGCACAGATAGGCCCTAGGCTTGTCTACAGCCACCCAATTAGAAGTTTGGAGGAGTTAGGATTTCAACCCAAGCCCTCCATCTCCAAGCCCATTATTTCGTGTGGGCCATTGCCAGGAGACACCTCTCAGCTGCAAACCTCGGTTTCCCTACTGCAGGACCCACCCACTTTCTTCCCTTCCTCCTCCATGCAGCCTTGAGGAAATTGTCTCTGCTAAGTCAGAAAGATGTTTGGAAAGATCTGCCTGGCTTCCTCACTTTCTACATATTTAATAAAGAGGCGCACATTTAACCACTGACCTCCCCCTCTCCACTCCCACCCCTGCCTCTCCCGCTCCGTCTGCCTGCCTAGTTCCTCAGCAATCCATTTCTGAACAAAGACTGGTCAGCTGACCTGCTTGCAATGTCATCCACGTCCCCACCACTTCCCTCAAGTTCCCCAAATCTACTCCAGAAGGATGTCCCCAAACACAACTGTTCCCTTTCCCCAAATGCATCTTCCTCCTGTTCCCCTCCACCCCCACCCCACCCCGCCTACTGTCACTCACCGTGTCCACTACATTCTTTGGGACACTCTCAGTGTTGATGGGCTGCGGAGAAAGGGAGAAAACAGTGTGAGGAGAAACATCCCTGGACTGGCTCTCTCTCTGGGGCTGGTGGCCGTGAGGGGCAGCATGCCTCCTGAGGCGGGACATGACGCCAACCCAAGACTCAGACGTCACCTGGCTGTCCCAAGCTTGGGAGGCACAGTTTGGAAAATGAAAAACATCCTATAGGTACTAGAAACATCCAGCTTAACAAACCTCACCCAGGCCTCTGACTCAGTCACTGACCCCTCAAAAAGGAACAAGGAGAAAGTAATAGTCACTCTTGTTCCTACATGACAGGCATTTTCACCGACACCAGCTCGTTTATTCACAGGGACCCAGTGAAACAGGTACCTTTATCACCTTTGAGCCCCACTTTACAGATAAGCAAAAGTTAAATGAGTGGCCCAAAGTCGTGGACTGCTAATGGGGACAACATGATTTGAGCCTCACCTTGGACTCTGCGCTTCTTGCTCTTTGAGTAAAATTGCAGCAGCCAGGGTGAGAGGCCTACCAGAGTCCTAAATCTTCAGTGGACTTTCAAGGCCCTCCACCATTGGCCCTGCCCCTTCGCAGACCTCAATTTTCATGCCCTAAAGCTCTGCTCCATCCAGACCACCCTAGACCCCCTTGCTTATTCCCACATCCAAGCATATGCTTGTGAAACCGCTTACCCTCTTTTCCTAGAAGCTTTCCTCCTCCATGAAGCCCTCCCTGAATACCACAGCAAGGAGAATTCTCTCTCCCACCTGAACTCCAATAAGCCTTGCTGTCTATGCCACTTATCTGGTCCTTAGCGTATGAATAATCTCATCATGGGAACATGTCTTATTCCCCAACTATTGTTTTATTTGTGATTCTTAGCCCACCTGCCTCCAAACCAGATTCAAAGCAACACTTTTTCAACTCAGTTGCCATATTCCTCATGCCAGGGACTGTGATTTATGGATCGCGGGCCATCAATAAACACCTGTGGACTGATCCTTTCCCTCACTCTGCTGCCACCCTTCCCCTTCCCAGACCAACAGAAGTGCTTCCTGCTAAAGGCATCCTGAAAAGTGGTCTCCTAGGACTCCCCCAAAACAGGAGAGAAACTTCCCATTCTAGGCTACCTCCTGACCACAGTCTCTAGGGTTCCGTTTCCAACTCGGCAAAGTGGTTGGAGGGGCCCTTGAGCCACACAGAAGGACACGAGTACGACAGTCAAGGTCATGAAACAAGCCTTTGGCAAGATAAGCATGGACCCGGTTAAGACAGTGTCTCAAAATAGGTAATGCCTGTCTCAATCCCATCCCCGGGGCCTGAGGAGTGAGCTGTCTGTGTCTGAAGACAGAGGGATGAACAGAATGACCTCTGAAAGGTTCTGGCCCCAGGGAAGAGAACTGGGCAAAGACGGGCATGGAGGAAGAAAGTCGGCTAAGCTGAAGACAATGGCGCTCTTTCTGGAAATGGCCCAGACTTTACCCCTACTGCCTAGAAGACCAGAGGCTGAGGCCAAAACTTCCTTCCAGGGGATGAAACCTCCTGAGTAGTTCAGGGCCAACTCAGTTTGGAATGGATGAAGGAGGACAGCATCCAGGATCAGGGTAGGAGGTGGGGAGGCGCATCAGCCACCCCCCTGCAGCCCCAGGTCGGCTCACCTGAAGTCTGAGGATGGCTCTAGAGGAGTAAAGATGCCACGTTTCGCCCCCTCCAAGCCCAGCCCTAATCCTCACCCAGCCACTTCCCAGAGCCCCAGCTCCCGAGCTACATACCACTGGGCAGGGGGCAAATAAGCCCCCCAGGAAATGCTGGCCCTCTGACCCCCGCCCGCCTCTTCTGGTCTGGGGCTCTGTAACACTCCCGTGGAGAGAGCCCGTGGGCTGGAGAACTGCCTCTTCTCCGGCCCCCCGAGGGGAGGAGAAGCACTCCTGGAGGGCAGATCACAAGGACCTTCCATGTGCAGAGTCCACACAGCAGAACTGAGATCTGAACCCAAGCCCCCCAACGTCAAAGCCTTCACTCTTCACTCTGCTGAACCGGCCTCCCTGGACGGGGTGGCTCAGAAAGGATAGAACTGGGGTGAGATGGAGAAGTGGGGGAGGAGGTGCCTGCCCTAGGCCATTATAGGCCCTGAAGAGCCCTCCTCAGCCTTTTAGGAGGCCTGGACTCTGACTCCTCACAGAGCAGAGTGGGAGCCGGGGGGCCTTGACCTTGAGAGTGCCTTCCAGTCGCCCGTGTTGACACACAAATGCTGGCCCTTCCCCAAAGGGTTGATCCAGTAGACCTCGGGCGAGACCCGAGAATGTGCGTTTCTAACAGGTTTCCAGGTCAAGGGATAACACTTTGAGAAGCACTAAGCGAACAGCATCAGCATCGCTAGGGTCACATCCTCACTCTCTCTATTGCTAACTGGGTGACCTTAAGCAGGTCACACACTTCGTCCTTACTGCCCCTCAACGGCACAGCGTGGCACTGTGCTGTGAGAATCAAACGCATGGCAGCACAAAGCACTTCGAACAGGACCTGGCACTCAGAAGGCTCTCAGTAAATGCCAGCAGCTATTTATCCTCTCCACCCCATACTCTCCAGGCCCAGGCCCTCCCTGGGCCCACCCTGCCCCACCTTGACCCTCCTGCCCCACCCCTCCCAGGTCTGGCAGGAAGCTGACCAGGGAGTCGGAGTCAATATTAGAAACTACAGGCCTCAGCAGTGCAAGAGAAACTTCTCTCCCTGCCAGCAATCATCTGAACACCGTCCCTTTGGCCCCCACCCCTTCCCCAGGGCCAGCTGGAGGCCAGCCACAGGAAGACACTTGCCAGCCATCAGATGCCTGCAAGTTACTGGTTGAGATGCTTTCTGAGGAGCTAAAAATTTCCAAAAACCCCTCCTGACCTAAACACCCAGTGTTTTCCTGCAGTGTTTGCAAACATGGCCCAGTATGCATGCTGTGCTCCCCACCCCTCTCCTCTACCCTGGCCCTCCAGGGACTGAAGTCCTGCTTCTCTGTTTTCCCAGGCCCTGCCAGCTCTGGGACAAATGGGAATGAAAAAGGCAAGGGACTGGTAACATGAGGGTAGATCTCTCCTGAGGCCACCCTGCCCCAGGCCCCGCAGGGAGGCCTGGGTATGCTATAGGAAAGCTCCCAGGCCACCAGAGCTGTGGTGTCCTGAGGTGGCAGCCCCAGAGCTGTAAGGGCCAGTAGAGTCCCACTAGGCCTCAGATGTCACCCTACCTTCGGCATGCAGACACACACGTGCATGCACACACACACACACACACACACACACACACACACTCCCCACACCCATTCTTGTACACCACTCCTCAGAACATCAGCTCTGGGGGGGACTTCAGATTTCATCTCCTCCCTCCCCATTTCACAGATGGGGAAACTGAAGTACAGAGAGGTATGACTCGCCCAGCCTCTCAGAGTGAGGTTCAGGACAGGAGGTTGGCATCAGACCTTGTAAAACTCACCGCTGAGCTCACCTCGCTGCCCCTCAGCCAGTCCCCAGCCAGCCTGTCGGCAAGGTCAGCTGGGCACTTCAGGGTCCCTGATGGGTCTTCTCTTCCTTCCCCCTGAGATTCAGCTGCATAAGGACAGAGCAAATGGAGCCCACCCACTGCCGAGTCCCAGGACAAACCTGGATCTTAAGGACCCAGTCTCTCCAAAGCTGACAGCAGCTGACCACAGCCTCACCAGGGGTCTTCCAGAATGCCCCTTGCCCCCAAGCAGGACAGTTCGAATGCAGCTCAGGCACAGGTGGCAGAGTTTGGACCTGGCAGCACCGGACAGCCAAGCCTTGCTCTTCGTGGATCACTCTGCTCTAAGATCTGAACCCTGGAGTCTGGAGCAAGGCAGGGACGGGGATGAGGGCAGGAAACTTAAGGAAGCACTCATTCTCAATTTGCTGAAAGTGTGCCCACACAGGCCTGAGAGCAATGCCTCCTCAAATCTTGCACCCTGGCTGCCTACTGGCCTGCCTCTTCCGGGCCTTGGCCTGGAGAGGCCTTTTCATAATGTGAAATGGGAGAGGCACTAACAACTCCCCATTAAGTGCTGATGCAGCCCCGGGCACAGCATTCGGCTCTTCACCTGCGTGAGCATCTCTCCGCACAAGCTCCCTCATAACCAATGTGCTCAAGGTCAGCAGTAGCCCATTTTACAGGTGAGGAGACTGAGGGCCCGTGAGATTAAATAACTTGCGCAGGATTACACAGCTTGTCAGCAGGTAGGAGAACTGGTATTTGAACGCTGCTCTTTGCATCCCCTCACGCTCTGTCTCCTCTCCCTGGGGAAGATCTTCATTCAGCTTAAATCAACTGCCCTCCTATCGGGAGCAAGCTTTCGGTGACTTAAAGACTGACTGCCTCAGGTCCTGAGGAGAAAGAGATGTCTCCAATGCACTTCCATAGGAAGAGGAGGAAATGGGCTGCAGTAGGAGAGACTGAGATCAGACATCAGAGAGAACGTCCTGAATGTGAGGGCTTGTAAACCACGGGATGGATAAGGGAAGCTGCACATCCTTTCCTCAATTTGTTTTTCCAAAAAAAGACATGCAACCCCTCCCCATGCCCACCGCCAACTGCGTGGGCCCCAGGAGGAGCCATTCTGCAGAGGCTGGGGTGGCTGGGACGACTGCCTGGAGTTTCACACAGTAGGACATGTTGGTGGCCTGCAGGGAGGGTGGGCTGGGAAAAAATGTATCTGTGGGCAACTGTTTTGGAGGGAGGAAAAGGCAGAGGGCCATAGAGGATGGGGGGAGGTGCCCAAGCCGGGGGCTGGGGGGAGGGGGGCTGGCGCAGAATGTAGACTCAGCCTCCGGAGGAACATTCCGTCCAGAAATTCCTCACACCCTCCTCCCTGCCCCCCCTCCAGCATTCCCCACTCTCGCCCCCTGGGAGGCCTGGAATCCGGGCAGATTTTCATGCCAAAAAGACCCCGTGACATCACATCTACTGCCATGGCGACGAACTATGAGCTCATGGGCAGCACTGCCTATCAGGACGGGAAGGGAGCTGGTGGGTAGGGCCATGGGGGCTGGGATGTCCTCAGCCCCAGGCCCCAGAGCAAGTTATTCCAGGCTCGCTTGTTCCAAAAATAGAACCGTAAGCAGATGAAGGGAGGGGTCTGAAAGCAAAAAAGAAAGGCAGCGAAGTGCCATTTACTGGGCACTTAGAGGGGGTGTGGCAGGGATGGCACATTATACACCCCATAGCCGGCCTAGGGGGACTATCAACAGGTAACAAAAATAACTACAGCAGTGGCAGCAGCGGCAGCAGAAGGAGCACTTTGAACCAAATGAGGAAACTGAGTTTCCGGGGTGGTTGGCTAGCGCCATACAAGCCCAGGTCTGCACCCCAACGCCTGTGTTCACCCCTCGCCACATGTTATTTCCCACCATCCTGAGAAGGGGGAGCTGATGGGAGCAGGAGAGTCAGGTGCAGGAGGGAGGGCGCAGAGCAGAGGGCTGGGCCTGGCCAGGGTGGGAGGGGAAACCGGCAGCCTGGGTCCCCTGAGTGTTTGGGTGAAGTTGCTGCAGGGGCCACATCCTCTCCCAGGCAGGCAGAGGCCACCAGAGAAAAAGAACAAGCTGGATGTGATTAAATGGAATGTGATGCCTGCTTTTCCCTGCACCCTCCCCCCTTCCCCCCCCACACACTCTGGGGAGGGGCCTGGGCAAGCCCACTCCTGTCCTCAGGCCTTCCTCAATTCACCCTGAGGGTCCCTGCACCCAACTCCCGGCGGAGGCTAGGCAGCTTCGGACACCCCCACCCCCCAGCTCACACCCACTCACCAGTCTGGCCTCAGCCAGGCTGGACTATTTCTCGCCCCCTCCTGCCAGGCTTCCCCCTGGATCTGTTCTCCTCATCAGCCAGGTTATGGGGAGTCTGCTTCTGTAGTGCCTTCCTCCAGGCCCCTCTGGCTGCCCTTGTCCAAATCCTCTCCACCCCACGCTGGGCACCTGCACCAGCCTTATTTGGTCTTCCTAGCCCTCCTCCGGGCAGCACCCTCACCGCCGAGCCACATCCCACAGCTAACAGCCGACTCCCGGCTCTCACACCCTGCTTTGGGTCATTTCCCCACTCAAGGACTCACGATGGCTCTCAGTGCTTGGCTCTTCAAGTTCAAGTTCCCCAACTTGACTTTTGGACTCCTCTCTTATGTGGCCCCTTCCTCCTGGGGTGGACTCCACCGCGTTTCCCTTTCTCCTCTACCTGCAGCCTCTGCTCACACCTCCTCACTGCCCACCCTGCATGCCACACTCGTTCCCACCTCCGGTTCCACACTCTGGCTGCTCCCACCAGCACCCCAACCGGAGCCACCAAAGTAAGACAACATTGCCTGCCCTCCCCCCCAACATTGCCTGACCCCCAGCAAGGGCACTGGATTTGGCCCCGCCCCCATTAGGCTTGCTAATTTGTACTAAGGCCCTCCCCCATCTCTGCTTCAGCCCTGCCACTTTCTGGAAGGCCCCTTCTCCTTCTTCCCTCCTCTCTTTCATTTGCTCAAATTCTAAATTGGACTTGGAGGCAGACTTCCTCCACCATCACAGCACAAACTGATTGCTTCCTTCCCTGCACCCCAAGGCTAACTCCGGTCAGAACCCCTGAGTCAGGCACTGATTACTTTCCACAGTTTAGCTGTCTCCTCTTTCCCACTGAGCATGGTCCCCTGAGGGCAAGGCTCTTCACCCACCTGGGACCTGTCCGAGTGAGGGGGATACAGGAGGTGGTCAGCACATCCAGGGATGCCCTGACGTCCAGGGACCATGCCCTTTCACAGCCCCACCGGAGAGCAGGACTTCAATGGGCCCTGAGGACGTTCACCCAAAGTCTTCCCAGGGAAGCAACCTTCCATCAGCACCCGCTTACTCCTAACAGGTGTTGGTGAGTATGTATCCCAGTGACAGACAGCAACTCCCCCAGACAGCCCAGCTGGGCCATTTTACGTGTTAGAGAGCTTTCCTTTACACCCAGGTCTCCTCCTCTCTATAAGAACCTCCACCTACCAGGCTCGACTTTGGGGAGCAACAGAAAATAAGCCCATTCGTCCTTCAACATGTTCTCACTCCCATTCTGCACCCGCCCCTTATTTTCCTTCTCCAGACTAAGCTGCTCTAGCTATTGCACAAACTGGGATTTCCAACCCCCCTCACCACTCTGGGGGTCTACTTTGGAAGGCAATGCCCAGAGTTGGCTCTCTCCTTTGAAAATCAAGGTTCTCTAGGGCTCGTCTCTCCTGGCATTGCTCCATTTCCCAGAAGCTCCCAAAGATGGCCACCCATGGCCCACCCTGTACTCTAGAATGAAATTCATCAGGGCCTGGAGTTCAAACTAACTAAAGTGACCCCTAGCCGTTTTCTATGATGGCAGTGCCAGGGTTGAGGGGTTAATGTACCAATTAACATCACAGCCTCTCTTCTTCTATGAGGCAGTATGGTGACTTCTCGCCCAAATCTGACACTAGGACACCTTGGGAAAGTCATTTGAAAACCTCACACCCATTAGGATACCTACTATCAACAAGAAAGAAAGAAAGGAAAGGAAAGGAAGGGAGGGAGGGAGGGAGGGAGGGAGGAAGGAAGGAAGGAAAGGAAGGAAGGAAGGAAGGAAGGAAGGAAGGAAGGAAGGAAGGAAGGAAAGAAGGAAGGAAGGAAAGGAAGGAAGAATTAAAATTCCTTCACTTCTAGTCCTTCCCCCCGGAATTCTTTCCGCTCCCTCCTCCTTCCTCTCCTTCCTTCCTTCCTCGTCCTTCTTCTTTCTTCTTTCCCCCCTCCCCTTGCCTCCTTCCTTCCTTCCTTCCTTTTCCTCCTTCCCTTCTTTCTTTCCCCCTCCCTTCCGTCCTTCCTGCCTACGCTCCTTACTTCCTTCTTCTTCCGTCCCTTCTTTCTTTCTTTATTCCCTGCCTTCCTCCTCCTTCCTTCCTTCCTTCCTTCCTTCTTGGAAGGAAGGAATGAAGGGAAGGAAGAAGAACTGGTTTTCCTCCTTTCCCCTTCTCCGCGCCCTCCCTCCAAAGCCGGCATAAAAGAAGAAAGAACGAAAGAAAAGAGAAGAGAAAAAGAAAGAAAGAAAAAAAAGAATTTTAGCAAGGATCTAGAGAAATTAGGACCTTTGTACACTATTCGTGGGAATATAAAATGATACAGCCACTGTGAGAAACAGTATGGCAGTTCCTCAAAAAAATCAAAAATAGAACTACCATATAATCCAGCATTTCCACTTCTGGGCATATACTCAAAAGAATTGAAAGAAACTCAAAGATGTAGTTACATACCCATGTTCACAGCAGTATTATTCACAATAGCTAAATTGTGGAAATAACTCAGTGTCCACTAACAGGTGAACGGATAAGCAAACTGTTATATACTCATCCAACGGAATATTACTCAGCCTTAAAAAGGAAGGAAATTCTGACACATGACGCTTGAGGTTATTATGCTAAGTGAAATAGGCCAGTCATGAGTGAACAAATATTGTACTATCTCACTTATATGAGGTACTTAGAGTCATCAAATTCAGAGATAGAAAGTAGAATGGTGGTTGCCAGGGGGAGCGGGAGAGGAAGTTTAATCAGTACACAGCTTTTTGTTTTTATGAGAGTTCTAGAAGTGGCGGTGGTGATGGTTGCATATGACTGTACTTAATACCACTGACTGTACTCTCAAAAATGGTTAAGATGGTAAATTTATGTTATGTATATTTTATCACAGTAAAAAAATTAATTAGATTTTAAACATCTTGGGGCCTCAGTTTCCTCATCTGAAAAAGAGCAGTTTTTGACTAGATGGCATCTAAAGTCCTCTCACTCCTCTGGCTCTGTGCCTGATCCATGCCCACCTGCCTTCTAGAAGGCCGGGCACTCTGGTAGGAAAGAGCCTTGCATGCAGCCCCATCATGAAAAGTGTCTGGCACCAGGTGGGTGCTCAGGAAATGTTTGTTAGTAGAATGGATGGCAGACAGATGGATGGAGAGACCCTCCCTGAAATCCCAGCCCCACTGGCAAAGAGAACAGCTTGCTAGGTAGACTTCTGGCTGGTGCTGTTTAGAAGAAATCCAGAAGACGTCCACCTGGCAACATCAGCTATTTACATTAGCAGCAAGCATAGAGGATATCTGGGGAGAAAGCAGAACCAGGATTCCAAAACCCCATTCCTGACCCAGCCCCTGCCATCACCACATGACTGTGAACCAGTCACCTCGCCTTTCGGGGCCTGTTTGCTCTTCTACACAATGTGTTCCTCCCACCCATCCAGGATAGGTTCACACCTGCCCGGACTTCACACTTCACCACAAGTCACCATGGGCTCCATGGCCCAGTGTCAAGGGAAGGGCTTTGAAAAGTGAGAGTGACGTTCGTCATTATTTGTCGTTATTCGTGGGAGGTGCCAGACAGCTGAGTGAAAATCCCAGGTTCCCACTGAGTATCTCTGCGGCCTTAGGCCTCAGGTCTAATGATGCTGGATAATCACAGCACCTGCCTCACTGCGCTGTTGTGAAGAATACGTGAGTTTATTTGTGGAAAGCTTTCAGAATGAAGGTGGGCAAACAGAAAGTTCCACACAAGGGCTAATTTTTCCTATTGCTCTGATTACTATTATAAGAGAAAGCAACCTGGCATTCCCATTCCCCATGCAGCTCTTCCTCCACAGGCTCCCACCCTGACTTCGGATTCACAAGGACATTTCAAGCATTCTCCACGGGGCTGGCCTGTCTCTCCCAGCCCAGGTCCCCTGGATGCCAGGCTGCATGTGCAGAAGGGTTCAACATCCGGCCGACCTCGGTGGTCACTCCATTTGGCTATCACCCTAGGGAAATTCCTTTTGACTCTTATTTTTCAGAAGTTGAGAAAAGCTGCTTCAGCTCTTTCCAAGGATCAGGAGTGTCCATGGCAAACAAGGCCTCTCCCCTCTCCATCCTGCCCCCACCAGTGGACCCTAGGACCCTTCCACCCAAGGGCTCGGGCTACATCTGTTAAGACGAAAACATGGGTTGAAGATTAAGCCACTTTGCCCTGGCTGGCCTGGCACAGGCAGGAAAATGTGTTTGGACGCCAGGCCAAAATCCTGTGCCCAAGGATGATGGTCTTGATACCAGCGGGCTCGGATTTAAGCACGATGGGTGAGCTGGGGACATAGAGAAAACATGACACAGACAGACAGACAGACACACAGTGTGAGGCAAGAGGGAGGGGGCAGGGAAGGCAGAGACCCACCCCACAGAGGCTGAAGGGCAGGCAGAGAACGGAAAAGGAAGGGAAAATACAGCCCGCCCTTTCCTCCCTCTTGTGAACCTGCTCAGAGCACTTGCCTCACCCGCTGTGAGGAAACAGGTGCTGAGTGCTCTCTGGGGGGAGCCAAACTTTCTCCCGGTTTCCCCTGGGCCACTTTCCCCCTCCCCAGGGACAACACAGAGCTCCCAGCTGGAGGCCCGGCCCTCTTAATAGACCCCATCGCCCATCAGCAAGGAATAAGAGCAACAGCTGAGCTGCCCTGTTTATTGAGCCCCTAATCTGTACCAGGCATCCAGCTGAATGCCTTTCTTCCAGACATTCAACGAACGTGCATTGAGTACCTACTGTATGCCAGACAGTGGGGATATAGCAATGAACACAAAAGATAAAAATCCCTTGTCATCACAGAGTTTACATGCTGGTGTAGGAGGAGCCTTTTAAACAAGATAAGCAAGTAAGACCATAGCATAACAGACAGTGATGCATTCTGGGGGGGAGCGGGGGAGGCGGGCACAAAGTAAAAAAGGAAGGGAGATAGGGTTGCTAGGGGAAGGGAAATGCTGACACTTGAGTAAGACCTGGGGGAGGGAAAGAGTCCTGCAGGTAACTGCTGGGCGGGGCGGGGAGGGAAGTATTCCAGGCAGAGGGAGCAGCACATACAAAGGTCCTGAGGTAGCATCTTGCCTAGTAATGTTCAGAGACCAGCAAGAGGCCAGGTGGCTGGAGCAGAGTAAGTGAGGGAGAGATCTTCTCGAAGGAGATGAGGTCAAGGAGGAAACCTGTCCTGTAGGGTTGTGCGGTCCAGTGGAAGACCCTGGGGCTTTTATTCCAAGTGAGGTGGGCAGCCATTGGAGGGTTCCGAATACAGATGAATTAAATGGGTTGATTTGCTCCTTTTATTCTCTTCACCTTCCAAGGTAGGTCCTATTACTAACTCCCAATCTGCAGAGAGGAAAGTGAGGTCCAGAGATGTGAAGCAATGTGTCCAAGGTCACACGCCCAGGGACAGGAGAACAGGGACGCAAAGGGAGGTGGTCTAACTCCCAGGCGCTTGACCACTGCTGGGGGTGGTTCTGAAGAAGCACAATCTGGTGTCACCTCCGTGAAGGACAGGATCCCTGCACAGGTGCGGCATGTCACAGAGAGGGGAAGATTCCATGAAGTCGCTCAGGCAGGAGCCCCTTCCGGTGCTAACTGCAACCCCACCAGCTGGAATGCCAACCTATTCACTTTGCCCCAATCCCTGACCCCTCCTCATGTAAACGAAGCTCACGAGGCTCCCAGCAGCCAGGCAACTGCCTTCTGCCTAGAGATCCCTAAACCCCAAGCCCCCCAGCGATCCTAGACCAGCCAAGGACATTGTGTTCTCAGGGGCAAAGTGGCAATTGGGTTGGAACGATGAGCTGTCCACTCACCCTGCCTCACCCCTCCTGCCAGCCTTCCAAGGGTGTCCTTCCGAAATCCCAGAGAGATTTGTCACTGGCAGCTCCTAGCCAGGCCTGCACTCCTGCCTCATCCCCGAAGCACCCGGCCCTCACCCCGCTGTTGTCAGATGACCTTCAACTGAGCTCGGTGCGAATAACACCCGACATCTGGAGCAGCACAGCTGGGCAGAGCTGCAGCCCAGAAGGGTTTGAGCCCAGTGAGACCAGGGAGGAAGAGCCCCTGCAAAGAAGGGAAATAGCTCGGCAGGGCCTAGACGGGAGGGCAGAGAGCAGTGGCACTGCTCTGGGTTCGTGTGGCATCTAAAAGTCACAAGCACTAACACATACTTTATTTTTTTCCATTAACGACCCTGAAGGGAGAGAATGCGTATCCGCACTGAGAAGGCCTTTCAAGCAACTAGTTCAATCCCTCTCTTCGACAGAAAGGGAAACTGAGGCCCACAAGGAGGGCAAAACTGGCCCATTGCCACATGGCAAATGTGTGTCGGAGGAGAGAAGGAGATCAGGTGGCCTGAATGAGATTCCAGTATCCAGGCTGAGCAGGTCACCACACAGGTGTGAGGACACCTGCAACTGCCTGGGCCCCATGACATCCTTGCCCCCTCCCCCAGAACCCACCCACATGTGTCACCACCAGCCCCTCCGCACCAGCAGATCAGGTTGTGCCCACAGGGGCCCTCCAAGATACACCTCCCGACATGCACACGTGCAAACGCACACACCTGCACGCATTTCGACCCCTTCCCCTCCAGCCTGCAGGGCCCTGCCTTCCTCCAGTGGTGGGGAGAGAGCAGGAGGGACCTCTGAGGGTAAGAAGGCAGTGCGAGGGCATGGAGGAAAAGCTCCCAAGACTCCAGTTAGCGCAGCTGGGATCAGTCTGGAGCAGACCGCTCTCCACAGCCCACAACTCAAAGGAGCCCTGCCCCCACCCATGCTTTTCTAGTAGCTAGACTGGGGGAGGAAGGGAAGAGTGGGGGACCTGGAGAGAGAGCAGGAAAGCAGAGTCAGCCAAAAAACTTGGAAATGGAACAGACCACCTGAATGTGAGCGACTCCCCAGATAGAAGAGTTCTGTGGGTCATGCCATCCATCCCCCTGCCTTCAGCGCAAGGGTGTCTGACCCTGGACCAGGCGGATGGTGGGAGATGCCATCCCCTGGTCCTGTAAGCCCCAGGACAACAGGCACCTGGCCAGGCCTAAAGGCTGGCCGAGATGCCCTTTTATGGGTTTTTCCAAGGACTTTGGTCTCCAGATTGAAATAGGAGGCCCTGCAACCCATCAGAAGGGACCTCATGACTCATTTCCTCCCAGTCCAGCTTCAGCTTCGGGATATGGCCCCCTCCTTCCCCTTACCTAATCGCCCAGCACCCTTGGGGGCTACCAGCATGCTTGGGTCTAAAGTAAGCTGCAGCTGGGAACAAAGGAAACAGGGGAGGAGGGGCTGGCAGGGGAGGGAATGGACTGTCACTCACCACCAGTTCATGGTTGGATGGAGGAATGCAGGGGGCAGCCACCTGTGGGAAGAACAGAGAAAGGGCAAGGTTAGCATCTTTCATCCCCACAGAAAACCAGGGCCTCCTGAGATCACTGCACAGCCGCCACCGCCGCGCTAGACACCCCGTCCATCAGTTCACACACATTGACACTCTCCAGTTTGAGAGTTGTTGGAAGACGATGTGGCAACATGGAAAAATGCTTAGGCAACAATGCTTGGTGGGAAGAGGAGCAGCAGGAGGCAAAAATGAAATGGACATCACAATTTTTAAATTCCATTAAAAAAAAAAATGCAGACACTCAAAGACCTGGAGGTCAGTATACCAGAGGGTTAAAAGGTAATAAAAATACGTGGTTTTTTTTTCTTTGCTCTATTTCCTAAGTTTTCTGCACTCTGGTAAGATTTGTTTAAAAATTTTAAAAGACATGTTTAAGACCTCTAGAAAAAGAAGTCACCTCCTCTGTTCTCCCCAATGCCAAGGTGTCTGACCCAAAGGTCAGAGCTACAGACAGCTGGCAGTTTCCCAAAGCGTGTGGGAAACAGGTTGGTGAAGGGCCCCTGCCAGCTCTTCCAAAGAAAGCTGCCTGCGTCACTAATAAATGTGTAAGGCCTTGAGAGTTGAAAGTACCCTCGATGGGTGGTGAGCTATTATTTTATCGTCATCCTCATCTTCCTCTCTAATATGGGGGTGAGGGGGTGAGGTGGGGGGCAATCGAGGCCTCCAGACAGACAGAGGGGAGAAGGAGGGAGGGCTGGATTGCTCCCTACCCTAAGATAACATCCCTCAGCCAAGCCGGGCAGCCAAACCTCTACCCTGACAATTAGCAGGAGCCTTTATCAGAGACTCAATGTGTTCCTTTTTTCTAGCTGGGACACGTTTTTCTTGGAGCTCATACCTCAATCTTGGCTCCAATTCCTGACCCGAGTACCAGGCAAGGGGCCCACAGAGGGACAAAGGGGGAGGCTCTCCCTGGGGCATAAGGGTATCTGGGCACAAGCCATGGATGACCAAAGAGGGAGTGGCTGCCTCCTGGGACAGTGGGCAACCGTGCCCCAGCCACCACCCCAGTGGAGCAGTGATGGGACAGCCCATAGCCCTGGCTGGAGGTGGCCATTCCCAGAGGCCACCCACACACACGGCCAGGCCCTCCTTTCCTTCTGTCCTCTGACCAGCCCAAAGGACCCCTTGGCTTGACACACCAGCCCAGAAGGGACAACAGCCACGTGACAGTGTGCCCCAAGCTCTGGAAGGGTGGGCGGAGAGGCTGGGAGTTAGAATGTCTGGTTCTTGACCCAGTCATGCTACAGGCTCCCCGGCCGCCCACTCTCCAGCCAAGAGGCCTGAGTTGAGTCTCAGTGTCTATTGCCCTGTACGCAACGTGGTTCCAGGACTGGTGGGAGAATCACATACAAGGCCGAAAGGAAAATCAAGAACATCTAACACTTCCTGAATGTGTACTATAGCACAGGCTTTATCATCAGTGCTTTACCCGTTAACAACCCAATAAGGTAGGGACTGTTACCCTCCAGCTGAGGTGCAGGGCACGCAGTGAGGTGAAACTACTTGCCCAAGCTCACACAGTGTATCAGTGACCAGGGGTAGGGTGCAGGGTGCCAGGAGAAGAGACGGGCAGGAAGGGAAGGTCCCAGCGGTGGCTGTGGCCTGCAGGGCTGCCTGCCTGCCTTGCCCACCAGACAAGGGCTCAGCCACAGGGGACACGGCTCTCCCCACCAGGCATCTCCAGGGCAGGAGTCCTTAATCTCACAGCGGCCTCTTACCTCTCTCTTCTTAGCCCACTGCCCCAGACCTCACTCTGGAGCTTGTAGATTTCAACCTCCTGGGGCCAGGCTCCCAAAGTCTCTTCTCTCCACTCCTGCTATCACCCGTGGGCCCCTCAGACTCTGAGTGGGAGCAGGTGCAATCCACAAGACAGTGCCCTGCTCTGCTCCTTTCTTCGTTACACAGGGTGGGTTTCCTCTCTCCATTTGGGACTAGGGTTGTGAAAGTTGGTGGACGGGGGGGTTTACAAATACATTTGAGGCACGGGCAGAATGGACAGGTGTCCTCAGAGACGAGTTTGGGAAGCCCTCTCTCCCAGTACCACCCTAAGGCAGTGGAAAGAATAGGGGCCCAGGCGTCCCAACCCCAGGTCCCTCCCCTAACCCCAAGACGGTGATACCCCATAAGGACTCAGATCTGAAGGACAGCTGTGGACCCCCCAGCCAAAGGACCTGATGCCAGGGTGCCCCCAGCGGCCGCCACTACCTGCCGCCCACAGCTATGTATTCTAGGCCCGCCAGCCGGCCAGCCCACTAACTTTGTTGTGTGTTTCCATGTTTCTTGTCTCTCTCTCTCTTTCTCTCTCTCTCTCTTTCTCTCTCTCTCTCTTTCTCTCTCTCTCTCTCTCTCTCTCTCTCTCTCTCTCTCTCTCCCTCTCTCTTCCACCACCCTCCAACCCTGCCCCGCCCCTCTCTCTTTTTAAGCAGAGAAATGTTTCCTTAAAAGGCTCTCTCCTTCCCTCCGGCACCCTGGCCCCTGGCCACCCTCTCAGGAGCCTGGAATGTGCCAGGGAGAGCCAGGGCCCCCTGCCACTCTGCGGCCATGCCCTATGGCCCCACACTCCTGGTGTCAGCAGTGACCACTCCCACTGCCCTTTGGGGACCCAAGCTAGAGGGCAGACTCCAGGGTATCTGCAGGAGTTCTCGGTGCCAGTCCTCACATCCATTCCTGTCCCCAGGGCTGGCAGTACAGGACTACAGGCTCATACCCAGGAACTCAGCCTCAGGTGACCCTCCTCCCCTAGTGTACCTCCAACGACCCATATACACACTGAGGGCCAATCAGGCATGATGCACTCCACTCCTCAGTTTATATTAACCTCTCTTTGCCTCAGTCGCCTCATCCACAAAATGGGCAGCTCAGGGTTGTTGGGAGAATTTCCACTCCAAAATAATCTAACAACAATTTAAAAAGGCAGCACTGAAAATACTCCCATCACACTTGCTATATGCCAGGCACTGTTCTTCAGTTCACACTTTGGGTAAATTAACTCTAATTCTCCCAACAACCCTGAGCCGCCCATTTTGTGGATGAGGCAACTGAGGCACAGAGATGTTAATAAACTGAGGAGCCAGGATGCAAACCCAGCAGTCTGGCTCCAGACAGAGACATGTCCCTGCCCTCTCTGCTGACTCTCCTGTAAACACTAGTTTCCACAGAACTATGCACAACAGGGACAGAAAGCTTATGGAGCGCAGGTATGCATCTGTTATGGTCCTAAGCCCTTCCCTCAGACTCACGTGATCCTAATAAAAAATGGAGAGAGTAGATACTGTTATTATTCCCGTTTCACAGATGAAGAAACTAAGGCACAGAAAGGGTAACGATTTGCCCGAGCCCCCTGCAGCAGAGCAGTCTGTCTCCAGAGCCTGCGAGGTGAAGAGCTGGGGGGTGCAGCTGGGAGGTGAGTATTACCAGGCCCAGACGAGGGCCGATGCCTGGTATTCATCAGCCCCCACTCATTAGTATTTTCTGAACTTCAAAGGTCTCTGGGCACAATGCCAACAACAGGGCACACCCTGGGAGCTCACTCCCACCCCAGGACATGAGGATCTAAAATGCCAGAATGCAGCCAGCCCCGGCAGAGAGCTCACTGCATGACCTGGCCCCTACCCTCCTCTCTACCGGCATTTTCTACCCACCCACCTTTGTCCAGGACCCACAGCCACACAAAAGGGGTGGGCTCCTCTCAGTCCTTCAAACACCTAGCTCTGTTCTTCCTCAGGGCTTCTGCATATGCTGTTCCCTCCGCCTGAGATGCTCTTAGCCCAGCTGTGAGCATAGCTGGGTCTTTCCCATCCTTCTGGCTTTGGCTTAAATGTCACTACCCCAGAGAGTCCCTCCATGACTCTCTTAAATTACATACACACACACTCGCACATACACACATGCACACTCACACAAATGTAATATTTTCTCTCCTATACCCACCTCTTTTCCTTCACAGACCTAATTACAATTTGTAATTATAGATGTGTTTGGTTTTTTGTCTGCAATCTGTTCCCCCCTCTAGAAAACTAGTGTCGCGAGGCAGGGAGCATCAAACTAGTCCCAGCGCACAGTAGGTGCACACTAAATATTTGTGGAAAGAATGAAAGCGACTCAAGGCCTGAGAAAGGAAGACATCTGTAATAACCACTAGGGGTAAAAAGTCACTGCCAGTTGTTCAGCACCTACTATCCTCCCGGCAGGGGGGCTAATCCTGCCATATGCCTGATCTCTCTGAGACCCTCCAATCTGCAGGTTCGATAATATTGCTCCCATTTTACAGATGAAGAAACAGAGGCTCGAAGAGGTCATGACACTTGCCCCAGGTCAATCAGCTGGGAAGAGGCGAGCTGCAGGTGAAATCTTGGTCTGTGGTCTCCAGGCACTGCTCTTGGCAGAGCAAGAGAAAAGCCAGGCACTCGTTCAGCACTCCTCGCATCAAGTCACTGCCATGCAAGTGACAGGACCTGGTCCCCAGCTGGGTGAGACTCCCATCCTCAGGATTCAGCCTTGGTTTCATAAAACCCCAGACTCCTAGTCTTGTCTGGCCCTCCCCACACCCGTGTCCTTCCGGCCACTGGAGCTGGAGAGGACGGCCTTGCCCTCAGACAAAACTAGAACCACTTGAGTCTCCGAATCCAGCATTTCATACCATCCTGAGCAGAAAAGTTCTCTTTTTCCCCCTAACTCTTGCTAGTCCTTTTTTTTTTTTTTAATGGTGGTAAGATATAAATATAAAATTGACCATTTAAACCATTTCTGCGTGTACAATGCAGTGGCAGTAAGGACACTGAGTGTTGTACAGTCATCGCCACTATCCACGTCCAGAATGTTTACATCTTCCAGACAGAAACCCCATGTCCATTAAACACTAACTCCCCATTCCCTTCTCCCCCAGCCCTTGGTCCCTCAAAGGTGCTTCGTGTTGCTATGAGTTTGACTACTCTAGGTACCTCGTGTAAGAGGAACCATACAACGTTTGCCTTTCTATGTCTGGCTTCTTTCACTTCGTGTCATGGGCTGAATTGTATCTCCCAAAATTCACATGTTGAAGTCCTAACCCCCAGCACCTCAGAATATGACTGTATTTAGAGACAGGGCCTTTAAAGAGGTAAATAAGTTTAAAAGGAGGTCACACAGGTGGGCCCTAATCCAACCTGACTGGTGTCCTCATAAAAGAGATAAGGACCCACAGAGAGACACCAGGGAAGCAGACACAGAGGGACCGCCATGTGAGGACACAGCAAGGAGGCAGCCGTCTGCAAGCCAAGGAGAGAGGCCTCAGAGGAACCCAAACCTGTCAGCACCTTGGCCGGAGACCTCCAGGCTTCAGATCTGTGAGAAAATACATTTCTGTTGTTGAAGCCACCCAGTCTGTGGTAGTACGTGATCATGGCCGTCCTAGCAAACTAATCCTTAGCATACTGTTTTCAAGATTCATTCATGTTATTGCATGTATCAGAGTCACCTTCCTTTTTCAAACCGAATACAATCCCCTGCATGAGCATACCACATGGTGTTTATCCACCCATCCGTCCGCCGACACTTGGCTTGTTTCCAGAGTTCTTGTTGACTTCCCTGTCCCAACAACTCCAAGCACCCACCTCGAACGACACCAAAAGGTACGTGGAAGAGAAGGAAACTGGCATTTGGAGAGCACCTACTGTGTATCACTGAGCTGGGTGTTTTATCTACATTATTTTTTTAAAATATTCTTGACAAGGTTTTGAGGTAAATAGGCTCAGAGAAGTTAAGCAACTTGCCCAATGGCAAAAGGAGAAGTGGCAGTTGCTAAAATGTTTTCAACGCTCACTGTTGCCAGCACAGTATATATTATCCCTTCACTCTTCATGACCCCCCTGAGGTAGGTCATTTATCTCCTCATCTTACAGGAGCTCAGGCAATGGTACCATTGAGACTGCCTGCCAGAGCCACGAGATGCCTAAGTAAGTAAACCCCAAGCCCAGGAGCCCAGGTTCATCCTGTGTGATTCGAGATGGCACATCTACCAAGGGACAGTGCCAGGACTGCCACTTGGGTCTGCCTGACCCACTTTTCCCAGCATGCCACCTGCCTCCTCAGCTGGACAAGGCACACACTGGGGCAGATGTGCCAGGGTCTGGGACAGCACAGAGAGCACTTGGGGGATCCCAGGAAGACTCCATGGAGGAGGGGGCACCTGAGTGAGGCCTCCAGGACGCATTGCTTTCGTTTATCTACTGTATGGCTCCCCCGCTCCCCTCGTAAGCCCCGTGAGGGCAAGAAGCACATCAGTCATTTTCATCGAGAACCCCTGACGCCTTGCTCAGAGCCTGGTGCTCACTAGGTATGAGGATAAGGTTTTGAAAGGTGGCGATTGAGAGAGGGCATTTCAAGTGGAAATAATCACCTGCACCAGACATGGAGGTGGGAACGTTTCACGTGTCCAAAGAACCCCTTTTGGCTGCGACACAGAGTGGGCTAAGGGAAGGAAGACAGAGCACTGAAAGGCATCTTGAAGGAGATAAAGAAAGAAGCCGGGCCGCAAACTCTTTCCCAGCTGGACCAGGGGACACGTTGAACGCCCAGCAAAGGAATTCAGCCTTTTCCTGCTGGCACTGAAGAACCACTGCAGGTGCCTGAGCAGGAAAGTGACTTGGGGGGGGGGGGTGAAGGTGGGGCGCTTATAAGGCAAGAAGATGTGCAGTAACACTAACAGTCATGAGGGGAAGGAGAAAGTGGGGAGGAGGAGCCCCAAAGCTCAGAGACACGGGGCTATCCAGCACCCTGAAACGTAGGCGCCTTCATCTCCACCCCAACAAAACATACATCCGGGCAGACCCCTCCCCTCCAGCCTCTACGCTCCTTACCCCACCCTGGAGCAGAGGAGGGTACCACTCCCCCACTCCCGGGGTGGGGAGTCCCGGACTTCGCTTCCTGCCCTTCACAGAGCGGTCCATGCTGTCCACAGCTCTGCCTGCTCACACTCTGGGCCATGCTCAGGGAACTGTGACCAGGACACAGCCATCTTCTGAGCCCTGGTCATTGAGGTGACACCAGGGGTGTCAGGAATAATACAGGCAATGACCCGAGAGGAATTCAGCCCGCATTGCCCCAGGACAGAGGAAAGAAACACCCCGCATCTGTGGACAATCCAGCACCTCAGAGTTCACATTACGGGTCCACTGGGCCCCAGTGAAGAAAGCCCCAGCAGCTTCTGTGACCAGCGGACCAGGGGTGGGCTTGGGAGCCGTGTGGGAGGTGAGTCTGCACCCTTCAGGACCTGAGGGTGCTCAGCAATCCGGCAGCTACAAAGGGGTGTATCAGCCAGAGGGAGACGGAGGGGGCAAGGCCAAGGCCACGGGCCCACAGGGCAGAACCCCAGCCTGGCTCAAGACACTGGCCTCGCAGGCTGTGTCAGGCCCTGGGCAGGGGGTCCTGGGAAGGAAGCGACCACTGTCCTGGCTCCATTTCCTCCCTAGGCCTGTGCGCTCCCTTCTAGGCTGCCTGTATTCACCAGAGCTTGCTCTCCGCCTGCTTGGCTGTTTCCTTCCCTTATATAGAGTTCTATTCGGGATCAGGAAAGGAAGTTCATCGAGTTCCTGGAGGCAAGAAGGGGCCTGTTCCCAGGGACACCTCGAGCTGGGGAGGGGGAGGAGGGGCGGAAGCATGTCCCAGCCCAGAGTCCCCTCCAGAGCTAGGGACTCAGCTGGGGGCAGAAAGGGGGCCCAGCCCTTCCCCAAACCCAGCTAGGCTCCAACTCAGAACCAGGAGTAGATGAGACACAGAGGAGTCCGAGAGGACGAACTTGGGCACTGCACCCAGGACCCCAGCCTGCTCCCCCTCCCTGAAATCCCCCTGGGCCACAGGCCTCTTGGACCACTGACCCAATCAACCTGCTCCCCAAACTCCAGCAGCCCCCTTCTCCCCATTCCTCCCTCTTGTCTGGGACCCTCCTCTCAAGCCCCACTCACTGGCTGCTCCAGCCTACTGCCAGCCCCTAGACCCTGCAACACACTCAACACGAGGCTCTCCAGACAGGAAGTTTCTCTGCAGGCAAACACCTCTGACTCTAGCCACACCCACACACAGCAGCCCTGACCCATGCAGCCCAACCCTACACAAGGGGAGAGCTGAGTGTACCCACCCCTCTTGAGCCAGGAGGAATGTGGTGTTTCAGAGCCACCTTCAGCCAGAAGGTCCTGGCAACAGCAGAGGGGGTGGGGTGGGCTTAGCAGAGCAGGCTAAGGAATCAGTGGGCCACACCCACTGAAGATAGTCCCCTTCAGAGCCCTTCTGGCAGATGTCATTAGACAGCTCCCAGATCGGCCCACGCTGGAGGCCTAGCTGGTTATAAAACATCTCTGAAGATTTGCCTGCCCTCAAACCCAAAGTGAGATCCCAAGGGCCCAGCTTAGGAGTGACACCCACACACCCAGAATCAGTGAGGCCAGATCTGTTCCAGTGAAACCCTAGTGTGCAGGAGAATCAGAGAGGGGGAGTTCAGCAAGCTTGTACCAAATGCCTAATCTGTGCCAGGTCCTGGGAGCACAAGAGTAAGTCAGGAGTCTGAGAGGGGCCCGGCAACAGCCACAAGACAAGGTTGGGGCTCCCGAGGCCACAGGGAAGCACCAGCAGGGGCAAGAAGGCCCGGCTGGGCCCAGGGCTTGACACTGGTCCACGTCCCGGAGTCACAGCCCCACCCCCACCATGCCGCCTCCTGGGTGCCCCCGGCTCAGCCTCTGACAACCACTCCACGCCCCCACCTCTGGCCACCCAAGGTTGTTAAGCTATTATAGAAACCAGAGTGTCGCCCTTGACTCCTCCTTCCCCCCACCCCACGAAGCCTGGACAATGTCTCTGCCCAAGTATCTCTCCCAGGCACCCCAACCCCCAATCCCCTTAATCATGGCAATTATGGCAACAGTTTCCTAACATACATCTCCTTGCCCCCAGCCCTGCCCCTCTAATCTAGTCTGCACTCAGCAGCCAGGGAACTATTTCTAAAATGCACATCCAGTTGTGTCACGCCTTTGCCTAAAGTCCTTCATGGCTCCTAGCGCCATAGGATAAAGTCCAGATGCCCTAATACGGTCCTCACGGCCCTGAGGGACCTGGCTGTGGCTCTCCTTCCAGTCCCATTCCTCACCTCTCTGTCTCAAAGCCCTTGCTCCAGCCAGAGAAAACCACTATCAAGTTCGCTTTCATTCCCTATTGTATATTCTGAGGTTGGGGCTATCAGCCCATTTTACAGATAAGGAGATGAGACGCCAAGAGGCCACATGCTTAGCCCAAGGTCACACAACTGGTAAGTAATGGAACAGGGTTCCACTCTGGTGGCACCGCCAGCCTCAGCTCTGCCCAGGGCCACACCAGCTTGCCAAGTTGGGTGCTACAGAGTTTCATGAAGAGTATGGCCCCTGAGGTGGGTGGGTGGGAAGATGTCAAGGGTAAGAGAACAGAGAGGCCCAGGGTACACACAGCAAAATGGAGAAAGCGGGTCAGAAAGGCAATTTATGGCCACACTGTGCATGGCCTGGAGGCCCAGGCTGAGACAAACGCCCAGGGCCTGGGAGGAGCCCAGTGTCACCAGAGCCAGTGAGAGAAGGCTTGGGCGAGGAGCAGGCCTAGAAGCCAGGAGGCCAGCCTGGAATAGTCAGCTACCACCGAAGAGAGACGTGGGAAGGCTCTAAGCTGGGGCCAGGAGCAGAGGCAAGAGGTTACTGAAAGAGCTTCAGGGAACAGAAGGAGAAGGCGGAGAAGCCAGACAACACTGCGGGGCCCAGCCTGCAGAACCCAGAGGAAGCAGGGCCTCTGTCATACCAGTAGACAGACAGTTCGACAGGTAGACTTCAGAGCTGCCTTCTCCTGAGATCCAAAGAACAGGGGAAACTCCAGCCCTTCTTCCTGCCTGGAGAAGGGCCATTGATTCTGAAGCTGGGGCTTGGGTGACATGACCTCCAGCACAGACAGCAAAGCTTCTAGGAAGTTCCTAAAAGGATCTGGTCAGAGAAAGGACTGTGGTCTGTGGTGAAGGTGCTAGTGGGAGAAGGGGCAGGGGGAAGTGACCAGCACGGGAAAAGAGAGCATGCATTCACTCACCACCACCAAGTGTGGGGCCCTTGGTGCCAGGGTCCCAGCTAAGCAGAGACATGGAGAAGAACGGCCTGGCCCAGGACGGGCACTGCCGCTCAGTGGAGGAGGTAGGCATACAAACAGAATTCTAAACGAGCTCAGTGACTGCTGTAATGGAGCTATGAAGAGGGCTATTATTTCACTGGGATGCAAGTCCATCTGTTTTTCCAAAACTTACACCCAGAGGGAGAATGCACACCACACCCCCTTACTCCCCACTAGAATTTCTGTCCCTAGCTTAGAACCAAAGAGACAAAAGTCTTTGGCCCTAAGCTGTGCTATGACAGTAAAGCAAGAAGGATGCATGGGGAAAAAAATCTAAGTGCCAGGAGGAAACCCACGAAGGCAAAGGGCTTGGGAGCTGCTGGGGGGGTCGGGGGAGGTGGCAAGGTGGGGGAAAAGAGCTGAGCTAGGCCCCCAGATGGAGAATCCCAGGGCTGGGGGCCACATTCAACCCCACATGGATATCAGAGGGTTCCCTTGCCTTTTTAAAACAGTCCAGAGTCTGCTCACTAGCCAACACAACGGCCTACAGGCCTCTCTCCCTTCCACGCATGCTGGTGCGATGCAAACTGCAGGTGTTCACTGCCCTGTTTCCGGATCTCAAAAAATGCCATTGCTGTCTGAGGCACCATCGATGGGCTAACAGCTTTTGAGGGTGAAAAAATGCTACCTGAAATGTACGCTTCAATTTTAAGATGCATTTCAATTTCAGAAACATTAAAATGTGAAGAAAAAAAAAAGACACCTCGGAGTTGAAGAAACATCGTAAATTTTTGTCTGTTCTTCAGGCTCCCCAAACTGCCTACATCACTGCCCCATGCTGCTGACCATCAGAAGTCCTTCCCAATGTCCACCTACCTCCTTTTTAAAGATACAAGGTTGGCCAAAAGAGAGAACGGGGTGAAAAGCAAACCCAACCTCATCTTACCCAGGAGAAAATTCCACATCCTCAAGCCACATCTGTTGTCTTTATGTTCCCTGGACCCCTAAAAGTCATTTTGTCTCATCACTTGACTCCATACCTCTCTGAATCTAACCAAAACCAGGCAGCTGGGAGCAGGTTCAATCCTGAAAGCTCTTAACGCCTTCCGTTTGTAGAGCCTCACTTCCAAATTCCTAGACTCACCGAGAGGCCATGAGTTTCCAACCAAAGGTCGAAAAGCAAGATAGAAAAAGCCCTGCACTGGGAGTCAGGCATGGGCTCAAGTACCAGTTTGTCACAGACCAGCTATTGAGACCTTATTGAACCTGCCCAAGTCTCAGTTTCCTCATCTATAAAATGGGGGTAAGCAGACCTACTTTGAAGAGTGGTTGAAGGACTAAATCAAGTTGACTGAGAAGACACAAGTCAGAACTCCTGGAGCATAGCACACGCTTAGTAAACATTCATTCCCTCATTCCCTTCTGTTTGAGCCGGATGTTATCATTGCCCTTCTCTGTGCCTCACTGTCCTCATTTATAGAGTAGTAAATTGCATGGTACGTACTAAATGCCAGGCTCCGTTCTAAGCATTTCATGCATCTCAACTCATCTAATCCTCACTTCAACCCTATGAGGTAGGTTCTGTTCTTATGTCCACTTTACAGAAGAAGAAACTGAGGAACAATAACAGAATAAGTAGTTGATTTCTAAGGTCCCATCTATTGTTAAGTCAGAGCTTGGAACAGTATAATACAAAACAAAAGATTCCCATCAGAAAAAAAGCCACCTTTTTTTCCTGAGCTTTTTACAATGGCCTAAGCTTCAGTTATCTGAAAATTCACTCATGTAGAAAACTCCTGGGCCCCAGATGGCAGCGACAGGAGGAGTGAGTGTAATCGTTCCACACAATTAGCACAAGTCAAGGGCCAGTGTTCTGGAAGCCCATCTGCTCTGAAGGACTGTACCAGGAGCCCCGGAAGCAGGAGGTGCCCAGGGCAGAGCAGCCCAGATCCACGCTGCTCCTTTAAATCCATCTGTGGCCCTGTCGCAGGAAGTCCCCTCTCACTCCCAATTAGCCAGCAGCAGAGACTTGAAGCAAAGCCAGCACTGAGGGCCAGCGGAGGCCTGGCTGTCACCGGCATTGTTCAGCTCCATCTGACGTATATCCACCCCATTGCAATGTTTCCTTGTTCCCCCAGAGGACCTCTGAGATGCATGCATCTGAAACCAGGTTTGCAGGAAAGGGGGGTGGAGGGAGGGGCAGTGGAAGACCTGGCTTTATCTGGCTCTGAAAACACAGGCAGATTTTAAATGGGAAGGAGAGAGCGCACATCAGATGGAGACACAGTGACCCAGAGATACTGCCAAGGTGTACACACGCAACTCAGACACCCCAAGGCGCACACAGAGCGCACACCAACCAGCAGGACAACTGCCAGGTCCAGATGCAAAGTCACTGCGTGGTGTTTCTGGCCCCACCCCAAGCAGAGCTACACCGACAGAAATACAGCAGCACTGCCAACACACCCACTGGCGAGGGCAGTCTGCGTGGCCCTGAGCACAGCGGATTTCAGGAAGCCCCTGTTGGGGAGCAGACAGAGGGGTGCAGGGGGAGAGCATGGACCAGCAGAGGTGGGGGGGGTGAGCCTGGAAGCTCCCCCAGATCTCCAAGGGTGTTCTTTCAAAGTACCCACAGGAGCTTGCCGACCCACTGCAGCTGGCCAGCAAGGGACAAATTCCCCTTGGACTCGCCCTTCCCACCTGAGTCCTGCCCATCCTACTGGAAGAGCAGGTGAGGGGTAAGGCATATGAATAGAAGCTGGGTAGCAGGTGTCAGACACGGGAGGGCAAGTGTACAAACCACGGGGGGGACCTGATAGTGGATTAACATCCTGAACATGAGGGGACGCAGTCATGGAGCAGGAAGGTTAGGGGTGGAGGTGGTGAGAATGGTCAAACAGCTTAGAGCTTGTGGGACAACTGTAGTATTTGAATACCTACTATGTACTGTATCCTTCAGACACCGTGTCCCATACAATCCTTTCAACAATATGTGCAACAGACAATACTCCCTTTTTCCATGAGGCCACAGAAACTCAGCAAGAAAAAGTGAGTTGTCCAAGGTCACACAGCTCTGAGCGGCTCAACTAGGACTCACATCCAGGACAGCCAGACTGCAAAATCTACACTCATTCGGGCAAGCAAGTCACCTGGGGGCTTAGAAGACAAGATAGGAAGCTATGGACGTGGTGGCTGAGGAGGTAGAGATGGTGGGAGGAGCTAATGCAGAGAGGCACAGAGAGGCAGAGGCGGCAGGGGGCGTGGGGGTGGGGCCTGGACCCCCAGCTCCTAAGAAGGGCAGGGACCGTGGAGGAGCTCAGGCTGCCGTGACTCAGTGGCTGGGCCTCCGGGGAACATTTCCGGAGCCCCAGACAGCTCTGCTCAGTCTAGGAGCCACCTGCCCAGCAGAGACACGGAGCCATTACTCACAACTGTTACTCACGCTTCTCTGCACCCCCGCCCCCCTGCACGTCGCTTGCTCCCACTCCGTTCCCTGAGGGTGGCCAAGGGGGAGCCAGCAGATGTGCCCAGTTTCCTCCCTCGCTCCAATCCTGCCAGCGCATCCCCACCTGAGTCATTGGGACAGAGACCCAGAGACTCTGGCCAACTCAACCCTGACAGCTGTTACCCCGAACTCTGTTCCAAGGAACAGAGCTGCCTGGAGGAGTGGTCACTGGGCAAAGAACCTCCGGATCCCAGAGCATTGCAGCTGGTTTCCCAGCCAATGCCTACAGGCCCCCCAGGGCCCCCACTCCAGGCTGGATGGCTCCTCCAATGGTCCCAAGAGCAGGAGCCTCTGTTCAGAAAGATCGTCTACGGACTTGCAGAAATTCAGCGCTCGTTCGAAAGACAGGACTCTCCCAACTCATCACACCAATGAGGAAACTGAAACCCAGAAAGGAGAAGTGATTTGCCTAAGGTCACACAGTGCCAAAGCGGGACTAACAACAGGCCGCCTGACTCTCCTGCCACCAGTCTCTCCACTGCACCGCTAGCCCCTGCCCCCTGCCCTGAATCAGGGCGGGCCTCTGAAGTGTACCCTCACACCCTCCTGTTGCAAAACAGCTGTTAATCCCACAACACTGGAGACGGGAGATCTGAGGGCAATACGGAGAGGGCGGGAAGGAGGTACCGCCAGACAACGCTCAGTGCAGGCAATCACTTTCTAACAGTGCAAGGGCATCAGGAGCCGTCTGCCCGGGAGGCAGGGACATGGACCGCAGGCCTTCTGGAGGCCCTGGAGCTAAAAGGCCAGGTCCTCTGGCAAGACATGATGGGCGGGGTTCCTGGCCTCCTCTCTGCTCACCTCTCCTGCCCCCAGCTGGCCCCTGCTCTCCCAGGGCTCCAGCCTGGAATCCAGGCCTGGCTGCTGCCTCTGCTCCCACGCTCAGCTCAGCTCAGCTCAGCTCAGCTCAGCTGGCCACAGCAGAGGCAGCCCCATGTGTGCTAGTGGAGGCAGCTCAGAAGGCATCTCCAGAGGAGCCTCATCTATCTGTTGCGCTCCCCCACCCCCTTCTGGCAGCTGCACTCATCCCTGCCATGAAGTCCCTGCCCCACTCTCTCCCCCTGCACCAACAACAGTAAGAACAACAACAGTAATAATAACCAAGGGTCACACGGCACGCCCTGCATGCGGGACTCATTGCTCCTGGCTTCCCACATTTTACCAATGAGTAAACTGAAGCACAGCCAGTTAGGTAAGTGGTCCACAGTCACACAGCCTGCGAGACGCGGGTCAGGATGCACACCCACACAGTGTGGCTGCAGAGTCCATCAACTTGGCCGCCACGCCACAGTGCCTCGGGACAGGACCTCGCTGCATGAAGTTAAAGCTCCTGAAATCCCTGCTTCTCACCCACACAGTCACTGAGCACCTGCAGCAGGCCAGGCACCCGGCTTTCGTGACATTCAGCATTCCTCTGGCCTCTGCACAGGCAGCCCTGCACAGACGCTCACCTTTTACAGTCAGGCGAGGCACCCACTGCCTCTGCACAGGCCAGCTCCTGCACCCTGGCTAGGGGACACTCCTGTTCACTCATTCATTTAACCAATAGTGAGGGCTTACTGTATGCCAGGCAGATGGTGACGGATGCCCCCAAAAGGAGCCTTTTGCTTCCTTAGAAATATGAGCTGCCTGCGGTCTACCTACACTCCCACCTGCTACAGTCTGTCTATTCCAGTCTTGTGGGAAGCCTTGCCAAGGAGGGCCCTTTTCTGGCCTGAAAGATCTCCTGGGAAGGAAATTTCAGTGCTTCCTCAGTCTCCTGATCCAGGAGGGGAGGACAGCATGTGCGAAGGAAGCCCAGAGAAGACAGGTGACTCAGGGGAGGATTTCCCATCCCCAGGGGCTTAGGAATTCGAACATGGGATTCCAGGGGACTTGATTTATGGCTTGTCCTCAGGTTTCCTTGGGGGCAGTACAGCCTTCACAGCTGCCCAAATCACCCTCCTAAATAACAAGTTCATCAAGTTTCTCCTATGTTAAAGCTCTCTGCTGCTTCCCTCTTTAACTTAGCCTGGAAAATTCCCCATGGCCAGACACCAAGCTATACCTCCAGGCACTCTCCAAAGCCATCTTGTCCACCCACACCACTTCCTGTAAGCTTGCCCTGTGCCAGGTACTGAGCTGAGCACATCACAGTCTCATTTCATGCCCATCATCAATGAATGAGGTGGAATGTTAAGCCCATTTTACAGATGTGCATACCGCGGTTCAGCCCAAGGTCACACAGCTAGAAAGCTTGGGAGGGAAACCCAAGCCTGTCTGCCTGTAAGATCCATCCTTACATGTGTGCCACTGTGCCTTTGTGCATCCCTTCCCCTGTGCCTGAAGAGGTCTTTATCCCTTTTCCCTCCAGCAGAACTCCTTCTTAACCGTCAAAACCCTCCTCAAATGGCAACCTCCTCTCTGAAGCTTTCGCCACTCCACCAGTTCATGTGCACTGCTTTCCGCTTGATACCCCCTCTGCACTTACCCTCTGTCTCCCACTTCTCTCCCACTAGACCACGTCTCCCTGGCTTTTCCAGCCCCATACTCCCTAGCGCCTTGCCTGGCAGAGGGTCAATGTCTAAAAAGGCTTTTAAGTGAACAATCAGGGTACCCATGTGACCAGCCGGACTCAGCCACTGTCACACGGTCTCCACAGTAGGTGCACAGGCACTGCCCCGTTCCAAGGAGCTAACCCAGACAGCTCCTGGGTAGGGGCTTCTCCCCTGCCCACCCCACTTCCTGGCCTGATGGCCCCTCTCTGCTTAACCAGCTGGGCTGTTTCTGGGAGTCTTAGCCGGTGATTAGGGCCCTAATCAGCAGGACTTCCTGCCAGCCACTGCCAGAGGTGGGGGCGGGGCGGGAGGAAAGCAAGGTCAATCCAAGGTGAAGTTCGAAGCCTGGGACCAGGGAGGCTCCTGCAGGGAGATGGACTCAACAGACTCTTCCAGCCCAGAACCTCTCCAGCCCTTTGTCTTACAGGTAACGACACGGAGGCCCAGAGAAAAAAGGGACTGATTCAGACGCCAGGGACACAGCAGGAGCACTGCTCTCCCCTGCCCTGGGCCACAGGGACCCCAGGGCAGATACACTCTCTTACACTTCCCTTGAAGCCCTCTGCCCCCACCCCAGCACCGAGCCCAGTGCTGAACCCATAGACTGACTGCTCCCAATAAAGGGTTGTTGGGAGACCAGTGGATTGCTCAGGTCTGGTCAAGGTCAAAGGTCAAAGGAGAGCCCCTCCTCTAGAAGAACAATTGCCTAGAAAGGGGGCAGAGGTGAGTAGGAGCTAAGGGAAAGCAACATAGGGCCGGGCTGAGTCCAGGAACCCTCTCCCCAGCTGTCATCATCATCAACCCAAGTCCGTTCTTTGTCTGAGAAAAAGCGTAATGCCTTTTGCAGCTGCACCTGGGAGGGGGGTCCAGAAGTGGAGTTTACCCCAACCCAGAGCAAGCCCAGGCTCCCTGGGTGGGATCCAGGCCTAGGTGGATAGTGGCGCTTAGCAGGCCTGGAGGGCCCATCCTTGTTCATGAGGAAAGTCAGGGGCACCAGAAAGCAGAGGCTCTCAGACAGAGCAGAGGCCTGCGGATGGAGAGGGAGTGTGGCCAGAACCCCTGCCTCCTGGATTCAAAGCTCCCAGCGAAATGGCATGCAGGAAAAGTTGGGCGTGGTTCCCCACCCCCACCTCCTACCAACAAGGAGATGCAGAGTAGACTTCAGAGAGGCCTAGAGAGTACTTAGAGCCGTTATCTGAGGAACCCGCTTTAAAATATAGATGCCACCCCTATGGGTGCAGCCCAAGGTCAAGAGCAGCCTGCCCAGAGGCCAGGCGGGGTCCTTGCCAGGCCTGGGAGTGTCCCATCCAGTGACTCTCAGCAAGGGATGGGACAGGAGCCAAGAAGGGGAGCTCGGACTGGCTTATAATAATGCATCGTGTTTACAGTGATGGCAACTTTCTCAGAGTCCTCCATAAACATAGATTTGCATCAGCTCCCTGGACAGACAAGGCCTCTGGAGGTCCCCTTAGCTCCCTGCCTCCCCCCTGCAATCAGAGAGAGAGAAAGAGAGAGAGAGATCTACTCTGGGCTCTGATTGCTAGGACCCCTTGAGGGAACACAATGCCACCATCTCCTCCATTCTCTGGTCCCATAATGCTCTTGTCTTACGGATGGAACAACCATGATAAGAGACAAAAGGGCCAACCCAGAGTCAGGCTCCTGGAAGAACACCATCACCACAATCATCACCCATAATAATAACAATTACTAACATTTATTGAGCACTTACTATGTTCTAGGTACTGTTTAAAGTATTTTAAATAAACTGATTCATTGAGCCGCACAACCACACCATGAAGCAGGTACTCTCATTATCCCACTTTACAGCTGAGGAAACTAAGGCTCCAAGAGGTTCAGTCACTTGCCAAGGCCATACAGCTCGTCAATAGGGTCATCCTGAGTTGAACCCCAGCAGCCTGGTTCCAGAGTCACATTTTCTGCCTCACTCTAGATCTCTCATTGAACACAGCCCTGTTTCCAGCTCTAGCCAATCCTCCCCAGGATCTGTCTGTAAACCTCACCCTTTTGCCCCTCCGTAGCCAGTCCATTCTTGCTGAGCAGTACTCTGCCAGGCCTAGCAAGGAGCTCCAGGGAGGCAAAAGGCACAGGCCTGCCCTCCAGGAGCTTGTAATCCAGCTAAACACAGGAAGCTTGCAAGGACCCGGAAAACTGAGGGGTCCCACATTCTCTGCTGGAGAAGGCCTAGGAAGGTTCCTGGGGGACCTGGATGTAAAACTGGGACCCCCACCCATAGTGAAGGAAGAGTAGGAGTGCACTCAGAAACTCCTAGAACCCCTCATTCCCCATTAGTTCCCCAGGACCCCGCCTGTCTGGACCAATCCCTCCTACCTCCCGGAACACGGCCTGAGCTACAGTCCTCCAGCCCTAAAAAGGCAGGGATTACAGAACCCAGACTAGCCCTAGAGGAGGCAGTGCCAAGGCCTGGCTCAAGTGCACCACCCCCACCCCACACAAGCTCCAACTCCAGGGAGACCAGCCACACTCCCTGAGGGAGACCAAGGTGTGGCGTGGAGAAGTAGGAAAGTGGCCAAGATCACCACACTGGGTAGAGGCAGGCCATGGACCCAGCTGCACCTCCTGAGGCCTCCCCCGTCAGTGATGGGAAAACGCTTCAGGCGATTTGAGAGGAGGAAGGAGGGAAGGGCCGTGCCTGTGTGACCATGCATAATGGAGGGGGCACCCAGGGAGTTGGGCATGGCCCACAAGGCTGGCAGCCCTACTGCCTCCATTACCCTTGTTCCAGCTCACTGGTGCCCACGACTCTGCATGCCTAACAGCTCTGACAGCTAAGAGCCCAGGCCTTGGGGGTACAGCGCTGGGGACAAAAGCCCTGGCTCCAGTCTCCCAAAACCAGTCTCTCCGTCCACCAGGGCCATACACATTTCCGATTTGTTTTTCAAAGAGTCCAGTAACTGGGAGGGCTTTCCTGCCTGACTCATCTGCTTCTTCCAAAACACATCCTTCAGCTGGGCCTCAGTTTCCTTTTCTGGGGCGAAAGAGACTATGGCCCCAGAAATTAGCCAAGCAGCCAGAACTGCCCGCAGCTGAGGACGTTGGCCAGCCACCCAGCTCTGTCCCTGACTTCTCTGAGCTCCAGGCACACTTAGCATCTCGCAGTCCTGTCCCCACACCCAGCCCTCTCTCTTTGGGTCTCTGTCCGACTAGAAGGAAGAGCATCCTAATTAAGCAGCCTCATCTAGTCGCTGGCTCAAGACAAGGGACTGAAGTTAGACACTGGAAAGGAATTCCTCCTCAGTAGAAGCCACAAGAGCCAGCACTGTGCAAGGGGCTGCCCTGACTAGAGGCAAGGAGTGGGCTGGGGTGACCTCAGACCCTACTTCTTCACTCTCTGTCATGGGGCATCAGCAGGGGAGGGGCTGGAGGGAGAGGCAGTCTGGGACAGGAAGCCCCATGTGGGCCCTGAGTCCACCCCAGACGTCCACCTTGACTCTCCCATCATGGGATGCCCAAGCCTCCCACGGTTTGGTGTTCAGAAATCTTTAATGGAACCCTCTCCTGCATCTCCTCTCACTGCTCACCCCAGAAAACAGGTCTGGAGAGGGGGGTAGGGGAGTGAGGTGACCTGTGCCTCCCACACTGCTCCTGAGAGGCCCTGGAGAACACACCCTTGGCTCATAACCCCCACTGCTCGGTACACAAACCACTTCAAGCTACGCTGACAACCCTGCATTATTTACAAATTTGGAAACTGAGGCTCAGATAAGAGTTGCCCCTGGGTTTTTCTGCATCTCAGATCTTGGCTCTGCTCCTCTGCCCACCATCTCCAGGCCCCATTTTGGGGCGGGGAGACAAAAATTGAGGCAGAAACTGAAGCTCTACCAATGACCTGTTTAAAAACAAGACACTTTTGTATTAAAATTGCTTGCAGTAACCAATATTTTGTATTTCCTGATTTTCTTCTCATCCATTAGCTTACACGTAACACGTTACTCCGGGATGCGATTGGATTTTAGGTAGTTCAATGCATTGTATAAGTCAAAATGTCTTGATGCATAAATTACGAAGCTTATTAATAGATTTTTTTCTTATTTAAAACGGGGCAGGAGGGGGGAGGAGCTCCAGCTGCCCAACCTAAAAGCAACCCTCCCTTCCCCCTTCTGGCACACTGGCCCCGGTTAGCCCCTCCAGCATCTAACTTCAGAAGGGGTGGGGGTGGAGGCCTGCGTTGCTTCTGTCCCCTCTGGTCCCCACCGTGACACAGCCCACAGGTCTGCTCCAGACCTTGTGGGGTTAACCAGCAGGGCAAGGCACGGAGTAGGCCAAAAGGAATAGGAAGAAAACTCAGAATCTTTTCAGGAAGCAGCTGGGGCAGACCCAGTGGGTGGCTGAGCAATGGGTGTGAGAGCAGAGGTCATACTCTCTATTCCCCAAACATTGGCAGGGAAGAGGAGGCCCCTGCCCTTTGAGGTCCTCCTCTGTGCCCACGCCCAGGCCAGAGGCTACGGCCCTTCTGCTCCCCTATTCTGGGTGTCAGAGAATTTCCCAACTCCAAGAATCCCAGGACCTCAGCATCCCAAGAGACCTACAAGTTCATCTCTTCTAACCACATCCCAGCTCAGGAATCCTTCCGAGCTGTTGTCCAGCCTCTGTCTGAACTCTCCCCCCGCAAAGACGGGAAGCTCACTACCTTACAAGGCAGCCCATTCTCTCAAACTGCCAGGCTTGTTAGAAAGCCCTTCCTTAAACTCAAGCCAAGTTTCCTTCGCCAAACACAAATCCATCCTGCCCCTCTGCTTCCTGCTCCTACCTCAGGAGAAACAGGGCACTGAGAGCTCCCAAACTCCACGGCTTCGGTCATCATCCATCAGTGATGAGAAGATGGTTACCAAACAGTAACCTCATGTCTGAATTCAGCTGCACCCACACCCCAGCTCCCCTCCACCTGAACACGGGTTCCCTGTGTTTAAAACTCTGGGCACCACAGGCTCCATGGGAGATTCTGAACCGGGACTTTGAGGGAAGCGAAGTATGAAAAAGTATGGGATGAGGGATTGGGAAGGAAAGCCAGGAGGGTTCAAGGCCAGGGGTTTGGAAGCAGAGGTTCCCAAGTTGCCTCCTCCACCACCCAAGAACTCTCTGCTCCAGATCAAAGTCCCGGGTCCCAGCTCCGCGGTCGTGTTAGACAAGCAGAGACCCTCCCAGGCCCCAGCCATCCACAGGCAGCAGAGTCCAGGCCAACCCCAAGTGGGATCCCAGCACTGGTACCGTTTGAAGCTTCCCCCCAGAGGGGTCACGGGCAGCGGGTGGCTCAGCTGTAGCAAGCTCTGAGGTCCTGGGGGAGAACAAAGATTGGGGGGGACAGGAGCAGCCACCAGCTGGCAGGGGAAGGAACAACTTAAGGCCAAGTCAGAGCCACCGTGGTCCCCACCCCACCCATGCAGCTAGGAAGGGGCCAGACAGAGACGTGAGGAAAGAGAAAACTCCCTCCACAGCCTCCTGACCCTCCTGGCTTGGTTCTGCCACACGGAAGAGGCACTAGGGCTTCCAGAAGACGCCCCTGTCTGCAAAGACTCTGGAAACCTAGCTCTAGTTTCCCCTCCTGCCCTGCCCTCTCCTGCCCAGCACCCGCCCTGTCCTCTAACCCCAACCCACCCCCTGGAGAGAGCACTGCTTGGGAACACAGCAGGCTTCTCCTGGTCACCCCTTGGTCACCCCCTCCCAGTTTCCTCTTCTAGGACAGTGGCCAGCCTGAAAACATCTGGGCAGGCAGTTCTGGCCCGGGTCCTGAATTGGGGGTGGGGGGTGGGGGGGACAGACACTGAGATTATCTCTGCCTGGATTCTCCAGTTTGGGAAGGGGTGGCAGGCAGGGCATCAGAGGGTCAGGGGTGGGGGGAGAGGAAAGAGGGGGTGGAAGGCAGCTGCGTCTGTCTGTTCATTAACCACCTGGATTAGCTATTTCTGCCCAGAGGGGTGAGGAAGGAGTAAGACGCTGGTTGGGGGAGGGCAGCAGGGGGCACTCATGCCAGGTTGTGCCCATGGGCAAGGGAGCACGGACACAAGCTGAGGGGAGTGCTTTTAACTCCAATCTTTCCAGGCCTGCCAGACCCTCCCTTGCAGCTGTGACCAACTCTTGGGAGGTGAGCCACGGGAGCAAGGAGAAGCCCAAGGAGGAGAAACATGCTCAGTAACAGCTCCAGTGGGAAGCAGGGAAAGAAAGAACAAGGGAAAAGTGCCCACCCTTCTCACGGGCCTCTCCCCCAGGCAGCCCTGTGATAGGCAGGCAGGTGGGCAGGAGAATGCTGGTGAATAAATGCTCCGAACCGCCCCACTTCCTTGGTAGATGTGTCTCCCCACTCACCCCCACTGGCCTGGGTCTCAAGGCGTCACGACACTAGCAACTTCCCCAGCAAACAAAACTCCTCTCACTGGCGTCTCTCACAGCGTGGACAACAGCACCCTGGACATCTCTGCCCAAACCTCAGACACATCTGCAGGGAAGACTGACAGGATGGCCAGAGGGGCTAGCCTAGCCACAGACATGTGAGGGGCAGGCTGGCTTCCTCCTCCCCTCAAGAATGCCCTGATCGGCGGTGCTGACAGCATCAGGAGAGCAGCCCCGCAGCACGTACACACCCCACACTCACCTTTCCAGCAGGGGAGCCCCTGGTTGGGATTGGTGTCTAGGCTCACGAGACAGGCGGTGGGCAGTGAGTGACAGGGCAGCAGCTGTGGCTGGCAAGAAGCTGGATGCCAAGAGGAGGGCGTGAGTGAGCCTTGTGTCCAGGTGGGGAGCGGGCGCAGGGAGCAGAGCTGGCCCCAGGGCCACTGCTGGGAGCAACTGAGCAAGGGCGCTGCTCGCCCGGTTCCCTCCCCCGGCGGCAGGCGGGCAAGCGCGCACCGCCTTCTTCCCGGAGCCAGAGCCGGCCAGCAGCGCCTGCCACCGCCTCCTTTAACCCCTGCGGCACTCACGCCCAACTCCAGCCAGGCTGGCAGTGGCAGGGCACTGAACCTGGGGCAAGGCATGGCAACAAGTGTGGCCTCCCCTCTCTGTCAGCCACTGGTCCAGCAGCTTTCCTGGGGACCCTCAGGAAGGGGCCAGAGAGCTTGGGGGTGGGGGGGCACAGATAGTGAAGGAGGGCAGGACGCCATAGAAGAGACAGCTGCAGAGAAACAGCCAAAGGGCCCGTGGCTGGGGAATGATGCTTGGTAAGTTGGTGACCATGATAATACTGAATAGAACTCCCAACTTTCATCTGCACTCTGCGTTATGCTGTTTCCAGCTCATTTTATGACTCGAGACCTAGAATCTCACTTCTGAACCTGCTTTGTCCTTACCTGTCAAATACAAGATAACAATCCCAGCCTTTTTCTCTGTCTGGGCTGAGTTAGGGTATTTGTGACTGTGTATGCAAAAGTGATTTAAACTGAACTCTAGTTACTAAAATACATGCTTCAAACTTCTTCGAAATGCATCAAAAAATAAGATAAATTGATGGATGGAGAAACAGAAATGGGAGAAAGCAAATATGCCAAAGGGTTCAGTATAGCATTGAGGGCGTTTACCATAAAGCCTTTCAACTTTTCTACATGTACAAAATGGTTTTATAATGTAAAATATTAAAGGAAATGAGATTTGAAAAGTTTGGAGTGCCGGATAAATGATAAACGTGAAGCACATAGGATTATTTTGAGGGGAAGGGAAAAGTCATTTGCTGCACACCTATTACATGCCAGGATCTTAAAAAATTTCCCTCTCACTGACTCTTGGAATCACCCTGTTATTTTAGCTGTAGAAAGTGACCTTGGTGCAGTCAGGTGACTTGTCCAAGACAACACAGGATGGTATAGAGCGGGAGTGGGGACCTGACAAACTGGTTCCCAAGCCAAGCTCCTCACCAGCCAGCCCTCCAGAGATTGAAAGGCCCTTCCATCCCCATCCTGGCCACCTTCATATGAGGTCCTGGGCGAGTGACCCACATCTCTGGGCCTCAGTTTCCCCTACTGGATCATGAGTTTGGAGCCACAGGTCTTCAAGATCTCTTCCAGTTCTAATACCCACTAATTTTATTAATTAAACCCTCCCCCAAGTTTCCAAAGAGTAAAGTGACAGGGGAGGCCCCGGAGGGACAAACGGCCTCAGGAAAGATTTGGGGGCATCTAGGATCAGTGTCACAGGGAAGATGATCAGAGAGCCGCTCCTGAACTCATCAGTGACAGAGAAACCCTTAAGGATGGGTGGGAAAGGGGCACCTTCTCAGGATCTTCTGTGGGGGGGATGGACATAGAGCTGTCATTGCACCCACCCCCTGCCTCCAGAGCAAAATGACCTCATCCCTTCCCAGGTGGGAACAGTCTGGGTTCCCAGAGTCCCAAATTCCAGCATCTCAGGATCCACCAGCCTTGACAGCAGCCTCAGTCTGTGAGTGGGTGGGTACTGCCAGAGATGGAAGAGACGAGGCCCCACAGAACCTGCCTCCCAGGCTGTTGGACTAAGTAGGGAAACCTGACCCAGGCCTTCTCTGGCTCCAACTCTAGGGCAAAGGTGTCTCCTGACAGCTTAATCCTGCCTAACCGCACACCCCCTGCAGACCAAGGGCACTGGTAGGCTTGGTCAGCCTTCATCAGGGGAGGGAAGTGAGAGGACTCCATGTCAGCAATCTAGGCTCTTCTAGAAGTGGGTGGGGGGGGTCTGGTATAAAAATGGAACACACACCCCTCAGGTCACAGCACCAGTGCCATCCTCCCCATCTCTTCCTTCCAGCACACACCCACTGTCATCCTGCTGGACTTCAAATAATCCTTGCCCCGCCCCCCACCTCCCACCCACACACCTATCTGTACAGCAGAACATTTGAGGCCCTCTTGATACAGCCCTGCCTCTTCAACCTTCTCATCACAGGGTTCCCTGTTCTCCCCATCAGCGTTCAGGGCTCAATTCAAAAGCTACAGTCTCCACAGATGCTGCTCCGGCCACACCATTTGGGAGGCACTGGCCCCCCCTCTGAACACCCACGCCTCTTGCTCCTACACTAATGCCAAGACATACATTTGTTGGGTGCACTCCTGTATCTCCCATTAGTCGAACAAAGATTTATTCATCTTTTCCTTCCCCTTTCCTACTTTGTCAAGCGCCTATCACCAGGTCGACATACAGACTCTCAATAAAGGTGGAATGAACCAACGAATGATGAAGAGATGGATTGGATGGGTGATTGGTTAAAAACTGAATAAAACGGCACTTTAATGCTTAATTCTGCACAAGGCTATACCAAGATAATTGTTGGCAGACTTTTATCTTCAAAACTATATGATCGCAGACAGAAAAACTGACTATGCTACGACATGGGGACCATTAGACAGACAGAAGGTGTCCCAGGCACATCCCACCCTCCCCAGGTCAATGGCAGATCCAGGTAGATCTGAGAGACACCTCCTCCAGCTGCTCTCAAGGAGTCTTCGGTAGGGAAACACTCCCCCCGCCCCCACCCCAACACCCGCTTTTTCCCAGCACCTGGGCAGAGAACCATGGATTCAGCAACCCTCTAGAAACCACACACACAGGAAGTCAAGGAGCTAGAGGATTTCAAAGAGGAGCAGCCTTCCCCTTTATTTCCAAGAGCTGTCCCACAACCCACCATCCACCCCCGGCTTTCCCCAGTGTCAGTCCTAGCGTCAGTCACACACACACACACACACACACACACACACACACACACACACACACACACGGTGAGAACTGCTTTGTGCAGAAGCCTGCTCAGCCCCTTTTCTCTCCCCTCCCCATCCCTCCTCCTCCTGCTAGCCAATGAAGACTCAGCATTCCCAGGGTTTCCCATCTCCCATCCCCCAGTCCCCTCCCCACCTCCAGAGCCAGCCCAAACCCCTTTCCCTCCTCCCTCCGTCCCCCCCATCCCCATGTGCAGCACTGCACATCTGGTTCCAGTTGTGGTTGGTCCTTTCAGGGGTAGGCCTGGGGGTTTCTCATAAAACTCAATAACACCAGTGTTGCAGCCCAGTGGAGCTGGGGGATGGGCGGGCAGGAGGCCTACGGGGGCATAGGGAGAGAAGCCGGCAGCAAAGAGGCAAGAAGACACACAGAACCCAGAAAGGAGCAGGGCCGTGCCTGGCCTCGAATAAGTGGTCAATGGATACTTGTTAGTGGGTGACAGAAGCTGGAGAAACAGAGGGCAGGAACACCAGGAGGAGAGAGAGTGGGACAAAGAGGGGATCAGAAACAGAGACCCAGAAGGAGGAAGGACACAGAGCTGGGGGTGCTGGTGGCTGTAGAGCCACAGAGAGGCCATTGAGAAAAGCAAGGAAAATGACTTGTGTATGTTGGGGCCAGGTGCTGAGTTAGGCACTTCCATTGGGAGCTGAGGGGACAAGACAGAAAGACAGAGGGACACAGAGAGACAGAGAAGAAAGGACAAAGATAAAGTCAAGAGAAAGACGGCAAAAGACTATTGAATCCAGATTTCCCTAAACACTCAGCCCCACCAGGGAAGGGACTGGGGGCCAGCCCAGAGCTGCTCTCATTTCTTCCTTCATTTTATTTTAATCAATATTTAAGCGCCTACCCTGCACCAAACCTTTTCCCATGTGTGCTTCCTCACAGGCCCTAATTAAAACCTGCGACGTGGCTATAAGGCTACGATTCTTATCCCAGTCTTAGAGATGGGCTCCGCGCAGTAAGAGATTTACCCAAAATTACAGAGCAGCTGATAAAAAGGGCAGAATTTGAATCCATGTCTTCCCACTCAAGGCTGTGTCACCACGTAACACAATGGGGCATTCGGGGCCCCAGGGCTCCCTCTGGAGGGCATCATATCGTGTGATCCCCCCCAACTCTCTCCCTCTCTCTCTCTCTCTCTCTCTCAGCCAGATTCCCAGGTTCTTACAGCACTAAGGGGAAGCTCCTCTGAGCTGGGCTAAGAGCTGACCACAAACACTCAGCATCCTCCTAGAATGCAGGAGGGGAGTGGTCTCCAGGGGAGCTGCAGCAGCTACCCCCTCTAGCGCCCTTGGCCCCCACTGTCTTCTTCCCTCTCCACCACAGAGAAGGCAAGGCCACATGCCCAGGTCCCAAGGGGAGAGACCCTGGGCTTCAGAATCCTGCTGAGCCCAACAAACAGATGGCTGGGAGCCAGGCCCTGGGGGTCACACTAGGCATTTGGTCAACGTCTGTGCATTTGGGTTGCACCCTCCCGCTTCTGACCACTACCTCCCCTCCACCTCTGCAGTTATAGATGAGTTTGGGCTATCCCCCAGGGAGCTTTCATCTCAGGGTCACACTCTAGGACCCTCCCCTCACCAGCGCTCCCCCATAGCAAACTACAGAAGCTATACTCCACCATGCTGCCCCACAACGCCCCTCTCCCTCCCTTCCTTGCTGAGGCCCTATAGGTTCCACAGCCCAGGTCACTTCGCTTTCTGTTCATCATTCCTCATACTCAGGCCCAGACTGAGTCTGAAGCAGGGGCACCTCTTCTTCATCACTGGTGTCCATACTTACATCTCATTTGCATACATTCCCTTCATCTCTCAAAGTGCAGAAATGGGCACAGCCTCAGGTCCTTTGCCACACACTCCCCCAGGGAGAGAGAAGTGCCAGCCCACCACATTCCAGCTTCCTACTCTCAGATTTGCACCCTAGTCTGAGGGCAAAGGATCAGAGGACAGGGAAAGCATGGGGGAAATGGCCTGCCAAAAATTGTCCCCAAGACACCCGTCAACAGCCGCTCCCTCCTCTGGGCCTGCCTCAGTTTCCAGGCAGGATTCCTCTCAGGTCGACCCCAGCAATGATCACTAGCTTCAGCCTGGATCCTTTCGGGGACCCCACAATACTCCCTTACAGAGCTACATCCACCAGCCTAACCCCAATATTGAGGTTTCTGGACTGGACAGTTGGGGAATCCCCCAAACCTAGATTATCTAGAATTCAGGAAGGTGTTGGCAGGATCTGTGATGAAATGCTTGAAGACAAGATAGAAAGTCAAGTGGATTCCTCGCCAGCAAGCCCAGGGGTGTTGATTAATAGATCAATGTCAACTTTCTGACTTGCCAAAGGGCTCTGTCCTCTGCCCTGGCTTGTCCGACATACTTATCAGTAACGTAGGTGGAGAGTTAGAATGGAAGCTTACCAAGTACACAAATTTTTCAAAAAGCAGGAGGGAAAACTAAGATGCTGAAGTGAATTAAATGCAAAACTGACTTTATAAACAGGCCAAAATTAGCAAGGGAACATTTCTCTTGGGATAAAGTCCTGAACTAAAGTTCAAAAGTCATTTTTAAAAAAAGGAATAAATAATAGTTCATGTAGGGAAAGCATTAAGATTTAGTGAAAACAGAAATTTATTCCAGCTGCAGTAGGATATGGCTGCCCCCAAAAGGCAAATGCACTTTGGGTTTCATTAACAGAGATATAGAACCCAGACCAAAGGAGGGGAGCAGTCTACTTTACTCCATGCTGCTCAGACACCATCAAAAAAGTTGAGTTCTCCTATATTCTATAAACCAAAGAGCATCTAGAAGAGGACAGCAGTAAACCGTCAATAAATATTTGTGGAATAAAAGCACAAGGAAGGTTAAAGAAATTGTGTCCCACTTTTATTTCAGATGATAAAGAAAGGAGACAACAGGCATCATCAAATACTTGAAAAACTTTTAGAGAAAGTGAGCTAGAGCAAACTCCACTGCCGCATACACGTCACTGTCTCTTTGCCCCTTCATCTGTGAATTCCTTGAAACCTGGGAACATTTCCCATTTACCTCTGAATGTCCAAGAGGCAGACACGGCCAGAGGGTGAGCACCTGCTAAGGGTAGGACAGCATCCTGACAAGGCCAGGCCTGCAGCGCTGATCAGTCAGGAGCATGCTGACCCCCGTACGAGAGCTGACCTTTAGGCTGCCAGGCAGGAAGAGGTAGGGAGCCAGGCTGGTGGCTAAACTTTTGGCTCGCACATACTGTCCCAGGCTGACTTGTGTGCTGATCAACTGGCCTCCCACCCCCCAAAACTCCCCCTTTGCCACTGCCCAGTAGCCCTACGGGGACTGGCCCAAGACAGGCACCCTTGCCCAAAGTCCGGACTGCCCGCAGGCCTGGCTTCTGCCAAAACTTGGGCTCCTCTCCATCTTTTCTCATCCCCTGCACGGCCTTCTCCCAGCCCCTCACTCTTTAGTGCACCTCTTCCCTTTCCTTCGCCCATTCAATCTACCCCTCATCTCACCAGTCCTTCTCCTTAACCACCAACTTTACTCTTCCCATGTTCCTCTTATGACTCTTTCTTCTTACCCTGTGCTCTGTGGCAATGGGCTGCCGAAAATTTCACCCCCACCCTACTCTCACCCTCTCCCCATATTTTTAATTCTTTAGCACTTTCAGGGTTGGAGAGAGCCGAAGACTTCCGTCCTGAAGACTCAGATTCCACCCTTATAGATAGTCATAATAATCATTTTGTTCCCCCTTGAAATGAGTTGCCATCCCTCCCGGGGTATGAGGATCACAGAAACTTGGCCCCATCCTACCAAAGCCCAGGAGTGGAGGGGAGAGAGTCCAGGCTTTAGAGTTGCCTACCACGTCTAAAGCCTGAACACCCTATTCACTGGCTGTGTGACCTCAGGGAAGGTACTTAACCACTCTGAGCACTGAGTGCAGAGTCTGGCATAGAGCAGCCCTCTATTCTCCCCCCACACCCTCCTCCTTCACAGAAGCCATCCCCAACCTAAACCCCGAGTCACGATTTCTCTCTCCTTCCTGTATACTCTTTGGCCCTGTTTAACAAACACTTGAGTTTACTGAGTGCTTTCCATGTACCAGGCACTGTTCTTAGAGCTTTGTGGGTATTAACTCACTTTAATCCTTCTAACAACCCTCTGGGTAGTGACCATTATTCATCCCATTTTGTAGATGAGAAAACTGAAGTTCAGAGATACCAACTATGATTGTTACTACTCTTCTAACCGAAGAGGCAGCATTGCGTCAGGGCCTTGCTACTCAACACCACGTACAATGCAGGGCTTCCTTGGGCCTGACAGATACTCCGCCAGCCCTGCTTGCACGCATCAGGCCCTCCGAGCTCCCACCCACACCCAAGCAGCCCCCATCCCTAATCTTAAAAACTTGCTTCCTGTGGCTCCTGGTTTTGACTCAGAAAGCAAATCCCTTCAACGCTGTATTCAGAAATCTCTCTCTCGCACACTTACAATCGCTCACAATCTCCCAGAGTAGTCCTTTCACAGGCTGGACAGTGCCAGCTCTTCCACAATTTCTGGATCTTTCCCCATTCCAGGTGCTTAGCTGTTTCTCTGGTTCTGAGGCTTTTCCAGTTGGCCCTCGTGTGTTCATTCATTCACCCATTCACTCAACAAATGCTGTTGGAACGCCTGCCGTGGGTCAGGCCCTATGCCGGGCCCATGGGTGGAACACAAGCAAAGCCCAAGGGAGTGCCTGCCCTCAAGGAGCACTTGGTCCAGAAGAGGAGAGACTGAACAAACAAAAGCACCAACACATCACACAAAGAGCACCAAGCGACGCGAAGGGAAAGAACCAAATGCCAGAGCAAGGAAGCGCTGAGCTCCTCAGAGCAAATGAGCACTTCTCTCATGCCAGGTCCTGTCAGAAAATCCGTACATGCATTCGCTCACTCACTCCTCGCCGCAGCCCTGGGAGTAGCTGTTATTCTAACCCTGCTTTTGTACAGCGGAGGAAGCTCCCACATGAGAGGTGAAGTCACTTGCCCAAAGTCAATAATAAGACAGCAAAGCACTGGTGATAAGACTGAACCCCAGTCTGTATTCTTAACCGTTATGCTATGTTATCTCTACGAGGTTCAAAGAGAGTTCCTTCAACTCAGTTCCCAAATGAATGAGCCCCACACGCGTGCCAGTGGCAGCCTGACCATGTGGACGGCAGTGGCCCACCCTGGCATGACCTGGACCCCATACTGTGCTTTTATCTGTGTACCCTAATGCTGTGTGGTCCTCATCGAGATGGCGGTCACCTTAACTCCAGACTCCTTGGCTCGTTCACCCACTTGATGTCACCTTCAGACCTTTTAGCCTTTACCCCGGTTGGCTTCAGGGTAATTGGAAGGACTGTCAAAAGATATGAATGGGGCCAGTGGCCAGCCACTCCTAGCAGGGCGTGTTTGAGACATGGCTCCATGATGGGACCAGGAAGGGGGCAAGAAAGGCTCCAAACTCTGGGAAACAATCACCCCAGGCTCCACCCAGGCCACCCAACCGGGACTCACAAAATGTTGACAACAATTTAGACTTGACCGGCCAAATCCTCTCTTTGTAGTGTTGTGGAAACTAAAGACTAAGGAAGACAAGTAGAGCGTCTGGGGAGGAAGTCAGGGGAGTCAACCCTAGAACCAGGTGTCCAGTTCCCAGCCAGCACTCAGGCCTCTGCCTCACACTAGCCCCCAGGAGAGCCAGTGCTGGTGTCACCCGTGATGGGAGCGAAGCAGGAGCTTGTCCACTCAACCACAAGGAGGGAAAGGGCATCTCTGACGCTTGGGTGATGAGGGACCCACAGGGAAGCTTGGGCTCCAAAGGCAGCAGTTTTGCTCTCTGAAAGATGACCAGAGGCTGGGGTGGGCAGGGGCCACAGCTGGAGCCCCTCCCTCTGGGTGCTCCTCCCCAGGGACCCCAGGGTGACTATTTTCCTGGGAACATTGTGTTCAGGCTGTGAGTCTTGGCTCAAACGCCCTACCCTGGCAGAGCTCCAGCTGCCTGTTTAATAATGTACATCCCATCGACCATTAACAGGCGATTCCGACAACAACAAAAAAGTTTGGTGGTTGTTTTTGTTGTTGTTGTTGTTTTTCCTTCTTCCTGGTAGTTGGTGGTGGTTCTGAAAAACGAGTCTTCTCTGGCTGGCGTCCAAGGCAAACACAGCCTGCCCAGGATTATCCTGGCAGATCCCACCTGCCTCTGCCCACCCCCGCTCCACCATGCCCAGGCGCCAAAGAGCCCGCTCCCACCTCCACACTCCTGGCGATGCCCTGGGCCTGCTCCCCCAGGAGCGGTAGCAGCCATGCTGGCACCTGGGAGTTCCAGGCAGGCCTAGAAGCATGTGGGATGTGCTGGCAGGGGCAGAGGGAGGGCAGATGGGGGCCCAGCTCTACATGGGCCTGATGCTTCCTAGGAAGTCCGCTCCTGTCTGGCCAGAGTTGGGAGCAGGTGAAGCTGGGGTAGCCCGAGCAGGCAAGAGGACGTCAGTCCCCAGCAGGATGGCCAGCTCTCCTGGGCAGAACCGGGCAAGGCAGTGAGGAGCCGGAGCCCCACTCCTCTCCATCGGAGAGTCAGGATGCAGGGAAGGATGGAGGAGCTCCAAAGCAGAAGTCTCATCGGAGGGGAGTTAAGAAAAGGAGAGGAAACTCACTCCTGGAAGAAGCTGCATGATGAACAGATAGTTCCTGGGCTGTCTGTGCCAGCGGGCCTAGGGGAGAAAGCCTGCCATACTCTCCTTACCTCTCCAGCCTGGCAAGGAACTGCCAGAAATATGAGCAAGGGAGTGCAAGGAGCCAGGGGGCTGGGTCCTTATAGCTCCACCTGGTGACCCTCGGCCCATCACCATGCCATGAGAAGAATTAGCTGGGGGTACCCCCATCCTGCCTGGGGATCCTGGCCAGAGAGGGACTGCCAAGGCCAGATGCAAGGCAGACAGAGGGGTCCATAATCATGATGACAACGGTGATGTGTTATCATTTATCAAGTTCTTAGTATGTTCCAGGCACTGGATGTTTTTTCCTCCCAATTCTGCTAGGCAGGTACTGCAGTTATCACCATCACACAGAGGAAACAACTGAGGCTTGTAGAGGTTAAGGCACTTGCCCAAGGTCACAAGGCTAGTGAATGATGGAAACAGGACTTGGACACAGGCCGGCTAACCCCAGGGCTCTTAAACATGCTACCTTGGAGATCCCAGTTGAAGGGGAGTGGTCCAGACCCCAAATGCTGAGAGCCCCAGAAGCCCCTCTTATCTGCCCTGCACATCTGCCTGCTGTCCCCTTCTCTCCCATCCAGACTTCCAGCCTCTCAGCATGTCCTGGCAGGGTCATCAGCCTCCCATGGGTCCTTTATTTCCCTCCCATTCCCTAGGCCCCCTTGGAGCTTCCTGCTTTCCCCAGTAGGGGCACACACAGCCAGCCACACAGTCATGGATACTCACACTTACTCATACACATTCATGCACACGTGCATGCACAGGTACCCTTGCACTATACACAAGCACATGCACTTACACTCATGCACTCATGCAAACACACTCACACACACACACACATTTGCTCCCACAAGGATAGAAATACGTGTACACATGCACACTCTTTGCACATACACTCCCATGCTCCAAAGCCCCCAAAGATCTACACTAACACACACACTTATACCCACATAGGCACATGGCCACACACATTTACACATGGATCCATGCACACTCACACACACACAGATCCACACACACACTCCCATGCATGCACACGTGCGTGTGCACATACACATGGGAACACACGTGAGCTCCAGCCACAGGAGGTTTAATGCAGACAACCACGGGTGGTCTGGGCAGGCAGAGCTGGACAGGTGTCTGCCTTGCTACCCTGGTGGTTATTGCAAAGGCAAGAACGCTGCTGGCTAATAATACCAAAGTGCATTCCTGGTCTGAGATAAGCGGCCCCAAGCATCCTCGGCACGTTCCGGCCTCAGTGTCTCACCCCTGTGGATTCCACCCACCCGCAGCGCCATCCAGGAGGAGCCCCAGACACTGGCGCCGCCAGCACAGACACCTTGGCCAGGGGCCTGCCATGCTCCCCTCTATTCTGTGTTTCCCCTCCAGGAACCCCAGGCCTCCTGTGAGCCTCAGTTTCCCCTCAGAGACATCCACACAGGAAAGAGAGGAGTTCTATATTCATGCTGAGCAGTGGGCTAAAGTACAAGTTGTCCTGCCTGCATTCCAGTCCCTCCAGGCTGGGCAAACTCACATCACATGTGGCCTCTGGTACTAAACACACACCGCCAGGGCAGAGCCCGGAATGGGGGGAAGGGAAGCTGGGGAGCCCTTCTACTACGGGGTGCTTCAGCACCTCATCTCACCCTCCTCTCCACAACCTAATGACCTCATTGTCATGGCCGCTGTTTTGCAGGTGAGGGGACTGAGCAGCACTAAAGAAGGGCTAGGAAGTAAGAGACCCAGAATCTGAACCCAGGACTTCCAACTGCTAAGCAAGAGCTCTTTCCAGGACCTTGAATAATCTCCCCCCCGGCTGACTCTTAGAATCAACCTATTTTCAGTACCATGGGGTAGGTCAGGGACATCACAGATCGTTTTCCTCAGGGAAAAACTCGTGCTTATTACAGGCTCAGGAACGGGGGTTCTCCATCACACACACACACACACACACACACACACACACACACACACACAGGCACAAAGGGGTCAGGCATTCGGGGGTTATTCTAGGGTACCTACAGTTGCCTCAAGGAGGGAGGAGTGTCCTGGGAACAAAGGACAGAGAGCAAGAGCCCTTCAAACCCCCGAGTCCCAAAGAGTTTGGAGGAAACTTGGGCTGTGAAGACAGAGAAAGGGGTGCTCTATCCATAGAGTCAAGAGGGAGAGGTCTTTTGATTGTAGGGCTGAGGGGTTGGGATGAAGGGCTGGGACTTGGGGAATGAGGCAGGACCCCGAGGATGACAGACACACACATACAGAGTCCTGAGGGACACAGAAGGGAGGGAGTAACACGGACACAGAAAGAAGTCAGACAGAAGGGAAAGCAAAGAGAGACATGATGGTAGAACCTGAGATACTAAAGGCAAGAGGCAGCAGGAAGAAATGTGGTCACACACAGAGGCAAGGGGCTGGAAAGTTCTGCTGAACTTTGTGATCCCAGGCAGCCCTCATTTCAGTCTCTTCCACACACTGTAGCCCAACCAACGTTCTAGGGCAGCAGTTCTAAAGTCTGTACACATACACACTCACACAAACACACACACACACCTAACTCTCAAGTGTCCCTATCGGCAACTCAGTCAATAAGGTCAAGAGCTGTTGCAGGCATTGCTCACATGAGAACAATGAGGCCCAGGGAAGGGCTGGGGCGTACCCAAACGTGCCCAGGAGCTCAGGGAGAAAGCCAGAAAGAGGACTCAAGTATCTCCTTCCCTTTGATTGCCCAGGAGGCGACCCCACCAGCCAGCAGAGCTGAGGCATGCGACCTCAGAAGAAAGCAAGGGGAGGAGAGAAAGGACACAGGCCCTGGGGACTCTGGGGCATGACTTTCCCAGCCCCAAGGGGATGGTATCAGGGAGGATCAGAGCAGTGTCCCACGCTGGAGGCCAGCAGCCAGGCTCAGAGAGGGCAGGACCTTGGCTGGCAACGAAAGCAGAAGGTACAGGGGCACAGGGGGCAGGGCCACAGTGGTGAGGATGGCTGAAAGAGGGAGTGTGTTTCCATGAAGGCTTGGCCACCCCAGCCAGCGGCCCAGTAAGGCAGTCCAGCCATGCTTCCCAGAGCCGCGTGTGACCCCTCAGCACTGCCCGCTGGCCCCCTCTCTGAACAAGGCAGGCAGCCTTACATGGACGTCTCAGGGACATGGTATTCATCAGCTGAGGCATCAAGGAAGACCGGCGCATAAGCTTCCCCCTCCCCTCCCAACGTCACCCCAAGTGCCCTTCTCTCCCCACTGTCTCTCCATTCAGAGCTCCCCTCCTTCCTGGAGACAGCGCAATGGTAATGGCAGGCCAAGGCCAGAGACGGGAAGCTAGGAAAGGGAAGGCTACTGGGCTCCAGATTTCACATCTGGCTGGACAGAGACCCCAGCTGGGAGGCTCGAGGGAAACCTCTGCTGCAGGAAAAGATGAAAGGAAGCGGAGAGGGGTGGGACTATGAAAAAAGCTATCCCATATCATCAGTTGATTGGTGAAAAGACAGAGACAATGATATATGTAGACACATGATTATAGTAGAACTAGAAAGGCTAGAGCATAGTTTCCAAATTCATCTGCTTGACTCAAACCAACCAACTAAAACAAGACATTTTTGAGATAATCAAGGAAAATTGAACACAAACTAGATATTAGCTGCTCTTAAGAAATTATTATTAATTATGTTGACTGTGATAATGGTATTACGGTAATGTTAAAGTTAAAAGTCCTTATCTATTAATGATACATACTGAAGTATTTACAGTGAAATGATATAATGTCTGGGATTGGCTTTAAAAACACGCTGGCAAAAAAAAGAAAAGGCAGGAGGGAGAGTGAGGGAGGACAGATGAATCAAAAACAGCAAAAAGTTGATGGTTGTTGAAGTGGGGGGTGGGTACAAAGGAGTACAATATACTATCTTTGCTACTTCTGTATGTTTCAAATCTATCATAATAAAGAATTGACCAACAAAATAAAAAGAGGAAAGGCTCAGCTGGTCCACGTTTCCTAAAGTGTGGTATATACAAGAGGACTTTAGTTGAAAAACATGGCTCAAATTTTTTATTTTCATATTTTTGTATTTAGGAAGGAATTAAGAATATATAATTGTAGACTAAGCCCATAAACTCTATCATTAGAATGAGTAAAAGGCTCAAAAAGCAAGTCATATTTTTTTTAAACTGAAGCCATAGCGTAGGATGGTGATGACTGATACGGTAAAATGAGAAAGGAGAAGACGCCTGACAGCAATTGGGAAACCGACACGCTCACCCAACTCCCCCTGCATGGAAGCTGACACACTGTCCCACCAAGGGTGTCATTCACCCACTGCCCAAATCGTCATCTGCATCCTGAATATGCAGGTGTGCAGCCGCCCTGACACATCAGCCACTAAGCATGGGCCAGGCTGTGACGGGTGGATAGCTGGGATGGCGAGGGATGATGGTGAGGAATAACGGTTGCTTGCTGTTGCTTATCAAGGACAGCTCTGGCCCAGCTCTGTGCTTCCATTGTCTCCAATGCCCCACAGCCCTCCAAGGTAGACATTATCATGCCCATTCTACAGATAGGGAAACTGACTCAGTGAGGAAAGGTGACTTCTCAAGGTCCCAAGGCCAGTGGGTTACAGAGCCAGGATTTGAACCCACATCTCTCTGACATCCAAACCAGCTGGATCTCGAAGGCAGGCAGGTAACCAGCCCAGTAGGAGCATAAAGCCCAGAAGGGAGCTAAAGCATTGACGGAGGTGGAAAGGAAGAGAATAACAATATGATCTATGAGAAGGAGAGGAAGGAGAAGGTGAGGAGGGCCTGGGCTACACAACAGGTTTGGGGTGTCTGGACAGTTGTTACACAGACGTGGCAGAAAGAAAGGGAAACACTGCAGCAAGCTGAATGGAGGTTAGATCACTAGGGGACCTGGGATGTAGAAATGGAAGGCTGTGGGCCTCGGTCGACATTTCAAAATATCACACTTCGCGGGGCGGCCAGATGGCTCCGTTGGTTAGAGCGCAAGCTCTCAACAACAAGGTTGCCGGTTCAATTCCTGCAGGGGATGGTGGGCTGAGCCTCCTGCAACTAAAGATTGAAAATAACGACTGGACTTGGAGCTGAGCTGCGCCCTCTACAACTAGATTGAAGGACAACGACTTGAAGCTGATGGGCCCTGGAGAAACACACTGTTCCCCAATAGACCCAAATAAAAATAAAAAAAGTCACACTTCTGAGCTTTGGGCTGGAATCATGCCAACTCAGTATGGGAATGTAAGTTAATGTCAGTTATTCCATGCCTCCTGAAAGTTCTATTTGGTAGTCAAATGTGTTTGATTAATACAAACAGGGAGATGAGTGTAATTTCTCAAAATGTGAGGTTCATGGGGGAAATATTAATAAAAGAATCCTTCCACTGTCCATCAGAGCCTGAAATAGGTCTGGAGAGGAAGGGGGTTAGTGCCCTGGAGAGGATTGCCTGTTTACCCAGGTTTCTGACTTCTAGGAAAGTGGGTGGGACAATGATGAGAGACACAAACCTTCCTCTACCAAGCTCTCAGCACCCTGGAGATCCCCACCCATTTTCCTGGCAGCTGAGAGGCCCCAAGGAAGCCCAGGCCCCTAAGCAGTCTTGCCTCCCATTCTTGCATCTTCTCCCAGGACCAGGGTCCCGTGTTGAGGACCAGGGTTAAGGGACCCTAATGCGTTTGGGGAAGGGAGGGGGTTAGAAGGGGTGTTGGAGGTTTAGCGGCACAGAAGTTCTGGCTCCACGCATTTATTAGCTGTGTGAGGTTGGGCGAGCAGCTTGACCTCTCTGAGGCTCGGTTCCCCTCCTCACCACCTCCCCTCCCTGCGCATGCTAAAACTGGAATAATAATAGCAACTTCTTCACAGGGCTGTTTTGAGAATTCACTGACATGATCCATGTAATACACTTAGCATGGAAGCTGGTGCCTAACTGCTTAATAAATAGTAACCACCATTATTATGATTGTTATTATTACTGTTATTACCATTATTAACTATCTTATTTAAGATCCATAGTTGGGCTCTTTGGTATTCAAGGCTCTGATGAGACTGGATGAAGGAAGCTGCAGGGTGGGCAGCAGCCGGCAAGACAAAGGAGGCCAACAGGGGTGAGTGGCAGCAGCCCAATCTCGTCCTCTCCAGGAATGCAGTGCCGGCGGCTGGGGGGTAGGGGGCGAGGGGAGATGCCTGGCTGCTGAGGTCAGGCCCTATTCGGAGCTGGCAGGGTATTTATCATCCTTACTAGTGAGGGGAGGTGGGGGAGGAGGGAGAGGTAGGGGAGGAGGGAGGTGGGGAGGGGGAGGAGAAGCAGCTGCAGAGGGCAGCGTGAGGGCTGCCCGTAGGGGAGGGACCCACTCCTGTGCTGGGGTCCTGAGAGACCCCCCCCAGCCTTCCACTAAACCTCAGTGAGTAGGGGCAGGAGTGCCAGCTTTGCACAAAGGAGACCCCCACTCATTGCCCTAGCCAGGAACAGCATATTGTGCACCATTTCCAAAACTCTTCACAGCAGCCGAGCAAGCTAGATATTATTTTTATTATCCCCATCTTACAGATGAGGAAACCGAGGCTGGGGTTGGTCAAGTTCCGCACAGAGCCTGGGCTCACACAGGTGGATGCAGGGGTGGCGGGAGAAGAGATGTGGTCTTCAGGGGGCACAGTTGGCCAGTGCTGTTTCTCCCCAGGTCAGTGCAAGGCAGGCTGGGACTCCAGGATTCACCCGGCAGCTCAGCTCATCTTCCTGCCCTAGAGACACACATACCACCAGTGCAGGAAGGCTCAACCCTCTCCTTGCCACACACAGCCACTTCTATTCTTGAGATCAAAGGCTCCCAGCTGCTCCTTCAATCCCCTGGGGCCCTTTCCCTGGCTCCTTACCCCCAGAAGGCACCCCCTCAGAACTGACCCAACTCCCTCCAGCTGTGTTTTCAACCTGTTTCCTCCTAGATTATCCTCCACAAGAACAAGAAAATAATCTGGTTACCCTCAGTGATTATGTCTGGTACCCACTCCTCTACTGAAGGTAGAACCACCCTGTACCTCAGTTTCCATGTCAGTTTCCACCCACATGGAAAGAAGGAGGACAGGTGACACACAGGGAGGGAGGAGGAATGCCAAGGCCCTCTCAGCAGAAGAGATCTTTGGGGCTATATCTGAGGTTTTCCTCTTGCATGAAGGCCCCTTACTCCCTAGTTTCCACCTCTCCTCCAATTCTGGAAAAGTAGGGCCTCTCACATCCGTATCCCCAGCAGCCTAAAAAACTTCAGGAACCCTGCCCAGTTAGAGAGCCTTGCTCAGCAGCTGTGACCCCCTTGCAGGGCTGTGGTGGGTGGATAACTGGGATGGAGGGTGATAATGGTGAGTAAAACAATGGGATCTTTTGGCCCGTTTTATGCTCTGATGGAATTAAAAGGATAAAATCAGTCCCAAAATGTCTCCCTGCCTCTCCAATTATTCTCTACCTGTCCTCACAATATGTCTCTCTCTCTCTCTCTCTCTCTCTCTCTCTCTCTCTCTCTCACACACACACACACACACACACACACACACACACGCACAGGCAGGCACATGCGCCCATAGCCACAATTCCTGCCTGGGCTCTGTGGTTAACCCACTTTGGTCTCTGATTACCCTCTTCCAAACTGATCAGATCAGAGAGAGGAACTGCCGCTGCTAACACCACCTTCTGGGAGGGGTAACTGTGTCCCCAGAGGTTGGCGCTAGTCCTGGTAGGTACCTGTAGTCCAGCCCTGTGGAGGGGGTGTTCCCACTCAGGCTTCCAAGGCAGGCATTTGAAATCCTTCTTCTGATTCCCCCGAACCTCCCCAGAACAATAACGATTCTCCCACTTTATAGGTGAAAGGAGCGATTTGCCCACGTTCTCAGAGAGGACAGGCATCAAAGGTCAAATCTGGAAACTAAAGAGGCCTGGTTCAGAATGGTTACTTCCATCCCAAACAAGCCGGCTGGGACCCCTGCTTTCTCCATCCACCCACCCATGTTGACGTGTGGAAAGCTAAATGACTTTCACGCTTCCGATAGAATGGGAGGGTGTAAGTATTAGTTTTCTGTGTCAACTTGGCTAGACTACAGTGCCCACGACTTAATCAAACACTAATCTAGGTGTTGCATGAAGGTATTTTGTAGATGTGGTTAATAGCTACAATCAGTTGAACTTAAAATTACTCTCCATAATGTCGCTGGGCCTTATCCTGTCAGTTGCGCAAAAAACTGAGGTTTCCTGGAGTAGAAATTCTGTCTCAAGACTGCAACACCAAGTCCTACCTGAGTTGCCAGCCTGCCAGCCTCCCGTACAGATTTCAGACTTGCCAGTCCCCTATTGGGTCTGCTTCTCTGGGGAACTCTAATAGGGAGTAAATAAAAGAGGTCAAAAACCGTAGACCCACCAACTTAAAGAAACTCCCTCTCACTGGCCATAGCTGAGTCAATCTGATCCAATAAAAATAATGATAACATTGGATTATAACCAATAAAATAATGTACGTATCCAGGTTCCACAGTGACATGACTAAAAAAGTGAATAAATAAACGAATGAGGAATAAGGGACAATTCTGTACAGCAGAATTCCAATTAATAAATGTAGAAGGAATGATAGAAATAGAAAACCAAATAAACCCAAGTTCAAAAGAACTGATCCGTACTCTTCACAAGTGCCAATGTCACAAGAGACCAAAAACCAAATTCTACTAAGATCCGTAGATTAGCTACTAAGCATCAGGTTGATGTTGGTTTCCTGGTTTCGATAATTGCGCAATGGTTCTGTAAGATGTCAACATTAGGGGAAACCGAGCTAAGGGCACATGGAAACTCTTGGTGCCGTTTTTGCATACTATCTGTAAGTCTAAAATCATTTCCAAAAAAGAAAAACTTATTAAGTGGGTCCTAAAGAAGACGTAGATTATGGGGTCAGAATGAGAGCCAGAGGACAGGTAAGAATTAAGTCCTTAGAAGGGAAGAGGGATTCAGCCTGGGAAGGTCCCTCAGGTGTATCAGGTAATCAGACCTACTCAGACGAAGAAGGCAGAAGAGGAAGAATGTAGACTTCTCAGAAGTATAGTAAACAGACCTGGCCTAGGGACAAGGTGACACAGGTGGAATACACGGGTATTCCAGCTCTGGGACCATCACCTGGAGACGGCCAGATTCAGCATTCAATGATAATAATAACCATGATGCCACCACGACAGCCCCCGGTGTCACATATCACCGGCTACCATGCACCAGGAGCTGGAAGCACGCTCCATGTCTAGCTAATTTAATGCTCACCACAACCCTGCAGGAAGGTCTTTATGACCCCAGTTTATAGATGAGGAAATTGAGAATCGGGGCACTTCAGAAAATGGCCCAAGATTATTCAGCTGTAAGCAGGGGAAGCAGGAAACAAATCCAGTTCTGATTCCTGAGCTCCCAAATCTTAGAACAAAAGAAACGCTGACTGCCCCCAGTCCAACCTTCCTGGCCACAGTGCAAGATGGCTGCCAAGAGCTCACCATCTCACCAACAGCCTGGTCGAGTGGGGACTGTTCTAATTGTCTTCCTTGCAGGTTCACGGGGGCCTCGTAATGCAGAACTTCTTCCACATATGCCGACTGACTGCAGCCTCAGTCCTGGGACCCCATTCGCAGGGGAGCGAAGATAAAAATTGCTGGTATTTATCTATTGGTCTAAACACTTCATATGTATTTTTATGAGGCAGAGACTCTTTATGACTCTTACAGATCAGAAACCCAAGTCACAAAGAGGCTATGCACCTTGCCTGATTACAGAGAGAGTGAGTGTTGAAAAAGAATAGTCAGACATGGGTGGGGTCAGGTCTATAATCACACCACCTCTGGTCCCACTCTCCCCTGGAGGCTCTCCCAGAATCTGAGTTCAATTCCCGGGTCCACCACCATCCCGGCTGTGTGAGCACAATGCTCAACCATCTCAGCCCTTTCCTCCTCTGTGTCCTAAGGGATTATATGAATGCCTATCTTTTAGTGTTGCTGTAAGGATTAGATTAAATGGGTCCTGTCTGTGCAAGGATAGAGGATCTTTGTAAACCAGGCACTAATGGTAACATTCAAGCCAGTGTGATTTTCTGAGTGCAAGAGAGGGCACTGGAGTTTTCCTGCTGTTCCTCCAATCACGTATGACCCACGAGTGACCTTCCTCCCCTGCTTCCTGAACAGAACCTGGTTTGATCCCAGACACCTCTGGACACCCTCGCTTGGGTGCCCCGGCCCAGCAGATGGAAACTGGCCAGGGGGTTAATCTGTGACTTGCTCTCTGCTTCGCTATGCCCCAGGACACACACACCCTCTCCTCCTAATGGTCCCCCACTAACGTCCCACCCCGCCTACTGGCTGCAGGGGACAATGGGCCAAGTCACTCATCAGCCAGGGGCCAGAAAGCGAAGAGAGAGGGAGGGTGGCCTCACAGAGCAGAGAAGAGGATGCAGGGGCCAGCAGGTGACCACAGGGGGCCAGCAAGGGACTTCAGTGGAAGAATCAATGTGGGGGACGGGGTTAAGGGAGAGTGGGCCATGGTCATTCTTGTGGAGCTGGCCAGGCCTGCTGGCTGATAGATTTCTGGGGCACTTAGCTGTCTGTTATCCTTGGGTCTCAGAATAATAGAATTAAGAGTTATCATCTATTGAGAAAGAGCCAGTCACACGCAAGGATTTCACTTATATTTTCTCTAATTCTCACAGCAACCTTGCAAGGTTGGCTGTCATCAATGTCACCATTTTTATACCCATGAGGAAACCATATTTTGGAGGTTGAGTGACTTGTCTGATATAACACAGCTCAGGCAAATGACAGAGTCAAGATCCACTTGAGCCCAAGGCCAGCGGGGTTCCACCTCCACCAGGCCCCATATCAGGACATCCAGGGTCTGGAACCAGTTCTAAGTCAGTGGCTTGGAGGCTAAGACTGCGCTGTGGCCTCCAGGAGCGAATGCTGGGTTCTCAGGCAGGATCTCAGGGCCCCCTCAGGACCAGCAGCTTCTCTAGGCAAAGGCTGGTGCCTGAAGGGGCAGGGGTTTGCAAGTCCTAGCCGCCAGGCTCACCATGCCCTATGAGAGGGAAACGCACCTCTCCTCACTCCTCCTGCTTAGCTGACTCCAGCGGACGCTGCAGACTCCCAAGCTAAAAGCTAAAAGCAGTCAGGGAGGCTGGTGTGGGCCAGGGCTCCAGGAGTCACCGCCTCCCCTCCCATGCCACTGACAGGGCTCCTGATCTACGCTGGCTCTCTGCCCTCCTCGCACCCCAGACACTAGCCCTCACCAGATCCCTCACACTCAGTGGGAAACCACTGGCCTTTGTTCCCCTCCGCATATTTCACCACGTGTCCTCTTTCTACAGGACCCCTGGATTTCCCTCTCCTTTCTCCCCCTCTGGCTCCAGTTCTCCATCTCCCATTTGCCCTTCTCTCCCTGCTCGGGGTTCCCACCCTCCTCCTTACTAACTCGTCCAGTCTCTCAGATGAAGCAAACCACCCCTCCATGTGATGTTTACACAGCCCGAGAGTCAGAACCGCTGAAAAATATGAGACCTTTTGGGAGCTACATTCCAGGAAAATGAGAAGCCAGTCACAGCTCAGTGTCACTTTCTCCCCCAACCTTGCCCCCTTGCTGCAATAGGGAGCAGGGTGTGTGTGTGTGTGTGTGTGTGTGTGTGTGTGTGTGTGTGTGCGCTTATGACACTCCAAGCCTACTTATTAACCCCTGAAGGTCCTACACTCTATTACCTCAGAGAGAACTTTAAGAAGATTGGGGGTAGGGAGAGTGGTTGCTACAACTTCTTGCAAATTTTTATAAAGCAGAGAGAAAATGGCTTCCAACTCAAGACTTACCTCATCCTTGAGCCTCACCCCAGAAGAACCAGGAGAACAGAGGCCAGAGGAACCAGAGGCTTCTGGGGCCCTGGACCCAGTGGAGTTGAGGAGGAAAACACATCTTACTCAGGTGCTGTCAGAGGACCCCAGCATCAGAATCACTGGGAGTGTTAAATAATAATGCAAGTGACTGGGACCAAGCCCAGATCCACTGAAGCGAGGTTGAGGGTGGCAGGGATATACTTAGTGGGCTCACTTTAGTGAGACGGAAGCCCACTGACAGGTGATGCAAAGGAATGGTGACTTACGGCTCTTCTTAGAAATCAGAAAACGAGCCACAACAGCAGAAAATAGAGCATCTAAAGTGGAAAAGGGGAGGTCCTCTGCTATAGTGAGAACTCACCAGGCTTTGAAGCCAAACACTCAGATCTGAGCTGGAACCCCAGGTTCACTCCCTGCTAGCTGCAAGACTGGTGCAAAGCGTTTCATCTCAGTTTTCTCATTTGACAGTGCAGCCAATTACGTCTGCTTTATGTGTGAGATGAGTATCAAGTAGTCACCATGCAGAGGACACTCAATAAACAGTGGCTATAAACAAAGCAATGACAATGGAAAATGCTGTAAGAGTAAGAGAGAAAGTAGGTTCTTTGAAAAGGTCAACAAAGTTGACAAACCTTTAGCTAGACTGAACAAGAAAAAAAGAGAGAAGACTCAGTTACTAGACTCAGAAATGAAAGAGCGGACATTACTACTGACCTTACAGAAATCAAAAGAATTTTGAAAGAATACTACAGTATGAACAATTGTATGTCAATAAATTAGATAACTAAGATGAAATGGACAAATTTGTAAAAAGATACCAAGTACCAAAACTGACTAAAGAAGAAATAGAAAATCTGAACAGACCTGTAACAAACACAGAGATTGAATTAGCAATCAAAAAAATACCCATAGGGCCGGCCCGGTGGCTCAGGCGGTTGGAGCTCTGTGCTCCTAACTCCAAAGGCTGCCAGTTCGATTCCCACATGGACCAGTGGGCTCTCAACCACAAGGTTGCCGGTTCAACTCCTCGAGTCCCGCAAGGGATGGTGGGCTGCGCCCCCTGCAACTAAGATTGAACACGGCACCTTGAGCTGAGCTGCCTCCCTGATGGCTCAGTTGGTTGGAGCAAGTCCTCTCAACCATAAGGTTGCCAGTTCAATTCCTCGACTCCCGCAAGGGATGGTGGGCTGCGCCCCCCGCAACTAGCAACGGCAACTGGACCTGGAGCTGAGCTGCGCCCTCCACAACTAAGACTGAAAGGACGACAACTTGACTTGGAGAAAAGTCCTGGAAGTACACACTGTTCCCCAATAAAGTCCTGTTCCCCTTCCCCAATAAAATCTTAAAAAAAAAAAAAAATACCCACAAAGAAAAGCCCAGACCCAGATGGCTTCACCTGTGAAGTCAAACATTTAAAGGATCAATATCAATTCTTCCCAAACTCTCCCAAAAAGTAGAAGAGGAGCAAAAACCCTCAACAAAATATTAAAATAGAACCCAACAGTATATAATAAGAATTATATATCATGACCAAATGGGATTTATCCCAGGAAGGCAAGGTTATTTTAACAACTAAAAATCAATTAATGTCAGTAAATAAATATCAAGAATAAGATAAGGATTTCTGTTCTTGCCACTTCTAGTCAACAATGTACTGGTGGTGCTCGCCAGGACAATTAGAGGAAAAAGAAGAAATAAAAGGCATCCAGGTTGGAAAGGAAGAAGTAAAGCTATCTCTATTCACAGATGACATGATCTTGTATATAGAAAATCCTAAGGAATCCATTATAAACTACTAGAATTAATAAATGAGTTTATCAAGGTTACAGAATAAATTATCAAATACAAAAATCAATTGTGGGCCAGCCCGGTGGCTAAGGCAGTTGGAGCTCCGTGCTCCTAACTCCAAAGGCTGCCGGTTCAATTCTCACATGGGCCACTGGCCTCTCAACCACAAGGTTGCCGGTTCAACTCCTCGAGTCCCGCAAGGGATGGTGGGCAGCGCCCCCTGCAACTAAGATTGAACAGAGCACCTTGAGCTGGGCTGCTTCCCGGATGGCTCAGTTGGTTGGAGCAAGTCCTCTCAACCACGAGGTTGCCAGTTCAATTCCTCGACTCCCGCAAGGGATAGTGGGCTGCGCCCCCTGCAACTAACAACGACAACTGGATCTGGAGCTGAGCTGCGCCCTCCACAACTAAGACTGAAAGGACAACAACTTGAAGCTGAACGGCACCCTCCACAACTAAGACTGAAAGGACAACAAATTGACTTGGAAAAAAGTCCTGGAAGTACACACTGTTCCCCAATAAAGTCCTGTTCCCTTTCCCCAATAAAATCTTTTTTAAAAAATCAGTTATATTTCTATACACTGGCAATGAACAATTTAAAACCAAATTAAGAAAAAAATTCCATTTAAAATAGCATCAAAAACAATAAAATACTTATGAATAGATTTAACAAAAAAAACATTCAAAACCTATTGTACTCTGAAAGCTACAAGACAGTGTTAACATTATAGAAGATCTAAATAAATGGAAAGACATCCTATACTCATGGGTCAGAGGACTCAACATTGTTAAAATGACAATACTCCCCAAACTGGCTGCAGATTCAATTTAACCCCCATTAGAATCCCAGCTGGCTGCTCTGTAGAAATTGATAGGCTGATCCTAAAACTAATATGGAAACTCAAGGGGATGCAGAATAGCCAAAAAATCTTGAAAAAGAAAAACAAAGTTGGAAGATACGTTTCCCAATTTCAAAACTTACTACAAAGCAACAATAATTAAAATAGTGTGGTATTGGTGTCAGGATAGACATATATATCAATGGAATAGAATTAAGAGTCCGGAGATAAACCCTCACATCTATGGTCAAGTGATTTTTGACAAGGTTGCCAGGATCATACAGTGGAGAAAGCATAGTCTTTTCAACAAGTGGTTCTGGGACAATTGGATACGCATGTGCAAAAGGATGCAGTTGGGCCCTTACCTCCTACCATACATAAAAATTATCTCAAAGGTGGATGAAAGATGTAACTGTAAAAGCCAAAACTATAAAACTCTTAGAAGAAAGCACAGGGGTAAATCTCCATGACCTTGGATTTGGAAATGGATTCTTAGATATGACACCAAAATCAGAAGTCATAGAAGAAAAAAACAGATAAATTTCACTTGATCAACATTTTAAAACTTTCATGCTACAAAGTGAAAAGACAATCCACAGAATGGGAAAAAAAAATATCTCAAATCATATATCTGATAAGGGACTTGTATCCTCAACATTTACAGAACTCTTAAAAACTCAGTCATAAAAAGGCAACCTAATTTTTTAAATGGGCAAAGAATCTGAATAGAAATTTCTCCAAAAGAGATACACAAGTGACCAGTAAGCACAGGAAAGGATGTTCAACATCATTCGCCATCAAGCAAATCAAATCAAAAACCACAATGAGATACCACTTCATATCCACTAGGATGGCTATAATCAAAAAGTCAGATAAGTGTTGAGGAAGATGTGGAGAAATGAGAACCGTGATATATTGCCGGTGAGAATGTACAATGGTACAGCTTAATTATGGGTTGAATTGTGTCGCCCAGAAAAGATATGTCAAAGTCTTAATCCCCAGTACCTCAGAATGTGACCTGATTGGAAAGTTGAGGTAATCAAATTAAAATGAGGTCGTGAGGGTGGACCTTAATCCAATATGACTGGCATCCTTATAAAAATTTGGAGACACAAAGACAGACAGACACAGAGGGAAGATGATGCGAACATACACAGGGAAAATACCATGTGAAGACAGAGAATTGGAGTGATCCATTTTTAACCCAAGAAACTCCAAGGATTTCCAGCAAACCACCAGAAGCTAGGAAGAGGCAAAGAAGGATTCCCCTACAGTTTTCAGAGAGCATGACCTGCCCACACCTTGATTTGGGATTTTTAGCCTCTGGAACTGTGAGATAATAAATTTGTATTATTTTAAGTCACCCAGATTGTGGTACTTTGTTACAGCAGACCTAGAAAACTAATATAAACTATGTTGAAAACAGTTTGGCATTTCCTCAAAAAGCTAAACATGGAGTTAGCATATGACCCAGCAATTCCACTCATAGGTATATACCGAAAGGAGGGAAAACGTATGTCCACACAAAACTTGTACATGAATATATCCATGTATGTGGAATATATCCACTTGTACATATCCATGGCAGCATTATTCATGTTAACCAAAAGGTGGAAACAATTCAAATGTCCATCAACTGCTAAATGGATAAACAGGATGTGGTATACTCATGCAGTGGAATATTAGTCAGCCATAAAATGGACGTACCTTGAAAACATTATGCTAAGTGAAAGAGCTAGTCATAAAGACAATACATTTTATTATTCCATTTATATGAAATCTCCAGAATAGGGAAATATACAGAGACAGAGGACAGATGAGTGGTAGCCGAGGGCTATAGAAGGAGTCAGGGAATGGCTCGAGGGACTGAGGAGTGATAGCTATAGTGGACGGGGTTTCCTTTCAAGGCGATGACAATATTCTAATATTGATTGATGATGGTTGCACAACACTGAATATACAAAAAAAAATCGTTGAATTGTACACTTTAAATGGGTGAGTTGTATGGGTGAGTTGTATGGTATGTGAATTATACCTCAACAAAGTTGTTACAAAAAAAAAAAAAAGAAAGAAAGAGTGAGAGAGGCCATTGGCCCCAGAAAGCACCATGACGCACTTGGAACTGTGCTCGGTGCTGACCACGGCAGAAAGGACAGAGATGGGTCTTCAGAAGTGGTAGACCAGCATTTCTCAGATGTGGCTGCAAGGAGACTCATCTGAGAAGCTTTCATTTAAATCAACTTTATTGAGATATAATGCACACCGAATCCATGCATCCCTTTGAAGCGCATAGTCCAATGAGTTTGACAAATGTTAAAATGTGCATAACCGGGATGGCCGGTTGGCTCTGTGGTTAGAGCGCAGTGCTCATAACACCAAGGTAGCCGGTTCGATTCCCACATGGGCCAGTGGGCTGCACCCTCCTAGATTGAAAAAACAATGACTTGACATGGAGTTGATGGATCCTGGAAAAACACACTGTTCCCCAATATTCCTCAATAAAAAATTTTTTTTAAATATGCATAACCACCACCACAATCAAGATAAAGAACATTTCTCTCACCCAAAAAAAGTTCCCTCACATCCTTTTGCAGTCAGTCTTCCCACCACCCCCAGTTCTAGGAAACTCCTAGTCTGCATTTTGTCACGATAGTTTTGCCTTGAGAATTTCATAAAAATGGAATCACCCGGTACGTACATCTTCTTTTGCATCTGGCTTCTTTCGCTCAGCACAATGTTTCTGATATTCATCCAGATGCTATGCATAACTAGTGCATTTCTTTTTATTGCTGAGTGGCATTCGACTGGACCATTATATCAGAATTTGTCAAACCATGTGTTATGGAATATTCCAGTTTCTCCAGTTTGGGCTACTGTGAATGAAGCTGTTATGATTATTTATGCACAAGTCTTTTTGTGGCCATGTTTCTATTTCTCTTAGGTAAATACCTAGGAGTGGAATTGCTGGGTCACCTGGCAAGTGTATGTATAACTTTTACAGAACGGTCAGACTGTTTTCTGGAACGGTTCTACCATTTGACACTCCCACCACTGGTTGCCACTTCTTGAAATCCCAATGTCTGGGTCAGGCCCCAAATCAATTAAATCAGAATCTCTGGGGACTAGGACCCAGACACAAGTATTTTTAAAGCACCCAGGTGATTCTAATGCACAGACCAGGTCTGACTGACTGCTACAGATCTCGGGTGCCCTGAGGTAAGCAAACAAGCAAAAGACACATCATATTCGCCTGCATAATTTCCTCACTCTTCCTTGATAATGGAAAGAAAGAAGAGAAGCAAAACATATGCAAGTTTCCAGCCTTGACACCAGTACCCTCAGCAAGCTTTGTTGGTCTCACAAATTTTCCCCCACCTTTTATAAGTTAGGAGAAGGCAGGAGAAATACAAAATAGTAAGTATTAGCAACTTTTTGACCACTTAATTTTGAGCTTGGTATTCTAGCTGGTTTGTCATTCTCAGTGCTCACAAGAGTCCTACAAGATAAGTTCCTACTATAATTACCCCATGTGACACATGAGGAAATTGGGGCTCAGAAAGGTGAAGTAACTTGCCCAAGGTTACACAGCCAGTTATTGACATAGTCAAGACTTAAACTCAACATTCTGTCTCCAAGGCCAAAGAGCTTACACATGCCACTGGTCTCAGAGCAATTGATGGGTCCCAGGGCCATGAACCTCCCCCAATGCAGCTATTCTTAGTAGCAGGAGAATACAACAAGCCTCCAACACAACTGTGAAGGAAGGCTGCAGGTGTGTTTATGAGAGAGCAGGAAAGGTGATGTGTAATGTGACTGAAAGGTGGGGGTTAATTATGGGATTTCCTTTCCTTTCAAGCTTAAAGAATGGGATTTAAACCCCTTCGGTACGGGGGAGACCAAGTTATCGCCGCAGCCTCCCCACTCCCTTCACCTGTTGCTTAGGACAAGGAGGTGCAGAGCATCTGAGAAGAGGGCAGGTGAGAAATTTCTGCCCAGAGGCTGAGGGATGCCTGGTCAAAAATCCTTTCATTTAACTCTTACCTGACCTGGGATGGACAATCGGCATTTTGCTGGAAGGAGCTGCTCTTGTCAGCTGGGACTAGTCTTTCAAAACAAGGGGGCAAATCAGGAGTTAAAAAAGCATTTCTCAAAAATGTATCTGGGGATTAGAGGAAACAGTGTGGGCTATGCAGGTACTCTCTGTGTTACCTTTTGCAACTTTTCTGTTAATCGACTCTAAAATTAAAAATCTCCTTAAAATCATAAATACATGACTAAATAAACTGTACCGACTGGAGGTTGTGGAATCATAGTGGGTGAGCGAAGAGAAAAGCTAAAGAGAAGAAAATCTACTGTGTATATACACACTGTGCATGTGCTAAAATAAAAGTGAAAGACAAATCCTGGACCATTCATTTTTAATCCCCAATCCCAGGAGAGAAATAATGGGGGCCAGATAAGAACCCCTATGTGACATAAGGGTGGGGACTAAGGGAGGCTTAGAATTTGCTTCCTTCAAGAGATTTAGGAGGAGAACTGGGGAGCGGGGTGCCTGAACCGGCCCCTTTTCTCTATTCATCTGTTTCTCTTGCTTGCTCACATTCTCTATTCCCTTCTCACCTGTTCCCCACCCATTTATCCCAGGGCAGTGCCAGAATCGTGCAGAAGGCCACTGTGCCCAGATGCCCTCATCCAAGGTGGTTACCCTCCCTGTAGCTCAATTTCGGATCTATAAAATGGAGTTACCATGAGCCTTGCCCACCTCACAGAACTGAGAAGGTCAGTGGAAACATTTTGTGTATTACCAAGTTCTGTGTAGACACAGGTGATTCAATATTCAGAGCAGGTCTATTCATAACAGCCCAAACCTGGAAATAGCCCAAATGGCAATCAACAGTGGAATGGATAAATAAATTGTGGTTGATTCAACACAGGGAATACAACATAGCAATAAAAAAGAATGAACCACTGCAACCCGCAAGAACACAGATGAGCCTCCCGGACCTAATGTTGTGTGAAATAAGCCAGACGCAAGAGTAAACATTCTGTATGATTCAAGCTATATAAAATTCAAAAAGAGGTAAAATGAATCTCTGACGGTACAAGTAGGAATAGCAATTACTTTGGGGGATGTTGTCTTGGAGGGGAGTATACGGGCTGCTTCTGGAGTGCTGGAAATGTTCTAGATTTTCATCTGGTTCATATATATGTACTAATTTATCAATTTGTGTGCTTGATAGTGTGTGAGTTATACCCCAACTAGAAAATGTAAATGACTAGAAGTACTATTTGGAGCATACCTGTATCAGGAGATAAAGGGCTTTCGGGAGGGGAATTGAAAAATGGTTTCACTGTTCCTTCTTCCCTGCTCTCATTTGCTCCCTGCCCCAGCCTCTCCCTAAATAGGAAACTCATGTTTTTCAACATTCCTTTATACCCCTCCTTTACTCCTTCATTGGAACCCTTACAATGGGCCAGGCACTCTTTTAGAAGCTGAGGATGCACTATACCTATCTACCCTTATTTGTGCAATAAACAAGTATTTAACATCTACTCTGAGCTGAGAACTGAGGCCCCTCCTCTACCAGCACTGAGCATTTTCTCTCAAGCAGGTCCATGTGGCAAGGAACTGGGCACAGAATATCTGGGCTCCTTTCCAGTCTTTGCTTGTGGTTCCAAAAAAGGAGAAAGGTGCCTACTATATGCCAATGTGCAATTAATCCTCTACAACCCAGCTCACATAGCTGGAGGGCAGCAGGGGTAGAGTCTAAACCCAGGTATGCCTGATTTCCCATCCCGTGGCCTCCCGGGAGCCAGGTCAGCATAGCCCTCTCTGGGCATCGGTGGCCATCAGCCTCCAAGATGGTACCCATTGATTCTTGCCTCAGGTATTTATGCCCTCATACAGGGCCCTCCCACACTCAGTGGGGATGACCTGTGTAACCAATAGGATATTGTAGAAGTAACAGTGTTTGTCTTCCAAGGCTAGTATATAAAAGAGATTGCGGCTTCCGCCTTGCTCCTTCTTGAATCACCCTCTCTGAGGAAGCCAGCTGCCATGTCATGAGGACACTCAAGCAGCCCTATGGAGAAGTCCACGTGGCAAGAAACTGAGTCCTCCTGACGACAGCCAGCCCCAACTTGCTAGCCGCATGAATGAACCACTTTGGAAGCAGATCCTCTAGCCCCAGTCAGGCCTTCAGATGACCGCAGCGCAGCCGACATCTTGACTGCTACTCCTTGAGAGACTCCAGGCCAGAATCCCCAGCTAAGGCCCTCCCAAATTTCTGACCCACAGAAACTGTATGAGATAATAAATGTTTGTTGCTGCTTTAAGTTATTAAATTTGGGGGTACTTTGTTACATTGTATTGCTACGTATAAATATTACAGCCCCTCTCCGAGCCATGGGTTCATGCTGCAGGAATAGTCTGGAAGGTGGGAAATGAAGGCATCCAGAACCAGCCACTTACTGAAGGGGTGTCCAGAGTAGAATGAATTTTAAGAGGATAGGAGAGGAATCAACCTCCGCAAGAAATCCCCAATGTGTGGGAGAACTGTGAAATAAGAGACCAAGCAAAGCAGAAATCCTGGCACCTCCTTCCTAGAAATTTCTCACACACTTCATCTATCTCAGTACAGTAAATGGAACCACGTGCACCCAGTCACTCTGGCCAAGAACCTAGGAGTCATCCTTGAGCCCATTCTCTTTCTCACACCCAACATCCCATCCATCAGCCAGGCTCTGGGCTCTACCCCAGAATGCATCCCAGACCTGGCCCCTTCTCACAGCCTTTCCTGTAAGTGCCACGGACGAATCCACCAGCCTTTCTCACCTGGGCAACATCAGTGGCATCTTGGCCCATCTCCCGGTCCCTGCTCAAGGCCAGAGTGGCCTTCTCAGAGTGGAGATCAGATCGTGTCTTTCGTGCTCAAAAACCCTCCAGGGCTCACAACTCTCCAGCATGCGGCCTTCTTTCAAGCCTGAAAAGCTCCTATCACCTCAGGGCCTTTGCATTTGCTCTTTTCATCTCTCAGATCATCATGTAACATCAGTTGGGTCTCATCTTACACAATACTTCCTCTGAGAAGTTTTCCTAGGCCACCAGAGCCTAATCCCTCTCTAACCCACTGCTCTAACTCATTTCCTTACATGACTTATTTGCCTATTTGTTGCCTGTCTCCCCGTTAGAATGTCAGCCCCATGAGGGCAAAGACCTTGTCTGTCTTACGCACCTAGAACAGTGTCTGGCACATGGAAAATGCTCAGTAAACATTTGTTTAATGAGTCCTGTCTCAAGGTAGGGGGATGGTTGAGGGGACCTCCAAGTTGACCTGGTTATAAAACCCAGAGGACAGAGCTCTGCTGTGTGTTCTAGGGCTCACACTGCCCTTCCCAGCAAGAGGAAAAGGCAGAGTAATAGTAAGAGTTGCTGTGGTTTATGGGGAGACTTGCCAGCTGGGTGGGGCTCACACCACCAATGGGTCCCATTTCCTATAGAGGAAAATCTTATAGCAAGCCCCATCTGTCTGCCCGGCCACTGCCCTGCCAGTCCTCTCCCCTCCTGGTTGGCCTTGGCTGGGTAGAGCATATTCCTGCAGCCTGGTGTATCCTGAGCCCCCAGCATATGCCAGAATTGCCAGGCAGTCACACCCCCAGAAGTCACCTTTAGCACCCCTGTTTCCAGAGAGGAGGCAGCTATACAAAGGCCACCTTCTGTCCCACCACTCGGTGTCTCTGGGTCCCCCCATTGGCCCTACTCGACCCTTCACTGCCAGAACATTCATCCCTTTATTCCTTCTAACTGTATCTGCTGCTGCAAGAAAGGAAGGCAAAGGGGAAGGGGCAGGTGAGGATCAAGGAGAGATAGTCAAAAGGAAGTACAAAGAGCCAGGGACAGAAATAAGTGAGGAACTACACTGTGAGATTTTAGGAAAGTCATTCAACCTTTGGGTGCCTTGGCTTCCGTATTTGTAAAACAACAGGATTTTTCAGCCCATTTTATGCTCTGATGGAATTAAAAGAATAAAATCAGATAATGTGCTGAAGTGCTTTCTAAGGCCTGGGGCACTGTATAAATGTTCGTTGTTATTAAGAGAAACAGGTGCAGGAAGGAAGGTTGGGAGGGGGTGGACTGGGGAGAAGCAAGAACACTGCAAGGTTCTGGGGTGAAGGATGGAAAAAGTCTGCTCTGGATGAGGAGAACAATGAGGGAGTTGGAGGGAAAAGCAGAAACTCATTCTCCACCTGGAGACAAAACGGCTGAGGGAGTCAGAAAAGTAGAAGACAACGCGAAGGCAGACGCTGTACAGACGTGCCCACTGCGAGCCAGGTCCCTTCCACCTGCACTAGGAGAGCACTCCAACCTGGACTTCACAGGTGGGGAGATGCCCCCTGCAAGGCTGTGTACTTTGCTTGAGCAAGGTCACCCAGCAGGAAATGGATGCCCTCGTAGACCTGCCTGCTCCATCAGCACCCTTCTCCGAGGTAACACTTGGCCCTCAGAACGACCAACTGATAACAATGAATTGCTATGTTTCTGAGCACCTACCATGCGTCAGGCACACCCCACACATTATCCCAACTCATCCTCATAATAACCTTTTCCTATTCCCATATCCTTGAGGATGAGACGGAGGCTCAGAGAGGTTACATGACTTGCCCAAGGCCACCCAGCAAGTAGAGCATGAGATGCACCAGATCCAGGGGCTCACCGGCTCAAAGCTTCTTTTTGAAGCATCCTCCCTCCTCTTTGCATTCACTGAACTCCTTCCTGGAAAGATCAAGTGTTAACAGCAAAAGTAGGAGTGAGAGGGCAGGAGGGATAAAAGCAGTAACAGGGACAGTGCAGAGATTGGCTGCATATGAAAGGTGAAAGCCAAACATTTTCACCTCCAGAGAGTTAAGCCCATCTGACAGAATAATTTCCTTCCCAAATAATCCTTCATAATCCATCCCCCGCCCTTACTCCAAGAAGCCACCACCAGCTGATCCATCACTCCTCTGTCCTGGCCCGAAAAGATGCAGCATGGGTCCAGCCAGCCTGGCCAACCAGGACCCAGCAATCCCTCTGGTCTTCTTGCCTCAGTTTTCCTCTCCCACCAAGACCAGCCAGGAAACACTGATGGGGAAACTGAGGACCAAAGTGGGACCTAGCCAATAAAGAGAGTAGGATGGCAGTTCAGGAGGTTCCCCACGGAGCGTGACCTTGACCTTGGAATCTTTAGCCCCTAATCCACACTTGCCCTCCTATCCCCTCTGTCTCCAGGTCCTGTGGCTGTGGCCCCATCCTGACATTTTCTAAACTGCACAAATCGGGCCAACCAGGGCTCAGTGCTGCCCGCAGGATAATTGAACTGCATCCCCCACCCCCTTGAAAACTAGGGGAAATACCTTCAAAGGCCCCTCTCTCGGAGCTCGTCCCCGCCAGCCACCTCCAGAAGACATCGAGACTTTGAGCCGTGCTCCCCAGCCCATCCCCCGTTGCTCCCTCACCCTGCCCCCCAGCCCTCGCCTTCACCTTGACCTGAGGCCGATCTACGGCCGAAGCTTTGCATAAACAAAGAGAGGAGGAGGGGACGACCCGGGCACTGCCCCCACCCCTCCGGCGCGCCCCCACACACACTCCAGTCCCAGGACCCCAAGCCCGTCTCGTCCCCAAGCTCCCCCCACCCCAGGGCCAGCTGGCCCGCGGCCCCTTACCTTGGCCTGGCATTTCCGATGACAGGAGAAGCTGCAGACTGCAAGAGGGCGAGACACAGAAAGAAAGTTTAGCCGCGAGGTATGAAATGGAAACTCCGGAGAAATCTCCTCCCACCCCGCCCGCAATCGCGCTTGGGAGGGAAGGAGGGACGCAGAGAGGAGGGGGCGGAGGGGGCGGCTGCCGCAACTCCCCGGGGCCTGCGGGGCGGGAACGCCAGGGACTGCGGACCCCGGGCCGGGCATGCACTCAGCCCCCATTGCCAGCGCCCCTCCAGCTGGCTGGGGACGGTGGGAGGAGCAGGGGGAGGGAAGGGGACTGAGTCCCCACACTGGATTCTTGCCAGGGGCCGAGGTGGTCCGACCCAGGCCCCACTTCAGCCGCTCCAAGGAATAAGGGGGGCTTTCTCTCCTCACACTCACACCAGGCAGGCAGCTGGCGCTTGGGAACCACCATCATACTCACTGTCCCCCAGAGAGAGACGCACAGACCCAATTCATAGTCCAGCAGAGAATCATGCACACACACATACAGATTACACACATACACACACAGACACTCACTCATAACCACTTACGTTCATACCATTCATACACTCAGCCGTATATGAACTCAGCCATACACACATATAGCCTCACGCATGCACACCCATGCCCAAGGAGAAACCTCTGGGGGGGGGGGGCACCAACACACCCACAATTTCACGGGAGACCCTTAGAGTGCAGCCTGACACAGACATGAGGACAGATGTTCACACAGACTCACAAACTTCACATGCATGGCTTGAAACACACACACACACACACACACACACACACACACACACACACACAGGACTTGCTACTCCCTCTCACTACCAGAAGCTGGAATCAAATTTCCTAAGGGGTTCCCACAGCCTGGAATGTCCTAGCCCTGCATGCCCCACCCTCAGGGCCCTCCACCTAAGGACGTGGTGGTGGTCCCCTCCCACCAGGTCCCATAGATGGTCCTTGAGCGGTCCTTGAGCTGAGTTCCTGCACTGAGTAGGCCTTGTTGGCTCCCCACGGCCTGCAGAGGCGTGTGGGTTGGGGGCACTGGGAAAGGGGGACACTCTAAGGCTTCCGGTTTGTGGGAATGGGGGTTGCAGAGAAGCTGGGAAGCATACTGGGTGGAGTCTGGGATGTGACCTTGGCCACTGGCCCTAGCCTGGGACCTTGTTCTTCCAGAACCTAGTCCTGGCCCCAGCTCAGTCCTGTGACTCAGCTAGTGCTGAGCAAGGCTTTCCTGACCCCACTAGCCAGCCAGCCCAGCTCAGGGACTTCTCCACCCCTGGCCACTCCACCCCTAGTTACCAGGACATACCCAGCCCTGGCCACCCAAGTCAAATCATGCCCATCTGGCTAGGCTGTCTGTTTCTCTCTCTCCCCCACCCCCACTACCCCAGGTGGCAGCTCCCCTCCAGAAGGTGTTTCCACGCTGACAGCGGCAGCCTCCCCAGCCCCACCCCCATGCCTTCTTTTCTGGCCTTGGAATGTGGAATTCAGAAAGCCTCAGGGCCATGTGGCCTGAGCTTGGAAGGCCCTTCCAGCCAGGCAGGTCCCCCACTAAGCCACTGCCTCCAGACAGAGGGACCACTCCCCTTCCTCTGCTAATCAAACCCCAGGCCTTCCAGAATCAGTCCTGGGCTCTCACTGTTCCCTAGCTTCTTGAAGAAGAAACCCAGTCTGTCTCTATCACCAGAGTGCACATTTTCCACCACAACTTTGGTTCCTACCATTGTAGACTCCTTCACCCCCTCTCTCTCTCTCTCTCTCTCTCTCTCTCTCTCTCTCTCTCTCTCTTTCTCTCTCTCTCTCTCACACACACACACACACACACACACACACACACACACACACACACTACACAGTGCCGGGTACACAGTAGAGGCTTAATAACTGTTGGCTGACTTGGACATGACTGAAGCCCTCTCCGGGGGTGTACGTGCACCCCCACTTAATCACGCCCACCACACTCTTTTTCGGAGCCACATCCTCCCCGCAGCATCTTAGATCCAACCACAGCAGCATCCCTGGGTCTGCTCCGGCCTCCCAACCCGTCTAGACACTAAAAGGACAATGGGAGCCAGGACTCCAGCTCCCTCCAGCATCATACTTCATACTTCTGACAGTTCCCAATGCACTTTGCGCTTTCCTACATCCAGGCGCTTGCACTTGCTGTTCTGGTTGCCTGGAAAGCCCTCCCTCCCCTCGGCTCCCCACTGTTCACCGAGTCAAATCTTTCCTCTACTTCCGGAATCCCCTGAAAGCCATCTCCTCAAAGAGGCTTTGTCTGACCATGCACCTTACAGCAGGCTCCCCCATTATTCTTTCTCAGCAGCGCCCTGGTAATTTCCTTCTTATCTGAAGTCATCGGGGGTAATTCTTGCTCATGTACGTGTAGTATATCTCCTCACACCAGACTCAGGAGGGCAGGGAGCATGCCTGTCTTACTGACACCATATCCCTGGTAGCTAGAACAGTGTCTGCTCCAGGCCCACAGCACCAAACAGCGTCTTGTTGCAAATGACGTAAAGTCCCACCCTCTGGGCAGACCAGCTCCATGGACACACAGCTGAGTACAGTGCCTTTGTGGGAACAGCAAGAAAGTTTCTCCAGGTGGACTCAGCCACGTACCTGGGTACGTGGCTTGGTGAGAAAAGCATGGGCTGATTCCAGAGCTCTCTCGAGGAGGCACCTTTGGCAGTGAAGGGCCTGCATGACCACACAGGGCAGTCCTGCCGGTCACACAGTGGGCAGGCACTCAACAAATGCCCTTGAATGGAGAGCCGATGGAGACATCACTGGGCACTTGCAGGAGAATGAGGCGAGTGCTCCCTGCATGCTGGAATGCAGAGCTTGCCCTTGAAAGCTCTTCAATGGGGAATGAAGGAAGACCTCCTTCAGCCCCCAGCCCAGAAGACAGAAGCTCAGCAAACTGAACTCAAGTGGCAGACGCGGACAAGCCCAGGAGGATAGGTTTTTGCACCTTCAGAAGCACCTGCCCCCAGACCCCAGTAAGCCCTCTTGCCCTGGGTCCCCTCCAGGGAGGGTGCCTTTACTACCTTAGTCACCTTTCTCAGGCCTTCTCCCACAGGACAGTATTTCCTACTCTCTAATGTGCGTCTTCCTGCTGTAATTTGGAACGTGGCCATGCCATTCTGCTGGCTTCTTGTTTCCCAGATCAGTGGCACATTCAAATGTGTTACAGAAAGGGAAATTGTAGCAGCCAGCCTCCAGGGTGGCCCTGGTGTTTCTCACCTCCTGGTATACACACCCTTCTCTAGTCCCCTCCCACGGTGAATCAGGCTGGTTTATGTACCCAGTCAGATATTGTAGAAATGATGGTGTGTGATTTCTGAGGCTAAGTCATCAAAGGCATTGTGGCTTCAGCCTTGGTCTCTTGGATCACTCCCTCTGGAAGAAGCCAGTTACCATGTCATGAGGACACTCAAGCAGCCCGATGGGGAGGGCCATGTGGTGAACAGCTGAGGCATCCTGCCACCAGCCAGCACCAGTTCAGCCGGCACATGACAAAGGCCCCTGGAAGTGGGTGCCCAGCTGCAGTCAGGACCTCAGAGGACGGCAGCTCTGGCTGACATCTCGACTGCAACTTCGTGAGGCACCCAGCATCCAACCCCCGCCATCCCCAGTCACTCCTGAATCCCTGACCCACAGAAACTAAGTGAAGTAATAATTTTGTATTTGCTTTAAACTGCTAAGTTTTGTGATAATTTGTTGTGAAGCTACAGATCACTAATACAAAACCAGGACACGGGATCCCTCAGAAAGCAAGAAGCCAAAAGGGAACTGAGACAGGAGCCCATCTCCCGGGTCCTTCCTTGCTCCCTGGGTACATGCATGCTCCTCTCTGTAACTCCTTCTTTCCTTTCCTCACCCTCCCAAGCAATTAGTCATCCATCATGGCCCAGAAAGTAACTCCAATGACACTATTGAATCTCAACCTTCCTCCCCAGCCTGCCACCACTGCACCACTTCAGACCAAGTGTCCTTCCACCGGCCTTGGCCCCTTCAATCCAGTCACAGACCATTCTCAAGGGCAAACTGGTCGCACCACCCCCTGCTTAGAAAACTCTGTCCAGCTCCTCAGCATACTTATAAGGCCCTGCATAGCCTGGTTTTGCCTCCACCTCCAGCTGCTGCCCCAAAGATACCTATTCTTACCACACCAAACTCCCCAAACAGACTTTGAGTTTGCAAGGAGCAGGTCTGGAATGATGAACTCATAAACATCCTTCAAGGCCCAATTCAAAATGCCCCTCTCTGAATAATCAGGCATTCCAAAATGGTCCCTCCCTTCTCTGTGCTCCCAGACTCTTCAGGTCACACCCCTTGGAAAGCTCTTGTCCCCTGGAGGAGAATATAATCCTTTATGATGTGTCCTCCCTCATATCCAACTGCTTCTCTAAGGTGGAAAGGGAGGTCCTGTCCAACTTTGCAGCTTTGTATCCTGCCCCTTCCCCTAGCTCAGGGTCTGACATACAGGTGGGGCTCAATAAATGTGCAATAAATTCAAACTGGACTGATTCTCCCTAGCCTAAACCCCTCGGACCAGGGCTGACATTCCGGGACAACAGGACAGCAGCGAGGGTGGATGAGCCCCCCTGTTCAGCTCCAGCCCTGCTGGGAGAGGGCAAGCAGGGCCCGTGGTCAGTGCTTCCTGACAGCTTCAGTGCAAACACCACTTATGCTCCAGCCTGGTGAGGGGTTGGGGGAACTCAGTTAATTCATTCTTCATCCCTTCACCCATGGGTCCGGCTCTCCATCCACCCACTAACCTTCTGCATGAAGGCGCGCACTCACAGCTCAGATGCTGGTCGCGCACTGGCTCTGTGGTCTGGGGCAGGTTACTTAACCGCTGTGAGGCTTCACTTCCTCATCCATACAATGGGGGTCATAATAGCGTCTACCTCACTGGGTTGTGGTGAGAATTAAACGAGTTAATATGCACGGTTGGCTGAGTCTGCTCTCTATACTGGTTTGCTGTTAGCTGCACATCTTCACCATCTTCATCATGTTGTTATTTCACGGAAGAGCCCCCATGTCCTAGTCAGGAGACCTGGGTTCCAGATCTGGCTGCTGTCACGAAGCTGTGTGACGTGAAGTAACCCACTCCCCCTCTCTGGGTCTCAGAGTCCAGCTCAGCAAATAAGGCACGCCCCTGGCACCTTCAGGGTGGCAGGGCTTGCACCCGTGTCTTTATTAGCTGTCTCAATGTTGAAAGCACAAAGACTTATGTTCTTAGTTGGGATGTCTTTCCAACTAAGAAAGAACAGCTTTCTCCAGATGGCGGGGTTCCCACCACGCCCTGCTGTCTCTCCTTCATTTGCCTGCATTTCCCCTGAAGGCCCTTGCGTTTCTGACCCCTGGAATAGATGGTCTCCACACCCTCTTCCAGCTGTGAGGGCCTGTGCTAACCCCAGCCAGTCTCTCCATCAGTCACCACGCCTTCTTCCTCCCTGCAACCAAGAAATGGGGAGAAACCCAGGTTCAACCCTGAAAACATCCAAAGCGCTGTTGAGGAAACCCCAGCCCTTGGCTGACAGGGATGCCCACTGCACAAGGTACCACTTCTCATTGGGGGGAAGCAAAGGCAGGAATGTCCCGGCCTCCCCCTTCCTGGCGTCCCTCAGATGCCTGAGTCCTCCCAGACATACATCTCAGGATTAACCCCACGTGAGCAGACCATGGCTTCCCTCAGCTCCCCGGAAGGCAGTGGCCTCTAAAGCCGGTGACCCTGCAAAATAAAGCCCTCTTGGAGTGACCCTGTCAAACTAAGAGCCCCACCTCCACCCACAGGTGTCAACACTGTCCCCCTACAGCGGGGTCCAGCCAGTGGCTTGAGAGGAGCTGACAGCCCCATAGTGGGGAGGGGTCCATAGGTTACCTGCAAGTTGGAGAACTGCACCCCCCACAGTCAGCCCTGGTCTGGCTCCTGCCTCACTAGGCTCCACATACTCAGTCCTGGAGTGGCTTCCTGCCTCTCGGGAACACAGGAAGCCAACATTGTTGAGATCTAAATGGCCTTTTCCTCCTGGCTTCGAGTCAGAAAATGAGCACAGAGCCTCGGCGTGCACCTGACCCCGGAGATAAAGGCCCACACGCCCAGCCAGCCTCAGCTCCTTCCCCTGCTGGCATTGAGACTGGCCCAGCCATCCACCTGCCCACCTGGCCTCATCGCCCTGCCCTGCCCTACTTATCTTCATAGCCTGGCCTGGAGGTGTGTGATGGTTTATATAGTGTCAATTTGGCTAGGCCATGGCACCCGAACATTTGTTCAACATTATTCTAGATGTTTCTGTGAAGGGTTTGTTTGTTTGTTTGTTTGTTTTTGGATAAGATCAACATTCAAATCAGTAGATACTAAATAAAGCCATTACCTTCCATAATGTGGGTGGGCCTCATCCAATCAGTTGATGTCCTGAATAGAACAAAGCAAGAGGGAATTCTGCCAGCAGACTGTTTTTGGACTTGAACTGCAATGCTTCCCGGGGTCTCCAGCCTGAAGGCCTACCCTGCAGATTTTGGATTTGCCAAACCTCCACAATCACATGAGCCAATTCCTTACAATAAATATCTATCCATCCATACATCTTGTTGGTTCTGTTTCTCTGGAGAAGCCTGACTATTACAAGGTGTCGCGGGGTGGTCAGGGGAGTGGCTATCGTGTGGCTTACAGTTGGAGCAAGAAGAAACCTTTAGATCATGCCATCCGGTAGTTTTCAAACTTTCATGTTCATAGCCACGCAGATGGATTCTTGTGTGGAATCTCAGTGATATTGGTTAATATTTATTGAATGCCTGTCATGTGCCAGGTTCTGTTCTGAGCACTTTATGTCTATTATCTCATTTAATCTCCACAGTAACCTGAGAAGGAGGTTTGCTGTATGTCCCACTTTAAACGTGAAGTAACCAAGGCTCAGAGAGGTGAGGCAATCTACCTAAGTTCTCATAGTAAGGGGCAGAGCTGGGATTTGAATCCAGGACATCTGAGCCACACCATCATGCCTCTTCATATATTTAACTCCTAAAACCAGAACTGCTTTGATTGAAGGGGCAGGGGTCCAAGGTCCCAGCCCCTTAAGCCTTCCCTCGGATTTCCCCCTTTTTCCTACCTTCTTAGGCCCCTAAAGCACCTCCAAAGAACCTTACAACTCCTTTGGAACATGCTTTAGGACCTCTGATCTCGTCCAACCCCTCCTTGGGAGAAATGTGAGAGCCTGGTCCAAAGAGGCTGTGTCTCGCCCAAGATCTCCCAGTAAGGCAAGACTAGAACCCAGGGTCTTCCTACCTTGCGAGGTTTTTGTGAGGACTCCAAGGAGCTCCTCAGACACGAGGGAGAAGCTGGGATCCCCAGGGAAGTAACACAGAAGAAAGAGCTCCTGAAATAAGGTTTCTCCAAATCTAACTAGTGAGGGCTTCTGGGTAGGTTTGTCCCATGAAGGGCTAGGTTGTCTTCCCAGGTGCATCCCACTCTAGGGAAACTACAAGTGATTGTTCCCACGTTCTAGGCTGACCAGAGGCATCGAGAAGGGAAATAGTCTAAGTCTGGGCTCCAATCCAGGCCCAGAAGTCAGCCCTTGGGCTCTTGAGCTGGCATTCTGGTCTCTTCCCTTGGGTTTCAGCCTAGCAGGAGACTAGGGTCCTTGGGCAAGGCACTAGACTCCCTACGGCAATGCCCCAGGGACATGTGGGAAACACTGAGGAACTCCTACACATCCCTCAAAACCCAACCTCTCTATGCCTTCCCTCTGAAGCCTGACAGGAAAATATCTGCCACGTCAGAGACAGCTGTTCACACACACGTCTGTATCAGGTTTGCCACCGTGTTCTGTGATTGTCTGGTGGCATGTCTGTCCTCCCAGGTCAGGGGCTGGCTCTGGGCCCCAGTACCCGGGACAGCATCCACCCCACAGGGGGCTCAGTTCATGACTATCAGATGGATGCTCGTGTGCATGTAGGAGATGCAGTGACAGCCTACATTGGGAGAGATCTCTAACCTTTACAGACTCCAACAAGGAAATTTTCCAGGCCCTCCCACTCTATGGGCCTCCGTGAGCATCCCCAATCCAGTCCCTTATCTAGAGATGGGGAAACTGAGGCGAGAGGTGAAGTGATTTGTCTGAGGTCACACAGCCTGTGAGCAGCAAGACCAAAACAGGCTGGGCCACTGACAGAGGCCCTAGGCGTCTCCTCTCATCCTTCGCTGTCTCCCTCACAGGCAGCCTTAGCCCCTAACACAAGTGCTCATTTACAGCCTCACAGAGAACCTCCGTGTTCCTCACAATAATCCCCTGTGAGGCGTAGGACAGGGTTTGTTATTAAGCCCATGGTACACGGGAGGAAACAGGCTCCGTGAGGTGGAGGACCGGCCGTGGTCTCACAGTGACCTCTCGTCTGTATGTGTCACACGTATGCCCACGTATCCCGCCACCTCAGCTCGTGTCTGCTTTGTTTCTCTTGGAGACCTCAGAACCAGGACTAGTCCTTAGGTTCTTTGACTCCCTTTCCTGCCCCCATCTCCCACCCCCGCCCCTTCAGCCATATTACATTAAACAGTGAAATGCAGGAGGGCGGGGAGTGGAAGAACCATGGAAGCTATAGGGCAGGGCAGCCAGAGGCGACGGGACGAACGCCTAAGTCTAGATCACCCTGTTTCCCCGAAAACAAGACCTAGCTGGACAATCAGCTCTAATGCATCTTTTGGAGCAAAAATTAATATAAGACCCGGTATGACATGATGTGATATGATATGATATGATATGATATAAGACCTGGTCTTATATTATAGCAAAATAAGACCGGGTCTTATATTATTTTTTGCTCCAAAAGATGCATTAGAGCTGATTGCCTGGCCAGGTCTCATTTTGGGGGAAGCACGGTAGGAAAGTGTCCACACTGCCTCCAGTCTGCAGCAGAAGTTCCCTCAACATTGCATCCCGTGGAGACTGAATTCAGAGGCTTGACATTCCATACACACCATACCACCCATCACCTCCAGCCACTAGTCCAGAGAGTTACTGGGTTGTAACCCAAGACTAGAAGAACCAGTGAAAACAGCAAACTCCTTGGGTTGAGCTTGGTGAATAAAACGTGGCCTGGATTTTAGTCCACAATTGCCCCCTCAGCCAGGGAACAACCCGTACAACCATACCTGCATCTCTGGACGGACGGACAGATGGATGGATGGATGGATGGATGGATAAGCGGGTCTATCCATCACATGCCATGATGATTTCCTGGGTCTGTGTTTTCCTGGCCAAACACAGAGTTGGCCCACACCTGCATCTCCCACAGTAAGCCCAGTGGCCCCCACCCTTCCCACAGGCCTGGTGACTCCAACCCTCTTACTGAGGATGCATATGTGGCCCGTGAAACTGTGGGCCTTCCTCTCTTGCTGGGCTGGCGCCTGGTCCTTCCATGGCCCAGTCCTGACACCTGGTGGTGCCTCTGGAGTGTGGCCCTGGCTTTCTTCCCTCTTCTCACTAACACCCAGAACTGCCAAACCAGCCTGGCAGCTCACTGGCCACCTGCCCTCCACTCTGGTTCACACCAGCAGAGCCAGGCTCTGAACCAGGTAAAACCAGGGTCATCCCTGCTCACCTTGGGAGGCTTCCATTCACATGGGGTCAAATCCCCTCCTCAACCCAGGCCCTCAAGCCTCGTCATAGGGAGCATAGGACCACAGACCACCTCTGAAGGTAAGGCCAGAGATGTGCCCAAGGTCACACAGTTAGTGTATTGGGACTTCCTTCTACCCCACCCCTTGCTGCCTCCTTTGAGAGCAGCGGTAGGGGTCACCGAGGTGAAGGGAAGTGACACTAGGGAAGGAAGGAAGGAACTGGGGGGAGGGCCTGGGGCTTACTTAAGCAGATTCTCTGGGCAGGGTGGGGTGGGGTGTGGCGATGCAAGCGAAATGCAAAGGCCTCAGCAATTCCTTCCGGACTTCTCCTACCCTAAATCACCACCTGACCCAGCCAGACCCGTTAGGAGGAGGGTGACACCATGTGGCTGATTTCGGTATTGCAAAAGTTCCTGCTGGCCTCCTAAACTCAGCCCTTCAGTTAGGAGCAGGAACCTTCTCCCTGCCCTTTGCTATAGCCGGCTTTGCCTGGAATACCCTCCACACGCACCTTCCATCCACCTATCCACCCTCCAACATCCAGCTGAAATGCCTCATCTAGAAGCCTTCCGTCCCGGAGAGAACACATCCCCTGAAAAGCCCACTCCAACCCAGCCAGCTGTGTGCCGTGGCCAGAGACTTACCCACTCTGAGTCTCAGTTTTCTCCTCTGGATGGAAAAACAGGATGACACCAGCCCTCCTGGATGCCATGAGCGTTACATGGAATCAGGCATGCAAACGCTCTAATTACGTGCTTTAATAAGTGTTCACTAGGCTGTGCTGCCAGCTTCGCAGCCCACCTAGGACTCTGGCACAGAGGGAAGGAAGAAGGGGAGAGTCCAGGTGGAATAAAGGCTCCAGAGCAGGAAGGAGCCGAGCCCCTTTGGCATACCGGACATAACTGGCATTTCGGGAGCTGCACACGGTGCAGCTGGTTTAAGTATGGACTCGGGGGACAGAGGGGTTGAGGGGATAGATCAGACAACTGGCAAGGGGTGGGTCCCACCAGGCCTTGCAGCCGCAGGAAGGGGTCTCTGTTTTGTCTACCGGTATTGGGGACTCCCAAGGTTTTACTGGGGAACTGACATAACTAGATCTACATTGAGTCCTGCTGGGAGCGGGCATAGAGCATGGATTGGTGAGGGTGGGTCAGGCAACAAGAGGCAGAGGGGCTGCAGTCAGTCGTCCAGGTGACAGATGTGGCAGCCTGAATTGGCTGCAGAGAAGTTCAGTGACTCAAGTTGCATGGGGACCCCTAACAATTGATGGGAGGTAGGGATGAAGGAGAGGGAGACATCTGATGTGGCAAATGGGTGGGTGATAGTGTCAGTCACTGAGACGGGGTGCAGGGACCTCCTGCTGATCTCACTGTGTGATCTGGGAAAGACACTGACTTCTCTGGCAGCCAAACCCCAGGCTGTTCCAGGAGCATGAGAACAGTGATTGAAAAAGCCTAGCAGCCAACAGCCCGTCCCACAGTCTGACTTGAGGCCTCTTCATCTCACCCGTAGGCTGCTATCAGGGGAGGACTGTGGCATGGCATCTTTGCAGTACTGCCCGTGCCAGGCACGTGCCACCCACACGACCTCCAGGTGTCCTCCACAGGCCCTCCACATGCTACTCACATGCCTTCACATGCCACCACAAACTATCCATACACCTTCCATATGCCGTTCGCACGCTATCTGTATGCTACCCACATATCTCCTTCATGCCATCTGCGTCATGCACACACAGGCTACATGGCATCTCCATGTCACCCCTCACTTGCCATGTGCCATACACACACACACACACACACACACACACACACCCCAGGCGTGCCATCTGCTGTGCTCAGCATCCCCTCTCAGATGAGAACCGAGCACCAGGGCAGGACCCCAAGAAAGACATTGGCAGAGCTGAGTCCTACCCTGACCTGGCCGCAGGCTCTCTCATTCCCATGAGGACGTGCTCCCCACCCCCCTGGCCCGACCAGCTGCTCACCTTTGCAGGTGCAACCCTCCCGGGTGATGACCTGCCGGCAGATGCCACAGGGCTTCACCTTCTTGAAGGTCTTCACCTTAAAGTGGTGAGTCTTGGGAGCCTCCAGGTCCTCGGGCTGCGGAACAAGAGGCACAGTGATCAGGCCTGGGCAGAAGGCTGGGCTCCCAGGGAAGGAGTTGGGGGTCCTGGGGGAGACACAGGCAAGGACTAGGGAGAGGAGAGGGGAGAGCCCCTTCAGGTGTGAAAGGTCTGAGCCCATTTCTGGGAGGAGGTGTCCAGGGAAAGAGAAAGTTGTGGGTGCAACCCAGACTTCCAGCCTTCGGTGCAGTCAGCACACTGGGGCTCACGGGCCTCTCCATGTTTCCTTAATCATTTTTTTTCTTTTTATTTACTTTATTAGCAAAATGTACTCACTTTAAATGTATTGTTCGATACAATTTTACACACGCATGCCCCATGTAACCACATCCCAGAAGACTCCCTCAGGGACGTCCCCATCAAGTCTCCCTAGGTAAATACTACTGCGACTTCTATCACCAAAGATTCATTTCGCCAGAGTTTTAAACTTCATATGAATGGAACTGTACAGCACGGCCTCGTGCCTGGCTTCTTTCACTCAGCACTATCTGCAAGATTCATCCATGTGGCCTCACAGAGCCGTAGCTCCTTCCTCTTCACTGCTCGGTGGTATTCCATCGACGGCTGATAGTCCTTAACATTTTACCCACGTTCCCAGGATTCCATGTCTCTCAGTTCTCTCTCTCACCCTCACTACACAGCCCAGAAGGCTTCTTCCATCTTCATTTTTATTTTCTGTTCTTTGCACTAGGAAAATATGGGTATGTTAAGTATCCTTTTTAAAACTACACCACCACACACATGAGAGGCAGTCTGGCAGCCCAAGCCTTCTCTGTGTCTGACCTGCGGGGGCTCCTAGGCCAGTCACCACCCCACCACTGCCACGGGCCTCAGTTTCTCCCTTCGGACATCTCGAGGAGGGACACCACACCCTTGAGCTCTAACGGTCTGTCCTTTGTCACCACGTATGGGAACACACTCTAGGCACAAAGCCCTGTACCCATGCTACTTCAGATCACTCTCCTCCCACCTGCCTCCCCCAGCCCAGGCACAGGCTCGGGGAGCTCCCCTATTTAGAGGACTTCCCAGAGAAGTCATCCCCTTGCCTGCAGGCACCATTCCTTCCCAAGGCGCCTCACCCTGGTGTCTAATCTGATTCATTCCCCTGCTGCAGCAGCAGGGGCCAGCAGAACACAGACACCGGCAGCTCCCTCTTCCCCCTTCTCCCAGGCACAGAGTTTTCTGACACCGTCCGTACATAGAGACAAGATCTCGCAGACCTGCAGTTCTGGGGAGAGGGTTCTTCCCTTCCACGTCCCCTTACTGCACCCTGCTTTAGAATCTCCCAGCTCTGGGGCAGGGGCGGGGGCGTGGGCAGGGAGGGTAGACTTGTGTGTTCAGAGCAGGAAAAGTAAGTGTCCCACAAACCCAGCATGTCCGGGACTCCTATCTGAAGACACTATATGTGTGAGTTCTGGGGAAAAAAGAGACTGAGCCTTGAGAGACACAGAGAAAAAAAAAATACAAACAAACTGAGAGAGAGAGAGAAAGCTAGAGAGACAAAGAGGCAAAGAAATAGAGAGAGGCTGAGCCGGGAGGGGAAGGGGTCAGGGGTGGGGGGGAAGAGAGGGTAGAGAGGAAAGACAGAGACAAAACGAGCATGAACAGAGACAGAGAGACAGATGGAGAGAGTAGGCAGAGAAGGACAGAGAGAAGCCACGCCACAGAGAGTCAGACGGAGAGGGGGGAAAAGACCAAGATAAAGGCAGAAACAAAGAAAGACAGAGGCCAACACAGAGACTGTGGGAGATTAGATAGACATACACAGAGACTATAAAGGGAACCCGAGAATCAAAGGGGGACAGACAGACAAAAGGGCACAGGAGCCAGCTGGAAGGGGCCCCCAAAGGCTCAATCTGGGAAGATCTGAGCATCAAAACACATAATGACAGGAATGGCTTAAATGAGCCCATTCTGATACGTGAAATAAGTGAATAAACTGAAATCTGAGGAACAGAATATTTACAAGTCTCAAAGCACCTCCCCACATCATACTTGTAAATCACCAAGGGGAAAAAAGTAATTTTTCCTGGCAGACTCCACTTTAATCAGGTGGCCAAAGTTAACCAGCAATGGGATGAACGGAAATCGTGGGCCACGGAAGGGATACACTAAAAACAGAATATCACTTCTGCGACAGTTTTGCCAGAGAGACACAAGCTGAATCTAAGCATGAGGGAACATCAGACCAACCCAAACTGAAGGACAACCTACCAATTAAATGGCTTGGAATCTTCAAAAGTGACAAGGTCCCACGAAAGTCAAGGAAAGATGGAGGAGATTTCCAGACTGAAGGAGACTGAAGAGACATGACAGCCAAATGCAGTGGCTGATTCTGAACTGAACTCTTTCCACGCCCGTGCAGGACATCATTGGCCATAAGGACGTAACTGGCCACATTTCAATGGGGAAAGAGGATGAGACGGTAACTTTTCTGAAGTTTGACATTGTCTCAAAATTGCAAGAGACAGGTAGACAGATAGAGATAGTGGGGAGGCAGGAGGGAGCAGAGACAAAGCAGGGGTGGAAGAGAGAGCAGAGGGTGATGGAGCCCCGGAATGGGTGCCAGGAATAGGTGCCAGGAGCCCAGCAGTGCCCCCTGGTGGCTAGGCCAGGAAGCAGGGCCTGGGTTCTGATATTCCAGAGAGCTGGGTTTTAGGAGCAGTGCTTCCAGCTTCCTCTGGGGGTGACATGAGGGTGGGGTTAGGCCACTGTCCAGCTCTGGACCTCACTCAGTGTCCCCCATGCCACAACAAGGGGCAGGTCCCTTCCATTCTGAGGTCTCACCCTGCTGGCGATCCCATCTCAGCCCTTGGCTGGCAGCTTTCCGGATAATCTCGGTCACATATATTCCAGGAAGGGGGCCCGGCCCAATGTCAACTGCAGCAGCCCTGGCCTTGAGTGGGAGGAGGTGCCGGGAGGGGACTCGGGGTTCAATTTAAGGCCTGGCTAGAGAAGCAGGCAGGAAGCTCTACAGCCCATTCGTTTCAGTCCTGCTCTGGAACACCCAAGCCTGCTTCTCCCTCTAAGTCAGGCAGAACTCCCTATTCTAGCTTACACCCCAGACTTCTCTGCCTATACCCCAAAGCCAGCCCTTCCCCCAAAGCCTCCTCCCCAAAGCATATTTGGGGCAGTGGGATCTCACGAAAGGTCTTGGCTGCCCAGTGAACAGATGGGGAACAGGCGGAGCCTTCCAGACTGACAAGCAAACGCCCAAGCTTTTCCCCTCAGCCCTGGGTTGCCTGCCCATAAAATCTGAGCTTATAAAATCTCTCCTTGCATTCTCTTCTGTGAGAACAGAAACAGGGTTTAAGCTACACTCTCTGGCCTCGTTCACAGCCTCTCTAAGCACTGGGATGGGAGTCTAGAGACCTACCGCCCTTCCCCGAAAATGAGACTTAGCCGGACAATCAACTCTAATGCATCTTTTGGAGAAAAATTAATATAAGACCCGGTCTTATTTTACTATAAGACTGGGTCAATATAATATAATACAATGTAATATAATATAATATAATACCAGATCTTATATTAATTTTTGCTCCAAAAGACGCATTAAAGCTGATGGTCCGGCTAGGTCTTATTTTCGGGGAAACATGGTAGTTTCTAGGCTGGCATCATTGAGAACATCAGTGACCTTCTCTGGGCCTCACAGTCCCCAAATGAAAAATGAGGGGTTTGGACAACACAGTCTGAGTGCAGACAGAGCAGGGGAAACAGGGGGCCAGTTTGAGATGGAGGAATTGGGGGAGCTAGGGCTGGGACATGCTGATGGATACAGAGAGCAGGATGCCCAATGAGACATCACCCCTCCAGGAGAGGCTGGGGAACACTGGTGGTAGTGAGGAGACCAGCTCAGCCACCCCCAGGCAAGTGGCCCCAGGCTGTGACCTTGCCCTTGCTGGCGTTGATTTCCCTGGCTATAGAAGGGGGTATCTGGTGATCTTGTTGAGTCGCCCACACATGTCTGAAGGGCTCCAGGATAATGGAGAAGAGTCTAAGCTGGGTGAGCCTCTTATCTTCAAATATCTGAAGGAGCTATCGTTGTAAGCAGAGACTGGACATAATCTATGAAGTTACTGGAGGCAAAACAAAGCCCAGCGCGCAGAAGCTACAAGGACGCATGATTAGACTCAAGGGGGAAAAAGAACTTCCCAACAATCATATGTTAAAATCGGGACGAAGAAGGAAAACAGGGGTCTGGAACCTACTCTGCCCTCGCCCACGGCTGCTCTACAGGTACAGGTAGAGGGTGTGAATGAGCCCAGAAAGTGCAAAGCTCCGTTCAAGGGTAATGGCTTATTATGACGATGACTATCATTTTGCTAACAAGTGGCGATAGCTTCACAAAGCACTCCCCAGCCCCTGCCTTGCTATAGGGACCTGGGGGAACTCAGAGACAGAAGAGGCACTGCCACAGCCAGAGCTGCTTGGTCTCTCCAATGCCCATCTCCCTCCAGAGCTAGAGCCCAGACCAGGGAAATGGCCCAGCTCAGAAGTCATCCTTCCCCACCCTCCAAGCCCAGAGCCCTGGCCCCGTGACAAGCCCACTCAGCATCAGAGGGCTTTCCTGGCCCTCAGGGGGATCCTCTCCCTCCCAGCCTCCACTCAGCCAAGCCTGCCTGCCAGATGCATGTCCCAGCCAGAGGGGTGTGGCACATCTGGCTTGAACAGCCTTGGCGGGAGTCCTTGGCCCTGGGACGGAGAAGGCTGTTTGTTGGTTCCTCCCTGCCCCATGGGGCGCACAGTTCGGTGGGGTTGGAGGAGGGGTTGGAGATGGAGGGGATGATAATCCGAGGGGTTCTTTAGCTCATTAGAAGTTCCTCCTCCCCCAAGGAACTTCCCGAGCCCTGCCCTAGCTAGGCTCCCTGTGCCAATACCACCAGCCCTGGATGACGTGGCAAGAGGACAGGAGACTGTGAGTTAGTGAGCCTTGGGAAAGAGAGTCACCAAAACACAGGCCTAGGACAGACGTGGAGTGCCAGCTCCACCCTCTCCCTGCCTCCTGGCCCTCCACCCTCTGTGTCTCCTTGCCTTGGGTTGCAACACCAGGACCTGGTTGGTATCAGCCATCGTTTCTATGGGAAAGACTTGGCCTCCCAAAGGAGCTGCAGCCTGGCCTCTAGGAGTCCCTGGGGCACCTCAAACGCAACTTCTCCCAACCCCACCTGACCTTCACATACACAAAGTTCCTTACCCCCACACACACAGTCCCCTAGCCAGCTAATATCCTGACCATGTTCTTAGTCACACCGGGTGGAAAACTCTGAATCACTCTCAACTCCTCCCTGCCCTCCACCCTCCAAGCCAACCAGTTGCCAGACTCTGAATTTTGTTTCCTAAACATTCTCTCAGCCCTCCTGTGCCTTTTGATTCCATTGCCTATTGGAGGCCTTGTCACTTCTGCCTGTGGCTGTTGCAACAGACTCCAGGGTCCCCCCAACACTGGCGCCCCTTCCCCACACAGCCTCTAAGGAGCACAACTCTACGGGGTCACTGACACCCTTACTCACCCCAAAATGTTCCCATGCCTTCCAAGATAAAACCTGCATTCCCTGAAGCCAGCAAGGAAAGCAGCCTTGGTCCATACCCAGCCCAGCCTGCCATCTCAATCCCCATGTCCCCACTCCCCAGCTCCCTGCCCTTCACCCACCTCTGAGCCTCTGCTCTGCTGTTCCCTAATCCCAGAATGCCCTTCCTCGCCTCTCAGCTTGTTAAGCTTCTAGTCATTCTTGAAGGCCTTATTCAAACTTGATCCCCTCGGGAAGATCTTTCCAGAGAGACCACCACCACCTCTGTCAGAATCAGCCTCCCCACCGCTGCCTTCTTGTTTTGCTGTGATAAGTTAAAAGCTCTGGAAAAGATGAACTCTCATGTGCCCTTTGCCTCATTCGCCAGGTGTTAACGTTCTGCCACTTTCACCTGCTCTCTTCCTGTCTCATTCCCTGCCTAACCTCAATATTACCCTCACACTCGGGAAATTCGCTGTTATCTAACATTCAGTTCATATTCCAACTTCCCCCTTTTGCCCCAATAGCATCCATTACACCTGGGTCTTTGTTTTGGTTTTTATTTTGGACTCCAGATCCATTCAAGATCCTGCATTACATTTAGTTGCTGGGTTTCTTTCACCTGCTTTAATCCAGACAGAGCACTCCACCTTCTGATTTCTCTTTTAGGACATGGACGTTTTTGACTAGTCAAGGCTGTTTTGCAGAATGTTCCTCGGTTCGGAGGGTGGTTTCCTCATGATTCAGGCTAAGTGCCCCCGGATATCCCTGCCTTTCCTCACTTGTGCCTTCTTGGTGCCCTGTCACAGCACTCTGACTTGCCCCTATTCCCCGACTTAGCTAAGTGACTCTGGGCAAGTTGCTAAAAAAGAAACCCTGTCTGCCTCACTTTACTAATCTATTAAATGGGCTAATAATAGTAACCCTCACAGGGTGTTGTGAGGATCAAAGAGATGATGCCTAAAAAGCAGTTGGAACAGCGCCTGACACACAGCAAATTCCCTAGCCGCGGCCTGTGTTTCGTGGGATCATTCATTCCTTGCCCAGCAGGCGGCACATGTCTGCAATGCTCCACGTCTCCCGTGGCCCAGCATAGCGTCATTCCCAAAACAAGTCTGAAGGAAAGAATCAAACGGAGTTTTTGCCACGTGTACCCTAGTGTAATTACACCCCGCTCCCACTGACCTGCCCTCAGGGGAGAGAACACTAGGTCACCACTTGCTGGCATCACCTGGCTGAGGAGAAAGCTCTTTGACTAGGAGTAGCCCTGGATCTCCACAGGAGGGCAGAGGACAGACAGCAGCATTAACAGAGGCCCTCCCCATGTGACAAAGGAGCACACAGAGACTTGGGGAGCCCAGGATTCCACCTGGTGACCCTCAGCCCCTGACTCAGTTCCTGAGCTGGATGACCTCTCCCCATTGGCCAGCTGTCTCTCTGCCCACCCCCCTTTGGCTCCTTCATAAACCACGTCCCAAACTTGCTGAGCATCAAGTCCCAAGTCCCTTTTTGTGCCCAAAAGTGAAATCATCTCCTGGAGTGGGAGGGCTCAGCGGATGACTAGTCTGAGCTCCATCATGGCCCGGCGCCACAGTCAGAGGCTGGCACTGATCCCTCACGGACGCCTCACGACGTCCTCCCATGAGCCTGAGGAACTTGCTCTGGGACACACAGGCAACGCAGGACGGAGCAAAGATTCCAGTCCACGTCTGTCGGAGGCAGGATACCAAGTCCCTAACCACGGAACGACGGCCATTTCCCACAGTAGGTCAACAGTTGGAGTCTGGCCATCTCGAAACTTGACAGTCACAGTGTCAGTGTCCCCTTGTCCAAAGACCATCTACTGGCCAGCTTAGCCTGTCATTACATCCTCAGTTATTGTCACTCCCTACACTTGGATTTCTAATTTCTCAGCTTCATCTTTGAATCTGGTTTAAAGTTCACCTCCCAAGTGGTCTTTCCTGATACCTCTGATGCCCCCAAATCCAGGTTAGGTCCTCCCTTAAATGCCCCCACAAGTCCCCTCTTGATAACACACATCTATTCATAACCTTTTGCTTGACTTCTGCAGGCTTCTTGAAGAAAGTCAGCACTCCATAATCATTTGTGAGGTAAATGGACAGGTCTATGGGTGGGTGCTTACATGGCCGAATGACTGCACAATTTCTTTGTCACAGTACTTCCCCAACAATCCCCTCCACCCCGGATCAATCCCCTCCACCCAGAGTTCTGATGCCCCCAGCCCATATCCTTCCTCTTTTCAGGAACACCAAACCCAGCAGCCATGTGGCCTTGGGCAGACCACTTTCCTTCTGTGGGACCCCTTCACCAGGGATGGAAACTGGAACGAGTGATCCCTGCCCTTCCTACCTCATAGAATTACAATGAGGTTCAAATGAAATTGTGCAAGTCAGAGAAATATATGCAGGTAAGGTACATAGAGGCTAAATAATTTCCCCCAACCACACAGCTAGTAAGTGGCAGAGCCAGGATTTGTGCCCAGGCAGGCTCACCGCAGTCAGCGCGCTGACCACTGTGCATGGGGCCTTCAGGAGAAGACCTCCTGACCCGGCCTTCACATCACTCTGACCACCCCATTCGCACTGGCCGCATATGCTCTACGCTGTAGTATTCCCAGAATGGACAGCCCTGCATGGGGAGGCAGGAGACCAGGGTTCTAGTTCTGACGCTGACATACTGTAGAGCCTTAAACACATGCATCATATAATAAGAGCTATCATTTCTTGAGCTCTTATTGTGTGAGAGACACCATTCTAAATGTATACGTGCATTAGCTCACTTAAAACCTAACAACCCTATAGGTAGGTGGGGAAACCGAAGCACAGAGATGTGAAGCTACTTGCCTAAGGTCACACAGCTACCAAATGGCGTGGCCAGGATGAAACCCAGGCACCACACTCCCGGCCAACACACTACATTTCCTCTGAAACTGCAAAAACACAGTTCAGTATTTCTCGCTGATTTTGTGCCTCAAAGATCATTTTGAAAAACTGCAAAAGTAGGTTTTGAAGTCAGATCCTGGTGAGTATCATGCAGCCCAGCCTAATGCCCAAACCCACCGTTAGGAGGCCCCGTGTGGGCACAGCCCTCACAGATGCACAAAACTCCAGAGAGAGCAAGTTCAGGAGCGAGGGCTCAGAGCGGGTTGACATGGCACCCCAGTCATCTGAGGGCTCATAAGGACCCTTCTGACAGAAATGTGTGCTTAGCCCTGGAAGGACACCAGCTCCAGGAAAGAGAACACTTCATTGTCTACAGCTGGAAGTGGCCACAGAGAATAATATCCAAGTTTCTGTGAGGTCCAGAAAAGTCCAGTGATGAGTCCGAGGTCACACATCTTGCTGAGGGCAGGGCCCGGGCTGTACTTAGGCCTAGTCCTGCCTTGTGGCTCTCTGACCCCCCACCCTAATAAGCCCTTTCACAGTTCCAGACAACAAACTTGGGCCCTCTGGACAAAAGAGCCTGCAGCTAAAACTCCATCGGCACAACACCAGAAAGCCTTGATAAACAGGCACGTAATTATTTTCTAAATAAACCATTCTTAAATATGTAATAGCAAATGGGGGCATTTGCAGAGAAAATCAAGTTATGCATAATATATCGCTCTGCTCCTCAGCTAATAAAGTGATTTTTATTTCTAGAGCTTGTTAAAACTATGTACTACAGATATATTACTTCTTGGATGAACTGTCTGCAGCTGTCCCTGTGCAGGGACATGTGCACACACAGGCACATATGCACTCACACTAGGGCACGAGTCCTATCTCTTCCAGACCTGCCTCAATGTACCGCTCTGAGGCCACAGACCCACGTAGTTGTTGGCCAGAGAGCAACTGGGCAGAATCCCTGGGCAGTCAGGAGCTTCAGAGGTAGGACCCTGTCCCAGGGAGCCCCTCCCCCTACATGAGATCTGGGATACGGGGGATCTTGTGAGCCAAGCAACAGATTTCAGAGTGGGGGAGGGACCAGCATTTACTGAGCACCTACTGTATGCCTGGGTATCTGGTCTTTTGACATACATTATCTCTGTCCTCACCCCAGCCATACAAGATGTGTACTATTCTCCCCACTTTACAGATCAGGAAATCTGAGCCTTAAGAAAGTAACTGTTGCACACAACGCTGCCCATCTGGTAAATGATGGAACTAGGATTTGAGCCTAGCTTTGTCTGGTGTCAAAGTCCACAGATTTCTTGCCACCGGGTTCCTCTGAAGGCAGAAGCAGCCCTCTTGCCAAGGTCTCCGGGGCCTCCATTCCCCCTTTCCATAGTTGGTGCCATCTACCCCTTCACTCCCTGCCACAAACATACACCCCAGCCCCACCAAGACCCACCCAGAAGGGAGGAAGTTTGTGGTACAACTGTCTCAGGCAACCGGAGGGAGAGAACCTTGACAGGGTCAGGTGTCCAGTCCACACTGCGCCCACTATCGAGTCCACATTCCCCCAGACTCTGGCCCACCCTGGCAGTGGGCATCGAGGCGCCACTCCTCTGCCCGGCCCACTCCCACCAGTGTCTTCCCATTCCCACAGACAAGTGCCTGCTCAGCTGTCCCACAGAGCTGGGGAGGGACAGGGGCTGGGACAGAACTAGGAGAGAGGGCAGGAAAAGGCGCAAGGGGAGGGCTTAGAGCGGCCCAAAGGGGCAGCACCCACACTTGCCCTTGGTCCCCAGCACCCTGTGTTACCCTTAGGGATGGCAGGAATATCACTATGGCACTCATGCCAACCTCTTGGCAACTCCCCCTCATTGTCCTCGTTTCACCCCTGGGGAAACTGAGGCTCACCGAGGTGAAGTACTTCTCCCATGACCCGTCAGCAGAGGGATGAAACCCAGGCACCGCACTCCCGGCCAGCACCCACAGAAGCACATCATCCCTGGAAGTCTAACTGCCACCCTTCCCACGGCAGGGCTCCCTCACTGCCCACGCTCGGCATAGGCCACAGGCCTTCCAGCGCCTGTGGGAGGGAGCCTGAAGGGCCTGGAGAGGTGCACTTGGTCCAGGCACCTCTATTACAGATGGCGGCACCAGGCAGGCGAACCCCCGACGCATCCTCTGTGCAGGATGCTCCAGGCACCTTCACGCTGCTATTCAGAACCATCCCCACACCCGAGTCCCACACTCCACCCAAACCCCCTCACGCCAGCCCCGCCCCCACCTTTCCCTTCTCTGCCCAAAGGACACCTGACTGCCCAAGTCTGATCTCCCACCACTGTCGTCAGCCTGGGCTTGCCTGGGCGGAGAGAGGTCCCCCCAGGACTGGTGAGAACAGGGAAAGGGGCAGGAAAGGCCACATCTGGATCCCAGGCCTGAAGCCCGCTCCCCCCAGCCAGCCATCACTCTCTCGGAGACCAACGTTAACCTCAGCCAGGGATGACTTCCTCGCCCTCCTGACCCCTGTGCATGCCTTCTCCCCCACAGCCGCTCCAGCCCCAGCCCCCACCGTCCTGCAGCAGTCAGCTCTCTCCCAGCCCCTCTCTGTCCCTATTGGGCTCGCGACTTTTACCCCTCACCATGTGGCCCCCAGACCCTGCCTGCCCTCCCCTCAGGCACCCTCACCCTAACACATACCTTCCTGAACCTGGGAACAAGAAGGGAGAAAGAGGAGGCCCGGGATGGGGCTTGGAGGGCTGTGGAGGAAAGGATGGCAGCGAGTAGAAGCTGAAAGTAGGTCTAGAAGGGATAAAAGTGATGGAGAAGAGCAGAATTCTCCCCCAGCACGGCTTTTTGCATTTTCTAGGTCAATATTCCCTGTTCCCCAGACCCCTACCACTGCCCTTCCCTTAAACTCTTGGTATGGGGGTGCGGGGTGGGAGCAGGAGAGCCTCCAAAAAGAAACAAACTTCCTGATGGCTACCTTCCACTTCTAGCTTCTGGACTCCACCGGGGGCGGGGTGGGAGGGGGGTGCCCTGACCGGTAGAATCAGGGATTGGGCCCTGCTGATGCGGAGGGACTCAGCCTGAGGGTCTGCTCAGGTCTGTCTGTCCGTCCACCCATCAGAGGAAGAGAGGCTCCCTTCCTTCACCACCAATGCTCCCCCAACCACAGACTCTCAGCCTAAGGGGGGTGGGGGGTGGGGGAGTGTGCAACATCCTAGCTAAAGTCGCCAGACCTACCCAGAGCATGCAGGACAGACAGATCCATGTCATCTTTGGTGGGTCCTCAACTCAGGCCAGTCGGGGGCCTGCAAACGGCACTCCCGAGCTCACAGCCCCCGCGAGCAAGCAGAAGAAAGCTCTGAGTCCCAGGCTGCTGCTGCTCCTGCGTAGCCAGCATCTGCCGGGCCTCTGGCCCTGCCTGCCTCCAGCTCCCCCTCCTTCTCTTCCTCCTCCCCCACTCCACCCCCTTGTCCCAGCCTCCTGTCTCCTCCCTCCTTCCAGGCTCCACTGGTGACTTAGTGGGGCAGAAGCCCTGCTTTGCAGGGGGTATAAAGGAGATAGGGCAGTGGGACAGTTACTAGAGACAGGGCCCCCCCCACCCTGCACCCCCAACCCCAGACACACAACCCCTGTGAACCACCAAAGCTTCTCCTGCCTTCTGATCTGAGGTTGGCAGCCTGGAGTCTGCTCTGCTCACTGTAGACCCCCGCTCCCAAACCACTGATGAATGGACAGACAAACGCAGGACAGCACAATCTGCATACCCTGGGGTTCCTTGGCCCCGTCCCATCTCCAAGTATACATGCAGGCCCTCCAGCCTTTGGAACACACAGTCCTTTGCACACACTCAGCGACAGGCCTTAATACAAGAGAAACCAGGCCTGAGACTGCAGGAGAATGGCCCAGCCCCCAGGCTGTGCATTTCATTCCAACTTTTTTATACTTCTTCTTTCCCTTCTTTCTTTTCTCCAAACATCTGTCCCAGCCCTTCCTGCCCTTCCTAAAGGGAGCCCCGCTCCAGGCTCCCGCGAGAGTCTGTTTTTCTTGACTGTACCCTGGGCCAACATTTGGTTTGCATTTCCCCACTTCCTCCTCTGCCTCCCCCTCCTCCTCCCCAGGCCCAGTGTTCACCTCCCACCATTCTCCAGCACTATGTCCCCCTGCCCACCAGCCCTCCCCTCCCCTTTCCCCTGCCTTAGCCCAGGGGCAATAGCCAGGGTCTAGAGGGCGGGAAGAAGAGGGGTGCAGGATCCAAACATCTTCCCAGGGAGCACTGCAGGGAAATCCAGCAAAATCTGCCCAGGCCCTCACTGTCTTTCTTGATCCCCCCACACACATTTCTCCACAAAACTTCCCTCTTGGAGCTCTGGCCAGGCTGGACCAAGTGAGGGTGGGTGGAGCTGCTGAATCACCAGCTCTGCTTTTTGGAGCCTTCCAGGGGAAGGAAAGAGGATTCAGCCCCACCCCCTTCGGTAGACACACATTCAAGGACAGAGTGCGACTCACATAAACACACACAATGCCCAGGACAGGGCCCCACCCAGGGTAGGCACTCTGAGACCATTTTCTTAGATTGAGTAACTTGGCAAGAAAGTCCTCTTGTTTGAGCTACTACGCACACACGTGAGTGATCTGTACGTGCCCTGGGACACATGTACAAAGGGTTACATATATCCTGCCTCTCCCCCACTCACCCAGGAGCATGCCCTCGTCACTCTCTGCCAGCACCACACACAGTGTAACCCCAGGGTTCAATTTCTACAACCTGCCTCTCCCCTCAGCTGGACCTGCTCAGCCAGGTGTGCTGGCTCCAAGCCCACAGTCCAGCCAAGATATCTACCTGGGAAGCCCTAGAATGAGAGAAAAACATTCACACTTCATCTGGGAAAAGGCTGTGAACTGTGGTTAGTGCACCGAACAAGGGACAGACACTATTGCTGGGTGACTGAGAAATCGGGAGGACACGGAAGCCAGGTGCCTCATTCTGGACCTCCCTGGAGCAGGTGCCTGAGAGAAGAGGCTTGGTTCTGATAAAGGAGATAGGGTGAGAAATCAGGGTATCTTCTCACACTTACATCTCTCCAAGTCCTTCTGCCGAGCTATGGGGCTGAACAGGTTCTGCCCTGCATCCCTTGCCAAAATCATAATGCCCCTCAGTATGCCCTCCAGGCCTGCCGAGGCTCTACTGACCGTTTAGCCAACACTGAAATGGACCCATGTTCCCTGTGTAGCTGACCCTGCAGCCCCCACTGGGGATGTCCATAGGCAGACACTTTCACAAACCCTCCCTCCCTCCGCTGGCTGGAGCATAGGGCAAGCAAGGAGGAGCGATTTTCAGGTGGCCTCTCTAACAGTCCCTGAGCCCACGTCCCCAGCCACCATCACCAGCCCTGCTAGCCTCCCAACAACTCTGAGGGCTCAGCCCGCCAAGCCCTGCCATCCCAGTGTCCACACCACCGTCACCCACGGCCTGCCCCTCCAGCCCGTTCCTGCTAGTGTCACTGGAAGATGTGTCTCCTGCAGCTATTTGAGAGTTCTGAGAAATCACCTTACAGCTTCCCAGAAATGATAGAAAACAAGACTGAAGACCAAGTCACAGTGACACCAACTTGTCTAGCCTTCCACGCAGCCCATGGGGGCCCCACAGCCCCAGACCGGCTCGCTCCCTCGACCCCTCAGTTGGGACTGACAATGGGCGTAGAGGACCCTAGTGCTTATTTTGGCCATGGCGTGCCTCTCACTCTATGTACTGACCCTGTTTCACACTAGTTACCCATTATCCGTCCTCCCCCCCCCCACAGATGGGGAGAGTTCCTTGGCAAGTCCATGCCCTGTGTTTCACATCCCCAGACCCTGCCATTCACAGGTGCCAGATGTACTTGAAGAAGGAATGAATCAATCTATCAATCAATGGATCCTAACTTATTTTCCTACTCTTACCATCTATTCCCCTCCCAAACTTTCCAGTCTGTCCTCTTGAAAGGGCCTTGGGCCTACCTGGCCTGCACACCTTTGCGCATGTCTGTAATATAAACCCATCTCCAGCACCACCTCTTCCTGCCACCCCCTTGCCTCTGAGGGCTCTCAGGCTGCAGACTCTTCAGAGGCCAGAATGGGATTGCTCATCCTGGGGTCCCCATCCTCTGCCTGCACCAGGGTCTCACATGCAGCAGACATCAGGTACAGGCAGGTGGGCTGGCTGGGATTTCTGGGCTGGGATCCCCAAAGCCTCAGAACCTGCCACCATCCCGTGCCACGCTCTCCCACTGTCCTGGCCGTTTCTACCGCAGGTTTGTGCTTAATTCCGCTCTCCCCTCTGCATGCAGAGCCCTTCTTTCTCTCCACCCACCACCCTCCAACCCCCGGCTCAGCAGGCAGCTGTAGAAATAGTCAGGATTGTGGGTTCTGAGGCTGGCACTTGGCCTGGAGGCCGGTTGAGCTGTGAGTGAGGGCAGGAATGAAGCTGACAGGCCTTATACGCCCCTCTCCTGGCCTCAGTTTCCTCACCTGCAAGATGACCAAGCTGCTGGGCTCTAAGGTCCCTACCAGCCCCAACTTCTGGAACGCCACAAGTTTCCCAGGCCAAGGCCCCAGCGCCTGCACATCCATTCTTCCCCTCCTGTGACACTTTCCCATCAACAAGTTCTGCCTGTTGTCCAGCCCATTCCCTATTGTGGTATTGAGCCTTTCCTCTGCCACCCCTGGTCACAGAATCCAAAGGTCACAGAAAATCAGAGCTGGAAAGACCTTCAGGCTCAGATACGGGTCACCGTCAGGGTCCCGTCAGAGCTTTCAGGGCCCCAGGGAAGTTAAATGAGAGGGGCAAGCAAGGGACCCATGGGGACCTGGAGAGGGCAGGCCCAGCTAAAGGGCAGCCACTGTGACGTCAGGGCTAAGAGCAGATCTTTTGATCTGCCAAGAGAAGCCCCAAATCTGTATTATCGTATAAAATCTCTTATACAAAATAGGAAAAAAAAGTGCTAAGTTTTAAATGTTGGCTTTTTCATTTTTAAAACCATTCTGCCAGCCAAATGAAACACATCTGCCAGGAGAATTCGGCCGGTAGGGTACCGCTAACCTTATCCAGGCCCTTGTCTCACAGAGGATAACACCGAAGTAGAGGGAGGGGTGTGACTCGCCTGAGGTCACAGAGCTGGTCAGGAGCAAAGTCCCAGGAAGGGGTCAGCTGCCCAGGCCCAGGCCTGGCTGGGGAGGGTGGGATGAAGCTTAGGGGACAACACTCAGATGGACCCCAAGGTTAGCACTGCCACATGGGCGAGGATGAGACCCACTGGCACCTTCGTGGCTCTAGATTTTTTTCCTAAGCACCTGCTGTCCAGTAGTGACTGGCCCAGCATCATGCCCTCAGCTTTCTCCTTTCGACCCGGCAGCCCTGCCTTCCACCCTGTGGCCACACACACCCAAGCCTTCCTCCCAGATCATCCCAGGGGCCTCCCATCAAATAAGGGCGTTTAGAGCTGGCTCTAGGAATCCTCTCCCAACAGGATGGGACACAGGAATCTGACACCAAAGCGCTCAGCAACTGGATCTCTACCCTTTTGCCCACCTCAGACTCTGCCGCTCTGCCCCCTGCCCCAGGAAAGATCAGTATTAACTACCCAGACACTCAATTGTGGTATTGCATATAAGACTCCTACCAGCTCTCATTTCACAGATGCAGAAGCTGAGGCACAGAGAGGTTCAGCTACTTGCTCAGAGTCACACAGCTAGTATGTGCGAGAATGGAGTCCAGGGCATCTGATTCCACATCTTGCAGGGATCAAGAATTTTTCTGCTAGTGACTGTAACAATACAGTCAGCCAGGGACCAGGAGTTATGGTCCCATATTGTGGCGATGTGTTAGCTATCCTCCCCACGCCTTATCCAAGGACTGGCGCTGCGGCTCCAGGAAGGAGTCAGCTGCCTGGGCCCTGGTCTGGCTTGAGTCAGGGGATGAGAGTAGGGGAGAAACATCCAGAGGGACACCAAGGACAGTGCTGCCACATGGGTCAGGCTCCCATGTGACTCTAGAAAAGCCAACAAGAAGAGGAAAGCTGCAGTTCTGGCAAGATCTGGGGCCCAGGATTTGGGTGAGGACAGGGTCTGGACCCCGCTGCTCATAGGGCCTCCTTTCAGGTCAGCCCAGTCACCTCACCCTGTTCTCCACCTCCATACACACTCGGCCTTTGGGTCCCGGAGGCCTCGCAGAGCCTCCATGCACTGCTGCGCAGGAAGCGCACTGCACAAGGATACAGCCAAGAGGGGAGCGGAGGCTGAAGTCCCGTGCATACTCTACTCACCACGCCTGGCATGAGGTGCACCCTAAAGTGCACCAAGGCACCCTACGTGTAGGGGAGGTCCTGCCCCTTATTCCCATGCCCACAACCCCTCCCGTAAGAGACTGCAGTGGTCCGCCGCTTGCATCCCAGAAATCTGGATGCTCCCTGAGAGGGAAGGTGAGGCTCCAACTAGGCCCCGTCTGAGCCTCAGTTTCCCCAGCGGACACAGGAAGGATCATCATTCCTGTTTCGTTCCCCTACCTCCTCTCCACCAACACCCTGGCTGGGGGCAGTGTCTGGGCCCAGTCCCAACCATTTTTAATAAAATCCTTCCCAGAACCCAACTCAGTGATCTTGATCTCTTCCCCAGCTCTAATTTCCTGTCTGACTCAAGTCCCTCAAAGGCAGGAGGGAGGCAGCTGCAGCTGCTCATCCAGCCCCTCACCCCCTACCCCCAGCTCAAATCCTGGGCAAGGAGGGGGTTAGGTCATCGTCTGCCTCTGCAAATGAGGAGGGCAAATTGCTACATGGCCGGGGGTCCCACTGACCTGGTCCTGGCTGGCCGTTTCTTGCTGCTTGGCTGCTGTTTCTCAACTCTGAAAGCCTGGACCCCGCAGAATCTGAACTCGGAGCCCATTGGGCTGTGAATGGGGCCCCAGACCTGCGGTCCACAGCGGCAGCACCTGCCTCCCAGCCAGTCCTGGGGGACGATGCGTTTTGCTCGAAGATTTCAAAGCATACCTTGGGTGACTGCAGCCTGCTGGCACCTTTCCCCACTGCGGAGTGCCAGACAGGGAAACTGAGGCCCAGAGGCAGCACCTGGGAGGAGGAACTGAACATACAAGCTTCTATGGGGTACAAGGATCCTTCCTATCCAGATGATGGGAAGAATGGATATTGGGAGAAATCCCTTCCTCCCCATTACCCCAACTCTGGCCTTCCTGAAGATCTATCAGGAGCATGAGCCTCACGGGAAGGCACAATAATAACGAGAATATCCCTTATTTTTATTGAACACCGACTATGGAGTCGGCACTTCGGTAAACACTTTAAATGTGTTTAATCCTCATAGCAACCCAATGCGGTAGGTAGGGTTTTCTTTGTTTTTCGGATTGTGTTTTTTTTTAATCCCCATTCCACACCAGAGAAAACTAAGGTACTGGCAGATGAAGTAACTTGCCCAAGAGCCACTGCTAGTTAAGTGATGGAGCCAAAACTCAAAGCCAGGCAGACTCACTCTACCGCTGGCACTGTTAACCAGAGAGGAGTACTGAGTCCCCTCCCCCGTGGCACAGGGGCCCCTCTGGTTCCCCAAGGGAATGGAGAGTGGATCAGAAAGCCAGGCCCCTATCACAGGACCCCCCAGTCCCTCACCGAGGCTTCTGGGGGCTTGAGGTCAGGCTCCTGTCAGGGGTTCTCCCTGTCCCTCAGGGGAGAATTTAAGGTTACATGCAGTTATTCCAGTACCCTACTCTTCGGGCCAGCTATGTCCGCACCTCTGCCCTTTCTCCACCCTTCCCTACATACACACCCTGAAGGCACCGCCAAGGATCTTCACTCAGAGGATCCCAGGGAGAAAGATGCTCAACCAGAAATCTCAACCCCAGCCCTGCAGATCCTACCAGGCCCCTCCTCCCCCGCGAACCCAGCCCCATCTTCTCGGGATCCAGCTCCCTGGTCCGTCCATCCTCCTCAGTGGATAGGAAATCCCTCCTGACGCCCACCAGCCCTTTACGCCCCATTTCCATCTCACTCTGTTACTACCCAGCCTTGACTCAGGGTCCTTGGAGCTCAGCGGGGAAAAAAGAGACATTTCCAGGAACTCGCCCTCCCTTCCCACAGAAACTTGGGAAGGATGCTTAAAACCCTCAGAAACGTTCTTCTGCACAAAATCTCCAGCCTCCCACAGACCCTGGTACTATCCTTCAGACTTCTGACCCAAACCCAGGGTTGTGCGCTGGAAGGGCGGACACTCCCCCCTTGTGGCTCCGTGCAGCATGGGTGGGGGGCGCCCAGGAGCCCCCAAACTCTCATAAGAACCAGACTGATAACAGTCAGGATGGTGCGTCCCTGGGGGTAAGAAGGTGATAAATCAAAAGCTAAGAAGACTGAGGGAGGGAAATGCCCACTGGGCAGGGGTGGCGCAGGTGCCAGGTGAGGCTGACGGTGCTTACCTGGCTGCGGAGGCAGAAGCGCAGGGGCAGGAGGCAAGAGAAGAGGTACTTGCCCCATCGGATCACACAGGAGAAGCACCAGCTCAGCCGAGTCATGTTGACCCCCCGGGGTGGGTGCCTCCAGCGCCGGGGGCTGGGGAAGGAGGACCGGCTGCTCCGGGCGCAGAGTTGGGATAGGGACTTGGGGTGAGGAGAAAGGCAAGAGCCCTGCCTCTGGGGGTGCCGGATTCTCAGCCCCGCAGGAGAGAACGTGTCCTGCCCCCTCTAGCGGGAGGAGAGCTGCAGGGGCCCCGCGACAAGGCCCCGACGTGCCTCCATCTCCCCCGAAGCCGCTGCGGGAGGTGCTCCCACCCTCGGGGATTTCCTCTGCTGCTCCCACTATCCTCCCCTCCGCGTGACAGCCTCTGGGCTGCCAGCTTCCCAGGCGGGCTGGGGGGCAGGTGCAGGTACCCCGACAACTTCGGAGGCTCGGGGAGGCGCGGAGGAGAGGCGTGTCCGGACAGGGCAGAGGCGGTGCCAGGCGCCAGGCGTCCACCTGCGGGGCCGCAGCGGCGGTGGGAGCCTGGACAGCGGTGGCGGTGGCGGCAGCATTGTGCTCTCAGCTGCAGTGAGTGTGTGAGCGTGCGTGTGTGGATTCCCTCCAGACCTCACTTCAATTCCCATATTGCTCTCCAGAGCATAATGTGATTAACTTAAAACGGAAGCCACCAGCTTCCAGGACTACAGCAGAAACGACCATGGACTCAGGCGTGCAGATGGGGACGCCGACTACAACCTGGCCAGCTGTCCCAACTCACCACCAAGCCCTGACCCTGGCCACACCCCTACTCTTCTGCCTGAAGCTCTCTCCAGCCACCTCCAGGAGTGGGGGAACTTGGAGTATCCCCAATACCACCACAGGTTGGAAGGAGCCCTGCCTCAGAGGCTGAACCAGTTCAGATGGCTGAGAGCTGGACAAGTCACCTCCAGCTACGTGTAGCCTCCCGCTCTGGTTCAAGGTGCTTCCCATCTTTACTTTCTGTCCTGCTCCACGTCAGCTAGGAGGCCCCGAACCCTTCTCTGCCTCTGGTGTGCTCAGATGATGTGAACAGAGCATTGGGCCTCACAGGAATATTGTTTGGAGTCACCATAGTGTAACCCTCGAACTAAGGAGAGGGAAAAAGAGAGAGGAAGGGAGCAGGTGCTGGATTCTGATGGGAAGGAGAGAGAAATAAAGACACAGAGACACAAAGGCAGAGAGACAAAGGCAAGAGACCCACTGACAGAACACGGAGAGGTGGAGAGGCAGCCGTGAGCTTTACCCCTGGTTCTGTTGCTGCAGAGAAACTGGGAGGGCAGCCAGCCAGCCAGCCAAGCCCAGAGAGAAAAGGGGCGGGAGAGCTAGCTGCCAGGGCCTCTTCCGCAGCAACAGGCCATAGAGCAGCCAGCCAGGAGCCCCTCCCCTACGCCCCCCACTGCCTCCACTCCTGGGCCTGGGCTTCCCTGGGCACCATGTCAGGGCCATTTTTCCTGGCAATGTGTCTCCCTGGCCCTTTCCTTGGGGGAGGATGGGGACACAGAGACTTACGCATGTAGCCTAAGGACCTGGGAGTTTCTCAGCTAGCTGACCCCAGCCCCAAGCCCCCCCACCCCAGCAGATTTCTCAGGCCCTGGCCCAGCTGCACTTTAACTCCCCACCATGACACAAGGCCATGGGATACAGCACTTCGGGGGAGATTAGTTAGGAACACCGTGAAGGAGAAGGAAGAGATCCCTGCTAGTGTGTAGCTAGAGAGAAGGGGAAAGATAGATATCAGGGCCCTCACTCAGCCCCTAACAATCCCTAAACAAGGGGGACCACCACACACACACACACACACACACACACACACACACACCAGGAAGGCTCTGGGATGAAACGGCGGGGGGGGGGGGGGGGGGGGGCGGGTCATCAAATAAGTAAATGGAGTAGAGTCTAGAATCTAGATCCTCGTTACTTAAACTTGTGGGTTGTGGATTATTGAAGTGAGCCCATCCCCAAAGAGGAGGAAGGCCCCTTTGGCCGGCCTGGAAGTGAGCCCATCGCTAGCCCTGCCTTTGTTCATGCCCATCATTGCCAGCAAAGCGCCTGGCACTACTGTTCCAGGCCGGCAAAGGGGGCCTTCCCTCTCTTTGGGGGGCCCGCCATCTCCACAGCCTCCCCACCCTGGCACCAGAGGAAATGGATAAGCTGGGAGACTGAGGAAATGGGATTTACTCTATGGCGAGTAGAACAGCTTAATGGAAAGGAATCACTTGTTGAATTTTTTAAATAGGAGGAAAGTTTTTCGGATAGGATTGGTTGAAGTGTGTCCCCTGCCTAAACTAAGAGAACAGGACAAGATGATTTTCTTAAGAGGATTCTTAAAGCCTTCTCAGCACTTCGGGCACAAAAGGTACACATCAAACACAGAAGGAAGGAAGGAAGAAAGGGACAGTGGGAAGAAAGAGAAGGAAGGGATAGTTAGATCCAGCCCTTTCCAATAAGCAGATGCTGATGAAAAGGGTTCAGAAGGGCAGAGTCCCTTATTTCTATCCACTGCCCAGCTGAAGGTGTCCGTCCGTAAGCCCTCCAGAGAAGAAGGGAAGTCAGCAGCTGACAGGGACATGACGTCTGGAACTTCTCCCCAGCTGTCCCCTCCCAGCCTCTGGCCCCACCGTGCCCCACACAGAGTCATGCTAGGTGTCTCAGCTCCGAAGAGCAATGTAATCCTGCCCCACGTGCACAGCACTGCCCAGGACACAGACATGTGTCCTTGGGAGTTTGGTGTCCCACGGGGAAATCACAGGTCCTCTGTGAATCCTGAGAATCCCCACAATCTCCTGGAAGGTTTTAGCAAGGACCCCTTTGCTTCCTCTTTCACCCAAACTCCTATATTTTGTGGGGGTTGGGAAGGGTCCAACCCCAAATGATCACCTCTCACTCTCAATCCCTTTCTGGCTTAGAGTGCTCAAAGCACCAGAAACTATATCCGGCCCTGGCAGGTGCTCTAGAAGTCTCCCCTCCCTCCCATCTCTCCTTCCAGGCCCCCAAGCCCAGGGACAGAGAGCCAAGGCTCCATGAAATTAACCAGAGTCGGATGCTCAGACACAGGGGACCACATATTAGAGGACAAAGCCTGGAGCGAGTGAGGGATCAGGACGAGCCCGGGCAGGGTCTGGTTCATCAAATGGGTCTCATATCAGACCCCAGCCACTCGCCGGCTCCCATGTGGGTACCTGACCATAGCCCCCACCTCCTCATCTCTTCCTCCCCAGTGAAGCTTTAGAAAAGCTGGCCACCATCCTTGAAGAGTGAACTGATCCTCAGGGGACTCTTTGTCCTCCTGCCCTGTCTAGGCTCCCTCAGACCCCAGCACTGTCTTCCAGCTCTGCCACACCCTGAAACCAAGCTCTTTCTCCCTCTGCCTCTTCTCCTCAGCTAAAGTCCAGACTGGAAGTGGGCTGTGCTGTGGCTCTGGCCAGGGCTTGAAGGAGGAAGAATTTCTTCTCCACACTCCATTCTTGTTCACGAAGCCCAGAGACCCAGATTCTGAGTGCAGGCCAGGAGGAGATTCCAGAGTATAGAGCCAGGTGGGATGGAGCCCACGCTCGCAGAGAGGGTCTGCTCTGGGCTTCTCCCCAAGTTTTCCCTGGGTCAGGGCCCGGAGGGCCCTCTTTTCCCCGGAGAAACAGGAGAAGAACAGGAAACTTCCCAGAGGCAGCCAGTGAAGGTGTCAGGAAAATAAGAGGGCAGGTCACAGCCACCAGCCCCCAGGGGACAGGCCACAGGAGGACGGCCCACTCAGCTCAGGGTAGGCACAGAGCCTCTTCTGTCCCAGGCCCCCAGGGCCACCATGCCCTCAGCTGGTTTTGTCTGCGGGGGGACAAAGGCAGCTCCTGTTAGGGAAGAATGGCTTGGGCATCTGATCAGAGGCTCCGGGTCTCGCTTTCACACCCAGAGAGAGATGCACAGAGGCCACTCCCCAGGGACCTCCCAGCCTTTCTCCTCCATCAGATGGAGACAGTTCCAGCAGACCAGCTCTCCAGGAGCTTTCTCACAACCGGAGTTAGTTTCACCACCTCCCAGCCACAGCGATTCCACCTGAGGCCCCCAGGGGGCTCTCACTTGGGTCTCACCCGCCAGGCTAGGTTCCCCAAGACCTCAGCACCTCCATCAGGGACGGAATTCACCAGCGCACTCAGCGTTAAACTGCCTAACCATATACAAAGTCCAGAACTCACACACGGCCCCCAAGTTCTCTCTCCATGCAATAGAATAGGGGTCGCTGCAGAGGTGGGGTCCCATCTCATACAGGTTCCAATGTCACCTCCTAGGTTCCCACCTCTTCTGACCATGCCATTAAAATCCTTCCTTGACCTCCAGCCCCCAAACTCCGTGTGACATCAGCACGTGCACCTTTTCATAGCACTTAGCACTGTCTCTTGTTGATAGATTGCTCACTTTTTCACTGCCTCACCACTCCCAGAGGACTTGGTCTGCGCTTCACTGTTTCACACCCCCGGGACTCAGCACAGTGCTTGGCATGTGACTGATAAACATGAGTTACTTGGTAGATTGGCTGGTTGGTTATGTAAATAAAAGAAAGAAAGAGAGAGAGAGAGAGAGAGAGAGAGAGAGAGAGAGAGAGAGGAAGCAAAGAAGAAAGGATGGAAGGAAGGAAGGAAAGAAGGAAGGAAGGAAGGAAGGAAGGAAGGAAGGAAGGAAGGAAGGAAGGAAGGCCATTCCTGCTTCCAAATCCACTGGGTGCCTCCCCCTGCCCTGGATTACCGACCAGTGGGAATGTCATTTTTGTCTCTATGCATCTCTATTCTACCTGCCCCTGAGGAGGGACTCCATTTCCCTATTCTGAAATAGCTCCCAGATATCCAGTATTGGTCCCAATTAGACTTGAAAGAGACCAAATGCCTTTCTCTGCCCCACACCCCAACAGACACATAATTCACACCTGAAGATGCTGAGGCCATGAGAGATAAAGTGACTTGCCAGGGGTCACACAGCTAGAAAGTGGCAGTGCCAGCACTAGATCGAAGCCCCCCATTCCTGACTCATTGCTTTTCCATAGCATAACATTGCAGAGGGAGGAGGAGAGGAGAGGAGGAAGAGAAGAGAGGAAGTGGGGAAGAAGCGCAGGAAATGTTTCTCCTCTTATAGCTATCCCAAGGTCAGTCCATAAGTTCTCTTTCTCTCCTTCACCACCACTAACCCAGGTCTCTGACCCTCGACAAGCAGGAAGTTCCTCTTGATACCTAGCCTCCATCCCCACTTTCAAATTCCAGACCATTTCCCCTTGTCTTGCCTGGGAAGGAGACCTTAGTCACTCTCTCCTTCACAATAAATGCCCTCAGACACTGGCAGCTCGCTATTCAAGCCCCATCCCATTCCCACCCCCACCCCTCTCTATTCTGCAGTCTGAAAATCCTGGGTCCTCTGGGCCCCTTTCCAAATGACTTCCATCACCACCCAGCAGCTGACATGATAAACGGTGGGTGGGGGAGGGGAGGGACAGACCTGGAATGATGGTGGGTATTGATCCACTGGGGAGCCTGAGGCCTGGGCTCCCTCCCAGGGCAGGCAAAGCATCTGGGGATGGAAAAGTAAGAACAGGGGCCCTGAGGTCAGCCTGGCCATCTCTCTGCCCCTAGGGTATTTGTTGCAGGGCCCAGCATGGAGACTGCAGACCTGGGAGCTGGGCCGCTGGGTCTGAGCCCAGGCTCCTGCAATGAGATTAAAGCAGGGACTGTCTAATTGATTCTGATGGGACTGGGAGAGGGAGTGAGATGAATGGAGAGTGGAGAAGAGGAAGAAGGAGGAGGGGAGGTGGGAGGGAGGAAAGGGGAGGTCCCAACATGGGAAGCCCAAGTGCATCAGAACTAGCTAATACAATTATAATTCCTCCCAGCCCCACCCACTCCCACACAGCCCCTTCCCCGTCCCGGGAAGCCCACTGACTGGTCTGCCCCAGAATTGGCTCAGAGGGTGGCTGGGTGCGGGAGGCACAGAAAGAGAGGAGCTGGGTGAAAGCCCCCAGTCTTAGGAACCAGATGACACAGAAAGGCAAAGACAGTGACAGTAACTGGCAGGCAGCTAGGGACATCAGGAGACAGAGGCGAATGGAGGCAGACACAGACAGATAAGCAGATCCCTACCTACCCCCATCCTCTACCTGACAACCTCCCTCCATCACACTCAGTGGCACCCCTCACCGCTCTCCAGCCAGGTCATGTCAATGGACTCCTTTCCTGGTCTCTGCAGAGTGAGGAAATGGGAGAGTCCGGGAAATGGAACCCCAGGACTCTCCAGCCCCCCACTCAGCCCAGGACCCTCCAAAGACTGGGGAAGTAAGAGAAAGCGGGTGTGAGTGGAGAGAAGGAGGGAGTGAAAGAGAAGGGCAGGAGGTGAGAGGCAGGATAAAGAGATGGGGAAGAAGTGGAAGGCTCTGACCATCTAACAGAGAGCAGCCGTGAAGGGCCAGCATGGGTAAGGGGGGAGAGGAAAGGAATAAATGAAAGAGGAGCAAAAGCAGAGAGTGCTGCCAGCCAGCCAGGGAAACCAAGGCACGAAACAAGGTGACATGGCCTCTTCCCAGGCTCCAGAAGCAAGCAGAGCCTGGGGCTCCCAGGGGCTCCTACCAGGGCCCAGTTTCTGGCACTTCTTATTCTCACTCTGTCTAGAAGCTTCAGGCCCAGTCCCTGGCAGACCAGAGAGAAGGAGGTTCCTGATGCAGCCTCCCTTGGGCAGCCCATCCCAGTGGATGGATGAGCAGAGTCCTGAAGCCATGGCGGGTAAGGAGTCAGACCCAAGGACAGGAGGTAACACCCTACTCAGCCTGGGGCGTAGCCCTCTGGAAGCCCGAGTGTCATCTGGAAAATGGGTATTGCATTTGCCTTTCTTCCCTCCCAGTGCAGTTGAGAGCATGCCAGGAAAAAAACATATGGGAAATGTCACCTCCTTTGTCCCCTCTCTCAGCTCCCAAAGAGAAGGAGCCAGATACAAAGCCAGCAGAGACCAGGGCCTGAATCCTGGCCCTGATACTTAGGAGCTGTGTGACCTTGAAGAGATTATTGCCCTCTTCTGAGCCTGTTTCCTCTTCGGTAAAATAGAGACGAGGATCCTAACTCATGGAGGGAGTAGTTGTGAGGATTAAATTAAATGTGAAAATGCCTAGCACCAGCCCTGCAACCCTTCCTGGGTCTGTTGGCTGCACACTGCCCACCCCACCTCCACCAGACACAGGCTGCCCGCCAGAACCCTCGGCAAGAGCACCCTGTCTGGAACACACAGTTCACACCGCCATCCGGGGAATGGACACCCAAGGAAGAGGAGCCAGGAATCCCAGCAGGATGAAGCCAAAATAACATTGGTAGGAGATGTTGAAAGCAGGCCAGAGGAGAGGTAGAATAGGGGCACGAAAGCCAAGAAGAGGCTGTAATGCAAGAAGAGAGAGGAATTGAAGGATGCCTGTCACGCACAGAAGACAGAAGAGGAAGCATAGCAGTGAGTTCCTGAATTCCCACCCCACATTGAAGACAAATATGAGGAAATGAGTCATGACTGAAGCAGGAAATACTCAAGTTAGACAAAGGCTGAACTTCCAGCGAGGCACCACACTGCCAGAGAGGCCCCTGTACTCACCCTGCCATTCCCCCACTCTTCTCTAAACCCTAAATGAGGTTTGAGTCTTCAAATTTCTGTGACTCCACATAAAACCTCAGTATTAGAAGCCCCTGCTCCCCCTCGCAGGAAAATAGGCCAGCCCCGCTCTCCTCACGCAGCCCCCTCAGCCCAACGCCCTCTATACAGGTTCTCTTGCAGAAACCAAAACCCATTCCTATCATCCACGGCCATCTCAGGCCCTGGGGGAGAGAAGCGCTTCCCATCCAGACATCCCTTCCTCTTCCTCCACCAGCCCTGGGTCTGTCCAGCCCCAGATGGTCCCCTTCCTTACGGTTTCTGTCTCTGAGTGCGGGGGCAGGAAGGCAGAGTGAAGGGTGCACAGGCAGAGCACGGGGTGCGGTGTGGTGGGAGTTGTGAAGCAGCTAAGGAAGGACAGGATAGAGCCCTCTTTTAAAAAGGCTGATGGAACGCCATTATTGTTACTGAAAGCTTGTAAGAAAGGACTGGGACTTGGTTAGAAAAGTGGCACATTTGGTTTAAAGGGCCAAAGAAAGGAAGTAAAATTGGGTCTGGAAATAGAGGAATTGTATACAATATACACATACATACATACTCGCAACACAAATGCCCCCACAGGACGAGGGGACTGTCCGGGAGGATACAGTCCGGGGCTGGGACCCTGTAGACGAGGAATATGGAACCAGGACAGGAAAGAATGGAAGGGGATAGAGCTGAGTACCCTCAGAAAGAGAAAAGGAGGTGCGAAAGAAATTTGGCCACTTTGAACCTCAGCTGACATGCAAACCTGATACAAAAGAATATGCCAATGAGGGTTGACAGGGAATTCTTTGTCTATGTCATGCTTGACTGTAAGGACAGGTCAGTGTGGGGCTGCCCTGCAGGTAAGAATCACCCCCATCCTCCTCCTCAAGCCTGCGTCTCCCTGGAGGATACCCCCCTCTCCCTCCAGCCTTGGGCCCCAGGGAAGGGGCCCTCATGGAGCCTCTCCCCACCTTTGGTCTCTTTCTGGACCCCCAGAGCTCCTCATATCTCTGCGCCTCATGCCCCAAATTTCCTCCTCTGCAAGGGGGTCCCTTAGCCCCACAGAAGGGGAACCCTACCTCCCATAGAGAGCTTTCTGTTGATGAAAAGAGGAAGGGAGGCAGCAAAAGGGCGTTCAATGCATAATCATGGGGGCAGGTCAGGCGCCCTCTGCCTGGGTCACACAGGGTCCCTTCTAGCCTTAAAATTCTTCCAGGATGGAAAGGCTACAGCCTCCCCAGATCATCCTGTTCTCTGGCTTCACAGCCCTGGCTGGCTGGTAAGTGCTTCCTAATGTCTGACCTGTTGCTATTTTCAAGCTAGCTTCACACCTCACTGTCCCATCAATGTCCCCAAGACCATACCTAAGACAGCTGATCTAGGAGGAAGGGAGAGGAGTGGCCCTTGCATCTGGGCCCCAGAAATGGCTGCATCTTCCAGCCCTCCTCAGTAGTCGTAGTTTTCCTGCCTGTCAACCTTGCTCTTCTGCCGATGACGGAGGCCCAGGCCCAGAGAAGTGGATACTTCCGCTGACGCCGGCCAACTGAACACACACGTTTACTTTTGCTCCTTCTTGAAACCCCTCTAAAACAACAGTAAAGGTTTTTTGGGTTTTTTTAAGTGATAATCATCATAGCAGAACCACTGCAAAGGTCGAACACTAAAATCCTTCTGGTCCAGTGGGTAAATGGCTATTGCACACCCACCCTCCCAAAACTCTAGCCCCTCCCCTGGACCTCCAAGGGCTAATTCCTGGCCCAGAAGGGGCCTCAGGCCCCGCTCCAGCCTCCCAGTGCAGTCCCCAGGATCTCTTGTTAAATATTTTGATTATAACCCCTGACAACAGTATCAAAATTCTGGGAGCTGGAGAGCAGATTGCCGAGTGGGAACCATGAGCCCAAGAAAGCTGAACCCTGAGCTGGCTGCAGGAAAAACCAAGAAGCCGCCAGTTTCTTCAGCACAGAACTCCCAAAGGCTCAAGATTGGTGGTGTCAGATACCTTTGGGGGTGGGGGATGAATGTGAACCAAAACCTGGAAGATGGATAGAGCAATAAAGAAATGGTTAGATTTCTAGATCCTGACCCCCAGCAGAAGACAAGCAAGTTTATTCCAGGAAAGGATAAAACAGCAGGCCCTGGCCTGGGGGCCACTGGGCACAGTTGAGTTTGAGTGTATATACTAGGGAACAGGGGTTTAAGTGAGTGTTTACTGAGTATGAGGCAGCCAAGCTTGTACCTCCCCCCGGGCAGTCGAGTAGAAACTTCGCTGGGATCTGACAAGCCCAGGAGGAGAGAGACCCAAAGACACTGACAGCAGTTTCCCTAATGCAGCAGCCTAGCCAGAATCCCTAGTGCCAGGCCCTCCATGGGTCCATTCCTAACATCTGAGCAAACAAAACTCCCTTTCGTGTCCACTTGAAATATAAGCCGAAAACCAGGACTGCCAGGCATGTGAAGAAAGCCTAGCAGAGAAGCCATAGAGATGAAAAGCAACTTGGAAAAAGCAGGTAGAATGAAGGGAGAAAACTTCAAGATAAACAGGTACTAATATTTTCAGAGAAAGAGATCAGAGAAGAAAGTACACTCATGAAACAAGAACGTGAGGTAATTAAAAAAGAGAGAGAAGATTCAGCAAACACACACACGAAAAGCTCTTGGGAATTGTAAAGCATGGCGGCCAGCCTGAGGCCCGAGCTAAGCGCCCAGCCCATACGTGCCCCTTCACCCACTCTGCACACTCTGGCAGAAGGCCAGGCTCTCCTCTCGTCACCTTAGCTCCCCAGAATCCATGCTGGGAGCAACATGGAGACCAGAGAGGAAATGGAGACCCAGACACAGGGATGAATCAAATGGTCCAGGAAGAGACAGATGGTCCAGGGCTTGGGGCTGAAAAGGGACAGAGGCTGCCAGCTTAGTGAGTTTATGGACGGTCCCCCTGGAGTCCTGTCAACAACTGGCCCAGCAGAGAGGTGCCTAGCAGTAGCCCCAGAAACCAAAAGCCCCATCTTACAGGTAGGAAAGCTGATGCTCAAAGTGGTTGAGTCTAAAGTGAAAGAGGCCCAGAGCTGGCAAAGAGAACTCCTGTGTTAACCCAACCTGCGTGCAGCAAAACCAGCTAAAACTGGAATGTCTGTGCCTCCAGTCTGAGCGTCTGGACTTGGGTTCAGTTCAAGACCATTGACACTTACTTACCAGCTAGGAATCCTGGGTTGATCCTATGTGGATCTTCAGCTCACCTCTCTCTGCCCACGTGTCAGCCACCAGCACCAGAAAGTCCCTCCCAGGTGTCTCTGGGGCACATGGCACTCCAACCAGTCTTCTGGCTATGGCTGGGTAATGGGGAGGCCCCAGCGTCCAAGCAGAATATGTCCCCCAAGCAGACCATAAGGGACCTCTGAGTTGGACCCTGCCTCTGCCCCAGACTGCCCTGAAAGCACACCACGCATGGATCTATTTTTAGCCAGGCCCCAGCGGGCAGCCAGCCACTCAGTGTTATTCTAGACTGTGGGGTCATCAGGCTTGCCAGGGTAAAGGGGAGCCACGGCTGAGGCTTAGGAAATAGCACCCCTGGGAGGAGGCGTCCGCATTGAGGGTTGGGCAGGAAAAGCAGGGCCCAGGGCAGGCAATCAGGGCCCCAGAGGACTGAGGTCGGGGCAGAAGCCAAGAAAAGTCTAGAATACTAGCATGGCAGCGGGTGATGGGGCCTCCCTGGAACTGACATCAAGGGGCAGGGAGGGGTGCCTCCCTGGTCTCCCCTCAGTGAAAGGGGCAGTGCCAAGGAAGGCAGATACCAGGGTAAGGATGAGGGACAGACACGGAGAGAAACAAAGGCAGAATGATGGAAAGAATCAGAGAGAGAGAGGTGGTGAGGGGTGACAGCACCCACTCCTGGGGCCAGAAAGTCAATGACTTAGCCCCCTCCCCCACGCACTTAAAGGCACCCCGTCTCCTTTTTCTCACCAGGGCCTCTCAGCCTTGGTGTGACAGCCCCAAGACTGCTCTGCATCCCTGAATCCCTTCCAGATTCCTCCCTGCCCCCAAGTTACATAGAAATGGCACCAAGCTGGGACATGGACGCTCGCCCACACACACACACATATATACACAGGCACACACACGGCCTCCTGGGAAGAGATGTGACAATGGCGAGGGGCGAGGGGTGTCCCTTTGTCCTCTGCCCAGCCTTGGGAGCTCAAACCCACACAAAGAGCTTCACAGAGGGCTTCTGGCTCCCAGAGCGGGAGGTACATGGGGGGAGGAGAAAAGGGGGAGAGGGAGACCTCAGAGCAGGAATGCCCAGTTAGTGGGTCTGGGAAGCAAAACGGGGGCTGTTCTCACAGGCACAGCGGCTGCCAAAGATCTTAGAGGGAAGGGGAAGCAGGGTGTGGGGGATGGGACTCATTACTAGGGGGATAGGGGAAAAGGCAGGGCCAGAAGTGGCTCCCAGGAGGCAGTCAGAAATGCCAGCTTGCTGAAGGCAGTTTAGAGAGAGGGAGCTGGGTTTCCAGTGCCTGGCCTGAGCCAGGGGGCAGCAGGCCGAACCCCGCCCCATCCCTAAAGAGGGTGGCTGCCACAGACCCCCCACCCATTCCCCACGCTGCCTCAGGTCTGACTTGGAGAACGGTGGGTACCATCAGGGCTGAGGTCCAGGCCAGGACTGGGAAGGGTGGGGAGGGGGTGGTCCCAGGAGAACTGACTGTCCAAGCAAGGCAATGACTTCCTATTCCCAAGGGACCATTGAAAACAAGAGGAACCCCTCTCTTTGAGGTATTGTTGGGAAGGGGGACATTGTCTTGCTCAGTGGAAGGAGAACAGGTAAGAGGCCAAGTGCAGTAAGCCAGGAATCCTAAGACCTGGTTCACGTCCCCCTCTGCACTAACAGCGGTGAGACTGTGGACAAGTCACCTCCCTGGGCTTCAACCTTCGCATCTGCAAAATAGGGTGACAATGGCTGCTCCCATTACATCATATCTGGGCTGTTGTGAGCATCCTGTGAGGCCCATTTTAAGGGCACTTATTGTCATTACTGCTAAGTGACCTCCCAGAGACCCCAAGCTCGGGGTTCTCTCCCATTCCTACCCTTGCTTTCTGAGAGCGGCTCAGAGTTGAAGCCCTCGGCCAAGTCCCAAGTAAAAGGATCAACCAGATGACCTCAAAGGCCCCTGCCAGGGGGAGAAGGACACTGATGTTTATTGGAAGCCTACTATGTGCCGGGAACTTTACATATGTTAGCCAACTTAATCCCCTCGCTAACTCTGCAAGGTAGGTGCTATCGTTCCCACTTTTCAGATGAGTAAACTGAGGCTTGCAAAGTTAGTCAGTGCCAGAGCTGAGATTTGAGGCCAGATCCGCCCAACCCCTGGGTCCACGCTTTTCCACCACAAATCCTCCCTCATTTTGTTGCCATGATGCTATAAGTTCATCTGTCCCCACCCCTCACCCCAATCCCTGAACCCCAGAGCAGAGCTCTCAGAACGGCCACCTTCCCCACACTCATCACCAGATGACCTCAGGATTCAGGGCTCCAGACTGCAAAGGGTGTCAAAAGAGGGAAAAGAGATGCTAAGAAAATAGTGTGGACAGCTCAAACCGCACTGCCTGCCCACTGCGTCCCAGAGCTTGGCAGAGACTGTGAAGCTGGCTCTTCCTAACAGCCTGGGAGCTGGGCTCTAGTCTCCCCATTTTCCAGGTGAGGAAGCTGAGGCTCAGAGACACTATGTAGTTTGCCCAGGGCACAGAGCTAGGAAGCAGAGCAAGGACTCATCCAGTTGCGTATCCCCAAGTCACGGCTCCCTCCGCTGCAAGTCTTCCTCTCTAAGCTGAAGCCTGGGGAGGAGCGGTGTTGAGTCACATAGGGAGCCCAGAGGTCTCGCCGCAGAACGTGGGAGACCGACAGAGAACCCCCCCCACACACACACACACACACACAACACTACCTCTAACACACACCCCCTGCTGCTTTGCGGCAATTCCATTAAGAAACAAGGGAATAAATTAGCCCTGCTTAGCATATTGAGTGGCTGGAGTTCAAGAGGCCGTCTGGATGGCTCTAACATCTCAATGCAGTCTGCCTGCCCTGCAGTGGCGGGGAGCTCATTGGGTCAATGGAGGGGGGACAGTCTGGCCTCAGCTCGGTGCCCAGAAACACTCGCTTCTGCTCCAACTTCATTACCCTAATGGTGTCGCATGCAGCTTGGCATCCGCTCTCTGCACCTCCGCCCCACACTCCAGCCAACCCCAGAGAACACCCAAGGTTAGTGTCAGGGGTAGCGTCAGGCTGCCCATCCTCCCCGGGATGAACTTTGAGGTGGATACTGACAGGTGTGGGGTGGAAGCAGAGACCAGCACAAGGAAGTTTCCTGAATGCCTCTTCCCCAGACCCTCACTGGCCCAGTGCACCTGTGCCTCAGTTTCCCTCTCATTGCTGAGGCACCCCAAGCAGGAAGGAAAGATGAGGAGGGGAACAGAGAGCAGTGTCAGAAGCCAGGTGGAGTCAGCCCTCTGCGCCAAGCAGGACCACACCATTTATGACGACTAGGGCAAAGGATACAAATTCAACAGCCAGGAACCAGCCTGAAGCCAGGCCCTGAGGGAGGAGGCCTGGCTGCCAGGCCAAGCAGGCCCAGGCCTGAAAGGGAGCATGACAGCCTGGGGCCCAGGCTGCGGTCTCCTGCCAGACCTTTGAGTCACCCCCTCTGCCCCTCAACCCACCTCAGACCCCCAGGATGGAAAGCCCTGTCTTCCGTGTCCCAGGACCCTCTGGCAGCCAGGAGAATGCCCCTCTAAGACCTTCTGTTGCGGGGAGCAGGACTGACCAAGGCCCCACCTGTGCATTTCCAATTCATTACTGTGCTTGCTGGGGCCATGCCTCCCAGAGCTGCTCCCTGCCTTTGGCAAAGGCAGACCCGGTCCTGGGAGACATTAGACTTGTCGGCCAACTTTGGTTCATGGATTTCCTTTGCCCAACTCTCCTTGGAGTGCACGGAGGTCTAGAACCCTTCTGTCCAACGCTCGCTCCCTCTGTGTCCTTCAGTCAGGGTCAGGTTTACACCGTTGTCTGAAGGCTCTCCCAGCCTTGCCTGGCTCCTTCCTTCCACTCAGGCATTTTCCCTAATAAAATCTTTACACATTTAATCCCATCTTGTTCCTCCAAGGACTCAGACTAATACAATCACTCAATAACCATAACAATGGCAACAAGCGACCCTTTATTCAAGCTATCCATACGCCCCACACTGTTCTACATGCTTTTAAGGGCAGCAGGGGATACCAAGGCACAGAGAGGTTATGAAATATGTTCAGCAATGCACAGTCCTGAGGTGGCAAAGCCTGAATTGAACTTAGTTTTACTCCGAAGGTCACTGGTATAACCACTAGTCCATCTTGCCTCCACTATAAGAGAGATGCCATCCAGCCCTGCCTCCTGCCTTTTGGGGGAAGAAAGAGGGTGGAAAAGGGACTTGAAACTCCTGAGGAACGGGCAAGACAGACTCACAGAAAGAAACAGAGATAGAGCATAAGAGAGATTTAAAGAGAGAAAGAAGGCGGAAATGAGACATAGGAAACCAGGAGGAGAGCCAGCTCTGGCCCCCAAAGAATCCTGATCCTACAAGCAGGAGCGCCTCCCCTCCCCAGGGCAGGGAAGGGCTGAGCTATTGGACCAAAGGAAGCAGAAGGGGAAGGAGAATGTGGCCCTCCAGCACTTTCCAACCCCACCCACTTCTTGCTGTCCTTGGCCAACCACCCCAAATTCAACCCCCTCGGGCATGTGACGAGGGTGTGCCAGAGGTGCCAGCCAAAGAACTCGGCAGTCAGCCTCCTCGCAGCACCACGTCCCAGGAATCTCGCTCCCTACCCACCCCCTCCATTCCCCAACCTCCAACCCTTCCAGGGCAAGGCCAACAGATCTAGCCTGGGTCTCAGGGTCCCAACAAAGCCAGGCCTGTCCCCTGCCCAGCCTCTGTGGGAGTGACGTCTGGGCCAGGCAGCAGGTGAAACTGAGCCAAAGGGACATGGCAGAGAGCCAGCCGCACCTCCTCAGGTGAGTTCTCCACTTAACTCCTAGCCTGCCAGGCCTGAGTTCCTGGGGCTGCTCTTTAGGGGATGAAGGGATTGATGGCGGAGCAGTCAGGAAGAAGGAAGCTCCCAGGGGGTCCCCTACACACACACACACATACACACACACACACACACACACACACACACACACACATCCCCATTTGGTCCAGTCATGTGAAGAAAACTTATCAGCTGGCTCCAGTCATCCCACACCCACCCGTCATCCATCCTCTACCCTGTGCCAAGGATATTTAAAATACAGACTCCCCCTGCTGATTGGCCCTTCCAGGAGCTCTGCATGGCCTGCTTAAGTCTAAAGTCCAAACTCTTTAGCTTGGCATTCAAGCCCCTTTCCAAGGTGACTTACCTCTTTTCCAGCTTCTGATCCAGCCTCTTCCCTCCCACCCTATACTCCAGCTCCCTATACTCCAGGACATCACACATTTTCACACCCCTGGGCCTGACTAAAATGGCCTTGCCTCCCCCTCAGCGTCAGTGAACTCCTACTCACCTGCAGGACACAGTTCAAAATGTCACTTCCTCCAGGAAAGCTTTCCAGATTGCCCCAGGCAGAACAGGCCACTCCTTGCTCTAGAATCAGGTGACAGCTTGTACAGGCCTTCCTGCACATTGTCTCAGGATGGATGTGTTTGGATGTCACAACAGAGGGTGAGAACTTACTCGGAAAAACCAAGTGTGTGTGCATGGCACTTGGCAGAGGGTGGGTGAGACAGGGAAAGGATGAAGAGTGGATCAGTAAAAAAGAAGATGGTGGATAGATGGAGGAACGGATGGGTGGAAAGGCAGATGGAATGAGAGGTGAGCAGACAAATGAGAATTGAGAAGCATCCACTGGGTGCAGAACCACCACGTTACACGGGACATCTGGGTCCTTATGCTGGAGGCTTTGAGGACTGGGTCTAAGGGCCACCTGACCATTCTTGACAACGGTGGTTTCAGCCGTGGCAGGAGGAAGGGGGCGAAATGGGGTTGGATGGGGACACCCAGAAGTTCCTGAAAAGGCAGGAATGTCAAGAAGAGCGGAGCAGAGGCGAAAGCTGGTGCTGAGGCCAGAAGACAACCCCGGCTGGCCTCCTTGTGACTGCCGCCCACGGCCAGCCCCAGCTGACCACCCGGGTGGTATCTCCCTTCCCACTCTCTTCAAGCCTCGAGAAGACCTTCTGTCAGTGGGCCTCCTCCGACTTGGCAGACATTCCTATTTGACCTCCAACCATGCCTGAGCTTGACCCAGGTGGTCTCATCCTGGCTCCCATCCCCACATCCTTGCCTCCCCACAACTAGTTGCCCAGAGAAGCTTGGGCCCAGGTGGAGTCCCAAGGTCAAGAAATCCTCCTCCTCTTATGCCAGGCCTCCACTTGGGTTCCCTCTCCTTCTCTGGGGTCCACCTGCCCCATTCTCACCATTCATCCAACCATCCATTGGCAACGCTGATTGAGCATCTACATGCTGCATGTCCTTTACTAAGTTCCTGGGATACCAAGTTCATGAAAACTTGGCTCTGGCCTGAAAATACTGGATCACAGACTTTCTGGGGAGAAAGACTTGTGAACAGATATCACCAGAAACACCCCAATACTCTCTTTTCCTTCACCGGAAAGGAAGCCTACAGCTGAGGCCCTTCCATCTCTCACTGGGGTGGGTTGAATACCCACTTTCATGCCCTGGACTCTAGGGCTACTAAGGCGGGGAGAGGACGGGGCTGGCCAGAAGCACCGGGCAGGGGTCTCTTAGGGGAAGGGAGTCAGCTCAGGGATCAGAGCTGCGACAATCAGCAAGGGGACCTCGAACCTCAGCATCACCTGGGTCCCCTTTGCTCCCGACCACTCACCTTCTCTGCAAGTGGCAGCCTCTGCTTCCCATCCACAGGACGCTGGCCCTCCAGGGGCTGCCTTAGCTTGCCTGCCCTTGGCACCATGTTCTGTCCTAGCGCCAGGAGCCTTTGGCGAATTCATACATCACACACAGGGAGGCAGTGACTGCTTCCTGCTCTTCGGGAAAGAGGGTACGACTAGAGGGCACGGCCCTATCCCCAACCTCACACCGTCCTGACCACCAGAGACCCAGGCCTGACCCCAGAGAGTGGGTAAGGCTGAGAGAGGTGGTCAGCTGACCCCACCCACCCCTTCTCCAACTCAGCCTCTAGAACTTCTTCCTCCTTCCCCTCCTACACTTGAGCCCCATATGGGGGGTGGGGAGTGGGCAAAATGGGGAGAGTCACTACAAAAGAACATATTAGGGATTAAAGATTCTCCTCCCTTTCCCCAGGATGCTTCTTGTTCCCCTTACCAAGATGACTATATAGAATGATTCCTGAATCTTGAAATGTTTGGGCCTTCCAATGACACCCATCAAAATGGGGGACGAATCTACCCAACAGAAATTAGAACACAGGACCACCAACGACATGCACGAAAATGTTCAGAGCAGCGCTGTTTGCAATAGCCCCAAACTGGAAAGCACCCCAACGCCTGCCAGTGGCAGAATTGATAAATTAATTGTGCATCTTCACATGGTGGACCACTATCCAGCCATGAGAGGGAAAGATCTACAACCACACATGAGGGTATGGATGCAATTCACAACCACAATGCTGAGCAAAAGAAGTCAGGCACAAAATAACACACGTGACGTGATCCATTTATAAGAAGTTCTATACAACAGGCAAATCTATGCAGGTAGAAGTTGGGATAGTGAATAACCCTGACTGTAAGGGGACAGGAAGGAAGACTTCTGGGTGCAGGCAAGGCTCTATTTCTTGACTGAGTGCTGGGTACACAGGTATGTCCAGTTTGTGCGCTTTTCTGTATTTATGAAATACTTCACTAAACCCAAATGGAGAGATGCGTGATGAAGCCTTAGCTACACCTTTGTAAGGTGGTGGGAGTCACTCTCGTCTCTCCCTCCAACTCCTCTCACCCCCCTCCCAGTCCTACCCCTGCTCCCCTTGAATAAGTCTTGGCCTCACCCCCCACTGAGCCCTCCCTATGGCCACCACCTCTCTCACCCAAACCACCATCATCACCTCTCCCAGGTCTCTTTGGTTTTCCTTTCTCCCTCCCAGTCCATACACTAATCGCATGGCCGGCAGGGTTCATGGGGAGGAGGGGCAGCCAGAGAAAGCCTTCGTAAGTTCTGTGAGAGCTCCCAACTCTTCTCCATCTCAGGACCTCCGAGTGTGCTTTTCCCACCACCTACAATGCTTGTCCTTGCACTTTGGCACTTTGCTTGAATGCCACTTCCTCTACCTCCCAATCTAAATCCGATCCCTCTGGTGTCTCCCCTGACACCCTTCACTTCGCCTCCATTGCTCTGTTTCCAATAATGCCTTTATTTGTGCAATCACTCGTTTGCACTCTGTTCTGTCTCTCCCACTGGATTGCCACCTCCTCTGAAGGCAAGAACAGGGGGTGTCTGCTTTCCTGCTCCATCCCCAGCTCCCAACTCAGTGCCTGGCTTAAGGCAGGTGCTCCAAAAAGCTTGTTAACTGGGAGACTAGATCTGAATTGTTCCCACCACAAAAAAGAAATGATAATGCGACGTAACAAAAGTGTTAGCTAACACGACAGTAGTAATCATACTGCAATATATAAATGTACCCAATCAACATCTTGTACACCTTAAACTTATACAATGTTATGTGTCCATTATGTCTCCATAAAAATAAAATTTAAAAAATATGTAAACTTACAATGAAATAAATTCTATTCAAAACTGAGATAATGACTACCTGAAAACTCAAAAAAAAAAAATTCTTGTTGAATAAATGAATGGCCAGGCCCGTCTGTCTTACAGGCAGCCTTTGCAGAAGAGAAAACTTGCCACTGGGAACAAAACTCCCACTTGTCTGGGGTCAGGACACCTGGGCTGTGGTCCTGGCTCTGCCACTCACTTCTTATGTGGCCTTAGGCAGTCATTTCCCTCCTTTGGACCTCAGTGTGCTCAACTGTGACATGCAGGGGTTTTAGGGATCAGGACCATGGGTGGGCTTGAGGGGTTATATGACACATGTGTGTTTATACAGTGGCTGCGTGTGCACACGTGTGCGTGTGTGTGCATGCGTGTGCGGGCAGCCATAGCTTTCATCAGATCCTCAGAGGGATCCGTGACCTCACAAGGTTCAGAACCACTAAGATCCTTTTCAGCTCTGGGAGGGTCTATGATTATATATAACTAGACTGAGAGAAAGAGGAAGTGATCCAACCATAGCAGAGGGCATTAGATTAAATCCCAGAACTTCCATCACGGATGTGGGACCCCACAACAGGCTGCAGGACCTGGCCTCCTGGGAATCTCCTAAACTCAACAGGGCTCTGGGCCATTGGGCAGAGGCCAGATGAATTGACCCCAGGGACTGGCTTTCAGAGAAAGGAGGCAGAAGCACCCCGGAGTCTCTACCCCTCTGCTCCCTCCACCATCTGACAAGCACCCACTTGTCTTGGGATACAGCAGAGAGTGAGGAGGCGAGCCTGGCACCTGGCGATGCCCTCCAGGCCCCTTGGCGCACAGGTCAGAGGTTTGGCGGGAATGCTCAGGAGGGGAGCCAAGCCCCACCTTCCCTTCTCCCAAGTCTGGCAGGCTGGCCTGTGGGGCCAAAGGAGGCTCAGCATGTATAGCAATCATGAGACCCTGAGGAGGCCACCTCAGGGGTGCCAGGCCACAACTCCAGGCCCCAATGATCCAGAGCTGGGGCTCAGAGGCCTGGAAGCCCAGGTGGGCATCCCTTCTCAGAGAAAAGAGGAGGCGCGGGCCACAAATTCTGGCCAGGGGATGGGAGTCGTGTGGGAAATGGAGCCTGAGGTGAGAAAGCAGGCCAGCAGAGAGAGGAGGGCAGTGTGGTATGTGCAGAGGACAGTCTGCTTAGAGGGACAAGTGGGGGCAGCATGCAGGGGGAAGAGGGCAGTATGGCCAGGTGGGGAGGGGGCTGCCCAGAGGGAGAGCAGGAGATAGGTTGGGGGTGGGAACAGGTGATATGAGCACAGCCTGTGACCCAAGGAGAGGAGCTTGGCCTGCGGAATAGGGATGGGATAGGGGGAGGAGGGGAACAGTCTGTGGCAGGAATGGTGGCCTGTCCATGGCAGGACTGTCAGTGGGCGTGCCCTGGCTGGGAGCCCAGATGCCGGAGTAGCTTCTAAGCCCTGATTCCTGAGGGGGGCTGACAGCCCAAGAGATGTTTATCCACCACAAGAACTTGATAAAATGCCTCCTCTAGCGAGGTGATAGACAGCCTGGTTACTCTTTCCTGGGTCACTAACGTCTCCTGAGACTTGCAAGACGAACGGGGAGCCTGGCAAGGGAGAGAGCAGCCAACAGCACCCCCGCTGGAGCCAGAGCCAGGGCACAGTGGGCACAGGCTGGGGCTGGCACTGAGTGTCGTCCTGCAGAAAAAGCAGGGAGTGAGTCATGGGTGAGCGCCAGGCTCTCTCCAGAGGCCTCTTAGAAACCAGCTCATCCGAATGCAGACAGACAGTCGTCCCCATCCCTATCCCTGTGGCTGTCACACACCCACGCCCTGTCCCTTCCCCCTCCTTCTCCTCTCTCCTTGATCACCCACCTTCAGTGATTCACTCCTTCCTCCATCTCAGCTGACACCGTGGCCCTCAGGTGACCCACGTGGCACCTACCCCACAGTTGGCTGCCTGGGGAGTGGAGAAGGTAGGGAGACAGGAAATCCAGGAGACCCTCCAACAGACAAAGTCAAGTCAAGAAGGGTCTGAGAGACAGCGAAGGGAGGAAACTGTGAACTCTCCCTGAGACCTCTGAGGACAATTCATGAGGCTTGAAAGCAAGAGAAGAAACCAGATAACTTCTGGAGCGGCCATAGGTCTGGGGGGTTCTACCATGCCACCTTCCTGCTCTGGACTCTCTGCCCCTTTGCCAGGACTGCAAAGCAGCAATCTGGAGGACCAACCAACACGCCCAGGCCTCACCCCACCCAGCCTCCGCGCTCCCACCCAGAGCCCTAAGCGAGGCTCAGGGCTTCGTCAGAGTCCCGTCTGGGCCACCAGCCACTGCAAGGGCTCAGTCAACAAGTAGGCCCCAGGCCCCAAGCTTGGCCCTTGCCATGGTCTGTCACCGTGGTGATGACCTGGGCTAGAACTTAGGAAGGACGAAGAGTTTCGTCTATAGTAAGTACAGCCCTATGCCTGGCACTGTGGAGTACACCCAAGAATATGCCGTAATTCATGCCCTGAGGGACATTCAGTCATGTGGGGCAGAGGGATCACTTCGGACAAACACACACACACACACACACACTCACACAAACACTCACACATACACACACACACACTTACACACTTGAATTCACTGGCAGCCCCCAGTGGAGAGGGAGAAATGGTCAGGGATGGGGCCACAGGTACATTTTGAGTCTCCCTAACACTGTGTGCCCTGATGGAGAGATACAAGACACCAGCATAATCCATACCCCACACAGCAAACAAATCTTAGCAGGCTGCAGCTTTCATAGCCCCCAACCAGGGAAGTAGGCTGGGATTATGCTGGGAGCCTAGAACAAGGTTATACAGCCCCTTGTGACCTCAAATATCTCCCTTCCCTCCTCCTGGGAGAAATCCAGTGCCCATATCTGTACCAGGCCTGGTGCTTCCTGGACAGACACCTCACCCAGAACAAACACCTGCCTCCCAGCACCGGCCTTTCTCCACCCCCCTAGGTCAGTTTCCCACTTGCAAGGCTCCAAGACTTACCCAGAACAGAGAATGCGGGAGCGAGAATCCAACTGCCCCCACCATTCTCAGGTCAGTCCTTGCTCTGGTGGGGTCCCCCGCCTCAGAAGGCCCCCTGCCTCCTGGCTACAGAGCCCTAGTCAGGGACACAACAGCCACAGCTCTGGGAGGAGCACACAGGAAACTCCTGAACCAGCTCAGGAGAAATTAACACTTTCACTGCCTTTCCCAGCACTCCCAGTTCTGCCCCTCTTGGGTGGCTCCTAAACCTCACCTGAACTATTCGCCCATTTAAGGGTCAGGTCCTATATCGGTCTCCTCCCCACAGCACAGGAGAGGCGGGTGAGACCTCTCAGCCTAACTCTGTGCCTTCACCTGGTCCTGGTTCAACCCGCCCCCCTGGGGCAGCCTGCCCTTGCTGCCCACCTCCCAATCACTGACGGGTACTTTCCTGGAGTGGCTCCTTACCTGTCTCAGGTGAGCTGGGCTCTGCCTGCCACCCTCTCCCCACACCCATTCCCGCAGCGCCCTACCTGAAGCAGGAGCCGCTTGCTTTCGGCGCGGGCTGAAGCCCCGGGTTCCCAGCCCTGGGCCCACGCCGGGGACGGGGGACTCCCGGGGGGCTGGGGACTGCAGGGGGGCCCGGGTTCCAGCGCCTCGCAACACACCAAGCTCACCGTGCAGCCCATCCGGCCGGGCGCCCGGCGGGCCGGGACCGGGGCGAGGGGCGGGGACGCGGGCGCCCCGAGAGCTGGCCCGCCCCCAGCCCAGGACGCCTGGGACGTCTGGAGGGGGGTGGCAATGCCCCCAGCCTGTCCCCTCCCGGAGCCTTCTCTGGCGGCACTGCCAGGAAGCAGGGGGGAGTGAGGGCCCGGCAAGGGGCGGTGACAAGGGCGCCCTGACGCAGCCAGTGACAGCGGGAGACCCGAGGGCGGGGGGCGCGGGGAGGGGTGGCAGTGGGGTCCCGGGGACCGGGGCGGCGGACTGGCTGAGTCTGGGAGAGCGAAAAAGAGACCGACGGAGCGAGGGAAGAGACAGGAAGCAGATAAGGGGAGATAATGAGGGAGAGACGGGGAGACTGGGACGCGGGGGACAGAGACGAGGGATGGAGTCTCTGCACCGGGGAGACCAAGTCCCGGAGAGGGAGACAGGCTGGGAGTCGCGCGGGAGGGCAGAGCCGGGCGCGTGCCAGGGTTCCTTCACAGGCACTTCCTAGAGTTTGTGAAAACTGTAGTCCTTTGGGGTAACTGCTCCTCTGTTCTCTGCCCCCGGGACTAGCCCGTGGGGCTCCCTAGCCTAGAATAAACGAGAAGCAGGTGATGGAAAGTCCCCAGCCTCAAGGAGGCAGAGCACAGCCAGGGTGGAAGGGCCACAGCCCACCTGAGCAACGCACCTGCCGGGCTCCTGGATACAGCAGTGGTCACTTCCCTCCTTTTTGGGGTGAGCGTCAGGGATGAGGATGGCACTGGTGACCAGCCCTCATGGGGTAGTCTACCCACAGAAGCCTGAGGTAGGGAGGAGGAGGGAGACCCGTGAGGGGACCCGTGAGGGGACCCGTGTCCTCCCCTCCCCACCTTCATCACACACTAACCAAGTGACAGTAAAAACTGGCAGAGTATCAGATGGGGCAGCATCCCAGCCTCTTTGTGCCACCTGGTGGCAATAAGAAAGAAAGACAAGAGCAAGTGGCTGTGATGAGAAGGGAAGGAAACCTTCACAGCAGAGATTGCCGCTATCTGCTTCCTGCCCACGTGAAGCCGTGAGGCCTTATTTGGCCAACAGGTGAATCTACCCCATCTCATCCATTCTGCCCTGGTGCCCTTGACCCTCCCTCTGCCACTCCTCCCCTGCAGGCTTCTGTTCCTTCCCCTCTGAGCAGGGCTTCCCCTGCAGGGTGCTGGGCTGGGCCCGCCTGAGTCACCTTCCAGGCGGCAAACTCTGGGAAGGCTGTGCAGAGCTCATAGTCACAAGTGGTGGACTCTCAGGCTGCAGTGCCCGCTTTCCATGCCCCAACCAGCCAGGTCTTTCCAGGTGAGTAGAGGAAGACTCCAGGGTCTGGGGGAGGCTGGAGAAGGGAAGTGATGCCAGGAGCAAGGGGCCAAGGAATTTGGATGGATATGAGGGACAGGCGGAGATGCATACAGGTATTCATGGATTTCTTAGACAGTCTGGGCTGGAAGGGACTTCAGAGACCCTAAACGCTTCATCTACATATGGGGAAACTGAAGTCCCGGAAAGGTGAATGATGTGCCCAAGGTCACACGGTGAGTTACAGGACCAGGATGGAGACCCAGGCCCCTTGAGTCCCAGTTCAGTGTTCCCTGAACGCCGTGCCCCACCCACCTTCCCTTACTTACCCTCATTTCCCACTCCTGTCCCCTCCACTGTGCCCCACGGCTTCTTCATTCCTACCTACTCCCAAAACCACAGCCTGGGAGGCAGGACACGTAGGTTTCTCACCCCAAACCCGGTCTTCACTCGAGGATCTCAGAATAAGCCCACTGGCCCTCAGGGAATCACAATATTCCTCTGAGCCCCAGGACCCATTGCAGGGAGAGCAAGCTGAGAATCAACCGGCAGAGAATGGCAGGACTCAAACCAGGTGCCCTGTTCCCCACACACACCAGCATTTGCGCTCAGTCCCAGCTCCAGGGCCTGCCTTACTTCTGCCTCCCTCTCCCCAAAGGACGCTCATTTTCCACTCAGCTGAGGCCCTGGAAAGGATGAGAATGTGTGTCTCAAGGATGATGACTGCTCTGGCAAGGCTCCCCGTGGGGAAGAGGGGGACGTTCCCTCAGCCCAGTGTCCACATGGCATGAGCACTAACAGGGCCACTCACGCCAAGTCAGGGCCAAGAGCGCAGGCCCTGTGGGCACACAGACCTGAGTTCAAATTCTAGTTTCAGAACTTAGAGCTTTGTGACGTTGGATAAGAGACTTACCCTCTCTGAGCCCCTTTTCCACCTTGTATAAAAGGGAGTTAATAATCTCCTAAGGATATTGTGGGGACTGAATGAGACAAAGATGCCAGGCACCCAGAGACGGCTCCATAAGTGGGGGCCACAGCATCATCTTCCCACACTGGCCTGCAAGGAAGAGCTGGGCTTTTTTTCCCACCAGTTAGCTCACTGTGACCCTAGAGACATTGCATACTTTCTCTAGGCTCTGACTCTTCCTTCGCATCAGGAAAGAATTGGGCAGCTGAACCCACAGGCTCCTTCTCTTAGGCTGACCTCCCAGAGCCACAAGAAATCACATCATTTTCAAATACTCATGGCAGAGGAGAGGGCTGCCCTCAAGGTCACCAGGGACGTGAAAAGTGAGTGTGCCCGCAGAGATTTTATGGGACTGAACTGGGGGAGAAGTGAGGGGTCTTGGGAGCCTCTTCCTCAGAGCCCTCACTCCCTGATGTCTGATGTCCACCATCTTCCCCACAGCTGCTGTCTCTGCCATCCTCCAGGGCTACAGGGGCGGGCAGTCGGTGACAGATGCCAGCGCCGAGCTGCACAGACTCTGTGGCTGCCTGGAACTGCTGCTACAAGTGGGGCCCTCCCCGCCTCTCCCTTCCCCGCCTCTCCTGTCCCCTCTCTCCCCTCCCCTCTCTCCAGGCCCAGATAACCAGGAGGGCTTTTCCAGATACTGAGGGAAAAGCCATGACCTCCCTTTGCTACCATGCACTGCCTCAGGCCCCGCCATCCGCAAGTCCTCCCTGCCATCTAACCTCACTCGTGGAGGCTGCCATGGTAGCCTGGGAGGTGATGGGGGGGGGGCAAGGCTGACGTGGGGGGAGGGGCTGGAGGCAGCCACCCTGCTCGGAAGACTAATGTTCCAGAGGCACAGATGTCCGAGGGCTGGCCCTCCTTGCTGCTGGTGAGAGCCCTGATCAGCTTTTACTGAGCACTTACTATGTGCCAGGCTAAGCCTTTATGTGCCCACCTCATTTAATTCTCATTCTAACCCCCTGAGGTGTTTGATGACCTGCCCACACCCCACATACATAAACACATCCTTCCTACTTCTCTGATTGTGTGTGTGTCCGTGTGTGGGTGTGAGGTTTATGTGTGCGTGGAATGTGTATGTGGTGTGCACATGTGAGTCTCCTGCCAGTCTGCCCTCCACCTGCTGCCCCCCGCCACGCTGGCCTCCAGGAGGCTCATCAGGAAAGCCCACACAGGGGCTTTGCACTTGTTCTCCTCTCTGCCTGGAATGTTCATCCGCCAGATATTTGAATAGTAGACTTTCTCATTTCCTTCACACCCAGACTTGCATAGTACCTCCTCAGCGAGGCCTTCTCTAGCCACCCTAATCTAAATTGTTAACACACACACATCACACATACCCCACATATACACACTACACACACACATCACACATGTGTGCACACACCATACTTTCTATTCCCTTTCTCTAGTTTATTTTTCTCCTTAGCAGTCAGCACTATCTCACGTAGTATATGTTTTACGTACTCAGTTTGTTCATTGCCTGTCAGCCCTACCAAGATGTAAGCCCTAAGGTCAGTTTGTTCATTGCTATAGCCCCAGGACTTAGAAATGGACCTGGCACATAGGAAGTAAATTCTCAGTAAGTATTTCTGGAATGAATGAGATCACTGAAGTCTCAGAGAGGCCAAGCAGGTGCTCCTGGTCACACAGCCAGTAAGCGCAGAGCTAGGCCCTGCAGCCAGGTCCGTCTGCACCAGCCCTTTCCCCTTTACCACATGTCCACTCAGCTTGCTGGAACACTGGGTGTGTACTAGGCGGAAGCATTTCTACGCTTTCTTTCCCTTTTCTTGTTCCCAGTTTGACCAGAAAGAACAGAAGAGCTTCCTGGGGTCTCGGAAGGATTACTGGGACTTCCTCTGCTCTGCCCTGTGGCGGCAGCGGGGGAACACAGAGCCAGCTCGCTTCGTCCACTCGCAGGGCAAGGTACCCAGGCTGGTCTCAGCACAATCGGGCCCTGTCACCAGGCCTTTGACAGGGATGGCTTCGGAGCTGGGAGACACAGGCCTGCCCGAGGCCCCTTTCTCACCCATCCCAGCTCCACTGACCATAGACCCTCTTGCCAGGTCCTCATCTCCCATTAGCCCTGTCCTCAGCACCCCTCCAGCCACCCCCTTTCCTCCCGTAGCCCCAAGTCCCATGACACCCCTTGTCATCTACCAGCGGTTCCCATTATCTCTCTCTCTGGGCTGGCTGAGTTTCCTCTGTTCTAACACCCCCAACTTTGCCGCCTGTGCACTCTGCAGTTGAAGACCCCTCTGGGAAAAGGCCGAGCCTTCATCCGCTTCTGCCTAGCCCACGGACAGCTGGCCGAGTACCTACAGCTCTGCCTCCTGAACCCCGCGCTCACCAGGTGAGGCTGCTGGACATGCTCCTACTCACACCATTGGAGCCTACTATCCCTTCTTCGTGAAAGATCCCTCTTTTACCCCCAGAAGGATGGTTTAACATCAAGGGCGACTAAAATGAGAGTCATGAAGGGAAAGTCAAGGAAGAAAGGGCAGAAGGGAAGTTAGAACCCCAGTCCTGGTGCCATCGCGATGCGTAGGCCTCCTGCTCTCCACAGGCCACGACCTTGCCTGGGGAACCGTCCCATTATGGTGTCCGTGGAGGTGGATTCTCTGAGGTCAGGAATGGCGACAGCAGCAGGGCCAAAGGCCAAGGGTGCTGATCTGTCCACACAGGGAATGGTATGGCCCACGGAGCCCTCTGGTGTGCCCCGAACTCCGGGAAGACATCCTGGACTCTCTCTATGCTCTCAATGGGGTAGCCTTCGACTTGGACCTGCAGAGGCCGGACCTGGATGGGGCCTGGCCCATGTTCTCAGAGTGAGTGGGTGCAGCGTGGAGAGAAGCCTCTTCTCACTCCTGCTGTCAGGGCCGCCACCCATCCCAAGCCAGCCCCAAGCTCTCAGCCTCCAGCCCCATCCATTTCTGCCACCTTTCTTGCTCTGTGAGCCCCTGATTCTCACCTCCTTAGCCTTCTGTTTTCCCAGCGTAACCTCCTGATATCCCATGATGCTGCATAGAATACATATTCACGAAAGAGTTGTTGGGTGGCTGGGGTTGAGGGTTGGAAGGACTAATGGATGGTGGGACGTTGGGATGGAATGGATGGATGAAAGGAAGGTGGGATGTATGGATGGATGGAGGTGGGGATGAATGAGTGAGAGTGGGAGGGCGGGAAGGTGGCAAAGGAGATAGGATGAAGAGGTGGTTGGAAAGACGGGATATCCTGCGTCTGAAGACCAAGACCACTGCTGGAGAGAGGCCCGGGGTCCCCGTGACCCTTTCACTTTCAGGTCCCACTGCTCTAATCCCAGGCGGACCCCAGGAAGAAGACCCAGAAAGACCAAAGATTCCCCAAAGGAGGTGCTTCTGCCCGACCTTCTCTCTGAGTTGCCTCTTCTCCATCTCTGCTGGGACCCCCAGGTTGAGCAGTAACTAAGCCCTAACCCGAATGGACTGAGTGTGGACCTGGGGACTGGGTAGCCACAGAAGTGAAGGCCCATATTCCTAAGGTGGTAGGGATCTCAGGGAGAGAAAGGGACAGCTGACGCCACCTGCAGGAGCCAGCAGGGCTCAGAGGAGCAGGGGGTGTTGGGGAGGGAGACCTAAAGCTTGTAGGAAACAGACCAGGGAAACAACCTCTGCTGGACAATTTGCAAACTCAGTTCAGTTCAGGGAGCCATTGAAGAGTGAGATCACCTGGTTCAAATCCCGGCTCCATCCCTTAAAAACCACTGTCCTCGGGCACGTCACTTGTCATGCCCCACAGGGAGGCTGTGAGGAAGCATTGAGACAGACCATGTGCTCCGCCACGTGCTCAGTAAGCAGGAGCTTGCAGTACCACTATCCCACGCGCTCACTTTGCACCCCACCAGCTTCCAGGCACCAAGTACAGATACTATAAGGACTCAGTCTATGACCTGAAAGAGTTCCAGGTCTGTTCAGGGAGACAGACCCTAAAGGAACGCGTTGCAACACGGCATGGAAAGTGCAGTGATGCAGACATGCAGAGAGGAACACTTCTTGGCACAGGTGACTCTTAGCTGGCTGTCAGTCTACCAAAGCTTTTACCACAACCTGACAAGACAGATATTATTCCCATTTTACAGACAAGAAAACACAAAGAAGTCAAGTTCAGGGGGAAGGGAAGAACTTAGGGGAAACCAGATCCACGCAGAAGACAGAAGTGAAGGAGTGAGAAAGATGAAGGCTAGAGGTGAGGGAGGAGAGGACATTGAGAAACACTGCTGCTCCCTGAGCAGATCAAAGCGGGAGGCCTCGGATCAGATGACTTGAGGTGTTAACATTCAGATTCCTGGGCCTTACCCCAGATCTGCTGAACCGCATTTCCAGCGGGAGGGCCCAGCAATCCATATATTTAGCAAGCCTGTGTAGCATCAGGGCTGTAGCCTCTCCCATGCACCAGGTCGGTGAATTGGTACAGAGAGGGATGGTGATGGGTTTGGGGACTTCTCTGCAGATCCCAACAGTAGATGCATACCCCAAAGGAGTCCAACCGGAGGAGCCGCACACCAGCCAACCCAGCTGTCTGCGAGATGCACCAGGGGAGGACGGATTGGCTGGACTCCCCAGGCCACGGCAACACAGGCATCTTCCTCCCTTTTTGGAAAAGATGAGAGAAGATCCCAGGAGCCTCAGGACCCCCCAGAGCGTGTGGAAACCGGAGGGGGAAGAGCTGCAACAAGACAAGGAGATGGGAGCCCCAAGGATGGGGATCAGCCTGGAGCATTCAACAGCCATCGTCGAGGGTCTGGGGGAGGGAGCCAAGTGTACTCAGAGGAAGGTGGTAGGGACAGAGGGTGAGGACAGAGGGTTTCTGCTGAGTGCAGAGGGTCAGAGAAAAACAAAGGGGAGTCACGAAGGGGAAGCAGAGTGGGGTCACGTCCAGAGGCTGTGGGTCTCCAGCCCTAGAGAGACAATAGAGGATGCAATGTCAGGGAGCATGCGGGAGTGGGAGGTGCCCAGCATTCCGGGGGAGCCCCGGGTCCTTCAGGGCCTGGGAACAAAGGAAGGCTCCATCACAGAGAAGCCACAAGAGCAAACAGGAATGACTGGTGTGACCAGGAGGGAGGAGCAAGCAGAGGTGGCCCTGCAGGATGCGGTCAAGGTGAGAGCAGTTGAGTTCTGTACCTGTCTGTTCTCCCCTCTCTCAACTGGCCCACAGACAGGCATCTTCTGGTATCCTGGGGACCATTCCAACTCACAGATTAATATTTATTAGCCAGCACAGGATTATTATTTGAGGATATCTTTTGAAAGCTCTGCATTCCTCAGTTTACCACAGTCCCCACCTCTCCTTATTGCCTCACACCAGGCCCACTTTATTCATCAATACTACCTGCTGAGCCCTTGTATGCACTTGAGTTTGAGTTCCCTTCCCAATAGTTCTTCGGGGAAGTTACTCATTCTCAGTTTCCATAGCCCTTGCTATTAGCAGGTTCTCCCCAATATCTGAGTGCTACTGTTGCAGATCCCACCTAGTTGTTCTGTTGTAGATACTTCTCCTGGAGGTCACCCAGGATTGTTTTCAAGCCTTCTTCAGCCTCCTCCCTAGCCAGAGTCTTCATGTCCGTGAGCTTTGTAACTTCTATCCTTCAATAAAAGAAGAAATGGTGGATCCAGGCTCATACAGGGGCAGAGCCAGGCATCACATATCCCAGCACTGTCCCTGGTCCTGGCCTGAAGTCTCATGGGAATGTTTGTCAGGTCAGTCCCTGGACTGGGGTCTCTGCCCTCCTTCAGCTTTCCTTTCCATTCCTTCTCCCCTTTCCTCCCTCAGAGCCTCAGACATAAGCTCCAGAAGACCAAGGAGCAGGCCCAGCACCAGGAACAGCTGCTAAAGGAGCAGGAGGGGGAGCTGAAGGCACTGCAGGAGCAGCTCAACAGGTAACCTTGGCAACCATGAGCACACAGGGGCCTGAGAGTAGGGTGGCTGGAGGGACAGGAAGCGCTCCCTGACTCCTGCTGGCATTCAAGGTCGGCAAGCGTCTTCTGAGCACCTCCTGTACACCAGGCCCTGAGCAGGGCACCCCTTGAGGATGCTGAGGCATGCAGGCCATTGTTCCTGCTCTCAAGGGCTCCCACCGTCCCTTCCCATCCCTTCCCTCCCCCTTGCAGCCCCCTCCTTCACTGGCCTCTCCAGTAACTCCCAGGAGAGATCTATGCCTTCTGTCCTTCCCTTCCCTCCCACACTCATCTTTGCCCCTTTCTGCTGCCTCTTCTGAGCCGCTCCTTTCTGTTTGCAGTCCACTCTCCCTGTCCCACCACACTCCTGCCCTGCTATCTCTTTCAGTTTCCTTCCGCTCCTCTGTCTGTCTCTCATTTTCCTGTTCCTGGTTGCACAATCTCTCTTTCACTTTCTTGATAATCATAATCATAGTTATTTACTGAGCACTTACAACATCCCTGGCACTGTTCTAGGTGCTTCCTTAGATAGGTTCTCTAAGAACCCCCATTTTATAGATGAGGAAACTAAGGCTCAAAGATGCTACACAATTCACCCAACATCTCAGTAGAAGAGCTGAGATCCAAACCCTCGCAGCTTACTCTGAAACCAGTGGGTCGAAACATTACCCCTCAGCCAATATTTCGAGTGTCTGTATTTCAATCTCTTTGTCTCTCCCCCTGAGCCTCTCTCACCAGCATCTCTCACCATGAGCATATTCATCTTCCCATCATCACTTTAACCTCAAGAGCACACTGTTTTGTCTACATTTCCTCCCCAGTCTCTCAGTGCCTCAGTTTCTCTTTCATAATTTATTTTTAATATATCTCCACCATGCCAAGATCTTCTTTGGTTTGATTCAGTCTCATTGTGTCTCTGCCCCTTGGTGTCTGTGCAACTCAGTCTGCCTGTCTGCCTCTGTCTCTCCTACATGGCTGACCCCTGCCCCGGGGCCCAGAGGGCACCAGGCCAACCCCCAACAAAGCCTGATTAGCTGTGATTCAGACTGAATCATAGGACAGTCTACTGACTGTCTGCTTAACAGGCTGGGAGAGGCCAGGGGTCCAGAAACCAACCCTTAAAAGCCCCCTGGTCTCCTCCCCCTGGACACTCAGCTGACCCCAGCAGTGTGGTCAGCAAAGGTTCCCATGATTCAGGCCCGAAGTGAATGCAGGGACCTCACCCCCACCCCCAAGGACTTTCTCTAGGGATCAAGACAGGCTGGAGGGAGCAGCTGGGAGGCTCCAGGGAGATACCCAGCCCCACCCTACCCCCTGCACCTGGAGGCCCCCGTCTCACAGATTGCCATCCTGCCACCTGTCATCCTGTCCATCGCTCAGTCATTCCACAAATACTCAGAAAGCCCACCCTGTGCTAGGGTTGTTCTATGTGCCAGAAATCATCTCGTGAGCAAAACAGACAAGATTCCCACCCTTGTGGAGAGTGCACTCTAGTAGGGGGGACAGTCAATAATGTGATGAGCAAGTAAAATACATCGAATGTCAGATTGTGATAAGTTCTGAGGAGAAAAACTAAAGCAGGGAAAGAGAACAGGAAGTGGCAGGGGGTGATGTTATATAGGGTAGCATGGTCAGGGAAGCCCCTGAAAAGGTGATGTTTGAGTAAAGACCTGAAGGGAGCGAGGCACGAGCCATTTGGAGGCGTGGTCTAAGAATGTTCCGGGGGCAGAGGGGGGGAGGGGGACAGCAAGAGAAAGCCCTGAGGGGAGTGGGAATAGGTATGGCAGGTTCTAGGAACATCCGGGAGGCCGTTCTGTCCCCCGTGGAGTGAAGGAAGGAGAGGAGGTAGAAAACAGTCAAGAGGGTAATGGGAACCAGGTCACGGAGACCCTAGGAGGTCATCAAAAGGAGATGAGAACCATTGAGAGTTCTGAGCAGAGAAGGGACATGACGTGACTGTTTGTTTTAACGTTTAAAATGTTTGCTTTTTTAAACATTTCAATGGTTAATAGTGTATTCACAAAGTTGTGCATCGATCACCACAATCAATTTTAGAACATTTCATCACCCCAGAGAAAAACCCTGTACCTGTTAGCAGTTACTGCCCATTTCCTCCCAACTTCCCCAGCGTAGGAAACCCCTAGTCTGCTTTCTGTCTCTAGATGTGCCTATCCTGGACTGACCTTTGTTTTCAAGGGCTCGCGCCCGCTGCTCTGTAAAACTAGTCTGTGGGGAAGCAAAGGTGGAAGCAGGGAGACCAATGAGGTAGCTACCCCACCACGCAGGGGAAGGGGATGGTCCCTCAGACTGCCCTGGAGGCATGGAGGTGCAGAGAAGCTGATCCCTCTGGACCAACTGTGAGTTCGGGCTTCCTGAGAAATTGGATATGGGGTCTGAGAGAAAGACAGAAGTCAAGAATGACCCCGAGTTTTCCGGCCTGGAAAGCTCGAGTCACCACTAACCCTCTGCTGTGGCAGAGCAGGTTTGTGGGAAATGCTCAGGAGTTGAGTTTTGAGCATGTTAAGTCTGAGACACCTGTTAGACACTCAAGAGCAGCCACTGGGCAGGCAGTTGGGTGTGGAGTTCAGGAGAGAGGCATGGGCGGGGGGCCTACTGGGGAGTCCCTGAAATGCTGATGGTGAGTCACAAGCTCTTAAGGCTGGGAGAGTGTACTCCCAGCGTCAGGGAGCTTAGCACCTGGCTCTTGGGAAAAGGGGCCATGGGCATCCAACTGGTGACAGGTATCTCACCACCAGCAAACAGAAGTGCCACGGGGCCCATAGTCAGTCAACAATATTTATTGTGCCTCTACTACGCCATGGGGGGCCAGGGGAGGGGGGGTGGACAGCAGTGCACGGAACAGGCAATGTCTGCTCTCACAGACCTGGAAGATAGACAATAGATCAACAAATGGAAATATTGGTATCAGGTAGTCATAAGCCCCGGAGAAAAAATCAATCCAGGAAAGGGGAGAGAGAGTGACACAGGAGAGTCTTCTAGATTTAGAATCAGGGAAGCCCTCTCTGAGGAGGTGACATTTGAGCAGAAACCCAACCAGGCAGATATCTCGGAAGAGTGGTCCAGGCAGAGAACCGACAGATGCAAAGGCCCAGGAGAAGTGCTCTTGAGTACAAGCCTGCCATGTGGCTGCAGCAAAGGGAGAGCAGTCTAAGCAGGAGCTCCCATGGTCTGACTCAGGTTTTAAAAGATCACTCTGGTTGTGCTATGGAGAATAGACTGAGAGAGGGCAGAGGTACAGAGCCCCAGGCTGGATGCATAGGTAGGACACAGCAACCATTCATTCCACAGGGCCCAGAGCAGATCAGCCCCGGCTGGGAAAATACACTTGGAACTGAGCTTTGGAGACTGCCAACACCCACTTGCCAGCTTTCTGGCTGTGGGGTTCTGGGAAAACAGCCTTCCCTCTCTGACCGGAGGGCCCTGATTTGCAAAAGGAGGTGGTTGGATCTCTAAAGTTCCTCCTTCCACCTCAGATGCTCTGTGAGACCTTCTTCCCATGCAGATGGGTTTCCTCTGCCCTCTGGGTAATACATCAGTACAAAAGTGATTAGGACAGGTACACATGGAAGAGGTCCTCAGATGGGGAACTGGGAGAAGTCAGCCCCACCCCCGCTCTCCTTGGGTGGCAGCACTGAGCTCCTTTGAGGCACGCCAGGTGCTGTGATAATCCATTCCTTGCTCCCAGCTGCTGCCCTCTCAGCACTGGTGCCACAAACCACTGGTGGTCAGAACCCAATATGGATGCAAGTGTGGGAAGGCAAAAAGAGATGACCGCTGTACAAGCCTGCATCCAGGTCTCTGCTCCCTCCACGTATCAAACTGTGTGAGCCTGGGCAAGAGTTACTCCCTCCCTGAAGCTCCATTTTCTTTCCTATAAAATCATTATAGTTCCTGTCCCCATAAATTGGTGAAAATTAAATGAAACGAGACTATTAAAGCACTCAGCTAAGTGCCTGTCACATAGTAGGTGCTCCATAGACTTTAATTCCTTCCGTGTCCCCTCCTACACGAAGAGTGTCTGTCACCCCCCTACTTAAAATACCTCATTGGCTTCTCCTTATTTGCACTGAGATTGAAGTCTACTTCTCCTGGGGCCACTGCTCAGGCCCTGCCTGCCTCCCACCCCATCTCCTGCCTCTCCCACCCGGGCCATTCATGGTAGTCTAACTTCACTAGCTTTCTTTCAGTTCCTCGAATAAGCCAAGTTCTTTCCAACTTGCAGACCTTGGCATGTGCTCTTCTCTGGCTGTACATGGCTGACTTCTCATCTTTTAGATCTGCTTCAATGTCACCTTGTCTAAGAAGCCTTCCTGAGCGCCCTCTCAGGTCTCCGTCTCAGCTCCTCATTTATCGCTGTCACATACTGAGCTTAATTATTTTATTGGTCTATCGCTACATTTTATTGAGGGGTTTTTTCAATTCTTTTTTTTTATTAGTTCCAGGTGCACAAGACAAAGTGCTACTTAGACATTTATCATTTATATCCCTCACACTGTGTGAAGCCTCCTCCCCCATCCACATTTTATTGTTTTGACCAGTGCCCCAAACACACTATAAGTTCCACCAGGAGCCATAGGCATTGCTCCATTTGTTGCACACAGTAGGTGCTTAATAAATATTTCCTCCCACCACAAAGCATAGTGATCACCTTAAGGCCTGTACTGGCCACACCAGAGGCCTTGGGATCACTGGGCAAGTAAACTGGTCCAGAAAGATGAAATCAGCAGCTGAGAAACGAGGAGGATGAAGGCTGGAACGGTCATTAGAAGTCAAAACATGGCCCTGACCCAATGCCTCAGCACAAAAACACTCTTTCTTAAGGCTGGCCTTTTGGGAATTCCAGTGGCTATCTGTTGTTGGTTTGATGTCATGGCCCACCCAGTTTTCTTCCCTACAGCATGCTACATGGCAGCGTTTTAAAAATTAATAATTCAACTCATTGTCAAGCCTCTCACAAGCTTCTTCCTTCCCCTAAACACACGCAAGGCCAGGATCCTGAGCATGCACATGCGCACACATCCAGAGGTCACGGGACAGGCATCACCATCGCAACACCCTCCCGTCGGAGCGAAGGAGTGAGAGGCTGGGACCTTTTCATTTCCAGTCCAGTAGACATCTTGGAGCCTTGTAGGCAGCCACTAAAGACCAAAAGAAGGGGCAAGAATAGAGCTGAGGAGATTCCAAGGCCAAAACTGAAACAGCCATTTAAGAAAGCCATATGCTTAATGTTACTTTTTCGTCATTGAAAAGACAATGTAACATAATTTTTCAAAATATTTTAAAGCCAAACAATTAGCCCATATCCTCCGCCATTTACCCGCCTTCCCCAAGCGCCACAGTGGTTTTCATGGGCACAGCCCGTCCAGCCTGGGTTCCCAGACACCCGCCTTCCCCCAGACAGCTGCCACGATTGTGAGCGTGCCTTTCAAGAAATTTATGTTCTAAAATGGAAATATTTTTTAAAAGAAAAAGAAAGAAAACAAATGGAAGTGTTGGTTCGTCTCCTCTAAAGGAATACACAAGACTAGGCCCTGTTTTCATTTCTCCGAACAGTTACTGAGGGATCAGCCAATAAGGGTCGGTGCACACAGTGCTATTTTGTGTGTGGGGTTGTGTGTGTGTGTGTGTGGGGGTGTTGTGTGTTGTGTTGAGAGTGTCTGTAGTGCGTGTGGTGTGTGTGGTGTTTTGTCAGTATATGTGGTAGGTAGTGCATGTGGTGTGATGTGTATAATATGTGTGTGTGGGTATATGTGTTGGGTGGTATGTAGTGTGTGGTGTGTTGTGTGTGTTGTGTGTGTGGCATGTGTCTGATGGGTGTGTGGTGTATATGGTGTCTTGTGAGTGTGTGTGTGGCATGTAGTGTGTACGATGGGCTTTGAATGTGTGTGTGGTGTATGTGCTGTATTGTGAGTGTATTTGGTGTATGGCATGTGTGTATGTATAGTGTGGTATGTGTGTGTAGAGTGTGCTGTGTGTGTTGTATGTGTTGCGTTGTGAATGTGTGTGTAGTGTGTGGGGCATGTGTGGTATGTTTGTGTGTGTGTGTGTGTGTGTGTGTGTGTAGCTTGTGGGGGGTGTGTGTGTGTGTGTGTGTGTGTGTGTGTACGTGTGTACGTGTATACTTCAGCTTCAGGGGACACCATCAGCTTCCCCTAAGGGCCCCTTGTCAGGCAGAAACCCAGCCTAGCTCAGTCAAATGCTGAGCCTTTTTTCCTCTCTTCCTTCTGTGCCCAGGTGTCAGGAAGAGAGGGCCCAGCTGCAGGCAGAGCTGGAGCAGAAGCAACAGGATACTGAAAGGAGGGACGCCATGTATGAGAAGGAGCTTGGAGGGCAGCGGGACCTGGTCCATGCCATGAAGAGGAGGGTGCTGGAGCTGATTCAGTAAGGGTGGGGACAACAGGGCCGGAGTGCAGAAGGGGGGTGGTGTGGGATGTCAGGCTGGGGAATGAACATTCTGCTCCACTAACAACTAGCACGCAGGTTCCAGGACCTTTTGGACATATTAACTCTATTTCTTCTTTTAGCCACCCCCTGCCATTATCCCCATTTGACAAACGAGGAAACTGAGGGTCAGAGCGGCTGACTTGGCCACCAAGGACACACAGCATATAAATTGCATAAAGCTCTCTGACTCTAAGGCATGCCCCCACCCAACCCACGCCCACATACACACATACCTACCAAGCTTAAGAGAAGGGAAAGGAGCTCATGCTTGAGAAGGAACTGGGAGAAGCGGGAGGTTAACCAAGAGGTAATCGCAGGTACTACACTTGCCTGCCTAGTAGACTTCCCCAGACCAGGGGGTCTCTGGGCCCATCCTGAGCCAGCTGTCCTAGGTTCCAGAGGCCGGCCGAGCTCACAAAGCTCACTGAAGGGTGGAGGAGATGTGGGAAGCCTGGTTTCTGCTCTTCAGTTTAGTGGGGACATAATTCACAGATATGTGTTATCCTTTACACAATTCAAGAAGTAAGAGACCACTGGACTCAGGTTCCATTAGAATTGGAAGGTTGCTGTGGGATCATCTAAGAGTAAATCCTCTTGCACAAAATCCAAGTGATATTAAAGATGAGAAAAGAGAGAGATCAACCTGAGAAGAACACACAAAAAATTTAAGGAATGATCTCCTCCAAGAAATTGTTAACTGGGAGGAAGGGAGATATAAAAAAAATTAGCTATATATCTTACAAAAGAATTTAAGGTAGCTAACAATTATATATATACATATATATATATGGAGAGAGAGAGACAGAGAGAGAGAGAGAGAGAGACAGAGAGAGAGACAGAGAGACAGAAAGAGAGACAGAGAGATAACATGTATAATATATATATATGATTATTAAAGAAAAATAGAAGATTTTATGGAAGACAAAAAATATATACCCTGAAGAGTTAGGACTAGGGTTAAAACTTAGCTGTGAGCATCGTGGCAGCAGGATCAAAAAAGGAAACACAGAAAGTTGCCTAAATTTCACTGTCCATTCAAAGGAAATATACCAGTTCATCAGGAGAGACAAGTGTTTTTCTTAGAGCTGACGAAATTCATTCCAAGGTCTCAAACTATATAATATAATATCCCTTGCAAAGCATATCGGAAGATACGGCCCTACGCAAAAAATGAAAGAAAAAAAAAGCCACAGAGGTTGATTTCTGCATCAAGATGGTAGACTGACCACAAATCATTTATTCTCCATTCTGAGATCTGACTAAAATTATTTTTAAAGAATAAAACTTACAACAGAGAGAAAGGTGGAGGAGCCAACCACAGATGAGAGGTATCAGCTAATTTGCAGAAACCAGAAAATGGATAGAGAAGTGGATACTGGATTGAGCCCGAGTTAGAACTTCAGGGCTCAGAGATGCCAGGAACAAAGATGGCAAATGTGAGATTAGGAGCAGAAATCACGACAATCAACTGATAAAGTCAGTAGAAAGTACAGTGTACACCCCCAGCTTTCTGCTTGCCTCCCCCACTGCAGAACATCCAACAGTGAGGGGCTTATCTCCCAGGCAAAGAATTAAAAGGTCCTTATGTAGAGATATATAGATGTTCCAAATAAAAGAGCAGTGCATCCCAGCATTTGAGAGTCTGGTGTGGCAGATAGCTAGCTCCCTGCCTAATCACTCTTAAAGGGAAGCCACGAGTCAAACACCCTGTGCGCTACTTGGAGCTCCAGCAGCTTTTATCACCTCTTTCTTAAACACGAAATGGCCACCAAGGATCCCCACACATTTGAGGAGAGTCTAGAACGTGAAGGGGAGAGACAAAGATAAAAAAAAGAAAGGAAGCTCCATCTCCCATGAAACAAGATGTTGTAAAAAGCAACTGTCGAAAGATAAACATTCTTGGAAATTAAAAATATCGCTGAAAAAATTTTAAATTAACTAGGATTGGTAAAGAATGATGAAGTAATCTCTCAGAAAGTAGAATAAAAAGCACAGAGAGATGGAAGGCATAATTAGAGACATAAAGAATCAATCCAGGAGTCCCAGTATCTTCTTCAACTGACAGGAATTCCAAAAAAGGACAGAATAAAATGGAAAAGATTATCAGATAAAAATATGAGAAACTATCCCAGCTCTGATGGACACAGATCTTCAGATTTTTAGATTTCAGTGAATGACCAGCACAATAAGTGAAAAGGGGAAAAACCTTACATCTGGATACATCATTGTGAAATTTCTAGAACAAGGAAACTATCCTAAATGGTCACTTACAAAAGAAGTAGAACCCAACAAATGCTAAGAATCAATGATGTAATACTTTCAAGTTCTGGGGAAAGCTGAGTTTTGCCCTAGAATTCTATGGCCAGCCAAACTATGAAGCAAGTGGGGAAGGTGATGGAGGAAAGACATTTTTTTCAGACGGACAGGTTACAGAAAATTTACCTCCCACACAGCCTTTCTTAAGAAGTTAATTAAGGATGTGTCTCAGAAAAACAAGGAAGTTAAGCCAAAAAAAGGAGAAGATGTGGAATTCAGGAAACAGTAGCTCTAGCCCAAGGAAGACGTGGGAATTCCCAGGATGCCAAGTGGGGGGCAAGGTCAGGAAGCAATGAGTTCAGGCTGTAACAGAAGTATTGAGGGCTCAGGAGGAACATCTCTGGGGAGAAAGAGAATCGATAAAACACCTGATATGATGAAGAATTGGGGTGGGGGGGTAAGCAGGCTATGTTAAAGTTAAGTCATGCAAGGAACAAAGGAAGGCCATTAGACCGTCTTAGAAAAACAAAAAATTTCCAAGAAGGGAAACACAGTTCTGCTTGAAGCAATATGCTTATATATTGTCTAATAATGTAAATACTATTCATTGATTTTTTTCAATGTTAGAATCAACCTAAAGGCCAAGCACAGAAAACAATTACAATTAATGAACAAACATCAGTGCTACCACCTGAATAACACTAAGTACATAACACAGTCCAATAGAATTTTCTGTGAAGATGGAAATGTTCTATATTTGTCCTGTCCAGTATGGTAGCTACTTGTCAGATGTAGCAATTGAGTACTTCAAATGTGACTGGTGCAACTGAGGGACGGAAGTTTTCACTTTATTTAACTTTAATTAAGTTACGTACACATTGAAATGGCCGCATATGGCTAGTGGCTACCCTATTGGGCGCTGCAGGAATCTATGACAAGGTAGGAGGTAGGGGAAGGAGAAGAGGTGAAGAGAAGGGAGGCTGGCGTCATCATGTTACAGAATGGCAGACATAAGACTCTACCTGTAGTTAATAGAATGAATGAGAAATAAATGTGTGAATATATTCTGTAAAAGTCCAGTAGTTACCAATAGAGGAACCAAAAATAGGGATAAAACTACATCAGGAGGAGGGAAAAGGACCTTGTGGAAATGGTCATAAATGACATAACTCCTTTGACATCAAGGCAAGGAGCTCCATAGACGATGTTCTCTATTGATAAATCAAGGAGAGAATATGAGCGTGTTACTTAAATATAGAAGTACTCTCAGGAGAAAAAGCTAAAACACGTAAGAAGTGATTTGCCACTGAGAACGGGAAGGAAGGAGTGGGAAGGGTGTCTATTGCCTTCTGATATAGGTCCTTCTATACTGTTCGGTTTTTAAATCATGGGTATGTATCATTTTGATAACAATTTAAAACAACCCACCTCCCTAAACATCCTTTAAAAAACACAGTGAAGATAGTTGTGTAGGGGCATAAACATACATAACTCCAAGGCAGTTTGTGCTGAGTGCCAAATGAGAGATAATACGCATTGTAATAGGCGTCTGGAGCAAAAAAACCCAGGGGGCCTCTCCCATCAGGGAGCGCTCCTTAGAGTAGGTAAGAGATGAGCATGTTCTTAAATAGTAGGTCAAGATTATGCTGGGCAAGTGGGACCTGGGTGTCACCATCCATCTTCTCAGAAAAACTGGACACTCACTGAACTCTCTTATGTGTGTGTGTCTCTCTCACTGTCTCTTCATTTCTCTCTTTCTCCATCATGCTCTCTCTCTCTCCCCCACACACACCTTCTGTGTGTCTGTGTGTGTGTGTGTGTGTGTGTGTGTGTGTGTGTGTGTGTCTCCACCTCCATGCTCCCATTAGAGAGAAGGATAACCTGTGGCAGAAGGTCCAGCATCTCTCTTCCGTGGCCCCTGGATGCTGTGTCAGCTGTAACAAGCTCTTTGGCCGGCTGTCTCGGCGTTACCCATGCAGGTAATTGGTAGGACACAGAATCCTTCCTCTGGGACAACCCAGTTTCCACCAGCCCATAGCCCTCTGCTCACTCCAGGGAAGGGAGGGACACAGAAACTGGGCATTTATGAAAGGCCACTTAAAGCTGGCCACTCATGTTACCCAGCGCTTAGCAGAGACATGAATAAGAGCAGTGAAGAGTGATCAGACAGGACTGGTGTCTGAAGATGGGATGGTGTAACCCTTTTTAGAATAAACTGATTCATGGGCTTCTCATCTGGGAAGAGATTTCCTGTACAGAGGAAGATGCTCCCCTCATCTTCCTCTGAGAACATGGTGGCAGGACAAGCAGTAGGAGAGAGGAAAGTGGGCCATCAGGAGAACCTGCCATTTGGACTTAAGGAGCCTGGAGGGGTGGGGCATCGGGACAACCTTTAGGAAAGTGAGGCCTCCTGAGACAGACCCAGAGCCATTCTGCTGGGAGATGAGAAACAGACAAATGGAGTAGAAGTTCGAACCCCATGACCCTCTGTCCTGTACACACCCATGTGCACTCCCCACTCTTTCAACCTCTGCTCCAGGCTCTGTGGAGGCTTGGTCTGCCATGCCTGCTCTGTGGATTATAAGAAGCGAGAGCGCTGCTGCCCACTCTGTGCCCAGAAAAGAGAAGCCCAGTGCATCTGACCAAGTCCCACCAAGACTGGCTAGCCCACCCCACCCTTCCCTCGGCCCTTCCCAGACCTCTGGTCTGACCAGTCCTACCTTCGAGAACTCGGTGACTTAAGGTGGACAGCACTTGTATGGCCAGACTGTGGTGTGGAGAGTCCACGGACCTAGGCTGGCAGTCAGGAGACAGGTGTGAGCCTTCATGTACAACTGAAGAGCTGGTCGGCTTTGGCAAAGCCCTCAGCTCCTCAGTCTGTTTCTGTAACATGAGGGAGTCGGGTGCCATCCACTCTAAAGTCCCTTCAGGCTCAAAAAGTCCTTGACCCAAAATAAGGTCCAGCGGTCCTGACATTTCTCCTCCATACTCCCTCCTCACCCAGCCCCCACTTCAAGACACTGCACAGATAGCAGCATCCTCAGGTGCTTCCTGCCTGGAGTCTGTTTCAGGGTCAGTTTTTGTTGTTTTTCAACAGCTTTCTCAAGGTACTATTAACACATAATACAATTCACATAAATTGTACAATGTGATGAGTTTTGACTTTAATTTACATCCATGAAACTATCACCATATTCCAAATAATGAACAAACCCATCCATCAGCCCCAGAGTGTCCTCGTGCCCTTTGTAATCTCTCCCTCCCCCTCCCCTGTCCTCATCCCCAGGCAATGACTTGCCTGCTTTCTGTCATTAGAGACAAGTTTGCATTTTCTAGAGTGTTACATAAATGGAATCATACTATATGCACTCTTTATTGTCTGCCTTCTTTCATTCAGCATATTTATTAATATTTTGAGATTCATCCATGTTGTTGTATATATCCATAGTTCCTTTTCACTGTTGAGTAATATTCCACTGCATGGATATACCACAACTTGTTCACACATTCACCTGTTGCCAGACATTTGGGTTGTTTCTAATTTGAGGCTGTTACATATAAGTTTGCTATAACCCTCTGTGTACAAATCCTTGTGTAGACATATGCCTGTATTTCTCTTCGGTTAATACCTACAATGAAATAGCCAGGTCATATGGCAGGTGTGTGTTTAAGAAACTGCTGAGTTATTTCCCAAAGAGGTTGTATGTTGTACCCTCCTGCCAGCAGCGTGTGGGAGCCCCAGTTGCTCCCCAGCACATCGGGGTTTGGTGGGCAGGAGAGGAGGTAGGGACATGGGACTTGGGCCTCTTTGTCCTTCCCTTCCAACCACTGTGGTGAATTGATCGGTCCCAGGTTGTGAACACCTGGAGGGAGGGGCTGAGCCTAAGTGACTCTGTTTAGTGCTGACTCAGCTAGACTTTAATCAAGACAGTTGAAATGGACTCACGTAGTTCCATGGTACAAGATTATATCCTCTGATGGCCCAAGAAGTCTTTTGCAAATTGCATGTTACTGACTGGGCACTCAACTGTGGTGTTTCTGAGAATACTGTTTCTGAAGAAGTGTGTGGGCCCCTCTCTATGACAAGGCAGTTAGCCTACCTGGGCTCCAAGACAGGCATGCCTATCGTCCCCGGGCCTCACACAGATGACCAGAGCGTCTGCAGAAGTTGAGCAACCCTGTGGCTCCGACCGGAGCCTGGAGACCGCCTCTTGGGGTCAGGGCCGCCCAGAGTTGCATCTCATTACCATCACATGGAGCAAGAATTTTGCAACACCAGTTCCTGCCCTGGAGAGCCAGTGAGAACTTCTCCTTAGAAAAGTCAGCAACAAGGTGGGGGCGGGGGCGGGGCAGCAGGGAATGGAAGGAGGGGGTGCAGAGCTGGGGCTCCCAGAGCAATCAGGGCAAAAGAATCATCCCTACCCTAAAGGGCAGCAGTCCCTTCCTGGAGGTCAGACTTGCTCAGATACCTTTATTAGGGCAGGGTTCTTATTACAGCAGAAAACGTCTTATTCTAGTCGGAACTCCAGCGTGGAGTTAAGAAATCCCTGATGCACTGATGGGGGAGAGGGGCCTAAGAAGTGTCTTTTCAAAGCAGAAGCAAGATGCTCCTGGACAAGAACTCATAAGAAGGAAATCAGGGGCCAAGAATGGAAGAGCTTGGCCTTCTCCCCCTATTTGGGAGGGATGGAAGGGCATTGCTAGGGACCAGCCTCTAGCTCAATGCTACTCCCCAAAGTGCCCCTACCAAGTCCAATAGAGAGCATAAGACTTCCACAAAGACATTGGAAACACTCCTTAGACCCAGGGACCCTCTAGCAGAAGGTTTCCCAAGGGTCACCATAGACTTCCCCACAGCATGGCACTGCGAGAGTGCCAGAGCTTCAGCAGTGACTCCAGGGCACATATCTAGCACAGCAGTACCCATAGAAGTACATGAGAGATGCCCCCAAATTCCTGGGGAGCACGTCACAAAGAGATGAAGCACACGGGTCTGAGCCAGTGAAATCTGGGTTATTGCTCTTGATGTGACTTCATTGAGCTTACAGACTGGGGGCACCCTGGGAGAGTTGGGCCACATAATTATTTCTTTAATTAGATGTCATTTGAATGCTCCAATGTCCACCAGTTTCCCCACTTTGTCAACTCATTCAGTGCTCAAAAAAATTATATTAAACACTTAAGATATACCAAACACCGATTGGTCTGGTGATACAGAGGTTACACACACACACACACACACACACACACACACACACACGATGCCTGCTTTTATGAACTTCACAAGTAGGAAGAGGAAGCAGCCAAACAAGTCATGATAGAGTAAGCCCAGGGGTGCAGAGAGTACGGATGGCAGTCCCTGGAGCTGACCACTGGGCTGAATTTAAAAGGAAAGGGGGTAGTTGGCCAGACCCAGAGGGTAAGAAAGAGTGCACCAGGGGAAAGGGAAATGCACGTCAGGCCCTGAGGAGGAACCAGGACAGCTCCTTGGGGGAAGTACACATGGCTCCCTGTGACTGAAGTTATGGGTTCAAGGGGGAGTGGCCTGAAATGAGACTGGAGAAGAACAGGGGATGGGAGGGGGTCAGACACAGGGGCACCAGGTACATGAATTAGGGTTTTGACTCTGCCTAAAGAGTAACGGGGTCCTTGCAAGAGGAAAAAAGTGTGATCATATTCACACGTTAGGGAGATTGTTCTGGTAGCAGAGTGGAGGATGAATTGAGCGGGGAAAGACTTGAGGCAGAGAGCCTGTAGGAGAACAGTGGTGGTCGCAGCAGCAACAACGGTGCCAAGCAGCATTCCAAGTGCTTCATACGAGGCCTGACAAGTAAGTTCACGAACTTGTTGCAACGACGTTGCTAACCTTTTTTTGATATCAGAGGGATTATTCATTATGAATTTGTAACAACTGGACAAACAGTTAACCAACTTTACTATATGGAAGTGCTGAAAAGGCTACATGAAAAAGTTAGACGACCTGGACTTTTTGCCAACAATTCATGACTCTCGCATCACGACAATGCACCAGCTCACACAGCACTGTCTGTGAGGGAGTTTTTAGCCAAAAAAAAATAACTGTATTGGAACACCCTCCCTATTCACCTGATCTGGTCCCCAATGACTCCTTTCTTTACCCAAAGATAAAGAAAATATTGAAAGGAAGACATTTGATGACATTCAGGGCATCAAGGGTAATACGATGACAGCTCTGATGGCCATTCCAGAAAAAGTTCCAAAATTGCTTTGAAGGGTGGACTAGGCCCTGGTGTCGGTGCATAGCTTCCCAGGCGGAGTACTTGGAAGGTGACCGTAGTGATATTCAGCAATGAGATACGTATCACTTTTTCTAGGATGAGTTCACTAACTTAATTGTCCAACCGCGTATGTATGAACTCATTTAATCCACATGACAACCCTATGCAATAGGTGTCCTCATTGTCCTCATTTTACAGATGAGGAAGCTGAGACCCAGTGAGATTAAATAACTTGCCAAGGTCTACAACCAGTAAGTGACATGGCAGGGATCCTAACTCAGACAGCCCAGCTCTGGAATCCACAGCTATCACCTGACGATGGCAGTAGCTCAGACGAGAGAGAATGAAGTGTTGCCTGACACTGTCAAGAGCTATATTAATCTTAAAAAAAAAGTAATATTAAGGAGAGAGCCTCTGTAGAGAGGAAGAAAAAGGGAAGTGTGAGGGGCGTGCCTGTTTTCAGATGAATAGATGAGAAGACTCTCTTGAGCAGATGAATAGATGAGAAGACTCTCAGGAGGAGAAGCATGTGTATCAGGGAATTCCAGGAGACCGGTTTTGTACACGTTGAGTTTGCAGCGTCTGTGGAACCTCAGGAGAGATTTCAGAAGGTAAGCGCATGTAAGAGTATGAGCTTAGGAGAGAACTTAGAAGTTGGAAACTTCTAAGGTGTGAGAAACACTGGCGTGTTGGATGGTAGCTGATGCCCAGGAAGGAGCTGGGCTGGCTAGGGAGAGCAGGTAGAGAAGAGAACCAAGGCAGAACCCCTAGAAAAATCTATATTTGAAGAATGAATTGAGAGCTAACGCAACAAACGAGACCAAGAGAAGATCAGGAGAAAGAAGAAAATGAGGTCAGTGGGATTAAACGATGCAGAGATCCACTAAGATAAGACTTGAACAGTAACCATTTCACCATAAATAAAGTTTAAAAACATGCAGCAGGCTAAGAAACAATAGTATGAGTAGAGAGGGTAGCAGGTCCTTTTATAAACTATGATGGGAGAGTAAACTGGCACAGTCTTTTTGAAGGTCAATGTAGTCATCTTTATAAAAATTTAAACGTGCACAGATATGACACAGCAAAATTATACTTAAGCTACAGAAACAGTCATACAAGTTCCCGAAGACCTACATCTAAAGAAGGTCATAGCAAGAACCTAAATATTCATCTATAAATCATGATGCATACACACACCGTTGACCACTATGTCGTTATTGAAAAGAATGAGCTGGACCTACATGTACTGATGTGGGATAGGTCCATGATACTTTATTAAGGTACACAAAATATAACTAGTTAAATATCTTTTACATCAAGGTAAGAAGGAAGGAAACATGTTTGTGCACACATTGGAAAAAGTCTAGGGAGAAAAAAACAAATGTGGGTGAACAGAGAGAGGGATGGAAGGGAATCTTTCAAGTTTTACTTTATATGTTTTGCATCACCAATATTCTCTACAATACACATGCTTATTTTATTTTATTTTATTTTATTTTATTTTATTTTTAAGGAGAGCGCAGCTCACAGTGGCTCATGTGGGGATCGAACCAGCAACCTTGGTGTTATGAGCACCACGCTCTAACCAACTGAGCTAACCGGGAACCCCTGCATGCTTTATTTTTATAATATTAAGACAGTTTTCTTTAAGAAAAGGGTTGATTAGATTTAGTAACCCAGAGGTTACTGGTAACCCTGGCAAAAGCTGTCTCAGCAGAGCGATGGGAAGGAAGCTAGTTGCAGTGGGTTGAGCAGTGAACAAAAGGTGGCAAAGTGGAGACAGCTGCTTTTTCGAGAAGTTTGCTTACGAGCGAGAGGGCACTGTGGAGCAGTAGCTAAAGGGAAACCTAAAACAAAGGAAGGAAGAGAAAGGCGTAAGCAGGTTGAGGGGCTGAGGTAGAAGAAGGTGGTTGAAGGGCAAAAGAGTGGGGAGACAGGAACCTCAAGGATATTCGGAGGCAGTGAGTCCCACAGCCAGGTGCAGGAATTCACCCGAAAGAGGAAAGACCCTTCTCACACTGACCCTAGAAAGCAGGAAGAAAGCACACCAGCAAGTTCAGGCAAGTCTGTCAGATGGGGGTTGGGGTTGCCAGCATCTTCCTTTTAAAAATGCTCAGGGACAGAGATGGACTAGGAAAACCGCCACCTTCAGACTGGCAGGTGCCTCCAGAAGCCATTAGACAAGACAGGAAGGTGTGAAAATCTCCAGCGCTGACACAGAATCATCCAGTGGAGCCTTGGCCTGGAGTCAGAGTCCCAGGACCTGCCTTACTGTTCCTTTCTCTGTGGGAACACCTCCCCTGGTGGGCCTTTCGGATTTCCTCCTTGGCAACCCTGGGTCAGAAGTTTCCCCATAAAACCTGCTTCACTTTTTTCCTGTCCAACAGCCCTGACTGCTACCAAGCCCTGAGTCACGGAGTTATCAGAGGCCACTCCAATAAAAACAGCAGCTGTGGCAGCAACAGCAGATAAGTGAGCTGTTCAGTCTTAGGATTGATGGGGACATATTTCTGATAGAAGGGACTTGGAAACTTCAGTCTGAGTCCCCTGAGAACTGAGATGATGAATTGCAGATCCTTAGAGCTAAAGATAACTAAATCTTCACCTAGATAGCACAATACCAAAGAACTTGCTGCAATAATGGAAATATTCTATATCTGCACTATCCAAAATGGCAGCCTCTAGTCACATGTAGCTATTGAGCCCTTGAAATGTAGCTGATATGACTTAGGAACTAAATTTTTTGTTTTAACTAATTTAAATGTAAGGAGCCACACATGGCTAGTAGCTATCATACTGGACAGCACAGATCTAGAACAATCTTCTCATTTTCCAACGAACCACGTCAAGGCTCAGAGACAAATGACTTGTTCAAGCTCACCCTGATCATTAACTGCAGAATCAGGATTGGAAGCTGGTTCTTTATTCACCCTGCCGTTGACATGCTCAGTGGAAATGAAATCGACCTAGTGAAAATCAAGAAGCAGGCCAGTTGAGAAATGTCACATCTGGGCTCTCCTTTCTACACCTTTTGTACTCAGTTGTCTGGGACAAAGAGGTCAGGTAAAAGAATGTCTTAAAAACTGCTTAAAATCCAGTTCATCTGCGTCACTCTAGGTAAGTTGCTTAACTCCCAGAGTCTTAGTTTCCTCATTCAGAAAGTGCATATTTCATAGGGGTTGTTGTGAAGAGTAAAGGACACAGATGCTGAAGAAGCTTTTCCCGGAAGCTAAACCCTATAGGCACTCAACAGTCCAGCTAGTGTGACTATTGTTATCTAGCTCAGAACGAATTAAGATGTACGTTCAAGTCAGCCTGGACGGCAGACCCACTGCTTTCCGTTGCTTGGGGATGCAGTGGGAGAGACAGCATGCTTGCTATCCGCTGATAAACTATTTCAGTAGTAATGATTGTGACAATAAATGCTAATGTCGTGCTTCCTATGTGTCTTAAGGGCTTTGTGGGTAATCCCTCGTTTCATCCTCAGCACGATATGATGAGCTGGATTCTATCATGGGCCTCATTTGACAGATGAGTAAACTGAGACTCGGAAAGGAAAGGTCGCTCGCCCAGAGTTGCTCAGCTAACAGAATTCTTGACCGCTGCTCTCATCTACCTCTCTCCATGTGTAATGAGCCTCTGTCTGGCCTTAGCACCTGGCCAGGAGTCATTGCATTCTTTTCCAACAAGGGAAAAAGAGAGGGGACAAAGAGTGTTTGCTAAACAGTGAGACTCAGAGGTTCTTTCCTTGGGGTAGTTAACTTAGGTGAGTTCGCGACAAGCTTCGAGCGGTCAGTGGGATGCATGGAGCGAGACGCTAGGGTAAGGAGCGGTGGGAAGGATTGAGGTGAGGGCTTAGCAGGGAGCAGTGAATTTGTGTTCACTTCTCCGCTTGTATGTATCCTTTCGATTGCCATCAATAGCAAATGCGACAGAATATACTCGTAGTGTCACTCAACACTATTTTCAAAAATGTGTTTGGACTTGAGTGGGATTTTAACTTTTACCAGAAGGCTTTCTTTCCTAACTAGATGGTCTTGGTTCCAAATGTCGTAGCTATGGCAGACCCAATCCCAGGGTACAAGCCAAGAAAGAAGGGCAATGTCCTAAGGGGAGCTCATGGTCAAAGCAGATGGTTCCAGAGTGGGATGAAAGACAAAGTGAGTTGGAATTGGGCTCCCATTTGGGGTGGACGTGGAGAAGGAATCTGTGAGACTTTAAGGATTCCTAGGGTGGATGGGGTTGAGACGAGAAGCATTAGGTCCGGGGAGGAAAGCACCAGACTCTCCAGAAGCTTAAGTGACATCCGTGTTGTCTTAGCTGTTCCCCTTTGAGATGTCAAAGATGTTCAAGAAAGGTAGTGCTGGATAGGAGCCACAGCGAAGCCCAGGGCAGCTAAAGTGTGGAGAGAGTCAGACAGGTGAATGAGCCTGGGGCTGCTGAGATTGAGGCAAAGATAAGAGAAACCTGTGTGGTCCTGGGCAAACCACTTCCTTTGTGTGGGCCTCAGTTTCCTCATCTGTGAAACAGAAAGATTGGCTAGAAAACACCAAAGCTCCTTTCCCAGTATGAACCCCACCAGCCCATAAAATCTCTAGTGATCAAAGAGCTGACCTGGGAATTAATTATTCAAGATATCGGGAGCATCCTGCACCCTCGAGGGCTCCACCCCAAAATTGAGTAATCTAATCCACCACTCACTTCCTCTTATGTTCTCACCACTGCTGCCCTTGCAGTCAGACACATCTGATCTCCTGAAGGTGTCCTACAGGTGAAAAGCCCAGAATCCGGGTAAGTCTTGGGAAACCCACCCCTCCCACCATTCAGAATGTCTCTGTTCCCTGTTTCCCTTGACACGAGCCTCCATTTATTCCACGCATCTATCCCCACCCTTGGTGGGCCTCACCCACACCCCTCAATCCCTTCATTTTCTCTCTGTAGACCTCTCTATCCCCAAAGGGAGAGCTTCTGCCCCTCTTCCTTATATATCTCTTCAACAACCACTCAGGGCAATTCATTGCCCTCCCATTTCCCTTCCAGACTCAGCCAGCTCTCCCTGCTTTGGCCAGGATTGGTCCTGAAGACGTACCAGACACTATTGAGTCCCTCCTCCCATATATTAAATGCAAACGTGTATGGATGATACTTGTAGAGAGAAAAAAATACTGGAATTATAGTAAAATGATTTTTCTGTTGTTACCGTGTTTCCCCAAAAATAAGACCGGGTCTTATATTAATTTTTGCTTCAAAAGATGCATTAGGGCTTATGTCCGGGGAATGTCATCCTGAAAAATCTTGCTAGGGCTTATTTTCTGGTTAGGTCTTATTTTGGGGGAAACACGGTATTACAAAGATTGCCTTAAATATTTGGGATCCTGTAAATGTCCTCGTTCTATAGCATTTTCATGAAATAAATTAGAATCGTGCCATCTATAGAGTTTCTGAACTACTACGGTATTAGCCATGAGGGGCTGGCAATCTCACTCGATGAGGGAATCTCCTGCTGGGTCACTGAGAACATGGCTGGGTAGTTACTAGGGGTCAGACAGTTCAAGGGCGTTTCGTTTATCATTCTTGCAAGGGCTGTTTCTTTAATTCTGGGCTTAAGGAATAGCAAAGAAAGCAATGTACAGCACATCAAACAGTGGGAGTGAACTAAACTATATACATGTTGACTTAACGATATCTCAAGAATTTAAAATAATGTATGAGGTGTGATTCTTTTTTTTTTTTTTTTTTTTGGGGTTGTCAAATAATCCTCATAGTTCTTAACTAGCTGGGCATTCCACCCCAATTCCACCCTGTTGATATCATCTATTATGGCATGAGGGTAGCGGCCATTAATGTGGCAGCTCAAGCCTGGGCAGTCCCCAGAATCTCTTTAACGGTTCCAGAGAGTTTTCCAGCTAAAGATCAGTACCACATCTGTCAGGCAATGTTGACGACCTCAGCAAAAGTGATATTTCCACCGTGCTTAATGTTTTTCTGTTTCCTTCTGTCTCTTGGTGGTTCCTCAAGGGCTTTGATTATCAGGGCAGAGGCAAAGCTACCACCTCAATCTGGGCCTGTCTCTTCTGAATGGTCAGTTTCACTGTGACCCTCAAACCCTTCCAATCATCTGTTGCCTTGGTGATGTCACCACCAAACTTTTTTGGAGACAGACCCAGGGGGCTGATCTTGGGGGCCAGGGCAGACGTGGCACGACTTCCCCACCAGTACACCTCTTGTACAGGAGACTTTGATCTCATTGGGTAGAATTTAGGCCGCATGGTAGAGGCGGCTGGTGTCGGATGAACCTGGATTTGGGATGAAGGAAGAAAGTTGCACTTCAGCCTCCTCCAAGAAAGCTCAGAGTGTGATGTTTAAAGAAGCAAGTCTGTAGACTGAAACTAGCATGCAGAGCCATGCACACCTGGTTGGAATTTTGGCTGCAACACTTCTAGGCTCTGTTGACCAGAGGCTGGTTTCTGAGCCCTGCTGTGCCTGTCCTCTCACTAGTAAACAAGGGCTTAATCGCATCTATTTGCAATGATTGAGAGAGAACATGTACGTATGAGGCACAAAGCAGCTCTCAGAGGTGTCGTGTCCTTCCCTTAGTTTTCACCTTTAACTGCTACAACATCCTCTTAGAGACTGGTTAAAAAACAAACAACAGAACATGCAGCGGCTGGAGGTTGTTGCTCTGGCCTGCTTCTCTTTTCTGAGTTCTCTACTTCTGTCCTGACTTGCAGGGGAGGGGAGTTCACCCATACACCTGCAGCCTGGATTATTCGGAAGGAGGGCTTATCTGTGAAACACGCTTGCTTGCCTGCTGCTGCCTCTTCTCATTGGGCAATTTCTGCGGCTGCCCCAGCCCTGCCTGAGCAGAAATGTGGGGTTCTCCTCTCTATGGGCACAAGCTCTCTGCACCCATCAATGATTGCCTCCTCTCTCAAAGGTGGGTCTTCTCTTAGGTCATTTGTTCCCTGAAGAGTATCTCTGATCATCTGCCCCCAGAAGTGACCCACCCTTGACCTCGTAACTTCATTGGACAGAACCCTGGGCCTCTGAGCAAACTTGCTCTTGACGATGGAACTATAGAACCAATGATTTCTTGCAGCTCTTGCCAGCAACACTAGCCAAGCGAGCTGTGCTATCTGCCTCTCCCACTACCGCCCTGTCAGCCTGGCTGACAGGGCCCCACCCTCTTCATCACTTCTTTCTAAGTTCACGGACTGATCCAATCTACTCTATCTGTGGTCTCCATGTGCTGAGAAGGCAATTTATCTGGCCCCATCACTCAGGGCAGAGAATAATTCCTTCTCAGGAAAGTGAAGACTAAAAATTTCATCACAGGGCTGTCCCGGTGGCTCAGGAGGTTGGAGCTCCGTGCTCCTAACTCCGAAGGCTGCCGGTTCAATTCCCACATGGGCCAGTGGGCTCTCAACCACAAGGTTGCCGGTTCGATTCCTCAAGTCCCGCAAGGGATGGTGGGCAGCTAAAGATTGAACATGGCACTTTGAGCTGAGCTGCTGCTGAGCTCCCAGATGGCTCAGTTGGTTGGAGCGCGTCCTCTCAACCACAAGGTTGCCGGTTCGACTCCCGCAAGGGATGGTGGGCTACGCGCCCTGCAACTAGCAACAGCAACTGGACCTGGAGCTGAGCTGCGCCCTCCACAACTAAGATTGAAAGGACAATAGCTTGACTTGGAAAAAAGTCCTGGAAGTACACACTGTTCCCCAGTAAAGTCCTGTTCCCCTTCCCCAATAAAATCTTAAAAAAAAAAAAAAAAAAAAAAATTTCATCACACTAGGAAAACAGGGCATGAGTTTTCCAGTTCCTCTTAACCCCACTCAGCTTTCTTTGCTATATATGATCGACAGACTTCCTTCTGCTAAAGAGAAAAGCTTCCTAGGACCTTTGTTGTTGTTTCTGTTATTAATGTTATTTTAGTATTTGTATTTGCTTTGCAAGCCTATACCCTTTGGTTAATCTTTTTTTATTTTAATTGCGATATAATTCACACAACATAAAAGTCACCCGTTTACAGTGTACAACTCGGTAATTTTTAGTATACGCACAAAGCTTTACAACCATCACCATTAGCAAATTCCATCATCCCAAAAAGAAGCCCTGCACTCATTAACCTTCTGCCTGGCCCCCGAGCCGCTGGCAACCACTAATCTACTTTCTGTCTCTACCAATTTGCCTACTCTGGATGTCTCGCATACATGGAATCATACGGTATAAAGCCTTTTTTGTGTCTGGCTTTTTTCACTTAGAATAATGTTTTCAAGGTTTATCCACGTCATAATGTGTATCAGTACTTCCTCCCTTTTTATGGTTGAATAATACTCCATTGTGTGTGTATACCACCGCTGGTTTATCCATTTATCAGTTGATGAACAGTTGAATTGTGTCTAGTTTTTGGTTATTATGCTGCTATGAACACTCATGTGCAAGTTTTGGCGAGGACATACGTTTTCAGTTCTTTTGAGTATGTATCTAGGAGTGGAATTGCTGGGTCATGTGCTAGGGCTATGTTTCACTTTTTGAACAACTGCTAAACTGTTTTCCACAGCAGCTATACTATTTAACACTCCCACCAGCGATGTATGAGGAGTCCAATTTCTCTACCTTCTCTTCAGCATCATCAGTGTCCATCTTTGTTTATTATGATCGTCCTAGTGACTGGGAAATAATTCCTGAGACTTTTATTTTGTGTTTTTCTCTTTAACACTGGGTTCCATTTGGAGGTAGGTGATAAACTTGCATATAGTCACAGGCTGCTCATACCTTATCACAAAGAAATGGCATGATGGCCATATATTTTGTGGTTCAAAAGGAAGCGAATTCAGTAGCTGGTTTACTTTAGTCTACTTCCTCTTTGAAAACTGGGACAATATTTCAGAGTGACTGCAGCTTCTCCCCAGAAGCAGGTTCTCCACTAGCCCCGTAACAAGGACAGAATTGACACAGATGGGTTTACCTGGTGGTGCTGGCAAGGCAGGGATGGATGAAGGCATGCACTGGCAGGACAGGAAGGGTCCCCACCAGGACGGGGGAGCCACCAGGCCAAGGGGAGTGTGCCTCCCCCTGCCTTCTCTGCTTCTTGCTGCCCCTCCTCCTTAATCTGGGAGCGTCTTGGTTGTCTCTGCCCCACTACATGGCAGAGTACGACTGTTCAGAGCTCCTAAAATAACCTGTTACATTCCCGCCCACTTGGGGAATCAGTCAGCCAACTCCCTGCTTATGCCTTTTAATGTATTTTTTCAAACACACAAATCCTCCCAGAGCAGGCCTCCCGCATCCCAAAAGAACAACACGGGGCCATGCTAACTGAGTAAACTTTATTCTAGCTTGAGCATTCTGAAACTCTATGTCACAATTGCTCAAACTGTTTTTCCAGAACACTTCTTTTAAATAACTTACAGAAATTTGACAAAGGGATTCTTCTCTCAGCTTTATAGTTAAACCTTGATTTTTTTATTTGGGGTCCAACCCAATTGGATTGCCTGCTTAATCCCCCAGATTGAGAAACTGAGTGGCACCTCATGTTTCTGATATTAAAATCAGCCTCAGCAGTCAGGGTTGCTCACCATTGAGGCATCCAAGACAACGTGTTCTGTAAGGATTATCTAAAGGAAGTTTCCACAATGTTTGGGTGATGGCGACGTCATGAAAAGTGCTGAGAACCTCTCTCTGACTTTGAAGGGAACTGTACTCTTTTTGTGAAATACACAATTTATCACTAAACATGGCTCATAATGTTAGATTCCCTGCTATTTCCTGAAGTGACAATTACTTCCATCTAATATACAAGCCAATGCAAAGAATCGTATCCTAGGTTCGTGGGCAGAGGGCCTGGAATCTGGGAGACTTTATTGAACAATAATGCTCATCTCTCCTCTCTAGGCCACAAATATGGATGATTCAAATACGGAAGACTTTAACTGGGAAAACTACAGCTGGGAAGATCTCGACATTAATTATACTTACACGACTGACTTGCCCCCTTCCCTATCAGACTCTGCCCCATGCCGTCCACAATCTCTGGATGTCAACAACTATGCTGTGATCATCATCTATGCCCTGGTCTTCCTGCTCAGCCTGCTGGGAAACTCCCTGGTGATGCTGGTCGTCTTGTACAGTCGGGTCAGCCGCTCGGTCACTGATGTCTACCTGCTGAACCTGGCCATCGCCGACCTGCTCTTCGCCCTGACCTTGCCTATCTGGGCTGCCTCCAAGGCAAAGGGCTGGGTCTTTGGCACATCCCTGTGCAAGGTGGTCTCGCTCCTAAAGGAAGTCAATTTCTACAGTGGAATTCTACTACTGGCCTGCATCAGTGTGGACCGCTACCTGGCCATTGTCCACGCCACACGCACACTGACGCAGAAGCGGCACTGGGTCAAGTTCATATGCATAGGCATCTGGGCCCTATCGTTGGTCCTGTCCCTGCCCCTCTTCGTGTTTCGCAGGGCCTATCAACCACCGGATTCCAGCCTCGTCTGCTACGAGGACATGGGCGCCAATACAACAAAATGGCGCCTGGTGATGCGGGTCCTGCCGCAGACCTTTGGCTTCGTCCTGCCTCTGCTGATCATGCTGTTCTTCTATGGGCTCACACTGCGCACGCTGTTTCAGGCCCACCTGGGGCAGAAGCACCGGGCCATGCGGGTCATCTTTGCTGTCGTGCTCGTCTTCCTGCTCTGCTGGCTGCCCTACAACCTGGTCGTGGTGGCAGACACCCTCATGAGGTTGGGGGTGATCCAGGAGACCTGTGACCGCCGAAAGGACATTGGCCACGCCCTGGAAGCCACCGAGATTCTGGGCTTCCTCCACAGCTGCCTCAATCCCCTCATCTATGCCTTCATTGGCCAGAAATTTCGCCATGGACTCCTCAAGATCATGGCCATCCATGGCCTGGTCAGCAAGGAGTTCTTGGCCAAGGAAGCCAGGCCTTCCTTTGTTGGCTCTTCTTCAGGGAACACTTCTACTACCCTCTAAGACCCCTGTGCTTGTTGCAGCCTCTCAGGGATGCTCCCTTCTCAGCAGCACCCAAGCCTCATGACACTGGCTGTTCACAGTCTCTGAGCTGTGTCACGGAGGCCCTCCATCGAGGTGACAGGAAGTTGCTGAGGCCACATCCTTACCAGGCCCTCGCTGTATGGTTTAGAAAGCCTGCCCTGGCGCCCCACCCCTGACTGTAATACCATGTCAACTGCGAAAGCTCTGTCCATTCTTCCAGGGAGCCCACAGCATTCTGTCTTCTGAGACATTTCAAAGACAGCCTTTTAAGTAACTACAAATAGCTCCCACCATTGGGAGCTATTAGTGGCAAATACCATAGTTGCTTCCCCAACTCTCCCCTTGTCTGCTAACAAAATCTACTTCCCTTGACAGAGGCCGAAAATGACAGATATTCACTTTCTAAGATTCCCTTAAGCTAGGAGTGGCCATATCATCCAGTTCTGACTAATAAGATTTACAGGCAAGAGCGTGCTGGTAAATACTCTCCTAGGGAAAAAAGTCCTGATTTGTAGCATTCATCAAATTCCATGGTATAAATAAATGCTCCCACCATGGCAATTTCAAGGGTGTTGGGGTTTAGCAACCAGCTCACAGAATTCTACAATATGTAATCTACTTTCACAAGCAGTTACAAACTGGCTTAAGATGAATCTGCTGGCGCCAGAGGCCTTTGGAAAATATTCCTGGTTAGAAAGAGAGAGACACCCACCCACACATCTTTGAATCTTGCCTTTGAGGATGGTTATAGGATAAGATATGTGGTGCTGAGGCAGCAATTTTGTGACAATGAGGAAAAAAGTCTAACACCTTAGGCTGATGGAGCCAAAGGATAAAAAGAACCTAAGGATAAAGAGACAAGAAATAAACCTAAGCATAAGTGGTCAAAGGATTTTCAAGAAGGGTGCCAAGACTATTCAGTGGGGAAAGGATAGTCTTTAGATAGCCACCTGCAGAAGAATGACATTGGTCCTTTACCTTACACCATAAACAAAAATTAACTCAAAATGGATTGAAGACCTGAACATAAGAAATAAAACTATAAAACTCTTAGAGAAAATCATAGGGGAAATGCTTCCCGATATTGTGTTTGGCAATGATTTCTTGGATATGACACCGAAAGCACAGGCAACAAAAGAAAATATAGATAAATTGGACTTCATTAAAGTTAAAACTTTTGTGCATCAAGGGACACTATCAACAGAGTAAAAGGGCAAACCACAGAATGGGAGAAAACATTTGCAAATCATATATCTCATAAGAGGTTAATTCTGGAATATATAAAGAATTCCTACAACTCAAAAACAAAATAAAAGCTGTATTCCAAAATGGGCAAAGGATTTGGAGAATAGCCATTTCTCCAAAGAACACATACAAATAGCCTATTACTAATAATTCGGAAAATGCAAATCAAAACCACAATGAAGTACCATGTCATACCCATCAGGATGACCATGGTTAAAACAAACAAAGAACAAGTATTGGTGAAGATATGAAGACACTGGAATCCTTAGGAAATGCTAGTGAGAATGCAAGATGGTGCAGCCACTCTGGGAAGCAGTATGGAGGTTCCTTAAAAAAACTGAACGTAGAATTACTATGTGATCCAGCCAATTCCACTGCTGAGTTAGAGCCAAAGGATCTAAAAGCAGGGACTCAGATATTTGTATTCTAATGTTCGTAGCAGCATTATTCACAATAGCCAAAAGGAAGAAACAACCCAAACGTCCATCAACAAATGAATGGATAAACAAAATGTGGTGTGTACATACAATGGAAGAGTATTCAACCTTAAAAAGGAATGAAATTCTGATACACGCTGCACCATGGAGAAACCTTGAAAACATTATGCTACGTGAAATAAGCCACACACAAGTACTATATGACACCACTACTAGGAGTGACCTAGAATAGTCAAATTGATGGAGCTAGAAAGTAAAATAGTGGTTACTAGGAAGGTGGTGGGGGAAATGGCGAGTTATTGTTTAAAGGGTGCAGAGTTCCGTTTGGGATGACGAAAAGTTTCTGGAGATGGATAGTGGGGATACTTATACAACAATGGGAGTATACTTAATGCCATTAAACTGTACACTTTGGTAAAACGGTAAATTTTATGTTATGTATCTTTTACCACAATTAAAAATAAACCCTACAGGAAAACTTTTAACAACTGAACCAACCCTGGAACCACCTATCTATAACGTCTTGTTAAGTGAGATAAATAAATATCTTTTTTTTTATACAAATCACTTTTAGTTGGGTATTTCATTCCTTGCAACAAAAAGCATCTACACTGCTACAGAGAGGCTAGGCAAGGGTGAGCACAGGTCCCTGATGGGAGTCTTAACAATAAACAAATCCCTTTGCTGTGTGTTAGGCACATAGGGAGAAGGACTGAAAGAGAGATGGAGGCTAGCCTTTCTACCTCCTTCCTCCCAGCGCAAGCTTCCTGCTGCTAAACACACATTATGGAAGGAAATGCATCCAGGATCATCTGGCTCTTCTGTCCTCGAGTGAAACAGTAGCCAAGAGTGTCAAGGATGGGACTTCGAAGGCTCTAATCACCCGATCACTTGGATGGGGTAAGAGGAAGGCAGAGAGCTCTCCTGAGCTCAACCAGCAAGTTCCACTTTGCATTTCCTTTTACTCTGTCCTGTCTCCCACCCAACATACACATGCGCGCACGCGTGCATACACACACACACACACACACACACACACACACACACACCCATCATTCAGGGTTTGAAAAAAGGAATCCCCAGAATGGGGAAATGATTCCTAATATGTCACCCAGACAAAGAACTTATTCATTCCTTCAACAGCATTTATTGACTGTCTCAGGGATATCCCAGCAGTCAAACCAGACAGAGCCTTACCTGGCGGAGCTCCTGGTCATAGGCCTTGCCTCTGAAGGGTCTTTGACAGGAGGTCCTCTGCCTCTGAGCAGGCTGCTAAGGAAGGAAGGAAGCAAGTCACCAAACCCTCCCATGGTAACAACTATCTGACTATTAGTCAAGGAGACGACAGCTATGGCTCTTAAAAGAGACCTTTTTGGGCAGGTAGAGCAAACCTCTGAGCTAGAGATGCCCAGGGGACAGGTAACTACTGCTCCTCACTTATCAAAGCAATTTTCCTTTTGCATTCAGCAAACAGGATTAATTCAGCAACAATAATCCCATGTTCTGAACTCATTCTATGCCAGGCACTGTGCTAAGCTCAGGATCAAGTATGACGACGCTGCTCTGGCTGAGCCTTCAGAAGAGCTTCTGATTCAGAGGGAGGGAAAGGCAGGGGAACATGTATTTGCCAAACACCAAAGTTGCCAGAGGGACCAGTGTGTTCTGACTGAGCAAGGCAGACCAACCAGTCGGGAAGAAGCCAAACCAAGCTTCACTCTGGTTCAGGAGCTCTGCCCTTTCCTCCTCCAACAAGGGCTAGAGGAAACATGGCTCTCTGAGGAAAATAAGAGGATAAAATTAGCCCAGAAACAATGAGGCAGAGACAGAGTTGCACTTACTCAAATATGAATGTTGTTAACCTCTCTCTCTCTCTCTCTCTCTCTCTCTCTCTCTCTCTCTCTCTCTCTCTCACACACACACACACACACACACACACACACTTGGCACAAATAACCTACCCACCCAGCCAGCACTAGGACAGGGCAAATCCAGAGCCTGCCTCCTTTGGTCATTGATTTCTTTCCTCCCTCCGATGTTTCTAGGCCTGAGTCCCTCTGTGTCAGGACCCAGCGCCTTTCTGCCTAGATCTGCCTGCTCAGTCTGAGCAGGGCCCTCTTGCTCCCAGAGATGTGTTCCTCTACTTACATTAACATCATCTTGTCTTTTTTCTCTGTCCCTTGAGTCTTTCTCCACCCAAATCCCTCCCCAGTCTCTGGAGGATGGGCTCCCTTTGTTCATGAAATCAGAACAGCCTCTGCTTTCTCTTGGTGATATGAAGAAGTATCCCAGTTTGCACGTCACATTGAACTCTGTGCAGACCCACATGGAGAACCACACCAGATGCAATAGCAGAACCAGAGAGACCTAGAGATCCCCTAAACCACCCTTTTCAATATAAAATGAGGAAACTAAGGCCTGAGCAAAGCAACTGTACCAAAATCTCATGGCTGCATAGTAGTAGAGCTGGAATAAAAATTCCTAGTTCAGTTCATTTTTTGGATATTTCGCTGTTTTAACAGTGACATTTCAGGCCCCTGACAAATAGACGGGAAGTATATGCTGTATAAACTTCTAGGAGCATTCCGCTGACCCAGGTGAGCCCAGCCTACTTCTTTGGTGCCAAGACTGCTCTGTGCCTGGTACAGGGGTTGCTGGGGTCTCAATCATCCTAGAGAAGTAAAGGCCAGCTGAGGTCAGGGGCACAGACATGCAGGCTCAGATAGGGTTAGCTTCTTCTGAGCTGGCAGGCAGGACAGTTAAAGAGAAAATCAGAGCCCGACACAAAGTTCAAAGACAAGCAGAACTAAACCCTCTATGGAAGACACATGCTCTATCAGGCAAGGTTCAATTAGAAAACCAGGACCATGGAGAGAAGGGACTTGTTATAGGGATCTGATGGTATGCACTTGTGGGAGCTGGTTCAATAGTCCAGGTCAGACTGTTGTCTTGGCTTCTGGTGCGGGGACCTGAAAGTGGCCGACAGACAAACAAGAAGGAAAGGTGCACATGAAGTGGAAAGGGAAGAGCGAGGACAAGCTGAAACCTGCACACGGACTGAAAGCTCTGTTGGTCCCTCGTGGCCTCCAAGTTCAACATGTGGATGGCCTGCTGGAGAAGCTGGTGCCCTGAATCATGAAGGTAGGCACACACCTGGCTCAGGAGTGGGAGGGGCTGCTGACCCAGCTGCAGCCCCTCACCAACAAGAGGAACCAGCAGAGAAGCAACAGAGTGTAGCAATGACTGGTGCCTTGCCCTGACCTTCCAGGGCATAAAAAGCATGCAGCAGCAGCTCCACTTCCGCCTTCCAAATATCACACAAATGTCTCCTCTGGCTGACACTAACCTGAAACTATGCAAGGAAGGGAGTTTGGGGAAACATAGTAGTGACTTAACTAAATTGACTGAGCACAAGTCTTTCACACATAAATGTGGACTCTAAAGAAAAGGGATGGTTGCCATAAAAAATTGGATAATGTTCATTTAAGATTTCAATCACCAGGGAGAAGCACATTGGGACTTTTGAGGATGCTGATAATATTCTCTTTCTTTACCTAGATCACAGATACCTGGGATTCGTTGTGTCATTAATTCTTTAAGCTATAAACATGAGTTTTCTACAATCTGTAGAATGTATATTAGTCATAATAAAATGCTTTTTTAATCATTAAAATAAAGGAAAAAAATATGAAGAAAGTTATCAGAAGACCAAAGGGATGATTCTGGTCATTTTGAGGAGCCACTGCAGGGAGGCTTCTTCATCCTATAGTTTGGGGGTCAGAATTCACCAGATTCGAAGACGATCTTATCATCCACTACTGGCAAGAGAGTAAATAAGTACAACCTTCAGAGAAGACAATCTGATCATATCTGTTTTAGTACACCCACCCTCTGGTCAAGGAATTATACTTCCAGAAATCCATCTGTCATGCAGGGTCTCTAGTCCTGCTCCCCACACAAGAACACAGAATATGGTGAGGCCACGGAGCCATAGACAGGGGAGTCCTACCACTATAGTCTCACTGGTGGCTGGGTTGTAGACGCCCATATCAGGAGCCACACGATCCGCAACTTGCCGTCTGCTTCTCTGCCAACCAATCCCCCTTGTTAACTGCAATCCACGCTTGCTAGCTTAGCCATGGCATTTATATCAGTGGCCAATGGCTAACTGGTTACAGCTGATGGCCAACTAGTTACAGCTCATAGCCATCTAATACCTGAGCCAGCACCTTTCCACGTGAGGCTGAGAGCCTGGAAACTGCTCTCTGGGACTCTGTCCCCACACCATCCTGTAGAAATACACATATAGGTGGACACGTGTACAGGATATTCATGGCAGCATTATTTATAAAACTCAAAGCTTAGAAACAACCTAAATGTTCATCAAAGAGATAAACTCCGAAGGTGCCCTCACCCATGGGACACATGGAATGCAGTGGTGTAAACACAAGGCTAAATCCTGGTGCTACGTGGAGGAAGCAGAGCAGAAGACCACATATTGTATGATTCCATTGACAGAAAATGCCAAAAAAAAAAAAAAAAAAAAAAGGCAACTATACAGAGAAAGCAGATAAGTGGTTACTTGGGGCTGGGAGTGATTGCAAAAAAGAACAAGGGAATCCAAGTAGAGCGAGCAAGCTGAGAGGTTATGTGGTCACATCTCAGAGACCAGTAGCACATGCAGCGTGGTTGGCCAACTGGCTGAAGAGCAGATTGCAGAATTCAAAGAAGCTTTTTCACTATTTGACAAGGATGGTGATGGAACTATAACAACAAAGGAACTGGGAAATATAATGAGGTCTCTTGAACAGAATTCCGTTGAAGCAGAGTGATAAGACATGATACATGAAATGGATGCTGATGGTAACGGCACAATTGACTTTCTGGAATTTCTGACAATGAGGGCAAGAAAAATGAAAGACACAGACAGTGAAGAAGAAATCAGAGAAGCATTCCGTGTGTTTGACAAGAATGGCAATGGCTCTATTAGTGCAGCAGAGTCTCGCCATGTGATGACAAACCTTGGAGAGAAGTTCACAGATGAAGAGGTTGATGAAATGATCGGGGAAGCAGACCTTGATGGTGATGGGCAAGTAAACTATGAAGAGTTTGTACAAATGATGACAGCCAAGGAAAGACGTTGTACAGAATGTGTTAAATTTCTTGTACAAAATTGTTTATTTGCCTTTTCTTTGTTTGTAACTTATCTGTAAAAGGTTTTCCCCTACTGTCAAAAAAAATATGCATGTGTAGTAATGAGGACTTCATTCCTCCATGTTTTCTTCCCTTATCTTACTGTCGTTGTCCTGAAACCTTATTTTAGAAAACTGATGAAGTAACATGTTGCATGTGGCTTCCTCTGGCTATATATATCTAAGCCCTCCTGCACATCTAAGCTTAGATGGAGTCGGTCAAATGAGGGACCATCTGGGTTATGCCTTTCTTTAAGTACTTTTCTTTAGGAACTGTCAGTATGTTGTTGAAGTGTCGAGTTGCAACTCTGCGTGGACCATGGACAATCAACAATATGTACTTAAAAGTTGCACTATTGCAAAATGGGTGTATTATCCAGGTATACTCGTGCACTATTTTTTTGTACTACTGGTCCTGTGCCAGAAACATTTTCTTTTATTGTTATTTGCTTTTTAAACTTTGTTTAGCCACTTAAAATCTGCTTATGGCACAATTTGCCTCAACTCCATTCCAAGCTGTATATTTGATTACCAATAAAAAAAATTTACCCAATTTTACCAAAAAAAAAAAAAAAAGGGTGTTTTTTAGGGGCAACAGAAATACAGAAATATTCTAAATTTGGATTGTAGTAATAATTGTACAACTCTGTAAATTTACTAAAAAGCATTGGGTCGTATACTTAAAACAGATGAATTTATAGTAGATAAATTATACCCCCATAAAGCTGTGAAAAAGGAATCTTTTTTAAAAATGAGTTCATTATATGAATGTACATGGAAAGCTCTTCAAGAAATAATGTTGAGTGAAAAGGGAAGTAGAACCGCATGTGTAGTAAATGGCATATCTACTTGCGTAAAACACATTATAATATATACGGGTTTATAAGTGTTCAGAAAAATATCTAGGGGGATATACACCAATCAAGCTGTTAAAAGGAGCTGTTGTTAAGAATTCTATTGTTAAAGAGAAGAATTGGAGGGTAGGGTAACATTCATGATTAGTTCATACAGTTTTGTTTTGTTTCAATGTATGTGGTTGGGGCGGGCTTTTTCCAAAAATGAGGGATCTGAAGCCTGATACCTGTGGATGGAACCTGCCAGGCCAGCACAGATATAGACTTCCTTCCAGAAAGGGAAGCTGGGCTTTGTGGGTACACCCGTTTCTATGCCTTTATATTTTCTCATTGAACAGTATTAGTGTTTTTTTAACCTCATTTCCTGGTAAAGCTGCTTTTGAAAAACAGCCCCTTAGTCTCAAATGAGTTAAGAACCAGTACGCGTTGAAGATCGTGGAGCAGTATTTCTAAAAGTGCTCCATGTTAAAATGGGCTCCTTCCTTAAAATGCAGCTTTATGGACAATCCCTAAATAGATCAGGGTCCTGGGGGGACAGATGGCATCCTGGAGCTGGGCAAGGAGAGTTTCATCAAACTCATGAGAATTGAATAAAGGGACCTTTAACAAAAGTGTAGGAAAGTTATGGAGAAAGTAATGAGCAATAGTGCAGTGCACCAAGGCCAGGAACAGTTGGGATCTATGAGTCTCCCTAGGCCTAAGGAGTGAGATAACCATTATGGGAGCCCGGAGAGAAAGCTATATGATGAGGGCTGCCTGACAGGAGACAGGAGACAACCCCCCGCAACCATCAGGAGAAGAGCTGGAGAAATAAATGTCCTGACGTGAAGCTTCTGCCCGGCACCAATATCCTGTCAGGGTTCCCATCGGCTGAGCTCAGGAACCAGAGGACAGGGGCAGTCCATAGCAGTCAGCATCCCAGGACATAGAGCAGAAAAATGTAGAGAGTGCGTCTGAAAGAACTAATGGAAGGTCTCGAACTCACCACCCCAATTTAAGATTAAGGGGAGGGTCCCAGTTCTATTAAATCTGAATAGCTGAGGGTGGGTCCTGGGAATCTGGAGCCTCAGATGAGTCTGATCAAGACTCAAGTTTAAAACCCTCTGACCCAGAAGAAATGGTGGCAGAGCTGCCCAACCTGGAGATTTAAACTTGTTCATGAGGGTGATTCTTTCCCTTACTGGTATCTATCCTACTTCCGCTCTCTCTCCATGTACACATATGCTTCCTGTCTCTAAGAACCCCCCCCCCAACTCCTGCAGATCCCTAGCCAAGAGCAAGGTGGCCTTGCATTGGAGCCTCCTCCTGCCATTCCATATGCCCAAGGTAGAGCAGAAGTGGGGGAGGAGAGGGGACGTGGGAAGGAGCAGTGATTACTGCCCCCACTCAGGCCCCTCCCCAAGCAGCTTCAGAGACAGACACAAGGCACCTTCCCGGAGAAGACAGACACGCCACTGATTTCTCCACGGAGCCTTGCGAAGTCTAATGTCAGACATGGGGGACCATAAACAGCAGGGCCAGCTTGCTGTCAAAGCTGGCTCTGCACCAAGCCAACCGAGAGGTGGAGTCAAACTCTTGATTCCCACAAGACGGTCTGCCCCGTGTTTTTTCTCTATTCCACCTCAGTAATAATTCCAGCTAGCCTTTCTAGAGGACTTTCTGAGAAGTCCACCCTTAAGCTGAGGGATTTACTACACATTAGACTTCACGGCACTTTTGGACACCTCTGCTGTGCACTGCCTAACTCCACTCCTGCCCAAGTGCATAAGCGTGACTCCCAGGGAGCATCTGAAATGCTCACGGGTCTCTGTGTCATAGTAGCTCCCAGGGATCAGGGTCAGGGTTGCACAAAAACCCTCTGTTTATGAAAAGATTCTGCTAATTCAGCTTAGTACATGTACTTGTAATGTGTGGTATTCACATTGTACTCTATGCAAATGGAACCCCGTTGGGCTGTGCAGTGTCACATCTGCCCATCTATGAGTGGAGGCCCTAAATTGTCTTACCTAAATCTAGACTGGGTGGAAGAGAGCTTCAAAGATCCACTTCTAGACTAACCTCCCCGTTTGACAGGTGAGCAACTTGAGGCTCAGAGCAGGTGGACATACAAGTGACAGAAGCAGCGCTGGACACTGATCTCCAGCTTCCCTATTCATTACTCTCTTCACTACATAAGGAAGTGTCTTCCCAAGTGGCTGGAGACTTACCCATATAAGACTAACACCAAGATTCATAAGATTGTGCCCATGACCTTTTTCTTCCAGTAACTGTAGATAAAGATATAAGGGAAAGAAAACCCAAAAATAGAGACCCAGAGGGCAATACGAAAGTTATTCCCTCATTTATTCATTTATTTCCATCTATCACGTTAAGTAGATGAACGCTTGGAACTGGTTTAGTGGTGAACACTGACATGAGGAGAACTTCTTGCAAGAAATTTTAATGCCAAGAAGCCTACAACCATACAGAAGTTTTGTTTATTTGTTTGTTTTACATTTTTAACAGCTTTATTGATGTGTAATTGACATACAAAATCCTGCGGGTGTGTAATACACACAATTTGATGAGTTTGGACATATGAACACATCCATGATACCATCACAATAATCAAGATAATAAACATATCCATCACCTCCAAAAGTTTCCTTGTGTCCCTTTGTGTCTTTGTTTTATAGGTTTTCGCTTTTTGTAATAAGAACACTTAACATGGGATCTACTGTCTTCACAAATTTTTAAGTGCACAATACCCCATTCTTAATTATAGGCACTTTACTATTCTGCAGATTTCTGCATCTTACTCATTTTTGAAATACATTTTTATATAGCCGGTGAGAAAAGGTTATTTTTTTTTCCAAGTCAAGTTGTTGTCCTTTCAATCGTAGTTGTGGAGAGCGCAGCTCAGCTCCAGGTCCAGTTGCTCGTTGCTAGTTGCAGGGGGCACAGCCCACCATCCCTTGCGGGAGTCGAACTGGCAACCTTGTGGTTGAGAGGATGCACTCCAACCAACTGAGCCAACTGGGAGGCAGCTCAACTCAAGGTGCAGTGTTCACTCTTAGTTGCAGGGGGCGGAGCCCATCATCCCTGGCGGGACTCCAGGAGTTGAACTGGCAACCTTGCGGTTGAGAGCCCACTGGCCCATGTGGGAATCCAACCGGCAGCCTTCGGAGTTAGGAGCACGGATCTCCAACCGCCTGAGCCACAAAGCCAGCCCAAGGTTAAATTTTTTGACTGTACCAATGTTACAGTGAGAAAACGGGGAAATTGAAATTCTAAATATGACTTTTATAGGGCACAGAGAGATTTTTTACCGAAAAACATAAAGGATGTGCTAAAAGAAAAACTCTACAAAAGCACAGTGAAACAGGCATAATTTAATAGCAACCATTAACACGTAAATATTGGAAGAAAGGCACCAAACAGTACCTTGAGGTGGTTTAGCAGAGTGATGGAGGGTGTAGACCTTGGGGCCAGATCCCTGCATGCACACACCAATTCTGGTTAAAGTCTTGTGCCTCAGTTTCCTCCTCCTTAAAAGGAGTTGATTATAGAACCACCTTCATAGAGTAGTTTTAAGGATTAGAGGAGTTAGTTAATACATCTAAAGCACTTAGCCCAGTAACAGAGCATGGTAAGCTCTCAATAAATGTTAGCTATTAATATTTATTTAAATCTTTCATTTCATTCTAACTTCATGGTTGTAGTGATTTGGGCTAAATTTATGCATAGTAATTTTGATATGAAGTTCAAATGAGTTCCTAACTATAGTTTTAACACAAAATGTACGCAACCACCATTAACTTGCACCATGAACTTGTCGACTAAAGATGGTAATGTTTCTAAAACCTGATCGGTTCTGCTTATATTCATTGATTTATATCAGCTAATAAGTCAGATTAGGCAGTTTCCATCTAGGAAGTCACAACCCTGTAAACTTGCAGAAAACTGATCTTAAAATACACAGCTACCTGAGAGTTGATACTCTTGGGACTCTGATGAACAGTGAGGAACATGCTGACAGTAGAATAAACCAACTATGGTATTTTCTCTTGTCCTATTATACGCCTGAATCCTGCCCACAAAAAACATACCTGTATGTGGTAGATGGACACTACTGGGCTGTTCCGTTTATTCATTTAAAAGTTGAATATATCCCCATTTTAGACCTGGCTATTCCCGACTCCCGAGAAAAAGAGGTGAACAGGTTCAATGTCTACCCTCACAGTATCATGGAGAGGCAGACAGGAAATCAATGGACAAACCCCACACATGATAAGCATGAGAGTCAAGGTTATGCAATGGTTTTATGGGAACACATAGAGGGACTCACAACTCAGCCTCAGGAGGCTTTTAAGAAGGTATAATTCATGAGCTAATTCTTGGGGAATTAATAGAATTTAGCCGTAGGGCAGCACAGGGAAGGCCTCCAGTGAAAGGGAACAGTATGTGCAAAGGCTCAGCAATGAGGGTTTAGAGACTTCTTTGGGAGTATCATGCAAGCCTTCCTTCTCCAACCTATGTGTGTTCTACCTGAAGCTACCCTCCTTGCCAAACCTAGGCCAACCAGAGTTTCTTTCCTGAAAATAGGAGAATAGGATATTTCCTGGGTTTTTCCATTGATTTGGGTGATGTAAACTCTTTGAGTAGCTGTGGGCAGAAAGAAGCAGAGAAAGCTGGTGTGCCCAGAAAAGGAAGTGAAATAGAGCTAGTAAATGAAGTAGAGGCGAAGAATCAATGGCCTCCAAAGAGAGAGAGCTCAAGAAAGAAGCCATCTGCCTGCTCCTGGTTCTGGTCCCTCTTGGAATCTCATGACCCCTGGGGTCCATCAGATACTCCCTGGATCCTTCCACTAAATTTCCTCTAGGCTTTGACCTCTTTAAAGCAGGTTTCTGTTACTTACAACTGAAGAAACCTAGACTACGGCAGACAGCATGATGCATTAGGGGAAATTCAAGGAATCCAGCTCGGCCAAAGCAAAGGCCGTACCAGATGGGGAGATGAGATTGACAGGACTTGGCCAACAGGCAAGGCCAAACTGCAGAGGGCCCTGAATGTTTCGCTAAAAGGTTGGAACTTTTCCCCATAGTTAACAGGAGCTTGAAGCAGGTGAACAGTGCCATCAGATTGCTTCCTGAGTGGTCCGTGAATGGACTTAAAGGGGTAGAGGCTCAAGGCAGGAGTCCAGTTAGGAGGTTATAGCAGAAATGGTGAGGGTCTTGGCAAAGTAATGACACAGGGGATGGAGATAAGGAGATGAGTTTAAGAGATCTTTAAGGGCAAACCAACAGGACTTGGCTATCACCTGGACAGGTCGGGGCAGTGAGGAAGAGGGAAAGAACCAAAAAGGATTTTTCAGCCCATAGCTGGGACAAATGGCTTGAAGGAAGCAGGTTTTAGACAGAAGACATTGGCTTTAATTGTGGATTAAAAAATTAAAGGATACAAGTAGACATGTCAATGTGCATTGGAAAATATAGCTCTGGAAGTCCAAGAAAAATGGCTAGCCTAGAAACACATTTTTAGAGATCATTCTCACCGAGATGGGCAATCATTAAAGCCACAGCAGTAGTTAACGTCACCCAGGGAAAGCGGATACTGTGTTTCCCCGAAAATAAGACCTAGCCAGACAATCAGCTCTAATGCATCTTTTGGAGCAAAAATTAATATAAGATCCGGTTTTATATTATATTATAAGACTCAGTCTTACATTATAGTAAAATAAGACCGGGTCTTGTATTAATTTTTGCTCCAAAGATGCATTAGAGCTGATTGTTTGGCTAGGTCTTATTTTCGGGGATACACGGTAACAGGGAAAGTTCAGAAAGCGGGGGAGAATAGCATTGAAAGGACTGAAAGAGGAAGATGAGCCTTCTGAAGAGACTGAAAAGAAGGCAAAGATGCAGGAGGAAAGCAGGAGCCCAGGGAAAATAAATCTTTCAGAAGGAGGAAGTGTGGCGTGTGGGGAAATGTCTCCTTCACTCCTGGTGACATCAGAAATCTGACCACTTACTTCCTGGTTGAGCCTTGTCTTTGTTTACAACCTGTGCGTGTACACCCAATGAGCAAGCTGGGCTTCGGCATCTCTGAGAACCTCTCTGGGACCCTCCACTGACCTGCCCCCTTGGGGCCTCCTTGACAAGCTAGCCCTCACTCCCCTGTTGATTTCAGCCTGGCCACCTGGACCGAAACAGGGCCAATTTCTCTGAGTATATTTCTTGCATTACTAAATCTCCCAGCTTTTTCATGTTTGCTCTCAGCCCCATCTCCTAATACTCAAGTAGGAGTCCACAGGCCAGAGCCCATGAGCCAGGTTGGTCTTAACCACAGTGCCCACTACCCTTGCCCCCAACTCTAAGTCATTACCTTCCACATACCTGCGGGCTTTACCCTTTCCCATAGGTATGAGCTTGTTCCCTAAAGGACACTCGACCCTTTATTCTTTTCAGGTGTGCCCAGACTTATGCAAACCCTTGAGCGGGCCCAGGTCGTGTTCCAATGGAAACTGCTAAATGTCACTCGTCTCTCTCCCCTTGAGCAGTATGACTCAGACCTTAACTGCAAAGTAAAGCAGAGAAATACTGTGTTTCCCCAAAAATAAGACTGGGTCTTATATTAAGGTTTGCTCCAAACGACGCATTAGGGCTTATGTTCAGGGGATGCCCTCCTGAAAAATCATGCGGGGGCTTATTTTCCGGTGAGGTCTCATTTTCAGGGAAACACGGTAGGACCATAGCTGACAGGGATGTGGGCTCAAGGGAGGGTTATTATAAGATGAGAACTTGTATGCTGATGGGAATGATCCAGAAGAAGAGAGAAAAAATGGATAGTGAGGAACATGAATGAAGACCATTGATCCCCTTTCCATGCTGTGTTTTCATCTCAGAGCAGCCCCCATGCTTTGGAAAGTGATATCACAACTCTCCTATTGGCTCCCTGACCTTGTGACGTCATGCAGGATGCACTGCCATTAAAGTTAGAAGATTTGGGGTTCCTTGCCAGTTCCTCAACTGACTCACATCTCTGAGACTCTCTGCTATGTAATAATGTCCACCATTTACCAAGGCCCTCGTCTATTCTAACAGCCTGGCATACACTACCTTGAATCTTGACAACCTTCTAATGCTATCGTCTCTTCAAAAGAGACAGAGGTTCTGAGAAATTAAGTTACTTCCTCAAGATCATACAAGTCATGGTAGACCAAGACCTAGCCTGACTCAAAGCCCCCATGGCTCTCACACCCCCACAGTGCTACTCCAGGTATCATGAGCAGTTGAGAGTTCACACTCTGAAAGCAGTTAGTCCTTGATGTAACTCCAGTTTTGCCACATATCTGCTTCTGTGTTACCTTGGGCAAGGTACTGATCTCCTTGGCTTTATATTCTTCATCCGTAAAATGGGGATAATAATAATTCCTACCATAAGGTCTTGGTGAGCACTAAATGAAATCATTCATGCAAAAAGTGCTTTTCACAGTGCCTGGCACACGTTAGGTCTTCAATTATCAGTAGATGCATCTGTGAGTGCGGAGTTAAGCTGATGTGTTGGATTGTGGCATACAAGTTTGTTCATGACCTTGAAGGCTTAGAAAGAGAGGATCTTCTGTGCAAAAGAACAATTTCAGAAACCCATTCTCATTCTAGCCTTCGTGACTGAAAGAAAAGCATTCCCCTCACTGGGGGGGTATTTATCCATTTTCCAAGGGCCCTGCTTACCCTCAAAGATATGAGCTACTGACAGATGAAGTAGGAAGGTATTAGAGGGGGAAGGAGGGAGAAAGGAAGAAGGAGAAGAGAGGGGGAAAGGAGGGAGGCCTCTCAGGAACTCCTTCATGTTCGATCTGATCAATAGCTTTCTGGAACACACCTAATTACTAATAATAACGATCTGGGCAAAGGTAGAACTTTCATATCAAGTTCACACAGAGCTATAGTCCTATTGGTACATCTTAGTAGGTTGTTAGATTTAGAGCATCTTCTCTTACAACTGGAGCTTACTTAATCAAACCCGATTTCATGGAAGAGGAAACAGGTTCAGAAGGTTTAAGTGAATATTTAAGGTCACACCGCTACCAAGTCTTTCTTTTCTTCCTCTTTTATTTAATCAGGAGCATTTTTCCAAATCTTCAGATTCAGCTTGTGGGGCACTAGGAACCCCAGACAGATCTCTTTGTTCTGGTCACCCTAATGTTACAGGAAATTTCATAAACTCTTTACATATCTACAATCCATAAGTTCCTTTGTCCCCTAAGTTTCATTTCTATAATACCTGCTCTTGTTTTAAGGGTCTAGCACAAAGTTAGGTGCATAGTAGGCATTTGATACATAATCAATTAACTGGCTATTTGAGTCTTATTAGCACATGTTTTCTAAAATGTCTTGGCGAATGTGCACCGGGGAGGGTCCATGCTGAGTATCATCAGGATCCTAGCGAAGAGGAGTGCCCAAGGATGCTTGCCAAGTGGGGAAACTTGCACTGCACGGCATCTAAGCCTCACTTGTTTAGTCTCCCTCCATCCTCAATGCTTTCAAAGTTGGAGCAAAGCCAGCTCTTTCAGGAAGACAGCCTTGTTTACAATATGGGAACAAAGAGAGGTACGGATGTGGCCTCATAGGTTTCTGTTGGGCAATATGATTTCTTCCCATGTCGAGAAGTGACTAGATTTCTTCAGAGGCACCTCCCACTTACTTTCTATATCTTACTTCTCCTGCCACATTGATTTGAACTCGCTAAAATAAGGGGGTGCTAACAGTATAAAGGTTACTAGAGGGGAAGAGGAGTGGGGGAGGATGAAAAGGATAAAAGGGGTCAAAACACCGGGGTTACCAAAAAAATGTATACAAGTGGACACTTTGGTTAACATTGCTCAAGCAGTAGTTTGGCGTAATCATAAGAGTCTGGACGCTGATGGTAACTACTTGGAGCACCTCTTGTAATGGCAGAAGTCAAATGTGACTTGTATTCATCTTTTGTTATCAGTATATATTGAGTATTACAATTTTAATAGTTTTTTTTTCCTTTCTTAAAATGTGTACACATTTTTTTGGCACCCTCGGTACATGGTGATGGAGGGAGACCAGACTTTAAGTGGAGAGTACACAAGGCAATATACAGATGATGTATGATAGACTTGTACAGTTGAGACTTATGTAAGGTCATTAATCAATGTCACCCCAATAAATTTGATTTAAAAAAGAAGCGGGTGCTAAGTCTGGGATAACGTGCAGTCACTCACCTCCAACATACACATACTACACATACACGTGCACATGTGCGTAAGCAAGACACACATACACACTGTGAGTTAACTAGAAATATGGTCAATGTGTCCTCCAGGTTGACATTTAAAATTCACTGGGAGAAAGTTTTAACAGTGCTTATCTTTAAGGAAAGGAAATACAGAACGGAAAGGGAAATTGTTCTTTATCTTACATGCTACTTGAATTTTTATTGATATCCTGTCATGATGGTGGCCTGAAGAAGTATGGGAAGCAACAACAACAATATTCACACGCACACACACACACACCCTACATAGAAATGTTAGATAACATATATATATATATATATATATATATATATATATATATATACACACACACACACATATATATATATATGTATATTTTAAAGATTTTATTGGGGAACAGGTCTTTATTGGGGAACAGTGTGTACTTCCAGGACTTTTTTCCAAGTCAAGTTGTTGTCCTTTCAATCTTAGTTGTGGAGGGTGCCGTTCAGCTTCAAGTTGTTGTCCTTTCAGTCCTAGTTGTGGAGGGCACAGCTCAGCTCCAGGTCCAGTTGCCGTTTCTAGCTGCAGGGGGTGCAGCCCACCATCCCTTGCGGGAGTCAAACTGGCAACTTTGTGGTTGAGAGGACACGCTCCAACCAACTGAGCCATCCGGGAGCTCAGTGGCAGCTCAGCTCAAGGTGCCATGTTCAATCTTAGTTGCAGGGGGCGGAGCCCACCATCCCTTGCAGGAGTCAAGGAATCGAACTGGCAACCTTGTGGTTGAGAGCCCACTGGCCCATGTGAGAATCGAACCAGCAGCCTTTGGAGTTAGAAGCATGGAGCTCTAACCGCCTGAGCCACCGGGCCGTCCCCAAATAACATTTTTAAACAAAAATATCTAAGATCAAAAAAAGAGAGCGAGAGAGAGAGAGAAAGAGAGACAGAGATATCTCTAAGGGCCATCAATGAAAAGGGAACTTAGAAATACATGGACTTCTCAGGGAGTAGGTGTTGAAGCCACAGGAACCCAGAAGGATACTAGAACCAGTCTAGGGTGGGGATAGTAATATCAAAGGGTCTACAGATCCCATGCACAGCAGATAACTAGAACTGGATTTCCTGCAAAAAGCCAGGAACATAGAAGGAGCTGGCCCACCCTTGATTGAGGATAGAAAAACACTTTCCAGCTTTGAGACATAACCCCATTACCCCTGCCCTAGACCATAAGAGAAAGAGGGCCACCTGAGTAGCAGTTCAAAATACCAAGACTAAGTAGCAAATAGTAAAGTCCCAATCCACCCTTTGGAATTGTGTGGAAACACAGGACCAATAAATAACAACAGTAACAAAAAAATGTTCTGAACCATGTGACTCAGTTGGGCCCAGCAAGGACATCCAGGACACTGCCCCATGCAGACTTCTTCATAATCCAAGATACATGTCAGACCCCCATGAAAAATACTCTTCAATAGATGAGCTCACAGTCAAATACTACAAGCTACAAACACTACAATCAATAGCCAGCTGACATACAAATGGGAGAATTCACACTTGAGGAACTAAAAATAATAGAGCAATCTGAATGTGACTTTAAAATAAGTATGTTTTTTAAATCCAGAGGACTTTTGTATCAAAAATGGAAGATTGGAAGAATGTTTTTACCTCTTGTCCCTCTCAAAACCCATTGAAAATGACACTAAAGGTATTTTTAAGGCATAATCCCACAAGCTAGAAGAACAAAGAAACGTGAGAGAAAATAAAAGGTAAGAGATTTGTTTAATGGAAGTCAGAAAGTAGATGTAAAGTGGTAACTCAGTTATCAGACCAGAACAAAAGACACAGAAAAAATTAAGGAAGCTAAAGAAATCTTCACAAAAATCATATCGTCAGAAAGATGAGAGGAAATGCTGTATCCATGAGGCAAGAAAAAGGTGCTATAAAAGGGAACAATTGAGGAACAGAAAAAGAAAAAAAAAAAGCCTATTGGAAATTTAAAATAAAATAGCAGAAATTTTAAAGTCCAATGTAAAGGCTGAGAGATAAAGTTAAGGGGTACTTCATGGATAGTGGGAAGATGAAGATATTGAAAAATAGGCAGAAAGTGATAAAAAATACTATAGAATCAATCTTGGGAGTCAACACCCCAAAATAAAAGGAATCCTAGAAAAAGAGAATAGAGGAAATGAAGGATATAAACGTATCAAAGAAATAATACAAGAAAATTTCACAGAACCTGAGTTTCTAGGTTAAAAGAATTCACCAGGCGCCTAGCAAAATGAATGGGGTGGGGGGAACCCACCAAGGCACATCACTTTGCATTCTAAACCTAAAAAGATAAAGAGAATGTCCTATAAAGCTTCTAAGAGAAAATTCAGTCACACACAATAGATCAAGAATTAGTATAGCACCAGAAATCCAGCAAGCCTAGAAGCTAGAAGAAATTAAGAAGAGCCCGCAAAATTCTGAAGGAAAATGAATTCCAACCTAGAATTCAGTACTGAGCCAAAATACCAGTCAAGTGTCAGAGCAGAATAAAGGCTTCTTTGGAAATTCAAGTTCTCCAAGATGTTTTTTGCTTGTATGTACTTCCTCAGCAAAATCCAGTGACGCAGCAAAATAAGGGGGTAAACTAAAAGAATGATAGCTCACATTTATACAGTGTTGACTGTATGCTAGGCATTCTTCTTAATGTCGTGTGTGCGTGTGTGTGCGTGTGTGTGCGTGTGTGCGTGTGTGTGTACTCACTTAATTTAATCCTCAGAGGAATTAGCAGAGCGTTATTATTATTATCCACATTCTGCAAAGTGGAAAAGGGGGGTTAAGTAATCTGCCCTTTGATACAAAGCCTGGAAGCAATAGTCTGGCTCCGGAGCCCAGGCCTTTAAAGAAAGAGGAAGATTTAACACCCATTCATGAAAGGAACTTCCTCAATCTGATAAAGAACCCCTATGAAAAATCTTTAGCTTACATCATATTTAATAGAGAAAGATTGAATGCTTTATCCCAAAACTGATAACAGGATAAGGATGCCTACTCTCGCCACTTCTTTCAGGCATGGTACTGGAGGTTCTAGACAGTGAAATAAGACAAGAAAAATAAATAACAGGCATAAAGAAAAGGAAGAAATAAAACAGCCTTTGTTCTTAGATGGTGTGATTGTATACATATAAAATCCAAAAAAATCTTTAAAAATAAAAGTACTAGAACTAATAACTGAATTTACTAAGATCCCAGAATACAAGGTCAATATATATAACTCAATTATATGTCTATATACGAGTAAGAAAAAAAGTGGAAAATAAATTTTTTCTGAATACCATTTTTAATAGCATCCAAATAACCATAAAATAAATACTTGGGGATAAATTTAACAAAATATGTACAAAATCTGTCTACTAGAAACTATGAAACATTTCTAAGATAAATTAAGAAATATCTAAATAATTGAAGAAAGATACCATGCTCATGAATTGGGAGACTCAATATCGTTGAGGTGTCAATTTTCTCCAAATTGCTCTATAGGGTCAACATAATGCAAAACAAAATTACAGTAGGATATTTCATAGAAATTGACAAGCCAATTTTAAAGTTTAGCTGGAAATGTAGTTAAAGCAATTTAGAAAAAGGGAGCAGGCCTGGAGAGTAACCTGTCCAGATTGCAACAGGACAATGAAGGGCTCCAGGAGAGAGGTCTCCACGACCTGACAAACATGAATGTATTAAGGAAAACATTTAGGACTAGTGCAATGAAAAGTACATGGAAAAAATCTTATTGCTAAATCAAGAGAAAACAAAACTTGTACAAAGAAAAGAAATGTAGACTTTGTACCCCACTGTGAATGATTTTTTACATAATCATTATAACAAAAACACTGAATGTTGATTTAACCAAAAAGTGTGGTATCTGTGTCCTGGGAGAGTGAGGGCGTGGCAGTATTGTTTGCTGAACAAAGGTAAAAGCAGGAGAGAGTCTGGAGAGCGTTAAATCCTCAGAAGCCAAAATAGACAGTCAATAGATGATTATCTAAAACTGGGGAGAAAACCAAAAGTCAGCAGAATAAGCATGATATTTAGAAATATGCAGACGATTATCAGATGAAACAGCTATGAGAATTGAAAGTTGTTGCTTTTTCCTGTAGCAAGCGGGTTAGAAGGGCTGCTGCTGCTTTTCATTATAAGTTATATTTATAAAACTAAACAATTTATGTGAAATACTTTTATTAAAAAAAAACACTAATTTTAGAAAGTCCGAGTTAACATATTCTGTTTATTTATTTTTATTTTTTTAATTATTTAATTCATTGCTAACCTCAAGGTTGGAAGAAGGTTACTGAGTTTAAAAAACAGAACACCAGCTCAGCTGTCAGCCACTTATAGCTTTCTGGGTCAAACCCAGAGGTCTTTGGCCCCTTCAACCTCCGTGTGGAGACAGCAAAAGGCTGTACTCCATCACGATTTCTTGGTTAGTGGGCATCTCTGGGAAGACCCATCTCTGGGAAGACCCTTAGACCAAAGAGGAGATGGTCATTTTATTTCATATGAACCCATGAGACTTTTCAGACTCTGGAAGGCCCTAATTAAAATGCAAGCTGCTGGGAAAGAGAAGATCTTAAATCCCTATCGGGTAAAATCCAGATTATTAATTAATGTTTTTGCTGGAACTAGTGAGAATGGGCCACTGGACGGAGAACAAGGGACACTAAGGGGGCTGGGGTTAGTCAGAAGGGAGCTAGTATACAGGAAAATAGTATATTTCAACCCAATTACTTGGAGGCTGGAACATTTTAACCAAGCCTACAAAACAAATTTTCGGTTTTTTAAATTAGCAAGCATTGTACGGAACATACATTCACATCCTAACTCCTGTCCTCAAACTTATCCTCGATGTTCACCCCACCTCTAACCCCAATCCTATCTGTCTGACAGTGGGGCAGAAGTGTAATGGCCACCATAATGACAAGGTATTTTAAGATCAAAAAACAATGCAGGCAACGCCATAGTATTTATTATCGGGTAATTTACTTACAGGGACGTAGGGTCGAAGTAGACACATGACCCAGCAATCTGCACAGATTATTCTCCGCTGACAGACTCCTGTTACAGGACTTTTTTAATAGTATAACTCAGGTACTAATGATTGACAAGACAAAGGGACAAAGAATGCAGTACTCACCAGAGGTCATACCTCTTGGAGGTCTTGTGATACATGATTGTTTACTATCGATACTATCACCACTTTAATATTTATCTCAGGTGTCATGACATTCCGGCCCTCCTAACAAAAATATTTATAGCTACACAATGTAACTTTAAGGAACAAAGATAATCATGCTTGCTAAAGATGGTAAGGTCGGTTAAAGGTCACAGCATGAAAACTTAAAGATGGAAGACATCCAGGACACAGAGATGGAGTTAGTTTTGTTCACATCGACATCTAGACACCGTCCCTAATTCTCTGCCACCTCTGACCCCCCTAACCCCCCAGTCCTCTCCTAAGATCCCCAATCTCATCCTCACCCTGGACATTGAGCTCCTCCCTGAGGTGAACACTCTCCCTGATCTGGACCAGATATCTAAACCTTACCCTATTTAGTGATTGAAACACCAGTCTTTGATATTTTAATACAACATGTTGTTTCAGTACCAACATCCTGGCATTTTTACAGATCCAAAATCGAAATCATTTATGTCTTGTACTATAACCAGAGAATTACACACTGTGTTAAAATGTCTAATCAAACAGTGGTGCACTTTGTTTGACGAGAGGACTGACTCATGCCTCTCCTGTTTAAAACACTTCCAAGTTATTTTATTGTTGTTTGATTCTCACTTCCCAGGTTACTAAGAAGATCAAGCATCTTTTCAGCTGTATATTGGTCATTCGTATTTCCCCAGACCCAATATGGATCCTTATTAACTTGCTGAAGCCCCTAATGGAGTTGTCTTTGGGAAGAAGATGGGCATTGAGGGATAAAATAGGGGAGGTGGGGCGGGGACTTGGGGAGAGGGGAAGAAAGTGTTGTCCACAGGCCCAGTTCCCAGCCTTCTTCCCTGGGTTCTTCTACATTCTTCTGTCTTCTCTCCTTAATCAGATACATCTCTTAGGGCTTGAGCCCCTAACTCCTTCCTCACCAACCTATTTGGAGAGTCTCAAGCTGCATAGGCAGAGGCACCTCCATCCTGGCCCCTGGGAATCCATCTTAGACAATGCTCCAGTGAGGGTGGTAGCCCTACCAGTAATGGCTTTTTGTTCCAGTCACTAACTGGACTAACTAGAGTGGCTACTATTATAGCCACTAACCCACCCCAGCCATTCATTCTATTTCTGGCACCCATCCCTGAGACTCACCACTCCCTCCCATTCATCCCCTTCCTAGGTTTCCCGGTACCCCTCCCTCCCGTATCTGGTCCTAACCCCATCTTGAACCTCCCTGAATCTCACTCACCCCATTGCCAGCCTCTCCCTATTTCTAGATCTCTCCCTATTCCTGGCAGTAGTCCTTCTCTGACGCGACACCTTATCCCAGGCTGCCACTCTGTCCCTGACTCCTGCTCCACCACAGCTGACCCAACCTCAACCCTGCTCACAATCCCAAATGTGATCTAAATCCCATTCCTGAACCTCCCTCCACTTCCAACCACAACCAAATGAAGCTTTTCCCTTAGGTTTTCTTCTAAGAGTTTTATAGTTTTAGCTGTTATATTTAGGTCTTCAATCCATTCTGAGTTAATTTTTGTATACGGTATAAGGTAAGGGATCAATTTCATTTCTGTGTATGTGGATTTCTAGTTTTCTCAGCACCATTTGTTGAAAGACTAACCTTTCCCGACTGAATAGTCTTAACACCCTTGTTGAAAATCATTTGACCACTTATGCTTAGGTTTATTTCTGGGCTCTTCATTCTTAGGTTCTTCTTATTCTTCGGCTCCACCAGCCTAAGCTTTTCCCTCATTGCCACAAAATTGCTGTCTCAGCAATACTATCATATCCTATAACCATATTCAAAGGTAAGATCCAAACATGTGTGGGTTGGTGTCGCTCTCTTTTTTTACCAGGAATATTTCCCAGGAGTCCTCTGACCCCAGCAGACTCCTCTTTTTTTTTTTTCCCGAAGATTTTATTGGGGGAAGGGGAACAGGACTTTATTGGGGGACAGTGTTTAATTCCAGGACGTTTTTCCAAATCAAGTTGTTGTCCTTTCAATCTTAGTTGTGGAGGGCACAGCTCAGATCCAGGTCCAGTTGCCGTTACTAGTTGCAGGGGGCACAGCCCACCATCCCTTGCGGGAGTCGAACCAGCAACCTCGTGGTTGAGAGGACATGCTCCAACCAACTGAGCCATCCGGGAGCTCAGTGGCAGCTCAGCTCAAGGTACCGTGTTCAATCTTAGTTGCAGGGGGCACAGCCCACCATCCCTTGCGGGACTTGAGGAATCGAACCAGCAACCTTGTGGTTTAGAGTCCACTGGCCCATGTGGGAATCGAACCGGCAGCCTTTGGCTTTAGGAGCATGGAGCTCCAACCACTTGAGCCACCGGGCCGGCCCAGCAGACTCCTCTTAAGCAATGGTGTACTGAAGCCAGTTTGTACCAGCCTGTGAAAGTAGATTATTACATTTTCTAGAATTTTGTAAGCTGGTTGCTAAACCCCATCACCCTTGAAATTGCAATGGTGGGAGAATTTATACCATGAAAGATGGTGAACACTACAAATCAGGACTTTTTTCCGTAGGAGAATGGTTTATCAGCACATTCTTGCCCGTAAATCTTAGTAGTCAGAACTGGATGATATGGCCACTCCTAGCTTAAGGGAATCTTAGAAAGTGAATATCTGTCATTTTCAGCTTTTCTCAAGGGAAGTAGATTTTGTTAGCAGGCAAGGGAAGTGTTGGCGAAGCAACTGTGGTGTTGGCTCCCAATGGTGGGAGCTATTTGTAGTTACTTAAAAGGCTGTCTTTGAAATGTCTCAGAAGACAGAATGTTATGGGCTCTGTGGAACAACGGACAGAGCTTTCGCAGTTGACATGGTATTACAGTCAGGGGTGGGGCGCCAGGCTTTCTAAACCATACAGCGAGGGCCTGGTAAGAATGTGGCCTCAGCAACTTCCTGTCACCTCGATGGAGTGCCTCCGTGACACAGCTCAGAGACTGTGAACAGCCAGTGTCATGAGGCTTGGGTGCTGCTGAGAAGGGAGCATCCCTGAGGGGCTGTGACAAGTGCAGGGGTCTTAGAGGGTAGTAGAAGTGTTCCCTGAAGAAGAGCCAACAAAGGAAGGCCTGGCTTCCTTGGCCAAGAACTCCTTGCTGACCAGGCCATGGATGGCCATGATCTTGAGGAGTCCATGGCGAAATTTCTGGCCAATGAAGGCATAGATGAGGGGATTGAGGCAGCTGTGGAGGAAGCCCAGAATCTCGGTGGCTTCCAGGGCGTGGCCAATGTCCTTTCGGCGGACACAGGTCTCCTGGATCACCCCCAACCTCATGAGGGTGTCTGCCATCAGGACCAGGTTGTAGGGCAGCCAGCAGAGCAGGAAGACGAGCACGACAGCAAAGATGACCCGCATGGCCCGGTGCTTCTGCCCCAGGTGGGCCTGAAACAGCGTGCGCAGTGTGAACCCATAGAAGAACAGCATGATCAGCAGAGGCAGGACGAAGCCAAAGGTCTGCGGCAGGAACCGCATCACCAGGCGCCATTTTGTTGTATTGGCGCCCATGTCCTCGTAGCAGACGAGGCTGGAATCCGGTGGTTGATAGGCCCTGCGAAACACGAAGAGGGGCAGGGACAGGACCAACGATAGGGCCCAGATGCCTATGCATATGAACTTGACCCAGTGCCGCTTCTGCGTCAGTGTGCGTGTGGCGTGGACAATGGCCAGGTAGCGGTCCACACTGATGCAGGCCAGTAGTAGAATTCCACTGTAGAAATTGACTTCCTTTAGGAGCGAGACCACCTTGCACAGGGATGTGCCAAAGACCCAGCCCTTTGCCTTGGAGGCAGCCCAGATAGGCAAGGTCAGGGCGAAGAGCAGGTCGGCGATGGCCAGGTTCAGCAGGTAGACATCAGTGACCGAGCGGCTGACCTGACTGTACAAGACGACCAGCATCACCAGGGAGTTTCCCAGCAGGCTGAGCAGGAAGACCAGGGCATAGATGATGATCACAGCATACTTGTTGATTGTATCAGTGTCTACTTGACAGGGGCTATGATTTGTTTCTGTGGGTGGCATGCCGGTGAAATTTTCAAACTCACTGCCATATAGCATATAAAAATCACTATCATTCCATATATTTTCCATAAAGAGAGCCATGGTTTGATCTAGTTGAAAGATTAGGATAGAAACGTGATTTAGTAACTCAGATTCAAGTCACTCACCCTGGATGTGAGAACAGTTACTGGGATATCTGTTGCTTCTCTGTTGGTTTGGCAACTGGGGATCCCTTCCTTCACCTCCATCTTGGACTTTTTTAGAGGCTGGCTTTATCTGGAAGTGTGTCAACCTTCCACAACTTCGAGGCCTGGCTTCAGCATGGGATAAAGTTAACTACAGGGGAAAGACCTTGGCCATTGGGTCGCCCTATAACTGCCTCAACTCTACCTACAAATTCACCTCTGTCCTCTCATGAGCCTTCTCCATCCTCAGCCGTGTCTGTGCATTCACATGGGAGGACCAAGTTGGTCTTGTACACGCAGATGGGAGGCCAATGTTAAGCAAAACGGAAGGAGGCAAACCTATTCCCGGATGTCCCCTTCTATGTTTTATTTCTCCTCCTATGTCCTTTCTGATTCTGTTTCACCTTCTTAAAATCTACCAAGGGAAGGAAATGATAACAATGAATTGCATTAAAGTGTATTTGAAGCCTTCTCTCTAAAGAAGCGATAAATGTTTTGGTCCACTGTCTAAAGAGAGTGCGAGCTTTTGAGAGAAGTCCCCATCTTGGCCCCTGAAATCACCTCCTAAATAACCACAGAACCATTCAGTAGTGTTCAAACATCCTTTTAAATTGTGAAACACTTTGCTGAAGCAAAACCTTCCCAGGAGTCCAATACGTAAAACAGATAAAGCCTCACCTGCTGGGAGGAAAGGTGTGCTTCTCCCTCTACCTAGACAGCTGCTAAGGAGGTTGCCCCCAAACACTCAGGACTGGCCAGGGAACAATCTGAAAACCTTTGGAATGTTACCAAGACTGGAAATACAGATACCTTGTATCCAGTCCTGATTCTATCCTGATTCTATCATTAATAAGTTAGGTGACCTTGAGAGGGTCCTTTTACCGCTATGTTTCAGTTTTCTCATCTGCAAATTGAGGGAGGCAGAGTAGATAACCCCTGAGTTGCTTTCAGGCCTGAGGTTCTTTAGTAAGTTCATTCAGATCCACACATTTTAATTATTTTCTCTCCCTGCCAGTATTGCATTTTCACAGAAGATAAACTCTTAGGGCAAAGCAGTAAACATGAAATTGGGGAGATATAGCCTCTTCCTTGCAAAACGGAGAGGTGTAAAAGGAGGAGGTAAGAGGCTGTGGCCTCCTCGTCACCAACTACAGCCATCCATGAGTTCGGATTAAATACCCGGTCACAAGAGAGGAGGCAGGAAGCCAACTGAGCAGAAAGCTTCAGGTCCTAGAGATATGGATACATTTTCTAACATACAGTCAAACCAAGTTTCCCTACCCCAAAGGAAGTCCTGGCCAACAGAGGTGGTTTCCTACCTGAGGCGCCAGCCAGGTGTGTCCAACTGTAAGAGCCGGGAGCTCAGAGAAGAGAATGACTTAACAGTGAGAAGGAACTTGATGAATAAAGAGAAGTAAGGAAGCCACGTCACAGCCTCCTCTTTGAGCCCTGCCCACGTCTACATTTGGAAAACAGATGAAGTCAAGAGATCGCAGCCCTGTCACAGACTCAGGGTCCCTATGTCCAAGCAGGGGTACCAGGCATGAAGATGGTGACTATTTTTATTCTCTTCCTTTTCTTGTATTTATTTTCATCTGTTTATCTCTTAAATTCCCTAGTAGACCACCTTTGCAAGCTCCCCACTTTCCTGACATGAATCAAGGGGAAAGGATTTGGCGTTTTACAGTAGAGATTTCAGAAGGGGTCCACTGGAAGAAGGCCTTGCTGGCGTCCCCCACTTAGGAGGAACTTGGGGGCGATCTGATGGAAAGGAGGTACTTGAGCTATGTTAGGACAAAAAGCACACAACTTTTACTAATAGAAAAGGCTTCTTTGGGGTGGCCTGGGGCTGGTGGAGATGTGGAGGGAGAAGTAAGCCCTCTCCACTGCCAGCTGCTCCTTTGCACAAACACTGCCAACAAGTGGTTGATGTGAATGGCCCAGAGGCTGGGGGCCTGGGCTGGACAGCAGGGAGACCACTGGCGCTGGAGCAATTAGTGAACAGAGAAGGTAGGGCGCATGTCATTCTGTTCCTCAGTATGGAAGGATGGATTCTCTGCGAAGCTGCCTTGGCTGCCCCCAGCAGCTAATGTCTGTCCCTTGGCTTTAACCCTCTGACACTTTAATCACTTCTTCATTGTAACATGAACCCTACTGTACTGCAATGATGTGTTTACATCAGCCTTCCCCACGCGTCTGTGGACTGTTAGAGAGCAGGGACCCTATCCGAATCATCTTTACCCTCTGCAGGGAATAGAGTAAGTGCTCAATTAATGGTTTTGCAGTAAATGACACTTAGACGTATCTCCTGTGATTCATGGATCGTGGATCACCACCGTGATTCAGAATGCCTGTCACGGCAGGCACACAGAGTGCCTGAAAGCTTCACTTCCATACAGCCAGGCTAGTTGGCTGGATGGTCTTTCCCAACCATCATCTATTGTTTAAAGTTAGCACCAATCTGTTCAAGTGTAAATTATGCCCCTTCCATAAATGCCAAACTGATCATGCTACTGGAGCCTACAACTCTGCCCCTGGAAGCATATTTCTTAACCTGAGTCATGCCTTCCTCTGGGTTCTCTTATCATTTATAAATAGTGGCAGGACGTGTAGGAGACCATTGCCTGGGGCTACCCATGCTTTGCTTGTACTGCTGTTGGACAATTGTGATCTGATGCTTAAACTAGAAAGGACTTGAAGACGGGGGAGTCCCTGAAGGGAGTGAACATGCCCCCTATTAATCATCTAGGAAAAGGTGCAGAAAACAGTGGGGACACAGGAGAAAACAGACTGTACATGGCCTGGACTGCAAAACCCCTCCGTGTGCTCAAGTGCAAGGCGAGACTACAGGGGAAGAGAGTGTTTGCCACAAGGGGGCAGCAGTCACTAGATGGGAAGTCCTTGCAAGGGACTAGGACAAGAGCAGCCATATCTGGTATCTATTTTTAAGCTCCTCTTATGTATAATTCCCTTCTACTCTTCCTAAGCCCTCGATCAAGTCATTCAACACTCCAGTCTGTTTAGACTAATGACGGACTTATTAGGGAAGGATATGGTCCAACTTCAAGCCTGAGGAGTAAAGGGGGGAGCAGCCCTTATGGAGAACCATAGGGGTGGCAACTGTGGTAGTTTAGGTCTCCAGTGGGAAAACGATCTGGAGGTCAAGAGTTGAAAGAATCTTTCCCTTCATGGTAGGAAAGAGCGTTTCACTGAGTGGGGAAAGGCACGTATACATGAGCATGGAATAAAAGTTTACCCATTTGAAAACATTCCAGCAAGTCTGCCCACCAACATATCTTCCATACTTCACTTCCCACTTGCAACTGCTCCCTCCTAGTGTTCCTAGTGGGAAAGCATTTTGTCATTCTGTGCAGAACATCCAGTGCCACAAAATATTGTTGTGACATGTGCAGCCTGAATGCCAATCTGCTGGCAAAATGCAGAGGCTTCTTCTTGCCACTCTGTTTTAAAAATGGCAACTTCTATGCAAGACCATGTGAACAGCACAATATGGCTGTAAGTATTTCTCTTTTGTCTCTGTGTTAACTTTGCATCAGCATCGCCTCACATGCCTGCAGAAAAATCCACTTAAACCTGGGGACCAAAGTGAAGGCAAAGGGAGGGAAGGAGAGGATTCACCCGTCTCCCCAGTGATCATCCCCATTGCCACAGTGACAGGTTCAAGGGCAAGTATGTGACCTAAGAGGATCTACTCAGAGCCAAGTTCAGGGTGGTTATTTGATGACAGTGGAAAAGCAACTATGTAGTCTTGTGGCTGCTGGACTCCATTTTGTTACCGTAAATGGCAAACCAATCCAAGGACAAAAACTAACACACGGAGGAAGCAGAGCTGAGAGAATCACAGAGAAACAGAACCAGAGTCCTGAACAAATCATGCTCAGAGGTCATCTTCTCTCTGTACTTTTCAGATACATGAGTCAATAAATTCTCTTTATTGTTAAGATGTATTCAAATAGAGTTTTCTATTACCCACAACCAAAATTATGCCCAAGTAAGAGAGTTCTGGAAACCAAAAGTGATCTAGGATAAGGGAAGAGGGGAAGAACGTCAATGCATCACAAGGTCCAGGTTGTGACGGTCAGGATAATAGCTGGACTTAACAGGTATAACCTGGGCACGTGCAGACCTCCTGGCCCTGATTGCCAAGCTCTGGTGGAAGCCAGAAAGGAACCTTGAAAAGTGAGCACATAAGAACTCATCTCAGGACACTCTCCTGAATGAATTTAGAAATCCTCATGAAGGACCCAGAAATTTCTGCTTTGGAGTCAAACAGACCATGATGTAGACAGGGGCCCTCGTTTACTAGTTTATGATCTTGGACAAGTTTGTTATTGTGTACCAAAATATCCTAACCATAGAAATGGGGATAATAAAACTTGCCTCATGGAGCTGTCATAATGACGAAATGGGATAAGACCACGGGTTCTAGAACCAAACCACCTCCATGCAAATCCCAGCTCTGTCCCTGGCCAGTTGTGTGCCCTTGGGAAGCTTATTCTGCCTGGGCCTCAGTTTTCTCATCTGTAGCATGAGAACAAAAATAGCACCTAGCTCATAGGATTGGTGTGAGGATGAGTGAATTAACACGTGTAAAGTGTTTAACACAGTGTCTCGCAGATAATCAATATTCTTAACTGTCTTTATACACAACCCATGAACCTGTTGGAGGAATCTGTACCAAACACATTAAACAATGCAGACCCTGATCCTGAAATTCCACTTACTGTGAGGGAAGGAAACAACATAGGAAGGAAGAAAGCGAGGAAGAACAAAGTTAATCACAGGATTGTTTATAATAATAAAGTTAGGTAATAATTTCAGTGTTCTTCAAAACACTTTTATACAAATTACAGTAGATCTAGAAAATGGAACACTATGCTTCTGTTTTGATCACTGTATCCCAAGTGCCTAGGAGGCACGTTAGCAATTAGGGTGCAATAAATAGTTGTCGAAGAAAGGAAAGAAAGATGGATTATGTATCTAGAGATTGGGAGACCCACAAGTGACTTGCCTTCTGTTCATCTTGCCTCTGGTCTCTGAGAAATAACACTGGAGAGAAAGCTGACTCTACTATGACTGTAAGAAATAACTTAGTAAAACGTAAGGCCCCTAGCTACGAGTATACACCTGAGATCAAGCCAAGGAAAACAATACAATCTACTCCTGGTGGCCAGGGGCTGTAGTTGTAAGATCAGTCCAGGAGAGGGCAGCATTATCTTCAAATCAAACAGAACAACTGGAGAGGGGCAGTGAAATCATCAGGTGAAAAAACCCTCTACCACATAGAAGTTGGGTTAGGCAGTCGATATTTAGCACCTAACACCACACTTTACGGCTTGCAAACCTTTTCCATTCTCCGCTTAAACTCCTTCCAGGTTAGAACTTAGCAAGTGCCAGGGTATGAGCGTAGTTTGAGACGAGCAGTTGATCACCCATGCATGTCACTCAACTAGTCACTGGCTTCAAGCACTTAATAGTCCTGTCCTTACGGTCATCCCCCTTTTCCAGCTCACAGACCCTTCCTTCAGACCAACGCGAACACACTGTCAAACAGCACATCTGGCTACTCTCAGCAAAGCAGTTAAAAGGTATATGTCAGCAACTGAAAATCTTTTCCATTTTCTTATAGCTCATATTTTGGTCCTCCATCACTTAGTCAGCTTGGGCTGCCATTACAAAATACCATGGACTTGGTGACTTAAACAACCGATATTTATTTCTCACAGTTCTGGCGGCTGGAAGTCTGAGATCAGGGTGCGGCCAAGCCCTGGTCGTGAGGATTCTCTTCCTGGCTTGCAGACAGCTGCCTTCTGTGCAGCCGTGTCTTCACATGATGTAAAGTCACTAATGTCATCATGGAGTCCCACCTTATGACTTCATCTTAACCAAATTGCCTCCCAAAGTCCCCACCTTTAAATACCATGGGGGTTAGGGTTTCAACATATGAATTTTGAGGAGACACAAACTTTCAGTCCATAAAAGCACCACATCGTAGTTTCAATAGAATGAGTTCCTTCCTCTCTTACATAGTCATGAGGCAAGGTTCTAGCAAGTTCTAACAAACTTCTGTTTTTAATGCAGGCTTGCTTATTTTCTCTTAACATACAGCCAAATGCACTGAGGTCTACTTTACGTGGCCCAACCAGCTACCAATATAACCAGCATTCTGTCTGACAGATATGGCTGCCAAAGTAGTATGCAGTAAAAATGGCTGCAGTAAAATAAACTGTACAAATGGTTCGCTGCGGGTGGATGGGTTGGAGATGGGAACTGGGCAGATGGGAGACAGGTGGGAAGAAGACTTTTCATTAATAGCTTGTAATATTTTTTTTATTTTTGAAACATGTGAAGTGATTCCCATTACAAATTTTAAGTGTAAAATATAATCTAAAAATGTTAAAAACTAATAACGTAAAGCCAGCAGTGGGAAGGACGTGGTGCTGCTGACCACCCTCCTTTAAGCTCTTGCATCTGCATTTGTATGTCTTCTGGCTGCTCTGTCTCAACTTTCCCCCAGAGAGCCAAAGAGGCCTTCAGCCAATTCTAGGAAGCCTCTTGTTAGGCCCAGGCTTAGAGACCTGTCACTTCTCTTAGTTCCCTCCACTCCAGACCCTTGACTCCAAATCAGCTCACCCTGAACTCTCTTGATCCTTGTCTCTTTCTTGTCACTGGTCTGTCTAGCTGCCTACACTCTCATGCCCTCCGCTACAATCCAAGGTGTCCTGGCTTCTCCTCACCTCCCACTTGGTCCTCTCTGCCTGTACTGTTTCCAGTTACAATTCAAGGTGGCTCTGTGGATGTGCTCCCCCACTCTCCTGAACACCAAAGAGAGCTCAGCCCTGGGTTTTATTCCTGCCCTAGCAGTGAATTCTCATTGATTTGCATTGACTATCGAAACCCAACTACATGCCTAGGGAACATCTCCATTTTCTTGCATTTAAAATAAGGCCATTGATTTACAGGACTAGCACAGATCCAGCTTTCTGCTGAAATTACTTCCAATGCCATATAGGCAATCAGCCTTCAGGTGAGTTTCTTTGGCCGCATAGGATTGGTTTCTTTGTTTGTTCATTTAAATTAGAATTGGTTCTCAACTTTTTTCAGACTTTTTCATATAAGAAGAAGAATCAGGGTTTCTATGCCCAATTCTAAAATGTGCAAGACCTGGCAATACTGAGTCCATGGCAAAAATCAGCTAAAGTTGGTACAGAGAAGAAATCCGAGAAATAGAGCCACATTCACACCATCATTCAATTTTCAACAGAAGGGCCAAAGCCATCAAAGGAGGAAAGGAAAGTTTTACCGCCAAAATGGTGCTGGAACAACTGGACATGGGAAAAATACAAGCCTTGACCCTACATCACACACAAACACTGTTTTGCGATGAATCATAGGTCTAAACGTAAAAGCTAAGACTGTAAAGCTTTTAGAGGAAAACAGATGAATATCTTCACAACTTGGGGGAAAGCAAAAAGTTCCTTAGACAAATCAAAAAGTGCAATAACCATTAAAAAATTTTTTGATAAATTAGACTTCATCAAAATCAAAAATTTCTGATTTTCTGGTCAAGATGCCAGAGTAGATAAATGTTGTGCTTACCTTCTCCATCGACCACATCAAAATTACAACTAAACTACAAAATAACCATCATTGAGAATCGTCTGAAATCTTGCTAAACCGAACTCTTACCTCTAAGGACATACGGAAGAAACCACTTTGAGACTGATAGGAGGGGTAGAGACATGGAACAGGCTGGTCCCACTCCCATATGTAACCATTAAAAATCAGGAAAAATATCTCAGCTGCAGAGGTCTCCCCGGGAGGAGCAAGGGGTCCCAGTGCTGCACCAGGCTCCCCAGCCCAGAGTTCCAGTGCTGGGGAGAGAAGTCCCCATAATTTCTGGTTGTGAAAACCAGCAGAGATTGTGGCTGAGTGGGACAGAGGGCTGCTACACCCTGAGGCACTCCTCTTAGAGGGCCCGTGCATGGACTTACTTGCTGATGGACTCACTCACTCTGAGCTCCAGTGCTGGGCAGGAGCTCTAAAGGCCAAAGGGACATACAGGGAGAAACTGAGCTGTCTGACTCTAAGGTGAGGATTGTAGGGGCAGCTTTCTCCCAGATGGAGGAGATGGTGGAAAACATTGTTTCTTTGTTGAGCCCTCCCCAGTCCCGGTGTGCAGACTCAGGCCGCCGCCGCTATATCTTAGCCTTCAGCAACATGACTAATGCCATTCATTTGCCTGGCCCTGGTGATTCTGAGACCACACCCCACTCAACTTTCAGGCCCCCCCAAACTGATTCCAGGGGCTTTTTCATACAAACTGCCTGCCTTGTCTCGTGCTACAGACTTTCCTAAAGTCTCTCAAAGGTTCACAAAACCCAAACAAGCAGCACCTGACTTCAGCATGTCCTGTACCTGTGGCTGAGCAGCTCTAAGCCTGGTACTAGCAGCAGGCGGCCTTAATTCACAACTTGGCCTCTCAAGGCCCCTCTTAGCACAGCACGGCGGCAGCCATCTGCAGATTGCAGGTGGTCCTAGGCAGGGCACAGGCTACAGCTGAACTTGGCCTACAGCAGGGCTCCTTCCAGGAGACCCCAGGGCTGGCACACCCAGTGACCAACTTCAAACTGAGCTGGAACATCACCCAGCCTCCTCCAAGGATAATAAACATGAAGGGCAGACTGGGCAGGCACCAGAGCCCTGCTAACGTGAATCCTGCTCTGTAGGGTCAGCCCCTGCACAGCAGCTCCTCTACTATAGTCATGGCCAGTTTTCACAGCCAACAAGCCCAGGGTCAATCCCTCCCATTGATACACAAACAGCAACCAAGACTCAACTATAACAGGAGGACACACAGAACACAAGGGACAAACCTGGAGCATCCAGCCCTAGTGACCAGGGAGACTGCACCACTGGACCCCACAGGACACCTACTACATAAGGCCACTGTACTGAGACCAGGAGATATACCAGCCCTACCTAATATATAGAAACAAACACAGGGAGGCAGCCAAAATGGGGAGACAAAAAAATTATGTCCCAAATAAAAGAACAGAACAAAGCTCCAGAAAAAGAACTAAACAAAATGGAGATAAGCAACCTACTAGTTGCAGAGTTCAAAACACTGGTTATAAGGATGTTCAATGATCTCAGGGAGAACTTCAACAGATAGGAAACATAAAAATGGAGATAGAAAACATAAAAAAGAACCAGTCAGAAATAAAGAATACAATAACTGAAATGAAGAATATATTAAAGGGAATCAGTAGATTAGATGAAGCAGAGGATTGAATCAATGATATGATCAGGAGATAAAGTAGCAAAAAACACCCAAATAGAACTGCAAAAAAAAAAAAAAAGGACAATTTAAGGGGCCTCTGGGACAATATCAAGCTAACCAACATTTGCATCATAAGGATACCAGAAGAAGAAGAGAGAGTGCAAGAGATTGAAAACCTATTTGAAGAAATAATGATGGAAAACTTCCCTAAACTGGTGAAGGAAATGGAAATTCAAGCCCAGGAAGTGCAGAGTCCCAAACAAGATGAACCCAAACAGGCCCATACCAAGACACATCATAATTAGAAGGCCAAAGGTTAAAGACAAAGAGCAAATCTTAAAGGCAGCAAGAGAAAAGCAGTTAGTTACCTATAAGGGAGCTCCCAAAAGACTGTCAGTTGATTTCTCAAAAACTTTGCAGGCCAGAAGGGATTGGCAGGAAATATTCAAAGTGATGAAAAGAAAAAACCTACAACCAAAATTACTCTACCCAGCAAAGCTATCATCTAGAATTGATAAAAAACTTCCCAGACAAGAAAAACCTAGAGTTCATTACCACCAAACCAGTCGTACAAGGAATCTTACAGGGACTTCTTTAAGATGAAAAAAAAAAAAAGATAATATGAACAATAAAATGGCAATAACTACACATCCATCACCAATTACTTTAAATGTAAATGGATTAAATGCTCCAATCAAAAGACATAGGGTAACTGAATGAATAAGAAAACAATGCCCATACATATGCTGCCTCCAAGACTCACTCCAGATCAAGACACACACAGACTGAAAGTAAAGGGATATAAAAAGTTATTTCACGAAAATGAAAACAAACTAACAAAAAAGTTGGGGTAGCCAATACTTATACCAGACAAAATAGACTTTAAAATAAAGGCTGTAACAAGAGACAAAGAAGGATCTAGTAATCCCACTTCTGGGTGTTTATCCAAAGAAACCCAAAATACTACTTTGAGGGGACGTGTTCATCTGTATGTTCATTGCAGCATTATTTACAATAGGCAAGATATGAAGGCAACCTGGGTGTCACTGAATGGATGAATGGATAAAGAAGAGGTGGTACATATATACAATGAAATATTAGTCAGCCATTAGAAAGAATGAAATTTTGCCATCTGTGATAACATGGATGGACCTAAAGGGTATTGTGCTGAGTGTAGTAAGTCAGACAGCAAAAGACAAATGTCATATGATTTCACTTACAAGAGGAATCTAAAGAACAAAATAAACAAACAAAACAGAAACAAATTCATAGATACAGAGAACATTTTGATGTTTGCCAGATGGGAGGAGGGTTGGAGGTGGGTGTAAGAAGGGGAACGGATTAAGAAATACAAACTGGTTGTTACACAGTAATCATGGGGATGTAGGGTATAGTATAAGGAATATAGTCAATAATATTATAATAACTAGATATTGTGTCAGATGGGTACTAGAATTATCAGGGTGAGAGAGGGGAGAGGGGCTGGTGGCAGGGTGAAATAGGTGAAGGGATTAAAAAATACAAATTGGAAGTTACAAAATAGTCAATGGGATGTAAAGTAAAGCATAGGGAATATAATCAATAATATGGTAGTGTCTATGTATAGCACCAGGTGAGTACTAGACAGTTAGGGGGATCACTTCTTAAATTATATAAATGTCTAACCACTATGCTTACACCTGATGTAATGTACAGCATAGGGAATATAGTCAATAATATTGTGACAGTGTGGTACCATGTCAGGTGGTTGCTATACTTATCATGGTGATCAATTCTTTAAGCATGTAAATGTTGAAGAACTAAATGTTGAATAACTTGAAACTGATATTGTATGATAGCTACATTTTTAATAAAAACATTTTTTAAAAAGACAAAAAACTATAAACAAATATTAATCTCTAGTTAATGCTGTACATACTGATGTATTTAGGGAGATGTCAGCTATTGTGCAATTTACTTTGAAACACGTCAAAAAAGTAAAATGGATTAATGGGTAACGTGATGGCTACATGCATAGACATGGGATAAAGCAAGTAAAGTGTTAATGGTGGAATCTAGGTAGTAGGTATACAGGCATACACCGTAAAATTCTTTCAACTTTGCTGTATGTTTGAGATTTTTCACCATAAAATGTTGGGGAGGGAGATTAGCTGGCACTCAGTCTTGGCCAACTCCTTTAAACAGGGTATACACCCTCCAGTTTGCCACACACACCCCCCTTATTGCCTCATGCCCACACTGCTTCATTCATTTCCATTACCTACACCTCTCAGTTCAGGGATCTTTTATCCTAGACACATATGGCATATCCAAATGGTTGTTCAATAAATCTCTGGAAGAGGCAGAATAGCATCATACCAGTCCTACCACTTACCAGTTTGGTGATCTTGGGCAAATTAATTCACCCGTGAGCCTCAGTTTCCTCATCTGTAAGACGAAGTAAAATGACGAATGCAGTTTTCTAGCACACAGTGGGCACCAGACAAATGTTGACTATTAGTTCATAGTTTAATATACTGACTTTGTAAATGTAAACAAATAAAGTGATGACTGATTTTCACAGTAAGAAACTCTCTAGAGTTTAGATTCACAGGGGGAAAAAGTGGGAACACTATTTTCCTGGAAATTGCCATATTTGCTTGCACTAAATTTCCTCTTACACAAGAAAAGCTGTATTTATCTAACAGATATTTAACAAGCACCTACCACTACAAATACCACCTGTACCTGTTGACTAAGCATTGTCTCTGCCACAGAGAATTCAGTGGGGTAACTGAAATAATAAACATATGTTCAAGTTCCACGGGTGGCAAGGAAAGCTTCAGGGAAGAAAGGACACTTGAGTTGGGTCTTGCAGGATGGATGGGAGTTTTCCAAGTAGACTTAGGGAAGGAGGGCTGTCCATGCAGAAAGGACAGGATATGCAAAGACACTGAACAATAAAAAAGCAATGGGATCCTGAGAGTTGACAAATATTTTGTATTATTAGAGCCCAGGGAAAACGAGATGAGACTGGACAGGGAGATAGTGCCCAAATCATGCCGTTTGTCATGTTACAGAGTCTGGGTTTTATGCTACAGATAAAAAGCTAGTGACACACTTTAGGAAGATATTTCTACAGTAGATAGGGCTAGACTGACAGGAGAGAGACCTGAAGCAGGGTGACCAGCTAGATACCAGTGCTGCCCATTGCTTAGAAGAATTGCCTGGGACACTTGTTTAGCATACAGCTTCCAGGGCCTCACCCCAGGCCTATGGAATCAGAGTCTGGGATAGGGTCTGGGATTCTAGATGATTAACAAGCACCCCAAGTTTTCCAACAAACTGGGAAAACACCAAGTCCAGGAGATGGCGACCACCATCTGAAAGGGAATGAAGGCCTGAACAGAGGCATTCAGAGAAGAGGAAAAGGGGGCATGTTACAGCGTGATTTAGAAGAATCTACATAATATGGCAAGGCGTTGCATGTGTGGGTGATGACTTCCTGGCGTGACTATGTAGATAGCTATATCATTTACCAATATAGGGAGTGCAGGACAAAAGTCAAGTATAGGGAGAGGAGATAATAACTTCTGCTTGACTGGGATGAATCAACATCTGCAGAGCCAGCACTGCAGAGTCTCAATGGTGGTAAGAGCCATGGCTGGCTGAGGTTACCCCAGGAGAGAATATGGCGTGAGAAGTGAGGAGGGCCATAACTCCCAAATGTACTGATTCTCTCTTGTGCTTCTCACACAAATCTGTAACTTGAATGTCTCACATCTTCCAACCATGTTAAATTGTAATCAAGACAATAAATTACATGCATAAAGTTTGGAAATAGACAAGCAGAAAACTAAACATTCCCTAGGTCTCTGAAACCCAGATGCACGACAGAGTCAAGCCGCCTCCTGACTTTTGACATAACCCAGGGACAGAGCTGATGGGTGACATTGACAGGCCCCAGAGGAAACTCCATCTCTCGTGTATTTATTCCTTTTGTCCTCTTGATGCTATTTAAGAAATAAACACTTCCTCTTTAAAGATGGTACTCCTAAAAATACAGAGATGGCATAAAGAATGTCCTAGTTGTCAGAAAACCTGGGTTAGAGTCACATGAAGTTGGGTGACTTAACCACTTAGAACCTCTTTTTCCTCTTGTATAAAATAAGGATAATAATTGCTATAAAGAACAAATGAAAAAACACACTTTAAAATGTGTCCAAAACTCTGCTCGGGTCTCTAAAGAATAAAACCCCACCCCCACTAGCTCAAGTCAAAAAAAAATTTATGGAAGTGAGACAACAGGCAATCTCACCAGCTCGCAAGAACAGGAAATGAAGTACAGTTTGTCATTTAGAGATCAAAGCTGAAAGCCTGACATTATTCCCTTGCAATGTTCTCTTTGGGGCCATATGGTCTGCCATCTTGGCTTCTCCCTGCAGGTCCACACGTTCCCACATGGCACATGCTGCAACTGTCTATTCACTACCCATTCCCTTTCCTTCCTCACTAAGAGGACCTCAGTTTGATGAGGCTGGTCTAAGCCAATTGTGGCAATCTGTTATCCACTCTTCTTGCCTCCCTTACACTGAGCAGTGGCCATGAATATGTTTCTGGCAAATGAGGCTTAAGAAGAAGAATTCTGCGAACTCTAGGAAAACTCTTGCTTTACCTGACAAAAAGGAAAGATGCTTCTTGGTGGCTCCTCTTCCATTTTCTTCTTTTAGTCGTGATAGCCAGAGCTGCAGCAGCCATCATGGGACCGTGATTTTCCTCATGGCCAAAAGAATCCCAGTGAGGTCTCTCACTCTTGGACGTCATTGAGCCCCCTAGCCAACATTAGTGGATATCATGCATAAAATAACAAAACCAGAAGGAAAAAAAACCCTCACCCCTATGTTTTTAAGTCACTGAGTTAGGTTTTTATTCCTTGAAGCTGCGATTAGTCTTGACTGATAATACTATTATCTCATTTGGGATTTACCAAATGTCAATCATCCTCAAACCATTGGTAGCATCTCTGCCATGGCTACTCAAGTAAAATGTTCTTCTTTAACCTGATTCACTTTCATTAATTTAAATACCTACTTTAGTCTTGTGGCTCCCACGTGTGAGTGTTTTCTAATACCCATAAAAACAAATACGTAACAATTAAAACAGATTTCCAAATTGGTGAACACATCCACCTGCCAGGAGGGTGGTCCATTCCAACTCCACAAGGAAGTCTCTGAGCTCAGGATCTTTCCAGACCGTGTCTATACATCTGGTTGTTCATTTGTACCTTTTATAATAAACTGATAAAATGTATGTAAAAAAATAACAATTTTAATTTTTTAATAAAATTAAAGCAGATTTAGCAGATATTAGCGCAAGTCATCTCAACGATGATGAAGGAGGAGGGTGGAAGGGAAGAGGAGAAGGAGAAGAAGGTTAAATGGTCTCATTTCAAAACTAAGATTTCTGTGTACCTGGGGATAAAACCACTAGGGATTATCGGACAGTCCTTTATATCTGACCAGGTCAAGCTACATAGCCAGAGAAAAACCAGGAACACCAGGCCAGCTGATATTACTGGTACAGCAGACGCTGGAAGCTCCTTCATATGCTCCTCACACTTTGCTATGTCCATCTCCCAACAACGTCAATCTAGTGTTCATTCAATTGTAAAGTAATATTTCAAGTCAGTAGGAGAAAAATGGGTTATTCAACACATGCTTTTAGGAAAATTATATCCCTAAGTCACTAAACACACACACAATTCAGATGGATTCACACACACACACACACACACACACACAATTCAGATGGATTCACACACACACACACACACACACACACACAATTCAGATGGATTGAGGGCTTAAATATAAAAGACTCAAGCCATAAATGATGGTACATCACATAATAGACTGTCACGCATCAGTTAGGAAAGGCCGAAGTCAATCTATAGGTACTAACAAGGAAATACTTAACCACTGTTCAGTGAAAAAGCAGGTTATAAATAACATACAGAATGATAACATTTACGTTAAATATGGTGTGTCTCCATATGAATATATGAGTGTAAACGCATTAAAGAGTCCAAAAGGAGTGACCTTAATCACATAATAGTGATTACTTCTAAAGAAGTGACTAGAATGTAATCATATATTGCCGATCTAATTAAAAATAAGCAGAGAAGCATACAATTTTAATGGAAAAAGATTAAGCTACAAAGTAATAGAGGAAACATAGAAGAATTTTTAAATAATTTTGATAACAATCTGCTTTCTTAGTACTATGCCAATGACAAAAACCATAAAGGAAAAGACTGAGAAATTTGACATGAAAATGTAAAAGCTCTATTATGGCAAAGCAAAGCAACACCACAGCTAAGACAAGTCACAAAATAGAAAAATATTTTTCAACATGATAAGAGTAATACTATTAAACTATAGATTATTTAGAAATAAATAAGAAAATTACAAGCCAAATAGAAAATGAGCAAAAGGCATAAAGAAGCACTCCATAAAAGAAAACATGCAAATGACCAAAATTCATATTCAAATGTTCAACCTCAGTAATAATTACAGATAAGCAAATTAAAATGAGATGTCATTTTTCCTTTAGATTGATAGGATTAAAAGGGTTTATAATAGCAGTTGTTGGCAAGAGTGTGGGGAAACAAGCAACCTTACATACTGTTGATGGAAGCCTAAATTGGCACAGCCTTCTGTAGGGCAATTTGGAGATTGGTATCAAAATTTGCAATGTGCATATGTGCTGCCCTCCTCTTTGAATTTAAGAAAATAATGATGCAGGTGTGCAAAATTGTATGAATGAGAATGGTCATTGTATTCAAAAATTGGAAGAAATCTAAATGCTCATCAAAGGGTTTTTGTTCAATAAATGTATGGGACTCAGAGGTGTCATGGAGACCTGGCGGGTGTTATGACAGATAAGAAATCTTTACATATTGACACAAAGGATACAGTATGAAAGTGGGAAAAACAGCTCATAATTCCACGTAAAAGGTGATCCTCTTGTATAATATGTAACCTACTGGCAAGGCTGAAGCTCACCATTAACAAGTCTTATCTCTCTATGAGGTAGAATTTCAAGGAAAATGTTCTATATTCTTTCAATTTTTTTACAAGCATCATGTGTTACTTGTATGGTAACTAAAGTCAATAAGCACTTCGTTTTTTAAAATCAAGGAAGAAATGTATTATTTATGCTGTCCTTTAAAGAATTTCTGCACATATTCTTTCATCCAATAAATATTAACAGTTTATTATGTGGAAGGTGGTGTCTCAGGGATTGAGGTGGACACAAACAGACAATCAGACCTGAGCCCAGGGAACCTCCCTCTACTTCCTGACACCGAACCAATACCATCGCTGGACCCACCCCATACCTCCCACTTTTGCTCCTGTCCCAGTGGAGGTGCTGCCCCTGGGCCACTCCAAAGCCAATCTTGTGCCGTAGAGTCCATCTCCCCACTATTTTCTCAGAAGCCTCATGCTATTATCATCAGTGCTTCATCTTCAAGCTCTCATCTCTTACAGCCCACATGTGGGCAATGAAAATTGTTCAAGTCTCTTCCATCCTAATGAAAGGGAGGGAGGGAGGAAATTAGTTCTGGACAAAATTATTCTGGAGGCGGGAGAAGGAAGGGGACAGGAGGAGAGAAGGGGGAGGAAAGAGATGTCTTAAGCATATTCTCCATTCTTAACATTCTTAAAGAAATATGCTAGCTTGACTATAATAAAAACATAATAAAGAAAGCAGTATAAAAGCAAGACCGTGAGAGGCAGAGAAGGTGCTCTCTCTCCCTTTGACCAAGAGGGCCGACCTAGTTCTGTGTACCCTTGCACCTGCTTTGGGCTGCCCTCTCTTGATTTTAGAACCTGGATGATCTCCATGGTGAACAGAGCGTCTTTCCAGTTATCACTCGATCCCTCCTCCCCTACAGCCAGACTTCTAGAAAGAATTATCCGCTTGCCCTCCCTTTTCTGACCTCCCGTCTACTCAGCCCATTGAGTTGGCTGCTGAGCTCCACCACACGACCAAAACCAGTTCTCCCCATGGACACCTCTCTGTCCTGTCTCAACTTCTCAGCAGCTTTCAGCACCACACTCGTGTCTATCCTTTCACGGTATCTTTTGCCAGTGTTTCCTCTCCAGCCTGACGTCAAGATGTTGGGGGTCCCAGTGCTCAGTCCTGAAATGCTTGCCCTCCTTTTTGTACCTGCTTTCTGAGACAGTCTCCCCCAGGACAATGTATTAATCACTGTACAAACACCAATGACCTCCAGGAAACATTTGCCTCATCACTATCTCCCCTTGGATGTCTCACAGATCTCATTCATTCATTCATTCATTCTATTGAGCACCTACTATGTGTCAGGAACTACACTAGGTACAGGATAAAGAGCACAGAATAGGCATGTTTGATACTCTTGAGGAGCTTAACTTGTCAACTGAGTTCAAGATATTCCCCCAACCAACATGCTCCTTCATGTTCTCTCAAGAAAGAGCACAATTACCACCCATTCTGTTCGAGCCAAAAATCTGAACCTTAAGACTGACATTTTGCTTTCCCTTATCCTACCTGTGGTGGTCATACTCTAAAGTGATCCCCCGCCCCTCACTCCAATGAGTCATGCCCTTGTACAATCCCTCCCCTGGAGGCAGAATCTGTAACTTGCTTCTAATCAGTAGAATATGGAGTCTGGTGACACCCTGAGCGGAGGACCCAGTCAAGCTGTACCTGAACTCCTGACCCACCGAAACCAAAAGATAATAAATGGGAGCTATTTTACGTCGGCAAGCCTGTAGTAATCTGTACCTCAGCTTAGAAAACTAATGCAGTACCTATCGAATTTATCACCAGAGGTTTTTGATCCTTCACTGAAATAGTTTTCAAAAATATCCAATTCTCGGCATCTGCACTACTCCACCCCAAGCAAACTGTCACCATCTCCTACTCAGGCAAATAGACTAGTCTCCTGATCTGCCCTGTCACATTTGCCTCTCCTATCAGAACTGGGCCAAAACATGACAGCATCCTTCGCAAGCAAATAATTTGGCATTCCTTCAACTCAACATTTATTCAGCAGAGATGAGAAGAAATTGTCTATTAATAAAAGTGGTGTGATTCTTTTTATGCCAAAATGAGAGGCTTAATACATGTAATCTTCCAAAGCAGACTAACTTTTGGGAGGCATATTAAACCACATAAAATTTAAATAACAAAGTAAGTCACTAATTTCCTGTAAATAGCACAACCCATTACATTATTCATATTCAGACTTTCAGCTCACTACACTTAATGACAGTTCTCGGCTGATTCATCTCAGGTTTGGAGATTCAGCTTATGCGTCTATCACAAGTTTTTAATCTGGGTGAAGAGCAGTTTATCTATTTTTCCTTTATTTGCTTGTGTTTTAGTGTCAATTCTAAGAATTCATTGCCTAATCTGAGGTTATGAAAATTTCACTCGTGTTTTCTTCTAATAGTTGTGTCATTTTGGCATTAATATTTAAGTTGTTGATCCAATTTAAATTAATTTTTGTATTGGAATGAGGTAAGGGTACAACTTCATTTTTTTGCATATGATTTTCCAATTGTCCCAGCACAATTTGTTGAGAAGATACTCTTCTTTCTCCCATTGAGTGGTCTTGGTACTCTTGTAAAAAATCAACTGGCCATAGATGTTGGGTTGATTGCTGGACTCTCAATTCTATCCCATTGGTCTGTATATGTCTGTCTTTATACCAGTACCACACTTTTTATTGCTGCAGCTTTGTAATAACTTTTGAATTCAGAAAGTGTGAATCTTCCAGTTTTGTTTGTCTTTTAAAATATCATTTTCATTCTTTGGGGTCTCTTGCCGTTCTCTACAAACTTAAGGATCAGCTTTTCCATTTCTGCAACAATGACAAAAAGTTAGCCACTGGAATTTTGATAAGGATTGCATAGAATCTGTAGATTGCTTTGGGGAATATTGCGCCATCTTAACAAGATTTAGACTTTCTATATGTCTTATATCTTTTTTTGTTTTTTATCTCCTCCAATATGGCCTACTCTTGCATTTGATTGATTTTTCTAGTGTACAATTTTGATTCCTTATTCATTTCTTTTTCCAAACTTGTTTTTCAGATATTATTTTAGTGGTTACCATTAGGATTAAAATTAACATCCTAAATTTATAAAAATCTAATTTGACTTTATACCAACTTACTTCAATAGCATACATTAACTCTGTTCCTAACCCTCTCCATCCCACCTTTATGTTGTTATTGTCACAAATGACATCTTTATATATTGTGTGCCCATTAACATACATTTATAATTATTGTTTTATGCATTTGGCTTGTAAATCATATAGAAAACAGAGGATTTACATTTAAAAATACAATAATACTAGCTTTTAAGTTTACGTATGTAGTTACGTCTACCAGTGATCTTTATTTCTTCATAATACTTCATGTTACCATCTAGTGTCCTTTCATTTCAGCCTGAAGGACTCCTGTTAGCATTTCTTGTATGGTAGATGTACTAGCAATGAACTCTATTTGTTTTTATTTATCTGGGAACATCTTAATTTCTGCTTCACTTTTGAAAGATAGTTTTTCTGGATATAGAATTCTTGGTTGATAGAATTTTTTCCCCAGCACTTTAAAGATATCATCCCACTGCCTTCTGGCATCTATGGTTTCTGATGAGAAATCAACTGTTAACCATATTAAGGATCCCTTGTAAATGATGAGCCACTTCTCTCTTGCTACTTTCAAGATTTTCTCTTTGTCTTTAGCTTTCAACAGTTTGATTATAATGTATCTCAGTATAGATGTTTGAGTTTATTCTGCTTTGAGTTATTTGAGCTTACTGGATGTGTATATTCATGTCTTTACATCAAATTTGGAGAGTTTATGACCATCATTTCTTCAAATATTTTTTCTACCCCTTTCTCTCTTTTCCTTTTTGGAGTCCCATAACGTGTGTGTGTTAATGGGCTTTATGCTGTTCCATATGTCCCTTAGGCTCTGTTCATTTTTCTTCATTCTTTTTTCTTTCTGTTCTTCAAACTAGGTAATTTTAATTTGCCCTATATCCAAGTTCATTGATTCTTTCTTCTGTCTACTTAAATCTGCTGATGAACCCCTCTTATATTTCACAGGTCCAGAATTTCTATCTAGTTCCTACTTTTTTTAAAAGATTTTTTTATTGGGGGAAGGGGAACAGGACTTTATTGGGGAACAATGTGTACTTCCAGGATTTTTTCCAAGTCAAGTTGTTATCCTTTCAAGTTGTAATCATAGTGTGGAGGGTAGTTGTGGAGGGCACAGCTCAGCTCCAGTTTCACTTGACATTGTTAGTTGCAGGGGGTGCAGCCCACCATCCCTTGCGGAATTTGAGGAATTGAACCGGCAACCTTGTGGTTGAGAGCTCACTGGCCCATGTGCGAATCGAACTGGCAGCCTTCAGAGTTAGGAGCACGGAGCTCCAACCACCTGAGCCACTGGGCCGGCCCTCTAGTTCCTACTTTCAATTTTTACATCTTTATTGACATTCTGTACTTGTTCATACATCGTTCATACATGGTTATTTCTCCATGGTTTCCTTCATCTCCTTGGGTATATTTAAGACAGTTTATTGAGTATTTTTCCAGTAAGTCCAATGTTTAGGTTTCTTTGGGGGTGTTTTCTATCAATTACTTCCTTTAAAAAAAAAAAAAAAACTGTGAATGGGCCATACTTAACTGTCTCTTTGTATACATTATAGTTTCTAATGTGAATTGGGCATTTTGAATGTCAAAGTGTTAACCCTGGAAATCAGATCCTAAACACACACACACACACATACACACACATACAGAATATTGTTATTGTTTGATGAAAACTCCCATCGTTCATTTAATGTCTTTTCCAAACTATTTTTACAAAGACTATATTCTTTGTTGTGTGTGGTCACTGAGGTCTCATTTTGTTATATCTGTGGTCAGCCAGTAACCTGACAGAGATTTCATTAAATTGCTGTCCAAAAGGAAAGAAAAGAATGGAAAGGAAAGGAAAAATAAAAGGGGTGTTCTGTCCCTTTATATTCCCTTAACTGACACTGGGTAAGCCACTTCAGTGCAGTCTATGGGGTTAAAACAATAGCCAGCCTCTGTGCCTGCCCATTAGCAAACTGCCAGGCCGATCAAAACAAACAACCCTGACTTTGGAGAACAATGTTCGTATTGCCCACCCTTGCAAGCCACACCAGAGATGTGAACAGCCACCCACATAACTGTCTACTGCACAGATAGGAGATGGTAGCTGCTACATGAAACACTGAGATTTACCAAAAGTCACCAGTATCTTTATTCATCAAGCACTTCCTGAATGCTGCAAGTGTTCAACTAGACTCCAGAGTTCCAAATAGTTGATTCTGATGGTTCTTGCAAGCGCAACAGTTATTGCAGTTAAAATACTGATTCCTGGGGGCGGCCGGATGGCTCAGTTGGTTAGACCACGAGCTCTGAACAACAGGGTTGCAGGTTCGATTCCCACATGGGCCAGTGAGCTGCGCCCTCCACAACTAGATTGAAGGTTGCCGATTCAATTCCTGCATGGGATGGTGGGCTGCTGTAGTCACACAGCAGCCTAGCCAACTGTCCCCCCGTGTTCTTTTTTAAGGAAAGAAGAGTCTGTAAGACTGTGTCTTTTTGGGACTCTGTTTTATTTTTGTGTTTATATCTTATGTCTCTCTGTTTGGTCCCCAAAAGATGGTTTGTAGCCAAAGACGGGTAAGATATTTCACGGGAGATACAACCTAAGCCAGGCGGAACCGAGTGGGGACTCCTAATGAGCTGTCTTAGAAAAATATGGAAAGAGGCCTTGCCTCCCCTTACCCCTGCCTGGGAAAGTCTGTTGCCGGCTCTGGCTTTTCCCTTGCACCTGTTTGTGAGAGAAATCATGAAGACAATAAAGATCAGTTCTCTCCACTTATCTCAACGGAGCTGTTACAATATGAGAGACTTGACCCTGAAAAGGTACATATCTTAGGTTAGACATCATGGGACCTTGTGCTTCGGCTGTTTATAGACAAAGGGTGATTGGAATAAACATTTTTCTACTATGATGCATGAGTCTCACAGACCGTGTAAGAAACAATGTTACTTTCTTATATTTGTATACCTATCAATAAAAACCTTCAGTCAGCCTTATTCTGGGCTCCAGTCCTCTGAGACTGAGAGACCCCTGGGCCTTCGGAGAGATTTAACTGCATTAAGTCTCTGTTTGTTTCTTTCTTAAAAACTTAACCCAAACCGCCCCTTCTCGCACCCTCACTGCCCTTGTTGCGCTGGACGCGACAGGCTGTGCCCCCTGCAACTAAGATTGAAAACAGCAACTGGACTTGTTGCTGAGCTGCGCCCTCCACAACTAGATTGAAGGACAATGACTTGGAGCTAATGGGCCCTGGAGAAGCACACCGTTCCCCAATATTCCCCAATTTAAAAAAGAATTAAAAAGAAAAATACCGATTCCTGGAGCTTCCTATTTCACTATCTTCCATGACATCAATCCCCCACACACCATGTTAGTCTTGATTCCACAGGAAACAAATGGGATACTCAAGATAGGATAATTCGAAGAGGGTGTATTTACAAAGGACTACAGACATGTGCCACATACTAACGACGTCTCAGTCAACGACGGACCACATATAGTGCCGTGGTCCCATAATGGAGTATATGTGGTCCATTGTAATGAAGTTGAAAGATTCCTATCACCTACTGACATCATAGCTGTCATAACATAGCACAACATTACTCATGTGTGTGTGGCGATGCTGTTACAAACAAACCTACTGCACTGCCCGCCATATAAAATTTACACGTACAATCATGTAAAGTACATAATACTTGATAATAAACAACTATGTTACCGGCTTATGTATTTACTGTACTATATATTTTATCATTATTTTAGAGTATACTCTTTCTATTTCTGAAAAAAAAAGTTTGCTGTAAAACAGCATGTTACACCAGCAGCACCCTGATACATCGCATGCTTACCTTGTCTCTTGATTGCATTTTCTTCTCTGTGCTTGATTTAATCTCATGTTATTTTACACAGTAAAATGCTATACAGGCTTGTAGCCTAGGGGCAACAGGCTATACCATAGTCTAGATGGATAGCAGGCTATACTATCTAGGTTTGTGTAAATGCACTCTATGATGTTTGCACAAAAAAATGAAATTACCTAATGATGCATTTCTCAGAATGTATCCCTATTGCTAAGTGGCACATGACTGTATTTACAAAAGTGTGGATGTAAGGGAACCACAAGAGAGAATGCAGTAATCCAGTACTAACAGCAGCCAAGCTGATACCACACCTAGGCCCTAAGAGTTGAAGGGAAGGGATGGTTACCAGGACTTGGAATGAAGAAAAGAGTTTTGCTGAGGTGGCCACTTTGACAGAAGCTGTGACATTCGGTTGAGGGACAGCCAGCCTGAGGTAGCAACCTCACAAGGAAGAGGAAGCAGGGGATTAATTACTCTGATCTGTGTGTGTGTGTGTTTCTCTTTCTGTCTCTCTCTTTCTCTCTCTTTCATCTATCTATCCGTCTGTCTGTCTGTCTGTCTGTCTATCTATCTATCCATGCCTCCTTCCCGCCCGCCCTCCCTCCCTCCTTCCCTTCCTCTTGCGGTTGGGACTTCTTATTAGCTGACCAAAGCCCAAGTGCAAGGGGCCCAATTGATGTGGGTATGGAGAGAGGTGAAGAGTAGATCCAGGGGACCAAATGGAGGCTAGCCAGACATCCCCTCAATCCCAGGATGACTCCCAGCCTCTATCTTTAAGACTGAAAACGGAAAATTTCTCGCTGTTTGAGAACAGTTACTTTCTCTACTTTGGCCATCAAGGTTCAGCGGGATGAAGGTTCAGTCAGGAAGCTGTTTTCATTATTTTTAAACGGCATGTCAGGTCCAGGTTTTTGTACTCTGATTTTATCACACTTGAAACTAAAATACTAAACTATCCTGCTCAGTAACGGATACAAGTGTTGCACAGTAGTCAAGAGCATGACATTTGGAGTCTGAATCCCAGCACAATAACCAGTCACATACATATTCTTCAGCCTCTCAGCACCTCACTTTCATCATCTACAAAATGAACTAATACTAGTGCCTACTTCTTAGAGCTGTCACAGGGATTCAATGAGATGATACATGTAAAGTTATTAAAACAGCACTAACACCGAATAAATACTAAACCTCAATAAACATTAGCTCGTAATGTCTCCAGCCAGCCATCTCTCAGCACTTCTCCCCTGCAGCTCTACCCACAATTTACTAATCTGCTTTCACTTTCTGCAAGATGTCATGTTATCTGGCCTCTGAGCCTTCATGCATGCCTCTCTAGCTGCCTAATTCTTATTTTATAAACAATCAAATGTTTTTTAATATCAATTCATTTCAAAGGCTAACAATACCAAGTGCTAGCAAGGACAGTGAGCAATGAGAACACTCATATGTTGCTAGTGGACACATAAATTGGTACAACTAATTTGGAGACCAATTTGGCAACATTTAGCCGAAGCTGAAGATGTCTGTAGCCCACATCTCAGCAGTTACACTCCTAAAAACATGCCTTATAGACCCTTCACACCTGTACACAGGAAATATGTATAAGAAAGTTCAAAGGAGCATTGCTTATAATAGCAAAAATACTAGAAAGAACTTTAATGTTCTTCAACAGGAGAATAAATGAACACTGAAAATCATAATGCATAATAATATGATGGAATGCTATGTCACAGTTAAAATAGCTACAAGTAATTCCATAGGTGAATCTCAAAAATGTACTGTTGACTAAAAGAAACAAGTTTCAAAAGAGATTACAGTATGATACTATTACCAAAAAGCTTAAAATCATGAAAAATATGCTATACATTGTTTACATATGGATACACACATATGTAGTAAAAGTGTAAAAATATACTTGGGAAGGATAAACACCAAATGCATAGTGATACCTACATTTGTGGGTACAGGGAGGGAGATGAAGGAGAGAAGGAATGAAATTGGGTAGGGTTCACGGGACGTTTCAACTATTTTTTTAAAGCTCTGAAGCAAGTTTAATATAAAATGTTAAGATTCAAGAAAGCTGGGGGGTGAATACAAAAATATTTATTTATTCCATTTGTTATAAGTTTAAATAAACCAAATGCAAAATTTAAAAAAAAATTGGTTGAAAATCTGTTCTAGATCCTCAAGCAGTCAAGTGATTATACCCTTTCCCACCCAACCTATCCCACTTCCACCCTGTCCTTCATCTCCACCACCATTTCTACAGAAATCCATTTTCTGTAGATTCTAGCCCAGTGGAAGGTAGTAGGGGAGGGACAGGGCTGATAATGGCATCAAGTGGAAGTCAGCTGTGACCCAAAGCGTCTTCCCTGCTTCCATACACTCTAGGAATGTTTATAAGCTCGGCTAGGAATACTCACAGCCAAGCTTACAAACCCCAAACACAACTGGAGGATTCTTCTCCGGAGAAGAGACCTCCCAATATTGACATTCATGGGCCCCCAATGAAATCCGGCACCTCATTGTTGCATCTTACAGGGAAGTCCATCAATACAGTGCTCCTCACAACGTAATGTGCATTGTGACCATGTTAAAATGCAGGAAATGGGCAAAACCAGATTGAAACAAGAGGAAGGAAGATCCTGGGATGAAGATTCTACAGAAAAAGTGGAACTTAAGTATTTGAGTATATGGAAAATATTGCTAGATTCTTTGACAGTCTTAGAGCACTTGTGGTGGTTGAGGGACAGCCAACTGTGGATATATAGAAAATTGACAAGTGAGAGAAAAAAGGCAATTATCAACTCCAAGAAAAAATGAAGGGCTGTATAAGCTAGAAGACATAGTTGTAGTACACTTCTTGGCTTATTGGTAAATAATATTTACATACATAATAATTTAAATGCTGATTATTGGTTTAACCAACAATTGTTACATAACTATGTCAAGGGGTGAACAGAAGTGATAGAGTCACATTCTTATCTATCACCGCAGGAAGTCAGCAGATAATCCTTAAAATTAACAAATCAAGAATTAGTCATATAAACATTTATTTAGATATATGGATCTAATCAAATGAATATGTAGAAGGGTTGAGGATCAGTCAGTGAACTGATTTTTTTTCATTACAAGCCTTTAGTATAGGTATATATTTTTAAAATACATATATGCATTATTTTAGTTCAATAAATGTTAGCGTATAATTTGGGGGCATCTGCAATTTGTTGAAATTTATCCATGGCTGGTAAACAAGGAAATCCGTTTTAAAGGGCCGTCTGGGCCTTGATGACAGGGGCCAGTTTTTCATTCATTTTGTTGTTGATATTCCTCCCCTCCCCACCTCCAAGACCACTTGGCAGAAAATATATCATTGCATGGGGAAGGGACTTAACTAAGTTCGTTAGATTCACCCTGGAGGAGGAAAAATACAACACAAGGCACACACAGGCAGAAGGTGCAGATATAGCACAAAAATGAGTTCAGATTCTTGCTGATGAGTAAGAAGGCATATGAGGCAGAGAGAGGTACTGGAAGGTGAGGGTTTCAAAGACAAAGACCATCATGTCCCAGCACCCGGAGGCAGCCCCCCAGGCACAGAAATGGAGGAATGACAGGAACCCAGGGCGGCCCATCCAAGTTGCCCTTTCACCTTGATGACTTCTCAGTCCTTTCCTTCACTGTCATCTAAACAATGTGTCGTTATATAATTGAGAGTTTATTTATTGTCTGCTTCCTTTACCAGACTATAAGCCCCACTAGGGCAGGACCTAGTCTATTTCATTCACCACTGTATCCCCAGCACAGAACAGCAGCCCACTAAATATTCGTTGGAGAAATGCGTGATGATGACGCTGGAGAGTCATTAGTGTGGCATGAGGAAGGGGCACACCTCCAACGAACAAGACGAGAGCAAAGAAGCCGGCTGGGAAACGAGAAGAGCAAGGTACTTGGCTGGGGGGGAGGGGGGTCTCTGAAATGACAAGACCGGAAGGGTGGAGCTTGACCTCTGCGACGAGCGAGCGGGAGGGAGGGGCTGGACACTAAGGCACGCCTTGGGAGACTACAACCGGCTGGGAGACATACTTGCAGACACTGGATCCGAGCGGGTCTGTGGGAAAGTGGAGGCGGGCTGGCGGTATTACGCGTGCGCAGGCGCAGCCTCCGTTTCGCCCCGGCGCGCGCGCCTGCGTGCGCGCGCACAAGAGATTGGAGCGGAAATGGAGTCGCGGGGCCGCGCGTCCGGGCGGCGAGCGGAAGTGGGTGTGAGAGCGGAAGTGGCCGGCTGGAGCCGGGGGCTGGGCGGGGACCGGGCTTGTCGGTGAGGCGGCAGCGGCGGCGGCGGCGGCTCGGCAGGCGGGTTCAGGCTTCTGGGGCCAGGTGGGTCGGGTGGGTGGGTGTCTCCACAGTCAGAGCGTGCGCGGGCAGCGCGCGCGTCTCCCCCATCCCCGTATCCCGCTCCCTCTCCCCTTCTCCCCTAACCTCCTACCCCACCCAGCCCCCCTCCTCAGAGGGCAGCAGGACCTCTCTCTCCGTCCTTCTCTCCCTTACCCACCCTCACCCGCCCTTGTTTCTCCTTCCCCTGCCCGGGGCAGCCGCCGCCATGATCCTGCTGGAGGTGAACAACCGCATCATCGAGGAGACGCTCGCACTCAAGTTCGAGAACGCGGCCGCCGGGTGAGCGCGCGCCCGGGGCCGGAGGGCGGCGGGGGAGGCAAAGTTGACCCCTGCTAATCCCAGTGTCGTTGAGCACCCTCCAGACGTGAGAGAGATGGGGAACCTGGCCGGGTGTGGGGACTGCCCCGGCGGAGTAGACGTGGGAGGCGATTGGGCGCGGTGGGGTGAGGGGCAGAGATGCGTGGGGAGAGGCTCAGAGGAGGGATGCGGAAGCAGTGAGTGGACTGGAGTGCGCGTGCTAAAGGGCAGGAGACCTGTGGGACGTGGGTGCAGCTTGGGCTGGGACTCACGCAGGAGGATCCCATTGCCCTTTGGAGCGAGCAGGGGACCGCTTGCCTTCGTATTCCCCGTCATTGTTCCGAACCCGAAGAGAGCCCGTTTGGATTGGGTTGGAAGGAGTTTTCCAGGAATTCCCAGGGCTGGAGGAGGGAAGAAGAGGCAGGCTCAGACCGTCATCAGCCTTCTCGCTCCCCAGCCCCAGCTCGTCATTTAAAGGAGCAGGAAGAAAGACTGAAAGTAGACCCACTCTTGCAGCCAGAAAAACGCGATGTCTGTAGTTTCCTTTCCCTGAATCCTACTGAGAGACACTGGTCTTTTCGTTACACATTTCTCAAGCAAAGCTAATAGTCTCCTCATCCACACCTCTTCCTTATCTCTGTTCTGAGATACTCATTCACTTTTCCCCACCCACTAGCCTTTATCTGGTTATCGTTTCCATTCTTATACCAGACCCCTGGTCAGATTTCTTCCTCGGTAATCCTGGCCCAGGTACACACGTGAAAGCCTTCAGAGCCTATAAAGGTCTCGAATAACCTTTTTTATCATTGGCCTTTTTAAAGGTGGGCTTAGGACAGATTTCAAGGCAGCCTTCTCTATCAAAACACAAGAATCGGTAAAGGACAACCTCCTCCCTCAAAGCTGCTTTGCTTTAAAACATGAGCCAAGGAATTGCTTCTAGCTTCTTATTTTTGGTGCTTTGTGGCCAGTCCCTGTGCCTCGTTTCCCCATCTGTGATGATGGGGCTTCACATCTTGGTTGCACAGTTGAGGAAATAAGTGCAAACTGCTTCTGGTGAACTGGGAACTAGGCGGGAGAGGATTGGAGGAGGGGAACTTCTAAGTGGTCATATGAACTTGTGGCTTGGAGGCATTAAAACAAATACTTCTAACCCATTGTTTAAATTGAATATATTGTGTTCCTCCTATCTCTTTTATAAGGCCACAGATTTTATCTGTAAAACAAAGCACAACTTTCCTTGAAGTGAGCAGTAGCAGTAGCTATTGTTTCCTGCCAGGGGCTGCAGTAGCTTATATTTTAAGCTAATTTGCTTCTTGTATCCAGCCTCACTTACCAGTTCCTTTGTATTTTAAATGTTCAAGCGAATCAGCTCAGAGTCTTATTTTGGGTGATTACAGTGTACTTTTTTGAGCACTGCAGCACATAGGAGGAAGTTAAATTGACTTCTGCATTTTCACAGCTGATCTTAAGTGCATTCTCAAGTCCAGACTAGTAAAGAATGAGACCTGGGTGGTTATAAGCTGATCCACCAGATAAATGCCTGCATTTTCAAGTCGAAGCCTGCCTTATAGGAGTCCATTTACATCTATTTGTGTTAATAACTTGATTCCAAAATGTAACCCATTATTCGAAACTTCAGCTCTTTTCGTTTTAGAAAATTACTCTTAAAAAGAACAACTAATCATTTCAGAGGAATTAAAGTAGGCACTCAAGTCTGGAAGGCATAAGTTAGAACTACTAGGCCATTTCTAACAAAGTATATTTTGTAGCGGTGTTGGGTATTGGGGCAGGGCAGCAAGTTCTGGCTCTTATTCTGGCCCATCTTCCCTTTCAGCTGTGACTTTAAATAAGTGGGCTCAAAACATATTCTGCTAAAAAGCACTTTGAACGTCTTTGAATAGAGACCATGATATCCTGCCTAAGAGGTAGGGCTTTCCTGGAACCTAGCAGAAGCCAGCTTCCGAACCCGAGTGTTAATTTTCAGGCATCCCAGTAAGATGAGGCGGCAGTGAAGTACATAGGTATTTACCAAGGTGCATGCCTGGGGCAGAACCTCCAGCAAAGGATAACTCGTGTGATAATCATAAACATGTATGAGATTCTACCAGTGCTTACCAGGCAGCAACAGAAAAAGAGAGCCTTTCTGAGAGAGCCTGTTGGCCAAGTTTACAGTGGAGCTAATGGGTGAGTTGTGTGGGGGAGAGATCAGAGAACGATACTAAGGAAAGGGAGTAGCTTGGAGGAGAAACCCTGGAGATTTGAAAGGCTTTGCCAGTGTGGAAACCTGTGGGGAGAGGTCAACTCCACCCTGCTTGACTGGTCTCAGAGCAAACCAATTGGAGAAATGACGGTTCAGAGCAGCCCTTTTCAGAGTGAATCTTCCAACTCTGTGATGTCCTATAGGACAGGACATGTAGCCAGTAGCTACATGTGGCTAGTTAAGTTTAAGAATTCATTAAGGTGAAATAAAAATTAAGTTCCTTAGTCACAGTTTTAGTGCTGAGTTGCAACACGTGGCTAGTAGCTGTCGTGTTTGGCAAGCGCACATGTAGAACGTTTGTATTGCAGCAAGTTCTAATGGACTGCACTCTTCCGGTTACTGAAAATGTAAGCATGAGATAGTCTTGAAAACATTTCTGTGGTATATACTTCAGAACACAGTTGTAGTACCTTTCCTTTCAAGGTTGATCTTTTCTTTATTTAAATGCTGCCTCTCAGAGCATCCTGTTGGATCTTCGTGCCTGTGACATGCTACTACTAAACGTCTGAACTTCCTTTGGGTAGAGCAAGTGTGTCATCTACCCTGTTGAAGGAAACATTTGGTCATGATAACCTTTTAATTTGGAGGCAGTTCCGACAAAGTCTAAGATTCATTCCAAACAAATTGCTTTTTATTTTTTCCCACCACACTCCTGGGAGAATAGCTTATTGGAATGATTCATACGTAATGTCCTCACAAAATTGGTAATTATTGGTAAGCTGTCTCCCCAACAGCCTACAAACGAAAAGAATGGGACTGATTTAAAAGCTCAACTTTTTTTTTTTTTGGCTCAGCTATACTCAACACTGCAAATAATCTCACATGCAGATCTTGTCAACAGCATTTCCTTTTCATGTACAGATTCTTACATAGACCCCCAATTAAAGCAGAAGTAATCTGGCATATTAATTTAATTTTTTTGTTACTGTATATACACCAAAAACCTTTTCAGCCTCACAAGCTAAGCCTGTCACTTAGCTAGAGTCTGGAGTCCAAGATTGAGGAAATGCTGTCAGATGCAAATTGCTGCTGATTTTAAGTGTGTCGCTCCTTGCTACAGCTGTGCAAATTGTGGGGCGCTGTGGTTCTGTGAGGGGGAGTGAAGCTCAGAGCCAGCAGTGCCAATTGGGGTGGGCGAGGACTGGGAAGAGGCGAGATTTGAGAAAGGAATAAATTAAATCTTGCTGATACCTTGTTCTCATTCCCAAATATGCTACATATGTCCTCAGAGAGACAGACTGGTTTGAAGTGACTTGGAATTAGGACATTGTTTAAGCATTTAGAAGAACTGGAATGTAGTGGCTGATGTGCTAAGAGGATCTGGATGGTCTTTTTACAGGTCAGTATAGTTACACACTGCTCCCTGGCCTCTGGCCTCTGTGGGACTGCTGTGGGAATGAAGCCCCAGAGCTACATTCCGCCAACCTGATGGCTGCTTAGGGGCAGGGTCTATGATTTCAGTCATCTTTGTGTCCCAGCATCCTCACTGTGTGTGTGTGTGTGTGTGTAGGTAGGTAGATACATATAGTACCTCCAAGTTAAAAGGTCATCATGACCAAATGTATTCTTGAACAGTTTACATGACAGAACTGCTCTACCCAAAGGAAGTTTAGACTCTGTGTGTGTGTGTGTGTGTGTGTGTGTGTATGTATTCAGTTCAGTAAATGTTTTCTTGAAGGATGAAGTCAGAATGGTTCTTAGTTTCTTGGAGCTTATCACTTTTCTGACATTGTGTGAACCGCCTTTTAGATCATCTTTACATATTTTGAGATGTGCTTCAGCAGAGAGTAGGACTACCTCTTAATGTGATGCCTTTTTGTAGGCCTTGCTGGGAGCCTTATAGGGGACTTGAAGGAGAGTGATCAAACACCTTTATGGTGAGCCAATGAGCAGAATCCAGTAATTCCTCTAATTCAGCTCATGAAAAGGATAACTGAAGAAAGAACATAAATGCCCAAATGGGGAATTAGATACAGTTGGGAGTAAAAGCTCCAAAATCCTTAATGAGAAAAGAAAATTGGGTAATACAGTTGCTGGGAGTTCTTTATTGACTGATTAGGGACATTCTAGAAGCTTCCTTAGGAAAAAACGATAGAGGAAATTTTTTTCTAAAGGATTTTGAGAAAAACTCTTAAAACCCCTCTGAAGAATTTAATATGTTTCACTGTCTGGTGCTGTCCAGTCAGTAACCCTAAGAACTTACCCAGCTGGCTTGTTCTAGGATTCCAGACATTACAACATAGTCTGGCACTAATAGGGGTTCTGTTCCTCCTTGTACTGCTGAGCAGTTGCTGATTCGGGGAATTACCACAATCCCAAAACCTCTCCCAACCATGGCTTCTAAGTCTGGTCTCCTCTGACATCACCTAGAAGAAGAACTAATTTATTGATCATTTATGAACTGGGCATTTTGTTAATAAGCTTTAACATGGCTTCATTTGATTTCAGATGTTCCCATGTGATATAGAGCAGTTCCCATTTACAGTTGAGAAAACTAGAGCTCTTGGGAGTTGTGGGAGAGTAGACATGTATTAAGCATTGTGCAGGCACCCAGCACTGGTGACTCCTGACCTTATTTAAGATACGTCACACACAGAACAAGATCATATTTGTACATTTGAGTAAATGGTCTAGCCTCAAGGTCCTGCCACCGGCCTGCTCTAGGGGCGGTGGGGTCGTTATCTCAGCATATCTGTAACTTAGTCAAAAGACACTGGTTGGGAAACTTTGCTGTACACATATCACCTCAGTTGGTCTAGAAAGGGAACCTGAGCCTCAGCAACATTTGAGTAACATTGCCTGTGGTTGCACAGCCAGTAAGTGACAGAACTTGAGTTGAACAGTCAACTCTGAAGGACTTGCTTTTTCTGTAATTAAACTCACCCCCACTCTCTGGAACTTTAGCAGATGGTAGAATAGAAAATAACCATTTATCTTTTTGGCCTGTTAAGTGATATACTCTCCCCCAGACTAATCTTACTTACTCCCCTCTAGCTCCATGATTTTAAACCACAAAAGTAAATAACTTAACACCTGGTTTGGGGATTGAGACAAGATCCTGCCATGGGATATTTCACACTCCGTACAGTTTCCTTGTTGGAGCGCAGAATTCTTGGACCTCTGACTCCCAGATGACTTCTCAAGAAGACTCCTTTGGCCTAATGCTCTCTCTGCAGCCCGTCTCTCTCTTCTGCAACCTTTTGTGAAGCCATAAATAGTAAACTAAAATATTAATGGCAGTGATTTGACAAATATTCTCAAGTCAGGCGGCAAACCACTTAGTACAGATCTTAGCGACTTCTCCCACTGGGGATTTGTGCTCAGGGAACTTTGTGGCCTACAGAAACTCAAAATTTCAGAAAATTCCGTTTACAGCTTGGAACCCTAAGGTGATTTATTTATAGCTGATTTTTCTCAGTCTGTCAGTGAAGTGGGAGCGTAAGGAACTCAACCCTTCATTGGCTGCCTTAAAACCTAAAGGTTAAAAAAAAAAAACCACCACCACCTACTAAGTGATGCAATGTGGACTTTTATAAACCTCCACAGTGATTCGTTGGCAGAGCCAGCCTTGCCCAGGAAAAGACGCTTCATTGCTTCCTCCCATTGTACACTTCTCAGTATCTCATTCAAATGGGCCAGAGATTAATGTTCCCACTTGCTCCTTTGCTCTTGTTTTCTAGAGGTGAGGAATGGTTGTTGGCCATTCATTGCCTTTGTTTCCTGGCTATGGTTTCAAATGAAAGATCAGAAGCAATTTCAATTTTCATCTAGTTTTTGTGTGTTTTTTTTTTAATCGTATTCCGAACTCGACTTCTTCATAAAGCCACTGGATGCTTCCATTCTTACACCCAAGTGCTTTTCCTCAGTCACATATGGATGGCCTTGAAGAAGCAGGATGGAACTTTGTATGTGATTTGTATGGGTTGGTTTTTTTCAACAGGGGTGACAGATTCTCCATAGAAGTCAGTTTCCTTGAAAGGTCTTGTTTAGCCTCTGCAGCAGTTTTTATAATAGTCATAAAAAACGTCATACATTCCGTTATTTCCCAGCAACCCTGGAGGGCAGGTCAGTCTTGGTTTCTATGTAGGTGAGAGAACAGAGGTAGTGTAAAAGATACATACTTGATCTTGAGGTCTTGCCTGAGTTAGGCAAGAATAAAGGTGAAAATGTGTCTGTCTTGTCTGCTGGCCCACAAAACAAAGTGGAATCATTCGACTTAGTAGCTAGCGGATTTAACAGTAGAACCATTTGTTTCCTACCATTGGGCTGTGAGAAGTGGAGAGAGCATGTAAAGTAGCTTTTCACCGGGGGTTGATTGACCATTATTATTTATAGCTAGGATGTGTACCATGCTTTCTAGGTAATAACTCAGCAGCATTTATCAAATACAAGTCCATGTACCAGGCTAAGCTGGCAATGGTACAGAAAGTATTAGGCTGTCATTGCCTTCCAGTATAGGTCCTTTTGGTCTGTTTTGGTCTTATTTCATCTTTAGCAGTTCTATGAGGTAGGTAGGACCATTTGCATTCTCCCAATTTATACATGAGGAGGTCAGAAAATCAAGGCGTGTAGTTGTTAATTTGTCTGAAAACAGATCCTGATGAAAAAGCTAAAGTTGGAAAATAGGTGTCTTGAACTGTTGTCAGTAGTTTCAACGTTCTGTGCTACACTTTCTGTTGAAGTACAGCCTGGAATTTCAAAACAAAATTAGGGTAGAACCAGACAAAGATGGTTTCATAAGGCCAGTGGTGAGTACTTGGATGACATGAAGGGAAAGGGGGAAAGATGTGTAGGAAGACTCACAGATTGTCTTTGAAATGGAACAGAACGTTCTGTTTCGTTTTATGACCTGAAATCATCCTGACTTGAATTAAAACTATCCTGCATTCTGTTCAGCATTTTTCCTGCTGAATGTACTACCTCCAATACTACTGTCCTGTGGGGGAGACATCGACTAAAGGAGAGTATGTTGTGGTTCACGTGTACAACTGTGTACATCGTGGTCGTAAGGAATTCAGAGTTGACGGTGAGCACCACCACAACAGCAGCTGGAAAACAAAAGCTGTGTCTGTCCTGCTTCCTGTTTTTATCCTCTACCTTAAGTAAGTCCAAAGGTTCAGGTGCGTGAAAAAACGAGTTGTGTGCTTGGATATGCGTGAGATTGATGCAGAGTCGTTTGACCTTAAATAAAGCTCAGGAGCCTGTGTAAGTTCCCTTGAAGGCAAGCAGCAATACACTTAACTGAGAGACTTTTGTTTGTTTGTTTTTTGCAGAAATAAACCAGAAGCAGTAGAAGTAACATTTGCAGGTAAGTGTCTTTATCTCAGAGTTATAAGAGAAAGCACAATATGAAAAATAGAAAACAAAACTGTTCCTAAAATAAGCTTTGACATTTGGAGTACTATCCCTTGATTGTCACGTCTTTTTGAGGTTTTTACAGTTAGATGATTATTTGAGGTCTTTATTTTAGATGGATTTAGTGAATTATGTAAAGTTAGCCTGCTAATATCTTAGAATTTTGGGTTTAATTTTGTGGTACAATCATGTTTTTTTAATTTGGAAATAATGAGTTACCATCCTCAAGTAGCCACCATCTCTGTTTGCCTCGCACTAGACTGAGTGGGGAAACACGAAAATGCTAGAGACCTGTTCAGAGAGTCAGAGACAGATGTTACTGCTTCCTGTCCCCTGTAAAGAATTGGGTGTCCATACTACTCACTTGCTGTGTGAACTTTGAGTTGAGACAACCACCCTCTCTGTAAGATGATCTTGGACAGAAGACTTTGCAGCTCCGAAGTGTTGTGACTTAGAGGCAGGCGCCGTCCCCATTTCCTCCCTAACTAGCAATGCCAGATCTCCCTGACAGGGTAAGGGCTCTGTGTAGTGCGGCAAGGTACAAGCCAAAAAGAGAGGAAGCCTATAGATGAGAAGAAACTTAAGAAGAGAGAAACAAGTGCACTGTGTGGGCCTTGTTTGGATCTGAATTCAAATAAGACAACAGTATTTTAAAAAAAAAATTTTGAGACAGTATTTGAACACTTGAGTGGATATTTGATATTGAGAAATTGTTAAAAATTTTTAAGCATAACTGTGGTATTGCGGCTCCATATTTTTAAGAAGTCTTCTTTATCTTCTAGAGATACAATCTGAAATATTTATGGGTGAAATGTTGCGATGTCTGGGATTTGCTTCAGACTAAATCATGGAAGAAGTGTGTCTAAATGAAACAAGGCTGGCCATGTGTTGATAATTGTTGAAGCCACATAATGTGAATAGGAATTCATTATACTGTTCTTTTTATTTTTATACATGTTTAAAATGCATCACAGTAAAAGTTTTTTTAAAATGTTCTTTCAACACCAAGCTGTGATTAAGGTAAGAATAGCTTTGTAATTTGAGAAAAGAGCAAAGGGATAGGTACTCGACAGCTCTGTCCCAGGGCTTCCGCTGACTTCCCACATGGATTTAAAATAAAGGCTGTTTACTCGTATGCCTTCTTACAAGGGGTACTTCCTTGTCGCCTGCAACATGTGGCCTGCAACAGGTAGGCAAGCACTTTGAAATATTATTTCCTATGTCCAGGTTAAGCAATCTTATTTGCTTTCCTTACAGATTTTGATGGGGTCCTCTATCATATTTCAAATCCTAACGGAGACAAAACAAAAGTGATGGTCAGTATTTCATTGAAATTCTACAAGGAACTTCAGGCACATGGTGCTGATGAGGTAAGTTCCACGTCATTTTCCTTGAGCCTGTTGTTTCCACTCCGGGTAGATCCATGGCATTGAATCACCCTCATCGGTACCAGCCACTGAATAGCTTGCTCACCTGACCAGGGGCTCCTGACTCCATTTCTCATGATGATGAAAAGACGGGTATTTCCCAGAGAAGATTTTGGCTCTTTACTTGCTTGTTTTTTACTCTCAAGAAATAAAGATATTCCCTAACCATTGAAAACAAAAACAGCTTTAGTTCTCAAAAAATGCAGCGAAGAATACTCTTCCTTGACCAATACAAAAATAGCTTTCAAAGAATGAGATGGGTTCTGTTCTGCTTCTATAACATTGTCAAGGAGGTGTATAAATTCTGGCCTGTTTAAAGTTTACAGTCTTAATTTCTCATTCTGAAAACTAAAACAAATCTTCTCTTTAAATTTAATGTTCTTTACAGCTTGCTTCTTTAAGTGTCCCTTCTTCCCAGGGGACATCCATGCATTATGAAACTTGATGGCCATGCCTTATTCACTGGCTTCTTTCGATAGCTAAAGTAGTAGGTTTTGTTCCTGTTGAACTGTATTTGCTCTGGGGAGAACCATTTATGGAAGAAAGAAAATGCTGTTGTACACCAGTGCACACACGTTGTGGTTGGGTCTCAGAGCAGGAAGTATGACTCAGTTCCTGAATCAGTTTTCAAATATCTTTTAGTTTTAACAAACTAGGTTCTCCTTAATCTGGTGAATGAAGATACAGCCATTTCTATCTTCTTGCCGATTAAGAGTCGTAGATTTTGATTATTGAAAATTTATATAATGAAAAGGCTGTTTGCAAAAGAATATAATCAAAAGCTCGATTGATTTTTTGGTTTAAAAACTAAAATTGTGTGTTAACCAAACAATACCAAGAGTCATAGGTAGTCACTTCCCTTGGTTGTTCATATGCAATTGATTTACATCGTAAGTTCAAGGGAAGAGTCAAAACCTTATCTGATTTGCCTCTTAAGTTCAAGGGAATAAGAAACACTTAGAGCATTTGTATTCAGGGTTATTTACCTGAAAAAGAAAAGCTTCAGGAGAAAGACCTAATCATATAAAGCGTATGGGTTATAGTACATAAAAAATAGTAGCTAATTCTTTCTTCTCTTTACCAGATAAAGAGTAAGAAGAAACAAGTGGCTATTAAGGTGGCCCTGCTTTAGATTAACTATAAAATAACTACCTGAAAAGAATTGTTAAACAATTATTCAATTGTTTAACAGTAAACAATAATTCAGTTATTCAGCAGCCAAATTGTGTAATCATTCTCCTTAGGCAGTCCTCTCTCTTTAAAGATCTCGGTGGAATAACAATAATCCTTGGAAGGGAAAGAAAGTGTTCGGCTAGATTTCTCCTTTCACGTCTGTGCTTTCCTTACAATAGAACTCAAACACATTGCTATTCTTGTAGCTACCACAAGGGTCCAAGAACCAACCGCACCCACTCACGTGGGTGGGGTAAGTAACACTGACAGGGTTGGAACAGAGGAGGCAATAAGTGGCTCCCTGTGTTGGTTAAACAGTGACCAGCCTGCGATAACCACAGGAAGCTTGTTACTTTGTCACAGGCCCTTTTTTCAAGGCACAAAGCCTCTGGTGCTGGGGTGAGAAGGTCTGATGGGGTGATTGATAGGCTGCCTCCACCCATCTCCTGGTGTCAGGTTGGAAGAGTGGGCGCAAATGGAAAAATGAATCATGGTTAAAAGTGCAAGTGAAGTAAACGGAAGCATTGGCTGGTTTGGCCAAGGGGAGGAAGCAGAGGAGTTGAACGTGGTATAAATTTGGCTCTTAAGAACCTCTTAGATCTCAGAATGTTAACTTAGTAAGCTTGGAATTAAACTAAATCTTAGGGGCTGTGGTTTCTCCCACATCTGCTTCCCTCTTCCTCCAAGTACCAATGGTGCACACAGTACAGAATTGTAGCTCAGAGGTAGAATACCAGGTAAAATTCTTATGGGATGTACCTGTTACTTTTTTTTCCCCAAAACTCTTTAGGAGAAGTGGTACATGGGACACCTGAAGGTCACATCTCTCTGTGCCACCAACAAACTCCATGACCTTAAACCTCTCCCTTCAGTTCCTCACGGCGGCTAAGAGATACCTCACAGTGGCTATATGGTCACCAAATAGGAACTATATGTGGCATTATTTATCTTTTGCCTTCATATAAACAAATGTAATCGCTGATTCATTCTTTGAAGTCCACTCTATTACCCGAGTGTTGCAGATAATTTCTTCCAGCTAAAGGTTAAATGAATATGTGGAATATTAAAGAATACTTACGAATGGGGGTGTGGAGAACCTCACCATGTGATAATTTTTTCAAATTATGCAGAAAATATATGGTCTGCTGATGGTCTTTTAGAAATAGAGAGTACATTGAAAATAAGATTGGAAGGGAGATGTTGATACTCATTGACGTCTGTTGATTGAATGTCCCCATATGCGGGTATCTGGGCACTGGGACCACAGCAGTGAACCAGGCAGAGTGCCTGCTCGCATGGGTCTCCACTCCCGTGCTGCCTGTTCTCAGTGGTTTTCTCTGGCTAATGGGATTCTCTAAAACGTGGATATTTAACTCTTAACAATTAAAACAAGTTTTTGCTTTTGTTCACTTTTAATTTGGTTAACTTGTCATAGATTAAGTACCCTTTTTTTTTTTGGTATCCCAGAAGATAGAAGAGGCTCATTAGTGTGTCTGGTGAGATAGGATGCCTAGAGACGAAACCGTGTTATACTCCCGAGGTCGTTTAGTGGATTGGCCTCAGTTTTACCTTCTTACGGAATACTGCTGACACCTTACAAGTTTGTAATGAGGGTTTTGCCTCTTAAACAAATACCAAAAAGCTTAGTAAATTCTAGTGGCTTTAATGTTTTTTTCTGTCTCCAAATAGCTGCCTTTCTACTGCTTAATGTGTCCCATGTAACATTTAAGTCAGAAGTATTCCTATCAATATAAAAAGTTTGTTTCTTAAACCATGTCAGCCTAGGAGCAGTTTCCACCAGGTGCAGTCAGTCACACTACACAGAAAACACATAGGAAAGTGTAAAAAGGTTTTCTCATTTACTCCACAAAGCCGGAGAGTAGCCAGCAATGTGTATTGGGTATTGTGGAAAGGACATTTAGAGAGTATAATCTTCTGTGGACCCACCAGCATAGATAACTGGCTAAGATTTGGTCTTTTGCCTTTAAAAAGCTGGTGCGGAGCTAAATAATTTTAAAGCTTACAAAATAAGTAGGCTAACCAGAATCTGTCCCCAGCAACTCTGCTTTATCTCTTCTTTCACCTGGGTTAGTGGTTTCGCCGGTACTTAGTTGATAATTGACGTCATGTCGGATGGTCTAGAAGGATTTGACATCTAGAAGCTCTCTTGAAAACAAAGACAATTATGTGCAGCTTGATCTGGGAACATGGAAAGGGTGTGACCTGAAAGAGTAAAGGATGAGTCTTGATTGAAGGACAGATGCTAGACTGACCTCTTGGGTATAATCCTAGTTCTGTGAGTGACTTGCTTGGTAGCTCACATAAATCATCTTCCCCCTCTGTATCCCATTTCCCATCCACCAAATGAAAGGAAGAATGCTGGCTTAGGAGAAGCTTGGCATGCACAGTGCTTTAAAAATCATGAACTTGTCATGGCCTTTGGATTAACATACTTGTTTTTGTGTTTTCCAGTTATTAAAGAGAGTGTACGGGAGTTTCTTGGTAAATCCAGAATCAGGTATGTAGTGATGTGTGCGTGACTGTGGAATGAGACCTGTCCTGTTTGCACTCTGTTGGGTTTTTTTTGCCACAGGATTTTGTTTAAATATTATTCATTTTACAAATATTTCTGTATGAACCCAGTTCCCACTTTAACTCTCTTCATAAAAACAAACCTTTTAAGGGGCTTTGCATTGCCCCATAGTGGTACACAGTGTTGTGTACAGAATTGATGTGCGTTTTTAACATTTACTTAAAGGAGCCAATTGACGCTTCCCTAATCTTTCAGCTAAAGAGCCACCTTTGCTTGTGGTGATTAAAATGCCTTTTGAGAAGACTAAGCAAACACTGATTTCCACCTCTAGCTCCTAGAAACACCTTTTTCTGTACATTACACATTTGGAGAAGGAAAAGGAATATTCACGGCTATTTAAGTAACAAAAATTTTAATATCTTCTTTATTCTTTTAATAAATCGCTGCCTCCTTTGTGGCCAGAGGAATTAAAAAGCACCTTGGCCATCCTTGATCAGAATAGCTATGTTACACTGCTTTAAAGGAAATTTAAAATGGAAAAAACTGAACAATATTTTCATCCTTGTGGTTAAGCGATAGTCACAAATTCTGGAGCATTTAGCTGGACCCCATAGTCAGTAAGACTGTTTGGGCATAATATTTATTACTCAGATATTGTTGCTGTGGTACCTTGATGAGCACATTGTTTTAAGGAAGGTGTGTCTGTCACTTTCTTTTAACAGTCCCTACTTTTGCTAGCCTATTTCCTCACCCGACCTTGTTTTTCCTCGCATTTTTACTTGTCACTGCTTCACCACTCCCATTAGATATTAGGTTGTTGCAAAAGTAATTCTGGTTTAAAAGGTTAAAACTAATTGCAAAAACCGCAATTATTTTTGCACCAGCCTAATAGAATACCTTGTCTTCTGTATGCTGCTCTGGAGACAAAAGATCAAATACAGAAAGATACCTTTGGAATATAACTTGCTACTAAGATTATTTGTTAATCGGTGTTTTTTACTGCAATCCATACAGAGTACTGAAAAGTGTTAATCCCCAAATTGATGGTACCAGTGTATCACAGAAATAAAAACCGAAAGGTAAATAACACTATAGGCTTTAAGAAGAATCAAGGAATTTCAGAAAGGAACAGAACTAGAAGAGAAAAATCATATGGGAACTCTGGGACAAGCGTATCACTGGTCAGACCCTAAAATCTATCAGAACAACCGGAGTATAACAGTGCTTATGTTTCTGTCCCTAGGCCTTCTCTTCCACTTCCTGCAAAAGCATAGACTGCAAGATTGCAGGCCTGTGTTCATACAAGTACAAAATGTGTGAAAGTAGTCTCTCTTTTTTTTCTGTGGGTATATGTAGGCAACTTTGGAAAAAACAGCAGGCCTTACTAGGTTTTTACTTTTCTTCATGCTCACTGTGTTCTTTTCGTTCTATCAGGAGTCTTACTTAAAGTCTGACTTTAGCTGTAGTTTTATGTAGTTTGTTTTATTTGGCTTCTTAAAACTAGCAAACCTCAACTTTAAATATTTCCCTTTTTAATCTAATCTTGTAGTCTACTTGCTTATCTGGTTTTCAGGTCCCCAAAATGGAATGATGGTTGATATTTAATATTGGAGGGCCAAAAATGTGCTAAGTACTGTCTAGAACAGAGAGTTAGATATTTTAGCCCATGCTCTCAGTGAGAATAGATGCAACAAAAAACACAGACCTCAGGAAGCTCTTGGGGAAAAAAATCAAATAGTAGCAAAGTACTGTATAAAGGTTTAAGATACTTGGCAATGTGAAATCCATACAGTTCTGGTAACAGAATTCCCATCAGTTGCCTAGACTATGAAATGATCCTTGGTGATATACAGATATTCTTGCAAAATCATCCATAGACTTTTGGCACATATTAATCGTTTCATTATATAACCAAGTATCCCAGCCTTGTTTGCTAGAATTTGTACTCAGTGTACTGTAAGGAGGCAGAACAGTGTAGTGGTCAGCAGACTTGGATTTGAGTCCTATTCTGCCCCATTTATTGATGACCCGCTGTGTTCCAGACACCTTTAAATACTGTACGTTCTCTAATTCTCCTAATAGTCTCCTGACCCCTTTTTAACAGACTCAGGAATTGTAGAGGTTAGGTGGTGTCCAAGGTCACAAAATGGCAAGGCCAGGATTTGGACCCAGTTCTGTTGAACTCTAAAGTAGAGTTGCCTCTACCTTTCTGTTGTGCTGCATTTGGCATGATATTTTGCTTTTTTGAACCTCTTTTTCCCTTTAAAATGAGAATAACTACATCTGACCTGTCTACTTCAAAGAATTCTTACGGAGATCAGATGAAGTAAAATATTTTCAAACACTTAGAAAATTTTACAGTGTATACAAATGAAAGCTACTGGGAGAGAGATATATAGATATATATACATGGATATACATCAGATATATATATATATATTTCATTCTAGATTTTTCCATAGCCTGCTTCCCTCCACAAAGTTTGCAATGGCACAAAGGGGGTATATTTTAATATCGAAAAGCTACCCAGCTACTGACCATGTTGGCACTTGGTACATTAAACCATCAGAGAAAAATATATAACTCATAGCTTAATAGCATATACAGCCCCCTTCACAACTGTGTCTGAAACACTAAATTTCTAATCAAAGTTCTCAGGGTATGACTTAATTTCTTATTTATAATCAGTCATCTTCAATATTGATTCAGATTTTTATTTTTTTTAGGATTTTTTTTTTTTTTTTTTTTTAATTATTGGGGAAGGGGTACGGGACTTTATTGGGGAACAGTGTGTACTTCCAGGACTTTTTTCCAAGTCAAGTTGTTGTCCTTTCAATCTTAGTTGTGGAGGGTGCCGTCCAGCTTCAAGTTGTTGTCCTTTCAGTCTTAGTTGTGGAGGGCACAGCTCAGCTCCAGGTCCAGTTGCTGTTTCTAGCTGCAGGGGGCGCAGCCCACCATCCCTTGCGGGAGTCGAACCGGCAACCTTGTGGTTGAGAGGATGTGCTCCAACCAACTGAGCCATCTGGGAGCTCAGCGGCAGCTCAGCTCAAGGTGCCGTGTTCAGTCTTAGTTGCAGGGGGCGCTGCCCACCATCCCTTGCGGGACTCGAGGAATTGAACCGGCAACCTTGTGGTTGAGAGCCCAATGGCCCATGTGGGAATCGAACTGGCAGCCTTCGGAGTTAGAAGCATGGAGCTCTAACCGCCTGAGCCACCGGGCCAGCCCCTGATTCAGATTTTTGCATAGCATTTGTTAATTAGCTATATAGTATATTTATAGTGATGTTACAAGAATTAAGATTTCATTTCACCTCATTTGTCCTATGAGGTAGATGGAAATGGATAGCTTCTCCAGGGTTAAGAGTATGATCACTGAGAAAAAATAAAATGTCATTAGAACTTGAAAAGTTTTTGTGTGTTTTTTTTTTTTTTTAATGTAACTGCTGGCTGTTTTTCCCCCTCCAGGATACAATGTGTCTTTGCTATACGACCTTGAAAATCTGCCGGCATCCAAGGATTCCATTGTGCATCAGGCTGGCATGTTGAAACGAAATTGTTTTGCCTCTGTCTTTGAGAAATACTTTCAGTTCCAAGAAGAGGGCAAGGAAGGAGAGAACAGAGCAGTTATCCATTATAGGGATGATGAGACCATGTGAGTATAGAATTTGGTCCTGAAGCCTAGGTTTGGCTGTCACATGTGCTTACTGAAAGACATACAGTGAGGTCGAATCTTAGACTCTATTGTGTGAACCCCCCGAAGTTGCTCATAAATTCTTTAATGGGTGGCGAAAGCCACTTCTCCTAGTCTCCAGATATTGGAAGTTGGCAAAAGATGAAAAAAGAATGCAGTGCTTTTCTTTAAGGCACCGCTCTTCTGAGTCCCCATCAGTAATATAGTCCAGACAGCCAGGCAGCAGAGGGTGCCCGTAGGTTCTGTGTTGTGGCAACTCTTGGATCATCTCCACACCATGAATCTCATAGTATATAAAGAAATGTAATTTTTGAAATGAAGTTCTGAGAATCTCTTAACTCGATTTCCTGTCATACCATGCATACGAAGTCAGTAACATCCACGTTGGATGGTTTTCATCTCCTGCCTCTCTTAGGGCATGCATTTATTAGACGGACTTCGTTGGCCTGAGCTACTGAGTCTCACTTGACACCCCTTGTTTTATAAATGAAGAGACTTATGACTTCCCCCTCCCACTTCATTTGTAGGTCAAGTTCTTAACAAAACCGCATTCTGATTGTGCACTTACGCTCATGGGTTTTGTTCCCCTCAGGTATGTTGAGTCTAAAAAGGACAGAGTCACGGTAGTCTTCAGCACAGTGTTTAAGGATGACGACGATGTGGTCATTGGAAAGGTGTTCATGCAGGTACGGAGCAGACATTGGGGGGGGAGCCGTGGTGTGGTGATTTCCACCTTGACGCCAAAACCCACCATAGCATACAAAAGACCTGGCGGTTCTGTCGGTGCTGGAACTCGTTGAAGATTTGATTGAACAGCCCTTACCAAACTCACTGAATGTTTTCTTTTTCTTTGTGGCTTTAGCCTCTTGCAGGACTGAACTAGAGGGTGATTTGAGTACTAAACATATGAACAGTATGACTGACTATTAAGCCTCCTTCTCCGTGGAGTCTTTGATTTAAAGCTTGGTCACATTTCCTACCCTTCTTGTGTTCCTCAGATTTCTAACAAGGTCTGTTCTTGATTTGGCTTAGTCCTAAAGTCTTTTCAGAATGGAGTCTATAGAAAATTGTTCAAGAGTAGATAAATGCATTAATGGAGTAGAGCTGTTGAACTGATAGTGAAGACAGTGAATAGGCCTGGGTTTGACCAAGGTCGCCATGGACCGCCTCCCTCAGAAGTTCATCCACGAAGAGCAAAGGGGTGGTGTAGCGGGACATCTGCAGTCGGGTTTCGGTGTGGTTGGGCTCAGGTTTCACACGGCACACTCGTTGTAGCTTTGTCATGCTCTCTGCTAACCAATTGCTGGCTCCAGGACATGAGAGCTTGTTGGTAAAGGGGTATCCAGGCTGTTTTCTTCTCAGATGGCTCCGCATTTAAAATCTAGTACAGTGGTTAAATCTTCAAAAAACTTTTGTACGTTCATTCTGTTCCTTGGCAGGGTGATGAGGTGTAAGAATTCTGCAGCAGAATCTTTTTTGCCAGTTAGTTGAAAGAGAGTTGTGCTTCATCTAGCGAGGATACTTTATGTGTAGCATTTCTAAGTGGCATGGGAAATCTTCAGAAGTGGTCCTCAATTTGATCCATTTCTCATGGCTTTCTATGTTTAGGCTAATTAATCAGAAACTCTCATTTTGGAGTCCCCATGCAGAAAAATACTGACACTTCCAGCATTTGAGAGTACTAAACTTGATGAAAGTGTGCGTGTGTGTATACGTAGAGGGATAGATACATATTTTGAGTCCTAAATGTAAGCCTCTAGACAGGCATTTCATGTGTTTTCTGCAGAATTGATGGGAATTAAATGCAGTAGCTCAGAAATTGGGATAAATCCAGACTGACAAACTAATTTTAAAAGCGATAAAGTACATATTTAGATTTGGCTGGTTTTTTAACCAATCTTGTTCCATTTTAGTCCACGTGACATCTTAGCTTATTTTTATACTTTAAACAGATCTTATCTTGGAGAGTGTACTGGAGATTTGTTTCCTAGGAGAATTTTGTATATTCTTTTTTTGCGTATGAATATAAACTCCTCCCTCAAAGTCCATGTGGTAGGGGACTTGTCTAAAAGGGAAAACGAGGTTTCTACATTTTTGCACTGACAGTATCTCCAGTTAGACTAGCCTGGCACGATGCAGGCACATATGGTGTCTGGGAATGTGAAAAGGCTGTGCTCAGAAACCCATCTGCCCTGCCTGCCTCTCCAAATTCAGACGGGTAATTTATTTGAAATGACCATAGAAACCTGGACTTATTTTTGCTGGGGTTTTGCCCCAAAATAAATCATCTGAGCATTTTCCTGGGCCTAGTTATTTTAAATTTCTGGGAGAAAGGAGAACAGTGGGTGCCTTCCTCGCACAGAATGTTGTGTGACGTTGTTTGAGGTCCCTTGTGGTCACTAGTCTGCTTGCTGTGGGCCTTTGTGGGTTTTCCCATGCCAGCATGCACTTCCAGCCTGGTCAGAACACGATTCCTGCTTTTGTCATTTGGCAGACAGACTCTGAGGGATGCTTACTGCTTTAGAAAAAAGACAGGGAGTTTCCATTCCCCACTCACAGACGGCCTAGGGTTTCGCTTTGGTGTATTATCTTGGTAGGTACACAAGCTGAGCACTAGAGGAAGTCTGGTAGATGTCAGCATTTCAATGCTCATTCCATGAGAAGCAGTAAGAACAACACTTTTGGAGATTTGAGTATGGTAAACTAGAATTTTTGCATATTATTAGATCTTAAAAATCAGTCCAGTAATTAAATAAAGTTCAGTGAAAACCACTGGTTTCTGCATGTTCAGGGTTAGTTAGTTTTTAAGTGTTAGAGAAACAAGGACGTGAGATTGGCTAAAGGAGAGTCCCAAATTAGAAGTACTACATATTGTTAACCAAGTCTTAAATGTATTATTTTCCATATACAGAACTGATGAAGTGCTAGTAAGTCACCACAGGTGTACAAATACCTCCTCTGGTTGTGACTGCCACATGTAACAGACATGGGTACAGGATACAAGCAATCTGCCTCTTAGGCATTTGCGAAGATGTTATTTTGAAGACCCGTGCTACCTGTATGCATATGTGGTTATATCTACAGGATATTTTCCTGAATTGGGAACAGAGTCAGAGTAATTTTGGTAGAGATTGCCAAGCTTGCCTCCATAGAGGTGGTACCATTTTCCCTCCCGCCAAGAATGTATGAGAGTGCCCATTTCCCCAAAGTATGTTGTCAAACTTGGATTTCTGCCAATCCAATAGGTTAAAAATGTTATCTGTGTTCTCTTATGAGTGGGGTCAAACATATTTTTCTGTGTTGAAGGCTGTTTTTCTTTTCCTGTGAGATGTCTCTTTATGTCCTTTATCCGTTTTTCTACTGGATTATTGATCTTCTCATTTTCTTTATATACTAGGGAGATTAGCTGTCTGATAAAGAGTTGCAAATTTTTTTCCAGTTTGTCGTTAGACTTTGTGAGCTTCCCACCCCATGTAGAAGAAATTTATTTTCACATAGTTAATCTTTTATTTTATGGCTTCTAGATTTTGAGTCATAGTTAGAAACTTTCCCTACTTCAAAGTTATAAAGAAATTTATCTGTATTATTTTCCTAGAATTTTTACAGTTTAAAAGCCTGTGTTCATACTACTGATTTAAGATGCTACCTGTATAGTATACTAAATTTCTGTAGATATTTGGATTCATTCTGAACTTCTATGATAAATTATGCTTTGATGGAAGAGAGAAATTGTATTGTGATGCTCAGGACATCGAGAGGGAGGAAAAAGAGGCAGTGCTGCTGCTACATAGGCAACAAAGACACTGACGAAGCTATTGGGGGGTTGGGGGGGTTGGTTACTAAGTGTTATTTAAGAGAGAGAAACAAAGACATGAGATTGGCTAAAAGACAGTCCCAAATTAGAAGTACTGTATATTTTTAACCAAGTCATAAATTATTATTTTCCATATGCAGAACTGATGAAATGGTAGTAAGTCACCACAGGTTTACAAATACCCCGTCCGGTTGTGACTGCCACATGTATAAGTGAATTGGAGCCTTCAAGAAACTTACTAAACACAAGAAAACGCTAACAGACAGTTATTATCTGTTCTGTTTTCTCCCCTGGGGCTGAAGCGGAAAATCAATAGAAGTTAGAAAACTTCCCAACCCCTTTGCAAAATGAAAGGTGTTTTCTAGAGATGGGCAATTTCATAAACTTTTCTTTAGGAATTTCTGTGTTGAATGATTTTGACTCCTTCCCTGCCTCCAAATATTTTTCCTTTGGCGAAGAAAATTCAAAAGGGGCTTAACCTAACCCAGCTGTGTTAATTCGTTTTCCGCCAACCTTTAGAAGCCAGCTTAGGAGGCAGGGCAGTGGAGCAGGCAGGATCCCAGGCTGGGCATTCTTGGGTGTTACCCTTCCTTTGCCACTAATTAGCCGAGTGCTCGCTGATCTGTGTGTGCTCGTCCTACCTGCAAATAGAAACATAGTCCCTGCTCCTTCCTTTACAGTGTGATGACGCTAAGTCAGCGAGGGTAGAAGCGCTTGCTTTCATTCAGCAAGCCATGTGCTAGACAGCCTCTTTGAAGGCCAGAGGAATAGATGCAGAGACAAATAAAGCAGAATCCTTGGCTTGAGGAATTCAACCTGGTAGGGAAGCCAGCTGCATTAATAAATAGTGCAGTATCATAGGAGAGGTTTATAGAAAAGACATGAGAACGCCGCCGAGAGAGCAGCCAGCTGGAGATGGCATTATAAAAGAGGTCGGATGGAGCAGCAGTAGACGAGCACTGTCGGCCAAGTGGCTGTTGAAACATGCTTCTCGTGCTCATAAAACTCAGGCCTTGGAAGGCCCTTGGTTCCATCCCTCTGCCATCACTCAGTGAATTTGAATCATCTGGTCTTAGTGTCATTGCTGGAAAATCTAGTTCTGTTCTTGGCGATCTCGGTTGAGATGGTGATGCTTTGTATCACTTTATCTATTTGCACAGAAATGGATGGCTTGGAAAAGCTGAGGTTTGGAGATTTGAACAGAGAAGGAATGGCTGTTTTTCACATCCCCAGTCATTTTGCTATAGTTTGATGAGGATGGGTACATTTTATGCAGAATGGTAGTTGTGTAGTCCAGGGCCATTCAAGAGCCAGAATTCAAATCAGACTTTCATTTCTCATGTCACATGGTCCCCTTTTCTTAGCGAACAGTAAGACAACTCAGCTTCTTTAACTTTGTTGTCTTCTGCCCCCAAGAAGGGCTTAAATTTGGTCTAAAGTTGTGATTGACGAATTCTAAACAGTAACAGGATCTGAGATATTTCAGTGAAACAAGACTTGTGCAAATGTCCAGAACCCAGAGAAAGAGTGGTATTCATGAAACTGGAAGAAGTGGAGATGAGGGTGAGGGGAGTGATGAAAAATTGGTCACTCATCGGGGGCTTCATATGCAAAGATAAAAGGAGTTAAGACTTCATCTGGAAGTCTTAACCAGGGTAAAGCTTGGGTTCCATTCACCCTGAAATTTTAAAGATTTCCTGACAAATATTACCTCTTCCACATTAAATCAAAAGAAACTAATAAGCTATAGTCCTTATCCTAAATGTAATCTGTTTTTCCCAGAGCTTTGAAATGCGTTGTTTGTTTAGTCTCAGATGTAATTTTGTCACCCATGATATTCCAAAACAAGAGAAGAGGAAGAGGATTAACAGTGCTTTCATCACATTTTGAATAGCGGATTTAAGTAATTTCTCCTTTTTGAATCTGAAGTTCATTAGGTGTAATTGATTTTGAGCCATCTGACGGTTAATGGGCTACGAAGTCTATACCCATATCCTAAGTTGCCGTTTATCTTACACCAGATTCTCTGGTTGCTTTTTGTTTTATCATGGCAGGAGTTCAAAGAAGGCCGCAGAGCCAGCCACACAGCCCCACAGGTCCTCTTCAGCCACAGGGAGCCTCCTCTGGAGCTGAAGGACACGGACGCTGCTGTGGGCGACAACATTGGCTACATTACCTTCGGTGAGCGCATGGGGTTGCGTGTTCTGCGCTGTGCTGCGTTCACGCTGCAGACCGCCTAAGCCTGGACGGATCTGTGCGACAGTGTGTTGTTGGGCAGACGCGGGCAGACCAAATCATTCCTCCTGTCATTGCCGTGATGGTGGCAGGGCTGTCACGGACGCTCGTTACAGCTCATGTGCTATTCTTATACAGTAATCACTTCCCTGTTTTCCTGTTTTTCTTGAATCCTAAGGGAAAAGGGCAGCCTCTCATGCCAGATGTTGGGGATCAGGACCACATTAAACAGTGCTAAGCAGCTGGGTGGGAATTCTCTGTCATTTGGCGTTTCTTGGTTTTTTGCTTATTGAACTGGAGCTGCAGCCATGATTCACTTATTCCACTTTCCTACTGAAGAAATTCAAGTCTTCCCGTCTCACGGCTTCAGCCTAGTGAGTTGGCTCATCGCTAGAGCCGATAGTTTGGGATAACAGCGCCTTCACACACTACCTGATGCCACTCAGACGTCTCCTTTTATGAAGTTTTATTTAATTCACCGCAATGCTAAAGGTGTGTGTACCAGTGTATTGGTACAGTGAGTTGATTCACCCCATTTCATTCGATCTCAGCCACATGCTTTTCCCACATTACTGTCTCTGAAGTTAGGGTACAGCTTACAGTTGGTGGCATGTCCCAGTTTAATTGGCAACGTCTCTCTTTATGGCACAAAACTGATGGTGAACTTCCGGTTATGAGCGTCTTAGACTCTGTGCAGTGTAGTTATCTCCCATCCTGGTGTTAACTTCTTTTCAGGGCAAATTGACACAGGGGTCCCACCCACCCCTTCGTAGGAGGCATTTCTTCTCATTTTAGCAAAACTTCACACTCGGAGGATTTTGCTGATGGTGAGCCCACTGAGTAGAGTAGGTGCAGAAAATAGAGAGGATTCAAGAAGCCAAAGGGAAGGAGGTGCAGGTCTGCCCAGGAGCAGAGGGCTGAGCGCCTGCACAGGCCTTCAGGGGGTCGGTGCTGCGGGAGGGGCTTTTCTCAGCCCCCAGCCAAAGCCTGTCCTGTTCTCATCAAGAGAGTTCAGGTCTTTGTGCCTTAGGGTTTGGTTTTCATCACAGATTTACAGGGTCTTCTCTGGAATCTAGTTTTCTCTGAAGGCTTATTCTATGTTAGCACCAAGGGCCTAGGACAGGCAGGCTTTGTTTCCTAAACACTTTAGAAAACTAAAGTGTTTTCTCCAAAGTTACCCAGATAGCAGTATCACCTTCCAAAGAGACTGCTGCCCTGCAGAGGCAGGAGCTAGTGGGCGTGTGGCAGGCAGGGAGTTGATTTCAGAATGCACAGCTGCAGAATCCAGACCTGGGATGAATGCCCAAGACCGTTCCTTGGGGAGCCTGGGGTTTCTACATGATCTCCCTTTTTCTCAGCCTGCTCCGTTTGCCTTACTAGTACCTGCCCTCGTTGTGGTATCTATCCCTTCATCGTCTGAAGGAGAAAACCCTGACAGCCTGGGCGTAATGAAACGAGTGGATTATACTTAAGCGGGGAGATGGGAGCTGCCTGTGGGCTGCTGTTCTTTCCGCCCTGTGGCGTTGGTGTGATGCTGATGCCGTGTTTGTGCCCCCACCCTCAGTGCTGTTCCCTCGCCACACCAATGCCAGTGCGCGAGACAATACCATCAACCTGATCCACACGTTCCGGGACTACCTGCACTACCACATCAAGTGCTCTAAGGTGAGCGCCGCCGCGTCTCGGCCCTGTGCTCCGGGTCGCCGCCTCCAGCTCTGCCAATGTAAACAGTATTCCTGTAGTCCAGGCGTGCTGTGAACTCTTGAGTAGGTGGTTCTGGAGGTTTCGAGAAATGATCTCTCTCCACTTCACGACCACCACCCCCACCCCACTCCCCACAGAGAGATGAATGTGTTTGTCTCCAGAAAGGGTCACCCTCCTGCTTCCCCTTGAGGCTCTGGGTCAATCCCAGGGTGTATGTTCCCACACCTTCCCAACGACTTCTAGTGAAAACAAAGCTGGCTTTCTGGAACGGGACTCTGCTTCAGTGCTCGTTGTGTCTGCCCCCAGGCCTATATCCACACACGTATGCGGGCGAAAACATCCGACTTCCTGAAGGTGCTGAACCGCGCACGCCCGGATGCCGAGAAGAAAGAAATGAAAACAATCACGTGAGTAGGACAGGCGCATAGCAGGACCCCTTCCTCTCCGGAGCTCACTGAGGAAGAAATAGCAGGTGTTCGTGGCCTGGCCCTGCGGGTGCCTGCGCAGTAGCTGTACGTGAGGCAGCAGGGTCGGCCTGTACCTACCTACCTGACAGACTAAAGATGGGATGAACAGCTTTGCACTTCTGAGTGGGCGGGGCTAGGTTTCCTTGTTTCCCTGAGTGGCAGCTAGGAAAAAACAAAGAGACCTTTCTACCCAGATAAACTATGTTCTCTCTGGGCCCGAGTTGAGATCGGTCTTGTCCTTTTCAAGGTCTTCCTGGAGAGACAGTAATTTGCTTAACGACATTTAGTTGAGTCAGTAGGCCTGGAAACCCCCGCCCGTCCCCCAGTGTTATTTTTCCTGGTCTGCTGCTCAGCAGGAATTTTGCGTGGAGGGGAAGTTGTCTCTGTCAGGGATGGCAGTGATGAGTGTTGGTTCTGAGTGCCTAGCGCCTCAGGATTTCAGGCTTTGTGCGAGGTTCCAGATCGTGGTTTCCCTTCTGATTGAGTTTAGGCTGTCCTCTTCTCAAAGTAGTAGGTGCTTATTTGCTATCTTTTGTGCCCATTGAATAAAAGTCTTGAGGTGAACTTAGCCCCACCCTCGCACCCCTTACAGCCAGTGTATTTGCCAACGCCTGGTCCTCTTGCAAGTAACGTTTGGCTGACGTGTGCATGAGGCTTTTAGCTCCCTCCCCTGGCACTGAAGGGCCTCTTCTCCTGCCACTTGGCTGGATGAGAGAGAGGTCTGCTTCGTGCGTACCTGAGCATAGGATTTCCAATCTCCAAAACATAAGACATTGGTACAGAGCAGTTCAAGTCACCCCTGACTCCTTTAGGCAGAAACTTTAGACGCTGCCCATCTCTCATTAGGAAATTGGTACCAGAGGCCTTTCTCTGTACTAGCTCTGTGCCTACTGCCCAGAGCCTAAGGAGTGGTGTGCTGCCTTTAGCTACCGTGTTTCCCCGAAAATAAGCCCCAGTTAAGATCGTCAGCCAGAAGGACGCATTTAGTACGTTATGACGATGTTCCAGAAGAAGATGACATGACTGTATTTGAATAAATGGAGATTGTTGTACATGAAAAAAATAAGACAGCCCCTGAAAATATGCCCTAATGGAGCAAAAATTAATATAAGACTGGTGTTATTTTCAGGGAAACACGGTAGACTCTGCTTAGAGAGTTGTCCAGATGCCAGGCAACAAAGTGGCAGCAGCATTCCCTCTGCTCTGCAGCTTCGTGGCCTCTCCTAAAATGGGGGGGGGAAACAATAATGGTGGGGAAGCAGGAGAGGGTATATGTGCTGAGGCACACATGTTCTCGCCCTTCCAGAACCTTGCCTCCATCCTGGAGTTTACAAGTTCCTCTTTCCCTGCTTGCTTTCCACAGGAATGCTTTTCTCATCAGGTACCACCTTGGTGACAGTGCGTGTGAGGCAACCAATTTTGTGCCACTTTCAGGGCCCAGTGGAGAGAGGGCAATTCAGTTAAGGCCGGGAGGTAAACCAGCAGCTAGGGACAGCAGAAGGAGGCTTGACCTGGCCAGCCTGTCACACCAAACACTGGGCATCGTAAATAGACAGACATGGGGCTGCTTGCGTCACCATCAGTCCCATAACTGTTTGTCCGTTCAGGAGACAAGCCCACCCGGCAGCCACTGCCCAGTGTCTCCCGTAGGCTTTCTCCCCCACTTTACTACACAGCCAACGAGTAGTCTTAGAGGTCACTGCAAAGCAAGTGCAGTTGTCTGCAGGGCGGGAGCAACATCCTGTCCTGGTGGGGTAACTAGGAGAGGATGAGTCCTTGAAATGAATAAACTGGCTATAAACCACCTTGCTGGGGCTTAAAAAGGCAGCTTTGCCTTTTCCTATCCCGTAACCTCTCTTTGGGAGAGGTGGGCCCCAGAATGGAGGAGGAGGAGGCAAACAACTGCATCCTGAAAACCAGACCATGTTACTACTGGGGGATAGGAGTTAACTGACTCAGCTGGGTAGGAGAAGCCAGGACCCCCCCACATACACACAGTCCCCGGTACAACAGAGCAGGAGAGTCTGCAGAACCTTGAACAGCACACAGTAGGGTGTCGGGCCTGTTGTGAGAAGTGGCCCTGTATTAGAAGCCAGTCATCAGTCGTACCCCACAGTGCTCTGCCAGAATTGAACACTCACGAGCTTTTTTCTTGAGGGTGGGGGGAATAAAATACGGTTTTATTTTGCCATGGGTGAGATATTCAGAGCAGGAAAAATTAAGCCCCCATATTTTTGCCCTAATTTCCCATAGTTCTCAGCTCTCGCTTCCAGGCCGCCTTACCAAATACTCTCTGTCTTTGAGAACCAGCCTGTTCCCAAAGCTGGCCTTTCTGGGGAAATACTGGGTGGTACAGGGTACCATGACTCAGGAGCCTAAAGCCAGCAGGTGCTCTTTAACACAAAGCATAGTTGAGGGATGCTTCTTTGAATATCCTGCCCCATAGTGAAAGATTTAAGGAATTGCTGTCTGCTAGCCCGAAAAGGTACAAGCTGTGTAGAAGTATCCTGAACTCTCTACTAAGAAGAGAGTTGAGCCCGGTCCGAAATGCAGGTAGACCTAGGCCATCCAGAAATTGTGGGTAAATGATTCTCCTGTCTATTTGGTACTTTTCACGTCCTCGTGGGGTTAGCACAGGTATCTTCTTGTACCCCAAAGTAGTCACTAGGGAAAAAGAGCTGATGGAACCTTACTGTGGGAGCTGGGTCTTAGCTCGTCCCTAGAGTTCCTACATACCTCTGCCTAAGGAACCTTTCCACCTGGTGTTTGGTGTCTCTTTGGGATCCCGTCCCTAGTCCAGGAATATGGGAGGGAAGGTAAGGTGAGCCCCAAACTAGCCTTCATACTTACTCTCTGCTTTTGAAGGGGGAAGACGTTTTCATCCCGCTAACTCTTGGGAACACGAAGAGGAAGCGGCTGACAACTGAAGGCTGGAACACTTGCTACTGGATAATCGTAGCTTTTAAGGTTGCACCTCTTCAGGTTCTTAAGGGATTCTCCATTTTGGTTCCATTTTGTACACGTTTGGAAAAGAATCTGCAGAAACGAGCTGTGCTTGCAAGGACTTCATAGTTCCCAAGAATTTAAAAAAAAAAAAATCCACTTGATCAACTTAATTCCTTTTCTTTATCTTCCCTCCCTCACTCCCCGTCCCTTCTCCCCTCCTCCCAAGCTGTTTCGCTTTGCAATATGTTACTGGTAATGAGTTGCAGGATAATGCAATCTTAACTTGTTTTCTCCTAAGTATTTGAGTTCAAAACTCCTGTATCTAAAGGAATACGGTTGGGGTCATTAATAAAGAAAATCTTTCTATCTTACATGAGAATTTGCTGGGTTTCTGGACTGTGAGTCCAAGAGAGGAGGAGGGACATGGGTGAACCTGCAAAGCTGGGCTGGAGCCCTTGGGTTCAGGAGCCCCTCAGCCTTCCCTTAGAGGAGAGAACGGCTAGCTGGTGAGCTCCCGACTGGCATTTCTGAGTAAACTTGAAGATGTTTATTGTAAAGCTCGGTTACTAAGGCTGTGGCCAAGAAGCTCCCGGGACAGGAACAGGCAAGTTAAGCATCTCTGGCTTATTCTTTGCTAATGAATAACGTAGAGCATTCCCAGTGCGTTCCAAGCTGTGTGTGGCTCTGCAGGACATTGCCAGGTGTTTAGGTGCCGCTCGGATGCAAACTAAGTGGCCAGTTTCTTTCTCACACAGCAGCCTAAAAGACTAGCACACCACAAAACTCGCTTTGGGAGGGTTGAGCCTGGCAAAACAGGCTGTCCCCTGGCAGGACACGGATCCCTAAAATAAAATTAGTTCAGAAAGTTTGCTTGGTAAAGAATTACCCGGAGAACTTTAGGGACACCTGAAATGGTCTGAGGGCCATCCGAATAATGGTTTCTACCTTCTCTCCCTTTTATTTGTCTTCATCCAGTGTTCACACTGTTTTGAGAGGCCCATTAATCGTGAAATCTCCTGACTGTATCACAACCAGTACTTATTTCCTCAATTATTCTGAGATAATTGTAGATTCACATAGAGTTATAAGAAATAATACGAGAGATCCTATATGACATTGACCCGTAGCCCCGATGGTAACATCTTGCATGACTTTAGGGTAACCAGGAAACTGGCGTTGTCACAGTCCTGGCCTTTCTCAGATTTTACTAGTTTTACATGGACTCATTTGTGTGTGTATTGTGTATTTCCATGCGTTTTTATCACGTGTAGCTTTGTCACCAGCATTTTTAAAGAACAGACTAGGTCAATCAGAGTGCATCATACCTATTAAAGTATTGACTTTCAAATATGTTTTAGTTATATACACACATCATGGCTGGATTATAAAAGTGTCCCTTTGTTGTGGGTCATGATCAAGAAGTTTGAAAGCTACAGGTCATTCAGTCATCCAGACTTCATTTAAACAAGCCCTTGAAAAGCCCAGGATGCGGTTACATGTTCATCCCGTCAACAAACGTGTGCCCTGGCGAGTGCTGTCCCCTTGGTGGGGCTGACTCTGGCCTCCAGTTGGAAAGAGTGCACCACGCCGAGTCTGCCCACTGTTTCCCTGCGATGTGACCCTTTCTCACCTACTTGTAGCAGGTGGAAAACCTGGCCAAATTAGATACACTGAGAGATGGTGACATGCATGTATTTTGTACCCCATGAGCTATTAAAGGGGTTTTCAAGGGTAATTTTGAACTATTTTTTGCTTTCCTGCTGACTTGCGAACATAACTCCTTAGTAAGCTGGAACTCACTGTACTCTCGCCAGTAGTGGGAATCAGATTTCTGAGAAATGCTGTGGATGGCAAGGCCAGTGTTGCTTAGAAAATACGGAGTTAGGGGGAGAAAGAGGCATTGAATATTTTTTATAGCAATAAATCCTACAGAAGTGTCTTAATTCTAAGACTACAAGTTCAGACAATGAAGTTTGCGAACTCATCCTAGAAAAAGTGCTACATACCTCATTGCCGGATATTACTACGGTCACCTTCGAAGTACTCCCCTTGGGAAGCTATGCACCGATGCCAGTGCCTAGTCCACCCTTCAAAGCAATTTTGGAACTCTTTTTGAAATGGCCATCAGAGCTGTCATCATCTTACCCTTGATGTCCTGAATGTCATCAAAATGTCTTCCTTTCAGTATTTCCTTTATCTTCGGGTAAAGAAAGAAGTCATTGGGGGCCAGATCAGGTGAGCAGGGAGGGTGTTCAGTTATTTATTTACTGGCTAAAAACTCCCTCACAGACAGTGCCATGTGAGCTGGTGCATTGTCGTGATGCAAGAGCCAGGAATTGGTGAAAAGTTCAGGTCGTTTTCGTCTAACTTTTTCACGCAGCCTTTTCAGCACTTCCAAATAGTAGACTTGGTTAATTGTCCAGTTGGTACAAATTCATAATGAAGAATCCCTCTGATACCAACAAAGGTTGCAACAAGTTCGCAAATTTAATTGTCAGACCTCCGTATGTTGGCATAAAAAAATCCATGCTTTTGGTAAAAACCCCTCTCCAAACTCACTCCTTTGTTTTCACCTGTTTGCAAGACACACGTGGTGTTAGTGTGGCTGTGGTCTCAAGACCCTCCCTCCTCTTGTGGACAAAGGCCCACTGTAACTTCAGCCAAGGCCCGCAGGACTACGGGAGGAGGGAGGTCTCAGGATGAGGGTCAGCACACGGGGTGTGGGCTGGGGAAAAGGGAAGTTAGTCTCAGCCACTGCCCGAGGGTCCACGCCTGGCAAATGTAAGTGACCTTGGATATAAGCTGTAGAGGTGGGAAGCAGTGTTGTGAAGAGAGACCTGGTTAGTAATAGTGTGTGACTGAGCAACTTGCTTAATCTGCGCCTTGGTGGCCTCACCTTTAGTTGGATATAACCCCGTCTATCTCAGGACTTTATAAAAGGAAGAGAATGGATAAGCGCCTATCACATCACAGGCATTTATAATGCCTATAATTATACTTGATAATGCTATCTAATAAACCTCAGTTCCGTTCCTATTCACTTAAGGGGATCAGAAGTGGCAGGCCTGTTAAGGAAGAGAGAGAAGTCCAATGTAAGGCAAGGTCACTCTGTCTTGGGGTTTTCCAGGTCCTCCCAAGAGAGTTGCACTTTTCCCTGCATGGGTGCCGTTCACCTGCAGTGGGGGTAAGGAGGGTGTTGGTGGGAATCTCCTTGCCTGGATCAAGTAGGAGCTGAGCATGCTGAGAACTAGGAGCTTGGCAGGAAAGGAAATAAGATGAAGAGGAAGTAGAAGGGTGGGCTCAGGACAGGAGGTTGAAATCAGGAAAAGAAGGAATGCTGTCTGCTACATAGGCTGCCTTCCGGGGAGGTGTTACTTAGCAGTTGCCGTATTCCCTTCAGTTTCATTTCAAAGTTGGCTTGATGGACCTTCCTCCCAAAAGCTACAGGGGCTTGAGACCTAAGCCTGGCTCTACTCGGAGGGATCATTTCGAATTCAAGCATTTCTTCCCTCTTCTGGGTATTGCTAGAAGCACTGCAATTTCTGTGGCTCCTCGGGAGACCTGGAGAATCGGGCTATTGGACCTTAACAGGAGGACCAAGATTTCTTCTACCCTGTAGCTGACTTAGGGCTTCCTGAAGCCAGGATCCTGACCAGTCTCAGTCACGAGATTGTGTCCAGAACCCTTCAGAGGCGCCTAAGGACTCACGGCTCTTCCTTACAGGGAGTGAAGCTCAAGGAGGCCGAGCAGGATCCAGGATGCCCCAGTGCCCCGTTGCCTCCACTCATCTAATTAGTACCTCCAGCCTCTGCATACCACCCCCAGACCCCAAGGGTCAGCAGAGAGAAATTCCTATCTCCAAGAGAATGGAATGGACGAAGGAATCCCGTAAGGGTTCCCAGCCAGAGTCCGGATCAGGCACGGGGGCTAGGGTTGGGGCAGTAGGGCCTGCAGTCAGCTGAATGGAGCATCTGCAAACAGCCTGCACCAGGGCCCTCCTGTGGGCCAAGGAGAAAAGGACTGGGGTGAGGCATCCCAGGGATTGATGGGGAACAGAGAGGAACTTGGTGATCCAGTAAGTAAGAAACAGCTGGGCAAGCAAGGTTCGGAACCCAGGCTTCCCAGCTCCCGCCGCCTAAGTTGTCCCCCTTCACACGTCATCCCACACACACTGTTTAGACAGAGCAGTGAAGAAGAAACACAGACATCCTGGATCCCGCAGGGAGGAGGCCCGGGCTGGGAACAGAAGGAGGTCTGTTTATTCCTGGCAGTCCGATATCTGAGGGGCCCCACACCAGACTCTGGGGTGAACTCTCCCAGAGCCTCTGACTTCTGCCCGACGGATAGCCTGGGGCTGAGACCTCCTGCTGGAACCCAGTGTCCTCTGCACACCAGCTCCCTTGAGGATAGGTTTGAGGCTGGATGCTTTCCTCTTCCCACTTTTTGTCCCGAAAGAAATCCTGCCTCTCCAGGACCCCTGACCGCTGTGCCTCCAGCCCCTTCAGCTCAGGCCTCCCCCAGAGAGCCCAGAAGTCCCCTTGCTCTGTCCACTTGTACTCAAATGAGGAAGTCTTTCCTAATGTCTCACCCCCAGCTTTCTTGCTGCAGTTTTAGCCTGTTCCCTCCCATTTCAGGTCTTCAGGGAGTGTAACTGGCTTTTCTCCCTCACCCCAAAGCCAATCTTTATATGGAAATGGGGGCACCACACCTCTTGCTTCTTAGCCCTGAAAGTGCCATTCCTCTCTACAGTTAGGCACTGCATGAAGACATTTTGGTCAATGATGAACTGCATATATAGGACAGTGGTCCCATAAGATCATCGTAGAGCTGGAAAATTCCTATTGCCTAGTGATTTTGTAGTGCAATGCATTACACAAATAACCACTGTGTTACAATTGCCTGCAGTATTCAGTACAGTAACATGCTGTGCAGGTTGGTAACCTAGGAGCTGTAAGGGAACAGAATTTGTCACCCCAAAATATGTCTCTGGCATAAGGATTATTTTAGGCTGGTTAATTTTAAGAAACCGGCAGACTTTAAAGAAGCTCTGAAAACCAAGTAGTAATTACCCTTTGTAAAATACATGTACATTTGTGAGGGTGTCTCCCTCACTGTACCAGGAAGATGGGGATGACCTTATCTCTAGAAATTTAATGCAGAAGACCACGACTTAAATCTGCATAACAACCTTTCCCTTGTTTGCATGCTTCCCCCCCCCACCCCACCCCCAGCATCTTTTGTCTTAGGCTGAAGATGGTATTTAGGTGATGACTTCAGCCATTTTGATGAGTTTCTACTCACTTTTCCTGGATCGCTCCCAGGTATACATGTTATCAAACTTTTGTTTGTTGTTTGTTTTTCTGTTCATTTGTATGTCTCAGCCAAGAGCCCAGAAGGGTAGAGGAAAAATTATTTTTCCTCCCCTGCAGAGCTTTAGGTTGTACCATAGAACCTAGGGTAGCTATACCATCTAGGTTAGTATAAGTACATTCTATGATGTTCCCACAACAAAGAAATCGCCTAACGATGCGTGTCTTAGAAGGCATCCCTGGTTAAGTGGCACATGACTGTATCTAGTTTCCTCAGTTCCCCTGTGGAGCAAGTGTCATTCCCCTCTTGCTTTTCATAGGCTCTCTAGGTGCCTTTCTCAAGGGAATTCTTTCTCAGAGCGGACAGGTGGCTGGAGGGAAGGACCGTGCAGAGAAGGGCAGAAATCCTATTCATGTGAATAACTGCTAACTTAGAGTGCGTATGCGCCAAGCGCTGAGCTCAGTGTTTGTCACACATCATTTCATTTAGTCTCAAAATAGGTGAGTACAATGTGAGCCCGTTTTACCGATGAGGAAACTAAGGCAAGAGGACTTGAGTTATTTGCCCAAATACACACAGCTAAAAAAGTAGTATCCCAGCCAGGATTCGAGATCCAAAGCCAGGCTTTCTGATTCCCAAACTGGCTCATGCCTCTTCATCATCATGGAGGAGTCATTTGTTGAGACCCCCTACCCCCCATTAGGCACTGGGATATATGCAGTTACATATGTTATACCGTGATATTCCCCACACCCCTGAGAGTGATTTTCCTTGTTCCCATTTTACAAGTGGGAAAATTGAGTACCAGAGGTAGCTTACCCAAGATCACACCTCCAGAGTCATTTGTACCTTGTAGCCCAGAATTTGACTCAGAGTAATTGAGAAAAGTGTGGAATGACTCCCGATTCTGGAAGGCAAGTTTGGCTTTATAAGCTGAAAGTTCTATCAGGCAATAGGATGGGGGCAGTGAAGATCCTCAGGCCCCAAACACCCCCACCACTGACACCCTCACACACACTCCTCTTTCACAGACCGGCAGAATTATAGAGCTGGATGTGCTATCAGCTGGCTGGCCACTCGGGTATGAGGCTTATAAAATGTAAATGTATTTGCTGGGGTAGGAAGTGGAGAGGGTAGTCAAAATCATTCATTAACTGGAATGCATTTCTCAGATAAGCTAGTCAGCAGCAGGAGAGAGGTCTCCAAGCTGGGAGGCCTGAAATAGAGGCTCTTCACCTAAGTGGCAAGTTCTAGCCGGTGGCTGGAAAGGGGTAACACTAGTACAGCAGGAGGGGAAGGAAGGCCTCCCAGTTGCTACACGCAGGGTGTGCCACGTCCCACCCCCGGAGGCGGGGCCAGACTGAGCCCCACCAGCCTCGGCTCCATCCCTCCACAACCCAAGTCTGGGCAGAGCCCGGGCTGCCCAGAACCCAGGGCCCTGCTTGCTCCCGGAGTGGAGGCACCATGCTCCCCCGTCCCGGGACGTCGCGTATGTCCCGAAGTCCTGCAGGGCTGGCTGCAGCAGCTCCTTGATGCTCAGAGGAAGACCCAGGCTGGGCAAGCAACACCTGTCTCTCTCCAGCAGCCATGTGAGTAGCTTCGGGCCCCCACCTCCCCCACCCCCCGCCTTGGCTGCACCTGGAGACCTCCGCCCCAGACCTGGAAGAAGAAAGCCACAGCACCTAGCTCCAAGCCACCAGAGCCACAGGGGTGTGCAGTGCGTGGGTCCCACTGCCCACATACCCCTGGGAACTTGCCCCTGGGGGCTGACCATGCCCTTCTTGCTGCTCTGGTCGCAGTGGGGTGGCTCTGGTCCAGGAGAGGATTGGGGCTCCAGCCCAGGATCCAGAGGCCAGGTTGGAAGTAATGGATCCTGATATCTTTGGACGAAAGGGAACAGAAACCGGAGGGCTGCGGAGAAGGAAAGATGTCCTGAGTGGCGGGCACTAGGGGAGATTGAGGAAGAAGAACGAGGAGAGGGGGAGGGAGTGCAGCAGCCGGGAGGTCCCACTTGGGCAGCCTGTGGAGAACGGAATAGAAGGGGCAGCTTCTCCTGAGCTCAGAGTGGCTGTGTGATCCTCCCACCTGGGGGAGGGGGCAGGTAGAAATCTTCCCTTTATTGACTTTAATCCTAGCAACAGAAGCTGCTTCCCGGTTGACAGAAGCAGGAGTTACAGGCAGGGCCCAGGACCACTCCTGGTTCCCTGATGTGGCAGTGGGGCCAGAGTGCTGGAGGACTGGGGGCAGGGAGTCAAGGGAAGGAAAGGACAGGGACAGATCAGAGCCACAGAGAGGCCTGGCCCTGTCCAGCAGCTCCTCTTTCCTCTCCTCTGGGGTCAGCGTCAGCCCCGGCAGCAGGTAGTGGGGGGGGGGGCATCTTCCTTGCCGATGGCATCTCCACACGCACAGCCAATCCTTCCCCCTCCCCCTCCCAGCAACTCCTCTCCCTCCTCCAGGTCTCCCGAAGGGCCCTGTTGCTAGTGTGATGCGGATGAGTCAAGTTTATGGGCTGGAAGTCCTACCGGAGGCTGCTCACTGAGCAGTAACCAAAGGGCTACAAGGGCGATGGGGGGAGGGGGTCCAAAGGACAGGGCACCCCGCTTGCTGCCATTGCCCTGGCCTCCTCACGTGAGTGCTCAGCGAGCCCCGCTTCTTCCTCACTCCTGCCCACACCCCCAATCCTTAATGCTCTGGTGTCAACCAAGCTGTGAGCATCTGAAGACAGGGACCCCTCTCCCTCTTAGCACCCACTCCTAGCACGTGGTCCCAGCCCCAGCCCAAAGGAAGCTCTCAGCTTTGGAGGCCTCACCAGGTGGAAATAGGGATGGACAAGATGCTTTGGGGCTGGGTGGATCCGCCTTTTAGTCTAACGAGATGCATAAACACAGCTGCCCCGAGGGGACCAAGCAGGTAACAAAAATGGGCAAAGTGGCCTGGTGGGGACCTGTCCAAAGGCAGCCACTGCTCTGCTGCAGCTGGTTGCTGCCATGCAGGACGTACATGTAGCCGCACCTGATTTCTTAAGCCAAAAATAGATACTTTTAAAAAAACGTTAATTGCTATTAATTGAAGAAACATTGTATATCAGCAGATAGGATATGGCCTACAGGACTTTGGTCTGCAGCCTCTGGATTAATGTGCAGCCCCACCCTAACTGGTCTCCCCGTCTTGCGTCCAGGCATGCCGGCCGTTGCTTCAGGCCTCCCCTGTGCCCAGGCCCAAGATGACACCCAACAGCACCAGGGATGTGCCCAGTGCCGTTCCCGTGGGGGCCTTAGGGCTCTCCCTGGTCCTGGCAAGCCTCATCGTCATGGCCAACCTGCTCCTGGCCCTGGGCATCGCGGGGGACCGCCACCTGCGCAGCCCGCCTGCTGGCTGCTTCTTCCTGAGCCTGCTGCTGGCGGGGCTGCTCACCGGGCTGGCCCTGCCTGCGCTGCCAGGCCTCTGGAGCCAGAGCCACCGAGGTTACTGGTCCTGTCTCTTCCTCTACTTGGCTCCCAACTTCTCCTTCCTCTCCCTGCTCGCCAACCTGTTGCTGGTGCACGCGGAGCGCTACATGGCGGTACTAAGGCCCCTCCGCGCCCGTGGGAGCACTCGGCTGGCCCTGCTCCTCACCTGGGCTGGCCCCCTGCTCTTTGCCAGCCTGCCCGCCCTGGGGTGGAACCACTGGGCCCCTGGTGCCAACTGCAGCTCCCAGGCTGTCTTTCCAGCCCCCTACCTCTACCTCGAAGTCTACGGGCTGCTGCTGCCTGCCGTGGGTGCTGCCGCCCTTCTCTCCACCCGCGTGTTGGTCACCGCCCACCGCCAGCTGCAGGACATCCGCCGGCTGGAGCGGGCAGTGTGCCGAGGGGCACCCTCGGCTCTGGCCCGCACCCTCACCTGGAGGCAAGCGCGGGCACAGGCCGGAGCCACATTGCTCTTTGGGCTGTGCTGGGGGCCCTACGTGGCCACGCTGCTCCTCTCGGTCCTGGCCTACGAGCAGCGCCCACCCCTGGGGGCTGGAACTCTGTTGGCCCTCATCTCACTGGGCAGTGCCAGTGCCGCGGCCGTGCCTGTGGCCATGGGGCTGGGTGATCAGCGCTACACGGCTCCCTGGAGGGCTGCTGCGCGAAGGTGTCTCCACGCACTGCGGGGAAGAGCCTCCCGGGCCGGTCCTGGCCCCAGCACTGCCTACTGCACCAGCAGCCAAAGCAGCGTGGACCTGGACTTGAACTAGGGGCAGGGCCTCTGCGCACTCCTGCGAGAAGCGTCCACTGTCATGGCCAACAAGCCCGTCTCCACTGGTCCCACACCTCTGTATCAAAGACCCTGCCTCTGTTTTACCCCAGCCTAGCCGAATAAAGCTCTTTGGGGCCAGGTTATTGGTATTTCATTCCGTATCACAGAAAGGCAGAGACAGGTGAACAGCTGTGGAAAGAACCTAAAGCCAGATGGGTATCAAGGGAGATTCCAACTCTGGACAGGCCAGCCATTGTAGGTGAGGACGTACCACCCGCAGAGAGGGTGAGCTGAGAGCTGGAAATCCAGCAGATGGGGGGCGGGGGCTCACTCTCACATGCCCCTGTTTCCTCCTCAGGTCCAGCCACCACAAAATCCACACAGACACTATCTCTGGGAAGTATATTTTATTTACATTTTTAAAATCTGTAACTAATCTCTCTTCCTCCTTTCCACCCCCAGAGACTTGGGAAGGGAAAGAACGGGCACTTCAAAGACCTACTCCCCACATACAAATATGCACCCCATGACTCACACCAGCAAAGGAAAGTGAAAGAGAAAGAGGTCTGAACCTCCCTCTGAGGGATCGGCCAGGTCTGCGTGAGGGGGGAGGGGCCCGAGGGGTGGGTCTCTTAAGAGAAGAAAGGGACAGAGGGGGCAAGTCAGTGTGAAGGGGTTGGAAAGTAGCCCGAGGCCCCTCTCCTCCTCTTGTACCCTCCTGCCTCTGCTAGTGAGGGGTCTCCCTTCATCCCAACACCAGACGCAAAGCAGAGGCTGCAGCCACTAGCGGTCAGGTCTCTGGACACAAAATACTTTTGCTTTGTGGTCTCCTGATGTGGTCACCACCAGGGAGGCGTCTCTGTGGACAGAAAGCATGGGTCAAAGGAAATGGTCAAAGCCCACCACCAGGGGCCCCCCCAGGGGCCTCCTCCAGCTCATCAAGTCTAGACCCCTAGTGCCTGGAGCTAAGCTGACACACCCACGTCGGGTAAACTCGAGTAAACACACTTGAAGCCAGCAACCAGCGAGGGGCTGAGAGGAGAGCCACAGCTTGAGGGAAGTCCTTCCAGCCCCTCAGCCCCAGGACTGACCGGGGAGACCAGGGTAGGTCACTGTGAACCGGAAGCCACAATTCGCTCAGGCTTCCCAGCACCCCTGCCTCACGGGTTGCGACCAAGCCGTGGGTCCTAGCTTCCCTCGGGAATGCCCTCCCATACCCCCAGGTCCCTGTGTACCCCCACGTGCTATTCCCACCTTCTAAACAGAGAGACCCCAGCCATTGCCTGCTTCACTTACTTGCTGAGGGCGAAGTCCAAGATCTCGGCCGTGTGGCCCCTGTAGTCAGTCAGCAGGCGGCCGGTCCGAGCATCCCAGAGGCGCACGATGCCATCCAGGCTGCAAGTGTAAACCACGGCGGTGCCTGCCTCCCACAGCAGCTGCACAATGCCCGACTGCACCAGGATGCAACAGAGGCAGAGTGAAGGTCAAGGGCAGGAGAGCTGAGGCATCTGCTCCCAACTCTCATGGAGGGAAGGAGGGGAGAAGAGGGGAGAGGAGAGGAGGACAGGCCATCGAGAAGGACCAAGCAGAAGCCACGTCTAGGGCAGATGCTCCTAGAGGTCGAGGCTTCCACACGGCCCTGGCCGTGCCTTGAGGTTGCCTGTACCTGGTGCTGACACTGGTGCCTGAGGGTCTGCGTAGACAGGTCATAGATGGCCAAGGTCCCATCCAGGTAGCCAACAGCTGCCAGAGGCATCCTGGGTAGAAAAGAGCACCACAGAGATCACGGAGGGACCTGGGCTCACATGCCCTCATTCCTTCCTGTTCCCCCAAGCCCCCTTCACCCCCGTCCCTCCTGTCTCCAGCCTGAGGCCCTGGCTCACACTCACACGCTGCAGAAGCCCAAGGACTCCACTGAGTTGGACTCGCTCTCCTCCCCTTCTCCCAGGCTGGGCTGGGAGGCCACAGTCTCAGGCCTGAAGACACCTACCACCTGGGAGCCAGAGGAAAGGGTCAGAGAAGGGCCTGGAAACTTGGTCCTCTAATACAGAAAGAAGGCAGTGGGGCAGGGAGGTCGAGTGAAGAAAGAAGAGAAGGGAAGGAGAGGAGGCAGAAAGCGGAGGGCTCCACAGCTCAGCTCCAGGTCTCACTCACCTTGCCGGTAGTGGCACTGACCAACTTGGCCTGGCAATCCACGGAGCCAGTTAGGACCAGGCTGCCATCCTGGTTGGTGGCAACACAGGTCAGAGGGCCCTGGTGACCCTCAGTCCCTAGGATGGAGCAGGGGGGGATAAGTGACACTTCATCCTGCCCCAGATCTCAGCCCCTTCCTTACAAAGGCCCAGGGTAACACTCGCCCCCTTTGTTACCTTTTAGGACATGGATCGGGTTTCCCTGCTTCAGGTCCCAAATCCTGATGGTGCCGTCTTCATAGCCAACCACAGCTCTCTTCCCTAAAGGGCCAGAAGCACAGATGAAGAGAGGACAGACGGCACACTCAGACACACCCAGCGAGAGAATGGAGAGGGCAAGGAAGTGAGGGGACACTGCCCCCAAGGACCAGCCGAGGAGACCACTTCAGGGTGGGAAAGGGGGAACTGTCTGCTCGGGGACCTAGGACATCAGTGCTAAGAGCAGGCTCGGAGATTGCCAGCTGTGGCCCTGGAGGGAGCCTAAGAGACATGGCACGCCACGTCCAACCTCTGCACTCGGGAAAGCACTCAGGGATGCTCACGGGAGCTGCTCTCACCATCAGGGAGGACTCGGCCACAGGTGGCTGGGCAGCTGGGACCCTGGAAGGTCTTGCAGTCACCATTCGGGACCTTCCACATCCAGGTGTTGCCATCGGCGGTGCCCGCAAGTAGGACAGGTGCCCGAGGGTGCCACTCCATCCACTGGACAGAGAGGAAGAGTCAGCAGGGAGGCCCATCACCCCATCTCACCTAGGAACCTGCCTCATGAGCCCCACCAACCTTTCCTTGCTTTTGAATCAGTGGGGACATTCTAGGTGACAGGCACAGATATTGGTGCTGCACCTTGAGAGTGCACTGGCTCAGAGGTGGCTGGTCTGATAAAGATGGGACTAGACCCCCAAGCGCTCACCCTGGACCCAAGACCCCTCCAGAATTGAATCCCACTCTGATGATCTCACCTCCAGATCTCCTGCTTCAAAGGACCAGACCTCCTCCTTGGTGTCTACCTGCCACACTTTCAAGAGGCCACTCATGTCCCCTGTGGCCACTAGGGTAGAGTCATGGCTGAAACCAGCACAAGTCACAGAGTCCTTATGGCCTTCAAGGAAAAGTGGGCAGAAAAAGAACATCAGGGCCCCTAGTGAGGGGGACACATGACCCAGGTATTTGGCCCCTAAAGGACCAGCTGGGAACAAAAGGGCAGGCCCTAGCTGAACAGGTAAGCAAACTCACTGCCGCTGCAGGAACTCACACACCCAGGTCTTCCCAGAGGAGACCGTGCTGCCCCCAACACAACCACACGTAGCTGCGGCCTCTGTCTTCCCCTCCGCCCACTCCACACCTCTGCCTGGAATACCCACATCCTTCCCTCTTCCCAAACACGCCAACGCCAGCCTGTGTCGCCGCCTCAGGCCTTTCCCACACTCCCTTCCCAATTCGTGCCTCACTCCCCTATGTCCCTGACAGACGACGTTATTCTGTTTTGGGGTCCTCAGGCCCAGCCCAGAGCTGGCAACACGGGGATCGATACGTGGCTGTTGGATGCACACCCGCTGCAGGCCAGCCCCCTAGGACCCCCAAGGGGACACGACCTCACCTGGGCCCCTCACCTGCGCACTCAAAGAGCAGCTCCCCGTCGCTGAGCCTCCACACAAAGGCTTTGTCATCTTCACCCCCCGTCACTGCCAAGGTGTTGGTCTTGGGGTCGAGGCTCACACAAAACACAGATGCTGTCCCAAGAGATATTCCATGAGTAAGGGGCTCCCACCTAGGGTTCAGTCCTTTGGGACCTGCAGGAAGCCCACCCCCTTCCACCCAAAGCAACATGTCTTTCCTCAGGGAAAGAAGGGTGCATTCAAGTTCTTCTAAGTTTCAAGCATCAGGTCGTTGGAGAAGTCACTCCCCAAGCCTGCCAAGCTCCTCCGGGGCAGATCCCCCTACAGTGCTGCCCCCTTCACCAGCCCCCACTAACGCTGTGGACACGAGGAGGGTGCATGTGCAGCGCTAATGCTCTCAGCCTGGGATGCCACCCGGCTGGGTACAAACAGGGAGGGGAGCATCACGGTACTGGTGCTTATGAAGAGCTAACTTTTGAGGATTATAGCAAATACGCTCAAAAGGGTACTGTAACATCGCATTTACACCAAGGTAACGTTTTAAAAGAAAATTAAGTACAATTGTCACCCCAATCAACTTGAATTAAAAAAAGAAAACTAAGATCCAGAGAAGCTGATAAAAATCATAAATTGGTCAGTAGCAGTGATAGGATTTGAACCTACGTTTCTCAAGGGACTCGAGGGGCCAAGCTCGCCTCCATTCCATCATACTGCCCCCTACCTGCGAGCTCCTCCAGGGCCAGGCCAGCCTTTTCCCATCTCTGGGTCCCTCCTAACGCTCTGTACACAGCGGATGTGCGATGCTCCAATGCCCGCGGGGCCCGCGTTTACGAGGGCTCTCCTCACAGACCTACCTGAGTGCAAGGCAAAGGTGACCTCACTATCATCTGGGCCCTCCATGCTGCCGACCACCCCTTCCTGGGGTTCCAGAACCCAGCCCTCCTCGTTGCCCTCTTCCTCTTCTTCCTCTTCCTCGAAGTCGACATCTTCCATCTCTTGGGCTAGATCATCTGCTTTGGGGAGAGGGATAAAAGATGGGGCTCAGCGGGCGGTAAGAGGGATGGAGAGAAGTGTGGGGAGGCCTGGCGCTGGGGTGGGTCAAGTGGCAAGAGAGTAGGTGAGGTCACGTTGGATGAAGCGGGGGCATAGGAGGGGTCTGGGAACCTGAGGTTGGCCAGAGACTGTGTGGAAAAGGAGGACCGAGGGGATGATGGGAAGGGGGTGTGTGAGGGGAAGGGCCAAAGGAGGCGTCAGGGGAACCCCCACCCCGGCCAGGCCTGAGAACTAAGTGTGGGGGTGGGGGAGAGGGGCAGGGCGAAGGAGGTCGGTAGGAATAACCGGTGGGGTGTGCAGGGGAGGCGGGAGAAGCAGGGGTCAGAGGCCAGGGGTGAACGCCTCCTGTCCCATGGCCTGAGGACCAGCAATGCTCACCCGGGTCCGGCGGACCGGGATCCAGTTCTACCACCTCGATAATCTCTTCATCACCATGGAAGCTTAGGGTCTCCAGTGGGGGGGTGTCAGCAGCAGCCCCGCTTTCCGATTCGGACTCCATGCGGCGCAAGCGGCCGATCCACTTCTCTGGGCCCAAACGCCTCCCAGAGTCAGCTCTGCGCGACGACGCGGAACTCGAGCCCCTCCTCCCGGGAAGGAAGTAGGCGTAGGCGACTCCCCCAGCAAGAAGAGCGACGGCCGCTCGGCCAGTAGGGAAAAGGGTTGGCTAGGTTAACCACCAATCATAGGGCAGAGTTGGGAGACAGGGACGAGGCGTGGCGGGAAGAACCCAAACTCCGCCCGACCTGACTCCGCCCCTGACAGGAGGGAAACAAGCGAGCGTGCGCGCCTCCGGATCTCCTGGGAAGAGTAGTTCTCGCCGGTTCTCTCCGCGGGCTTCTGGAAGATGTAGTTTCTGGTCTGTAGGCGGGACGGAAGGAGCGGGGGTGGCCCCTTACGCAAACTACAATTCCCGACGGGGAGCGCGGTGAAGGGGGGTGGGATCTGAACATGGCGGCGGTGGTAGCTGCTACGGCGCTGAAGGGCCGGGGGGCGAGAAATGCCCGCGTCCTCCGGGGTAAGGAGAGGGGCCCCGGGGGAGGGCAGTACTTCAGGGCATACCTTTTTTTCACATCCCGCCCGGCGATAGCAGGAGGTTAGGGCTGTCGATTCCTGCTCGCACCTCCCTACAGGATGTTAAAGAATCTGGGGGCTAAAAGATGGTCTCTAGAGGTCACCCAGTCCATCCCTCTGCCTTCGGGTTTCACAGCATCTCTGGGGTCTTGCTGCGAGAGGGAGCCCCAAGGAAGCCTTTTAGACTCCCGCGCTCCAGGTGTTTTCACACTCACCGCAGTGCAGAGGCAAGAGCCCTCAGCTTTTGGAGGCTTGGGTTCCAGCCCCGGATAATTAGCAGTTTGACCTTGGGAGAAGCAGTTCGTCTTTCCGGGCTTCAGTTTCCTTTCTATAAAACGAGGGGACGGAGTAGACCACCTTTAAGCTCCCTTCCCGTGTTAACATTCTGCGTTTGAAAACATTTTCTCGGATTTCCTTAATACGTCTCATGTGAGTCCCACTGCAGTCCTTCCCATCCTGTCCTCCGAGCAGATAAAGAACAGCGAGGCTTGCTCTCCTGGCACCAGGGTTATGAGCCCACAATGACGTAGAAGTGGCTTCCAAAAGTGTCACCTCGATGGCGATTTTCCAAACGTTTCCCTTTGAAATCTCCCTGGCACTTGTTACACCGAACTGCAGTCACTTCCCTTCCACAGATCTCAACCACTCCTCCCCAGGCTTTCTTCTCATTGCCTTACTGACCTTCGTTATCTCCATCCACAGGGATTCTCTCTGGAGCCACAGCTAACAAAGCTCAGAACAGAACTCGGGCACTGCAAAGCCACAGCTCCCCGGAGTGCAAGGAAGAGCCTGAGCCCCTGTCTCCTGAACTGGAATACATTCCAAGAAAGAGGGGCAAGAATCCCATGAAAGCAGTGGGACTAGCCTGGTGAGTTTTAAAGTAACCCTTTGCCCACCGATGGAGAGTGGCGCCAGGGGAGGGCAGGACCCAGAAACTTGTCTAAGTTTCAGGTGGTGAACTGAATCCAAGGTTGTGGGGACAGAATTGCTGGGTGCAAGGACTGGATTCTCAGAGGAATGGGGCAGGGGAGGTGGGAAAGTGTGTGCAATTGGAGAGACAGTGGGGGTTTTCTGTGGAGTAAGCTGAGCTAACTGGATTTAAATTTGGGTCTCTGGCGTCATCCTCTCCTGGGAGCTTGGTGTGAGACCCAATGGAGGTCTCACCTAAAAGGTGTTCAGTATATCATCATTTGGATCCAACTGACTTTAATACATAGTACTGATCAATACTAAAGGTAAAGGAGGGGGAAATTAACCTTTTTCTTCAGCACCTTAGGTGTGCCAGGACTTTACAGTGTAATGTTTTAGTCTTTCTGATAAATATCACATCCCATTTCACAGATAAGAGAACTGAGGCTCAGAGCTGGGATTCTCACCAGGTCTTGTGACTCCATGCCCTTTTCCCCACACTAAGGTGCCTCCTAAGTAGCGGTTACTCAGAAGGGGAGTCTGGGAGAGAGATTGGGGCAGTTTAGGCAGAGGGAACTTTTGCCAAGACTTGGAGAGGGAGAGGATGGGCCGTCTGGAGACTCATGCACAGGCTGTGCAGCAGAATTGCAGGGCTCATGTTGAAAGGTGTCAGGCTACAGGTGAAAGGAATGAAGAAGTGGGCAGAGACCCAACCACATTGGGCCTTTTGTGCCATGCCTAGGAGTTTGGACTTGTCCGGGAAGTGATGGAGAGCTGTTACGGAGTTTTAAGCAGGGCAGCAGCAGGATCTGAATTTCATGGGGCCCTCCAGCCGCCAGCGCGAAGGCTGATAGACACAAGAGGTATTGCAGTGTTCATGAACTCAGTGAAGTTGGAATGAGCTTCCCCGCAGCTCTTCTGGCTCAGGCGTGGTCCCTCCCCAAACCCGGTGCACATCTCCCCACCCCTAGGGCCATCGGCTTCCCCTGTGGTATCCTTCTCTTCATCCTCACCAAGCGGGAAGTGGACAAGAACCGTTTGAAGCAGATGAAGGCTCGGCAGAACATGCGGGCATCCAACACGGGCGAGTATGAGAGCCAGAGGTTCAGGGCCTCCTCCCATCATGCCCGGTCTCCTGAAGCTGGGTCCGGGGTGCAGACCTGAGGAACGCTGCAGCCCTCCCCTAGACTGTATTGACTGGCCTCCAGACTGTCAAGTCCTCTGGGTTTGGCTGCAATTCTGGTCCTTGCCTCTGAGGTCCACCAGGGGGCGCATGAAGCCCAGGCTGCTGCCAGCCCTCATCCTTTCCCCTACCCTCCCCTCCAGCCTGAGAAACCAGCCAAAGGCAAATAAAGTTATTGAGTGTTTGAGTGGAAAGGCACCAGGACTGGGTTTGTCAGTCCCTTGGGACGGGAGGGGCAGAGGGCGGGGTTGGTTACTCCCGAGTGCTGCCTCTCACTGACGTATTCAGTGTACCTGGCTTGATGGTTGAGGAAACCACAGAGACTTAAGCAACAAGCCTAGGCTCAGACCCTGGGGACCAAGCCTCAGAGTTGCTGGCCAGGAGGGTGGGGTGTCTCTCAGCTTTGAACAAATAATAAAAAGAATCAAAGAGGGCATTGAGGGAGTGGAAGGAAAAAAACACTACTCATGGCTGAGTCCAAATGACTCCACCTCTCTGGGCCTCGGTTTACTTGTTTGTAAGAGGTTTTGGACTAGTGATTTCTAAGGCGAGGGGTTTTAATCATGCACCTGCAGTCCATCTCTCCCACTCCAACCGTGAGAGGGTGTGTACACATACAGCTTTGTGGGGAAGAGGTTTTGTAAAGTGTCCATGATGCAGAAAAGGTCACGTGCTGCTGCTGTGAGCAGTCCCTGCCAGACCCAGTAACGCAGGTTGAGCTTTCACCCGCCTGTTGCATCATCACCAGGAAGCACTGCGGCAAAGTGTATTTGGTTATCCTAGAAAAGGTGGAAGATGGCAAGCCAGAATGCAAAGGTAGGCAGTGGATGCTGTGCGGAGAGCCGAACTGATACTCCCAGAGCTGACACCTTAAAGGGAAGCAAACAGAGCCAAACAGGGTTTTAACTTCTAAACATAAAACTTTATTACATTTCTAGTTACATCCTTTTGTGTGATATACTCAGGACTGAGGACTTACTAGGGAATCCTAATTATACCCTTGGGCTGACTTGGTTTCCTCCCCACCCGATAGAGTGACCCCTCTCCCTCTTCCCCCTTCCAGCTTAAGGCACTTAGAGCCACAGGAAAGCAGTAGCTGGCTGGAGGAATGGGGTTCCAGTATAAAATTCACCAGTAAGTGTTAAGAACAAACTGAGAGAGGAAGTCTCCTTCCTCTCAGGGCCCTCCCCAAGGTTAGCAGAAGAACGCCGAAGCTTCCATGGGTGCCATAGTAGGCTTCCATCTCTCAGACCAGGCAGGGGACCCCGAGGCATTTTCCCTGCCTCTAGCCCAGTCTCTTCATCCTGGTTACTTCCTGGATGTAACCACCCCCTCTCCTGACCTGTGCCCCTCACTTTCTGCTTTGAGCAGCCTGAGCACAGGGAGCAAGAGATCCCTCTGACCAGAGATCCCAGAATTCCCCAGGAGGCCCTAGGCAGCTTTGGAGAATGGGGCCCAGATAGCCGTGGACCTGCTGTCTCTGCTGCCGCCGCCGCCAGGAGGAAGCCCAGGGGAGATGCAGCTCAGTATTGGCCCGTGCTGGACTTTGCTTGCTCTTCTTCCTCCCCCCTCACCCACATAAACAGTATATACATGCCATCAAAAGAAGAGGGGTTGAATCTAGGGGGACCCATGGGCACAGATCTCTTCAATCTTCCTGAGTCAGGAAGCGCCAAGGTTTGCCAAAGGAATACAGGGTAATGGCTTATGAGTCCCGGAGGCTGGGGACAGAGCTCTCCGGCTCTGGTGGAGGAAACGCCTCCAGCTCCCTAGCCCAGAGTCTACGGCAGAGGTGGGAGGGGAAACCTCATCACCTTGAGGTCATTTCTGCCTCCTTCCCTTTTAGCTGACCCCAGCTGACCCCAGCTGTTAAGAATTTGGAGCCACATAGTGGGTGGAGGTAGAAGGCACATCTTCGGCCTAGTACCTGCTAAGTCCACCATGGGCAAGAGTTAGTCCCCAGTTCCTCCAGCCTCACCAGGTGGCACTTGCACATCCAAAGCCAGAGGCCACCCACCCCAGGACAGAAAGGAAACTGAGGGGAAGGATAGGGGTCTGGGGCCCAGACCCCGATCACAGGGCCCAGCCCTCAGGGTGGAGCAGAACTGGGGGTGCTCCTTAATCGCGACTCCCCACCAGCTGCAGCACGAAGGTGAAGATGTAGACGATGTCTGTGTAGATCTGCAGGGCGCCCGTGATGTAGTCCTCCGGGCTGATGGTGTGCTTCCGGTTCCCCAGGACCAGCTGCGTGTCGTAGGCCAGGAACTGCGGGAGAGGGAAGGCTGAGTGAGGACCGCGGGCACAGGGCCCAAGCTCGTTTCCCGTCAGCAGATCTGTCCCCAGAGCCTGTGCCATGCAGTGTGCTTAGGGGACACGACACATGGTGTCTACCCTCAAGAAGTTCCCAGGCCAGAAAGGGAGAGACACACCCCGTCCACAGTATGGCCTGCTGAGTGTTCTGGAGCAGGTGGTGTGAGCAAGAGAAGGCGGAAATGCCCAGATAAGCAGAGGACCCTCTTGACAGTGGGGAGAAGGAAGGGTAGTTGTGACCGCACTCCCTGCCCCCCAAGCAGCCTAAATTCATGCTCCATCCATTTAGCTCCTCTTCTCCACCCTCTCAGCTCCCCTTCCCAGAGGGCGTAGGGCCTTACTCACCAAGGTGAAGCAAATGGCCCCCAGAGCAGCGTAGACCATATGGACCCAGTAAATCTGGGGAGAGAGAACAGGGATGGTGTTAGAAATCTTAGCAAAGCATGCACCAAGGCAGGCCCTCAGGACCAGCTTCCCCCGGGGTTCTGGCATCCAAGTGGGGAGATCCAGGAAGCTACCTGCATGAAAGGACTAACTGCCTTCCAGATCCTAGAGAATGGTAACATACTGGGCAGAGTAAACACAGGCCATCCTCCAATGGCCACATAAAAAAAAATTTCCAAAGTGAGTTAAGCTACAGAGGTGTCTACTGTATTTCTGGAAAAAAGGTGGTGGAATTACAGCTCCGGGCGGGGCGGACCCCGGCATGTACTGGTTGAAGAGCCCATCACCCCCAGCCATGGTCCACCTTCAGGAGAGTGGATCTTGCAGCCCAGCCTGGGAGGGACAGATTAAAGAAGAGGACCAGGAGGGAACACCAGCCACCCTGATGAAATCAGAATCAGACGGCACGCCCAGGGCATCCCTGCTGTCCAGAGGGCACGGCTAGCCCTTCTGTTCATATGCTTCCGCTTCCAGCACTGTTCTCCCCTCCCCGCCATGAGGCTCTGCTCAGCCTAAGGCCTCATGCTCTCCCCCAGCCAACTAGGATAAAAGAGGCGTTGGATGTGATTCCTAAGCTTCCTTCCACCCAGCCCGTCTTACTCCTCTGGGTTCCTCTCCGTCTGCCTCCTAGCTCCTAGTCTCAGCGGTGAGATCTCCCTTCTTACTTCCATAGGAATTCCGTGACACTGTCCAAGGCCTCAGGTGCTATGGCTCCCAGGGCCTTCTGTCGCTAAAGAGGGTCCTATCCGCTAACCCAAAGGTGGGGCCTCGGCACTGGTGCCTTTGCTGGCCAGTCGAGAGGTTCTGGAAGTCAGAGCCTGCCCGGAGGCGTGAGGGCCTGCTACACTCGTTATACAGAAGGTATTCTCTGAGCACTGGGTTCGCTGACCCCTGCTCTCCCAGGACACTCACATATTTGAAGGCCAGCACAATGGCACTGACAATCCCAGTCACCATCATCACAATTCCCAGGACACAGAAGAGGCCTGTGCATGAGGTGAAGTCCACCTGCCAGGAAGGAGAAAGGTGGCACCTGTCAGATGAATGCCACAACTAGCAGCCCCACCAGACTGGCCCTGCCTCCCCCAACCAGGGAGCCCCAGTGCTGCCCCCTGGGGGACATAGGAGTGACAGTGACATTCTAAGGGCAGACACAGGAAGCAGTCTTGGTGCAGCTATAAAGGGAAGGGGATTAGAGTATCGAAGGGAAAGCCCCAGTGTAGGGGTCTGGCCTTCCCAGGCCCGCTCAAGTGCCGAGCCTTAAGGGCCAGGTCTGTACAAGAAAGGGGGGTGGGATGGCCTCACCTTGGTCTGGAAGCAGAAGATGGTGACGGAAATGGACACCACAGCAGTGATGATCATTGCAATGATGACGGCATTGGTTTCATAAAAGCTGAGGGAAGGGGTTACGAGAGGCCAAGGCATAAGCCATGTCTGACTGACTTCGAAACCACCACTTCTGGAAGCATCCCGCCCAGGATCCCCCCTGCAGATGACTGCCCGCCCAGGGCTGCCCCACTCCCCCGTAACACACACTTCCCAAGGTCATGGTAGTTTGTCCCTGAATGTACCTGGAAATGGCGCCAGTCATATAGCCCATGGCAAGCGTCTAAGGGAAGGAGAGACAAGAGTGAAACACTTAAGAGGGGCATGGCCATGGTGGGGCGCTACAACTGGGGGTGAATGTGACTGAGGAGGAAAGAGGCAGCCCCTGAGACCACGGCAGGGGTCAGGATAAGGTGGGCGAGAGAGCCAGAGGCAGCTTCTACAGCGGCATTCCCATCCCTTCCCTGAGACCACCCTCCCTCACACCAGCTCCACTACCCCCTCCACCCTTCTAGACTTACAAAGACAGTCAGCAGGATGATGTTCCATGGGAAACGGCGTCTGAAGGGAAAGAAACCACGAGTAAGGGACTTGGGGCCAGCCAGGTTTCAGACTCCTTTAGCAGAAGGAAGTTCTTGGCTTGTGTGCCTAGAGATTAGGCCTTGACTTGGGGGAGGGGAGGCTGGCTTGGCCTTTGGTAGCTGCTCAGGTGTTCTATGCAGGGACAACATGGGGCAATAGGACAGACCGGGGCTATGGAGCCACAAAGACCTGGATTCGTTTGCAGCTCTTACCCTATCTGTGTGACTACGAGAAAGTTCCTCAGCCTCTCTGAGCCTTGGGTTCTTCCTATTTTTTAGATGGTTAAAATGCTACATATCTTGCAGGGTTGCTTTAGGAATAATAACTACTGGTTAACTAGATCCCACACAGGCTGAAAATGCTGTCATCTCATTACTGCTTGTAAGTGTCCATTCAGCTGCGCTAAGGAATCCCCTTTCTTCCCAAACTATTTGGCCCCACACCTGACCCCTGCCATCCCTTCTCCCTGTCTAAGATTCTGGGACTCACCTGGGGCCCTCGCAGCAGGCAAGGGTCAAGTAGGTAACCAGGAAGACAGCGCTGGGGAGAAAGAGACAGGAAGTGGTCCGCAGGCCCAATGCGCTGCTTGGCCCCCTGGCCCGGCCTGGCAGCACTCACGGGCCCACAGAGCCGTCTGCAAGTCTAAGGGGCAGCTACCCAGCAGGACAAGACCACGTCAGCCAAGGGCACTGAGAACCTCTGTAACGGGATTGGGCCAGGAAGAAGGGTGAGGTGACCACAGCAGAGAGGCTAACAGAACCTGGGGACCATTTAGCTGTCTGCGTGTTGCCACCAGTTCCCCACCCGTACTCTCAGGGCTCTGTGCTGCTGTTACTCCTCACTGGGTGGCACACACCCACGCTTCCCAACTCGGGTGGCAACCTGGAGGGCCCCTCTCAGAAAGCCTGTGATCCCCGCCCGTCGTCTCGGCGCCCAGCAGGGCAGGGCGCGGACACTCACTAGGAAGCATAGTAGATAGCCTGGTTTCTCCGCACAAACTCCCCGACGGGATGCCTGTGGAGCAGGGGGGACAAGGGAGGAGTCACAGCCATCCCCCCACTCCCCCACCCCCGCCTCCAACTCTGCTTGCCCACCCCACCCCAGCCCTGGCAGGTGCCCCAGCACCGCGGACCCAGGACCCCAGAGCGGGTGACGGGCGGGGAGGCTGAGAGACTCACACGAAGGTGAAGATGGCGATGATGGCCACTGTGATGAGCAGCTGGATGGAGATGATGGTGTAAACCTGGAACACACACGCGTCACCACCACCCGGCCCCTCCCCAGGCAGCAGCCAGCCCCGAGACCATGAGGCCCCAAAGATCCTACACCGTCACCCTTCTCCTGTCACCCTTCCCCGCTGTCTGTCAGGGCTCAAGAGGGGCTCCTCCTCCATTTGGAAGGACCTACTCTTTGTTTCCACCGAGAGGCCAGGCCCAGCACGGAGCCTGACCCACCCGCCTCCCTGTCTGACATCCAGCCTCAGTTTACTGCTTGCTTCCCCTGCCTCACGGAACGGCCACGTGTGGCCTCCACATTTGTAGCGATTCAGGCTGCCATCTGCTAGGTGTCGATCTACACTGAGCAGGGCGCCGTGCAGACATGAGCTGAGGGAGGGAGGCGGGGCTACAAACCAGCGTGATCATTTCTGGCTTTGAGTTGTTTACAGTCGAACACAAGAAAGAAGTTTGGGGAGGGCAGAATACTTTGCGGAGCCTGCTGAGATTTTCCGGGATTGAATCTGCCCCCTACCCCAAACCAGGTCACGGAAAGAGGAGCAAAAGGTTAGGGAACTGGAGTCAGAACAGCACGGGGCTAGAGAAAACCTGGCAGGCGGCAGCATATTCCTATGGGAATGAGTACCCTGGGGCTAACAGGGCCCCTCACACCGCTGTTCCCACAGCCCGAGGGGCCCAGGCACACCTGCCGCCCAGCCTGGGTCTCACCTTTCGGATGAAGCTGTGTCGGACTTTCACGTCATCCCACTCTCCATGCCCGAAGTTGTCACTCACTGCTCTCTCCTCCCCGTCATAGCCTGGGCCTGGGGACAGATCACATATGACCAACTGGGAACCTGGAACATGGGGCCTCAATCCCAAAGCCTCTGGGACATTATCGCAAAGTCTCGGGTATCTTCAGCCAAAAGACAAGTGTTATAATTTGAACTCCTTGCCCAAGCCAGGTCCTCTCGATGCCCGCAGTGAGGCAGAGCTGGCCTGGGCAACACATGGAGCCACGTGCCCCGTCACAAAGGGGCTTCGGTTAAAGCCATCCCATCAGCATGCACGCACTGAGGGTAAGGGTGCCCGGCCCACACCCGGCTGCTCTGGGGCCTGCGCCAGCAGGTCTCAGTCCAGTGAGGAAGCCAGGCAGGTGCAGAGCTTGGAGCATCAGCCAGAGGAGCTGGGGTGAGGTCGGAGCAGGGGACTCAGGGACGGAAGGAGTAAAAGGCAGAAACACAGCATGTGTGTGGAGGGCGGAGAAGATGTACAGACCATGATGTACGCCAGGCCAACATGAGGACTCAGGGAATACAGACATGTCGGGCACACGGTCAGAGGACGAGGCCGGCCCTGAGCCGTGACTGAGGAGCTTAGAGCAGAGCAGACGAGCGTGGCCGCGCTGCAGGGCTCCAGGCTGCAGGGCCTCAAGACCTTCCTTGAATGCCTCCTTGGGAACTGCTTTCTCATCTCATCTCATTTCTGACCAAACAGAGCATGTACTTGCCGTGGCGTTTACTAAACATCCAAATGACTTGTGGATGTTTGCAAAAAGCAGATGTTACCTTAAAGGATGAGGATTTGTCAGCACGGAGTTAAAAGAAAGAAAAGGGGTTTAGGTTCCAAAGAAAGAGCGCGTCGGAGGGGGCGGCAGCTGCCTGCTGAGCGAGGGCCTCTAAGGTAACCACTCCCAAGTAACGAGTTACTCCATTCAGCCACTGGCTCCTGTGACGTGTAAGTTCTGGGGTGTGTTATGGACTCAGTCTCCCTGCGGAATAAAGGCGCCAACAGGTGGTCCGGGGGGGCTAGGTGCTGAGGGGAAAAGTGGGGAGGTAACAGGCGGGAAATGGAGAGATGAAAAAAGGAAGGAAAGGAGGTGGCCTCAGGTGCTGCAAGTGTTCCTCTTCCCACCCTCCCCCCCCCAAGCCACCCCCATCCCACCCCCCACCAGCCACCCTTCAGGGACTCACCGTAGTTCATGGGCATTGGATGGATGGGGGGCATAGGCTGTGGGTAGCCACCAGGATGACCGAAGCCAGGCTGTGGGTAGGCAGGGTAGGCAGGGTACCCACCAGGCAGGACAGACGGCTGCCCATAGCCCCCCTGGGGAGGAGGGCCAGGGTACAGGGGGTTGCGGTCCTCATATGGAGGTGGGGCGCTGGGGTTGGACATGGCCACTCAAGGGCTGAGGGGAGACCCCAGCTGCCGGGACCTGAAATGGGAGATAAGACAAGCAGTCATGAGTGCCCGCGCCCAGCTTACTCAGCCCAGTCCAGGCTGCCTCCGTGGAAGGGGACCTTCATATTTTCTCTCAATCATGGTGTGTCCTTCTCTGCCCACAGCCATCCTACCCGTCCCCACTGCGCCCCCTGCCCTTCACACCAGCTTTCGGTCCACAGCCCTCCTCACCCGCCATTGGAAAGGGGGGCGTGATGCAGTGCAGGAGCCCAGAGGGGTGACCGGGCATCAGTGGGTGAGAGACCAGGAGCAGGGGCCGGGGAACGCCCCTGCGCTCATTTAAGAAAGACTCCTAGTGAGCAGGGAAGAAGCCCGATGGCCCAGCAAAGCCTGGTGAGGCCCCGAGCCAGCTGGGACCAGCCCCCCCCCTCCCAGCCAGCAGGAGGGCAGGCCTGGGAGGAGCCAAGGCCCGGAGTGGAGGCTGGGGGAGGAGGCCGAGGACAAGCTCGCCCTGGAGCGGGAGGGCTGAGGGGCTGAGGACCTGGCAAGCTGAGTCAGAGGACGCCTGAATCCTAGGGAAGTGGGTACGCGGGGCGGGCCACCAGGACTGGGAGGCCACACACAATGCGGGCCGAGACAGGACTTTCTGGTTCCTTTAAGTAACAGCCTAGGCATGTCACACGGGCCTGTGGCCACCTATGGCTGCCACTGCATTCTTCATGGCCTGGCAGGGAGTGGGTCGTGCTCGCAGGGCCCCAAAGCCCCCTGGGAGGGGAAGACACACGTTTTGAACCCCGGGTTATCTGGTATCTGTGATTCCTGCCCGGTCCCCCTAGGGGCAGTGACTCACAGGGAAGAGAGAGCACTGAGGAGTCCTGCCATGAGGTCCAGTGAGTACCTTTCCTGCTGTAGGAAGAGCCCCACAGCAGGGACAGCTGGGGGCCAAGGAAGAGAACAGGACAGATGGAAGGGACCTCCAGGTTTTACGGCCCCCAAAGGATGAGGGAACCAAGGCCCAGAGCAGTGAGGCGATTCCCCAGAATCACAGAACTAGAACCAGAATCAAGGCCTTCAGCGTCCCAGGTACGTGTGCCCCTTGTGCCGTACAGGTGTCCTCGGGGCCTGGTGTTCTCTGAGGTGATGGACACAGGGGCTTAGGAAGAGCTAAGGAGATCCTGGGAAGGCCCCTATTAGGGACAAGCCCTGACAGAGTCTGGGCCCCTTCACAGGGCCACCGGCTCTCCCTAGAGCATCTCCCAAGGGCCAGACCTTTAGGGTCCCACAGGGAGGAAGCACCCCCAAATCCAGGTCAGCAGACAGCCTCAGAGCCTCTGCTGGAAAAAAGGAAGAACCCGCTTCTCTTTTTAGGACACACCGCACAGTTCAGGGATCAGATAAAGGATTGTCTTATCTCTTCCCTCTTACGACAACTGGGATAATTCAGAGGGGAAGGTGGCAGGGAGGGGCGGGGAGGACAGATTGAGTAACAGGCCAGGTCTCTAAACGGGTTATTTTGAGGAAAGCTGTTCTCCATCTTCCCAGAGCAAACGGACCAGAACAGCAAGAGCGTGTCAGGTCAGAAATGAGAAAATCGGCCCTGACACTGAGGGTGTAACACAGCAAACGAGGGGTCGTGGTGAAGGCCTGCAGTGACCTAAGGAAATAGGGGGTGAAGAGGACCTGGGAAAACTGAAAACTGAGTGTTGTGAGTTTAAGCAACAGACATTTTTTTGAAAATGTTTCAGGTTTATGGAAGGGTAGGAAAATATTCATAAGTAGTTACAATATGTGAATCTCCTTAACAGACTTTTAAAAAAGGAAGAAAGAATAAAAAATAGAGTCTCTTTCTCTGAGGCAAGAGGCTCTTTCGCCCCATACCCCTCTAGCCACCCCCTCCAAAAAACCCCTTTTAACTCCACCAAGAGAAGGGTGGCCTGTTTGCAGGAAGAGGGATGTGCAGGTCACCTCTGGAGTCGGGGTACCTGTCATCATTACCATCATCTCAGCACCCCAGACCCATCTGCCGGCCACCGTCCAGTTGGTGGTGGTTGGTTAACACTGGTTAACAGGCTGAACACGGCCCAAGAAAGTCCCTATGGTCAGAATCTCCAGCTGAGTCACCAAACAGTGTCACCAGGGCCCGGTCATATTGCCTCCACGGGATGCACCTCTGAAATGGGCTGAGTGGACCAGGTGATCTCTGAGCTCATTTCCAGCTCTTAACAGACTGGGATCCCGGGACTTATGCCTGCCTCTTGCCTGGCCAACCAGCTGCCCCTCCTTCCTTCCTCGAAGCCAAGCCAGAAAAACAGGTCCCTCCCCAGACCCCAGGGGAAATCAGGGAGAGCAATGCCAGCCTTAGATGGGCCCCTGGGACTTCAGGGTTCCGGTCTAGTGCAGCAGGCTGCTGACTCACAAGGACTCCCTCTTCCCTTCCTACCCCCACCCCCGCCTTTGCCTCTTTTGGTTTCAGAGGGATTCACCAGTAGATCCGGGAACACAGAAGGTCACAGCCCAGTTCTCTGGTGCCTCAGCCACCAAGCCATGCTCACCAGAGACTGGCACTGACCATTTCACTTCACTATACCTCAGTTTCTCCACCTGGAAAATGGGTTTCACACTACAATAGTGCCCTCCAGAGTGGTAAAAATTAAATGAGAAAATACACATAGAGAGCACTTAGAATGGTGTCTGACCCTTGATAAACAGTTGACTATTTTTAGTTATTCTTTCATTAAATACGCACAATAGCCCAACAAAGTACATAATGTTGCTATTCCTATTTACAAATGAAGAAACAGTGACTTAGAAGAATGTAGTCACTTGCCCATGGTTCCTTAGCTAGAGTGCGAGGAAGTCAAGCAAGACGTGAGCGCCAGGACTGACCCCAAAGCCCCTGCTCTTAAACCCCGCTCAGATCCCTCTTTCGGAACCGTGTCATCGCTTCTCACGGCTTCCCGTCTAAGGCACTCTAATGACAATGCAAGGCTTACACAGCAAGCGGATGCTGAACCATTCAGCCCCTCCATGACCCGCCGGTTCCCAAACCCTGTGCTACCGCCAGAACAGGGCTGCCAGAGATAGAGATTCTTGAATGTAAGAGCTGAAAGGAAACTCGCTCAGTTAAGGCCAATCAACCCCCGGCTTTACCAACCAGAGAGCCACAGTGCAGGGAGGCAGAGTGACCTGTCCTCGGTCACAAAGCTGGGCCTGGGCTGGGACTACATCCCAGATCTCTGGTGTAGAGGCCTGGGCACAGGAGACGGAGAGTGTCCAGGCAGTCAGGGGAGTGGCTGAGCTCGGCCTCACTCACCTCTGAGCAATGCCAGACAGGCGGGAGCCTCGGGCCCAGGGCTGCCAGCGTTGGCAGCTTCTACGCCTGCTCCCTGGCTGCTGCCCGACCTATGTGACAGCCACGGCCACTTCGTCCTCCTCAAAGCGTCAGCTAGGAATGAGAGTTGGGGCTGGCATCTGCCTAGGATGTGGGGAAAGGGGGAAGTGGTCAGTGTTTACTTTCGGCTATGACTAAAGGTGGGAGCTGGAGAAGAATGAAGAGTCGAAAGAGAAGGAGGAGCAAGAGGAGGGAAAGGATCCAGAGGATGATTCATGCCCAAAGACTAGAAACCAGGAATCAGGTCATCTAGGTTCGGCTGGTAGCTACTGGGGGGCTCACAGTCTCTAGGGGCTGAAAAGGACATGTAAGGTTCCCCACTGGAAGCTGGAATTTTCCTAAAACACAGTGGGCATTCAGCTTCTACTGGACACACTCCAGTGACAGGGAGCAAGGCTGTTCCACTTGCAGGCAGCTTGAATCACTAGCACTTTCTTCTTCACACTGCCTGCTGTGAAGACATTCAGGCTCTGCCCATCCTTGCCACATTACAGATCCAAGTTTGCTTCCGTCTCTCACGGCCTCAGTCCCTCATCAGGAAGGAGCCAGAACCTCTCCTTTGTCCGGCAGGACCCCCAGACACAGCCATCACAACAGCAGAAGTGGGTGTGCTCAAACGCAAGGCTTGCTGGCCATCAAGGTTTTCAGATGCAGCCGAGAGGAAGCACCCATCTCCTTCCCCTGGAAGGGTGGCCACGTGCCCCCAGCCAGCTGAGGTCCAGGCTCAGGCTCCCCTGGTGCATCCGAAGGCTTAAGACTCTGGAATCTGCAGAAAGTCCTGAGCTTCTGGGGTTACAGCAAGAGGGGGTGTGTGTTGGGGGGAGGGGCGGAAAGAAGCAGCTGACTGGTCCAGGCAGCATGCCCTCCTCCCTGCCAGGAATGGGTGCCCAGAGTCAGAATGGAAAGAATAGCTCAGCGTGTGCATCTCAGGAAACTCCACCCAGCAGGCGCGGGAGTGCAGCCCCGGGCCCTCTGTGACCAGGTCTCTGATGACAGTCTCTTTACCTCCCTCTTCCTTTACCTTCCCCAACTCTCCCCGTTGTCCCCTCCCCACCAAGAAAACACTTCACCCTCCTACCCCAGACATAGCCACCAGGGCAGAGGATTAAAAAGATAGACCCAGGCGTGTCTGTGCAAGTCACCAGGCCTGACACACACGGACCGAGGGGCCCAGAATCAATGTACGCTTCTGTCCACCCGGCCCCTGGGATTAATAGGATGACACTGAGCAGATCTAAAAATTGAAACATCAGAGCTGGAATGGACTCTAGAAATCATCCAGTCACTTGACAGACAAGGAAACCCCAGAGCCAAGCAAGTTCCTGCCCCAGCCCATGACAAGCCCTCTGGGTCATGGGTTTGGAACTTCATTCCCAGCCCTGCCCACTGTCTGAGAACTCTGAGAAACAGAAGCAAGCACACACACCACCGAGGCGGAGCCAGAACACACCACCCATTCCCCCAGTTCTCTGTGCCCTCCTGCTCAGAAACAGATAAGACTGCCAGCCCGTGACTTCCCTCCCAGTCCCCGGTCGCTGGCCAGGGCGGCCTCTCTGCAATCAGACACTGACAGGGATGGCTCCCATGTCCAAGGAAGGGAAGGCCGCCCGGAGAGCAGGGAAGACGCAGGCAGCTACAGCTCCTGCACCTCCTCGGGGCAGAACTGGACTTCAGTGTGCGTGATCCAGAGGCTCAGGCCAGTCGGTCGTCAGAATGGCCTGGGACTGCACATAAGGAAAAAGGGAGGCACTAAGCAGGCCGGGAAGGAAGAGAGCCACTTACCAGGGACTAAGGCACACAGGAGCGTCACAATGGCCCTGTGAGATTATGAGATGCATGTTCTCATCCCCATTCTAGATGACAAAACTGAAACTCAGGGAAAAACCGATCTAAGGGCCCGCAGCAGAACAGCAGAGATGGGTTTGAACCGAGATCTCATGTCTGATTTTAAAGTTCACATCCTTTGCTTTTACACCTCCCTGGAGCAGAAGCCCCTGAGACACCCCCACCCGTGTGGACTAGGCCAGCACTCAGGGCGGACCGAGGTAGAAAGACCTTTGCTGTTGCTAACCGGTCCCTGTCCCTGGTGGAACGTCAGTCTAGGCCGGGGCCCTGTGTTAGGGGGCAGGGAGCTTGTTCTTGTCCTGGCCCTGGTCCCAACGCCACTGTGTGAGTCAGGGAGGCCACGTCACCTCCCTGGACTCAGTTTCCTCAGCCATAAATGAGTCCACGGAACCAAAAGGTCAAGTCCACGCCAACTCCACAGGAGGCTTCAGGGCAGAATGACCTACTTCTTAAGGAATCTACACTGAAGTCACGTTTACAGGGCTGGACGACCGTCCACAGAGGCAGAGGCCTGTGACATGTTCTGGGCATGGGAGTGGCCATAACGCCCTCTCTTCCCAAACTGCCCCCATCTTGTCCTCTGGACCCTGTGGCCAGCATCTCCGAGGGGCTCACTCACCCCAGACCCCCCAGAGAAACAGAGCAGCCCTAGAAAAGAAAATGAGGCGCCGCCTCCCCTCCACCGGGGTCAAATTCTAACTCTACCACCAACTAGTTGTGAGAATCCAGGCAAATGACCTCCCTTGGTCTCCTTTTCCCCCACATCAGCCCACATGGGGGCGAGGGGGAGGGGTCCTTTACCGGAACCAGAGAGCAGAGAGCTAGAATCACCAAGCCAGACATTTCCGGACCGCTCGAAAGCACACTGCCTGAGCTCTGAAAACAGATCGGTCTGAAAAATAATCCATATCCCCCTTTGGAAATTCACAAGGCACAGTGGCACATGAGGCCTCTGAGAAGGCCTGCAGTGAGCAATCCTGGTCAACTTTCACCCGGTGTTCCTTCAAACTTCCTTAAGCCTGAAACATTTTATCGAAGCACACCCAATTAATATCTCGTGGGATACTAACCAGGCCACCTTTTTTTAAAGATAGACCCAACCCTAAAGATGATTCATGCCCTAACTCCTCATATCTTTATTTTTAATTGAGGATAATTGAAATATAACATTATATTAGTTTCAGGTGTACCACATAATGATTCGATATTTGTATACACTGCAAAATGATTGCCACAGCTAAGTCTAGCTACCATGTGTCACCATACAAAGTTACAAATTATTTTTCTTGTGACAAGAACTTTTAAGATTTACTGTCTTAGCAACTTTCAAGTATGTTCTATCTGATTATTGACTAACCTCTCATATCTTAAAACCCCCGTCCTTACACCCAGCCCCTCAGAGTGGTCACGTTACGTACCAGTTATGCCCCCTCACTGCCAGGAGAGTCAGCTCAATGCCAGCATCCTCGCCAAGGGTCCTTCCTCTTCTCCCCCTCCCCTACAGCTGCTATTATAATCTCCTTACTGCCAGGGGCTGGGTGACATCGCCAGCTAGCACTGAACCAGGAAGCTGGCACCCTCTGACATTGGCTTCATGTGATAGGAGGAAATACAAATCATTACAAAAATAAGGACTCATTCTTATCTTTCTACCTGACCGGTGCATTGAGTACTTCTGGATAGCATTTCTACACACACCAGACCTAGGTTTTGGCCTAGAATTCCAGAATCTTAGGGTTGGCAGACTGTATCAAGGCCATCCCTCCATGGCGTTTCCAACAGAAGACGCCAGAATGCCCACCTCAGGGCTTTATTGTTACGTGGCAGAGGCCTTCCACTCTCTGGCCTTCCCAGGGCAGCCGTCTAAAAACACACAAGTGTATGTCCCTTCTGTGGGGTTTCTGCTCTTCCTGAAGGGCCCAGGGTAAGAAGTTTGGGGGGTGGCAGTGCTCTGAGGTGTGTGTGTATTCCCATGGGAGGAGGCTGCGCTGAGGTGGCCATTACCTCCGCTCATGACAGGAGGTTCTCCCCGTATTTAAGGTATAACCCCATCATTACCTCTCTGATGTGCCCATTTTTACAAGTGAGGCCCTGAGATGGTGCCACAAGAAGACAGAGGAAGCCAGGGCCCTCCACACTGTGTGCTCCCAGCCCTTTTTCCTGAGTTACAAATTGGGTCTCTGGGTCCTCAGGACTGTGGAGACTGGGAGAGCAGACCAGGGAGAAGGAAGCATGGCTTCCCCTTGTCCTAGCAAAGCAGCCCCAGGGAAGCACCTGGCTCCCCATGCCACCACTGGCCAGACCAAAGGCGCCAGCTTTGAAACCAAAGCTCACCAGGGAGATGAATATTTCAGAGCCCCAGAGAACTGGACACCTGAGGGACCTTCCATGACATGCGGCTCTGACCCGGGCTCCCAGGCCTACCATCACTTGTCCCACGGAGGCCACAGTGGGCCCCGGGAGGACAGACAGCCTCCCACCCACCGCCCCGCCCAGACGACAAGAAGTGACTAAGCCTCCCAGCATTCTTCCCCTGCTTGCTCCCCCGCTGTCCCCTGGCTGCTTCCCCCGTCTCCACTGGTGTACCCCTTTCCCCTTCCCCATTCTCCAGGCCCAAGGAGGCCAGGAGGAGGACGGTACTTCCCCTGTAGCTTTCGGAACCCAGACTGAGGGCCGAGGCAGGAAGCAGGCAAGCTGAGGCACAGCCACAGCGACAGACGCGGCTACTTTTCTGCGCTGGGAGAGGGGGAAGGCTGCTCGCTGCTTCTACCCTGCCCCGAGCTAGGGCTCCGCATTCCCCTCCGCACTCAAATATTCCTTCACTTGTCTACACCAGGCTGCCACCCGGGCGTCCAGGGGCAACCTGAGGAGGGGGCTGGGCCCTCCCTCCCACCCGCTGAGGGCCATGAGAGCCCTCACTCCACGCACAGCTGGCCACCCCGGAACTGGCCCTGTGGACACGCCCTGCGACAGACACGCGCCAGAAAGAGGGGCACATGACACCCTCAGACCCTGGCATCCCCGCCCGGTGCCCACAACTAGCCGCTCGACTCCCAAGGATAAAGAGGCGACACTCGTCCGCCCCGGGGGCACAGGGCAAGCGAAACTCCAACCGAGAGGGCGATGGGTCCCCGTTCGAGCGCCAGCTCCCGGGTCGGCAGCGGGCCCGCCCGCCGCGCACTCCGAGAAAGTTTTGGACCCCGGCCCAGCGCCGCCCCAGCCCCAGCTTAGTCCCCGCCGACGCGCAGTCCCCAAATCCCGCCGGCCCCGGCCCCAGGCCCCAGGCCCCAGGCCCCTGGCTTGCCTGGCCGTTGCAGAAGGTGCGCTCCCGGCCTCCAGGCGTCGCGAGTCCGGAACCGCGCGCGGGCCTGGGCTGGGCTGGGGCTCCGCGCCCCGCCCCGTCGCGCCGTTCCTGTGGGGCGGGGCCTCGGGGGACCGCCAGGGGGCGCTGGGGTCCGCCCAGGTCCCAGCCGCGTCTGCCCTGAGGCCCCGACGAATTACTACTAGTATTTTCGGATTTAAAGGAGTTATGTGACCATTGATGAAAACAGAAAACACACAAATACAGGAAGAAAAGCACTTCTTTCCACCCCCTCCTGACTCCCAGCGGGAAGCGCTTGCTTTTGGTGCTTCTTTGCCTTTACGTATTTTGTTTTTCTAAAGTGGAGTCATCGTATGATAAGTTTTATTGCTTTTCCTTAATATTTTATCATGAACACTTTCTTGTCACTAAATATTATTCAAAAGCACAATTTTAATGCCTCGAAGTATTCTATCCCATTGCTATGCTGATTTAATAAATCAATTTCCTACTGGATGATTTTCAAATAGTTTCCCATTTTTTCATTATTAGGCATAAGTCCAAGATGAACATCCTTGACAATTCTATGCTTTTAAGCTAAATGCCTTTTTAAGTTTCAAATTTCAAACATCCAAACTTAGAGGTGAAACTTAGAATTGCTGTCCTGGGGGCTAGGACATTTCCTGCTTGAAGCTGCTTCAACCGGGGAGCAGCTATGAATCAGAAGTCCTGAAATGAGATGCAGATTATCAGTGACTATTATCAGTGCACAATTTGCGCTGGGGGCTTTGAACCCATCATCTCAACTGTCACAGCCACAAAAGGAAGAAGCTTACAGCCTACAGATGAGGAAATGGGTTCTGGGAAGTTTTGAAACATTGCCCAGTTTGTATGGTGCCAAAGTCCATGTTTTTTCCATTACAGCAAGGCTGCTGCTGGTAGAGGAACAGCTTTAGTTAAGGTGCTTATCTCGTGCTAATAGCTACAGGTCAACAGTACTCCTAAATGTCTTTCACAGCCTATTGATGCTTTTCCATTTTAAATGGACAAGGATTGTCTTGACTAAACAACGTTAGAAACGAACATAGCTAGACACCCAAGACAACCTGAGCAATTCCTGACTCCAAACCCATCACGAAGCACTTTTCCTGCCGTTATCTCCTGTGGCCAGTCCCCCTCTTTAAGAGAGTAAGACTTAGGAAGGAGGAGTCCTTGGATTTACTGGAAGCTCATTTGCATACTAAGTATAAGTGAAAGCAATGTGCTTACGAGTAAGCATAGTAAGCAAGTAAGCAAAGTTGCCACTTAGATTGTGTATTTCAGACCAATCAAAACAAATGTTTTTAAAATTGCCTCCCCCCCACACCACACACACACACACACACACACACACACACACACACTGTATGTTTATTCATATAGATAGATATAATGTAAGTCCATCATGATGGTGGACATCATGGCAGGCTAACTCCCTCAGCCACCCCAACCCTTCAATGTAAGTTCAGTTCCTTGGGGCGGAAGGCCTCATTTTAGGAAGTCCCCTCCCAAAGCGTGAGACCACAGCAAGAGCTTGAGGGGCAAGTACAGCTCTGCTCAATTTCAGTCTCTCCCTTGATCACGGAATAGAGTCCAGGGTGAATTTCCAAGCCTTGCAGAATCTGGCCAGATCTCCTGATGTCCCTTAATGCTCTCTACATTTGAGCCCCTTCTCCAGAAAGTACTTTCCCCTTTCTAGAACTGCAAGAGTGGCCTCCAAAGAGATTCATTTTCCAGCCAGCAATCACATCTGCCCCCTGGGAAAGTGGAATGTGGGGACACACACAGACAAGCCCCACACAAGCCTTGCTGCACGAGCTTTCTCCTGAGCCCATTTTTCTGATCATGGAATCAAGATTATAATCCTAAAAAGAATCTAAAACACCGACCCAGAGTGACAGTTTACAATAGGCATTCAATAAATGACGTCTCCTTCTCTTGACCTCTTTTTATCACTGTGTTGATGTAAGAAACGTCCAAACCTGTAGAGAATTTTTATGAGTTTATTTGAGCTAAACTGATGACAATTGCTGGGAGGCAAAATCTCAATGGATTGAGAAAATGCTCCAGATAATGCTGGGCTTGCAGCTCATTTTACACATTAGAATAAAAGCAGAAGACATAGGAAGGTTGTCTGAGATCTATTGGTGATAGATTAAGGGAGTGGGAGAAAGTAACCTGGGGGAATCTCTGGGATTGGATAAAAAGTAAAACGGAGAGACGCTTCTTTTACAATAGTCAGTATAGGATAGTTAACATTTACAGCCCATGTAGGTGGTATGGGGGGAGAACCAGGTAACAATGAGGGGTTCTGTGGTCTGTGCTGTGGTGGTGGTTGTGCCCTGAGGGGTCTGGAAAGGGAGATTACTCTAAATTTTAAAGGCATGTTATCTTAGATGCAAAAAGGCAATAGACAGTCTCACTTAAGGTAAAGATTGACTTCTGTCAAAGAAGCTACAGGCCTAGGACATGACTACCCACCATGACCCACTCTCAGTTAGGAATTTTTATCTTCCGACCATCCTATGTGGCTGTTTTCGGTCTCTGAGTTTGTAAGGCCCACAGTGCAGGCCTCCCCTGCGCTTGGCAGGTTTGGTATGTGCTCCCTTTTTTGTCCACAACTGAATAAAAGGAACAAGGGCCTTATCTGTAAGACTCTTAGCAGATTGTTAACTAAGCTTCTTCTGTGTGCCAAGCAGCAGGAATTTCTGGTTCTAAAGGTGACAACACTGAAAGCCACAGACCCTGTCCTCAAGAAACTCGTCTAAGGGTAACAGACCAGATAATTACAATATTGTCGGTTTGACAAGTGCTGGGGTAAAGAAGTGTTCATTTGGTTCTGTGGGATCTCAGAGGACCAAGCTCCTAACCCAACACGGGGTGGTTGTGTTTTATGGAAGGATCTTTAGGGGCAGTAACACCTGATTCAAGTGTTCTTCGGTGTTTAGGAATCCTCACCACTAGAGGGACAGGGAAGTTTCTCCAGGTAGAGGGCACAGCATCTGAAGCAAAGGGCTTAGGGCCTGTTGTCCCAGCAATCTAGGATTGGGCAGGTGGACTGAGGTGGGAGTGGTAAGAAATGGGACTGGGCAAAGAGGCAGGGGCCAGGAATTGAGACTTTTACCCCAAGAGCAATGGGGAGACAACACGAGACTGCCAACAGGCCATCTAGAGGGAGGCTGGGAGGATAGGGTGAGGCTTGGCAGGGATACTGGCACACGGTTGCCAGCTTCAGCAAATAAAGATGCAGGACAATCATGTCAACATAAGAAATGTTCAAACCTGTAGAGAAGTTGTATAAGAGTTTACTCGAGCCAAATTGGCAACAAATGCCAAGGAACAAGATCTCAAATGCTATGGAGAATAACAGTTTGCAGCTTCTTCTATGCATTTGAAATTAAGGAGGGGACATAAGAAAGGTTGGAGAAACCAAGGCAGGTATTGGATTACAGGACAGTGAACAAGATTACGTGCTCTCTTGAGGGTTAATACCCCCTTCAATGGGTATGACCTCTGGTATTTCAAAATTGTGTTAACCTGCATGGACAGCAATAATGGATAGAGCTGGCTTAAAACCTCCCACTGAAGAAGTTACATACCTGGGGTGTGACTCCCTACCATGACCTGCCCCGTTTGGAATTTATAATCAGATCACCCTGTGAGGTTATTTTCCACAGAACCCCCTTTTTTTTGTCCACAACCAGTTAAATTTGAACTTCAAACAAATAATTTTTTGTATAAGTATGTCCCACTGTCCCACACAATATTAGGGAATACTTATACTAAAAAAGTATTTGTTGCTTATCTGAAGTTTAGATGTAACTGGGTGTCTTGTATTTTTCTGGCAACCCTGCCCTGGGAGGAAAGTGGGGGTAATGAAAGGGATCAGGCTGATGTTTATTCTAGGGAAGAAGTAGCCAAAATTCAGTGATTGATGAGAGAAGATGGATGGAAATTGGAAGGGTGGGTCCCTGGAGTGGTTCCCCTGAGCCCAGGTGAAAGCAGAGGGAGTAGGTGGGAAAACGGAACTGAATTGGTGGACCCAGAGAACTTTCTCTGCTGCCAGGCTGGCGGTAGTCCTAGGGCCCCACTAATCACCCTACGAATTCCTCCTGCAGTGTGCCCGATTACTGAGAGCTCAGAATTACCCCACCCAAGAGAGGTCTTTTTGTTTATCACTAACTTTCTCTAAGAAGTTGTCTTTTTTCAGAGCACTTTGTATTGACTGAATTGCAGCCTTTAACCCAGCCTGGGGTAAACATGGCTCTTTCTCCTCCCACTAGAGAGCAAGGACAAAGTCTCATTCATCCCCAGGCCCCAGCACAGCCCTGCCCCAGCTGTTGAATTGAGGGAACTCTAATGTTCTAAACTGAAATCAGCACAAGGCTCTCAGGCACTAGTGACAGATATCTTGGGGGTGAGGGGGAGTTAGAGCTTTTTTCCCTAAAAATTAGCCTGATTATCCATACACATTAGTTTATGGATAATAAACTTTCATCAACAAATAGAGAGTAGAAAGAATCATGTATTTGGATGTCCCAGGCGTGAGGATTCGTCCCAGCTTTGCCACTGAATGGCCATGAGCCCGAGGCCCATCTCTTTATCTGTACAGTCATGTGCCACATAAAGATGTTTTGATGTTTTGGTTAAGGATGGACCGTGCAGGCTGTGGTCCCAGGAGATTAGAATGGAGCTGGAAATCCCTACAGCCTAGTGACGTGCTTTCCTAACGCTGTCGTGCAATGCATGACTCACGTGTTTGTGGTGATGCCGGTGTCAACAAACCTCCTGCTGCCTGCCGTATAACAGTACAGCACACACAATTCTGTGCTATATAACACTTGATAATGACAGTGGATAACTATGCTACTGGTTTACGTATTTACTATGTGTGGGGACAGACCCGGGAGTGCAGTTTCCAGGCTCTCGGCCTCACGTGGAAAGGTGCTGGCTCAGGTAGTAAATGGCCATCAACTGTGATTGCATGGCCATCAGCTGTGGCTAGTTGGCCGTCAGCTGTAACCAGTGAGCCATTGGCCACTAATATAACTGCCGTGGCTACGCTAGCTGCAAATGGGGGCTAGCGAGAAGATGGTGGCTGAGCCTGCAAGCGGCGCAGTGAGGGTTGCGAACAGTGTGGCTCCTGCTTCCTGTGTCTTCAACTCAGCCACCAGTAAGAATATAGTGGTGTGACTCCCCTACCTATGGCTCCGTGGGTGTTCCTTTTTGGCCTCACCATGTCCTGCGTTCTTATGTGGGGAGCAGGACAGGAGACCCCACATGACACCCTGCATGACACCCTGCTATTCTTTTTATCACTATTTTAGAGTATATTGTAAAACAGTATGTGGTGTTAGGCCGGCAGCCATCTCATCCATCTCGTGCTTGCCGAGTGTCTTGAATGCATCATTTTCTCTTGTGCGTGATTTATCTCGTGTTGTCTTGTACAGTGACGTGCTGCACAGGCTTGTAGTCTAGGAGCAGTAGGCAGGCTACGCCATCTATATTTATGCAAGCGCACTCTGTGATGTTCACACCATGATGAAATCACTGACACAGTTTCTCAGGTCGTATCGCAGTCATTAAGCGGTGCGTGACTGCTAATGGGTCCACGCATACTGCTCTTCCCTCTACATCCTCAGATGAAATCATCTATGTGCAAAACACTGAAAATGGCATGAGGGGATTTCGTTCATGACTCTACCCAGCTAGATAGAACTGGAAGTGGGTTGGACGAGAGCTCCTCCTTCATGCGAGAAAGTGTTTGTTGCCCTTTGGGGAAGGCTGGGCCAGGAACCGGCTTGATAGGTACAGAGCTGCAACTAGGGTGTAGAGAGATGCTTTCCGGTCTCCCCTGACCATCAGAATCACCTGAAGGGCTTTTGAAAACTTGGAGATTCTCGCAGGGATACTTCTTTATAGGCCCCTGAATCAGAATCTTCAGAGGAGGCTAAAACAAATGCCCCCAAGTGACTCTGACTATCGGCCAGCTTTGGTGCTAGGTAGACATCGTGTGGGGACAGAGCCCCAGAAAGCAGTTTCCAGGCTCTCGGCCTCACATAGAAAGGTGCTGGCTCAGGTAGTAAATGGCCATCGACTGTGATCAAATGGCCATCAGCTGTGGCTAGTTGGCCGTCAGCTGTAACCAGTGAGCCATTGGGCACTAATATAACTGCCGTGGCTAGGCTAGCAGAAAAATGGGAGCTAGCAAGAAGATGGTGGCTGAGCCTGCAAGCGGCACAGTGAGGGTTGAGAATTGTGTTGCTCCTGGTTCCTGTGTCTCCAACCCAGCCGCCAGAGAGAATATAGTGGTATGACTCCCCTACCTATGGCTCCGTGGGTGTTCCTGTTTGGCCTAGCCATATCCTGCGTTCTTATGTGGGGAGCGGGACCAGAGACCCCGCAGGCCACCCCGCACGACAAATGGCGCTGTGAACAGGATCTCCCACACGACAAATGGCGCAGCGAGCAGGATACGGTGTCGGCCAAAGCTCTCCGAAGGGTGGTGGAGCAGTTTGTGCGTGTGAACACTCAGTTGCAGGAAGACCAGGAGGAGCAGCTGCCTGAGAGCTGGACCCCCGTGGAAGGATGGGAAGACATGGATGGTTCCCCAACAAGCAGAAAGCGAAGGTTGTTGCGGCCCTGTGGGCTGGGAAGTGCTTGCTGAGGCAGCCCGGATGTAGGACTTGTAGTCCCAGGAGGAAAGGCTTGCTGAGTCCTCCGTGGGAACTGAGGGTGAGGTCAAGGTCGTCCCTCACCCCCAGGACAGCCCTGGCGAATGACTATGGACTATGGGGAATTGCCTTCTATCCCTAATTTAATGGACCGCTTAACTGTTTGTTTGGGAACATACCACCATGTAGTGGAACTGGCGGATGTTTGCTTTTGTGTCTTGACTGGCCGCCATCGAGAATATGTAAGCACCTTGACTGTGAGCCACTGTTGTTCCAGCACAGTACCCTGAGAGCCCCAGAGAGAGTGGCAGTGCCCTGAGAGCCCTGGCTGTGTCCAGGAAGTCTGGCTGTGCCCAGAGAATGGCAGTGCCCAGAGGGCCCTGGCTGAGTCCAGGAATTCTGGCTATGCCCAGAGAGAGTGGCAGTGCCCTGAGAAACCCTGGCTGTGCCCAGAAGTACTGGTGGTGCCCTGAAAAACGCTGGCTGTGCCGAGAGTCTGGCTGTGTCCAGAATATTGCATTCTCCTCCAGGCTCCTCGCACAGGGCCCCTCGCGGAAGACGCTTGTCGCGTAGATTGTGAGGCGAGACCCTGTAGGGCTGGAGTGTGGGGACAGAGCCCCAGAAAGCAGTTTCCAGGCTCTTGGCCTCACATAGAAAGGTGCTGGCTCAGGTAGTAAATGGCCATCAATTATGATTGGATAGCCGTCAGCTGTGGCTGGTTGGCCGTCAGCTATAACCATTGAGCCATTGGCCACTAATATAACTACTGCGGCTATGGAGGGAAGTCGAGGAAAGAGGTGGAGACTGAAGGAGAGTGGAGGAGAGTCAGTCGGTTGGCAGCAAAGCGGACAGCAGGTCGCACGTCATGTAAACCCAGCCTCCAGTGAGACCATAGTGATATGACTTCCCTACCTATGGCTCCGTGGGTGTTCCTGTTTGGCCTCACCACATCCTGCGTTCTTATGTGGGGAGCGGGAGCAGAGACCTCGCAGGCCGCCCCGCATGACACTTGGGTTCTGTTGAAATCACTTTAGTGGCTCTGTGACGTTGGGTACATTACTTAACTTCTCTGAGCCTTGGTATCCTTTTCAAATGGGAGGTAATAATATAGTGTGGTAAAGACTAAAAATAGCAGTTTTCAAAAGCTTGGGACATAGTAAAAACTGTCAATTATCATTGTTAGTGGTGAGCTAGAAGCCTAGTGATTGAGTGATTAACACAACCTCAGTTTGGTCCGCAGTTTGGTCCGCGATGTGGTTGCATGTGGAAGGCTAAACAGGACCTGGGTGGATGCATTTGCTGTCGCTCAGGAGGCCCAGGTCCCAGCTGTGTGCCCTCATATCTTGCCCTCTGCTGCCATGGACTTGGCCTCTTAGTCCTGCCGACCTGTTAGGGGAGTCCCATCGTTTGCAGCTACCTCCTGGACAAGAAGCCCTTTGTCCTATTTCACTTCCATTTGTCTAAACAACTCCATTCTTTCCACACACACACACAAAAAAAGCCAGCACCCATTTCTTCTTATCTTATTCCCAGCCCAAGATAATGGCTGCGTTAGAAACTCTCACTACCAATAACTGGACCTGCTCCAGAGTCTCAATTTCAAGCACCCCTCACTCTCACCACCATCTGCCTCTCCAGCCCAACAACGCTGATTCCAACAAGTCCATGTTGATTCACACCAGGGTTGACAATCTATGCACCTTACGCCCTTTCCTTTGTCCCTCTCAGCCTCCCTTCCCTCCTTAACCAGCTTAGGCCCCCATTAGAATCACTCCTCACTCTTTGCCCCTCTCTGCCTACGGTACTCAGGAGGCAAAACCCCAGCTCTGCACCTACATAACTGAAAGGGAGGAGAAAAACATGTAAGGCGCTGACTGATCTCACTTTCAGCTCAGGAAGACTTAGGTTTTCCTGCTCCATTCCTATTAACATTCTCATCCCAGATAATGACTCTGCACTTGCTCCAATCTTTGCAAAACTCTAACACCTTCTTCACAGCCTTACTCTCAACCTTGACCTTTCTTCCTAAGTTGCTGAGCAAAGAAAAGCAATCAGAGAACTGCCACCCGTATCTCCACTTGGCTATCAAATTGGCAACTGCTTCTCAAACTTTAATGTGCAAACAAATCACGTGGGGATCTTGTTAAAACGCAGATTCTGATTTAGTAGGGCAGGGGTGGGCCTGAGACTCTGCATTGCTGATGAGCTCCAGGTAAGGCTGCTGCTGTGTAAACCACACTCTGACTGGCAAGGTCAAAGGCATCTCTACCTTAATATGTCCAACGCTTAACTCCTAATCTACCTCCCCACCCCACCGCAGCCTGAATGAGGATTCTAGCAGCTTCTTCCAAGGATGCAAGACATGCAGGAGGAGCTGGAAGGAGGAATATCAGAAGGATCTCCAGCTTTGCAAGTGCTGTCCGATAGAAATATGATGTGAGCCACATGAGTCATTTAAATTTTCCGGTAGCCAAATTTAAAAAAGTAAAAAGAAACAGGTGAAAATAATTTTAACAATATGTTTAACCCAATACAGTTAAAATATTTAATCAGTATAAAAATTAGTGGGTTTTTTTTTTTCATGCTAGGTCTTTGAAATATGGTATGTAGTTTACACCCAACAGCACATCTTGATTTGGATGTTAACTTTTCATCAGAAATAGTGGATGTTTATTTGGATTTTATAAAAAGTACCATTGAAAAAGTAAATTCACATACCTGGATTGTATATGGGAATCAAACATATTTGAGTATTTTCCAGTAACTGAAACAGTATAGATTTGATTTTTATATTTAAATTTTAATTAAAATTAAGTAAATTTAAAATTCAATTTCTCAGCTATACGACCTACATTTCACATTTCAAGTACTATTCAATAACCACACATGGGTGGTGGATACCATATTAGACAGCTCAGACCTATAGCAGTTATGCTTTGGTCATCAATGGGGGAAAACTATAACGGTCTGTGCCACAATTCATCGTGGACCCCACCCCCCAGAGACCTGACCTAGGTAGGGCCTGCACTCAGTACTTTTTACTGAAATGAATTTATTCCCAAATCAAAACTCACTTCTACGAACAATCAGTTCCCAAACATGAACACTAGGGGGCAGGATCTGGCTATCATCACTTGGCAAGAAAAGGGGAACTAAATTTTCGAGAAGGGTGGAAGATCATTCAGCGCAGTGTTTTTCATACTGCTGGACCTATAAGTAAAATCAATTAAGTGGATCATAGGAACATTTTTAAAAATAGATTAGAAAAAAATGAGAATGTAAGCACTACAGTCGCCCTCCGTATCCTTAGTCCTCAGGTGCTGCGTTTGGGGACTCAACCACTGCCGATTGAAAACATTCAGAAAAAAATGTTACGTTGTTGCTGTTGTGTCCTGTGTAGGTAGGCCTACGTTGGTTGCGTCTGTACTGAACATGTACAGACCTTTTTTCCTTGTCCTTATTCCCTCAACAATACAGTGTAACACCTATTTACATAGCATTTACATTGTATTAGGTATTATAAGCAATCTAGAGATGATTTAAAGTATGCAGGGGGATGTGTGTCTTATATGTATGCAAATACTATGCGGTTTTATGTAAGGGACTTGAGCATCCAGACTTTGGTATGGGGGGGTGTCCTGGAACCAATCCCCCGTGGGTACCAAGAAATGACTGGATTACTATTTTATGTAACTTTGTTTTAGTTTTCTTTGTATATGTATTGCATATGGGTCTCGATGAAAATATCTTTCTTTTTGGGAGTCATGGTCAAAAAAGTTTGAAAATCACTTTCATCTCCCTTACCTGCCGTTAAAGAAACCAACCCCGCAAGATGATAGCGTTGGAGCTAGGAAACAGATACATGAAAGCTCGTTATCCTGTTGTCTCCTCTTTGTTTAGATGTTTTAAATTCTCCATAATAAAAAGGTATTTTAAAGATAAACTGAGCTCAGAGCAGTAAAATGGCATACTCATAGACTCACAGGAGAGGCAGAGCCAGGACTCAAACCGAATCCTTCAATATTAATTCAGCAAGTATTTCTGAGGGGCTGACTATGCGCTGGGCAGTGCTAAGCAGTGCAGAGACAGGAGTGGATAAAACAAGTACAGCTCCTGCCGTCTTGGAGCTCGCTGTCCAGTGGGGGAAGCAGACATTAGCAACTAACCTCACAAGTAAATACATCATTACAAGTGGTGATACCTTCACTGAAGGAACACAGACTTGGTGCCATAAGAGAGCAGCACATGGGGACCTCGTTTAGGTGGAGAGGCAGAGGCAGCTGCTCTGAGAAGGTGACATCCAAGAGTAGCCTGAGTCAGAAAGGCAATGCGTGTGTGTATGTGTGCACACGCATGTAGTGGCAGCCATGCTATGACCATTCTCCACTGAAGCAACAAGCTGCATGAAGGTGGTGGAGACTACGTGAAAGCTGAAAGAGCTTGGGTTGTTCTGGAAACTCCAAGGAGACCACTGTGGCTGGAAAGTGACCACTGGGGTGTGGCCTAAGAGGAGACTGGGGAGGTGGGCAGGGGCCAGGTCTGTGGGACTTCTGGGGCTTCATTAAGGATTTTGGATTTTATCCTCTAGGGAAGCCATTAAATGACGATGAGCAGGAGAAGAACATGATTTGGGACGTATTTTAAGAAAATCCCCTGGCTCTGAGTGGAGGATGGGTTGAGGGTGGAACGTGAGAGCAGGGAGGCCATTTTGGAGCTGTCGCAGTCATCAGGTGAAACGTGGTGGCCAGCCTCCACCTCTGGAGTCAGTCCGCTCCCCAGCCACAGCCACCCCAAACCCACATATCTTCTTTAGCCTTGTTGCGCTGACTGTCTTCCATTTGCCTCCCCATATCCATCTCCACCCTTCTCCACCGTGCTCAGAGCTGGCCAGTGTGGGCACACTGAGGGGCTCTTGGTCCTCCAGCTTCAGTTGGGTTTGGCCAATGGCGAGCTCCACAGGAGAGGAGAGGAGGCAAGGAGCCAGTGGGGTTGGCATATTTGATCTTCTCCCTTCCCGAAGGGTCACCAAGGACTGGCTCATCCCTCAACCAAAGGTGACAGCTCTAGTCGGGTGGCCCTATCCACACAGCTCTGTCCCCCAAGTTCTATAATCGTTCCCTCCTCTCACCTGTAGAGCCTAGAGGTGGTTGACAGAGAACCACTGTCACTAGCCCTAGGGAACCGCCCCGCCCCTCGCGTTTCCTATACCCTGCCCATAGCCGTGTAGCGTAGTCCTGTCATAAAGCTCTCCTCTAGTTACCAGTTGGAGTGTGTTGTCTGTTTCCTGGCAGACTTCCTACCCTGACTGGCAACACAGTATCAGCGGAAAGAGCCTAGACTTTGGGGTCAGATAAAACGAGGACTAAATTTTGGCTCTGTCACTTATTAGCTCTATGCTGGAGTATATCATTTGGCTCCCCCCCAAGCCTCAGTTGTTCATCTCTATCACGAGGCACCATTACCTTCCTTACAGAGTTAAGACAAGGAAATAACAGATGCAAGGGCTTGGTGCAGGCCTAGCGCAAAATAGACCGTCATACGTGCTTGTTCCGTTCTTCCTTCCCCCACAACTGAGCAAACACTTATTATCCTACATGAGTCAAGCAGAGTGCTAGGCACGGGGGTGAGGAAAGACCAAGATGCACAGGGCACCGCGTCTACCTGCAGAGAAGTCACAGTCCTGTAAAGGAGATACGGTGTCTCCTGCCCCATTCCCCCATCGTGCAAAGCAGAAAGGAGTGAGAGTAACTTTTCAAACCATCCTTTTTTTTTTTTTTTTCACTACTACTATTTGGCAGGCATTTTTCCAGGGTCTGTAGATGGAGTAGTGACCAGCATTGCAAAGAGCTGTGGTGATCAGAAAGGGGTTGAAAGAGGAGGTGGAATTTAATTTTCGCTTTAAAGAATGAAAAGGTCTGGCATATCAGTCTCCTTAGGGACTGAACTCACCTCCTCCCTTCCTTGGAGAGCTTGCAGAACTCCCCAGACTGTGAGCAGCCGGGCCTTAGTGAGTTACTTCTGGGAGTGATTTAGATCACCTCAGGTGTGCTGGGGCAGAAGGTGGCTTGAGAAGTATGCCTTAAAGGATTTCCCCAGGTATGGTGGGGCAGGGGTTAGAGGGGAGCAAAAGTCCCAGGATAGTGACCAGTACAGGCCGACTGAAAAGGGGGCACGTGAGGGCACTGGGAGCAAAAAACACTGGAAAACTAGATTTAGACTGCGTTGTTAAATCAAGCAAATGTAAATTTAATCATGTAGACACTGGCTTTGAATAGGGGGCAGATGTGATTCGGTCCTGAGCTTCCAAAGGCTTTGTCTGATAACTATGTAAGATGGCTGGGGGCTGGCGCTGCCTGCAATGGACCAGGTGTTAGGACTCAAGACCCTAAATTTGGGTGACAGCAGTAGGAGGGTAAAGATCACACCCTCAGCATTCACCCATAAAATATCTATTGGAATACCTACAAGGAGCAGACATTGATGTTGCAAGAATAATGCAAGATACAATAACATCTATGAGCATTTAATGAGTAACAGTGATGACAGGACACTGCATCTTTTATTTGGCTAATCATAGTTAATCCTCAGAATAGCTTCATGCCGGTTATCGGTCCCTTTTGCAGAGAGACTGAGACTCCCTATATTTGCCCCCCCACTGGAAAGGATGAAGATGGGCATTTAGACTTAGAACTCAAGAGGAAAGCAAGGTTAGACACTTCTCATTGGGAGTAACGAGTTATAGATCAAGTGATAGCTGAAGTCGGGAAGCAGTGAATGTAACGTAGGAAGAGGAAAGGGTCCTGTAATGAACTCTGCGGAGTCTGGACATGTGAGTGACAGCAGCAACAGGGGAAGCTTGTAAGGGACGTGAGCGGAGAACCAGAAGAGACGGTGACAGAGAAGGTGAAGAAAGAAGAAGCCTCTGCCCAGAGGTTGAGTGACAACGACTGAACAGGGACAAATGGGTTTGCGGTTCAAGAGGTCAGAGCCAAATTAGGATGGAAGGGTGTGTGGCAGGAGCTCAGGTGAGTGTCCTGAGACTGGGTGGGAAATGAGCGTCAGAGGCAGCAGGGAGGACTACTTTCTTTGTTTTAATAAAATAACATTTTTGATTAAAATAGTAATACATTTTCATTATAGAAGTTCAGAAAATATTTGTAAGTATAGTTTTTAAAAAGTGATACTCTAGGTGGCCGGTTAGCTCAGTTGGTTAGAGCATGGTACTTATAACACCAAGGTTGCCGGTTCGATCCCCGCATGGGCCACTGTGAGCTGGGCCCTCCTTAAAATAATAAATTTTTTTTAAAAAAGTGATACTCTATGAGCCCATCAAAGATCATAGCTGATGGCATTTCAGGTTTTTTCTATGAATTTTGGTTTACAGCAACCATGTCAATTATACAAAATGTACACAGTTTGGTGTCCTATTTTTCCCCCCACTTTACAATTAAAATGTAAATTTTACCCACAGTACTAGTTTGAGTGCTTTTGGCTGTGGGTATCGAAAAACGTAACCAGAAGTGGCTTAAGCAATAAGGACAATTTTGATGTTATACAATGAGAAGTTCAGGGGCAGGGTCATCCAGACTGGTTAATTCAGGGGCTCGGTTATGTCTTCAGGGACACTGGTTCCATCTCACTTGCTCTGCCATCTTCAGTGCATTGGAATATCCTCTTGAGGTGTCCCCTCATAGTCCCAAAATGGCTGCTGTAGTTCCAGGCATCACAGGCAGATGACAACATGCTGGAGCAGAAAAGAACACAGTGCTAATGTATTCCTTTTTAACAACTAGGAGGCCTCCAGCCTTCCCATCTCATAGCTGTGCAACCTGGAGCGATGGCTTGATCTCTCAGTGCCTCAATGTTCTTATCTGTACAATGGGAATTATAACCATAGTTGATTCATAGGGCTCTTGTGAGAGATGAGAGTTAATCTGTGTAAAGCATTTATAACAGTGCCTGGCATATGATTTGTGCTATATAAATATGTGCTATTATTATCTCATGGGAAGAATTGTGTCATATTCCTGGGTCAAACCGATCACTTGGCTGGGCAATGAATGCCCTAGTTAGCTTGGACCAATCGAGACCCACCCACCAGTGCTGGGGAGGGTCTCACTTAGAAGCTATGGCAGTCCATAGGAAAGCCGACAAAATAGGGGTTAACAAGGATAAAAAGAAGAGTAGAGATTAATAAACCAACAAGATCTGCCTCATTTATTTTTTTAAAACCTTTATCAATATATGAATACAATTCTATTTGTGTATATTCTGTTTTGTTTTTTCACTTTTTATTTTGAAGGTATTTGACTTGCAAAATATTTGTAAAAAAGTACAAGGAGGTCCCCTACACCTGCCACCTAGCTTCTCCAAATTCACATCTTACTTACCATGTTTACCTGAAAATAAAACTGGGTCTTATATTAAGTTTTGCTCCAAAAGACGCATTAGGGCTTATGTTCAGGGGATGTCCTCCTGAAAAATCATGCCAGGGCTTATTTTTCGGTTAGGTCTTATTTTCGGGGAAACACGGTAGCTACAATATCAGTATCAAAAACAGGACATTAACATTGCTTCAATTCTAAAAACCTCTCCACAGTCTTTATTCAAATTTTGCCAGTTGTCCCCCTAGTGTCCTTTTCTGGTCCAGGTTCCAATCCAGGATCGCACATTGCATTGGGTTCTAATTATAAACATTTAAAAACTGCATAGAAGTTCACAGAACCTAACTCTTCCTTTATTACCAGACCCTTCAGCTGTTTACACAGTCTCACCATTGTGTACATTTCAAATGATAGCTTTTGGGGGTGGATCTTTTAGGGAGAGCTCTAAAACAGAATTACTGAGTCAAAAGATATGAACACTTTTAAAGCCTTGATGTATATTGGGAATTGTTGTCTAGAAAATCGTACCAATGATACCACCACAAACAAAATACCCGTCTTCCCATATGTTTAAAAACCTCCAGGATTTTATTAGGGTTTAATCTTTGCTATTTTGATAGATGAAAATCATATCTCATTGTTTAGCTTGCATTTTCTTGATTTTTTTTTTAAGGTTTAACATTTTTTTCACATAAATTAGCCATTTATCCCTTTACTAATTGGGGTCTTTGCATTTTCTGTTATTTAAGAAGGTCTTTATAAGTTAAGTAGATTAACTCTTTGGCAAATTTGAGGTAAATATTTTCCACAATTTTTTGGCTTTTCCTTTGGTTCGGTTTTTGTTTGTTTGTTTGTTTGTTTTTTAATATATAGAAGATTTAAAAATTTTGAAGTAGCCAAAAGAGTAATTCTGTCCCTTGTTAGGTCATCAGTTGCCTTTTGTCTGAGTTTAAGAGTAATAGGTATTAAAGAAAATTAGAAAAACATTTTTACTGCTTTTAGCCTGAGAAAGTCTTCCACTATCAGAGATTGGACATGTATTTAATTTCCTCCTAATATTGTAAGGTTTAATTTTATGTCCTTAACACTTTAATTCACCTGGAATTTATTTTGGTGTACTCTGGGAAGCACAGGTCTAGATTGCTCTTTCCCAAATAGCTAATCAGTTATCCAAGCACCGTGTCTTTCCCACACCATTAATAACTAATCTTTCTACTTCCCACTGTCTCCGTCAGCTATTGTTGCAATAATGCTGTGTAACAAGCAAGTCCAACACTAAAAAGCATTCAACAACAAGCATGTCTTTCTCTCTCATGCATCTGTGGGCAGGCTGAGTTTCAGCTGATCGAGGCTGGGCGAGGCTGGCTTCCAGGTGGGGTCAAGTCGGCGCCATGTGTCTTTCATCCTTAGAGCAGCAACTAGCTAAGGGGTGTTCTCAGTGGTGAAAGGTACAGACACAGAGACCAACTTCAACTACAATAGCACATTTAAGGCCTCTGCTTATATCATATCTGCTAACATTCCATTGGCCAAAGTAATCACAAACCCAAGCCCAACCTCAAGGGCATGGGGAAATACATTTCACCTCCATGGAAATGGTGCATGATCACATGGTAAACGGTTTGTTTACAGGGAGAGACCAAGAATTGAGAACCAAAATGCAATCTACCACACCCACAGAGGCAGACTTTCAGGAAATGAGGCTATGTTAAGGTAAAGGCAAGACAGAAGACAGAATCTACAAAGGGACCCAAGTTCAAGAGAAGTTTTTAAGGCAGGAAGATACTCAAGTTACTTATTGGGTGAAGAAAAGTGGTGGCCAGGAGAAACACTGCTTGAAGATATGAGCAAGAGGGGCTATAGCACTTCCTCTAAAAATTCATATGTAAGAAGCAAAATTGTAGAGGGGTGGGTGGGCACAGAACTTATTTCCTCTAAGAAGGATATCAGCTGAAAGCAAAGGAATAGGAGCTGGGCCTCAGGTTTCCAAAAAAACAACTGTGGATAATGAGGGGAGACCTCAGCCAAGTAAAAGTACCGCCAAGCATTGAGGTTGGGGGTCCCAGTAAGGCCTGAACTGTAGCAGCCCTGACTCTAGTGGGACAGTTGTGGATTGTCAGGTTGGTACAGGCAGGTCTGGAGGTTAGCAGGCAAAGGTTGGAGGGACAAGGAAGTGTGGAAGCTGAGAACTGGTGCGTGGTTCAAGGGACTGAACTTGAGTTCTCACAAGGAGGGACGCCATGTGTCATGCAGGGAGTCAGGCGGGGTCTCCAGTCCCACTCCCCGCATAAGACCACAGGACATGGTGAGGCCAAAAAGGAACACCCACGGAGCTATAGATAGGGGAGTCAGTCATATGGCAGCTGGGTTGGAGACACGAAGCAGGAGCCACAAAATCCACGATCCACACTCCACTGCACTCCACGATTGCTAGCTGCAATCCGCCGTGCTAACTGCAATCCGCGCTTGCCAGCCACCATCTTCTTGCCAGCCCCTATTTTGTGCTAGCGTAGCCACGACAGTTATATTAGTGGCCAATGGCTCACTGGTATAGCTGACGGCCAACTAGCCACAGCTGATGGCCATCCAACCACAGTTGATGGCCATTTACGACCTGAGCCAGCACCTTTCCACATGAGGCCAAGAGACTGGAAACTGTAGTCCTGGCTTTGTCCCCACACCAGGTTACCATAGCCACTTCTGCAGTTGGCTAACTTTTCAAAACGAAACTAACTTCTCCACCCTTGTCCAACAAGATGTATCCTTTTTCCAACATTCAAACGGTTCCCACCATCTCAGTTTCTTCATGATTGTGTTATTGTCATCGTCGTCACTGTGGTCCCCTGAATGCCAGCCAAACACCAGGCGTCAAGCTTGAGCTCTGATGCAAAGATGAAGGCAGGCTCTCAATCCTAAGGGGAACTCCCAGGCCAGTTGGGAAAGCAGGACTTAGACACCAGGGACACACAGGCTGAAAGGAGCAGACTCAAGAATCCCCACCCCCACCTGGAAACCTGGAAGGAGGCCTGCTCTTTGTGAAGCTCGAAAACCACCACATCACAGGCCAGAACTGCACAATAACCAGTCACCTGACCAAGGTTATTAATGGGCCTCTCCCTAAGAGAGTCGCAGAGGCAAACCTTAGTCTTGGCAGTGTCCCCCAAGCTACTCAGAGCAGGAGGTCGTGCACAGACCCCGAGTGTATGGGTCCTCAGACTTGGCTCTCCTGCAGCCTTCTGTAGTGCTATGAAATACCGGCAGCCACCAGGCTTGTTTTGACTCCCTGTTCATGAGCGGCCCTCCTGAGTCAAAGAACTGAGGAAAGATAGTTCCTAGTGGAGGGAGCATGAGCAAAGTCCTGAGGAGGGAATGAGCTTGGCACATTTGAGGAATAGTGTGGCTGGTTCATGGTGACAAGGAGCAAGAATGGCATCCAATGAGGTGGAAGACACAGGCTTGGTCCCATCAAGCAGGGGCCCAGCTTGGAGTGAGACATTCCAAAGAATAGTTGTGACTATTTAGAATGTGTCAGACACTGGCGATTCAAAGATGAAAAAATTAAATCACAGTCCTTACTCTAAAGGAAGACAGTAAAGTCTTCCAGACTCTGGACTCTCAGATAGACATGAAAACAAGAAAAATATAGCATGGGGGGGGGTGTTGCATTGAATGATCGAAGTATTGTACTGTATGTACAAGACCTAGAATTGCCCAAGGGGGGGACATGCGTGAGCCCATGCTGGGGTGGAAATGTTCAAGAAAAGCTTTCTCGAAGAGAGTACACCTGATCTGAGTCTTTGGGGGAACAGAGGATGAATGGCACTGCACAAGGCACAGCCTGTACAAAGTCATGAGGATGTGAAACACTATCCCAGGTTCAAGGGAAACACAAGTCATTGGGTATTATAAGGTACAAAGTGCAGAAGGGGGTGAATAATGAGGCATCAGTCAGGCGGGCACAGAAGAGTCTCTGGGGACAGAGGTGACACTAAAGCAGATTTGGAGCAGATGTTGGAAGTCTTCCAGAACAGTGCAGGGGAGGGAGGACGGCTTCCTGAGCCTGCATGAGTCCCCTAAGACACCCATCCTCACTTCTTATCCCCAGCTCTGGCTTGGCTCCAAGTATTTCATAAAATGCATCTTAGATTTGTATCTATAATCTTGTCAATGTGTGTCTGGCTTGAGATTAGAATTCAGCCATCTCCATATTCTCTGCCGGCTCATGTCTGAGCCTGTGATTCCTGTTTCAGACGACACAGACTGTTTTAATTTCTCAATACAATGCCTGGCACAGTCTTCCCTGCAGAAAGGTGTGTTCACAATGACTTTGGATGAGGCATATTTCTTCCCTTTGCATATATAGACAGAGACTTGGAGACATCTGAGCTCCCTGGGCCTACAAGGACCTTCTGCAAATTAGTTTATCTGTCTCCTCCCCCCGACTCTCCATGCCTCCTCTGTAGCACACACAGGTGGGAAATTCTAGCTGACACTTCTTTTTATTAGTTTCAGGTGTACAAAGCAACATACTAGTAAGACATTTACACCGCTCACAAAGTGATACCTCCCGGCCATCTACTACCCCTCTTACACTGTATGTAACTGTTACGATTGATCCTTATTTATTGAGAGCCTTTTATGTGCCAGGCACCTAGGAGAAGCTGCATGGTGGGAGAGGAGACAAGGGGGAGCAGGCCATAGCCTCTGGCTCTCAAGATGTATCCACATAAGAGAAACTTCATGTCTGGGGTTTCTGAACGAAACCCAGGATTAGGTGTTGGGATTACAATTCAGTTTGGGGATAATTTAATCCATCTGTTGGGTTTTTTGGGGGTGGGGATGGGGTGGGGAATGAGGCACAAGGATCCTATCCTTCTATAGTCTCCACTCTGGGGATTTAGATCCACCTATCGAATCAGAGTACATCAGGGGCTGAGAGAAAATGGGTGATTTCGGGGTCAGTTTCTTTCAGGTCAGAGCACAGGTCACAGGGAAGAAGACGAGCACCACTTCACCTGTTTCCTTCAAACCATCTCCCAATGAGAGAGAGAGCTAGCTTGACTGTTTGCAGCATTTCCTTCTCTTTCTGTGCTGGGTCAGGACTAGAGTTGGAGCCAGGAGCTCCGCCCTAGCTCCTGTTTGCCCAAACTTGTAGATGTCACAACGCCTGTCCTTACTTCTATTTCCGTGCCACCAATCTTGACAACTTCTGGAAGCCATCTGGAAGGCAGAAGCAGGGATTGGATGGTGGGTAGTGATGTGGAAATCCCACTGCGCTTGGGAGTCGGAACATTTTGGTCCTAGTTCTGTCTCTGCCACCCATTGCTGCATAACCTTGGTAGTCACTTCCTCTGAGTCTCAGTGGCCTCTTATCCTTCAGAGTGTGATTTACATGTCACCTGCTCAAGGAACTCTTTCTCCATCTAAATTGGTCTTCTGCCCTCCATATCATTGCCCCTGATCACACACATGTGTATGCATGTATATATAACATGTACACATGTGTGTACAAATATACATACACAATTATGTTTGTTTGCTTATTTGGTTGGTTTCTCTGCTGGATTCTAGATTGTAGGCTCCAAGAATGCTGAGACATGTCTTTGACGCTTGCGTCTTCAGAGCCTAGCACAGTGCCTAGCACATAGGAGGACACAGAAAAGTGATTCAGTGAATGAATAAATGAATGAATGGCCGCTGACTCACACGATCTCTCAGGTTCCTTCCAGCTGAAAAAGTTTGTCTAAGGTTTCCCGACAAGAGGACCGTTCCAAGGCCTGTCCCAGAGTCCCCGTAGAGGGGGAAGGTGGGAAGGTTTGGGGGTTGGACTCAAGTCTTGGTCGCCCTGCAGGACGCGGGAGATTGTAGACAGGGATTATTAGCGCAGGTCGGTGGCCCGCTGGGTCCCCGCCTCCTGGCCCAGCGAAGGCGGGGCCAGGCCTCCTCTCCGGTGGCCTTCGTGAAGTGAGCAGGGCCGGGGGAGGCGAGGGGGCGGATTCGAAAGCGAGTCAATGGCAAGGCGGGGCCAAGACGCCCCCGACAGCCCCCAGCCTGCGGGCGCAGGGGGCGGTGCCCCAAACTCGGTTTTCCAGCATGGGGGCCTGGGCCGTGCCATTGCCTAGCAACGCCCGGCCCCGCCCCCACGGGCCGCTGCGGGCGCCTGCCCCCAGCATGGCCTGGCAAAGCTGGCCGGCGGCGTTCCTGTGGGTCGCCAGCTGCGGGCTGCTGCTCCTTGTGCTCGCCTTGGTCCTGAGCCCCCGCAGCTGCCGAGCGCGGCGGACCCTCCGCGGCCTATTCATGGCGCGCAGCAAGCGGCTGTTCTTCCGAATCGGGTTAGTGCCGGGCGCCGACGCGATGCGGTGCTTGGAAGGCGGCGCGCGGGGAAAGGGCACTGAGAGGCGGCGGGTGGGGGCGGCTTGGGGGTCAGCACAGGGTAAGGACTGGAGGACCCAGGTCCAGAGAAGAGCGGTCGGAGAGGCGGGCTGGAGAAACCACTGACTTGGGGGGAGAGAAGGGGCTGGGGTGGGGGTGTTGGAAAATTGGGATGGGCTGGGAAAGCAGGATTGGAGGGGCAGGTGAGGGTGGCCAGAAATGGGACGTGAGAAGATATCTGGAGAAAAGAGCCAGATGAGGGACCGGAGACAGGGGAGCTGGGAAAGGAGGATAGCTGCAGTATCCCGGTGGAGGAGGCCCCCGGAGGGCAGGTGCAGGAGAGACGGAATGCTGCAGACTGTCTAAGTGTCATTTGAAGCTGCCACCTCCTTCCACGTGTCCCTGTTCCTCTCCCCATCGCCCACCTCCCCACTACACCATGGAAGCTCCTGTGTCCCAAGTGAGAGTCCCAACCCTGGTGACCAGTCTGTCCCCTTCCTATTTCGGCTCGCGTGTGAAGCTGTGAAATCCGACCCTACTCACGCTGCTTCACTTATTGAGGTTCACTGACCTCCAAGGACATTTTCCTGTCTAGCCCCCCTTCCCTCCAATCCTCATTCTTCCCTTCCCCCTTCTTCTGCCCCGTTCTGGGCCCGGCAAGGACAGGTCACTAGCTCTGTTCTACACGGAGACACAGAGACAGGGAAGGAGCCCCAAGAAGGCTTCCTAGGGCCCCTGTCCCCTTCCCATTTCCAGCAGAGCCCGGAGGCAGGACCTCAAGCCCCAATTGAAGGACAGTGGTGTTGGGCATGGGAGCTGTGGGGGCCCTGGCCACAGGCCAGGTTCGGGGGAGGACCTCAGCTTGGGAATTTCCTGAGCTTCTGAGAAGACATTGTACAATTCACCCCTCCTCCCCAGACCTCCCCAGATATTCCAGAAGCTTCAGCCCTAGGATTTACTTCACATACAGTCTAAGAAGTAGAGAGATATAAGGGCCTAGTGGGGGAAAAGTGGAAAAACATGGGGGGGGGGGCGCGAGTCTTGTGTATGTGCCTTTTGGGGCATTCACATCTCTAAAAGACCAAACATTGCTCACATTCTCGATAATGTTCCAACCAGCTCACCACTGCTCTGCAAATAGCATTAAAATAATAAGATTTATCAGCGTTTAAAATACCTTCATATTTGCGATTAAAAAAAACATTTCTCCCCACTAAATTTCTGGGAATTTTACATCTCTGTGTGGGGGAGGATTTTAAAATCAACTTCTAGCTTTCAAAATTGGTAACGTTGAAGTCATACAAACGGCCTGAAGAAGTAGGAAATAGAAGTTTCCACAAGGAACTAGAATCAGAAGTCCCAAGATCAGAATTCCCAAGTGCACCATCTCAGAATCCTGCGGGTTTGGGCATTCCTAGAACAGGGGATCTGGGAGTTTCCCAGTCCCCAAACTTGGAATTCTCAGAGAGCTTCTTTGGAATTCAGTATTCCTGTGGGCTTTCCTGTGTCTGCATTTCAAGTTTGCCTTGGAATCCACTCCCCAAATTTGTAGAACAGAAGGGTGTGCCTGGAGTCAGCGTTCCAGAACCTGCCCCTCCATGGTCTGGGAAACAATCAGTCCAGTCCCTTGGGGGAGGTACAGGGGGTGTCAGCAGGAAACAGGCTAGGGGAAACAGGCAGGTGTGGATGCTGTGGGGGTGCCTCCAGGAAGGATGGAGAGGGAGGGAGTGGGATGGGACAGGACATGATGGGGAGGGGCAGAGGCCATGGGCACACCGCACCCTAAACGTGTGCCTGCGAGGACCACAAACAGAGGAATCTATTGGGGCTAGACAGCAGACAGTGGAAATAGTGAGGAACGCCTGAGAGCAGAGCGATGGTTAATATTACCATTAATGACAATAATCACTGGTGTTTGACAATTTTATAAAAGGCTTTCCTCAAACATAACCACAGTTGTCTTGGGATGGGGAAAACTGAGCGCAGTGGAGGGTGGATCTGGGCTAACCTGAGGTAGACACATGTATTTGGGACCTCTGCCGGGCCTGAGAGACAGTGTGTGTAGTAGTTAAGCACATAGCTTGAGGGATCAGATAAATCTACTTTTGAATCCTATTAATAGCTTTATTGCTTAACAGCCGTGTAACCTTAGACAAATAACTCAGCCTCTCTGTGCCTCAGTTATTTGCATCTGTAAAATGGGCATAGCGATAGTGCCTAGCTCCTAGGGCTCCTGTGAGGATAAAATTAAATTGTGCATCTACATGCACAAGGTCGGGCTCATAGTAAGTGCTCAGCAAATGTTAGCAAATGCTCATTCTGTATCATGGGGATGGGTGGGGGGAAGGTACTTGGCACGTGCAGGTTCTTTCTGGAGCTTCCTTACATACTTGTACTGTCTTCCAAGCCCATCTTGCCCACCCAGCCATCAGGAAATCCCGCATCCCTTTATTCATTCAGTGAACCTCAGCTGCCCTGGGTCAGGATTGTGGGATCGAAGATGTGAGCAGAGACTGGTGGCTATTCTCAAGGAGTCAGGGGCAGGAGCCTGTGAACGGGGACCCAATCTGTGGCAGGAGTCAGGGCATGACAAGTTCCTCGGGAGTGACAGAGTACGCCTGAGAAGGCTGGGATCAGGAATGTAGGCTCTCCCATGTGTGCCCCCACTCCACCCCCACCTCATGCCTCAGTTTCCCTTTTGTCCCTTTGCCTTCTCAGCAGTAGCTGACGGGAGTGTGAAGAACAGGGCCCTGAGCAGAGCGTCTGTCTGCACAGCAGGGGTGAATGGGGAACAAGACTGGGCTCGTTCAGAGCTGGGAATGTCTGTAGAACTGAGAAAGTGGATGGCGCCAGTCTTTGGGGCTGGACAGTTTTAGCTGATAAAGCCCTCACTCCCTCCCTGACCAAGCCCCCGCTCCGTTTCTGGGCATAGAGGATCTTTCTTTTTTTTTATTTTTTATTTTTTTATTTTTTTATTTATTTTTTAAATTTATTGGGGTGACAATTGTTAGTAAAATTACATAGATTTCAGGTGTGCAATTCTGTATCACATCATCTATAAATTACATTATGTGTTACCATCCAGAGTCAGTTCTCCTTCCATCACCACATATTTGATCCCCCTTACCCTCATCTCCCACTCCCCAACCCCTCCACCTTCCTCCTTACCCCCACCCCCCACCCATCTAGCAACCCTCAGTTTTTCCTCTTTGTCTCCAAAACTGTTTCTGATTAGTTCATTCACTTATTCTTTTCTTTAGATTCCGCATATAAGTGAGATCATATGTTACTTATCTTTCTCTGTCTGACTTATTTCACTTAACATAATGTTCTCTAGGTCCATCCATGTTGTTGCAAATGGTAAGATTTCTTTATGGCTGCGTAATACTCCATTGTATAAATGTACCACAGTTTCTTAATCCAGTCATCTACCGATGGGCATTTCGGTTGTTTCCATGTCTTAGCTATTGTGTATAGTGCTGCAATAAACATAGGAGTGCATAAAGATTTTTGAATTGGAGTTTTGGATTTCTCCGGATAGATACCTAGGAGTGGAATTACTGGATCATAGGGTAGTTCCATTTTCAGATTTTTGAGATACCTCCATACTGTTTTCCATAGTGGCTGCACCAATCTGCAATCCCACCAATAGTGCACAAGCGTTCCCTTTTCTCCACATCCGCGCCAGCACTTGTTGTTTGTTGATTAATTGATGATAGCCATTTTGACTGGGGTGAGGTGGTATCTCATTGTGGTTTTTATTTGCATTTCTCTGATGGTTAGTGAGGTTGAGCATTTCTTCATATGTCTATTTGCCATCTGTATGTCCTTTTTAGAAAAATGTCTCTTCAAGTCCTCTGCCCATTTCTTAATTGGGTCGTTTGTTTTTTTGGAGTTGAGGAGGATCTTTCTTCACCCTCCTGACCCAAGTAAAACCAACGGTCCCTGAGACAAACCTTGGTTGCCCCACTTCTGCAAGAGGAAGCCCCTTCTCTGGGGCCAGTGAGGCCCACTGGCTTGACTTCAGTGGGTGGCAAGAGTCCTGAGCTGAGGGCCCTTGGCTGCATGACCCACCTGCTTGGGGCCTGAGTAGAGGCAGTGGGCTGGGCCATCCACACATAGCCTGTAGGAGGCGAGCAGGGTCCTTTTCCTTTCTATGGGCTCTTGGGACCTTGGAGAGCTGCAGCCCCACCATCCACAGTGGCGCCTCTGCTCTCCCCTGACCCAGCTTCCCCTCTGCTGCCGGGGTAGTCTCCAAACCATGGCTCTGGGCGGGTGGCCCTTCCCCCAAGCCACACTACCTACAAAATGAAGTCCACAACCCTCACCCAGGACTTTGGAGCCCTCCCACACCCCCTCCAGATCTGCCCAATTCTTTCTCCAGGCTTTGTCTGAGAGCCTGTCAGGCCTTCCTTCCTCTGTACATCTCTACCTGTCAAATTTAGTTGCATCCTGAAAGCTCACCTTCAAAATATATCCCAAATCTGAACACTTATCCCCACCTCCACTGCTCTCACCCTGGGCCGAGCCACCGTCATCTCACATCTGGCCTCCTAAAGTGACTCTTTCCTTTGGCCTTGTACCTCCAACCAGAATGAAACCGTTACACTTTAATTCAGAAACGGGTCAGTCCTCTGCTCAGACCCTGGCTCCAGGCCTTCCTCACCTGTTCCGCCCTTCACCTTGCTCCTTCTGCCTGGGTCACCCAGACCCGTTCCTCTTCCTCAGACACTCCCAGGCAGCCTCACTTCTGAGCCCTTCTGCTGCTGATCTCTCTTACTAGAACCTTCTCTGAGGTGGCCACATGGTTTGTTGCCTCCCCTCCTTCAGGCCTCTGCTCAAATTTCATCTGATTAGAGAGGCCTGCCCTGACTACCCCCTATAAAACTAGCAACGCCCCCACCGCTGCACCCGCTACTGCCGCTACCCGGCTTTATTATTCTCCATAGTGCGTGTCACCGTATGTCCACAGGTCTGATTCCCCCCACACCTGACACTTGACTCCACAGGCCTGGCCCAGGGAGCAGGACGGGATCAAGAGGGTCTGGGATGAGGGGGAGTGGGGGGAGCGAAATCAAACAGACCAAAACCAAACAAAACCCAGGGGCTTTGGATGGACAGGTGGCATGGGATTGTGGGCAGACAGAACTAGTTCAGGCCTCCCGGCGTGGACTGAGATACCATGGACAGGCCACCGGCAGTGACGGTGCCCCTGGCCCTCCCCAAGAGCCCTCAGCAGCAGCTCCTGCTCCCTCTGGGAAAGACGGGCAAAATCTGGAGAGGGCTTCCAATTCTGTGGAACACCGTAACTGGGCTGAGCATGGAGACGGTGGTCCCCGGCCCCTTGACCTCCTGGGCTGGCCTGTGTTTTGACCACATGCAGCACTGCTCCTCTCCTGGGCATGGGGAAGTAACTGCCCAGCCCATCCCCCAGGCCTGTTGGCAGCTTCAAAAAAGGCTCACCCTTTTTAGCTGTCTCATTATCTTCTTCAGTTTCCTCCGTTTTGAGAACGCACCAAAGCTTGAACTGCTCTCTTTGTCCCTGAGGGATCTTGGAGCAGGTCCTTGCTCCCCAGAACTCTGTGCCCTGGTGGCCCTCCAAGTCCCACAGCCCTAAGATAGCCATTTCCGGGTTTGGTTTCATAAAGAATGCCCCGTGGCTGGTCAGATGCAAAGCCTTCATTGTATATTCTTGTTTGTTCCTGCACTAGGTATTCATAGGTCTGATTTCCCCACTGAACTCCCACCGGCCTGGCTCAGGAAGCAGGACTGGATCAAGAGGGCGTGGGATTGGGGTGAGGGAAAGTGGGGGAAGCCAAAAGAAACAATCCCAAACCAAACCAAACCTAGGGGCCTGGGGCCTGGGGAGCATGAGAGGAGAAGCCCAAAGCACCCCTTAACCAGAGGTGTCACCTACCTGGCTTGCCTGTTGGGTCCTGGTGGAGTCTGGTGCCCCATCAGTATTGGGGTCATTTAGGGAGTACCAGAGGGAGGGAGGGCTGACCCTGGCAATAGGGACTTTCTAGGTCATTCTGTTGGATGCAGAGCCCCCCTTTATCCTGCTCCCCTTCTGTCCCAGGCTGGCCTGAGGCTGGGGCACAGGGGCTAGTTGGAACAGACACTTGAAAGTTCTCAGGCCTCTCTCTGGGCTGCCCAGGATGGTGAGACTGCCCTTTAGGGAAGAGGGGAAGAAGGGCATCATTGTATGTTCTCCACTGTGTGCCAGAGGGAAGAGGTTGGGGGTGGGGCTGTGTCTCACTGCCCCCAGATGTCCCACCAGCCTCCCTTGGGGCTGGAGGTTCTGACTCAGATATCAGGGAAGCCACGCTCTGGTTCAGTGAGGCGAGGAGCAAAAGGTGCACTCGTGACCTCTCACTGGGGTGCTTGGCGGTATGTCTGCAGCCCGAACCCCTCAGGAAGGGCCCCTCAGAACAGCTGCAGGGCTCGACCCAATCCCCAGCCTGACCCGGCACAGTGGTTTTTCTGTCTCCCACTGGGTCCCAGAGGACCAATTAGGAAACTTTTTGGTGAGGTGACTGTGGGTAGTTCCAGGCCCCAGAAATGCTGAATTAGAATTTAGGAAGGGGGCCAAATGAGGCAAATGTCAGAATCTTCCTGTTTAACCAGCACCCCGGGATTATTGTGATGCAGGCGACCCAAGGCCTAGATCCCAGACTTCTGGTCGTGCCAGGGGTCCCAGGGCAGAGAGTTTGAATCCCATACCTGGCCCTGGAGTGGTCCTATCATCTTGTGAGTCATGTGAGCTTGTTGGGCTTTGCTTGCTTCCAGCAACAGAAGAAAGGAAACTGGGCCCATTCCATGGGGCAGTGCCTTCCCAGTGAGGGGGGGCGGCGAGGAGATAGGAAAGGTCCTTCCCAGTGGGGGGGGGCTAGGAGATAGGAAAGGTCCTTCCCAGTGAGGGGGGGCTAGGAGATAGGAAAGGTCCTTCCCAGTGGGGGGGGGGCTAGGAGATAGGAAAGGTCCTTCCCAGTGAGGGGGGGGGCTAGGAGATAGGAAAGGTCCTTCCCAGTGGGGGGGGGGGCTAGGAGATAGGAAAGGTCCTTCCCAGTGGGGGGGGGCTAGGAGATAGGAAAGGTCCTTCCCAGTGACTCCTTCACCTTCACATTTTCCCAGCTAGGGTCTGTTGTTCCTTTGAATTTTTATGAGTTTACTTGAGCCAAACGGATCTCAAATGCTCCTGAGGGTCTGTTATTCTTTTTTCCTAAATTGTCTTCTGCATTTGGCTCAGATGCTCCCCAGGGAACCATCAACCCATTTATATGTCCGGGATTAGGAATCACACAGGTTTGAAAGGGACCTTCTGGATCCAGGTCAGGGTGCCTTATCCCGTGGTTCATGGGGTCTCTAACACTGCTGTTATGGCAAAATGCTGCATATGTAATGAGGTGGTCCCGGGAGAGGAGTCACAGCGTTCACCTGGTGCTCAAAGCAGTTGGTGTGTCAAAGAAGCCCAAGCTAGCACCCCAGGAGCCCCAGAGTCCCGGGCCTGGCCTGTGTGTCTGGTCACTGTAACCCTGCTGGTGCATCATTTTTCTCAGCAAACACCCTCAGAGGAATTGGGTCTGCCCCAAAATAGTTCCGGCCCATTCATCTCATCTTAGCCCCTCATTTGGGGCTTGGGGGCATTTTAGGGGTTGGGAGTATGGATTCCTTGGTCAGGCTGCCAGGGTGAATTTCTGCCCCACCACCCACTGCTCTGTGGTCCTGAGCAAATCCCTTCCCTCTTCTCTGGGCTCCATTGTCCTCCCTCCCTGGTCTGTCAAGTGGAGGAAATGATACCTGCCTCTGGGTTGTGTGGAGGATGATGGGAGGTAATTGATAGGGGGCATTTGGCTCAAGGCTGCTCACAAGTGGGGTCTAGGAAAGCTTTGGAAAAGGTCGCTGTTATTAAAGATGAGCCAGTGAGCTTTGGACGGGTGCCCTCCCCTGGGTGGGCAGAGCCAGGACTCTGGACCTGTCTGCAGACCCCTGTCTCATGCTCCCTCAGCTCCTCCACTTCGGGGGCTCTGGGTCTGGGGAAGTTGCCCCAGTGGTGCAACCCCACCCATGCCCTTGGGGCTGGGTGATCTGCTTAGCAGAGTACACTTTTTGCTCAGGTGTATGGGTGCAGCAGGGAGAGGGAGGAACTTGGAAGCAGTGGGTGAGGAGGGGAGAAAAAAGCAGGGGCAGAAGTGGCTGTTTTTCTGCTTGGGCTTTGGACACCCCCGCTGGGCTTCACAGGGTCCACACAGCCCGTCCTGGGGCCAATAGCAGGGGTTGCCGAGTGACAGTCCACTTTCTGTGCCTGGTAGCTTTCACACCTGCATGCACGGCCCTCCCTGGCTTTTTCTGGTCACTAAACATTTGGTGAGTACAGCTTCTGTGCTGTGCTCGTGCTGGGAGCCACTGGGAGCAGGCCGGGCCTCCAGCCGTGTCGTCTGCCCGCTGCATGGTCCTGATTAGTGCGCTGGTAGAAGTCGATAAGGCCCTGCCTCTAAGGGGCTCTCAGAGGCTCACCCCTCCTCGTGGAGGGGTGGGGAGAGACTGAGTGCTCCAGATGGAGCAGGGGAAGGAGACTACCTGCTGGGGTAATGGGGAGATGAGCCTTTGAGCTGATCCCTGAAGGAGGCTTAGGATTCCAGTAAGTAGAGAAGACCTGGAGGGTATTCTAGGCCAGAAACCTGCAGGAGGGTGGTAGTTTTTAAATTTTAATGAGTTATTTCAGGCATTCAAAAGAGAGTAGATTACAATTTCTGCACCACCCAGCTCAGGAAAATATTACAGACTCTGTGAAGCCCCTGTGCCCACCTCTCTGGCCCACCTCCTCCCTGCCCCTGAGGAGACCCTGCATGACCCCCTTTCCCTTAGCTGCCTTGATTCTTTTACTGATATACATATGTCTGTGTCCCTAAACAATGTAAATGATGGTTTTGCATGCTTTGGCATGTTAAATAAATATTGTGAGATTGTTTTCTCTGCAGTATGTCTGTTAGCTTGATGTTATGTTTGAGCTTTGTGCATGCTGAGACCTGGTGGTCTAGATCATTCGTTTTCCTGGCTGTGTAGTTTCCCATGGTCTAAATATGTCACTGCTTTTTTGTGCTGTTGGTGGACATTCGGGGGTTTTGCTTGCTCACTCTCAAGAGCACAGGGTCTTCACCGCGCCATTCAGAGGGGAGGAGGAGGAAGACTTGCTTCCGTCCCAGGTCAGAGGGCCTGCCTGGGAGTCACACATTCTCCTGTCAGCAGCAGGGAGCCGCTGAAGGCTTTTGAGCAGGAGCAGGGCTCAGTCAACAGCAGCGCTTTAGGAACTTAAATTTTTGCCAGCGGCTCGCAGTTTGAATCGAAGGCAGAGAGCTGGGGAAAGGAGGCTGTCGTGAGGGTCAATGTAGGAGCTTCTAGGGCCTGTTCCTGGGTGAGCCCAGGTGGTGGGGGGTAGAAGGCAAACTTGAGAGGGATGCTGCTTAGGTCACATATGCCAGGGAAAGGGTTAAATCAGAGCTCAAGCCGTGTAACTGGAGGATGACAGGGCCTTTCCCAGAAAGAGAGGCAGTAGGCGGAAGAACTGACACGCATGGTTTTGGACCTTGGTGATTGTGACACTGCCAGTGTGCAGGCAGATGAAGGAGGAGCCAGAGCTCAGAGACTTGAGGGTCGTGTGGAAGCCACTGTCGTGTGGAAGCCTGGGCCCGAGAACCTGGAGCAAGTATCCCAGGGTCAGTAGGTCCTCAGGCCCCTCCCTCCCTCCATAGCCTCAGGCCACCTTCCCCTACTCTGAACTGTGATCCAGGTGTTAGACTCTCCAGGGCCACCCCATCGCTCTCCCCAAAGCCAGTGGAGCACAGGTCTGGCATCCATCCCCAACTTTCTCCATCTCCCACACCCCCTCTAGTCTAAGCCCTGGTCATCTCTGCTACCTAGGGACTCAGTTTCCCCTGCCACCTTCCACTCTACTCCCTTTCACTGCACCCTCTAAGAGTAGCCAAGTGAGCTCTTTAAAAGCCGCCAGCAATTTTCCACCCCTGCTTCATGGCCTGGCCCCTGCCCACCTTGCTGACCTCTGGTGCTCTCTGCCCCTCTGGCCCTGCCCAGGCCTCCTGGAAACTCCTAGAACATGTCCACTCCTGCCTGCCCCTGGGACTTGGTGCTGCACCCCCCAGACATCTGCACTGCCAGCTCCCTCTTTCCATTCCCAGTTCAAAGGTTGTCCTCAGAGAAGAGGCCTTCCCTGACCTCACTGCCCACAGTAAGACCTCTTCCCTTCCTACTGCTCCCCTCCATCACCAGCTGTAGTGAACTGCTTGTTTGTTGATAGATCTGTTTTCCAGTTTGGTCTGTTGGCCACTCCACTCATCACGCTGCTGCACCCAGCTGCCTTGTTCTCTGTGGTCTGCACCCTGTCCGGCATGTGCAGTAAATATTTGCTGAATAAAGCAAATGAAAGAGAGGGGCCTTGTTTACTGCAACTTCTTAGCGCACAGCCCCCGCTCTTGTGGATCTTGGCCTTCATTGTGGACAAATTACATGTAATGATCATCCAAGAAGAGAAGACAGGGAGCATTTATCAGCTCCCCCCCCCGGATGTGGCCAGCCATGCTCTAGCAGCTGCGAGGGGCACCTAGCTAAATGTGGGAAGGAAACAACAGTTGCTCAGCACTTTCCACTGCCAGGCCCTTGACTAAGTATTACCATTTGTTATCTTGTTTTATGTTGCTTAGTCTGCACACAACCCCGCAGGGGTAAGTCCTGGTATCGCCATTTTATAGATGAGGAATCTGACCTGAGTCCAAAGACTGGCGCAAGCTCTCAGGGATAGGAGGGGCCCAGTCATGATTGGAACCCAAAGCTTTCCAGTAGCAGAGGCCCTGGACTTTTCATAAGCCTCAGTAAGAAGAAATGAAGTCCGGAGCAGGACTCCAGGCATGGATGCAACGTGGTGCCAGGGCACAGAGGAAAGGGTGATTTAAAAAATTTATTTATTCTTTTTTATCGTTTCATTTTGAAATCATTTCAGACCTAGGAGTGCAAAAATAGTACACAGAATTCCCATATACCTTTCACCCAGCGTTCCCAAATATTAACATCTTTCATAAGCACGGACTGTTATCAAAAGCAAGAAATTAACATCAATGCAAATTATTAACGACTCTCCAGACTTTGCTGGAATTTCACCAATGGTCCCACTATCGTTCTACTTCTGGTCTAGAATCCAATCCAGAATATTAGGTTGTTCCAACCAATCCCCTCTGGTTGGCATCTCTATCGTGCCAACTCTTTATCACGACAGCACAGCAGAGAATCAGCAACTCCCACCAGCTCGCCCCCTCTCTCCCTTGGGGGTTCTGCACCTCCCATTTGTCCAGTTCTTGATGAGCTCTCCCCAGAGTCTCACATGACCTGTCCCTTACTTCTTGGAAAGTCACCTCCAGAGAGGCCTTCCTTGACCACGATATCTTATAGCAGCTCCTGTCATCATCCTCTGTCCTTTGGCTGCGTTTTGTTTTGTCATCTTTACTTGACAATTTGTGTACTGTCCTGTCTGCACCACTAGACTATGACCTGCAAGAGGGTGCTGACTCTGCCTTACTCACTATGTGCCCAGAGCTGACTGATGGCAGGGCCTCATTAAATACCACTGAATGAATGGAAGTGTGAAGTGGCTGAAACTGATTTAAAAAGAAAAGAAAAGAAAGGCCTATAAAAAATGGACATAAAGACAAAGGAAGGCAACACTCCTCCATAGTGTGTTGAAATTCCGATCGGTACAAATGCATGGGCACACAAAGCGGGGGTTGCAATGATTAAACTTTAGTTAAATCATTTCTACCAAATTGTCATGGAAACCTGCTTGCTTTTGATCCCAGAGCCGTCTCCCCTGTATCCCACTTCCCCACCCCAACATAGACACGGTAAATCCCTGTGGCGATGTAGGGTCTGTCGTCGACCCCTCCCCCACCTCGATGTTTCTGTCTCCAGTTAGATCAGGCAGAAGCCCTCCGCCCCTTCGCACTGACTTGCTGTGTAACCCGCAGCGTCAACTGCCCCGTCCCTACCCCTGCCTCCCTTTCCCTTCTGAGAGCTCAGGGTCTGAGACAGCTCCTTTCCGATGCCGACAGGGTTAGCTACATACTTTGTAGGGCCCAATGTAAAATGAAAGTTTGAGCGTCTTGTTCAAGAATGTGCCACTCGGGGCAGCCGGTTGGCTCAGTTGGTTAGAGCGCGGTGCTCATCACACCAACATCGCTGGTTCGATTCCCACATGGGCCAGTGAGCTGCGCCCTCCACAAATAAATTGAAAACAACGACTTGATTTAGAGCTGATGGGTCCTGGAAAAACATACTGTTCCCTGATATTCCCCAATAAAAATTAAAAAAAAAAAAATAGTGCCACGCAAGGTTCTAAAATATAAAGCTTTTCCTTTCTTCTATGGTCTCTCTTTTGACTTGCCATGATGTTTTAAATCTGCTATTTAATGTCATTCCAAGTAAGGAAAAATTTAAAATCTAAATTATTAGCATGAATTTTGCCATTTTTATATTGTGCAATGCCAGTTTTAAATGCAAATGTATAAGAACATTTGACTCATATGGAATCACTGAAACTACATTAATTCACATTTCTTAGCTTGTACAGGGATATGTGTTTTGTTCTTACCAGAGCCCTGGAAAGACTGCACAAAACTACCTCAATTGTTTTTATTTCACGTCTTGACACACTCGCATTCTACCAGCTCTCTCTACCTTCACACTCTACCTTCAGCCTACTGATGAGCAAGGAAGGACTGAAAGGAAGAGGACAGATTGGTCACCCCCTTTCCCTTTCCTTCTGTAGCATCATTTGCAGCATAGGTGGTCTGATCATACAGGGAAGTAACATGAGTAAGAAAGGATGTGGTAGGGTTCCTTGGTCATTTGTGTTTCTTAGAACACCACTGCTTTCTTTATGCCTTCAAAGCAAATTTTGGTTGGAACTGAAAGTGTGGCCCCGCAGGCCAGGGAGTGCCCCCCTTACTCAGTGGTAGATGGGTACTCTCCTTGTGTCACTTGGAGTCTTGGTGAATTCCCACACACGGTAGATCCACCAGAATTCGGTGCTCATGGTGGCCTTGCGAATGTGGTTTGTGTATGGGGTGGTAAGGAACAGGACATTACACGTACTGCCAGAGTGCATGTTCTATTGTCCCATCAGACTTCACTTACAAGACACAGGTCAAAGGTAAAATCATTAAGGATTTCAAGATGGCAACAGCAGAGCATTAAACCAAGCGTGGGGCCCTGTGTGACCACACAGGTCACACCCCTGTGAAGCTGGCCCTGCCTGCTGGCATTTTGTACTTGGAGGACTCCGTCACTCGCAAGTCCCCTCCATTCTTTTTGCTGCCTTTTCACTGTGTAGCCAGGGGATGACCTGAAGTGACCCGAGGAGGGAGGGAGTGCGGTCAGCCCATCCAGCCTCACTTCTCCCAGCTTCCTCCACTGAACAGCCCAGTAGACTTTCTAGTTTCCCCCAAACAAGCCCTGCTGTCTGCTATTATAGTTTTCTATTATCAGTTCCTCTACCACAATGGTTCTCAAAGTGGTGGTCCCTGGGGCACCTGTGCTTGTTAGAAATGCAAATCCCCAGGCCCCCACCCCAGACCTGCTGAGTCAGGTGGGGCCAAGGAGTCTGCTTCAACATTCTCCGGCATATTGTGAGGTACCACTGCTCGTCCTGAAATATATTCTCACCTATTTCAGCTTCCTAATTCCTCTACCCCTTTTACCAAATAAACCCCTCACCCTCCTGGAGTCTTTTCTATGAATGCCTCACCTCTCCCCTGATGGGCTATGAGCTGGGGGGTTTGTCTGTCTCCTCCAGCTTGTCCTGAATACTGAGCAGGGCACACAGTAGGCATACAGTACGTGATGGTACCCTCAGGGGTGGCCAAGGGAGTGGATACCTGGGGCCTGGTCATCACAGAGGGTCCAGGGCACGGCGGCTGAGCACAGACATCCCGCCCTGCAGGTACAGCCTGTACACCCGCACCTGGCTTGGGTACCTCTTCTACCGCCAGCAGCTGCGCAGGGCTCGGAATCGCTACCCCAAAGGCCACTCCAGAACCCAGCCCCGCCTCTTCAACGGTGAGCTCTGGCTCCCCTGGCCAGCATCAGCCCCAGCTGTGCGCACCCACCCTCCCTGCCTGCTCCCTGTCACATGCCCCCTACTGCTGGGCTCCCTGTCTGTCAGCCCGCCCACAGCCCATCTCTGTCCCCCAGGAGTGAAGGTGCTCCCCATCCCCGTTCTCTCGGACAACTACAGCTACCTCATCATCGACACCCAGGCCCGGCTGGCTGTGGCTGTGGACCCTTCCGACCCTCAGGCCGTGCAGGTGAGGGGAGGGGTACCTGGGGTCAACATGGGGACTGGCAGCTTCCCCTCGCTAGAGAGGGGCTGGCCCTGGTCCCTCTGCCAATGGGGTGTGCCCCCTCCACATGCACTCACGCAGACCCCGACAAGCACACAGAGAGCCCCGCAGCCACAGCCTTGGGGAGGGTCGGTGTCCAGGGCATGGCTGGAGGAAGGGGGTGGGCAGCAGTGGGGGCACCAGAGCCAGAGAGAGAATGATGCTGACCTGAGACCACGGGTCTAGTGGGTTTCCTGTCTCTCACTCTCTGTGGCCCCCTTTTGACCCTCTTCTGTCCTCACCTCTGTCTGTCAGCATCTGGGACTCTCCATCTTTTCCTCCCATTTTTTATTTCTGTGTGTGCATATGTCTGTGTGTCTGTCCCCTCCACAAGTCTCCCTCTCCCCCTCCTGCACCTTCCTGCCTCTCCCATGAGCCCATGCTGGGTCTCGGCTCTCCCCGCTCTTTCCCCAGCCATCTACGCCCACCCCCTTCTCCTTCTCCGGCTGCATCCCCTCCCTGGCTCTCTCCCTCCCACTTTTCCTTTCCTCTCCTCTCCACACCCGCGTGTCTGTCTCCTGCATCCTGTTCCTGTCTCAGACCTCCTCTCTCCCCCAGGCTTCTATTGAAAAGGAGGGCGTTACCTTGGTTGCCATTCTCTGCACCCACAAGCACTGGTAAGGGGCTGGGGTGGGAGGTCTGGATGCAGACGATTTTCCCTGGCTGACCCTTGCCCCTGCTGGGCTTGCCAGGACAGGCTGGGCTGGGGGTCAAGAAGTTAGGATGTGGGACAGCACCTTCATGGAATATGGGGCACCGCAGAGAGGGAAGGGAAGGGGCGAGTCTGCCACTGTGCCACTTACCAGGCCCCTGAAGCCCCAGAAGAGGGCAGGGCAGGGCAGGTATTTATCTTTTATGTCATGAGCATTTATTAGATGCCTACTGTGTACTGAACATGGACAAACCTTATGCTCTCTTCCCTTAAGGAGATTTTAGTCTAACAGGGGAGACAGCTCTGCATGAAAGTATCCAATGACTAACGATGACAACTATGGCAGTTGGCATAGGGTATAGGGGGTGGGGGGGGCACCAGGTGGGGCATAATCAGATCCACGTGGAGGATTAGAGGCTGATGACCCTTGGGCTGAGAAAGTCCATAAAGATCAGCTGGCATTGGCCAGGTGATGGGGGGCGGGGTGGCAAGTTGTGGGGACAACGTTCTGGGCAGAGGCACAGTGTGAGCAAAGGCCTAGAGGTGTGGACAGCTTGGCTCAGCCTAGAAGCCGGGGGCCCCAGGGCTCAAAGGCCTGGAGGTGCCATAGGGAAGAGGGAGGCGAGGAAGCCCGGTGCAGTTGTGCCTCAAAGCCCCTGCCCGTCTCTGCCATCCTACAGGGACCACAGTGGAGGGAACCGTGACCTCAGCCGGCGACACCAGGACTGCCGGGTGTACGGGAGCCCTCAGGACGGCATCCCCCACCTTACCCAGTAAGTCCCTGACCCAGGAGGTGGGGTGGCCCTGCCATGGGCCCTTTCCCTCACCCTCTGTCCTTCAGTTGAGTATTTCAGGGGTATCGGCAGTTGAATCTTGGCCGATGCCCTTCGTGACCCTTAGAGAGCAGATTGCAGCCTATTTGAAAACTGTCACTGCTCACCCCCCACTGATCCAGCCGTGGCCCCCAAAACATGAAGAGGGGAGATGTGAAGCCCTGGGCAGTGGCGCTTTCTGTCTGGTGTGGAAGCCCTGACTCCTGTGACTCCCCCGGCGCCTGGGGCCGAGGGTTGGGTGGCAGCAGCATGGCATAAGCTCTAATACCTTCTCTCCCCGATTGCCCTGCTCCTCAGTCCCCTGTGTCATCAAGAAGTGGTTAGCGTGGGACGGCTTCAGATCCGGGCTCTGGCCACCCCTGGCCACACGCAAGGCCATCTGGTCTACCTGCTGGACGGGGAGCCCTACAAGGGTCCCTCCTGCCTCTTCTCAGGGGACCTGCTCTTCCTCTCCGGCTGTGGTGAGTTTCCCCACAGAGCAGAGGGGGAGGGGGGACAGAAGGGAGGAAGAGAGGCCGGGGCAGGGGCCCAAGGACAGCCACCGTGCCATGCAGTGCAGTAAAGTACTGATTTCAGCCCAAATGTTGTCTCGGCAGCTACTCCAATTTAGGGTAACAGTTACTATGTTACCCCATTTTTTTAAAATATCCCCTCACAACTTCCCACAGGGGATGGACAGGATGAGGCGATGCCTGTAACTGAGTACAGACCTTGCAGGGCATTTGTTTCCACTGGGTGGAGCCTGGTTCTCTGGGGGACTAGGTTACAACAACTGGAGAGCCCTGAGTGAGAGGAAGACGCTATGGTTGTGGGATCACAAATCCCAGGCTGGAGCGAGTCCCAAAGGGCAGCACAGGCCATGAAGGAAGAGCTCTGTGGGAAAGAGCAACCCGACATGCCTGCGCTTGGGGTCGTGAGGACGCAGCTTGAAGGCTTGGCAGCCCCTTTCCATCCGCGTGTCAGTACGTGCGAAGGAGGCCTTAGGCGGGCTTGCTTGGGGGTGAATATTGGCCCAGCTCCCAGTGGGAAGGAAGGAGTATGCCCAGGAGGCGGGCGTGTCAGGGGCATGGTTGAGGGCGGGTAGCCAGCCCAAGCTGGTCCCCACCCTGCTTCGGTACCTTATACCAGGCTGTGTTTTCCTTGTACCCCTGACTCCACTAGGACGGACCTTTGAGGGCACCGCAGAGACCATGCTGAGCTCGCTGGACACTGTGCTGGGGCTGGGGGACGACACTCTGCTGTGGCCAGGTGAGGGTCCCCACTTCTCCTCCAGGCCCCTCACCCCCATAGGGTCCCCAAAGTCCCAGTTCCTGGCCCAGAGGTGACACAGCTCCACCTCTGGTGGTTTCAGGAGCCCACTCTAACAGTGAGGGCAGAGCTCTCTTCTCTTTGGGGCACTGATTCTGTGAAGCCTCTGTTTACCAGAGCCTAGAACGGAAGAGAGTGTTTGCTTCTCAGGGAGAAGTCAGTAAATCCGGTCTGCGTGTATCCATTGCATGCATCCACGTCCATACGGACACGCACTGCATGTCTCTAGTTTCTAAAACAGTCACTAGTATCTCAGTTAAGCCTCGGAGCAGAAATTCATCCATTCGTACTTTCTGGAGCCCCTAACATGTACCAGACTCTGTTCCAGGGACACGTCCTTGTTCTAGTGGCATTATTGTTTTCTCCGCTTGCTAACAAAAACTGTGGCTCAGAGAGGTGCCCTGACTTGACCGAGGTCACACCCTGGGCAAAGGCACAGTCGGGCTAGAACGCAGGGCTCCCAGCTCCAGGTCTGGTGGTTTCCCCTTGAACTGCTTCTGCCTCTTCGCTCGTGGCTGACTTGTGCCCACCTTTGGAGAAGCAGCTCCGTGAGACTGGGGTGTTCCTGGAAGTGCCACCCGTCCTCCCTGATTGTCAGTCCCCACAGGCCTGGGGGCAGGGAGGACGTTTTCTGACCACACACCAATCTCTGTCTGCCCGCGTGGCCGTCCCTAGGTCATGAGTACGCCGAAGAGAACCTGGGCTTTGCAGGCGTGGTGGAGCCGGAAAATCTGGCCCGGGAGAGGAAGATGCAGTGGGTGCAGAGGCAGCGGATGGAGCGCAGGAGCACGGTGCGGGGCTGGGGTCCAGAGCGGCCGGGCAGGCACCCCACCCAGGGGTGAAGTCAGTAAATCCGGTCTGCGTGTATCCATTGCATGCATCCACGTGCTCAGACATGTTTGTTTCATGGGCCTTCAAGTGAGAACTCCTGGACCATGGGACAGGGCGGGGGGCAGGGAGGCTTCCCTTGTTGGGCCCATTTTCCAGATTCTCCCCACCAAACCCAGGTACCTTTCGTCCCCCAGTGCCCATCCACCCTGGGAGAGGAACGCTCCTACAACCCGTTCCTGAGGACCCACTGCTTGGTGCTGCAGGAGGCTCTGGGGCCAGGCATAGGCCCCACGGAGGACGATGACTACTCCCGGGCTCAGCTCCTGGAGAAGCTCCGCCGGCTGAAGGACCTGCACAAGAGCAAGTGACGCCCACGCCGGCCCACCTCAGCCCACCCCTGTGGTGGGGAGGCCACCCATCGCCTGCATACACCATCCCTCCCTTTGCTACCACCATCACTTCCATCAGTGCTCATGGTGGGCGTCGTTCCCGACACGGTTCAGGAGGAGAGGAGGGACAAGGCAAGGAGACCTGGAGGCCACGAGGAACGGGGCTGCTCCAGGCTGGGAGACTCCCGGGGGTGAGGCGGAGCTATCCAGGGTAACAGCAAAGGAGGGTTCCCTCCTCCCTCCCCTGTTCCTGTGATGGCAGTGAGGACATGGCAGCTGCTATTCGCCTCTCTCCCTCCGGAGGCCTCGCTCTCAGTGTGGCCCCTGAACCCAGGGCAGCAAGAGCCGTGAGCAGACTGAATCCATCTTTCCCCTGCTCCCATTCAGGGTTGGGAAAGAAAATCAGTCCCCCAAAGTGGTCTGAAGGGAGGTGCCTTGAGAAAGTGGTCACTGAAAGGGGCACCTGGTTTACTGAGACCCTGCCCCTCCTCCTCCAGTCTCCCCGCCCTGCCCCTCCCCCACAACAGAGCCATTTCTGAGAAACATGAAAGGGCTGGAAGTCTGACTGTCTAGCCAGTCTCTGCCTCAGTGACTCCCCCACAACCTGGAAGAGGGAGGGTCCTGGTTGTCAAGGAAACCTTGACTTCAGACTGAGGAGACAGCTGAGACTTCTGGGACTGCAGCCCAACCGTCATGTATGTCATACAGGCTCCCTGCACAGCTGGCCTGGTCCTGCCTGCTGGCCTCTGCCCCTGCCCTGGGCCAACAGGGCCGCACACTCCCAGGGGAGAGAGAGCCATTGTCTGCCAGGCCACTGTGGTTTTCTCATTATGGCCCATATTCTTAGGAACTTCTGCCCTTCTCTGACTCTTGCTTTAGCCTCAACCCCTTTCGTCATTAACGACATTCATCTGGCCCCTTGCAGTTTGCCAAGAGCATTCCGTGTCATTTCTCATTTGATCCTTGGCCCCATCCTGGCTGTGGGAAGGGGGTCTGTGCAGCAGAGTTCAGAAATCAGAAGCCTGAGAGCAGAGAGCCCTCAAGTGGGTGGCAGTTTCCAGGACCCCAGGCCTGGGCCCTTCCCCTCCGCTCAGCTTCTCCTCTGGTCTTGGGTCCAGGTCCCTTTGGGGCCAAAGCAAGGAACCCTAGGTCCTCGAGCAGGCATACCTCGGGTCAGCCAGGAGCCTTCTCTTCCTTCAAAGAGAAGCTTTCCTTCAGGCTCTGCTCACCTCTGTGAACCTCCGAGATGCTCCCTGCCCTCTGTTTCCCCTCATCATCAGCCTCTGCCCCCCTCTCCAGCCACGGCCTCTGGTACCAACTCTAGCAATACTTCCAGAATAGTTAGAGTTCCCCGCCCCTAAGACATGCAGTTTCTTGCCTCTGTGCCTTCGCTCATGCTGTTTCTTTGGACTGGAATGCCTTTCCCTGCTCCTCTTGCCTTGTCTGCCTGGCAAACACCTGTTCATCACAGTCCCCCTCAAAAGCCCCCTCCTCCAGGAAGACTTCCCCCGAGGCTACCTCTGCTCTTTGTAAATGCTTCTCTTTGGCACTTGTCACACTGTATTTTACTTGTTTACATGTTTGTCTCCCCTTCCAGACTGTGAACCCTTCAGGGCATGGACTGTATCTTATGCATCTCTGTATTTCTGCGCCTAGCACGGTGCCTGGCACACAGTAGGCGCTCAATAAATGTTGAATGGAATGAATGATTTAACCAAGCCTTGATCACTCAGTGGGCTTGTCTTTATTGCTGGTTCCATTTTCTTGTCTGGGTTACAGGTCTGCCAGCTTGGAGTTACTGCACCCTAAGAGCTTTGGCCAGAAACAACTGTATAACTATAGCCTCCCATGGCTCGTGTGCATTTGTTCAGGGCTTACAATTTGCTTACCTCAGTGTTTTCCAAAGCTTGAGATGCACAGGTGTACCCTGGCCACAGGGGAGATGCTTGTACATGGTCACAGCACAGCAGTGAATGTGCTTCACGGGCAAGGCCGTGACGTCAGCCTCTCTAACAAACTAAGAGCCAGACTCCACTAGCTGGAGACTAACAACATCGCTTTGTTTTCATTGTATTTATCTTTGGGGTCAATATTTGTGACAAATGACAGCACTTTTCAATTCATGACTAATTAAAGATATTTATTGAAATAGGGAAATAAGAAATAAAGGTGGCTTTTTCCTTTTGCCTCATTGCACCTGAGAGAGCAAGATGGGTCACCAGCAGCTCTACTGGAACCATCCGAGAAAATTCAGCCAGGGTTCTTGTTCTTGCCATGTCTGCTGAAACTGGCACAGCCTGATCCCAATATGTGCCACCAGTGTTTCTGCGCAAAGGATACAGGCTTCATTAAGTTGGACTAAGTGAACTTCCTTGAATGGGTCATTTAAGATGTCTACCTTACTGCAGAAACAATGCTAGCTCTTTACACATAAAATTTTAATAAGACTTAAAAAACATAAAAAAGAAAGGCGACCCTCAGCTATGGCAGAAGTCTTGAAGTTGGCTCTGGTATGGCTGAAGGCTGAAGCACTGGCTCAGCTCCACATTTCCTTGGAGCCAGTCCAATACATGGTTTTCCGTCCCCTGGCCATACTTCTGCCTCCTTCTCAGGCACTCCTCACCTCAAGTCAGGGAACTTGACATTGGCCCTGGCTGTGTTGGATCAGGGCTGCACCTGGGGTGAGGGTGGGCGAGGGGGCCGTGGTCCTCACCTACCTGGAGACGGTGGCTAACTGTGCTCTGTGATTGTCTCTGGCTCGCTGCTGTCTTGAATGAGCAAGCCCCAGGGACAAGTCACTCTGGATATGCCCAGCTCTGAGGGGCATTTGGTGATGGTTCTCTAAAGCTGGTGACACATTTTCCAAGGGCGTTGGGTGACCCTCCCACTGGGGCGTCTGTCCTGAAAGAGGGCATATGCTTCTCCCAGAGCTGGCACTGACCAGCAACAACCAGGCCTCCTGTTCCTTGCTTGTAGGGCAGCAGATGTCACGAGCCTTAGAGACCTGGGTTCCAGTCCCCGTTCTATCACTCAAGCAAGTCACTTCCCTGACCTCAATTTGTTCATCTTCCAATGGAGAAGACCATCTTGAATAAGTCGGAACGCTTTCAGGTGCAAGTGACAAATAGAAGTTTAAACCAAAAGGGAAATTTATCAGCTCATGAAATGGAGAAGTTTGGAATTATGTCAGGGTGACTTCAGGCATGAAGATGAACAGGATGTTCGGCATTTAGCTCTGCTTTCTTCTAGATTGGTGTCAGGCTTTCTCCTCCAGTGGAAAGATCACTCCTAGAAGTTCCAAGCTACTAGTTCATCAAACCTAGCAGAACCTCCCATAATCCCAGAGAGTGAGTTTCACTGGCCCAGCTTGGGTCATGTGCCCAACTCCCAACCAATCATAGGGGTTCGGTAAATGGACCTCTCTGACTGGCCAGATTAGGTCACATGACCTCACCTGCAAGGGCAATGTCAGACACAACTGAAACACGGTGCACTAAGAGTGGGGAAAGGGTCCTCTAAAGGGATAGGGGGTCTGATACCAGAAATGATACAAGGCAGAAAAATCATACACCTGCACTAGCAATTCCACTTACTGGAGGCTATTAGAAGAGTCAGATGAAAAAAAGTATATGAAGGCACTTTGGAAAATGCTACATCAGATTTCTAGTGTTATAATTAATTATGCAGAAGAAATGTAGACAGACATATGGCCTCCAAGGTATAATTTTAATATGTAATTTAAAAAATAACCAGCAAGCAGTTCATTTTTTTCTATTGTTTTCCTGAATCACAGGCTGTCTCTCTGGAGGTACGAAAGGAGAAAGGGAGTGTGGGGCAGCCTTAGGCATTCCATGGAAGAACAGAGAATAAGGGAAGTTGTAGACGTGAACATGTAGACTCGAAGAGGCCTGTGTGTATATGTGTGTGTTGGGGAAGGCCTTGGCCACAAGTGGAGCCTTCGAAAACGGGTAGGAACCTGCTGGTCCTAACCCTGGTCAGTAAACCCTAGGCTCCAGCAAAGTCTGGACAGGGTGGTAGAAAGAAAAAGGAGTTGGAGTTGGTCTGGTCTGGGTACGAATATAGGTTCTGCCTCTGTCCATGGGTAACACCAGACAGGTGACTCGTATCCCAGGGCTCATTCTGGAGTGGCTGGGAGAACTGAAGAAGACGCACAGCGATATGCAGGGAATAGCAGCCTCTCCCTCCTCTTACTGTTGTTAATGACCATTTGGGCTAGTCTGTCAGAGACAATAGAACAAAGTGGTTAAATGAGTGACTACTTGCAGAGCTCGGCACATTGTGAGCCCCCTCTACGTTGGTGGTGGTTGTTCAGTAGATGCCCACCCCAGCAGCTGAACGGGTACAGGCTGTCCATGTCACAGGCTCAGAGAGGCCAACCTGCCCAACACAGCCACATAGCTAATATTTCAACCCACTCTAGACTGTCCTTCCACTGGCCCTAATGAGAGGACAATAACAAATGTCTTTGACAGGGCTGGCCGGTTGGCTCAATTGGTTAGAGCACCATGCTGTAACACCAGGGTTGCGAGTTCGATCCCCGCATGGGCCAGTGTGATATGCGCCCTCTACAACAAGATTGAAACAACTACTTGAGTCGGAGCTGACGGGTCCTGGAAAAAGTCACTTAAAATAAATAAAAGTTTAAAAAACAAAAACAAATGACCTTGATAGATCTCTTCCAGAGGATTAAAAAACTGACAAACTGATGTTGATCCTGCTGTGAGCTACTTTGCCAAATTGCTTTCTTCCCCAGCAGCTGGCAGGAAATAGCCAGCACCAAGGGGGAGGAAATGGGGGAGGGCTGTGTATGTGAGAGAGCTGAGAACACCAGCTAATGAGGATGGGCTGGTGGGAGTCCCAGGCAGCTCGAGGGGCCTGACCAAGGGGAGGGAAGGGAGAGCTCCGAAGGGAGACGGGCAGGGGACAACAGGTAGGCGAACTACAAGGGCACCCCTTCAAGTGCATTTAGACCACAATTTGCTGATTTTTATTTTGAACGTTGTCCTAATAATCAAAAAGATGTTGTCAAACTTGATGTACTTTACATATGAAAGCAATAGGGTTTGCTTTTTTTAGATTTTATTTAAATGCTTTATTTTTTTATTAACAACTTTATTGAGATAATTTGCATAACACAAAATTCACCCTTTTAAAGTGTCTAATTCAAGGGGTTTTAGTATATGCACAGTTTTGCGACCATCACTGCCGTCTAATTTTAGGACATTTTCATCATCCAGGAAAGAAACCTTGTGCCCATTTGATGTCACTCGCTGTCTCCATGCCCCTACTGCACCCCCACACTAAGCAACCACTGATCTACTTTCTGTCTCTAGATTTGCCTATTCTGAACGTGTCGTATAAATAGAATCATGCAATATGTGGTCTTTTGTTACTGGACATGTCATATAAATAGAAGCATGCAATACGTGGTCGTGACTGGCTTCTTTCACTCAACGTGTTTTCAAGGTTCATTCACACTGTAGCATGTGTCAGTACTTTATTCCTTTATTCCTTCTGATAATATTCCATTGTATTTGTATACCACATTTTGCTTATCCATTCGTCAGCTGATGGATAGTTGGGTTGTTTTCACTTTTCGGCTATTATAAATAATGGTGCTGTGAATATCTATGTACGAGTTTTTGTGTACTTAGATGTTTTCAGTTCTCTTGGGTATGTACCTAGGAGTCATACAGTAACTCCACGTTTAACTTTTTGAGGAACTAACAAACTGCTTTCCAAAGCAGTGGTGAAGTTTCCTAATGTCACTGGTGGCTCACATGCGGAGGAAGGCTTGTTCCTCAGAATTCACTTTGGCTTTTAAAAATTAATGCTCAATTTCTTAAAATGTTTTAATTTTTAAAACATTTCAAAAACTTTTAAATTCAACTTATAGTCATGTCATTCTTCTTGTTTTAGTCATATCATTCTAATCATAAATCTACTGAATATTAATAACTTCTAAGGGGGCTTTGATTACTAACTGGTCCTTTTTTTAAAGTTAAAACCGCTTTAGGCAGCTTATATTGCCCTTATTCCTTCTATACACTGGGGGTGCCAAAAAATGTGTACCCATGACATGTGTTCATCTTTTGTTATTGGTATATATTGAGTATTATAATTTTAATACAGTGTTTTCCTTTCTTAAAATGTGTGTACATTTTTTTGGCAGCCTCTGTAGATATAGATTACTATATTTCCTTTTTTAAAGCAATTGATTGTTGTATGTTAATTATATCTCAGAAAAGCTGGAAAAAAATTAAGAAAGAAGAATTCAATTCTCTTAAAAAAATTTTTTTTAATTGGGGAATATTGGGGAACAGTGTGTTTCTCCAGGGCCCATCAGCTCCAAGTCATTGTCCTTCAATCTAATTGTGGAGGGTGCAGCTCAGCTCCAAGTCCAGTCACCATTTTGAGAGCTAGTGCTCTAACTGGCTGCTCTAACCCACTAAGCCATCTGGTGGCCCCTCTGGAAGCTCAGCTGCAGCTCGTTGTTGTGGAGGGTGAAGTTCTCTGGCCCATGTGGGAATCGAACCGGCAACCCTGTTGTTAAGAGCTGGCACTCTAACCAACTGAGCAATCTGGCTGCCCCCCAAAATTTTTTTAAATAAAACAATTGACTGACAAACCAGCCTCCCAAGTGCTTTTATTGCAATCTAATAAGTTAACATATAAATATAGTACATTGGAAGGGTTTTTAAAAATGTTTTTACAATCACAGTGATAATTTAACTTCAAAGAACAGTCTAAATCAACTATTCAACTGCCTCATTTAAATTAGAATCTCCAGGGTTATCTCTTAAGCACCCTACCATGCCAAATTATTTTAAACATTTCAAGAACTTGAAATACCAAATATGCACAATGTAACACAAAAAATATTAACACTGTTTGTTTCTCTTAAGCTATTCTACACATAGTTCTAAATCTTCCTGAAGTAGATAGATAATTGCCTAGTAGGAAGCTATTTGAAGATCACCTTCCCCAGTATATGGCAGTGGGGGGCGAGGCGGGGGCACAGAACTCCTTAGATGATAGACCAGGATTCATGTCAAGATTTGTCTTTTATTTATTTAATTTTAAACTACAGTTGACATACAATATTATATTCGTTTCAAGTGAAAACATAGTGATTAGATATTTACACACCTTACGAAGTGATCACCTCGATACATCAGTACCCATCTGTCACCGGACAGATAGTTATTACAATATTATTGACTCCATTCCTTATGCTGTACTTTATATTCCCGTGGCTTATTTTACAACTGGCAGTTTGTACTTCTTAATCCCCTTCACCTTTTTCACCCATCCCCTCACCTCCTGCTAATATTTTTCTTTCCTGGGACCCTAACTATCAGTCTGAGCCCCTTTTTATAGCCACTATGACACAGACTCTAACACTTACAAGGTGGGGATCAGATAGCCCACAACCTGGGGTTTGAGTACATCATAATTCAATTTTCAAGCTTTTGTCTCTAATTACTACCCATGTTATGGTACTACTTGTTTGGATTCAATGTATCATCTGTTTATTGCTTCATTTTTCTCTGAATTCTGTCTCACTCTGGAGCCAGACTTCCTTGGGTTGAGTCCTGGCTCTGCCGGTTACTCGCTGTGTGACCTTGGGGAGACATTTAACCTCTCGGTGCCTCAGTTTTCTTAGACATAAAATGGAGGGGACAAGTACCTGCTCACAGGGTTATTCTGAACACTGAGCTATGTGTGTGAGGCTCTATGGAACATTGCCTGGCCTGTGGTTGGCAGGGTTCATGAGTTTGTTGTGATAGTCGCTATGATCTCCATCACTGTTACATGTCAGGGCTCCAACGTGTGGTGCTGTTCACACAGCATCTAGTTGGGTTCTGTGCATGTGAGGCCGTGTCTGATTCAGAGCCACAACTTCTAAGGTAATTCTAACGACCCATGTCATCCCCCTGCCTTTTAAGAATGTCAAATGCTCCCTCTGCTGGACAATACCTCTGGCAAACACACAGTTCCTACCATTTCCTCTAAGGTCTGGGTGTTTAGTGAAATGGATTGATGGCCCTTTAAGAGTTGGTAGCTAGTGCCCCGTTACCATGGAGACAGCTGGATACAGACTCTGTAGCAGGCAGCAGGCAGCATGTCCTCTGAAGTTCAATCCACAGGTAGGAAGAGGGCTGCTGGGGCTGGAAAGGGGAGGGCCATCTTCTCCCTCACAATCCACCCTGGGGCTGCCTTGGAGGATTATGTTCTTAGAACCCCTGTCCTACCCGTTTCCTTCTCCCCAAGGTCTGCCATCTCGTCCTCTCCTCCCCATGTAGGCTCCAGAGCCAAGGACAACCAGGCCTCAGCCCCAGAGAGTCTGCCACCCCCAGAGGCCAATGCTGAAGCCATTCACTTCCTCAACTCCCTCAGTGAGCCTGGGCTATTGTGTGTGGTGGGGGCCAGGGCACAAGTCTGGAGAGGACCGAAGAGAGAAGGCCCAGACCTGGCCCTGTCTCTCTCAGCCTTGATTCTCCTGGGATTCAGAAAGGGTTGCTATTTGTTGATGTTTTTCAAAGGAAGACCACAGGGCCATGGGGTGGTGGGAGTGCATCTTCACCTGCTGGCTGCTGGAGAGGCCAGTGGAGGGGAGGCAGGGGCTGCCTGGGAGACGGGGATGGGGAGGGGGTGGGGCACTGGAGGCCAGGGGTCAGAGGCCCTAAGAGCTGGGCTTTCTCTGTCCCCACGGGACCCTCACCCCAGGGAAGGAGGAACTACAGATGCTATTTTTCTCCGAGACTCTGGCCATGGTCTCCAACACAGGGGAGCCTCAGGGAGAGCTGACCATTGACGTGCAGAGAGGTAGTCACAAAGATGTCTCGGGTAACATGTTGCATTGCCCCCTCGTGCATGCCTACAGCAAAGGCTTCATGGACAAGACGCTCTGTGGAAACTCTCTCCTGGGTAGAGTCCCTGCTGCCTGACGCCCTTCACCACATCCTTCCTCTACTGCCCCACCCCATCCCAGGACCTTTACTCAGGACCAACCCTTGGACTTCCTCTTGGGACCAGAATGAGGCACAGAGGGTGTGTGGGAGGTGGGGGTTACAGGGACGTTAATCACAGCCACAGACTCAAGACTAGAGCACCGCTTAGTTTTTCCTGTGGCCACACAATACCCCAATCCTCCAGCCTGAGCCACCACCCTCTTCTCCTGCAATCCCCAACCCTGTCTCCTGTGACCCACGGAACTCTTCCCCTCCCTCCACCTCAGGCTATCTCTCATGGAACTTGGAGATCAAGGAACAACAGAGTCAGGAGTTCCTCAAGGTACCTCCTGGGGCCTCCAACCTTGACCCTAATCAAGGCTGACAGAATAGAGACCCTGGAGGGAGGGCTGAGAGCAAAGGGGAACTCAGGGAAATGTCACCCTAACTTTTTCTCCAGTTACCCTGAAATTCTCCCACCACACACAACTTGGAAACCAGTCCAACCAGGGGACTGGAGATCAGCAGGTTGCTTCTGATGACCTTCTCCTAATCTACAAAGGCTCGGTCCTGCCCCCTGCCTCTGGACCCCTTCTAGGCTGAGAGCCTAGCAGCTTCCTGGTCAGCCCATGCGGGCTGACCTTTCCCAGAGCCTGGCCTTTGCCAAGGGCCTGTCACCACTTCACTTCCAAATTCTCCCGCTCTGTGCCCCTCACAACCAGCCCCAGCCACTTCATTAACTTCTGGAACGGGACCGGTTTACACATCAGAAGCTATACTTGCCTACGAACCCCACAGAAACCATAACCTGACTTCTATGCTTGGGCTTTATTACATGTGGAAAGTTTTCCACCCAAAACTCCTCTTGGTTTTCTCATTTATAAAGAAGAACGGACAAGGTGATCTCTGGGGAGTCCTGTTCTTGTACAATCTGCTGAGTCCCTGATTCTCCCCTCCATGCTCTGGTCCTTAGCTTCACATCCTCCCCATGGAACGGAAGATGAGTTTGCTGAAGCAGGAGGATCAGCTGGCCATGACCAGAAGTATCAAGGAGGGTGAGGTGAGTGGCAGCCGTACTCCACATCCTCTTGAAACCAGGAGCAGGGGCCAGATTATGTCAGGCTGGGGGCCTGGAGCGGGGGCTCAGCGAGGACCACACGCCCAACACCTGGCTTGTCTACCCTCTCGGTCCCTTCCCAGCTCAACATTCCTAACCCAGATGTGTCCTGAACAGGAAGTGAAGACCGAAGTGACGTTTTTCCCCTGGCACTCAGTTGCGGGCTTCATCTCCGAATCTGCCAACCTACTGTTGCTGAGGGTGATGGCCTGGCGGCGGATGGTGCCCAGTAATGCCCGCTTCCTGGCCTTGGACATGGAGGGCAAACTCTGCTATTCCACCTACGTGAGGGGTCTCCCCAGGCAGGGGACTTGACCTGGGGGCAAACTAGAAGGGGCATGGCGAACACTGAAGTGGGAGAAGAGACAGCTGTGGAGTGGAAGAGGGGGTGGGATGGGGATAAAACTGGGGCCAGGGGGTGGGACTTCCAAAGGCAGGAGGAAGCAAGACTGTATTTGTTCGAGAGAAGATCAAGTGTGGGGCAGGTGGAGTGAGTGAGAGGAACCAAAGGTGTGAACAGTTGAGGGAAGCAACAGTTTTTGCACAAAAGTCAGTCCAAGAAAAATAAACATGGTGGAGGGCTGCTTTTAAAGACCTATGTTTAACATCAGGTAATGCAATATCTCCAAGTGCGCTTAAATATTCTTTTACTATGGCTAAACCCTGATAAGGGTGTTTCTTCTTTATAAATTTTATTTTGCCTAATATTTTATAATCAACATACGTAGGACTTCCTGCAATATGTGATTTTAAAGCTGCTCCTCTGAACACACACTTTGCGGGCAGATTTGACTAACTTTGTAAATGACCTTCTAGTCTTCTCTATCACAAACCTGACAAACAGCAAGTGTTTGACACAAACAGGCACATGCTATCCCCCCCCATTTTCTTTGAAACATGTGTCTTATGTTAGCATTCCCCCCACGCTGCCCCCACAGCTGCAGCACGGGCCTGAGGTGACCACAAATCCCAGTCTAGTCCCACTCCCCAGCGCCTCCCTGCCCCCCACCACTCACATAGCCCATGCCCCTCCCTACTCACACCTGATTGGTTAATCCTCATCCTTGTAACAGAATCTGCCATCTAGAAGCACTTGGTGATGGAGAGGGGATCGGGAGGGGTTGGGATAGGATCTGGCTGTTTGTGAAAGGACCCCTAACTCAAATCTTGCATAGTGACTGAGGGTCTGGAGAGCCAAGGGCTGCTTCTCACTGGTGAACACGGAATGAAGCTGCAAGATGGAGAAAAGGGCCAGGGTGAGATTTGGGGGGAGACCCCGGTTGGCATCCATCTCACCTCCTTCCCTCCATTTCGGCTGCTGCCAGCAAGCCCTGGGCTCCCAGACCATCCAGATGGACCATCAGCAGGTGGAAGTGTTCATCGTGGAACAGACTGTACACTCTGAGGAGGGCATCCCCATGTCCTGCCAGTTCTACCTGCTGCCCGATGGGTGAGCTACTGACCCGGGGCCAAGGGGGGCAGCGTTGAGCACAAACCTGGGTGCTCGGCCATGGAGGCTGACGGGGCCAAGGCTGAGAACCGCTTCTGGGGACACCACCAACAGGGTTGCTGTTGAGATCTGAGCGCCCCTGCTTTACCCACCTCATTCATCCTTTCTTCATTTATTCATTCTCCTGATTCTCACCGTGCCTCCCAAACCTCACCAAAGAGCCCTAAATGGCTGAGGACTTTCACTCCAACTCCACGGGGCCTAAAGCAGCTGCTGTAGGTGTTGGGTGTCACTTTGAAAAACGCCAAGGTGTGAACAACTCAACATACAATGAAAATCAATGAGCTGGGTGGGAGAAGCATTCTGGCACACTGCCCAGCTGTCACCAGCAAAGCACAGGCACCAAACCATGAGAAAATTCAGGAGTGGGGGAAGAATTTGCCTTTTGACACTTCCAAAGAAGTATTGACATAGTCACTACACCAGAAAAAAGTAATCAGAATGTCCTTGGCCTTCCTTATTTCGTAACTTAGCTGTTTCCATTTTGTGTGTCACATATAGCAGGAGGGTCATGAATTTTTTAGTGCTTGTATCTCTAAAGGTCCCAGTCCAGCCCTGGCACACTGCATGCATCTCTAGGGGTGGGACCAGTACCCACATTGAAAAGCAGGTGCTGTTATCTGGGGATCTAGAAATGAGCTTGACCTGGAAACTCAAAGACAAGTGGGGGATTGGCAGGGATACAGACGTAAAGCGAAGCCCCCAGGACAGCTCTCAAGGGAGTGGGTATAGAGAGACACACCTTCTCCTGTGTTGCTCTCCAGGCACCTGGCCAAGAGAGTCCAGGTGGGCTCCCCTGGCTGCTGCATGATCACCAAGATGCCCATCATTAGGGAGGAGGGTGAGTGAAGCCTCTGGCTGGTGGGAGAGTGAAGGGGAAACCTGGGCGCAGGGGCTGGATTGAGTGTGTCATGGTTGGGATCCCGCCAGACATCATCAGATGGAGAAGCTTTGCCTTCCAGCCCGACTTCATGACAATTAGGAGAGGATCATTTGGCTGGAACCCCCTTCCAGCAACTCTACCCATATGGGCAGAACCCTGGGGTTTTACCTGAGCGTGCAGTTTGGCTGTTCTTGGGCACTCTGTATCCAAGAAAGGTTCTGGGGTGGGGGTACGCATCCTTCCTCCCTCCCACCCAGATGAGATTGAGCCTCGCCCGGTATTTGAGAAGAAGCCCCTGATGTGGGAGGAGGACATGGAGCTATACTCGAGGTTCCTGGATCGGAAGGTGAAGAGAGGCTGCATCCCGGGGTCCCATTCTCCCTCCCCTTCCCCGCCCCCCAACATAAATTCCACCAATACTGATCACTCTTCGTGCCTGGTTGCAATGCACACGCCAGGAGGCTGAGAGGTCTCAATGTCCCTAATCCCTCCTTGGAGGAAGTCCCTCCTAGGGGGCTTCCCGGGGCGCGGGGGTCGTGGGTCTGGCTCAGGCTCTGTCCTCGCCAGGAGGAGCTGCGCCTCAGCCACACTAGGTACCTGCAGCAGCACCCGGAGGCCAAAGCGCTCATCTCAGACTTCCTGCTCTTCCTGCTGCTGCGCCAGCCGGCCGACGTGGTCACCTTCGCCGCGGAGCACTTCGGCCCCTTCGCGTTGAGCTGGCCGCCCACCCCTGGCTTGCGCTCCTCCAACCGGCCCAGCCCCTTCGGCTTGCTGGACCCGGAGTTCGTCTAGGCCCGGAGCGCGGCTGGACTGGGGCCCCGCGGGCGGGTACTGGGCAGGAAGCCGCCGCAGCCCGGCTGGGACGCGGGCGGGACGCACCCGGGAGGCGCAGCTTCCCAGCTGCGGTTTTGAGGGGAATAAACGGGGCCCTTCCGAGAGTGCGAGCCAGAGCCTTCCCTCGCCAGAGCCTTGTGTCTTGGCTTAGAAACCATGAACAGCGTTAAACGAGCGATTTTCAGCCTTTCTTCCTAAATGCTATTATCATCATTATCCCCGTTTTACAGATAAGAAAATAGAGACACACGAAGATTAAGTAACTCGCAGAGTTAGCACGTGCGAAGCAGGATTCAAACCTGGAGGTTGGATTCCAAAATCCACACTCTTGGTCACTAGGTTAGCCCGGGTGGAGCGGTGGGGCTTCTTGGCACCCAGAATCTTTCTGGGTACCACTTACCATAACTGCTCAACCCCCCCTACCCTAAAGAAAAAGAGCAGATGACGTGCGGGAGGGGGTGATGGGAAAGGGATTTGGACCACCACTGGCCTTGCTCATCTCCTCCCAAGTCTCCCAAACTCTCCCTCCCTCCATCCCTCCATTCCCACTGACACGCAGGAACCGCCAAACTGCGGGCAGAATCCCCATTTGCCGGCTCCGGGAGAAAAAAGGACGGACAGGTGACCATCACCTCCTTTAAGCTCCTTGCCTAATGTCAGCCTGTGCAGGGGCTTGTTTCTGCCCAGTGCTGGCTGCTGCTCTGTAGCAAATATCAGGCAAACTGCCCCAAGGCAGCTGGCAATGAGGATGCAGGATCCACCATCTGTCGTCATTTATGGGACCTGCTATTTCGAGAGGAGGGACTCAGAGAAGCTTTGCACTCTAGGGACTAATATGAGCCAATATCAACAAGGCTGGGGTGAGGGGTGGTCCATGACCCAGGAATCAGGGACGGCAGTCTTCATGGAGAGCTGTAACTTGAGTTGAGCCTTAAAGAATTTTTAATAATATATTTTATTGTCCCCTATCCTTATTTTAAAAGAAATATTAATACATGTTCATCAGAGAAAAATTAAAAAGGGGTGATAAACCAAAGGAAGAAAGTGAATTCACCTCAACTCCTCTGCCTAGAGGCAGCTATTCTTAACATATTGGCAAATAGTCTATCTCTCTACTCTTTTTTCTAAGCATAAAGGGGGCTGGTGTTCCTTCACCACTTACTCTGTCAAGCACTTTTTTTTTTTTTTAAGATTTTATTGGGGAAGGTGAATAGGACTTTATTGGGGAACAGTGTGTACTTCCAGGACTTTTTCCAAGTCAAGTTGCTGTCCTTTCAATCTTAGTTGTGGAGGGCGCAGTTCAGCTCCAGGTCCAGTTGCCATTTGTTAGTTGCAAGGGGCTTAGCCCACCGTTCCTTGCGGGAGTGAACCAGCAACCTTGTAGTTGAGAGCCTGCGCTCCAACCAACCGAGCCATCTGGCACTGACCCAGGTGGAGATCCAACCAGCAGCCTTCAATGTTAGGAGCACAGAGCTCCAACTGCCTGAGCCTCTGGGCAGGCCCAAGCACTTTTATATAGAATATTTGATCTGGTCTATAGCTCCAAGGGATGTTATTTATTTTAACAAAAGTAAAATCATATAGTAATAGATGCTCATTAACCAGTAATTGCATACTTAGTTACACTCTTGAAAAGTTTCAAACGTTAGATAACATACAGATAAAGCTGGAATCTCCCTAGCTTCCCACCCACTCTCCTCGTGTTTTGTAACTTTTTTTTTTTAAGGTATAACTAACTGGCTCTGTTTCATTTAACAATATATTTTGAAAATATTTCCCTATCATTACACAGTCTTCTATTTTGGATGGCTCTGCCATAACGTAACCAATCTCTACCCCTTCCTCCCTTTTTATTTATTTATTTAGTTTTCTATCATAAACAATGTTACATTGAACTTCCTTGTAGCTAAATCGTTGCATACATCAACATTTATTTCCTTAAGGATATATTCTGAGAAGTGTAGTCATCGAATCGGTATTTAGGCTTTTGTTTGTTTTAACATGTTACCAAATTCTACGTGCGTGACATTGTTATGAAGGGTCAGATACAGCGTTCCAGATAGAGAACTATGACAACAGTAGAAGGAAGAAAGCATATTGTATGTGCACGGTCTAGAGAAGCACCATCCAACAAAACTTACCATAATGTTGGAAATGTCCTATACTTGCAATGTCCAATATGGTGCCACTCGTCACACGGGGCCACTGAGAACTAGAAATGTGGTTAATGTGACTGAGGAACTGGAGTTTTCATTTTCATTCACTTCAATTTAAATAGTCACACGTGACTGGTGGCTGCCATGTTGGACCGCACTAGAGAGTCAGTTCTTTTCATTCAATCAGGCACACAGCTCAGCAAATATTGGGCCCCTTCCATGTGCCAGGATTGTTCTGGACACTGGGAGCTCAGCAGTGACAAGACAAAGTCCCTGTCCTCATGGAGCTTATAGGTAGTGTGGGGAGATGGATAATAAACACAGAAGTGAATTTTGTATGTGAAATTTCAGACATTAATGAAAACAAATAAAGCCAAATCATGGGTAGAAAGTGACTCAGGGTTTGAGGGCTGAGGGTGGAGACTTCAGGGAGGGTCTCTGTGGTGTCAGTGCACTGGGACCTGAATGACAAGGAGTCAGACCTGTGACTCCTTGGAAGAGCTGTGGGGAAAGCATTCTAGGCAAAGGGAACAGCAAGTGCAAAGGCTCTGAGTATGGGGACAGGAGGCCAACTAGGCCAGAGCACAAAAGGGCAAGAGAGGCTGGTGATGAGGACGCTCAGTCATTGTGAGGCAGGCAGGCTGGACCACAGAAGGCCTGGCTTGTTCTTTTACTCTGTGGAGAACTGAAACTGAGGCTGATCCAGCCCAGTGCACCCAGAATCTGCCTGCAGAGATCCCAAGGGCCCCCTCGAGTCCCCGATATTCTGCAGCAGTGGGAGAGAGGGGAGGGCCTTCCTCTGCTGAGCTGTCTTTCATCAAGTGACTTGGGAAGAAGTCCAGCCACTTCCCTGCCAGCTCTGTGACATTCGTGTCAAAACTGGTTTGTTTTTAGATCAGATCATTTGTCCCTGGAACTTCTATGACCCCCTCCTCTTGCTTCATAATACCGAGATATATATTTCTCTGAACAAAGAAAAAACAAATGTTGGGCACTTCTGAAGAGCCAGGGACTAGGCTAGGATGTGGGCGTGCTATGGGGGCATCAGGGTTGGGTTCTGCCTGCATGGCACACAGACTAGAAGAGACGAGACATCATTCAAGGATTCCATGGATAAATGTAGTCCATAGAAAGTGCTAACAAGGAAACGCATACATACAATTTAGAGTGTTTAATGCAGACTTGATCTAGTGTGGGAGCCCAGGGAGGCAGAGGGAAATGAATCATAATAAAAGAGCAAGCCCTATGTAGCACTTACTATTCTAATCCCTTGACACATGATAATTCATGTGATTCTCACAACACCCCTATCTGGCGGGTTCTATTATTATATCCATTTTACAGATGAGAGAAAGGTTAAGATCAAGGCGCACAACTGGTTAATGGTAGAGCCAGGATTTGGACCCAGGGAGTCTGGCTCAGGTCCATGTATGAATCCACTCTGACAAACAGATCAGATGCCAGAACAGAGAAGAGAGACCTTCCTGCTTTAGATACATCCAGAGTAGGCTTGACTGTTTACTGTCTTTTCCTTTCCCCAGGCTCCCACAAACTGTCCCACTCCCTGCTGCATTGTCATTGATAGCAGCTTCACTGCTGTGAGGTGCCTAAGTAGACAGGGAGGGCACTGTGCTGAGGGAGCACACAGCCTGGCCCTGGAGAGATCCAGGAAGGCTGCTTGGAGGAAGTCACACCAGACCTGAGTCCTGAAGGAAGGCAAAGTGTGTGGAGGATGTTTGAAGAGGAAGCAGCATATGCAAAGTCCTGGAGGTGAGAAGGAGGGAGCAGTGAATGTCTGCGCAAAGGCAAGCGGTTCAGAACGAGATGATGAAGGATCTGGGAACCCAAGTAAAGCATTGCCAGAATCTGGGACACTGAGAGACCCTGGAGGTGGGTTAGGCGAATGCCTGAATGCATTTTTTTCCCTCCCACAAGAAGCCAGAATGAGAACAGATAACCGAAGAACAGTGCCACAGATAGGTGAAGTCTTACAAGAAGAATCTCACATTTTGACATTTTATGACAAAATCGAAAACCAGGGCTGGGAAGGCCCTTGGAAGGTGCAGACATGGCTTTCTGAATCTCGGTCATGCTCCTCACTTTAATAATCCTTTGGTTAAATCTGCTGTTTCTCCAAAACCAGCATTTGTGACAAAACCCATTCTTGTTCATTGGGTGGTGTCCCTTTTTGTTTTATGATACACATAAATTGATACACATAAATTGATACACATAAATTGTCCTCTGCTATTTAATCATCACAAATGTCCCATATTTGAGCTATACTGAATCCAAAGTCTTTTGGGGCAAGTCTGAGAATGAAACCGTTGCGAGCATCAGGGTTTATAACAGAAAACGCATTTGGAGTTCTGAAGAACTGACAGTAACCAACGACACCCTAGATCCAATTTACAAAAGCAACTAACGGTACAGAGATAGACGCATACAAGTATATAGTGAGCCTCATACAAATTCTTTGAGGTAAGGGTTTTATTGTCCCACTTTACAGGCGAGGAAACTGAGGGCCTAAGAAACTTTCCTAAGTCATAGCACTGGTAAGTAAGATTCAGACTCAGGCCATTTGATTCCAGAGGCTCTCGTAGGGAATTTTTAAGTCAATTTTTATTGAGGTGTAATATCATTCAATAAGACACAGTCTTTCCCTCCATTTTTAAAATTCAGATAATTGCAGATTTGCACATAGTCGTAAGAAATAATTCACTTTCCTGCTCCCTTTCCTCCATTTCTTCATCTTGGGAAACTATACAATATTACCATTGTGATTTTTTTCCACTTTTTTGGGTGGTAAACTATACATAAAATTTACCCTTTTAACCATTTTTCATTGTATAATTTAGTGGCTTTAAGTATATTCACACTGGTGTGCAACCATCGCCACTATCCATTTCCAGAACATTTTCATCATCCTAGAGAAAAACTCTGTACCCGTTAAACAGTACCTCCCTTTCCCCGTTCCCCCAGCTCCTGGCATCTATCACTGTACTTTTCGTCTCTATATATTTGCCTATGCTACGTACCTTATACAAGTGGAATCATACATTTTTTGTCTTTTTATGTCTGGCTTATTTCACTTAGCATAATGTTTTCAAGGTTCATCCATATTGTTGTATGCATCAGATTTCATTCCTTTTTAAGGCTGAATAATATTCCATTGTTTGCATATACCACATTTTGTTTATTCATTTGTCAACGGACATTTGGGTTGTTTTCCGCCTTTCGGCTGTTGGGAAAAACGTGGCTATGAATGTGGGTATACACGTATCTGTTTGAATCCCTGTTTTCAATACACGCAAGATACAGACATTGAAACAATCCACTGATCTTTTTCAGATTTCCCCAGTTTTACTTGTTCTCGTGTGTGTGTGTGTGTGTGTGTGTGTGTATTAAGTTCTGTACAATTTTGTCAGATGGGTGGATTTGTGTATCTTCTACCACAGTCAAGACACTGAACAGTTTCAACATCACAAGAACCTTCAAGCTACACTTTCATAATCACACCCACCGCCTCTCTGCCCCCCTCACCTCCCCCATCTCTACCCACTGGCAACTACTGATTCGACCTTCATTTCCAAAACTTTGTCATTGCAAAATGTTATATAAATGGAACGTTTTGCGATTGACTCTTTTCACTCAGCATAATTTCCTGGAGATTCATTCAAGTTGATTCAAGTGGGTCAGTAGTTTGTTCCTTTTATTGCTGAGTAGTAATCTGTAGTTTGTACTGTAGTCAGTTTAACCATTCTCCTGTTGAAGGACAATCGGGGTTGTTTCCAGCGCTGGCTATTATGAATAAAGCTGCTATAAACATCCATATACAAGTTTTTGTGTGAACGTAAGTTTTAATTTCTCTGGGATAAAGGCCCAGGAGTATGTGTATGGTATGGATATCCCATGGTTTGGTTAATCAATCACCTATTGAAAGACAATCTGGATTGTTTCCAGTTTGAGCCATTATGAATAAAGCTGCTATAAAAATTCATGGACAGATTTTTGTGGGAACATAAATCATCATTTATCTGGGAAAGATGCCCAGGAAGGTAGTCGCTGGATCACATGGTAGTTGCATCTTTAGTTTTTTAGGAAATTCCCAAACTGTTTCCAGAGTAGCTGTACCATTTCACATTCGCATCAGCAACACATGAGTGATCTAGTTTCTCCACATCCTCTCCAACTTTGGGTGTTGTGACTATTTTTTTATTTTGCTTATTCTGATAGGGATGTCGCTGAATCTCATTATGATTCTAATTTGGCTCATGATGCTGAACATCTTTTCATGTATTTCTCTTCTATCTCTCCATCCTGTTTGGTGAAATGTTTGTTCATGGTTTTTGCCCATTTCTAATTGAATTGTTTGTTTTTTACTGTTGAGTTTTAAGAGATTTTTCTATTTCTACATAGTGGTCCTTTGTCAGATAAGTGGTTTGCAAATATTTTTTCTGAGTCTTTAGCTTGTCTTTTCATCCTCTTAACAGTGTCCTGCACAGAGCAAAAGTTTTTAATTTTGATGAGGTTCAATTTATCAATCTTCCCCTTTATGGATGCTTTTGGTGTCAACTCTAACAAATCTTTGTGTAGCGCTGATCCTTAGGATTTTCTCTGCTTTTTTCCTAAAAGTTTTATATTTACATTTAGGTCTATGATCCATTTTGAGTGAATTGGGCTTCATGAAATTTCACCCGATGCATGCAGGGTTCAGTACCAGCAACAGCTCCAGGTCCAAGGGGACGGCTGTGTAGCTTCATGCTGTCTGCTACTCTGCCCAGAACCCTTGCTCTTAGCCATTCCATTATATTACCTCTCCTATAAGTTAGAGGTTTTGCAGGGTAGAGATTAGTCATCAATCAAAGACACTGAGTTCCTAACTATAGGTAAGGCCCCCCCAAGAATGCAAAGAGGATAACATCTGTGTTAGGGATCTCCAGAGAAACAGAACCAACAGAAAATTAGATGGAAGATAGATGATAGACAGATAGATAGATGATAGATACATAGACACTCAGATAGATAGATAGATAGATAGATAGATAGATAGATAGATAGATAGATAGATAGATAGAAAAGGAACTGGCTTACATGAGTATAGAGGCTGAGAAGTTCAAACACCTGCAAGCTGGAGACTCAGGAGAGCTGATAGTATAAGCTCCAGTCAAAGCCAAGTCTGAAAGCAGGAGAAGACGAATATCCCAGTTCAAAGACAATCGGGCAGAGAGAGAGAGAGAGAGAGACAGACAGACAGACAGACAGACAGACAGACAGACAGAGAGACAGAGAGACAGACAGAGAGAGAGAGAGAGAGGGTGGGGAGAGAGAGAGAGAGAGAGAGAGAGAGAATTCTCCCTTACTCACCCTTTTGTTCTATTCAGGTCTCCATTTGGTTGACTAAGACTCACCCACCTGAGGAAGGGCAATCTGCTTTACTTGTCTGCCAATTCAAATGTTAATCTCCTCCAAAAACACCCTTACAGGCACATTCAGAAGGTTTGACCCAATATCCAGTCACCTGGTGGCCCAGGCAAGCTGACACATAAAATTAACTATCGCAACAACCTACCCCAGCCATCCCCACCTGAGCCCAAGGTAGTGATCGGGAAATGTGCGCGAACCCAGAGGGCAAGTTCGATGATGGGACCTTGAGCAACAGGATTGCACAGTGACAAACCATGATACTGCTCCCTGACCCATCACTCACCCCGTCCCTCCACCCGCTTTTCACTTCCTCCAGCCTCTCCCATCAACGAGGGGTCAGAGAATTGGCTGCCTCCCCCACCCTGGCTTTGGCTAAGAGTGTCCCTGGTTAGAGGGTGCCACCGATTTGGGGCTTAGCAGAAACTGCTGCCTCTGGCTGAAGGTCTCTCCCTTCACAACTGCTCTGGGAGAGGACATGGGGATGTGGGAAGGAGAAGACCCTGAGGAAGGGAAGTGGGGAAGAGTACAGGAGCTGGCAAGGAGGAGAAACTGGGAGCTGGAAGGGTCTTGCCCACCATTTTTCCACAGGTTATAGAATAATAACCTTCAAGTAGAATCCAGCCATAGGAATATTTTGTTTAGATTAAACATATTTGTTTTTGACCCTAGTGTTCAAAAACCATATGCTGCTTAAAATTCCAAAATTTCCAGCATCTTTGACAAATCAGAAAATATGGTGACAGTGGGCCCACATGACAATTAGCTGGAACTCTGTAGGCACTGCCCTCTTCAGACACAGTATATGACCTCTGTTTTTCTCCACTGGCCGCCACTCTCTACTGTCCCCCGACACTGAGATTCAGCATCATTTTTCATTTAACACTGAGCTGGCGCTGTTTTTCTTATTCCCAACCTGTCTCATAGTTTATCTTTCCTACCTGGACTCCTTGGGCGTCTAACATTTTAACCTCTTAGCTAGTCTGAACCCTTCATTTAACAGAAGAAACCAGCTCAGAGAGAGGACACAATCTGGTGACAATCTCAAGTGAATCAGTGGCAGAAGCTGGATCAGGATCCCAGTGCCCCTTCCTTCTGAGGATGTCCTCGGCCTGAATCTTGAATACATGTCCCCTTGATAGTATCCAGAAGGTCTTTTCCTCGGAGGCACTCAACGGGAATCTGAAGCCTAGGTAGCCACCTGGACTCCTTCCTCTCTTTAGCCCAACCAGTCGTCATGGGACTCCAGACTGAAGAAGTGAAGGGTCTAACTGCTTGTGTAAGGGGGCTGTCAAGTGATCCAGACGTGAACACCCAAATTAGCAGGAAGTATCTTGAAATCAGAGCTAAGTTGAGAGGCATAGAACATGGGGTTCCTGGAAGGGGGTCAGAGGTATTGTGGGGGTCAGGCCAGAAAAGGAACGAAAGTCCACACTCTGCCAACCAGACCTTTCCGCCAGAGCAGGCCACTTCTGCCTTTGGAAAGTGTTTCACAACGTCTCGTGTGTGTGAGGACAGCCGAGCTCAGCTGAAGCTGGGTAAGAGGGTGTGGGCTCACACTCTGACATCCAGAGAGGAAACGTGGTGTGAGAGGCTGCCCAGCACAGCGTTCACACACACGGAGGGCCTGACCTGCTGTGATCATGACAGGTGAGTAGCCACCTCCAGGGATGGGGAGGGGGGAGAGCCAGAGCGGCAAAGGAAGCCTTTGGTCTCCCCATGGGAGTCCTGGCCTAGACCACAATTCTGGACACGAGCCTGGGGTTGGGTCCTTTGCATCCCCAAGGACAGAGCGTCCCTTTGTCTGATCTCTGTGTACTTGAAGCCCTGGAGCTTCCTCAGCTGCTGGAGGCGGCAAGGGTGAGGCAAGGGGCATACATGTTGGTGCCAGTTAGCCCTCTTCAGAGCCCAGGGTCCCTCTCCATGTCCTCTGTGGCAAGAGAGATATGGATTTGGGGATTCTCTGCACACACATGGAAGGAGAGACATTCTGGAGGGTCCCCTTCCCACATATCTTCTGGGACATTTGGTCAAGGGGTGAAGGTGATGGACCCAAGATGGGAGTCAAGGGTCCCTATTCAGTTGGGCCTTGATTTCTCTACTTTCCCAGGAGGAAGTGGGGGGGGGGAACACAAATGGCTTTAGCCCTGGGCCACCGTAAAGAAGCAGGTCACTCACCATGCCTCATGGGACCTTTTGCAGGTGACAGTGGCCCCCAAAGTCCAAGCAGGCCCACGTATGGCTCCATCTCCAGCTCATCCAGTGCAGAGCCACAGCAAGCACCTCCTGGAGCGACCTACCTGAGTGAGAAGGTCCCCATCCCGGACACAGAACCGGTGGGCATGCTGGAAACTTCCTGGGCTCTTTCCGGATTGATAGGATCGTCTGGGCTCTCAGGGACTGGGGGAGGATGGTTTTCTGAAGACCATGGCAAGTCCCTTCCAGCTCTGACACAGTGCAACTGCCCTTTTCCTGCTTCTGTCCCCAGAGCTTATCATTTCTAAAAATTATCAAGTGGCTTTCTGGAGGAATGTTGGCCTTCTTATGCATGGAAAGGGACTTGGGGCGAATTCAGGTTGATGCCTCAAGGATTTGTTGTATCATAAAAGGAAAGAACCTGGACAAGGGCATCGGGAGAAGTGAAGAAGGCTGCAGGCTGGCTTCTAGGCTGCTTCTAGGGCTAGGCTATCACCCTGCATTTTCAGCATCTTTAGCAGATTCCAGGTTGCGATGCCTAGTCCTGGAATGGCTCACCTCAGTTCAGTGACCTCCAGAGGGGAAGGCCTGTGGTCTGACAAGGGGCTGGGGAGGGAGGAGCTGGACCAGCAAGGCTTGACCCCAGGAAAGCCTTCCTTGGGGCTCTGAGGATCTAGAGTCAGGGCCTGCACGGGGCAGGCTGGTCAGGTGCAGACAGGCTGCCGAACGAGATGGATCTATAGAGCTGATGGGCCTTCACTCAGTAAATCCTATTGGTTCCTCCCTCTCCATGCCTTCCACTAACCCAGCTCCAGAAACGGGGAATGGAGGGCAAGGCTGGCCAGCCTGGCTGGTGAGCCCCTTGGGCCAAAGCCAGCTGTTACAGCTCCTGTACTAAGGACCCCTATCCCCCACTCTCACCCGCAGGGCACGTTCAGCCTGCGGAAGCTGTGGGCCTTCACGGGGCCCGGTTTCCTCATGAGCATCGCTTTCCTGGACCCAGGAAACATCGAGTCGGATCTGCAGGCTGGCGCTGTGGCTGGATTCAAAGTGATTACGTCTGGACACCGTGGGGAGTGGGGTGACCAGGCTAAGTGGGTGGAGACCCCAGCTTGCCGCATTTCCCCAGAGTGGCCTGCATGGCTGCTGTTCCTGAGAGAAGATGTTAAGTTTAAATGGGCCAGAAAAGGACCCCCAGGGCAGCCCTGCCAGAGCGCAGGGTGTATGGGAGTATGGGGGAGCTTGGTCTTTTCGCTCCATCTCCCCTACTCTCTGTCCAAGGAGTGTCCTTGGCTAGAGGTGGCCACCAATTTGGGGCTCTGCCTCTGGCTGAAGCCGTTTCCCTTCACAGCTGCTCTGGGTGCTGCTGTGGGCCACGGTATTGGGCTTGCTCTGCCAGCGACTTGCTGCCCGGCTGGGCGTGGTGACAGGGAAGGACTTGAGCGAGGTCTGCCATCTCTATTATCCCAAGGTGAGCTTGGTGGGCCTGGACAGGAAACACCCACAGGCCCCAAACCCAAAACAGCAATTTACAGCTTCCATGATCAAATAAACACATCATCTCAAGTAGGGTGTCACAAGTCCATTTGATAAATGAGAAGACCGAGGCTCAAACTAATAGCACACAAACTAAGGCACACAAACTAATAGCATACAAACGTTAGACATGCCATGTTCATTTTATAGAAGGGGCAATTGAAACCTGGAGAAGGTTTGCCCTGGGAAAACCAAGGCAGAAAACAGGGAGGCGTCAGCTCAGGGGTGAGGGAGTGACACTGGGGGCTTGGCTGTTGTCAGTGTCCAAGCAGGAAAACCGAAATCCTGCCATTAGGTATTTCAAAGGTATTTAATAGAGGGATGTAGACGCAAAGGTGTTGGAAGGGCTGGAGGAGCAAGGGAAGGAGGTGTTACCAAGAGGTCACAAAGCTGCCGGGCAGGAGCCCAGGAGCCATCATTTTCTGTTGAGCTTCTGAGAGCACTGCCCACCTCTGCTGAAATGGCCACCGGCGCTGCTGGAGCCCGGCTGGCCTGGTGCTTTTGCTGATGCCACAGCCAGAAACGCCAGCAGAAGCAGGGGAAAAATCATTTCTCCCTGCCTTTTAATCGCCCATAAGTGTTTCGTGACAAACTTAATTGGAAACCAGCTGGCAAGGCTGTCTTGCAAGTGTAGTTTGCAGGCTTCCAGCCCAACAGTCCAGTGCTGAACACGGAAGGTAAGTGTAGGTTTGAGCCAAACAACTGGCCCAGCCTTGAGGAAGGTTGCCTCCTCCCCAGGTGCCCCGCACCCTCGTCTGGCTGACCATCGAGCTCGCCATCGTAGGCTCGGACATGCAAGAGGTCATCGGCACAGCCATAGCCTTCAGCCTGCTCTCGGCTGGACGGTACTGCCCCAGGGGCCCGGGACTTCAGTCCAGGGCTGGGAACCGACGCAACTTCTTCCCCAGGCCTTGTACTTCCCTGAGTCCATTTCTGACTCAGAGGGTCCCCTCTGACTCAGAGCTGTTGCCCAATTTGTCAGATGGGGAAACAGAGACCCAGACACATAACGTTGTTTGTCTAAAGTCACACAGATGTCAGTGACGATGCTTGCAGGGCTCTAGCCCCAAGCTGCCTACCACGCTGGTCCCCCACCCAACCTGCTCCTTCCTCTCATGTTCTGTGCCATTCTCCATCCCAGCACACTCCCACTGCCCTCTGGGGCCACTTGGGTCTCTGAGGTTCCCAGGACCCCCGATTCCACAGTCTTCAGGCCTGAGGGTGGGAATTTCAGACCCCTGGACCAGGCTGGGCTGACCCAGGTGACTCTGGTTTCAGAATCCCTCTCTGGGGTGGCGTCCTCATCACCATCGTGGACACTTTGTTCTTCCTCTTCCTCGATAACTACGGTGGGTGTGCCCCTCATCTCAGAGGGGACTGTCCTGTGGGGTGGGCAAGTGACTGCAGGAGCTGGCTGACCATCCGGGTTGTTCTGGGGAAGGGTTCTGGGCTGAGCTTCCTCACTCTGGCTATGTGGCCTTCAGCAAGTTACACAGACTTCTGTTTCTTCATCTAGAACATGGGGAAAAGTACAGCACAGATGTCATAGGGCTGTGGCGAGGATTCACTGAGTGCGGGGAACAAAGTGCTCAAGATTTCGCCATTAATAATTGCCGATGTTACAATTTTTTGTGGGTTTTTGTTGTTGTTCTGCCCCTTTGCTTTTTCCCTAGGGTTGCGGAAACTGGAAGCCTTTTTTGGATTCCTTATTACCATTATGGCCGTGACCTTCGGCTATGAGGTGGGAAGCCAGAGGTGCAACCCCCCCCCAAAGGCCACCCCTCTCTCTGCCCCCAGCAGAGTTTGAGGGGTCAGGGTCGAGGGTTGAGGGCCGTGGGGGTAAGAATAACTGCGCAGGGGTGGGGTTTGGGCTGACAAGTCTCCTTCCCCACAGTACGTAGTGGCACGTCCAGCTCAGGGAGCACTTCTTAGAGGTCTGTTCCTGCCCTCGTGCCCCGGCTGTGGCCAGCCAGAGCTGTTGCAGGCTGTGGGGATCGTTGGCGCCATCATCATGCCCCACAACATCTACCTGCATTCGGCCCTGGTCAAGGTGAGGGGGGCAGGGACGGAGAGATGTCTGCTCCTTTCTGAGTCACACTGGCCCTGCCTCCATGCCTGGAGCCCCGCCCCTTTGGCTCCTGCCCTCACGATTTTCAGCGGGAAGTGAATCATTCTCTATTTGTTCAATATTTTAATAATTGAGCATGTACTGTGTGCTGGGATCTGGGTGTCAATGATGAAAAGACAGACAAGTCCTCTACCTTCCTCGAGCTTGCATTTTAGCGAGGGAGACAAACCATGGTAACCACGGTAAACAAAGGAAAGAACTACGGATTGTGCAAGGCGCTCTGAAGGAAAAGAAACAGAGAAGCGTGGTAGAGAATGACTGAGGAGGGAGCTACTTGAGGAAAGGTAGCCAGGAGAGGTCTTTCTAAGGAGGTTACCTTTGAGACTTGAAGGATGGGAAGGAAGATCAGGGGAGAACACCGTCTAAGCAGAGGGAATGGCAAGTGCAAAGGCCCTGAGGAGAAACAGCTGGGCATGTAGGAAGGGAGTCAGCTGACCTGGGCCTGTCCCAGATGCCATAGGGGGCTTTAGAAAGAACTGACGTTTGGGGAGAACATAGGTAGAGAGGTATGAGGGTGGACAGTGCTGGGGTGGCTCTGAGAGACTTTGGTTCCTCCCCCTGCCTTTGACATTTATAGTCTCGAGAGATAGACCGGACCCGCCGGGCGGACATTCGAGAAGCCAACCTGTACTTCCTGGTTGAGGCCACCATTGCCCTGTCTGTCTCCTTCTTCATCAACCTCTTTGTCGTGGCTGTCTTTGGGCAAGCCTTCTACCAGCAAACCAACCAGGACGCGGTGAGACACACCTCCCCACTCCTTAGCACGCCCCATGCTCACGTGCCCTGCAGGCTTTGTGGGGGACTCCAGGCAATGCAGCTAAGCCCTTTGAGTCTATGCCCCACACTTTAGGCACTGGTTGGGGGGGACGGGTCTGTGACCCTGGCCTCTGGCTGGGATGCTCCTCCTCACCCCACTGGGGAGACATAGCTCCCCCCAGGCAGGATCTTAGAAGGTCAGGGACTGAAAGGCACACATGTCCAAAGGAGGTGCCTGGAAGGAAGGAGCCGAGTTGGAGGACTCAGCATTCCAGCTGCACCAGGACAGAGGGGCAGTATTTGCCCAGCAAACCGCAGGGAGGGAGTTCTGGGAGGAGTGGTACCTGAGCTTGAGTGTGGAGTGGAAACGTGCACACAGTCATTTTCTTCTCTGAGTCTTCTCTCCTCATAATCTTCCTTAGCAGATAAACCGTCTTTCCTACAGCAAGTATTTACTGAGCATTTCTTATGTATCAGGCAGTGTCCTAGACCCTGGGGATACACATGACTGCTCCATTGCAGCTTAAATTCAGAGGGCAGTGAGCAGACAGGAAACGAATCAACAAATCAGTACAAAAGGGAAGAATGTGGACAATGTTGTGAAGGAAATAAAGGGGGTGATGAAACATCATTGGGGGTGGGTGAGGGAGGGGCTACATTAGCCAGGGCAGTCAGAAGTGGCCTCCTCCTTGGAGGAGGCGACATTGGAGCTGACTCTGAAAGAGGAGCCAGCAAGCTCCTCCCTGGCACTCTGGGATTTGGGGACTGTGCCTGTCTCTCTTGCTGAGTGGGTCTGTCATGAGGCTCTAATAACGGCTAGCCAGTGTTGGGAGCTCACACTGGTCAGACTCGGCTGCTGCGCCAACAGTTTGCCCCTGCTGCCCACAGTTCAACGTCTGTGCCAACAGCAGCCTCCACAAGTACGCCAAGATCTTCCCCATGAACAACCAAACAGTGGATGTAGACATTTACCAAGGGGTAAGTGCGGAGCACCGGCTGGCTTGGAAGGGTTTGATCCAGCCAGGCTCCTCGCCAAGCTCACCTCAGGGGCGGAGCCTGCGCGAGGAGCGGGGCCACTGGTCAAACCAAGCTTCTCCCTCCAGGGCGTAATCCTGGGCTGCCTCTTCGGCCCTGCAGCCCTCTACATTTGGGCAGTGGGTCTCCTGGCAGCCGGGCAGAGCTCCACCATGACCGGCACCTACGCGGGACAGTTTGTGATGGAGGTGGGTGGGCCAGGGAGGGCCAGGGGGTCCGAGGTCAAGAGGTCATCAAGCACATTACTGGGGGCTCAGACGTGGGCCTCCTTGATCCTTAAACAGCCCAGATCCTAAAGCAGCCATTATAAGCCCCACTTTATAGATGAGAAAACGGAGATTCAGAGGTGAGGCGACTGGCCCGAGGTTGCAGACCCAGGACTAACAGGAGCCCTTTCCCTAAAACTCTTTAGTCTTCAGCAATCAGTTGTGGTAGGGGAACTCCCTAAACCATCCCCTCTTTACCAACTAGGGACAGAGCTAACCCCCATTTCAGAGATGGAAAAACAGAATTCCCCTAGGCATGAGATAGGCTGCGGGACGACAGACGTCCCTCCTCTGGAATCCCCAGTCCCGCACCCCGTCACTAAGGTGCCCACCCCCCACTCCAGGGCTTCCTGAAGCTGCGGTGGTCACGCTTCGCCCGAGTCCTCCTCACTCGCTCCTGCGCCATCCTGCCCACTGTGCTCGTGGCTGTCTTCAGGGACCTCAGGGACCTGTCAGGCCTCAATGACCTGCTCAACGTGCTGCAGAGCCTGCTGGTGAGGGCATCTCTGTCACCTGCCCCTGCGGAGTTCAACAGGAACCACAGCAATTCCCTAGATTGAGCCGACCCCCCTCCCAGGCACAACCTAAACACACCTTGCCAACGAGGCTCACAGAATCCTCACAGTCAGCCCCGGGGTAGGAACCACCATTATCACCATTTTGCAGGTTGGAAAACTGATGCACACAGTTAAGTGACCAGTGGCAGCTCTGGCATTCAAACTCAGGCAGCCTGGGACCATAGGCTCCAAACACTTTCTCCTGCTTTGGAGCCCCACAAGCTTGGAAGGCGCAGAGGTGGAGAACTGAAGCTGGGAGTGGTTAGAAGACTTGCCCATGGGCACACAGCCTGGCGGAGGATGATGCGAGCTCAGGTCCCCTCCTCGTTGTACTCTGAGTTAGGGATCCTCAGCCCCATCCTCTCACTTCTCCCTAGCTTCCCTTCGCTGTGCTGCCCATACTCACCTTCACCAGCATGCCCGCCCTCATGCAGGAGTTTGCCAATGGCTGGTAAGTACTCCCTCTTCCAGGCACTGGACTTGCATTACTGCATCTGATCCTCACAACCACCCAAAGGTAGGAATTACCATTATTATCCCCATTATCCAGATAAGCTCAGAGAGGTTAAGGAACTTGTCCAAGGTCACACAGCTAGCAAGTGAGTAGCCAGGACGGAATCAGGGCGGGGGCTGTTTCTAGAGCCTGAGCAGTTCACCCTCACCTTAGACTCTGCTCTTGCCACATCCCATCAGGGTGGAACCTAGAGGGACCAGGAGGCAGAAGTGGGTGTGGGTCTGCTCCAGGTCCCACAGCCCAGAGAAATTGGCTTTGTGTGCTCCTCTCCCCACCCCTGCTCCAGACTGGCTGTGGGCATGGGAGTGGAGATGCAGCCAGCCCTGAGCTTCCCTCCTGTCCCCCAGGCTGAGCAAGGCCATCACTTCCTCCATCATGGCACTGGTCTGTGCCATCAACCTCTACTTTGTGGTCAGCTACCTTCCGGGCCTCCACCATCCCGCCTACTTTGGGCTTGTAGCTCTTCTGGCCGCAGTCTACCTAGGCCTCACTACCTACCTGGTAATGGAGGGTCACTGGATGCCTTGGGGATGGGGAGGCAAGGAGAGGAGGCCCACGATTAAGGGGGGGACGGACTGGGGTTTCCCCAGAGGTCTTGTTTTCTCCCCACTCATGATGGCCCCTCCCTCAGGTCTGGACCTGTTTCATCGCTCACGGAGCCACTCTGCTGATCCACAGCTCCCACCGACACTTCTTGTATGGGCTTCCTGAAGAGGAGCAGAAGGGCGAGCCCTCCAGATGAACTCCCACCCAGGCCTGACTAGGCTGTGAAATGAGTGGGGCAGACTGGACTTCTGGTCATAAGGGTAGGGGCTGTGGAGGCAGAGCAGATGGAGTGGGCATTTTGGAAGCAGGCCAACCTGAGTTCCATAGAAACCTGCTGTTTCCTAGCTTAGACAAGTGATTAAGTTCCAGGTCTCAGTGTCTTCATCTGTGAAATGGGACACCAACCTCGCAATGGTTGTAAAGCGCTTTAACACAGTGCCTGGCACTGGGACTTTAAAAAAAATCATCCCCAAAGTATTTATTGAGCACCTGTGGGAGTCACCTGACTGACCTAGTTGGGGGCAGGACACAGGCTTCAAATAGCATTTAAAATAGAGCTGATAAATGCTAAACAAGGCTAGTTTGCTTCTCGCCCAAAAGAGCAGGGCGAACGGAAACAGGGAAAACACGAAATCCCTGAACCATCAAGGAGAGCACCCTACTCCATGTCTCCTCCTCTTGCTGTCTCCCTTCTATTCTCGCTGGAGTGGTCTCAGCATTTTTGTTTCACCAGCAACCCATTTTCCAGGCAGTATAACCGAGGCGCGGTTCTCCCCCGTTCAGGCGCCAGGTCGTAAGGAACCCAAGAGTCTGTGCCTCGGAAGTCCAATTCATTTGCCATCTCCCCAGGGAACCTGGCGGCTGGGACTCCCACGCCGCGCCGTTAACTCTCCCTAGGCGCTGACTCCCAGCTCCCCTTAGGGGCAGGGACGGTCCCGGGCGCCTGCACTCCCCGCCTCGGCCTCACCCAACCCGGCCAAAGAGGAGAAGGCGGGTACTCGGGCCTCACGCCCCGGAGCCCTGACTTGGAGGTGTGGGTAGGGGGAGCTGTGAGGGTGGGGAACCCCCTCTGCTGCTGGGAGTAGCCCGGCTATCCTTCGCCTCACGCAGGGACTGCACTTTACAGACGCTCCCTGGGCTGTTTCTAGGCTCCCCCAAGTCCTTCCTCCGGCCTCTTTCCGTCGCTCCCACCCCAACCCCAGAGCTGCGGAGAGCGGCGATAATGAGGGGTCGCCGGACTTTTCCCCTGGGTTGAGCCCGGGCCGGGCGCTATGCTTGGAAGCACCCTCGATTTCCCGGGGATCCGGCGGGGCAAGCTCCGCGCTCAGGTCGGGGCGCTTGTTTATGAGAAGAATTTCCTCTTTCTTAAAAGGGCAACAACGGCAGTGGGGCCCTCAGGGAGGGACGGAATAGGACGGCTCTGGCTCAGTCAGAGCAACAGTGGGGGAGATTACCTGGGCAAGAAGGCTGTTCAATAATCCCCTTACCCGGACTTGGCCCTGGAGAAGATGGGGTCCACGCCAGCTGAAGGAGGGGGTGGGTAGAGGTCCGATAGTGGAGAAAGGCATCTCCTAGCCCCTTTTTCAGCTTCTTGGAGGTGCCTCCAGCTGTACCCACTGCACCCCGCTCTGGTCAATTCACTACGTAGGTACTAAATGGGCACCAGCCCTGTGTTAGATGTGGGGGAGGGAGGCAAAGTTCCAATTAAAGACGTTCGCTCTCAAGAACTGTGTGTGTGTTGGGGGACGAGGGGGGACGGCAGGGGAGACAGCCAAGTAAATAAGAAATCACTATGTAGAGCAGAACGGAGAGTCACCGCAGTGTGTGTGTGTCGGGCACACCTGGGAAGAGTGAGCTAGGGCCAGAGAAAGGAAGTCCTGGACAGATTCTGAAAGCTGAATAAGCAAGAGGGGGACAGAAGCATGACAAGAGGAGGAGGGATGCAGGTGCGCAGAGTAGTGCAATTTGCGGGGAGCTCTTAGATCTTCTGGAGCAGGAAGGCGACCCCAGAGGAATGGGCAGGCTGGTCGTATGAATACTTAAGCCTGGGACTTAGGGCTTGGGGGCAAGGAAGGCGGGGAGCGGAGGGGACCGCAGGGACAGGTAAGGAGCTACCCTGGGCCTGGGTGAGGGGTTAGCAATAGGTCAGGCCAAGGTCAGTCATTTCAGGTAAAGGGAGGCCCCTAACAAAGTGCTGCCTACCCCCCCTCCATACCCATAGCAGCTCTGGCCCTCCCAGCCCCAGGCTCAGATCTAACTTGAGTGGGTGGGAGCGGCTTGGCATCTTGACCCGGCAGGAGCCTGCCCAGGGCGCCCTGCCTTTCAAGGCACCCCACTCCATTTTACCAACCCCATTTGGCAGATGGGTTAGCTGCATGCTGGATGGAGAAAACCCTTGTCCACAGTGCCAGACAGAACCACGTGTTTCCCCATTCATGGTCCCCATGACTCTGTTCCTCCTGGGGTGCAAACCCATGAAACGGGTAAGAATAGACATTGTAGGTGACTCCAGCAGCTGGGGTAGAGAAGGACAGCAATGGGTGTGGACTCCTCTGCCCCGCAGTGAGGAAACCCGCAGAACCCTCCCAATCCTACAGAACATTTCCATCAACGCCTCAGTCCCCACAGTCGCCGACCCTGCAAGACAGGGGCCTTTCTGACTCACTCCGCAACCACCCGCCCAGACTCCAAGACCGAGGGTGCACCTGGCAGTGCCTGGGAGCCTGGGAGGAAGGCAGGTCTCCCAGGGGAAGAGGCTGCGCCAGCAAAGGCTTGGAGGGGACAATAGGGGTGTAAGACGAAGGGGATTGCGAGTGGGGGAGGGGCGCCGCGGCCCTGCCCCCGCGTCAGTTCCTCAGACCGTCCAGGGGACAGCCAGTCAGGTTTCTGTCTTCACGGAGGAAGAAACGGAGGGGCGGGAAGGCGAGTCGCCCTGCTCAGGCCAGAGCTTCATTTGGTCTTCGCCACATTTCCTTTTGGGGTCAATGCGGAATGGGCCTCGGAGATAAAGCGGAGTCCTCCCCACATCCTCGAGGCCTGCCTAAGGGAAGGGGCTCCGCCTGGTGGCCAGAATCCCGCCTCTGCCCTCACTTCAGGGCTGGGTCAAGTCGCTTCACTTCTGAGAGCTCAGTTTCCTTATCTGCAAAATGGAGTAAGAAAGGGGTCGTTCCTAGAAGTAAATGAGATGAGGGAGCGCAGCCAGAGAGGGATCCAGACCAAGCACTCGCTACACGTTAGCGATTACGATTAAATGCAATGAGGGCGGCCTTGAGGGCGCTGTAAGAGCAGGAGGGGTACCGTGGGGGTCCCGTCTGGGGGTGGGGGGCGAGTCACAGCCCAGGATCACCTCCTCCGTTCTCCTGTCGTTGCACGCGGAGCTGGCGCGCCTTCAGGCAGCCGCCGCTCTCCTCTGGCCCCGGACCCCGCGCGGGGCCTCCCCTACCCCGATCCCCCTCCGACGGTCTAGGAGGATTTGAGCCGCGCTTGCACCGGGCGGCTGGACCCAATAGGACGCACCCGCCCCGCCCCCGAGGCCCGCGGGGGAAGGAAATGCTGAGGCGTGTTTGTCAAGGCTTGGCGTTATTATTTCTTAAATTATGAACACAAAATAGTAACGACGAATGAAAGGAATTTCATAAACGGAAAAAAAATAAAAACAAAAAACCCCACCCATAGCCCTCACGGCGCATAACTTGGGAGTTTCCTTCGTGAAGAGTCCGTGTGGACACGGCCCCAGCGCCGGCCAGGGTGTGTCTGCACGGACCTGGGTGGAACCGGTGTTTAAAAACCTCCAAAGAATAGATGTCTGAGGCCCCCACGGTCCGGCACTGGGCCCGCAGGGATTGAGAGCATACTGTGTGCGGGTGCCGTTACACACACACACCACCCCCAATAATCACAGAGTGGCCGACGTGGAAGTGGAGGAAGAGGGTCTGGGAAGGCTTCTTGGAGACTAGCATTTCATCGAGGTCTGTGGGATTTGGCTTCGCGAAAGGGGACGAAAGGGAGGAAGCGCGTTCCAGGCAGAGGGAGCATCGCAGACGAAGGCTCCTCCTGGAGGGAACGCTTGGTAGCTGGCGTGGGCGCCAGGTGGGGCAGTTGGGAGAGGTCAGCAGGGGTCATCCCGGGTCAGGAAGTTGGAATTTTCACGGCCTTCAAATACAAGTCACCTGGTCCTGAGATTGCGGTGGGTGATTCTGGTCAAGAGCATAATTGTGTGGATCTGCACAGATGTTCGAGGGAGCAAAGAGCCACCGCTCGCGCACGACACACTGCGAGGTGGCTCCTGTGACCATCGGAGAGAGCCCGTTTTATAGACCAGATAGCGTTATCCCCATTTCCCAGATGAGAAAACTGAGAAGAAACTTGTCCCGGATCTTCGGAATGCGCAGAGGTGGAGCCGAGCGGACTTCTGGCACTCCCCGGCGTGGGCGCTCCCAGCGGGTGGGGCAGGCTCTGACCCTCCAGGCTGGGCCGCCTGGAACGTTGGGCCGGGTGTAGGTCCTGCCACGCAACCGCAGAGGCTCCCCGCAGGCGGACGGCAGGAAGGGAGGCGACGTCCCCTTGAGAGCGGCGGGAACACCGGCGGGCCCGCCTCCCCGCCCTCCGAGCCGCGCCGGCCCCAGAAGTGATGAAAGCAGCGGCAGAGTCCAGGTCACACCGAAGCCGTTGCCCTTTTAAGGGGGAGCCTTGAAACGGCGCCCGGGTTCCATGTTTGCATCCGCCTCGCCGGGAGGAAACTCCATGTTGTAACAAAGTTTCCTCCGCGCCCCCTCCCTCCCCCTCCCCCTTAGAACCTGGCTCCCCTCCCCTCTGAAGCTTGCGGGGATCCCTCCCTCCCACCCTTCCCCTCCCCCCCGCGCCCCGATTCCGGCCCGAGCCGGGGGGGAGGCCGGGCGCCGGGGCCAGACTCCGGCCGGCGCGGAGTGCGCCGGCCCCATGGACAGCTCGGCCGTCATTACTCAGATCAGCAAGGAAGAGGCACGGGGCCCGCTACGGGGCAAAGGTAGAAGGGCCGCGCGGAGGGGGCCACAGTCGGGGCCCCGCGGGAGGGCAGGAGGAGGGGGCCGGGACCCCACCCCAACCCCCGGGCAGCCGCCGCCGCCTTCCTGGGCGCCTGCCTTGGCGGGACTCGGAACTCCCCACCTGAGAGGGAGCGGGGAGAGAGTTTGAACTTGGGGAGGCTCAGAGACGCGGGGCGGGGCCTGGCGCCTGTTGGGTGCTCCGGTCTATTCGAGGTGGGGAAACTGAGGCAGGGGTAAAGAGGAGGCTCCTTCCGGGTCTCGCGGGCTGGCAGTGCGCAATGCCCGAGAGTCGCGCTCCCCACCCGCCCCCCGATTGGCGCCAGTGAGGCTGAGAGATGGGGAGGGGGTTGAAGAGGGCGCCTTCTGGCCACCCGCTGAGACCCCGCCCCTCTCCCCCCTCCCCCGGGCTGCAGTCTGGTTGGGTCGCGGGAGGGGGCGCCGAGGTGACAGCAGGCTGGGGAGGGTTGTAAGGATCTCCCGCCAACACAGCCACGATCCCCACAAACTTCCGCGTCCGACGTGGAGGCGCTAAGTCCCTCAGGAGTATAGACAGGGGCAACTACTTCTAAAAGTAGCCAGCGCGCCCTCGGGGAGACTCGTGCTTTGGGCAGGGCACGAGGCGGCCTGGCTGCAGGCCCAGGGGCGCAGGGCCTGTGCATACACGCACCGACCCGGGAAGCCGCGCCGCGGGCTGGCGGGCTTGGGCTGGAGGTCTGCCCCTCCCTGTCCTGGTGTTGATTTCAGAGGCTAGAAGTCCCTCCAGGTCTGCCCACCTCTGGTCTGGGTCCTGGTGGAGAGGGGGCACGTCAATCAGCTGACTTATTCCCCGCTCTAGGTTGGAGGTCTGGGCCGGGCAGGGGCCGAGGAGGCGGAGTCGGTGGATGGCCGCTGGACACTGGCCCCAGGTCCACCCTTGCCTCTCAGTCCAGCCTCAGTGAGGACTTTGGACTCATGGGGGTGGAGAGTATGAAAAGAGAGCGGGAATGGGTCCCAGGGCCACAGGCCCCAGCCCTCCTGAGCCCTCCTGAGCAGGGTCTGCTCAAGTAAGATGGGAGTCTGGCAGCTCCCCCAGTGGGGCTGATCCCTTAGCAGTGATGGAGGTTGGGAGGAAAAGAGAAAGCACTCTTGGAACTCTCTCCAGCCAGCGCACTCCCTAATAGGGGTACCTCTGTACCCACCCTAGAATGACTTGTGGGAAGCAGAGGGGTGGCCTGGAGCTACACCAGTGTGTCTCCCTTCATGAAGGGGGCATGGCCAGACCCTCACATTCGAGGGGTTGGCACCTGGGCACATACGCACGCCCCCACCTTGGGCCTCCTTGCTTCAGGTGACCAGAAGTCAGCTGCTTCTCAGAAGCCCCGGAGCCGGGGCATCCTCCACTCACTATTCTGCTGCGTCTGCCGGGACGATGGGGAGCCCCTGCCCACCCACAGTGGGGCACCTCTGCTCGTGGAGGAAAATGGAGCTGTCCCCAAGGTGCGTGGTGGCTAAGTTGGGGCTGCAGGAGCACCCGAGTTCAGCCCAGAGAGGGTTTAGGGGAAAGGGCTTTTCATTGCGTGCCTGTAAGCCCTGGGAGGTCTGGAGGAGGGTGGAGCCCTCTCAGGTCCTCCCATCTTGGCCCCAGAAAGTTCTGAGGCTGCCACCCAGGGGAGGGCCCCTCAGCCACGGGAATTCTGAATTTCCCTGTCATAGCTAGAAGCTGTTCTCTGCCTTGGTTTCCCATGTGGGGAAGTGAGGCCCAGAGAGCCAGGGGTCCTGCCCCAGGCTCCAGACTTGGCAGAGGCAAAGTCTCTGGGGAAGGGGGTGGTCTCTCTTCCCATGTTCCTGTGGCTCCCAGGTAGAGGACTAGGGGAGGGAAGACCTGTGTAGTAGAAATGATGGGTGTGAGAGAGGAGCCCCAGCCAGCCCCGCCCATCCCCACAGCAGACCCCCGTCCAGTACCTGCTCCCCGAGGCCAAGGCCCAGGACTCAGACAAGATCTGCGTGGTCATCGACCTGGACGAGACCCTGGTGCACAGCTCCTTCAAGGTGGGCCCTGTCTGGCAGCCCCCAGCCTGGGGGTGCTGAGGGGGCTTGTCCTGGTCTAGGAGGGCAGTCTCTGGGCTTCGCCCCAACTCCAGCCGCTTTTTCCTCCCTCACAGCCAGTGAACAATGCTGACTTCATCATCCCTGTGGAGATTGATGGGGTGGTCCACCAGGTGAGGGGCTGGGTATTGGGGGGAGGTGGTGGGCTTGGCATTTGCCATTTAAACCCCAGGCTCCTCCCAGCAATCCTGAGAGTCCCATATAGGTCTTTGATAGATGTGGAATATCTGAGGCAGAGAGAGAGAGACAGAGAGAGAGAGAGAGAGAGAGATGCCTGAAGTCACACAGACCCTCAGGGACTTAACTCCAAGGCCTGCAGGGAGTGAGGTTCTCCTTGGCACCCCCTTGCCCCACCTTGCCCGGGACCCAGTTCAAGTAATTCAGGATAGGTTGTGTGCCATCCAGCCTGTTCTCCATTACTTGGCTCGGGGGCCGGTGCCCTGCAGCCTTGGGGTGAGGGGGCTGCCCCCCAGGCTCCCCCATTTGGCTGAGGCCGTAGTGGGGCAAGAGCCTGGGAATTAGTGATTCCCCGAAGCCTGGAGTCGGAGCTTCATTTTGATCCTCTTTGGGGAGGGTGGTAGTTTTCTCCAGCAGCAGTTGGGTAACTGACCAAGTGGATACCTCACAGGGCTTGGGAACAGCCTGTCCCCTGTGCTCCCTCTGCCTCCTCTGCCAGCTCCCTCCCAGCCCTCAGCTACCCCAGCACCCCCAGCCTGTAGGCCAGCAGTCCCCTCACTGGCCCACCCCCCAGGTCTATGTGCTGAAGCGGCCCCACGTGGATGAGTTCCTTCAGCGAATGGGTGAGCTCTTCGAGTGCGTGCTGTTCACCGCCAGCCTCGCCAAGGTGAGTCCCCCATCCTCTGAAGGGTTTCTGGGACAACCCTGCCCTCCCCTCCGCCTCCAGCATGTGACCTCTGGGCAGTGACCTCTGGGGCACCCTGGGCCCCGGATGACTCACCTCCTACCTGCAGTATGCAGACCCAGTCGCTGACCTGCTGGACAAGTGGGGGGCCTTCCGGGCACGGCTGTTTCGTGAGTCATGCGTCTTCCACCGAGGGAACTACGTGAAGGACCTGAGCAGGCTGGGCCGAGACCTTCGTCGGGTGCTCATTGTGGACAACTCGCCCGCCTCCTATGTTTTCCATCCGGACAACGCTGTGAGTGCCTCACGGGACGGGACGGGGCTGAGACCAAAGAAAGGAGTCAGTCTCTTTGGGCCACCTTGGTCCCCTGTTCCCAAGCTGGGCAGTGTCCCTGGCCTGGTGCCCTCCTATTGCTCTCTCCTTCCTCTCATTAGCCTGTGCCCACTCACTTCATACTTTATTCGTCATTCGGTCCCTTCTGCCTGTGTGTAGAGGGCTAGGGTCCCCACGGGGCATTGCAGCAGTTGCAGTTTTTCAAGCTGCCAGTTGTAACAAGTTAGTGGGTCACAGAAATAATTTAGGGGGTCCTAGTTGGGATTTTTTTTAAAAATGAAACAGAATAGGCAATATCAGAGTGCTTTACACACAGTAAAGTATCATTTCGTAAAAAACTTGCTTTGTTGTATATGTACATGTGACTTACTGGGGGCTGCTGTCAAAATGTTTGCAAACTGAGGAAGGGGCTTCCAGGAGGTGGCCCACCACGCAGTGGGTGCTCAGGGCTGGCCTGGATACTCTGTGCCCGGGGCACCTGCCCCCCTCACCACCCTCCACTTACCTGCCCAGGTACCGGTGGCCTCGTGGTTTGACAACATGAGTGACACAGAGCTTCACGATCTCCTGCCCTTCTTCGAGCAGCTTAGCCGCGTGGATGACGTGTACTCAGTGCTCAGGCAGCCACGGCCTGGCAGCTAGTGAGGCGCCCTGGGGCCAGGACCTGCCCCTGACCACACCGGCACCCTTCATTTGTGGACTCCTCCTTAAGAAAACCCAGCCGCCTCGGCCACCTCAGCGCCATGGGGAAGTGGGCAGCAAAGGGGGCAGCAGGCTGCACCAAGGACGATGAGACCTGGGTCCCTGTGTCAGTGCCTTAGAATCTCCTCCCTCTTCTCGGGGGACCCGTGGGGACCTGCGTGCTGCTCCCCCTTTCTCTTTCTCTGTGCTGCCATGTTTCTCTGCTGCCAAATTAGGCCCCTTGGCCCTTTCCGGTTCTGCTTGGGGGAGGGGAGGGATTCCTGCTGCTCCATGCCTTGGGCCCCCAGCCTGAGAACAGTGGACACAAAGTGCCTTCCACAGAGCCCTCTTCCCCCCCCCCCCCCCCGCCCCGGTTTTCCCAGAGCCAGATAGGGCCAGCTGTGGCCTGGAACAGTCTCCAGGCTACTGGTGGGGGGAAGAACCAGCCTCCCCACCTCCTCCCTAGGGTCTGGGACAGCTTCCACCTTCACTGCCTAGAAATTGTGGGCAGGAGGGGAGAAGATCTGTTACCACCTGTGAAGGGAGCAGGGGTCTGTTCTTCAGGACCCAGAGTCCAGTTTCTCTGGACTCATCAGCAGTTGAGGGCTGCTCCCTGTGTCCCCTGTGCCCTGACTCCTCACATCAGCCTTGACCCCCCCTAGGCCCTGGGGCTTGGCTCCTCCAGCTCTGAGTGTGGGGGCATAGGTAGGACCCCTTTGTGGTGCCATATAAATATGTATATGTGTATATAGATTTTTAGGGGAAGGGGAGAGGGAAGGGTCAGTGTAGAGACAACCCTCCCTCACCCCTTTCTTGGGCCCATAAATTGGGGGGGGAGGGAGGGAAAGGATTTTTACATTTTTTAAACTGCAATTTTCTGAATGAAGCAAGCTGGGCCAAAGGGGACCCAGGCCCTGTCCTCTGTCCCTCACACCCGTCTTGTTTCATTCATTCATTCATTCATTCATTCATTCAAATCACATTTATTGAGCACCTTCTCTGTGCCCAGCCTTTGCTAGGGCAACCAGCTGAGTGTGTGGGGGCCTCTCTATACCACCTAACTGGTGCCTCCCCACCCACCCCATACTTCACCGGTGCCTTTAGGGGATCTGTAGAAGGTGGGACCCTTGTGGGATTTGGGGGTCTTCCTACCAAGCTACCCCCTTCGCCTGTGCCAACCCACCCTCTACAGCCCCCCCTGACTCATCCCCTGCTGGCTGGGGACAACTCCCAGGACATCCTGCCTTCCAGCCCTGCCTCCTTTACTTGGAATCCCTCCCCCAAATGCTGGGTCTGGAGGTCAAGGCCTTGGGCTCTCCCCAGGGCCTAATGGTTAAGGGGACCCACATACCAGTGCCAATGGGGGTATCAAATGGAGATGTCATTGTCCCTCCTCCCCCAGAGAGCTGGGGGTGGGAAGGAGGGTATGCAGGGTCTGAACTGGGTGACCCTCCCATTTAAGTGCCTTCTCTATGATGGAGAGCCCCTCAGTGTGATGAGAACTAAAGAAAGCCAGACCCCCCATCCTGCCTCTGTGATTATTGGTGGGGCAGAGAAGTGGGGAGTGATTGTGTCACATGAAGTCACGCCCCACTTCAGCAAATCCTTTGGAGGGAGTGGGGTTGTACTGGAGAAAGGGCTGCCTTAGGTCCCTGGGGCTTCAAGTGTGAAAGTGCAAGATTAAGCACACCGCTTTGAATGATCTGAGTACTATTTAATTTTCCTACTTCTCTCAGCCTCAGTCATCAGATCTGCAAAATGGAGATCGGCCCTCTTTGCAGAATCGATTCAATGCCCGCACTTTGAGAACTGGATAAGATTAAAGCTAGGCTGAAATGCGTCCTTAGGGGAGGCCCCTGGAAGGTATTTAGAGACAGGAGGGGTGTGGTTTCTGTCCCAGAGTGGAGGGGAGGGGCTCTTGAGGCACCAGTAGGTGGAGGTCGGGAGCGGGGCGAGTTACTGGGAAGCCAAGTTCAACTCCAAACGGAAGAACTTTGAACGGGCCTGACGTGGGCCGCCCTGGCGGTGTTGCAGGAAGAGCTGGCAGGCTGAGGCGTCAGGGACTGGGGCGACTGGGTGGGGACGGGTGCTTGGTCCCGTTCCCCTCCGTGCTCCCTCCCCCTATCCGCCCCCCGGCCGCACCCTTGCAGGAGCCTCCGGCCCACTTCCTGCCCCCGCCCCTTCGGCTCCGGCAGCACTTCCTTTGCAAAACTGGGCAGCCCCAGGCCCTGGCAGGAAGTGCCCTCCCGGCCCGCCCCGACCCGCCCTCTCCTGCTTCCCACGGTGGCCACCAGAGGCCACTCCATCCTCGCGGACGCCGGGACGTCTTAGCGCTGGCCCTCTCGGCCTGCCCTCTCCCCAACCCCTGGGGTTGTCATCATTCAACCCTCTCCCAGGAGTGGACAGCTTCTGCGCTCCCCTCCCCCCACTATTCCACCATCCCCTTTACGGGAGAAGGGAGATCTGCCCCTTCCAAAAGTTGTTTCCTGTTCCCCAGCTCCACCTCTCCTACCCCTCCTACACCGCCATCACCTTGTGAATCCAGCCTCAAGTCTGCCTGCTGGTGCCCCTGATGCTGATCTGTCCCCCAAGTCTCTTGAGGGTGACCTGGAATGTATATGATACCACCCCTCTCCCTTCCCTTACCCCCCCGGCCCCGACTTTTCCCTGGTAGAAAGCCTGGGAAGCACCCACCTGGGAAGAACACCCGCAGTACTTGTGCTCAGTTCCATCAGCTCCAGTCTGAGCAGGAGCCTGACAGCCTTTGGCAGGGTTACTACCCAGTCCTGCCTGGCTCTCCCTTTATTCTTCTCCTCAGGGTCCTGCTGGATTTCCTGCTCTCTATGCAAAGTGGTCCCCAGATTTGCATCCCAGAAGCCCACACAGGCCAGGGAGTCACCAGGGCTCCCAACTTTGAATACAACCGACCCGACCGCAGTCAGCATTTCCTCACCACCACCACCCACACACACTTCACCCACATAAAGTTCAACACAACCACATGTATCTGCTTCCTGTGTGCCAGGCATGGTGCCAGGACCGGGGACACCCCATGACTAGGCTATGCCTCTGCTCTCAAGGAACTCACACCCTAGTGTGGAGAGAGACAGCTGAACAGACTCTCTAAAACCTGAAATGCTGCAAATGTAGTGCGAGAGAGAACATGGAAAGCCAGAGCAACAGGGGACACCTCACCCCTCCTGGGGTGGCCATGGGGTGGGGGGGAGCGGTTGGAAAATGCATCCTAAGGGAGTGAGGCTCAAGAGTTTGAGGAGGAACGATTCAGGTGCAGGCGGCCTGCGTGAGGAGGTACACGGGAAAGGAAACCAAAGCGCCAGGGGCCTGCCACGTTAGGGAGTGTGGGAAATGACAATTTTGGAATTGTACACAGAGGGGGAGGGTGGGAAATGACGCTGCAGAAGACAGGAGGGGCAAGACAGTGCATATCTATAGGCAAACCAAGGAAGTGGCCTTTTTTTCTTGCAAGCAGTGGGTGCCTTTGAGCGACAGTGAACAGGAGAGGGGCGTCTGGCTGCTGCACATTGGAAGCTAAATCAGGGTTTTGGGATGGGACACCATGGGGCATGGAGGATGAAGACTTGAACTGGGGCAGAGGCAGAGTGAAGAGAGAAGAAGGAAGAAGGAATGGATGTGAGATAGGAGGGGAACTCGCCAGGAAGCTGTGGCTGCTTGGCTCTGGAGACAAAGGTGGATAGGAGGGAGAAAGGCTTTGGAGTTGACCGCTGTGAAAATGTCTCTCACTGAGCCTGGTAGGGGACAGGTGTTAACTATTTGTCTGTTACACACAGGCACACACACACAGTAGAAGGAACGGGCCTGATAATGCTGCTGGCGGGAGTGAAAAGTGGTGCAACCTCTTTGGAGAGTGATTGGACAATGTCAAAATATTTTTTAAGTGCAGACACCCTTTGATCCAGCAATTCCACTCTTAGAAATTTACGCTGTAGATAAAATGCATATCCATATAACCTTGTATGTATCTGGGTATTCATTACATCCTGGTTTGTAATAGCAAAACATTGGAAATAACTTGTGTCCATCAATAAGGGACTAGTTAGATAAATCTTGGTCTATCTATACCAAAGAACCATGCAGTCATGGAAAACAATGAGGAGGAACTATCCAAGCAAACAAATATAGGATAGTCTCCAAGATAGACCAATAAATGAAACAAAGCAGGATTCATAACAATTGTGATGGTGTATTACCACTAAGGAGAAATATAAAAATGAATACAAATATACTTTTGTGTACTCCAGAAGGGTAACAACAAATGGGAAGTGGAGTGAATCCTGGGCAGGAGGGCTGGGGGACTGGGTGGGAGCCATCTAAGACGGGAAGGACATCTTTTGATTATACATCTGTTTGTATTTTTGAATGATTTTACCAGGTACTTTTATTAATTTTTAAAATAATAAAAATCCGTTTAAAATTAAAAACACACAGTCAACTCTCTAAACGAAATACCAAAATAGAAATCATAAATTCCATTTCTTTCCTTGGAACAGCCATTGCATGCCTACTCTGTACCAGGCACTCGGGTACAGCAGAGAGCTAAACAGTCACTGTGGGAAAAACAGACGTTAAAAAGGCAATTACAAAATGAATATTACATAAGGAGGAGAAGAAGGTGGAAAATAAAGAATTTAAAATTTTTGTACTGCCAGTGCCAAACTGTCACCCCAAGATGACTTCCGATTGCCAAGGAGGGAATGTGCCTTTACAGTAGGAATATCTGAGAAACCAAGGAAGCAAACTTCGTATCACTCAAGCTGGGACAACTTGACATCACATACCTCCCAATACAAAGCAGTGTGAAGCACGCAGCGTCACCTTGTCCATGCTACTGCTGGTGTGGTCGGTGGACCAGATGGGCTCATCAGCCTCACCTGGAGCTTGTTAGTAATGCAGAACCTCAGGCCCCACCCTAGACCTATTGAATCAGATTCTGCATTTTAAAAAGATTCCCAGGTGATTCTTACGCTACTGCAGTTTGAGAAGCACTGGCCTTTTCCAAGTGTTCTTGAAAAAAATGGTTTAACCAGGACTCATCAAGCCTTTAGAGGAATTTTGGTTCGTGGGAAATACAGGAGGAGGAGGAACAAACTAAATAATATACAAAGAAAGACTTACATTGTGTGAACACTCATGAGACAATTGTCCTTGACTCAGGTCAATGTCATTGGGAAAAAAGCTGAGGGATTGTTTTAGATTTAACAAATACTGAAGAGACATAAAAATCAAAGGAAATGCATGCCTTTGGTTTGATCATGAGTCAATAAAAACAGCTGTTAAAGTCTTTGTGAGGACAATTGGAGAAATTTGACCATGGACTGGTAGAAGATGATAACAGAAATAATTTGTATTTGGTTGGTGCAAAAGTAATTGCGGTTTTTGCAATTATTTTTAACCTCTTAAACCGCAATTACTTTTGCACACACCTACTAATATTCCCAGGTGAAAATCATATTGAAGAATGTCATTTTTCTTAGGAGAATGTCCTCTTTCTTAGAGATGTCCTCTTTCTTAGGAGATGCGTGATAAACTAAATATTTTGGACTGAATATTCTATCTACCACTTACTTCCAAATATATACTGGGGGTGCCAAAAAAATGCATACAAGTGGACACTTTGGTCAATGTTGCTCAAGTAGTAATTCACTGTAATTAGAAGTGTCTGGACGCTGATGGTAACCACTCTTGTAATTGCAGAAGTCAAACGTGACTTGTATTCATCTTTTGTTATTGGTATATATTGAGTATTACCATTTTAATACAGTTTTCCTTTCTTAAAATGTGTATACATTTTTTTTGGCACCCTCTGTGTATATACATATATGGCAAATGTTAATTCTTAAATCCATGGGTGTTTATTATTATACTACTGTACTACTATTTATACTTTTCTATGTTTGACATTTATCATAATAAAGAAATTGGAAACAATTTTTAAAAACGTAAGTTCTCCCCAAAATTTCTGAGACTAAATTAAAAGGCAAGCAACAAAATGGAGCAGAGTATCCTATCGATGACAGGCACGTTAGCGATCTTAATACATTAAACACAGAAACAACAAATTAATTAAAATTTTCACAAAAGACAGAGCAAATAAATATGTCTTAAAATGGTTTATCCCACGGTAATCAAAGAAACAGAAATTAACACACGATGATTTTCTTTTTGACATTCAACTTGACAGAGATTTTCTTAAAAGCTGGAGCCCAGGCTTGGGAAGAATGTGGAGAAGCAGGCAGCCTCCTGTCCTGAATGTGGGACTGTCAATTGATGTGACTTTTCTGGAAGGCAATTTGCTTACTCACATCTTCGACCCAGCACTCCCACTTTTAGGAGTTTAGCCTAGAGGAATAATAATGGCTGTAATCTAATAGCAAAGATTTAGCAATAATAATATTTACCACAGTATTATTTGTAGTATCCAATAATTGGATATAATTTGGAAGTCTGAAAATGAACTATTGGTTAGATAAACTATGTTGTGTATCTAATGGATTGCCACGGACAATTAAAATGAAGGTGCAAAATAACATGTAACATGTCGGAGTAAAAAATATATATGTGTAGATTGATCAACAAGTTGATTTTATATACATATAGTACACACACAGCGTCTGTACTGGACAATGACTTGAAAGAAAAACTCCAAAATAAATCACTAACAGTGACAGTGATTTATCTGCAGATTTTCTCTGTAGTGGAATCATAGCTAATTTTTTTCTTTCCTTTTTGCCTGGTTGTATAATTGAGTGAACACATATACTTCTTTTTATTCACAAAGGGTGTCATTTTAAAAAACAAAATAGCGCCCTCAGTGTGTTTCCTCTTCCTACCAGACTGTGTGTGAGCCCACTCATACATGCACATATGTCACACATATACTAGTTGGCATCCAGAACTCAGGAAGGTGTGGTCAGTAGGAGGGGCTGCCCTCACCTAGCCCACTTCATCTCCCCCCCAGATGACCATAGTTCAGAGGTGACAGGAGGATTTCCACAGGCTTCTGAGTTTGTGGGCAAAGCCAACTCCCGTATTTGAGAGGGTTGCACGCTTTTCATCCTGAATGAGATGGGCCCCCCTCGGATCAGGGGTGAGAAACTTTGGCTGCTGGGAGAGAGCGGAAGACAGAGTCCAAAGGCACTTGTTTATGGCAGCTCATAAAAACTCTAGCTGGAGTCAGTGCCCCTGAAAGGAGGGGGGACAAGAAGAGCATTTGTGCTCCCTCTGAGTGAGTGTCATGCCCAGTAGAAGAGACCGCTAGGGGTTCCAGGGGCCCATCTGTCCTGGAGGAGCCCCAAGCGTGAACCGCTGGCCCTACATCCCTGGGTCTGGGGCTCCCTCGCCCATGAGCCATTCTCCCCAGGGATGGAGGGAGCACCACTGAGCCTCCTCCTCTGGGTTGGTAGGAGGAAGCATCCAGGGGCCTCTACCTCCGCTGGCCAGTGCTATCTAGTGCAGTGAGGGCCTGGGTCCTGGGCAGAAATGCACCCCATCCCTGGGAGTCCTCACGGGAGCCAAGGGTGGGGCACATCAGCTCTGGCTGTCAGGCTGTTGCTGGGCTCCAGGCTCCCAGGGACCTGCGGGCACCTGCCTCCCCACCCCTCCTCACCCATTCTCTCTCTCTCTGGGGCCCTATCTTCCCTTATATGGTGAAGGCAGTTCCTAGAGGGGGGGTGGTGCGGACAAAGGTCGCTCTCCTACAGCCAGCTTGCCACAACTCCCTGAGATCTCCAGGTGGCAGCTGCCTCCCCCAGCCAGGTAAGGTAACCCTGCGGGGACACATGGAGACCATAGGTGGTGGAGGAGGACAGGATGGGGTCCCCTGCTTCTCTCTGGCAATTTGGGGCCTCCTGGAACACCTTGGAGTGGTGGAAGGGAGAGGCGTGGCACTCTGCAGAGTCTGGGAAGAGCAGAGAGCCCAGTGTGGCTTCCTGGGCCTCCAAGGAAAGAATCGTGTAGATTCTACCCTAGACAGCTGCTCTTCCAGACCCCTAACTTGCCACTAGCCCCCACCTCAATGCAGGTGTCAACCATCCCAGATTGCCCTGGACTAAGGAGAATCTGGAGACATGAGACTCCTGGACTTAAAACCTGGACAGTCCTAGCCACACTGGGACTAACTGGTCACTTTGACCTCACTCCCTCTCCTCTGCCCCCATTTTTGACCCATTTCTTCTGGGTAAAAAAGCCATTTCTGAAATGGTTTCTTTCTCTGTGTCACCATTCCCCCAATACTCCGGGGACCTCAGGGCGCTTGCCTCCTGGATCCTAGAGTATGAGCAGCAGACATCAGTGAATGAATGGGCAAAGGCAGAGGCAGGGGACTGATGGCTCAGGGCCCTTTGGCCCTGGTCCACACTGGCACCCTGGCCTGCATGTCTGCCCTATCTCCCCTCCACCAGATCTCATCCTCTCGGCCCCATCAGGCATGGTGGCACCATTCAGCTGAAATGGGGGCGGGGGTAGGGGAGGTGGGAGCCAATTCCAAACCAGGGTCTTGGGACATACGACCACCCCTTTCCCAGGAAGTCTGCTCAGGCCTCCTCAGGTCGGTGGGGACAGAGTCTGCAGGCGGGGGACTGAGTGCGTCCACTCCCTCTGCTGTCATGGGCCTGGGGAAGTAGGAAGGTGTCTTTGTTTCAGGGACTGCCACATCCCTGTGCAGCTCAGAACTGTATGACTGCAGACTAAGAGCTGCGGAAGCACCTGGGCCTCTCTGGAGCCCAAACCCCAAGAACAATAGGGCAGCAGAGAAGAAAGGAAAGATGGGACCTGGTAGGGTAGGAGCCCTAACTACCTCCGGGGCTCCCAAAGGGTCCATTCCTTCCATTCCACAGTTCAGTTTTTCAGCATCATGAATATTTGTTGAGCATCTACTATGTGCTAGGAGCTAAGGGCTACACAGACAAACATGTCTAGGTCCTTGGCCTTGGGGAACTCAAACTTATAAACAGATCCTTTCATCCCATGTGATCAGGGGACCAAGAGAGGCATCGATCTAGGAAGCCTTGGGGCCCCCGTCAATGGGTCTTGAACTAGCCTGAGAATTCTGGGAAGTTCTAAATTGAGTCTAGAAGTGTTAACCAAGTGAAGAAAGGTGGGGGAGGGTTTTCAGTAAAGGGAACAGCAGGAGCAAGGATATGGGTAGGAGGGTGAGAAGCAGCATGGGGGTGAGAGTGGGGGAACTCTCAGCACCACTCTCCCTAGAATCCCATTGCCCATTCCTGGCCATGAGGAGACTCCTCCAGCTCCCCGTTCAGGCTGCTGGAGGTCCCCAATCTCTACGTCCCCAATCTCTACAGAGGGAGAGTGCCCAATTTATCAAGTCCCTGCTCCCCTGAATCTGCCCTGAGGGGCAAGAAGCACCTTCTTTTTTAAAAAACAGGGACTCTTTCTTGTGTGTGTCTCTTTTTTTTTTTGTTAATTGGGAAATATTGGGGAACAGGGCCCATCAGCTCCAAGTTGTTGTCCTTCAATCTAGCTGTGGAGGGCACAGCTCAGCTCCAAGTCAAGTCACGTTTTGAACTCTTAGTTGTAGGAGGCGCAGCCCGCCATCCCTTGTGTGAATTGAACTGGCAACCTTGTTGCTGAGAGCTTGCTCTCTCACCAACTGAGCCATCCGGCAGCCCTGAAAAAGCACTTCACGTGTCTACCCTCTATTCCTCCTGCTGTTCACTCCTCGGATCAGAGCATGTCCCTGGTGGGATTTTAGAGATCATTTAGTTGGCCCCTCCATCTCATAGATGAAAAAACGGGGTCCATGTTCATACAGTTTGTGAGGATCAGAGTCTGTCTTGGAGGAAAGGAGATTCGACAAAGATGGTGATTGAAATAAAACAAACATTCTCCTTCTTTGTACCCAAACTGGTTCTACTGAACCAAGAGTCCTGGGAGCCTTGGGGTCCCTGTGTGTGGACCTCACAGAAGAGGCCACTGGCTAGCAGGGGCATCAGACAGGACCCAGGCCCAAGAGGCTCCTACAAGCTCAGAGCTGGCGATGGGCAGGTGGCCCTGGTAGCCTGAAGGGGGCGCTAATCAGATGCGAGGGAGGGAGACCTTGCCCCCAATCTCTAGAATGCCAGGGCGAGGAAGGGTCACCTCTCAGGAATCAGAAGAGGGAGTTTCTGAGCAGCAAAAGTCCAGGTCATTGTTCCAAGAGGTGACTCAGACAACCAGTGAGGACGACTGAGCGGTCTAAGAGATGACTCAGAGTCAAGGTGCAGAGAGAGATTAGATAGAGATTTCAGGCTGTCTATGTGGGCCACGTGACCTTTCATTCATTGTGCATTGGTGCAAGGAGCACTCATGGAGGGGGACTCTGTGACTGGCTGGGTGGTAGGCTCAGTGGGGAATGAGGTGGCCTCCAGCCTGGTGGGGAGGGGCAGGAAACCAGGGGCAAGAACAACTGGGAACAAGTGGTTCTCCACCCTGGCTCATGTCAGAATGACTGGGGAGTTTTAAAAGCACCCATGCCCTCTCAAAAGAGCAGGAAATAAAGTATCCATGCCCGGGCCCCAGCCAGGCCTAATTAAATCAGAATCCCTGGGGAGGTGGTCTGCACACTCGGGCACTGGTATTAATTAAAAGCTCCCCAAGGGATACTGATGAGCAGCTGGAGTGGAAAACACAGCTGCAGGTCAAAACCAAAAGTGCCATACAAGATATCATAAACGAAGCTCGGGGAAGGGAAGTTTCTTCCAGCTCAGTGAGTAGAGGGTGGTTCACAATGGGAGAGGTTCACTGTGTCATTTATCCATCCATCCTCCCATCCATCCTCCCATCCACCCATCCATCCATCCATCCATCCTCCCATCCATCCTCCCATCCATCCTCCCATCCATCCTCCCATCCATCCATCCCTCCATCCATCCATCCATCCTCCCATCCACCCATCCATCCCTCCATCCATCCATCCATCCTCCCATCCATCCATCCATCCATCCATCCTCCCATCCATCCTCCCATCCATCCATCCATCCATCCATCCTCCCATCCATCCTCCCATCCATCCTCCCATCCATCCATCCATCCTCCCATCCATCCTCCCATCCATCCTCCCATCCATCCATCCTCCCATCCATCCATCCATTCACTCACCCAGCAAAGTGCCAGCACTGCTAGACGCTGAGGAGTCAGTACTGACAAACAAACCTGGACCCTGTCCTTGTGGGGTCTACATCTTGTGAGACATCAGAACGGTGATTGAGAGATATTTGGGGGTAGCTGGGAATAGGAAACTGCTGCATATACATTTTTATTGCAGTAAAATACACATAAAATCATTTTAACCACTTTAAAATGTACAATTCAGTGGCATTCAGCACATTCATGACATTGCACAATCATCGCTACTCTGGCTAGTCCCAGAATTTTTTTCATCATCTCAAATGGAAATTCCATACCCAATAGCATTCACTATTCACCCATTTCCCATCCTCCCCCCACCCAGCCTCTGAAATCTTTCATATAAATGGAGTCATACATGGCCTTTTGTATCTGGCTTCTTTCATTAGGCGTAATGTATTCAAGGTTCACCCATGTTGTAGCATATATAAGGACTATTTATGGCTGAAAAAAACTCCATTGTGAGAATATACAACCTTTGGGTTATCTATTTATCTGTTAATAGACATCTGGGTTGTTTCTACCTTTGAATAATGCTGCTATGAACTTCATGTACAAGTGTTTGTTTGAACATCTGTTTTTTCAATTCTTTTGGGTGCATACACTTTGCAGCCCTTGTTATTCTTTGCTTTCCTTTAAAGAAAAAACCCTGTATGATTTTTTTTAACCAACCATGCTTTGGTAAACATTTCTCAAAAAGAAAAGTTGTGTTGGGCTAGACTAAGAAGGGCCTTGAGTGACAGGCTAAGGAATGACAGCTTTATTCAGACGGTGATAGGGGGTCAGGGTAGGTGCTTGAGCAAGAGAGTGACAAGGTCAGAGCTGGGTCTCAGCCCTCGGCCAATCAGGGCCCCGCGGGGGGGGGCAACCCCCTCCTCCAGATTCCTGAGCCCTGGCCTCCTGACACTGTTGGGAGCTCTCAAGGCTGGGCTGAGAACAGCAGCTGAACCCCAGGGTGGTCCCCGCTCCTCAGGCCTTGCTGCCACACTGTTTCCCCACTAGGTTCATCACCATGACCAAACTAAGTGCCCAAGTCAAAGGTTCTCTCAACATCACCAGCCCTGGGATACAGATATGGAGGATTGAGGTAAGCCTGTCTGGGCACAGGGGACGGGAGAGGACTGAGGGAAGGAAGAGGCCTGGGGTGACTCTAACTGCCCTCCAGTTCTGCCCTGGTGGCGTGGACGCCCCTGATGCCTGTCTCCAAATGACCTGTCCCCACTCGTCAGGCATCAGCCTCTTCCTGCTCCTCTGTCTGCCCCCCTCCGCACATCCCTTCTGCTTCTCAGCTTAGTCATTGCCTGCTCCTCCTGGCTCTCTGCCTCTCCCAACTCTCCCTGTGGTTAAGGGAGGAAGCCCAGAGTCCTGGGTGGTCCAGGGCGGCCCGTCTGACCTCCTTTCTCTCTCTAGGCCATGCAGATGGTGCCTGTTCCTTCCAGCACCTTTGGCAGCTTCTTTGATGGTGACTGCTACATAGTCTTGGCTGTGAGTGGGGTGTGGGGGTGGGCAGAGAGCCAAGCCCACTGTGAGGTCAGGGAGGAAACTTGGGTCTGGGGCAGTGGGCAGAGCTGGCCTGGTTTCACCCCAAGACAGTCCTCACTGGGTATGCCCAGGCGCCCAGCTTAGTGACAGTTCTGCTGGGCCAGAGATGTAAGAGGCTCTCCCTGCCTCGGCCGCGGAGCTCCCAGCAGAGGCGACTTCCTGTGAATTTACAGTGATGGGGGACCTTCTGAGCTGGTGGGATGTTACCCTACCTCAAGCCCACATTTCCCAAATCCACAATCATCTTCATAACACCTTCTTGGTTTTGATGACATCCTGGTATCACCTGTACAACTAATACATTTGTATTTTTCCTTATATAAGTCACTTTTTAAGTTTAAATACTTTTATTTTAAAATATGGCTGTATGTCATTACCATAAATAGAAACCGTGTCCTGTATCCGGGACAGACAGTAGCTACAAAATATTTATATAATCACTGCATATACACATCTGTCTGTATACCTTTTAATCACCACATGGACTTCTGATGGTCCATGCGCATCACTTGGGGAAATGCTGCCATAGTCCAGCCAAGTTATTGCCAAGGGAGAAGAGCAAGTCTCCGAGGGGAAGCCACTTGCCCCTGTCGCAGAAGGTCTGTGGCAGAGCTGAGACCACAACTCTGGGCTCATCTGTGGCCCAGGCCCCATGTGCATGGGAGACCGTACAGAGCAGAGAGGTGGGAGAGGGCTGTGGGAGCCCAGGGCCTCGGCTACATTGCACATTCTTCTCCCTAGATCCACAAGACAGGTAGCAAACTGTCCTATGACATCCACTACTGGATTGGCCAGGCCTCGTCTCAGGATGAGCAAGGGGCAGCTGCTATCTACACCACCCAGATGGACGACTTCCTGAAGGGCCGGGCTGTCCAGCATCGCGAGGTCCAGGGCAACGAGAGCGAGGCCTTCCGAGGCTACTTCAAGCAGGGCCTTGTGTATGGAGGGGCGTGCTGCAGGCCGGGGAGTGGGACCGGGGAGTGGGAGGGTCACCTGAGGCTGGGGGGCAGAGCTGGAGCTGGGAAGGGAGTCTGAGGTTGTGGAGGGAGACCACAAGGGTGATTTGTGTTCATCTTTCCATTCTCCCCCATTTCTACTGCTGGCCTGTCCTTGGTCTTCACCCCTCTAAATTTTGTCTTTGGCTTCCCAAAGGCCATTCTGAAATTCTGTATCTCTGTGTGCCGTGAAGTTTTGTAAATCACCCTCTATCTGAATGCTCTGGAGAGCTTAGTGCTGAAAGAAGGGATTACATCAAGTCTCTCCTCTAACCAACAGGCAAATGACTGCTCCTCTCTCTAAAGCAGACCTTTCACACTAAAAGCCCAGATTTCCAGCTTTTCTTGAAAAGTCTGAAGTTCTAGCTTCTGGACTTTTCCGATGGAAACACACAGTTAGGAGCCAAGTTGCTACTGATCTGTAGGATAGGCCAGGAACTATCGAGTTAGCTACAGTTGCCACCCCTCCCTTTTGTTTTGCTCCCCTTCTTGCCTCCCTTACAGCAGCACCCAGTCCTTTGGACATTTGAGCTGGCACCTCTCCTGTCTTAGTCTGCTTGGGCTGCCATAGCGAAATACAGAACATACAAAAGATAAAAAAAAACAGACTGGGTGGCTTACAAAATAGAAATTAATTTTCTCACAGTTTTGGAGGTTGGCAAGTCCAAGAACAAGGTGCCAGCTTTTTTGTTTGCTGGCGAGGGCTCTCTTGCTGGCTTATAGACAGCCACCTTCTCACTGTGTCTTCACATGGTGGAGAGAGTGAGCAAGATTTCTGGTGTCTCTTTTTATAATGGCACTAATTCCATGATGAAGGCTTCACTCCCATGGACTCAACATAACCTCATCTAAATCAGTTACGTCCCAAAGGCCTCTCCACCAATACCATCACACTGGGGGTTAGGGCTTCAGCATGTGAGTTTGGGAAGGGACACAGTTCAGTCCATGGCATCTCCCTTCTTTTCCTTCTCTTCAACCCCTGCCCTCAGGGTCCTGTCCTGTCTTTCCACATTACCACATTACCATGCAGCTGTCTTTGCAGACCTCTCTCTCAGGAGGGGAGGGACTAAGGGTAAGTGAGTGAGGGGACTAGGGTGCAGCCTTTAAGGGGACCCTCACTGCCAGGGTCATGCAAACGTAGGCAACAGACCGACCTTGCACTTGAATGATCCTGCGGATGAACGTCTCCTTAGAGTTGGCACCAGAGGTGCCACATGCACCTCACTCTTATCCCAGCCCTGACCCTCAGATGGCCCCAGTGGCAGGATCAGGGAGAGCAGGGGCCGAGCACATCTCCCAGCCCATTCTCTCTGGTCAGCTCACCTTTCTTCTCAGGATTCGGAAAGGGGGTGTGGCTTCTGGCATGAAACATGTGGAGACCAACGCCAGCGATGTCCAGCGGCTGCTGCATGTGAAGGGCAAGAGGAACGTGGTGGCTGGAGAGGTGGGCATTGACCAGGGCCCTAGGGCATGGCCTCCTATGCCCCCTCCCAGCCTGGTGGAGAGCAGAGGCCGAAGTGGGGTGAGGGGAAGGGAGAGGGTGGGGAAGAGATGATGGATGATGGGTCTGAGTGGGGACTGCTCCTCCCTCATGGCTCTCCAGGTGGAAATGTCCTGGAGGAGTTTCAACCGTGGGGATGTTTTCCTCCTGGACCTCGGGAAGCTTATCATCCAGTGGAACGGGCCGGAGAGTAACCGCATGGAGAGACTCAGGGTAAACCCATCCGATGCAGCACCCCTCCCCACAAGTCCCACCCTGTGCCCACCTGCTCCAGCACACCAGCACCTGGCCTCCCCCAGAGTCAAACTTTCCAGACTTCTGCCTCCCCCAGCTAGTGGCTGTTTCCCCAGGCCTCTCTCCCCTGGCTGCCTGGGGCTGGTGTTTGAAGGTGGATCTGAGCTGCCGTGTATGGGGAGATGTTCGCACGTTGGAGTTGGCTTGTGTGTACTTGTGGCTAATCCACTGGGATTTAATGAGTCCCTGCTGTGTGGCACACCCTCTGCCAAGTGTTGGGGATCCAGGGGTGAATGAAGTGGGTAGATCCCTGCTCTGGCTCTGGCCACCAGCTGGCTGTCCAGTGGGGGAGACAAACATGACAGGAATAACCGAGAAGTGAGGGGTGGGGAGTGCAGTTCTGTGGGTTCTGGGAGGGCTTCTGGGAGGAGGTGCGGGTGGGAGGAGAAGGCCCTAAGGCAGGAGAGAAATGGCTGGGGTGGGGTGGGGGCTTCCAGTGCAGCCAGAGCATGAGACAGGGATTTGGGGGAGCTTGGAGAAGAGCGGGCAGCTCTTACAGGGGCATGTTTCGTGGTCAGAAGGTTGTGTAAGACGGGTGGGATTTGTTCTCAGTGCCCGGGAGGCTGTTGAAAGTCACTCTGACTCCTGAGTGACGCAAAGGCCTACAAGGGCTAAGAGAATGCAGGGAGCCTTCTGCCCATCAGGTGAGGACTAGGAAGGTGGAATCCACTGGACTTGTACGTTGCATGGCGGATGAAGAGAGAGGGGTGAAGCGGTTCTCAGAGCAGTGTGCTTGAGCAACCGTGGGGATGAATGGGGTCCCATTTCCTGAGAGGGGAAAGATGAGGAAGCAACAGATTTGGGGAGAAAATCTAGAGTTCAGTTTTGGACATCTTAAAAAGGGGCTATCATAAATAAGGGGCTGGATAAATAAGATGAGAGCAGAGAACAGGGCTGGAGACAGAAATATGGGCCTGAACAGCCTACAGAAGCCCTGGGACTGGTTGAAATCACCTGGGCGGAAGTGGGGGCTGGGACCCAAATGCCAGTAAGTGGAACATTGGGCTGAGGAGGGCTGAGGAGGGTGTGTGCAAGTGTGTGTGTGTGTGTGTGTGCTCGTGCGCGTGCAAGCGTGCTTTGGGCAAAGAGACTGAGTACTGTGACCTTCAGGGCTCCGCTTTTGTCCAAAACTGCAAAGTAAACCACAAATTTCAAACAATGTCAAAACTGAATGCCCACAAAGTCCACAGGAAACACTCTCCCACCAATGAGGAAACCTGCTTTCCCAGCGGGTTTTCACCTGGTTTGTTCAAACGCACCTGAAAAGCCTGGACCCTCTTAAAGGGGAAAAGCAGGGAGGTGCTTCACTCCTCTGGGCTGCTGTGGGTGGGTGGGGGTCTCCTGGCGCGGTTTGAGGCGGTGGACGCTGCCCTGTCCCCCACTGGTCTTCATGGGTCACCTGGGGCCTCCCTGCAGGGCATGACCCTCGCCAAGGAGATACGAGACCAGGAGCGGGGTGGGCGCACCTACGTGGCTGTGGTCGAAGGGGAAAATGAGAAGGCGTCCCCGCAACTGATGGAGGTCATGAACCACGTGCTGGGCAAGCGGAGGGAGCTGAAGCCAGCCGTGCCTGACACGGTGGTGGAACCGGCACTCAAGGCCGCCCTCAAACTGTACCAGTGAGTGCGCAGCTGGGCCCCTCCTGGGTTCTGGGGGGCTTCCTGGGGCATGGCCCCCTCCTGGTTTATGCCATCCCTTTGTCCTGCAGCGTGTCTGACTCAGAGGGAAAGCTGGTGGTCAGGGAAGTCGCCATGCGGCCACTCACACAAGACCTGCTCAGTCACGAGGTGAGAAGGCCTGGGCTCCCAGCCCCCTTTCCCCCTTCCCCCCACCCTGCCCACGCTCCCCCAAGCAGGAGCTGCGCCAGCAGGCTGGAAAGGGGTAGGAGGAAGACTTTCTGTGCCAGCAGCTCCCCCAGCCCAGCACCGCCAGGCCATCAGGCTCTCCCTCTGAGTCTTTCTCTCCCACCTCTAGGACTGTTACATTCTGGACCAGGGTGGGCTGAAAATCTACGTGTGGAAGGGGAAGAACGCCAATGCCCAGGAGAGGAAGGGAGCCATGAGCCAGGCACTGGTGGGCATGGGGGTCGGGGAGGAGGAGACTGTGAGGAGAGGATGGAGAAACAGACTCGGGGAGAGGGAAGCAGGGGCATACAGGGTGTGGAGGCCAGGGCGTGCTCTGGGTTTGACCCAGCTGGGGGCGCTGAGTGTCCGTGGTGCAGCCATCTTGTGGGTTCTCTGCATGCCAGGGAGCCAAACAGCAGGGCACCAGGGGCCTCCTCAGGATAGGGGTTCCCACCTCAAGCTGGGTTCAGCGAAGGGAGGGAGACATGGAGGCTGGCCTTCCCACAGAGAAGACGGGGTCAGCGTGGGGCTGGGCCAAGTCAGAGTTTGGGGTCACTGTTGGGCGGCAGTTAGTCACCCTAAGTGGCTTGGGGTCAGTGCTGGATTAGGGTGTGGGTTCAAGATTGGAGATCGGGGCTGAGGATCAGGGTTAGAATTGCAGTGGGGGCGCTGGTTTGGCCTTGGGGTTGGGGCAAGAGTAAGTTTAGGTTTGGGGGTCAGCTTTGGGACTGAGCTGGGTTGCGGGTTGTGCTTGGGACCAGGGGTAGGTTTACGGTTGGGTCTGGTTGAGGTTAGAGCCAGGCTTTGGCTTGCACTGGGGACAGGGGCTGGAGGCTAAGGGTGGGACACAGCCCCAGTCACCCTCTTTTCTTCCCAGAACTTTATCAAAGCCAAGCAGTACCCCCCAAGCACGCAGATAGAGGTGCAGAATGATGGGGCTGAGTCCGCCGTCTTCCAGCAGCTCTTCCAGAAGTGGACAGTGCCCAATCGGACCTCAGGCCTGGGCAAAACCCACACTGTGGGCTCTGTGGGTGAGGGCCGGACGAGGCAGCGTGGGCTGGGAGCCAGGAGTGGGGCCAGGAGAGCACCCAGCCCTGCCTGTGGTCCTCCTTCCCAGCCACACCTTTTCCATGTGCACTTTTACCCTGGTCTGTGCTCCCCAGGTGGGGTGGGGATGTGAGGGGACATAGAGCAACTCAAGAGTCGCCACATATGGGAGCTGAGAATGACATGCCTTTATTTTGGAAAGGGGTGGGGTTTCTCTAGACAGCTCAGTCTCTCCCCAGACAATATTAGCTGAGGGCAAGCTCAGTGCCAGGCACCTAGGGGAGGATAAAAGGGTTGTCCCTCTCCTGGATCCCTTGGGAGCCCTGGTGAAGCATGATTCTTGGGGGCAGGTAGATATGTATTATAACTATGTCATGTGTGACCTTGGTGGGGTAAGCTACTGAATCTCTCTGACCTCGGTTTCGTCATCTGTAAAATGGGTCTAAGAATTATAGCTACCACTGAGGGCTGTTGTGAGGACCTGGGGGACCTCAGCTGGTGACCGTTGGTGTCATGATTTCCCCTCACTCCAGCCAAGGTGGAGCAGGTGAAGTTTGACGCTGCATCCATGCATGTCCAGCCTCAGATGGCTGCCCAGCAGAAGATGGTAGACGACGGGAGTGGGGAGGTGCAGGTATGGTGAGGGGAGGGAGGCCTGGGCCGAGTGGGAGGGGTTGGTGGAGCCTGTCCTGGACCTCACGCTAGCCTGGGACCCACCCCAGGTGTGGCGCATTGAGAACCTAGAGCTGGTGCCTGTGGATTCCAAGTGGCTGGGCCACTTCTTCGGGGGCGACTGCTACCTGCTGCTCTATACCTACCTCATCGGAGAGAAGCCGCACTACCTGCTTTACATTTGGCAGGTAAGGCCCCTCCCATCCTGTCCAGAGCACAGGCAGCTCAGCTCCTATTTGCCTGTACCCTTGCCAATGGGCCATCCCCCTTGAGCTGAATACCTGTGGAGATGGGGGGTGCACCCCTTTTTCATTCTGGGACTGCTTTGGCTGTGAAATCCCAATGACACTGAGTACCCCCATCCACAACCCTTTTCCCTTTTGGTTTTCTGAGTCTGCCTTCCCATTTTCATGGCCTTCTCTCCTTTCCCTTCGCCTGCTCTGACTGCGTTTCTGTGTCCAGATGTTAGGGAGCAGGGAGATGCTTAGGTGCTGGGGGTGAGTGATGTGGTAGCCATGGTGAAAAGGTGAACCCTGAGAAAGGTGCAGGAAGGAGGAGAGGAGATTTGGGGTCAAGGCTGGGGTCGCAGATGGGTCAGGGCTGGGCTGGAGCTGGGAAAGGATTGTGGGGCTGGGATCAGAACTACAGTCTGGGTCGGGCTGGGTTTCTGGCTGTGTACGGGGTGGGGTTGGTAGGGAAGACAGTTGGGTTTGGGGCCAGATCAGAATTGAGGATGGAGTTGTTGCTGAAGCTGGGGACAGGGCCAGAATCGGGGCTGACCCCATCCCACCCCTTCTATCCTGCTCACCCCAGGGAAGCCAGGCCAGCCCAGATGAAATCACAGCCTCGGCCTATCAGGCTGTCATCCTGGACCAGCAGTACAACAATGAGCCGGTCCAGATCCGGGTCCCGATGGGCAAGGAGCCACCTCATCTCATGTCCATCTTCAAAGGACGCATGGTGGTCTACCAGGTGTGGCTGCTGGACTGAGGTGCCTGGCAGTGCCTGCAACTGAGGCGGGGTGGGCATCCAGGAGATGGGGGAGGGGGCTGGGGTGGAGGCGGGGCTTTAGGGGAAGCCCATTCTCCGTAAGAGAGGACTGAGGCTCCATCACCACATGGAACTGAAAATAGACACAACCATTCAATACTTTTAAAAAGTCCATGTAGTGAGCACTTAGCATGTGCAAGCACTATTTCTTTCTCTCTCTACACCCCAACTCAGATCCTTTACGTGAAAAAGGAAATTATTTTGGCTAGATTGGCGTACACGATGGATTCGTTCAAACTGCTTTGGTGCTTTCCAACATAATGACATAGACATCTCCTGAATTCATTTATGCACTGTCTGTTTATTGAGCACCTACTAAGCACACAGCCTTCTGGCAAAGTGCCAAGGGGGGAGGAGAATGCCATGCTAATACTGTTAGCCATCTTGCTGGGAGAGCAGTGAGCTCACAGCCCAAGGCACCATGTGGTCAAGTACTATAGATCGAGTTCAAAGGGGAGTGTGAATACAGTAATCTGGGCAAAAGCATAGAGGTCATAGTAGAAAGGGGGCTTGGAGAAGGTCATTGGAGTCAGGTGAAGAGCTCAGCATAGGTATAATGGGGGCATGCAACGCAGGGGCTGCAGCAAGGGCAAAGGCCCAGAGGAAGGGAGCCATGGGGAGCAGTGAGAAGCCTGAGAGGTAAACTGGAGGGTTTGGAGAGAGCAGAGTCTGGAAAGGCATTTTGCACTTTCATCGTGTGGGGTCTTCAAAGGCCCCATTGAAGAGCTCGGTTCTAATCTCTCAGCTGTGGGGAACCGCGGAAGGTTTCTGAGCAGGGGAGTGACATGACCAGAGCAGTGTTTTGGAAAGATGAATCTGGTGATGCTGAATCAGCAGACCCAGAGGGGCAGGCAGACCCTTTTCCAGCCTCTCTTCCTCTCTGGTTCGGTGCCCCTCTAATCGCCCCATCTCTTCTAAGTTACTGCTGCTTCTTCCCCACTCTGCAGGGAGGCACCTCCCGGGCTAACAGCTCGGAGCCTGTGCCCTCCACTAGGCTGTTCCAGGTCCGGGGAACCAGCAGCAACAACACCAAGGCTTTCGAGGTCTCAGCCCGGGCCGCCTCCCTCAACTCCAACGACGTCTTCATCCTCAAGACCCCGTCCTGCTGCTACCTGTGGTATGGGAAGGTGTGTGCCGGTCCCCCAGCCGCAGAGCAGACCTGGGTCAGGACGGGAGCCTCTGGCCAAATAGGCCGTGTGTACTCGCTCCCCCACAGCCTCTAGCCCCGCCTCCTCCTCCGCAACTCTGGGTCTGGCCATCCTCAGATTCCCTGCCTCTGTGTCCGGTCAGTCTCTCATTCTGCTTATCTCGGCCACCCCTGCCTGTCCCGCTATTGGTCTGCCTTTACGTCTTAGGACCTCTCTCCCTATCCCGGTGCCGATCACTACCTCTCCATCAATCTCTGTAATGAGCCTCTTGTAATCCTTCTCCTGCCTTGTAAGGAGTGTGCAGAATCTCTTGTCTCCTCTGCCATGCTTTGGAGTGCAGGGACAGAAGATAGGATGGGACACCTGTCTCTGCATCGGCCATGGGTCTGGGGTCCTGATCCAGGAGAGCCTTTGCAGCCCCGGGAGCTCAGAAGGTTGGGGGTCCGCCTGGTATTAGAGATGGTTTCCCCCAGCACACTCTCCCCACCCTCCTTTACCCAGGGCTGTAGCGGGGACGAGCGTGAGATGGCTAAGATGGTTGCCGACTCCATCTCCCGGACGGAGAAGCAAGTGGTGGTGGAAGGGCAGGAGCCAGCCAACTTCTGGATGGCGCTGGGCGGGAAGGCCCCCTATGCCAGCACCAAGAGGTAAGTGTGAGGTCCCTCTGCCTCCAGCTCACATTCTGATGCTACAGAGCTTCCCAGACCTCTATCCCCATGGCCCAGAGCCTGCAGCAGGCATGGATGAGGGGCCTGTGTGCCAGGCCCCCAAAGCCACAGGATGAGCAAGGACAGTACATGTCCTCAGACCCTCCTGGGCACAGGGGCTGTGTCCGTGCTGTTCACCATGGTCTGTCCCGGGGCCTGATGGGGTATTTCCCTGGCTAAGGGAGTTCACAGCCATAGCAGACCGCTCGAAGAGAGGGGCAGGGCTATAGGTTTACCCTTGGGAAGAAGATGTCAGAGCCCACCCAGCCCTTGCCCTTCAGGCTGACACAGGACCCGGAGGCCGAGGAGGACCAGCGTAAACCCTCTTTCAAAGGGTTTTTCTGAAGAAGGTCCATGACCCCCAATTCAAAAGGAAAAGGGCATGTACTGCAGTAGCATCAGGAGTAACAGAGGGGCGGTATCACATAGAACTTCCTGACAGGACGAGAGAAGAGCCACTAGAATGCATGTTCTAGAAAAGCAGTAGGAATTTCTCCCGTGGAGCACTCTTGGACTCTTGGCAGGATGGGGGACGTTGCATGTGATCAGAAAAAGAGCATTTTCTTCGGAGGTGGGCTTTCCATGTTAGAGTCCCTCCGAGTTCTGTGGCCTTGATTTTCCTTCCCCCACACCTTCTTCCTGCCGACACAATCTTCCCTCCATCCTGCAGACTACAGGAAGAAAACTCGGTCGTCACTGCCCGGCTCTTTGAATGTTCCAACCAGACCGGGTGCTTCCGGGCCACAGAGATCCCTGACTTTACTCAGGAGGATTTGGAGGAGGACGACGTGTTCCTGCTCGACGTCTGGGACCAGGTGGGACCAGGCCCAGCAGAAAGATAGCGGCGTTAGGGGCAGGAAAGGGTTGACATGTTCTTGGCTCCCATATATGTTTTCCTGAGTGTCAGAAAGAAGAAGGCAGGTAGGGTGGGATGTTCCTGGAGGGGCTGCTGTGGGGGCTGTATCTTCTCCCAAAGTCCAATTTATTTCACGTAGCAGAGCCTTGTTTTGGAGGGGCGTTGGCTCCGGAGAGGTTGGGAGGCATGCATTTGCAGAATGACTAAGTAGAAAGCACCTGTCCAACCTCCTCGTTTCCCAGATGCAAAGTCAAAGCCAGGTGTCAAAGTCAAAGCCAACGTCCAATGCACTGTTGGGCATCTAAGCCTGGGTGAACCAGGCAGAGCCCTGTGGGGCCAGGAGGGCAGGAAGGACTGATGGAGCTCCGGGTTTTCCATAGGTCTTCTTTTGGATTGGGAAGCATGCCAATGAGGACGAGAAGAAAGCTGCAGCCATCACTGTGCAGGAATACCTCAAGACCCACCCCAGTGGCCGGGACCCTGAGACGCCCATCATTGTGGTGAAGCAAGGACACGAGCCTGCCACCTTCACGGGCTGGTTCCTGGCGTGGGATCCCTTTAAGTGGAGTGTGAGTGGCCCCAGCTTGCCCTGGGCCTTACAGCCCAGCATACCGTTCTCTGGCTGGCTTCCTCATGGCACACCTCCAAGGCAGGGCAGACTCCCAGGCTTGTCTGTTCCATGGTGACAGACGACATGTGATATATTTGTAAAAGGCTTAGAGGGGCCTTAGAATAAAAAGTCAGGCTGCAGTAAGACCACTGAGCCCCTGCTCAGGAGATAGAAGTCTATCGAAACCCAGGCTTGTTACAGCACCTGACCTGTGCACTAGATTTAGCTCCCAGCTGTTGGAGCTGTACTGACTACAACTTAAATTAATTAAAATCGAACAAAACTGAAGCCTCAATTTCTCTTTAGCCACATTTGAAGTGCCTGATAGGCTCATGTGGCTAGTGGCTGTCATACTGGACAGCACAGAAAGGGAATATTTTCATTATCACAGAAACTTCTACGGGTCAGTACTAGGGAACCCTCGTGCCAGATGAAACATGTCAAGTCTAAAGGACAGACAGATGCCTTCCTGGCTTTAAATTCTAAGCAAAATGGATCACACATGTGGTCCTTCCTTCCTTCCTCTCTCCTTCTCTCCCTCCCTCCCTCCCTCTCTCTTTCCTCCCTTCCTCCCTTCCTTCCTCCCTTCCTCTCTCCCTTGCTCCCTCCCTCCTTTCCTTCCTTCTTTCCTTCCTTCCTTCCGTATAACTGAAGCTCATGATGTGCATGCTTAGTGCCAGGCCCTGGGGATATGGCGATGGGGCTCCCCATGGAGCCACGGCCCCTTTGACTCTTTTCACTCCTCTGTGGTACGGTTCCTTCCAGGCTGTGAGAGGAGCCCCCCAGTTCCCCAGGTCCCCCAGGATCCCCTAGCACCTATGCAATGTAGGCAGGGTTCTCAAGTTTGCAAGCAGTGGCTTCCATGGGCCTCTGAGCGTAGAAGGTCATACTCCTCTCTGTCCCCATGTCGGGCTGAGCTGGGACAAATAACCCCCACTCAGCCCTGCCTGACCAGCCAGCCCCTTCAGTGCCCATCGTCACCACCCGACCTCCTCCAGCCTCCGCCAACTCTCTCTTCCCCTTCTCACCCCTGGGCCCTAGGCCAGCCTCCTTTCAACCCTTGAAGGAAAATGGTCTTTTGTCTCCTCTGCTGTGACCCAGGTCTCATTTGTTGCTTGCTTTATGTACAGAATGCCAAATCCTACGAGGACATGAAAGCCGAGCTTGGAAACTCTGGGGACTGGGGTCACATCATTTCTGTGAGTACGGGGTACGGGGCAGGTGGCCCGCTGACCGTAATCAGCTGTGGGAGCTGGGATGTCCCAAAGACGCTCGTGTCCTGGGCTTTCCTTCCCTCCATTTCCTCCCGCTTCTCACGGAAGTCTTCTTGCTGCTTCACTTCAGTGCTTCTAGTTGGTTTGTCTTCTCCATTCCCTAGTGAAACGGTTCCCAACTTTTATCATGCCTACGAGTCTGGATGATGGGGAGCTGGGGGGGAGGTGAGGGAAGCTTATTAAACTGCAGGGAATTTGATGCCGTTAGTCCACAGCCTGCCCTTTGAGAAATAATTTCTCTACTAGAAGGGAGACATTATCACCCTTGGGCTCCCATCTACAGGTAGAATAACTGCAATTCCTTTGATCTTTCAGCTAGTTATAGACGTGTATGTAGACTGTAGGCCTGGGGTAGGGAAATATGAAAGCAAAACCTTTCCTTTAAGAAGTGCACCGGCTTGCACGGGAAACAAGCCAAGTAGACTTGGCAGAAAGGTGTCCAGAACACGAGAGCGATTTCCCCAGCACACCGAGGTAATCAGCAGATAACACATATGGCTCCTTGGCCCCGCCCACAAACTGACAGCACTCGTAAACCCTTCTTGGTGGACTGATGGAACAGGCAGGAAAGGATAGATAGGTCAAGGCTAAGTGACTTTACATGTGACAATTTCACAACAGATAAGAGAAAGATCATAAATGTCCAAGATAGACCTTGAACATATGGAGGAAGCCATCGAGAAGTTCATAAGTCATAGAACAAAATAGTCATCTCTCATCCACTGGCTTTGGTTGCATACAGACCATCAAGCTTTAGCTTGTGGGTCCAATCCGATCTGTTGTGTTCTTATGAGTGTGTGTATGGGGCGTGAGGGCTCATGGAAGACGTCCTGAAGGAGGTGCCGTAGGATCCATGTGGACTTCAGCGAGAAAGGCAGCCTGGGAGGTAGCCACAAACCAGCTGAAGTACCAGTGGTTTCCTTTTGTTCCCTAGGACATCACAAGCCCTACACCGGATGTGTTCAATGCTAACAGCAACCTCAATTCTGGGCCTCTACCCATCTTTCCTCTGGAGCAGCTGGTGAACAAGCCAGTGGAGGAGCTCCCCCCAGGTGTGGACCCCAGCAGGAAGGAGGTGAGTCAGACTTGAGCAGGAGGATGAAGAGCTATGGCGTGTCCGTTTGTTGGGCAACACTGACTGACCCCCAGATTGTGCCCTGCAGATGAGCTGGTGAACAAAGCAGACCCAGTCTCTGCCTTCATGGGAAGTGACATCTCAGTGCAGAAAGATCAAAGGAGCCAGATTACATATTATTTAATTTCAGTGAAGATAAGTGCCCCAAAGCTGAAGTATAGGTGCCATGAAGAGTATTACAAAAGGGAACCTGATTTAGTCAGAGAAGATTTCATTCTGAAAGGTGAACAGAATTATTCAGGCAGAGCGGGTTATTCTTGGAGAAGGGAACAGCATACAAGATGCCCAGAGGCAGGGAATAAGCACAGGGTGGGGCAAAATGCCAGCGCGGTGGCAGTACACAAGCTGGGGAGGGACAGGGGTCCGGGTGGCGGTGGGGGGGGGGCCAGGGGCCGCACTGAGCAGTGTCTTCTATGCCACATTAGGGGTGGTGTGTCTATCCTAGCAGTGCAAGGGAGCCATCATGGTTGAAGCAAAAGGGTGGCGGTCGAGTTTACACTTTTAAAAAAGCACTAAAGCTGGTGGTGAAGCATGGATTGGAAGGTGGCAAATGCAGCAGCTGTAAGTCAGGCTGAGAGGTAGACGGGAGCTTAGAATATGTGGGGTTGGAGAAGATGGAGAGGAGATGGTCTAGAGAAATATTAGGAGGTGACATCAATGACACTTGGTAAGTACTGGATGAGAGAGGGGGAAATTGTGTTGAGATAAAAAAACCCAGATTGGACTGAGCTTAGATTGGGTGATGATGAGTTCAGGGCGAGCCGCGTGGCGTCTGGGAGACGTCCAGGCAGCAGAGCAGACCTATGTGGTAGCCGCAGCGTCGGCCTGACTGACAGGAGGCTAAATGGATTGCTGGGTTTGAATGGAACAGAACCGACACAACGCCATCATGGCAGAAGTACCGTAGTCTAGGAATTCTTAGGTCCTTTTTACAAAACCAGTTGTCTGTGGTTAGATTTTTTATTGTGGGAGTAGCATACATTCTTGTGGGAGAAGTATGGGTTCAGTGGCAAGTGGTGAGGGTGGGAGAGGTCTTCAGACCTGTCAGGCTGCTCCACACTCAAGAGGGAAGCCAGTGTCAGAGAAGAGTGGGGTGGTGGGTCTGCCTGCGGGCAGTGTCAAGAGGGTAATCTGTGTTTGCGCGCCAATGAATAAGCCACAGAGAGGCGGATGTGGGCATGGGTGAGGCTGGCAATCAGCTGGTAGGACCACAGGGTTTGAGAACAGGACCTGTGGAAAGATACAAGTCCACTGGGATGGGCAGTCCCTGCTATCTAGCCCCGGGGTCAAAGTCCGAAAGTCTTGACCGAGCTGCGGAGCCAGCCTGGCTGGGCCAGAGAGGGAACCTGAAGCCACCTGCAGACCCAGGACTGTGCAGCCACAGTAGTGAGGGACCTGGCAGGGGAGGGGATTGCTCCAGACTTGGGGCTGGCAGCTCTTCCGTATCCACTGATGCCTAAACCACTCATATGTCTCTTCTTCCAAAACAAGATGCTCCACTGCCATGCCTGGGGGAGTGGGGAGGGCTCTCAAGAGCCTTGAAGAGAGAATGCCCAGGGGCTGGAGGCAAAGCTAATGACAGGTTAGAGACCCGGGGCATCCGCCTCACCTGAGCTTGAACTCCACCTGCAGGTGTTTACCAAGCAGCGGTTCAGTTCGGGGCTCTCCGCAGAAGTCAGTAAAGCGTTCTTCAGGGGAACCCCCAGAGCAGAGCAGACCAAGGGTGAAAAGAAACCCACTGCTTTCATTCCACCCTGTCCTCTCCTGGTGCCTGGGGAGCAGATTCGAAGGCGGAGGGATGCTGGTTTAAGCAGCTTTCATTTGGGGTTCTTATTTGAATTTACCTAGAGGGCATTTAGCTTGCCTTTAATAGTATCACTGTAATATCCTGTTAGCTGGGAGCCAAGGTCATTTCAGGCATTCCCCTCAGCTTATGGCTGAAGATATATATCCAAGGCCTAGACAGGTAATTCCTAGCTGTAGGGTCACCGTTTAAGTAGACAGATGAACAAGAGATCGTGTCTCCAGTGCCCTTTCACGTGTATCATTTTCACCCCCATAAAAGCATTACAAAGCAAAAATTGATCTTTAAGGAATCTCTCCCATTTTATAGAGAGGAAAACTAAGACCTGGAAAGAGAAGCAACTCCTTAATCAAGTAAATGTCCGAATTGTTATTTCAGGACTAATGTCAACTTGACCCTGGTCAAAAGGAGCTCAATCTACTTCAATTTGTTACTGTCCTTTTCATTAGGTTCCCCGTTCAGGGATCAGATCAGTCTCTTGAACCTCATGCCACGTGCCTCCTCCCCGCCCCTTTGCCGGCTCTCCCCACATTGCCTGTTTTTGGTCATTTGATTTCTCTACCACACCTGTATGACTCATCAAATAAACCTCGGGGAAGAATGTGATCTTTGTCCTCTGGTTCCTTCTAGGAGCATCTGTCTGTTGAGGATTTCACCAAAGCCCTGGGGATGACTCCAGATGCCTTCTGTGTCTTGCCTCGATGGAAGCAACAAAACCTCAAGAAAGCAAAAGGACTATTTTGAGAAGCAAGAGTAGCTGTGTTTGTGAAGGCAGTCGGTTACCCTGCTCGCAGTTTCGTCTTTTCATTACTGGTATTAATCCTGTACTAATTGAAATTTTACACTTGTACCTGTGAGCAGCAAGCAGTGTGGCAACATCACTTCTGTAACCCTTTCCTCCATAAAGATGATGCTTCCCTAAGGACGTCCCAATTTCAGCTCTCAAGGTAGTCGCATTTTTTCTATCCTGGGAGGCTGCATCACTTTTAACCATCATGTTGTGGAGCTTTCCCTTCCTAGAAGAGGAGCCAAACGCTCCGTGGAGCATTAGTTCTGAGGAGCCTTCCCTAGTCTTTTCTTATTAATGGCAGGTGGGTTGAAGCCTTTTGCAGTTTTACACCTTTCCTAGACTAATGGCTTCCCTGTTCACATGTTCTTTTCCTCACAGCCTTCCTCAGGTGGTAAGTTAAGGGGATCCCTTCTTTGAGAGAGTTGGATGGCCCCAATAGGTTTCACTAACACTCACTAACCAGTCCCCAAAGAGAGCGACACATCCACTGGGTCTAGGCTTGAGGCCTAAAGGTGAGTATGAAACGCAAATGCCATTGCAGTCCCTCTCCGGGACTCTTCCTGAGGCAAAGGAAGAGCGTAGCTATGGCCAGTGCCGGGTTACAAGCCATTACCCGGAACCTCTGCAAAGCTTCACTGGCTCCCCAGATGAAAACAACGGGCACTCGGTTCTGACTCTGGGCGTACGCTGGGTTGCCATTCCATTTCCTTTAAGTTTAACAGTACCACACGGAAGTCCAAGTCAGAAGGCCAATGGAAGGTGATTTCCACAACTTCAACTGGTTAAGTGTCTGCAAGAATATGTCCTTTTCAGAAATAACAGTCGAACCAACACAAGGTTAATAAAGGCTTTAATTTCACACACAAAAAAACTCTATGCATAATTTAAAAAGGAAACCCAAACAAGGAAAAACCGTCAAGGACACAGAGGATCAATTCTGCTAAAACACAGATAAAGTGCCGCTCCATACAAAACAACAAAGAATAAGAATCAGAAGTCACTCTGAACACAAAGAAAATCACCTCACAGATCACGTGGCCAACGCTGCCAGCAAACCTGGTAGTGGCTCAATTATGCAAAGTGTAGAAAGCTTACTTCTTGTTTTTCTCTCTGTAGCATAAACAAACACTAACAGGCCAGAGAAGTCGGAGGGAAATCTGGGGACGAGAGGCAAGTACAACCACATGCAGTCTCACTCTTTGCACCCTCTCCGTTCTTGAAATAGACCAGGCTAGCCGATGGCTCGTTTTGACATATGATCTAACGAACCTGGATCCTAATCCACACCCTCCATCCACTCTATTCTTAGGCCAGTGTACATGCCTATACTTCAAACCTCTGTACTTTAAGAATAAAGTCCAATGTTACCAAAATCAACTGCTTATATTCATACTGGCACACTTTTTATTCAAAACCTTAGACACAGCACACGTGGTAAGGAAAATGTACTCATTGTTGATAAATATGATACAACGAAAGAGACTGCCTGAAGTCTAGTAATCAAAGCATGCCATAAAGGACTCAATGATTGTGGTGAGACACAGCAAAAGAATTGTCACAAAACTCTCAAGGCCTAACAAACTATAGTTTCCCAATTTAAAATATATATATATATATATATTATATATATATATAATATATATATATATAACATATATATATTTTTTCAGATGTTAATACATTGAGACAAAATAAGAATTTTGAAGTAATGAATTAGAAGGATGTTTGAGGGCAGATTTCTGTTTAGTTTTTGTACATTTAAAGAGTGCATTACTCAGTGTAAAGCAAGATGGGGAGGAAAAGGACATATCTAATTTTAGGGGACAATTATGTGACTTGCATCTGGTACTGGGTTGTTGATCTTTGTAAAAATCTCTTCATCTATACAAGCTCCACCTGTACTTGGAGACCTAACTGTTTCCCTGGTTTAAAACAAGACACTACTTAAGGGGGTCAATTAAATCAAATGGGGGAAAAAAGGCTGGATGACTAAGAGCATCCACTAGTCATTTCGGAGGACAGAGAAGGGCAAGAAGGGCAATGTTTTTATTTGTTTTAATATAATCTCTTTTCAGTAGACCACAAATGAGTTTACAAACTACTTTTCTTTATATTTCCACCCCGTCCTCCCCCGTGCTCTCTCTACACTCATAATGCTCTATGTATCGGACACTGCCAAGAATCTCTTTAATTTAGGTGTGTCCAAATAGTTTTCATTATACAACTATATCTGTAGCTGTAGCTATATTTATATAGTTACATAATGGTAATTGCAGTATGGAAGAATAAGTCATGAATTCACTTGCTGCGGTTTTAATTCTTAAAGCTTCTCTTTTAGAAGAATTTTACATTTGATCAGACAGAAATAAAGAAATGTGTAGTCTAATGTTTGCCTCCCAGAGTTATTTAACTGATCTTTAAGTATCACTGCATACTTCTTAAAATGTAAACACATTTACATTTGTTATATCTGCTATTGAACCATTAAGTTAGGCCTGAAGTTAACAGACCATTGCCACGTAAACAAATAGCTTTTGGAATCAAAATATAAATAGAAGAACAAGTCATGGATTTGCTTCTTTTCTATCCTGCTCAAACAAAACTTATGTGCACACACACATAAACACATCCTCCATAAAAAAGTCTATCTCCTCATAGGCCTAAATTATAGTCATGGCTACTAAAGTGACACTAGATGGCATCTGGCCACATGCAACTTTCCAACTCTCCATAATATTAGCTGATGAGAATCAAGTTTAAATTTCAGTTTAGTTTTCCCTTCCAAAAAATTCAGCTGTGTGCAGAACTAAGCGCTGTCAAGTTCCAATTCAATGTCATTTAAAGTACTGTAACCACGTGGTATTTTAAATAGGAAAGTTAGTCATTGTGTAGGCTACCTGGGACTGAAGTACTCTGTCCCTATGTCCCTTGGCCCCAACATGCCAAATGCCCCCATCCCCCAATTCTGAGCAAACTGATCATACTGCACAAAAAATATTATCCACTTATAATTTTTAAATATATAGTCAGCTCAAAACAAAACAACAAACCCCATCAACATGGTCCAGCTGAAACCTCCATCTGTAGTCATTAACCCTTCACTGAACCAAAATGAAAAAGTAACTCTGTAAAAGGGGTAACAGTTAAAAGAGTGAAGGGAGAGAGGAAAGCTGATCAGGATACAACAATGAATAGATAACAAGGAAAATTCAAGTCCCAAACTTGCAAGTATATGGGCAGCGAGATAACTCATTTATCCCACTAACCTACAGTCAACTAGTAAGTCCCTCCCGAGACATGAAGATCAAATCAAATTAGGTTTTTGAGCCAAGTGTACTTCTAAACCATACATACACACAAGCTATGAAATGCAAATCAATTGAGGGTACTTCTTGGGCAACCTAGGCTTAGAGCATTATTTCTAATTTTTTTATGCTCTAATGTACGTCTCACTTCAAATCATTCCTTTTTAACAGCACCTCTCAAAGCTCTCAAATACAGACACAGGGAAGAGAATAAATAGCTAAAGAATTTGATCACCACTTCATTTGTTTATGAGAAAACCAGTTATTTTCAAGAAAAACAAAAGGCTCCCCAGTGGAAATAGATCAAAACATAAAAAAGTGAGCTTTTAAAACAAATACTTTCCTCTGTTCTCTATTACTCCTGCATATCCTACCACCGTATCATTTTGGGACGTTCACTAGAGTAAGATGTAAATAAATGGTAGGAAGCAAAGCTTTTATCAGTAGTTAAGCAAAAGTACTGGGGCTGTTTATGATTCAAAGATTCAAAGTTTAAGAAGAGGTAACTTATGTCAGACACATCCAAGGTTCACGAGTGGGGCTGGAGCCCTCTGAAGGCAATCTTCCAGAAAAGATGCTGCATCTTCTGTGATGATGACTGACTTCAAAATGTTTTCTCCCCTTGAAAATCTGATATGGTTTTGTCCCCACCACAGAACTGAAGAGTAATCTTCTCGTTTACAATGAAAGAAAAATAAAAAATGAAAGAAAATACTGAAGGCTTCATTTTGCTATACCTAACTCTGTGTGATCCTAATGATTCCTGGGCTAACACAATTATTTTTTGGACAGAATTCTACTCTCAGATTCATTCTTTATATGGTTTCACAAGCTGCTTAACCAAACTGGTTATGTCATCAGAATGACTAATGTAGCACTTAATGTTGTATCCCCATTTAGCTTCAACTCAAAGCACCTAAAAAGTAAGATAAATATATTACGCACCTTTGTTATGTGTTAGTTCTTGGGATTACCTAAACAGATCACATTTTAATTCCCACCCTATTTTAAGGGCAAAGCCAGACAGCAAATGGTTAAATGTTCAAGCTTTATCCTACAGGTTATGTATTTACTTTATATTTGCAGTAGGGCTTTTAGCTGCAGTGGTCCAGAGTTTTAGCTTTAACACAAGAATACTCCTCTTGATGTCTCTATGTTTGACAGACAGAGATGCTAGCCTTCTTCCTTATCCTTAAGTATCCTTGCGGGAGAGTCCCAAATGAGACAATATTAGTTTCCTACCTCTTAAAGTTTTGGTTACAATCTGTTAGGGTAATGCTTGCTCCATGGAAGAATGATACAGAAGAAAAATAAAAGATTCTATCTTCACCATCATAATAATAATAGATCATATACAATGAATACACTGTGTGAAGGATTCTCTTTAAAGAAAATATAAAGTGTACAATGAATACCAAATGTGGGACCATAACACATTCCGAGCACCAACAATCCATTTCTTGGGACTGCATGTAAACAGCAAAAGCATTACAAATCCATGAAATAATTTTTTAAAAAAGCCCCCCAAGTCAGGTGGCAGAAATGCCCTTCCTTTGCAAGGAGGACAAACTGTCATTAGTGTAACATGGAGAGCTGGTTTTCCAGTGAACTTTACTAATCAGAAACACACATGAAAGATTACAGACTTGAGTGAAACTACTCAAAGAACATAAACACTAAATGCCAACTGATATGTGTATCTCCACACATTTCTCAGGAGAATGGACTCTGTGACAACCTCATTTCTTCTCCAAACTGCTGTGCTATTAATTTTGAGCAGGCATACTCTGGTGGCTCACCCTAACTATTTAAGGCTCCATTCATTCCACATATATGTGTGTGTATGTACATATATATATATATTTACAACATGTATTCCTAAGACAAAAGGAAGTGCTACTCTTGTAGGAGAAAAAGAGGATAATCAGCTACAGATATGAGACCAAAGTTGCCATAAAACAATTAGCATGGAGCATTCTGCGTAACTACAATTTTCGTCGTTTGGTTTGGCCCTGAGCTGTTTGTTGCTCCCGCATCAAGTAGAGTTCCAAATTCTCCTCGAGCAGAGGAGAGTGAGGTGGGTGACAGTAAGAGAGAATACGCAGTGCACACTGCCAACCCAGGAGTTTGTTCCTCACGAGGCCTGGCGAGTGGTCTTCCCCACTTCCATGCTAAGTGCCTGAGAATTCTTTTCTGTTTCCAGCAGCTCATCAAAGATCTCCCTTAAAATAAAACAAAATTAGCATTCAGTGAGCAAAGCCAAAGAATAGACAGAAAGTACATAAAGCCTGCACAATCCCATTTGGTGCCTAAATTTTATTCAATAAGCAGCTCAATCATTTGATCACCATCTTAACCCCAATTGCTGAGTTTTGAGAACACTAGGAGGGAGGAAGCTGGCAATAGCTAGCTTTCATAAAAATGCTATGTAGCTCCCATGTTTGTATCAGATCTTCTAGCTAATCCAACTGGAAGACTAAAATGGTTTATGAGAAGACAGCTTCTATTATAAAACAGCCTTAAGCTCTGTATCTAAATGCAACTATGTGATGAGTAATTAATGAACATATTCTGGACTTATAAGGAAATAATCAAGACATGAACCCTAAGCAAAGGTTAACAAAACCCAAAAATTATCAATCAATTAAGTGACAGAAACATTTTATCCTTCAAGGAAGAAGAAAGAGTTGGGTGACTTTTTCAGCCCTGGCTTCAGATCTGCTGGTTTCTCACTTGTGCATATAAAAGAAGATATAACCACTCCGATCCCGGTCACTCTGCACGGAAGCCTCTTGGATTTTCGATACCTCGAGATCATTGTAAGTAAACCAGGCCTGCTTCTTAATGTCATACACATCACTAATGTAATGACCTGAAAGAAATCAAATCAGAAAATTCAGGTTTTTAAAACACATTATTGAATTTTTCTCAGGTACAGGAAATTTCAGAAAGAAACAGCCACCCCATACACCTTACCCCCCCAAAATGTTTCTAAACACATTCAAAAAACATGTACAAGATAAAAGGTTTCAAAGTTTTTCTTCATGCGTTCAACTTACACCTCACAAAACTAGGCGAAGAGCGACCTAATAAGGAGTGAATGCTGGTTACTTCATTTATAAAATGCTGACCTCACGATGTCCATTTACCTGAAGAAGAAGTGCTACCGATGTGACTGACAACACTGATGAGCCGATAGGAGTGAGGAAGATTTCCTGTCTGGAAAACAGAAGTGGGCACGACTCTTGAATCAAAGCAAAATACTACATTTAAATTTATTATCAAAGCTGAGATGGCTAACTTTTAGTGTGTGTGTAGTCAGATTTAATAAAACATCCAGTGGTTGGTATTGTTCGTATCCTTTGACCCAAGAATTCTACTCCCAACTAAGAATGTCTCCCAAGAAAATAATTCAAAAGGAGAGAATACTTGTATAAAATTATTTAGTGTAGCATTATCTTTAATAACGAAAAGTTGGAACTAACAATAGGCCCAATAATGGTTAAGCAGTTAGTGGTGTAGCAACTCAATACAAGGTTCAGTTATTTTTAAAAAACTCAACGTGGGTCTCACCAAGATGTTACCTTGTTTTCAAACCCACATGAATGTGCACAGTAACCACAGCTCCATAAAAATGGTATGTTCACAGTTAAGTACTGGAAATAGTCAATATTTAAAGATTTTTAAAAACGCTATTAAAATACTGTTAGTAGAAAAACAAAACAAAATTAAAAAGGGATACTCCTGCACAGAGGCAGCACTATGAGGTACAATTTTGGGAAGAAATATATTATATGTAAACCAGAAACCATTAAAATATTCATAAACTTTGATGTAGTAATTTACTTCTGGGGACTTACTTAAAGAAAATTCCTAAATATAGAAAACATTACAATCTTACAAAATTCTTCAATGTATTATTTATCACAGTGAAAAAACAGAAAAAACTTAAATGCTCAATGTTAAAAATAAAATAGTATGTTCATTTGAAGAAATATAGTATAGCCATTAAAAATAAAATGTATTAATAATTAGTCTTTAACAAACAGGATAAAAATTATATACTATGATTTTTTTAAAAGCATACTTGGGTGTAGGGATGACAAAAGAATATGTCAAAATGCTCATAGTTTTGTTAGAACAGTGGGACCCTGAGTAATTAAAATTACAAAAATTTGGAAAAAAGCAATTATTTAAGGAAAGAGAAGAATAAAAAAAAGATTCCAATGTGCTCTAGCTAACATCATTAATTGAACAGTTTTCATAGTTTTGGTAGAGCTAAAAGGTGATTTAACAAACATGACTTTGAGAGCCATGTTCCTCAATTACCTAACATGCACATAAAGTGGTGAGGATGTATTTCTGTTTTTGTTTCATTTTGTTCTGAATCTTAAAAGAAATGAGGAGCAAAGAACAAAAGAAAGTGAAAACCATTTCGTGGCTGCCAAACAGGCAGAAATGAACCTGCAATGGAAACTGATAGTGGGGCCTTTGAAGATAAAGAGCAGGAGTAATACTGACTGTTGACCAGTTCTACTCCGGAAACAAAACGGCACCTACCTCAGCATTTCTTTTCAGTTCCTCAGCTTCAGCTTCTGTGTATTCCATATCTAAAACATCTTCATTTCCAGAGTCCTCATCAGAACCCAATGAATCCAGAAAAGAGTTGTTAAATTCTGAAGAACACAAATGCAGAGTCTTGTAAAATTTCTTGGAACAGACACAAAGACATGATTAAGAAGATAAAAAAACAGCTTGAGGACACATGCTATCATTGTAAGAAAACATAAAACGTATTATTAGAGTTCCAATTCACCCAACAAACGCTGGGGAATCACAATTCAGGCACCACTATCTGTAAAAGAAATGCTTCTTTTTCTTTTTTATATATTTATATATTAGGGCATATAACTCACGTAAGAAAGGAATAAAACTGAAGAGAATATAATTTGAAAGTTAACCCAATTTTATTAAATTCCGTATTACATAAACCGTATGTTAGATTTGAAGTACATGGTGCATATTGTAAGTAACACCAGTAAATATAAATTATGTCACAGAAAAGAGGTCAGTATCCTTTCATTCTCTTTAATATTAAATCATTTTTTTGGAAATTTAACAAAAATAAAGGAAATTCAACCTTTAACTCTTAAATCTCACCTAAAAATACACTAAACAAACAAACAAATCCAAGATCCATTTTTTTTCTTTAGTAATGCGCTTCCATTGGAAGATTCCATCTTTATTAATTGCTTTAAATAAAGACTTCCAGGAGCATTCGTACATAAATGGCTCTTTGCTTTGAAATATAATTAATTCCACTAAAATCACAGCATAGAGTTGTTGAAAGTACCTGACTACCTAAGAATGGGAAGAACAGGAAAAAGACTATGGCCTCAAACTTCTGGAAGCTGAAAAGTAGATGGGTAGACGGACTTAGCAGACCTAAGAAACCCAAAGCCAAATCCTAAGCCAGTAATGGAAAAACTGAGAACCAATCCAATTTACATCACAGCATCTTCAAAAAGCATACAACTTGGAAGCACCTCTGAAACTGGAGGCTAAGGGGAGGATAAAAATAAGGATTAAGTGAAAGTTGTTTGAGAAAGATTCCTAGATCCACTTTCCACCATTTCATGCTGCTAGGCAATGACAGAAGTCTGGAGCTCTTTATTCCGTGGAGAGGGTAAAATAGTCTCTGGATTGCGGGATGCCAAGCACAGAGGAAGCCATGGGTACCATACTGAAAATGGGAGTAGGTGACAGTTTGCATACTGAAAGATGACTGTAACAACCCCCATCCCTGCTCCAGCCCTATTCTTATACTTGGCTCCCAGAACTCTGGCAGCCACATCTTTTACCTTTAGGCAAAGGCCAGAGATTAGAAAACCCTTCTTTAGGAATCTGACCAGTCCGAGAGAAAGGATAAAATAGAAACGTCCTCCTCCAAATGGTCCCATCCTGTAAAACTCAAAAGTCGTCAAGCCCTAGTTATTCATGTGCTCAGAGCTTCCAATCATCTTTTCAGTCCCCTATTCTTAACCATAAGCTGACAGTCAAGGATCACTAGATAGCTGAGGAAAGCTTCTAACAAGAAATATAAAGACCGTAATAAACACACAGGACAGAGCAATGAGGAAAGAATTTATTCAAGAATAGTAAACTTGAAATAAACAAACTATATTTAATATCCTCAAGAATTGAGATGGTATTGCTTCCATGAACCAAAGCAAATCAAACAAAAAACTTATTAAAAAAGGAATATTCACAAAACAAATCAGTTCTTAAAAATTAGAAATATGATAGAAATAAAACACTCAAAAGAAGGTTTGGCGTTAGAGATGAGGTTGGAGAAACTTCCCAAGAGTAGAGTAAAATGACAAAAAGATGGAAAACTAAAGAGAAGAGATGAGAAAATTAAGAGGACCATACTAGGAGGTCTGGATAATAGGAGTTTCAAAAAAAGAAAAGAGAGAAAGTGGAAGGCAGAAAATTAGTGAAAATATCTTAGAATTCAAGGACACAAGTTTCTAGATTAAAATGATCTATCAAGTGCCCAGCAAGATGGACGAAACAGACCCATGTCAAGGCACATCACCATGAAGCTTCATCACAACAGAAACAAAGAGAAGATCCTACAAGCTTTCAGAGAAAAAAGAGGTCACATCAGGATCAAGAAGAAACAGCTTTAGAGTTTTCATACAGCAACCCTGCAAACAAGATTTCTCCCATCCAGCAGCATAAAGTCGGCGGGAAACAATACTTTCAGATTGACTGTAAACCTGGAATTAATTCTATATTTAGCCAGGCTATTAACCAAATACTCAAATATGATGAAACTTGCAAGGTCTCCAAAAAAAATCTAAGTCATATCCCCTCTTTTTCAAGAAAACTCGTGGGGATGCTCTCTTATCAAAGGACAAGCAGATGAAGAACAAGGCAGAGTGAGACAGGAAATGGGAGATCCAAACAGACGAGAGAATCAGAGGGAATTCCCAGGAGAACAATTAGGGAGATCTCAGGATAGCTGTGCACGGATATAGAGGGCAATTAGTCCACATGGGAGCAAACTGACCCGAGACAGTCATCACCACCATCAGCACCATCTTTTTAATCTGAGGACAGAGATGCCTGGATGAGCCTAGCTTGAATTCTGATCTGTAACTCTCTCAAACATGTGCTAGTGAAATTCTTGCTCTTTCTCCATGCCCTGGTGTCTAGACCACCCTAGAACACTCATTTTGCATCACCAAAGTGTTCTGTTTCGATCTATCTCTGAGAGCTGGAGAAAGGCTACAGTGATCTAGAAACAGAAAATATAGTGAGCTTATTTCCCATGACTACATGCCCCTGTGGACTTCCTGTACCTGGTTCATATATTAGTTCTGCCAAATGCCATGACTATGGTGAACCTTATGCTTCTGAATTCTCACTCTGCCCACTGACTTCTCTAGAATGAGCTCTGGGGAAACTGAAGCTACCTTATCGTCTACCAGGAGTCTCCTAACAGTAGCAGTACTGTTTTCACATAGATGGATTACAGACAGACTGTCCTTGCTGTTACATACATACGTACATACATACATACATACATAGTTTGTTGGTTTAGGGATATGGAGATAATAAATGTGATTTTTTTTTCAAAAAGCAAGTTACTGATGAATACAAATGTTAGAATAGTGGCTTCCTCTGGCAGGGAGGGGGAAGGACGGGTACCCAGATAACTTCTAAGATTCTATTTCTTTACCTGGGAAGTGATCAAATTCGTTATTGTTATTAAAAATAACAAACACATTTTATATGTTCCTCTCTGTGTGATATATTTCACCATTTAAAAAAATGTAATTAAAATGATCGCCATACCTTGAAGACTTAACTCTGTAGCTCTTTTGAGGTCATCATCTTCTTTCTGTTCCCAAACCTCCTAAAGGAATAAGAACAAAACTAAGGTAGTTAAAAGGTAGTAATTAAACTTATTTAATGAGGATAAAATTAGTTGCTGTGGAAATATTTGCAAATATTTTCCATAATCTTCTGGATGCTTGGAATATGACATTTTGAAGGATCTAAAGAAATTCTTTACTTTTTCCAACACCATCCTCCTAAAACAATAACCTTGGGGATTAAAAAGGCTTAAATGCTGTCTCCTCTAGTCAGTGACATTTGGCTTGCCAACCTAAAGCCATTCAATGTGACACTATGATGTCATCCCCTTTTTCTTCTTACACATACGAAACAGCTGGCTTATAGCAAACACTTAGTAAATTGCTGTCTTTCCTCTCCCCTGATTTATAGTGTTTGCCAATTTCCATGGTATAAGCGTTCCCACCGTGGCCAATTTTAAGCTAACAATGTGACACTGAATGCAGAGTTGGAAAGAGGTGTGTAATAGATGGCTCTCTGAGCTGACACTGAGCTGGCTCTAGCACATCACTGACCCTAAGTCTATGACAGCAAGATAAACAATATTTCCACAGGGTATTATTCATAGATTTCTATTTTTGTTCTAGCTAAAGAAACCAACACACATAATAAGTGCTCAGTAAATACTAAATGAATGCTGTTGACTGTTACTTTTCTAATACATCTGAGATTTTCTTAGAAAAATTAGTACCTCTGAAAATGTCTCATCTAGATGACTAATTATAAAAAGGAATAGGGAAATGCTGACTATAAATTTCCCCCCTCTCATCTTTAGAGAAAAGAGAATTTACAGTGTATGAATAAAGAAAAAATTTAATTTAAGCAACTGTTTTATACTTTCCTCAATTCTAGACTTGTTTTTAAAGTTAGTAAAGTATGTAAGAAGCTTAAAATGAGCTATTCTGAATTATAGTACTGGTAGCAATAATACTGTGTTCAAGAAAGCAACAGAGATATTCTCTAAGAGGAAATAAGATTACTTAAACTTATTCAAATATATAAAGTCTAAGCTGAAACTGGAAGGTGACTCTTTTAGTTATTAATAGAATGATGTGGGTATATCAAACTAAAGAAACTTCATTTTATAACCCCACCCTCATATCTGAGAAAAATAAGAGTTTTAATTCAGTCAGCTGACAAGAAATAACATAAATGTCTTTCATCTATGAAAAAAGAGGGGTGCTGAATTTTTTCTTTCTCTGCACTATAAGGTACTACTATTAAGAAGTCAGACCTTGGTTTTTTTACATTAAAATCAAGTTTTCTTAAAAAAATGATGACTACGGGGCGGACGGGTAGCTCAGTTGGTTAGAGCGCGGGCTCTGGGCAACGGGGCTGCCGGTTCGATTCCCACATGGGCCAGCAAGCGGCGCCCTCCGCAACTAGAATGAAGCCAATGAGCTGCCGCTGAGCTCCCGGGTGGCTCAGTTGGTTGGAGTGCATCCTCTCAAAGACAAGGTTGCCGGTTGACTCCCGCAAGGGATGGTGGGCTGCGCCCCCTGCAACTAGAAAACAGCAACTGGACCTGGAGCTGAGCTGCGCCCTCCACAACTAAGATTGAAAGGACCACAATTTGACTTGGAAAAGTCCCGGAAGTACACACTGTTCTCCAATAAAGTCCTGTTCCCCTTCCCGAAATAAAAAATCTTTAAAAAAAAAAAAAAATGATGACTACATATTATTTGTAAAATAGTTTGACATGTATACATCTTGATAACAAGGCAGCCAGGGAGGTACTTTCTATAAATAAAATGATACAGAACAGCTGGCTTTGAAATGGTTTTAAAGCAGCAGTTCTCAACCTTAGCTGCACATTAAAATCACTAGGTGAAGTTTTTATATACCACAAAAATCTAAATGCCCAGATCAATTACGTCAGAATTTCTGAAGGGCAGAACCACCCAGGGATCAGTATTTTTAAAAGGTCCCCAGATAATATTAATGTGCAGTTAATCTTGAGACACACTGTTCTAGAGAAGTTCTATTTCTTAACCTGATTATTTGTACACACTAAAACTGTGCATGCATTCTAGGGAGTCTTGGTACATTTTTATTACTAACATGACTCAGATTGCACAGGATTAGACAGCCATGAAAACATCACCTTTTAGTCAGATTCCTCAGGTGACTACAACAGTGCAAATCAACCAGCTTTGGCAAATATAAGCATAAAAAACTAAAAATTGAAGAAAAAATTACTACATAAGGAGCAGATGTTAGTCTATGACTAAAATCTAAAATTCAGACAATATTCAGATAATATTCCTAAGAATTTTATGTTCAAATAATTCATAGGAAAGGACTCATATTGTGAGAAAATGACCAAAATAAATACATTGCCTTAAAATAAACAATAAAATCACAGTGGTATACTGGCTGCTTGTACAGCATGCAAAATAATGTTGGCCTGGGGTGATCTATAATAACACATCTTGCTTTAACATGCAATTAATTATAGTAATGGGAGGTAGCCAACAATATATTTTGTTGCATTTGGATTTTTAAAAGCAGAAAAACTGTCAATGTTTCTGTTTCAAAGCCAATGCAAAGCCCCAAAGAAGTTTTTTTGTTTGTTTTGGTGGCTCAATGACTTACTGTATATAAATCACCTGGACACACAGTAAGTGCTTAATATGTCAGTTAATTAATTAATTAATTAATTAATTTATTACTATTATTCTATTTCTTGGGAAAGACAGGTATGGAGAAAGCAGCAATATAAACATCTTACCTGCTCCTGAAGGCTCTGAGCCAACGCCTGCTGAAGCTCTTGCTCTTCCCGTTCCCGCTCCATATCATACTGCTGGAGCCAATCAACCTCTCCTTGAGGTCCTTCTGGGGTTTTGTTTTCTTTATTCTCATCACAGTCTTTAGTTATCTCCGTAAAACTGGCAGGATCTGAGGAAGCAGAACATAATATAACTGGGAAATCCTCTCTAATAAACCGAACTCTCTGGATTAGAGTGACATCTACTGTTCAGAGGGAAACTTACATAACCTCAGAGGTAACTTTCTTGGGACATATAATTTATCTTACTACACATCTAGATGAGGGTTTCTCAATCTCAGCACTACTGGCACATTCTGGGTGGGACAATTTTGTTGTTGTTGTCAGGGGCCTGTCCTGTACACTGTAACATGTTTAGTAATATGCCAGGCCTCTACCTACTAGATAACAGTAGCCTCATCCCCCTCCCTAGTTGTGACAACCAAAAATGACAGACATTATCAAGTGTCCCCTAGGGGATAAAACTGCCCTTTGTTGAGATCCACTGATCTACAGCAAGGGTTCTGAAACTTAACCAATCACCAGAAGCACTATGGTTAGGATGGAAAAGAATTAACAGCCATATTCATAGGTCATAATGTCATATGATCAAGTACTAGGAATAAAGTATTGCTAGAGTAAATGAAGAATGAGGCCAGAATTATTAAGCTAATATTGAGATTTTCTCCTTTATTACAATGTATATTAAATGAGTATGCGTTTTTACATTAATAATCAAATTAAGTCTTATACATATTCTAAATCAAGAGAGTTTCATAAAATATGTAATAAACATTTCATGTACCGAACAAGTATATAACATGTATGTTTAGAACATTCATCCAGGTAGAGAAGAAAAACATTAATCATTAATTTCTTTTTGTTCCTTCTCAGTCTCTAGACTATGGCTAGCTGGGACAGGATAAACAGTATGACCATGATTTTGTTCTGGTTATTTGAATTGTGTTAGCAACAACATTTCATTATAATTTTTAACACTGGTAAGTATTAAAGATAAGTGGGGAGAAGGACTTTCCATCCATCCATCCATCCATCCATCCATCCATCCATCCATCCACCCATCACTAACCCTTACCAAAGCAAAAATTCTTATCTTAGCAAAGAAATTTTCATAAAGTATGACTGATCAATAAGAATTACCTTTACAGATTAACCTTATATGTATTGTTTTAAAATTAGTATATATCGTTTACCTGACTCCAAAGTGCATTTTAACCATTTAAATGATACTTTTCCACAGCACAGGCAACTTTGAAGTTTATAGCATCTTGGCTTTAGACTCTAAATTAGCAACTAGTCATAATTTTTTCATTGTATTGAATTGCTGACTGAATATTTACCATTAAAACTAACTCAATATTCATTAAAAGAGGCAAATTAAGGATACATTAAGTACAAAAAGCAGTATGATCTCAATTAAAAAAAATCAGACCCACTTCCATAACCTGGAAGAGGCGGCTCTGAAGACTGTATGGCTCTGCCTATTCTTTGGCCTTAGCTTACGAGACCAGGAATAAATATTTGTGTTGCTCAATCAGGTAAGTAGTGGAAATTTGGAACTGAGACATTCAAAGTTAGGTAATGTTGAGCATTTCAAGGGGAAGAAAGACTTGGGAGTTGAGGCTACTATTTTAGGGCATAAGATGAATATTATTACTTTTATCATCAAAATACTCATAAAAGGTGACAGGTACACCTTTTCTTAACCAATGGTTTTCACCGCTCAATGTACCTCATACAATGCTGTAATTACACTAGCAATTAATCCACATGATAGAAAACAAATAAAGTTCACTGTGATATGCTAAAATTGATACACATTTGTCTTTTGGACAAGAATATCAGATAGATACAAAAACTAATTAAGATTTATGGGACAAATATGACCACAAAATAGTGATGCAACTTTAAGGAACCTGCACAGTGAATCAAAGGGGAACCATGTGTTAAAACTCAACATTCTTAGACTGAATCTAACATTTGCTTCTGCCCCCGCCCCCCACTGAAACCTGTTTCTAACATTCTGTATTTCAGTGAACTTCAGTGAATGGGATCACTGTCCACAGAGTTGTTGTTGTTTTAAGACAGAAACCTGGGAGTCATTTTTGACTTCTCATCTACCCCTCATGTCAGATAAATCATTATTTTCCAACTGTCTCTTGAACCCACCAACTTTTTTTCTTTTTAGTGCCAAAACGCTTGCATAGGGCAACATTAACTTTTGGTCTGGACTATTGCAACAACTTCCTTAACAGGTCTCAAAGGATTAATTTGGTTCTTCTCTAATTTATAAGCTACACTGCAGCCAGAGTGACCTTTTTCAAATATAAATCTTTATCAAACATCTGTTTGCTTAAACGTATTCAATAACTTCCTAATGCTTTTGAAATAAAAGTCCAAACTCCTAAACATGGCTTTAGGCCATGTAAAGACTGGAGAGTGCATTATCTCTCTAGTCTCACCTCTTGCTTTATGCTCCAGTCATACAGACCATGCTGAACTTTTTATTAGGTCTACTAGTTTGCCATGGCCTGTCTCACATGTGGGCTTTTGCACACTCTTCCTTCTGGCTGGTGTATGGAGACAGTGAAACCTTACTTAACCCTATCCCTCCTGTTCCTCTTCAGTTGATAGTTACTCTCTTGAGCCCCAAATATTTATTAGGAATCTATTATGTGCCAGGCACGGTTGCAGAAGCTGGGGATACGGTGATCATTAAGGCAAGATAGCTTGCACTCAAGGAGCTTAAATGCAAAGGCTCTGAGGTGAGAATGAGCTTAGCATATTTGAGAGAGAGAGAATACCAGTATGGCTAAAACAAACAGTAAGTGAGAGCGGGGGAGTGGAGACAGGCTATGGTCGGAAACTTGGGTTAAGTGCAATGGGAAGTCACAATAACTTTTAAGTGACCGCGTGATTTATGCTTCAGAAAGATTACTTTGGCCACTTTGTTCATGAAAGAAGGTCTGTAGGAGGCAAGAGTGAAGGAAGAGACATTGGAATCAGTTGTGGTAGCCCAGGTGAGAGATGGAAGAGTTGTAGCCATGAAGATGTTGATAAATGGTTGGATTTAGGATGTATTTTGGAGGTACATTTGATTGGACTTCATGATGGTGAATGCGAGGTGTGAAGTAAAACAAAAACAATCTAGGGAGATGTATTTTTTTGGCCTAAGCAACTGGATTTATGATGGTACCATTTGCTGACATGGGGAAGGAATATTTGGGGGAAGGGGGATAAAAATTAAACATCAAATGGACATTTCAAGTAAGTATTTCAATATACAAGTTTAAAGCTCAGGGGAGAGAGCTAGGCTGGAAATACGAATTTGATCTTGTGACACTGTGGTACTACGAGATCACTTAGCGAAAGCGCTTAAGTAGAAAAGAAGACACAGCTAACGACAGTGTCCTGGGAATACTCCAACAATTAGAGTTCTGATGAGGGAGGCAAAACAAACCAACTGGAAATGAGTAGTTGTTTTAGTATGAAGAAAATACCCCAACAAGTGTAGTATGATGGAGGCTCAGAGAAAAACGTTTACAAAGTTTTAAATGTGAAGTAGGGAGTGGTAGGTAGATTGTGTGAAATACTGCTAATGAAACTTGATAAACACCATATAAATGGGGTGGTGGGGATGAGAGCCCACTTGGAGAGGGCTGAGAAGAGCATGGAGGTGGTAAGAAAGTAGAGAGAATGAATTAAACAACTCTCAAATAATTTTGCTGTGAGGGGAGCAAAGAAAGGGGGCAGTAGCTGTAGGGAAACATAAGGTCCTAAGAGGTTTTTTAAAATATCGGTGATACTAAAGCACAACAGGAATAATTTCAAAGAGAGGGAAGAATTGATGCAGAAGAAAAAGAGCGTAATTTCAAGAGTGAAAGTCTTTAGAAGGCACAAGTGAATAAGATTCTGGATATGAATGGAAGGACTGGCCTTAAATAAGAACAGGGACTTTTCCTCAATAAAAGTGAAGGCAGAGCTTTCATCTGATTGCATCTATTTGCTTTGAAAAGTATGCTGCTAAGTTATGAAGGCAGAATGCGTGTGAAAGGAAAACAGGAGATTTGAGGAAGAGATCATGGAGACTGAGAAGAGAAATTTACTAAGGAAGTATAATAGAACTAGTATAATTGAATTTGGTGCCCATTTAAGAGTATAATCATGAATTTGAGGAAAGTGTAGTCAACAGTTTTGTGATTTTTTTCTCCAGCAATCTTCAGCTGCTTGTGAAAACAGGCACAGAATAAGAAGCTAACTGAGCTGAGAGTTGAGATTTTGTGACCGTGACAGAAAAGAGAACAAGGAGCTAAAAGAGTACCACAGTACGGCATATAGACTGGGGAAGTGATAAGGGAGGTGATGAATAGCAAAAAAGTCAAATGACTGGAAGTCTTAATGAGACCAAGTAATTATTGAAATAAGGATATGACAATAGGGGAGCTAAAGGAGAGAAGGGTTAAAGAAGGATATCTGAGATCAAGATTTCAAAGGTACAGTTACTGATGGTAACTAAGTCTATGGAAGTGGTTCCCAAACTTTAGTATGTTTGAGCATTATTTGGAATCAAATCGCGGGATGTTGAGCTCCACATCTAGAGTTGTTCGTTCAGTAGCTGTGGGGTAAGGCCAAGAATGACATTTCCTGCAAGTTCCCACATGACACTGATGGTCTGGGGACACACTTTGACAATCACTGGTCTAGGGTATGACTTCTGTCAGTAATGAAGATAGGGAAGAAGATCTACTGAGAAACTAGACTGGTGAAGGATCATTCATGAGGATGCTGAAGGCCCTAAGAATGTTGAGGGGGGTTGCTGGAAGGTAAAAGACAGCTACAGGAAGAGACAAGAGGTGGCAAAGGCTGATGTCATGTACTTCAAAGCAGCCTGAAATTTTGTAGGATAAAAGAAGACCAGCCGTTGGAAATGGCAATGGGTAACAAGGAGAAACCTATTCCATCTCCAGCCTCTGAAGTTTTAGGGTATGGGGGAAAAAAACAGCTTATACCTAAAAAATAGTACGACAACAAAAAATGAGAGCCTTTCAAAGAAAAACTGGCCTTAACTAGAGACCTAACAACCAAATACAGTGAATAAACTTTGGGTTTTAGGTTAAAAGAAAAAAGTATAAAAAGTATTTTGGAGACCATTAGGGAAATGTGTGTGGGCTCTATTTTGGAATTATACATAGAACTGCTGTTAATATTCTTATTTGTGATAATTGTTATGTAGGAAAATTTCCATATACTTAGGAGATTTAGGCTGAAGTGTTTTAGAATGAAATGTCATGATACCTGCAATTTCAAATGGTTCCATTAAAAAAGAAAAGTGTGTGTAGTCTCTAAGTGTGGCCTCCAATGAACCATGCTTACCAGTATTCTTACTCTTGTGTAGACCCCTCACAATGAATCTGGGCAGATTCTGTGAGTGCTTTAACCAATAAAGCTCTGTGCTAGAATTGATTCCATGCACATTTTGAGCCTAATCATTAAGGAAGCCTGGCAGCTTCCCCTTTTGTGCTTTTGGGAGCCCTGAGCTGTCATGTAAGAAGCCTGGCTATCCTGCTGGAGAGACCACATGGAAAGAAAGAGGCCCTGAGATTACATGAAAAGATGAAGAGAAGATGGGGAGGAAGATGGGCAAGGGGAAGGGAAGGGAGGAATGGAGAGGGTATCTAGCCATCCCAGTGGGCCCTTCTAACCAACATGCCAAGGTAACTCATCTTGGATGTTGCGGCCCTGACAAGCCCCAGCCAGCATCATACGGAGCAGAAGAACTACCAGCTAAGACCAGCCAATCCATAGAATTATGAGCGATAGCAAAATTACTGTTGTTTTAAGGGCCTAATTTTCAGGTAACTGCTGCACAAACACACACACACAGGGTGGGGTGGGGTGGGTAGAGAAAAGAGAATGTGAAATTAATGAATCTAGGTGTAGGATATATGTGTTCACTATTTATTCTTCAACTTCTCTCCAGATTTGACTTATGGAGGATTTAATCATATTTGATCATTCCTTAGAATTATTGTTAATTTTTAAAGTATGACAATGGGATTGAGGATATGTTTTTAAAAATGATTTCTTACTTTTAGAGACACTGAAACCCTTAGTGATGAAATGATCTAATTTTTGGGATTCACTTCTAATTAATCCAGGGAGTGGGGTGTAGAAGGAAGCTGTGATACAGATGAAACAAGACTGGATTTTTTTTTTGATAATTATTGTTGATAATGGGTACAAGGGGGAAGGTTCATTATACTCATCCCTCTACTTTTGTCTTTGCTCAATATTTTCCATGTTAAAAAAAAAAAAAAGACCTGAAAAAGAAAAAAAAAAGAACTGCAGGAGAAGCAACGTCTTTAGGTTTCAGTTATAGTAAGAAGATGAATGGAATAGTGAGGTTAAAGAAACAGGAAACACAACAATCGTGGCCAGCATCCAACTGGGGACGATGGTAACTAAAGAATAGAGGCTCTTCCATATAAAGTACTTACAAACAAGTTCGTTCTCACCAAAGCTCCTATAGTTGTAAACCATCTGTAATTATTAATGATTTTGATAACCTCCGTGTTTTCCATTGGCATAGACAATCTAGAACTAAATGTACATAAGAATAACTTCCTTTGTTAATTTTAAGGAGATGTGGGACTGAGACAAAATTAAAAGAGCTGAAAGCAGAAAATAAATCGGCAAGGGACAAATGCACTAATATTAACCAATGATACCTAAGGGCAGTAAGTTGAATAAGAGAAGGGGATTTCATAAGAATACTTGCATCAAGAGGGAATAAAAAGAACTCTGATAAACAAAAATCATCAGCTATTTTTTCCCCAAAAAAATTGAGGCTACAGTAATTCTTATTTCACTTGCACATAAAATAATTCAAAATTGATGAGGCCCTAACCCCAAGAATACAGAAAGCAATTCTGTGATACACTACTATTCTCTTCATCTCCAAAATTCTAGGTTTGATATACTGAAACACATTAGCTAGCTAAATGATACAGATGCTAGAAATATAAGCAGGAAAAAAATCAGAGTTGGTGATAGGAAGAAGTAGTAAAAATTTTCTACCTAAAAATCTTAAAATACCCATCGTGCAAGGCAAAGAGGCTCAGCTCTGCTGTTCCCACTGACAACTTGAGAAATAACAAAATATAATAATTACCACAAAAATAATTTTTTATCTCTATAAATTAATTACCTAATATTCTATTCTCAACCTTCAGAAGTATGTCTGGTAGATCCCCATACAGAGATAAGAAAACTGAGTATCAAAGAGGTAAACAGCTAGTTAGTGGTATAGCCAAGACAAGAGGCCCAAGATCTGACTTCTTAGTTGAGTGATCTTTCTACCATTATGAAAGAATGAACCCAAAAGAGAATGGAGAACTTGAATTATTTATGCAGTCAGCCCTCCGTATCCGTGGGTTCTGCATCCAGGTTCAACCTACCACTGATTGAACATACTTGAAAAAAAATTGCTACCTTATTGCTGATATGTACTAGTAGTTAGGCCTACGATGGTTGCATCTGGACTGAATGTGCACAGGCTTTTTTTCTTGTCATTATTCCCTAAACAATACAGTATAACAACTATTTAATAGTACTTACATTGTATTAAGTATCGTAAGTAATCTAAAAATGATTTAAAGTATACAGGAGGCAGTGCATAGGATATATGTAAATACTAAGCCGTTTCATATAAGGGACTTGAGCATATGTGGATTTCGGTATCGGTGGGGGTCCTGGAACCAATCCCCCATGGATACTGAGGGACGACTGCACACTAAAACTGGTTCAAATATAGAAAAATTAAGAATTATTCACACTTCTGAGAGAGCAATGGTGAGAGAAAAGTGACCAAAAACTGACACAAACATATATTAAATGCACATAAGAATACTGGCTTTTCTTCTGATGTACACCCAAAGTGTATACAGCCTCTGGGTACTACTCACATTATTTATTTCTCATTTTTAAAACTGTTAAAAAAAAAAAGCATGAAAATATCATTAGCTCTGTTATACATTATACAGATCCATTTCACCTCTCATTATTCAGAAGCCATGTATCACTACAAGGATTTGGAACACAGCTGTGCCTTCTTTAACAGATATTTTCATTAAACCTACCTGGCTCAGTGATTGTTTTGGGTTTCTCAGTTTCCACTGCATCTGGATTTTCAGGTATATCTTGAATATCATCCTCTGCAAATCCGGTATCTGGGCTGCTGGTTGGTTTATCATCATATTCATGACTCAGAGATGGTGAAGCTTCTCTCTTACTTATCTCTAGAACAGCTGCCAGAAGCTCTTCTTCACTCATTCCATCAAATCCTGAGTTTTCCAATTCAGACTTGTCAGTCTCTATCCTGCATGATTTTGAATCCTGAAGAAGAGAGTTACTTTTAAAGGAAACTAGAATGAGTACAAATATAGCAATCTTAAGAGTTTAAAGTGAGTTTATTTTATTTCTAGAGTTTCCTTTCTTTGATGCTTTGGGTTATTTAACTATCAATAACAATATAAAAACTTACTGCAAACTTAATATTCTTTGAATAATAACATAAGAATACATGTTTATTTTCTTGATTATAGTAAGTGTTAATTAAGTATGTTCTTTGTAGAAATTTAGAAAATATGTAAAAATAATAAAACAAATTCACTCAAAATCCATCAGAGATAATACTGTATTTTCTTCAGATATACATGGATTATACTGTAAATATTCTGTCACTAAACCTAATATTCCTTTTTAAATGTTGGCAAGTTTTATTTTTTCCTAATAAATGAGAAAAATAAAAACTACATCAACACTATGTAAATATTCATAATTATTTTCTGAATAACTTTTGTTTCTGGGAGAATTTCTGATTTTTTATGATTTCTCATTCAAGGTAGCAACCACAAACACCTCTAGCTTTAAAGTAAGATGGGAAACAAGTCAGAACAGAAAATAGCTACTAAAATAATTACCTTACCAAAAGGGAGATTTAAAATCAAACGGTTGTATAAGATGTTGCAAACTCCTAGAAAAGCTTGTATCTTCAAAGTATTAGCTATCATTATGGGTCAAGATAGGAGATAATGTAGTTATGCCTTCATACCCATTATTCAAACCTTTAGTTTATGTGGTTGGCCTGTTGACATAAAATGTTTACTATGGTTCTCTCATTTAACAACTAGTACCAAAATAAAGCAAGTAATAATTTGAGGACCCATATGTTAAAGGAACTTTGAAGGTTAACAGGAGAAAGCAATTTATCTACAACTTTCATTTCTTAAGTCTCAATCTTGGAAACAAAAAAGCGACCATTATGTAACTTTACCTAACAATTGTCACCCCAATACTTTAATTGAAAAAAGAAAAAAAAAAGCCCATCAATAGATGAATGAAAAAAGAAGATGTGGTATACATATACACAATGGAATATTATTCAGCCATAAAAAAGAAAGTAAATCTTGATACTTGTAACAACATGAATGGACCTTGAGGACATTATGCTAAGTGAAATAAGTCAAAGACAAATAACATATGATCTCACTTATATGTGGACTCTTAAACAAACAAAACCCCTCAAGCTCACAGATACAGAGAACAGACTGGTGGTTGCCAGAGGAGGGTGGTGGGGGGGTGTGTGTGGGTGAAAGATGTCAAAAGGTACAAACTTCCAGTTATAAAGAAGTTATGGGGTGCAACGTCCAGCATGGTGACTATAGTTAATGATATTGTATTGCATATTTGAAAGTTGCTAAGAGAGTAGATCTCAAAAGTTCTCATCATAAGGAAAAAAATTTTGTAACTATGGATGGTGATGGATGTTAACTCGATTTACTATGGTAATCATTTCACAACATATACAATATTAAATCCTTATGTTGTACATCTGAAACTAATATGTTATATGTCAATCATACCTCAATTAAAAAAGTCTCAATCCATCTTTAAACAGTCTTGTTTTGTAGCTACAGAAGGCACAGTCCAAAACTAGTGTGAACAGATCCACTGAGTTTACGATCTATCTTGTATATTAAGTTTGTGGGTGCTGGTTATGAAAGGCATTTGTTTGGAGAGTAAGAGCTATACAAATCTTTGTCAGAAATTTTGAGAAGAAATTACTTACTTTTTCCAGGTCTTCCTGCTGCTGTTCGCAGCCTGCCATTTCACAAAGTCTCTGGCTAAGGGCCACAGAGCGTTTTAGCTCATCCTCACTGTCTGAATCAAGGCACAAAGCCAAGGAGCTCTTGGATTTAAAGGGGAAATTCCTGTAATTTAAGAAAAAAATAAAACCCTATATAAGTCTGATAAATATTTGTCCTTGCTATCTTTTGATGCATAAATATCAAAATAAAACAAAAAAACTTTTCCATTATGGAAAAGGATTTAACAAGAGAAAAAAAAGATATACCAAAAAGTTATATTTAAGCATTACCTTTGCCCCACTCCAAGAGTCATGCTTTGAAACTTAGACAATTCTTATGCTATTACGTATCAGTAAACCAATCACTTTGTGCCTTTTTTCTTTTAATGATCAACCCCAAAGTTTGTTATTGGTTTTATAAAACAAGTACTCTACTGAATGCATGCAGACATAGCAATGAATAAATGTTTTTGACAACAGAGTGCATGAGGGAGGACTAATTTTTGATCTTTCAAATTATGATCCATGTGTTTTAAAATTAACAGTAACATTCCACTTATCCAATTATGTAGGTCAGATTTCTGGCAACCTCTACCTTCCAGAGTACAGGGATTCAAAAGTAAGAAAAAAGGCTTCTGAGGAAGGCAGCAGATTCAAAGCCCATGCACTTTACTCTTTAGAAAGGGACCCTTCATTCCCAGGAAATGATGTATAAAATAATGTAGCAAGTTCATCAAGAAATGAGAGCTAAAAAGTGAGAGAGAATAACCACGGAAAAGGCAATAAAGAACTATAAAGTCATTTAATATAAAGTTAAACTGTCTTGTAAGAATAAGAGCCTCTGAGGGCGTTACGATATTAAAACAGTGCGATAACTGATGCTCAATGCTCATTCTAAGTCATTACAACATATTTAAGTTATCTTCAGTATATTTTATTTAAGAATATAAGAAGTTCTGTAAAGTCACAGAGTATATAACCACCTAAAATGGTTAAAAAAATTTAAGATTAATGCTTAAAAAGGCAAGCTTTAGTTATATAAAAATTCATTTATGTGGAATATCAAATATCATTCTTCAATGATACCAGATAAGTAAGGTGTTACTGTGTTGTCTTCTAAGTGAGCTGAAAATAAACTAAAGGAAAAAGTGGTAAAGGTCCAAGAGTACAAATTTTGTTTGATGAAGGTTAACATAAATTCATATGCTATACTAAAAAAACGTAAAATGGAAATTGGAAAAATGCAATTAATCTAAATGTGAAAACTGTAAATAAACATACAGAATGATGGCACCAAGAAATAAGAGGCCACAATGGAAACCAAGAGAACTGCATAGCAATGTAGATCAAAGAAAAGAGGCAAGTGGTCAGTGATAAGCCCAAACATAGTCTGTGGCTGAGAGCAGCCAGGATATCAGTGCACTCCAGCCTGAACACTTGAAGAGCCTCCCATTATGTCTTCAAAAAGGTTTTTAGTGTAACTTAGAAATAGCCAATTAGCCACCTTAATTCCTCATTTCTGATTTCGTGCTTACCAATGCAAAACTGAACATATTAATTTGTTTATCCACGTAAATACTTTGCTGAATGAGGATGACACCTGGCTACTAATATGCCAGAGTCAAATGTGACAAAGGACATTGTAGAACCAATGATATTCGGTTCATAACTCAGCCTCTTTTAAGTTTGATCGGCATGACAGGTCTTCTAGGGCCTAATCATCTTTTAGTAACCAATTCTCAAATTCTGATACCAATAGACCCTGGAGAACAGATGACCATGCCAAGTAAATGATGCCCAATGAAACCATCTCTTTCTTGAAACTATAGTGATCTGGTACATAAAGAGTGCATTCCATTAATAGTTACTATATTCACAGAAGGCAGCTTGCCTGTAGTAATGAAAAATATTCATCCTGTAAATGCATCACTTGCTCCCTTTCTAAGCAGCCAAGTGGTATTGCTCATTTGTATCTTGAGAACGGGCAAGAGTATTCATATCGGTACCATTTCAGATTTCTAGTCATGTTAGTCATCTGGTTTTAATTGCACTGAAAAATAATTAACAGGAGGAAAAGAAGATAGCAGTTCCCAAATGTCATTTTATGGTTATATAAGCCCCCCAAAACCCTTAAACAACAAAAGTGTCTCTTTTCTAAAAGTACTTTGGGACATCAAATTTTCAGAAAAACTAATTTTAAAGATCAATGACAAGCAAGTCATTTAGAATTGTCCAATCAGGAACTGTCATTCTAATTTAATCACAGAGGCGGTATATTAAAAAAAAGTATTTGCTTCCCTTCTTGGACAAACTTTTGGTCTTAAGCAAAAATAAATAAATATACTTGTAGAACAGCTACATTCCAGTGTGTGTTTGTTTTCCTGTCCCCTTTCAGAGTAGCTATAGTTCAGTGTCTAAGACAAGAATTTCCAGACTGGTTAGCAACAGGTAAAAAGATGCTTTGGGATCTCAATGCGCATCTTTGAGGAACAGTGCTTTACACCAACGGGGGGTTATTTCATCCCTTCAATCCTTAAAACTCCTCATCATCAGTCAATTTCTAGACTTGTAGGATGGAAATATTACAATATTAACAGATGATTTAAGAAGTTTTAGAACAAAATTTTGAGAGGATCATCTGAACTTGCTTCACTGTTAAAAACTTGTTATACCCTAGATTATAGTTTAAAGCAGATTCAGGAAAATTCCAAAGTATAGTAATACAGAGTAGTTATCATGCAAAAAGAGAAACAATAAAGAAAAGGGGAGGGGATATTTTTGGAAATTAGGGTAAGCCAAATCCTTAAAAATACAAATTTTGGGTACACAAGAAATATAACTCACTTTGAAGGTGTAGAAGGGCTGGTGATGCAGGAATTCACCATTTGAGAGGCTTTCAATGGTCTAGAACTATCAGAAAATTAGAAAATATGTAATGTATACAATTACATTATTAAAAATATATATTTAACTTACAAAATGAATTACTCTGTACTATAGACCCTTATGTATCCTCTTGAAAAGCAAACAATTATAATATTTTTACTAGCGATAGAGGCCAAAAAGAAAACAAAATACCATCTCTGGTCTCTCCCTGATCCAATGACCTCAATAAACAGCACTGGAAACAAAGTCAAATGTAATGCATATGAAAAGAACAATCTGGGAAAAATTATCTTGTCTCAGTTCTTTACTTTTAAACAATAAAGTAATAATAGCTCTCATTTGTTGAGGACTTACTAGATCTAGATGTCAGGCACTGTAGTAAGAACTCATGTATATCACCTCATTTAATGTTCACAACCACTCTATTATTTTCCCTACAGATAGGTCAAGGAATTTCGTCCGAAGTCTTAAAACTATTAAATTACAGAGTCAGATAGCCCAGGCTATCATATAGAGTCTACACTGATGGTTTGAAATAGTACTACTGCCAGAAAGAGTAATAACTCTATCAGCAGAGGGCAAGTGCATCAAGCAAAAAAAAAAAAAACAAAAAAAAAACACAAAAAAAACCCCCCCCAAAACCAAAAAAGAACACATCTATTTCAAAGAAAGGCCATAAGAGAAAATCCAGAAACACTAAGACTCTCTGGGAACATGTCTTTATTAGTATACCCATTAAGGCCTTTAGTGTAAACTTATATGATATAGTGTATATTTAAATTATTAACCCAAGGAGAAATACATTTTATAAATGCATCAATTCATGTTAGCAAATGTTTATTCATTTCCTGAAATGTCTATTATTCCATTTCAGCCACGACACCTGGCTCTTCCAGTTACTAACTATATAACCTTAAGAAAATTACGTAATCTCCTTTGATCTCCTCTGTAAAATTAAGAATTTAGATAAAATCTCTAAAATCCTATTTACCTCTAAAGTTCTAAACTTGATGATCCTATCAAACTAGAGTTCAAGTATAAAAAAGAACTACAATATATGGCTCCAAAGTAATGCAAGTATTTGGAAGAAAGAGCAACATTCAGAGGGGTCCTAAGGTTTTCTCAGCATACATGATAAAGCAAAATCAAAAGTAAAGGTTACTTCTTTTCTCATGGAAAAATTTTTAGGAGTCACTGAAGTTCTTCACTCCCATTGGTGACAATCCACTTATGAAAACACAATCTATTTTTGGGACCTCAGCATAACTAATATACTGTTTCCCAAATTTGCATACCCCAAAGAGTCAGCAAGGGCATCTGTTAAAAGTATCTATTCCCAAGCCCTAACTTAGATCTAATGAAACAGAACTTCTAGGGAAAGAACACAAGAATCGGTAAATTTAGTGTTCAGGTGACTCTTATGAACATGCAAATTAGGTTTATATTCCCAAAACATATCAAACTGTCTTCTCGTGATCTAAAAGCATAAGAACATTCCCTAAAAAGGTAACTTACTATGAAAGGCAACTAATGTACTTGGAAGAATTTTGTTTAAAAATTTTATTACTTCAATTTATTACTACAATTATTTTAGTCAGGCAGTAATTTAATACAAAATCCCAAAATAAAGCAAAATTAAAATCTTCTTCTTGGTCTGATTTTACCTGGGAGTCATGTTATCTATCTAGTTCAGTCATTCTTTTCATTAGATACTAAATAATGTTTTTCTACTTCAAAAGGGAAGGCAAAGAGATTCTCACTCAAGGACTCACATTGCCATATGCGCACTCCAACCAAGGGTGAAGGGTGATTTTGTATTTTCAGTGCAATGAGACGACAGGGTCAGGTATCTTGGAATGATGACTTGCTGCCCAATCTTGTTGTTAAGTGAGAGAGTGACATTGAAGCTATATCGCTTCAGATGAAGAATGAGGATCCTGAAAACCAGGAGACAATGACATTACTAGTTTGTACATAATAGAGGTAGCTCTTTTATTGGTGAGAAGAGATCACTGCAACTAACCATGTTAGACAGCTTTTGATTTAAAGAGTACATTTAGCCAAACTAAAGTTTTGGCCAAAAAACATTTACTGAATACCTGCCATGTGCTAGGCATTGTGCTGAGTACTAAGAACACAAATAAAAATAAAACACGGGCGTTGGGTGGATTAATGAGGTTTGGGTATAATACTTACAATGTTCCTAGAAAAAAAAACAACACCATACCAAATAAAACACATTAGACAAGAACACTAAATTTTTAAATGCTGATATTGATATTGGGTTAAAGCTTTAATTTACGTCAATGTTATATATTTTAAAAAATTAGGTGTTATATAACCACTAATGATAATTTAAAGTGTTAAACAGCCCTGTTTGATGGTGACCTTTTTTTCAAGATGATTTCTGACAAGAACTATTCTTATTTCAGTGGCACTTTCTCTGAAGATAGCTAAGAGAGAAATGGAACATTTTTCTCCACTTAGAAAAAAGTTATATAAAATTTCATGGCACATCTGGTTTACGGCTCTGAAAAGGATTTTAGCTCCGTAAAAACACTTTCAGTTACAATTGTGGCAAACTTTTCACCTCTGATACAGAACATAATCTCTACCTGATGGACTAGATATACTTCACAGTCCACAAGGACACTTTAACAACTTTCAGAACTCTTATGGGAATAAACCTCAACTGTAGGCAAAAATAATGTCTGATTTATGGAAAACTGTTTCCTTTCTTACCATATACATGTACTTTCATCACAGAAGCCACAAACTCAAAAATCTGTAAATTAAAATTATCAAATATATTTCTCTTTAAAAAGCATGCCAGAATTCATAACCTTCAAGTTCACAACTTCAGAGAACACTAGGATACAACTGATGTGAAGAGACTAAAACTAATGTCAAATATTTTGACTGAATTTTCAAATAATCCTACCAAAATAAAAGGTAATATGAAACACATAGTTAAAAATCACTGACCTGTAAAGATAAGGTGGACTATAAATGAACAGATTTGATAAAGATACCTGACCCTTCAAGAATAAAACTAGATTGGCTTCAATATTGAAATGAACAAAAACAAAGCAAATCCAATAATTAAGACTTATGATACAAAGGCTTCTATTTCACGTAAGTATGGAATAAACTAACCTTTAACATAGGTGCCTACAAAATAACAAAAAAAAACAAGGAGAAAAATTCCCCTCAGTATTTTTTTTTTCCCCACTTGAAAAACCAAATAGCTAGACAATGGGAAAGGGAACAGATAGTCACCTTGCCAGGTCAACCAAGTATTTTTAATTGTACACCAGTTTCCTTAGTTTAGTAACAGCTGGTAATAATCCTTTGCCTTAATACTTGTTCCCCCCACTCTCGATGCCTCAAAACATTCACAAATAGGAAAGAATAGGTCTCTTAAGAATTATAGACTATGGTCAACATAATAATAGTGTTATGATTTAGAAAGTCATTTCTTTAAAAGAAATTCACTTTCTAAAAAGGAACAGATTATGGGATGCAAAAGAATTAGTCTCTAGGGACTAGGTTCCAGAAACTCCACACTTAGTCTTAGAAAAATTGAAGCTAATAAAAGAAAGTAAAGCACTCTGTAGGCAAAGTGCCACATAAATACTTAATGTTAATAATAACCTTGTTTGTGGATGAGATCTATTCTTGGGAAGAACTAAAAGCTGTCCTATAATTACATCATCATTTTTCTAACTAGTTAGGTTTTACATTTGTTTATAGAGAACTAATACAATGTAAGTTAATTTCATTCCTAATTCAGAATCCTTATTACAGGAAACTTACCAACTTATAAGACCCTCTGAATAAAGGAAAGTACAAATTGCAGAAAATTACTCTTCCTAATTAATTTTCACACACATGTGTATGTGTCTGTAGTAGACTTTTACTGAAAGTCTAGGATAAGAGAAGGAAGCTACAACACAACACCGAACAACAAATTATAACTGAATGTTATATTAATTCAAATTATTACTGAATTAATTAACAATTTACTAGCTAGCCCCTACCATTATTTCAGTCTCACGAGCCATGTCTGCTTATTGCTATTTTCTTGGAACTCTCAAGTTCTTCTACATTCCAAATCCTCTTACTTCCTTATGTATTCTAGCTTTCTATCATGTACGCTTTTTATATATCAGCTTTGCTGACCTTCTTTATCAATCCATTTTGGTAAATGTTACTTACTCAGTAACATTTGTAAGCACTTTAAAGAAGAAAAATTAAAGAACAATTAACTTTACCTGGGCAGCCTATTAAATTTGTGCCTGACAAGAGCACACTTCCCACCACACTTCTCACAGGAATACTCAAGTTCTTCTGCCTGTAAAAAGACAAGAGGGAAAAATAAAGAAGTATGAAGTTGAATCAACATTACCCCATTAAATGCTACTCATCTTCTCTAGTCATACTACTTCAGTGGAATGACAACTCTGACCAGTTTGTATTTTGTGTCTAGAGTCACAAACCTTACCAAATTAAGACCTAATCCTCAAAATATAGTTATATCATGCCCTATTTCAGAATTCCTAATTTCCTTTTTTACCAAGGAAACATCTCACTTTATGACAGTAACTAGACTACAGTAGCAGATTCTCAACCTTTTCCCCATGGACACACAAGAACTGCCAAAAGTATATCCAGACTTAACGTTTGGCCATAGCAGAGATAAGATCACCTTCAGGTTAGGCGGTGTTCCTGGTCTGTTAGGTGTAACTCTACCCCTTTCTTATAATGGAACTCAATCTTCTGGTGACAGCCCACTAAGAACAACTGCTCTAAAAGGACCCAAGTTTGGGGTGGATAGCATTACCTAGAGAAAACTGAAACAAGAAATCCTTAAAAAATGGGGATAAAGATACATAGAAAAAGCTTCAAATTCTACGATAATAACAGGAATAGTAAGGAATGATTAAAATGAAAAGTATTTAGCTTTGGGTGGAGCTAAATGTTCATCATTTAAAGAACAGGCTTTTTAATCTTAGGAAGACAACCCTGACTATTTGCTACAACAAAACAAGAACCACTATTACAAAAACTGGGTAATCCTAAAAGATTTCCATCAGTTGTAAGGACTGCTACACAACAGGTCCAATTATGCCCCAGAATATCTGTAACAGTATATCACAGACACAAATATTTATTTACAGCTTTGGATAAACACGACTCTTCCCTTTTATTTCTAATAGGGTACACACAACCTAAGGAAAAGCAAAGAGTATTTTTTTTATTTCTCAGAACTTAGTATACTAACTTATACAGTGTCTCCAATTTTAATCCACATTACCAAATTTTAGCATGTTACTTCATGCTTCAAATTAATATGTTTACAGATAACTGCTTCTAAGTCTAAACATTTATTGTTGTGTCAAATGTATAATCTACTTAAGCAATCAATTTTCTTCTTTAATGAGTTAACAATTAGACTTATCAAACTTTTAAATATTTATAAATATTTCTCATGTTTTTCCCTGCAAGCAATTTTTTCCAAACTCTGCCTTACAGAAATCAACTTCAAATACAATTACCTATAAAATTTAATTATGTCAAAATACTGAAAAGATTATTTACCCTAAAGAAAAGATCAAGAGAATCCTGAATTGAACGAGGAGGGAGTGGCTTTTTTCTTCTAGGAAGGTCAATGGAGAGGTCATTAAACTGTTCTCTTTTGGGAATAATCTCTCCACATCTGTAAGAATAAAAGACAACAAATGTAAGCATTTAGAAGTCTAACTACTATACAAAAGAAATACAAATATACTCCAGAAACACTGTTCTCCCACAAAACTTAACCGGGTACTGACAGACTGACTAGGCATAAGAAATACACAACATATAAAACTTTAATCATGCTTACTTTAAGCCATATTAAACCAATACAGGTAAAACCTCAATTGCAAGTATTTAAGCACTTTCTTAAAATGTGAAAAAGCCTGAGGTACCAGGATCCTGCATTTCTGAGAAAAAGCAAGGAAGCTGGTTTGATTACAACAGAATGAGCAAGGGGAAGAGTGGTAGGAGATTAAGTCAGAGATTACACATTAAGTACATTATACATTAATTGGGGGGAGGGGTTGCTGAAAGGCAGATCAAGGGGTTTTGTAGATCACAGTAAGGATTTCAGCTTTCATTTTAAGGGTTACAAGCAGAGGGCTGCCTGAACTAACTTTCATTCTAAATGGATCACTTTGACGAATGTGCAGACTACAAAGAGACAAGGACAGAAACACAGAGGCTAGTTTAGAAGGTATTACAACAATCCAGGCAAGAGATGACAGTGGCTTGGTCCAGAGTGGTGCCAGTGGTCAGGTTCTGGATGTATTGTGAAGAGTTGAAAGGATCTGCTGACATATGAGATGTAGGTGTGCAAGAGATAATAAATACACATTTCCGGAACTGTCATTACTGAGGTAGGGAAGACTGCAGAGGAAGTTTTATGAGGAATATTAAGTATTAAATTTTGGATTTTTTAAGTTCTTGAAATGGATAATTCATAATTCTTCATATTCAACAATGTTATTAATATATTGAAATGCTTTATAATAGTTGAAAACCAGTCAATTTAAACTATAATAGTTAAAAAAACGGTAGTACATTTGGCAATCTGGCCAAACTAACCTACAGCCAGATGGGACAGAGGGTAAACATGGAAAATTACAATTTGAGGTATAAGGTAAATGGAAACTTCCTTCAGCCAGAAACTATTTTGTACTTAAAGAACTGTCTTAAAAGAAAATTAATAAGGCAAAGCCTTCGAGGAGATAGCTGTACCACTGCTGCTGTGGCCCCAGAGAACCGTGCTGTTCCCCGGACTTGCCAAACGCCGTGGACTCTGTTCAGCCTGGCTGCCTGGTGTGCCGCCATCCGGGAGCGCCATCCCTTTATGCGCTGGAACACACACTTCACACCTGGGTGCTGCACAGCTCGAGTGCCTGCCCGATGCTGCTGGCACAAGTGGCAGCCACCGTCTTGACAAGGTCTCCTTTCTTCCTGTGCTGCCTATGGTCACTTCTATCAGAGGCCACTGAAAGTTTCCTATCAAAAGAAGGTTGGTTCCTCCACAAGTAAACAAAATGATAAAAAACTTTTCTTCTCTCTCTGACTTGAACAAATTTTGCTTGGAAAGTGCATTGGAAGAAAGGGAAAGATAGCGGTCTATCATGTTATTAACTGCTGATGGGCTCTCTAGGTTTTACAAAAAGATGAGCTGTATTCTTAAGAAGTGGACTTTTTCTGTAGAATGGAGAGACAATATATGGATGGGTTTTGAGTATTTTTGGGGGGTAGTGGCTGGGGGTGTTGAGTATTTTTAAAGAAAATTCCAGAACAAATGGAAGAGAAGCAGTATTTAGAGAACAGTTTTCTTGAGCTGAAGAAAACCCCAAATCTTCAGATGAAAAAGCCCCATGATGTTCGAAGCGAAATTAACAAAAAATGTCAATACCCAGACGTAAACTAGTGAAGTTGTGAATTTCCAATAAATAAAGAAAAAAACAAAGAAAGAGAAAAACAGATTTTCAGGAAGAAAAAGATTACCCAAAAAAGCAGGTTTCTCCCAAGTGACACATAGTAACAGGATATGATGGAACAGTGTATGTAATATGTTGAGGGGGAAAAGCTATGTGTGACTCAATAATGCTATATTAAGTTCACCTGTAAAAGCCACAGAAATAATTCTTACTTATATAGGGACTGTGAAAATTTCCACTCTGTCTGAAAAAATGTTTTCAGAGATGTACTATCAATAACTGGAAGATTAATAAAAATAGCACTTGTTGACGTGAAGTACATGGTAGAGAAGTCCTGATAATGAGCATGAAAATTAATGAAATGTAGAAAGTAAATCTGAGTAACAAATGTAAACATGGCTAAAAAGCATTGCAAAAGTTAAAGATAATTCAAATTTTGATCTATTTTGATCTATTTCATATTAAAAACCCATTTTTAATTAAAAACAATTTGGTTCAACAAAATAAGCAACTAATAGGAGTCTTTGCAGGGGAAAAAAGAATGAGAATGAGTACTCCCAAAGAACTCGATATTCCACACAGTGATTAAAGGAAAAAAACCACGCACACCAAAAAACGTAGGTCCAAATTAACTGCTTTAGTCAGCACTAAAACACATGACAAAATATTTAAGTGCACTTTAGTTCTCACCCCACCAAGCATTTTTATAGAAAGTAATGACACTGAAAAAAGATATTTGTATTAATGTTTCCCTATGACATAGGAAGATGAGATAAAAATTAAAACCTTCAGAACAGTTTTAAATCACTTGCCATAAAGAATTAAAAGGGAAAAGTTTTTTCTTGGAGACTACTTACGCTTTACAGATGATGGAGTGCTGAACCTCAAACTCCAAATTAGTAATAACAGGACAAGTGTATACTCTAGTGGCTGAAACATCTGGTGAACTTTCTTCTCCAGGAACAGGTTCAGTCTTCCAAGTTTTATTTAATTTTTCCATATCCTCTTTCAGCTGGTCTAAGCACTGACTTAGAAATTCATGAGCATCCTAAGGCATAATATCTTTAATCAGATCAAAACATTTCTTGTCACAATAATAGCTTATCAACATTGTGATTTATACAATTAAAGCATTTGGAAATCAATAACATTATATAAAAAAGGTCAGATTTACTGTTTGGGGGTATAATATTTTGTGAATAAAAAAACAAATGATGGATTTTAAAGTCTTTACTATCCGTTGGCTTAGCACGAATGAATAAATGAATCACTTCTTACTTTGTTTTTTTAAAAAAAGGTAATTTTTCTAAAATAGTCTTTGTAGCTAAAACAGCCCAAATTCTGGTTCTGACAGACCACATCTATATTATTAAAATATGATAAAATACACAGAAGAGTTATATTGCCCCTTACCTAAAGTCCTCAGGGTTTTCAACCTATGATGAACACACATACATACACAAATCTCACTTTAAAAGAAAAATCAGGTAACACACTAAAATCATTTCAATTTCCCGTCTCTAGTGTTTAAAAGCAACTGGTACTCACATTCTGCATATAACCAGAGAATCTCTCTGCTGTAGCTGAAATGGCATTTTTAACCTTCTTGAGCAAATCTTTTTTGGTCTCTGAATTACAGATATCTTTTTTAACAAGCAAATGTGCAAAACGTCTGATAAAACAAGAGACAAGTTTAGCATGGTTTACAAAACATTGGATGGTATGATATTTGAAAGACTACTAACAATGGTACATAAAATTTTAAAAATGTAAAATTCCATTATTCTATAATCAATAAGGTAAAAGCTTACCCAGTAAGTACGTAACAATTACCTGATAAGTGCATTGTGTGGAATTTTCTTCCATGGGATACCTTGCTTAACCAAGTCATTCGCAAATGATTGGAGTGAAAATAGGGATTGTAAAATAGCATTCATATAGCAGGTATTTCCCAAATTGGAGAAGCTGAAAATGAAAGAAATAGTACTTTTGAAGACAACAGTAATTCCTGAAGTATCTTCACTAGAGCCGGGGTTCTCCGGTATAGCATGCATCAGAATCACCTGGAGGGCTTATTAAAATACACACTGTTGGGCCCCAATTCCAGAGTTTCCGATTCAGTAGGTCTAGACAAAGAAGGTGCATAAATAACCATTTCTAACAGGCTCCCAGTTGATGCTGATGCGGCTAGTATGGGGACCGCACTTTGAGAACCATGCATTATAACTACTTAGTTTCATCTCAAGGAAAATTACACATTTTCAGATGAATGCCTAAAAGGACTGGGGACTTATCCAAAGAGCTATTTGCTCTTATTTATAATATTAATTTTTTCACTGAGCTATAACTTACTCATTTCTCTTGAGTATATGCCCAGAAGTACAACTGCTGCTGGTTCATAGAATATACGTTGTGTTTAGTTTTAGTGAATACTGCCAAACACTCTTCCAAAATTCACATTTAAAAAAAGACTTTTAATTGGAAATATTCTCAGACTTTCAGAAAAGTTGCACAAGAATATATTCTTTACCAAATTCACCAATTGTTAACCTTTTGCACTATGTGCTCTATTATTTAATACCTCTCTATTTTTTTCCTGAGCCATCTGAGAATAAGTTGCAGAAATCATAGCTTTAGCTCTAAATACTTCAGGATACATTACATAAGAATAAGAACATTCTCTTATTTAACCAGAGTACAGTTATCAGCATTCTAAAATTTAATGCTAATAAAAGTCTTATGTAATATATTTTCTTTAATCCAGTATTATCAATTGACCCAATAATGTTCTTTATAGCATTTTTTTTTTCTCCCTAAGATTTAGTCCAGGATAACATAATGCCTTTAGTTTTCATTTCTCTTTAATTTTCTTTAAATCTAGAATTAATTCTTCAGCTTTCTCTTTCCTGACATTGACCTTTGTGAAGAATACAGTTCCCCTTCACCCTTGGTTTTTAGTGGAATATTCCTCATATTTGGTTTGCTATTTTCTCATGATGTGATTCAGCCCAGGCTGGAAGAGCACATAGTAATGCATAGTGACACTGTATCCTTTCAAGGACATCACATCCAGAGGCACATGGTATTCTTGTGCTGCTCACTGATGATGTCAATTCTGAATACCCTTGAGAACTTCCACTTCTATGAGAAATATCAGGGTCTGGAATTATCCTACTGTCATAAACAATGAAAAAAAATTGGACAAAATACTGGACAGCACGCAGCCCAGGACTGTGATCTTTAAGAAAAATAAATGGTGAACCCTACCATTAGGAAGGGTTTCAGCCTGCAGGTAATTTGTCAACTGCAGTCCAGAGAGAGGCCAGAAATTTTGCTCAGTTAAACTGAAATAAATTGGAAGTCTGAGTGGCTGAGATTGCTAAAATTTCTGGACCTGAAAAGAGGGCGCTGTGCAAAGGAAGAATTCCAAATATCTGCACAGAAATCTGCTTGAGTATTCGTTGGACATCAACCTGTGCATGCTTAGGGTGAGACCCCATGACACCAGGCAGGAAGAACATCAAGGAAACAATGATTACTGGGGAGCTATTAGCCGAACAATCCCCAGAGCTCATGCAGAACCTAAAATTGAGTTCCCATCAGTCAGACAGGAGAGAAAGAGAGAGACCTAAATGAATTCCTGGGGCATTAGAGAACCCAGGGGGCCACGCTTTGGAGAAGGAATTAAATTAGCCTTAGAGCAGAAGCCACTCTTGATTTGAGCTCAAAGAGCTTAAAACAATCTTAAAGTCTTAAAACAATCAAACCCAACTGCAGTCAAGCATATTAAAACACCTACTATATGCTTCATGTGATCAAGGATGTGAAGAAAAACATAAATACGAGGAAAGAAGTAGAAGATATTAAAAAGCCTCAAATTAAACTTCTAGAGATAAAAAACACAATATTTGAAAGGAAAATTTTATTGAATGAGTTTCATAGCATATTAAACACCAAAGAAGGAAATACCAGTGAACTTGAAGACTTAGCAACATAAAATATCAAAAATGAGTATCTATTTTATATAATACATAAAATTTATATATTTTATATAATTTAAAATAAAATACATTTATATACTCTGTAAAATATTAACTATATCATTTATTTTATATAATATATAAAATGGATTTTATATAATATTGTAAATATTTTATATAGCAAATATGTTTTCTTATTCTCCCTCCTTTCTTACACAAAGGTAGCATACTATATATTATGCTTTAGCAAATTTTTTTTTTTACTTATCAATAGGTTCTTTGTTATTTTTAGGTTTGTTTCTAATTATAGCCATTCTATTGGGTGTGAAGTGATATCTCACTTTGGTTTTGACTTCGTATGCCCTCTTTTTCTCATTTTTTTTTCACAGTTGCACAATTGTACATTGTTTCTAGGAATCTGTCTAGTTATTTAATTTGTTGGTATACTTCTAATCATATTATTCTCTTATAACTTTTTATTTTGGTATGGTTGGTAGTAATATAACCACTTTCATTTCTGATTTTAGTTATTTGAGTCTTCTCTTTTTGTCAGTTTATCTAAAGGTTTGTCAATTTTATTAATCTTTTTAAAGGATCAACTTTTGGTGTTATCTTCTCTATTATTTTTCTATTTTGTTTAGCTCTGCTCTAATTTTATTATTCTCTTCCTTCTGCTAGCTTTGGGTTTAGTTTACTATTCTTTTTCTAGTTCCTTAAGATGTAAAGTTAGGTTATTAATTTGAGGTCATTTTTTAAAATTATGGTAAAATACACACAATATAAAATTTACCAAGTGTACAACTTAAAAAGCATTACGTACGTCACGTTGTTATGCAACTACCACCACCATCTAGCTCTAGAATTTTTTCATCATTGCAAACTGAAACTCTGGCCTACTAAACAATTATTTCCCATTCCCCTCTCCCTGGCAACCACCATTCTACTTTCTGGCTATCATTTTCTACTGTAGGTAACTCATATAAGTGAAATCATACCGCATTTGTCCTTTGATGATGGCACTTAGCATGTCATCACACTTGGCATATCTTCATCCATGTTGTAGCACGTGTCAGAATTGCCTTCCTATTTAACGCTGTATATTCCACATTTATCCACTCATTCATTAATGGACACCTGGGCTGCTTCCACTTTTTGACTATTATGATTAACACTGCTATAAACATGGGTGTACAAATATCCATTCAAGTCACTGCTCTCAATTCTTTTGGATATGTATACCCAGAAATAGACTTGCTGGATCATATGGCAATTTACTCTTAATTCTTTGAGTAAATGCAATATTGTTTTCCATAGCAGCTATACCAGTTTATATTCCCACCAGCAAGGTTCTAATTTTTCCACATCCTCATCAGCACTTCTTTTTTAATGTAGGCATTTACTGCTATAAAATTCCCCGAGCATTGCTTTTGCTGCATCCCATTAGTTTTGCTATACTGTTTTAGCTTTCATTCATCTCTAAGTATTTTTAAATTTCCCTTGTGATTTCTTCTCTGACTCACTGGTTGTTTAAGAGTATGTTGTTTAAACAAGAAATGGTGAGGATGTGAAGAAAAGGGAACCCTGGTGCAGTGCTGGTGGAATTGCAAATTAGTGCAACCACTATGGAAAATAGTATGGAGGTTCCTCAAAAAATTAAAAATAGAACTACCTTATGATCCAGCAATTCCACTTCTGGGTATTTACCTGAAGAAATCCAAAACATTAATGTGAAAAGATACATGCACCTCTATGTTCATTGCAGCATTATTTACAACAGCCAAGATATGGAAGGAATCAACGTATCCATCAACAGACTGGATAAAGAAGATGTGGTACACAGATATAATGGAGTATTACCCAGACTTAAAAAAGAATAAAATCTTACCACTTACAACCACATGGATGGACCTAGAGGGTATTATGCTAAAGTGAAGTAAATCAGACAAAAACAAATACCATATGATTTCACTTATATGTGTAATCTAAAAAAAAAAAAAAAACCACCGAAAAAAACAAAATAAACAAACAAAACAGAAAGAGATTCATAGATATAGAGAACAAACTGATGTTTGTCAAGATGGGAGGGGGGTTGGGAAGTTGGGTGAAAAAGGTGAAGGGACTAAAAAGTACAAATTGGGCCTGATGGGCTGTCATAACACATAGAATGTGAGAATTCCTCCCACAGACACTCCAGGTTAAGGTCTGTGTCCTAAATTTTATCAAGTGTCTTTTACTGCTGAACTGTTTCTAATTCCTTTAATCATTTCTTTTATGCCACTGCAATTGAAATAATTATACACATTTACCGCTGAAAAAAGATACTCTGAGTAACCTTATTTTAATTAAAAAAATGAAATATTCTAGCTTAAAAAAAGTACCATTTGGCAGTTACAAAATAGCCAAGGGGATGTAAAGTACAGCCTAGGGAATATAGTCAATAAAATGTAATGACTATGTATGGTGCCAGGTGGGTACTAGACTTATCCGGGGGATCACTTGGTAATTTATATAAATGCGTGACCATTATGCTGTACACCTGAAACTAATATAATATTGAATGTCAACTGTAATTTAAAAATAAATAAAAATAAAAGAATGCATTAGGCAAAAAAAAAAAAAAAGTATGTTTTTTAATTTCCACATATTTCCAGTTTTCAGGAACACTGCTGGACTTTGGTTTGTTTCTCTACTTAGAAGACAGATGAAAGGTGATAGTATTTTTTGTATCCTAGTAATGCTGAAGCTGATGAGTGCTTTTCTTTGCATTCATGTGTTTTGGAGGACTTGTGAGGAACACTGGAATTAGATAGCCTTCAATATCCTCTAGACCTGGCAGTTTTCTACTCAGTTTTTGTTTAAGGAGTCCTTTGTCCCAAGTACTTAGCCTACTTGAAAAAGTACACTCTAATTCCTGGAAGAAGTCTGAAAAAAGGAAAGCTGTATTTCTAGAGATGGGTACAGGTATGATACAGAAATTAAAGAAACACTGCAGGTAGACAGGGAGCCTGGAGCAACAAAGGAGAGTAATTCAGGAGGACATCAAAGCACTCTGAAGGAGGTGAATGAGAGAGACTAGAAGTAGACTACAAAATACAAAAAAGCAGGCAATAAAAAAAATCAGACAAGACCAAGGTAGACAGAGACAAGATCTGGATGGAAAATGGTCACAAAACGGGATAGATAAGACTAACATAAGAATGCTGTTTGGTAAGGAGACAGCAAGATAATTTTAGGCAGACCAATCAGAATGAAGAACAAAGGAAATTAAGAATTAAACTGAAAGATAAATACAAGACAGAGCAGAAAAGATGACGCTCAGAGAAAAGAACAGGTAAGCAGAGAATAAAGTGAAATGTTTTCACTGCAAATTTTATGTTGTTTTCTAAGATACGAAGCATATAAACTACTTTGGAAAAGCCAAATTGACAGAAACCACTCATTCAAGTAAAAATACAATCTTAAACCTGGTAGAAAAACAGTAATTTGAGTGAGATTAAAAACAAACAAGCTGGGGGCAGCTGGTTAGCTCAGTTAGTTAGACAGAGGTGCTTTTAACAACAAGGTTGCCAGTTCGATCCTCACATGGGCCACTGTGAGCTGCGCCCTCCACAACTAGACTGAAACAACTACTTGACTTGGAGCTAATGGGTCCTGGAAAAACACACTTAAAACAAACAAACAAACAAACAAGCTGGTAGGTTTGGGAAGAACAAGTTGGTAACAGTAATCAAAACTGTCAAAATGCCTTCCTTAGTCTTAACAATTCCACTTCCAAGACATTATCCTATAGAAGAGTCCAAACAAATATTAAAAACATATGCATATAACAATGTTCATTCTAACCTGGATTATAATTGGAATAAAGGGGAAATCTAAATGCATACTAACATGGTTGAAGGTTATATATTAATATATGAGAATGCCCAGGATGAACGTGCAGTGGGAAAAAATGAGGGAACAGAGAAGTAATACAGGCACAGTGGTTAAGAATGCAAGTGGACTCCAATTGCCTAGATTTACTACAGGTGTACTATTGACTATATCACCTTGAGCAAGTTAATTAACTTCTCTAAAGCTTAGTTACTTCATCTATTAGGTGAGTGCAAAAGTAACTGCGGTTTAAAAGGTTAAAAATAACTGCAAAAATTATTGGCACAATTACTTTTGCACCAACCTAATATAAAAGCAGACTTTTAATACATCTAGTTCACAGAGCTGTTGTAAGGATTTAAAGGGAAAAAAACCCATTAAAAACTTAGCACACAGTATCTGGCACATAACAAACACTTCAGGTAAGATTACTATTATTATTAGTTATACTATGATCTTAGTTTTGTGTTGAATAAAAATTAAGAATGCAGGGGTTGGGGAGGATATAAATAAAATTTAATGCTGAAGTATCTCAGGAGTAGGATGAAGTGCATGGGATTGGAAATTACTTATTTTCTGCTTTATAATGAATATTTTACATATATATATATATATATCTATATACATACACATATATATATTTTTTCAAAGTTCAAAAATTGTACCACATAACAGACTTTTTATGGATGTGATAAATCTTTAATAAGTGAGCAAATATTTTAGAACTATACTCAATATGATTCCTTTCATCATTATTTTTTACATCAATCAAAACATACTTGAATTGAATCACTTTATAAAAAGAAAGCTAAGTAAAACAATTTACCTACCCCTGCAGTTGTTGCTGTTGATGAGAGGAAAGGGGCAATCTTGGTTTGTTCCAGCCAGTATAGTCTTGGTTACACCTAAGTTTTTTAACAGAAAGAGGAGATGGCTGAGGAAGAAATCCCAAACTTCTTTTGGCAGAGGGAGTTTGGCTTGAAACATTAGTCCTATAAAAAAGAACAGGGGGCGGCCGGTTAGCTCAGCTGGTGAGAGCGCGGTGCTGACAGCACCAAGGTTGCCAGTTCGATCCCTGCATGGGCCACTGTGAGCTGAGCCCTCCTTAAAAAAAAAAAAAAAAAAAAAAAAGAATAGACAATGAAGACGCAAAACAATTTTAAGGGGGGGGGTGGTAGATGATGGTAAAGGGGATCCAATATATGGTGATGGAAGGAGAACTGACCCTGGGTGGTGAACACACAATGTGATGTATAGATGATGTATTGCAGAATTGTTCCCCTGAAATCTGTGTAACTTTACTAACAATTGTCACCCCAATAAACATGAATTAAAAAAAAAAAACAATTTTGAATCCTACTTTTTCCCCCCAGTAGATTCAGAGAAGTCAATGTCTAAGAAAAAATAAATCTAAATTTGGGGAAATATCAATAATAATGATCACTTGAGAAAATTCCAAAATGCAAGTCTGTTGATAGAGAACTAAAGAGGCATATAATACTGTACAATCAAAATAATCCAAGTTAATGGCTTGAGAAAAACTATAGTTTTACTTTTTTATTCACTTTTATCCACTTAATGGGTATCATACATTAGTTTACCAGGTCTTGAAAACATTTAGCCAGTTAACTTTTTCTACTATGACAAAAAAATGACACTACCAATATTCTTACCCAATCTCCTTGGGAACTTCCTCAGTTTATATACTTATAAATGAAAATGTTAGAAGTATTTTCAATTTCCATTTTTAATTTTCCTAGATAGTATTTTTTTCCAAAAAGGCTGCACCAATTTATATTTCCACCAAGTGAATTTTCACTTCTTCACATAGCTGCCATTAATTATTACCAATCTAATAAATGAAACATGATCTCTCATTATTTTATTTTCCTGATTCCTACTGAAATCGAACAAACTGTTTACTCTTTGAATTACTTTTGTGTACCCTTAGTTTTACACTGGGTTCTTATAAGATTTGCAGCTTTTTTTTATATAGTCTATGTTCTAATCCTTTGTCTATTAGCCTAGGTTTCAAGATTTTACATAGTCAAATTTATCAATCTTTTTTAGTTTCACTTTTTGTGCCTTAAGAATGATTTTATAACACAAGGTCACAGAAATGTTTTCCCTTAAAGTTTTAAGTCTTGTTTTCCCTCCTACTTAGGTCTTTAATCTGCTTGGATGTTTATTTTTTTGTACTTCGTGAAGTAGGAATGTGATTTACTTTCTTACAAAGAAAAACCAAATGTCTCCTAACAACTTACTGTCTTGGTAGGCCATCCTTTAGCCACTGTTTGGTTTTGTTACTTTAAAAAAAAAAAAGAAGTGAAATAGAATAATGACACACAAAAGTGTATAAAAATCAAATGTGTACCACTGTGGTGTGGGATGTCAATAGTATGGAAAGTTGTACATGTGTGGGGACAGGAGGTATATAAAAACTGCACTTTCTGCTCAAGTGTGCTGTAAATCTAAAACTGCTCAAAAAATAAGGTTTACTAATTTTTTAAAAAGTGTAGTGTGGAGCTTACTAAATTCTTATAAAGCAAATAACTACGTAACAATCATTAATGTCAAAAACCCCCCAAATGCTTCTTCCTAAACACAACCCTGGTCCTCTACCTGAAAGTTACCATTAGCTTTCTATCAGGTTTGTCCCTTATAAGGCACTACTAAACGTTGTTGTTTGGACAACGCAAGGTATATTTGTTTCCATCGTTTTGCTCTCAACTTTTCTGAATCTTTATATTGTAGTTGTTTCTCTTTTAAATAGCAAATAGATTATTATTCTTCCTTTAAAATCTAGTCCATCTTCCTCTTTAACTGGAACATTTAGTATATTTGTATTTAATATCATTACTGATTTGGGTTACTGTTTTTTATTTATTTATTTTTTTATTAGTTTCCGGTATGCAAGACAAAGTAATACTTAGATGTTTATCATTTATATCTCTCACACTGTGTGAACCCCCTCCCCCCACCCACTATCCCTCTGACATCGCACAGAGCCATTACATTTCCACTGTCTCTATTCCTAATGCTGTACTCTGCTTCTTGTAAGTATATACATACATATATATACATGTATATATATACATATAAAATTATAGTTGGCATTCATTATTGTTCAGCTTCAGGTGTACAGTGGTGATCAGGCATCTACATCATCCCTGAGGTGGTCTCCCAAATGGGACAAGTGTCCATCGGATACCCTACAAAATCTTTACAACATTACTGATTACATTCCCCAAATTAATTTTCAAAACCCCATGGCCATCTTGTGTTACTGACTGTTTTCTAATCCCTTCATCTTCCCCTTTATCCCCACCCCCCTGCCCATCTAGCAACCCTCAGTTTTTCCTCTATGTCTCCAAAACTGTTTCTGATTAGTTCATTCACTTATTCTTTTCTTTAGATTCCACATATAAGTGAGATCATATGGTATTTGTCTTTCTCTGTCTGACTTATTTCACTTAACATAATATTCTCTAGGTCCATCCATATTGTTGTAAATGGTAAGACTTCTTTCTTCTTCATGGCTGCGTAATACTCCATTGTATAAATGTACCACAGTTTCTTAATCCAGTCATCTACCTATGGGCATTTCGGTTGTTTCCATGTCTTGGCTATTATGTATAGTGCTGCAATAAACATAGGAGTGCATAACGTTTTTTGAATTAGAGTTTTGGATTTCTCCGGATAGATACCTAGGAGTGGAATTGCTGGATCATAAGGTAGTTCCATTTTCAGATTTTTGAGATACCTCCATACTGTTTTCCATAGTGGCTGCACCAATCTGCAATCCCACAACAGTACACAAGCGTTCCCGTTTCTCCACATCTGCACCAGCACTTGTTTGTTGATTTATTGATGATAGCCATTTTGACTGGGGTGAGGTGGTATCTCATTGTGGTTTTTATTTGTATTTCTCTGATGGTTAGTGAGGTTGAGCATTCCTTCATATGTCTGTTTGCCATCTGTATGTCCTTTTTAGAAAAATGTCTCTTTATGTCCTCTGCCCATTTTTTAATTGGGTTGTTTGTTTTTTTGGAGTTGAGTTTTTTATAAATTTGTGATATTAACCCCTTATCAGATATATCATTGGCAAATACCTTTTCCCATTCAGTAGTATCCCTTTTTGTTTTATTGATGGTTTCCTTTGCTGTGAAAAAACTTTTTAGTTTGATGTAATCCCACATGTTTTTCTCTTACTTCCCTCACGCGAGGGGATATATCAGTAAAAATCTTACTCCGGGTAATGTCTGTGAAGTTTCTTCCTATATTTCCTTCTAGGAATTTTATGGTTTCAGATCTTACATTTAAGTCTTTAAGCCATTTTGAATTTATTTTTGTATATGGTATAAGGAGGTGGTCCAGCTTCATTTTTTTGCATGTGTCTGTCCAGGTTTCCCAGCACCATTTATTGAATAGACTGTCTTTACCCCACCGTACATTCTTGCTTCCATTGTCGTAGATTAAATGGTCATAAAGGCATGGATTTATTTCTGGACTCTCTATTCTGTTCCATTGATCTATGTGTCTGTTTTTATGCCAGTACTGGGTTACTATTTTAATATCCTGTCTACTAATTCTATCATCTGTGTCATTGCTGAGTCAGTATTTACTAATTTTTATCCTCCTTATGAGTTGTAATTTCCTGCTTGTTTGTATGCTTAGTAATGTTTTCTTAGATGGCAGATATTGTGAATTTTATCTTGTCGGGTGCTGGATTTTTTTGACTTAACCTTCTTGAATTTTGTTCTGAGATGTGGTTAGGTTACCTGTAAACAGTTTGATCTTTTCGGATTTTGTTTTTAAGATTTATTATGTGGGACCAGAGTGGCAATTAGTCTAGAGATAGTTTTCCTCACTAATGAGGCAAGACCTTTCTTAGCATTCAAACTGCTATTAGGAACAGGAACTACATCAGGCTTTATGTGAACACCAAGTATTATTCCCTTAGATCCCTCTGGGTGGTTCTTTCCCTGGCCTTGGCTAGTTTTCTCACTTACATAAGCTGATTGGCACTCAACTGAATACTCAAGGGGACCCTCTACAGATTTCTGCAATTCTCTCTGTGCAGCTTTCCCATATGGGACTCCTGAATTCTGGCTGCCTTGGCCTCCCTGGACTCCTAGCTCCATTTTCTGAACTCAGGAAGAGCACAGAGCTCCTCCTGGCTCTCCCTTTGTGTGGCAGCATAGAAACTTTCTCTAGCAAACAAGCTAGGCAGTGGTAAGGCTAATTTCATTTATTTCCCATCTCTCAGGGATCAATGTCCTTCACTGCCTCATGTCCAATGTCTTAAGATCCCTTGTTTCTTATGATTTGTTCAGGTTTTTAGTTGTTTCACGAAGGAGGGTAATCTGGTCCCTGATACTCCATCTTTGCCAGAAGAGGAAGTTATCTTTAACTTTTTAGTATGTTTAACTTAACTGTGGCCTCCTCTCAAATAAAAGGTACTTAAAAATTTCCCTGTACTCTTCCCCACTCCTGTATTTCTTATTGTCTAGTATTTTATTAATATTTTGCTTTTAATGCTACTATATCCTCATTTTATAAAAATTATCAAAATGTATTTAGGTGCATAGAATAACCCTGGACCAATATTAGTTGCCTCTGGCAAGACAAAATGCACAACTAGGACTTAGGAAACAAAGGGAGATTTATTTTTCACTGTATATACCCTGTAACTTTGAAGTTTCTTCCATATGCATTATTAGTTATACAAAAGAATAAATTTTAAAAGTATTTAGATGTTAAAATACGCTTTTAAAATTATTTTGCTCACTGCTATTTCTTCCTCTTCTTCCTTTGTTCAATTTTCCTTTGCTGAATAAATTCTCTCTGTGTTATCTAAAAACAGCATTATTTATGTGCATTCTTTAATTATAATTTAGCTGGATATAGAATTCTTTGATGCTACCATTCCAGTGCCTTCTGTTCCTATTGCTGCTAATGTCAGTCTGTTTTACCTTTATAGAGGACATATTCTTTTCCAGTAGTTTTTAAAATTTCTTTACCCGTCATCTTCTACAATGCAGATTTTTTTTTTTTGTAAATATTTGCTGTTTGGCATTTGTTGAGGTAGCTTTTCCATGTGTGAACTTTCATCATTTTCATCCATTATTTCTTTGACAAATTCCTTGCCTTTACTCCCCTTAGTCTGTTTCCCCCCCCCCCAAAATGCTATTAAGACATGAAGGTAGACTAAGGAGCCCAACATAAGTCTCATTTACATTTACCATCTCCTCTCTGTGCTATATTCCACGATCAGGCCTTCCTGATATACTTAGCAGTTGCCTCAGTCTGGCCCTCTAATCTGCATAGGACTTCATGTTAGAGGCTCAGAATTCTTGCCTCTATGCACGTAACACTAAAGCAGATGCCAATCACTGCAATTCCCATTTCTGTGTATTTGCTCTCTGCTTGGGGAGCATCAGGTAAGCAGCACATTTATGGTTCCAAACCTAGGTAGTTACGTATTAATAGAAGTGTTTGGTCTTGGTTTACTAGCACGAAGAGCAGTTCTAGATACCCACCTTCACATAGCTTCATGTAAGAAACCAAGTTCTGGTCTGGGGTCATGTTCAGTTCCCAATCTCACGCTGGCTTTGAAAGACCCAGTGCTAAATAGTTGACTCCTGTCTGTGTTTTCCATGTGCCTTATGGCATAGGCCTTCACTCCTGATTAGTTTTCTCACTGATCTGGAAATTTTCACCTTATTTTACAGTACAGCTTTGCATTAAAAATTTTTTTCCCTCAGTCATGGCTATGTGTAATGAATATGCTCATTCTATTATTTTGACAAGAAATTTGTATTGTATTTAATAAATCATTTATAAATCAAATTTGGTATTTGAAAAAAACTTAGATTCTTTTAAGATTCTTTTAATAAACAGGATTATGTCAAGCTTCCACTCTCTTAAATTCAAATAACCTGGTTACCACTGTAGTCATTCAGTGCTTGACAGAGACCACTCAAGACTAAATGTACAGTATCAAATTCTTTACTCCAGTACTCGCTTCGGCAGCACATACACTAAAATTGGAATGATACAGAGATTAGCATGGACCCTGCGCAAGGATGACACGCAAATTCGTGAAGCGTTCCATTTTTTTTTTTTTTTTGGCTTAGTGTCTCTCAAACATGTATTTCTGTAAATTCAGTATCCGTGTGAAAGGTCAGCTTTCTATTTTTTTCTTTCCTGTGTGTTTACCACAATTTTTTCCCCCAAATATTTTACTTAAAAGCTGAGGTGCAGTCTTTTAGAATGCCTGGAAATACACTATTATTTTTTTTTTAAATTTTGTACTCCACCTTAATCATTTTATATAAATAATCAAGATGTTTTTACCACTCTGAATTAAATTCTAGTAAAAAAAAATCTGACTTCCTTGGTCATCATACAGCGTATTTGTTACACACCACCTGTGTCCCCACTTTTCACATTTACTCCTGCTCCTCTGTGCCGCATTCTGTAATCCTGACAAGTGCTTAGCAGCTGTCAATAAATCTCAAAAAAAATTATCTGTATCCATAGAATCAGCTATTAATTTTCTGACTAGCCTTTCCCAGTAAGAGACTCATTAATATGAAACTTGCTTTTTTAAAGAAAATGGCTTAACTTTTGGTAGGTAGCTTAGCAAACACACAAGTAACAAAGGCAATTTAAAAATGCCTCAGAGGAGAGATCTTAATACTCTCATCACTTGGGATGATGGAAAATACACTGGTCTAAATCTGATCACATTGCCAGTCACACCCTGTAGCCTCCGTACAAATCTTCCTAGAACTCAGTTTATTCATTTCTTGAAAACCGTAAAAAAAGAAGAGATGGAACTCAAATATTTGCAGAGTACTTTCCAACTGAAATGTCATGAGCCTATGATTCTTATCAATTCTGTTATTTTAAATTAGGACATTCACTGAGAGCGTAACATACAGCCTATCCCATCATTCAATATTCTGAAGAAGAGCTCTTCAAATTCTTCACAAGGCATACAACCAATGCCTACCTGTCTAGATTAGTAGTGCCAGAAGAGTAGTCCTTAGATCCAGCTCTGCTACCATAAAAGGATGATGACTGCAAGGGTAAAAGCCCTATAAAATGAACAAACACAGGAAAACTTTAATTCCTAAACCAACCATTCAATAAAATTATGCATTGGGCTTGATTATACTGAACTTGTCTCCCTTTCTTTACAACAAATACTGTGGAAAAGATTATAATAGCAAAGAATACTATCCTGCCCCAAAGCTCCACAAATTTGCTTCTAATTTCTAACCATTTTCTAAAACCTGGTTTCTCTGATTTCCTCCATAGCACTAAATACTGTATCTACTACTATTTTTTGATTCACTTTGAACACTATAAGTTAACTCCGTATTAAGAAAAATTAGAAATTTCTCATTTACATCACCCCGACTCTTGTCTTCTTCTCTCCAACCAATCAGTTCTTCTCTCCAACTTCAGTTCTACTGATTAACTTTGTAACTTTAATACACTTAAAACTTCTACATTTTGTTCCATGAATCTTCTTATCACTTGACCACTTACTTCCCTCTTTCTCCCCCTCTTTCACATCCACTTTTGTAAGATGTACCTAAACTTAACCCTCCTGCATTGTGGATGGGATTGCAAATTGATGCAGCCACTATGGAAAATGGTTTGGCGGTTCCTCAAAAAAATAAAAACAGAACTACCTTATGACCCAGCAATTCTACTTCTGGGTATTTATCAGAAGAAATCCAAAACAACTAATTTGAAATAGATGACTGGACAAAGAAGATACGGTAAATAGATACAATGGAATATTACTCAGCCATAGAAAAGAATGAAATCTTACCATTTGTGACATGGGTAAGCCTAGAGGGTATTATGCTAAGTGAAATAAGTCAGACTGAGAAAGACAAATATATGACCCCACTTATATATGGAATATAAAGAAAAAAATCAACGAACAAACAAAAGAGAAATAGTCTTATACATACAGAGAACAAACTGATGGTTGCCAGAGTAGAAGGGGATTGGGGAGCTGGGTGAAAAAGGTGAAGGGATTAAGAAATACAATGTATATACTTACAAGAAGCGGAGTACAGCATTAGGAATAGAGACAGTGGAAATGTAATGGCTCTGTGAGATGTCAGAGGGATAGTGGAAGGGGGGTGGTTGACACAGTGTGAGGGATATAAATGATAAATGCCTAAGTATTACTTTGTTTTGTGCACCTGAAACTAATAAAAAAATAAAAACAAAAAGAAATACAAACCGGTAGTTACAAAATAGTCACTGGGATGTAAAGTACAGCATAGAGAATATAGTCAATAATGTTGCAACAACTATGTATAGTGCCAAGGGGGTACTAGACTAATTTGTATAAATTATATAAATGTCTAACCACTATCCTGTATACCTGAAACTAGTATTGACTGTCAACTGTAACTGAAAAAATAAATTAAAAAAAAAGATGTAGAAAGTGATTTGCTTTGATTTAAAGTGCTTACTTTAGGAGAACCATCATGAATAAAGCCTGTTGCAAACAACTTCAATGCTCCACCCAGATTCCCTCTGACCCCATTTTTGTATTTTCTTTCCCACACCAATTTAGGTATATTTTCTTGATTTGCTAGAAAGTTAGGCTACAAGGTGTTGAAGCCTTAACTTCAACATTGTTAAGGCTTATTACATCTGTAAGTATTCTATTTTCTAACTCTAGGTTGATTATAAAAGCTGAAAACCAATAAATGGAGTTTATATAATGTACTATTATTTCAGAGGTAAAAATTAGAGCTACTCCTTTCTGTAGGAGTGCAATGTCACAATTCTGAAACACTAAAAGGAGACCATTCCTAGAGTTACGATCAAATGAATTCCCTTAAACTCTCAATTTATCAAATTCATGCCATATTTTCGTTTGCTTCAATTTAATTTAAAGTTGACATAATATTCAAATCAATGCTAGATAGCTGAGTCTCTAGTTTAGAGGATCAGAGAGAGGTGAAGTGCAGGAAGTGCTGACAAAAATTCATGGACAGTTTAACTTTTAGTTTTTGTAAAAACAGAGTACAAGGTGAGATTAAACAACAGCTCCAAGCAACAATTTCAGTATCTTCTAGAACTTCTAATAAGCAGCAACACCAATGAACTTTAATTTCAACAACTTTAACTCCTTGGAATCATTCTATGGTCCAGTTACTTTGATAATAAAAGAGCTGAATTCTAGGCAGTTAAATAGGGAAGAAGGTAAAGTCTAGAGTCTTCGTAAATAGAATATTTATATTACATTACATTACATTACATTATAATTGGTGTAAAAATATATATTTCCAATACTTTAAAAATACTTTAACAGAGTACTGGATACAAATTGGTGCTCAATAACTAGTACTGAATTATGCAGTATTCCTGAGTAACATAGTGAGTTATGTCCCAGGTTAGGGTTTTATTTCTAGTCTATACAATGTATCATATAATAAATGAGTATCTTATACATAAAGGCCAAATACTTACCTGATGTCCTATTCTCTTCTGACTGTTTCAAACTCAGCTGCTTCTCTCTACTGCTGGTTAAATACTTTCTTGAGGGATCTGTCATAGCCTTGTTGTTCCTACAGTTAATAATTTAATTCAATATATATACATGTAAAGATATAATTCTTAATTTTAAATAGTTGTCATTAAAAAATTTACATTGCAAGTGCTGAATTCATTGATTTGCTAGGAAGTTAGGCTACAAGGTGTTAAAGCCTCAAGAGGTCACACAGACTTAAGTAAATGAGAATCGTGAAAATAAACTTTCATTACCGTCAAAAGCCAACCCAATCCATAACCCTGGTAACTAAGCAAAAATGAAGGAGCATTTTATTTATACAAAAGGCAAATGAGAGACAGCAAGACTATATGGATTTTCTTAGCCAAAGTCAAGAGTAGATGAAATGATTTAGCTACTAAGACCAAAAGAATCAATTAAGAAGTAAACTATTCAAGCTTGGCATTAAGTAGATTTAAAAAGTAAAGCAAATAAACACATCAAAATGTTCTTATAGATTTGAAATACTATTTACTAAATGTCAACATCATTTAAATTAATAGTGATTAAACTATTTTAAGTTCATGAATACAAAGTTAAAATTTCATAGGTTCCATTTCCCTCTCCAAACCTATATAAGTAGAGTGGGTCTATTCAGATACACGGTCATGCTTTGATTAAAAGTACTTACTTTGGGAGAACCATCATAAATAAAGCCTGTTAGCAGACAACTTCAACGCTCCACACAGATTCCTTCTGACCCCATTTTTGTATCTGCTTTTCCACACTAATTTAGGTATATTTTTGGTATCAGTACCTAGGGCTATCCCTAATAATATTCTATTATTTTGGTTTCCTTAGGGATAGTCTGAGATCACACCAACATTTCGTTTCCTGCACTTCACTGTCTTGCTTTCCCCATTCCCTTCCTGGTATTCCCTGGGAGTACATCCTTAATAAGTCACTTGCACACTAATCTCCATTTCAGGGTCTGCTTTCTGGAGAACTTGATCTACAACAGCTGGTTCCAGGAAGCACACTAAGGACAGGATTCTGGAATTGGATCACTTGTTTGGCAATGGCAACAGAAATCCCACTGCTGATAGTTATCCTATAATAGTGTTACAATTACTAAGATTTTTCATGGATCTTTTGGATGAAAGAACACTGTATTGAACTGGGATGGGATAAAGTAGAAGAGGAGGATATGGCTCATGCAGTATCTCTAGCATTCAAAAAATGTGGTAGACTACACGATGAATCTTGCTGGAGTTACAGAAATGTTCTAAAACTGCATTAAGGTGATGGTTGCACAATTCAATAAATTTACCCAAAACTATTGAATTGTACATTTAAAACACTTAAAATAATTTTATGGTATGTAAACTGTACCTCAATAAAGTTGTTTACAAAATGTCCCAACTTATTCCCTTCCTTGTACCCAAGCCTCAACCCCATCAAGAAATGCATTCTCTTTTCCCAACCCTTAATGGAATTCCTTTCCCCAAAATAATGTGACAGACATAACGGTGTGTTAAGTCCTAATCCTAAGGCTAAAGGCACTTCGCAAATTTCCACTCACTTTCTTGGAACCCTGCCACTACTATGTGAATAATTCCAGGCTAACCCGCTAAATGATGAAAGACACATGGCCAACCACCCTCATCATGCCAACCAGCAGCCCGTCAAAAGTCAGTCACACAAGTAAGATCTATCCTGGATCACCCAACCCTTAGCCAACCCACCAACTGACCATGATGGGTACATGAGAAAATGAGAGAATCCAGCCACAATCATCCAAGCCTGGCCCAGACAACCAGAATCACTCAAGTGGCCATTAACTCATAAGCGATAATAGTTACTATTTTAAGCCACTAAGTTTTACAGTGGTTTATAATATAGCAATATATAACTGATACAAGTGATATTAAGTAAATAATCATGAAGACTATGGAATCAGTTGTTGCTATGCGTATCCACTCAAGAGTAGAAATGACAGGCTCAGTTGAGCTAATTACCAACTTAAGGACAAAGACATCATGTAGAATCGGTCACCCAAGGGAGTTGCAGCACAGAGTCTTCGGATTTAAGAGCAATACTATGCTGTATGCAGCGGGAAGTTATACATCATTTGTAAAGTATGCATACCACTCCTGGCATATTACTTAGGTCCTGGAAGAGACTGAGCATCTGACTATGGGTTATCAAGGGGCTATACAACCAGAGCTAGCCATCACGAGCGGGGTGCTATCATACTAACAAAGTCATAAGATCAGGTAGTTACAGCAGTAATCCATCATAAAATGGAAGTGGTATATATGGGATTAGCCTAAGTAAGCAGGAATAAATAACAAGACTTTATGAGTATTCCTTATGACCCTTTGAAAGAGAAAGAAAAACCTGAGCCTGATTCATGGATGGATCATCTTGATACATTGGGACAAATTGAAAATGAGCTGCTGCTGCACTCCAGCCCCACTAAGGGACTGGCCGGAAAGATAGTAGTGAAAGGAAATCTTCCACTGTGCCGAGTTTGAGAGGTGCAACTCATTATCTATTCTGTGTGGAGAAAAAAGTGGGTCAATGGACTTCTGGAAGGTGGCAAATGGTTTATATGGTCATGGGCCTGGAAGGAGCAAGGCTGGAAGATCAAGGAGATGTGATTTATGGAAGAGGTATATGAATAGCCATATAGAAAGAAGTACGTACAAAGGGTGACGATCTATTTCATATGTTACTGCTCACCGGAGAACTCCACTAAAGAGACATTAAATAATCAGGCAGGGTAACTTGTCCAGTAGATGCCAGCCAATCTCTGTACTCAGCCATCCCAATATTTTCAAAGGGTTCATGAATAACAGCCATGGTGGCAGAGATAAAAGCTACACATGCACCCTACAGTAGGGTCTCCCTTTCACCGAGGCTGTGTTAGCTACTCTGTCGCTGACTGTCCAACTGGTCAGCAGCAGAGACTGACGCTCAGCCCGACTGAGCACTAGTCCTTAAGGAAACAACCAGTCATGTGGTGACAAGTTGATTACACCAGATTCCTTACATTCTCGAAAGAGCAGCAATTAATTCTAAGATTGGCATGTATTTTAGGTTCACTTTTGACTTTTCTGCCCATAGTGCCTTGGCCGCATCACTATCTGAGGGCTCGTAAGAGTGATCAGATGATTCACTAACATGAAATCTCACATCACATCACCCCGGAACAAGGAACCCACATCACACAAAATAAAAGGAGGTATAATTGGGCCTAGGACCAAAGAATTCATTGATTATCACATATGTTTATTATCCCAAAGCTGAGAGCCTGGTAAAGTGTCCTAATAGCCTTTAAAGATACACCTTAGAGATGATCTCATTAGGAACAGTGTGCCCTTCCAGATACAATGTAACCTTAAACCAGTAAGCCATTACACTCACAGAGAATACACAGGTCTGGAAACCAAGGAGTAGAACTTGGTAGAAATTCTACCAAAATCTAATAAGATTTGGAAAAATTATTCCAAAACGTAAAAGTTTTATAAAAAACAAACAAACAAAAAGAAACACCAAACAATAAAAACATTGGTCCCAATTCTTTTTTGAGCCTAAGAAAGCCTGCTTGGCCTACCGTTAAAAAAACATAGATTTCTAAAACTTCTAGATTTCTACAGACACTTCTAAACTTCCAGAACAGCACCAGCATGAAGCAGGCTATAAAAGCTGCATGGCCCCAAAGAAGAACGTAATTTTCAAAACCTTCAGCTATGGCCTTGAAAGATAACAGACAAAGGAAACCTACCAGAGGACAAAGCCAGGAGTCATTCGGAGTACAATGAGCAAGGGTTTCTCCCAGAGGACATAACAGAGACACACTGCTACAAGGGCTAATCAAGACTTGACGGCCTTCACAATTTCTGCTTAGCACGATTTTATTGCTGCTATAGACCAGTGACTCCTACAGTTCCCTATTCTTGTGTTTTCTAAATGTAAATTTTTATTGTGGATATCCTGTCCTACTCCAGCAATGTACAGGCATACCTCATTTTATTGTGCTTTGCAAATAACTGTGTTTTTTTAAAAAATTGAAGTCAAGATCCTCCACCAACAAAAAAGATTATGATTCACTGAAGGCTCAGATGGTTAGCATTTTTTAGCAATAAAATATTTTTAATTAAGGTATACACATTGTTTTTATTAGACATAATGCTATTGCACACTTACTACAGTATAAACATAACTTTGACATGCACTGGGAAACAAAAAAATTTGTGTAACTTTATTGTGATCTTTTATTGTGGTGGTCTGGAACCAAACCCACAGTATCTCCGAGCTAAGCCTAACGATGTGTATAGAGATGGGAGCGGGGAAAGCAGATTAACTAGCCTTTTAGTTTTTAGGTACCAGACCATGAGGTGTGTGGTCCAAAGCACACCTGGATTTTATGGAGAGGACTGCACATCACCTAGAGATCCTGGACTCTGAGATGGATACAAGGACTAAATGAGAACCGGAAGCTGTCTCCACTAGGATGAGGATAAGAGTGTTCCATGTATGGAAAGAATGATGAACAGGGTTATTTCTATGGCTAGAGGGGTAAACTATAGCAGCCTGTTAATTGTCCCCAAATAACTATTGTATCTTTCTGCCATTGTAATAAAATTTGGACGAGGCATATTTCCTGGACTTTCTTATAACTTGATATAAACATATGACTAAGTTCTGATCAATGTGACATACAGAAAAGTGGTGTGTACTATTTCCAGCCTAAAGGAAAGCAGTATGCCCTCCCTTTGCTCTGTTCCTCCTTCCCACCAATAGGAATACAGACATGAGAGTGGAGGCTGAAGCAGCTATCCTGGTTCACAAAATGGAAGCCACTTGTTAAAGATGGCAGATCATCAAGATAGAAGGAATCTGCATCCATGGTGATTATAGTTTCAGATACCACACCAGACCTATACCCTACACAAATTTTTACATCTTATTACAGCAGCAGAACCAAGATCCCAATTAATATATAAAGTTTCTTTAGCTTTTTCCAATTCCCTTGTGGTGACCCCTTGACCTTGAATACCAGTCAACTGACTAACAACTGATTTCTGTTAAGGTGTTGATGTATTAAACTAATAACTAGTAAGTTTTCTCTCCTCAGAAGACAAAAACAAAAGAAAGGACTCACCCATGAGGAGGAAGAGGATTGTGATCTAGTGACTCTCCTGTTGTAGGTGTATCCCCTTTTGTTCAACCCAGAAAATAGCTCTAAAACATTGATGCTCCTTGCATAGAATCTATGTAGGGTTTACATCCTCTTACCCTTAAGCTAACTTTTTACATGAATAAGGTAAAAAAAAAAAAAATTGTACATGTAAAGGGAGGAGGGATGGAAAGGGTTCACACTGAAAGAGCAGTCAGTGAAAAAACACTTATTTAGAGTTCTCCAGCTCTAAGTACTGCAGATAAAAAAAAAAAAAAAAAAAAAAAAAAAAAAAAAAAAAAAAAAAAAGCTATGATGGGAGAAGTGCAATGAAATGACCAAAGCAATAGCAATAGCCAAATCCGCTCTCAACTGAGCCTACAACCTACTGTCATCAAAATACTTTAAATTCTACTCTTTTATCTTTGGAATTCCCATAAATTGAATATCACCGCCCCCGTCCCCCACCTTCCTCAGTGGTTGTAATTACCAATATAAGAAACATTGATCTAGGGCCTTAAAGGTTCTTAAAGCAACTTACGACGATGAATCATTTTCCTTAGGGTAATCTTCATTTAACTCTGAGCCAGATGATAGCATTCTTTTCCTCTTTTCAGTCCTACAGAGAACAGAGAAAAAAGAGGTTATTTTAAAAAGTCATAATTCATACCATTAAAAAGTATAAACCAACATACTCAAGGACAGGAACTGTGACGATGGCTATCTAATTCTCTACACCACATTTAAATTAACATACTGTATATCTGAATGCTCAATACGTGTCATTGGCATAAACCACGTAAGACAAATACTAATTATCTACTAAAAATGGACTCTATACTTTCTTCTTCCAACAACACACTTTACTTACTGGACAATCTCCTCCTTTTTCTCAAATTATTGATCTTTCTACAAGGCCTAAAAGACATTTATAAAAAGGCACAGCTAGTGATTAAGAAAGAAAAAAATCTTTCATACCTATTTTCTAATAACCCTGACCTAAGAGGTGTAGATGCAGATGTCAAAGAGGGAATCGTCCGGGTCACAGTTATTCCACTTCCTGCTGCAGTCTTAATCGATCCTCTACCAGGAGTACCAAGAACTTTTCGAAATGGAATATCATCTTTAGTTTCCAAACTTCCTCTTTTTGAAGAGGCCTATAAAAATAAAGTTTAACAAAGCTAAATCTTCAAATAAATTGGTATACTTTTAGACCAGTGATTCTCAAATGGGGAACTTTAAAAAATACCCATCTCCAGAGATTCTAGCTTAATTAGTCTGGGATGAGGCCCGTTCATCAGTATTTTTTTAAAGCACTACAGGTGATTCTAATGTATGATTAATGTCATAAACGGAGCAACACTTTTTTCCCCACAGTACTCTTGTAAACTTAAAAATTCCACAGCACACCTAGAGGCAGAAGGGAATTTACTATGAACTACTGGGGGGAAAAAAGATTCACATACACAAGACATGGTTCTCCTGACCTGCATGACAATAAATCTTTAGATTAAAAAATCCAATTATGATTATGATAAATTAAAGTGATGTGCCGCTGAGTTAATTCCAACTCCTGGAGACCCTACGAATGAGTGACGTCCACAATGTCCTCAACAGCCCTGCTCAGCTTCTGTAGACTCGTGCTTATGGCTTCTTTTATGGCATTGAATCCATCTCATTTTTTGTATTCCAATTTTCCTGGTGCCTTCTATTTTCCCCAGCATTACTGTCTTACAGTAACATAGATGTGACAAAAAGGAACAATGACATCTGGTTGCCGCAACTTAAATGCCAAGTCACATATGACTTTTGAGGCAGTTCTAGTTTGGAGGAATGAAACAAATATATGTAATCATGGGAAAAATGAGAGTGGGACAGAGACCACTGGTGGAAACTGAATCAAAGAGTGTACCCGAAAGATACATCAAGAACATTTAGAAAGAAAACAGTAATTAAAAAATATTAGTTGGGAAGTAGTGCTTTCGAACAGCATTCAGCCAAGTAAGTTTCATAAGTCTACATTAAGAGCTATGTGATTTCTCTATGGAAGGTATTTCCAAAAACTTTCCACAGAATTATAATCTTTGGATAGGAAAGAAAACATCTCTGAGGTCATCTGAATGAACGGTTTAAAAAGTTAAGTTTATTTTCAAATGGGTAACACATTCTCAAGATTCAAAAATCAAAATAGTATTATAAAAACCATACACTGAGAAGTCTCATTATCACTCCCATGCCATCCACCTATTCTTCCACTTCCTTCTCCTACCACTTGTAAGTATTCTTCTATTGTTTCTTTATGCAAAAGCAAATCAATATTTCATTCTTTTTGTTATACAAATGGTAGCATACTATATGTATACTATTTGGCATACTTTTCAACCTTTTTGACCCCCTTGTACAGTAGACATATTTTACATCACAATCTATTACACACACATAAATAAAACTGAAACAAGTTTCAGAAACCAATACTTATCATTACTATGTACAATACCTTCTATATTCTATTCTTATTCTTATTCTATTCCTAGACTATTCCTAGTCTATTCTTTCCTTTATTTAATGCTAGTCACAACCCACAAAATTGATTTTATAATCCCACTAATGGGAATCATTATTTGTGTATAGCATGCTATATATGTTAATACACATTTAAATATTCCAACAGTTTAAATTTCTACCTATAAACAGATGAATCTCTAATTATGCTGAGTAGAAAAGCTAGATTTAAAAAAATTACACACTGGTTCCATTTATATAAAACTCTAGAATATGCAACTAATCTATAGTGACAGAAAGCAAATTAGCTGTGGCTTAGGGATAAGAGCCAGAGAAGGAGAGGGAGGGAAGGATTACAAAGGGGGAATGAGAAAACTTTTAAGGGTTATGGCTATGTTCACTAGGTTGATTACGGTGATGATTTTACGGGTATGTGTATAAGTCAAAACATATCAAACTGTACTTTATTATGTGCAATTTACTTAATGTCAATTATACCTCAACTAAAATGTTAAAAAAAAAACACCCATTCTACAAAAAGAAATTAACAAAAATGAAACCTTATTCATTGCTTAGTCCAGTAAATGGACTGAGTAATCACCTCTCTGCATAGCCAAATAGAACTCATCAGTTTACTTACAGGAGAGCTTCAAAGTTTCTCTTTAACACCTGGTTTTCCTTTGTAAAACAAATTAAAAGAGATAAAAAGCAAACAGAAGACTTCAGCAAAACAGTCCGGTATCATACAGTGTAGGGGCAAAGTTCGTTAATACAGAACAGACACAGAGGGCATCACAGAAATAACAGCAAACGCTGATAGGGTTGTTAGTATATCGTATTATGGGCTAAACACTTTTATATGCATTATCTCACAGCAATCCTTAATGTATTATTGCTCTCTCAATGTTACAGATGGGTAATAAGGCTCAGGCACTTAAGGAACTTCTCCAATGACCCCCAGCTAATAAGTGTCAGCACCAAGTCTCAAACCCATATCTAACGCTAAAGCTATGCTTTTAAAAACTATACTGTGGTTCGTAATGATGACCATGAGACATTGAGCTACGTTAAATTGTGCTCAGTAAAACTACATGTAAAAATGGAAGAATGTGATAAATTTGAGAAAGATTTTCATAAAAATAGTTGAAGAGCTTGAGATAGCAAAAATGGTAAATTTCAGGTATGTGGAAAATATACCCTTGTGACAATGCCAGAATTATTAGGCATTACAGTCTAAATTCTACTTCCTGCAGTTACCTTACAGAATGTCTATGATTACCATTTTTTTTTAAAAAAGCTAAAAAGATTCAAATGAACATACCTGATTGTCTGAGTAGGAAAGCTGCCTGTTGGTTTCCTTCTGTGAAGTCCTGCTGCCCAGAATAGCTCCAAAATTACCAGACCCCTGAGAAGGTTTTATGGCTGGTACAAAACAAAACAAAACAAAACCCAAATCACTTATTTTAATAAAGAGATTTGTTGTTATATAATACTGAAGAAACAGAAGCAGGAATAAAACAAATCAAAGTGCTTATAAACCAATTCTTTCTGAATAGAAAACACATCTGATATATAATTAAAATTTAGAGCTAGAGTGTCAAGCAAAAAATTAATTAACATGCAAAAATTTGGGCACACATAATAGAAGGATAAAATTTTAAATGAAAAAATAACATGCTAGAATTTCTCCTATACAAATATTTGGTAATTAATACTATAGAAAAGTTAGTTACTGTGTCTCCATGGCATGAACATTGACATTAATTAGATGTCAGGGAAACATGTCAGAACCAGTGACAGATATACTTCAAATAATGCATACTCCAAAACGTTCTTTTTAAGTTTAGCAAGTGGAACACATGGCTTCTATTGCAAAGAAATCAACGATAGTTTAAAGAACATGCAAGATACTATATAAATAGGAATTTGTATACTTTTAAAAGTATTTTAAACTTCGCCAATTTCCCACTGATGATTTGGAATGTTTCAATTTTTAATATTGTAAACAATCTGACCATCCTTTCACATCTCTTGCACTAATGGAACAATTTCTGTAGGATAAACTCCTTAGGAACAAGACTTGCTGGGGTAAAGGATGCTCTGGCTAGGACTTGCAGTACTATGTTGAACAGAAGTGGTGAGAGAAGGCATCTTTGCCTTGTTCTTGATCTTAGAGGAAAATCTTTCCGTTTTTTTCATCATTAAGTATGACATCAGCTGTGGGTTTTCATATACAACCTTTATTAGGTTGAGGTAGTTTCCCTCCATTCATAGTTTGTTGAGTATTTTTATCATGAAAGGGTGTTAAATTTTATCAAATGCTTTTTCTGCTTGGAGATGATCATGTGGTTTTTGTCCTTCATTCTGTTAATGGGTTAGATTATATTGACTGATTTTTCATATCTTGAACCATCTTTGCATTACAGATATAAATCCCACTTGGTCATGGTACATAATCCTTTTAATGTGCTGCTGAATTTGGTCTGCTAGTACTTTGTTGAGGATTTTTACATCAATATTCACCAGGGATACTGGTCTACAGTCTAGTACTATTCTTTTATAACTGCTAATGTTAGACGTTGGGATGATTAGTGCTCACCTGCATTAAGTCTGTTTTGATGGACTGCATCTAGAAACAACCTCATTTCCTCTGCATCTTTACTTGGTACTTTGTCGATAGACAAGAAGCTATTATCTTGTAGAGTTAACATTAGGCGGCTTTGTTTTGCTCCACTGGGTCGAAGCACCACGTTTTTAATGTTATGACTTAACTGATCGACACAAAAGAAAAATTATCTTATCACTAAAAACATGTAATAATGAAGCATATAATAAGCTGTATAATGAATACTAAACTTTATACTTTCTCAGTTACATTTCATACTCTTCCCCACATTTAGTTTTTTTCCCCCCAACCAAAAAACAGTTACCATTTCTTGATACGTTTAAATCAAAATTTTCAATTTTAGGAGAGGCAAACAGATAGTATTAAAATTTATTTTACATCGTAATCCTAGCACTCTTGATTTTACGGTAGGGAATTACATATTTTCAAGTATAGTTATAAAGTTATAAAAACTAGTGAGTTAATTTTCAGAATCTAGATGGTTATACCATCACCAATTTAGAAAGCCATACTGGATTAGAGGCTTTCTTTTTCTTTTAAACAAAAGCTTGTAAGATACCTGGCAAATGGTTTAAGTAGCTGCAATGTAAAAGGATATATTAATTCAAACTATAGTCCTTAAAATAATTCCACTTCTCAAAAACACATTGAAATAAAACTTTATCAGTGTAAAGACATCTTTTTTTCTTTAACTGTCTAAGCAGGCTCATTTAACGTTTATTCAATCACAAAGAATATGAGTGCCCTGGAACTATCTTAGCTTACTTCTCCCTCTCCCCAGAAATGGTTCAATAACTTGTCTTATACTTTTCCAGACTCTGGGTGTGTGTTACAAAGTGATAACTTTTATTTTCTCTTGGCTGAAATTTTTCCAAGACCAAATTAATAAATTTTTTAGTTTCTTTATTATCTAAATAATTCCTACCAACCAGGCATCTTTATTCTCTAATGTTCTCCCTCAGCAGGCATATATAAAAGTTTCTAAAGCTGGCTTTTGATGAAGACATACCCTCTGAATAGCATAAAGAAGGAAGTAACAGCATTTCATAATTTTTTTTTAAATTAGGAAGAATGACCTTTGTCAATTTTTAGATAAGAAAAAACAATTTTATCAGACTTAATTTACATGTAAAGTTTAAACGATGTATTTTTTTTTAGCTTTGAAGTAGGTCTTAAATTAATGTCTTTGAGTAGAAATTCTATCACAAAACACAATAACTAGTTTCAGGTGCTTTAAGTCCAAAATTTAAATGAACAGTTTAGCAAGCAAAAGGAAAATAGATCACATAAAACCATTATTTCATTCAATATACCACTTTTTAAAAATGAAAGTTAAATAAAAGGGGACACGTTTGTTCATTAACAAACGAGATGAGAATCATCTTGAACTGGATCGCTTCCGTAACTGAAAATCCTACCTAGCCCCACAATGTTAGTAATTACCCACGTGGGGAGGCCTCCCAATTCTTTCTCTAAGAATAGACTTCTCTGGTGGAGCTCCAGTCCTGTTTACCTAAAGCCCGCTGGACATCAATATCTTAACAACTCAAACAATTCATCTCTCCCCATTCCACACCCCAATCTTCCCTCTGCTCCATCACAGAGGACATAAAAGGGACGGCCATCCACCAAAAAACTTGGGAATCTCCCCAGACACTTTTCTCTCTTCCCTCTCAAATCTACTGCGTTGTCTTCTTGAAATCACTTCAAATCTACCCTTTCCTCCCCTTGCTCCTCCCACGTCTTTTCCTTTGTTGAGGACTTTCATTCTTAAACTCCCACAATAACCTCCTCCATGTCCTTATTCTCCCACTGTCTCTTGAAATAAAGTCGTCTGCCTAGTCCTCAAATGAAACTGAACCTAAGATTCCTGGCTCCTTAGAATCTAAGTATGACAAATAAGATATTTCAAGATTTGGTTCCTATCTAACCCTTCAGCATCTATTTCTGCCACTCACTCCCTACTGTCCATTTATTTTAAAATAATTTTCTGGTTTCCTCAGTGCTGATCCACACTTGCATGTGTTTGTCCATGTATAGATATTACCTCTGCATCACCTCTACCATATGTGGCAAATTCCTATTTATCCTCCAAATCCTCAGAGCATAAACCACTCCCTTGTGTTACCTCAGTACCTTTGAAATATTTTTTATACAGTTTTATGTTTTTAAATTATAGTTGACATAAAACATTACATTAGCTTTAGGTGTACAACCTAGTGCTAATACATTTATATACCCACAATAAATCTAGTACCCATCTGGCACCATACATAATTATTACAATATTATTGACTATATTCCCTATGCTGTACTTTATATCCTGTGATTATTTTTATAACTGGCAGCTTATACTTCCTAAATCCCTTCATCTTTTTTGCCTATCCTCTCAACCCCTTCCCATCTGGCAATCATCAGTTTGTTCTCTATCTCTGAGTTTGTTTCTATTTTGCTTTGTTTGTTCATTTACTTTGCTCTTTAGATTCCACATAAGTGAAATCATACAGTATTTGTTTTTCTCTAACTTATTTCACTTAGCATAATACCTTCTAGATCCATCCTTGTTGTAAATGGCAAAATTTCATTCTATTTTATGGCCGAGTAATATTCCATTGTATATATGTTCCACATCTCTTTGAAATATGTTTACAGCTGAGAATGCATTTGATTTTAAGTTTCAGAGGAAAAGTATCTCATTTAACTCTGTATTCTTAGCCCTTAGCACAGTACCTACCACAGCAAGCTGTAGGTGGTTAACAAATGAATGCTGAATGCAAACTAATCTAGAACTGAGATGAGGGTAGAATCACAGTAGAATCATTATGCTCCTAAAGATCTATGCTTGCTTATTTGAATATTTAAATATTTACTCAGTGCTAATTTGGGCTGAGGACTGAAAAGCTGATTATCTATTTGGAAAAATTATTTAATTGAGATGGGCAATTAGTAGTTACATGTATGTGGCAGAAACTTCTACTGTTTCTATTACCTCTGTCACCATTTCTAATCTATTTAAGAATACCTAGTGCTTACAGCTCTTTTGAATTTGTCTAGGTCTTCCAGTTCTCACCGGTAGATCCCCCCCACCAAAAAAAAGAGCATCTTTGATACACAAAATCATAAGCAATTTATTTTCATAGTTCAAAAGCAAAGACAAATGGAAATTTTACCTCAGCTCAGGTTCTCAAGCATAAAGTTTTATAAATTGTTCTTCAATAGAGTACTTTAAAATATGCTTTTGTATAATCTAATTAATACAGAACTTTAAAGTGCAGAAAAAACTAAGACATTATGTTCTTAAATTCAACTCATATCAAGATGAGTAGTTCTTGGCTGCACAAGATAAATAGTATAGAAGTGAAAACAAAACTCTCTTTTCTGCAGTGATAAAACAATGAGATCCTTTAAAAGTTTACAATTAGAAGAAAACAGCAGTAAGGATGACCTTGAATGGTCTGTCTATACCACCACTCTGGCAGGATTATTTAGGAAGCAGACATTAAGATGACACTAAGAAGTCCTATTAAAAGCTAGCACTAAATAAGGATAAATCTATCGTTTGTGTTAAAGAGAAGGAAAAAAAAGGAATAAAGTTCTCCTACTGTGGTTTTTAAAATAGCTTAGGTAGATAGTATCCAAACTCAGTTCCTCTAATCTTCCTCCCATCAACTTTCTTTTCAATAATGGTGACTACTTCCCACTCTTTATTATACATGATCAATAATGTTACTGAATAATTTATAAAATATGAATATAAGAGTATGAGTGTGCTGGAAATAAAAAACAAGAAATATTAACGTAGGCGGAGGGCTACCATGATACTTAGTATGGCAGAGAACAATCATTCACTAAAACATGTCACTGAAGGTCTATTCCAAATCGAAATTTGATAATACCTGAAATGTCCTTGGAATTCCTCCAGTGTTATAGTGCACTATTAGGCTGACTTTATTTTCTTTTTCCACAATTTCAAAAGATCCTTCTTTCCATTTTGTAATCCCCGTCTGCATACTTCGAATTCTGATAGGACCATGTATCTTCAGAGGAGACATACTTTCTTAAAAAATAAATTGCTTCTAGCCAAATTATAAAGCAAAAATACACCTTCACCTGATAGATTCTAAGGAAGAAAAATAAAATAAAAAGTTACAATTTACCAGTGATTAAAATAAGTGTTTGAAAGAGGACATTTAATGAACCATCTTATGTACTTTTCTCCATTTCAATAAACCACATTTTATTAAGCAGCCTCAAAGGCCTTGCTTGATTAGCGGCATGGCACAGGTAAGAAAGACAACTAAGGCAGTCACTGATCCTGACTGTGTGAATATAGCCAGCATTTACTTACTTCTTCAGTACATGTTCCCTTCTTTGCCATGTGTCTAGTACCTCTATGCATTAGTGCCTAAATTTTGCATTTTGTACCACTCACACCATATTGCTGCCACTAAAGGCAGGTCAATACTAAAGATTGCATTCTCAGTGGGATTGCCTACAGCAACACGATCAACTTTTACCTTCCTTCACGAATGCTAAAGGGTCTTGAATTTCAAATACAAGTAAAAAAATATTTTCAGTCAGCTGACTCCATTTTTCAGAATGGAGTTCTCAAAATATCAATTCAAACCAAGTAGTCCAAGCATATCCACATGTATAGAAGACATTAAATGAAAGCAAAACTGTAAGAATAATCAAATTAGTTTAACCCCCAAAACTGTATTATTTGAGAAAATCATTTATTCTCTGGGGGGGGGGGAACAACCCTCTCTTCCTAAGAACCACTTACCATTTATGTTTAATATCACAATTCCTAGAACTCTTTACCAATTTTATCTATGACAGATATTCAAATTTCACAAATGACCTTCTAATACTTACAAATGGCTTACAACAATAGAATGTCTAAGACTCTTCAAACTAGCTTACCAAATGTCAACAAATACAATAGTAATAGCAGAGAACGGCAACAAATAGTGTATGTTATACAATTCCACCTCCATAAACCTTCCGTATAGAGATCTATAAAGATATCTTTATAACGAACTGCAGATCAAATTACATCACACTCAATGTTAAAACATTTTATACTCTTTTTCAAATCTCTAAAATCACTGCCTCTAATACAGATTTGTGCTTATAATTTAATAAGTCAAAAATCATTAAACTTTGCATCTGCCTAAACAGCTGAACTAGAAAAACTTTCAAAAAAGTAGTGATCAAAGGAAAAACATACTAGGTCTAGATATCAGGAGCCAGCTGTCACGAATTTGTAACTTATCTTTTCTAACCTTTAGTTTTCTCAATTGTAAAATAGGAATAGCAAATGCTATAGTGTTGCAGAATTAAATGAAATAACACACATTAAGCACTCAACAGACCCTAGCCTTAATATGAAATCAGTGTCCATTTTCTGAATTTATTCCTTGTCTGCAACACTTTGTTCTTCAAAGACCCCTGATAAATAAGTTAACAGGGGTTACCAATTCAACTGCCTACATGGGTCAGTCAGGTAACACATATGATGGGCAGGCAAAATATGAAAACTGCTATTCAAATCCAGCCAATTTTATCAGGTAGAAACAGTGAAACTAGCATTACCAGATCATCTAATTTTTCAAGAAAATGACAAATTTTTGTGTAAATCTGCCCATTTTTAATTGTGGGCAATGAATTCAAAGTTATGTTTAAAAGCTACAAATCAAACAAAACCCACTTGTAGGCAGGGTACAGCCTACGGATCACTAGTTTAAGGCCTCTAGATACTGTACATCAAATAACAGGGAATAAAATTTAAGAAGATATGAAAACACTCTTAATAGTTAAAAGGTGTTACGCATTGTAAGTCCTCTTATTATTATTCACTCATCTCATCAAATTTCTTGAGTGCCTACTGTAGCCAGATTTAGTATAATTTGCTGGGTATATGAATCCATCAAAGTTACACAGCCCACGACTTTGTTTATAGTCCTGTCTGTTACACAACATTTAATTCAAACTAGTAACTACAGAATTTTGGGCCAGCAATGTGTTTGTAATACTATTTTTTGGTGCTTCATTGTTTGGATATATCCTTGAAATTTTTTCCACTCTATTTCAGCCCAGCCAATAATACGTGGCCCCTTTCCTACCCCCGTTTCTTATGCCAGAAACGTGAGTGTTATCTTTGACTTCTCTCTTGATGATTATTGGTATTGGATTGGAGATGGAAGGTCAAGGTAGAGTCCTGTCAATTCTACCTCCATACACCTTCCAGACTTCTTTATAATGAAATGCAGATCAAATCATATCATTCTCCTCAATATTATCCAATGACTCCCCATTGCCCTCCCAGTAAAATCTAGACTCACTAACATGACATAAATGCCCTTCATGATCCAGGTTCTGCTTACCTCTCTTCCCAACAAGCCCTCCAAATCCAGCCATCTGAACTATTTATAATTTCCCTAAAAAAGCCACATGCTCTCATGCCACTATACTGTTGCACTCACAGAGGTTGAAGTCTGCAGGATGTTTACGTACTCTCCCCATGCCCCACAAGCTCCCATAATTTCTTCTCCTGTCTATAAAATCAAGGCTCAGCTTAGATCTAATCTTCTTTAAGAAGCCTTTCCCAGCTACCTTTCTCTTTTTCTCTCACCCCATATCCACACTGAGACTGTTCCATACTTCTCTATTCTTCTGTTGTACCCTGCGCTTACTTCCAGTAGGGCATTTATCACATTTTGTTATAAACTGCTTACCTCTTTGTCTCTCTCTATCTAGACTCTTCTATTTAAAGACAAGGAATGTGTTCTTTAAGCTTTGCATCCCCATTAGGACAGTGTCTGATACACAAGAAACAAACTCATTATTCACGAATAATGAACAAATCCGTACTATCAACTTTATTCAATTTACTGTGAAAATATACAACAGCAGATACTAGAGCCATAAATCCCTTTTACATAACCCTCTATATGGAAATATAGGGTTCTATTTCCTAAGCTCTTTACAAGTGTATCACTATGCACTGTATTACATATAACTCATCTTTTGAACGCTTAAGCCTTTTCTATGTGCATATGAACTTCACTAAATGTACAGCTATCGTCATATCTTAAGACTCAATGAGAAAGATAATAATGCATTATTAAAACAAAAACCTTAGTAAATTTGCCTAAACTGGGCTTTATACTATTCATTGTTCAATTAAAAAAACTCCATTTTAAGAGTTTTGTCAAATTTTCTCATCTTTCTTTATATGTCATTATGGGTCAGGGTGCCAAATTAAAAAGAAATAATATAAAACCCCATTATCTTAGTATTTTCCTTACAAGCCAAAAGTAAAGGTTGTTGACCTTAAATTCCACCAACAAAAACATATTTTTAGAAATTAGATTTAACAAAATGTTGAGGTAAAGATTTCAAAGCTCACTAAAATCCGTCAGAAATAAAAACAAACTTTATTGGTTATTTCTATTTCTCCATATAATTCTCTCTATAATTTCTCTCTACATAATTTTCAAACATTTGATGCAGAGTTTGGTTAAGTACATAAAATTTTACTTCAGATATTTAACATCTTCCTAACCATTTCTACTAACAATCTCTTTTTTTCCTAAGAAAAAAAAACCTAAAAGGTACAGGACATAAAACACTTTCTTAATGCCTCAACTTAGTCCATTACCTACTCTTGCATTAAATGGATTAACTATATCTACGTTTGTATATTCATATTTTCAGGGTTTGCCCTACTTGGTTAAGAGAAAAAACACTAAGTTTCTTTTTCAGTATTTGGCATGATCCAGTAATAGTTAAACTTTCTATGAAACTAGGACAAAGACAAGGTTTCTTTGACCTCTGTAATGCTAATTCACTATCACAGCGACATTAGGAAGACAAAGTATAACAAAAACTCATTCTTTAAGTATATCCAGAGAGATACCCCTTTACCTAAATTTCTTCACAATTATTAAAATACTCAATAAAATTACCAAACATGTGTCTATACCCCCATACAGGTGTTTAAATGCTATTCTTATTTTAGGTACTGCTTTGAAAACATTCTTCTCCAGAAGTGCATTCTGTGGTAAAGAAAGCATGCTAAAGAATAAAGCAGCTACTACAAAACAGAAAACTGTCAATTCTTGTCAAAATGCATACTCTTGGAAACATATATCCAAAATAAAAACATTACTTACTTTTCAGTGACTTTTACTGAAAAACCCTATGTAACAACAATTCACCTTTATTCTGATTCTTGTGCCAAAGGCAATGCACTCTTCTTTGGGAACTACTCATATTCTGCAGCTATGCCAGTTCTCCGGAAGCCATCAACTCAGCTAAAGAAAATATAAGCGTGCCTTTTTAAATGAATCCAATGTAAAAAATTAAAATTATTTTTAAATGTGATCATTTATACAACAAAGATTAACCTTTTGATTATTTAAAAACCATAAACCACCTTACTGAAAACACTTAAAATATAATGCTCAAGATACACACACACACACACACACACACACACACACACACACACACACGAGAGTGCAATAGAACTGTAGGGATAGTTCTACTTGCAAAATAAGGGATCCCAGGAGGAGCCGGCACTTCAATTTGTGTCTTGGTTTATTTATCCCTGCTACATTTTGAAACTAAGGCAGTGAAAAAGAGTGTATCTTTTGTTAACTTCAGAAACATTGTTTCATAATGATGTCTTACGTCTTAAAGATACCACTTCTATGATGTGCTGATACAATTTCAAAAGGTTAAGTAAACCTGGTTTTTACTTTTCTTTCAAAACTAACTTTATGGGTTTCTTTTTCAAATTTAGGCATCTCTAAGCCTCAACTTAAAGGCGGTTCTAACTCAAACATCTCTCATTGCCTTCATGAAAGCTGTAACATCAACTTTAAACTCGTTTATTCACTTAGTAAAAAATCATTTACTGAGCTACTCCAATTTGATAGCAGTCTAGTATGGATACAAATGTGAAAATTATACAGCCCATGCCTTCAAGAGGCTCCCCAGACTTCTCTCCACTTCTCCTTCCCCTTTCATTCAAGCAAAACATCCTAGCATCAGCTTTAACCTCTTCGCATTTATCTAAAACCCAGTCTTTTCATACTAGTTACTACCCTAATTCAGAAACACATCACTTTGCCATCACTCCAACCTAATATTTATTACGCAGCATTTACTAAGCACAGTGCTAAGCTCCATACATGCACTATCTCATTTAATTTTCACAATATCCTAAAGGATAGGGATTACTATTATCTCTCTGTTACAGATAAGGAAACCAAGGCTTGGAGAGATTACATAATTTACCTACGGTCAGAGTCAGTAAGAGACAACAGTCTACCACCAGAACCCACGTTTTTAACTACTACCATACTGCATCCTCATCAATGATTTGCAGCAACCACTTTCCAGTCTCCATTCCCTCAGGATTTTTTCATCCAATGAATCTTTACCCTTTCTAAAGAACTACTCTTTTTATCTCCTATCAAGGAGAATATACACTGCCTCCTTAACTTTCTCCCTAAAAGTGGGAGGGGGGGAGGACCTGTCCTACCTTCTTTTGTACTCCAACAAAATAACAGGCACTTAGTATGTGCTAAATACTTGCTATTGATGCTGATTCCTTCCCAAACATTTTTAAAATTTTATTTTATTGTGGTAAGAATATTAACATGAGATCTATCCTCTTAACAAATTTTTCAGTATACAACACAGCACTGTTAACTGCAGATACCATGTTGTACAGCATATTGCTAGACCTTATTCAACTTTTCAGCTTGCTTAATTGAAACTTTCTCCCAAACATTTTTAACAGCTCATCACTACCTACAAGATGAATCCAAATGCTTCTCTGTTCGGCATTCATACACTTCCTATGTTTTATTTTCTATTTCTCAACAAAAATCCTGTTCCACACACACAAATTATTAAATTTTAATATTTCCTTCCCATCTACCACCAACTTACTTAAATAGGATGTTTTCCTTTATTTTTGGAAACCTCCTTGCTGGTCTCATAGTTTAACCTGTTGTTTAAAAATATATAAACCACTGCTCTGATTTCTAAGGGCTTTCTTGCACAAAGATAAAATTAGTGTTGTGGCTGAAAGAGAGAAGTTGCCCTAGATAAAGTTTATCTCCAATTCAAAGAGTCTAAAATCTAAATGATTTTATGACATAAAAATGAAAATTCGTCCAAAGCTGGAAAACCCTTTGTTGTTTTTTTTGTATCCTTTGATTTGTCTGCAGACAGAAAAGGTGTTTGTCAACAGATGACAAGAATATCAGTAACCTTCCAAAAGACATGATGGCTACTCATTTAACCAATTCTTGAGAAACAGAAATTAAATAGTTACTAGCTTATATTCTAGTAAGAGACAGACTTTAAATAACCACACAAATAAACATATAATTACAAGTTCTGAAAGATGATATAAAGTGCAGGGCATGATGAGAGATTATAATAGGGTCCCTGATTTAAGACTTGGGGGTTAAAGGTTAGAGAGCACCTAGGGAAGGTTTCTCTGAGGAAGTACCATATAAGCTGAAACTTGAAGAAAGAGTTCACTGAAGGACAGTCATGCTGGAACCACCCAAGTAAACAGAACAAAATGTGCAAAGGCCCTGTGACAGAAAGTAACTTGGTGTGACTGAAGAAATGAAAAGCAGTGTGACTAGAGTTTAGTGAGAGAGAGGAGGATGGTGCAAGATGAAGCTAGTAAAGCAGGAAAGACTCAGGTTATGCAGAATCTTGTACAGCATAGTAATGATTTTGAATTTTACCCTCAATGTAATAAATACTTAGTGATTGGGAAATCCACAGAAGGGTTTTAAGCAGAGAAATGACATGTTACTGCTGAATAAAGAAGTGATTTCAATTTGGGGAGGAGAAAGGAGCAAGAATGGAAGAAAACAGGACAACCAGATACGAAAGTATTAAAGTGATTCAGCTTATAACAATTACAATAATAATGCTTACTGGCTGTTTACTATGTATCATGTTCTTACCACAGTTATCTCATTTAATCTTCATAAAAATTCAATAAGGTGATGATTATTCCCATTTTACAGATGAGAATACAGGGTACCTAGCAGTGACATTAAGTCCAAGTGAATGAGGATTGTGGCTTGGACTGGAAAAGTGATACGAAAGATATACAGAAATAGATTCAACACATATATTGGAAATAGAATAAATAGAACTTGAAGAGGGTACGGATACATGAAATGAGGGAGAAGTCAAGAATGGCTTTCAAGTGTCTAGCCTATGTAAGTGGATAAATGGATATGCCACTTAATGAAACGGGATACTGGAGAAAGAATTTGGATATGGAGAGAAAGATTAAGAATTTGGTTTTAGACATGTTATATTTGAAATCTCTAAGGAAAAAAATCAAGCTGAAATGTCAAGCAAATGGGGGCTAGTTATAATAGATCTTGAGCTTTTGGGAAGAGGCTGGAAATAAAAGTTCTTAAGTCATCAATATATAGGTAGAATTCAAAGCTTAGGGTGGAAAAGGAAGAGCAAAAAGAACAGGGCCTACGACTGAACCAAGATATTCCATGTTACTCCATTAAACCTCTCTCACCATGACCATCGATTACTTTGATTTCACTGGGCTTCTCAGTCCTCATTCATCTTTCAGCAAAATGCAACACTACTGATTACTTCTTCCATCTCTTTACCAGACTTGTATTCCTCTATCCAGTTATTAAACGTCAAGAACCCCTCAGTGAGCCATCCTAGATCCCCTTTTCCAGCGTTATACTCGCTTTAGGCAATTTCATCCACATCCATGGCTTTGATTACCATCAACGTGGCAGATGACATATATACATTTATCTATACTTCCAGCCCAGAACTCTCCTCTGAGCGTCAAACCAATATATCCAACTGCTAACTTGACATCCTCTCTTAGGTATCTCTTCCAGTTAGCTACTTGTCAGATACTGTCACCCCCCAAAAGGCATGTACAGAGCCAAAATTTTGAAAGAACTACCACAAAGCCACTACAGGCCAAGTCTCCAGAAAACAGGATTTTGTCATCAATTATCATTTCCTTTCATGGCTCATGCCCTAAAACAGGTGAAGCTGACAACCTGAACTGATGGCTAGAGATGGGGAGCAACCAAATGCACGACAAGAACACAATTCATGCGTTTTAGTGAGAGATGGTTAGGAGAGGAAAGAAGGTGAGGAACTGTCAAGAGAGTGAGAGAATCATGTCCAAGGCCTGTGGATGTGCGGCAACGTAGGTCCTCTTTTTAGAGACAGCAGGCCTCGCTAAGGGGCGAGTGGCGGACGCCGACAGCCCCCAGCGAAATGGGGGAGGTTCCGGCTGCGGAGGGGGCGAGTAACAGTCAAGACCAGGTCAAAGGAGAAGAAAAGCCTGAGGGAAGCCCCAAGTGCAGCACCGGTGAGGCCAGGGGAGCGTCGAGTGGATGGGGGCAGGCTGAGCAGCAGCGGGGCGAACTCCAGAAGAGTGAACGCCGAGTGGGCGGACCGGGGGTGGGGGGGAAGCCGCTGGGGAAAACCGCTCAGTTGAGAAGCTTTCTGGGCCCGCCTTACCTGTGCCTGCGAGTCCTGAGCCCGGGACAGGCCCGCCGGAAGCACGGAGTCCGCGCGGAGGGGGAAAAGTGGGGGGGAAGGAAGGAAGGGACACCCGGCACGGAGGAGAGGGACAGCTCACTCCCCCCGACTCAGGGAGAGCGGCTGATGGCGGGAACTGTGACCACACGCAAACACGCAACGCACGCACGCACACTCTACGCGACCGGACGGGGCGCGTGCGCGCAGGAATGCAAACTCCGCCCCTCCACGCCCTCGCCCCGCCCCAGCACTCGGCGAAGTCTCGCCAAGGCAGCCCCGCCCCATCTGACTACAGGACGCATGCGCATTTCTTACTCACTCATTTTCGACTTCCCACCATTTCCATCTTACTCAGCCCAGTCGGGCATGCGTACTACTTCTCCTTCGGGGACTGCCCTGCTTTTCCCGCCCTTCACTGGCCTCCGGAGGAGGGTCAGAGTTCACTCCCCTCTCTGGGGAGGCCTGCGGGGAATGCCAGGACTAATAGGAGGCGGACGTCCTTCAGGTCCTGAATCTTAAGCGACAAAGGACAGACTTTAGGACTAACTCCGTGGAGAGCTAGGAGGGGGGAAGAGGATTGTGGGCGGTGTCAGGGGTGAAAGGTCATAGGGCTGCGAAGGGGGCGGAGCGAGCCGGAGGCGGATGGCGGCTGCGGCAGCTCTTTGGCGGCAGAGTCGCTGAAGCTGGGACGTGGGTCGGGCGCGTCCGGCGGTGGCTGGAGAGCGGTGGCCGCTCCCAACATGCACAGCCTGGCGACGGCTGCGGTGAGTGGGTGCGCCGCCCAGCCTGGGCCCAGAACCCCTCCTCAGTCCTGCGTTTCGGCCTCCTCTCCTAGCTCCCTCTGTGGAGCCTGGAGTCCAACTTCTGCTCTCAACCCACGAGGCCCCGGCCCCCCCTCCTCGCCGCGCTTTGGTCGCGGTGAAGCCACCCCCTACTTTCCTCGCCCACCGGCACTTGTGGCCTCTCGCGCCGCATTTCGCGTTCTTTTCCGGCCTGGGGCCTGCGCGCGCCCGGAACGCCTCCCTCGCGGCCCGGACTGGCCATTCATTGATTCATTGCCCTGACCAACAGTTTCCGGGTGCCCGTTGCGTTCCGAGCGTCGGCGGGGATGAGGGTAATTCTGTGATCGATTTGACAAGGCCCCGGGCTCTCGGAACTGACTGCCTAGGCACATCGCAGCGGAAAGGAAATGGCTTCTAGTTAAAACCACTTGCTTTGCAGATGGAAAATCTGAGACCCAGAGAAGTGAATAATTATCGTGTCTGACTTACGGTTCTCTGCGCTTAAAACCTTTCCTCACACATCTCGTTTTATCAGTGTGGTCTTTTAACCAAAATGGATCGGGTAGTTCACCTGTCTAGTGTAATCCTATGGCTTCCCATTGCATTTAGATAAAATCCAGAGTCCTCGCTATGACAAGACTCTCGCTGGTTCTTACCCACGTTTACAGTCTTGTCTTATGTCACTTGCCCGGTAGGCTCCAGTTACACTGGACATCCCGTCTACCATCCCTTCTGGTGTGCTTTTCAACTCCAAAGTGCACTTTCTGATCTCTGTTCCTGGAATGCTCTTCCAACTTAAACACACACACACACACACACACCCCTCCCCCCAATGTGGGCATAGCTGGCTTCCCTCAGGTCTCTGCCAAATCTCCCTAGAGTGGGCGACCCTGACCGTCTTTTTTAAAGTACTGTAGTTCTGTAACCTCCAACTTTACTTTTCAAGTATCCTTTACAGCATTGATTACAATTTGTAATTTTTTTGTATTTATTTGCTTGTTGATTGTCTCCCTCTTGAGGACAGAGACAGGGATCATGTGGGTCTTGTTTACATAGTAACCCAGATCCAGGACAGTTCCTGGCATAAAGTAAGGGCTCAGGTACTTTGCTGAATGAGGGGTGCAGATGAAGGAGGTGGCTACTGAGAACACATAGCCACAGTGGGAAAATGGGATCATATGATTTGAGCACACTTTTGTAAATGCCCACCCCACTTTTTCTGTTTCACAGAGGTAAAGTGACTTAATGAGAGAATAATATACTTAAGTTGCATTAGTAGGCAAAATGATACAAATACGAAATAGAGAACCCAAAAAATTGCCTTTAAATATAAAAAGGAAGCTGTGTAATTAGGTTAGAGAAAACGTCATTTCCAGAGCCAGTGGCATCTCTGCCTCCTGTCACCATGTTTCTAAGTGTTTGTAACTAGTCAAAGTGGAGAAGTACCTTTTATATCTCTCAATTGGGTGTTTGCAATTTCCCCAACTTTTTTGTTTCTTCTCGCACATTACATGTATAATTTGGAAGAAGCAAGTCAGAAGATGAGGTTTCTGCTAGTAGGGAGGGACAAGGTAAATAAATTCTTCTAAGGTTGGCTTGTCCATCTCTCAAAATCTGATCGTGTGTTCGCCACACTTTGATGCCAAGCTGCTCTTTTCTCTGTGCCTCCCCAAACTCTATACCCATACCTATTCAATTTCTTTTATTTTCATTTGCTCCCTGTAATTCATCTTTTGAACAGCCATTAAAGCTGTGGTTCATTACTTATAAGTAAGTACTCAATACATGTTTCTTCAATTAGATTGACAATACATTTATTTAAAATTTGAACTTTTAGATATACTTTCATTTGTTGTGCTGCTTAGACCACACGAAAGCTCTGACAAGTTACTTTCTACCACTCATTCACTAGAATATTTGGTTAGTGAGGAGACTGAAGCGCATGCCTTCCATTAGACTAAACTGCCTGTTTTATTCTGATCTGGGTAAAGGGACAGTAATGGTGTTTGTCACTCTCTAGAAATTGAGAAAAGTTAATACATGCACCAGTGCCTGCAGTAATCTAAGCAACTTGATTATTACTTTTTGCCTAATGATGAAAATTTGTATCTGTGTGTACCTTTATCTTTTTTAAAATAACAGGTAATTCATCATTTCAGCTAGGGAGATAGTACTGTCAAAGGAGAATGTGATCACATGTGAATGCAGGATTTCATTCACAATAGGGAGGATTTGAGATAATTTGGGAAATATCTTAAATTTTGACTTGAGTAGTATTATACTGGAAATGTATGGTATGATAGACCTTTCATTCTTTACAGAATACATTCTAACGTCTTCATTATTGCCACCATAGAATGTAATTTCTCACATCTATTAAATAAGGACACAAATACACACAGGATTATTTAAAGATGAAATAATAACAGAGTGATCAGTGGTTGGCTAGGTTCACTCACTGGTTAAATGGCTTGCTCCTAGGTTCAGCTTTGGGACTCTAGTTCCTGCCTCAACAGAGTAACAAATCACTTTGTTATGGACCTTGGAGGTTGATTAATAGAATTATTATACATATCTTCACATACTGTGGGTCTTCTGTAATGAATGATATGCTAGTGATCTAAAACAACCAAAGGAAAGCCCTTATGAGATGCTCTGGGTATGCATTTTTAAAAATATTCCCCACTGATTCCCCAGTAGAATTTCTACTGGCAATTCTAACATCTTTAAACCCTTGTTTTTGCCTCGCTTTCCACCTAATGGGCACCGTCATTAGTTATTCTATATCTTTTTGTTGAAGTTGTGCTAGACTCCCAGAAGCCTTCCTCTTTGGCAAGTAAAAAGAACATTGTGCATTCATTCTGGCACATCTAATTCAAAGACTGTCTCCTGTTGAAGTTTTAAGCAAATTGCCTAACTTCTCTTTGCTTATTCACTTCTATTTTTAAAAAGTTATTTTTGAAGAACATTCTGGACCTTATTTTCATAAAGATATGAGGATAATTGAGCTAATTTAATATTTCCCTTTGGCAGTATTTAGAAAGTGTGTTTTCTTGGAATATCGTCAACTAGACATTCAAAGACACTTGTTGAGTCATCTCCAGACTTGGGAAAATAATCTCTTTTTCAATCTAATACTCTTCTTTCTTTATTCATTGTCAAATATTCATTGGTAGAAAAGCCAGCTATTTTGGCCCTTGAATCTATTTTGGCCCATACTGAAAGATTTGGATATTTTCTGTTTAAGAAAGCCATCAACATCAATGTTTAAATTTCCTCATGAGGGGTAAATCATTTTTCTTTCTCATTTATAGGTAAATGTGGGTCTTTTTATTTAAATTTTAAATATCTTTTTCTTTTCACATTAAGTATTAAGATCTTACAAAGATAGAAGACCAACTATCAGTACCCTGTGTTTGTGACACTTGAAGTTAACCATTGGTGACTCACATTGGTAAATGTCTTGCCTATGTTAAGCTTTGTTGAAAGAAAAAAGTTATTTGAAATACTTTTTCTATATACAAATCATTAAACAGAAAAGGGGAGAGCAATTCCCTCCTAAATTTTGGCCATACAGACATTTTTAACATTGAAAGGAAGGGACCACTGACATTAAGCGAGTTATATCTGAAGATACAGTTATATCCAATAGCTCTTGTTTGTAATCTTGGAAGACAGTATTAAGGAAGATAACTAATAGTTTAAATCAGACTTCTCATGAGTGACCTTACGTTTCTGGGTATGTAAGTGAACTTACCGTTTATCCAAATCCAACTGTTAATGAGCTATATTATACACAATGGGATATTAAACTTAAAAGTCTGTATTGGGATCTTAAGAAATATTTTCTTCAACTTGGAGAGATATTTGTGATTTCAATCCTATAAACCAGGTAGGGGCTCACTGATTTTAGAGAGAAGTAGCCTAGAATTTAAATCTAATTTTCTGCCATATACTCGCTGTGTGAACTTGCATATATTTAACCTCCCTGAACCCATTCTTTCTTAGAATTTTGAGAATAAGGCAGATGATCCACAGTGACTGGCACATAGTATGTTCAGTAAATATTACCTCCTATAAATAGTTTCTAGAAAAGGCAGACCTCATCTATAGCAGCAAAAAGCATATCCATAGTTGCCTAGGGCTGGGTGTGGTGCGATTCCTGACAGGAATACTAGAGAACTTTTGAGGGTAATGGAAGTGATCTATATCTTGATTGTGGTGGTGGTTACTCAGGTATATAGATTTCTCAAACTTCATTGAAATGTACACTTAAAATGGGTGCACTGAAAAGTTTTATTGTATATAAATTATACCTGAATAAAATTTATTATTTTTAAAGAGCCACTTAGATTAGTCTCTCACTTTATAACAAAGAATTAAATAAATTTCTAAGATTTTTATAGCTGACTGAGACTTCGGTAATTAATTCCTTCATTTTACCAGTGATAAAACTGAGGGTTGGGAAAGTAAATGACTTATCCTAGGTTACACATGCTAGAAATGGCAAAGCTGTGTTTTGAAGCCACTTATGGCTTCTAATCTAGTGTGTGTTCCACTTACGTGTTTCCTATTCATTCACTTGATAAACAGGTTATTAATCCTAGGTCCATGGATAGGTTGCAGAAGGGGTGGTCTACGAATTCCCTGAAATTATGTGTAAATTTGTGGAAAACAAATTATGTACAAAACAATTTGCAATTATGTATTTTTCTGAGGAAAAGATCCATAGATTTCATTTGATTCAAGAAATGTTAACCCTTGTGCTTGTGGTATCCCGCCATCATTGTTAAAATGTTTAAGTTAGGTGGTCTCCAGTAGGGAAGTCATACATGAGTTTGCTTATCTGCCACTGGACAGTGTGTGCTACTAGACTGAGTTCCACATCAGCCACAGCCTCAGAAATGTAATTAGTAAATTATAAATTTAAGAATAGTAGCAAGTGAATTAGGAATCTTTAGAGGTGATCTTTAAATCGAGCATGAGAAGAAGGGGAAATCTGTCACCATCATTTACTCATAGTTTCATTTGTAAAATGAGGATGAAACCACATTATTGTGATCATTAAATGAAACCGTGTTTTTTAAAAAGTGCATATAGATCCATCCCTCTCTTCCCTCATCCCCCACTTTCACTTCCCACTACCTTTTAGAAGACATCAATTTTCAGATTCTAATATTTTTGTGAAAGGTGTGCCTAAATGATCCTTGGGATTCAGAAGGAAAGTGAAATACATTTTGGGTTTTTATTACCAATCAAGGTCTAAGAATGAAACTAGACCACTATTTTATACCATTCACAAAAATTAACTCAAAATGGATTAAAGATTAATTCAACAAAAAAACACACCAAACAACCTGATTAAAAAATGGGCAGAGGATCCGAATAGACATTGTTTTACATACAGAGGGGCCAACAGGCATGTGAAAAGATATTCAGCATCACCAACAGGGAAATGCAAATCAAAACCTAAGTGAGATATCACCTCACACCTGTTAGAATGCTGTAAAAAGACAAGAAAATAACAAGTGATGAGGTTGTAGAAAAAAGGGAACCCTCGTATACTGTTGGTGGAACTGTGAATTGGTACAGCCACCGTGGAAAATAGTATGGAGAGTCCTCAAAAACTTAAGAATAGAACTACCATATGATCCAACAATTCCTCTTCTGGATGTTTATCTGCAGTATATGAAAACACTAATTTGAAAAGATACATGTACCCCTATATTCATTGCAGTGTTATTTACAGTAGCCAAGATATGAAAACAACGTAAGTGCATTGGAAACAACATAAGTGCATAAGGATGATGTGTGTGTGTAAACACACGCACACAATGGAGTACTACTCAGCTGTTAAAAAGATAAAATATTGTTATTTGCAACAACATGAATGGATCTTGAGGGTATTATGCTAAGTGGAATAAGTCAGAGAAGAACAAAACCCATAATATTTCACTAGGGGAATATAAAACAAAGACACAAGTAAAACAAAAACAAACTCCTAGATGTAAACAACAGATTGGTGGTTACCAAAATGAAGGGGAGTGTGGGGAGGATGAAATGGGTAAATGGGGTCAAATATATGTTGACAGATGGAAACTAGACTTTTGGTGGTGGGCATGGTGAGCCCGCTATAGTGTATACAGATACCAAATTATAATGTGTACCTGAAATTTACATAATGTTATTAACCAGTGTTACCTCAAAAAAAAGGTCTAGTGAGATGCTAAAGTTGTGCTTTAGAGTTTTGTTCAGGGATGATGTCCAAAGTATTTTATCAATTGTCTGGTAATATAAATTAATTTATAAATCAATATGTAACTCAGAATTGTAAAAATATTTTTTATTCTCCAAAATAACTGAATTTCCGTGTGTGATAAAATTACTTGTTGATACATAGGTGTGTGTGTGTTCGTCACTATCATTAGCTAAATTATGCCCATCTGAGCCATGATTTGACATAGGGAACTATGTCAAACAATTTCACAGACTTTTCCATTAAACTTAGGGTTATTAAGTACCTTGTAATCTCAACAAGTAGAGAATTTCTCTTAATATCAGTGACATTGTTCATGGTGCTGATTGTTTTTCAGATTCTGCTGAACTAACAGCAGTGACATTTTAATTTTTGTCTGAGATTTTTATACATTCCCTATCTATTGTCTAGGTCACAGGAAATAGTTATTTAGAAAGTCGTCTTTAGATCAGACCTAATCCTTGAGACAGTTGACAGACAAGCAGCATTAGCAAAGCAGTTAAGAGTATGGACTCTGTTGCCAGATTGCCTAAATTCAAATCCTGGCTTTGCTGCTTAAGATTTTAAATAACTTCTCTGTTATGAGTTTCTTCATCCATAAAATGAGAGTAGTGATGATAAGTATTTATTTAGGCCAGTACCTGACAGTAAGTACTGCATATGTTAGTTCCCATTTTTATTTTAAGGAATAATTTTATTCATCCCATAACAAATAGGTATTCAGTGGGTTTAAACTAACTCCCACTATTAAATTGGGGGCAGAGTTCAATAGGGATGATGAAAAGGGGGTCCCTACCCCAGATGTTTCCCGGTACCAAACTGCCCTCACTGCCTTCCCATTGCTAGAATGGCTACGGAACCCATAGCTCCAAGCCAGTGCCTGAGAAGGCTGTAGCTCCCACATGTAATCTCAAAAGTTGGAGTATTTCTGGCCCCCGGTGGCCATGGCCTGACGGATCCAAGTAGCACCAGGCATTGGCTCCCTGGAGTGCCAACACCATTCCAGGGGTACCATCTCCTCGCGGGAGTCAGGCCAGGCCTGGGAACGGAATATGTGGGGATAGGCCTGGTGTTCAGAAGCCATGATATGCTGTCTGGTGGCTACTAGTGCAGCCTGGGGGTGTTCACGTCGGGTACCCCAGGACAGAATGGGGTACAGGGTTGTTGGATACAAGTCACAGACTGGCTCTAGTGGGGGGTGGAGTTTACTGATGGTGGTGTCTGGTGACAGGACTTTGGGGACAGTTGACCGGAATAAATGACTAATCAGGGTGGATACTATATTGCTGGGGCAGCGTTTCTGAGGCCCCCTTTAGTTACTGGATTGTGGGCCGTTCAAGAGGCTGGGCAGGAAACCCAAAGCTAAAATTTTAGCTGTTGTTTCCACTGAGCCTTTAAGGTGATGTAATACTTTAAATAAACATACCCTATCTTCTGGTGGGAATTACATTTCCAAAAATAATTTTTCAGTTGAGGGCCTGTCTGGAGCAGCATTGAGAGGGCAGCTGCTTGGACAAGACTACTTTGGTTGTTGGGAGGGGGAGAAAACTACCCTGTTTCTTCTACATCGTATTGTTGCTTTAGGAACCTGTTTCCTTGAGGCGCATCACTGATGGGAGTCACGAAACAGTTTTTCACAGATTACTCTAAGGCACTTCAAGAAGACTTAAGCTGCATGGTGTTTAAGTTCATTTAGCAGAACACCTTGTGGTTCATTCTGTCAAGCAAGTGAAATGATAAACATTAAGCTAAAAGCTTATGATTAAGCTTCCATTTATAGACAGCTGTTGTTCAGCTTGGGAAGAGTGAATGTGAGTACACCTCAGAGTCCATCTTCAGTCTGTTTTTCAAGTTACCCTTTTTTTCCTCCTCTTTCCTTTTGGCAATGGGTAGATCATCATTCTATCCCACTGAGGTGTAGTGGGAACGTGTAAATACTGTGGGAAGCTGTATAATACAGTTCAAGAAAGCACTGGAATATGCACCTTCATACTTGAGCGATTTGAACAAGTTTATTCCTCTGAGAATAGTTATCTGCAAGTGTAGATCCCTTCTTTCTATTCACCCAAATTTTATTCTTCATGGTTTGGGGGCAATTAAGTGAGAAAAATATTGGACATAGGCATAGAAATCACCATGAATTTGTTAGGACTTTATTTTTTTTTTAATTTTTTATTTTTTTAAAGATTTCTTTTTTATTGGGGAAGGGGAACAGGACTTTATTGGGGAAGAACAGTGTGTACTTCCAGGACTTTTTTCCAAGCCAAGTTGTTGTCCTTTCAGTCTTAGTTGTGGAGGGCGCAGCTCAGCTCCAGGTCCAGTTGCCAGCTCCAGGTCCAGTTGCCGTTGTTAATTACAGGGGGTGCAGCCCACCATCCCTTGCGGGAGTCGAACCGGCAACCTTGTGGTTGAGAGGACACGCTCCAACCAACTGAGCCATCTGGGAGCTCAGCGGCAGCTCAGCTCAAGGTGCCGTGTTCAATCTTAGTTGCAGGGGGCGGAGCCCACCATCCCTTGCGGGACTCGAGGAATTGAACTGGCAACCTTGTGGTTGAGAGCCCACTGGCCCATGTGGGAATCCAACCGGCAGCCTTCGGAGTTAGGAGCATGGAGCTCTAACTGCCTGAGCCACCGGGCCGGCCCTTTGTTAGGACTTTAGAGCTAGAAATAGTAATGGTGATCATTTTTCTAGTCTACCATCTTATTTTCCAGATAAAAATAATCAAGGGACTTAACCAAGGTCACAAGGCTATTTGACAAATGTGAAGAATTATAGAAATCCTCAAAATTTTTTGGAATATTGTGATTCTTTACCACAATAGTGAAAGCATGTTCTATAAGTCTGTTTACATAGTCCCTACATGAGTAAGTAATGAATGATTCTTAGGAGAACCATTAGATAAGGGAGCTTTTTCAAATTACATAGATTTTCTGCTCCATGGAATGGGATGCTGGAATTACTGGGAAAAGACCAGCAATGGGCGGGGAGGCTGTAACTTTTCTTTCAAAAACTGTTACAGGTACATAGTTTTTTTAAAAAAGTTTGTGCAGAAGGTTTCATTGTATACAACGAAAAGTCTCCCAGGTGTCCTAAAAATTTATATGTGAATATATATGTGTGTTAATGGAAGCATATATGCTATTCAATACCCTTTTTTTATTTGTTTTTGTTTTTTATTTAGTATTACCACATACAGAGCTATCTCTTTTATTAAAGGTCTACATAGTATTCCATATAAAGACGTACCCATACATATTTAACCAATTTATATATTGGTAGATACTTGTTATATCAACTTTTCTGCATCCTGGCATGTCTTCAGTCCAGCCCAAGTATACCTATAGGATAAATTCCTAAACATGGAGTTATTAAAGCGTGTGCGCATTTTAGATTTTGATAGATTCAAATAGTTTATATCAAGTGTATGTATTTAGAAAACCTCTCCTGGTATTTATGAAAACTATGTTGCCTCTACAGCACTGCTGCAGAGTAAGACTTGGTTTGACTCAAATGAAACTCATTTGTTTACTTTCTTGTTTTCACTTGTAGCCTGTGCCTACTGCACTGGCTCAGGTGGATCGAGAAAAGATCTATCAGTGGATCAACGAGCTGTCCAGTCCTGAGACCAGGGAGAATGCTTTGCTGGAGCTGAGTAAAAAGCGAGAATCTGTTCCTGACCTTGCTCCCATGCTGTGGCATTCATTTGGTACTATTGCAGCACTTTTACAGGTGGGTACACATGTGTGAATTGCAGTTCAGTCCTGTTCATCACCATCGTATCTGTCTGCCTTTGCCCAAATGATTTTGAAGACATTAGTAGGATGAGTCTCTCTAAATGTTAGCATTTCATTTGTAGGAATCTGTTTTAGAAAAGTCCAAGGCGCTCGTTAAAATGTAGATTCTTGGATCCTAGCCAAGATGTTTGATTTATTTAGTCTGAGATTAAAAATCTCTATTTTTAACAAGCACCTTCCTTGCTCTCAGGTGATTCTGATTCAAGTGTTCTAAGAACTAGACTTTGAGAAACACAGCTTTAGTAGTACTACAAGACAATTCTACATGACTGGGGAGGAGGTGGAAAGTAAGGTGTAAGGACTGCAAGTCATATTCTGGGGAAAGAAAATGTTAAAGATAGAACCAACTGTAGTGTTAAAGGTGCATACATTTGCACGTTCAAGAATAAATAACTGACATTTGGTTCTGACAAAAATGGTCATTGGTGGGGAATGATCATCCTTTAAATACTATCTAAAATACCTAATAATTTTTCAGATTTGTTAAGTCAGTTCACATTCTATCCCTTCTGCATGTAGCCAAGAATCTAATCTTATAGAAACATTTTTATGTAAAAGTTTTACAATTGAAATAAATGAGGTTGTATTCAACAAATTATCTCCTTTTGACAATACATATAATCATTGCTGTTTATACATATCCCCATGCATATACCTATGTTATCTTTGCCTTTAAGCAGTTGCTACCTAACTAAACTCAGAGTTCTTTGTGAGTCACTATGGTTGATTTACTAACACTTTCTGGACAACTATCTCATCACTATAACTTGTCAACAAAAAAGAGGGATTATATATAAATGTAAGAGTCCCTCAAATGAAAACCTCGACAGATGCAGGATATAAAGAAAGTGTCGGTGACCAAAGTTGCCTCCATAGAAATCTTCCTAGAGCCATATGTAGAAATACCTCTGTCTCAGTCAAGTGTATTTTTGATGCAAGGATAGGAGCGTTATTTGTTTAAGTTCTTTGCTTTAATATCATACGAATGAATTTTATAAGTTATTCCATGTTCATCTGGTGCTGTTTTCCATTTTTTAGGAAATTGTAAATATTTATCCGTCCATCAACCCACCCACCTTGACAGCACACCAATCTAACAGAGTTTGCAATGCTCTGGCATTACTGCAATGTGTGGCATCACACCCAGAAACCAGGTAAAGACTGTTTCTAATGGTGACATGAGGGGCATACGGTAGGTTGCGTGTGTGTGGGTCTGGTCTCTAATTCATTTTGTTTTAGTGTAGTAACAGTATAGTATTGTTTAACATGTCTTTTATAATTAATTTTTTTAACCTTTTTTTATTGTGGTAAAATATACATTAACATAAAATTGACCATTTTAACCATTTTTAAGGGTACAGTTCAGTAGTAGTAAATATATTTATAATGGCCAACCATCACCACCATCTGTCTTTATAACTCTTTATCTTTTAAAACTAAAACTCTATACCCATGAAATTATAATCCACCCTTATGGGCGGCCTGGTGGCTCAGGTGGTTGGAGCACCGTGCTCCTAACGCAGAGGTCACTAGTTCGATTCCCACATGGGCAAGTGAGCTGCGCCCTCTAAAGCTAAGATTGTGAACAATGGCTGTCCCTGGAGCTGGGCTGCCGTGAGCAGCTGGAAGTGGGCATGAGTTGCTGTGGGCTGCCGCGGGCTGCTGTATTCTGCTGTGAGTGGCCGGCAGCTATCGTGAGCGACCGGTAGCTGGCGAGAGCTGGTGTGAGCTTCTGTGAGTGGCCCACCGACGACTGGTGACCGGCTGCCTGCCCCGGGGAGTGCAAGGTTCATAATACCAGCATGGGCCAGGGAGCTGTGTCCTACACAACTAGACTGAGAAACAACAGCTTGCACCAAAGTGGGCGGGAGTGGGGGAGGCGGGGGGGGGGGGAGGGGCGGAAGAAGGAGGAAAAAAAATAATAATTCTCCCAACCTCTGACAATACCATTTTACTTTCTGTCTCTATGATTTTGATTACTCTGAGTACCTCGTATAAGTGGAATCATACAGTATTTGTCTTTCTGTGATTGGCTTATTTCACTTAGTATAATGTCCTTAAGTTTCATCCATATTATAGCATATGTCAGAATTTCCTTTTTTAAGGTTGAATAATATTCCATTGTCTCATTTACTTTTTACCCATTCATAGCAGTGAATTTTAAAGGAGTGGTATTCACATCTCAGGAAAGGTCAGGCATACAGCCACTTCTTCCTCCTGAATCCATGGTAGACATCACTGTGCCTCATGTGAAGCAGTGCATGGTATTTGTAAATATCTGAACCAAGCACTTGTTTTTCACCAAACCTAGGTTGGCATCAGAATCTTTCTTAATATAGGACTCTAGGCAACCATTGTAATAGATAAGAACTGGCATACAGGTCGAAGCATTTTTGCCTTCCTGCTATATCTGAAAAATTAACAAAATGGAAATACTGTTTAGGAATCTGCTTTGTGACTTTTATGACCCTAAAGCACTTAATAGTCATCTTATTAAAGTTTTTTCTCTCTCTGTCAAGTTTCCTTATAAAATCCGAGTGCTAGGATGGCACTGACCTTCCAGAGCTTTAGAGAAGTTACTAAGAAAATTATTTTTAAGCACTTAAGAAACATGTACAAGTACTTTGAGTCTTAAAAATTTGGGGTGTTGGCTTATCTACAAGGTTTAACTATAAATAATATAAAGTAATAGATTGATTCCATGTTAGTTTTCTGACATAACAGTTGAATATTAAGATGTTTTTAGAATACTTAGTATACCTGAAATTCTCTAACAAAAAAGAAAAGTGTGCGTTTATTTAAGCACAGCAGATAAACTTGATAATGGTTGTGTGGTTTTGTTGTCTTGGTTTATAAAGTTTTATCTGACTATACCTGGAAATACTGTTATTCAACCATAAAGTAGGTGAGAGAGGGCAACTAGGAGAATCTCTAGGACACTTGATTGCATTTTATGATCTATTTTTTAAAATCTGCTATTGGTTATTTTATCAGCTTTTAAGGTACTTGGTGCTGATAATAGGTAAAATCATGTAGTCTCTTAACCATTGGCTTAGACTAGGGTTTTTTAACCTTGACCCCACTGATGTTTTGAGCTGGGTAAGTCTTTGTGGTGGGAGGAAGAGGGTGGGAGACGGCTGTCCTATGCATTACATGATGTTTAGCAGCATCTCTGGCCTCTGCCTGGTGGTTGCCAATAACATCCCCTCAGTTGTAGCAACCAAAAATATCTCCAGACATTGCCACATGTCCCCTGGGGGGCAAAATCACCCCATTTGAGAGCCACTGTTCTAGACTATTGACCAATAACCATCTTTCTTAAAGGTCCCTTGGTCAGGCAATGTTATAGACCTTACAGAATTAACCACCTGGAAATTTCAATGTTTAGAATTCTTAGATATTAGCTCTGGGCTCTAAATGTGATTGTTTTTCTCTTTCAGGTCAGCATTTCTTGCAGCACACATCCCACTTTTTTTGTACCCCTTTTTGCACACTGTCAGCAAAACGCGCCCCTTTGAATATCTTCGGCTAACCAGTCTTGGAGTTATTGGTGAGTTATTAGGGTTGTTTTGCAAGCCTGAAGCCGTAATTCATACTGATGGTCTTAACTTGGGTGTTTTGTCTGGTGTTTCATAGTTTTTGTCCATCAGTTCATTTTTGTCTTTGAGATTGAGTCTCTTTTTAATGATAAATAAATGAGTATCAGGAACGTGATGGCTCTTATCAAGTACCATTCTGAGTATTGCTAATAAGGAAGGCCCAACATTTTGGGTTAATTTCAGCACATATGTAGAAATGTGTACTGGAATTGTAGGGAGAGTAAAGAACAAGACCTTCAGTCAACAAATAAAGAATGTAATTATAGAAATAAGAATTTGAGTTTGTATTTTGTTTTGTCTTTTTTTCTTACTTCTAAACTGTTCTTCCTTAACTCCACGTGTTTAACTTCTATTTCACCTAGTTAAATTTTTGCATGCTCAAGTTAATATTTCCATATACATTTACTGTGGGAAATGTGTCTAAAATTCTCTTTACTCAAGAAAATAATGTATCAGCTATTTCAGATGTCAGTTTCCTGGGTAGTAAAGACCTATCTTTGGATTTGTGACATGCAAATACATTCAAGAGTTTCTTTCCCAAATTACCCTTCCTTTTTTCAATTTCTTTTTCTCAGTTTTTGTTTATGTACTGACCAAACAATAAGAACATAGATTATACAAATCTTCTTTTGTTAGTTTATTGTATTTATGTTCAACCTGTGTTCACATGCTTGTGATTATAAACCATGAATCAGGAAGTATAATTTAAAAGTTTGGTGTTTCTAATACATATGTCGGAGACATTTTATTCTACTTTTAAGCAGTAACTTATCTCACATACTCCAAATGAATGTTATTGTTGTTTAAATCTCCTCCCAAGAGGAACTCTAATTAGAAACTTTTTCTAAGATATTATTTTCTGCTTTTAAGCTATAAAAATTTTTCATGTAGGATTTAAAACATCAACAGGATTCCAGCCAAAAGAAAACATTTATATTCTTAAATCTAATTCACATCATCATACTTCTGCTAGTTTTTTGACCACTGAGGTTAGACGATACATTTATGAGATGTTAGAATAAATTTAGCAGTGGAGGACAATATTAAGCCAGTTATCCACCCTTGCATATATTTTCTGAAACTCAGTTTCTCCAAGTCAGTTGAGAGAACAAACAGAAGGTGAATATTTGGGCCTAGATCTTTTGCTTACAGTTTAAGCATTATCAGACAAGTCTGAATACAAATGAAATGATGCATAAGAGAAATTAGAAAACACTTGAAACTGATTAAAAATAAAAGCACAACATACCAAAATTTGTAGAGTGCAACTAAAGCAGGACTTACAAGGAAATTTGTAGCATTGAATTATTACTAGAAGAGAGGTCTTTCACTTTAAGAAACTAGAAAAAGGAACAAATTAAACCAAAGCAAACAGAAGGAAGGAAATAATAAAGAATAGCCATCCAAGAAAATGAGAACACAGAAACAATAGATAAAAATCAATGAAACCAAAAGCTGATTTTTTTAAAAAATTGAGCTATAATTGACATATAACATTGTATTTGTTTTAGGTGTACAACACGATTTGATACATGTGTATATTGCAAACTGATTACCACAATAAGTTTAGTTAACTCCCATCACCACACATAGTTAACAATATTTTTTTTTGTGATGAGAACTTTTAAGGTCTGCTCTCTTAAAGACTTTCAAATTACATAGTGCAATATTGTTAGTCTAGTCACCATGCTGTACATTATATCCCCAGGACTTATTTATCATACACCTGGAAATTGGTACCTTTTGACCACTTTTACCCATTTCATCCACCGCCAAATTTTTACTGAAAAATAATTCAATAAAATTAATAAACTTTTAAGCAGACAGACTGAGGAAAAAAGAGAAGACGCAAATTGCAAACATCAGGAATGAAAAGGAGTATGTTATAACAGACTCTACAAACATTAAAATGATAATAAGGGTACACTGCTAATAAGTTTATGCCCATAAATTTGACAACTTTGATGAAATGGACAAATTCTTTGAAGAATTCAATCTGCCAAAATGCACTCAAGAAAATATAGATAAGCTGAATAGTCTTACATCTATTAAATAAATTGTTTTTGTAGTTAAAAACCTTCCAACATAGAAAACTACAGGCCCAGATGGTGTATTTCACTAGTGAATTCTGCCAAAAATTTAAAGAAGAAATAAGAAAAATTCTGTAGCACTTTTCTAGAAAACAGAGAGGATGCATCTCAAATCTTGGTAACGCCAGCATTAGTCTGATAACAAAACCAGGGGGGCGGAAAATATAAGAAAAGAAAGCTAAGGCCAGTATCCCTCAAAAATACAGATGCAGAAATTCTCAACAAAGTGGTAACAAATCAAATCTAAGTATATGAAAAGAATCATCATGACTAAGGTGAGGTTTATCCCAGGAATGCATGCTGGTTCAGCTTTCAAAAATCAGTCAATATGATTGATCATATCAAGAGACTAATGAAGAAAAATCATATGATCATTTCTATAGTTTTAAAAAAAAGCCTTTGACAGAATTCAGCATCCATTCATGTTCAGCATCCAAACTCCAGCAAAGTATGAATAGAGGGGAACTTTCTCAATCTGATAAAGTACAAAAAATAATAACCTATGGTTAAGATCATGGTTAATGTGAACAAGTGAATGTTGTCCCCTAAGACTGAGAACAGGGCAAGGATGTTCATTCTCACCGCTCCTATTCAGTGTCATCCTGGGTGACCTGGCTTCTGCAATAAGGCAAGAGAAAAAAATAAAGAGCATAAAACTTAAAATGAAAAAAATAAGACTGTCTATTCATAGACAACATGATTAACTACATATAAAAAAATCTTGAAGAATCTACCCAAAAAAGCTACTAGAACTTGAAACCTACTATTTATAATGGCACCAAAACCTGTGAAAAACTTGTGTATAAATCTTACAAAATACATGTATTTGCGAGCTCTGTAGCTAAAAACTCTGATGAAAGAAATTAAAAAAGGCCTAAATGAATGCAGAGACATACTGTTCATATCAGTAATTCACTATTTTTGAGATGTCAGTTCTCCCCAAATTGATCTATAGATTTAGAATAAGTCCCAAAAAATCCAGCAGGGTTTTTTTTAATAGAAATTGATAAGCTGATCCTAAAATTTATATGGAAAAACAAGTGAACTGGAATATCCAAAGTTTTTTAAAAGGACGAGTTGGAAAATGGGCCTTACCTGATTTTCAGACCTACTAGAAAGCTAGAGTAGTCAGGACAATGTGGTATTGGGAAGGCTTGCACTTCAGTGAAGCAGAATGGGGAGTCCAGAAATAGATCCACACCATCATGGTCATTTGATTTTTGACAAAGGTACAGAGACAATTTAGGATAGTCTTTTCAATAAATAGTGCTGGAACAATTGGATATCTATATGTACAACAATGAACCGTGATTTATACTGTGTACTCTATACACACATTAACTCAAAATGGATTTTAGACCTACATGTAAAATCTAAATGAAATAGTAATTTGACCTTTACTGTAGGCCTTATTAGTAAATTATGGTACGTGCTATTTGCTGTGGGGCTTAGAGATGTAGCAGTTGTAGATTGCCCATTGTGGTTAAAACAAATGACATTCCGTACTCTCTCCTAAAGTGATTGATTTTAGATAGTACAGGTCCAGTTAACCAAGGCCTTTCATAAAAAGGCCAGTGATGCATTGGAAAGCTTAGAGAGCAGTCATTTGTTCCATGGGGTTCTGCTTCCCTCTCTACAGAATGGAGAAGATGGCACTGAGGTGTGTCGGTCACCTGATCACTGCTGTCAGTTTAGAAACCAACAGAATGATACAATTGGGATGAATTTTAGAAGTCATTTGCTCCGACTAGTATTTTATAGATAAAGAAACAGGCCTACAAAGGGAAGGTAACTTTATCGAGCTTAAGTAAACTAGTTGTAGAACCAGGATTAGAATCCAGGTGTATGTGTGCTGCTTGTTTTGATATACCCACCGTGGTCGTGTTTGGGGAAAGAGGGACAATGAAATAATCAGGAAGTAATGTTTTGTGCCCATTGTGAAGTAGGATTCAGACTGACACCATTTCTTTGCTACCTGGGAATATGCTTTAATACTGATGTAGAATTCTTCTCTGTTGCCCAAAATAAATGGAGAACAGATGTGATATTATTGTATCTACCAAGAGTGATAGAAAAATGATTTAGATAACTAAACTGCTGCTAACTGTATGATGGACCAAACTTGCTACCTGATCTTTGAATGCTGGCTGGTAACAGTCAAGCTGTGCTTTTCTTCCTCTTTTTTTGTTACATGGGTATGACTGATTTCTCTGACATATAAACCACAGTTTGTGTTCTGTGTTATTTAAGTTCTACAACTAGCTGGATGAACAATACGAAGTTAATTTTAATTGGAAGCCCTGACTCTGAAATAATTTTGTCTGTCTATATTTTCTTTAGGGGCTCTGGTAAAAACAGATGAGCAGGAAGTAATCAACTTTTTATTGACAACAGAAATTATCCCTTTGTGTTTGCGCATCATGGAATCTGGAAGTGAGCTCTCTAAAACGGTATGTACTTTTAACTTAATTAGATTCTACATTGTGTTGGCTCTTGGGCTCCTTCTTTATGGGGTAGTATAACTATTTTGGAAAGGTTTTTGGCAGTATCCGCCAAAAATAAGCCTGCTGTGTGACCTAGTAGTCCCACTCTGAGGTATATACCCAAGAGAAGTGAGCTCTCATGTGCCAATGGTGCCAAAAAAATGTATACACATGACTTTATCTTTCATTATCGGTATATATTATTACAATTTTAATACAGTTTTTTCCTTTCTTAAAACGTATATACATTTTTTTGGCACCCTCTGTATATCACAATACATGTACAAGAAAGAATGAACTGCTGATATATGAGTATAGCATAGATGACTCATGAGCATTTTGTTGAGCAAAAGAAGCCAGACACATATGAGTTCGTACTGTATGATTCCATTTATGTGACATTCAACAACAGGCAAAACCAGACAATGGGGATAAGTCAGAATAGTGGTTACATTTCGCGGAAGGATATTGACTGGGAAAAGGCACAAGGGAATCTCCTGGAGTGCGGAAATGTTCTATATTTTAATCTGGTTGTGGTTCATAAACATGTACACAGGTAGAAATTCATCGAGATATGCTTAAGATTAGTGTACTTTGTGCACTCACACATTTTACCGTGTGTATGTTGATAATAGTTTCCTATTGCTCCATAACAAATTGCCACAAGCTTGGTGGCTTAAAACAACACAAATTTATTCTCTTAATAGTTCCGGAAGCCAGAACTCATAAATCAGTTTCAGCAAGTGGAAGTCAGGTGTCAACAGGGCAGCATTCCTTCTGGAGGCCCTAGGGGAGAGTCCCTTTCCTTGCTTTTTCCAGCTTCTAGAATTGCATTCCTTGGCTCATGCCCCCCCTCCTCCATCTTCAAAGCCAGCAGTGTAGCATGTCCACATCTCTCTCTGCTGCTGTCACGTCACCCTCTCCTGTGGTCAGGTCTCCCTCTGCCTCCCTCGTACAAGGACACTTGAGATTACATTTAGGGCCCACCTAGATAATCCGAGATGATTAATCTCCCCCAAGATCCTTAGCTTAATCACATCTACAAAGCACTTCTTTGCCATGTAAGGTAGCTTTTTCCGGGTTTATCTAGCAAGAGTGATAGAAAAATGATTTAGATGGCTAAACTGCTGCTAATATGATGGACCAAACTTGGTACCTGATCTATTAGTGCTGACTAATAACGGTCAACCTGTGCTTTTCTTTTTAACATGGTTATGGGAATCGAACCGGCAACTCTGTTGTTCAGAGCTTGCGCTCTAACCAACTAAGCCATCCGGCTGCCCCCAAAATCTTATTTCTTAAAGATCTTTTAAGAATAAGAAAAGCCTTACCTTATTTGGAAGAGATGAGGCATAGCTGACTGAATCTCTAAAATCATCTTGGCCCATAGAAAAGAGAAGAGTCTCTGTTTTCAAACTAGTTTTGAATCTCAACTCTGCAACTTAATAGCTTTGTCACTTGGGACCTTAACCTGGCAAGTTTTTAATTAATAGTTTTACCTGACACAAAGTAGGTGTTCAATAACTGTGAAAGTCTCTACATTTTTAATAATCTGAGAATAACAATGGTACATAGGTTTACTGTGAAAATAAGATATGGCACGTTATGCTTTTAGGAGAAATTATGGCACATAGTAAGTGTTCAATATGGTGATATTTATTAATTTTTTTTGTACTGTGCATATCTTGTTAAGTAAGTTGTATATAGTGCAAAGGCCTCTGCTTAATTTTCTGGTTCATTGTTATTCTTGGGAGATGACTAGACAATGTTGCGGGCCCTTAATTTTGTTTTACTCCAGGTTGCCACATTCATCCTGCAGAAGATCCTCTTGGATGACACCGGTTTGGCTTATATATGTCAGACATATGAGCGTTTCTCCCATGTCGCCATGATTTTGGTGAGTTCTTTTATCTACGCTCTTTGCAACTACTTCTGACCACACAGCTTATTCCCTTTGCAAATGACACTGAGCAACTTCAGTCTTCCACCTAGAAATAGCAACCTGGAATCTTGTGTAACGAGTCTTGCAATATTTGATCTCTGATGTCAACTAGGATTATTTTGTGTTTTGTGGTTTTTTTCCTACCCCACCCCATTTTGGGGGGAAACAGGGTAAGATGGTCCTGCAGCTATCCAAAGAGCCTTCCGCCCGTCTGCTGAAACATGTAGTGAGATGTTACCTTCGCCTCTCAGATAATCCCAGGTAAACATTTACAGTATTTATAGAACTTGGGGGAAATACTCTGGTGAAAATGGTTGCTCCATCTCGCGGCATAGCTTCTATATCTTTAGGACAGGGAAGGGATACAACTATATTTAGTTTAAGATAGAACTTGATTAATTCCTTTTAAAACATGAAGTGCTGAATTTAAAAAATCCATCAGAGCTTTATTTCCCCGCTGTAACTCTGTACCCTACTCTAAAATTCCAGGGAGTCCAGACAGTTCCCAAAGAACCTTATGATACATGACTCCAGTGATTTGAGCTTTCTAGTGCTATTCCAGGTGGTCAGAAAGAAAAAGATGCTTTCAAAGATCTCTTAAGAAAGGAGCAGAGCCCAGAGGACTCTTGATACATTTTCAATTCTCTCCTTGATTCCTGTAAAGTCCTTGAGCTAATTATTTTATCTCCCTATGTTCAGAATCTTTCTGCCAGAAATCATACGTTGAAGGTATAATGCATTTAGAAATGTTTGACCTTTTGCTGTGTAAATCCATAATTCATGCTGAAAGCCACTCTCTCAGATTCTGCTAAACCACATAATGGGGCAATTTCTGTGTTCCTAGGCATGGGGATAATTTGATTTAATGTGAACTTAGCCTCTTGCCCCTGAGGTTATTCAGCCCCAGCTATTTCTTCAACTATTTTGTCCTATTCTTCAGTGATTCCTGTTTTCACCAAAGTTTGAAAATACGTTTATTTGAAATTCTACTTGTACGAAGAAGTTAGCCTGAGTACAAAAGCCGTAACTTTGCTTAAAACTGCCTTAGAGTTAACATTTACCTCTTTGAGGATTTCAGACTTGACTTTCTGCTAGTTATTGGGTAAAGAAAATGAAATGTGTAAAAGTTCATCTGATAACGTTGCTACCATAGTTTTGTTTTTACTGCTCATCTCTTATTAAGGGTTTTAACTATAAAACTGAAGCAGTTTTTGAAAAGACACAAATTTATATTAATTTAGAATTAAAGTTCATTTATCATACAATAAGTCAGGTCATATTCCCTGTTAATGTACTGATTTTGGAAATGTTTTATTTACTATAACTCACATATTTCTAACATGAGTATATTGGCAATATTTACTGCAATAAATCAGAAAGCAGTTTGAATTGAAGTCAACTATTGTACCACATATTCCATTCTCTTGTCATGAAATTTTTTACTGGGGCATAATTCTGAAAGTGTGTGCAGACTACGGATCCTAAGCCTATGTCTCATATAAGCTTTAAAGATTTTAATGGATTCTTAAAGTAATTGACAGAGCCATAGATTTGCAGGATTCTGAATATTTATGTCTAAGAAAGGGGCTCTTCCCTGTCCCCCCAATGTGGGTTTATTTGTTGGTCTCCCTGGTTGGTTTGTTTGTTTCTGATGTAGGGCACGTGAAGCGCTCAGGCAATGCCTCCCTGACCAGCTGAAGGACACAACCTTTGCCCAGGTGCTAAAAGATGACACCACCACCAAACGTTGGCTTGCACAACTGGTGAAGAACCTGCAAGAGGGCCAGGTCACCGATCCCCGGGGCATCCCCCTGCCCCCTCAGTGATCCTCCCCGTCCCTTCCCACTACTCACACACGGTGAGGAAGGGAGGGGGAACTTTCGAGGAAAACAGCTCAGGTTTTATCACCGACCGGAAATAGACAACCTCAATGCTGAACTGCACTGGAGAAAAGGGGCAAGGTACCCTTGCCAAGGTGTATGAGATGCCCTCTCAGGCTGCCTGGAGGACCTGGGCTCCCTCTGCTACTTCCAGGACATGGGCTCCTGACACAGCAGTCTGCCACCACAGCCCCAGGAGGGTGTCACCACCAGCAAATGCTGTATGTGCAGCATGCCCAAGATGACCTTTCTCCCCCACTTGTACCTGGCCACTGGCAGGGAGAGGAGACAGTGGTGATAGCAGCAGCACTCTAGGCTTGGTGAACGCCTGGGACCAAGCCATGTGGCGTTTGTTTATTTTGCCTTCCTGGAAGACTCAAGATGTGTCTCTTCATTCTCTCTCTCAGTATTTGTTTACTTTGGTTTTTTGTTTTTAATCTCAGAGAGAGGTGTGTTTAGTGAACACAAGCTGTAATATTCAGCAAAACTTTGTCAGTTGGCACTGTTTACAAGTCTGTTAGCTGCATAAGCTCAATAAAAAGTTGGTCTGGGCATTACATCCCCTCTAGCAGGCCAATAGTTGCCTGAACTGTTGGGAGGAAGGGGAGGCAGGGGAAAGGTCTAAAGCCAAAGGACAGTAGGAGCCCACCGCCAAATTCCCTTCCATTTCCCAGTCTTCTCCCCTCAGTTCTGGATGCCACGAGGACCTTAGCCTTGTTTTTGGCTGTAGCTGCTAGCTTTTCCAAATCTCAGTGCTTTCCCCTTTTTCACTTTCCTCCTATCAAATTTAAAACAGACGTCTTAATTCATTAAGCTGTCCTAAAAGGGTATTATATTGGGGGAGGAGAGATGGCGGTGGATCTCACCTTCAGTTCAAATCCTCAAAGATATTTTCTGGATGACTTTTAAAAGGGAGGGATTAAGATGATAAGCTACTTGATTCCATCCTTTGTTTTAGTGTGAATTTCTGCATTTCCATCTGTCTTCATGATTGTACTTGAAGCAGTATTAGCTGAATTGAGTTAATTTTATTCAGATTTAAGATAGAGGGCTAAGTCCACTATCTTAGTCCACTCAGTCTTTTTTTTTTGACACATTCCCTTTTGGTCTATGGGAATTACAGGGTTGCCACTTGTTCATATTGTGTTCGAGAATCCCCCTTCCTTCTTTGGAGCTTTAGATGACTCTATTCACAATCCAGTGTAAACTGCTTTGCTTTCTCCCAGTCCTTCCCTGTACCAACACCTGCGCTCTCTCTTATCCCCATCTCCAATCGAAGATAAGATTGTTAATCCAACGAGAGAGAGAGAGAGAGAGAGACCAAGTATTTTCTGTCCGTAACTCACACTGTTGAAGGTGTCTCTGAACAAGTTTGGGGAGGGTCTTTAAGGGACAAGCTCAGAAACCTTTGCAGAGGCAGTTTTGCCAACACAAGGGCTCTTTCAAGCCGACTTTCATAAAGGGAGCCGGCCATGTTAGTTGGCTTCTGTCTCTTTGGAGCCCAGAAAATAGTAATTAAATAGCCTACACGTAGGAAGGGTAGGATACGCACTTACTCCCCTGCCTTTCAAAATGAAGAGGAGAACCAGGCCAGCTCTCAATAGTCTTAGGCCTGAAGAGCAGAGGTCTTGGAGAAACAGAGAAATGGCATGGACTGCATAGACGTCTTGACTCCCTTTAGCCAGCCCATAGTTTGTATGTGGCGAGTCCAGCAAGGGTAACCCTGAGTTTTGCTAACCACCTTCCTGTTGAGCCAAAGTTTTCTCATTCCCCTCCACTGGGGAAGCAGCTGAGGCCCAGGGCCTTGCTCCCTGGGAAATTCTTTCTCCATCTTTTGGTGCATTGGCCATGTTACTGTGCCAATAGTGTCTTAATTCTCGTTCCATCTATTCTCAGCTGGGCTTGGACTCCACATAGGAGTTGTGGGGGAGGGATGGAAATGGGTATTGTTCCTTGTAGTTGATCCTGACGTCATGTGTATAAAGAGACCCCTCCCCTCATTTTGTGTTTTCCATCCCTCTCACTCCCTCAACAGAATTGAAATAAAACATGCTTCTGTTTTTTATAAAAATAATTTTTTCTTTAAACTGGAGATTTGGTTTTGTCACTATAGAGATATCTAGGCACTTTACTCAGGTGATCCCCGTCACCCCTGCCTCTATTCTCTGTCCACCTGCACAACAAACACACTGCCCTGCCAAGAGGGCAGTGATGGTTCCTTTGTAGATAGGTCCTGTGGGAGAGTCTTGCTGATGCATTATATAAAAGCTGCTTGGGAGACTGAGACGGTGCCCTTTATCTGATAAAGTATCTCTTGCTGGAACAGAACCTCACTCCTGGCTGTAGTGGCCAGAACTTAGTGCTGGTATGGGAGAGACTTGCATAAGTAAAGAGGTAACACTTGCAGCATTTTATCACAGACTTTAATCCTCATTTCCTTCTAAGATTCAAGGCTTAGGGCACATCTCTAGAGTTGTTTCCCTTCCTGTTCCTGGCTCTCAATGGGACAGAACCAACCTCTGCTTCCAGCTTCTTTCTTCCAAGACTTTAGAGGGCCTCTGGCTATTTCAGTGGTGGAGTAGGGCAAGGGCAGGCACTGGTAGCCTTCAGAGCATGCCTTCCTTAATATCCAAAATATGTGATTCCCTTGCTCCCTATTCCTGCTGCTAAGTGGCTGGGGAAGGGGGTAGATATACAAAGTTACTGCTATCAAAAGCCCAAGAGAGACATGTGGAATAGGAAACCATTCAATGGAATGAGATTTCTTTCCTGAATATTGTAGAATTTAATTTTTAAAAACAATACATTTATTTCATAAGCAGATATAGCATACGTTGAACAACACACCTAGCTTAATTGACATATAGAGTACTGTCCTCTAAACCAACAGTATACATACTCCTTTTGATTACACTGGAAACATTTTACCAAAATTGATCATAGCTGCACCATCAAGCAAGCCTCAAAAAATTTCCAAAAAAAAAAAAAGAAAATTAATAGGATGTTCTCTGAACCAAACACATGGGATTAAACTAGGGAAAAAAAACTGGTAAGTCCCTCCCTAGCTATTTACAAAATAGGCAGTACAGTTCTAAATAACCCCTGGATCACAGAAGAATTACAAAGGAAATTAGATAATTTTAATTGCATGATAATGAAGATAGGCCGTATTAAAACCTGTGGTGTACAGGTAAAGTACTACTTAAAAGAGATACATTATCTTAAATTCACACATTACAAAATGGAGGCTGAACTAAGTCAGTGATCTAAGTTTTCATGTCAAGAAACTGAAAAAGAAAAGCAAATTCAAGAAATGGAAGAATTTTAAAAAGTATATCAGTGAATTAGAAAACAAATGTACAATAAAGAAAATCAACAAAGCCAAAACTCATTCCCTTGAAAACATCAATAAAATTGATAGACCCTTAGTAAATTGATCGGGAAGAAACGAATATATGTCAACATGTTAGGAATGGAAAAAGGGACATCACTTACAGTTTACAGTCACCAATCTTTCATAAACTGTTCCAGAGAACAGAAAAAGGGAACATCCAATTCACTTTTAAAGCAGTATAACCCAGCCACCAAAACCCACCAAGGATATTACAAGAAAGAAAACCAGGGGCCAAAGTCCCATGAATGTAGACATAAAATTCCCAAAATAAGCAAATCAAATCCAGCAATATAAAAAATGATAATGTATCATCTAATTTTGGTTTACTGCAAAAACAGAAGAATTCAATACTTGAAAGGGAACCAGTACAACCTACCACGTAACATAAGAAGAAAGAAAAATCACAATCTAGATAGAATCAGAAAAGAACACTATAATACTCATACGTGATTTAAAAAAAAAAACACCTGAAAACCAGGAATAGAAGGGCACATCCTTAATCTAATATCAACCAAAAGCCTACAGCAAACCTCTCAATAAAATACTGAAATACTAAAATACTGAAATCATTCACCATAAAATGAGGAATGAAATACCACACCTCTATCATTATTCTGGCCCCAGCCAGTGTGATAAGACAAGAAAATAAGAGTATAAAGGATGCTGACACCGTGATTGTGTACCCAAATAATCCAAAAGAATCTACAAACTCAGAATTAAGTGAGTTTAGCAAAGTCACAGAATGCAAAATCCATCTACAAAAAAAAAACACACAATTGCATGTTTCTAAATACAGTAAATAGAAAATGAAATTTAAAAAATATAAGAAATCAAATAGCTAGAAATAGATATATCAAAAGATGTGCAGAACTTTTACATCGAAAACAATGAAATGTTCTTGAAAGAAATGAAACACCTACATAAATGAGAGATACATCATCTCCATGGATTGGAAAACTTGTAAAATGATGCCAATTCTCTCAAAATGATCTGGTTAAATTCAATTCTAACTAAAATCCCAGCAGGTTTATTTTTGTGAAAATTGACAAGCTGATTTTAAAATTTGTTTAGAAATTCAGAGTGTCAAAACAGCCAAGGTAATCTTGAGTAAGAACAAAATTGGAGTCCTCCCATTCCCAGATGAGTTACAAAGAGCACACACTTGTATTTTGTTGTATGACCTTTTCTGAAAGGTCTCTTATTATGGAATACCGTTGGTATTTTTTATTTTAACTTATATTTTACACCTTCTTATTCTCCCTTCCCCTTGGTTTTTTGTTTTTAATTTTTTTTGGAATGGAGGACTGGCTATATAGTATCTGGTCTTTTGAAGTTATATATCATGGCTTTTAATTCTTCAGGTAGACTCATTTGTGATTTTAAAAATGAAATTCAGTATTTTGTGTTGCCTTTTGACCACCAAGAAGATGGGCTTTATTCCAGAAGTGTGAGTAAATTGGATGGGCTGGGGAACTGGTCTCTTGAGTCCCTAGCCTGACTGTCCCAAAAAGAAAAATGTTTGGGGCATCTCGCCTAGGCGTCAGGAGGAGGGTCTAGGCTTGTCTGGGTGGCAGTGTGAGAGTATAGTGTTTAGGTGTTCCTCTTTGCCAGCTGTACTTTCATTTCATTTTGGGGCTTCTCGACCTTTCCTGGGCATAGTTCCCAGAGAGTCCCTCTGCTGCTGCCCTGATCAGGTTTCTGGATCTGTTAATAATAGACAACAGTGGGGAAAGGGCCAGGATCATTATGGAAATAGGAACAACCAAACCAGATGGACAGTTCCTGTGCCTGGGGCCCTGTCTCTCTGCTCACTTCCTGATCTATAGAGCGTCCTGCAGGGGGGCATGTTTTCTAAGCCACTCTTTGGAGCTGTTCTCACCTGTGAAGGTTTCCAAGTGCCTGTCCCCAAAATTAGAACACTTGATCTGGGAGCACTGGTATGTTTATGAGGACACAAACAGAAAATTTGAAATCTGGACTCTCCCAGAAAATCCAGAATGAGTGATGATACCCCTCACAAAACACCCAGAAGGGAAGGATGTGGGGTAGCAATTAGGTGAAGCAAATAGTGACTCCAAAAGGCAAACCATACATGATCCTGGAGTGTTGAAGAGGAGTGGGGAATGTGAAGAGCCAGCGTGGAAAAATAAGGACATGGCCAGGTTGGGGAGGCAGAAATGGGAGAGAGACAGGCAGTGAGACCCGGCCTCTAATAAGTAAAATATGAAATCAGCACAGTTTAAATATTGATATGCCCCTAATCTTTCTGTTCCCATGAATGGCCTCCCTCTTCTACCTCCCTTCTTCCTTTATCAAAATCTGCTCTCAGTAGAGTATGATAAACTCAACCTTGGTATAAATTGTGAAAAACCAGGAAGGCTTCAGAAATGACCAGTTGCAAAAGTTTGAAACCCTCTTATTGTTAAATATTACACAGATACAGAAAACGACGTAAAGAAAATGGATAGCTTAGGGAGTTATTATATAGGGAAGATCCTTGTCAGCACCCGAAGTAGAACTAGAACTTGGCCGGCTGTTTCAGAAACCAGCTCTGGGTCCTATCCCATCACAACGCCTACCTCCTCCCCAAAGTAACTACTATCCTGACATTTCTGGTAATCACTTAGGAGGATTTTATTTTAATGGGACTAACGTTTTAGCTATAAATAATCACTAATGGTACAATATTGGGCAGTTGAGGGGTGTTTGGGGAGCCATGAGAAGCAGACAGATCTCAGTACACTTAAAATCACATTATTTCATATAGTTAGTTTCACTCTGCCTACGATGAAGACACCGCACGGGAAAAGGATCCCACAGAAGTGCAAATACAGAGGTGTGCCTATGACCTCAGCTGCCTTATGGCCATCCACTGGTCCAGAAAGAGCCACGTCCTGCAGTCTTGCCAAAGCAGAGCAAAAGTAGGTCCCAGCGCACAGTGCTTAGGAGAGTGCAAGGGACTGGCTGTCTCTGCTGCTACGATTCCAGGACGTTACCTAAACTCCCCTGGGCCTCAGTTTCTCACTGTGAAGAATGGGGTCATAATAAAGCCCTTTACAGTCCCATATTACTCTCCTCACTTGTTCCCCTTTCCTCAATCTTGGTTTCCCTTTCAGCTGCCTATTCATTGACCCTTGCAAGAAGCTCGTTACCTACCTTTCCCGGCTGGGTGTCTTTCCAGTCTGGTGCTGTTCTTTTTGCCCTGGATTCCTACACACCATGAGTCTGTTTCATCTCCACACACACCTTTATAAACACGCATGTATGTCCTTGCACGTTGGAGGTGCTGAACAAATGCTCAGAGAGTAAAGGAAGAACGAATGAATTTCTGCATACATTCCTTCAATATTTAGCGAGGGCCTAATGTATACAAAGATACTAACCTGTTCCTCTACACGTTAAGATCATTCCTCTCCTCCCTCTCACCTCATCTTCCTCCTTTTCCATCCTATTTCTTTTTTCCTTTCCCTGTGCCACAGAGCTAGACTGAGTGGCCTGCAAGACAGGATGCAGAGATGCAGAAGCAGGCTGGATGGTGGAAACAGACACCATGGAAAGGAGCCAGATGAAATAAGGGCAAAGACAGCTGTATAACATGTAGCAAGAAACTGGCCAGAATGAAAAGCAGCGATTCATGGAGCTCAGGCACTCCTTGGGTTTCACTTTGAGAGCTCTGGCAGGATTGGGGTCAGTTAGAGCTGGCATCAAGATGAAGGGCTGCCAGGCTCCTCCTCCCTAGAGATGTGGAGCTCCAATCCCTCCCCTTAATTCTTTTCTACCCACTCCACCCCCACGACTCCCTCACCAACCAATGTCCTGGGCCTTTAAGAGTTAGATGGGCTGGACTGAGGAGAGAGCTCACACTTCTCCCCACCCTACGCTTTGCCTCTGGCTATAACTGCCAGTCACAGCAGCAAACTGCAGTGGAAGAGGGAGGCAAGCAGCGAGTACACGAGGAGCAAAGGAGCGAAGGAGCCAGCTGGGTTTCCCCATCCCACAGCATTGCGGAGCTCACAGACGCAGGGCTGTTCTTCTGCCCAAGGTAAGTGCCTAGAGGCTCCGAGCTCTGAGCTGCCTGAGTCCCTAGCTCTGCCTCCCACATTAATCCACCCTGATTAAATTGCATCCTGGATTCCTTTGCCAGAACAGGTCTACAAGGCTCCAACCTGATTCTCTCCAGCTTACCCTCTTTGATTTACATGTTTCCTCCTGGCTGTGTCAGTCACCCCTTTACATGGGACCTCTTAGCTACCCCGGGCTGTCACTCAGAGGTGAGCCCCAAGCTAGCGAGGGGAAGAGAGAGAACTGACTGACTAGCTGTGCTTTCGCATATTCATGAACAGATTGTTGAGGTTTACCAAATGAGGGTTGGCCAAGATCCTTGGGGATAAAGAAACCCCTGATAATAAGGAGTTAGGAGACTTCTTTGGAAAGAACCAGGGTTTGATTCTATCCCTCATTCTCTGCCTCCTCAATGGGCCAGAGCAGTTAGTTGGCATGCCCAAGCGCTGTGCTGAGACTCACTTTCAGTCCTGACTCTGCCATTCACACGCTATGTGACTTTGGACAGCAACTTCCTGCTCTGTGATACGAGGGCTTCAGGGTTTTCCAGACTTGCCTGTGTATCCGGGGTGCTCTTTAAAATACAATCTTCCTGAGCCCCATCCTTGGAAATGCTGATCTGGCAGATTTGGGATGGGGTTAAGGAATCTCTGTGTCAGGACAGCTCTGTTTTAGAACCTCTGGATTAGATGTATTATAAAAGAGTCTTGAAACTCTAACGTTCTGAGGGCTCTGACTGGAATCATTATGTCCTCTTGGTACGAACCAGATCAGGCATAATCCTGCTCAGAAGTAAGAGCAGACAAAATGCTTCTCTTCCTTCCTGTTCCTCAGAGAGACCTGAGACCCCCTGAATGCCACTGTAATGCCACTGGCACCATTGGCAATGCTGCCCAAATCCATCTCTAGGCGACATTAACCCCCTGGAAGTTGAGGACCAAATCTTGCTCGGCAGCCCTGGCCACTTCCCACCTTATTCTGCGTGTCTGTTTTCTCATCTCTATTATAGAGGAAACTATCTGTATTCCCAAGGGTCTCCACATGCATGCCCAGGAGTGAGCAGTGATGACCCACTTGGGCTTCCTCTGTCTCCACCCTGTCTCTTGCCTCTTGCTCTTGCTCTCACTCCCAAACCCTTTGTGTCTTCTCTCCTAACTGCACCTGACTCTGCTGTGCCATTCTTTCCATCCTACCTTCAGACACCAGAGGAAACACCAAGACCGAGAACAACTGGGTTCTAAGTCACATTCTCTGGGCAGTTTGTTTAGTCGGTCTCCTAGGATACGGGGGAAAGTGAGTGAGGCTGAGCAGAGGAATGTGCTACTGGACCACAGTTTCACAATACTCACCAGAGCTGAGAACCAGAAAAAAGAGAGGTTGTGGGGAGAAGGGATGAGCAGGATGAGAAGAAGAGAGCAAAGAGAGGCTGACAAGTGAGCAAACGGGGAGGCACAGAGAGGATCAGGAGAGAGAAGAATGGTTGGGGAGAAAGGAAAAGGAAGGGGTCAGGCAGAGGATGGGGAAAGGAAAGAAAAGAAGAAGAACAAAAAGGAAGGCTATTTGGTGGGATGTGGTAGGGATAGAAAATGATGGAGGGGAAAGACAAAACATTGATATCCCTCGATGAGTCTTAGCCCTGCTTTAACCTGCTTCCTAGAGAAAGCCCTTGCTGAGGGTAGAGTCTTGGTGAGATCTCTGAGCTGGTCATATGGAGACTTTGGTGCTAGTCCCAGTTTTGCCACTTAATTCATTTGGTGACTCTGGCAGTTCGGCTAACCTTTCTAGTCCTCGGTCCCCTTTTCTATAAAATGAAGTCCAGCACTGACATTCTATGTCCCCTTGGGTTGAAATTGGCCTTCTTATGGCCACATGTCACCTGGATACAGCTTTCAAATAGTGATTCAGGAATGGGAGCAGGATTTGACGAACCTGCCAACTCCTGGGGTTGGAAGAGTTTGACAAAAGAGGATAGAATAATTTTCTAAGTCTGGCCTGAGAGGAACTACGCTCCAAAATAGGGGTGTTCTGGCACTCGGTTTCTGTTCTGAGGCTTCCCACGTTTGAGGACATCGTTGTCAGGTGTAATGGAAGTAATTCTGTCTTCTCCCAAGGCCAAGGCCCACCCCATCCCAGAGTCCCTAGGCCCCAGACATGCGAGCTGAAGTTCAGAGACGAGATAAGATAGGGTGTTGGCAAGGGGGGTTAAAGTTGCACCCCAGGCTGACCCCCCTGCCTTACCCCAGAGTCTGAGGAGCTGAAACACTTAAGAGAGACCTGTTCCTTTCGACTTCAGTCTTCATATATCTTTGGCAAACCTCAGATTGCAAACTGTGCATCTCCACCCAGAAAAGCGGAGATGCTTTTCTGTTTCCCCGGAAGAACCTGGGGACCTTCTTCCATCCAGAGTTCTCTCACTTGCAGGGTTCGTTCTCTCCTGAGAACTGCCTTGAGTTGTCTTTCCCACTTCGGCACAGACGGATTTCCAACCTTGCCCTCTCCGTCTGGGTCCTGCACATGGCTACTCATTTAGAAAGCCTTCTCTAGTTCCTGCAGTGAGGGAAGCTGTGTTTTCAGTGACTTCTACTTTCTTCCTAATGACTTGGCCACCCCCAGGTGACTTTATAGGCTGTTCCCACTAAAGAGAGACAGGGCACTAATACGGTGCGTGACCTCGGACACTTCCCATCCTGTTCCTAGACTTCTGCTTTTTCATTTGTATAATATCGGGATTTGAGCTGTATGATGTTTTAATGAAGCACTAGCCGAATGACTGCTTCAGAGATTCTTTTACTTTTTTAGATGCTCACCATTGCCAACATTTTAAACTTATCAATGAAAAAACACATTTCTATTCAAGTGTAGATCCTCTGCTTATACAAAAGCATAGAGCTTTATGTTTCATGAGCATTCACAGTTTGAGGATGGTTTAGCCAAGAGTTGAGTGTTTCTTATAGGGGCAGAGATAGAATCAAAGTGGCCACGTAGCAAATCTTCTAGTTCTTTTCAAGGGAAGCTTGTGGTTACCTACTAGGACAATTTAACCAGGTCCTACATTAGCGTAAAGGAGGAACTCTTTTCTTTTTTTTTTTAGTCAATAGAGAAAACTTGAAGATGCAGTTCTGAGACTTTGTAATTTATCCGGTCCGTTAAAACTGTGAGAATAACTGTTATGAAAAGGAGTGTAAAATATGCTTTGCTGTGTGAAGGTAGAAGAAGATGGCTTATTTAGCTAAGTACAGTACTAAGTGTTGTAGAAGAGACAAAAGAAACACTCTGCCCTAGCCCTTCAGGAGTTGGGTGACCTACATGAGAGCATGGAGAGGGCTCCCAGAATAGGGAAGCTAGGATGCTTCCACCTGGAGAAGAGAAGGCTAGCATGTAGAGAGATGCCAGGTTCTGAAAGGGCACTAGCAAGACAGCGGTTCCTAACAATGAGAAACTGGCAGGGTGGCATGAGGTTACCTTGTGAATTGCAGGGTATTGCGAAGCACAGGGGTGTTTGGCAGGAAGCCCTGGTTTAGCCCTCTCTGGACATGGCTATGGGAAACAGCAGAGGCTCTGGAATCAGACCTACTTAGCTTTAAATTCTGACTCCCTGTGCGATTTCAGATAGGTTTCTTGGTCTCTCTAAGCCTCGTCGTCACCAAATTCAAATTAGAAGTAAAAATTGCCACAGACTGTGTAGATGAGATGCCTGACATAGGATGAGCAGTCAGGAAACACTGGTTTCCTTCCCTTCCTCCCGTGATCTGTTATTCCAAGACCACCAAGATTAACCCAGTCTTGTGCTCCCCTTTATCCCTTTAGGTGACTCTGGCGCCAGCTGGTGGAGCGGTGGGTGATGGCGTCCTCGCTGCAAGGCCGTGAGTACCCCTACAGAGGCGGGCGTGGGTGCCGGCCCAGGGACGGGGGAGAGCACCTCCGGGCCCTCCAGCCTGCTGGCCGGTTCTGCAGCCCCCGCTTCTCCTGGCCCAGGGCTGCCCATCAATGAAGACGTGCTGCTCATGCAGAAAGGCACGCCGATGCGGAAGGTGAGGTCCAAGAGCTGGAAGAAGCTCAGATACTTCCAACTCCAGGAAGATGGCATGACAGTCTGGCATGCCCGGCAGGCGGGAGGCAGAGCCAAGCCCAGCTGTGAGTCATGGGGGAGCTCGGGGTGGGCACATGGCTGTCTGGGACCCTGAGCAGCCAGCTGGGAACGGGAGGGACCAGCATGCTATGATGTGCCCTTCCGCTGTCCCACTCGTATCTACGTCTGAGCCTATAAATCGGAAATTATAACAGTACCTGCCTCTTAAGGATTTTATGAGGATTACATTGTTATTGCACATAGAGTGTAATAGAGCACATAACAAGGCTCAATAAATCATAGGTTGTATCTTGTTATTATTATTATTATAATAAGAGCATGACCTCAGGAAGCAGACTGCTTGGATGAAAGCCCTGGCTCTGCCACTTTCCGGCTGAGGGCCTTTGGACAAGTTACTTAAACTAAGCTTCAGTTTCCTCATCTGTAAAATGGGGATTGAATGGTACCTGCTTAGTAGGGTTACAGGGACTCAGTAAATTAATGTCTAAAACATGGGACCTGAAATGAGGATGCATTTAACAAATGTGAGCCATTATGGTGACTATTTTAAAATGCCATAAATGCATCGTACATGTGCATCCTATTGACTATAAACACTTTATGATCCGTCTAAAAAGCAGATCAAAGGACACATCTAAGAGAGTCTGCCTTAAAGACATAATCAAAGCTCACAATCCACACCATCCCCAACTGAGGACGGGGGGCATGAGAATTTCTCTGGCTCCCTCCTAAACATCTGGAAAGAGGAAGTCCTCAAACCTAGAATGGGAGACTTGCACTCGGGCATATCATGCTTTGGTGTAACTGCTTCAATCGGCAAGTGCGTGTCCCTTTGTCAGCCTCACAGCCCTCTTGTGATCACCATGTGCATGGCCATGTAAGGCACCATCCCTTATCTAAGATGAGGACACTGAGGGTCACGGCTTTTTTGGTCTGTGTCATACTGCCAGCTGATGGCCGGACGCCAGGTCTCGCTATTCCCAGCACAGGCCCCTTGCCATGCTGCCGACAGAACCAGCAAAGATTCATGTGGAATCCTACCTCCCAGGGGTCTGCAGCCCGTGGAGGCTGGGGTTCCTCCTCCCTCTGGCTTCACAGAGAAGGGAGTAATGGTTGGCCCTTAGCTGCTGCAGTCTGGCGGACTCTCTTCCTCAGTGCCCCCACTTGCTCCTTCTCTGGCAGTCTCAATCTCTGACGTGGAAACAGTGCGTGGGGGCCACGAGTCCGAGTTGTTACGCAGCCTGGCCGAGGAGTTTCCGCTGGAGCAGGGCTTCACCATCGTCTTCCATGGCCGCCGCTCCAACCTGGACCTGGTGGCCAACAGTGTGGAGGAGGCCAAGATGTGGATGCAGGGGCTCCAGCTATTGGTGGACTTTGTCACGAACATGGACCAACAGGAGCGGCTGGACCAGTATCGGCAGGATGGAGACAGTGTGGGGGTCGGGGGTCACTGAAGGAGCAGATGCTGCAGGGCTAAGGACAGGTGGGAGGGAGCGCAGGGCTGGGGACGCCCAAGAGTCCAGACGGGGTGGGCCGGGGCAGCTCAGGCCAGTGTGAGGCTGAGAATATTGGTGGAGGCTTGAGGTGGCAAAGACGGAGCCTGGCAGAGTTTGGGCATGAATCAGGCCCCCCGGGAGTGGGGAAAGGGACAGCGAGAGGCCAAGGAACAAACAAGGTGTGATCCTGAGAGCTTAACAAGATCCCAGCGCATCAACTCCCACAGGGGTAGGAAGCAACCCCTCCTCAGAGGGCTTACTGGTGTCGTCTCACTTCAAGTTTCCTAGATTGCATTCACCTTCTCCGCCAGCTCGTTCTTCCGTTCATTCATTCATTCATTCATTCATTCATTCATTCATTCAGCATCTATTAAGCAGAATGTATCTGGCACTACACCAGGCCTTTCAGTACAAAAATTAATGAGATTCAGATATCATGTTTGTCAGTGGAGAGGGCGGAATTGTCTAAATAATTTAAGTACCGTGGACGTGTATGGTACTTAGATAATTTGAGCGTGTTCGAAGGAAGGGGTTCTGAGAAAGCTTTAGGGAGAAAGTAGCATTTGAGCTGGGCCTTGAAAATGAGTAGAATTTGAACATGAAGACAGTGGGAAGGAAAGACGCTCCTGCCTGAAGGAGCAACATGAGTAAAGGCCCAGAGATAAGAAACTGAAGAGCTTGAGAGAGAGTGGGACATCAGAGAGCAGGGAGTTAGGGGTCTGGCTAAAATGCAGGGAAGACACGGATGTGTTGAGAAGGCTGGGTTGGGGCTAGATCACAGGAGCGCAGGAGAGCTTAACTTCTATGTGAAGGAATTTGGGCTTCTTTCTGCAGGCAGCAGGGAGGTCCCTGCACGCACCTGAACCATGCGAGAATAAGATAGGTTGGCATTCTGGGGAGATTATTCTGGAAGCTAATGTGGGAAATTAATTGATGTGGTGGAGAGAAGGGGAGCAAAGACAGGCGTGAGATGTCAATGGATGAACATGCACAAAATATCTGCACACACACACACCCCCAGTGCTTTTGCCTTGACTCAGACCTGGATGGTTGAGTGACTGGTTCCAGCGTGGAGATAAAAACCAGGACGGTCGGATGAGTTTCCGAGAGGTTCAGCGGTTACTACACATGATGAATGTGGATATGGAACAAGAATATGCCTTTCAGCTTTTCAGGTGAGTCTTCTGGGGGAGGATTTGCAGAAGCCGTCCAAGGCCACATTGCCACTCGGCCAGAAGTACTCTGACCCTATCCAGCAGCACTCATTTATCAAATCTCTACTATGTACCCTAGGACTATGCCAGGCTCAATGGGAAGTGTAGGCCATGGTTCTTATTCTTCAGTCTTGTTGGAAAGATGATTCGTAATCTATGAAAGGTAAATACCAATGTGCTATCACATCAGACCTCAAGGACCCCTGTGTCGGTGGCCAGAATTTCACAGGTGCCTAGTATAACGGAAAACTCCAACTGGAAGGTGAATGAGTAGGAGGAGGGAATCTTCTGACCTTCTAGGGAGCTTTGGGGCACTTAACTTTTTCTAGTTGAACATTTTCTCTAGTAGCAAATGGTCTGACTGAAATTTTGCTTTTTATTTACTGAGGTGGCTTCGTCTAGGAACAGTATCAGGTGTTCTGTGGAAGCATTTTGGGTCCACCTGTCTGTAAGACTGTCCTTCCAAGACAAGTCAAGGCCATAAAATTTGCTGTTACAGGGTTCGTCTACTTACCTCTAAACCCTCTTACAGGCAGCAGACATGTCTCAGTCTGATACTCTGGAGGGAGAAGAATTTATAGAGTTCTATAAGGCACTGACTAAGCGTGCTGAAGTGCAGGAACTGTTTGAAAACTTTTCGGCTGATGGGCAGAAGCTGACCCTGTTGGAATTTGTGGATTTCCTCCAAGAGGAGCAGAAAGAAGGAGACCACGCTTCTGACCTTGCTCTGGAACTCATCGACCGCTATGAGCCTTCAGAAAGTGGTAAGACGACCAGAGCAGAAAGACACCAGACATGGGAGCAGGGAGGGGACCATGACCAGAAAGTTCCAGAGACCAGCAGCCTGCTGCCTAATTCAAGGAAGACTGAGTCCACCCCATGCCAGTCCCCTGCCCAATCTTCATCTCATTCAACCACTCCTTTGGAAGGAGAGCGGCCATTTCCCGCCCCGATAGGACAGGAGTCTCCTCTGTAATGCTAGGTCTGCCTGGAGGAAGAACATTCCATTAGTCCCCTTTCCTCCATCATGCTCATGTTTCACATCCTTCACTTGCAAAAAGTTCTTCCTGATATCAACCTGTGGCCTCGGTGGAAACGGAACATCCTAGATCCTCTTGCTTTGGCCTCTTCTCTAGTGCATATGAGTCCGTTTCCTCTAGATCCTGTTTGCTGTCTCTTTAAATTCTAGCTCTCCGTCCCTTCCTGGGCTTTCTCCAAATTCACCCAATGGTTCTTGAAGTCTCTAAGCCCAGGAAAGCCCTAGGAAGCTAGTCATCCCCTGGCTGAGGGGAATGATGATGAGACCAAAAACTTAGCTTTTTCGCAAGCTCAGCTAAGGTATGCCCTGTTTGCCCTCAAACCTTTCTTCTTGCCCCTTTAGTAGACATCTTCCTGCCCCCATTCCCTTCAGAATGTGAGGAAATTACATTATTAATAATAAATAACTTATAAGGCACTTTCACATTCCTTACTTCATTTAGTCCTCACTACAACCCCATAAATCAAAATCAATAACCTAAATTGGGCCTTTGCTAAGTATCCCATAACGTGCCAATATCTCTACATGCCTTTTCTCTTCTAATCCTTCCAATGACTCGTCGAAGTAGGTTCTATTATTAAGTCAGTTGTGCAAAAGAAGAAAACTGAGGTTTAGAAAAATCAAATCTCTTGCTCAAAGCCAACAGCTAGGGAGAGGAGGAATTGGGATTCAAACCCAGGCCATCTGATCCTTACTTGTTGCCTCTCCTGCGAATGAGGATTGGAGATGAGATGAATGAGAGCTGAACAAGTGCCCCAGGTTTCCTAAGTCTCAACTCCCACTTCCTTTCATTCGCTCATGCACTCATGACTTCAGCTAATGCATACTGAGTACTTCTAATGTGCCAGGACCTACCCTCGGCACCAGCGATACAACAGCAGGTCAGACGAGGACAACGCCCTCATGGAACAGGGTCAAGCAGAAAGTGTTGGGATCAGTGATTCCAGATTCATGTGCGTGCTCAGAAAAGAAATGGGGATGTAAAGAAATCATTTCGGAAAACTACATAGAAGAGGAATGTCAGAGGGTTAAGAAATAGGATCTCCTATCCCAGTGCAGGATCCAGCACACATCAGTTACATTTGTTCTACCTCCCAGCCTTCTTGGTGTTCCCTCCCCTTGCACTTGTCTATCAGGTACTATATTCTGGCTGCAGAGTGTAGTATTAGTGTCATGCAGGAAACCTGGGCTCACGTCCCTGCTCTGCTTCCCACTAACTGAGTAACCTTGGGCAACTCGCTTAACCTGAGCTTTAGTTTTCTCATCTGTGAAACAATTGGCGAGGAAATGAAATAATGCACATGAAAAGTATCTGGCAATTGTGGCTTTACCCTAATGGCTTGAGTTATTACTGTCTAGAACGAAACTTCCTGCCCAACTACCTGCAGTTCTCCACCACCTCCTGGCCTTGTCAAACCTGGAGAGTGCAAGGAAGCTGGACATCACAGTGCAATTGTTCTGCCTCCCAAGGGAGCCCCTGCAGCAGTGTCACCCTCAGTGAGACTGCACAGCCCAGTGGTGTAGGGCATGGCTTTGCCACCTGGCTGCCTGGGTTCAAATCCCAGCTCCTTCACTTCCTCGTAATGTGAGCTGGGATAAGTTACCTAACTTCCCAGGACAGACCGTATTATATCTACCTCCCTCCCATGTTGGTGAGAGAACTAAGTGAGACACTGCAGGTACCGTCCTTGGCACAGAGCAAGTGCTCAGTAACTGTTAGTCATCGTTGTTAGAACCCTGTGCTGAAATGGGTGAGGGCTAAGAAGAAGTGTCAGGGCCCTGCCCCTGAAGGGAGTAGAATTCAAGGGGATGTTGGACAAACACTCCTCAAAACGTGATATGGGACTTGACGATAGGAAGAAACCCTCGGGTCAGAGTTGGCAGCAGTTACACAGCCGAGGGAATAAAACAAAGGTACCTTGGTCATATCAGTGAGAAGTCGTTGACTTTGATTCTCTCTGGGCCTCAGGTTCCCCATCTATCAAATTAGCCCTTTGGACTGCATGCTGTGTTGTCCATTATGGTAACGATGAGCTCCATATGACTGTTTAAATTTAAATGAACTAAAATCAAAATTTTAAATTCAGTTCTACAGCCACACAGCTGATATGTCTAGGAGCTACCATATTGGACAGTGCAGAATGCATTTCCATCATTGTAGAAAGTCCCATTGGACAGCACTGGATTAGAGTGATCGTAATGATTCCCCTTGTGGCTTTGACATTCTCGGAGGGTGGGGAGGATTGAAATGACAGGCACTGTGGGCGGTGGGAGGCAAGTTTGAGATCTGGAAGCTGGGAGTGGACAGCATCTCACAGGCAGGACCCTGGAGAGGGGTGGGGTGGAGGCCAGGCTGTAGGGGTGCTGGGGAGCTCCCACTCAGAGTTCTCTCACGCTGGTGTCCCCCCACTCCACACCCTAGGCAAGCTGCGGCACGTACTGAGCCTGGATGGCTTCCTTAGCTACCTCAGCTCGAAGGACGGAGATATCTTCAACCCAACCTGCCTCCCCATCTACCAGGATATGACTCAACCCCTCAACCACTACTACATCAACTCCTCTCACAACACCTACCTGGTTGGGGACCAGCTCTGTGGCCAGAGCAGTGTCGAGGGCTATATAAGGTGCAGTGAGAGGAAGGGAGAAGGGGCCGAGCTCATGAAAAGGGAGCCTCTGTGGGAAACTGAGGTGTGCTGACAGTACATAATAGGGATTGAATAGATGCGGCGGGGAGTTTGACGATCCCTGGATACCTGAGAGGGGATGCTGAACGCTGGTGGCAGAGTGGTATTAAAGCCCTATGCGTAAATGGAGCTTCTCTCTTTCGTAGGCTATGAAACTCTCTTGGAACTGAGAGGTCCTGACAGATTTATCTGGAATAAACAAGTAAACTAAGTGTTAAACAGAAGTCAGTATCACATAGGAGTCAAAAGCATAGGTTTTGGAGCCAGACCATTTGAGGTCAAATCCTAGCTCCCTCACTTGGTAATCTGGGGCAAAGTATTTAACCTCTCTATGCCTCAGTTTCCCCCATCTGTGAAATAAGGATGATAACAATGTCTATTCTGTCTGGGTTATTGTGAGGATTTAATGACATCATCCATGTGTCAATAGCTAATGAAAGGTACCAGCTTTTATTGTGATTCATCACGGATTAGAGCAAATAGTCAAGATAACTTTGCAGTGCCCATCACTGAACCAGTAGCTTCAGGAGATACAAAGGTGAGTGGAACATATAGTTCCTGCCCTAGGAAGTCTAGTAGAGAAAATAAAGTAGAAACTTACTGACAGCTTGAATAATTTATGTGTTGTATAATGAAATACAGCCAGAATACCAGAGGCATCATGAGACAGTATGTGACGGCTTGCTAGGGAAAGCGTGTGAGGTGGGTTGGGGGCGGTGGAGATCACTGTGAGCTGCAGCCGTGTCCCAGTGGGCAGAGAAGGGTCCATGGAGATGTAACTTGAAGGGATCTTGACAGGTAAGTGCCTGTGAGCGCTGTTTTCTTCAGCGTGGGGAGAGGGTTCCTAGGTGGAAGATCAGACCTTGACCCCTCCTGTCCCTGGGGGGTTGGGGTTCTTGCAGGGCCCTGAAGCGAGGGTGCCGCTGCGTGGAGGTGGATATATGGGATGGACCTAGTGGGGAACCTATCGTCTATCATGGACACACCCTGACCTCCCGTATCCTATTTAAAGAAGTTGTGGCCGCTGTAGCACAGTATGCCTTCCAGGTAGGAGCCCCAGGATGGCGACACTGGTGAGGCGAGAGGATCTGAGGGAAGAGTGGCTGGCTCTGGGTCTGGGGAGGGTGGAGGGACAAGGGGAGGTTACGTCAAATTGGCATATAGGTAAAAGATTTTAACTGTGAAGCGTCAGACAAATATTAAGGTATTATTATGAAGAAGTTGGGTGTGTTACTTGTAATTAGTTGTCATAGAGGTAATTGCTAGGGATTAGTAAGTATTACTTCTAACAACTTCTGTCACATGTCTGGGAGAGGGTGGATTAGGAAACAGAGAAAGTGGTGGGTAGGGCTGGGACACGATAGGAATCTGGAAATGAAAGCCTGAGAGTGTAACACGAACAAGTCACCAGGGAAATGGCCTGGCCTTCCCATCGAAGCCTGAAAAATCAAAGGTCCCAGAGAGACCTGGGTCCTACCTGGCACAGGTCTGAGATTTGGGGTCCCAAGAGTGACTTTTAGATGTGGGGTGGACTCCAGATCCAGCCAGATCTCTTTGAGTTCTAGAATAGGGTCGGAGGAGTTTAGCAATCGGGTAGTCAGTTGAGTAACTAGGTGGGACGGGAGAAGCAAGGAGGTTACAGGCTTTACAACTCTGGCTCCAGTGCCACCTTCCCTCCCCACCAGACATCAGACTATCCGGTCATCTTGTCCCTGGAGATCCACTGCAGCTGGGAGCAGCAGGAGATCATAGCACAGCATCTGACCGAGATCCTGGGGGAGCAGCTGCTGAGCTCCACCTTGGATGGGCTGCTGCCCACTCAGCTTCCCTCGCCGGAGGTAGGGACACTGCTCCCCCCGCCCAGGCTCGACTGTGGCTTCCATATCCCCCCACCTTGGCTCCTTCCTCCATGTTGTTTCCTTCTTCTCACCCTCAGATGAACCATCTTGCTCTTTAATATCTTGGAGACTTTAATTTTTAAAAAATGTAATTGAACACAGAATTCTATTTATAGTTCTCTAAATTTCAAATAATTTATTTACCTTATATTTATTTTTTCAATGGAAATATCTTAATTTTTTCCTGATAGTTTGTAACTGTTAGAGACTATACCAGCAACATAAAGGGAAATCCCCTCATCACTATATCAACCTTCCACAATAACTGCTGTCAATAGATTTTTATAAACATATATGTGTATATATATATATATTCACAGTCTTTAAAGTGAATGGGATTATCCTCTATATCCCTTTATATCTCACATATAATATATATCAAGGGTGTCTTTTCATGTATCATTTTTTCCCTTTTTAACAGCTCTATCGTATTTCATTTTATGTATGGGCCCTAATTTATTCAACCAGTAGATGAGAAAGTAAACATTTAGGTTGTCTATAATTTTTCTCTTGTACATACAGCTTTGCCCATTTACTCTTTCTTTGAGATGGATTCCTAGAAACAAAATTCCTGGGTTGCAGAGTTTGCATGTTGACCTTTTGGTTATTATTGCCAAGTTGCCCTCTGGAAAAAATACCAATTTGCCGTCCAACCAACAGTATAAGAAAGGGACCACAAATAACTCCAGTATGACATGATTCATAATAGCAAACATGAAAAAAAAGTAGTTTGGTGTTTTTGGGTTTTTTTTTTTAAAGAAAAATCTGTTTTCTTCTTTTGACTTAATTGATAATATTTACCCACTTTGAGGGTTTATAATTTTTATTGACGTATGACAATTTTTTTTTAATGTTAAAGATATTAATGCTCTGGAAAGTATGTTTTGCAGTCTATTTTTTTCTTTTGTGTTTATATCATCTTCTGCCTTACAGGAGTTGTTAAGCTTTATGTGTGGTCAAATCTGCCAGTCATTTTTATATCTTCTGACTTTTCATCTCATGTTCTAAAGGCTTTCTCACCTTAAGATTATTCAAAAAGATTCTCTATTTTATGCTAATATCCTTTATGTTCTTTATATTTACATGTAAATCTTTAATCTATGAGGAATCTTTATGCATCGAATGTGAGGCAGGGGTCCCCACTGATGTTTTTCCATATGGACGGAGATGTCACAAGTCTGCTGAACAACATGGAATCCTGACTGTATGTGTCAAGCAGCTTTCCTGTGGGAACTTCCAGCCACTCACTCACTTCCTCTGCCACCTCTTGAGGTGGCCCTGTGAGAGCAGTGGGAGCTGCACGGTCCCTAGGAGGATCCCAGAGCAGACAGGCAGACAGTCTCCTTCATTTTTGTCTTCTAGGAGCTTCGGAGGAAGATCCTGGTGAAGGGGAAGAAGTTAAGGACGCTTGAAGAAGATCTGGAGGAAGAAGAGGAGGAAGAGCTAGAGTCTGAACTAGAGAGGGGGCAGGAGGCCAGGCTGGAGCTGGAGGCCCAGACGGAGCCTGAGACCCCGGAGATGAGCCCTCGCAGTAAGGACAAAAAGAAGGTAGGCTAGGAGGGTGGTCTTCCTGCTCTGGTATCTGGTCAGAGACTCTAGAGCCAGTCAGGGTAGAGGGCCGAGGGGCAAAACGCCCTCTACACCCAGTAAAAAAGGCATAAGAATGCATATTTGGCACCACTATGTATTGCTATATGTAGATATATTGCAGTAGCTTTCCAACTTCTTTGGGCCATGAAATCTTTTTTTAAATCAAATCTTATCTGGAAACTCAGTATACAAAATGCAGAGCCATCCTAGTTGGAGCCCCCTTTTGGCTCTCTCCTGCATCCCCCGGGTGACTCCTGAGACATCTTGGTACTACTTCTCAGTCTCCTCAAAGGCCAGTTTGAAAACCACTGATGGGTGCATGTGTGCTGCATTATATCGGGGAAGCAGGGTTTATTGGAGTGACTGCTGTGACCTCAGCTAAAGTGGGCTTAGTTAGAGAAAGCTTCTTGGAATAGGTGAGTTTGAGGAGGGGCCAGAATTAGCCAAAGAGGAGCAGGGAGAGGTGGGGAAGGTGAAGTCTGTGCCTGAGTAGCCCAGCTCCCTGTGGGGAACGGGAGCCGTTTGTGGGACCACTGCGATCCGGGTTTGAAGTCTGCATTTCTCTCTTGTGCACTTGCTTGGCTCAGCTGGCTGATGTCTAGCTTATCCTGTTCTCTGGGGCTGTGGTGTAGAATCTGCTGCCATGTCCAGGGATGGAAATGGGAATTCAGGAGACAAATCTAAAGATATTACTCTGGGACCCTCACATCCTTCCAGCTGCGACTTCCACGACCATTTGCATAACTTGACATACCTGTGAGTTCGTGTACATGTTGACCCAAAATTGTTGATTTGTTTTAAAAGACAAGAGACAGGAAGGATGGAACTTGTGTAAAAATAATCAATGAAAAATCCATTACCCAGAAAGTAACACAGTGCAGACCCTCCAAGCCCAGAGGCTGAAACCGATCCCACCATATACATAGACTGCCTTCATTCCCATTCCCACCCCCAGGTTGTGATGTGCCAGCTGTTTTGTCTGCCTATCTGTTGTCAGATTACGGTCCAGGCTCCTCTTCCCAAGCCTGGGTCCCCTCTCTTTCCTAAGCAGGTGAGGTAGGAGGGAGAATGCAGTGGGGAGGAAGTGGGCAGAGGCCTAGGTTGGCTGGGGAAGTTCAGATCTTGGCCATTGGCTTCTTCCTCCTCAGATTGCTGATGGTTCAATTCCATCTTCTTCTCTGCTTTCTCCTTCTCCAGAAATCCACGCCCATCATGTGTCCATCCCTCTCTGCCCTGGTTGTCTACATGAAGACGGTCTCATTCCACAGCTTCACTCATTCAAGGGAGCACTACCGTTTCTATGAGTTGTCATCTTTCTCTGAAACCAAGGCCAGGCGCCTCATCAAGGAGGCTGGTCAGGACCGAAAGGGCGGGGTAGGGAGGAAACAGGGACGAATAAGGGCAGGACGGACGGGCAAGCAGATGAGTCCCAGGAAAGAAGGCAAGGGAGCTAGCGAGAGATCAGGGAGCTGAGAAACTCCTCAGAGGAGGCAGGGGGACAGGAGTTAGAGTGGGCTCAAAGCTCTGGGGAGAAGACAGCTAGGGGCGGGGTCTGGATGGAAATGAGTAGAGGCATGGTGGAGTTTTCTGGAGCCAGCCTCGGGAGGTGCTGGGGAGAAGAGTGAAGTCAGTGGACAGGCTCCCTGGGACCAGGGAAGGCAGAGCACCCACCCCTCCCATCTCTCTACTTACACCCTTTTTACAGGCAATGAGTTTGTGCAGCACAACGCCTGGCAATTAAGCCGTGTGTATCCCAGTGGTCTGAGGACAGATTCATCCAACTACAATCCCCAGGAACTCTGGAATGCAGGCTGCCAGATGGGTGAGGGGGTAGTAGGGACAGCAACAGGTGGGAAGTAAGTCCCTGGGTGGCAGTCCAGCCAGGGAATGCTCCAAAAGTGCTAGGCTGAGAGTTACCTGCGGAGGTGTTCCCCGCAGGCTTTTATACCCAACGCATCTTTTTAACTCCCTGAAAGAGGAGCTAGATGGCTCCCCAAGGTGAATGCTTCCCTTCTCTTCTCCTGGGGCCTCAGTGGCTATGAATGTGCAGACTGCGGGGCTTGAGATGGACATCTGTGATGGGCTCTTCCGCCAGAACGGTGGCTGTGGCTATGTGCTGAAGCCAGACTTCCTACGGGATACCCAGAGTTCCTTCCATCCCGAGAGGCCCATCAGCTCTTTCAAAGCCCGGACCCTCCTAGTCCAGGTATAATAGAAAGCAAAACCATCGGAAAAAAACTTGGGCTACTTGGGCTAGAAGCAGGGGGAAGAGGTGGCTAGGCCTGACAGGAGTGTAACGGGTGAGAAGTCCCTTGAGAGGCAGGCTAGCCTGTTAGCAGCAGGGGCCCTGGAGCCGGTTGCCTAGGTTCAAACCCATTACTCACTGTGTAATGGGCAAGTTCCGTAACCTTAGTCTCCTCACTTGCGACGTGGGGGTAATACCACCACCTACCTCACAGGGTTGATGTGATTAGTTAAAATGAAGTGCTTAAAATGCCTGGTATATAACAAGTGGTATCGGAGGGCCTGCTGTCATTATGAACGTACCTTTCAGACCTTGTTAAATTTCCATTTGGACGCATTTTAAATTGCACATAGATTATTAGCAGGAAATATATTACCCACGGAGGATTGGCTTTGCAAACCCAAAGCTAGAGCACGAGCTCCTGTGTCTCTCCTTCCCCTGGGGTGTGAGCTGGAGTGAGGATGGGCTGAGCAGGAAACACTGAGGTGTTCTAGAGCCCTGGTTGCAGGTGATCAGTGGTCAGCAACTCCCCAAAGTGGACAAGACCAAAGAGGGGTGCATTGTGGATCCACTGGTGAGAGTGGAGGTCTTTGGCATCCGCCCAGACACAGCTCGGCAAGAGACCAGCTACGTGGAGAACAATGGTGAGACACGGGCAGTGCTGGAGGGAGGTGGGAGGGCATGCCTCTTACTTTCCTCCCATCCTGCCCTCCATCAAATAGTGCCCAGGCCAGCACCCTCTCTCCCACTATGTCCGTGGGAGGCTGTGTGGAGCAGGACAGAGAATCAGGGCTTGGACATCTTGGGTCTGAATCCTGGCCCCTCACTTATCAACTCAAGTGATTTGGGCAAATTGCTCATCCACTGAGCTTCAATATCCTCACCTGCAAAATGCTGATCGCTATGAAAACGAAGTGGGAGAACACAGGGAAAGCGGCCCACCACGGGCCTAAGAACTGGTCAGCAACATCTGTTCCTTCCTCCTGTCCCTCATTCACACCCTCCCTGCCACCTCAGGTTTTAATCCCTACTGGGGGCAGATGCTGTGCTTCCGGGTCCTGGTGCCTGAACTGGCCCTGCTGCGTTTTGTGGTAAAGGATTACAACCGGAGGTCCCGAAACGACTTTGTGGGCCAGTACACCCTGCCTTGGACCTGCATGCAACAAGGTGAGCCCGTCCTTTGGCCCCTGGTCACACCCTCAGCTCTGGCTGCCTGCCTCACGCTGTCCTCCTGCGCCTTCCAGGTTACCGCCATATACACCTGCTCTCCAAGGATGGCACCAGCCTCCATCCAGCTTCCATCTTCGTGCACCTCTGCATCCGGGAAGGGCTGGACGGGGATGAATCCTAAGGTGGGCACCTCATGGGAAGGCTGGGTGCACTGGTTTTAGATGGTAAGAAAAACCTGGAAAAATGCTCCAGAAAGCAGAGGTGACGAAAACCACCTCTGGGTTGGCTTTGGGTTGTACATTCCTAGACACAAAATTACGTCACCCTTCCTAACAAGCAAATCTAGGACCGGATTTTTCACCTTCTCTTCCCTTTCACAAGCCTTTTGGTATCTTTCCTGTCCTTCCCCTGTGCAAACGCTATACTGGAATTCCTTTCTTCCTCTTGCCGTGGGCGTAATCCCATACCCAGACCTAGGACTAATCTCTCCCATCGACTGTGGCTCAAAGGCAGATGGCAACTAGAAATCCAGAGAGGGGTGTGGGCAGAGAAACTCTAAGAGGCATTATCCTCTACCCCCAATTTCCTCAAAGCCCAGAGCCAAGGAAGGAATAAACCAAGCCTCAAGGCTCCGCAGGCAAAGGCTGGGGAGAGACCTGACCCCTGAAAGAGACTATACTGACTCTCAAGAGAACACGGCCCAGCGCTCAGCGTCTCCACTGGACTGCTCCTCCCTGGCCCCAATATAAATAGAGCTGCTCTCTCTAACTTGGCTTGAGTATGTATGGTCTGTCATTTTGGGCAAGAGGGGGAGATTCGAGGGTTGGGGGTCATTTGGATAGATAGGTGGGGCAGGGAAAAGGTGGGAAAACAAGTTTCCAGGGGTCCCCTGCATGTCCATAAGAAGGATACAGAAATATGGCTTCTAAGAGGCAGGGCAAAAGGAACAGACAAGGGGGTATGTGATCCCAGCCCTACGGAAGATTTGCCTGGAACAGTCCTGGTTTCTGTCTGCTGTCCCAGCATAATTAGTAATAGTACCCTCTGTCATTTTCCCGGTGTGTCCCAGTTTAGATGATCAATTATACAGTCACTGGGAGGCACTCAGAATTCCGCATTAGAGATTTGCCCCAAATCATTTGCCTTTCACACTATCTTTGGGCTTTAACTCTAGTGTAGCTGCTGACTCAGTCTGATGCTGAATTAAAGCTGCCTCCTGGGAGGCTTAGTAGGCGTCAGTCCTCCCTCTAGAGGGAGACAGAATGGCCCAGAAATAAGGAGCAGGGCACGGGCCAAGATGGGCTCGGGGACAGAGAGAAGGCAGACCCGGGCCTGTCTGAGAAGCCATCACTCAGTGAGGACGGAAGGAGACAAAGAAGACGCAGAGATCTACCAGGGGACAGGGCAGATCGAGCAGACAGCCGGAGATGTTACAACAGGACCGGGACGAGGCGATAAGCCATAACCACTCTGTGTAACATGCTTTATAGAGCGTCAAGCACAGCAGCACATGCGGTCGGATACAACTGTCTTGAGGATGCTGAGTGAAAGTAGGACTTGACATAGTGAGAAGGGAAGAGAAGATGGAATGGGTACAACCAAGACCTTAGAGCCAGGGAGTTCGGTGGAGTGATGAAGAAACTAGGACCTCACCGGTTAAAGCACCGGGGGCCTCAACATGACATCCATTTGTGGTCCAGGTCTTGCTTTATGTAGCTGTCAACTTCAAAGTACTATAGCCAGAGTCCCAGGCGGGCTCCCGCCACCCTGACACCCCGAAGCCAGCCCTTCCTTGCTCTGGGCTTCTCAGGCGAGCTCTGGTTTCTTGCACATCTTACTCCACACCCTCTCTGTGTCTGGGAAGTGGGGTGGGCGCTCAGCCCTCAGGTCCAGTTGGGGGAGCAGAAGGCGCAGGTGGGCTGGCATCCTCCAGCTGCACGTCATGCAGGTGCACCGTGGGGGTGGTGGGGTCCTTGCCCACGCCTTGGTTTGGGTCGGCCTGGTCGGGGTGGTGCCTGCGCACATGCTTGACCACCTGGAACTTCTGCTTGGCCTTGTAGCTGCAGAGACGGCAGAAGAAGGGGTGGCGGTCCGTGTGCGTGAGGGCATGATGGCGCAGGCCAGCCGCCCAACGGAAAGCACGGTGGCACACGTTGCACACGTAGGGCTTGGCCTCGCTGTGCTTGCGGAGGTGGGTGCGCAGCAGGAAGCGGGTCTTGAAGGCCTTGCCGCACTGCTCACACATGAAGGCCCGCGCTTCCCGGTGCCGGGTCTCCTGGTGCACGCGCAGGGCGTCCGCTCGGTTGGTGCGGTACTCACACTCGGGACACTGGTATGGCTTCAGTCCTGTAGGGCATAGCAAGGACAGGGACCAAATCACCATGGAAGGAGGTGGAACAAGGTTCTGTGGACCCTAAGAGTCACTGATTGTGGGACATAAAGAAGACAAGCAGCAAATTGACTAGTGACCCAATCTTTGGAATGTTCCAGTCTTGTGTGACATTTCTGTGCCCTTCTCCCAACACAGCCCTTTGTATACAATAGGTGTTCAATGAATGCTGATAACTAACTGGACTTCTAAATAGCAGCCTGATAGCAATGGGTACTCAAAGATGGCAGGGTTTCCAAATGGGAAATTCCAACCTCCTTTTGGTCACGAGGTATTCGTGGAACTTGGTGGAGGTGAAACAAGTGGCATTCATAGACGCAGACGGCCTTGAAATGCTCTGATCACTTCCTTTACGTGGGGAGATCATATGCAATAATCAGAGGCATGCCATCATTAACCCTTTTCTGAGAACCTGTAGCTCGTGGACTCCAGACCCGGGACCAAAACAGGGTATGTTAAAACAGGTGAACCCTCCCACCTTCTCCTCTTTACTCATGACGGTTCCATCATGTCTGTAGGAAGCAGGTAGGCCTACCTTCCGTCACTCGTGTGTGACTTGGGGGGGGTTTCTCTCAAAGGGAAGTGAGTGACATGGTGCCACAATCACCTGGGAAGCTTTTGCAAAATACAGATGCCCAGGCTCTCAGGTTCACTTGTCTTCTGACTGTGACCTTCAGTGGGTTGGGAAGCTATTCTGGCCATTCGGCCTACTCACTACCCCCAGTGTGGAAAGGGACACGCACACTGAATCTGAGTAAGGACACACACACCTCAGGGAGGCTGGGACTGCCAGGGAATGGGGGACCCGTGGGCCTGTCAAAACCCCACAGACTCACCTGTGTGCTTGGTCATGTGGTACTTGAGCTGGTTGACCCACTTGCACTTGTAACCACAGTCAGGGCACAGATACTTCCGTTCCTCCTTGTGGATCCGCATATGGTACTGGAGGAGGGAAGGGCAAAGAAAGACCCAGAAAATGTGCATCCCTGGGTCCTCACAGGGTGTGGAAATAGGGGCAGCAGGCAGAGAATCTGCTGGCAGATAACTGTTTTCTGCTCCTATCCTATCCATACGCCCGTTACCAATCGGGTTCCCCAGTCAGGCCACTTTGACACCAACCTTACCCGCTGGGCCTACCTTGGGTCTGCCCTGATTATCTCAGCTCTGCCACTTATTACCTGTGTCTTTGGGTGACCTAACCCCTAATTCTCCACTTATTAATCTGTAAAAAGGGGACATAATAAAAGAAACGATATCCCATATTTTTTGAAAGGATTAAAATTACAGTGCCCTACATAGAGTAAGTGCTCAATAAATGTAGGCTGTTATTATCTAGATTACCCCCTACCTATTACATGCCTAGCATGTATTACGGAACTTTATCTTTGCAACAACCCTATGAAGTATTATGTGTCCCCGTTTTACAGAGGAGGAATCTGAGGCTTGGAGAAGTTAAGGAACTTGACAAAGGTCACAGAGCTAACATTTGGGGGAGTCACGATTAGAGGCCCCAGGTGGTTTATCTCCACAGCCTGTATTCCTTCCATGCCTGGGCCCTCTGGTCCCTGACCTTACCTACCTTGAGGCGAGAGGGGTCAGCACAAGCATAGGGACAGAGGTGACAGCGATAGGGCTTTTCCCCGGTGTGGATGCGGCTGTGCCAGGTGATCTTCTGTCGGTTCTTGGTGCTGTAAGCACAGTCTGTACACTTGTAGAGGCGGGTGCCCCCATGCCCTTTCACATGGTGGTCTAGTACCAGCTGATGGCGGCACGCAAAGTCACAAAAGGGGCAGTGCAGCGGGGGCCGGCCAGCATTCCCACCCCCGTCCGAGGCCGCTGCCGCTGCTGCCGTGTCCTCGTGCTGTTCCACGTAGTGCTTCACCAGGCCCACACGCTCCCGGGCCGCAAAGTCACAGAGCTGGCAGCGGTGGCTGAAATGCTGCTGCCGCCGGTGCTCATCCAGTGCTGGCCGGCTGGGGAAGACCTGCTGGCAGGCCCCGCACTCGAGCCGGGGGTGCTGTTTACAGCTGTGTCCTCTCAGGCTGGCAGCGCTGGGGCACAGCAAGCCACAGCGCGAGCAGTGCAGGGGGCCCTCCGTGGCCTCCGCAGGAGAGCCAGGGGCTGGGGCTGCCGGCTCAGGGTGCCGACGCAAAGCATGCTGCTTGAGGGCTGTCTCGGAGCTGAACTGGGCCTCACACTGGGGACAAGCAAAGGCTGGGGTGCCCTGGTGGCAGCTGTTGACGTGGCGAGTGATATCGTGGCGAAGGTAGCCACTATAGTCACAGAGTGGACAGAAGTGGGTGGGGGTTTTGTCATGTACCCTCAGCCGGTGCAAGCGCAGTTTTGAGTTGGTACCAAATGTCTGGGGACAGGAGCTGCACGGGATGCGGCCGACACCTGTGTGTCGCGACTGGTGAGCCTCCAACCGGTACCGTCTGGTGGTGGAAAAGTCACAGAAAGGGCACTGGTGTGGCTTGACTCCCTCGTGCTTGAGCCGCCGGTGCTGCTGTAGGCACCTGCTCTGCTTACAGACGAAGCCACAGTCTCCACACTGAAGAGGGGGCCGGGGGCCCCGGGCTGGGGCCACAGCAGGGTGCCTCCGCTTCTGGTGCAGCTTCAGGGCGGCAGCAGTGGGAGTGGTGAATGAACAGAGGCCACAGTGCAACTCTCCAGACTGCTCAAGGGGACAGCCCCGGGCCTGGTGAGTCCTCAGGGCCCGCTCCTGCTGGCAGCTGAAGGGACACGTGGGGCAGGAGAAGCGAGCCCCCTTCTGCTTTGGAACCGGAGCGGAGTCCCCATCGCCAGGGCTGCACTCTGTACCCCCACTGTTCAGGGCACCAGAGTCCCCATTGCTCAGTGGGGACACAACAGGCTGGGTCTGCGAGGCCCCTCGCTTTCCTCCCCCGCCGCGTCCTCCCCGGCAGCCTTCGGCCACGTGCGAGGTAATGGAGGAGAGCCGAGAACAAAGGAACATGCATGAGTTGCAGTGGAACTTGCCCTGCTCAAAGTGGAACTTCTCAGGGGCTGAGGCGTTTCCCGGAGGAAGTACTGTGGGGACGGAGAGGGGGGCCAGAGGTGCCTCTATTTCTTCGGGTTCCCTAGGAAGCTCAGGAGCATTTTTGGGGCGCACTAACTCTACTTTTGATGGTGCAGGTGGGGGCTTCCCACCTTCTGCAGCCTCTGAGGCCTGGGTGCCCGGGGACAGTGGACGCGGAGCGATGAGTGGCTCCGCTCTGGGCAAGGCCTTGTTCCTTCTGAGCAGAACAGGGCACTTCTTCAGCAGGTGGGTGCTAAGGCCACGCTGTTGCTTGAAACTAGCCCCACACTCAGGGCACAGCAGGGGTTCTCGGCAGCCCTGGCACCCAGTCCTGGAGTGCAGGCTCAGGGCCTTCTCCCGGCGGGTAACAAAAGGGCAGTGCGGGCAGCGGAAGGCCTGCCCCTCTCCTTGGATGACCACCATCTGGACCCGTCCCTCCAGCACCAGTGCCTCCGCTTGTTCTTTGTCCTGTCTCCTTAGAGCCTTCAGTAATGACTCTGACTCAGGGAACTGGGCCAGGGGTGCTGTCTCAGCGGGTGCAGTTGCCTTGAAGGTTCCCGCCCAGCTGCTAGGGGGTTCCTCTGAGGAAGGGGGGCTCCTGGGGGGCTCAGGGACTGCTTTGTCCGGCACGGGCGCTTCTTCAGCACCCAGGCCAGAAGTCTCAGCACCTTCAAAGGCGGACAGCGCTGTCAAAGTTCCATCTGGCCCTTCCAGTCTCAGGGGCCCTGAGGGACCCAGGGCTCTGAACTCCACAGGGGCTGTTTCAGTGATCTCCTCAAGGGGTGGCTCGGCCACAGGTTCCAGCTCGACTGCCAGGGCCTCCAGGTGTAGTGTGCAGCTGCCCTCATCGACCTCTGCTGGACTGGGGCTGTCAACTAGGTCATCCCCTTGGGGGCCCTCATCGCCATCCTGTCTCCCGGCACTGTCCTCTTCACTGGCCTCTGGCAGAGCCTGGTCCAAGCCGGGGTCCACCCTGGACCCAGGGTCATGGTCCTGCCCCGCAGGCTGGGCAGACAGCTGGCTGGAGGACGCTGAGCCTGGAGGGGGTGTCAGGCATTGCCTGGCCCCGTCTGGCTCCGGGCCTGCATAGCGGAGCTGCCAGACCTGGTCCCCGGGCACGTAGCCGTGGGCCTTGCGCTTGTGGAAGAACAGGGTGGTGTTGCTGAAGGTGCGGTAGTCGCAGAGGGCACAACGGAACTCGCGGAGGCGGGTGTGCTTGCAGTTCTCGTGGCTCAGCAGGGCCTGCTTGTGGCGGCTCTGGTAGCTGCAGTAGCGACAGGGGTAGAGCGGGGCTGGCTTGCCGGCGTGGTGCTGGGACGCCATGTGCTTCTGCAACTCGTACTTCCGCTTGCAAACAAAGGCACACACCTCGCACATCAATGACTTGCCCTGGTGCTTCAGCTTGTGGCTGCTCAGTTGATCGGCCCGGTGGCAGCGATAGGAGCACTGATTGCACTGGTATCTGGCGAGGGGGGAGGAGGCGGAGGGAGGGGGAGTGAAATCACCGTTATAAACCCGTCATCACAAATCACGGTCCCTAAAGACTTACTGTGAGTCAGGGTCTATACTCAGTATTGTACATGCACCACCTGATGTGGTCTTCTTTGCCATTACCCTATGAAATAGGTACCCATTTTACAAGTGAGGAGACGAAGGCACAGAAGTTAATAACTTGCCCAAAGTTACAAAGCGAAGTGCAGAGACGGTCTAGTTTCACGGCTTGTGTTCTAGCCCCTACTCTCTACTGCTCCCTCAAGGGACGGTATCATAAGTCAGCAACCCACGGGGGACTTCTAAGGAGCGGACATGCCTACAGCCTCTCGGGTCGGGTTTTCCTGCCTCGTTTTCATTCTCCCATGAAGGCATGAAAATGAAGGAGAAATTCCCTGGCCAGCTGTGCCGAGATCAGAACGGAACTTGCCTGAATTTGGAGGGGGCCGGGATGGGGGCCACAGCGTAGCCTATCTACTTTCCCAGGACCGGACTCTGGAACTCAAGTGACACCCTAGTGCTTAGGCCTATCTTCTAGGTCTATGCTTCCTTCCCCGAGTCAGAGATCTCTCACCCCGGAGAACGGGCCACAGGCACAGAGGCCAGCTACAGGCAATGCAGCCGAGACGACAGGAGCAGAGGGGCGTTATGAGGCATCTCCCCAAGGCCAGAAGAGGAATGGGCCACAGTCGGATTCAAGAGGAGGCGAGCGTAGTGTAAGGTTCTTGGGATAGGCATGGAGGCGCGCGCTCATACCTGAGGTCCCCTAAGTGTTTCCGCATGTGCACGCTGAGGTAGTGCTTCCACTTGGTGACATAGCCACAGTCAGTGCACATGTAATCCTTGGTGTTGGAGTGGGTCAGCATGTGCTTGGACAGGTAGCTCACATCTCGGCACGTGAAGTCGCACAGCTCACACTTGTGAGGTTTCTCGCCTTACGTAGGGGTGGGGGTAGGGGTGGGGACAAGAGGGGAGAGAACACAGGTCACACACAGATCGAATGAGCAGACGGACCGTTTTCCCCAGCAACTCTGTCCTGACATCAGGCAGGAGCAAAAGCTTCACGTGCTGATCACAAGAGTCAATGCGCTTTCAACAACTATGCCTCTGCTCCAACAGCAATGAAGATGGGAGGACAGTGAAGGCCGAGCCTTGCAAAACTAGCTATAAAGTCCTCTCCCGGTTTTTTATACAGCTTCTTGTCACTAACAGCCAACTGCTCCCCGTAGCCCAGTTCCTTCTGGTTTTCTGGACGTGGAGGAGTAAACATTAGGCAACAGAACACGTGGCTGAGAACCTGACTCCGGAGTCCAACACAGTAATAAAGATATTAATAGCCAACATGTATAGAGTGCCCACTCTGTACCAGGTACCTTTCTGAGCATTTTATAAAAACGCTTCCTCTCATGGAATCCCCACAACAGCCCTATGAGGCAGGGGCTATGATCATCCCATTTTAGAGGACGAAGCTAAGGCACAGAGAAATCACAGAGCTATTAAGTGGTGGCTCAAATCCCAACTTACTGTTATGTGGCCTTGGGCAGGTCATTTAACCCCTCCAAGTCTCAGTTTTCTTGTGTCCAAAAAGAGGGCAACAAAATACTGAGCTCACAAGATTGATAGGAAGATTCAACGAGATGTCCCAGAGTCCTCTGTGGTGCCCCGTGAGAATTTGAGGGTGACCTGTCCATGGAGTTGGCCAAGACCTGGCTCTAAGAAGCTGGGGCCCATGTTCCTTCAGGACCCTTCCCTCGTATCCCTGCCCACCCACTCAGCCCCTTTCTCAGGTGGTGTCCCGCCTCTGGTTCTGACACTAGCTGTAACCCTGAAATAGGCCATTTACGTTTTCAGTTTCTCATCTTTACCCGCCTTCCTTACAAGATTGTTATGGATTCAATGAGATAATATACACGCAAGAACTCTATAGACTATGAAGCACTATATACATGAACGGTTTTAGGAAAGGCCTCAGAAAAATGAGACTTTGTGACTAAAGCATTTATAGAAATGTTCAATAGGAACACAATGGCTTTGTCCCAGGCTGCCTAAAAACTGTCCCCCCAAACTAAAGAGTCTTTGATGAGATTTGTAAATGTTTTATCAATCCACTCTGCTTACACAGAGATCAAATGGCATGGTGCTGTAGCAGGAAGCCTGATTTGGTTGTCAAAGCATCGGTAATGCTGGCAACCAATTAGAAGTCAGACTTGAAATATCTACCACTTCCAGGTCACCAGACATGATCGTGTTTCAGCGTCACAGCTGTGGCACGATCGTGTTTCAGTGTCCCAGCTGCCAGAGCGATAACGTGTATGCATGGCTCAGTGCTCTCGCCCCGCATCTCACAGCACATCACAAAACTTGAATTGCAAAGGGAGGTATTTGTCCTGACCTGGGTTTCTTCACTTTAAGAGGCTGGAGTGTTGACCTGCCCCAGCCTGACTGGGGTGGGCAGAACTGGGCAGGGCCTTACAGGTGGGGCACAGTGGTTACACTGCAGGCTCTGGATCAGGCTGCCCGGATTGGAATCCTAGCCGGCCCACTTTACGAGCTGCGTGACACTCAGCGTAAGGCTCCTGAATTCCAAATACCAGATTTATCTCTAGGAATCTGAGGTCCAATGAGACAACGAGTGCAAAGCCCTCACGTGTCTGCTACACAGTAAAAGCTCCCATCTGCCATCATGGTCACCACCACCACTATATGACTGCGAGGACGGAAACCGCCTCACCTGTGTGCAGCAGCATGTGGCGGATGAGCACCCTCTTGTGGGCAGTGGCGAAGCTGCACTCAGGGCACTGGTGGATCTTCTCATGAGCATGCATCTTGCCCACGTGATCCTGGTAGGCCACCGGGTTGAAGGTGACAAAAGGGCAGAAGGTGCAGCGCAGCTCCTCACTGCCAGGGTGGCCCTGCTTCTTGTGCTTGCGGAACAGGTGCTTGTTGGAGCAGACGAAGTCACAGTGGGGACAGTGGAAGGCATAGTGGCTCTTGTGGTGGGCCTCCATGGCTTCGGCCGTGGCGAAGAGCATGGGGCAGGAGTGATGGCGGCACTCCACAGCCCGCACGCCATGGGCCTCCTTCAGGTGCCTCACGAAGGCCTTGCGGTCGGGCGCTGCAAAGCTGCAGCCCTCCTGGAAGCAGCCCAGGGACAGTGGCTCCGCGGCCGCGGCCGCCGTGTGACTCTTGAGGTGCTCCTTCAGGGCCTGGCTGAGGCGGAACTCCTCACGGCAGACAGGACAGGCATAGGTGTCTGAGTAGAAGTTGGAAATATCCTCGTGCATGCTGGCCATGTGGCGGTTGAGCGCGTTCCTCTCCACTGCACTGTAGTGGCACAGTGGGCAGCGGTGGGCCTTCTGGCCCAGCTCCCGCAGCAGGTGGGTCTTGAGCTTGCTCTTACTGGTGAAGAACTTCTGGCAGTTGGGACACTGGAGGCTGGGATCGGGGAAGTGGAGATGTAGGTGCTCCACCAGATGGGTCCGCTTCTTAAAGCAGCGCTTGCATTCTGGACACATGTGGGTCTTGAAGAGGGACTCGGTGCCAGAAGCCACATCCCCTGTGACAGGGAGGGGTAGAGAGGGCTGAGAGTGAGATACTCCGATAGGTCAGGGCTGGCCAGCTAATGGGAGAACCACAATTTGCCTAGACACAGTGTATGGCCTTTCCCCTTTCGCTCTAGGAAATCAAACAATAGCATCTCAAACATTGTAGACTCAAAGAAGAGATGAAAAATTCAAGGATTCAGAGTTACAAAATCACTTCTCAGACCCTGCCGTGGCCTGTTTGAAGTGCTTTACCCAGCCACCCACTATTATGCCTGTCTAGAGCTGCTCAAAAGAACAACCTGGACGGAGCATTGTTGTGGCAGGTGGATGGATCAGCAGGGTTGGCTGGAAGGAAACGAACCCCACAGGGATGGAGCAGACGAGAAGAGAAGAAGGTAAAGTGCTCCAACTTCCAAACACTGGCTCATGAGTTCTATCTAGGTCATGGGGAGCTGCTAATAAATATATTCAGATCTTTCCTGTTCACCTGACAGTCAACATGTTCCCTTTGTGATGGGTTTCAAATGTTCTATTGAGTTGGAAACCGGGAAGCAATGATTCAGAAAAATATCTTAGGAGACTCAGTTCCAGACAAGACAGGTGCTGATCATCAGTAACCTCCGGCATCTTGAAACTCTGGATATCCCGTCCCTACCCTGCAAAAGAGCTTTCTGCCTGAGGAAAACCAGGCCACGAGAGCAGACTCTATTTACCTCTACACCTTATGTTACTAGAGTCTTTACCCATTTATCATTTCCCACTAGACCTGTCAAAATGGACTGAACCAAAGCTCAGAAAACCAAAGCCTAGAGCCTCAATGCCAGGTTCTCCACAGTTCACTCCTCCCCACCGAGAGGTTCAAGAGCAATGGTGTCATTACCTTCCAACTGCTGAGCCCCCTGGCCTTCCTCCAGGGCTCTCTGGGAGTCCTTCAGGTTGCCACTCTCCTCCTCGTCCTCTATGTCCTCGTCGTCAGCTGATTCCTGCCTAGGCAAGGGCGTACCTGCTTCCTCTGAAGGCTCTCCTCCTTGGGACAGTTTGGGAGCTGGAGACACATAAAACTTGATAAAGTCTCCTGGAGCCAATGACAGCACTGAATGCTTGTATGTGTTCTCTTACTGGCTGGCAGAATCATCCCATCCCCATTTAGCATGATGGCATCTTGGGTTCTTACAGGAAGACCAGGAGCTATCAGTAATTCTCCAGCCTCAAGTAAATCACACCTCAGATAACACCATCCTCAGACCCCTGGAAGGGAAGAGCTCTGAGGTCACTGGAGTAGGACTAGGGGACTGAGAAGTAGAGAATGGGTGGACTGCACTTCCCTGGCTTGGGTCCCCAGGGCTAATGGCTGGTGGCTCTGTGCAGGTGAACATATCCTGACCTCTAAACTGTTCTGAGAAACGCAACTCAGCAATTCAGGGTCATATCCTGTCCTCTCAAATCCGTCCTTTCTGTCCCTCAATAGAAGCAGCTGCCTCAGAAAGGCAAAGACCTATGACTACTTCCCAGAAAAAAAGGGGCATTCTCTTTGGGAGTGCAAATGAGTCTTAGCAAGCCAAATTCCCTCAGCAGGATCCTGGCCTCTCCTGGCCCGCTGTGTCTATTTCTCCTTCTCCTCTACTCATCCCATGCCCATCTTTTGAGACCCAGAGGAGGAAGAATCACGAAGCACCACTCTCCTTGAAGGTTTCTTTTTAAAATAACCCCAGCTTCTCCTACCCAACCCCACTTGCTCTAAAAGGGAGTCTAGGGGCATTCTACCAGTAGCTACAGCCACTGATGGGCACGAAAGTTCTGAAATGGATCTGGAGAGAACAGTGGTTAAGTAACTTCAAGGCCACATTTGGCTGAAGCCAAATTTCAGTCAATGTCACAGACAAAGACTTTCTCTATATGCCACGTATGCTGACTGGTCCGAAGTTTCTTCCCATGTTAGCCAGTGGTTCTGTCCTCCTGAGCCACTACTCTGGATTCTTTTATATTCAAGCATACATTCATGGCCCTAGAAGTAACTGCCTTTCCAGGCAACATACTGCTGGGCCCCTGGCCTCATACCTGGCAGCAGCTCCTGGGATGGAAGACCCGGAACGGCTGACGGTTCTCCTTGTGTCCCGGCCCTATGGCTGCGCCGATGCTGCCGGAAGAGTTTGACGTTGGAGCCCATAAAGCTGCAATGGTTGCAGTGGAAAGGATAATGGGCCTGCCGGTGCAGCTCCATGCCCTGCTGGCTCCCGAAGAGCAGGGGGCAGCCCCGGAAAGAACAGGGCACAGGAAGCGCTCTGTGGGTCTGCCTCAGGTGGTTCTGTAGACCCTTACGATCTTCAGCGGAGAACACACAGCCAGACTCTGGGCAGGAGAAGGTGTCAGGAGTGCCCCGGTGAGTCTTGAAGTGGCTCTTCAGGGTCTGGGGTTGGGCAAACTCCTGTCTACACACAGGGCATGGCAGGGGGCTATCTGGTTGGTTCTGGCCCTGCAGAGGGCCAGGGAGAGTGAGGTTGCTGGGGGGCAGCTCTACAGAACATGGAGGGCTAGCGAGGCCCTGCGCAGGCTGCATAAGGGTCTCAGTGCACTGGTGCAGGGCCAGCAGAGTGGGCTCTGCGAAGCTCTGCTCACAGTGCTCACAGAAGTACACCTCCACCACCTTTACCAGGACACCTGCAGGCAGAGGACCGACAGAAAAAGGCATAGAATCAGATGGAACAAGATGCGTAGGAGTTAGTTTCTAGCAGAAAACATAGGTGAATCTTAATATTCATGGAGTGGAGACGGACTTTAAGTCTGGTTCTGCCCCTGGACCACAAACCCCATCAGGGGAGGGACAGTCTGCCTTGCAGATGTGTTTGAATTCCCAGTATCTAGCACAATACTTGGCACAAAGTAAGTACTTAAGTATTTGTTAAATGAATGTAGCAAGCATTAACCAAATTAGAAAGCATTAAGAAAAGGCAATATATTTTGCCCAGATGAAAAATCAGAAACTTAAAAAAAAAAAAAGAAAATGACAATCTCAGGACACTATCTGCTATATTACAATATGAGTGTTACATTCTGTAAAGAGATTTTTATCAGCACAGTAATTCATAAAATGGAGAACATCCTTTTTGAAAACAGCCAAATCCTGTTCATAATAATCACTGCCATTTCTTAAGCAATGGGCAGGACCTTGATAAAGACAGGCTTAGGAAACACTTTTGGTCCTCCAACTGCCCTATGAAAAGAGGGCCCCGGGATTCTGTGAGGTTAAGGCCACCATGTTTGTTAATGGTGGAGCCATGACTCACGCCCAGGTTTGTCTTATATTTATTCTGGTGGTCCTTTTTCTCGTTATGATTTTTTTGTTTGTTTAAATAAATATTGAGTGCAACAATTCAAACAATACAGACATATTTCACAAAAAGAATATTTCCCATCCCCCCCCCACACACACACAGTTTGGTCTGTATCCTTTCAGGCCCTTTGGGGGCATTTTTCTGCAATTTGCCTATTTTTTTTCACTTATCTATTTTTTTTAATCTATGAGTACATTTACATCTACTTCATATTTTTTTTAGTTCACAGTACTTCTGCGCACAGATAAATTAAAATGAAATTCTGTCCTTACTGATGGACATTTGAGTTGTTTCCAACCATTACAAATAAAGCTACACATCCTTACCCCGTATCCTTGCACATGTGTGTGAGTCTATAGGACAAATCCCAACAAGTGGAATTACTGGGTCCGAGTATGCATATTTTAAAATTTTTTAGTTATTTTTAACTGGAATTTATTGGTGTGTTAGTGAGATTAAGCATCTTTATAGTTACTATTTTTATTTCTTCTTTATTGAATTTCATATAGATTTCTCCCCCCACTTTTTTTTTTAAAAAATACTGTTTCAATTTTTAAAAAAATACTGTTTCTTTTTTCTTATTGTGGAGCTCTTTAAGTTTTAAAGATATTAACTCTTTCTTATACATTGCAAATGTTTTTCCCAGGTATGTTTTTTATTTATTATTTCTTTACTGATTAGAAGTTTAGAAATATTATATGATCAAATTAACTAATCTTTCCCCGTGTTCTTTGTACACTGCCAAGGGAAGTTGTGACAACTATAGTTAAAGGATGGCAGTTAAAAAACAGGAAATTACTTAAAAATAAGAAGTTATAGATGTGGGAAGAATAAAGGGGAGAATCTTTCTTCTAGCGTAAGTGTAAATGTTCAACTCCCACTCTTAACCACATGCCTTGGATGAGTTAAGTATGTTATACACAAGAAACTAGGGCAGGGAAATACCTGCCCAGATTACCTCTGGGAAGCCCTGCCAAGTCCAGGGTAGTAGAGAGAGGCTGGGCATTTTGCCTAATCCCTGGCTGCAGTTCCTGGGTGGGAGGGTCAATATGGGGGAAAGAATCCCCAAGGATTATTGGAGTAAGGATTGGCGGAGGTGTCAGAAAGGTCTTCCCTTCTGGATTACTGCTTAGCAGACATGAAGCCCTTACAGGGACAGACTGTCAAGAGCTTGGTACAAGGTTGTGCACCACCTTGCCAGCCTTCAATCAACATTTACCAACTGCAAATCCTATTACCACATCCCTAAGTATAAAGATAGGATGCTACCTTGTGTTCTCATCATATTTATAGAGACGGAACAAAAATAGCACAGACGAAAATCTCAAGGCTGTTCGCCCCACTGGCCTGCTAGCAACTGTGTTCATACCTGAGGTCTCTCCAGGAGCACCTGGGGACAGATTTCCAGCTACTGCTTCTACAATGATCTCCATGTTCCCTGTGTCCTCTTCAGTGGCTGTGGTCTCTACCAGCAGGCAGCTTGGGTTAGCAGGTAAAGGTGTGGGGTCCCCAGAAGGACAGGGGCTCTGGACAGGCTCCAGGATTCCAGGGTTAGAGAGCGGTGGGGGGATCAGCAATAGCTCAGGACACAGTCCATCCATCTCTCCAGTGCTGTTGCTTGGCTGTGAGTCCAACACGGGGTCTGTCATTACCACCAACTTGTGTGCTACGGTCTCTTAAGTGCTGATAAAACAACTAGAAGAGAAACCAAATAAAATATAGTAAGATCTCTCACTTTCTTCCCATTTGATGTGAGTGGACAACCCAGAGCCTGCCCCCTTAGATACTGCCTTGCATGGCAGCATGCCACAACTCATCAACCTAGAAGTTTTATTTTTATGACAATGTCTAGAACAAAAAGTATAAAAATTATAAGAGGGATTAATATTAGGAGAGAGCCAACAAGTTTGGGCCACTATATTAAAGACCGCAGGTGAAGTTTTTGGAGCTAAGTGACATTGGTCAAACCATGAAGCAATCTGGATCTCTCTTCTTAGCTGCAACAAAATCGGGTGGGGCCCAGGGATCTCAGATGGCCCTTCCCTTCTTAACATTTCATGAACTCACTCACTATTCCTTAGTATGGGTATGAGGCCCTTCCTTCACCATCTGGCCCCTGCTGACCTCTCCAGACTCATCTTCCGTCAACAGACCTCTGAACCACTCATACCAATGATCTGCCATTCCCCACACTCACCACATCCTTTTCCTTCTGTACGTTCACACATTGTGTGTCTGCCTGTCTCTCGGCTTTACGGGCCTTTCCCCCTTCTCATTTTTGTCTGGCTAACCAACTCCTTTAAGAATCTGCACACATGTCACTTCCACTACGAAGGTTTCCTGACAGGTTAAGGCAGAAAGGCCTGGGGAATGAATGAGACCTGGCCTGGGGACCACAGGCGCCGGGTTTCCACCTGACTGTGGGCTCTGACTCACCGCGTGGATTTGGACAGATACAGTCACCTCGCTTCTCTGGGCCTCAGCTTTCTTATCTGTAAAGTGGAGGCGACGACAGAGTCCACATCGCTGGACAGGAGGCGGAATCACAGACCGGGCGAATGGGAAAGCCGATTTGTAACCTGCAAAGCTTGGGATGAAGCATTGTCATGATTACGGTCCTGAGGAGAGCCAGCGGGTGACAGGGCGGGGTCCAGAGCAGTGACGCGATTGAGGAACTGGGGCAGCTGATGTGATGCGCCGGGGCCCCGCTCGTCGGCGTGCTCCCTTCAGCACCTCCTTTCAAGGGTTCCCACTTCCCAGTCCCACCCTCATTCTGGGGCTCGAGAAACTTTTCCCTCCAGCCCGCTCCATCCACACTCCCTACTAGCTCGCTCCCCGCAGCCGCTCAATTACCTTTCGGCCCAGAACCGGCAGGAGCCGCATCTCTATGATCGACCAGAAGCTGGAGCGGCCTCCCAGGACTCCCTTTATGCGACCGCCTCCGGCCCAGCGGCCTCTATGGCATTGGGCCTATGGAGACCGCTCTCTCTACCTCTTGGCGGCGGGAGTAGTACTCTATGGTTTTCTCTATCGTTTCCCCAACCTCCAACTCCTCCCAGCCAAGAAGCCCGAGGAGCACCATCGAGAGTTGTGGAGCAGAGTGGCACGGCGCTCGTGGTGGGCGTGGCGGGAAGTAGATGAGCGAACTCGGGGCGGGGCCGAGTGGCGCTTCCCTGGAGTGCGGAGCGGTGAAACCACTGAGAGGGAGGGCCAGAGAGTCATGGCGGTAAGGGGGCGGAGTGACACATTACTCCAGAGCACGTTGCTGGAGGCGCGAGCTGGGGTGTGGAGGCTGTTCGGGAGGGGGCTTCTGAGCGTCCATCAAGGACCCGGAACGGATAGGGCTTTGTCTGTGGCCTTCCATGCATAGGTATTTTGGAATTCTGGTTCCAACTCTGAGCCTCAGCGGAGGTCACTGCTGTCAGTTCACCGCTCCGCGTGCCAGGAGCACAGCGAAGTGCAGGGGGCCGGGGAGGTGTACTAAAAACCATTTGGCTTCCTACCTTTCGGGATCTTATAGTCTAGAATTAGACACGGTCACGTTTTATTGCGGAGAATTCTGAAAAATCACCATGGAGAAAGTAGCAGATGAGGAGGACTTCAGTTGGAGAGAAATTAAAATAGGCTTTCAAGTTGAGAGAACTGCTTGAGCCAGGAGGTGGGAAGTGGTTTGCATATTTGTTCAACAGGGAGTTAGTTTTAGGAGCTGAGCCATGAAAGGTAGGTGGGCGGTTTGTTATGGAGGGCTTTGAGTATCAGGCAAAGGGGTTTTTGTTTGTTTTTTACTTAATTCAGGGGTCCGTTGAGAGTGTTGAGTAGGGATAGTAATTAAAGCCAATCTGTATGAAGACCTGGGCCTCTGTATAGCAGTTTCGTGAAGCAGGGAGTGGAGACCAATTAAGTGCCATTTCAAGAACTAAATTTTAAAGAGACTTAAGGTAGGAGGTAATAAAGGGCTAAACAGGACATCAGGAATTGAGCATGTAAAGGAGAGGATATTCGAAGGACGTCACTCATGGTAACAAGGCTTGGGGTTACTGACAGGTCAGGGGAAGACAATGGCTTCATCCCCTCCTAACTCTGGCCAGGGGGCCCCTTTCTATCTCAGCTGGTCCCAGGGACCACAAAAATTCTGTTATCCTGTTGTGAAGCTGGTTACACTGTACTCTCAGAAGTAAGAGATCTCCAGACATAGTTTTCTTTCAGGAAACAGGTATGAGCAGTACAATGATGGGCAAAATGGGCCAAGGGGCCTGGAGGCTCAGCCCTTGCGTCACAACACCATGGCCGTCCCACAAAGGGAGGATATTAAAGTACACAGTAGCTGACCTGTCTTTCCTGCTCCCAGCTTTTGCAGGAGGAGGGGGAGGGGAGGAATTGTGGAGTCCAGTTTCTAAACTAATCTTGTGCTTTGTCCCATCCCCACTGCACCCCATCCCCAGGTTTTGAAAAGGCTTCAGGGCCTGTGAGGTTGTGTTTCCCTTTTAAGATGCCCCTCTCAGACTTTATTCTGGCCCTGAAGGACAATCCGTATTTTGGGGCTGGATTTGGACTGGTGGGTGTGGGCACGGCCCTGGCCGTGGCCCGGAAGGGCGCCCAGCTAGGCCTGGTGGCATTCCGGCGCCATTACATGATCACACTGGAAGTCCCTGCTCGAGACCGGAGCTATGCCTGGTTGCTGAGCTGGCTCACCCGCCATAGTACCCGTACGCAGCACCTCAGTGTCGAGACCTCGTACCTTCAGCATGAGAGTGGCCGCATCTCCACTAAGTTTGAATTTGTCCCCAGCCCTGGAAACCACTTTATCTGGTAAGGTGGGGAGCCAGGGAGGGAGGGCTCCAAGAGTAGAAGAGGAGAATGAGGAGAGCTGAGTTTCACCAGTTCATTCACCCCAATTTTGATCATTCTTATTCAGGTATCAGGGGAAATGGATCCGAGTGGAACGAAGCCGAGATATGCAGATGATAGACCTGCAGACGGGGACTCCTTGGGAATCTGTCACCTTCACGGCTCTGGGCACTGACCGCAAGGTTTTCTTCAACATCCTGGAGGAAGGTGTGGTATGATGGCATAGGCAGGCTCTATGGGGGCTTGCAGGGATGGGGGCATTTAACCTAGAGAAAATAAGCTTGGAAGCTATGAGCCGCTGGGAGCAGGGGGCCGGGGGAAGCTGTTTTTGTTTTTGCCTTAGTTGCACGGCAGAGAGGAATACTGACTTTGTTTCATATCGCCCCTCCCCCACCCCCTGCCTCCAGCTCGAGATTTAGCCTTGCAGCAGGAGGAAGGGAAGACAGTGATGTACACAGCCGTGGGCTCTGAATGGCGCTCCTTTGGCTATCCACGCCGGCGGCGGCCACTGGATTCTGTGGTTCTAGAACAGGGCTTGTCTGAGCGAATTGTCAGAGACATCCGGGAATTCATCGATAACCCCAAGTGGTACATTGACAGAGGTGAGCAGTGGCTGGGGTCTTGGTCAGACCGTGTTTGATGTTAGAGCAGGAGGAAACAGGCTAGTCTCTGGCCAGATGGAATGCATGTAAAGCTCTAGCCCAGTTCCCAGAGATGAAGGGAAAGTTGCCTACGGTGATGATTTCTTCCAATGCCAAGGTCCTTGGGCCTCCGAGGAGCAGGGTGGGACTGAATGTGGACATCTGGGGTAGAGTACATGATTTTAGGCCTTGGTGATCATCCTGGCGGTATTTCTAGGCATTCCTTACAGACGTGGCTACTTGCTTTATGGACCCCCTGGTTGTGGAAAGAGCAGTTTTATGTAAGTAGTCAATGTTTCTCTTAATCCTCAAACTGGAGGAAAACTGGGCTGATGGGATTGGAAAGAGAAAGGAATGTGGGGAACAGGGACCAGAATAAACATGAGACATGAGGAACATTAGGGTGGGGTGGTGGGAGGGGTAGGCCTGAGACACACCTAGTACAGTGAGGAACAAGCAGTGGGCCCAAGGACGAATTCCCAGGTTGCTAACCATCCGTCCCCCCATCTTCTGTAGCACAGCCCTGGCTGGGGAACTGGAGCACAGCATCTGCTTACTGAGTCTCACAGACTCCAGCCTCTCCGATGACCGGCTCAACCACCTGCTGAGTGTGGCCCCTCAGCAGAGCCTGGTGCTCCTGGAAGACGTGGATGCTGCCTTTCTCAGTCGAGACCTGGCTGTGGACAGTAAGTAAGGGGAGTTGAGGGAAGGGGTTTCTAAATGAACAGTAGAAGAAAAGTGGGAATCCGGGGGGCTGCTGGAGGTTGCCTGGGCTAGCAGTAAGAGCCCACAGAGACGCAATAAGTAGGGGAATGTGGTGGGGAACAGAAAGGACTGATTTTAAGCTTCTTTCTCTCTGCCTTCTATAGACCCAGTAAAGTACCAAGGTCTAGGTCGTCTCACCTTCAGTGGACTGCTCAATGCTTTGGATGGTGTGGCTTCCACTGAGGCCCGCATTGTGTTCATGACCACCAACCACGTGGACAGGTAGGAAGGAGTGAGGTACTCTGAGGCCAGGCTCCACCTCAGCGTCTTAGGAGGATTAGGAGGTTCCGAGGGGACCGTCATTTTTGGGGTACCTGTGGTACTATTGCCCATGACTCTGCTTTTGCTGCCTTCTCCTCTTAGACTGGACCCTGCTCTGATACGCCCGGGGCGAGTAGACCTGAAGGAGTATGTGGGCTACTGCTCACGCTGGCAGCTGACCCAGATGTTCCAGAGGTTCTATCCAGGGCAAGCACCTTCCTTGGCGGAGGACTTTGCAGGACGTGTCCTTCAAGCTACAACCCAGATCAGTCCTGCCCAGGTGCAGGGCTATTTCATGCTGTATAAGAATGACCCTGCAGGGGCAATTCAAAATGCTGAGTCCCTGAGGTGACGACGAGGCTGTGCTCAGCAGCCCTCCTCTAGGGGATCAATAAACATGTGCCACACTACTCTGGTCTCTGACCGCCTTTCCTACCTCCCTGTATTGGTACTAGAGTAAAAAAGCAGTGGATATAATCACAGATGCCTACAAGGGCCACCAGGTGTCCACATATCTAAGTGCTAGCAGCACAGCTTAAGACAAAGGAGAAAGAGGACACACCACAGTAAATAGAAAAGTACAATCCTCTATCTTATTTTTAAAAATGTATACACATGTATATGTATATACACACACCTACACACACAGTGTGGGTATATAACCAGTGGGTTACACGGCAGGATGGTTCCTGCATGTTCTTAGATGTTGGCATCCACTAGTTTCCCTGAAACCTACTACACTCCTTGATTACCCAGACCGTGCCGGCCTGGAGGCTCAGGCGGTTGGAGCTCCATGCTCCTAACTCCAAAGGCTGCTGGTTCGATTCCCACATGGGCCAGTGGGCTCTCAACCACAAGGTTGCCAGTTCAATTCCTCAAGTCCCGCAAGAGATGGTGGACTCCGCCCCCTGCAACTAAGATTGAACACGGCACCTTGAGCTGAGCTGCCTCCGGATGGCTCAGTTGGTTGGAGCGCGGGCTCTCAACCACAAGGTTGCCAATTCGATTCCTCAACTCACGCAAGGGATGGTGGGCAGCGCCCCCTGTAACTAAGATTGAACACGGCACCTTGAGCTGAGCTGCCTCCCAGATGGCTCAGTTGGCTGGAGCGCGTCCTCTCAACCTCGAGGTTGCCAGTTTAACTTCCGCAAAGAATGGTGGGCTGTGCCCCCTGCAACTAGCAATGGCAACTGGACCTGGAGCTGAGCTGCGCCCTCCACAACTAAGATTGAAAGGACAACAACTTGACTTGGGGGAAAAAAAAAAAGTCCTGGAAGTACACACTGTACCCCAATAAAGTCCTGTTCCCCTTCCCCAATAAAATAAAATAAAAAAGAAAAATTAAAAAAAAAGTTACCCAGACCCCGATCTCATGGGACAACAGACTTCAGGGCAAGGTTGGGGCTACTCTGCCACACTCCAGCCTTGCTAGGAACTTAGACAGCCATACCTCATAGGCTAGGCACTATTGAGCAAAGTAAGCCAAACAAGGCCAAATCTCTTTATTGTCCCCATCCACCCCCATTTCCCTCTCCCCCCACAGTACTGCTAGGAACCATCTTCAGATTCCAGGCTCAAGGGCTCCCTTCGAGTACCAGGCCGGTAGGCTCCCCGACCCCGAGGCAGGCGGGGGTAGGAAGAACCCGATGTCCGACCCTTGGAGCGCTCCCAGCGAGCACAGTCCCGAGTCCTGCGGGGTGAGGAACCTTGCCAGTTGCCAGGCCCCTTCTCTTGGGAAGGACCTTCAACCCCTTGGTTATGGGGTTCTGGCTTTAAGTCCATGGGCTCCTTGACGGGCCCCTCAGGAGATGGCAGTAGCTGGGTGTCATTGGTACCTTTGGGGGCAATGTATTCCTTTCCCTTCAAGTGCCTCCGTTCAGGCTGTCTCCAGGGGCCTCGACTGGCCCGGGGCTGATCTAGCACAGCTTTCTGGGTCTCGCCCAACCGTTGCTGATTTGGCTCGGCTGCTGGAATCTTCTCGCATGTGTACTGTGAGGCCACAGACAGAGGAGTTGACAGGGTGGGTTGGCCAGTTGATGAAGCAGACAGTTCTGTGGCGAGAGCACTGGGTGGTTGGGATCCCCTGGAGGCATCCACAGCTGACTCGGATTCCAAAGAGGCAGGAGGCTAGAGAGAAGTGAGCAGACGACGTGAGAGAGATACAGCTTCTCACAGCAGGGAACCACAGGGCCCTCACCCACTCAATGAGCCGACCACTGTCAGCCTGTCACCTCCCTGGGTAGGACAAAGCGTACCCTAGGGCAGAGGGGTGTTGGTAGGAAGGTTGGTGTCATTATGGGTGGAGTGGGAAACCTTTTCCTCACCTGCTGGAGGCTGATGAAGTACCGGTTACGCTCAGCCTCAAGATCAATGATGCCCCCCTTTTCCTGCTGCCTCTGGTAGAGCCGCTTGCGCTCTTCTTGCAGGCGCAAGCTCTCCACATTGGGCTGGTACAGCTCCTGGAGGGAAAAGAGCAGATTGGCAGGGAGGGAAGAATAAACAGAAGACAGCAGGCTCGAGCCCCTGCTCTTCCAGGACTGGCTCAGGAGATCTGCAAGGTTCTTGGTTTTATCCCTCAGATTTGGGCTCCCAAATGAAGCCTTGGGCTCCCAGTGGGAGCTGTGGCTTTGCAGAGAGGTCCCACGCAGGTTGAGCCCAATTCCAGAGATCCCACTCGAGGCAAACAAGATGCCATTCCTCCCTCCTTGGAGAATGCCATTACTCCTGGCTCAGATTAGAAGGGAGTTCCCTTACCATGGGATGTTGAGGTTCGGGTGCTGCTTTCAGTGAGGCAAGATCGTACACGAGGGGCTCTCTGCACACTGGACACTGCACACCAACTGCCTTCTAAAAAGAAATCACAGCGTTTCACGCCCAGGATGGTGCGCCACCCAGTCGGTGCCCCACCCAGTCAGCCAGCCTAATGTGCAGAGGGCTGGGTCCGAAGGGCTCAGGCGTACCTGCTCAGCAGTGAGGAGGCACAGAGGAGGATTGCCTAGTGACAGGTCTGCAACCCTCTGAAACTGCATGCAATGTGATTACATGTATATAACGATGCTCTTTTTCTGGACAGAGGTGAGCGTTCATTAATCTCAAAGGTATCTATGACTCTAAAAAGGTTAAGAACTACTGGAGAGGAGGGAGAGCAAAGGTTGTGAGAGCCAGCGGTGTCAAATGAGAGCAAGGCCTGGAGGGTCGACCTGTTTGGTTGTGGCATGCTGCCGTTCCTGTTCCTGCTCCTGTCCTTGAACCTGCAGCTCGTGCTCCGTGTGCTGGATGTACCGAGCAAGGCAGTGGCAGTGGAAGTAGTGGTAACAGGGTGTTTTGGTAAAGGCCTCGTTCTCCTGGAGGGAGGACGGATACAGGGCAGTGCGTCAGAGCTCTCTTATGAGTCCTCCGTGCTCATCCCAAGCAGACCCCAGGTCCCAAGAGAGAAACCCACCTGGAAACCATAGAGGCAGATGACGCACTGGCCATGGGGGATGTTGTTATCTGTGAGAATTTCCTTCCCTTTCTGAGAGGAGAGAAGACATTGTTGAAACAGAGGCAGCGGCGAGAACTGGGAGCAAGACCTGTCTACTAGTCCCGGGAGTGACTGGCTGGCTGGCCTGTCTCCGACCAAGCCAGTCTGTTATCTCACATTCACGCATTTCTGTCTTGGTAATACTCCCTCTGCTTGGAATCAATCCTGCAGTCCCCACCCCTCCTCCCAAATCAGCCCCGCTCCAAATCCAACTTAAGTTTCCCACTCATGTAGTCACCTTTAATAGCTCTTGGGGTTGCAAATAATATACCTTAGAGAGAAAAAAATGTTCAATTCAAACACATCTTCCAGGAGGCCTTTCTCGGTTAACCCCTTTGAGCATCACTGCCCCAATGAGTTTGTACTGGAGTAGGCTTTCAGAAAGTCAGTCAAGGCATGGACAACCCAAAGGGACAAAGAATACAAAAGGCATCGAGTTCAGCTACGAAATATGCATTTGCACTGTTATTCGAATAGCTAATATTCTGGAATTCCTGAAGGCCTACATCAGGAGTGCTACAGCGGTCTACACCCACTTTCTTTGACACCAGGCCACCCACCTTCCTTCTTTTCTAAACATTTTTCTTAAAAACTCAAAGTAGAGGAAAACAAGACTGTACCTAATTGTGTTTTTAATCTCAAACAGCAAAAGTTATCTGTGTGTATTAACTTGTAGCTGTAGGTGTTGCTTCATATGGGTTGTTTCCTTCACTAGGATAGAAACTATGAGTAAAAAAACCATGAGTTCTTCTAGTCAGCTGTAATAGCAGACTAGCTTTCAGATGTTCATTTAGAGTGAAGATGCCCCAGGCAGGCTCCACCTCTTGCGACATTCAGTTGCCAGTGCCATGAGAACAAGAAATGCACTGAAACTGAAGAAAAATGCAAGTTAAAGAGGGAAGTAATTTTCTGCCGAGATGCTGGAATAGGAAACTTGGGAAAGCTATAGAACTGTCATTTTGGGAGGTGTTTTTGAAACAGAAGAGTCTCATCTTTCTAGATTAATTTAGACCTTACCTAAATAAGGACTAAAAGAATGAATCCAGATATATTCAAGATTCTAGGTCCAGGGCTTCCTTTGAGAAGAACTGCTCTAGGTTGAAGGGAAGGATATCTCCCCAGGCTAGGACACCTCTTACCTCAATGAGTTCATAGAGCATGGCAGTACCCAACCCAGCCTTGGCCACTTGGCTCAGTGCCTGCGAGATCCTGGAGGAAGAAGTCAAACCAAACATTAGGCCTGCACCCTTCACTCACCAAGCTGAGCTGTATCTAGAGTTTTCCCGGCTCTGACCAGCCCACTTACTTGTGGATCTGTTCATCTGAGAGTCCTCGGGGGTTACGAATAGAGATCTGTGGCACCTCATGAGGATACTAGTAGGAGAAAACCACAAGTTACTGCTAAAGCACTCCACCCCAGAGCCTGTCCCCTTCCTCCCTTTGCTGCCATCAAGTAGGGGCCTTACCTGTGCTGGAACCTGAAGCACCAGAGTGAAGCAGACATACTGTGAATCCTGGTCTTCTGCAGTGGCCGGGTACAGGGTGATGTAGACCTCCCATGGTGAAGATCTGCAGGTAGATGAAGGGGAGACCTGGAATGTGACTGGGCAGGGGCCCGAGTGTTGGGGAGCACGGAGGTGAGACAGTAAAGCGGGCAGAGGATGTAAGCATTGGGCTCATTCTTTTGCGGGGGATTAAAAGAATAGTCTCTGTCCATGAGAAACGTTATCTCTGAATCAAGGCTCACAGATTGTGCATGGAATCTTCTCATCACTAAGGGGATTCCTGACCACCTCTAGTTGAATACATACCTGCTATTTCCTTTAACCACCTGTAGTTCATCCAGATAGATAGATTCCAACACCTCGACTTCAGAAGGAAGTACCCTAGAAAGAAAGGGGGAGACTGACTCACCATTACAGCTTTCCCTTAAAGCCTACTAAGGCCAATGAAAGCCGGCTTTGTAGGAAAACAGGAATCTGCCTGTGTGCATTCTCTTGCTAAGCTCCATCAAAATGGGGAAAATATTATTCCTTAAGTTGTCAAACGGCCAGGTAGGAAGCATGGGAATCAGAGTTTTAGAGATCATTTCTACAACAGATAAGGAAACAGATTCCCAGGAAGGTGAAATGACTAGCCCAAAACTTAAGGCTTAACAGAGGCGCAACTCAGACCAGAGCCTAGTTTCCTGATTCTCTGTTTAAGTTTCACTGCACTGTTGGTTGTTCCTTAGCGGCCATCTCTTTGACCAAGAAACATGATGTCCATTGATTAACATCAAGGTTATCAATACCACTCCTGGCTTTCCCTACACTACGTTCACGTGGATCCTAGTGTCTACACACACTGCCAATACCAGTCACCCTAAACCTTCTCAAAGGACATAACAATCTGAACAGATCTAGGTGGTAGAAAAGCTGTGTTACAGTGGAACAGCCATCAGCCTTGGGGTTAGTACTAGGTACCAATCACTTACCAGCCATATGATCTGAGTAGTTACTTCTGTCTGTAGGCCTGAGGTTACCCTGTCTACATAATAGGTAATACCACCTGGGATTATTGTGCGGATGGAAGGTGTTTGTTTATGTAAAGTACCTAATAGCATGTTGGCTATAGTAGCTAGTCTATGTCCTCTTTTTTCCTGTTTGTATATAAGTTTTTCCTTTAAAAGGAAAGAGGGAAGGATGTAGTTAGTATTCAATGTATTTATGACCCTGGCTGTCTAGTTGATCTAGACCAACCTATCCAGGTCAGGATCCAGTGGTCCTGATGTAAATCAGAAGGCACACATTTTTAATCACAGAAATAGCAGCCGTACGACACTGAAGATGACTGATTGGCTTGAGTCCACAGCTATACCCAGATGATACATGGAAAGGTACGTGCTTGATTTGCTTTATCAGTATATTGTCCCCTCTCCACCAAGAGCAGTGCTGCCCTAGCATGACCTATGTATTAGTGGTTCCCTCCAAAAATTTTTTTTAAGTCTTAGGCAGACACCTCAAAATTAAAAAGGAAGTAACAGTGGAGTAGGTCTGGTTGCCCTGACTGTGGGAGTCTCAGAGCACCATGGGCTAGCGTGCAATCACTGCTGCCCTCTCCATGACCCAAAAGTGTCTCCTCAGAATCTTCAAGTTTTCCTGAAGAAGTTGAAAACCATAAATCTAGATGGTCTCAATAAAGACCAGCACTAGCTGCACTTCGTGAACAAATGAAACACTGAGGTGTAACCTCCATCGAGAGGCCCTTCACTAGTTCACCCACCCTCGCTGTGACTTGGGCCCTGGTATGAGGTATGGGATGGGTGGTGACAAAAAAAAAAAAAAAAAAAAAAAAAAGCGCGATGGTAGAATGTCATAGTACTGAGAATATAAGATTTGGAGTCAGACAACCTGGATTCCTAGTCATAATCATTTCACCTCTCCGGCCTCATCTAGTCTCCTCAAATATCTCCATCTCAGAGTTAATAATCAAAAGGAGGCTTACGTATGTTACAAATCCATTGTGATTCTCTCAACTATTCTATGAGGTAGATGCCACACCAACTTTTTTTTTTTTTTTTTTACAGCGGAGTCCACTGACTCACAGAAGGTAAGTGGGCGGCCTGGTCAGCATCACACAGCTAATAAAATGTGGAGTGAACCCACATTTGTCCTATTTCCAAATCCCTGAGTCCTTCCACATTCTGGTCTCTTGTTAAGAACGCTTGAGAGAAGGACTAAGAGCTATTTGTGAAGCGTAAAGCTTCAGTCAGACAATAGTCCTCATTCATGACGTCGGGATGGGAGATAGTTAAGGAAAGCCTCGGAGGAAATAGGCTGATTCAAGGGGAAAAGGGGACGGGGGATAGAGGACATCGGTGCTGACAGGTAAAAGGGAGGTGGGGCGAGCTGATAAGCAGACATGCCCCGGGACCCTGAGCAAATGCACTCCCGGAGGAGACGATGGGATGGGATGAGGCCTGAGGAGAGGGTATCGAACCAGGTAAGGCGTGGCCCGACCTGGCCTGACCGGCGCAGATGCGGTCTCCTCTCTCAGATCAGCGCCCCTCCACCCACCCGCTCCCCAGTCCAGCAGCTCTCTTAGGGGAAGATGTCAGCGTCTCTGCCATCCCTCATCCCTCGCTCCGCCCCACATGCCCGCCGTACCGACCGTCCGCGGCCGCCGCCTGTCCCCCGGACCGGATCCAGGCGGTCAGACAAAGCCCATGCCCCAAAGTTACCAGTCCTCCTCTCCTACAGCTGCCGACGCAGAAGCCGCCATGTCCTCCCCGGCCCACAGCCGGAACCGGAAATGTTCTCGGGGGAAGTCGGAGGCGGAAAGTCAAAGGGGGTGGCAGTGAGGCTGGAGGCCGTTTCTAGGCAACCGCAGACTCTGGGTCCTTACTGGGTCCTGATGGCCAAGAGACGGTTTGAAAGTGCCTTAGAAAGTGCCTATGGGCGGTCGACCGTCTCCCCGATATCTGGCAATGCCTTAGTCCTCTGACTCTGACCAGTTCTAGCGAGTAAAACTGGTAACCATGGGAGTCTCGAGAGACTGGCAGTCGGGGTGGAGAATAATTATAAGTTAGGCAAAGCACGCAGGCAGCCAGAAGGGGCAGGGCTGAAGGCCAGGGCTGGCTGGCCTTGGCTTGTAAAGCTTGAAGCTCCTAGGCTGGGGTTGCGAGAGGGGCTCCAGGTGTGGGAAGCGCGCGGGCAGAGGGTGTGGGTTGGGGTGCTGAGGAGGTGGGCAGTGGCAAGAACTTGGAGGAAGCTGGAAGGGGCGGGATCGATGGACGAGGCTGGCTGGAGGCGGTCGGGGTCGGGTGAGCGAGGCTGAGTGGAGGGAGAGTGGACCGTGGGCTAGGCTGCGTGGAGGAAGGAGGGGGACACTGGGTCGGCTGGGCGCGAGTTTGAGTTAGGGGACAGGAGGAGGTTGAAAAAGAAGGAGAACTACAAGAGGCATTCTATTTACTCCAAGATCTCATCTTGTCATCCAGTCCACCCTACCATGGTTTTGAGGCCAGGATTGAAATGAAAACGAGGACAGGGCCAGGCGGCTAACATTAAGTTTTCTTCCATTCCCGAACCAGGCCTTCCAGATATGTGGACCTGTCTCTGGAGCGGTAGCGCTTCACCACCATCTCTATCTTCTGTCTTCTGAGGGATCCTGAAACCTCTGTCATGGAAAAGTACCACGTGTTGGAGATGATTGGAGAAGGCTCTTTTGGGAGGGTGTACAAGGGTCGGAGAAAATACAGTGCTCAGGTGGTGAACAAAGAGGGGTATCTTTTGGTTGGGATTCTGCACCCCCAACTCCAGGGGGAAATAGGGCCAGAAGGGAAACATTCAAACTAACCTGTGTTCCTAAGGCATGGACTCTTTCATACTTCTTATGGAGTATGAGCTCTGAAATTGGATTACTTGGGTTCAAATCCTAGCTCTACAACTTTCTAGCTTTAGAACTAGGGACAAGTTACTTACTTAACCTTTCTATGTCTCAGTTTCCTCATCCATAGAGTGAAGATAAGAACAGTATCTGATTGATGGGCTTGAGGATTAAATGTGATGTCACACTGCATCACTTAGTACAGTGCCTGGCACCTAGTAAACAATAATTAAATAGTGTTATTACTATGAATATCGTTCCATGCAGGAAGCAATAAACCACCCGAACTGTATTCTCTCATCATCTTTTCTTCCCTCCTTTCCTCCTAAATCCCTTATATCTTGAGTTCTTTACCTAGATCAGAACACCTCGCCCAGAATCCACCAAAGGGATCTGTCTGGCAGATGCTGGTTCTTCCTAGGGCAAGGGGTAGGGGAAGCCTGGGTAAGGCCAAGGCACCATTGGGAAAGTGGAGTGAAAGAAAAGCAGGTGTAATGAGAATTGCTCAATCTAAAGTCTCAGTTCTGGAGCTCTGAGGCTAATGTTTCAATAGGGTGGTTAGGCCTTGGCTCTTCATCTTACCACTGACAGGTGGTGGCCCTGAAGTTCATTCCAAAATTGGGACGCTCAGAGAAGGAGCTGAGGAATCTGCAACGAGAGATTGAAATAATGCGGGGTCTGCGACATCCCAACATCGTGCATATGCTTGACAGCTTTGAGACTGATAAAGAGGTGCATTTTTTGTTTGGGGTCATCTCTCCCCAAGAAGACGGGTCCCGGGAATTTCCCAACTTCAGAATGCATAAATCTGGAGCCATCAATGCCTTTCCCTTCTCCCTTCAGGTGGTGGTAGTGACAGACTATGCTGAGGGAGAGCTCTTTCAGATCCTGGAAGACGACGGAAAACTTCCAGAAGACCAGGTATGTCTCCTGACTCCAATTTTTCCCCACCCCTGACTCTCTTTGGGTTAAGGACTGGTAGGGAAAGCTGAAGGTGCCGAGAGTCTCCGTTTTGAAAACTGAGAAAAATACTAGAGCCTAGGTGTATATAGAGGCAGTGTGGTGTGACAACAAAGTATATCAACTCTGGAGCCAAAATCTGAATACAAAGGTTGGCTCTGCCACTTTCTCACTGGATCCTCTTGTGAAAGTTACTTTCACCTCTTTGTGCTCAGTTTCCTCTTTTTAAAATGGAAATATTAATAGTGTCTATCTCATAAAATTACTGTGATGATTAATGGGTTAATTCATATAAAAATGTTTAAAAGAGTGCCTGACACACAGTCTTCAACATAGTTACCTATTATTAATGTTGTTATTAGGCAGTGTTACAGAAGAAGAGCCAGTGTGGTGGTACCAGAGTGGGCTGGACGGTATATGGGTTGTGGGTAAGATTTGCCACCAAGACATACTGGTTAGCAGTGGGATTTGGTTGAACACATTTTCCATCCACACTTATTCTAGGGATTTCTCTGTACTCTCGCAAGTAGTTCACCCTCAGGACTTCCTATCTCAGTATTCTATTTCCTTATGAGCACTCATCATTATTTGTAAGTCATCATCTCATTCCTTTTGTCTGTCTTGTTTCTTTGACTACTTTTGAGAAAGGGATATTGTCTCATTGAATAACAGCTAACATATATTGAATGCTTACTAAGTGCGGGCACCATTCTGAGCATTACATTGCTTTACATACTTTAATATAATCTTCACAATAATCCTATGAGGTAGGTGGTATCATTATTGTCACCTTATAGATGATGAATCTGAGAGGCGTATGATAATTTGCGCATGGTCATGCAGCTAGTGAGACGTAATAAATTTTCTTTGAATGAATGAGCAAATGAAAGAGTGAATGAGTAAGTGAGCAAGAACTGTGGAAGGTAGTGTGTGAAGCTCTGAAAGAAAGAGAAGGAAGGGGAAAGTCACAGCCACTGTCGTATTAGGGAGGAGTCTTTGGGCTTGTCAGCAGGTTCCTTCCTCTCACCTCTCTTGTCTTCCTCCCACCTGACTGACCCCTAGGTTCAGGCCATTGCTGCCCAGTTGGTGTCAGCCCTGTATTATCTGCATTCCCACCGCATCCTTCATCGGGACATGAAGCCTCAGAACATTCTCCTTGCCAAGGGTGGTGGCATCAAGCTCTGTGACTTTGGGTGAGGAGCCTGACTTTCCGTGTCTGCTTCCCGTTCTGCAGGGAGTCTTAGACCACATACATGGCTTACTCGGGCCTCATTTTAGAACCTGAAATGGAGACTGGAACTCCCACTAGGTCTTTTGGAAGGTGCTCTCTCTTTTTGGGTTTGGGATATCTCAGACAATAAGGAGGAGGAGTGACCGTGTCTGGTTTTGATTGACAATCTTCTCTCCATTTTCATGCCATCATCTGCAGTTTTGCCCGGGCTATGAGCACCAACACGATGGTGCTGACATCCATCAAAGGCACACCCCTCTACATGTCTCCAGAGCTGGTGGAAGAGCGACCGTATGACCACACTGCAGACCTCTGGTCTGTGGGCTGCATATTGTATGAGCTGGCTGTAGGGACCCCTCCCTTCTATACCACAAGCATCTTTCAGCTGGTCAACCTCATTCTCAAGGATCCTGTGCGTTGGCCCCCCACCTTTAGTCCTTGCTTCAAGGTAATAAAGAAAGGGAGATTACTTCTGCATCAAAAACCTGTCTCCCTCTGCTCCTGTTCCCTTTTCCAAAATCCTTTCCCAGAGCTGAGACAGGACTTTGCAGTTACTAAATTAAGGCAGGAGCTGGGCCAAGCTGCCTTCCTTTTTTTACTGCAGGGGCTTATTCTTGGAGGGTGTTCTAAGGTCTGCCCAACTTATGAATGGCAGCCCTTCCATGGGCCAGGCTATCCTGTGTCACAACGGAAAGGGGCTTTCAAGACACCTGAGGCAGATAGTGGTCCTTTTACATAAACTCTGTTTCACTTATTTTCTATCAGATGCAATGTCTAGATGATATCTGATTTTGCCAATGCAGCTTTCAGTCCTCTTCCTGAAAGAAGGATTCTTCAGATATCCAAATGGCCAGAGCTAGTGGGGCTAGCTCAGCATGTAGGGGCTGATGATAGAGACGGTGCCTGCTCCCTGCAGCTGCACCTAAGTCTCAGCCGGCTGGAGGAGTGGGGGGCAGGAGGGAGGAAAAAAAGTTGACGCTTTTTATTTCTTATCTAGGGCAATTTGGGCCTTGAACGGAATTTAAATGCAACCTTTTCTCAGAGTGAAATTTCATTATAACTTTCCTTTGCTTTAAGATGAAAAGGGACAGGTTTTTCCCCAACCTATTTTGTTGAGGAGGCCCAAGTAATTATCAAAAAGAATCTAAATAAAGAAAACTTAAGTGGGTGATATACATAGGATATTCATTCTCCCTTAGGGCAGATCTGCAGGTATCTTTAGTCAGAGCCATGGTATCCTAATCACTTTGTTTTTGAATAGTGGTCATAATCTGGTATCTTCTAGTATCTTCTAGTGGTCATAACCTAGTATCTTCCGTTCCTAGTTCAGGCTCCATTGAGGATTTCCCCAAAGATACCTCATAACGATGTACCCTTTTCAGAGACAGTCTCCCTACCCCTCTACCATCTGAACACTTGTTGAGAGATGTATGGTTTTGAGTGCTCCCAAACACATCTTTCCATAAGACCTGTGTGAATGTGCTTTTAACCATAAATGTGTCTGTTCCTCCCCAGCTGTAAACAAACTGCAGTCAAAGGGAGGGCAAAGTGAGCAGCTGGGCACTCCTTTGAATGTTTGCTTTCTGAAGATGACTGTGAAGGTGACATCCCACTCTTTCTCCTAGTTTTTTCCTCACTTCTTCACAAAGTTGGTGACATTGAAATTTCTGTTTCTCCTTCTGAGTTTCCAAAATGTCTGTGGACAAGAATTGGGGCTCCCCAGGAGATAAGGCAGTGAGTTCTGTCCATGATTTCAGCCAGGGAAATGAGGCCTAAGGATAGGTTTAAAGAGGGTGTGATCAAGACCAGTTTGTCTTCTGTAAGATCAGATTCCGGAGTCTTGGCTTGCAGGTTCTGCTGACGAGTTAGAGCGTATAGAGAAGTGAAGGCTGATGGGGGATTTTTTTCTCTCCACAGAACTTCCTGCAGGGACTGCTCACCAAGGACCCCCAGCAGCGTCTGGCCTGGCCAGACCTTTTACATCACCCCTTTATTGCTGGTCGTGTCACCAGTGAGTCATTAGGGTTCCCCAGGGCTTTTGCACTTCCCTAGTATTCTCAATCCACCCACCTTCCCCCAACATCTGGATCTAACATATCTCTTTACCTCTCCAGTTTGAACTTTCTTACTAGGCCTTTGCCAAACCTTTGCCGCTTCCCTTACAACCCCCCTCCCTCTTTGTCACTTTGTTCAAGTGATATTCCACAGAAGCCTGGAGACGCTGAAGTTGTCTCTGGCCCAGTGGACGTGGCACAGCTCCTATATGATAATGTCTTCCCCCCTTCCCTCTGCAGTAATAACCGAACCAGCAGACCCAGATTTGGGTACCCCATTCACCAGTCGCCTCCCCCCAGAACTTCAGATCCTAAAGGACCAACAGGTGCATCAGCTGGCCCCCAAGGGCAATCGATCTCGCATCTTGCGTCAAGCTTATAAGCGCATGGCTGCGGAGGCCAAGAAGAAGGTCTGTGGGAATATGTGACATGACCAGGCTAATGACTGAGGGTTGTGGGAGAAGGCAGATGACTTTCTAGGGTTGGGAAAGAGCCACAAATAGGATTTATACTGCCTTATGGCAACGAAATAGTTCTCATTCCGTGTCTCCTGCCTACTTCCCACAGAAACACCACAACACAGGACCTGCCCTTGAGCAAGAGGACAGGACCAGCAGGGTGGCTGCTGGCACAGCCCCACTGCCCAGGCTAAGGGCTAGTCCTCAGGAACCAGGCCTCTTGGCTGGGATCATGGCCTCAGAAATGAAGAACAGCTGGGCTGAGTGGGGTGCTGGAGAGGCCCCCCCAGCACCTCGGTGAGGAGGGTATAGCCAGGGATTTACAGGGTGAAGTATCTTGCAGATCTTGGGCTCTAGCCAAAGCAAATACAACATGGTCCCTGTCAACAGCCACTGCCTAAATATGGACATGGCCCTACGAGTCTGAGTCCTAGGTCCTTGAATTCTAATGCCACATACTTTCCTGATCGATCAGGAAACGTGGGAACTTTCCTTTCCTCTATGCCTCAGTTGTACATTAACTGAAAGGGAAAGAATCATCTCCATGAAAATGGGAAGGTTATTTGAGTTGGGAGCCACAGGTGTAAACTGCTAAGGTAGACTTGAGAATAAGATTCGAAGTGGGAGGGTAGTCCAGGATGTGTGTGTAGTGGTCAACATATCCTGTCCTGCCTTATCCTAGAAGGAGGTCTCCTCTTTCCAGTCCTATGTGGCTTGTTCTTCATTCCTATCCTGGGTCCAGAGGGAGGGACAAGTTAATGATCCCTAAGCCTCACAGGTCTAGAACTCATCCTACTCCCTGCTTCCTCTGCCAGAGAAAACCGGATCACCCAGGATTGTGAACAAGCATTCCCAGAGACGAGGCCAGAGGTGGCGGGCCAGGGGACCACTGAGGCAGTGGACCTAGAAAAAGAGGTGAGCCCTGGGGGCTCTTCTTGGCCTTGTTCCTGCCATGGGATGTTGGGTCTGGGTAGATGTTTTTCTAGAGCAGTGATTCCCAACCCTCCAAGTATGAGCTCCCCGTGTGTTCAAAATTGCTTTCTTGTTATTAATTTATAGATTTTAATTGCACAGTTATCCCAATTATTAAAAATTGGATAGATAGGTAAAATGGAAGTCCCTCTTGAACCTTATCTAGGTCCCAGAGGTGTCTGCTGTTATTAATTTCGTCTGTCTCCTTCCAAACTTTCTGTACTTTTACATATATGTATATGTACACATAGAAATATAGTTTGGCTGTTTTTTACATTACTGAGTTCATACCATATGTATTGTTTTGCCTCGTGCCTATATTACCATATGATCTGTTTTAGAGATCTTTCCACATCTGAACATGTAGTTCTACCTCAATCTTTTGCGTTTTTTAGGGTTTTAACTTTTTGAAATAATTTCAAACTTAAAGAATAATTGTGAGAATACCACAAAGAATTCCTGTTGTTAAAATTCTACCATATTTGCCTATGATTCGCTCTCTCCCTCTCTCTCTCTCTCTCTCTCTCTCTATATATATATATATATATATATGTATACGTACGTAGATATATACACATATATCTACATATATGTACATACACACACACACATACACACAGAGGGTGCCAAAAAAAGTATACACTTTTTTTTTTTTTTTTTAAGGGGAACAGGACTTTATTGGGGAACAGTGTGTACTTCCAGGACTTTTTTCCAAGTCAAGTTGTTGTCCTTTCAATCTTAGTTGTGGAGGGTGCCGTTCAGCTTCAAGTTGTTGTCCTTTCAGTCTTAGTTGTGGACCGCGCAGCTCAGCTCCAGGTCCAGTTGCCGTTGCTAGTTGCAGGGGGCGCAGCCCACCATCCCTTGCGGGAGTCGAACCGGCAATCTTGTGGTTGACAGGATGCATTCCAACCAACTGAGCCATTCGGGAGCTCTGCGGCAGCTCAGCTCAAGGTGCCGTGTTCAATCTTATTTGCAGGGGGCGCTGCCCACCATCCCTTGCGGGACTCAAGGAATTGAACTGGCAACCTTGTGGTTGAGAGCCCACTGGCCCATGGGGGAATTGAACCGGCAGCCTTCGGAGTTAGGAGCACGGACTTCTAACCGCCTGAGCCACCAGGCCGGCCCCGTATACACATTTTAAGAAAGGAAATTATGCTGATGGTAACCACTTTGAGCACCTCAGTATATATTGAGTATTACAATTTTAATATAGTTTTTTCCTGTCTTAAAATGTGTATACATTTTTTTGGTACCGTGTGTGTGTGTGTGTGTGTGTGTGTATAGATATATATCTCTATATCGATATAGATATTTATATAGATATATATATATAAATATCTATATATCTATCTCTGTATATCTATGTATAGGGATATATACAGATATGTCCATATATACATATGGACATCTCAACTTTCTGAATGATTTTAGGATATGTTGTAGTCATGTCCCTTTACCCCTAAATTCTTCAGTGCATATTTCCTAAGAACAAGGTCATTCACTTGCGCTACACAGTACATTTATAGAAGTCAGAAATTTAACACTGATATAATTCTGTTACTTAATCTCCAATCCATGTTCAAATTTTGCCAGTTGCTCCAGTAATGTTCTTTATAGCAAAATTTTTTTTCTTGGTCCATGATCCAATCCAGTGTTAGGTATTATATTTAGTTGTTTTGCCTCTTCAGTCTCCTTTAATCTGGAACAGTTCCTAGTCTTTGTTTTTTGTGACTGACAATTTTGAGGTACACAGACCAGTTATTTTGTAGAAGATTCCTCAAAATCTGACCAAGCAAAATAAGCCACACAGAAAAAGTCGAGAACCATATGATTTCACTGATATGTGGGATACTAAACTGAAAGCAACAAAAGAACAAGACAAGTAAACCAAAAACTCAGACACAGACAATAGTTTAGTGGTTACCAGAGGGGAAGGGGGAAGGCAGGTGGTAGATGAGGGAAAAAGGGATCAAATATTTGGTGATGGAATGGAAAAAAAAGAAGGAATTTCCTTATGCATTTTTGGTAGGAATACTACATAAGAGATACATCGTCAGTACCACAATCTTCTTAATAACTTCATGGTATTTCCTAATAGGGATGTGCTGACCAGCTTTATGTCATTTCCAATTTTTAAAATTATAAACCATGCTACAACAGACATCTTTCTAGGTATCTCTTTATGCAGACACACCAGTGTTCTCCAACAGACTTTTCAAGACCTCTTACTTACTACCAGCTCTATAGCTTTTTAAACTCGTGTCTGAAAAAATGCATTTGTGTCAATGGAGTCACTGGTGGTTTGCAGTTACTTCATGGTCCCCCAGATTGGGAGCTACTGCTCTCAACCTTACATACTTCTCATGACCTCTTTTACTCCCTTGTGCCTCAGGAGCCAGACAGTGACAATGACGGCAGCGATGAGTGGCAACACCTGCTAGCGACCACCGAGCCTGTGCCCATCCAGCTGAAAGCCCCTCTTACCCTGCTGTGCAATCCTGACTTCTGCCAGCGCATCCAGAGTCAGCTGCATGAGGCTGGAGCACAGGTGACAGACAGAAGGATACTGTGGAGGGGATTTGAGACTATTTTCACAGATGAGGCATTAAAAAACATTGGCATAAGGAGAAAGAGAAAGTTTGTCCGTTTTCAATTGTTTTTCAGTTCATCTGCTTCATTCTAGGAGATTTGCTAACCTGTTAGTAACACAGAAAGAGCAGGCCTCGGGTTTCTCTTTCTGAAGGGCAGAGTATTTATCCAGAGCAGGGGTCCGCAAATTCCTGATGGTAAATATTTTAGGTGGTGTGGGCCACGAGGCAAAAATGGAGGACATTTTATGTAAGTACTTCTACAGTGAGAGAAAACACATTTGTACAAAATATTTATTGACAAAATGAAAAATATAGATGTAACAACTACACAATATTTTCTATAATGGGTATACTAACGAGAAGAATACGATTTATTTTTAGGGAATAACATTTTGCTTAATTGGCATTCATAGTTAGTGTTCCCTCTTACAAAGCCTTTCCTTGCTTCTCGGAAACACAGTGATCTTCCTTTCTGGGAACTCACTGAAATATCCTGCCTGCATCTCTGCCCCTCTCTTTAAAGTCTGTTTTAATGATTTTTAGTAAGTGTGAAACCATCACCATAAATCCAATCTTAGAACATTTTCATCACCCCAATAAGATCCCTCAGACCCAGTTAGTTAATCATCATTCCTACCCCAGTCCCAGACCACCATTAATCTACCTTCTGTCTCATGGATTTGCCTTTCCTGGACATTTCATATAAATGGAATCATACAGTATAGAGTTTTTCTGGTTCCTTTCACTTAGCTTAATGTTTTTGAGGTTCACTCATGCTGTAGCGTGCATCAGTACTTCATTCCTTTTTGTTGCTGATCAGTATTCCATTATATGGACATACATCACATTTTGTTTGTCCATTCACCAGTTGATGGACATTCGGGTTGTTTCCATTTTTTGGCTTTTATGAATAACGCTGCTATGGACAGTCACATGGACGTCTTTGTGGACATATGCTTTCATTTCTCTTGGGTGGATACCTAGGAGTGGAAGTGCTGGGCCATATGGTAGATTTATGTTTAACATTTTAAGAAACTGCTGAACATCACCATTTTGCATTCCTCTCAGCCATGTATGAGGGTCCCCATTTCTCCACATCCTTGCCAACATGTATTATTGTCTATGTTTTTAATTATAGCTATTCTCGTGAGTGTGAAATAGTATATCATTGTCATTTTAATTTGCATTTTGCAAACGACTAATGTCAAGCATCTTGGCTTATTAGCCATTTGTATATCTTCTTGGGGAAATACCAATTCAGTTCCTTTGCTCATTTTTAAATTGGGTTGTTTGTATTCTTATTGAATTGTAAGAGTTCTTTATATATTCTGGATACAAGATCTTTTTCAGATACGTGATTTGCAAATATTTTCTCCCATTCCATGCTTTGTCTTTTTATTCTCCTAAGAGTATCTTTTGAAGCACAAGGGTTTTGAATTTTGATGAAGCTCAATTACCATTTTTTCCTTTTGTAGATTATGCTTTTGTTATTGTATCTAAGAAATATTTCCAAACCCAAAGTCTTGAAGGTTTTCTCCTATGTTTTTTCCTAAAAGTTTTCTAGTTTTAGCTCTGACATTTAGGTCTCTGACCCACTTTGGGTTAATTTTTGTGTACAATGTGAAGTGTACGCATACAGTGTGAGGGATCTAAGTTCATCTTTTGCATGTGGATATACAATCGTCCCAGCACCACTTGTTGAAAAGACTCGCCTTTCCTCAGTGAATTGCCGTGGCAACTGGTTCGCGTTTGGCCCTTACACAGTGTCCTCTTCGTGTTGGACAACTTTTCAGTAGGGAAGCAGGTTAAAAGCTCTGCCTCCAGGGTAAGACTTCCTGAGTTGGAATTCCATCTGAAGCGACTCTTTAGCTGTGTGATTATTGACTACTTAACCTATCTGGATGCTTCAATCTCCTCACCTATAAAATGGGTAATTATATTTACTTCAAAGGGTTATTGTGAAGATTAAATGAGCATGTAAGTGAAAAGATTTAGAATAGTGAATAGCATACTGTAAAACACTTGGTGTAAATGTTATTCTTCTTTTGAAGAATATCGTTTTAAAGAATAACCATTTAAAAATATAATACTGTCCATCACTTGCAGGCTGTATAAAAATAAGTGGTAGGCTTATTTAGCTCATTTAGCCTGTAGCTCATAGTTTGTCAACCCCGATCTAGAGTTGAATAATATTGTTTTGTCTATCTGGAGTTGAATAACATGGTTTTGTGTCCATTGTTTTTCATTTTCAGAAGTGTGTACGTGAGTGTGCGTGCGTTTGTTTTGTTTTGTCTTTAAGATGAAGGGCTGGAGAAGGGAGGGAGCAGGCAGGAATGGCATTGGGCCTGACAGAGAGATCCTGCGGGGTGGTCCCCTCCTTCTTGTTCACTGCTGTTATAAGTCAGGTGACGTGACCATCTGTAATCCTCTTCCCTGGTACAGTTTCCCTATTTCCCTCTTCTCCTTCTCTGTGCTTTAGGCTCCCAGAGACAGGAATGGCAACATCTGGTGATACGCCAACTCCTTGGGGACACTTGGTGACTGTGACTCTCCTTTTATCTCTGATAACAGTGATGCCTCCTTCTTTCACTCAGATCCTGAAAGGCATGCTGGAGGGCGCTTCCCGCATCCTTCCTGCACTCCAGGTCCTGAGCAGTCTTCTATCCAGCTGCAGTGACTCTGTTCCCTTATATTCCTTCTGCCGCGAGGCAGGACTCCCTGGACTGCTGCTCAGCCTCCTCAGACATAGCCAGGAGAGCAACAGTATTCAGCAGGTAAGCACGACGCGAGGGGCCTCTGACGACTTCCAGGAGTTTCTTCTCCTTGGGTTTCTCTTCTTCGAACTGCCATCTCTATTCAGACCAGTTGCCTTTCATTTTCTTTCCTCCTCTTTCTCATTAGTAGACCATGAATTACAAACTCTAATGCCTTCTAAGGCCAGGCAGATGTCAGCCAGGGAAGTAGATGATGTGGAACCGTGTGAGTAGTGGGGAATGTGATAAACTGGAGAGCTCGTGCCCAGTCTAAATGGGACATCCTCTCCTCAGCCAGAGCCTACTGCCGCCATGTGGGAATACAGGCCCAGTATTGCCAGGTCTTCCAATTTTCCAACTGAAGCTAGAAATCCAGATTTTATGTGTCATCTCCTAATATTTAGAGTACTGTGTTTTGAAGTGTTAAATCCTTGGCTTTATTGACCCAATTTTACAGAGCAGAGTACTGAAATCCAGAGAGTGACTGGCTCATACATAGGCACTACCTTGTAAATGGTCACGGAGACGATAGTGGACGAGCTGGGATTGAGACTCAGCGTGTTTGAGATGAGTCTCCCCCATGCTGTGTCCTGCCGCAGCTGAGCCAAGGACAGAATAAAGAGAACCTAGGCTGAGGCAGCGAGAAAACTGCACTCTGCTGATGAATATTAAACTTGAGTGTTTTAAAGAAATTTCGAAAAGATTTTGATCTGTTTTGAAAAACAGAATCTCTTAAACTCCAAAATGTTGTTAAGGTCAAAGCAGACACATTTTCAGTCTATTTATAGCCCATTGACCGCCACTTGTTACCTCTGATCTCCTCTCTCTGTCCATTCTGCCCATCTCTTCCCCGTGCCCCATTCTGTCTGGTCTACCTGATTGGATACCTGATACCTTTTTTTACTGCGTTTCTAGTCTCTGTCTCCATCCCCTACATTGCCCTTACTCTTTGTCCTCTTCCTCGGCAGCAATGTTGGTATGGGACCTTCTTACGGGACCTGATGGCCGCGATTCAGGCCTACTTTGCCTGTACCTTCAATCTGGAGAGGAGTCAGACAAGTGACAGGTGGGATGAGAGGCAGTTTTGCTCTATTGACCAGTTTGGCTTCAATTTCTATTCCCATTTCTTCCTTTCTCCATTAGGAAGCAACTAAGTGAGGAGAAGCTGTGATTTGTGACAGATTTAGGGATCAGCTGACTGACCCCTCAGAGTCCAGCTAGTCCTTGTAAGGACCCTGAGACACCTCCAAGTTTGCCCCAAGACTTTCAGGTTTTTAGGGTCAGCAATCACCATACACTAAATGAAAGGATCAAGATGTGAATAACCTAGGGAAATGACAAAGAAGGGGGCTTAGAGGGTGTGTATGTGAGTCTGTGTGTGTGCTTCGCAGGGGACAGAAGAGGGAGCATTCTGATGTGTTCCTTTGCAGAGCTTCTCTTAGCTGCCCAGAATGGATGCATTCACCACATCTGGGCTTTTAGTAGAGAGAGGAGAAGAAACCGTGGGCTCACTTCCCCCCCTAGCCTACAGGTATTTCAGGACGCTGCCAACCTCTTTCTGGACCTGTTGGGGAAACTACTGACCCAGCCAGATGACTCTGAGCAGACTTGGCGGAGGGATAGCCTTACGGTAATCGGCTCCCATTTCCACATTTCTGTCTCTCCTGTCTTTCTCCGTGTTTCTCCCATCCCCAATCTGATGGCTAGATAGGGTTAGATCAAAGGAATACATCAGACATTCATTGAATGCCAACTATGTGCCATATGCAATTTGAGTAAGAGAAAGCTCCTATCTTCAAGGGACCAGGGATAGTCTAGTAGGCAGATGTAAAGTGCTCAAGGACAAAAGTGTAGAAAGCCCATTAGAACGTGGTATAAAATCCAGAAGCACCACTGAAGAAGATGAACACTCCTTCGAGGGTCATAGAAGAAATCCTGAAGAAGGAAATCATCTCTGCTCGGATTTGGAGAGTACATAGAAGTTTGCTAGGTGGATGAGGCAGGAAGTAGAGGGGATATTCCAGGCAGAGGGAGCAACCTACATAAAGGCCCGGAGGCAGTAAGCCCTGTGGACTATTTCAGGGAACCACATATAGAAGTATTTCTTCTTGAAGTGACTTGCAGATCAGCCAGTATTTCTCCATCTTGTGAGTTTTCTCCCCTGAACTCCGGAGGTGAGGGACAAGAGAATGGAGGATTGAATGAGAAAGTCTTGGAGGAGGCAGTTACAGGGGAACATGTGCAAGGAAGTAAACGATTGCCTGGTTGCTGTTCAAACTGGCACCTGAGAACACAGATCTAGGCTACATCCCTGCCTCTAGCCAGCAGTCCATTCAATTTCTCCCAGTCTGAGAGCCTATTTTAGCATCCCTCACTCTTTCAAATCAGAAAGCTTTTAATATCTAACCTAAATGTTGGCCGGCAGTGACTCACATTATTGGCCAGCACTTCTTACAGGTCCTTGTAGCACGGGGAGTTTGGGATAAATACCCTGCCTCCTGAAATTCTGACTCAGAAAACTGGGTTGATAGGGACCCAGGAATCCCCAGCACTTCTCATACTCCTGGTCGCAGGTAACACTTTGAGAAACACCGTCTAGGGAGCAGCTGATCAGAGAGAAGAAGGAATGACACCTGAAATTCCTGTCCTTGAAATGTGAAGGCCGTTATAATGCATCTTCTGTACGAGAAATACTTAGAATCAGACAGCTCGTCCCTCTGGGTGTTCCTCCTCTTTTCTCAGGCTGTTCAGGGGTGCTTGCTCCTTCCCCTAAGCCCAATCAGTTTTCTGACGCCCTCATGCTAACCGTGCCTTGGTGTCCTTTACTGTGAACCCTGTCTGCCCTTAGTGCTTTACTGTTCTGTGTGAAGCCATGGATGGGAACAGCTCGACCATCTCCAAAGCCTTCTACTCCAGTCTGTTGACGACACAGCGGGCTGTGTTGGACGGGCTCCTTCATGGCTTGACAGTTCCACAGCTCCCTTTTCACACACCTCCAGGTAACCAGCATAGGGAGGGAAGGTTCTCTGGACTTCACTGTTGAGTGGGTCCGGCTCTGCACGTTTAATTGGTGCCCAATAAATAACTGAACTGAACAAATGAAGGGAGCCATGTGAGAGAAGCAGCTAGCCCCCACCCTTCATTCTTTGCCTTTCTCCATAGGAGCCCCTCAAGTGAGCCAGCCACTGCGGGAGCAGAGTGAGGATCTGCTGGGAGCCGTTTCCTCTGCACTGGCAGCCATGTGCGTTGCTCCTGTGGGGCTGCCTAGCTGCTGGGGAGCCAAGGAGCAGGTCTGAGCTGCAGTCTCTCATTCTTCTCGTCCTTCTTCCTAGAGTTGCCAGCTTCTCAGAAAGGCAGACAAATAAACTGTGGTGCTTTCCTGTACTCAGTACTTGCAGAAACTGCTCCAAGCCTGGGTCTGGGCCATTTGCAGACCATGATGTAGCCAAAATCCCAGAGGCCTTGGTTACAGAGCTCAGTGACGAACTGCCCTTGTGGTTGCGTCGCTGACCTGAAGCCACCAGTGATGCTTCTTCAAGGTCTCAGGAGTCAGATTTCCTGTTCCCTGTTGGCTAGCAACACTTTCCTCTGTACCTGCCACACGGGCTAAATAAGCCCATGACTTTTGGTTCTCCATTGGCCATGAAGACCGGGAATGCAATGGGATCTGAGGTCCCTGGTGAAGCGGGGCCTAGCGAGGGTTTGAGAGTACTGACTAGTGGAAGATAGGATAGGATAGGATTGGAATAATGGAAATCCGGTTGAGTCTTCAGTTATGTCCCTATAGATCTCTCGTCACTTGGCAAATCAGCTCACCGAAGACAACAGCCCCCTGAGGTCATCTCTCATCTCTGGCCTGCAGCATCCCATCCTGTGCCTACACCTTCTCAAGGTACTGCCTGCCCATAACTCCGGGCACTTCAGATTTCTTTTTAACCCCCAGGACTGAGAGAGAGAGACATGGAGAGAGATGAGAGATCCCCTTGCAGAACCTTTTTCTGCTTTTAAATCTGCTCAACTGAGATGGCCCCACTGTTAGCCCATCCTCACCCAAACTGAGAAGTACGTCAAGAGCTGGAAGTAGCCCAAACTTCTCTAACACCCGCAAGTGTGGATGCCAGATCTGTGGAGAGGCTAGCCTGCTTTCAGCCGAGCCTTCCAATATAGGAGCCCAGGTGCTGCTCTGCTCACTGACAGACTTCTCCCCACCCCTTCAGGTTCTCTACTCCTGCTGCCACATCAGTGAGCCCCTGTGCCATCTTCTAGGGCGAGAGCCCCTGGTCTTAGAGTCACTGTCCATGGTGGTCCAGGGCAAGGTAGGCCAGCAATATAGGCGGGCATCTCATGGTGGCCCCGTCATCTGATTCCGAGGTCGCTCTGATCATTTAGGTTTCCTTTGTAGGTAAAGGTAGTGGATTGGGAAGAGTCTACTGAAGTGACACTCTGTCTCCTCTCCCTTCTTGTCCTTCGGCTCCAAGATCTACCTCCTGGGTGAGTCATAAAGTAGGCTCTCTGCACTGAAATCTTCCATTTGTATAGCTCACCCTGACATAGAATATGGGGAGTGGCACCCTATAACCTATCCTTAGAAGGGATTGGGATAGAGAGAGTGAAGTTTTCTCTACCAAGAATAGACTTGGATTCCCACCAACTTTGTGACTTGGAGTCGGACATGCAGCTTAGGTGGCGAGTGCCATCCAAGGGAGAGGGAAGGCCACCCACCGGCCTGCTTTCACACTGCTGCATTCCTTAATGTATCTCCTTATTCCAGAGTGGAGAAGCTAGGCAGTGAGATTGCTGCTGTCTTTACCCATTCACACGTCGTCTCTCTTGTGGTGAGTTTTCAACCTTCATCTTCCTCCTCCTTTTACCCTGTCATCCAACCCTTCTGGAAGCAGGGATGTCATTATCCCCTTTGCAGCTGTTTATGAGGCATTTTGCTGGCCTGGGACAGAGACCTAAATCTTTCTGCCTGTGCTGAATACCATTCAGATTTGGACATTCCTTCTCTAACTCTCCAGAGTGCAGCAGCCTGTCTCCTGGGACAGCTTGGTCAGCAAGGGGTGACCTTTGACCTCCAGCCTGCGGAGTGGATCGCTGCAGCCACACATGCCCTGTCTGCCCCTGCGGAGGTGAGGCTTGCCAGGACTGTGTGGACATGTTTTCTCTAAGTCAAACAAGGACTGCATTCATGGAGAAAAGGCTGGAGTACCAGCCAGCCTAGAGTTAACTAAGGAATGCTAAAGGAATCAAGGAGTCTTTCCTACCCTTCTGCCCCCAGATAAATGACCCCTCTCAGCCCAGACTGGTCAGGGCTTCAGATCTGTTGTTAACGCTCTGGACTTCTAAAGAGGGAAAAGGCGTCATCTGTCTCATGGACTTTGGCAATGCCTGCTAAAGGAGCTCTCTCTGAGGCCCTCTTTTCTAGTCCATTTTCTTCACTGCCACCAGAGTGATCTTGCTTAAAGGAAAATCTGGTCATTTGTTGATTACTTACTACATAAATATAAATATGTATTGAGTAGCAGGCACTATTGTAGGCTCTGAGAATACAGCAGTGAATAAAAGACAAAAGTCTTGCCCATGTGGAGCTGGTATAAGTCGTCAGTGGCTTCCCACTGCTTCTGGGATAAAGTGCAAATTCTTGAACAGGCTACTCAAAGCTCATCTCTTACCTCTGGGCTCTGTAATCTTCCTATACCGAACGAGTCACCATTTCTAAAATTCACTATGCTGTTTCATGACCCGCCTCTACGTATGCTATGACTTCTACTTGGAATATTCTCCCTTCCCACCTCTACCTTCTCTTGTCTGCCTTTTTAACTTTTAATCCTACCAGGAGGCAGAGTTAGGCACTCTCAACTGTGAAGCCCCCACCCCCACCCCAGCCTCTTGTCTGGAAAGTCTCTTCCTAAACTATAATTGTTTCTGTGTCTGCTGACGCCACCAGACTGTGTGTCTTTAGGACAGAGTTAGTCATTGACTGAATAGGCAGGAACCAAGACTCCTAAGTCCAGAAGAACTCTCCCCACGGCCCCAGGCCGAGGAAGGCCCCAGGCTCTTCCTGCTTGACCAGGAGTCCGGTGCACAGGCCTGTGAGACCACCTCATCCCTCTCAGGATCTGCATTCTGCCTCCCTCTCTCCTGCAGGTCCGGCTGACTCCACCAGGTGGCTGTGGATTCTACGATGGTCTCCTTATCCTTCTGCTACAGCTCCTCACCCAGGTACAGCTGCATCTTAGGATGGATGGGAAGTAAGGAGAGAGAAAATGGGCATTGTGGGGTGCCACTGGACACTAAAGAAGCATCTCACAAACTACTGTGCATGTGGTGGCCTTACAAGGGGCCCACCTGCCCTTGGAAGCTTTAAAAAGGGAACCATTCAGCTTATCCCTTGGGATTCAGTGGGAAAAAAAGCTGTAATTCCCTGGTTTCCAGTAGACCTACACATAGGTTGAGAGGTGGGGGTCAAGATGTAAGAAGAAAGGGAACTAAGACAACAGGGAAATCCTAGGTGGGAAAACAGAAGGAATTATTTCTCATAGGTCAGGGATAGGAGTGCAGAAAGGCCTTTTGATTCTTGACTTTGACTTCCCCACCCACCCTCTTTTCCTTTTGTTTCCAGCAGGAGAAGGGTAGCCTGATAAGCGACGTGACTAGCTCCGAAATGTGGACTGCTCTGTGGCACCGCTTCTCCATGGCTCTGAGGCTCCCCGAGGAGGTGTCCACACAGGAAGAGGAGCTGCTGCTGTCCAGTCCACAAAGCCCAGAGCCAGACTGGACACTGATCTCACCTCAAGGTACCTTTCCATTAGCACGGCGTCCTTTGTGGGGCCAGCGTATTGCTCCCTCTTCAAGAGAAGCGGCCTAGAACTGGGTTAGCCCATGGAGATTTCTGCTTCTGCTGCTGCTGCTGCTGCCGCTGCCGCCCGGGGAGAGGATGGCAGAATATACACTGGGGCTGCCCAGGGAGGGGGAGGTGACTGAATAGGTGGTAACCCTGGGAGCCATGGGGGAACAGGAGCATTGGGGACCCTTGCCTGCTCTACTGGGTCTTCATTCTTGGTGTTTGCAGGTGTGGCAGCCCTGCTGAACCTGGCGGTGGCCACCTTCATTCAAGAGCCCCAGATATGCCTGAACCACCTGTCTCAGCGTGGAAGTATCCTCATGTCCACCCTGAAGCACCTGCTTTGCCCCAGCTTCCTGCATCAGCTGGGCCAGGCGTGAGTCTGAACTAGAGGAGGGAGACCAAAAGATCCAGAGAGTCTGCAATGGGGGGTAAGAAGGGGAAGGCAGGAGAGAATTAGCTGACAGCTTGAGCTGTGAGGCAGGAAATGGTATCGCTGAGATTGGGGAAGGCGAGCTGGACTGGGGAATTGGAGGAGGGTGGGGGAGAGTGATAAGGGTGAGGGAGCCAGACCGAGTAAATCGTTCCCCGCTCCCCTCCTTAGGCCGCACGGCTCTGAGTTTCTCCCCGACGTGGTGCTCTCTGTCTGCCAGATCCTCTGCTTCCCCTTCGCCCTGGATGTGGATGCTGACCTCCTTGTAGGGGTCTTGGCTGACCTCAGGGACTCAGAAGTCGCAGCCCACCTGCTGCAGGTACATGGGAAGCTACCCAGGCATGAAAGTGGGAGAGGAAGATGGCCAGCCACTTCGTGCACTCGAATTCCCTTCCCGACAGCTCCAGGCTTCTCCCTGGCCCCTGTAAGACAGGAGCATCTGGCTTGACCTAAGAGAAAGCGTTCAGGCCTGAACAGAGGCGTGTGGTGGGAGCTGCGGCTGGGGCCTCCATTATCCCTTAGCTGGACTCTGTTGGAGCCCGTGGGGAGAACATCCCAGTATAGGTACTGGCGATTCAGCTTCTCCGTCAGGAATCCCTTCACTGGCAGTTTTTGGCATTAAGCAGTGGGCCTTTGACAAGCAGAGCAAGGAGTGAACTTGGAAAGGACCTGTTCTCTTGGGGCTCCTATTCTGTCTCCTGTGGGTCAGCTCTCCCAGCTCTGGGGTGTTTCTTATAGCTTGGCACTTGGGTTTTCTCCCAGATTTTTGGCTCCTTCCGGCTGTCGAGATGCAGTGTACTCTCCCTCTCCCTGAACTACTGTTCCCTGCTCTCCTCCCCCGCTTCGCCCAGGTCTGCTGCCATCATCTTCCGCTGCCACAGGTCGAACTGCCCATCAGTCTCCTCACACGCCTGGCCCTCACAGATCCCGCTTCACTCAACAAGTTTGTGAACGCCATGTCTGCCTCCCCTAGCACCGTCATCTTGTTTCTCTCAGTTGCCCTCCTGGGTAACCAGCCGCTGCTGACCTCTGACCTTCTCTCCCTGCTGGCCCACACAGCCCGGGTTCTGTCTCCCAGCCACTTGTTCTTTATCCAAGAACTCCTGGCTGGCGCCGATGAGTCCTATCGGCCCCTGCGCAGCCTCCTGGGCCACCCAGAGAATTCCGTGCGGGCCCGCACTTACGGGCTCCTGGGACACTTGCTGCAACACAGTATGGCCCTGCGTGGAGCTCTGCAGAGCCAGGCTGGACTGCTCAACCTTCTGCTGCTGGGGCTTGGGGACAAAGACCCTGCTGTGCGGCGCAGCGCCAGCTTTGCTCTGGGCAATGCAGCCTACCAGGCTGGTCCCCTGGGGCCTGCCCTGGCAGCCGCGGTGCCCAGTCTGACCCAGCTGCTTGGAGATCCTCAGGCTGGTATCCGGCGCAATGCCGTGTCAGCTCTGGGCAACTTGGGGCCTGAGGGGTTGGGGGAAGAACTGTTACAGTGCCAAGTACCCCAGCGGCTCCTAGAGGTGGCATGTGGAGACCCCCAGCCAACCGTGAAGCAGGCCGCCCTCATTGCCCTTCGGAGCCTCCGCCAGGAACCCTGCATCCATCAGGTACACCCCAGAGGACTTAGGAACCATGGTGTGGCTTGTGTTGCAGAGCAGTTTTCTGAGATAGTCTTTGAAAAACTAGGACACCCAGAAACCCGAGGTGTGTCCCTCTCTGGAAGCAGGAAACCCAGGACCAGTGTCTTGGAGATGAGTTTTCCATCTACCGTCTCCCACCCTAGAAGAGGGCTCCCTTGGGCTGGGAAATGCCTGGAATCTCAAGGACCACTGTTTGTCTCTTCTAGAGGCTGCATGGGAGGGAGATGAGGGAAGATAAGAGCTGTTGAGGTATAGGGTGGTTTCATTCTGGGGGCCATGCAGATGCCGTCTTTCTTAGCACTTACCACGTGAAAAGCACCATGCTAAGCATTTTAACTTCATTATCTGGTTTAAGCTATTCCTAATTCTGCATGCTATGAAACTGAGGCACAAAGAATTTAATAACTTGTCCAAATCACAAAGCTAGTATGTAAGATTGGACTTTTAAACTCAAGAGCCTGACTCCAAAGCCCATACTCTTAGCCACTGCTTTATTCTGCCTTTCCTTCTCAGTTTTCAATATATAAGCAGCCCAGTGAAATCACACATCTACCTACGATAAGGCTAAACCTCCAAATTATAAGGAAGTTTAGTGTGGTAGCCTTGGGTGGTTCATGCAATTTTAACACGATGGCAATGATATATATTATAGGGTTTTCTGGCAATCCATATGAGGATACAATAAAAGGGATTCTTGGCGATGATGAGACTCACTGGTCCAGATCCATGGCTGGGAATCACACCTTTTGGCTTACTATCACTGCTGCAGTCAGGACCTCTTCCTGGGGACAAGTGCATGGTCCCTTGAGGCACTGGTTTCTGGGTCTGTAACCAACCTGTGGTCCTGACGATTCCTGTCTCCAAGGTTTCTCTTTTCCCACACAACCTATTTCTTCCTTTTCTGGAGTGGGAATTGCTCGGCCAAATGAGAGTCTTTCACACATCATGTACTGTCCTCTGTTCTCCATCCCACAGGTGCTGGTGTCCCTGGGTGCCAGTGAGAAATTAGCCTTGCTCTCTCTGGGGAATCAGTTACTGCCACACAGCAGTCCCAGGCCCACCTCTGCCAAACACTGCAGGAAACTCATTCACCTCCTGAGGCCGACCCACAGCACGTGATCCCAGATTCCTGGGGTCCAGCCTCCAGCCTTTTTTGCCCTACTATTGCCAACTCTTCCTTCTTCTGCTCTACAAGCCACCAACTCAACCGCGAGTTAAAAAGATGAAAAAAGAGAGAGAAGCTGGCTGCCAACTCCACTGATTAGAGAACAAGATACTAGGAGAGATTTATGTACAAAGCTCCTTCCTCCCCCCAAATTCAGGATGATTTCAAACAGTAAACTAACTTCATTGCTATTGGTGCCAGAGAAGATTCCTTCCTTCTCTACATCCAGGGTTTTTTTCTCTGCTACTGTGCCTTTACCCCCAGGAACGTGCTCCTGGATCTTAGGGAGATGCTTCCTACCTGAGGAATCTCTTTCCGGAGCTCCTGTAATCCTCCTAGCAGTTTCTGGGTTGAGGTACACTGACTGCAGGACACATGGAGACAGCGCCTGCCTCAGCTCTAGGCGGCGGGGATAAACGCTCTGTCTGTTGTGGAGGGTTCCCCAGCCTATAGCCCGCATTCCATGATTGGGAGGGGGTGGGAAGTGTATCTTTTTCATTATGATTATTTTTATAGATGTTTGTAAACTCTTGTAATAAAAGGTGTGCCTCACCCTCCTGTGAGCTGCCAGGGAAAGGGGTTGGGAGGTACAGCAACACCTCAGCTGCTGTGTGGTGCTGGAAGCCCTGGTATCGTATTCACACAAGACTCTGCTGTGGGAGCTTATTGATATCTCCTCCTTCCTTGAAGCACCACTCCAGATGAGCAACATGTGGACTCCTACTTCCAAGCCCAGGCCAGTGGGGCTGAAATAGGAAAGGGTAGGATTAAACAGAGAGGTAAATTAGATTGCTTTGAGATCGCGGGCTTAGTGGCTAGATTTAACATTTGGTGGCGTTTCAGTGTGTAGGGAACCCCAGCTGCTTTAGTAGGGCAGTTGTGTATGGAGATGATGTAGTTTACCAGAAAGGGATGTTTGGTAGACCCATTAGTTAGAATCGTAACCCGGCTGGAAACATACTGAGAAGCTTAAACCTCGACTCATTGGATGCCTTGTGACAAGCTTCCCAGGGCCCTTATTTCTCCATCCATAAAATGGGAGACTGCTTTTGTCCTTCCTGAAATTCCAACTGTTTTAGAAGTGAAAGATGTTCCTTTTTTTTTTGGAAGAAACACAGGTTTATTCCAAAATGGCAGCATTAAGGGAAGACAGTGACACCTTGTCACAAAGACTGCCTTCCAGATGTTCCTTGTTTTGACAAGGAATTTTAGTTAGTCCTCATCTTTATCGCCCACTGATTGACTCTGTTCACATTTTAGCAAAAGGAATATTTTTACTTTCTAGAGACCACCATAATTTCCTCCTATCCAGATTATTTCAACTCACTTCAACGTATTTGTTGAATCCTTTCTGTATACCAGTCAGTGCCTGTCTCTCATAGACTTTCCATTCTGGTGGGAGAGACTGAACTTATTAAATTACATCTAGTATGTAGGAAAGTGATAAAAACTGAAGAAAAATAAGGCAGGGGAAGGGGAATGAGGAGTGCTGAGTTGGATGGTCACGGTAGGTCTCACTGAGAAGGCGACATTTCAGCAGACTTGAAGGAGATGAGGGAACGAGCAGTGTGCTATCTGAGGGAAAAGCACAGGCAGAGAGAATGATCTCTTCAAAGGCCTTGAGATGGAAGTATGCCTGGAGTGCTTGCGGAGCTATGAGGTCAGTTTGGCTGGAAGAAGGGAAGAAGGGGGAGAAGAATAGGCAATGAGCGCAGGACTGTGATGGGGACCAGATGTGGAAGGCTTGTGGATCTCGTACTTTGAATAGAGGAGGGATCTCCTGGAGAGTTTTGATAGAAGAAGGCTGTGATCTGCCTTATGTTCTAAGGGTTACTCTTCATTCTGGTGTCAATGGACTATGAAGAGGCGGGGAGGATGGGAAAGCAGGGTGAACAGTGAAGAGGCTATTGTAATAATGCAGGTATTCTGGACTAGAGTGGTACCAATGGAGTGATGAAAAGTGGTCAGATTTTTTAATATATTTGGAACATGGAGAAAGTAAGATCTCTGGACTGATTGGATGTGGGGATGTGAACAAAGGAAAGCAGACAAAGGTGACTCCAAGGTTTTGGCCTGAGCAATTGGAAGGATAGACTTGCCATTCACTGAAACAGGCAAGGCTGTTAGTGGAATGGTGGTGGGTGGGAAACCTGGAGTTCCATTTTGAATGCGTTGAGTCTTAATTGGAAATTTTCAAATACACACAAAAGTAGAGAGATTAGCCCAGTGAATGCCATCACTGCTTCAACAGCTATCACCTTGTATCCTTTTTTCACTTGGGTATTTTAAAACAAATCCTGGGCAACATACAATGTTACTGATAAGTACTTCTATGAGTGTATATCTCTACCAGATCAGAACTTTTGTTTTTGTTTTTAACAGAACCACAGTACTTACTAAACTAAGACTTGCCTGGATTTAGGCAAATACAATGTTGTTTTTTAAAATCTGGATTTTTTTCTAAAAGATAAACTAGGGGGAGTTACCTTATGAAAGAATTCTTCTTTTTTTCAAATAATTCATTTAATACTAGCTTGAGAGATCATGCTTATCTGGTACATAAACAATTTGATGTAGAGAAATTAAATATACATCCAAACTTTTTAGGCTATTGCATAAAGAAATACTTAATCATTTTACGAGGATGCATAATAAGGAAACATGTTCCCATCCTCGGGAGCATACAGTGTAAAGGATTAGAAATATGAAAACAATTTTATATCTAGCGATCATTGCACAAAGTGCTGAGAGGATTGGGAGTGAACGGTCTGAGTAGTGTCTGGAATTCAGAGAATGTCTGGAAGGCTTGAAGATTTGTGCCTGTGTATGAGCGTATATGTGTTTTACCTTTTGGGTGGCGGGGAGGGAGCTTCAAGTTTTCAAACATACATAAGCAGAGAGAATGGCATGATAAACCCCCATACCTTGATCCCACAGATTCAGCTGTTACCAACATTATGACACTAGTTCTCCCTATTCCTTTTTTAGTTTTGTCATTGCTATAGTTTAAAAAAGCATTCTATTTTGAAAAAATTTAAAGAAAAGTTTTAAGAATAGTACAAAGAACTCCCAAATACCCTTCACCCAGATTCATTAGCTGTTAACATTTTGCCACAATTAATTTTATCATATTTTTCTGAATGATTTGAGAGTATGTTGTAAATATCATGCCCTTTTACCTTTAAATACTTCAGTGAATTTCTTAAGATCAAGGATATTTACTTATATAACCACAGTATAATGAACAAAACCTGGAAACTTAACATTGATATAATACTATTAACTAATTTACAGTTCATATTCCAATCTTGCTGATTGTTCCAATAATGTTCTTTATACCAATTTTTTTCCTGGTCCAGTATCCAATCCAAGATCATGATTTGTGTTTGGTTGTAATTCTCTTTAGCCGGTAATCTAGAACCATTCCTCATCCTTTCTTTGTTTTTTTTCTGACAGTGATTGACATTTTGAAGAGTACTGGCCAATTTGGGTACATCTGATGTATCCTGGTGATTTGATTCAGGTTATATATTTTTGGCAGAAACACTACGTAAGTGATGATGTGTCCTCTTCGTACATCATATCTGGAGGTTGATGATGTTGCTTTTTCCCATTATTGGTGAAGTTACCCCTGATCACTTGGCTAAGGTAGGCTGGGCAAATTTCTGTTGCTGTAGTTTTTCTTTTTTCAATAGACTTTATAGTTTAGAAAAGTTTCAGATTTACAGAAAAATTGAACAGATAGTATAGAGTACACATATTATACTCCACCCCTACACATAATTTCCCCTATTATTAACATCTTACAGTATTATGATACATGTGTTACAATTAATGAACCAATATTTATATATTATTAACTAAATCTCATATTTTATTTAGATTTCCTTAATTTTTACCTAATGTCCCTTTTCTGTTCCAAGATCTCATTATACATTACATTTAGTTGTCTCCTTGGGCTCCTCTGGCTGTAAGTTTCCCAGAAGATTTTTGTTTTTGATGACCTTGACAATTTTGAGAAGTACTGGGCAGGCATTTTGTACAATGTCCCTCTGTTGGAATTCGTCTGTTTCTCATGATTAGATTGGGATTACAGTTTTGGGAGGAATATCACAAAAGTTATGTTCCATTTTCATCACATATCAAGGGCACATACTATCTACATGATCTATGCCTGTTGATATTGACCTTGATTACCTGGCTGAAGTAGTGTTTGTCAGATTTTTCTACTATTACTCCTTTTGCCCTACCCCACTCCCCTTTCTATTCTGTGCTTTTTGGAAAGAAGTCACTCTGCGCTGCCCACACTTAAGGAGTAGGGAGTAATGCTCTCCCTCCTTTGGGGCTGAGTATTTATTTGGAATTCTTCTGCATAGATTTGTCTCTTTACCACATTTGTTTAACATAGTCAACCATTTATTTATACTAGGGACTCATGGATATTTGTTTCATACTTTGGTTATAAACTACTACTACTTTAATTTTGTTGCTCACATTGTTCCAGCTTTGGTCATTGGAGTTCTTTGAGTTAGCTCCCGTGACTTACTCCCAACAATGTGGTTTTGTTTAGTTTTGTTTTAAATACCTTCTTTCTGGTACTACGAGATCCTTGAGGTTCATCTTGTGTTGTCCTGTCATGGTTCTAGAATCAGCCACTTCTCCAAGGAGCCCTGGTTCCTTTTAAATCAGAATGGTACAGATTCTCCTTGACTTATAATGCGGTTACGTCCCGATAAACCCATCGTAAGTTGAAAGTACTATGATTCGAAAATGTGTTTAATACACCTAACCCACCGAACATCATAGCTTAACCTAGTCTACCCTAAATGTGCTCAGAACACATGCATTAGCCTACAGTTGGGCAAATCATCTAACACAAAGCCTATTTTATAATAAAGTATTGACTATCTCATGTAATTGATTGAATACTGTACTGAAAGTGAAAAACAATGGTTGTGTGGGTACTCACCATAAACTTGCAGCTGAAATCACTCTGGGCCTGAAGAATGTTTGAAGCATTGAACTAAAATTAATTACTTCACGAGAGAGTATCATAGTGTATATCACTAGTCCGGGAAAAGATTAAATTCAAAATTTGAAGTATGGTTTCTACTGAATGCATATCACTTTCACACCATCATAAAGTCAAAAACATGTTAAGTGGAATCATCGTAAATTGGGGACTGTCTGTACTAGAAACTAAGACCTGAGCGCCAGGTGTGCTCATTGCTACTGGGGTGTTTTAAAGCAAAAGCAAATCCCTGGCATCATCTTATTTAATCCTGAAAAATATATATGTCTGTGTCTATTAAAAAAAGAAAAAAAAAGGGTATTTTCTTAAAGAACCAAAGTAGCCTGTGGCTGCCACAACCAGTTTCCAAAAAATAGTGGCTTAAAACAACAGAAATTTATTCTCTCACACTTCTGGAGCCCAGAAGTCTGAAATTAGGCTGCCCAAAGGGCCCTATTCCCTCAGAAGACTCTAGGGTAGAATCCATTCCTTGCCTCTTCCACATTCTGGTGGCTCCAGGCATTCCAGGCATATCACTCCAATCTCTGCCTGTGGTTACATTGCCGCCTCCTCTTTTCTGTGTCTGTCACATCTCCCACTGGGTCACTAAGAACATCTGTCATTGGATTTAGGGCCCATCCAGATAATCCAGGAAAATTCCTTAATCATCTCAAAAATCATTCTCTCAAAATCCTTAATCACATCTTTTGCCATAATATAAGGTAATATTTACAGGTTTCTGGAATTAGGATGTGGATATATCCTTGGGAGGGGGGGGTCCTACAATAACAAAATTAATAATGGTTTCTTAACATTGGCTATGTTCTTATGTCCCCAGTCCATATTTAGATTTCTCCATTGTCTGAAAAATATATTTTTACAGTTGGTTTGTTTGAATGAGGATCCAAACAAGGTCCACTCATTGCAGTTGATTATGTCTCTTAAATCTTCTACAATCTAGAACACCTCACTTTTTTATACTCTGAAATTGTTGAAGAAACAAGGTCATTCATCTGTATATGGGCCCACATTCTGGATTTGTCCGATTGCTTTCTTGTGGTGGTGTTTCTCTTTATTTCCTATAAACTGGAAGTGGGAGCCAAAAGCTTGATTAGATTCAGATTCAACTTTTAATTTTTTTTGACAAACTACACTACTTCCTAAATATTACAGTGTAGTTCAGATTGCATCACATCAGAAGACATAATTTTTAGCTGTCCTATGTTTCATGATCTAAGATTACTTAAAATATACAGGTGATGGCAGACACCCTTACAGTGTAAAATTCTTCCATTAATCCTCTGATGGTTTTAGTATCCATCAATGACTGTTGCCTAAATCAATTGTTTGTTAAGCATCCTTGCTCTGGTGCAGATTGTTTTCATTAGGTTAGTTTCATCTTTTATTGTCCTCTTTATTAATGTAGCATACTGTTTAGAAGAGATCTTCTTAGCCTTCAGCTCCGTTTAGGTCTCCAAATCCATTAGGTCTAGGGACATTTGAGACTGAGGGGGCACGATCTGTCTTGCCTAGGGAGATAATGAATTGAGTCAGTGTTTCCTAAAGTTCACACCTGAAGCCCACAAAACAGGTGGTTGTAGCTGTACCCTGCTGAGTGGGTTGGGGTAGGGGAAGATGGGTTGGAGGGACGCATGGTAGATCTGGTGATTTCTGTCAAACTCAAAGGCTTTTACTTGAAAGAACGACTGAAAAATAATCTTTAATAAAGCCCGAGATGTTTGATTTTATAAGAACGAATTAAGGCACGGCCAATGAAAGAGTCCATAGGGGTTAGATAGAATCCAGAGACGAGAGAGTCCTGAAGTGCCAGAACGGAGCCTGTCAGGGATTTAATCTCGGGACTACATCTCCCAGAATTCTGCTCCCCGGGTCCCACCCGCCCTGAAGCGACTGCGCGTGCGCGAGGCCGGTGAAGGCCTGCCCTCCCAGGCCGCACAACCCCACAACCCCCGAGATTCCTTGCGCCTGCATCCCTCCCCCCGCTATCGCCCCTTCAAGGCCCTGGGTCCGTCCACTGGGGGCGCGCGCAGTGCGTGGCAGGCGGTAGCGGAGCTGGCGGCTGGGAGCGCGGGTCGCGTGGCGGTGCGTGGTTGCTAGGGGCGCCTGAGGCCGCCGGGTCGCTCAGCAGGCCAAGGAGCAAGCAGCGCGGAGCCAGCTCAGTGCCGAGGCGAAGCTGAATCGGCTAGGTGAGTGAGTGTGGTGAGTGTGGCCGCGGAGCCGCGGGAGCGGCTCTCCTCCGACCCTATTCTCCCGCCCTTCCCTCTGCCCAGGTCCTTTCACGCGGGTCCCCAGCCCTTCGGCCGCTTCCGCTCCAGCCCGGCTTCCTCCCCTCCAACTCTGCATCCGCTGGGAGGCCAGGGAGCCTTGGCTTCCACCCGGCCAGGACTGGACCCCTCCTCGGAACCCTTCTTTTCTTTCTCTACGCTTGTGAACTTAGTCCGCCTCGCCTCTGGGTACCCGAACCCTGCTGCATCCCCTCACCCTGGGCCTCGGTGCCTCCTCTTTCCCGCCACTCTGCGGTTTAAATTCTCCCTTGGGTGTGAGCCCAAGCTCCACTCAGGCTTCGTGGCTGCATTTAACATGGATGGATACCTACATTTTTACTCTCCCACCTTCAGTACCTGTAGAAAAATCCTAAACTGTAGAGATTGAAACAGCATCTGAGATCCTGTGGAATTTAACTCTTCATTTATCCATCCATTTCTTCATTTAATTATTCAATAATTTTTAATAAACATCAACAAATATTTAATGAGCCAGGGCACGATGGAAGGCGCTGGCGGGATACAGTGGTCAACAAGACAGGCGTGTTCGCGGAGCTTGTAGTCTAGGGGAGATTTTAATTAAGTAAACAAGCACTTGTCATATTGTGTGGTGTGTGCTCTGATAGAACATTAAAAAGATACTTAACCCATACGCACTTGGAAAACTATTATCCCCATTCCCTGGTCTTCACAATCCTATTCTGGATCTAGGAAGTGCTTTAACCCTTCCTTCCTTGTGGAGTCATTCCTGCTTTCTCAGATACTCCAGATGGCATCTTCCTTAACTTCAGCACCTGTTAATTTAGCCAATCAACAAGCAGCTGGGGGACCCTTTGGGACAGTATTCCAATCCATCCTTCATTTCTTGTGTAAAGACCACCTCCTTGGTACCCAGTAAATTACCAGCTGCTCATTGATTGGACTGAATGGAACCTTGAAAAATTATCAGGTGTTTTCTGGGAATAAAGAGGTGAGAAGACATTCCAGATACAATGTAACTTTAGAGAAGATATGGCAAGTCCTGAAAACAGAACTGGAAACAGTTTGACAGACCTGAGTTGGGTTTGATGGGAGCCATCCGGTAACATTTAGGAAGAGGGAAATTAATAGGGGTTAGATCACAAAGGGCATTAGATATTTTGCTAAGGAGTTACAGTTGTATCCTCCAGAGCAGTGGTTTTCAAGCTGGGATAACCAGTGCCCAAGACTTCAAGGAATATACAGTACCTGCACACAAAGCTTTAGAAGAATCAGTTTCCAGAACCTCAGTTTCCAAATGAACTCTTCTAAAACTCACCTTACAAAAAAAAGGGGTGGTGGAGGGAATGTCATATCTCTCAGATTTCCAAATTTTATTGTAGTATATTGTCCCGAGTGCAAAATCCACAGTTGCAAAATGGAATATTTTGGAAATACTGATTTGAGGGAGGCCTCGTTTAGTAATTAAGTTACCTCGAAAACCCAGAAGGCTTCTTGTCTTTCCCTATTTAATACACATTGCTATTAGGATGAAGTTTGTTCCTTGTTGGGATATTCTGAGTTCAGAAGAACATAACAGTTAAATGTGACTGGAATGTTCTTTGGGACCACAGGTTTTTCAAGTTATATTTGGTAAAACTTACACAAAAATTTTTAAAGAGTTTTTTTTTAGTTTAGGTATGTGTCATTCAATAAAATAGTTAAAACTTATTTTATCATAAAGTGTTTATCTAGTTAGAGTTAATCCTTCACAATTCTTTTAATAAAATGTTTAGTATTTTCTATCTACCTCCTTTTAACAAAATAATAAACTTGGCTTAAACTTGTGATGAAATATTTTAGAATTCAACTTTAAGATGTACAAGGAATACACGTTTTTAAAAATCCTTTTACATGAGTATACATGAGTAAAACCATTTGAAGAGTATGCTGCAGGAAAACCACAGAAAGATAATTAACAGGGAAATAGCATCAGATTTGTGTTTGAAATTACTGTAGTGTCAGTGTGTGGGTTGCATGGGAAGAATTTGACTGGAGGTAGGGAGCCAATGAGAAAACTAGAGACCAGGCTAGAGACGATGAGCGGTTTATGGTGGTTCCAGTAGGAATGGAGAGGGTTTTAAGAGAGATTAAACATGGGAGAGTGGATATAACCTGATGGCAGAATACATCTAGGGAGAGTGGGACAAGGAGCAGTCTGGAATGATCCTAAGTTTCTGACTTTAGTGACCAGGTGGTTCTTGATGCAGAAGGAAATAGTAGGGGCAGCTTTGAGGAGAATGATAAAGGAGGTACACATCAGACATGCTGAGTGGAGGTCACTGCAGCACATCCAGGTAGAAAGGCCCAGGAGGTCGTTGTGTAGATTTGGGGCTCATGGCAGAGGTCTGGATGATGATAGAAAGTTAAGAATACAGGAGGTGATTGAAGTCATGGGATGGAACAGATTGCTGTGGGCGAGTTTATGGTAATAATGGCAGGTGCCATTTATTGAGCACTTACTATGTGCTAGGCAATGTGGGAAGCCTGAGCTCAGAGGAACACCACCATTGAAAGAGTGGGGAGGTAGTGGGGTGGAGAACGAAGGCAGATAATTTATAACCAAACACAAAAATGAGTATGTAAATGAAAAGTCACTTGCTGAAAACTTACCTAGATGAAGCCTTCACTTCAGAATCTAATATTCATGATCTGGAGTTGAGTTTAGCTTTCTCACCTAGATTCCTTTATGACCTTGGAATAATAATCTGATCATTGGCTTCCTGGATTTTAGGATGGGATCAAATGCTTTGATCTGCCAGTGAAATACAGAGAAAAATTTTCTCTAATGCCTGAACTTCTCACCCTCTTCTGGCAGAACTGGGAAGCCAGACCTGGCATTTTGAAACAAATCCTAAGAGTACTAATTTCTCTTAGACCCTGAAATACAAAGGACCTTGTCCTTAGGAGCCCTCCTGGGTATCATGGACAGGCAGCAGTATTCTGGACCAGAGGTGCGTAGACTTTTTGGTCTCAGGACTCCGCTAAGCACTTCAAAAACTCTTTGGGATCTTCAATATATTTTTTAGTGTGGGATACATATGTCCTGATATTTACCATATTAGAAATTGAAATATTTATTAATTCATTTAGAAATAATAATACGTCCATTACAAGTTAACATAAGTAGCATTTTTTTTTAAATGAAAGTGCTTTTGTTTAAAAAAGATGAGTGAGAAGTGTGGTGTTGTTTTTGCACATCTCTTTAATGTCTGACTTAATAGAAGACAGCTGAATTTTCATATGTTCCTGCATTCAGGTGGTTGGGATGTGTTGTTTTGGTTGAATTATGAAGAAAATCCATCCTCACACAGATAGTTAGTTGGAAAAGGGAGAAATATTTCCATAGCCTTTTCTGGTAATTGTGAGTATTCTTCTTTGGTACTACACAAAAGTTAAAGGGTGGTTTTGTGAAGGTTAGTTGCAGTGTTGAATCTGAAATGATATCACTGAACTTTTCATACTTTGTTACATTAAAATCTGTTGGTCTCTCTCTTTGACAGGATCTTTTACCCATGTGTGGTTCTGTAATATTGTGTGATAAGTATTTGGAAAATAGTGGTTCACTGAGTTATGCAGATCTTCTAATTATTGCCACATTTTATTACACAGTATCAAAAAACCATAGTCATGTTACCACACTGTCATTAGAAAAATGGTTAAGTATTGGGAAGCTGTCAAGCTCATGGTGGCAGATATGAGTTTGTCAAAATTCTAATTTTCTGTTGGAAGCTTAAATTTTACCATTGGCAACAAATATTGTCAGTTGTTTTCCCTGAAGTGACAGCTTTGTTTCCCCCTCCACCGAAAATGTCTGCCAAATACCAAAGTCTCACCCATCACTGTGTGTCATTCATTCTTTCAAGTAAACATGTGTTTCACAGAAAAATTTTGCAATTCAAACACTCACAAGTGTTTATAGAGACCATCATTTTCTGTATGCACACAAATGTACTTCTAATTTTGTCACACAGAATATTACAAAGATACTTGAGGATTGAGACAATATCATTTTTACTGCATCATCAAGGACATTCTTAAGTAAAGCTGGCATTTATTGTTTCACTGTGCGGTGAAGAAGTGTGTGATGGTGAAGGAGTTTAGCGTTAAGACCAGCACAGGACGGCATTAAAAGGGGCAGACTCTGGAGACACAGACTTCAGTCTGGATGCTTGCAGTGGTCCAGCTCTGTGGTGGTGGTGCTGGAAATAAAAGATGAAGCATGCTCTGAAGAAAGGATCTCAGTTTTGTGACTGGTGTGGTTTTGGAAAATAAGGGAAAAGAGGAAGTCGGAAGTGACTGACGTTTTCCTCTTAGATGACTGAGAGAAAGAAGGTTCCACTGAAAAGACACTGGAAAGTCAAGAGTGCAGAGCTAGTTTGACAAGCCAGGTGCTGTTTCTCAGGCACCAGCAGTTTAACCCACCATTTCTTTTGCACCATCAGTGAAAAGGCCAGCATAGTAAAAAAGGCAAACCACATCTTAGTTTTGTTATGAAAATAGTTTCACCTAGTGAAACCCCTCAAAGGGTCTCGGGGTTCCCTCAGGTTCTGTGGACCATACTTGGAGGACCACTGCTCTAGAGCTCACTCAGGAGGAGGAAAGAGGGTCCTTTCTGAAGCTGATAAAGGTCAGGGCTTCAGAAGAGCTAGTCACCTAATTATGTTAAGCCTTCAACTGTTTTTCCTTTTTCAGTAATTTGGAGATTTACTTCCCTCGGCTCTAACTGCTGTGATCAGTGTTTTCCCCTCAGGTTTGCTAACTCCTTGTGTTGAACTGTGTTCTACAAGAGCTCCCTGTCTTCACGTGTACTGACCCTCCCTTCTCATTAGGGCTGGGGTACTGACCTTTCTCAGTAGGACTTGAAGTTCATTGCTCCTCCAGCTTTCTTTAGGGAGTCAGCTTAGTTTTATCTCCTAAGAGAAAGGGAGTCTGGTTCCTACACTCCTCCCCATTTTATTTTGTTCCACATAAGTCAGTTCTATCTTCTAACATAACTATGGAGCAATTAAAGTAATCTCATGAGAGATCTTGTGAATTGTAGACTCTGAACCATTTCTGATGTCCTGAGTTCCCCTGGTGACCGAGGGAAACACCTAGATGGAGGAGGAAAAGGAAACGGCAGATCCCAGGAGTCACACACACTCCTGTAATAGAGGAGAGTGATTTAATCAGTGGGTAATGAATAATTGCTTTCTGTACAAACAGATACCTTGTCCAAGTTGGTCTGGGCTGGGCCCCTAGAGACCTGATGAGTTGACACAACAGCCATAGATTTTTCAAGCCTAGGCTGCTCATCACTCACTCTGACTTAAGGAGGAAATTTGAGGCAAAATTACAGAGTGGAAGGCAGAATGCGATAGGCAGTTTCTGAATGCTGTATACAGATGACAGCAGGATGTTGAGATTCCTGAGACGGAATGCTTTAGAAGGGAAGAGGCTGGAGCCAGGGACTTCTGTCAGGGCTCTACTGTGACAGTCCTACACTTGGTGGTGGGGGGAGGGAGGTGGATTAGGGATTGGGCTGAGCCAGCCGTGCAAACAGAAAGGCATGTTTGAGACCATTTTGTTTATCTTTAGAATACTCTGCAGTTCTTTACTCTCCTTTCTTGTCCCTTTAGTCAAGTATTTTTTTTTTTTCTTAACAGCTTTGTGTCGGTATAATTGACATGGAACATATCCATCACTCCCAAGTGAATTAATTGTTGTTTTCAAACTTTGTTCTGGGGAGCCTCAGTGCTCCCATGAAGTTGTTGGGGGAGGAGAGTTGGGCAGCATCGCTGAGGAAGCCAAACTAGGGCAGTGATGTCCCCACTTCTGCCAGATTAGCTCTGCATTTGTCTGTTATAGATACACAGGGCTTCCCTATAAAAACTATTGTGGGTTTATACGGCACATCCGTGTGAAAAGAGAGCAGTCAGTGGTAAAAGATAGCCTTTGCAAAGTGTCAAATTAGAGGAGTAAATACACAACGGATATTCATAGAGAGAGGGGGGCTTGAGCTGGGCCGGGGGAAAAAAAGGTGAGTAAAATAATAAAGATTCAGAAGGAGGAGGCTTAGTGGAGTATAAAGGCCTACCGACCGGTTTCAAAGGTTTATCCCAGGAGTTAGCGTTAAGACCAGCACAGGACGGCATTAAAAGGGGCAGACTCTGGAGACACAGACTTCAGTCTGGATGCTTGCAGTGGTCCAGCTCTGTGGTGGTGGTGCTGGAAATAAAAGATGAAGCATGCTCTGAAGAAAGCATCTCAGTTTTGTGACTGGTGTGGTTTTGGAGAATAAGGGAAAAGAGGAAGTCGGAAGTGACTGACGTTTTCCTCTTAGATGACTGAGAGAAAGAAGGTTCCACTGAAAGACACTGGAAAGTCAAGAGTGCAGAGCTAGTTTGACAAGCTGGGTTGAAGTGGCTGGACATGCACGTGGAAAAGGTGCAGCAGACAGTTGATGATGAAGACGTGAAGCATGAGAGAGATCAAGGTCTGAAAACTGACTGTCCTCCTGCAGGTGACCGTTGAAATTATAAGAGCAGATTGGTTTGCTGTGGGAGAGGATGAAAGACATGCTGTGGAGAATTTTGGCGGGGTCCTCAGGTGGAGGAAAAAAAGGTATCGGTAGGAGTCGGGTGTGGTGATGGCAGAGATTCTGCACCAAGAAAAGAAGTAGCAACGAGATGGTGGGAGGAGAGGAACACCTGTTTAATCTGAAGAGGCCCATCTTGTGGTTTTGCTGGTTATGCCTGTTGTGGGTACATTTGTTTATTCAGCAAATGTTTAAGGAACCCTGATTACATTTCCAGGGCTGGACGTATGCCATGCGAACAAGGTCCCAGTTCTCATAGAGCTTTCATTCCGGAAGAGAAGGTAGACTAATAGCAAAGGAATGTTTAAATCATTGGAGTTTTTCACTTTAAAATATAATTAGTAAGGTTTTTGACTAGGTGATTCGTTTATATAGCTCAGAAAGCAAAATGATAGAAAAGGTATACTCAGGGAGGTCTCACATCCCATTGGTAACCTTTTTTAAAAAAAATCAGTTTCTGTTTATCCTTCCGATGTTTCTTTCGGCAGTTATGAGGATATATTAATATGTAATAATTTTAGATCCTGGGAGAATGAAAACAGAGACCGGAACAAGGTAATGTGATAGGGAATGATTAGGGGTGTGCAGTATTAGGGTAGACAGGCTCTGTGAGGTGGTGATAGTAGCTGAAGACTGAGTGAGGGATCTGAGCGAGCCTTTTAGGCCACTCGGGTGTTTTAGCGGGAACGCAAAGACCCTGGGAGCACAGGTGGGAACGTGCCTGGTGAGGGGCAAGAGTGGCTCTGATAAGGTCTGAGAGTCAGGAGTCGGATGGTTTGAACTACCTTTTACAAAGAGCACCATAACCGCTGCCCGGAGACTAGCTTATAAGAAGAGGTCAGAGTAGAAGCTGGAACCGCTGGTGAGGGATGATGGTAACTGGGAGACGTGCGTGCAAGGGCGCATGTTTGGAACTGGAAGGACTGGTGGATTGAGGAGTGGAAGTGAAGATATGCTGAGGTCAGGGTGAGAGCATTGCCGCAGGGCATGTTGGGAATTTCTGTGTTGCATCAACTCTCGTCCCAGGGACTTAGCACCCTTCTGCCTGGAGAGAGAGAGAGAGAGATACATATGTCTTTGTTTAATTGAAGTCTTCTTTGCGCAATTGCAGCTTATTTCCTGTCCCTGATTCTAAAAGATTCCTTGACTCTAAAAGGTCAATTAAATAAGGAATGTGATTGATCATTCCTGTTTTATTAGCCCTCCTCCCACTTCCCTTAGCCCTACTTTTTACTACAATCTGACATTCCCGTCTAGTTTCAAGGAGATTAAGAGATGATGTGCCCCTTCCTTGAATAACTGATTGTAGAGAACTTTGAGCTTCCCACATTGCCCCCTGCTCCCTTGACTAGCTCTAAGCTATCTCAGCCTCTAGGTTCCTGGTTCTCAGCCTGGTGCTGACAGCAACTGCTTTCTCAATTGAAGGCAAAACGAGAACTTTGTGTTTTGTTGGGCAACGAGGTTTTCACATAAAACCAAGTTTAAACAGCATTTCTCCCCTAAAAATTGGAGCCCTCCCCCCACGTTGTGTGTTGATGGGCCCCAGAGAAAGTGCTATTCAATGTTAAACTTCATCTGCCAGGCTCTGGTGTGTGCCTTCCCCCTTACGCTCCCCTGAAGCCGAAATTTGCAGATGCACTGGCAGGTTAGAGCGCAGTGTGCTGGGCCGCTAGTTCATGTGAAGGTGGCCACCCCCCAGTGGCTGCGTTGGAAAGACTTGTGTCCTGGCGAGGCTCTTCCTGCGGCGTGTGACCTCAGTTCCTGTACCTCAGGGATGACAGGTGGAACCCCCAGTCAAGCCTGCTTCAGGTAATGGAGCAAGGAGTGACTTCTATTTTATCATCTTGAATCATTCAATGGTAAAATCCATTCCTGCCAGTCTAATTTCAAAGAACGTTGAAGTTGATTGGGTGCTGCCTGCCTGCTGGTCCGAGGAAAACCAGGCTTCCCTTAAAATAGTAATGACTTTTTCATTTTGAAATGATTTCAGACTTGCCAAAAATTGTAAAAATTGTACGAAGAATTCCTATTTACTTTTACCCAGATGTATCAAATGTTAATATTTTACCATACTCACTTTATTATTCGTTCATATCTGGTCTGTGAACTGTTTTTTTAAATGTTTGAGAATAAGCTGCAGACATGATACCTCTTTACATCTGACTCTTTCCTAAAAAATTCCTAAAACAAGGATATTCTCTTACATTGACACAATATAATGATGAAAATCAGGAAATTAACTTTGATGTAATACCATATACTATAATGCTATTATCTGGTCTACCTTATTCAAATATTGTCAATGCCTTTTATCTGTTTCAGGCTCACACATTGTCTTCCGGTGTCATGTCGTTTTAGTCTCCTTTAATCTGAATAATTCCTCAGCCTTTGTCTTTAATGAGTTTGACACATTTGAAGGGTACAGGCCAGTTACTCTGTAGAACAACCTTCAACTTGGCCTTGCCTGATACTTTCTCATGCCTTGAAGATGATGCATTTTGGGCAGGAAATCACAGAAGTGATGACGTGTCCTTCAATGCATCATGTCATGGAGCACATAAAGTCAGTTTGTGCTATTTCTGACGATGGCATCTTTGACTACTTTATTAAAGTGGTGGTGTCTGTCAGGTTTCTCCACTTAAAGTTAGGATTTTCCCCTTTGTAATTAATAAAATCTGGTGCAGGTATTTAGAGACAATATAATTATCCTATTTTCCAACAATCTTTCACCCACCAATTTTAGGATCCACTGATGAGTTTTGCCTGAAGCAGTTGTTACTGTAGTGGTTGCCAATGGGGATTTTCTATTCTTATTAATTGGAATTCTACTGTAAGGAAGAGTCCCTTCTCCCTCATCATTCATTCTTTTATTCATTTATATCGGCATGGATTCGTGGATTCTTCTTTTAGTTAATCTGATAACTCATTTATTTTGCTGTTCATATCGTCCTAGATGTGGTGAGAGGGACCGCCTTTAAGGTGGCTCTCTGTCCTTTTTGTCCCTTCCACTTTTAAGAGCTTTGTTGAGGTATAATTTACATACCACACAATTGATTGACCCAGTATAAAAGTAGAATTCGATGGCTTTTAGTGAATCTGAACAGTTATGCAGCTGTCACCACAAGTCTGGTTGTAGAACACTTTCACCACCCCAAAAAGTTTCCTCATCCCCATTTATACTCATTCCTCTTCCTACCTTTAGCCCTAGGCAACCACTGATCTACTTTCTATCTCTGTAACTTGGTCTTTTCTAGAAATTTTGTAAAAATTGAATCATATATTATGTATGAGGTGAATGTTTAAGTAAAAAAAAATTTATTACAGTAAAAGACACATGGCTATTAATCCCCTCAGAATACTCCCCATCACTTCAAACACACTTATCCCATCGTTCTTACCACTTTCTGAAGCAGTTCTGGAAGTCCTCTTTCGTGAGCGTTTCTACTTCATCCTCCATCATGACAACGCTCCGTGTCACACATCGCTTCTGGTATATGGCAATTTCTGTCAAATAAAAACATTATGGTGTGTCCTCATCCACCTTATTCACCAGATTTAGCACTGTGCGACTTCTGGCTCTTCCCCAAAGTCAAAGTGACCATAAAAGGTAAACATTTTGAATTGATTCAGGACATTGAGGCAGCCACGACAGAGTAACTAAAGACACTCACGAAAGAGGATTTCCAGAACTGCTTCAGAAAGTGGCTAGAGTGATGGGATAAATGTGTTCGAAGCGATGGGGAGTATTTTGAGGGAGATTAATGACAATGTGTCTTTTACTGTAATAATTTTTTATTTAAATATTCACTGTAGTTTTCGGTCACACCTCATAGTCTTTTGTGTCTGGCTTCTTAAGCATAATGTTTTTGAGGTTAATCCAGGTTGTTGCATGTATCAGTAGTTCACTGCTTTTTATTGTTGACTAGCATGCCATTATATGAATATGTCATATGTTTATTCTTTTATCAGCTGATGGACATTTGAATTGTTTCTAGTTTATGCCTATTTTGAAAAATGCTGCTATGAACATTTGTGTATAAGTCTTTGTGGGGACATATGCTTTTTTGTTTCTCTTGGGTAGATACTTAGTGGAATTGCTGGGTCACTATAAAACTATTTTTTTTAATCTTTACCTCATACTTTTATTAGTTTTTAATTTTTAAATTACAGTTGACATTCAATATTATATTAGTTTCAGGTGTACAACATAGTGGTTAGACATTTATATAATTTATGAAGTAATCACCCTGATTGGTCTGTTAACCACCTGGCGCTATACATAGTTATTACAACATTATTGACTATATTCCTATGCTGTACTTTACATCCCCATGACTATTTTGTAACTACCAATTTATATTTCTTAATCCCTTCACCTTTTTCACCCAGGTCTGGCAACCATCAGTTTGTTCTCTGTATCTTTGTTTCTGTTTTATTTGTTTATTTTCTTTAGATTCCACATATAAGTGAGATCATATGGTATTTGTCTTTGTCTGACTTATTTCACTTAGCCTAATACCCTCTAGGTCTATCCATGTTGTCACAAATGGTAAAATTTCATTTTTTATGGCCAAGTAATATCCCATTATATATATATGTACCTCATCTTCTTTATTCAGTCATCTGTTGATGTGCGCTTAGGTTGCTTCTACCGTGTTTCCCCCCTCTCCAGACAATCAGCTCTAATGCGTCTTTTGGAGCAAAAATTAATAAAAGACCTGGTCTTATTTTAAACACGGTATATCTTGGTTATTGTAAATAGCACTGCAGTGAACATAGAGTTTCATATATCTTTTCAAATTAGTGTTTTGTATTTGTTCAGATAATACCCAGAAGTGGAATTGCTGGGTCATAAGGTAGTCCTATTTTTAATTTTCTGAGGAACTTCCAAACCGTTTTCCATAGTGGCTGCACCAGTCTGCAGGCCAACCAGCAGTGCGTGAGGGTTCCCTTTGCTCCACATCCTCACCAGCAGTTGTTTGTTGATTTACTGACGATAGCCATTCTGACAGGTGTGAGGTGGTACCTCATTGTGGTTTTAATTTGCATTGCTCTGATGATTAGTGATGCTGAGCATCTTTTCATATGTCTGTTGGCCATGTGTATGTCCTCTTTGGAGAAATGTCTATTCTCTTTAAACTTTTAAAGAAGTCGCCAAACTTTTTCAAAGTGTCTGGACCATCTGACATTCCCATCAGCAATGTATGAAAGTTTCCATTTTTTCATGTTCTGGCCAACAGTTAGTATTATCAATCTATTTGATTATAGTCATTCTAGTGGGTACATAGTACCGTGTTTTCCTGAAAATAAGACATAGCTGGACCATCAGCTCTAATGTGTCTTTTGGAGCAAAAATTAATATAAGACCCGGTTTGATATTATATTTATATTATATTATTCCCAGTCTTATATTTTATTAAAATAAGACCGGGTCTTATATTAATTTTTGCTCCAAAAGACGCATTAAAGTTGATTGTCCAGCTATGTCTTATTTTCGGGGACACACGGTAGTATCCCATTGTGGTTTTAATTTTCATTTCCCTAATGACTAATGATGCTGATCATCTTTTCATGTGTTTATTAGTTATTTGTATATCTGCTTTAGTGAAGTATTTATTCATGTTTTGCCTATTTTTAATATTGCCTATTAATGTATTTTTTTAAAGTTGGTTGGTTTTCATCTTCTTAGTGAGTTGTAAGAGTTCTTTGTATATTTTGGCTATAAGTCCTTTATATTATATTTGCAAATGTTTTCTCCCAGTTTGTGGATTTTTTTTCATCTTTCCAGTGATGTTTTTCTACGTTTTTAATTGTGATATAGCTAACTAACAGCTGGACTATTATCAGGTTTTCCTTTTATCAATCATGCTTTTGACATCATATCTAAGAAATCTTTATCTTAAGGTCATAAAAATTTTCTTCTCTGTTTTCTGCCAGAAGTTTTATATTTTAGTTCTTACATTTAGCTCTCTGATCCATTTTGAGTGAATTTATAGTGTAAGGTAAGTGTCTAAGTTCATTTTTTTGTGTGCACGGATATCCAGTTGTTCTAACATCATTTGTTACAGACTGTCCTTTTCCTCATTAAATTGCCTAGGCAGCCTTGTTGACAATTATAGGCATATCTTGTAGCTATTGCAGGTTTAGTTCCAGACCACCACAATAAAGCAAGTCATGATCTTTTTGCTGATGAAAGGTCTTCTTTCAATTTGTAAAAAACACAACATCTACGAAGCCTGATAAAGCAAAGCACAATAAAACAAGATATGCCTGTAATTGACTATAAAGGTAAGGGATTATTTCTAGACACTATTGGGTTGGGTTGATCTATATGTCTATTCTTAGGTCAGTACCGTAGTAACTTGAGTATTGTAGCTTTATACTGAGTTTTAAAATCAGGTAGTATTAAGTTCTCCAACTTGGTTCACTTATTTTTTTTCAAAATTGTATTGGCCATTCTGTTCTTTTCCATTCTCCATATAAATTTTAGGATCATCTTGTCAGTTTCTCCAGAAAAACCCGCTGGGATTTTGATAGGAATTGCATTTATCCTGTAGATCAATTTGGGAAGAATTGCCATCTTAATGATATTGAGTCTTCTAATTCGTGAATGTTATATCTCTCCATTTATTTAGAGCTTTAATTACTTTCAGCAGTGTTTTGTAATTTTCAGTATTTCTTTTGTACTTCTTTTGTTAAATTTATTCCTGTTCCTTTTGATGCTATTCGTGAATGGAATTATTTGTTTTATTTCATTTTACTTGTTGTTAGTGTATAGAAATAAAATCTATTTTTGTATATTGATCTTATATCCTACAATCTTAATTAACTTGCTTATTCTCGTAGGTTTTGTGTGGATTTCTTAGGATTTTCTATGTACAAGATCATGTCTCCTTCAAATAAATATAGTTTTACTTCTTCCTTTGCAATCTACATGCCTTTATTTTCTTTTTCTTGCCTTATTGCACTGGTTAGAATTTCCAGTATAGCGTTGATTAGAAATGGGATACGTAGACATCCTTGCCTTATTCCCAATCTTAGAGAAAAAACATCTAGTGTTTCACTATTAAATATGATATTAGCTGTTTCTGTGATCTTATGACATGTTCCTATCAAATTTTGAGTATTTCCTTTTTACAGCATATTCCAGGCTCATGTGATGTTTTTCTTGCCCCAGGTGTTTTTCAAGAAACTTTAGTTCCTTGGTTCCATTTATTGACAAATGATGTATGGGAGCCAGTATCTGGGCAGTAGATGAGTAACAATCACTTTTTACCTTTTCACCCAATGTTTTCAGAAATCCCGAATATCTAGTTTTAAAAACCAAAAAAAGACCCAGAAGCAAGGGTCTTTTCCTGGTATGTCCCAAAGCACTTTTCAGTTGCTTTTTAGTGCCAAGTCATACTGACAGCTGAAGAATCCAGTTACTGGTAATGTAACAAATATCACAGAAGTCCCCAAATGACAAGACAGGTATGTCTTTGTATAAAAGAGCATTACACATACCAGCTGAAATTCGGGGGTGGAGTAGTATTGCCTGCTCCATGTGTTTCCCCTCTTCATTGAAGCTTAAGAAAAGGGCTGAGGGGAGAAGGTCAGATCATTTGGTGTCCGTAATAGTGAGTATGATGGTGAGCGTCACCTGACTGAGTGTGGGCCACGCACTGTGCTGTATGTGAATTTTCTACTTAGATTCCACCTCTACCCAGTGGGGTTATGGGACTTCCTCGCTAGTCTTTCCCCAGACATTCCAGGTGTGTTGTTTCAGCATTGAATGGATTCTCTATTCATCAGAGCTCTGTTTAACGTGAGTCACCAAGGGGTGGCCGCCGCTGATGCCACATGGGTGTGAGTAGTGGCAGTGCCCTGGAGACTCTTGGAAAAACTTCCCACAAGTAGTATGTGGTTGTTTGTTTTTGAAAGATCAAACAATACAAATGCCTGTGAAGTAACCTGGAAACGGGGCCCACTCCCCTCCACTGCCCAATCCTTCATCCCACCGCTTCCCCCAAGATAACCACCCTAATAGTTTAGTGTATATTCTTCCAGACCTGTGTTTTTGCGTAAGCATAAAAAATGTCCTGAGAACTGTTTCAGAGGGACTTTTCTTCCCAAGAACTCTTTCCTCAGCTGCTCTGCCCTCAACTAACCTTTCTTTTCAGCTGGGCATATTCCGGTTTGGACTTTGAGGAACTTAGCCAGACACAGGCTTGTTTCTTCTAAACTTGAACTTTCGTACCCCCTGTTTGCTTCTTAAGTAAGCCTCCTGTTGCCCAGGGACAATGTGTAGGAGCAAGAAAGGTGCAATATTAGTAGCTCTTTAAAATATGTTAGATTATTCAAAATATTGTTTTCCAGATGAGGTCTGTTTATTTCTTCCTAAAGTAAGTTCTTTGTAAACTGTTGATTGGAGGGTCAATTGATGGTGGATCGTTCGGACTTAGAGAGTGTGTATGAATGCCTTTGCTGGTCTTTAAGTAGTGGACAGATGCGGCTGAAAAATACATATGTAAATTGAATGAAAAGAATGGAGCTTGTGATTCCTTTTAATTGACATAATCACCAATTACTATAAGTTTAGATTTGGTTAAGTCGGGTGTTTTTGAAACAAGGCTTCCATTAGTGGCCGTCTACATACATAAATATTAGTACCTTTTCTCCTTGTTCTCTTTTCTTTGATGTCTCATCCTAAAATATTTCCTGGGAGATGGGCAACCTGTCTCTTGGATTCCAAAGGCACAGACACAGCAAGTTTGTAGCATCACAGTTCACTTAGAAATTTGAGGGAAGCTGGGAGAAGGGCCTTGCAGACGTTGTGTCAGGAGCCCAAGTACACCACAGGGGGGACAGGTTTTATGACCTGGCAGAAAACGCGCCTGCTGCGTGTATGCTGTCCGGACGGTCTGGAACGCGCCTGCTGCGTGTGTGCTGTCCGGAGGGTCTGGGTGCCAGACATTGTTTGCCCACCTGGACTTTGATTTTATGGCAGAAACCATTATTCTTAGTATGTTAGATTTGAGAACTACTTTCTCACTTCCTCTACTTCTTCTATTTTGGGCCTTTTAAAGCTTTTTAAAGTTTGTCACTTTGCATTCCTGTAGGGTGAAGGGGTCATTTCCTGGCACTTCGGTGGCAGTGCTGTTGAGGGCAGCACACAGGAGAAGGTGACCTGTGGCAGTAGTCAGGGCCGGGACCCGGGCAGCCTGAATGTTAGAGCTAGGTCTCTGCTTTCCCATCACGTGGAGCTTTGATTTCATCAGGATTGTCTGTAAGCAGAAAGAAGGAAGTGGCTTTTAGCAATCATCATTTCCTCGTCTACACCAGACACTACTTCTGAACCAAAAACAGTGATGCCAGGTTGGAACGTTTGTGACAGTGTTATGAGTGATACTGGTTACTTCATGTTCTCGAAGCTACTCTCTCCGAATTATCTGACCGGACAGATTTGCCTTTGCTTGGCAGTTCTGACAGAGCTATCTTGGCCATCTCTGAATGTTTCTTACGAGCTGGGGGGCTATTTCCCAAAAAGAGAGACAGAAACATCTTCTCACCTGCTAGGCCCCTGGGTCTAGATATGCATCTCTGGGAAGACAAGCGGCCCTTTTCCAAGTTGCCATCCTACACATCATGGGGACTATGAGAGGCAACCATGAGTGGGAAATGGCCATTGCAGAGACATGTGAGAGCTGGAATCCTCTTAGAAGAGAATCCACTTTCCTCGGGCACCCCTCTGGCCCGCTTCCCATTCTGCCTGGAAGCAGGCCACCTGCAGCTTCGCCTCCCTCTTCCTCATTTGCATTAGAAATCAAGTCAGCTAGATGCCAGGACACTTGTGTGCAATATTCCTGGCACTGAGGATTCACACAGTACAAATGCGGAGAGGGAGACATTGAGCAGTCTGTGCAGAGGGCACCCAGGGCTGCAAAGGAAAGTGGGATTGGCTGTGGTGCTGATGAGAATGAAGTAGTCACTTCGCTCTCAAAGGAGCTCAGTATAAACAGTGGAAGAGTATTTCCAGCCTGGCTTTTGTCTGGTACCAGGAGCTTAGGGCTAATTGAGGGGATAGTGACTGTGTGTGTTTCATTCCTGTTTAAGAGGTCGTGTGGAGTCAGACAACCCTGAGTTTTCATCTAGGCACCACTCGTTATTGGTGGTTTAATTTAGAAGAGTTGCGTAGCTCTTCTGAGTCTCCGAGTCGTCATCAGAAATTGAAGGTGAGGCTGCTGTGAAGATGGAATGAGATAATACAGGCAAAATGCGTAGCACAGTACCTGGCATTCGTTAGGCACCCAAACTAGCATTCCTCAGTACTTGAGTGTTTCCCGCTCATTCATTGTATTTTTCAGTTTATTCATTCAACAGACTATTGAGCACTTACTGTGTACCAGACCCTGTACTGGCGACAACAGCAGGAGGAAAATGTGCTTCTTGCTCCTAGTCAGATGAGCAGTCCATACTTAAAGCTCGTTGTAAGAGAAACCATGATGGTGGCATGCACAGAGGTGAGGCATCCTGTTTGAACAAGGGAGTCCGGGAAGGCTACCTGGAGAAGGTGATATTCTAGCTGATCGTTTTGAAGTCTGGTGAAAGAGAAGGAAAGGGCTCCAGGGAGCAGCACTTGTAAAGACATGAAGGGCTGACATAGCAGGATGCACACGGGAACCACAGGTGGGATATTCTTAAGGGAGTGCCAGCCCCAAGTTTCATTTCCTTAGCCCTTTCCTCCCATCACTTTGGGGTGTCTGCGGTGTTGTATCGGTGGGGCAAGACGTGGAATCCTGAAAGAGGACTCCGTGAGCTGGGACTGTGAATCTGTTGAGTGTACACAGCATGTGCACTCGTGTGTCACATTGTAAAGTCACAGGCATGATTTGCCTCTTCCTTTGTGTGTGCCACTTGTCCATGAGTGCATAGACTGTAATTGTGCCCCGCACAGTACTTCTGGAGTTTGGACATGGTGGAGGTCCTTTTACTGTCCTTAATTTGAACCTTAATTTGAAGTTACTGGCATCAAAATCTAGTTGTAACACTTGCGCTGTTTTAGCCCACTGTCATTTTGAGTATCAGTAGTGATGAGTTCTGGGTTTTGTACTTTTGAGAAAGAATCCACATAAGTCAGCCTTTGCAGGAAGAGGGTGACATCGTGTGGCTTCTGCAGGCTTTTTGTAGTTGCAAACAGGAATCATGGATCTCCCTTGGCCATTAGTCTCATCAAAATACAAGGTCCTCTCCCTGTTGAATTTTATGTTTTAAATGTAACTTGAACAAAAAAATTCTCTGCTAATTCCTTCCCTCTAGCCACTCTGAAAACACTTGAGGAGGAGGCCAGGATTCCATTCAGATGAATGACTTCTTATAAAAGGATCTTGTTTTTTCCTCCGGATGCTGTCATGAAAGAAGGCCCACCTTTCCCTGCAGTTGTGAAAACTGGAGACTGTTTTGTGCAGTTGATTTAGAAAGTAAGTGACCCTGCTGAACAGACTGTTTGGGACCCAGAACTACAGCCGGTTCAGAGATTTTTGCTTTAGAGGCAACACTGAATGAGAAACATAGGAGACAGGCTCCGTCCCTGAGGTCAGCCTGGGATCTGGAGTAAAGAAGGCTTCTGTCTTCTGTCCCCTTCTTCTTGCCTCTATATTCTACTCCCTGAACTCTCCTGACCCACTGGAAAGAAAGTCATTTTAAGTAAAAATAATGTTGGTATTTACTTCCATTTTGTTTCTTTTATTTCCCACCAACACCTGGGACGGACTTTAAGTCTATACAGTTGGCAAGACTCTTGAAGAAATGAAATTACTTTCCCAGCTCCAGAGGTCAGGGGAGTTCTCTGAACTTGTCGTACTTCGCTGAAAAGTAGACCACACCAGGAGCAGCTGAGCTTTGGTCAAAGAGCAGTAGATGTAAACTGTTTCTCGAATGATCTTTGACCTTTCATAATTGGTTGGTGAGAAAGAAGATACTGGATGGTTTCTGTGTCACCCCCAGACTGGCCTTATTCCTAGCCACACCAATGTTAGGTGAGGGAAGGAAGCCCCTCATGTAAAGTTGTGGATAATAAAACAAAAAGATGGGTTTTTTTGTTTTTGTTTTTGGAGAGAAAAGAACTGGCCCTCTGAGTGAGAGAGAGGCATCAGGTGAGCAGACTCACAGTGGCAGAGCTGTGAAGTCTAGTCCTTGATGTCGCCAGCTTTGATCACATGAGGGCAGCAGGAAGGGCACTGAAAACACCCTAAGAATCTAGTGTTCTTCTCCCAGGGCTCCAAATGACGACCAAGACTGGTCACCCAAGGAATACTGATGTGGGACTTTGTCGTTTACCTGGGGACTGCTGTCGCATTGTATGTGTCCTCCTGGGACTGTGACATTCCCATTTGTTTCTCTCCCCTTCAAGCTGACGGACTTCAAGGATGCAGCTGCCGCTACTGGAGGCGTGTGGCACCTTTCCTCAGCCGGGCCATGAGGCCGTGTGGCCATGATGTGGGCCCCCCATGGCCTCAGCGGGAACGGAGCACTACAGCATTGGCCTCCGCCAGGGCAACGGCTTTAAGCAGACGGGTCCCGTGGGCCCCACACCTGCCCTGCCACCTGAGAAACGCTGTGAGGGCAAAGTCTGGCCTCAGGCTCATCAGCAGGTGAAGCCGATCTGGAAGCTGGAGAAGAAGCACGTGGGGACACTTTCGGCAGAGTTGGGCCCACCCCAACCAGCATGTTTTTTTTGCCCCAGCACTTTATGTAGCCCTGGGCCCACAACTGTCCTTGCAGGCCACGGCAACTCCTGTTACCTGCACTCTCTCCCGGACCTGGTCAGCCACACCCTGCTGTACCGCCGCTCCAACTGTAGGCACAAAACGTACCAGCAACTGGAGTCTTTCTGCTTGCGTTCAAGCCCGTCAGAAAGAAGATCTTTTTCTGTCCCTCAAAAGAGCTTCACTGTCAGACTCACTGCCAATCAGGCCTCGTCTCTCCCAGTCTCCCCCATGGCCCAGCCCACGGCGTCCTCATCCACAGATCCGTACTTCTCCCTGGGAGCAGCCGGGGAAATCCCTTCAGGGAATAGCCTGGCCTCTGCCATCTCAGGGAAGATCCCATCTCCACTCTCCTTCTCCTCCTCCTCCTACAAGCCCATGCTAAATAACAACTCCTTTATGCGGCCAAATAGCACAAAAGTGCCTTTATCACAGGCCACAGAGGGCCTGAAGCCACTGTCCTCACCCAGGATCCACCTTGCCTCCTGGCATCATTCAGGGGGCACTGGAGACTGTGTACTCCAGCCCATTGAACACAAGGTCCCACACAAGAGCAATGGCACCGTCCTAGAGGATGCTCTTGCCCGTAGCACCCTGGCTTCCCCCAGCTCCTTAGACACTTCCGCCACCAGTGTTGCCTCTCCCCAGTCTAACCAGAGTAACTTAGCCACGAGGGCAAAGCCACATCCCTTTGGCCTGGATGGCGACTCTGCTTCCCAGGCTCTGAGCAGGGAGGTTCGGTTCACTGAGGCCGTGAGGAAGTTGACTGCACGAGGCCTTGAGCCGCCGAGGCAAGGCTGCCAGTTTGATCAGTCTTGTTTCATGAACCCCAGCTTGCAGTGGGATCTCAACAGGAACAGGCAGTGGAAACCTCCTGCAGTAGACCCGCCATTCTCGCAGGAGGATGCTGGCGCAGACGGTAGGACCCTCCCCGGAGCTTCGGACGCCTTGGAGTTGGATAGCACCGTCTTCTGCACCAAGCGCATCAGCATTCACCTCCTTGCCTCACACGCCAACGGGCTCAGCCACAGCCCTGCCTGTGGGTCTGCGACCGACTCCCCACCACTTAGAGAAGACAAAATTCCAGTTCTGCCTTCTCCCCCTCAGCCCTGTGGCTTAGCCGACGTGGCCACCCGCCTCTCTTCCATCCATCTGGGCCAGCTTGGGAAGGAGGGGCCTAAAGAAGCCAGGGAGCTGGACTCATCTTCTAGGGAGATTGGGTAAGTGGGGGAAAGTTTTCGGTTCTTTAGAGCTGTAGAGTATACACACCATGATTTGGTGACACTGACCCTGTGTCTCTAAAGGTTTTATTTTTCAGTTGCCCTAGAATTTTGGTTTTCACTTTAGGGTGAAGGTCAGCAAACTACAGCTTGCAGGCCAAATCGCACCCACTGCTTGCTTTTGTAAACAACATTTTATTGAAATGGAGCCTTGCCCATTCATTTACTACCATCTATGACGTTTTTCTTGTTTCAGTGGTAGGGGTGAGTAGTTGTGACAAACTGAATGGTCCACAAAACGGGAAATATTTACTGTCTGGGCCTTTAGAGGAAGAGTTTGCTGACCCAGTTTGCTGCCCCTTGCTTTAGGTTATAACCAGGTAGAAATAAGAATTCCAGACATCACCTGTTGGAGCCTGTGACTTTTCTCCTTAGTTCCAAACCCAATCAGGTTCTCAGTCATTCCTGGTGTGACAGCCGTTTCAGCGTTAGAGCATACACGTACTTGGCTGCTTCTCTTGGCTCCTTGTTACTTCTCTCGAGCCTTGGTTCACCCAGGCCTTGGCCAGAGAGAGGCCTAAGGACCTTTGAAGTCCATTACCAGACAGTCATTGATGGGGTTCTGAATGCAGAATTTTGTACTTGTATGTTCTGAGGGACTTCAGAGAACATAAAAGACGTATATACCGTCTTTCCCCGAAAACAAGACCTAGCCGGACGATCAGCTCTAATGCGTCTTTTGGAGCAAAAATTAACATAAGACCTGGTCTTGTTTTACTATAAGGCCAGGAAAAATATAATATATAATGTATAATATAATATAAATAATATAACATAGCAACATAATATAACATAATGTAATATATACTGGGTCTTATATTAATTTTTGCTCCAAAAGACGCATTAGAGCTGATCGTCCAGCTAGGTCTTATTTTTCGGGAAACACAGTAGTGCCTCTACAGAATAGGGGATATAGGATTGAGTATGGCTACCCCTAAGCTCTGAGGGCAAGGGCAGCGAATTGTGAGAGCTAGGCAAGAGACAGCAGATTGGTAACTGGGGAAGGGACAAACATTGGGCGATGAGGACGGAATGAGAATCTGACTGTGACCTCCGTTATGGAATTAGCTGGGCTGCGGCATGATTCTTTCTTATAGCTCAGCTGCTGACCTCCAGCCAGACCAGGCTGAGGCTGAAGATGTAGAAGAAGAGCTGGGAGATGGTTTGGAGGACTGCTGCAGCCATGACGAGAATGAGGAGGAGGAAGGTGAGTAGGGGGCCCTCTTACCTCCAGCTGGGAATTGGTCACTACCCACGGGGCGGGGGGGGGGGGGCTAACAGTTGTGTACCAGGTCCTTGACCCACTTTATCATCTGCATTACTCATTTGCCTTGGGGCTCCAAGGCTGGTGAGTAGTGGCTTTTGGGGGACTTTGTTCTCTCGTCCTCCTGTCCCACTAGTCTTGCCTTGGCCCTGCTGCTGTTGAGCCCTGGGAAGGCAGCAGGGTGGTACTCCTGGCTTTCCAAGAAGGCTGACCACAATGTCCCAGGACGAGCTGCCTAGGCTTGTGAGTTTGTGTAGCAGCCTCTCCCCTTCAGCACTTCTCTGCTTCCCCCACAGGAAACTCCGAGTGCTCCTCGCCCAGTGCCGTCTCCCCCAGTGGGTCGATAGCAGTCATTTCTCGGTGAGTGCTGTCTGTGCAGATCGTTGGTACATGCTCATTTTCTAAGATTATAAAGAGATTAATCACCTAAGTCGTGAATGACCGTGGTAACCCTAACTCACTTTTACCAGATTTTCACATTTGGAACTTTAGTTTTCAAACAAGGAGGAATAGAAAGGACCAGAAGCATATTTTGTCAGTTGGGCTAAAAGCAGTAGTACCGTGTTTCTTAGGCTGCAAGCTGGTCTTTAGGCTCCAAGAAATTGTTCAAGTGAAAAGCAAATAATTTCAAGTGGTTAGAAAATTAATAACCAATTAATTATAAAACATAATGTTTGAGGAAAATTATTAGTTAGGCCACTCTCACGAGGGTAATTGCCACCTTGCATTATAAATGTGTTCCACTGTCAAGAACAGTTCTGGGGTAGATGTACCGTTAACTGGAGCTTTTGGAAATTGGAAATGCTCTTTTGCTGCATTCTGAGGTTAGTTTTATGTTGAGAAATAAGACTGGCATTAACCTTAGTAATAAGAATTTGAATTAAAAATTTTGTAGCTTTAGTGTACATTATTTTATTGACAGCCCTTGGTGGAGTCTGAGTGATATCTGTCTCTAACAAGGGAACCAAAAAATCGATCTCTTAGAGTAGGCCCTTCTTTTGTGAAACAGGTAGTCGTAGGATGCTGCATAACTGAGGTGGAAAGTTGCGGGAAAGGAAAGAATGCTGGGCTATGAGGAAATTACTATAAATGAGGACATGGCATTGTGCTAAAGATTGGTAGAACTTGCTAAAGGATCATATACACCACCTTTCAGGGTAGAAAGTTAACATTCTTCAACATAATCTTCCTGGTTCCCCTCACCACTTCCAGCCTTGCCTTAATGTGAGGCTCTCATCAACTATATTGTTTTATTAAATATTAAAAAGAACTGCCCAAAGTTCTAAACATTAAATTTTTTTCTGTTGAAAAATAACTTCTACTGAAACCGTAAAAGAAACAAAACATAAATACAAAAAATTAAAAAGTTGGTGAATTTTGTTTTTGTATTTTATTTTTGATTAAAACTTTCTATTCTAATTTTAATTAAAATCCAGCCGTATACGTGACGGGTTGCCTAACACGTGGAGCACCCAGACTCAGGTTGCTTTTCTTTGTGTCAGCTGTGCCTTAGACGAAGCTAAGAGGAAAAGGAGCTTTCCATGCCTTGGTTATTATGGACAAAGCAAGCTGCATCTCTGTGAATATGATGGTGGCAGCAGCTGTACCAATTTTAGAGCCCCAAACCAGCAAGGCAGAGAGAGAGCTGTTGGGCAAGTGGAGAGACAGAATTGGGACTTTCTATGAAGGTGGATAGAAATCCTGTCATAGGTACCCTGAGTCTGGTGCATAAATTCTGTTCCTTTAAGCCTAACCCATCCTCCTTTCAGAACAGCAAAGCTGTTTCTGGTTGTATATATTGGATGTTGACTAAGCACCACCACTCTTCATGAGAGAAAGATAGTTGACGTGTAATTGACTTGGAGTCGCACCTTTTCCATGCTTAAAGGTGATCTGGGTTTGTTTTCAGGCCTGCTTTAAGATAGCTGCATAGCCCTTTATTTAACCTTTCTGATTTATAAGATAAAATTCACAAAAGGTGTTGTTAATAATTTTTTCATTAATTAATTTAACTCCTACAAAACGCACAGACCTTCTAATCTATATGAGGCTTAAAACATGGGTTTTCAAGCACATGGAGGTTGAGGAATTCTCAACCACTTTGCACGTTTTTTTTTTTTTTGGAGAATATTGGGGAACAGTGTGTTTTTCCAGGACCTATCAGCTCCAAGTCAAGTCGTTGTGGGAATCAAACCAGAGACCTTGGTGTTATGAGCACTGCACTCTAACCAACTTAGCCAACGGGCCACCCCCACTTTGCATTTTTAGGATGATGAAAATCAGAAATTCTTTTGGATTGCTAAAATCTTATTTTTTCCAATTATGAAAGATTTATAAGAGAAAATTCAGCAATTATAGAAAGATCATTGAAAACACTGCCTCTGTTTCTCTACCCAGCAATGGTTTATTGCATTTCCAGTTCCATATTCTTTTTCTAAGAATCATGTGATTTTAGAGATGGAGGTTACCAAGTCTAGCCTCTTTTTTCAGATATAAAAACTGAGGACCAGATGGGCGGCTGATTAGCTCAGTTGGTTGGAGCGCGAGCTCTGGGCAGCAGGGTTGCCGGTTCAATTCCTGCATGGGCTGGTGGGCTGTGCCCTCCGCAACTAGATTGGGGACGGCAACTAGGTTGGGGATGGCAACTTGAGCTGAGCTGCTGCTGAGCTCCTGGTGGGTGGCCACTGGATGGCTCAGTTGGTTAGAGCGCATGCTCTCAACCACAAGGTTGCCGGTTCACTCCACATGGGGATGGTGGGCTGCGCTCCCTGCAACTGGATTGGGGATGGTGACTGGACTTGGAGCTGGGCGGTGCCCTCCACAACTGGGATTGAGGAACGGCAATTTGACTTGGAGCTGATGGGTCCTGGGAAGGGCACACTGTTCCCCAATAAAGTCCTGGAAATGCACACTGTTCCCCTTCCCCAATAAAATCTTCAAAAAAAAAAAAAAAAAAAATTCTGAGGACCAGAGAATTTAAGTAGCTGTTGCAAGGTCATCGTTTCTAGCATTGCTAGGCCGGAAGCCAAGCTTCTTGAAGATAAAAGTCCAGTACTCTTGAGAGGTAGCTAACAAAGATTTTCTTTCTTTTCTTCAATTATTAAACTTTTGATTTGGGGACAATTGTAGAGTCACAAGCAATTGTAAGAGAAATTCCTCCAAACTCTTTATTCAGTTTTCCCCCATGGTAGCATCTTGCAAAATTACTGTATTGCAGTACAACCAAAATATTAACATTAAGTTAAGATATAAACATTTCCATCACTTCAAGCATTCCTGCTGTTCCCCGAAAGTCACACCTACTTCCCTCCTACTCCCATCCCCTTTTAATCCTTGGCAACCACTAATTTGTTCTATAATTTTGTCATTTCAAAAATGTTATACAAATGGAATGATAGCCACATGTAACCTTTTGGGATTGGCTTTTTTTACTCAGCATATTCTCTGCAGGTTCATCCAGGTTGTTGTACGTATCAATAGTTCATTCCTTTTTATTGCTGAGTAGTATTCCATGGTATGGATGTACCCCAGTTTGTTTAACCATTCACCTGTTGAAGGATATTTGGATTGTTTCCACTTTTTTGGCTATTACAAATAAACCATCATGTACATATGTTTGTGTGACCATAAGTTTTTCTCTCTCTGAGATAAATGCCCCGAAGTGCAATTGCTGGGTTATATGGTAATCGCATGTTTAGTTTTTTAAGGCACTGCCAAAACTGTTTTCCGGAGTGGCTGTACCATTTTGCATTATATCTTGTCTTTGGATTTTTTTTTTTTTTTTGTCAAATACAGTTAACATACAATATTGTGTTAATTTCAGATGTCTTTGTTTTTAAATTAACTCATTCTCCTTGATTTTCAAATTCTGATACTCAGTAAATTAAAAGTCTTTGAAGTAAAATATTTTGGAAATGAGGAATAGAGTTGAATTCATTGGAATTCTTTAATTGGGACTTAGTATTTAACTTGACCCAATAAACTTCATTAAAAATTCCGAAGGTTTAAAACACTGTGGCGTTTTACATACAGTGCCTATTTCTGTTGTGCTACAAAACAACAGGTAGAATGGCTTTTTATAAGCTAAAAATTAAATAGTAATATTTGTGGATCATATCAGCTCAGGATAGAGGAGTAATACTATTCTCTTCATTTTCAGTGCTATTTAAAGACAGGTCTGGATCTGTCAACTTGAACTAATAGATAGTTGACGTATTCACTGTTTTGAGACTCCTTGAGGTAGTCTTGGCCTAGCCATTGTTGGAACAACAGGGACCCCATGGCCCACTGCCCCGATTCTCAGACCTGTTTACCACACTTAGGGTTTCCGGACGGGAATTCCTGCCCGTTCTCAGAAGTTTTTTTTCCGCTTTCCCATCCCCGAATCCTGAGATATAAACTGTTTTCTGTTCTCCACGATGAATCATTTCCACAAAGTGACGGCCGATACTGGGTTCAAGGAGCTGATTTTCCCGATTTCCCGACCAACTTTTCTCTGGATTTGGGAATGGGAAAGCGAAAAACATTCCTGAGAATGGGTGGGAATTCCCGTCTGGAAACCCTAGCAATAAATAGGAAAAATGTCTAAGGGATACATTGTGAGTAGTACATTTATTTCCCATTGTGGGTATTAATGGGTTCAAGGAGCTGATTTTCCCGATTTCCCGACCAACTTTTCTCGGGATTCGGGAACAGGAAAGCGAAAAAAATTCACGCGAACGGGCGGGAATTCCTGCCCGGAAACCCTAACTGCACTGTCACATAACAATCTGGTGTCAAATCATTTCCCAAATGGAGGAGAGCATTAATCAACTGTGTATCTTCAGAGAAACCTAAATATAACATGAGTTAAAAGCATCTCTCTTTTCTTTCTGTTGCTTTTTTCCTTTTTCTTTTTAAAAATCTCTACACCTCTTATTAGGTCTTTTCTACTTTTCCTCCTTTTTAATTATCCATATCATTCCTTTTCTCTCTTCATTTATTTCTCTTTGTCTTAGTGTAGCATATTCCTGTGCTAGTATCCACCCAAACTCATTACCTGCTCTCAGAACCACTCTTCTCAGGAACTTCCCTGGCCTGTGGCTTCTCATAGGAAATTTTGGAGCTGTATCACAGGATGAAGTATTAGAAAGCCTTGTCTTTAGGTGACATTTAATGGTATGGTTGTATATGGGTGAGCCCTAGCACCTTACTGATTAATATTTGCAAAATAATTATTGAGCACTTGTCTTTGTAGAAGTACAATTTTAAAGACAGCGCCCTAAAAGACATTGTATGTAACAGTAACAACACTTGAGGGCTGTGGCTTCCCCTTTCTTTACTACATGTCTGTTTTTTTCCTTAGGAGCTGCATGGAGATTCTGACCAAACCTCTTTCCAGTGAGAAAGTTGTCCGACCAGCCCTCATCTATAGTCTCTTTCCCAACGTGCCCCCTACCATCTATTTTAGCACTCGGGATGAGAGAGGTAAACCTAGCCAAGTGTCTAAGCTCAGAAGAGCCCTCAGGAGAAGGACGCTAGCAAAGTTAGGAGGAGGTAGCAAAAGGGTGGCTACCTTTCCAGAGTGGCTGTTATGGTGCGCGGTGCCCCACCTGGTTCACCGGTCTGATCTGAGGACTTTTTTCTTGTTCGTCCTTGAGCTGACCCTTCTCAGCCCCATAAGCTCATTCTTCGTTCTTTCCCTCTAAAATTTTTTTTCCCCCTTTCCACCTCTCTTTCTTTCTGTGTCCCTCATTCCTGTGCAGCCTCCTTTCTTCCCCAAAGTTTGTTTCTTTGAAACTCTCATCTGCAGTAATACTTAGTGACTTGCCTACCCAGGGAAGGTTGAACAATAGTGCCATCTTTTTCCTCTTCTCACCACGAATCTCCTGCTCTTCTCCATCCCCCACCTCCTACCCCCACTTTCCCCCAGTGGAGAAACTTCCCTGGGAACAGAGGAAGCTGCTCCGGTGGAAGATGAGCGCAGTGACCCCCAACATTGTCAAGCAGACCATTGGACGGTCCCACTTCAAAATCAGCAAGAGTGAGTCATTTGCCTTAGTGTGAGCCTGTCCTCGGCCCCAGCACATGGGCTTCGGGCAGTAGGAGAGCTCTAGATGCCTCCTGCTATGTGGGCACCCTGTCCTGAAGTTTCCAACCTCATAGGAGTACATAGTTCTGAACACTCTCTGGACTAGAGCCTATTCCTCAAAATTGTAAGACAGAGGGCCGTTGTTCTGTTTCTTGACCCCAGGGCCTCGTGTAGGACAGCTCCATGGTAACTCTTAGAAAACAGGGTCTGGGAGCTATGCCCAGGCCCAGTGGTATTTCTGGGGGCCTCTGGACCTTTCTCTCTCCCGGGAACTCAGCTGCTACCAGAACTGATTCCCTGATGTGCCTTCCGTAGAAAATGATGACTGGCTGGGCTGCTGGGGTCACCACATGAAGTCTCCTGGTTTCCGATCCATTCGGGAACATCAGAAGGTAGGGGCCCTTTCTAACGCACTCTTCCCCAAGAGTTTGCTCTAGACGGGAGGAGGATGTTATCGGGGGAAGAGGTGGCTGACCACGGAGAAGTCAGGAAGGTTTGTGGAGGAGTGGAGAAAGTACAGGAGGAGGGCGCCGGGTCAGACCCTAGCAGATCACTCACATCTAGCAGGTCAGCTGCAGTGACGGGCAGTCGTAGCCTCTCAAAGACTCTTGCCTCTAATGTGTCTTGAGATACAGTGTCTGTTTTCAGTTTTTTATCTTTCCCCTACAACCACTGCACATTTCCTCCCTTCCTCCAGCTGAAGATGTGTAAAGAGGACTCTGGTCTCATGTAATGAATGAGTCCCTTGTCCCCAGACTTACTGAAGGCCTGGTTCTTCTCTGTGTTTGTCCTATAGGCTGCCATGGGGAAAGACTTAACCGCTTATTCTTTGCACTTAAGGTGGATGTCATGCCTGTCTTGATCACTATTGTATGTCATGAACTATCAAGTCCTAGAGGGCACTGAATTTTGTTGTGTTTTGTTTGTGTTTTAATCATCCTGGTGAGTGCTCAGTAGCTGAAGACTTAAGGACTGTGAGGCGGTGATAAGAAGATGGAGCAGGGGCTTAGAAAGTTGCTAAGAAGTTGGGATGGGATCGTGAGTCCTGCCGTCTTCCTCATGGTCTTACCCGGTCCTTCTCCCTCTTCTCACCTTCTGTCCCTCCTATAGCTAAACCACTTCCCAGGTTCATTCCAGATTGGGCGAAAGGACCGACTGTGGCGGAACCTGTCCCGCATGCAGAGCCGCTTTGGCAAGAAGGAGTTCAGTTTCTTCCCCCAGTCCTTTATCCTGCCGCAGGACGCCAAGCTTCTGCGCAAAGCCTGGGAGAGCAGCCGCCGCCAAAAGTGGATTGTTAAACCAGTGAGTGAGTCACAGAGGGTAGCAGGCCGTAGTCTGAGAGTGGGAACAGCAGAGCCCTGGGCCAAGGGCAGATCTCACCTCCTTTCCACTTGACTTCCAGCCAGCATCAGCTCGAGGCATTGGCATCCAGGTCATTCACAAGTGGAGTCAGCTCCCCAAGCGAAGGCCCCTTCTGGTACAGAGGTGAGCCTGCCTCCCACTCGGATCCCGCTCCCCATTTTCTCATTTCTTCTACCTAGAGGTTCCCTTTTTACCGTGTTCTTCTGCCCTTTGCCCTTCCAGCCACACACCTTCTTCAGCCAACTGTTTAAGTCTTCGTCTCGGGGCCTGTTTGTTAGCTGGCTTGCCACGGTTCATGAGCCTGTCTCATCTGCCGTGTCCCTGAAACTCGCCTTTTCCTATGTAGGTATCTGCACAAACCCTACCTCATCAGTGGCAGCAAGTTTGATCTGCGAATCTATGTCTACGTCACCTCCTATGATCCTCTACGGATTTACCTCTTTTCCGATGGACTTGTCCGCTTTGCCAGTTGCAAGTATGTGGTAGTGGTGAGGTGTCACCCTGAGAGCTTTCGGGGTTTGCTTTCCTGAGAGGAAGGGAAACTGGAGGACACCCAGCAGAAAAATAACAGATGTTTTGGTAGTATTTGTTAGCAAAGGAGAAGGGGCGATTTATTTGGGAAAACCTAGTCTTCTTTTCCTCCTGTGTGTCTCTTTTACTTCTACACAGAATACTTCACTTCTGACATTTCTGGTCACCAAATAGTTTTGCCCCCACACCAAGCAATTCTCTGCAGTACCAGTGGGGTGTCCTACAATGGAACTCAGTTTTGATACCATCTACCTAGAGATAGCGTCAGATCCCACAGATTAACGGCTCAGTCTCACAAGGCTCCCCAACCCTCCACCTCAGATGCCAGTCACAAGTCTAGGTTGCCACATGTGCTTCTGCCCCATCAGCTATAAATCAGAGGTTCCCATGACCACCTCCTTGGGTTTGATTAATTTGGTAGAGCAGCTCACAAAACTTGGGGAAACAGTTTACTTATGTTTACTACTTTAGAATAAAAGGATATGATAAAGGATACAAGCAAACATCCAGAAGGAAGAGATGTGTAGGGCAAGATATGTGGGAACGGGTATGGAGCTTCCATTCCTTCTCTGGGCGTTGCACTCTCCCAACACCTCCACGTGTTCACCTACCCAGAAGCTCTCTGAACCCCATACTTTTGGGATTTTTATGGAGGCTTCTTCACATAGGCATGGTCAATTATTAACTCCATTTTCAGCCCGTCTGCCTTCTCAAGAGAGTGGGGATCTGGGCTGAAAATTCCAAGCTTCTATTCATGGCTTGGTCTTTCTGGTGACCAGCCCTCATCCAGGAGCCCACCCCAAAATCTCCTCGTTAGAACAGAAGGCACTCCTGTCACCCAGAAAATCACAAGGTTTCAGGAGCCCTGTGTTAAGGAACTGGGGCCAAAGACCCAGTATCAGAACAAAAGGTGATCCTAGTGCTCTTATCACTTAAGAATTTATAAGAGTTTTAGGAGCTCTGTCAGGAAATGGGGTATGTATATATACATACATATATAAACTTATAAATCACAATATCACATGAGGAGTGGGAATTAAGGAGGTTCTCTACTTCACCGAATAGGGAGGATCTTCCTTCAGGACTGAGGTGGGATAAAGGAGATGAATTTAGCTGTGGTATTCTAGAAACTTTACCAAGAGACGTATTTCTGAGGCTCTTATGCATCTGAAAAGATCTGTGCACTTGCCCTTTTCTGCCTCAGGATTTGGGAAAATGTGGGGACCATTGTCTCACCATCTCACCATCTTACCCTCGGCCTTTCCACTCACTTCCAGGTATTCGCCTTCCATGAAGAGCCTTGGCAACAAGTTCATGCACCTGACCAACTACAGTGTCAATAAAAAGAACGCTGAGTACCAGGCCAATGCAGATGAAACGGCCTGCCAGGGCCACAAATGGTACCTAGGCAGCGTCCCTCTCGAGTGGAGGCCTGGAAGAGTGCAGGGTTCTGGGGTTTGGGGCGGTTCAGGGAGATGGTGGGCGGAGGATTAATGTAAGACCCAAAGATTATACAAACACTTGGCAATTCAGAATCGGTCTATTTGCATCCAAGCTCATCTCTTTCTTAATTCAAAACATAGAAGACATAGAAAGAAAATACCTTTGGGCTTCTTATCCCTTTTTCTTTCTCTTCATCACTCAGTTCATAGACTAAAACCCCCAATACTGCCCCTCCTCCCCCTCCTGCAGGGCACTGAAGGCTTTATGGAACTACCTGAGCCAGAAGGGAGTCAATAGTGATGCCATCTGGGAGAAGATAAAGGATGTGGTTGTCAAAACCATCATCTCGTGAGTCACACTGCCACCCTGGTGGGGGGCCTACCGGGAACCCCCTCTCTACCGTGGGCCTTCATGCTGCCGTGCTCCAGGTTTTGACCATGTGTTTCAGTTTCTGAGGACATGGAATAGGAAGGTGTGGACAGAGTACAATTTTGCTCTTCTACTGCAATTCATCCCCGGAAGTGGGCCCCAGATCAGGGGCCTCTCCGGAGAAGCGCTTTTTCTGGCTTGCTCTGCTCTCCTATCTCCGGGGCATTCCAGTGGCGGGGCAGCTCTGGGTAAAGCCCCTGGGAAGAGCTGGGCTGAATACTTATTCCTGCCTCTGACCAGGTCAGAACCATATGTGACCAGCCTGCTGAAGATGTACGTGCGGCGACCCTACAGCTGCCATGAGCTCTTCGGTTTCGACATCATGCTGGACGAGAACCTCAAGCCCTGGGTCCTGGAAGTGAACATCTCCCCGAGGTCGGAGGTGTTCTCGGCACTCACAGTACAACGCTTCTTGTCTCCTCATGATTCTGTGTCCACTCGAGTCTTGCTTACTTTGGGCAGACCTTTCCTTCACTAGAATTCGAGTTTTCCCTTCATCATCTGTTTGTTTGCTCATTTACTCATTCTTTGCCATGATCTCAGAGTTCTTTGAGGATGGACAGGGGTTGTTCAAAGTTGTTCTTTTGAAGTTGATCCCACTGCTTGCTTTCCCCTAGCAAATGAAGGCCATAGACAAGAACCCCTGAATAAGGGTGTTCACGTCTGTGGGCAAGGCAACCCCTACGATGGTGCCCATGAGTTTGAATGTCAGAGGCTTTTCATCCTAGAGATTCGAGGGAGTAAATGGGGCTCGCTCTGACTGGGACGTGTGGCCAGAAACAGTTTTGGAATGTGCTTTGACCCCTCTTTGCATCCTTTCCCCAAAGCCTCCATTCCAACTCTCCACTGGACATCAGCATCAAAGGCCAGATGATCCGTGACCTTCTGAACCTGGCAGGCTTTGTTCTGCCCAACGCAGAGGATATCGTTTCCAGCTCCAGCAGCTCCAGCAGCTCCACGACCAGGTCAGCCTCCTTGCTTTTCCGCAGCCGGCTGGCAGCATGCACAGCCCCGTCGTGTCCCTCGGAAGGAATGGTGGCTGGGCACTCCCTCCTGCTTGATCTCCCTTGCGCGCCATCTGCCCTACGGTCTCCTCATGTGCTACTGCCGTGTCATCGTCCCTAAAGGCACGTTTGGTTCTACTGCTCCCCTGCTCAGGAATCTCCACAGCGCCTGCGGAATCAGCGTTCCACTCACGTGGACGTTCAAGGCCCCAGCCTCCTTTTCCCAGGCGCCCTTCCCGTTACTACTCTTGCGGTTTCCGTGCTCTGATAAACGGGATCACTCATAGAACCTCAAGGTTGGAAGACTCCTTAAAGATCAGTTAATCCAGTCTCTCTGAAACATTTGTTGCCCCTTACTGTTTCCCCATAGTGTCCCCTTTTTTGCTCAGGGGTTCCTTCCTACAGAAATTCCTCTCAGCCAGACCTCCCTGTTGTGACCTCACCCATCCTTCAAAGCCTAGCTCAGGGCAACATCTTCATGAAGCCAGCTCAGTGTGGGCTCGCTCCTCCATACCCCCAAACCTCTTGGAACTATTCTTGAGGGAAAGGAGCCAATATTTAGTACCTTCTATGTGTAAGGAAAGACCTCCAGGTTTTCCCCATAGTAGCCCCATGACACCGATATTGCTATCCTCAGTTGACAAGTGAGAAAGCTGAAAGTGACTGGAATTAAGTAGCCCATCCAAGGTCATTCTTCTACCAAGTGGTCTAGAGTTGGAATTCAGTTCCTCATTTGCGGGTAACGAACTTGTTTTTCCTACCATAGCTTGTAGACTTACGTTTGGCTCCGGCGGTAGTTGTCATTTGACAGCTGCCAGCCTGTGAGCTCCGTGGAGGCCATCTTTGTGTCTCGCAGTAGTAATTGTAGTGCTGTGGGTGATGAGACTGAGGTGAAGGCAGCTCAAGCCATTTGCCCAGGATCACACAGCCAGTGGGGCCGAGCTGGGTATTTAGTAAGTGTTCACGAAATTAAACTAAACTAAAGTATACAGCAATTACCTCAGTGTCTTTTTTTAATCATTGAAATACAGTCTAGAATTGGCACTTTGTACTGTTTTAGTTCTTCCATGGTACGTGATCTTTGACTTTCTGACCGGCTGCTTGAATGGAATACATTGCAGTTTAATCTACTCAAGTAACGAACATCTGCCCCTATTTCTTTGTCGTTTCTTGAGAAGGGTGTCTTCCTGGGCTGGCCCCTCTCTCCACATGTCTTCAGGATGCGAAGCTGCTGACCTTGCCCTTTCTCCCTTTCCACCCCCTGCCTTAGCCTGCCCATCTCCCCCAGAGACAAATGTCAAATGGCCCCAGAGCACTTCACTGCACAGAAGATGAAGAAAGCCTATTACCTGTCCCAGAAAACTCCTGATCAGGTAGGAAATTACCTCCCCTCTAGTGCCAGCAGGAAGCTTCCCTGCTCAAACTTTTGGAACCCTGAGGCAACCAGTTTCTCTTCTGTCCAGGGCAGGGTTTCCTAACCCCGGTCCCCTTGATGTGCAGAGGTATGTTGGCATGTGCGTTATTCCAGGAGAGATTGATGCCTTTATCATGTGTTCCAGAACCACTGCTCTTAGCAAACTGCAGTACTGACCCACCGTTGTTCTCAAAGCTGTAGACCCTTTGCATTTCTCTCCCCGAGGTACAGTGAGCTCCTGGAAGGTTTGGCTTTTTCAGACCAGGTGAGGGAGCCAGATGGAAGAGTGGCAGACACAAAGCTGCTGCCAAGTATGAGTTGCTGGATTCTGGTCTTGCTTCCATCCAACAAACCACTTCACACTGGGGAACCTCAGTGGCTCCCCTCACCCCAAACAAGCGTATCTCCGTCCCCCAGCTAAGCTCAGTAGACTTGGGAACAGACGAAATCCAGAGCTGGCCCACCAGGCTGCCTTGGTGGTCCCCTGAGAGTCGTGGGGCCCTAGGATCCCAGAGCTCTGCTCCCTGTCCCCCGCCTTCTTGATTCTCTTCCTCTGGCTTATACTCTCTGTCACACCCTCTTCCTCCCTTTCTTTGGGCTGTAGGACTTCTATGCGTCAGTGCTGGATGTCCTGACACCAGATGACGTTCGGGTTCTGGTCGAGATGGAAGATGAGTTTTCTCGCCGGGGTCAATTTGAACGAATTTTTCCTTCTCGAATTTCTTCTCGCTATCTCCGCTTTTTTGAGCAGCCACGATATTTCAACATTCTCACCACCCAATGGGAACAGAAGTACCATGGCAACAAGCTCAAAGGTGATATGTCCTCTCTGCCCACAGGAGGCCATGTTTAGTGAGAGATTAAATCCCAGAAATGAGCCTCCCTGGCAAGAAGAATTGGCCAGTTGATTCTACCTTCTTAAGTCCCACCCCTGCTAATCTTGTCGTAGGATTAGATCTGCTTCGGAGTTGGTGCTACGAAGGGTTCCACACAGGAACCATCTCTGATTCTGCTCCAATGGTGAGTGGTGCCATCAGGACGAGGGGGACAGCTCCGTCTCAGGCGCCTCCCTTCTGTGCCTGGAGAGTGCCGCGTGGGTTGAGTGTGGCTCCAGACCCTCTCATTTCTCCCCTGGGCCTTGCCTCTGTGTCTCAATCACCCGTCCTTTCCAAGGGGATAATTGTCTCTGGGTACCTTTCTTTCAAAGATCAAAAAGTGCTGTGTAGCCTCAGTTTTTGTCTGAATTGGGAGAGAACCAAGACTTTTTCTCATCTGGGCCCGTGCCGGAAGGGTAGGAAAGGGGAAAGCCCCAGGGTCACTCAGAAGCAGAACTGGGAGGGAGCGCCAAGACCCAGCCACACCCGATCCCTGCCGCGCCCTTTGGGCCTCACCGCTGCCTTTGCTTTCAGTGGTCTCTCCCAACGTCACTTCTGACTGGCTCAAAGTGTGACATGACGCTCAGTGCTTACTCCAAATCAGAGACTGGCAAGCTGGGGTGAGTGCTACCCGGGCAAGGGGAGGGTGTTGGGCGCGAGTTTAGGGAGTTTTCTTTCTTCCTGTCTTCCTCGATCATGATAAGATCAGCATTCTCCAGCTGAGCGTTGGGGGCAGTATCAGAATATGCAGCCATGATATCCTCACCCTGGTGGCTCCTGGTATGCCCAGTGAAACTGAGCTGAGCACAACCATCGGCACAAGTGGCCACTTTCAGCCATGCCCACTAGCTGTAGGAAACCTTTAGCCCTCCTCCCTTACATACATTCATACTTGCACTTAAGCTCTCAAGCCTTCAGATAAGTGATTATTTATACCTCCATATAATTATGACCTATAACACCGTAATGTTGTGAATGCCTGGTCCAGACTCTGAAGGCAGATCAGGGGTCAAAATCTCAGCGACACAGTCTCAGCCATTTGTTTCTCGCCTGTTCCCTTTAGAAAACACAGCTCCTCTGAGGGAATAATGCCACTCCCCAATGATGGGACCACACCCAAGCCCAAGAAGACTCAAGCTGACCTTTCCTCTTTCCTCAGGAATCCCATTTCTTCAAAGGACAGTGAGGACACCAGCAAAGAGCCCAGCCTCTCCACCCACAAGTACTCTGGGCAGACTTTGACACTGTCTGCTTCCCCCACCTCCCAATCAACTGGCGACCCCCTCCTGGCTGCTGTGAGCCCATGACCGGCCTCGCTCCACTAGCTGCTGCCCAGGGTCACCTCTGTTAGCTACCTCATGGGGACCGGCCAGCTGGCCCGCCTGAGCCCCCACCCCTCCACCTTGCTCCTCCTCAGAGTATTTTTTGAAGTGGCTGAATTCCAGAGATGGGTATCTGGAGGGCTGGAGGGGTGGTGGGGATGGGGAAAGAGAAGGTGAGGAAGGGTCACTGGCTGGTACCTCATATCTCAGCAGAGAAGCCAATGATGGCCACTCAGCCTTATAAAGCAGGGTTTGGTTTCTACCCTCAGAGAGCCACGTGTGGTTTATTTTAGGCCTTGGTACAGTGATTGAATTATAGTTCAAGAGGAGAAACATAGTGAACATATTTGGGCCGAAGTCCTTTGTCATTGGGGAGGTCACAGTCTCCTCAGGTCTCACCGTCTCTCTGGAAGAGCCACTTTCAGACATCTTCAGGCATCCTCGGTAGACGGGGAGAGGCTGTGACATGATGAACTCACTTCCTGTCAACCTTATCTCGGGCTTCACCACCGCCAGGTCATTTACCTTTTCATACATCCAGCCTGCCAGTAGCCCTAGGTCTTCCTGTTCTGACCTCCCATCACTATGTGGTCAGCCTTCTAGACTTCTCTCTTTTGGATGTTAACTCTTCAGCTCTTGACTTTTGAGAGTGAGAGGTTCTGTGAACTTTGTGAATTTCGTATAGCCCCAGTGAAGGAGCCCAGAGAATCCCAGTAGCTCTTGGCTGTGTCCATATATCAAAGGACACAGTCCTGGGGGATGGTAGAAGGAGCTGTGATTCCCCCACAACCCAGAGGAGGCTCATGTTCTGCTTACTCCCCTTTGCTGTGTCTGATTAGCTGGGTCTGGCTCACAGGTCGCTAGGGCAAGCAGAGTCTGGTGGCATGGCAGGTGGGTTTCAGGAGCTGTCACCACTGTAGGATGGGCTCCTAGTCAGACTGCTGACTAACTCTGGTACTCTTAACTGAATCTACCTCCCTCCCTAAATCTCAGTAACATGGTGAGTGTTCAATAAATGTTCGAGTGAACTGTACAGATTATCTCCAAGGACATGGCACCTGAACCAGAAGTTCTGCGTCTCTCTCCGCAGGGGAAGGTGGAGCCAGGCGGGAGCTTGGATCAGAAAGGCTGTTCTCACTTAAACAGTGCTCCTCCTTAACCCCACACTTGCTGGTCGCTGCTTGCCCCCTCCCTAGCCCTGCAATCCCTTTACTTCATGTTGCCAGCAGCAGGGCCCAACAAGAAGCCAACTGGTCCCTGTTTGTCATACCCAAGTTTTCACCTTTGCACATCAGGCAGGAAGGCAGCTCTCCCCCAGGGCTGTCTGCCTTCATTCTCCCAGAGCTTTGGGAAGATGCTCTCCCCTGTCACGTGGCTCCTGGAGTTCTGTGGTGAGTTCAGATGGAACCAGGGAAAGATCACTAAGAGCCCTGACTGGGTTTAAGGCCACAGTAGGTGACTGCTGGCCAGTGTGAAGGCTGTGTTGACAGTTGTGAAAAAAGCATGGTGTCAGAGTCCTGGGGCAGCTCCTGCTGCTCTGTCGTAAGGACTTCACATTCAGGGCCAATAGGAGAGGTCCTTGAAGCCAAGTGTTTTTAAATTCTCATCACCTGTAAGTGTCTGATGGACGTTACGCTGGGTGGGAGAAGGAATGGGGCCTGGGGATCATTTCCCTTTCGCCCTGAGAGAAAATTCAATCTCGCTCATTAAGCAGTCAGCATACGTACTTAGCAGTGAACACCCACAGCATAAGTTATTCAGCTGAAGGATTTTGGGGGAAGTAATGAGGGTTTGGGGGTTTTGTTTTTTGGGTTTTTTTTGGAAGTTTAAATTTGGGGGTATAGTAGAATAAATGTTTGTCAGAACATGTCAGTTGTTTTCCTAAGGTGATAACTTACCCAGTCCCTGTTTAGAGAAAGGGGAGTGAGTGCTCCTGAGTCGCGGAATGAAGTACAGAGTATTTCTGGAGCACTGCAGTAAGGATTTGGGTGGAGGGCAAGGAGGGTGGGCACTATTCCTGTTTACTTCAGATTCACTCGGGATTGGTCAGAAACTAAATACTAATGAAAAGGTGGTGTTCTGAGAGGAAAAGAGCGTGTGCCTTGGAGGCTGATCTTAGGTTCAAATCGTAGCTTTGCTGTGTGACCTTGGGCGTGTCATCTAACTTTAAAGTCTCGTTTTTGTTTTGTTTTTTTTTGTGTTTTTTTTTAATACAAATATAATACCTACATTTAAGGGAGGTGAAAATTAAGCAAAATATACTGAAAGCATTTAGAGGGTTCATAGTGCATGGTTACTCCTTTTTCCATTTGCTATCCAAACCCTGTTCTTTGGGTAGGGAAAGGCAGGCAAGAAATGTAAAAGGGAAGCTATAGAGCCATTTTACAGGTGAAGGCCAGAACAGGGTTTAGATAGATACTTTGCCACGCCTACCTTCACCCCAATACACAGAAACTCTATCATTATTCATTCTGTTTTACTTTGTCGGGGATTTATTTGTTTGCTTAAATATTTCACAGAATGCGTATTCCTTGGGTAAGGACGCACATTAAGCATTAGAAGTATGTGAATTGAATGAGATTATTGTCTTATCCCAAGAGAAGCTTTGACATGAAAGGGGGAGCAAGGGGGCAATGGGTGCTCGGTGGCTGGAAAGAGGAGGAGTCTGGTATAGAAAACAGACCTTGAACTAGAGCTGGAGCCAGAGAACAGACCCGACAGCTGTGAGAAGGGACCATTGTCATGACAGGTATGTTCTTATGGTTTTGAACTATTTAGTTGAGGGTGATTGTCCCTCCCTGTGACCCTAGTCAAATGACACACCTGATTGCCCTCTGGAGCCATACAGCACTGGGCCAGTGAAGGAGGCTGATAAATTGGGTACACAGTCCATTCCACTTTCCCTTATCAGTTGGATCAGTTACCTAAATAAGGTAGTCACCAAAGGCAGCCATGAGACCTCCCCTCCTGGCTTCCTCTGGGTTTGGCCCTTAGGACTAAGGCTCACCTCTGTCTACTGTTTGAATCACCCAACTACTTTGAGACTTAGCAACATTAATGGTTTTCAGAGAGATGAGGCTGAGGGAGCTCCAGTTCATGCCACTAGAGAGTGTGATCCAGGCTCTCAAACCACCCTTCTTTGCCTCTTAGATCCTCAAGAGTTTGCACCCTCATTGATGTCAAAGGATCGATTCAGGCCCATTGGATTTGACCTTTCGTCAACTTTAGAACAATGAAAGCTGCAGGCAATTAAAACAATAATGAAACAGATTCAGACATTTGGTGTATGTGCTTGGCTGAGGAGCCAATGGGGCGAAGCTACCATCTGTGGGATTATGACTGAACGCCTCTAAGTCCAAATCCCACAAAGACAGAATGATAGGGCAGTGTGTCTGAGCCTTGGTTTGCTGGTACCCCACTGATCCTGCAGACAGGTGGCTAAGTGCTGCCCAGGTGGTGCAGGGGCATGCTGGACTGAGCACTGAGCAGAGCCCCTCCAGAGAAACGGCATAAGGCCCCCCCCCACATGTCACACAATGTACATTTCTTGGGGAGCCTGGTGCTGAACCACTCAGAAGTACAGCTCCTGGGTCAGGGTTGCTGTGTAGCAGCTGCTCCCTCACTGATTTATTGAAGGCCAGCCTTTAACACAAGGTTTTCAAGGGGAAAAAAATACTAAAAAGCAAAACAACCACAAAATAAAAACAAAATGGAAAAGAAAAACTACGAGACACCACTCATACAATAGAATAGCTCAAATAGAGAAAACTGAAAATACCAAATGTCTGAATTGTCTGAATGGGGAGTAAATGGGCCTCATACATTACTGGTGGGAATGCAAAATGGTACATTGGAAAACAGCTTAGTAATTTCTTATTAAAAAACACTCTTAAATATGACCCAGCAATTTACTCCTGCATGCAAATGTTCACAGAAGCTTTATTCATAAGAGCAAAAACTTGGAAACAACATAAATAACCAACAACTAATGAATGAATAAACAAATTGTGATATATCTGTTTAAGACCACTTAAGTATAAAAAAGGAATAAACTGGTACATGCAACAACATGGATGAATCTCAAGAGTGTTAGGCTAAGTGAAAGAAGCCAGAAACAAGACTACATACTTTATATAATTTCATTTATATAACATTCTAGAAAAGGTAAACTAGTAACAAAGTGTATCAGTGATTGCCAGGGACTATAGGTAAGGGAGGGGATTGACTGTAAAGAGATGCATTGGAAATACTCTGTATCCTCGTGGTGGTAGGTATATGTATTTTTGTCCAAACTCATCAAATTCTACACTTAAGATGGGTGTTTTATTGTATGTAAGTAAATTTGACTTAAAAAGATAATACTATTTCATGATGCATATGCGAATTAAAACCACAATGAAATTACACTAGAATAATTAAAAAGGCAGCCAAGACCAAATGTTGGAGAGAGTGGAACAATTGAGGCTTTCATATAGTGACTTGTGGTTGGGTGTAAAATGTTGCAACTACTATGGAACACCAGAACTTTGTACAAATTAACATATTTGCCTATGACTCAGCAATTCCACTCCTAGGTATTCTGTCCTCCCCACTAATAATATGTCCTACAAAAATATTTATTGTAGCTGTATTCATAATAAAAATATTGGAAACAGCCCAAATACCTCTCAACAGGAGATCAGATAAACTGGTTTATAATACTACTCGGCAATCAAAAGAAACAACTACAGCCTTAAAAAAAAAAGTCCTTACAAAAAATGTTAAAGGGACTTCTTTAAGCCGAAAAGAAACGGCACTAATTAATAACAAGAAAGCACAAAAGTAAAAAATCTCACTGTAAAAGGTATAAGTAGTGGATTAATCACTTATAAAGCTAATATGAAGGTCAAAAGACAAAACTAAATAAAACTATAATAACTAGTTAAAGGACACATAAAATAAGATATGTGAAGTGTGACATTAAACCGAAATGGGAGTAAAAATATAGTGTTGGAATGTGTTCAAATTTAAGTTGCTTTTAAAAAAAAATTTTTTTTTAATTTATTGGGGTGACAATTGTTAGTAAAATTACAGAGATTTCAGGTGTACAATCTGCATTACATCATCTATAAATCCCATTGTGTGTTCACCACCCAGAGTCAGTTCTCCTTCCATCACCATATATTTGATCCCCCTTACCCTCATCTCCCACCCCCCACCCCCCTTACCTCTGGTAACCACTAAACTATTGTCTGTGTCTATGTGTTCTTGTTTCTCATTTGTTTGTCTTGTTCTTTTGTTGTTTTTGGTTTATATGCCACAAATCAGTGAAATCATATGGTTCTCTGCTTTTTCTGTCTGACTTGTTTTGCTTAGCATTTTACTCTCAAGATCCATCCATGTTGTCACAAATGTTCCTATATCATCTTTTCTTACAGCCGAATAATATTCCATTATGTATATATACCACAACTTCTTTATCCATTTATCTATCGAAGGAAATTTTGGTTGTTTCCACGTCTTGGCCACCATAAACAAAGCTGCAATGAACATTGGAGCACACGTGTCTTTATGTGTAGATGTTTTCAGATTTTTTGGGTAGATACCCAGGAGAGGGATTGCTGGGTCATATGGTAATTCTAACCGTAATTTTTTGAGGAACCTCCACACTGCCTTCCATAATGGCTGCAAGTTGCTTTCAACTTAAAATAGATTGTTATATACATAGGATGTTACACATGAACCTCACGGCAACCACAAAGCAAAAAAGCCTGTAGTAAATACATATAAGAAAATGTAAAGCCAAAGGAAGAAAGAAGAAAGGAACAGAGAGGAACTCCAAAAACAGCCAAGACTAATTCACTTGCTGCCTAGAAGAAACTCACTTCAGAAATAAGGACACACAGAGACTGAAAGTGAAGGGATGGAGAAAGATATTCCATGCAAATAGAAATGAAAACAAAGCTGGTGTAGCTATACTCATATCAGGCAAAATCGACTTTAAAAGTAAGACTGTAATAAAAGAGAGGGGCATTACATAATGATAAAGGGATCAATCCAGCAAGAAGATGTAAGATTTATATATGCACCCAAAAATATATAGTAAATGTTGGCAGACCAAAAGGGAGAAGTTGACAATAATACAATAGCATGCCACTTAGATCAATAGATAGATCATTCAGACAATAAGGAATCACTGAAATTAATAAGGAATCATAAAGCCTTAAATGACACATTAGACCACATGGTCTTAATGGATATATACAAAACATTCTACCTGAAAGGAACAGAATACACATTTTTCTCAAGTGCACATGGAACATTCTCCAGGATAGGTTACATGTTATACCACCAAACAAGTCAATAAATCTAAGATTGAAATAATATCAAGCATATTTTCCCACCACAATAGTATGAAACTAGAAATCAAACAATATGCTACTGAACAACCAATACGTCATCAAAGGAGAAATCAAACCATATCTTGAGACAAAACAAGTACAACATATCAAAATGTATGGGAAGCAGCAAAAGCTATTCTAAGGGAAGATCATAGCAATGCAGGCCTACCTCACGAAACAAGAAAAATCTCAATCTAACTTTACACCTAAAAGAACTAGAACAAGAACAAATGAAGCCCAAAGTTAGTAGAAGGGAGGAAATAATAAAGATCAGAGTGGGAATAAATACTGAAAAGACAATAGAAAAGATCAAGGTAACTAAGAACTGGTTCTTTGAAAAGACACACAAAATTTAACAAACTTAGAGTCACCAAGAAAAAAAAGAGTTCAAATAACTAAAGTCAGAAATGAAAGAGAAGTTACAACTGATACCGAAAAACACAAAAGATCATAAGAGACTGCTATGAGCAATTATATGCCAATAGAATGGACAACATAAAAGAAATAGTTAAATTTTTAGAAACATAATCTTCTAAGAGTTGATGAGGAAAAAATCTGAATAGACTATTAGCAAAGAGATTGAATCAGTAATCAAAAACCTCCCAACAAACGAAAGTCCAGGGCCACACACAGCTTCACTGGTGAATAATACCAAACATTCAAAGATTTCATATGTATCCTCATCAAACTCTTCCAAAAAATTGAAGAGGAAGGAAAACTCCAAACTCATTTTAGGAAGCCAACATTACCTTGATACCAAAACCAGATAAAGATACCGTAAAAAAACAAAATTGCAACAACATAGATGAATCTCAAAAACATTATGTTGAGTGAAAGAAGCCAGACACAAAAGTATATATATTGTATAATTCTACATATATGGAGTTCAAGAACAGAGGAAACTAATCTATGGGGATTACAATCAGAAGAGTGATTTCCTCGGGGACTTAATAGTATAGTAAGAAAAGGGGCACAAAATAACTTTCTGGAGTGATGGCAATGTTCTATTTATTGGGAGTGTTGTTTATATCGGTAATGCACCAGTTAAAACCCATCGAATTGTATACTTCAGGCCTGTGCGCTTTAAAGATAGCATGTTTTTTAGAAATTGAGGTGAAATTGACATAAAAAAATTAACCATTTTAAAGTGAACATTTTAGTACATTCACAGTGTCGTGCAATCACCACCTCTCTAAAGCATTTTCATCAATCTAAAAGGAAACCCCAGCCCCCCTACTCCCTGCCCCCGCTTTCTATTTTGCGTTTCTATGGATTTACCTATTCTGGATATTTCATAGAAATGGAATCATACAATATGTGATATTTGGTGTCTGGCTTCTTGCGCTTAGAGTAATATTTTCAAGTTTCATCTATCAGTACTTCATTCCTTTTTACGGCTGAATAATATTCCATTGTATAGAATGCAATATGAAGAATATGACTGAGTAATATTCTATTGTGTGTATATACCACAATCTGGTTTTCCACTCACCCACTGATTGGCATTTGGGTGGATTCTACCTTTGGTCTGTTGTGAACGGCACTGTTGTGAACGTGTTTGAGTACCTGTTTGTGCTTCCTTTGGATATTGTATTTGCTAGAGCTGCAGTAACAAAGTACCACCAATTGGGTGGCGTAGGACAATAGAAATTTGTTGTCTCACAGTTCTGGAGGCTAGCAGATCAAGGTGTCGGCAAGGTTTGCGTCTTCTGAGGGCTGTGAGGGAGAATCTGTTCCATGCCTCTTTCCTAACTTCTGGTGGTTTGCTGGCCATCTGGCATTCCTTGGCTTGTACATGCATCGCCCTGATTTCTGCCTTCATATTCATAAGGCCGTCTCCCTGTGTGCATATCTGTGTCCAAATGTCCTCATTTTCATAAGAACAAGTCATGTTGGAATAGGGGACCACCCTACTCCAGTATGACCTCATCTTAACTAATTGCATCTGCAATAACTCTATTCCCAAATAAGGTCACAATATGAGGTACTGAGGGCCCGGACTTCAACATATGAATTTGGGGAGCACACAGTTCAACCCATCACAGGTATATACCTAGGAATGGAGTTCCCAAGTGAGATCAGCTATTGATAAATGCTGTGACAATGACATTATCAGTCTTGGGATGCAAATAATCATGAAATTTATTAGAGTGCATGGTAGATTTAGAATTGGAAAGACTGTTTAATTGAAACCAGACATCTCAAATCTGAATGCTCGTAGCCAGTGGGATATAAATTTTAAGACACATTTCTCTTGTTGGGAAATGGACTCAAAATCCATGGGCTTGGGGAAAGACCAGGTATCTCAGCAATCATACCTGAGACAATTGCTGAGATAAACATCACTGATTTCTCTTATCAGATTTCTGTCTTGCCTCTACCAGATGAGAAAAGGCTCAAATCCCTGGAGATAATTTTTTTTTTTATAATTCATCTCTATCCTGTACAAATGACTTTCCTTATGGGCTGTGGTATTAACAGATGAGTTCTTTGACATTGAGGATCTCATCATAATATATTTCAGAAGAGAAATTGTAGTTACTGGAAGAGAGAGACATTTTATTAATATGTGCATAAGTGTAATTCTCTCCCTACAGTGGATGCTCAAGCAAAACAAATAGTAGCTCTGATTTAATAAGTTTCTCTTATGATTCAGGTATTACTTTCAGTATTGACACATGTGCATGTATATGCACACACACACACATACACACACACACGTTCTTACAAAAAAAAACCCTTCAGTATTATCTCTATTTTTCAGATAAGAAAAACAAGTTTCAGAGGGGTTAGATGAGTCATCCAAAATTATTGAATGAATTATTGAACACATGTACCACCCTGTTTCCTAGTACTTTGTAGCAGTTGCTGACTTCAGAAGTCAATGCGAAGACCTGGGTTGAAGGAAGAATGGAATATGAAGCCAAAAACGAGGCAAGAATACTAAGAGGTTGACAAATATGACAGTGAATTAATCATGTGATCAAGAGTTTATGACCCTAACAGTTCATAAAGTAATAATTAAATAATTTGTAAATGATATCTTTGTGTTTTCCCATACAATATGTTCCTATACATTTACCCTCATTGAGAATGATGAAATAGACAGTACATGTCCAAATAAAAACCTCTGCCAGTTGTCAAATGGGGTTTCCAACATCATTATTCAATTATTATTTATGGCATATCCGCATATTTTATGTTTGGAAATGGAGGTGGGTCCTTTGGTTTTATTCTTGACCTTTCATTTGCTCTACTGAGTATACTTCGTCATGGGTCCAGCCAACCCTGTACTATGTAACAAACTTCTAGAGTGAGGAATCTTGGGAGTACAAATTATGTGCACAGGTATGAGTATGGACATAGACTCCAGCTTGGCTTAATGGAAAGCGTACCTGATTTCCCACCTAACTCCTGCCTACTTCAGCCCCGGACTGGTCTTGCTCTCCTTTCCCTAGTTCCCTCCCTCCCTCGCTGTTTCCCCCCTCCCTTCTTTCCTTCCTTCCTTCTTCTTTCATAAAATTTGCCATTTTAATCATTTTAAGTATGCAGTTCATTGGCATTGCATTTACAGTGTTACACAATCATTATCACTACCTACTTCCAAATATTTCATCACCCCAAACAGAAACTCTGTACCCATTAAGCAATAACTCCCCACACCCCACTTCCCATCCTCTAGTAAACTCTAATCTTTTCTCTCCATGAATTTGCCTACTCTAGACATTTCATACAAGTGGAATAATACAATATTTGTCGCTTTATGTCTGGCTATTTCACTTAGCATAATGTTTTCGATGTTAATGTTGCAGCATGTATTAGAACTTCATTTCTTTTTATGGCTGAATAATATTCCATTGTACGTATGTATATACCAGCTTGGTTTATCTGTTCTTCTGTTGACAGACACCTGAGTAGTTTCCTCCCTTTCGCTATTGTGAGTAATACTGCTGTGAACATTGATGTCAAATATCTGTTTGAGTCCCTGTTTTGAATTATTTGGGGTATATATCTAAAGGTGGAATTGCTAGGTCACATGTTAATTCTTTAGTTAACTGTAAGGAAATACCAAAGTGTTTTCTACAGCAGCTGCACCATTGGGCATTACCACCAGTGATGCACGAGGGCTATAATTTTCTTTACATCCTTGCCAACACTTATTTTGTTTTTGTTTGTTTGTTTGTTTTTTAAATTAAAGATATCTTAGAGGGTATGAAGTAATATCTCACTGTGGTTTTGAATTCATTCCCTTAATGAAAAAAGATGTTGAACATTTTTTCTTGTGCTTATTGTCCATTGGTATATCTTTTTCGGAGAAATGTCGTCAAGTCCTTTGCCTATTTTTAAAATAAGCAGTTAGTTGTTGTCTTTATTTTTGAGTTGTAGTATTTCTTTATATATTCTGTATATTAAACTCATACCAAATATATGATTTGCAAATACTTTCTCCAACTCTGTAAATTGTTTTTTTCACCCTCTTGATAGTGCCTGTTCATGCACAAAGTTTTTAATTTTTATGAAGTCCAATTTATTTTTTTTGTTGTTGTCTGCTTTTGGTGTCATATTTTAAAAACCATTGCCAAATCTACAGTCATGTAAATTTTCCCATTTTCTTCTAAGAGTTTTATAGTTTTAGATCATAAATGTAAATCTTTGATCCAGTTTGAGGTGATTTTTGTGTATGGTTTAAGATAGAGTCCCCATTCATTCTTTTGCATTAGGATACCCAGTTTTCCCAGCATCATTTGTTGAAGAGACCGTTCTTTCCCTCATTCAATGGTTTTGGCATCCTTGTGGAAAATCAATTGATCAAAAACGTGAGGGTTTATTTCTGGGCTCTCAATTCTATTCCATTGGTCCAGATTTCTATCCTTGTGCCAGTACCACTCTGTTTTTATTACTGTAGCTGTGTAGTAAGTTTTGAAACCAGGAAGTGTGAGTCCCCTGACTCTGTTCCTTTTTAAGATTGTTTGGCCGTTCTGGGTCCCTTGAAATGCAGTATGAATTTTAGGATAGGTTTTGCCATTTCTGCAAAAAATGCCATTTGGATTTTGATAGGGATTATATTGAATTTAAATATAGATTTGGGTAATATTGTCACCTTAATAATATTGTCTTCCAATCCATGAATATGGCATATTGTTCTATCTGTTTAGGTTGTTTCAGTCATGTTTTATAGTTTTCAGTGTACAAGTCTTAGATCTCCTTGATTTAATTTATTCCTAAGTATTTTATTCATTGTGATGCTGTTGTAAATGGAATTGTTTTCTTTGTGGGTTGTTCATTGCTGGTGTGTGTATTTCTATACATACAACTGATTTTTGTGTGTTGATTTTGTATCCTGCAGTTTTGCCTTGCAGTGTTTTTGAGCAATGTCTGCCATTTGTCTGCCCTGGTCTGGTTCTGAGATAAGTGACACAGAGCTTAGCACCTTGCTCTCAGTCCTGTGGGCAGCTCCCAGACAGGTTAGAACAGACAAAAAAATAGTCTGTGAAAAAAGTCTACACTGCACCCTCCAGAACCAGGGGCCAGGGGCCCATACTGGCTGCTGTCTTCAGCAGTGCCACCCAGCTGGGAAAGGGGATAGGACAACGACAAGTGAAAGTGCCACAAAGCTTTCCTACTGTTTTTAAGTTGCCTTTTTCTTGATTCAGCATTTGCTTGGTTGCTGTGAACTTTGGATGGTTTTTCCAAGTTCTGACAAAGTTGGTTCTGACAATTTCAGGGTTTTTTCCCCCCTGGTGTTTCTGTGAAGGCATGGGCATTTGGAGCTGCCTACTCCACCATTTTACTGACCTCCTCTTTGTTTTTTAATTAAATTTTAATTGATATATAGCATATATAAAGGTGTACAAATCATAAGTGTACAGTCTGATGAATTTTTAGGAAGTGTGCAGAGCCATGAAACCAGCACTGGGAACAATAAACAGGTATGATCAGAACCCCAGAAGCCCCCTGTGCTCCCCTAATTGCTGATCACTGCCTTCCTCTAGCACCATACATGAGTTTCATTTGTTTTTAAACTTTATGTAAATGGAATCATGCAGTATGTTGTGTTTTGGGTTTGTTTTCTTTCAGTCAACATTATGCTAATGAGATTCACTCGTGTGTAGTTGCAGGTCATTCATTCTCATACTGTACATAATTCCATTGTATGAATATATTATCATTTATTCATTCTACTGTCAGGCATATTTGAATGCTTTTTATTTATGGACTATTACAAGTAGAACTGCTAAGAACATTCTTATATGCATCTTTTGGTGAGCGTATTTACACATTTCTGCTAGATTTGTGTAGGAGTGGAATTACAGTGTCATAGGGTTGGCACAGTCCAGCTTTCGTAAATATGACTAGATTTTCATAGTACTTGTAGCTGTTGACACTTTACCAGCAGTGTGTGAAGGTTCCAGTTGAAGCGGAACAACATTTGGGTATTTGTAATTTTAGTGTTTCTAATTTTATTCATTTGCCTTTGAATTGTGTTCATGCTCTCTTATTGTGTTTTACATTGCATTTCCCTGATGGCTAATGTGGCAGATTGTTTTTTCCAAAGGTAGCTGCGATGATTTCTTCAATACATATGCTGTTCTACACATGCCACTGTTCCATTAGGAAACGGAGTCTAATTTTCCTCCCCTTGAATCCGGAAAAGCGCGTGACTGCTTTGACCAAAGAGTAAAGCAGAAGTGATGCTACATCACTTGGAAGCTGGGTCAAAAAAGATCATGCAGCTTCTGCCTTATTCTTGGGAATATTTATACTTGAAGCCCTGAGCTACTATGTAGTAAGTCCTACTACTCTGAGGCTGCCGTGCTATGAGGAAGCCAAGCCACAAGGGGAAGCCACGTGGAGACACTCTGGACAACAGTCCTTATCTCGGAGTCATCAGGTGCTTTCCAATTCTTCTAGCTTCTGAGCCTTCCTGGCTGAGGTCCCAGACATCGCAGAACAGAAACTAGTTACCCCACTGTGCCCATTCCAAATTCCCGACTCACAGAATTCACACTCATAATAAAATGATTGTTGTTTTAAGTTGCTGACTATTTGGGCAGTTTGTCATGCAGCAATAGCAAAAGTCTAATACAAATTATTCGTTTTACTTCATATACTAGATAGGACAATTAAGTTCACAAACTCATCCTAGAAAAAGTGCTACATACCTCATTGCTGAATATCATTATGGTCACTTCTGAAGTGCTCCCCGTGGGAAGCTATGCACTGACACCAGTGCCTCGTCCACCCTTTAAAGCAATTTTGGAACTCTTTTTCTGGAATGGCCATCAGAACTGTCGTCATATTCCCCTGATGTCCTGAATGTCTTCAAAATGTTTTCCTTTCAATATTTCCTTTCTTTTTGGGTAAAGAAAGAAGTCATTGGGGGCCAGATCAGGTGAGTAGGGAGGGTGTTCCAATACAATTATTTGTTTACCGGCCAAAAATTCCCTCACAGCCAGTGCCATGTGAGCTGGTGCATTGTCGTGATGCAAGAGCCATAAATTGTTGGCAAAAAGTTCAGGTTGTGTTTTTCACACAGCCTTTTCAGCACTTCCAAATAATTAACTTAGTTAACTGTTTGTCCAGTTGGTACAAACTCATAATGCATAATCCTTCTGATATCAAAAAAAGGTTAGCAACATTGTTGCAACAAGTTCACAAACTTAATTGTCCGACCTCATATGACTTGGGTAATTATTCTTATTTAATAGTTGACAACTGAGACTTATTCAAGAGGTTATATAATGTGCCCAATGTCTCATAGCTCAGAAGTAACAAAGCAAGGACTGGAATCTATGTCTGTATGACTGTATATCTGTATAGCCTATGTTCTTTAATATTGTAAACATTTGAGGGGAGTGGGGAGAAAGAGATCAACTGTTGAAATGGTTTTGTAACTTGTTTTTGTTTCTTCTTACTGGAACATTGTTAGCATTTTAATAAAACCCACACTCTTATCACTGTAACATACTCCATCGTTTCAATAAATTCTTTGGTTTCAGATAGGGAGCCCCATTCAAGTGTCAAAGTATAACAACACCTCTAGATGCTCCCTTTTAATTCAGTGGCCTTTCCCTCATTAAGGAAGGAGTAGTAAAAGTGTTTCATCTCTTCCCTTTAGGGAGAGACTGACATAGCAGAGAGCAAAGTAGTCAATGATTTGCTTTGTAAAAATTGAATTTCAGCTATATAATGAAATGTTTACAAAAAAGTTTTGATTACTGAGAGCCAGAATTTCCTGTCCTGAAGAGTGGAAGAGTTACCTTAGGTAGTAGAAGGGGAGGCATGACACAGGTCTAGCAAGAGGAAGTCGTTCTGGAGCATCCATAACCACGGGCTCCCAGTTTCTGAATTCTGGCTCTGACTTTACTAGCTATCTGACTTGGGCAATTATATTTAATCTCTATCCTTCTGTTTTCTAAGATATTACTAACTTTTAAAGTTGATGCAGAAATCAAATGAATTAATATTAAGAAAGTGCTCAGAACAGTGCCTGGTACATAGTAAACCCTCAAATGTTCATTCTTTCTCCTCCCTTCCCTTCTTCCTCCTCTTTCTAGGCTGATATGTGTTCCTGACATCAGAGCACGTATCCTGCACTTCTCCTCTACCAATTATTTTGAGAATCTGAGAACAGAAAATACCTATTCCTGCTGCCTGGAAGGTAAGTCCCAGAGTTTCTTTCATGCCCTGTATGGGGACATCTGAGATATGTAGGCAGATAGGCCTGAAATGACCTCAAAGTTATCCTTGCCCTGAGTTCTGGAAGAGCCAGATGCTCCCAGAAACCCAAGAAGGATGTGGAAGAGAGAGAAGGAGGGAAGGAGGGAGGGAGAGAGAAAAGAAAGTGAGAGCCCTTTGCCGGAATAGGGGTACAGGAGGAGCCAGGCAGAAATGAGGATGTTTCAGGTAATGGCAGCATGGGCCAGTAGCAGCTGAGGACCAGGTTGGGACCCTTACATTTATTGGGTATAATGTAATCCCTCAAAATGAGACCTAACCCCAGGGAAAGGAAAGGCTAAGTGTAGTTCTCACACTAACCACTGAGGGTTAGTGAAAACTCACAGGTTAAGAGCACAGCCTGCAATAAGCCTGCCCTTGCTTCTGATCCAGTTTGGGGCTTCCCAGGCCACCTGTACTTTTGACCAACTGACTACAAAATCAGGGTTCCCACAACCCCCTCAGGCTCGATGGTTCACTAGAATGACTTACAGAACTCAAGAAAGCTCTATATTTACAATTACAATTTTATTATAAAGTATCTGAATCAGGACAAGCCAAGAGAAGGGACCATAGGATGAGTCTAGGAGGGTCTTGATCATGGAGGAGCTTCCATGTCCTTTCCCCATGGAATCAGGATGCATCATCTCCCCAACATATTGATGTAGTCACCAAACAGGAGACTCAGCTGAGCTTTGGTGTCCGGAGTTTTTACTGGAGTTTCATTACATAGGCAGGATTGATAGAAGCATTGGCCACGTGATTGAACGCAATCTCTTGCCTCCCTCCCCTTCCCAGAAGTTGGGCTGGAATCACCTGGCTGGAAGCCCCACCCCTCTAATCATGTGACGAGTCTTTCCAGCCTGACCAGCCCCCACTCTGAAACTGTCTAGGGATCCACCATGAATAACAAAGACACTCCCATCACTTGGGAAATTTTAGGAGTTAGAAGCTCCGTCTTAAGAACCTAGGACAAAGACCAGACAAATTTTTTGTTATACAGCCTCAGGTATCCCTAAATTTACTGAGGATAACATTCTGATACAAAATGGAATTCCAAACAGGAGTCTATCAGATTCAGAAGGCCAGCACATGCCCTTGAAGTTGTCCTTAGAGATCTTAGCGTGGCAGCCCTGGTTGGAATAACAGTGAGCCAACTCTCCCCAACCCCCACCTCCCTCCCAGAGATGCTCATCACTGGGGCTGGAGAGTATTGTTCGTTCCAGCCAGCTGTCACTATGCAGGGTCAGGCAAGGGGTTCTACCTTCTTATGGACCATCACCCAGCCTCTGGTTATCAGGGTAATAGTGCGCTGCTCTTGACTTCCCGTTTCTGCAGTAAGAATGTTCATACTACCTAGTCCTTCCCTTCTTACCTCAAATCTAGTGGAAAGGGCATTAAACTCAGCACCTGAAGTCCTGGGTTCAAAGTCTGGCTGTGCCCCTGACTGAGCTTTACCTGAACTTCGTTTTTCTTATGTGAAGAAGAAGAACGACCTCTTAACTATTCAGGGAGGCTGTGGTATTGCAATAGACTGCTGTGAACAGTAAATCTTTCTGTGAAAAGGCAGTGTATTCATTTGTGAGGGCGACCATAACCAAGTACCACAGACTGCGTGGCTTAAACAACAGAAATTAATTTTCTCGCCATTCTGGAGGCTGGAAGTCTGAGATCCTGGTGTCAGCAAGGTTGGTTTCTTCTAAGATCTCTCTCCTTGGCGTGTAGATGGCTGTGCTCCTGAGGTGTCTTCCTTGGTCTTCTCTGTGAGTATGCTGTGTCCAAATCTCTTCTTACGAGGAGGCCTTACTATTCTTACTCATATTGGTTCAGGCAGGGCCCACATGACCTCATTTTACTTTATTTACCTCTTTAAAGACACTATCTCCAAATACAGTCACATTCTGAGGCACTGCCCATTAGGACTTCAACATATAAATTTTGGGGGCGCACAGTTCAGCCTAGAAAAAACAGTATTTCAAACAGGATCGTACTGGTGCAGGAACAGGCAGAGAGAAAAGTGGAACATAATAAAACAGAGGCTGAAAATTAGCACACGCAGATTTTATTTGACCTGATTAATTTTTTAAAAGATGTTCAGCTGTTTTCTCATAAAAATTCTGAGTTTGGGCGTCTCTTCAAAAAATCCAAAGCTCTAGCAACACCACTAGTTTGCCGGAGTTGGGTGGTGGCTATCCTGAGGCCATATCCTTCAATTGACCCCAATTCTGACCCCTCCCCTATTCTGGGGTCTGTCCTGTCTGTTTGATTTAAAGCTATTTGGATTTTTGACCTCTGGGATGGAGAGTACAGAAATAGATCCAAATACTTACTAGAATTGAAGCAAAAATGTATATAATATTTCAAACCTCTGGGGAAGCTTTGTGTGGAAGAATTGGCCGTCCCATCCCATCCCAAATCAGAGGATAATTGTTGACATGAAAGAGTTTAATGAAGGCAGGTGCCTTTCCCTGGGTATCAGAGAGTGCACTCAAGAGGGAAACCAGCTGCTTTGTTCTTTAGCAAAATAATCGCTACTTACTGATTCTGTTAATGTTGGGAAGAAACACTTTTGCTTCAGCATGGGTTTAGGTAGTGTAGTCTAAAGGGGAAGAAAAGTAATTTATCTAGGTTGAGATGCTTACTTTTACAGATCAACCAGGAGAGGAACCAAACCAGCAACCTTGCCACCATGATTATGGGTACAAATATGGTCCATAAAACAGGAGCTAGAGATTCTCCGTTCACCATCTCCCAGGAACTGGATACCCCACTCCCCCACACCTTTGGGACCTTGGAATTAGACGAGACTACCAAACTAGGACTCAAAACCTTATTTGAAGAAAAGAAACCAGGGTCCTTGCGGGTAAAGGTGACATTTTCCTAAGGAAAGGAAGGTGGAGTTTCTCCACTTTGAGACCTGAAGAAGAGGATGCAAGAGGGACAATGAACGAAGCACAGTGCTGGAGAACCCAGTTAGAGGGCTGCTGGAGGAGCCTCTGAAGTACAGGGTCATGAAGGTCTAGGCCACCAGCTGGCTACCCTCATGCCGCCCGAGGGAGAAGTGAGATTTAACATGTTCAATTCTCCTATGTAGAGAGTGATTCCCCTCTGGAAATGTCCTACCCTTTTGCTAAAGGAACATATGCTTTCTGCAATGTTGGTCTTGTGAACACCAAAGACACAGAGTGGGATGTGGTGGAAGGGTCCATTCTTCCCATCTCCTACCGGCCTCCAGTGAAGATGAAGGGTCACCCTTGGGTAAACTGTGACTCTGAGCTCCAGCTGCTCATTGCAGTATCAGCGGATGTCCCAGAGCCAGCTCCTGAAAGCTGATGGCACCAAAGGAATACCCTGGAATGAAATGGAAAATCAACTAAGTCCCGTAATTTAAAGAATGCTGTTCCCATATAGGGAATGTCGGTACCCAGCAATCTCTTGAGCTATTGTTTAATAAATGATGTTGGAATAAATAGAATATATGTTAAGATTCTGGGTCATACCAAAACCAAAAATTAAGTCCAGATGGATTGAATTGCTAACTGAAAAAAAACGTAGCATGTGAAAATTGAAACTATCAAATGTAAGGTAAAAATATAAGAGTTTTTTTTCCCCCTATAATCTTGGAGCAGTGCAAGCAAGATAGGAAACTCAGAAGTTATAAAAGGAAAAAATGCCAGATCAAACCACACAGGAATTTCCAAAAGATACCCTAAATACAGTCAAGATATAGGGAACATGCCATCAGGAGAAAATACTTATAATATAGAGAGGGTGCCAAAAAAATGTATGCACATTTTAAGAAAAGAAAATTTAAATTGTAAAACTCAATATATACCGATAACAAAAGATGAATACAAGTCATGTGTACACATTTTTTTTGGCACCCCCAGTATATAGCAAAGGTTAATCTCCCTAAATAGAAAAAGAACACCAACAAAACAATAAGAAAAGACAAACAGTGCAATAAAATAAAAAAAACCAAATGATATGACTAAAGACTTCATGGAAGAAAGAGAAATGTTTAATAAGCATATTTAAAAAGACAAAAACAAAAAACCTGAGCCTTCATAATATTTAAAGGAATTCACATTAAAGTATCAATATAATATTTTTCACCTACAGTAAAAAAATGTTTATATTAATATAGGACAAGGTCTGGAAGAATATGCACTAAAATATGAACAGTGCATCATTTTGAGGGAATGTAATTGGGGAAGCAAAGCAGGGTCTTTCATTTTGTTACTTTATATACATTTTTCAAGTGGTGGGATTATGGGTGATTTGTACTTTGGGGATGTTTTTCTGTACAGTTTATTCTTTTGAAAGCAATGCAAACATAAATTTTCCACTTTCAGGAGCTTTGGAAATTTTTTGTTTATTTTAATTTTCAAAATCACAAAATATGAGTTAATTAAAATAATCAGATCAGTTTTACCTACTCTCACATCTCAAACCAATTTTTATGCACACTATTTTTCCTCGTACTTAATTCATGGATATCTTTAATTATACATTGCCCACAACATACTTCTTTCTGGATATCCTCCCACCCCAAAAAAATGTAAAAGAAAGAAGGAAAGAAAGAAAAAGTAAGGTGCTATATATATGTATGTAAAGATTTAATTATTTTAATATATTATTATTGCTCTCACTAAAGTTCTTGGCTCTGATGACCAAGTTAATGGACAGCCAGACATCACTTTGGGAAACAAATTTTCAGAAAGTTCAAAAGAAAATGTCCTTGCTATGTGACTTTTGGATAGGCTAGTTGAAAAGAAGTGGATATTACATACACATATTACATAACTCAGAGGTATGAACATGCTGTGAAGTTCTTAGTGTCCCTGCCACCTTTGTCCTTGAGGTAGATACTCTTATAAGTTTCTTGTATATCTCTCCATAGATATTCTATGCATTTGCGATGACTGGCATAATTGCATAATTATGGTAGACATGATAGCCTCCCTAACACTGTTCTGCATCTTGCTCTTTTTATTTATCTTGGCAATTGTTGCATATCAGTACATATAGGGTTGTATCATTGTGGTTGTTTTAATTAAAGTTTATTGGGGTGACAATTGTTAGTAAAGTTACATAGATTTCAGGTGAAGAATTCTGTATTACATCATCTATAAATCCCATTGTGTGTTCACCACCCAGAGTCAGTTCTCCTTCCATCACCGTATATTTATTTGATCCCCTTTACCCTCATCTACCACCCCCGTTCCCTCTTTCCCCCTTACCCTCTGGTAACCACTAAACTATTAGTATCATTGTTTTTTAAGGCTGCAAATGATTCCAATGCATGGATTAACCATGATTTATCTCATTAGTTCCCTGCTGATGGGTGTTCATTTTGTTTCCAATATTGTATTTATCTCTGCAAACAGTGCTGCAGTAAATATCCTTGTATATTCATGACTTTGCAAATATGCGAGCATATTTGTGAAATAAATCCCTAGAAGTAGGTTAAGTACACCTTACATTTTGAAAGCTTTGTAGCAATTTGTACTCCCTTGAACCATGATTGAGACATCAGACCTGGCCCCCTCAACTACATAGTGGTATCAAACTTTTGATCTTTGCCAATATTATAGATGAAATATTGTTTCTAATGTAGTTTTGATTTGTCTTGCTTGCTTTTATTATAAGTTGAACATTTGTGTATATGTTTAAGAGCTATTTATAATTCCTCTTTTATGAATTTATCCATTGTGTTTTCATTTAATTAATTAATTTATTTTTAAACTTTCATTCAAATGATAAAAATGACATTTGCTATTTAAAGAATCTCTTATTGGGTAAGAAACAAATCCAGCTACATGTTATTTATGAGAGCTACTTCTAAATCAAAATAACTCACACTGATTGAAAATAGAGGAATGAATAGAGATATCTCAAACAAATGCTTAAAGACAAAGTAGGAGTAACAATATAAAATCAAACAAACTAAATCAAAAGCAATTTAATGTTTCACATTTATAAATGGTGTTTCCATCAAGAATATATAATAGTCATGAACCTTTATGAACCTAACAACAGACCTTCAAAATGTAAAACAAAAACTGTTGGAAATACAAGAAAATTTGTCAAATCCATTTTTTGGTGATACTTGAACATAACTCTCAAAATTTAACCAATCAAGTAGACAAAAATAAGTAAGGCTATAGAGGATTTATATAACAAAACTCATAAATTAATAAACAGAATACATATTTTTCAAAAATACACATGGGACATTCAGAAAACACTGTACCATCAAAGACATTTTAATAATTCTAAAATGCAGAACCTATGCACTCTGACCATAATGTAATAACATTATAAAGTAATAACAAAAGAATGCTCTCTTTCAAAACCAAAAATAAAACTCCAACTACAAGTAAATAAAAACACCTTTCTATCTTTCTGATCTTAATTCCTTAGATTAAAAAAGAAATCAAAATGGAAATTACAAACTATTTGGAAATAGATAACAGTGAGAGAAACTGATTACTGACTCTTGTAGGTTATGGACAAAATAGTATCATGTGAAAACGTATAGCTTTATATGCATGTATTAGGAAATTTCATTAAGCAATTTTTAAAAGGTTAAAAAAAATTTAAAACAAGAAAATGAACCCAGAAGGGGGAAAAATAAAAATAAAAGTATAAATTGAATTTCCACTTGTGTTAATACTGGACTCAATCCTCTTTCTAAGGATAACTTGAAAAACTGAAAAAAATATGACAAGCATTTACTTGAAGTCATCAGCATCAGGGAACAAACAAGGTAATAAAAAATTAGCAGACAAGAACCAGGAGAAGACAGAAATCCAGGGTTAAATTAGGCACAGGTACCACTTTCCTATCAGTGGTGCGTCTCATTTTCAGAAGAAGAAAGATAAGAAGTGAGTGGTTTAACCTCACAGACCTGGGGGTGAAAATCTGAAGTCCAAGATCTCTTATACCAAACTTTGGGTTGGCACCCAAAAGGATTGAGGACTGGAAATAGACTTGCTTTCTAAACGGCTGCAGCTGAGCTTCAAAACATCTCACTGCTGAAATTGAATTAGGGTGATGATCCTGGATTGCTTGTGCCTTCAGGCAACTGTAAAAAACAAAAGTAAATCTTCCCTGAAGAAAATGAAATCATCCTAAACCTTAAATTAGTTCCACCAGAAACTTAGAGAATACATTTTCTGGCACACAATCAAAAGTAGCCAGACACAGGAAGAACTATGGCAACATGAACAAAAACCACTAGAAACAATAGACACTAGGTTCTAGAGATTGGAGTTATTGGTCATAATCCTTAAAATAACTATGCTTACAAAATTAAAGGGATAATTAAAGATAGAACTTGACATAAAACTATAATATAATTAAGGACATAGATTTGAAAAAACTAATCAAACTTGAAAACTGGAAAATAAAATAATAGAAATTAAGAATTCAATGGATAGATTTAACAGCAGATTAGACAAAGCTGAATAGAGCATTAATAAGCTAGAAGAAACCAAGGGATAAAAAATACAAAAGAGAAAGTAAGAGACAAGAAGGATACATATATAGGTATATATATAATTCGATGTATATATAATTCGAAGTCCTGCAAGGAGAGAAGAAACAGGAATGGGGTGTAAGCAATGTTTGAACAGATAATGTCTGGAAAGCTCCCCAAACTGATGAAAGACATTCAGTCACAGATTCAAGAAACTCTATGACCCCTAACAGGATAAGTAAAAAGAAATCCACACCTATTGGTATCAGCTGTCAGTCTAATTGTTGTTTCTTTGAACTTAATATGCCCTTTCTCTGCTCTGGCTGCCTATAAATAACCAAATTCTTCCAATGCTCTTAAAACAAGCTTTACTGTCCTGCTGGTTCTGTCATTAATGGGTTGAATAAATTTTGACCCTGTGTTTATTTTATATTTGTGTGAGTCATGTTTTTAACTTTTTGAAAAGTATACTTTGAATATATACATGAAAAAAAGAATTCATGAAATAATTCTTGCAATATTTTCTTTTACTTCTTGCAATATTTTCTGTACTATTTTATTCTTTTTCATCTTATTAAAAAAAAATTTTGGTTGCACTTACTAAATCTGGTCTCAACTTGCAGTTTGAAAAGTCCTGCCTTCGCATACTTGGGACTGGGGCGGTGGGAGGGTGGGGAGGGGGAGGGGAAGCTGGTGGAATTGCATTAGAAAACGCTGATATTTAAATTTGTTTGGCTTCCCCCTCCAGGAATCAGATGACCTTGGACACTGGGCCTTTTGTTTTGGTTTTGGTTTTGTTTTGTTTTGTTTTGTTTCTCTCCCTCTTCTCTCAGCACTCAGGCTCCGGTGTGGGGTGGGGGAAGCGTTAGGAAAAACCTGCGGCCAGTTTAATCTCAGCAGCGGATTCCTGGGGTGGCGAACCCGCAGGTCAAGCGAGGGCTGGTCTCACTGGGTGGGGCCTCCTGGCCTTGGAACCCTCCTGGACTTCCGAGAACTTTTTTGCCCAGAGTTCGGACCAAGCTCTCGGAAGTGCGAGGTGGGGCGTCGCGGAAGAGGCGGCCATCGTCAGAGCTCTCTGGGTCCCCCTAAGTTCTCTTGTGCATCTTCTGCCTTTGCGTTGGCTGCTCCGTTCCCCGGCCGGGAGTCAAACAGTTGGAAGGTGGCTTCTGTGTGTCCGTAGGTCCTGTTTGGAAGGATTAACGACCGCGAGGAAAAAGAACAGTGAAGGGCCTGGCAGTCCTTCGCCCGGCCCACCCCGGGCTCCCGGAGCCCTTGAACCCGCCCTTCCTGATCTATCTCTGGGCGGGTTCCAGGCTCTGCTCCCCGGATCCAAAGGCTCAGCTGCGCGAGCTATATGGATCGCATGGCCGCGCTGGGCTGCGCGAGGCTGCGGTGGGCGCTGCTGGGGACGCGGGCGACCCGTCTTGGCCTCGGCCCACACGCGGCCAGAGCCAAGGCCTCCATCCCCAGCGCCCTCCCGGCGGCCGAGGCCGCCGAGGCTCCCGGAACCGGGCCTGGCGACCGGAGGCTGCGGAGCCTGGAAGACCTTCCCGGACCAGGGCAGCTGCGCTTCTTATTCCAGCTGTTAGTGCAAGGTTACGTCCTGCACCTGCACCAGCTCCAGGTAATCGAGCTTGGGGGTCGGGGATGTCTCGCGACTGGAGAATGGGGGTGAACGCCGGGTCAGAGAAGCTGGGGGTGGGGAGATGATGGACAAAAAGTGAAGAACGTGGGAACTTAGCTCGGGACCGACTGGGGCTATGGTCATAAACTGGAAATCTGTAGGGGTTGTGTGCAACGGGTAGGCACAGCCCTTTGAACTGAAATGAGCAGATTGAGGAGTGGTAAGAATCAGGAGGGCGTCAGGGAGGAGGTGACTTGGGAGGCTAGGTTTAAAGTGAACAGAGCTTGAGAGGGGGTAACAGAATGGCACATGTGTAAACTGCCAGATGTTATGAAACCACTATTTACTTCTGTGGTGTTATTGGCTACCGTAGACTTCTTACAAAGGAAATGGCTTCGGGAGGATTAAAGAGGTTTAGCAATTAGCAAGGTAAGTATTCTCTTACGGGAAAAAAGGTGTCACTTCTCAGGAAGTAAAGGCAAAATCATAGACATTAAGGAAAAGGTAGATTTTTGTTATTAAGAAATCAATTTCCAGTGAGCAGGGTTTATCCAGTGGAACACTGATGGGGCAGGGATGAATGGATGATAGCCCACCGTCAATGGACAGAGACTGGAAAACCCAGCGTTGGTGAAATTGGAGAGGTTTTAGGAAATGAAGCAAGTGAATGCACTCACTGTGTCCCAGACATTTTTCCAAGTGTTGGGATTCAGTGAGATGAGGCCAACAGCCTCACAGGGTTTACATACGCCTTTGGGAAAGAGGGAGGTGTGTGTGACATGCCACTGAGTTGGCGCCAACTCCTGGTGACCCTATACAATGTCCTCACAGTCCTGTTCAGCTCGTGTAGACACCTGCCTGTGGCCTTGTGGCTTCTTTTATGGAGTCAGTCCATCTCCTATTTGGTCATCCTTTTTTCCAAGTCCTGGCCTGCGCTGGTGAACAGACTGGTTACCAGTGGCTGTGCTGGCAGTAGTCCAGAAGAAGGAGCGGCTGGGACTTTGAGGAGAGCTTTGAAGGCCAGACCAGGAACCCCGGCTCCTCGGAGGGGCCATGATGGGCTCTTGAGCAGCCATGGAGTGAAGATGGCTTCCAAGGGACACTCTCCAAGTTCTGATGTATGCAGTAGGATAGATTGGACAGGACAGGGCGAGAGGGCCGCAGGTGATGAAGGCTCAGGTGTGGCAGTGTCTGCGCCACCCTCCAGAGAAAGCTGGAGTGGGAGTTGAGGATGAGGGAGAAAATGACTGAGGGTTGGAAGGTCTAAACTGACCACAGTTTCTCTTCACCTGCCCAGATGGACGCCGTATCCCCTGGAACTCCCTGTTGAGCTCATGTTTCCAAGACTGGGTGGACAGATCCCAAGGCACCCAGAGATGGTTACAAAAATTACTCCCTATGGGCTCAGCTCTAAGATGCTAAGTAAGCTAAGAAACCAGAATCCTGTAAACTTCCTCCGCTTGATTTGACCTGTAGAAATTTCAGAGGCCCCGTGAATGCTCCAAGGGTGGGGACTCAGGATTTCTCATCATTTCTCAGGAGGAGTTTACTGGAAGGTTTTGCTCAAGATTTTCTCTAGAGCAGTAACTACCAAAGAAATTTTAGATGGCCCTAGGATGGGGAGGAAGAAGCAGGAGAAAGCCAAGACTATGTGGCCTTTAAAGGAGAGGCCAAGGCTAGGATTTAGGAGAGCCCCCTGACCCAGCCCTTATATCGCAAAGATCTGGAGTCACGTGAACCTGGGCTGTCCCATGGGAAATCTGTTACCCTTCCCACCCACTACGTGTTGCTGGGATGTTACTAAAGGGTGGAGTGCTACACATCTTTGAAACCCTGTTAATACCCCCACTGAGGAAGAGGATGCATTCCAGTGACCCACTTTTTATCAGTTCAGACTCATTTGGTTGCCACTCACACTGGCTTAAACTATAAAGCAGCTTTATTGGTTCATATAACCAAAAAGTCTAATTGTTAGTGCCCTTTGGGTCTAGTTTGCTCTAGAGAGTCATGAGCTCATCAAAGCTACAGTTTTGTTTTTCTGCAGTTCGCTCGGCTCTGCTGTCTTGTGGAAGTTAGTTGACTGGCCTGGGTTAAGTGTCTGTTCCTGAACCCATCATCGTGGCCACAGGCATATTCTAATTAGCTTAGTCCCATGCAGGCTCACCCTTAAGGCTGGGGTTGGCACCCCCCTTCCCCAAACCAAGTGGCTACTGCACAAAGGGAGGAGTGGCATTGATATAAGGGCAGCTGACCGTAATGCTCCCTGCATACTCAGTTGTCCAAAGCGGCATGTCCCACATAAAAATAATCAAATCAGCTGAGGGAAGCATTGTGGGACTTAAAAGGGTAGAGTGGGAATTGGGACATGTGAAAATCATGCTGGCCCATAAATGCCAGTTCCCTTCTCTTTCCTAACCAAAATAATGTCAAGAGAGCTGGAAAAATTACATGTGAATATATGTTAAATTTATATACGCAAATAGATACTAAATTGATATCTTTCAGAGATGTCAACCCTATGAATGATGAGATCAGCTATCTAATCCGTAGCTATTTGTGGACTGCCTGGATTGGTGGCCCCTCCCTAATGCCCTATGCACATACTTGTCGTTTCATGTATCATGTTTCTTTTTTTTTTCATAGTTACAAATTGTTTCACTTGTGATAGAACTTTTAAGATCTCTCTTAGCATCTTTCAAATATATAATACAGTATGATTAATTATAGTCACCATGCTGTACATTACATCCCCAGGACTTATTTATTTTATAACTGGAATTTTGTACCTTTTGACCATCTTCACTCATTTTGCCTACCACCCACCCCCTGCCTCTGGTAACTATGATTCTGTTCTATGTATCTGAGTTCAGTTTTATTTGTTTGTTTGTTTTGTTTTTAGATTCCACATAGAAGTGAGATCATTTGGTTTTTGTCTTTATCTGTGTAGTTTATTTCAATTAGCATAATGCTCTCAAGGTCAATCCATGTGGTTGTAAAGGGCAAGGTTTCCTTATTTTTACGGCTGAATAATATTCCATTGTGCATATATATATATATATATATATATATATAATGATCAAACAATACGGTGAATGTTTAAATTTTAAAAATTTATTACAGTAAAAGACACATTGCCATTAATCCCCCTCAAAATACTCCCTCTCGCTTCAAACACACTTATCCCATAGTTCTTGCCACTTTCTGAAAGAGTTCTAGAAGTCTTCGTTCATGTCTTTAGTTGCGCTGTCGTGGCTGCCTCGATGTCCTGGATTGATTCAAAATGTTTACCTTTCATGGTCATTTTGACTTTGGGGAAGAGCCATAAGTCGCACAGTGCTAAATATGGTGAATAAGGTGGATGAGGACGCACTGTAATGTTTTTATTTGACAGAAATTGCCATATACCAGAAGCGATGTGTGACACAGAGCGTTGTCATGATGGAGGATGAAGTAAAAACGCTCACGAAAGAGGACTTCCAGAACTGCTTCAGAAAGTGGCAAGAATGATGGGATAAGTGTGTTCAAAGCGAGGGGGAGTATTTTGAGGAGGATTAATGGCCATGTGTCTTTTACTGTAACAAATTTTTTTATTTAAATATTCACTGTATTGTGTGATCACTATATATATATATATACACACACACATACATACACACACACACATATATATATATACACATATACATATACATATACATATATATATATATGACATTTTCTTTATCCAGTCATCTGTTGATGGACACTTAGGTTACTTCCATGTCTTGGCTGTTGTGAACAATGCTGCATTGAACATGGGAGTGCATATATCTTTTCTAGTTAGTGCTTTTCTTTTCTTTGAATACATACCCAGAAGTAGGTTGCTGGATCATATCGTAGTTCTATTTTTAATTTTTGAGGGAACTACCATACTGTTTTCCATAGAGACTATACCAATTTAGTCCCACCAACAGTGCATAAGGTTCCCTTTTCTCCACTCCCTTGTCAACACTTCTTATTTCTTGTCTTTTTGATGATGGCCATTCTAACAGGTGTGAGGTGATACCTTCTCATGGTTTTGATTTGCGCTTCTCTGATGATCAGTGATATTGAGCACCTTTTCATGTACCTGTTGGCCATCTGTGTATCATTGAGGAAATGTCTATTCAGATCCTCTGCCCTTTTTTAATCAGGTTTTTTTTTTTTTTTTTGCTATTGAGTTATATGAGTACTTTATGTATTTTGGACATTAATCCTTGTCAGATATTTGATTTGCAAATATTTTCTCCCATTCCCATTCAGTAGGTTGCCTTTTCACTTTGTTGATGGTTTCTTTTGCTGTGTAGAAGCTTTTCAGTTTGATGTGGTCCCACTTTTTTATTTTTGCTTTTGTTGCCCTTGCTTTTGGTGTCAAATCCAAAAAAATCATAGCCAAGAATGATATCAAGAAGCTTACCACCTCTGTTTTCTTCTAGAAGTTTTATGGTTTCAGGTCTTATGTTCAAGTCTTTAATCCATTTTGAGTTAATTTTTGTGTATGGTATATGCTAGTGGTTCTTTTGCATGTGGCTGTCCAGTTTTCCCAACACCATGTATTGAAGAGACTGTGCTTTACCCATTGTCTGTTCTTGGTTCCTTTGTTGTAAATTAATTGACCATATATGCCTGGGTTTATTTTTGGGTTCTCTATTCTGCTCCATTGATCTCTGTGTCTGTTTTTATGCCAATACCATGCTGTTTTGATTACTATAGCTTTGTGATATAGTTTAAAATAAGGAAGCATGATGCTTCCAGCTTTGTTCTTCTTTCTCAAGATTGCTGTGGCTATTCAGCGTCTTTTGTAGTTCCATACAAATTTTAGAATTGTTTGTTCTAGTTCTGTGAAAAATGCCATTGGCATTTTAATAGGGTTTGCATTGAATCTGTAGGTTGCTTTGGGCAGTATGAACATTTTAATCATATTAATTCTTCCAACCCATCAACATGGAATAACTTTCCTTTTATTTGTGTTTTCTTCAATCTTTTTCTTCAATGTCATAGTTTTCAGTGCACAGGTGTTTCACCTCCTTGGTTAAATTTACTCCTAGATATTTTATTCTTTTATGCAATTGTAAATGTGATTGTTTTCTCAATTACTCTTTGTGATATATCATTATTAGTGTATAGAAACACAACTGATTTTTACATATTGATTTTATATCCTGCAACTTTACTGAATTCATTTCTTTTAATAGTTTTTTTGGTGGAATCTTTAGAGTTTTCTATATATAATATCATGTCATCTGCAAATAGTGACAGTTTTACTATTTCCTTTCTGATTTGGATGCCATCCATTTCTTTTTCTTGCCTAATTGTTCTGGCTAGGATTTCCAATACTATGTTGAATAAAAGTGGTGAGAGTTGGCACCCTTGTTTTGTTCCTGATCTTTGAGGAAAGGCTTCAGCTTTTCATTGTAGACTGTGATGTTAGGTGGGGGTTTGTCATATATGGCCTTTATTATGTTGAGGTAGGCTCCCTCTATAGCCGCTTTTATGAGAGTTTTATCATAAATGCATGTTGAACTTTGTCAAATGCTTTTTATTGAGATGATCGTGTGATTTTTATCCTTCATTTTGTTAATGTGTTGTATAACATTGATTGATGATTTGCAAATGTTCAACTATCCTGACATCCCTGGAATAAATCCCACTTGACCATGGTATAGGATCCTTTTAATGTATTGCTGAATTTGGTTTGCTAATATTTTGTTGAGGATTTTCGCATCTACGTTTGTCAGGAATACTGGCCTGTAATTTTTTGTTGTGTTTTTCTAGTAGTGTCCTTGTTTGGTTTTAGTATCAGGAAAATGCTTGCCTTGTAAAATGAGTTTGGAAGTGTTCCCTCCTCTTCTACTTTTTGGAAGAATTTGAGAAGGATTGATATTAATCCTTCTTTAAATGTTTGGTAGAGTTCACCAGTGAAGCCATCTGGCCCTCAGCTTTTGTTTATTGGGAGGTTTTTGATTACTGCTTAAATCTCCTTCCTAGTAATTGGTCTGTTCAGATTTTCTCTTCTTCATTATTCAGTCTTGGTAGTTTGTATATTTCTATGAATTTACCCATTTCTTGGAGGTCGCCCAGTTTGTTGATGTGTACTTGTTTGTAATAGTCTCTGATGCTCCTTTGTGTTTCTGTGATACCAGTTGTAACATCTCTTTCATCTCTGATTTTATTTATAAGAGTCCTCTTATCTTTTTTTCTTGGTGAATCTAACTAAAGGTGTGTAGATTTTGTTTATCTTTTTTTAAAAAAAAATACAGCTCCTAGTTTCATCGATCTTTTCTATTGTCTTTTCATTCTCAATTTCAATTGTTTTCACTTTGATCTCCGTTATTTCTTTCCTTGTGCTAACTTTTGGGTTAGTTCTCCTTTTGTCTAGTTCCTTGATATATAAAGTTGGGTTGTTTATTTGAAATCATTCTTGTGTCTTAATGTAGGCACTTACTGCTATGAACTTTCCTCGTAAGACTGCTTTGCTGCATCCCATAAGTTTTGGCTTTTACCCCTCTTTGCATCCTTTCCCCAAAGCCTCCATTTCAACTCTCCACTGGACATCAGCATCAAAGGCCAGATGATCCGTGACCTTCTGAACCTGGCAGGCTTTTTTCTGCACAACGCAGAGGATATCGTTTCCAGCTCCAGCAGCTCCAGCAGCTCCACGACCAGGTCAGCCACCTTGCTTTTTCACAGCCTGCTGGCAGCATGCACAGCTCCGTCGTGTCCCTCGGAAGGAATGGTGGCTGGGCACTCCCTCCTTCTTGGTCTCCCTTGCTGCGCCATCTGCCCTACGGTCTCCTCATGCGCTACTGTTGTGTCAGCGTCCCTAAAGGCACGTTTGGTTCTACTGCTCCCCTGATCAGGAATCTCACAGTGCCTGCGGAATCAGCTTTCAACTCCTCACGTGCACATTTGAGACCCCAGCCTCCTTTTCCCAAGCGCTCCTCCCTTTAAGTGTTGGTCTGTTGTATTTCCATTTTCATTTGTCTTTAGGTATTGTTTTGATGTCTCTTTTAATTTCTTCTTTGACCAAGTGGTTGTTCAGTAGCATGTTGTTTCATCTCCACATATTGTGAATTTTCCAGTTTTCTTCTTATAATTGATGTCTAGTTTCATAACATCGTGGGGGGAATAGATGCTTGTTAAGATTTTCAGTCTTCTTCAATTTATTTATGATCTGTCATGGAGAATATTCCATGTGCCCATGAGAGGAATGTGTATTCTGTTGCTTTGCGAATGTTCAATATATATAGATCTAGATCTATAGATTATCTCTATCTGTCTATCTCTATCTGTTAAGTCCATCTGGTCTAATGTGTTCTTTTAGGCCAATGTTTCCTTATTGATTTTCTGCCTGGGTGATCTAGTCATTCGTGAAAGTGGGGTATTAAAGTCGCCTACTATCATTGTTTGGCCATCTGTTTCTCCCTTTGTGTCTCTTAAGATTTGCTTTATATATTTAGGGGCACATGTTTCTTATCATCTTCTGTTTACATGGCTTAGAAGCTGTGATGTGTCTCTCCCACCTCTGTGCCCTCCCCAGTGACAGGCACAGCCCTGGGCACAGAGCAGGTGTCAGTACTGTTTGATAAGTGAATACATGCCACATACCAGCCAAAGGGCTGTGAATGGCACCGAGCAGCGGCTATATCTGGTGGTAACCTTCTTCGTGAGACTCTTCTCAACTCCCTCATCTGGGTTGTTTGACAGAAGATAGAGGGAAAAAGAGACAGTGAGGGAGGGGGGCAGATTGATGAAACCTAACCCTTCAGGTGTTAGCTTTCCAAGTTCAGAAACTAAATGTTGTTAGCACATTCCATGTGGAGAGACTATTGGGGACTGACCCACACTGGCCAAACCCACAGAGACTGGAGTGCCCATGTGTGTCTTTGCTGAAGAAGGTAGTCCTCCCAGGGATCATAATATTCCATCACATGGAAACTCCCTATTCTAGTTATATCTATTTCTGCATAACAAACTAACCCAAAACATAGTGGCTTAAAACAACATTGTGTTATATTTATAATTTTGTGGGTCAAGAATTTGGGCTGTGCTCATCAGAAGTGGCTCTTCTCTGCTTCACAGTGGAGTGGGGTTTCAGTTCAAATAGCTGAACATTGCTAGGCTGGCTCAACTGGGGCCACACGTCAGGGCCTTGGGGCTGGCTTTTGGCTGGCTTCCTCAGTTTTTCTCCATGTCACCTCTGCCAGGCCCGGAATTTCCAAGATGGCTCCTTTAATTGCATGTTTAGTGCCTACGCTGGTTTGGCCAGAACAGCTGAGTATCTCTGTTGCTCTCTCCATGTGGCTCTCTTGGGCTTCCTCACAGCCTGGTGGTCTCTGGATAGACTTCTTCCAGAAGTGACAGCTTCCCCCAGAGTGAATGTTCCAAGAGACAGAAAGTGGATGTTGTGCGTTACTTAAGGCCCAGGCCTGGAAACTGGCACAGCATCTTTTTCACAGTATTCTAGCCATCAAAGCTATTACAGAGCCCACCCAGATTCTGAAAGAGAAGAGGTAGACCTCATCTCTTAATGAAGGTGGTGTCGAGAATCTGTGGCTATCTTTAATCCACCTCATCCTCTTCCTAGGATATAGGTACCTGGGGAGAGAAATCAGTAACTACCTTAGTGGACGGCTGGTGTGCAGGGACCCCAGAACTTAAGGAATATAATTGTATGGGAGGAAATTTCATCCAGGCTTTGGAGAAACCTGGTTGAAAATGCTTCTCTGGTGCTTGTCCATTAGATTAAGTGTCTCTCTCTTGAGAGATAAATGCTGCCAAATTCTTGCTGTTTGGCTCCTCTCTTCTGGATTTTGTAGTGGCCGCTCATATTCTGTTAATACATTCTTTCTTCAGTTTGGCAAATACCATTGATTAGGTGGGTTTTCTTACCGAGTACTCACATTACCATCAAGCCTTCCAGAGATTATTCTCCAGTTACCCTGACTTGGCTAAGTGTTTTTGAGTCTCATCTGGCAGACATTGTAGCCTTGAGGCTAGAGCAGAATTAGGTGTACTGCCTGTAAGCCTCAGGGATGGGAAATTAGAAACTAAGTGTTACGGTCAAAAAAAGTGAATCATACTAATTTATCAACTGTACTACCAGAATTTTTATCTTACAGATAAAGAGATACTCCAGCTTATTCAAGGTAGCAATATTTCTGATAGGGAAAGATTAGAATGGCTCTCATGTCCTAGTAGAAGACTAATTGAATCAATTATAATACATTTATATAATGGAATTTTATGTAACCATTAAAAAGAATAAGGGCAGATCTGTATGTTTCAATATAAAAACGCTTGCCAAGAGATGGGAAGAAAGTGAGGTGCAAAACTATACAATCTGCCATCATTTGTGGATAAAAAAGAGTGTGATGTATATATGCATTTATGTGTTTGTGTGTCCATAGAATATCTCTGGAGGACACACAAGAAATTGGTAATGATGCCTCTGTGTAATGGTTTTGGAGTCTGGAGTTGAGCATTAGGAGCAAGACTCACTTTTTGTTGCAGGAGTGCTATGGCCCTCCACCAGATTTTCTTCTGGCTTCACCCTGCCCAGGCATATTCAACAGCAAAAGAATGGAGAATAAGAGACGAAAAGATGTCTGACCAAGTGCCTCCTGGCCCAACATAATATTTTGAGGTCTTCTGAGGGCACTTGCTCTTGTACTTCTGTCTGGCTCTGGGTCCTTACTTTTCACGTTCACCTCTGTGTCTATATCCTCTTTCCAGCTCTGCATCTGTTTTGATCATCCACTCCTTGTTCTTGGAATTCCCTCATTGTTCTACTCCAGCCCAGACCATGTTGTAGGCAAAGGGATGCTCGGGATACTAGGGCATCCCAGGCAAAGACTTTTCTTGGATCATTCTTGGATCTTCCTCTACCTTGAGCCCATTGTTTATCTAGAGTGCAAAATCAGAAGGAAATTCTTAGTGTCCAACTATCTGGAAACTTACGACAGTTCTGCCTTCTTGTACGAAAACAGACATTCTTTAATTATTGAAGTAATGGCTGCATTCATGCACAAACATGGTTTTTGCAGCTCTGTAAAATAAAAAATTCAGAAACCTGTTAAATGTCCATCAACAGAATATATAAATTGTGACATATTCTTACAATGGGACACTATACAACAGTCATAATGAATGCACAAGCCTTTTATGTATCGATATAAAACTCAGAAACAAAGTTGAATATAGAATGGTATGTACGGTAGAATACAATTTCTATAAAATAAAAACCACACAAAAGTTCTATAAGCTATCTGGATGCATATATGTAGTAAAATACATAAACACTGACAGAAAGGATACACTTCAAATTCAGGATAGTAGTTGCTTTGCGGAGGGAGGGCAAAGAATAGGATAAGAAGGGAAATTTGTATCTGAAATGTTTTCATTTTTAAAAAGATATGAAGCAAATACGACAAATGTTAATTTTGGAGGGTGAGTACCTGGGTGTTTATAATGTTATCTTTAATCATTCAGATGAAAATACAATGATTCATATTAAAATAATAACAATACAAGTAATTTTGTTCACGTGGAGTCCACGTGGTGCCGCTGGCATGGTCTGATCTTGGAGATCATTCAAGGCAACATTTAGAGCAAGGAAAACCTGAGAATGCTGTTAATTACTTAGCACCTTCTGTCACTTTGAAATGGGAATTCCACTAGTGTGAGGGGTTGAGGCTAAACCTCTGACAGCACTTTGACAGCACCAAGATGTGGCTGTCCCCGCGGGGCTTCTCTTCACCTTTGACCCTGAACGGGCCTTCTTTCTGGCATCTGCCAAGGTAGGCAAAAGAGTGGCCTATGCCTGCGGTTGCATCTCTGCTGTTTATCCCACTGATGGCTGCCAGCTTTTAGGGACAGATTTGTTGACACTGGCAAAACAGTACTTGGTATTTGTGAGTTCACTTTTGTCCTCAGGGCCGTTGACGTGCGGTTTTAGTGTTGTTGTGCTGTGCTGACAGTCTGCTGAAGGAGCCCACTACCAGTAAACTGAACAGGTCACTACTTAGGAGAATGAAACAGTGCAAGGCAGTGTCGGGGGGAGATTTTGGAGGATTTTAATGTTCTTCTTTTTTTCTCGTAACAGTTTTATTGAGATATAGTTTATACTATACAATTCACCCATTGAACAATTAACTAAATGGTTCTTAGTAGATTCACAGAATTATGCAACCATCACCACGTCAATTTTAGACTATTTTCATCACCCCAGAAAGAAACCTTGTACTCTTTTAACAGTCGCCGCCCCCACCGCCCCTCCCTGTGTAATGACTATATTCCCGATGCCGTTGACCTCCCTTATCAGCCCCTTGGCAACCACTAATCTACTTTCTGTCTCCATGGATGTGCCTGTTATGGACATTTCAAATACATGGACTCATTCAATATGTGGTCTGTTAGGAAAGACTTCTTTCACTGAGCCTGATGTTTGCAAGGTGCATCCATGTTGTAGCATGTATCACTACCATGTTCCTTTTTATGGCTGAATACTGCTCTGTTGTGGGCATACACCACACTTTGTTCATTCATTCATCTGTTGACAGATATGTGGGTTGTTTCCATTTTGGGGCTTAGTATGACTTTCTGAGTTTTCAAGGTACACACAACTATCAAAGATAAGTACAGCTGGACATTAGTTAAAGTGGTGAAAACAGATTTTATTCAGTAACGAGTGACAGCAGGGCAAAGAGATGAACTCCATTCCGATTTGTGCAGAGGTGACTGGACGTTTTCACCAGAGCATGAGGGAATGGGGAAGGGGAGCAGCTGGGGGAGAGTCGGGGAAGTGAAAAATTACAAAAAGCAGGAAGTAGGGGGGTTGGTCCATGTGACACTCATTTGTGTTTGCTAAAAGGTGCTAATCTTATTGAAGTTAGGCCTCTCCCATCCCACAGAGACTGGGACATGGGGGCCCAATCTTCAGGTGTCTGGAACAGACAGGAAATTCTTTTGGCAGCCTTGAGTTTCCTCAGGCAGGCCCTTTAAAGGGAGCTTCATCCTAGGAGTGAAGGTCATCCTAGGGATGTGACCCGGAGCTGTTATAAACGGTTAGTGTTCAAGTCTACAGTAGGTCAAGGTGGAGCCTAGTGGAGAAGAGGGCTGAGAGGATCCGGACTAGAATGTAGTTCATGAGAGAATCTTTACCACAACCCAAAGCTAAGTTGCCTAAATTTGTTTCGGTTCCCAACCTTTTGAAAATCTGAAAACGATGGCACTTGGCTACAGCAAAATATGAGTTTATGCATAACCTATTGCGTGAGATTTCAGCTCTCCACCCCACGCCACCCCCAGCCTGTCTGCACACCCTTGGTTACCAACCCTTGCCTTGGAGGTAGACTAGTGTGCTCCAGGCAGTATAGCTAGAGTTTAGGTAATGGCCCCAATGGGCTACCTTGGGTTATCGACCTTGGCATGGGCTAGCCACAGTGAGCCTTTGGGATCAACTAATAGTGTAATTATCTTGTGATTCAACACTTACAGACCTTACGAAGTGACTGCCAGTAAGTCAAGCAACCACCTGGCTCCGTACATAATTATTACAAGATTGACGGCCATGTTCCCTATGCTGTACGTTACATCCCTGTGATTCATTTTATAACTGCTAGTTTGTACTTCTAATTCCCTTCCCCTTTTCCGCCCGTTGCCCTCACCCTCAGGCATCCATCAGTTGGTTCTCTCTATCTGTGAATTTGTTTCTGTTTCATTTTGTTTGTTCATTTGTTTTGTTTTTCTAGATTTTGTATGTAAGTGAAGTCGTACAGTATTTGTCTTCTCTGTCCGACTTATTTCATTTTGCATAATATTCTCTAGGTCCATCCATATTGTTGCAAATGGCAAGATGTCATTCCTAGTTAGTGCTGAGTAATAATCTATTGTAACTATGTACACATCTTCTTTATCCATTCATCTATGGATGGACACTCAGGTTGCTTCCATATGTTGGCTATTGTAAACGACGCTGCAGTGAACATAGGGGTACAGATATCTTTTCTAATTAGTGTTTTCATTTTCTTCAGATGAATACCTGGAAGTGAAATTTCTGAGTCATATGGTGGTTCTATTTTTAATTTTTGAGGAACCTCTATACTGTTTTCCATAGTGGCTACCCTAGTTTACTAAAACTCTTAAGTTTTGAGCTCTGGAGTTGGGGCTCGAATCTTTGCACGTGTGGATATGTACAGAGTTGCTCTGCAGCTCTACCCTGATCTTTCACGTATCCAGCTCAAAATTCTCAGGGGCCCATCAAATTGATATTCATATTTTAATGATGGGATCTCATGCCAAATCTGTTCTGTCGGTCTTAGGCAACAACACATAAGTCACCATAGCCATGATCCACTGTAGGTTGGTTAGACCTGTTTGGAGTATAGGCTGCAGCCATGCTCCCCCTTGGGAGGGCAACTAGAGGTGCCACACATACCTCCCGTTAACTGGCCCCCAGAAGTCCTGGCAGTATGATTGTTCCCACCCGTGCCGAAGAATTTAGAACAACCTGTGACAAGTGAACAAAAAAGGCCAACAGGGACAGGATAAGGCTAAAGAGACCGAACATGTGTTCAGAATGTTCATCTTGTTCTGTCATCTTTAGTGGAGGCTGATCCTTTCTGAAGTCAGTGGCTTTTGGGAAGTTTCTAAAAGTTTTTAGATTCCAATTCTCTTTGGCCAGCAGTCACGTTGAGGGAGGGTGATAGCAGTCTGTGTCAAATCGGCCAGATGCCCTGTAGACAAGCGCTGAGAAAGAGATTAATAGTCCCTCCCTTCACTGCTAACCAATCAGGGTTGACCGCTGATGTCCCATAAGCCAGAGGTGTCCCTCTCTTTCCACTACCGTGTAGAAATGTAACCTCTGTCCGGCCAGTGATTACTTCACTCCATGTCCCAATCCTCCTGTGTCTTACCCTCCTAGGAGCCTTGGTTTCCCCAAGGTGTCTCACTGGTTTCTTCCTTGTATGCCTCAGGCCATGCTAGTAAATCTCCCACCCCCTGACATGTGGGCCACACCAGGACTATTTTAGGAGTTGTCACCTCATATTCATGATCATCCTTATCCATGACTGCCCCAGAGCAGCAAGCATAGCCAGTGGCAAAAGAAGCACCACATTAAAGTAGTTCACGCCCTGATTCTTCTTGCTACTTGCCTTGTTTCCCAAGCAGTAGCTGTGGGAAGAAGAGGTAGGTGTGATAGATGAGAAGAGTTAATGAAGTGGCTTGGTTCTCTTACAGCCTATCTGGGCTTCTTCCCACCTCCCTAACTCATAATGAAAAATTCTGTTTAAAGGGTGAATTGCCCTTCTGGTGAATTGCCACATTTGTAGTCCAAACTAACTTTCTGAAGAGTATGCTCTACTGGGAGCTGAGCCTTGGTTGTCCACTTCTCTTTTGCAGTTTCTCCTTTAAAAGTCCATTCCATCTTTCAGTGGCACCTGCTGCCTGTGGATGATCCAGGGTATGAAAGGGCCAGCGAATGTCCCAGGGAGCTGCCCACTGCTGGGTACTTTTTACTGCAAAGGTAGCACCACTGTCTGATTGGATGCTTTTAGGGAATCGGAACATGCAGCACAGTTCATCCGTGGAAGGATCTTTGAATAGTGAGCTCCCTCCCATTTGCTGCGTGGATGGAGGTGGCAGTGCCATGCCTTGAAAAGCTGTCTACTGCAGTCAATAAGTACCCTTGAAAGGATGGTGGGGACCTATATAGTGTATTTGCCAGGACGGGCCAGGTCTAGTGCCCCTCACTGTGTGCCTCAAAGTTTCCTTTACCACTGGACTGTGCAGCTGGCAGTCAGGCATATTCGCCAGGCTTCCTTGGCTTTGTGTGCTGTAGTCATTTGTTTTGGGGGCCCAGTCTTGAACTATGGATGGATTACCATGCCCTGTGAAATGGTGTATCCAGGTGGGCATGGTCCTTACATGGCCACCACAGGTCTCATCAACTCATTGATTCCACGATGTTCACCCAAGGAGAGCTTTTCCATGGGCACCCACCTGGGTCACAAACGGGGTGTGGCTCTTCTGTGATCTGCTGCCATAATGTTCATCCCTAAAGAGGCTAAGAGTTGACCATCTAGGCATCCTGCTGCCACGCCCCAGCCCATACCACCATGAATCAGTAAAAATGCAACAAGGGGCAGCTTGGGAGGTCTTTTCCAGGGCAAGGACTACAGTTCACAGCTCGCACCTCAGCCTATCGGACAGACTTCTCTTTTCCATGCACAGTGTAGACAGTTTTCTTTGGGGTTGCACAGCAGCAGTTCAGGACACCCATGGCCTTGAATTTAGCTGATTACTGCATGAACCCAGTCCTCAGTGTACCCTAGCTTTGTCGAGAGCCTCAGTATACCGAACCTCCCAAGAAACACGAGGTGATGGCATAGACCCTGCGGCTGACTCAGCACTTCTGGAGGACAACCAACACCTTCGTGCTTAGTTTGCTTCTTTTCCTGAAAAGACCACTTCCACATATTGCCTATTAGGCAAATCCCACTTTGTTAATGTTCTCATTTATGACCCATCTCACGATAGGGACATAACAGTATGGCACCATTTTGTTTGGCAGTCTGCCAGGGTCCACCAGCACTCTCAAATGGGGAATTCTGGGGGGTGATATCAGGCATACGTCATACCCAAAACCCTAGAGAACCATTATCTAAATGGCTGCATATTCTTGCCACAGGCTCCAGTCTGCAGAATTGTTAGTCATGGACAGTAGCTCAAAAGCCTCGTGAGCGCTGATTGGCCCAAGTAGAAGGAAAGTCTGTACCGTCGGATAGTTTTCTTTTTTTCTTTTCTTTTCTTTTTTTTTTTTTAACTTTTTCTTTCAGTCTTGAGGTGGCTTCTTCTTTATATCTTTAGTTATAAAACTTCTGTTCAGCTAGACTTCAGGTAGTTCTCCAGGTTGATTGTTCTATAATTTAGTTGTAATTTTAATGGGGTCTTCGGAAGAGGCAAGCACAGGGTTTATGTAACTGCCATCTTGGATCCTCCCTGTTGGATAGTTTTCTTAAGCACATCTGTCTGTACTAGTTCTTTGATTAAGACAGTGTTCTTCCCTTCTACCCCTTCCCTTTCCCTGAAATCCTGTACTACTTTATTGATAGCCAGTGGCTGAGCTGAGAGAACAGGGTAGACTCCTGGTGGTTGACTCAACCCACTACCACAGTTCTAAATGTGGCATTTCCGCCTTGGGAACGTCCTTTACAATCAAGAATTACATGTACTTAGCACTTAGCACATCTATTCCGACAACACATTCAGCAGTATCCATTACAACCACTTGAGTGTGTATTGGCTCGAGAAGGCTCATCCACTGTGAACCTTTTACATGTCAACTTGGCTAGGCAACAATGTTTGGTCACACATCAGTCGAGATTGTGAAGGTAGACGTTGAGTAAAACTTTACCCTCCATAATGTGGGTGGGCCTCATCCAATCAGTTGAAGGCTTTAAGTGAAAAGCGGAAAGTCTTCAGAAGAGAAAGGAATTGCCCAGATTGCCTTCGGACTCAAGAGTACAACATTGACTCCTGCTGGAATTTCCCTACAAATTTCAGACTTGCCAGCCCCCATAATTGCCTGAACCAATTCCTTAAAATAAATCTGTCTATATACATGCAGTAAGTCCCCACTAAATGTGCTGCCAGGTTCTCAGATTTTAAGCGAAATAACTTATAATGAAACCCATTTTACTATGGGCTGATTGATATTAACAAGAGTTAAGTTCCTATGGCATTTAATCAACGTTATAATGAAATGATGTTGAAAAGGTTTGACGACCTTGGTTGCCATCAAGTCCCCAGCACACTTTGGCCAGTGCATAAGCACCCTGGCCCTCCTTAGGGCAAGAGGGACTTGGGCGTCCCCTCATCCTGTGTGTTCTTGAAGGGGTGAAAGCTGGGTGGTGTGAAGGCATTGAATCAACACCGTCCCAACTGCCAGACCCCAGCAAGGGGGTCTAACTCCTCTTGGCCCTCCTTTTTGTCCACAGTAAATGCCAAAGCTGACTGGGGATTCTCCATTACAACCCGGATCTTTCAGTTTTGTGGCCCTGTCATGCCCGCTAGTGAGAGAGACTTTCCCTCACGGGCAAACCATCAATCTCCAATTTGGAGACTCCCTGGCATACTAACTAGGTCCATATGGTCCTACATTCTGGATGCCTGTATTCCTACAGTCTGCCCCTGTGTTAGTGTGGCAGGCCTGCCGTAACAAAGTGCCACAAACAGTGGCTTAAACAACAGACATGCATTGTGTCACAGTACTGGAGGCCCCAAATCAAGGTGTGGGCAAGGTTGGTTCCTTATGAGGGCTGTCAGGGGAGGGGCGGTCCAGGTCTGTTCTTCCTCCGAGCTCATTCATCAGCCAAGCTGTTCGTGGCTGGTCTTTTGGTAATGAACTGATTTCCATTTGTTCTCATCCAGCAGAGCTGGTGTGGCTTTCTCATCAGCCAGCTGGTGCAGCCTCACTTCTAGTGTCTCGTTAGGTTTTTGCCCAAACCTATCTCTAATGTCTCCTTTCCTACTCCTTATAAGAAGGGACCTCAGTATATCTCCAAGGAACTGACTGCCCTTGATGACCAGGAAATATTTTATCTATGGTCACAGCCACCTGTCCAAGCAAAGTGGTTTCAATTTCCTGGTGTACAGAAGGGTAAGGAACAGCCAGGAAACACTTTGTAAAAATTCTATGGGCCCCTCTCCCCTTTGACTCTAAACACCAATACAACTAACTCAGCAGGGTTCTCAGGAACAATGGTCAAAGACCCTTCTCCCCTTGTCACTAAACACGTCAGCAACCCGTCTGCTACTGCCTGCCAGGATTCTGTTCCTTACCTCGATAGTCGCTTGTGGGGTCTTGTTGTCTTTTCCAAAAGGATCTTGTGACCTTATCAGCTTTGGGGAGGAAGGAGTTAAAAACCCCATGGAGTCGGTCTTCAGGATCAGGGAGCAACATTTATGTCAGGAACATACTGCTTTGTAACTGGTAAAAGACAGCAGGTTTTTTTTGCCTGCCAAATGGTTCAGTGTTGTCACTCCACCAACATTGTCTCTAGAAACCACTCGACCAGCTGACCACCTTGGGGCTTACCAGTCACTCCTTGCTAATCAACACATCATTCATTGTACAGTGAAAACTGTAGACATCAGAGGAATTTTCCTAACACTTTAGGAGTGAGCACAATTAAACATTTCATTACTGGGTTCACGTTTTTGCAACAATATGTAGGAGAGATGGACTCAGGCTTCTCACTCCCAGAGTCACTTTCCCTTTTGTTCTCTCCTCACTGCAATTCTTGCCCTAAACATAGACCAAAGGGTTTAACACAGGCACTTCAGGAATTCCTGGTTCCTGGAAGCTCAGGGAATCCAGGGTTGGGGAGGGGGAGGCAGGGGAGCTCCACCAGAAAGCACAGTTTTGCACTTACTTTCAGTTTTCAGTGGCCACTTATTGACAAAATAGATAGGACTGTAGGAAGATCCCGACCCCACTGCACTGCCTGTCGTATTGCTCCTAACCTGACCTGCACAACCCCCAGTGGGAAGACCCTCCCCCCCCCCCCCACACACACACTTAGCCCCATCATGTGCTACTAGATCACGGGAATTGATTTATCTCCTACCCGGCCACATGGCCCAGGTCTCTAAAAGAGCATTGGAACTTTACCAGTCCCCTTGATGAACACCAAATGTGTCAAGTTCACCCATTAGACAAGGCAAAGTCAAGGTCTGACGAATTCTTCCCGAAAAGCCACAATGGCCATGTTTAGATTTAGACAGTTTATTATGTATATAGAGATTGAAAGAAGAATAAGCCAAAGGTGCCATTTCCATAGGATCTTTATGCCACCCACGCAAAAGGACAACCCGAAACAAAAAGGGCCAGATAACTGCAATGCAAGTTGTGGGGTATTCCATTGTTGAGGAGCCCTTTCTAGACTGCAGTGAGTCCGTTATATATTCTGCAGCTCTTTTCTGATGGGGTTTGGGCAGAAAACTCACGTTCCATCAGAACCCACAAAGCATGTTGATGCATGACAACCTCCTAGGGGACACAGGGAGGCGAGTGCAAGGTGGCTTCAAGGCAGCTCTGTGCCGGCATCCAGTCCTGCAGCGTTCTGGGAGGATCTAGGGCGTTAAGCCTGCAGACTCAGGGAAGGCTGGCTTCAAGCCTTTGTGGATATGGATACGTGCAGGTTGGGAAGGTGCCATGGCAGAGCTATTACCCAACAGAGTGACAAAGGCTGTTAGTGTTGGGCTGGACCTAGAACAACATCTACTGCCAACTATTCCCTGACCCCTCAACTGAACTGCCAGCTGTGGATGACTGAGCTGAGATAAAAACACATGACAAGGAGACGGACACTTTCTGTTTCTATAAAAATACCCTTGTTTTTTAACAATCCCATAAATATGAGTCACATGCTAATTATTTGTGCTTACATACCACATTTATGAGACAGTGTCATTTTGACTTAGTTGAAATAACTTGCAGAAGTCATACGTGTTTATTGTTGAGAAATCAGAAAATGTAAAGACACAAAAAGAAAACCCAGATCTTCCATACTCCTAACATCCTGCCCATGTCAACATGCCTTGTATACATAGTTGCTTGATACACATTTGTGAAATGAATCCATAAAGATACACATGGTCTGGGGGGTAAGGAAGCATTGTCCCTGTGGGCTTGTCCTTGGGGAATAGATTTCCACACTCTCCGTGTGTCATCTACATATATATGTTTTTAAAAATGAAAGCATACCATGTATTCTCTTTTGTAACTGGCCATTTACTAAAAAACAAATATGAATTTTTTTCTGTATCAGTAAACACTTCCATCATATTTTTTAATGAATGAATTCAACACTCTCCCTCGCTGGCGCTTCACCTAACTAAGGCCAGCTCTCCTATTCATCCTGGAGAGTATCCTTAGGGAACTGTGTTCTGCGAAGTGGTGCTTAGACAGGACCTATCTGAGAACCTTGGGGCTTACTAACCGGCTCAGGTTACGGCCTAATGGTAGGCGTACAGACACAGCACGTATCTCTCAGCAAGTATCCCAGTGTCTTTCTAAAATAAGTTCTTACATAAATAGATCCTTGTTAGGTTCCACCGAGTAAACTAACTGAGAAGAGGAATACAAAGAAAAAGGGAAGAAAGCATGATCTAGGCAAAGGGGGAAATGTCCCAGAAACCTCCAAGCTGACAGGTAGGAAGTGGTACCAGAGACTTTGGATTCCAGGCAAGAAGCTAGTACCCAAGTAAATGGTTATTGATCTAGTCTTTTGAAATTTGACATTTTTGTTTTTTGATTCCAAGATCATGGTAGAAATTTTGAAAAACAAATCACAGTATAAAGAAGGAAATAAACTATTTGTAAACTGTGACTCAGAGATAACCCCTGTTAGCATTTTTATAAAAAATGTGACATGTAATTAATTTTACTAGAACTTAACAGAAGGAAAAGAAACCAAACTTCAGATAAATGTTTCTTCAAAATGAGATATTATTTCTTAAAAAGAGTCCTGTAAAATTACATAATTAAGAGACATATTAAGAGGTTAGGCTTATTGCAGAGGTTCTCAGCCTGGGGTGATTTTACCCCCATGGGGATATTTTGGAAATGGCTGGATAAATTTGTGGTTGTCACAAGTCGGGGGGAGGGAGTGAGGTGCTAGTGGGTAAAGACCAGGGATGCTGCTAAACATCCTACTATGCGTAGGACGTTCCCCACAACAAAGAATTATCTAGCCCCCAAAATCAACAGTGCCATGAAAAACCCTGAGTTCTTGCACAGTTGTATTTAAATAAAACATAGTTTCTAAGGGCCCAAGTTTGTTCCTAGTAAGACATAGTCAGTTTTCTCAGGGATCAGTGGAGTAAGTGGTAGAAAGTGTGGCCTCCAGTCAGGTGGTCTGAGTTTGAACTCTGGATCTTGCTACTTCCCAGTAAAGTGACCTTGTGCAATCTCTTTGGGCCTCAGTTTCCTCACCTACGAAATTGCGGTAACGTTAAGCTTCGTGTATCATGCTGCTGTAGTGAGGACTGAATGAGATAATATAATAAATAAAACGCTTGGAACACCGTCTGGTTTATGCTAAGCTACATGGAAATATTTGCAATTATTATTATTAATAATACTTGATATTAATACCTTAAATAAACCGATCAGAAAACAAACATTAAGCTTCCTTTTAGGATAATCCTCCTAAGGAATCCAGGAGACAAAAATAGACATATAATAGGGCAACCAGTTAGCTCAGCTAATTAGAGCACGGTGCTCTTAACAACAAGGTTGCTGGTTCGATCCCCCATGGGCCACTGTGAGCTGCGCCCTCCACAACTAGATTGAAACAACTGCTTGACTTGGAGCTGATGGGGCCTGGAAAAACACACTTAAAATACATAAAAGTTTTTAAAAAATAGACATATACGTAAAGTACTTTTTTTAAAATGGAAACTTTAAGAAAAATAAATGAAATGACTCTCTAAGACCCACTTCTAAATCTAAGGAGTATATGCATGAATTCAGAGGTTCAGCAAAGCTTTCCTGTTTTCTGGAATTACCTCCTCAATGGTGGGTGACTTATCATTTCAGAAAACACTTTCTTTTTTCCCCCTTTAGATTTAAAAAATTTGAATGCATTCTTATAGTTCAAAACTCAAAACCATGAAACAAGGTCTGCGTCGCACAGTCTCACTCCCGTGGGTGTCCCCTCCCCGAGGTAATCACTTTAATTAGTTTCTGATGCGACAAAGCACTGTTTCTCTATAAAAGCAAACGCAAATGCTATGTGTTGTTATTTAGCCCCTCTTTCTTAAACAAACGATATCATACCTTTCCATTTAGCAATCGTATCTTGGCTATCTTTCTTTCCATATTACAGTCTTTCTTTTCATTAATTAATACACAAGGAGCTGCTTTATTCTCTTTTAAGGTGATACAGTATTCCATTATGTAGATATTCCATACTTTGCTTATAAATCTGTTTGTAGTTTTTACAGATATTAACAAGTTATCCTCTATGTAGGTTTGTGTTGTTTTAGACGCCCACCGGTAATGTATGAATATGTCTGTTTCTCTCCAGGAATCACTATAGTTTACAATCAACTATTCAAAAATCATATCACACTGGCAGGCATTATGGGGAGGTAGAAGTGGAAACAAGCCTAAATGGGCATTGGGGGCTTGTCAAGGCTGCCTTCCTAGGAACTGGAAGAATGAGCCGTTAGTTCGGGGTGGATTCTGGGCTATTGGGTAACATACCGACGGCAATCATGCTGCATTGATCCTAGGAGAATCCAGTTTTTAATGCCAATAGTAAGACCCAGGAAGACATGTCTTTCTAGACTGTGAGTTGGGTGAAATATCCTTCCGTAATTAGAATGATAGATCTCTATAATTTTGGTGTCTCTTTTACAGAAGTCCTTTGGCCTAATGTCTCTATTAGAGCGTCTTCTGATCCTCTTAAAATCTCTTTAGTAACAGGTTGTGAAAGATGAAGTACCTGGGAAACCACTGTGTTTCATTTTCTTTTAGTTTGTAGGTGTAAATAAGCCAGTAAATTTAGTCTCAATATTTGTGGATTCTTTTTAAGTTTTACCTCCCCCAAACCACAATATGTTTATTTTCGCCTTCATTTTCCACAAGTATAAAAACATCATAGCAATGTCAATTTCATAGGTGTTATGGGTATCAATTTTCAAGTGCTTAGCAATTCTGAGATAAAATATTTGCGAATTACGCTACTTAACTAATACTTTTTTTTTTTTTTAAAGATTTTATTGGAGAAGGGGAACAGGACTTTACTGGGGAACAGTGTGTACTTCCAGGACTTTTTTCCAAGTCAAGTTGTTGTCCTTTCAATCTTAGTTGTGGAGGGTGCCATTCAGCTTCAAGTTGTTGTCCTTTCAGTCTTAGTTGTGGAGGGCGCAGCTCAGCTCCAGGTCCAGTTGCCGTTGCTAGTTGCAGGGGGCGCAGTCCACCATCCCTTGCGGGACTCGAGGAGTTGAACCGGCAACCTTGTGAGTGAGAGCCCACTGGCCCATGTGGGAATCGAACCAGCAGCTTTCGGAGTCAGGAGCACGGAGCTCTAACCGCCTGAGCCACCAGGTCCGCCCCAACTAATACTTTTTTGTTTAAAAAAAATTCATACCACAGAGTTGACTTCATATTTGGATTCTGACTTTCTCATGCAACTTCTTGTTTTTCCCGGAGTTTCTAATTGTGTTCCTTTTTCCTTGTTGATTACATGAGATATTTATCTATATTTCATGTAGATATTTATCTTCATCTCATTTGTTATATTTTATTGTCAGCTTGTAGATGACAGCAAGCTGCAATAGATTTAAATGCTTCTATGAAGGAGCCATACTTATACCTACCAAACGGCTCAGTTTTCTAAAACCCTGGACCCCAAATATTTACACCTCAGTATACCCCAGTTTGCCACATATCCCATTTTTCCAAAATCCCTTTCCTCCAAGTACCTCAATTCCCCCCAGTTCCACTAGCTATATTACTCAACATTCTAACTCCTGTGTGCCCGCCTCCCTTTTTTCCCCCAGTATTCTCCTTTTGGAGCTATAAGCCATCCCAGGGCCTGCCTCCTACACAGTGTGATTTTGCCCAGCTCATTTGCTGGAGGGTGGCCGTCCGACACCTCCACCCTATCTCCTCTCCAGGAAGTGCCTGCCTGGCGGGGCCATGGTTATTCAGCTCTGGTTGAACCCCACAGGTGCTGAGCAAGGCCAAGTACGGTCCAATATGGATAACCCGCGTAGGGCCCAAGACCCATGTGAACCTGGCCAGTGCCCCACTCCTGGAGAAAGTGATGCGGCAAGAGGGCAAGTACCCAGTACGGAACGACATGGATCTATGGAAGGAGCACCGGGACCAGGAGGGCCTGGAATATGGCCCCTTCACCATGTGAGCGGGGGCCTGACGGGATTGGAACAGGGCCCCAAGGACAGTGGCATTGGGCAGCTGGTAGCTAACGGGCAGCGTAGGATCTCCCTGCATTCTCTGAACCTGACACTCAGTCTAGAAAGCAGTGGTTGGGATGGGCTGAAGCCCAGGGACCATTCATTGGCTTTTCCACTAATACACATGCATTGTATGACTTTGGACAAATGAATAATTTCCCTTTCCATGTGAGAAACCTTACGTTTCTCATAGGTAAAATGGGAAGTTTGGACTAGAGCATCTCCAACGTGACTCTAGGACCTTTCCAGCTCCATTATTCTACATGATGGTTGAAAATATACTGGCTCAAATCATGAGGGGACATATCTGTTTATAGTTGAAAAAAACATCATCACCATATTAGTTGGGAGGGCTCAATTTAATTTTTAAAATAGTCCCCAAATTATGTATTGTATTGTTGTTGTTGGATATACGTTTCATGGATGCTCTCCACATAGAGAGGTCGGTGTGGGTTTCAGTCTTCAAGTTATATCTCGTACTTAGAAAAGTTAAGATTATTTTGGCCGTGACCAATTGAAGGATGGGCTGAGTCTGTTATATACCCGTATGCCAATTGAGGTAAATAATTGAGAATCACGGATGATAAGCCATTCCCAATGCCACGGGTTGTGACTGGATATATGACGGACTTTTTTTTTTGCTATAGTATGTTAACAGAGCTCCAAGAACAATGAATAGCTTTTTCTTTGCCCTAGTTGCTTGATGTCCATGTCTTAGTTATTTCTTAAGGGATTAAAGTGGATCCTGATGGTGGCAATAGTAGCAGCAACAATGATAACAAGTAACTATGTGTTTATGACATGCCAGGCATTGGGCTAGTCTCGTTAGTATATTCATTATTTTATCCTCACAACACACCAATGAAGGAGACATAGTATTATTATTCCCATTTTATAGATGAAGAAACTGAGGCCTAGAGAGGTTTTTGCATCACTTGCCAGAGGTGACACAATGAGAGAGTGGTGGAATAGATCTCTGATTCTGGAATTCAAGAACTTAACTGCCTTGACACTTTGGGAAAGGAAACAAACTCTTTCATTTCATCTGTCTTTGATGCCTATACACTCATTCTCCCATTGCATGGTTTTCTTTCTTCTTTTCGGGTTCCTTCACAGGTGGACAGTTTCAGAACTTAACAATTCCTGGGCCCTTTATTCAAAGTTCTGGGAAGAGACTAGAGAATGACTTTTCTTCAAGAGCTCTTTAACTCGATGTCAGACCCTGAAGGCAAGATTTGGATCTCAGGCCTTTCGCCAAGTCAGGTCACCTCTGGAGCTGAAGGCTCAGGTTTAGATTTGGAGCTCAATATTATGTACATCTCTTTGTCATCTACTTACACTTTTTCACTCTAAAGCCAGTTTCCTAAATATATTATACCATATATTAAATATATGTATTGAAAATCTATTTTGCTAGACTATGATAATAAGATGTTTTTTTTTTTTGTTTTAACATACATATTTTTAAATCTCATTTTATGAAGCCTTGTTTCCCTGAGAAATATTTTATCAACCACAGAAATGCTCTCATTTAAGTTCTTCAAATCTGATTCCTACTATTGGAGAATTTTACTCCTGGAGAAGTAGCAATAACCTGGTTCCGAGAAATGGGTCTATTCTAGTTTTCATTTCTTTTTCAGCAACACTTTTAGTTTATCTTTTTGCAGGTTTCCCCCAGTATAATAACGAAAACTTCTGGGGTTTGAGGTTCCTTTAAATAAATAATTTATAAAAATAAAAAAAATCTGATTCTTGACTTAAGACTTTTTAATATTTTTCTTTTTAAAATACTTGATTGAATGTTTTTCTTTTTAAAAAGTAATATTTACTGTAAAAGTTCCAATAATAAAATATTGTCTCCCTACTTACCATTCCCATCCCACTCCCTTCTAAGTAATCCTGACAGTTTGATATGTATTCTTCCCTACTTCATGTAGAAACATACAAATATGCATATGGATATATAGGGTTTCCTCTCTTCCTGTTAAATTCTAACCATATTGTACCTATTATTCTGTAACTAGCTTATAAAAACTGGACCTGTCCCCAGCTTGCTTAGGAAAGGTAACAGGTTTGGGGGACAGTTGAGAGTGGGGGCAGCCCCTGAACATTAAGCCCCCCTCCATGGGAAGCGTGCACCCACTGACATGAGCTTCCCTGCCTAACCAAAATGGGGACCAAACCACCTACCAGATGGCTGTGGCGAGAGGTCTGGGGCACCAGCCAGGTGCTCCCTATCCCCTTGGCCCGCTGAGCTAAGAAGAGCATGAAGGTCAGGGATCTGAGCATCCCAGGAACCCTAACTTTCATCCCTTTTATTCCTCATCCTCCACACACACGGACTGGAACTACTGCAGCTCCTCTCATTCCACATACAGAAGATCCTGAAGTTATATCATTCTAAGAGAACCATAGTCAACATCCATTAAGCCTTCGTCACGTGCCAGGCACAGATCTAAGCATTTTAATTACCTGAACAACCCTACTGTGATAGGCACTCGTATTATTCCTAGTTTACAGAAGGGGAAACTGAGGCACGGGGGAGGTCAGCCAGTATTCATCATGCCTGTGATTTGCCCCTAGGAAATCTGATTCTAGATGCCCACCTTAACCACTCATACTCTGTGGTAGTGAGATTCTGAAGTTGTGATTCAAAGATTCTGTCATTTGAAAGTTGGGTCATTCTATAACTTAAGATCTAGGAGTTTGAGATTTTCCTAGACTCTGTAGGGGTCTCAGGGTGGGAAGGTGCCCTCTACTCTAACCCCCATCAGATATTTACATTTGTGCTGCCCCTTTATTCCCTGCAGGGAAGGACAGCGCTGGTACCAGCTGCGCCAGGTTCTGAACCAGCGGATGCTAAAGCCAGCGGAGGCTGCGCTCTACACAGATGTTCTAAATGAGGTGATTGACAGCTTCATGACGAGACTGAAACAGCAGCGGGCGGAGAGTGCTTCTGGGGACCTGGTGCCTGACATGGCTCACTCTTTCTACTACTTTGCCTTGGAAGGTACCTGTTGGGAGAGGGGCTGGCGGGGCAGGGGTTGGGGGTAGGTTGTGTTCACCCTCCTCAAAGCCCCCTGGGTTCTGTGTGTCATGGCAATGCCTTCTGTGATGGCCTCTGTGCCCTGCCAGCTATTTGCTACATCCTGTTTGAGAAACGTATTGGCTGCCTGGAACCTTCCATCCCCCAGGACACCGCGACCTTCGTCAGATCTGTTGGGCTCATGTTCCAAAACTCAGTCTATGCCACCTTCCTCCCCAAGTGGACCCGTCCCGTGCTGCCCTTCTGGGGGCGATACCTGGATGGATGGAACACCATCTTCTCTTTTGGTGAGGATTCCAAGGAAGAAAGTTGGGGGATAAGTCCCAGGGTCAATACACTAATAGTCTCTCCCAAAATCTTTACCCTCATGCTACCAGCTGTCAGAATGGCTCTTGGTTCTTGGAGATCAGGACTTTTAACCTTGTCTTCCCCTGCTCTCCATTGTCCCTGTAGGGAAGAAGCTAATTGATGAGAAACTCAAGGAGATAGAGACCCAGCTACAGACTAGGGGTCCAGATGGGGTCCAGATATCTGGCTACCTGCACTTCTTGCTGACCAGCGGACAGCTCAGTCCTGATGAGGCCATGGGCAGCCTCCCTGAGCTGCTCATGGCTGGAGTAGACACGGTGCGTGGGGAGGGCTGACGAGGAGACCAGGGCTCCAAGCTTCCATCCTGAACCAGTTCCCCGGTATCCCCCACCTGAACCTGACCTGCCTCCCTCCAGATCCCTGCCTCTCTTTATGTAACGTGGATGTAGATCTAGAAGGAAAATGGGAAGGGGGTCTGTAATGCAGGGACTCAGCTCCCGCTCCCCGCGTAAGAACGCAGGATATGGCGAGGCCAAAAAGGAACAACGACAGAGCCACGGATAGGGAAGTCATACCACTATATTCTTGCTGCCGGCTGTGTTGGAGACACAGGAAGCAAGAGCCACATGATCCGCACTCTGCCGTCCGCTTCTCTGCCAACCAACCAACTCCCTCGCCAGCATAGCCACGGCAGCTATATCAGTGGCCAATGGCTAACTAGCTACAGCTGATGGCCGTCTACTACCCGAGCCAGCACCTTTCCACGTGAGACCGAGAGCCTGGAAACTGCTCTCTGGGACTCTGTCCCCACAGGGTCATTCAGTCCAACGGAGGTAGGCAGGGGTTGTCTTTTTGTAAGAGGGATTCATTCTGTCACCTCCTGGAGTCTCTCGGACAGCTGGGAAGTTTCGTCTCATCTAATCCAACTCTCTCATGCTGTACTTTAAGTGGCGAGTTGAAGAGCTTATCCACAAGCATCTTCTTGGAGGATCTCTTTCCAGTCTCTTGTCATGTTGGCTTTCTCTCTGTTACAGCCTCCTCTGTTGTTAGAATGCAACTCTCCATTGTTGGTCTTCGGCCCACTGTGGAGTCGCGTTTAGCATGGAGGCCCCATGCACTCCCGTCTCAGTCTGTCATGCTTGTGCAAGCTCGTGTTTCTCCCACGTGTTGCACGCACCCACTCACCTGGCCCTTTCCTAGAACTCCCTCCTCACTCCATCTCTCACTCTGCCTCCCAGACGTCCAACACGCTGACGTGGGCCCTGTACCATCTTTCAAAAAGCCCCGAGATCCAGGCGGCCTTGCATGAGGAGGTAGTGGGCGTGGTGCCAGCCGGGCAGGTCCCGCAGCACAAGGACTTTGCCCACATGCCCCTCCTCAAAGCTGTGCTGAAGGAGACCCTGCGGTAGGCTGCTGGTCTCGGGAGCACAGGGTCTGTGTGTGTGGGAGGACACAGGCGTGGGAAGTGGGGGTGGTGGGCTGAGGTGAGGGCTGAGACGGGAAGAGGGGCCTGGGGCACCAGCAAGGGGGGATCGCAGGGGCGGGTGCTCTGCCCCTCCTTGGATCCAGAGGCAGGCCTGCACCTCCTTTTCCCTGCAGTCTCTACCCTGTGGTCCCCATCAACTCCCGGGTCATTACGGAAAAAGAAATCGAAGTTGGTGGTTTCCTCTTCCCCAAGAACGTGAGTGGGGCGAGAAAGCCGGGGTTCCCAGGGGTGCCCCATAGCCCGAAGCTGATACACTGCCCCTTCTTTCTCTGCAGACCCAGTTTGTGTTCTGCCACTATGTGGTATCCCGGGACCCCAGCGTCTTCCCTGAGCCAGAGAGCTTCCAGCCCCACCGCTGGCTGAAGAAAAGTCAGCCTGATACCCTCGGGGTCCAACACCCATTCGGCTCTGTGCCCTTCGGCTATGGCGTTCGGAGTTGCCTGGGCCGTAGGATTGCAGAGCTAGAAATGCAGCTGCTGTTGGCAAGGGTGAGTGGGGAGAGGCAGGAGGTGTACGGGCCAGAGAGCAGGGAAGGAGGTCGTGGGGAGGAAAGGAAGGGAGGCACAGGGTGGGAGCGTGCAGAGGAGGGCAGTGCATGGAGATCACAGGCTGTAACTGTCCCGTATGCGTTTGCCTCCCAGCTGATGCAGCACTATGAGGTGGCCCTGGCCCCTGACACAGGGGAGCTGAAGAGTGTGGCCCGCATTGTCCTGGTTCCTCATAAGAAGGTGGGGCTGCGTTTCCTGCAGAGACAGGGCTGAGTGGGGCCCCTGCCACCCTAGAGGCCCGGCCCTGGCATAGTAAGTAGTTCCTGGCCACCGCTGGGTCTCAGATGAGGAGGGCAAAACGGGTGCTCCCAGATGCCAACGGCTGGACAAGCTCCGTGCATATCCCATAGAACCCTGAGCTTTTGCCACTTTTATCATTTGTCATATCTCCCCTTTGGATAAAAGCCCACGCCTTTGTCACATTACTATCCTTGGGGAAAATGTAGAATAAAGGGACTTTTGTTGATAATTGGAGACCTTTTTCATTCTTTTTGACGACCCAGAGGCCAACCCCCTTTCTGTGTTGGAGGAACACACTCTCCCCACTTAGGAATCTTGGTGTGAGGCAGAGTCTCCTCCCTCCATGGTAACGGAGAACACCATCTGCTTTCCCAGACCTCATGGAGAGGCCTCGGCTTCGCCTGGCATTGGCTGAGACCCTGCCAACGTAGGAGCTGCAGAGACTCCCACGGGGGCACTGAGAGCAGCCCCCTGTTTTGAACAGATAGTGCTTAGATGGAGGCAGTGAGGTGCTGCACAAATTGTTGGAAGAGCTCTAGGCGAGGCCTACAGGAATGACTCCTAGGACACCCCCGGAGCACCCACCCTGGGGAGCACTACGTTGCCCACACTCGGGAGGATGGGTTGGGAGCTACTCCATGTCTCCTGGGTCTGTGCTAGGAAAAAAAAAAGAAAAAAAAAAAGGATGCCCTCCCTGCTCCTGCCTCTTAATACCTGTGAAACCAGTGGCCCCTGGGCTTGGACCTCTGCTAATGCCTCCAGACTGTCCCTGACACCGAAAGAGCAGGAACAGCAAAAGCATGGCCTCTGCCTCACTACCACCTCCCAAATCTTTCTCACGTACATCTGAGAGGTGGAACCTAGGTTCCACCTGAAACTCTAGCCGCAGGAGAGTCAGGGATTGTAGTTTTCAGTTTCCAAGCCTCTTTAATACCAAAAGCCAACTAGCAGAAAAGTGCGTTGGCATTGAGATCCGGGCTACCATATCACAAGCGTGAGAAATCAGTGAGTCCCAAGTTCATACATCCCTGTCCCAGTTGTAAATTTCTGCTGACTCATAGAAAACTAGTCAAGTTTCTTATGTCTGTGGGGATTTGAGTTTGAGCCCATTAAAAAAAAAGCATGTAATTATCCTGATTAAAATCCTTCAGCGGCTCCCCTAGCACTCAGGCAACGTCCAAAGTCCTTACTGGGGCTTAGAAGACTCATGTTCTGGCACCCTGCCCTCCACTCTCCCCCTTCACCCTCCCTACCCAGATACTCTTTCCATGGCTGAGCCCAAATTCCTTGTATTTCCCCGAGCACATTATGCTCTTTGTGGCCTCCATACTTTGTACTTGATACCCCCTGCCTTGGAACATCTTCTTCACCAACTGTCATGTCATCCCAGAGAACTTACTTTTCCTTAGGACTCAGCTCAAATGTCACTGCCTCTGCAAAGCCTTCCTTGACCTCTCTGGGTGAGCATGAGAAAAAAGCTTGGGCCTTTTCCTGTTCCCCCACCCCTTACAGAACTGAGCACTCAGCTGTTCATCTTGTTATAGACCTGACTTGTCTCCCCAACCAGCTGGAAACCTCCTGGAGGGCACAAATCAAGCTCCTTTCAGTTTGGAGCCCAATGTCTAACTCTGTGTCTAGCACTGAGGACGTGATCAGTCAATGTTTGTTGAGTGAAAAGAGACTGGGATTGCAGGACAGGGAAGGAGAGGGAGAGGATACTGAGCTTTCCATATTGAGAAGAGAATCCTGGAGAGAATTGGAAGGAATTCCTGATGATAAAGGCATGGGTCTCGACTCTACCTGTGTAGGGGTTCACCTGTGAGAGCTCCTTATAAATGTAGAGGGTGGGGGTTGGGTGCAGAGGGTACCAGGATCTCTGCCACCATGTCAAACAAAGCAAAAATCTGCCTTTCCCAGTGTACTGCTCCTACAGACCACCGGGGCTGAGCTGTCCAAGCCACGTGAACCCCTCAGTGCTGGCGCCTGGGTGGGGGGAAGCTGGGTGGTGTGATGTGGCTTGGGGTTGGGTTTTGTAGCATCTGTCCAAGAGTGTCAGCGTTCATGATCTGCAGCTCCGTTAATGAATGTGTAGGCTAATTCCCATTCAAATCTATGAAGATCTCGTATATCGGATAGAATATTATTCAGCTGTAAAAAAGCAATGAGGTACTGATTCATGCTACGTCATGGATGAACCTTGAAACCATTATGCTAATGAAGGAAACCAGACACAAAAGATCACAGCTTGTATGATTCCATTGACATGAAATGTCCAGAATAGGCAAATCCATAGGGACAGAAAGTAGATTTGTGGTTGCCAGAAGCTGAGGGGGAGGGAGAATGGGGAGTGATTGTTCACGGATATGGCGTTTCTTTTGGATGATAAATACCTGGAATTAGGTGGTGGTGATGGTTGCACAAGTCTGAATATATTAAGTACCTCTGAATTGTACACTTTGAAAGAGTGAATTTTTTTTTAATTAAAGTTTATTGGGGTGACAATTGTTAGTAAAGTGACATAGATTTGAGGAGTACAATTCTGTAATACATCATCTATATATCACATTGTGTAAGAGTGAATTGAAATGCTATGTGAATTACATCTCAATTGAAAAATAAAAATCTATGAAGGTGAGTTCGTAGAAATAGCCGCCGATGTAAGCAATCCCTCTGGAGGCACCACAGAAGGTCTGAGGCAGCTCTGTCCTGCTGGCCATGTATAGGGCCGAAAACCCAACCTCCAACGGAGATCAGAAATGCGGAGCCCAAACAAGACCTAAGCCGTTTGGTGACGTAATGATGTCCTTGGGAGGTTTCATGAAAGAGCAGCCTGTATGCCCTCACACTTTGGTGGGGTGTAGGCACAGCCTCAGAGGCTGTCCCCCAAAAGTTTGTGCCGTCAGTGACAAGTGGACATTGTGTTGTACAAGATGTCAGAGCCAAAGAGCTATTAACACAGCTACGAAATTTTGCTCATAGACACAGCTCTGGGAAGAAGAATAGAATCAAAGACTTTTACCCTGAACAGAGAAAAACAAAACACAGCATGGCCAAAGAGGTTTTCTCTTGATCCTAGAGGCTCTTTTTTTTTTTTTAATTTCTAAAATATTTTTTATTGAAATAGAATATTCCTGAAGAAAAATGCATATACCATAAGTGTACATGAAGTTCTTTTGCTTATCTTGGGGATTGAAAACAGTCTCAGTCAGTTTAGATTCCATCACAATGCCTGGACAAGACTTATTTAATGTAAATGAAAAAAATTACTTTCTTTGACAGTTACCCCTTCAAACACATATGACAGCTATAGGATGGATGTGATGGAATAGCTGGGGTCTTTCCCTTGCAACTTTCTCCCTGGTGGGTGAAAAGCATCAGCTCTCGTTTGAGGGTTGGCACAAAGCCCAGCAGTGGCCAGTGACAGGGCACACGTCCAGGGTCTGGGGTCTCAGAGACTCTGGGCTGCTCCCACAGTGTAGGGATGTCACAGGATAACTCACCCCAACCTGACTCTATAAGGAAAGAAGAACAGTAGGATCTAGCATAACTGCAGAAGAGTAAACATTAATTCAGCAAGTAAGATACACCTTTGACTGAAAGAAAGTTCTTCCTGGGGGAAGAACTGCTAGATCCTCAGGATGGTGGGCCCAGGAGGGGAGACACATATCTGCTGTCAGGGCGCTTTCCTCGGGCTGCCCTTTCACCTGAAGCCTGTGCTGTGACCTCTGGTGATCGGGTCATACACAGCAACAGGGCACTGCCCCCCAAAGATGACCCTGCTGCACTTTCCCTAGAGCCAGCGCAGCTACAGGCAGCCTGCCCCAGGCTCATCAAGGACACTGTCACTTGAGTGAGCAGGCACCCCCATCCCATCCTCCCACTGGAGCCCAAGACAGGGGACTTTCCCAGGTAGGGCCAGAGCCGAGCCAGCACCTGTCTGGTGGGTTAGAGCAAAACCTGACATGGAATCTGAGACTCTAGGAGAAAATGCCTTCGTTTACTGCCTGACCCATCAAGCATGAGTGTCTCCACGCTGCTGTTCTGTGAGGTCAGTGGGGTCAGAGCATACTCGAAACATTTTAGCCTCCCTCTCCGCACTGGACAGCTAGACCTGCAGTGTCCGTGGCCACGGGGGAGGGGTGACAGCAGAAGCTCGGTCTTGGCTGTGGAATTTCAAAAGCCTGACCCTCAAGGTGGGTAGCAAGAACTCAAGACACACACGGTGGATTTGGGAGAATATATGATGGGTTAAAGAAAACAGACCCCTCTTTTCCCTCCGGGTAAAGATTCCACAGGCTGGTGGGAATTGGGTAAGTAAAGAGTGCAGACATTTCTGGGGTCTCTGAGAAGGAGCTGTGTCCGAAGAAGGGGAGAGAATGACAAATACCCCAGAGGTAATAAGGATAGTAGAACCCTGGGCCCCAAGTTTCCTGGGTAGAGGCTGGGAAAACAGCAAGGCCAAGAGTAGAATAGGCCACTTGCTGTCCATCTCAGCAGATGGGCTTGGGACAGCCCCCCAGATCTCCTGAAGCCCAGAAGGGTACAGGGCCAGGAGCTAGAATATGTTCATGCCCCAAGAGCAGGCAGGTTCAAAGGGGTTTTGTGGTAAGGAGTGAGGGACCACCTAGCAGGGGCCATGCCCACCAATGACCAACCAAGTGATAACCAGATGGAACAGGGATGTTTTAGCAGGTGCTGGCGTGGATGAATGACGCTAACTGAGGAACAAAGCCTTACACTACTGAAAGCCTGCCCTCCTCACTGAACTTAACTCCTGGAAAAGATGAGTGGAACCCCAAACTCACCGAGATTAATTTCTATCACTTAGTAAAATGGGCTTCATAATAGAAATTACATTCAGTGTTAGAAAAATAGAGTGATGTCTCTTGCAGATTAGAGTTTATGGAGTGAATTGTACCTACTATGTAAGTAGCTAATATTTTCTTTATGCTTTTGTTATAAAGGATGAAAAAGAAACGCACAAAAGAAACGCCACTTGCAGCACTTGCCAATTACAGATTTTCCTTCTTGTCTTTGAATTCAGAAAGTGCAGGGATCTTGCCACAAGTTCAGGTCAAATGACTAGCATTTTCTGAGTGAAATGTATAAAATGTAAGTTCATGGGTTGTTCTTTTTCTTTTTGTTTTCTCGATCGTTCATCCTTAGTTTTCTCAGTACAGGGCCATCACTGGGGACTGAGAACACTGCTGGTGAGAGCTGAGGACAAGAATGGAGGAAGAACCCCTCTCCAACGGGCAGCTCTACAAAAAACTGCTACGCCAGGGTGCCCCTAGCAGGGAATGACAGCGCAGGGAGAGTAGGAGGGCAGTGGCAAAGTTGTGAGAGCCACTCCGGCGGTTCCTATGGAGGAAGAACAGCTGGGACTTCCAGGAGCTGGGACACGAGTGGCAGAGTAGTCCAGAAGCCGAGGAATCCAGAGACTAAACCCATGGGCCGAGGGCTCGCCTCCCCACTGGGTCCAGTCACGACCCAGGTGGGGGAAAGTGTTGTGGGTGGACACGGAGCAGTCAGCCCAGGGGTAATCCAGTGCCTCTGATTCAGGGACCTCTAGGCTTGACTCAGCTGTCGTCCTTAATTTCATCATCCCATAATGCACTGGGCATTCCCGAGGGCTTCTGGGAGCATAGGCAGGGCAAAGGCAATTAGGGAGGGCTGGAGAAACCTGTGAAGAAAAGAGAAGGAAGACGGTGGTTAAATGGGAGGGATGGTCGCCTTTCCAATAGGGAATCCTCAGTCTTGTTATCCACTGCCAAGCAGGTGGAAGCCCTGCCCCCACCCTTCTGCAAATGCACTACCAGGAAAACGTCTGAGATCATGTCAAATATACTGAGATGAGGGCTTAGGCAGAAGCTCCCTCCTTTTAGCCTTGGTTCTTACTGAGCAGGGAAATTCCTTTCGACACAGGTTTATTAACTTGCTTCCTTCCGGTAGGGGAATTCCAAGCAGGTGGGAATTGAATTGTGAGACCACCGGTCAGTCTCCCCAGAACAGCTAAAGTCACATCACACTGCCCCTGCCTGTACCCTGGCCCCTGCGCACCCCTCCTTATGGGGGCCTCCAGGACCTCCACTGCGAATGGAACAAAGCGACGGCCCCACAGTGAATCCCGACACTTGTAGTTTTCAGGGGGCTGCTCCGTTAGGAGCTGGGCCAGCCCATCTTCAGGGTGCCCCAACCTGAGGTCTGAGAGCCCAGTGAGACCAAGCGGCTGGCGCTGGCCAGTGGTCCAGGGCGGAGCCTACCTGAACCAGAGCTGCACCAGCTAAAGGGTGTGGGGAAAGACGAAGGCCAAGCCCCCTGGCTCCCTTCATTGGCTTCGGCTGTGGAAGGCGGCCTGGGTGTGAGGATTCGGATCTTCTCAGGCACTGAGGGTGTCCAGGCCAGCAGGGCTGAGCACCAGCGCCTGAAGGATGTCGGACAGGGACACCACGCCCAGGAGATGCTGGGTCTCATCCACTAGCACCAACCGGTGTACCTGCGGGTCCACAGGGGTTCAGTAAGAGCGCAGAGCCATGCGGCTACGGCAGCAACGAGGTGGGCACCGAGAATGAGGGCCGCAGCTTGACATAACTGGGGGAGCAAGGGAGTGTCTCGTAGAAACCAGGTAGGGGTGGTTCTGATCTCTCTGGGGTGATTAACTGGCCGCAGCCCATGGCACAAGGACCCTGTGGACAGGACCTGTTGCAGGCCCATGTGGACACCAAGAGCTTGGCCATGAGATGGGAGGACAGGGCAGATGCCTGACGTGTGGGGAGAGCTGGATCCACTCATGAGAAGGACTGTGGGGTTGGGAGCATGTATGACGGGCACAGGCTACCTGCTCACGGACAATGCGGTCAATGACTTCTCCCAAGCTCTCCTCAGGCAGGCAGGAAAGGACGCCCTCCAGACACAGTGTCCTCTGCCTCAGCGCTTCTCCCACGCTCATGTCTAGGTGGTTGTAGGTTTGCTGGGCAGCCAGGTGCTAGGTAGGGAGGGAAGTACCGCTCTCACTCACCCCCGCCACCCGGCGCCAGCCCCACGGATGTCGTCTCCTACACACCTGTCAAGTTCCCCCTGGTCCACCGATGCCTGTGCTGCTCACGCCCACAGCCTCCCTGCGGCACCCCCAGCTCCCCTCCTTTCCCCACCACATCGAAGCGGCACTTACCACCACATCGAAGCGGGAGTAGAGGCCCACGACCTGACCTGCAGGGGTGGCGCGTGGGATGAGAGAAAGACAGGGAAGAGGTTCAGATCAGAGCGGGGATCAGAGCTGGGCCAGCCTTGGGGTGTGTTTTTGGAATGAATGAACTTGACATTCCCCACCCCCAGACTACTGGCTTGTAATGAAGCATCAGGCTGCTACTATCAGAACCCACAGATCAAACAGCATTACAGAGAGATAGAGATAGAGAGAGAGAGAGAGAGAGAGAGAGAGAGAGAGAGAGAGAGAGAGAACCTGACATCATGTCTCCTGATGTGACACAATATGAGTACATGGCATCACCTCTGAACTTTTCTAGCCTCAAAGGTATAGCCTGAAGCTGATCAAGACTTAAATCTAATTTCTGGTTTACGGGAAACAGGAATAGAGGAACAAGGTAAGGACCAGCTGTAGAAAGCAAACAGACGAATCTGGAGGTGGGACATTCTATAGGACAACTGACCCAGGCTTTTCATCATCGGTGTCATGAAAATTGAGTGGGGAGTGCACTGTTCCAGATTAAGAGACTTAAGGGTCAAAAGAAGCAGATGCGAGGTATAGACCCTAACTGATCCTGGTCTGAACAAATCAACTGGTAAAAAGTATTTTATTGGGGAAAACTGGGAAATGAGGATTAGGATTGGATACTAGATAATATGAATAGATTATAGTTTTGTTAGATGACATAGGAAATACACTTATTTTAAGAGATATAGACTGACGTGTGTAGGGGTGAAATGACAGGGTCTGTAGTTTAAATTACTTCAAAAAGAAAGGAAAGGAAAAGAACTGGTAATGGCACTATATTAACAGCTGTTCATTCAGGCGATGGTCCTGTGGGATTCATTATATAGTTTTTTCTACCATTTTTATACTTTTGAAATTTTTCATAATCAAAAATAAGTTACCATACTTCTTGATCTCTAGCTTCATTGTGACGATTTCAACCTTGAAATCATTTACAACCATGGTTTACCCAAGAAATGATCATGTAATTCCTCTGACCCTTTTCACATGAGGAAACTGAGGCACAGAGAGGCTAAGTAACAGGTCCAAGGCTCAAAGCAGGCAGAGACTTCTAACCCTGACTCCACCCTGGGCCCCGAGCTGATGCCACAGAGACCCCGCCCTCACCGTCCCGCCCCAGCCTGAGCCCCGTTCTGGGTCTGGATACCAGCTTCGTTGAGCACAGGCAGAGCAGACACGCGCCGGTCCACAAAGATTTCCAGAGCTGTCAGGATGGGTGCCGTTTCCAGCACCACAGCCACGTCTCGGAATGTGCCGATGCCCAAATCTTGGATGGTTCGGGAGAGGAAGGAAGGCCGCGGCAGCAGGGCGCCCTGGTTGGGTTGGCGACAGGTGGTGCGATCAGGCTGGTGCAGCCCCCAGGGCTCCCAGCTGCCCCCTCCTCCATCCCTAGGGTTGAAGGCTGCTTAGCCCCTCAGATCACCCCCCACCCCGGGGCTGCCCTAGTCTCACAAAGATGTGCAGGAACTTGAGGAGCCGCTTGTGTGTGATGATATGGAGAACGTCGCCTGAGACCGGGTCCAGGACAGGCAGGCGGTGGATCCGGTTCTTGATGAGGGTGTACACGGCGTCAAACAGGCTGCGGAGGTGGGAGCAGTGAGCCCCAGGCAGCCTGGGGACAGACACCCTTCACCCCAGCCCCCTAGAAGGGAGGACAGGGAGCCAAGGCTGCCTTGTGGGCCGTGGTGACCAGGTGGGTGGTTGGGGAAGCTTACCTGTCGTTAGGAGAGATCGAGACCAGAGGCTTGAAGGAGCCTTGAAGGTAGATCTCTGCAGGGAAAGCGGAGTCAGGCCAAAGGACCTGGCCGCCCTGCCTCCCCCTGCGGTCCCCCAGGCCCCCGGGACTCCCTGTCATCCTTCCTCCGCTCCCCCATTCTTTCCTTCAGGTGCTTGGCCTCATGCTCACCCACACACCCTCCGTCCCTTTCCAGTCCCCTCTGCCCACTCACCCCTCCACGTCTCAATCTTATGTTCTTCAATCTCATAGATCTGCACCTAGAGACATAGACAGGACTCCAGAAGTCAAAGCGGGGCCCTTCGGGCAGCAGGCTCCCTGAACTCCCTCCCCCCAGCCCAGAGGGGTGCCCTCGGGGCTCCCGGCCCACTCCTCACCAGGGGGGACCTGTAATAGCGATGCAGCACCAGGATGAAGTCCGTGATGGTCAGCATCCCTGCAGAGTTGAGGGCGGTACAGGAGTGTTGGCCTGGGGCCTTGAGGTGGGAGGCAGGTGGAGGGGGTCATACTCCCCTCCCCCACCCCGCCAGTGTCCTAGTACTGAGACACAGTAGGAATTGTGGGAAGAGGGGAGTAGGGCAGCCTCTTCTGTGCCTGAGACATGGGGTGCTCCCTTTTTCCCTCTAATTCCTTTCCCCCCCTCTGCACATCCATTTCTATTCTCCTAATTTCTTCCGTTCCCTTTCCTCTTTTCCTACTGGCATCTATGACCTGAGACCACTGGGCAGTAGGGCTGGGGGGGCGGGGTCAGCTGGTCACAACTCTTTCACAAACGGGGAAATTGAACACAGAACCACCTCACAAGGTCCCTCCTTTCCCTTCCCCACCACCTCTGCCTCCCAGCCCCTCCTTACCCACAAAGCTCTGCTTCTTGCTGTCCCACAGAGGGGCTGCACGGACACCATTGGCCACCAGGGCAAAGAAGGCCTTTTTGATCTAGGACCAGGGAGAACAGTGGACAGGTAAGTCCCTCGCGGCCCTTCACTGGTCCCCTGTCCCAGCCAGGGTTTCTCGATGGTGCTTTCCTCCACACGAGTAGCCTGCCTTTCTCATGCCGTACGCACACCATACATGACCCTGTTGGGACATTTGCTAAAGAGATAAGGCTGCTGGTGGCCAGAGGCACCGAGCTGACCCCCTCACCAGGCACAGCAGGATGTAACTCGGTGTTTCTATTCAGAAGTCATATATGTACAGACACACATAGCATAATTTTGCTAATCTAAGTACCAGAGGTATAATTATTTACATAACATTTACAAAATATTTTTCTCTAAATACATCTTACATTGACTCATTTTGGCCTCATCCTAGGCAATGCTATCTAAACATGCTGGTTGTATTTTTCTAATACATGTCAAAATAAATGCAAAGCTACGAACATAAATATATGCATTCATATGTCACTAGAATCAAATCATGTCCTGTGGACGACACACATATTATGCTTTGGGAAACATTGCTCTACTATACATGACGACAGGGATGGAGTCATAGGCATTTTGTAGCTCAGCCTAATGGAAGAGCAGGGCCCAGAGCTCATCCTATTTATCTGGTACCGAGAGTCCCCTGTGCTTTGTCCTAAGCCATTCTGCAATGTCTTCCACGTAGTTCAGGGCTCACAAAGTGCTCCCATCTATCCTGGGCTGTCCCAGGAATCCTCCGAAACTTGCAGGGCAAAGCAGGCATTCCTATCCCCATTTTAGAGATGAGACAGGTAAAGTGCTGGACCGAAGATCTCACAGATACTAAGTGTCAGAGCTGTGATGACAGCTGGGGAATGCTCACAGAGAGCAGCAGCCCTCCCGCGCTGGTCTCCGTGGTGCTAAGAAGGAATTCTGGAAGGGGACTTGCAGGGGAGCCTGGCCTGCCAGGGTGTCCTGGAGGGTGTGAGCAGTGGTTGCAGCCCTGCAAGGATGGAGGTGAGCAAAGCCATGGCCTCACCTCCAGCGTGGTGTCGAAGATGACCAGCTTGGAGCTGGTTGCCATGGCATCGTAGCAGGTGTGCTTCTGCATGAAGTGCATGTAGACCTGGGCCTCCGGCTTCTGCAGCTCGTCGTCCCAGCCCTGCCTCGGTAACGGGGCCTGAGGGGACGGGCATGGAGCAGGCCTCTCCTCCACCAGGCCAAGCTCGTACCTGCAGGCTGCTGGGACTGACGACTCTTTGCCCAGTTCCAGATGGTCTGTGCTGGAGCTAGCAGCTGAGGCTGTACACTCAGTGGGGGGGATATCCCACTCTGTTAGTGGGTTGTCCACCCCAGCCAAAGGAGCAGCCTGGGCCAAGGGTGTTTCCTTGGGGAATGTGGCCTCCAGCCCAATGGACTCAGTAGCTGGCCTGGATTGGGGACCTGTTTGGGGGGAGAGGACAGTAATGCCACCTTCCAAAGCACCGTATCATCTGCTGTCCCAGTTTAGCCTCACAGCAGCTTCAGAACGCCTGGGTCTTGTGGGCCCCATTTTGTAGATGAGAAAGCTGAGTCTCAGGGAGTCACACAAGACAATGGCTCTGTCCTGAGTAACCCTTATTGGATTCCTGATTCTTCAATGCAGTTGTCCTTTCCAATGTGGGGAGACTGAGGCTACAAGATGAGGGTAGGGTCTAACATTGTGTAATGAAGGGATCAAGGGCAGAGCCCGGGCCCCAGGCCCTGGGACTCCCCAGTGCCCCCCCTGCCCCTGCCCACCCCCTTACTTCCCCCCCACCCCCCGTCTCACCAGAACTAGCCTTGGCCTCACCTTCATCTTCCCCCAGGCCTGGCAGCTCGTCTTCCTCCACAGCCTCCTGCCTTGTCCATCTTGAGGCCTTGGCCCCCCGTTTCCCACGACTCCTTTTTGAGCTGGTGGTCATGGCCAGTGATGACCATGAAGTGCTATTTCCTTGCTCTAGGAAGCTCATCTCTGGAAGGGGGAATGGGGCCTGTTTGGTTAATAGGGAGTAACATAACAAAATCAATGACAATGTTATTAATAATAATATTTAATATTTGCAAGCTTCCAAAATTTTTTCTCCAACATTTTTCTTATTCAAACCTCATAACAATTTTATAAAGGAGGCATTATTACTATCCCGAGTTTACTAACGAGGGACCTGAGATCAGAGAGGTTAAGCAATTTCCCACAGATCACACAGCCATTAGGTGATAAAATCAGAACTAGGGTCTATGTCCTCTTTCTCTTCTTTTGAAAGAGGAAGGAGGAGGTGAGGAAAAGGAGAAAGAAGAAACAAAGAGGAACAAAGAAAGAAAAGGGGAGGAAGACAAAAGCCAGGCTAGTGGAGTGGGTGAAGTTGGGGGTCCAGAGAGGTGGGGGACAAAGGAAGTGAGAAAAGAGGTTGGGGCCATGGGGGGGAGGCCGTGCCACCTACCTTGATGCTTGGGTCCCAGAGGGCTGCTCCAGGATGGGTTCTGTGGGGAGAAGAGGGTCTGAAGTGGTTGGGAAAATGCCCTCCATTCTGAAACACAGACCCTTCTCTTGCCACCGCGTGACGAGAGCATATACACACACACACCTCACAAACACACACATATATATAGAAACACATAAACACCCACCCCACAAACACATATAAACACACACCCCCGTACCCAAACATTGACACACACTCAAACCATTCCCAGACAAAGAACCACATACTCTCATGTCCACAAAGAATATATACACACAGACACCCATGTGCTCATGTACACAGAGAAAATCCAGGTCAGACACAAACGCGCGCACACACACACACACACACAGCGTGGTTTGCTCTCAGTCCCCTGGCCTCAGCTATCCCAACTCACTGCGTCCCCAGAGCCCCTGTACCCTGCGCAGTTCGGGCTCCATGCGGCCAACCGGACCAACAGAGAGCAAGTGTGCGACGCTGGCTGGGCTGCACTATTCTGGGCCCGGCCTCTGGCACCCTGCCCTCCGGGATCAGATTCTCACTGGGTGTCAGGCAGTGGGGAGGGAGGAATCCACCCACTCAGCAGCCTGGGGGCAGGGTGGGGAGGAAAGGGGCAACCTGGGATCTTGACGTCTGGTCCTGGGCTGCCTCCTGGGTCTCTGCAGACAAGTGGGAAGAACTCTCCCTCCGGCAGGGGAGGTGGCTTGAAACACTATGGGGGCACTGGGGCTAGGAGGAGGTGGGCTTGGAGTCCTGGCTTTCTCCGAGGGCCTCTCTCATCTTTGTCAGATGCCAAAGGAGGATAAAATGGAGGCAGGTTGAGCTTAACTTTCCTCCTTGTACAAACTTCAGTCATGGGTGGTGCTGGAGTTAGAAAGGGCAAGTGGCAGCCAGCTGGGAGGCTAGGGATAAGGGGTTTGAGGGTGGTCCCAGAAGAGGGACGAATATATGGCAATGTCCCCATTTGAGTCCCAGGAGCCTGTTCCTCTCTCTGATGGAGGAGTGGGTGGTTTCAGGCAGTTGGGGAGCTATGATGATCACTTTGAAGGTGTGTGGTGGGCTTGAGAGCTCCAGGCCTGCACTTGTCCACAGAGTGAGAGACACCTGTTTCTACCTGTCGTTTGGAGGTAGGTCCAGGTATGCAGGAGCCCCAGATCCCCAATCCTGTTGTGTGTGTGTGCTGTCCCTACATCTGGTGCCAACAGGATCCCCGCCCAGCTCTGGCGGCTGCCCACCCCCCCTTCTTTGGCATTCCTGGGGCCTGAGTCAGTGTCCAGATCAGGAATGCTGACCCAGCTGCTCTAGCTCCTCTCTCCGCCCTTCCCTTCCTCTCCTCCTTTCAGCTTTTTCCATCTCAGTCTCTGGCCTTGGAACAGCCACTCGGTAATGGATTACTGGATTTCTTTCTGAAATTATTGAACATACTTCCTGTCATCTCTCAAAACCCCTGTCCTACTTGTGGGGAGGGTGGAAGAGAAGAGAGCAGAGAAGGGACTTTGCCCATCCATGTGTGTCTTGGGTAGTACAGGGGGTGAGTGCAGCTCTCCTTCCACGGGATCCCCGTGGCCTCTTCCTGTCTGGTCTCAGAGGACGGAACTTCTAAGGCACAGCTAATGGGACACCTCAAGTGGACCATCCCTGGAGGTGTGCGATGCATTGGACCTGGAAAACCCCCACTCCCTTATGCTCAGGGCCACCTTCACAGCTAAGCCAGAAACAGAACAGGCTCAGCTCATACCATTGCCTTCTCCTGCAGTACTTCATGCTCCTCTCCTCCTCAGACATGGACCACCTACAGGGCCAGTAACGGGCTCCTTTTGAGAAGGCCTGCCCTGATTGCATCACCCTCACTGCATTGGGCTGATACCCAGTGTTCTGTGTACACATCTCAATGTACATTGGGCTGGCATTTATCTATCTATTCATGTGTGAATATCTTTTAAATAAACAGTGGGCACACTGATGACCAAATTTGTTGACTGGATGTGATGGAAAGCCCATTTTGGAGTCAGAGGACCTGTTAAGATGTATGCTGTACTGTTCGTTTGCCATGTGACCTTGGCAGGCATTGTTTGTTTTCTCTGAACCTGTTTCCACACATGTAAAATGAAGATAAAAACATTTGATGGCAGAGACTGCCAGTTGTCTCAGTATCTCTTTTTCTCTTCTTCCTTTAATAATAGAACCACTTGAATTTTCGCTGGAATGTCTGCCTATCATAAAGACAAATTCCCAACCTTCCCTGCAGCTAAACATGGCCTTCTGACTAAATTTGGCCAATGTGATGTGAGTGGCAGTGATGTGAGCAACTTCCAGGTCAGGCCTTAAGAGAAAGAAGCATGAGTTCCTCTCTTCCTTCTCCCCTTCTGCTGCCTGGAATGCGAATGTGACGGCAGGAGATAGTGCAGCTATCTTGTACCCAAGATATAAGATGCTTATTAAGGGATTCAGCGTCACCCTACCAGGTTTGGAATGTCTATAGACTACTATAAGAGAGAGAGAGATAAACTTTATTTTTTAAGTCATTCTTAAATTGGGTCTTTGCTACAACAACGAAACATGTATTCTAACAAATGGCATCAGTTTAGAGACTGGAGAGTAGATAGCAAAGAAAAATACTACATGCTGCTAAGCCGGTGACCATTGTTATATAGTACAGCAAAACATGTGGCATGTCTGTCATCCATGATACCTTGGAAAGTAAAGCGTATGCTAACAGAGCCTGGAAACACTCATGGAAATGCTCAGATTATTGATATACATTGGCTGCTGCTTGCTGCTATTAGCAAAGTCCTACAAGAGAGGTGTACTCAGGCTCGTTATAAGAGGTAGTTTTGGAGAGGCAGGCTTAGCAAGGGCTGAGCCTGTGGTCCCAAACCTTTCTCAAGCACACCCTGTTCAGCAAACAGTGGAAGCCGGCCCAGTGGGCAAAATAAGGAAGTTCTCTTCACCACCAAGCATGTTTTTACTTAGATGCCCTCAAGGTAGCTACCAACATTGGAGAAATAATAGAAAGTCCACCAAATCCAGAGTATTCAAGTATGAAAATAATGACACCATTGTCTGTGGCAACTCAAATACGGAACCGGTCAGAAGCCTTCTAAGATTGTTGAGGGGATTGTATTGGCAAAGAAACCATAAATCTGGTCAGCAAGGCCTGGTTTGACACCTCACCCCATCCCCCCAAAGTTATTCCCACTGCCCCAAATCTGCCGTAGCAAGAAGAGGGTTCTGAAAGTTTTAAGGTCTACAAGAAGGCAGATGTGTTCTCAGGGTAGCCGCAGAGGATACTGGGTAAGGAAAAACTTCCCAGAGGCCACAGAGGAGAGGAGAAAAGGGAGATCCTCCCAGAGAGCAGAAGCAGGGGTGGCCAGATGCACTGCCCAAGAATTTACCCCACTGTGGGGAAGAGGCTTTGCAATCCCTGCCCAACCGGATTTAGTAACGGTTAAGATCTAGTGACTGCCAGGTGTTTGCCATTCTTCCCTGAGGGGTGGTTTTAATTGAGTTTATCTTGTTCCTCTCCCACTGTTGTCTATGGGGAATAAGAGGGCCAGATTACCTGCCTTTTGGTTTACAGGTACTAGACCATGTACCTGTTCTATCCACACCTGGTCTGGATAGAACACTGCCTTGCTTCCCTTTGAGGGGTGCTAAATGTGCCCTTTGTAAGGAAGGGGTGGACAGATGTTGGGCTCTAGCAGCACAATATCTATTTTCCCCTTCTTCTACTAGTGAATCGCCACAATTTTAGCTAAGGGCAAGGTGTATTTCCCAGCTTCCTTTGCAGACAGGGTGGCTATGTGACTAAGCTTGGCCAATGGGATCTGAGCAGCAATGTTATACGCATGCTTTAAGGGTGTCCTTAGAAGAAAAGGGTTGATTTCTCCCTTCCTATTGACTGGAATTATGATTTGATGGTGGGAGCTGCAGTAGCCATTGGAACCTAATGGCGGAAGATGCAGGTTGAATATGATAGACCCTCCCCAATCCCATGCTGACCTGTCTACCTCTGGACTGTTATAAGGAGAAATAAACCTCTATCTTGTTTAAGCCACTCGCAAATGGAAACTTTGTTACAGCAGCCAAGCCCCTCTTTAACTAATGCATTTACATTGCGGGATTGGGGTAGGGTTAGATATGACGAGTGTGTGCACATATCAGGATGCGTCACATTTATGCAGTGCTTAATATCTACCAGACACTGCAAAACACATCGTGTGCAGTATCCCATGTGATCCCTCACAACCCTATGTGGAAATACTTTTATTATTATAATTTCACAGATGAGAAAATCAGGTCACAAAGAGATTAGGTAACTTGATCAAAATCTCAAAGCTAGTAAGATGGAGCTGAATTAAAACTGTGTTTCTAGGGGGCTGGCCCGGTGGCTCAGGCGGTTAGAGCTCCATGTTCCTAACTCCGAAGGCTGCTGGTTCGATTCCCACATGGGCCAGTGGGCTCTCAACCACAAGGTTGCCAGTTCAATTCCTCGAGTCCCACAGCACCTTGAGCTGAGCTGCCGCTGAGCTGCCGGATGGCTCAGTTGGTTGGAGCGCGTCCTCTCAACCACCAGGTTGCCGGTTCGACTCCCACAAGGGATGGTGGGCTGCGCCCCCTGCAACTAGCAATGGCAACTGGACCTGGAGCTGAGCTGCGCCCTCCACAACTAAGACTGAAAGGACAACAGCTTGAAGCTGAACAGCACCCTCCACAACTAAGATTGAAAGGACAACAACTTGACTTGGAACAAAGGCCTGGAAGTACACACTGTTCCCCAATAAAGTCCTGTTCCCCTTCCCCAATAAAAAGCTTTACAAAACAAAACAAAACTATGTTGCTAGACTCTACCGTCACTCTCTTAACCCCATTAAGCTTAATGTAAATAAAGCACAGGCCCAACGTGTGATATACGCTCAGTAAGTGGTTACTAAAATTCTGACCTCACCATCTGTTTGTCCCCTTAGACCTTCAGCTACGAGACTCTGAAAGCAGGCAGGCATGGGGTTTGGGGGCGGGGACTCTTTACCACTCATTTCATGGTAGCATTAAGGGTCAGATAGAGAAAGGCTCCAGCTGGGGGCAAACACCAGCACTGCTTCACACTAACATTATAGCACTTTTCCAGTTGTGAAAAAGAAGCTCTCTGCCCTGCCCCAGCCCTTTGCCTCTCAGAGCTCCCACACCTGCTCCTACTGCCATCCCAGCCCCACCCATTCTCTTTGGCAGAGCAAATCAGCAGAAGGTACTGGCTTTGGTTGGGAAACAAACACTCTTGGGTGTTTGGTTTTAATCTCTTATCATGGTATCATATTTCTTGAAACCCTATTTCTTGGCTTGCTCTCAAAACTGGGTGTAATAAGGACACACTGGACTCTGACCCTAGGGTGAATTTGGCGACCATCTCTGGATAGCTTATTTTTCTAAGACATGGGGTCGGGATCCTGTTTAAATGTTATTTTTATATTAGAGAAGGAAAAACAGCTTGAAGAGGCCAAGGGCATAGCCTGGATGAGACCCATGACTGATGGGATCCCCAGTGCCAGAGTGCTCGGGAGACTGTGACGCGCAGACACTCTAGCTTTCATCCTGTGTGTGGCTGAAACGAAGCAGCTTCTATGCCAGTGTCCTAAGGACCTGGACAGACCCAGCCAGTTGTCAATGTAATTTAGTCTGCCCCAGATTACTGAGCCCTTTTCTGTGGACTGTTCGAGACTGAAGTGGACAGATGGTGTTTTTATCTACCCAGTATCCATTTTACCCACTTTTGGCAACCCCCAAGTTTCCTTCAGGGAACTACCGTTCCTCCAATCTCAGAGCACACGGTTTTCAGAAAGGCTTAGCTGTGGTTTCCAGGAAGAATACCTCTGATTCAGACTTAGCCAATCAGGGAATCCCTGGCCACAGTGAGGAGGGGCATTGACCTAATTAGTCCAATAGAGGTGAATCCTGGGACTTTTTATGGGAGCTAGTGGGAATCCTTTCCCACTGGATTTGGAGCTGTGATGATGTAAGTGTGAATATTCTGCTACCTTGCAGAGTGGAGCTGCCTGAGAATAAAGACAAAACAGAGGGCAAAGGACCACAACATGATGAGAAAGACCAGGTTCTCATGACATTCACTGAGCTTCAGATCAAACTGTACTTAAAGACCTACCTCTGGGTTTTTCAGTTACATTAACCAATAGAATTTTGTTTGTTGAGTGCAGTTTGAAATGAGTCTTCTGTCACCTACAGTTGAAAGAGTTATGATACCAGAGTTAAAGAAACCAGACACCTTCAAAGGCTTCTGGACGTGGTGTTCCATCACTGCACTTTACAAAGAAAAAGTGCACAGTTGAAGAAGCAATTAGAGTAAATGAACAAGGTGTCAACAGGGGTAGAAAGGTACTTGGAGAAAATACAGTAAAAGATAAATCGGAAGGAGACAAGGTTATTGAAGGAAAGCTTCCTAGAGAAGGTGAGTTTGGATATAGAAATAATAATCATGACAAAAGCAACTATTTACTGAGTCCAACTATGTGCTGGGTTAAGCAGTCTATATATGTGGTGGGATAATATTTTGAAATATTAACCAAATTGAGTGGTACTTCCTTCTTCCCTATAGCTCTTTTCTCACTCAAGTTTGTCATTTTCTTGTTTATTGCTTCAGGGAAGAAATGATACATGTAAAGAAGGAAAAGCATTGTGGGGACAGAGCCAGGAGTGCAGTTTCCAGGCTCTCGGCCTCACGTGGAAAGGTGCTGGCTCAGGTAGTAAATGGCCATCAACTGTGATTGGATGGCCATCAGCTGTGGCTAGTCGGCTGTCAGCTGTAACCAGTGAGCCATTGGCCACTAATATAACTGCTGTGGCTACGCTAGCAGCGGATGGTGGCTGAGCTAGCAAGCGCGGATTGCAGTTAGCAAGTGGGGTTGGTTGGCAGAGAAGCGGACGGCAGGTTGCAGATCATGTGGCTCCTGCTTCCTGTGTCTCCAACCCAGCCGCCAGCGAGACTATAGTGGTATGACTCCCCCATCTATGGCTCCGTGGGTGTTCCTTTTTGGCCTCATCATGTCCTGCATTTTTATGCGGGGAGTGGGACCAGAAACCCGGAATGACACCCTGCATGACAAGCATCTTCTGGTTTTGAGTTTCAAAAGTGAGGCCTCCTGGGAGGAAAATAAAAATATTTGGCTTAAACAAGAGATTTGGAAGTTTTGGCAGGCTAGGTTATTCAGAAAACATATTCTACTAAAAATACTGGATAAAATATAAAAAGCATCTTCTTAAAAGCACTGAAAAGACAAGGTAGTAATGACTTACTAGGTCCAACTGAAAGAGAAACGGGCACACAGTGAAGTTAGTGAGAAAAGAAGTGGCTTTGCTCTAGGGTTTCTGCCAGTTCAAACAGGAGCCACATGGGATGGCAAGGGGCTCAGGACCCGCACAGTTGGGAGAACAATAGAAAATCTCACCTATAAAAAGCTGGGAACTCAAAGAACCACACCCTCAGAGTAAGTACAATCCAGAAGCAAACTAGCTATCAGATCAATTTACAGTCAAGGTTTTCCTCATCTGATGGTTCAGAGAGTGTCCAACCTTGCACTTGGCTTAACGTGGTCGTCAGTCAGTAATGACTGCAGGTGCCTGGCTGAAGCACGCATAAATGTTCTCTGGAGAAAGTTACCTCTTCCAAAGCCACCCATTTTTCCAACAATATACAGCACAGATTTGGAAATAATTAGATACACGAGGAAACTAGGAATCATGAGCAAGAGCTACCAGAAAAGACAGCAGGACAAAATATGTCCTCTCACACGCTGAACCTCAGTCTTACATAATAAATACTTGAGAACGTAGAATACTTGAGAACGTGAGTTGAGATCCTGAATTAAGTGAGAAGGAATTTCTCAGAGGGCAGGCTGCGTCCGTCAGGGTGATTTCAGGCACAAGTAATAGAAAACAATTCAAATTGGTTTCAACAAGATGCAGGTTTATTGGTTCATTTAACAGGGCAGCCAGGGGCAGGCTGGGCTTCCAGTTAATTTAATCCAGTGGTTCCGATATATTTTCTCTTGATTCTCTTTGCTCAGCTTTCCTCCGGTGCCGGCTTCAAGTACTGAGGTGGCAGCAGCAGATCTGGGTCCCTTATTGATGCCCAACGAGATTCAGAAGAAAAGAGACCATCTTTTCCTGTACTTTCTTCCCAGAGAAGGAAACATCTTCAAAAAGCCCTTGGCAAATTTACCTTTGTATCTCATTAGCCCAATGGAAGCCACATGCTCATTCCAGAACCATCACCAGGAGAATATGCTTGACTTAGACTAATCAGGGCTCATCCTCAACTGAGGTCACTTCTCCCAATTGCACGGCTACTACAAAATTAGGAGGAACGGAGTCGATACCGTGTTTCCCCCAAAATAAGACCGGGTCTTATACTGTATTTCCCTGAAAATAAGACCGGGTCTTATATTAATTTTTGCTCCAAAAGACACATTAGGGCGTATTTTCAGGGGATGTCTTATTTTTTCATGTACAACCATCTACATTTATTTGAATACAGTCATGTCATCTTCTTCTGGAACATTGTCATAACGTACTAAACGTGTCCGTCTGCCTGACGATCTTAACTGGGGCTTATTCTTGAGGTAGGTCTTATTTTCGGGGAAACATTGTACTACAGAACACCCACAACTATAGTCCTGTCCTTTAGTTGTCCAGTATTCATATGTTACCTCCACGCTGTGTCACACATGCCTAATAAAATGCACTCAGGCCCTTCTAAAAAAAAAAGTGCCAAGCTTCATCCAGTTCTCTATCCAGGTGCAAAGCCAGGGTCGCTGGGAGATGTGCAGGCCCGTCAATCAAGTCAGTGATGTGCACCTGGATTTACAAGAAACCAGGTGGGGGATGAGGTCCTTGTCTCTTGTTACGTGAGTTTGGAAAACTCTCAGCCTCAGTGTCCTTGTATATTAAATGAGAATAATAATGTCCTCTACGCAGGTTGTGATCCTGATTTAAAATTAAATAATGACAAAAATAAACCAATGAGAACTGTGGATATTCATATCTCACCTGATGACCCTAATAGATGTGCCCCACTTGCCGCTGATATGCCAAATTCCTAGGGCTCAAAGTGATACCCCTTTAATTAGTGGAAACCCTTGTAATTTTCCCCTGGGACTAACACCCTCCCCCACCCCAATTCCTTCTAGGAACTTGGGTATGTTCCACACTCGGTGAGAGCTATCATGCTAGGCTGTTGTCCCATTGCCCTGCTGTCCTCTGCCTTTGCCATCCTCTCTGTTGGCTGAGGCCACTCTCCTACCCACGCCACTGCGTGTGCCATTTTCTTACTCCTCTGATCACAGAGCTCTGTGGCTTCTGTCTCCCTCTTTGGCCAACGGACACTTCCCACCTATTTCAGATCAGCTATTTCAACAGTTGTTTCCACAATCGAGCTGCTGGCCCCTAGTAATACCCTTCCTTCCACTGTATCAAGCTTTCTCCTTCCCAGAGTCTCAGGGTGTGGAGTGGGGCTTGGATTATTGTCAAGTGCAGCGTCACTTGCCACTGGGCTCACAGCATCCACCAACATCCTAACCCTGCTACTCAGTACAGCGGCCTCGGCCAGATTTCTTTCACATACAGATGTGTCTTATAGGCCCATTGGAGCACTACCATTAGGTGTCTGTCTGTCTGTCTGTCTGTCTCTCTCTCTCTCTCTCTCTCTTTCTCTCTCTCTCTCTCCCCTCTCTCTCCTCTTCCCTCCCTCCTTTTTCTCCTCCCCAATCTACCTTTCTCAGAAAATTCCATTCCACCAGCTGCACGTTTAAATGCCAAGAATAGGCCAAATTCAAGTTTTCTCCTTCAGAGCTGCTGGATAGCATGCAAATTTGAGTGGACCTCAGTCCTAGGAAGTCCTACTCTACCTGGAGGCCGCAGAGGACCTTTGAGAAGAGTCTGGGCCTCAAGAGAGCTCCTGCTCTGCCCACCCAAGGGACGTTGCCCCACTAGCTGTGTTACTTTCAGCAAATCATTTGCTTTCTGTGAGGCTTGATTTCTACATCCCTAAAATGTCTAAATCCGTGCTGAGAGAGAAATTTATAGCACTAAATACTTACGTTAGAAAAGGGGTGAAGAGGAAGATGGGAAAGATTTTTTTTTTTTTTTTAGTGATATAGAATGAAATCTAGGACACATTGTTAAATAGAAAAAGAAAGATACACAGCAGTGGATATAGTATACTACCTTTCGTATAAGAAAAGGGCATTAGAATATGCATTTGTGTGGTTCGATTCTGCACAGAGAAACACAGGCAGGTACATAAAACAATAGAAATGGTTTCAGAAGATTTGTGTCACAGAAATGCTTGACCTCTCTGACTCCATCTTGTTCAAGCCTGCTCTGTTCCCCAAGCCTTCAGGCTAATAGCTTCTGCTTAGTCTTGCATACTAATCATCAGAGGAATTCTGCTTGTGGCTTAAGGAGATAAAGAAAGAACATATTGTTTATCAAAGATTTGCAGGAACCCTGTGATTGGACTCACATCAACTAGCACAGTCTTCCTTGGACCCCAGCCGGAGCCCAGATGTCTCCTGCCCCTCCCATTTCCCCTTCCCTTGACATTAAAGAAGCCTGAACTCTGAACTTTCTTAAGATGGATTTAAGGTACCACTAGGGTTCTCATCTTGTCAGTTGGTGTCTTCTCAATTGATAAGTCTTTCCTTACTCCAATCTCCGACGTTTTGAGTTTTGGCCTTTCGAAGCATCGGGCACACTGATAGCAGATGGACTGAAGATGGGCTGCCAGGACGGGAAGGTAAGACAGTGGGGTAGACTGGAACAAGGTGGGAGCAAGATTTCCGTGAACATTTTGTTATATTGCCCCGATTTTTTGAACCTTATAATGTGCTATCCATTCAAAATAACAAAATATTTTTGTTTTAAAAACTGTAAAGTTTAAAGATAAAAACAAAAATGATGCCTGATCTTCCCACCAGTTAATCCCTGTTGACATTTAAAAATAATAATACACTCGCATTGTTAGAAAATTCCAAAGCAGCATACAGAGGAATAAAATTGAAAAGTAAATCTCCCTTTCCCATTGTCCCAAAGGTAGCTTCTGTTAACAATTTCTTGTGTTTCTTTCCAGAAATGTACCTGTTTATAGGATTTACCCTGGTGCACTGTTCTTATTTTCTTCATGCACAGTATGTCTTGACTCCATCACTATGTGTAGAGAGTTTATATTTTATGGTAAGTAATTGCTATAATGTAGCTAATTTTTTCCCTATTGATGGACTTTTAGGTTGTTTCTAGGGTTTTGTGTGTTTGTTTTTTATTATGACCATTACTGTGCTAATGGGCTGCTTGTTTAGACATCTTGAAATGACAAATTCATTTTGAATTTAGATGAAGTAAAAGTAAGGCATTTGAGTCTTCTGCAGAACATGTTAGTTTTCCATGGTGCTGCATTTCTTTTCCCTGAGTATTTAAAAATATTATTTTGTTAGAGAAAGAGAGAGAGAGAGAGAGATGGATGAAGAGAGAGAATATGAATTAGTCTTATCTTCAACCCCCACCCACGGGAAGATGGTGCTGGAATGAAGTGTTGCTTTTGAATACCAGCCAGTGTCTCTAATGGCAATTAGCCCACAGAGCTAAAGTGCCATGCCCAGAGCTCCCGTAGGCCAGCACACCACTGCCCTGTCCCTAGGCAGAACTCTTTCTCTTGAGCAGCCCTGATGCCCTGTCCCTCCATTCGGTCCCCGGGATTATCCCACCACTGTTTGAAGCTGTCACTTTTTCCGTCTCAACTTGGACTCTTTCTGGATGGTCTGAAGGGTGCTTTGAATCTGCTCCTTAGGGTCTGGCGCCCTCTGCTGGCCCTGAGGATTCACCACAATCTTTAAAGGACTGCCTGACCTACACTTAACTTAGAGCTCATCCATTTCCACCCCACTGTCATATGGGGAAACTGAGGCAGCAAGTGGGGAAGTGACTTGCTTAAGAACACAAAGCAAATCAGTTCCTCAGACCACAACTTAGGACTTCTGACCCTTCTTCCAGGACCATCTCCAGCACAGAATCATTGGAAGGAACAAAGAAGACAGGAGATGTCTGACTGGACTCCCAGGCTAGGGGAGTCTGCCTTCCACACATATCCCGGGGGTTCTCTGGAGCTCCCTGTCAGGCTGGTGACCGCTGGATTGGAAGGAGTGAATGCTTAGCTGGTCTCGTCCACTGCTGTGCTTTGGGGGAGTGGCCCTATTGCTCTTTCTGGGATGCCTCATGTTTCCCCTCAGAGCATGGATGCGTTTAATACTGCCCTCGGTATACGGGTGGGCTGTGCTTCCCCAAACACCATCATTTGCAGGCCCCTTCATGGATTTTGCCATATCCATGTACCACCAAAACTATAATTGACCTGATACTTTTCTTTAGATGTCTCATTTTAAACTGAAAGGTCCAAGGAAATGCATCCCTTCCCCCTAGGTGGTGATGTATTGGTGCATCTGGTTCCTGGGAACTGTCTTGGGATCCTTGTTGTCTTCATTTAGTGCAAGAAGGCTTGATCCTCACCCTGAGTTCTTCACTTAGAAACCACAATCACTAAGGAACGAGAACCTGGTATCGTTCAGGTACTGATCTTGTGTGTCTTCCTGATGTTATCCAATCCTTATTACAGCTCTGTGGGTGGGTATTCCTATTCTCATAGGAAATTGAGACATGGACAACACGCTAGTTACTTGCCCAAGTTCCCACAGTTGGTAAATGGTTGAGCTGAATTTCATCTCACTCTATTTCCAAAGCCAATTTATGTGATCTTGTGTGTCTTTTGAAATTAAAAGTAAAATGATACAAAGCTATAGTTAAGAGATAATGACTAGGGCAGCATATGTGCTGTGGAAGGACTCAGTGTGCAGGGGGAAGGCAGACAGTGGACAGAAGAGTACAGTGCAGTAGGCCGTGTTATGATAGAGGCATGAGCAAGGTGATATATTCTGGCATATGGGAATACAGGGAAATCAGAGAACGTGTGGGCCATAAGTCCAGGGGAGTGGGGACTGAAGGAGAAGATGGAGTGGATAAGAGGGGCATTCCGAGTCCTCCTTTTCTGATACCCTGGGGAATGTTGTTGACCCCGCTGGGCACCCTGTGTCCCCTTCTGATTATTTACATGCCATCCAGTAACATTCACTCCATGGGCTCTCTTCTTGAGGAGCTGGCCCTGCCTGGGACCTTCTTCTGGGGTAGAGCTGGGCCACAGTGGAACGGGTGGAGGAGGACGGGGGCAAGGGTGCAGGCAGAAGCACAAGCTGGACTCCTATCCTCACCACTCAATGACTCTGACCTTGGCCTCAGTTTCCTCATCTGCCAAATATCCCGTAGTAAATACTGAGATGGACCGCCTCGGTTCCCCTTCATGAAAGGACTTGCTGTCCAACTCTAGGGAGTGGGGTCAGCAGACAGTCTCCAGCTGTCAGTTCCTTCAGGGTCAGCTTCAGAGAACACACTCTGCCCTTCTGGGGGCTGCCCACGTATCTGGTGACCAAGTGAGGTAGGAGTGTAAAGGCCCGGCCATTTCAACCCAGAAAGGAACACTCTGGTGAGCTCTGGTGGGCAAACTCCCTCCAGAGCTCAAGACGCCTATGTTGACGGAAGCTTTGTCAAGCCTGCATCGCAGCCCCCCCTTTGGCTCTGCCCAATCCTGCTACCTTCCCCTTCCTTTCATGGGTGCTGATTCCAAACAAAGCCCTTGTACCCCAGACTCTGTCTCAGCATCTGCTTCAGGAGAACCCAATCTGTGGCATATCCATGTTATGTGCCCAGGACAAAGGAAGCATGCCATCAGTTTTGATGAAATGATGCTGGGTACAAATCCAAAATGTGAGAATTATCCAGCTCCTTGGGACCTACCTTCTGGCCAATCCTAGATTCTTTTCTTTTTTTCTTTTTAATGGAAGCATTGAAGGCAATAGGAAGGTCAGGCTGTGGGGTTCAGTGACAGCTTCTCTGCATGATCTGGCCCTCATAGAACCAGGGCAAACAACTTGAAGACCCAAGAGCTGGGGGACAATTGAGGGAGGCTTCTTGAGAGAAGAATGGCACCAAGGAAGATGGCTGATATTTCAGGCACTGCATCATTTTCATTCAGCAGCTCCACAGACATTTATTGAACACGTTACATGTGAGACCTTGTGCTACAAGGAAGAAAGTTTTGGAGAAAAGCCTCAGAGAATGTCTCTGTCCCTGTTGTCCCCAAGGGACATTCCTCAACCCTATGAGATTTGGACATTTTCCCAATCAGTTCCCTCCTTATTTGATTTCTTTTCACTGAATAGCTGAAGCCTTGATCATAAAAACAAGCTTTAACCAAACATTAAATAAATAAGCAAAAAACTCCAAGTGCTCTGCGCCCCTGAAGGACATCAACTATTTCTAAAATTTGTGATCCTCTTCTGATTCTTACTGCTGCATGCACCATTTCTATTTCCAGGCCTTTATTATAAAAATAACATTTTGGGGTGTGGTTTTTGCCACCTGGAATTATTTTATGGAGACTGTTCCTTGTTTCAATACAATGAACATGTTTGTCATTTTGATGGCTGCACAAAATTCTGTTGTGTGGTCAACTCACACCTGGTTTAACCATACCCTACTGCTAGCTAGGCATTGCATAAGTTTCTAGCTCTTCACCAATATAGAAAATGTACTTATAATTATATGTGCACGCATAGAGTAGGTTCTTTTGTTTCTCTTAAGTAACTTACACTGTGTATCACCCCCAAAGTAAAATCATGCAAAGTATATGGCCAATTTTATTGGCACGCCCTCCAGAAAGTGTAGTCAAATTTATAGCGCCACCAGCAATGCCCAAGGGTTTCTCCCCACCTCTGCCAGTTTTGAGTTTTACACCTTCTAAAATTTTGTTGTTAATTTAACAGGTTGTTCTTCTTCCAGGTTCTCATTTTTAATTTGTGTTTCTCTATTACAGAGACAACCTTTCAGAGTTTTCTCTCACGGCACAGTGTCCCATCTTGCCAGAAGATGGCGCTGTGACTCTGTGCTTAGGCTACCCTAGAAGGAGCCACGCTGTTCGCTGTGCGCGGGGTTTGCACCAGGAGAGGGGATGTTAAGAAATCTCAGGACCCCAATTTCCCACCTGAGTTCAGAAGACCTGGTTTTGGTGACGAGGTGACACCATACCTGCTGAGTTTGCCTTTCGCTGCCCAGCAACATATCTTCCTCTCTCTTGAAGTTCAACACAAGTCAAGTTTATGAAGTGTCCACGGCAGGCCAGACATAGTTCACCCCCTCCAAAAACTCATAAGCAAGTGGAGGAAAAATATACAAACAAAATCAACTCTAAAGGCAGTATCTCCTATAAAAGCAGGTTCAAAATGCTATGAGTTATGGGATGGCTGGTTGGCTCAGTTGGTTAGAGCGCAATGCTCCTAACACCAGGGTTGCCGGTTTGATCCCTGCATGGGCCAGTGAGAGTTGCGCCCTCCCCAATTAAGTTGAAACAACTACTTGACTTGGAAAAACACACTTAAATAAGTAAAAGTTTAAAAAAAAATGCTGTGAGTTATTGGGAATTAGAAAGATTGCTTCCAACTCCAGATATGTGGGATCTTGGAGGTAGTGGGAGCTGAGCTAGGCCTGCTGGGGAGCGGAGTGTGAGCAGAATGTGGAGGGGGAAGGAGTGACGGCCAGAGTTTGGGGGCCTGACCAAGAGCCACTGTGAGCCTGGAGCTCAGGTGGAGACAATACGGAAGTTGAGGCTGGGATGACAGACAAAGAGACAAAATGGGGAGGGATCTGAATGCCAAGCTAAGAAGCATGGACTTGATTTTGTAAGTGAAGGTGTGCCGAAGAAAGAAAATGACAGAGTCGTATTTGTGCTTTGGGAAAATTAGCCTGAGATTTAACTGATTCAGTGATTTCCCTTGTGTGTTCTCCTCATTTGCCTCTCCGAAGTGGTTGATATGGCTGCCCACTGCCCTCTTCTCCAAATGTTGTCTTTCCTTGGCTCCTGTGAAGCCACAATGCTCTTTGTACCCTCCTGCCTCTGGAGCCCCTCCTCAGTCTCTTTTGCAGCTTCTTCCCCTTCATGCAGCCATTAAACACTGTGCTTCATCATAGCTCCTCTCACTGCACTCTTCCTGGCCGAGCTCAGCCGTGCTCTTGGCTTAATTACACCCTCCACCGAGATGACTCACTCAGGTCTCCCCTCTGAGCTCCAGACCCACATATCCAACTGCCTACTCGACAGCTCTTGTTAATATTTCAGAAGCGTCTTTAATTCATGTCCCAAACACCCCCACCCAACCTCACCTAATGCTTGTCTTCTTCTGGTGTTCCTTAGCTGAGTAGACAGGCCACCATTCATCCTGCTATGCCAGTTAAAAATCTCAGAGGCATCCACCTCCCAAGGATTTGCCACCTCCTTCTTCCTGATTCCTATTTCCAGCCTCTGCCCAAGTCCACTCGACCCTACTTCCTCCACACCAGTCAGAACTGTCTGCTGCTTTCCATCTCCTCCACCATTCACCCACACTGAAGCTACAATGGCTTTCGCCTGGGCCACTGTGGAGCCTGCTAACTGGTCTTCCTGCTTCCACTCTGGCTCCTTTCCAATCCACCCTTCACACTGTGATCAGAGCCATCTTTTCAAAATGTAAAACTGACCGTGTCACTCACTGTCCCAATAAAATCTCCACAGTGACTTCCTGTTGCTTTTTTTAAAACACCCTTTGATTAAGATAATATAGAAAAGAGACCAGCACAAATGTACAGTTGAAGAGCCTTGAAATTAACTGCCATAAAAGGCGACAGAAACTTGCCAGCCGTCCCATTCATGTACCCCTCAAAATAGAGCTGCCTCCTCCCGCCACCTCCAGATCAAGTACCTTTCTGACTTTTATGGTAAGCATCTACTTCTTTTTGTCATCCAAGCATGCATCTCTAAATACTGTAATTCACCTTTGCCTGCGTTTGTTTTTTACTTATATGTCTGTTAGTTCTCCTTTAATCAAGAAGTCGCCCTCCATCTCTTTTTCTTCCCTCTTGCAATATACTTGTAGAATTCCCATTGCTTTCAAAATAAGAAAAAAATTTCCTTCCATGCCTGTAAGGCTTTACTTGGACTGTCACCCAAATACCTCCTACCTCAGCTCCAACCAAGCTGCTTTTCACTCTCTTTTCAACCCGATGCCAATACTGCTTTGGTGCCCACACACCTCCTCCCTATCCCCACAGGGCTTTTACCAAGGCCGTTCCCTCTGCCTGGTAATGCTCTTCCCTGCTTTGTGTCTCCCAGTTAACCCCAACTTATTTTTGTACCTCAGTTGGAACATTCCCTTCTCAGAGAAGACTTCTCACTTTTCCTGACTTGGCCAGTCCCCCCACCAGAGGCTTTCATGGTCCCCTCCCTCCCTTCTCCACAGCACAGGTCAAGGTTGTGGTTTTCCATTTGTTTGTGAGATGACATGATTAATGACCGTCAGCTCCACAAGGATAAAAGTTATGTCTGCTTTTGCTCACCATGGTTTTTTCTCCATTATCTAGCAGGATGCTGGGCACGTAGTAGGTGTTCGATTAAAAATGTGCTGACTGTTACTCAGGAAGAGAGAGCCAGCAGCACCAATATGATTAGAAGAGAGTCTGAATCCGGATTCCTCCCACAGCAGGGAGAGGTGGTATCATAAATGGAGCAGTGAGAAGAGGGTAGGGGCTTTGCCCAGAACACCCAAGGACATGGCAGGGTCCTTCTGCCCACACACCATCCATAAGGCAGGAGCCGGACCTGGACTGGGAAAGCTGGAGAGGCTCCTGGGCCCTACCACTTCCATTTGGGGCCACTGGGGCCGAGCTAAGTGAAAACAAATGTTCGCTGGCTTTTCCCAGCCCAGTCCTGGGGGGCCAGCAGCCCCACCCTCTCAATCCCTTTTTCCCGTGCCCTCATTTGAGCTCTCCCTGCACCCCCTTTCTTTCTCCCTTTGACTGATGGGGTGATGGGAAAATCGGGGGCATGGAGAAGGTTGATTGGAAGATGGGAGGCAGGTGGGCTCTGTGGGGAACTGGGGCCTGGGGTGGGGGTTCCCTTAGACAAAAGCCCAGAGGGAGTCTCAGGAAATTTGGCCTGTGAGGCAGCGACCAGGCTGGCTGAAACTGGGACGTTGGAGTTCCCACTGTCTCAGCTGGGAAGGCACCTTCTCATGACTTCAGGTGGGCCGGGGCAAACCTGGAATAGAGGCATCTGGGGTACAGAAGGGAGAGGAAAGTGAGTTTTCTCTTTTATCTTTTTTTCCTCCCCTCCATCTCTCTAGAGCAGGAGTGTCCAAACTGCGGTCCGCGGGCAATCCATTTTTAATTGGCCTGCAGCAAATTCCAAAAATATATTTAGTTTACTTAAATAAACCAGGTGAGGCAATACGTACTTCACCTCGAGTGAGTGGCCCGGCTGTTTGTGTATTTTACCGCATATGGCCCTTGGTGAAAAACGTTGAAAAAAGTTTGGACACCCCTGCTCTAGAGGGTTGGCATTTCGTCTGTTCTACTGGGACCCAGAGACCCAGGGCCCTTAGGAATTCTCAAGTCCTGTCACCATCCTAAAGGACTAAGAACTAGGTTCCATTGCTGGGGAAGGAGGATGGGAGGGCAGTGGGGAGGGAGGGAGAGAGGGATGGAAAGGGTCACAGGCCCAAATTCCTGGGCTCCTGCAGTTTCAGTCATTCTGAGAAACAAAGAAACAGAGAAATTGATTTAGAGACAGACACAAATGGAGACCGAATTATAGAGAGACAGGAAAAGACATGGGAGAGACTTGAAGAGAGAGAGAGAGAGAGAGAGAGAGAGAGAATCCTACAGAAACAGAGGGCTCTGCTTGTGCCTGCAGCGATTCTGATGTTATCTTTCTCCAGCTGCCTCTCTCTCCCCCTCCGCAGTCCCCATCTCTGCCCCTCCTTCCTCTCCAACCCCACAGCCAGACACCCATGTCTCTGCTTCTCACCTCTCTTTTGAGCCAGGGCCTAGAAGTGGAGTTAACAGGTTCTCAGGACTTAAGGCAGAGAGGTGGCAGAAGAGTGGAGGGGGCTCAGTGCCCAGAGAACAGAGAGCCAGGGATCAGAGTGGCACCCCTCCATTCATGATGCCTCTGTCTGGGCTGCGGTGTTTCCGTTCCAGTCTTCTGTGACTGTTCCTCTACATGCATGCCTGTGCAGAGGTGGTGTGCATGTGTGTGCATTGGGTCTGCATGGAGGCAGGCATGAGTCTCATCCTGAGCCACTCCATCTGTGTTTCCATCGATACCTGTGGGTGAAGTTTCTTTAGCATTGTTGGAGGAGGGGAGGGTGTCCTGTGGTTTCTGTGGGGTTAATTGGAAGCCTGTGCCAAGCTGTGTGTATGTGTGTGTGGGGGGGTGAGTGTGCATGTGTGTGCATGTACCTTGGACTGCCTTTGTGTGCCTCTGTCTCTCTCCTGGTCCCGTAGTCCTGCTCCTTGAAGAGTCTTCTAAGGTGATAGCGGTGGATGAATCCTCAGGAATTTCTGAACTCATCTCTCTGAAGGTTCAGAGGGTATAGGGCAGAAGTCATTGCTCTGGCTCTGCCCAGATGCCAGCCAACTCCTAGATGGGGGTGCAGAGAAGGCAAAGGGGAGTGAGCAGAGGCAACGTTGCATTCCCAGGGCCTTTGAACCCAGATCCTGGGAATGGAAGGTTCAGGAGGCCTGTCTATCACAGATGACAGGCCACACCTCCCCTGCCCCAGAGCTTCTGCAGGCACCACTGGGCTAACTCATTCTGGAACAGGACTCTGGGATGGGAGGAGAGAACAAGGAATTGGGGAGTCCAGGGATGGCCAAATATTCTGCAAGATCTGACCAGAGAGAGTACTGTGGGAGGGGTGGGGCCATCTGTGTGTGTTTTTAGGAAAGGTGGGGGGTGGGGGCAGAAAGGCCGCCTGCGGGGGAGAAGGCTTCTTGGCAAACTCCCCAGTTTCCTGAGCTGATCCCTGCTCCCTGCCACTGCTCCCAATTCTGTTGTTTCAATAACATCATTTTTATTCACCCCACCGAGAGACTATGTCTTAGGAGGGGGAGGTGAGGGGTAGGGCCAGGGCATGAGGGGGTGGTAATGGAGAGAGGCTGGGGTCTGGAGGCAGCCGGGACTAGACTTGGGGCGCTCCCTCCTCAGGCAAAGGCAGGGCGGTCCCAGAGCCCTGGTCCCCTGATGACAAAGACAAATACATTAAAATTCTTGCCTCGGAGAAGAATGCAGGATAGGGAGAGCATTTCATAATCTGCAATAACAGTAGCAGGGTGGGGGCAGGGGGTTCGGAACCCAGGCAGTGGCGGGAGGAGGGGTTGGTCATTAGCCACCTGCAGCCTCCAGGGACCCCCACAGAGCCCCCAGCCTCCTGTTCAGCACCATCTGGCCTGAGTGTGTGCCCACCCTGGGCATGTCTTTGTGCAGTGCCTGGAGTTGACATTGCCCTGCAGAAATAGCAACTGTGTACAAAATTAATAGGTGCCGGGATGTGGGTGGCATCTTGATGTTATAAATGGTTAGAACTAAAAGGGACAGCACTTGGGCCATCACTTGCCCTCCTCACTATCTCCTTCAGCCACCAGCACCCCGCCCCACAGTCCCTTCCGCTTCTCTAGAGCATCCCAGCCCCTCACCAGACCCCTCTGTACCCAGGGATTAGACTGATGCATCGTGGACACCAGAGCCCTGGTGTGGGGCTTCCCTAAGCGCCCAGACTAACACATCTGCACTTCTTTTCTCTTTTCCACTTGCTCACCCTTCCTTTCCCAATCTGCCTCCTCCTGTGGGGTAGATACCTGTGGTCTTTTCTCACCTCCCCTTGCTCCCCAGTCTCATCCTGATCCACTCGGCTCTACTCTCTGGGGGAATCAGAATCTTGCCTTCTCTCTGCTCACCAGGAGAGGTTATCTTTCTTGGAAATGGCCTTACTCCCCAAGTTAAGGGGCTCCCCCATTCAAACCACCAGGAGTTTTCCTCTGGGAGCCTGAGGTATCTGCACCTCCGGCGTGAGGTCCTCGATCTGTCCTCCCCAGCCCAGTACACCCTAAAGGTTGGTGGCCCCTCTAGATGATGCTGCTGCACAGACAGGCCCTTGCTGTGAAATGTCCTACACCACCTGTCCCTCAGCACCCCTGGGTCAAGTGAGGCTGGAGGGAAGGAGCAGGGACTGCAGCCGCTGCCAGTCCGCTTGCGGTGATGAATGGAGCTGTCCCTCCTTCCCACGGAGCCTTTGATCTCCCCCCGCCCCGTGGGGAGGGCGCCAGGGGCATCAAAGACATTTTTGTGGCATTAGAGAATCAGATAAACGCCATCTCACCTGCAGCTGGCTCTCCCACCCCTCCTGGCCCCGCCAAGTTGGGGAAGCAAGGTGAGGCAGGTACCCACGGATACGTGAGGCCCGGCTGCAGCGAGTTCTCACCCCTCAATCTCTTGTAAGTCTGCAGCCTCCACTCTCTCTCTCGCTTACACGTGTGAGCGCTTGAGCGCAGGCCATCAAGAGGTTTCTCTTGCTGCCTAGTCTCCCCTCCGCACCCGCCTCCGCTCAACACGGGCTTGAAGAGGCGGGGTGGCTGGGGAGCAAGAGTGGAGGCCTAGGGCTTCCTCCTTTTCTCAAGGAAAGACTGAGACAGGGGCGTGCGGCGCGGAGGCGGGGCCCGGTAAGAGGTGACCCCCTCCAGAGTCCGCCGGTACGACCGTAGAGTTCGACAGACACCACTCGCGGGAGCACCCAGCGCCCCGGGCGGACTTCCTCTCTTGGCCCCCGCTCCAGCATCGCCCTCCGCACCGCTCCCCCCCCCAACTCCCTCATTCCTGGGAAGTTTTCTCTCTTTACAGTCAACAAACCTGTCAAACGTCTCCCTTCCAGCCCGTCCCCCATTCCTCAGCTCCTCTTCCTTCCCCCTTCACCCCGCTCCACCCTACTTTCCCGCCCCTCCTTGCCCCCGACTCCGCGCGGCGGCGGGGGGCTCCCATTCCCGGAGAGGCGAGGTGAGGGGGCGAGGCAGGCGGGTCCCGCAGCCACGAGCGCGCTCGGGCCCCGCCCCGGGCCCGAGCTCCCGCCTTCCGCCGAGCTCTGCGCCTGCCGCCCCGGGGCGCGCGGCTCCCTCCCGAGAGTCCCGCCGCCTGACTGTCGCAACTGCCACCCCCACGGCCTCCCTGCCCCCCGCCCCCGCCCCGGCCCCGCTCCCCTCCCACCCCCGCCCCCAGCTCTGATTTCTTTTCCCGAGCGAGCTCGGCAGGAGACACAGGCGCTGGCTGCCCGGTCCGCTCTCCGCCTCCGCCGCGCCCTCCTCGCCCGAGATGGGCCCCCCCACCGCCGCCAGAGCCATCGCCTCCAGGCCGCCGCCGCCGTCGCCGCGCTCGCCCTGAAGCCCTGGCCCCGGCGCCCACCCGCTGGCCCCGCAGCCTCGCTCCCTGCCTGCACCGGCCGGCAGTAGAGCGGTCACGATGCTGCCGCCGGTGCCCTCCCGCCTCGGGCTGCTGCTGCTGCTGCTCCTGTGTCCGGCGCACGTCGGCGGACTGTGGTGGTGAGTGCTGCATCGGCTGTCCCGGTGCGGCTCCGGACGCTGGAGGGTGGGGACCTCGCGACAGATTGCACCGAACCCTGGTCCCGCTGCCTCCGGGCTCTACCTGCGCGCAGGGGAGGTGCGGGGGAGGTGCGTACCGCTCTCCTGCCGGCCTCCGCCAGGGGCACTTTTGAACTGCCACTTGGGCGGCTCTAACCTACCCCCACCCCCGAACATTCTACCGTATTTCCTCCTCCCGTGTCCTACATACCATCTCCCTCCTAGGTTATGCGCTCAATCCAGGTCACCAAGGAATTGGCGGGTGGGTAGGAAAGAGCTACGGGGGAGACAGGGGGAAAGATCTGTAGTCAGAGATCCGAAGAAGAGAGTGTGCGAGGAGGGCTGGATTTGGGGAAAAGAGAGGAACAAGGTGGGAAGCCACAGGTAGGTAGAGTCAAACAGCTGCCTCTTTCCCGCCCCACTTTGCCCCCCAATCCACCAGCTTCTCTCTGGGTTCCTTCAGAACGGGCGGCAGTGGCGGGGAAGGGATGGAAAGGGGAAACTGAGTCAGGATCTTGGCTTTATTTCCTCCTCCCTGAGCAAAGAAGAGGAGGAAAGGCAGGAAAGGGACCCAAGCACCTGGGCCTTCCAGATGTGGGGTCAAAGATAAAGTAAATGTGCAGCTCAGGAGGTACTAGGGAACCGCGGGGAGTACTCGTGAAAGGAAGGGAGGCCTGGACAGCCAAGAGATGAGGATATCTTTCCGGAACTGGCCCTAACTAAGAGCAGACACCAAGGCAGTGACGGTTGCTGAAACTTTGAGTCTGGTGGGACTGGGTAGGGGCTGGGAAAGTGGGTGCCGAGTCGGGACCGCCGGGATATCTGGATCCCGCAGACTTTTTTCCCTTCCCAGTCTCCTGAGCTGCAAAGACCCGCCCGGAATAGTTCAGTGTTTAGAGAGGAGGGATTTGGGCAATACCGCTGATGCATCAGCCAATCCTAAGAGGGCAGGGCCTTGCTATTTACATATCGCCTTGTCATTGGCTGGATTCTCTACACTCCACTCCTCCCCCACTCCCGGATTTGGAAGGAGGGGTGGAGCAGGCAGATAGATCCCTCTCTTCCCGAGAGAAAAAGAGCAGGATGCCCACACAGGGAGCTGCTGGCCGAGATCCCTCTTCCGAGATGAGGGAGAGACGTCCCTTGGGGGTGTCAGTGAGGGGGCAAATCGAGGACGACCCAGGTCCAGGCTAGGGAACATGCGTTCTTTGATCCTGGCTTAGCATAATGCAGTAGCAGCTTTGAAATAGACCTGAGATCTAATCTTGGCCACTTGTTAAGTCTGTGACCTTGGGTAAGTCACTTCTCATTGCCCCCCAACGTCTCAACTGTAAAATAGTCAAACAGCCCCCCTACCTGACAGTCTGATAGGATCCGGTGGGATGATTTATAAAATGATCTGACATTGGGAGGTGTTCCATAAATGTAGTCCCCTCCCCCACATCCCAGGTTTTCCTGGCCAGAGGCCTCATGGGTGCAAAGGGGGATTCATTTAAATTTAAAGTCTGGGGTCTCAAGCAAAACACACCTTTCCTAACTTTGCCTTGTCTCAAGGTATGGGCACAGGGGTCTCTCTCTCCCTGATGGTCATTGCCTTCCCTCCCCTCCCTCTCCATTTGTCCAAAACATTCTCCTCCTTCCAGTTAAAATGATGCTTTCTCCATGAAGCTGTCCCTCTCTCTGTCTTCCCTCCCTTGCCTTCTCTGAGCTCCCAATGCAGCCCATGCATTGGGCAGCTGTGCCAGTTACTGCATTTCACTGATAACCATCTCCTCTTGGGTCTTTCTTCCCTGTTCCTGGAAGGCAGAGCCTTGGTGTCTGGGGCCCTGGAGGCTAAAGGTGCTGGGGACAGTTCTGTGGAGTATTGCTGAATTTGTTGATTCATCTTTCTGGGGTTTGTATCTGTGGGGGGTTCCTTTGTTCAGAAAGGGCTGCTGGGTGAGAGCCAAACCTGAGGGAGGGAGACCTGGTCCAGCGGAGACTGACCCTGAAGCTGGGGAGCAGGGAGTGGGGGAGGAGGTGAGGAGGGCAGGTGTGGGAGAACACAAAGGCCTTCATGGCCACAGCTGCAGGGTGAGCAGGGTGAAGAGTGAGGGGCTGGGGTGATAAGGTGGCTAGAGACTGCCTCTCTCAGATGCTTCTCGGAGAGAACCTGCCTCTCCCCCCTGCCTCGGCCCCCTCACTTTCCTCTGCCTGTTTCTGATACTTCATTCCTTTGGTCTGAGCCCACATTCCCTTTCTCAGGAACTCTGATTCTGCTTGCTTACACTCCTGGCCCCTCCATACCCCATCATTGCCCCGCAAGATCAGGTTTGGGCGGGTGGGCCAGACCCAACATCCCAGGTGGCCTGAGGCTCCTGCCACTCTTTGTCCCGCTCTCCCACCGCCCACCATCACTCCCCCACCCCCACCCACCCCACCCCGCTTCACTTCAGCTAGGAGCTTTTTCAGGCCAGGAACTTCCAGGTTGTTCCCTGATGTCTAGGAACTGCTTGCTGGCCCTCTTCTCTGCTTCCCAGAGAATGCTGGCCAGGTCAGGGCTCCAGGGGTGGACAGGAAAGCAGCAAGACCTGCAACTCACTGCAGTCTCCTGTGACATTCTGGCAGCAGCCAGACTGTGAGCCCAAGAGGACCCCAGGAACTCTGAGTGACAGGCCTGTCTGGTAGGAAAGGACGGTCCTGGAGGGGAGTGGCCCGGGCCCTGGAATACTCTCAGGAACCTGACTCCAGGTTCCAGAAGTTTCCTTTTCACTCCTTTCCCACTCTTCCTCCTTTCCCTGTTGCAGTTTGTGCTTTCTAAACTCTGCCTCCAGTCTCTTTCTCCCATTTGTAACCCTATCTTTGTGAATCGCAGAATTCCAGATTCCAGGACATTGGCCAGGCAGTCTTGAGTCCATCTTGTCTAGCCCACTGCCTTCAGGCCGTCTAGCCTATGCTCTGGCCCGGACAGATCCCATCTTGAGAATGAGACAGAAAGGAAAAGCCTATGGCTTCCTGGTCACCAGCTCCACCCCTTCTACCCGCTCCCTGCCCTCCTCCAGGAAGTTCTTCTCAATGTCTGACCATCTTTATTTATACCTTCAATTGCTGGATGGAGGAAATAGCTCACACAGCATAGCCAAATCAATCTCCCTTCTTCCATGTTCCTCTTTCTGTTTTATATTTTCTACGAAGGAAGCTAACCCTCCCAACGTTCCACTAGGAAAAACACCACCCAGTCTCTCTCTTCCCCCATCTCATTTTGATTTTCACCCCCACCCCACCTTCCCTTCCCTTACAGAAACAGGAGCCAGAGGCCTAGGACAGCCTCATCTCTGGCCCCACAGGGAGTCAGAGAAAGGACCGGACTTCTTTCTGATACCCAAGCTTTCCAGCTGTGACCCCCACCCCAGGCTGGGCCTGTCCACCCTTCCCATCCCATTTTTATCTGGGGCCCCTGACCCTTCGTGGGCAGTCCTGTTGACAGCCCTGGCCAGGCTTGGGGTGGAGTGGGGGTGGGGGTGGGGCGTCTATGCAGTCCCACCCTCCAGGCCTCTGGCCTTGGCAGCTTACCCTGGTGGGAGACAATGCGGCTGTGAGCAGAAAAGGGCAGGGGCAGGAGGAGGCCGGCTTGATCTGGGCCAGGGCATGCCCTGAGCCCACCAGAGTCCTGGCACTGTGACACTTCCTGGTGGGGGTGCAGCCCCCTCCTGCCCCGTTCTCATCTGGAGCCAGGAGTTGGTGGGGGGAAGTCAGTGAGAGGCTTGATCACCAGGGCCCAGTGAGGGGGATTCCAGAATGTGTACTTTGATGGAGAAAGGCAGTTGTGGAGAGGATGAATCGAGGGTGGGGCAGGCAACCAGGCCATGGTCAGGCTGGCAGCAGGGCACCCAGCCAGCCAAGGCAGGAGGCCCTCAGGGAACATATCAGCCCGTCCCTGGGGACTAGGGAGAGTGTCCTCTAGGCTGCACCCGACTTCCTGCCTGGAGTGCAGTGGGAGGAGACCTTGGGTGCTTCCCCTGGACTGCCTAAGGATCTGAGGTGGGGAAAAGTTCACCGGGAGAGTCCTACCATGTTCCACCTGGCCTCTCTGGCTGGTTCCTCCAGCTCCAAGCCCCCCATTTAATCCAGAAATGAGACCAAGAGGGACTTAGAGATCATCTGGTTGAATTTTGTCACTCACAGTGACAAGTCCAGCAAAGTCCAAGCACAGGTTGCGGGCAGCGAAAGACTGAGGCCCAGAGTCCACCTCCTTCTGCTGAGGATCTCACCCTGGTTGCTTTGAGGGGTGGGGTCAGGAAAGGGGTTCAGGGCCTTCCACAGGCCCCTTCTGCTCCCCCATGCCCACCCTCACCTGGGTGCTCCCCACCTCAGTATGGGAGAGCGAAAGACACATGACAGACTCTCGTCCCGGGATCCAGTGGAGAGCCAGTGTGTCCACTCCCTGGTCTCCCACGGCCCTGATCAATAGGAAACCTCTCGTGTGGTGAAGTCCGTCAGGGAAAGGAAAGCCCCTGCCTCTCCCAAGAGAGCTGGGAAGGAGAGTAGTGTGAGAAGGTGGGAAGGGCAGTTTCCAGGAAGGGGCAGAGGGAACCAAATTGGGGCGGGGTGGGAGAGGGGCGGAATGGGGTGGTGGGTGGATGGTGGGGAGGCAGGGGTTAATGGAGCTGGGGCATCACTGGCTTTGATGTGGTGGTTGGGGTGGGGGTAGGGACTGGGGGAGGGGGAGCAGTAATTACTGCGTTAGACAGAGCAGGACAGGACAGGCGGGCGGGCACAGGCCCGGGCCCAGCCGCCTCAGCAGCTGTCAGGCAACATTTTTCTGCCCCTTCTCCACCACCCACCTCCCCCACCCCGGTGCAGCCCCCACCCACAGCCCCAGGGTTCAGGGCTCCCTCTGCTGGCTACTGGAAGGTGGGGGTCAGTGAGGGACCCTGGGGGTGAGTGTGGGTATGAAATACAGGGAAGCTGGCTGTGAGACCTTTCAAAGGACATTGGCATCCAAAGGGTCTGTGATCGCCTTGGCCTCAGTAATCTACCCAGGAGTGCCCACTGGGGAAGGGGAGGGGTCGTGGAGTGTGCTTCCGGTCCCCAGGGGAGGAGGCACATGGATCCAGGCTGAGAAGTAAGGTCAGAAAGTTGGAGAAAAGGGTGTTCTCAGGAATCCGCAAAGCCTGCCTGTCCTCCTGCTGTTTGCCCTGCACCATGTAGGCAGAGAGATGAATAAGGTGTGAGTAGGAAGACAAAAAACACTTGTGGAAGCCCAATCTCTGGACAGGCTCTATCCATATGTCACCCGGGAAGTAGGCAGGTGTCATTATTTGTTCCCATTTTACAGTTGCAGAAACAGGCTCAGAAGGTTAACGTCCTCATCACTCAACAAATACTAAGGGCAACCTCCCACGCTAGGGATTCGCTCAACATCATAGAACAAGCAAGCGGCAGAGCCCAGATCCAAACACAGGTCCGCTGGATCCCCACAGCCTTGAGTGTGCTCTGCTATTGACGTTATGTTTCTTTGTGAGATCTTTGTCTTTAATGAGTTTTTGGTCTAAATGGAGAGATAAGACAGGAAAAGATGACAAATCATTATGCCCCTGGTAGGATAACAAGCACCCCCCAAATGAGTGGCAGGTGGAGTGGTATGGAAGGGGGAGTTCAGTGAGGGCTGGGGGGGGGAGGGTGAGTAGGATCTGAGGTGAACTTAGAAAGATGCTGGGTGAGTGTTTGATGACTTCGGGGTGGGAGGAGTGGCTCTGAATCCAGAACTTGAGCAGTGTAGTCTGGGAGGGCTGCAGAGTTAGCCAGTCCTTCTAGGAGTAAGCGCTGTGTGCAGGATGGCATGCGAGGCCCCTGAGGTCTTCTGATCCCTCTGGTGGCCATTTTCCTCTGGCCGCTTGGTTTTTAAAATATTCACTTCAGTTTCTTGCAATGGGTACCCCTGCAGTGAGTGGCCAGGGTCAGTCACCTCCCTTCTCAGATTATTCATCTGTATAATGGGGGTGAGGCTGGATGGAGCTGGACTACATGATCTCTGCCATTCTCTTTGACCCTCTGAATCCAGGCAGGTTAGGCCAGAACCCGGGACTGCCGGCACTTAGATCTGCAGGTGCTGCCAGTAGGACCTGGCTGGCCCCTGATGCCACCTCACTCAGCCGGCTATTGATTCTATCAACCAAGGTCCCTGGGGGGAGATCTTGGCACAGGCCAAGCTCGTTAGAATGGCTAACCCTAGGCTTGTCCCTTCTTGTCTGCGTACTGATTTCTTTTAAGGCTGGCCTCATTGTTTCTATGCCCAGGAATGTCGATTTGATTAGGATCTCAGACCCTACATATTCTATATTCTATCTGTCTTACCACCACTGTGGCCCAGCGCTCCAAACATGCAGATGTCTCCCAAAGGGCACATCTTCTCTGGGCTGATCCCAGAACAATACTGACTCAGAGGCACCAACAGCAGAGTTCATTCCCTAGGGGAGCAGAAGAGAAGAAAGGAGGGTAAAGGAAAAGGAGAGACTGGGGGAGTTATTTCTTGATAAGGAGTCAAGTGTTAAAGTTAGGGGGGGTATGTGAGCCTTTCATGGTAAGTCCTCATTTTTCGGAAGCCCGGAGAGGGACCTGACTTGCCCAGAGTGGCTCAGCTCACCCAGAGCTGACCGGGACCAGGGCACTGAAGCGAGGGCTCGGTGTTTTACCCCACATCCCCTGCCACTCCTGTTCTGGAATTTCCTTTCCTGTGACTTGAGGATGGGAGCGAGGACAGGAGGGCAGGGAGCAAGCTGGTCCCTTGGGATTCTGGCTGCTACTATTGCCCATCCCTTCTCCTGATCAGCTTGTAAACAAGTCTAGTTCCCAGGCAGCCAGCCAGCCTGGGGAGCCAGACCCAGACCAGGAACTGACTCTGGGGCAGCCCTTCAACCCCAAGAAGGGCCAGCCCCACCTCCTGAAAGGGCCCTGCCCTTCATGCTCCTCTTGAGTTCTCTATCTCTAGCCCCTGGGAAGCAGACAAGGTCAAGAGGGTTTTGCCTTTCTCTCCTGCATCCCTCCTCCCTCTCCTGCTTTCCTAGGGCAGGAGGAGGGAGAGGAGAGGAATGGAGGCAGAGTAACCTTGGGAAGATAAGGCCAGTCAACCTTGGGAAAGTAGGGAGTTAGCAGAGGGCAGGCTTGGGAAAAGGAGACTAGGGAATTGAGCAGCATAGGAGGGTGGGGAGATGAGTTTGCAGAGTCCCAGACTCCCAGGTAGAGTCCTGGGCATGCAGGTGGCAGGAGAGGAACTGGACAGCCTGGGGAGGATTGTTTCCCTGCCTCTGAATCCAGTGGGGGAAATGCAATGTTTACAAAAATTAATTAGGAGTCATAACATGACATCTGGACAGGGGCTGGGCTCAAGTGAGGAATGAATGTGGGCTCGCTCATTCATTCAAAAACATGTGATAAATGGTATTCATTGTAGTATTATAGTCCTTGCTCATAATATGCAAATTTCGTTTAAAATTGGGGGTGGGGGATATAAATTAAGCACCTGAAAATCTGCTAGGAGACAAAGGAGAATGGCAGTCCTGCCTCTCAAGGTGCTGTGGTCTTACCTACTGACCATGTACGACCATGCTGGAAGCTGCCTCAAATTCTTTTTTATTTTTTAATTTTATTGGGGAATATTGGGGAACAGTGTGTTCCTCCAAGGACCCATCAGCTCCAAGTCATTGTCCTTCACTCTAGTTATGGAGGGTGCAGCTCAGCTCCAAGTCCAGTCACTGTTTTCAATCTTAGTTGCAGGGGGCGCAGCCCACCATCCCATGTGGGAATTGAACCAGCAACCTTGTTGTTGAGAGCTCGCCCTCTAACCAACTGAACCACTCGGCCCCCACATGCCTCAAATTCTTTTTGTAATGAGGTGGAATAAGTAGATGGCGGGGGGATAGATAGATAGATAGATAGATAGGGACTGATCAACTCTTGAAGGTCACTGGGAGCCAGCTTGGCTGCCCTCCCCTTGGCTCACTCCCCACTGCTCTATGGTTGGGAAAGGTCGCGGTTGGACCTTTCCAGGCTACAGCTGGAATACAGTGATGAGCAGGTTCTAAGCACGGTGGAGGGAAGGTCTCTCTTTCCACCAAGGAGAGAACTTCAGCTCCTGGACGACCTGGGTAGCTACGGATAATGACAATGACCTTAGAGTGTGTGTGTGTGTGTTAGGAGACCTTAAAGGATTGAGCTTACACATCTTCCTGCATCTCACTCCTCAGTGTTGAGAAGTTCTACCTTAAGACCTAAATTCCTCTTGCTGCTAAGCCCATTACATCTCATTGTTGTGAGGCCAGAACATGCCTGGGCAGCCTGTACTTGTGGAGCAAATGGGGACAGTGGGGGCGGGTGTACGCTACAGCTAAACTGAAAAGAGGCCACCTTGACCTTTGACACCTATCTGCCACCATTTTCCTCTACATTTTCTGTCTCCTGGTGTCACTTCTCTCTCCCCACCCCAGAGCCTTTTTCTGCCCTCTGCTGAAGGGTTTTTGAGTGGTCTCAAATTACCTTCAGCTCCCATGTGATCAACCCACTCATTCCTACAAGAAAGGGATCCTAGTTAAGCAATCAAATAAGAGCAATCTGATGAAAGCCCTTTTATCACACCCAGGTGTGAATACCCAGCTGACTTAGGCTTCAGGGGTCTGGTACATGGAAACCAATGGTAGCTCTCTTGTCAGGTGGAATGAAGGCTGGAAATAGAGGGATTTCTGAAAGTGTGTGGAACTTCCTGAGGTCTTTACCCACCCAGCCAGTATCCCCTGTCTCCAATCAGCTATGTCACCCCAGTACAGAGGGCTTGGCTTGCTGCCATCCAGCTCTAGAAAGGCCACAGATCCTGGAGCAGGAGAAGGGTCGGTGGAACCTACTTCACAGCACTTCAGACTCTCAGTTCCCAACTCCTTTCTCCTGCTTTCCAGTTCAGGGTAACAGAGTGAGAAGTCCCATCTTAGAGATCAAAGCCCAGCCTTCCCATTTTACAGAAGGAGAAACTTGGGCTAGAAAGGGGGTGTGACTTTCCTCAGAAGCTCCAATCCCCTGCAATTCTCATATCCCATGGCTTTCTATATACCTGGGATTGCCCCTGCCTTTCTAGCATCAAGGCTGTTCAGCTGACACATATCCGGCTTGTGGTCCACTAAGACCAGATTTCTTTCTGATACTGCCTATTTTTCTTTAGTATCTATACACACTTTCTTTTCTTTGATAGCATTCTTGATCTACCTTCTGTTAATTTCTTCTTTGTCTCCCTTTTGGGCCTGGCCTGTTGAATTTTAGTCTTGGCCTACCTGGTGCCAACTGCCTTCACCTTGAGTCAAATTCCTATAAAGATTTATTAATGAAGATGTGCTCAGAAGGATAAGACTGAATCCTTGCTCTATAGCAGTGTAGACTCTAGTTAAGAGGTGACACAGACATGGATGGAATGATAAGAGAACCTGATAGAAGAATGTCAGTCTCAGTTGGGAAGGGGAGGTGGGGAGGTGGGTGGGGAAGAGGCATATCCCAGCTCCTGGCTGTGGCCTGAATGGGCTGGTCTCACACTCACACAAACACACACACACCCACGGGCCCTTTGAGTTACACCCCTGACCTGCTGTGTTTTGCTTCCCAGGGCAGTGGGCAGCCCCTTGGTCATGGACCCTACAAGTATCTGCAGGAAGGCACGGAGGCTGGCAGGGCGGCAGGCCGAGTTGTGCCAGGCAGAGCCAGAAGTGGTGGCCGAGCTAGCACGGGGTGCCCGGCTTGGGGTTCGAGAGTGCCAGTTCCAGTTCCGTTTCCGCCGCTGGAACTGCTCCAGCCACAGCAAGGCCTTTGGGCGCATCCTGCAGCAGGGTCAGTGTGAGAGGGACCTGGGGTCCAGGGGAGAGGTGGAGGTTTGGGGAGGCTGCCGGAGCCCCATCTCTCCCATGGATCTCCGGGCACCCTGTCCAGACCCTGTCTCCCAGGCCCTCCCAGCCCCTACCTCACTGCCTCGCCCATCGCAGCCCCCCAGGACTCAGCTTTGGTGCTGCCAGCTGACTGTCCCTCCCTGCCTCCACAGACATCCGGGAGACGGCCTTTGTGTTTGCTATTACTGCTGCAGGGGCCAGCCACGCGGTCACTCAGGCCTGCTCCATGGGCGAGCTGCTGCAGTGTGGCTGCCAGGCGCCCCGAGGGCGGGCCCCACCACGACCCCCGGGCCTGCCAGGCACCCCTGGGCCACCTGGCCCCATGGGCTCCCCAGATGGCAGTGCTGCCTGGGAATGGGGAGGCTGCGGTGACGACGTGGATTTCGGGGATGAGAAGTCGAGGCTCTTTATGGACGCTCGGCACAAGCGGGGACGTGGAGACATCCGTGTGTTGGTGCAACTTCACAACAATGAGGCAGGACGGCTGGTGAGTATGGGCAGGAATGTGTAAGAGTACACACTCTTTGCGCGCGAGTGTGGAAATGTGTGAGTGTGTCGGTGGATGAGGGAGAGTGTGTTTGTGAGTGTGGGTGGGTGGATGTGTGGTGTCTGTGTAGGAACACATTTGTGAAACTGTGTGAGGAAGTAAGGGTGGGTAGTGTAGGGGTATATTAATGTGTGGGAGCCAGCAAGACAGGGGGGCCACTAGGGAAAGTGGCTGGGGGCCTGGGTGGGCACGTAGGAGTTGAGATGGCCAGCCTAGGAGTCACTTGGGGGGCATACCTCTGAGACAGAACAGGTGGGGTAAAGTTTGGGGTACGTAAAGATGTGGTTGCCAGGGTAGGGACAGAGGAGGGAGACAAAGGTTGGGGATGACAGGAAGGACAGAAGCTGGGGCAAAGTTATGAGGTCTAGAGGTAGGGAAGCCAGGAGAGCTGAGGGAGGCCTGGAAAGGGGCTAGAATCAGCCCAAGAGGCCACAGGCTTGGAAAGGGGTGAAGGACAAAGAGTAGATCCTGGTGGAGGTAGGAGGGGGGTCAAGCAGAGGCCAGGAAAGCTGTGACTCGATCTGGGCTCTTGTCAACTGGCTGCCTAGCAACCCCAGACCAGGCTGTGTGCCCAGGACCCTAGCAGCCTCTCCCCTTTCCTCTGCAATGAGAAGGGCCCCAGGAGCTACTGTTTAGGGACAAGAAAGCTATCTGGGTCACATGTTTCCAGGAGGAAGGGGAGGGCTTGGGATGGGGCGGAGGACACAAGTGTCTGTAGATCAGATTGGCCTCTGGATGCTGAGCCTCTGCAGATTGTCTTCCGGGGTCATTTGACCCCATATCTCTGGTGGGCTTGTGACTCTCAGATACAAATAGCAAATAAAGGGCAGGACTCTTGGGTCTCAATTCTCAGTAGCGCGTCTACAGTGGGGCCTCCTGCACCCTATGCCTCAGTTCTAGGGTGCTCTAAGGACACCCACACACACATCCTGTGTCCTCTAGGGTTTGGGCCTGAGGTATTGGGCAGGGGGAGGAAAGGGGACCCAGAGAGGAATGTCCTGACAGGCCCACATACCTGTCGGAGAGGGTTGGGAGGGGTGGTGGAGACAGACGTTTCTGCCTCTCTACTCAGCCCTGCCTGGGGCTGTGAGGGTTGGCAGGAGGAAGAGGTGCGACAGCTACCACCTTCCCCCCTGCCTCCAGGGAGGATCTCACCCTTGCTGTCCATTCGACTTTCTCCACGATTCCCTGTCTTTGGATCTTGGAATCTCTGAGCACATTCTCTCCCCCACTTCCCACTTCTCATACTCCTCCATCATTTTTCTTTCTTCTCCTCTCCGAGCTGTCGCTCCCTTGATTTCCTCATTCTCACCTTTCGCTTTCTCTCTTTTTTCCCCTACTCTTTCCTCTCTTCGGTCCGCGCCCCCATCTTACTTTGTGTCGGTCGTCTGGGCCTCTCCGCACCCAATACCCCCCATATGTCCCCATCTGCCCACTCCTCTGCTCCCCGCAGGCCGTTCGGAGCCATATGCGCACCGAGTGTAAGTGCCATGGGCTGTCGGGCTCGTGCGCGCTGCGCACCTGCTGGCAGAAACTGCCTCCGTTCCGCGAGGTGGGCGCGCGGCTGCTCGAGCGCTTCCACGGCGCCTCGCGTGTCATGGGCACCAACGATGGCAAGGCTCTGCTGCCCGCCGTCCGCAGTCTCAAGCCGCCGGGCCGCGCTGACCTACTCTACGCTGCTGACTCACCCGACTTCTGCGCCCCCAACCGGCGCACCGGCTCGCCCGGCACTCGGGGCCGCGCCTGCAACAGCAGTGCCCCGGACCTCAGCGGCTGCGACCTGCTGTGCTGCGGCCGCGGGCATCGCCAGGAGAGCGTGCAGCTCGAGGAGAACTGCCTGTGCCGTTTCCACTGGTGCTGTGTAGTACAGTGCCACCGCTGCCACGTGCGCAAGGAGCTCAGCCTCTGCCTCTGACCCGCCGCGCGCCTCTCTGAACTGAGCGCGGAGCCGCCTTTCGGTACCTGCGCGACCTCTGGGCTCCAGCAAGGGCTCCAGCAAGGGGCGCTAGCCCTGACCCAGCTTTGCCCTACGCAAGTCCATCTCCCAGGTCTCTGGAAACTGCGAGGCCGGGAGGCTTGAGTTATACACTCGCCCAGGCAGGCCCAGGGCACCGGAGTGGGGCCCGAGAGGCACTCTGGGGGCTTCTGGGAGAGACTGTACAAGCCCTCTCTCCTCCGCCCCCAGATGGAAACCAAAGAACCTTTCTCTAGGCCTCTGGATGCTGGGCTCCTCAGAACTGCTGGTCATGGGTTGGGTGGGTGAGTTTAGTATCAATAAAGATATTTAAACCGATAGGACTGGGCCCACAGTTTGGGAGGGAGGCGGGTCTCCTGCGGGTTGTCCCGGGGCCAGGCTCTGAAAGGAGTATCTGAAGGGAGTTACGTAGAACTAGAAATTCAGGGCTCATTACCTTGGGTCCCTGTCTTCCCTCCTATGGGACTGGGCTCTGCTGGCAACTGTGGTGAGGAATGCTAAATCTTCCCTTGGCATACTTCTTGTTCACTCTTGTCACACAGCTGGGGCCTGGCTCTGCAAGCTGGGGAAGAAGTCGCAATCCCTCCTTAAAGAAGCAGACTGAGAGGATCTGGGGAAAGAGGACCGGAAGCATCTGTTGGTGCACCCAGCTCTCAGTTTGGCCCTCATCTTAATTCTAGGGGAGTGTGACACTTTTATCTGCCCTTCTGTTTCTGTGACCCTTGGGGAATTCGTGGGTAGACTTTTAGGGCCATCCAAGTCCATAGGATTAAAGCACTTTATGAACTGTAGAATGTGATGAAATATGTTATTAGTACCATCAGACTTACCATTGAAACTAACTTTACCCCCATTACCATGGAAAAGACTGCCCAGAACAGCATTTCTAATTACACATTGAGGGAGATGAAGAAAAGTTATCCCAAAGTTTCTCTTGGCACCCGACCACATTTCCTTCTTCGTGGTTTTTTCCCAGGAAGCTGATAGTGAGCAGGAAGGGAAGAAAGGAAGGGTTTGGGATTCTGAGTTCTCCAGAGCTAAACCTCTTCCTCCAGAGAGAATGAGGGAGGGCCTAGCTAAATGGGTGGGATTCAGAGCCCCCAATTTCCCCACAATCCAAATACTGCAGTGGGACTGACACCCCCATCAAGGTAGGCAGGGCAAAGCAAGAGCTTTGGACTCAGGTGCTGCTGCGTAGTTTACAGTATAGGCCATGTTAGTCTCAGTTTCTTTACCTGTATAATGGGAATATCATCCTGTTTCAGTTATACATTCTGCATAACAAACAACCCCAACATAACTTCTCACTGATCCTTTAGGTCAGGAATTTGTCAAAACTCAGCTTAGTGGTTCTGCTCCTTATGGCAGAACTATTAGCTGTGGTCATTCATTTGGCTGTATTCCAATGGTGCTGAGCTGGGCTAGACAGTTCAAGAGGCTTCACTCATATATGTCCAGTGCCTCAGAGCTTCTCCAGTGGTCTCCTTCTCTCCATGTGCCTAGCTTGGGCTTCCTCACAGCATGGTGGTCTTAGTGTAGTTGAACTACTTACATAAAGCTGGCTTTCTGGGTGGCCGGATGGCTCAGTTGGTTAGAGCGTGAGCTCTGAACAACAAGGTTGCCAGTTCAATTCCCACATGGACCAGTAAGCTGTGCCCTCCACAACTAGACTGAAGACAACGAGCTGCCGCTGAGCTTCCGGAGGGGCGACCGAATGGCTCAGTTGGTTAGAGCGTGAGCTCTCAACAACAAGGTTGCCAGTTCAATTCCCGCATGGGATAGTGGGCTGCGCCCACTGCAATTAAAAGAGAAACAGGACTTGGAGCTGAGCTGCGCCCTCCACAACTAAATCGAAGGACAATGACTTGGAGCTGATGGGCCCTAGAGGAACACACTGTTCCCCAATATTCCCCAATAAAAAAAAAAAATTTAAAAAGCTGGCTTTCAAAATAGACTGGCCAAACTCAAAGGCAGAAGCTGCATGTCACCTCTTAAGGCCCAGCCTTAGAAGTTACGTGGCATTGCTGTCACTCCCTATCGAATGACACACAAGTCACAGAACCAGCCAAAATTCAAAAGAAGAGGAAATAGACTCCAAGTCTCAATGGGAGCGTGGCAAAGAATTTGCAGCCATCATAATCCATTCTATATTTTCACAGAATTATGGGGAGGATGTTTTTTGAACTATGAAAAGCACTTAGGACAGCATTTGACACTATATGTCAAATTTACGTTTAATAAATGGTTACTATCAGTTACTATCAGAATGGGGATAGAAAGCTGATATTTTGCAGGTATTAGGCAGACTCTCTGATTGTAAATGAAGATGCCCAACTCAAACTAGCTTGGGCCAAAGAAAATTAATGGGTCTTATACCTGGAAAGTCCAGGGGTAAGACTGAATTCAGGCACAGCTGAACAGAGGGACCCAAAGGATGTCATAAGTCTCTTTCCCCACCCCCACATCTATTATTTCTGCTACCTCTGCCTCTCTTTTCCCGCTGTTCTCATTCTCTCCTGCGGCAGACAGACTTTCTGCAAGTGGCATCCCTACGCCTACATTCTCAGAGCTGGTAATCTGAAAAACAATGGCCTTCCCAGCAGAAGTCCTGAGGCAGACCCTGGTTGGGTCAGCTTGGATCACTTACCTGTTCCTGAAGCAGTAACAACGTCCAGGGAGATGCACTACCACAACTGGGATTGGCAGCGCCCCTAGGACCACAGGGAATGGGGACACAGGGAGCAGAGGAGAGTCCTTCAAATGACGCAGAAGGAAGGGGGACTTTTCCTAGATGTAACAGACCGTAACCATGGCTTCCAATGGATCTGCCCTCCCCCCTACAACGCCCCTGCCTCCACTATATGACGTAGGCTGGTTCATCCTTCAAGGATCAGGTCAGGACCTCAGGGTGGCATGTCTGAAGAGGGGGGTATTGGGGTGTTGTGAGAAGGAAGGAGTAGCTGGGTTTTCCTTCCTGTTTCCTCCTGGCTCCCTCAGGTCAAATGCCTGGGCTTCGGAGTAGTGTCATGGAGAAGTTGGACTCAGAATCTCTCAACCCAAGTGGGCTTGGATGACTTATCAAGGGGGGAGAGTGGAACTGGCATCGTGGGCTACATGGAATTGAAATGAAGCTCCCTATAGACAGGGTTTACATTCACAACTCTGCCTTCCCCAGAGCTCTGTGCTGGGTACAATACTTTTAAAATGATCTCCTGCACTTCCCTCCAAGACCACCAGAGGGTGCACAGAGCCCAGTTTCTTCATTAAAAAAGACGAACAGACAGAACCTGCAGGATATCTGGGGAACTCAAGAGTCGTGGGCAGGAGGGTAGGGTGAAAGGAAGCAAGGAGACCCACGGACAGCTTGGGTCAAGCTGCTAGGGTTCCAGACTGTCTGGGACCTCTCGGCTGGACCAGACCTAGGGCTGGGATGCCTGCCTCCCAGTCTTTACTTCCAGGTCCTGAAGTAGGAGGGGGTGGTGTGGAGGTGGGTGATGATGGACATCCTTTTCCGTGATGCCAGGGAGGGAAACTGAGGCAGCGGAATGAACTGAGATCAACCCAAGCAGGTTAAAAGGTATTCAGAGGAAGTAGCATGACACAGTGAAAAAAGGCCTAGTTTGCTAACTGGACCTTGATCGATCACTTAATCTGAGTCTCAGTTTCCCCCTCATGAAATGCAGACGCCTGGTAGCTTTAGTACATTGTAAGAGTACACTGCAATCTTCCAACTTTAGTCACATGTTAGTGGTCCATCTTCTGTGACCAAGCCCAGCAGGAGGCTGGGAACTGTCATCTGTGAAGGGTAAGAGTGATGGCCAGAGACGCACCATTTTGACCATTATCCTGGTCCCCGTTAAGCTCAGAAATGGCCCTGCACTCTTCCACTGCTGCCTGGTAAGGGGGTTGGAAGCAGAGCTCAGAAATGCCCCATCACATCACCCCGCCTTGCTCACCCCGTTGCTCAGCCCCAGGCAGAGTCTGAGCCATCAAGGTTTCCCGCTGGCTGAGTGGTGAGGGACATGTGGAACTGGGGAATGGGGGAAGAGCACAGAGATGCCCCAGATGTGTGCGTGACCACATCAGGAACAGCCAGAATGCAGGCAGATGGGCGGGGAGGCCGGCTGGAAGGCCCAGGATCAGCCTGAGGCCGAGGGCTCAGGAAGCATTTCCCTTTCCCTTTAATGACCAAATATTAAGAGTTTGGGAGACTGAAGCAGCAAGCTATGCCCCCTTACCTTGCTGAGGGGGTGGTCCCTAAGACCCAAGCAATAGGACAAAGATCCCTTACCAGTCTAGGACTCCTTCCCTGTCTTCTTCACCAAGACAAACTTGCTGGCTCACCCAGCAGGACTGAGCCTGGCCTGCGCTGGACTAAGGCTGTGAGGGTCCCACCTGTTCTCACCCTGGTGCCTCTCCAGCCCTCCCTTCTCTGCAACCTCCTCCAGAGTCACCACAGCTGGAACCATTCTCTGAGCTGCCTTTCATCCCTGCTGCTCCCCCCACCCCCAGTGGGCCCTGTAATTGTGGTCTCCCAGCGGCGGCTGTGGGGGCTGGGGCTGGGCTGAGGGCCAGAACCCAGGGCAGGGCCAGGGCGGAGCACGGGGGCTGCTGATAGGGGTTTGCCCATGTCATGGATCATATGGGGCTGGGACTCCCATTGCAGGCACTCCTTCTGGGCCTCATCTCCCCATGTGCCAAGGCCTGTGCCTCCATATGCCCTCTCCTGCCTGTGCTGTGGAGAGGTGCCCCAGGCTTGGGCACTTCTAGATCCTCCTGACATCAGGCCAGAACCACACCTGATGTTTGAGCACAAACAAGGCTTGGGCATCGTGATTTGCCTCGAGGGGTTTTCAAAGACAGGGTCTTCTCTGTCTCTCCTGTACAGCTCTATACTTCATAAACACTGGAGGGTGGGGGAGCAAAGAGACCCTCCCTCATTAGAGAAAGAACAAAGGGAAAAAAATCAGCTGCTCAAGCAGGTCAGCAGCGTTTCTCAAATGTGGTCCTCACGAAAATCACTTGGGATACAGGTTATAAATGCAGACCCCAGGCTTTGCCCTGGGAAAGGCTGATTCAGAGGCTTGGGGCTAGAATCAGTGTTTCCCTCAATGGCCTATCCCAGGGGAGGCATATGATGCATGGATCATGGGAAATGCTAGTGTGAGCACTTGACAGGGAGTATAAGGAGGGTAGGAACCCATTCAGGGTGTCGTGTTCTCAATTGGGTGTGTTCCTGATCCTTTCTGGGCCTCAGTTTCTCCCACAGCCCTTGGGGGCATGACTCCCCACCTGGCTTATCCTTGCTGGTGTCCTCTTCCACCCTGGGCTCATACCTCCTTCCTGTGTTGAGTCTGGTCCTGCCCTGTCTATCCCCAAACGCTTCCCAAGCTCTAATCCCAAACTGTCCCTGTGCCTGCAGCCTGGTGGGGGAGGGTGGGGAGGGCAGGGGGTAGTTGGGGTCAAACAAGGCTCTGGTTGACGCAGACTGCTTCCTGCCCCTGGCTGTTTTCCTGTTGTCCAGCCAGACTGCTCCCCCCACTGCCCCAACCCCACCCCCAGCAGCCTCAAGCCCTTAATTCCTGACAGCTGCGGTGGCTGCAGGCAGCGATGGGGGAACGAAGGGGGGAACATGCTGTCAGCCTGCTGTTGCTCAGGCTGCCCCCACCACCTGACAGTCTGGGGACAGGGAAGGCCCCACCCCTCGCCTCCAATTCCCCAGGGATGGCCAATTCCAGGAAAGGGCCCCTTTTGTCTCAGAGCCCAGAGGCTTGGGTAATTTGTCCTTAAATCAGGAGGGGTTCTCTTCAGACAGAGGGGGCAGTGAGGTTGGAAGGGGTGTGTGTGTAGAGGAGGATGTTACTGCCACAGTGGGAGTAGGATTCACTGTCAGGGCCCAGGTTAGAACGTGAAACAGAAGCTGGCTCCTCTGTCCCCAACCCTCTGGCTCTCAGGCCCTTTTCTGGGTCCAGTACACTCACCCCATATTGAGATGAGCCCAGTGTTCAGCTACTGTGGGAGGATAGAAGGGATTCCAGAGAGGAGGCTGGTGTTGGGGAGCTCCCAGAGGACCAAGTAGAGGTGGTAGGGCCAGGACAAGCAGTACTCAGTGTTGGGGCTGCTCAGAATCAAGAGAACTGGGTTTGGTTCCAGCTCTTTCACCTACTTGCTGTGTGACCTTGAGTAAGTCATGCCCCTCTCTGAGCCTCAATATTTTCTTGTGAAATAAGATGACCTCAAAGCACACTTTTAGGATTCAAAGACTCTCTAATCCCTCTTCCCAGGGTTTGCCGCCCTAGGGTGCTCTGCTCTCAGACAAGCATTTACTGCTGGAGTCTCAGCACTTTTACCTTCATTGGCTAGATGAGATGTCTAGATGAGATGGACCTCGTTAACCTCATTTTACAAAGGGGCAGGAGGTGGCTCAGTGAACAGTAGGCACCTGTTTAAGGTCACACAGCGAAGGAGAATGAGATCCAGAGGCTGCCAAATCCCTTTGCAGGACTCCACACCTGCCTCACCAGCCAAGCCTGGGAAGTCCCTCCTGAGGTGGGGGAGGTGAGCAGAGGGGCCAGCCCCTCCTCTCTAGCCTCTGCAGGTGTGTATATTGGGGGGGGGGGTGCCGCTCCCCAGCAGCTGCATCTCAGCCAGGCACCCACCCCACCTCGCGCGACACAAACCAGCACGCCCCGCGCACTGACATCTCCCTGTGCCTCCGCGCACTGACCCCCACACCTCTCCTTCTCTTGCCCTCCGCGCAGCCGCTCCCACCCAGAGTCCTGAGCGGACGCAGTGTCCTCGAGACGCGTGCATGCCTCCACACCCCCTGTCGTGACGTCACGTGGGGTAGAACCTTGAGACATTCTGGGGGGGAGGGGAGGCGGCGGAACTCCCCGAGCCAGGACAGTCACTCACTCTGGGCGGTGGGGCCGGGCACAGACAGCGCCGCCCCCCCCCACACACACACCCTGGCCCGCCTCACGCCCTCGGAAGCGCAGGCTCGCGGCTCTGCACTGGGGGGCTCCCCGGCACCCCAGCCTCTCGTCCCCAACCCACAGCACCTCCCGGCCCCCCTTACCCTCTAGAGGCACCCGGAGTTGTCGCAGGGGGGCCTTGGGAAATTCCCCGGACCCCCGTGCCAAGAGGTGCCCGGTGCGCCCGCCCGCCACCCCCCCCCCCGAGGGCGGTGCCCGGGGGCGCTGCCCCATGGAGCGGGGAGGCGCCGTCTGCTCCCGGAGCCGTGACCCGAGTCGGAGCTGTGTGTCGCAGCCGCCCCGACCCCCGCGGATCATGCGCCATCGCCCCTGGCTCGCCGGTCCCGCCGGGCTGTGAGCCCCCCACTCCCGGCCCGTCACGGCGCGCGCGCCATGGGCAGCACCCACCCTTGTCCCTGGCTGCGGCTCCGACCTCGGCCCCAGCCGCGGCCCGCGCTCTGCGCGCTCCTGTTCTTTCTACTGCTGCTGGCTGCCGCCGTGCCCAGGTGAGACCTCACCTTATGCTCCGCCCTCCCGGAGAGCTGGGACCCCCAGTCACAGGGGCCTCTGGTGCTCCTACTGGGGCAGGGGACCCTGGAAAGAGGGAGGGACAGTATGGCAGGAAAGTCCTGGTGCCCAATGAAAGACAGTGCCCTCATAGGAAGGGGTTGAACTGGTGACAGAATATGGGCAGTCCAGGGAGACAGGGCAGTGCCCAGGAGAGTGATGGCTACTAGAAAAGAAGGTATGTGTGTGTGTGTGTGAGGGGGAAGCAAGTGCCAACCTGGAGTCCTTGCTGTGCTGGGGGAATGCACCCCCACCCCAGGAGTAAGCTCAAACTGCCCTGCTCCACCCTGGAGATGGCCCCCAGGCAGGGGCAGGGGTTGGGGGCTGGAAGGGTGTAACCCAGGTGGAGTCAAAGAGAAACTGCAGCCGGAAGGGTTCACAGAGTGTGTGTGTGTGTGTTTTCAAGTGAGCCCAGCAAGCTGTGTTGTAAACAGCAGTCTGTGTGTGCACATGTGTGTGAATGTGAGAGCTCATGGATGAGTATATGTTAAGATAAATACATATGTGTATCTTGTGCCTTTGTGTAGGTGTGTGTAACTGTCTGATGAAGTGTGCATATATGTAAGTGTTTCCGGGTCTGTGTGTCTACCTTGATATGCAGAAGTGTCTGTGAGAATATGACTGTCTGAAACATGCCTTCAGGAATGGTCTCCTGGGGAGTGCTTCATATGTGAGCATCTATGCCTGGGGATGTACTTATAAAATATTGTGTAAACAGGCATTACGGTTGTGTGTGCATTTGTACATGTTAACCTGTGTGGGTGTGCAGCTAGGTGGGTTTTGTTGGAGGGAATGATGGTGAGAAGGTCAAGGAAAGGAGAATGCTTTAGGGGCATACGAATGGGCCCAAACTTCAAAGGCAAGGGTTGGAACAGAGGAATTGTGGCCTTTGGGACAGACTGTGTATTGTTAGATGGGGTCCTCCTAGCCCCTAGACACTCACCCACCCCCACATGCCTGCAGGTCTGCACCCAACGATATTCTGGGTCTCCGCCTTCCCCCGGAGCCGGTGCTCAACGCCAACACAGTGTGCCTGACATTGCCTGGCCTGAGCAGGCGGCAGATGGAGGTGTGTGTGCGCCACCCTGACGTGGCTGCCTCAGCCATCCAGGGCATCCAGATTGCCATCCACGAGTGCCAGCACCAGTTCCGGGACCAGCGCTGGAACTGCTCTAGTCTCGAGACTCGAAACAAGATCCCCTACGAGAGTCCCATCTTCAGCCGAGGTAGCTGCCCCTCTGCCCCACCCATCCAGCACTTCCACTCCAACACCTATCCACCAGCCATCCCCAACCCACTCCCTCAAGTTGGCAACCTCCCCCGGTGCCCATCTGCCAGCCATGCTTCTCTCCTGCCTCTGTCTGGTTTCAGAAAGACACAGGGGGGCGGACAAATGTGGCAGATGTGGCTCCAAGCTGCGCTGTGTGGGCTGAGGGAGGTAGGTTCCATGCCTGAAAACTGGACTCCTGGGTTATCCTGCCCTGTCATTGACGCTGCATATCTCAGGCCCAGGAAATATCTATAGCTGTCAACTGCCTCAGTTTACCCCCTACCTAGCAAACAGCGTTGAGGTTGGAGAGCCTGTGATAAAATAACCAGAATCAGCATGAATGGGGTCGGGGACTTTTGCCAAATGATATAGGTGAGGGAAGCCTGGGCAGGTAAAAGTTCTGTACTTCCACAGCTCTTTCAGGCAAGGTACACCACCAACCTCTGTTTCGTCCTGGCCACCCCAGAAAACCCTCTCTGAGTCAGAGGTACTGGGTGTGTGCATGTGTGCCTCCTGCCCAGCCCACCTTGCGGCCCTGCCAATTTCTCTTCCCCTCACAGCTCAGAGAAGCCACAGTGCACTCCTGTCCTCCCTCCTGTCCCCAGGGCCCACCTGTGTAACCCCTAGAGTGGCTTGGGATGGAGAGAGCTGGAGGTTTGTCACTCATTTCCATTTACACCTACCTCCTACGTTGGCATCTTAGGCCTAGACTCGGGTCTTTTGAGAAAGACGGGGGTCCTGCCTCCTGGATGGGCCTAACTGGGCTTCTATCTCTCCTTTTCCCAGCTGCTTGAGTGGGACAGTATGGGGACCTGGCTCCTTGGGACTTGTCCAGTTCTCACTTGACAGCGGAGGAGGAGAGGGGTGCCCCTCTATCCTTTGGCCTTGAAGCCTGAGGCTTTCGGGAATCAGACCCCAATGGACCCTCAACTTCAGAGAGAACTTAGGAAGCCAGGGCCTTTCCCTTTTTAACAGGACACCTTGGAGTACCCCCTGGGCCCCCAAGTCAGGGGCCACGCCAGCCTCCGTCAGCCCCGCCCCGCCCCCGCGCGCTCTACCTCCTGCCTCCCCCGCGCGCCTGGGGCACTCTTTCTCCCTGGCGGAGCCCAGCCCGACGCGTGTGGCGGCATGCAGCCGCGAACTAATCCCCGCGGGCCCCGGCAGACGGCTCCCGGTCCCAGCCGCTCTCCAAGAGGGCACCCCCACCCCCACCTGGCCCCGCGCTCCCGCCTCGCCCTCCGCGCCGCCCCGAGCCTCCGCAGCGGTCTGAGAGCGGTGGCCCTGGACCCCGGCGGACCGGCCCCTCCTTGGCCAGCGCTGCGCCCCGCCCATCCCCGCCTGGCGCTGGCCGACACGAAGTGACAGGCCTCGGCATTGATCGTGCCCCGGCCAGGCCCAGCCGGAGCTCTCCCGCTCCCATTCCGGGTTTCTAGGTCATCCGTGCTCCCCAAAGCACTGATGTCCCTCCAGCGCTCAGACCCCGGGAGTGTGGACACAGTAACCCTCGCTTCGGGGGAGCTCTTCACCCCTCTCCCTACCCTCAGTATCCCCTCTCCCCCCCTGGTCCTGCCGTCCCCTCTAGACTGAACCCAGGTGTTCTAACGGCCAAGCCTGATGAGGCCTGGGTGGCCCTAATGGAAGACTTGGGGTCTTTTGACACCGGGGGCGAGTTCCACTGAACCATGGAACGGCGCGGGGTTGGCACGGCGCCAGGCACTATGGGTTCACCTGCAGTTTAATAAGCGGGAGGTGAGCTGGGGGGACTGTCGGGGGAGAGGTTAGGGGTGGAGGGGGAGACTTGCCAGGGCTAGCCGGTGTGGGGCGGCGCCCAGCTCGGGGAGGGGGCGGGACAGCGGCTCCTGGGCTTGGGCAGGGGTGCTGGGCTCCTTCCTTTGGCCTCAAAACACTTTCTCGTACCTCTGCGGCTTCTGTTCCCGCATTGAAACACCTCACTTCTACCTCTCCCGCCAAGGAGGGCACTCTGGACTTCTGGAAAATATTGCCACTCCCCCGTCCAAGGGCCACCATTGCGGCACCTTCTTCACTGCACCCACGGTTCACGCTCGTGGGGTCATTTCTTGGCAATCTTGGCTCATCATCTCAAGGACTAGCTAAATTTAAATCCATAGGACCACTCTTGGTGGCAGCCAGCCCTGGTCTGGGCCCATCCTCTAGTCTCCCTTCTTTTTAAGCTATGGCTTGTCCATTGTGATGGCAGGTGATTTCAGTTTCCCCTCAGGGGAAGATCAGGGTGCTGAGCCCTCTTCTGATTGCCAGTGGAGTTTCTTAAATGTGCATTCTGCTATGTTTAAAATTCAGAGGCTGCTGAGAGGAGGCGGCCCCTTGAAGCTTCCATCTTAATGCTGTTATCTAATTGTCCTGACACGGTCCCTGAGATGGGTTGGGCTAAAGGGATGGGATTCCTAACAGGAGAGAGAGGGAAGGGAGATTGAGTACTTAGAGTGGGTACTTAGGAAGGCAGAGCATACAATAGGGCTTTCCCTAGCCAGGAAGAGGGTATGGGGGGCTGGAGCCAGGGGTGGGGGTGGAGGTGGAGGTGAGGGGCAGGGAGAGGGGCCTCTAGGGGGCTAGAAAGAGTCAGAACAAAGCTGTGAGTATTGCCCAATCCAGACCAGCTGCTTTGCCCAGCCCAAGGGCAGCTGTGACCTAAGTGCCAAGGGCACTGGTATCCCCAGCTTTTTGTTCTAGGACCCAGACTGTTGGTATCTGGGCAGGTGGGGTGCTGGCAGAACATCTGCTAGAGGAGAGCTCTTCAATGTGAGGACTAGAGAACCCATCCATCTCCCACTCAGGATGCAGGGACCTGAGGGAGATTTGAGGAAGGGGCTGCTTCAGGCTGGACGTGGGCCCTGGAATGAAAGGTGATCAGAGGACAGGGAAAGGCTTGAGGGAGGGGAGTGTAGTATAATAGATTCACACAGCAGGTCCTGAAGCTCCCACAGTTTAGGTACTGCCCTCCCTAAGGCCCAGTCCCATTGAGAATGGGTGGAAAAAGGGGGCATGAGGCAAGAGGGCAAGCCAGGCTCCAAGCCCAGGAGAAGCCAGCAATTTGAGAGTCTAGCCTCTGCTCTCCAAGGCCCTGGCTCTTTCTTCTCCCACTTCTCCCACCAAGGAGTCTTGGTTTAATGCCTAGGTCTCTAGGACGAGGGTATGTGGTGGCATTTCAGGTGGGGACACAGAGGCAGAGGCAATCATACCCCGGGACCACCTGAGGTCCCATTATTCTAATGGCACCCAGTGAATCAGCCAACACATATGAAGTACTTGCTGTGTGTCGAGCGCTGTTCTAAAGCACTTTGTTTGTACATTAGGGTCCTCAAACAATCCCCATGAGGTAGGTCCTATTATTATCTTCATTTTACAAGTCAAGCTAAGAGAGGTTGGGTAACTTGCCATTAATTGCACAGCTTGTAAGGAAGCTGTATCAGCAGGACTCAAATGCAGGCCACCTGACCGTAGAGACTGCACTCAACCCCCTGCCATACATACTGCCTCCCAAGCTACAAGGCCATCGTGATCTCTCACTGTGTGCCCAGAGGTGAGCTGATCCAACGAAAGGGTAGTCCAAGCAATGAAACTGACATGCATGACACACAAACACCAACCCATGTTTGTGGCGTAGCCACATTCAGTGTCATCCTTAAGAGTTCCCACATGCACACAACTCCGTCTCTCTCAGCCCAGGCACAGGAGCACACACAGCTTGTTTGCACAGAGGGAATGAAGACCAGACCTTTCCTCTTTCCTCCCTCTTTGATTCCAATGGGCGGGCCTCAAGCTTTTCTAACCCCTCCTGGTTCCCACTGGCTCCTGAATCTTCTCTCCTCCACACTCCCCTGTCCTCCAAACCTCCTCCCCCAGCCCCTTCCTGGCTGTTGGCTGCGGCCTGTCGCAGCAGCTGACTCCACTTAGATGCTGGCAGTCCCTGTCCCAGATCAAAGGCAGGGCGGCTAATTGTGCGTCTTAACGAGTCCCCTCCTCAATGCTCCGGGCAGCCCAGCTGGCCAGGGCCCCACCCCTACCCCCCTCCAGCTGGCCAGATGGCACAGTGCCTGCGTCTGCCCCAGACAGTTGGGGCCAGGACCGAAACTGGGGCCCTGAATGGGAGCTGGGGGCAGATCCAGTGGGTTGGACTTCTCTGAGACCTGGATGTTTGGAACAGAGGGTGGCCATGCAAACCCTGCCGGGTCACACTTACCTGAGGCAGTGACAGTTGCCAGGAGCCATGGGATGGTATCTTTAACTGCCCGGGGTAGGTAGGGGTGTTCTCTACGAGCTGTGGGCTACATTTCTCCATATTCCTCCAGGCCTGCATTTGAATGTAACAGAGCCCGGAAGATGATGGTTGGCCTAGAACATTCCCCTGGACCAGCCTCTTGCTTTCTCCTGGGGCAATGCATAGACAGGCCATTGTAATAGGGAACTGAGCTACCTGGGTTTCTTACTCAGCAGCCACTCTTCCCTGGAGTCAAATGTCCATCAGCAGAAAGTTGTCAGGCTGGAGAGCTGGGAGAGCTGGGGCTGGGTCCAGCTCCATAACCGCTGTGAGCCTGGGCACCCCCCTTTTGCAGTGTGTGTGCATGTGGGACAGGGAGATTTCTGAGGCTTAGGCTGCCTCTGAAAGGTCTGAGTATTGCCATTGCCCTAGGAGCATGTCGATGACTCCCTCAGGAATAAGAGAAGTGCTCAGAGTTCCACAGATAAAAGGCAATGGATAAACACAGGGTGTGCTCCCCATTTTGGGTCTGCCCTCCTTTCCCTTCCAGAGCAGTGTCTACTCTCCTGCAGCTCCCACCAATTCTGAGGAGCCCCTTTGAAGGCTCCAGCCCAATCCCCATCTTTTACTGTTTGATCATAGCTGGGCTTCTTCTAGAAAGGTCCCAAGATGCCATGAGATGGACACTTCGTGTCTGCTTTAGGGGCTTCTGCCAGGCCGGGTGATTTATCCTAGAGTGGGTCATGCTGGACTCTATCCCTGATCAGGGAAACAAAAAACAATGGCCGAAACTGCAGCAGTAGTGAGTGAGTTAAGACAGCAGGAAGAACTTCTCAATAATAGCTAATGTTTATGTAGTATTAGGTTGGTGCAAAAGTAATTGCGGTTTTTGCAATTATTTTTAACCTTTTAAACTGCAATTACTTTTGCATGAACAGAATATTCAGTAGAAGTAAGCTATTATTCTAAGCACTTGAAATTTACTAACTCATTTAATTCTTGGAACAACGATGAGGCAGATAATAATAACCCTGTTTTACAGATGAGAAAACTGAGGCACAGAGAATTCAAGTCACTTGGCCAAAGTCATATAGCTATTATATTAACATCTAGTAAGTGGAAGAGCCAAGATTTCAACGCAGGCAATCTGGCTTTAGGGTTCATATTCTTAACTACTACTACACATCTTGGGTTATGTTTTGCTTTGTTTTTGGTGGGGCATGGAAAGGAGGACAGGGCCCTGTGATTCAGACAGTGAGCATTAGGGGGAGGATTGGGCTGCATCTCTGTCCAATCCTGGCTGGCTCTCTGGGGTCTGTGAGGCCTCCAAAAGCATGTCCTCCCAGCCTTTGATGCTAGAATGGGAGGACCCAGAGCATTTCCTCTGACTCTGGCCTCCCCCAAGGCCATCAGCCTCTGGACAAGTTCCCCAACAGAGGCCCATGGCCCAGGTGGATTCTCCTCCTCATGGGGGGGCTACTGTTGCTCCAGGCTTCTCTCATTGCCCACACTCTCTCAGGTTCAGAGGCTGGTCAGAGACTTGTAGCAGAACCTGCTCCTAGCTAGTCCTTTCTTGGACACAGAATAAGCAAGAAGCAGCTTGTGGGTCCAGGAGACTGACACTTCTCCACAGGTCGGCTTCCCCCTGCCACAGGCAAGACCTACCAGGACCTTCCCAGAGCAGAGCTAAGCTGGGAACACCAAAGAGGAAAGCAGTGTAGATAAGTCAGTGGCATCAGGGAATCTTTGTGCCCCTTGAACATCGCAGAAAAAGTGTCTGTCTTAGCTGCCCTTCCCGCTCCATGTTCTCACTACTATATGTGTGACCCCGTGCAGGGCAGCAGCTCACCTCCGGCATCCTTCAAACAAACTTCAGCTGACCTAGACTGACCACAGGTGGCTGGGCAGTGCCCTTTGCAGGGAAAGGGGAAATTCTGGTTCATTTGTCCGCCTCTCAAATCTGGCCCTCAGAGAATGTTCTATGGTGGACCTGAGCCGGGAGGCACCAGGCAGGCAATCTTGGGGCCTGGAGTTTTAGGAGGACCCCAGCTCCCCCGACTTACCCTTCTTCCCACTAATGTTTCCTGCGGCCTGCAATTCCATCACTGCTGATTTATTCTTTAGATTACATTTTGCCTTCTTTCTGCAGGCTTATTTTAAAAATGCAATATCACATGACAGATAATAGATTAAGTCCCTGATCTTAAAAAGCGTGTTTACCAGATGCTTTCTGTCCAACAGTACGGATGTAGACACAAATTCTGAGCTTCCTAAGGGTGATGTTAATGAAACAGGGAAGGGAGTGCAAAAAGGAAGGTTATGGGGGCGACCTCCACCTGTGCAGAACTTCTGGTGTGACTTCTGGGCCCCTTTGACTCTCTTCCCTGTTCCAGATCGTCCCCAAACACTGGGCTTCAGTTTCCCCTCCGTATGGCGAGAAGGTTGGGCAGGGAAGACAGAGGGATGGGATATCAGGGCCGCTCAGAGCCTGTTTCCTGGATCTCTACCTGCAGGTTTCCGAGAGAGTGCCTTTGCCTACGCCATCGCGGCAGCCGGAGTAGTGCATGCGGTATCCAACGCTTGCGCCCTGGGTAAACTGAGGGCGTGCGGCTGCGATGCATCCCGGCGCGGGGACGAGGAGGCCTTCCGTCGGAAGCTGAACCGCCTGCAGCTGGACGCGCTGCAGCGCGGTAAGGGCCTGAGCCACGGGGTTCCTGAGCACCCCGCCCTGCCCCCTGCCAGCCCTGGCCTGCAGGACTCCTGGGAGTGGGGCGGCTGCAGCCCCGACGTGGGTTTCGGGGAGCGCTTCTCTAAGGATTTTCTGGACTCCCGGGAGCCTCACAGAGACATCCACGCGCGCATGAGGCTCCACAACAACCGAGTGGGGAGGCAGGTGAGAGCCACTCCCCAACCCCTTCCCCTGCTCCAAATCCCTCTGCCTAGGGCCTCTCCCCTACCCTACCGCAGCCCTCTCTCCTCTGGGGACCACACCACTCCCCCTAACTCAGCAACTTTCTCATTGCCCCCTCCTAATGCAGTCAACAAACATACCTGAATACCCACTGTGTGACTGGCATGGACGAGGCCTGGAGATAGAAGTCAGAAACACCCCCTGCCCTCCCTCCTTAGCTCATCCTCTGTTTAGCACCCTGCTCCGCCCATTTCCTCTGGGAGCCCGTGGAGGGAGACTGCATTAGAGTCACACCTCTGGGGTCTAGCTCTGCTATCCTGTCTCCTCCTTATAAAGGGGGAAGTTTGGACCAATCAGCTCTCATGTTCCATGATTCTGTGATATCCTCTGCTGCCATCCTCCTCCTCTCACAACCTTCTGGGCAGAATAGGGAATTCCTCAAAGAGAAGTTCCCAGGGGCCACTGTGGAACCATTCCAGTCGCCTTCCTCCTTTCTCCTCTACCTTCAAATGTTCATACTACCTCGGAGGTCATTCATTTGAAAGGAAAAATTGGGGGGGGAGGAGGAAGGAAAGTAATAATAGCCTGCCTTTATTGTTTACTACGTGTTAGGAATGCTTTATTACAGATTAGCCTATTTAATCCGTCCAACTACCTATGAGGGCACTGTTATGAACCTCAGGTTAAGATATGGGAGCTGAGGCACAGAGAGACTAAACTTACCCAAGGTGACGGAAGTAGTGAGAAAGGGGGAGAGGCAGTTGAGCGCTGAGGCCGCGCTCCTCGGCTTACAGGGTCGTCTACACGGTGTGCTCACCGCCATCATGATGCCTCAGCCCTCATGCAGCTTAGCACCCTCCTTTCCTGGTTATTCAGCTCCCACCACGCCCTTCTCTCAGCCTGCTCAGGCCTTCCCCTCACTCTGGCTGGCACTTTCTCCCGTCCATTCCTGGCCTCTGAGCCCAGGCTGGTTCACCTTCTCCTTCCACAAAGACTCCAAGCTGAATCAGCTCTTCCCATCCTGACTTAAAAGTGAGGTAAACTGAGGCCTGTCGACCCTCAGGTCATGTCCAGCTCCCACCCAGCCCTGCCCTGTCCATGCAGCTCTTTTCCCAAGCTTCGGGACTATCCCAGCCCATTCCAGCAGTGCTTCCTCCTCCTCATTAAACTGGTTAATTAATGGCTGCTGCCTGTGGGAAGCAGATGTTCTCGAGCTTTGGCCAGGGGAGGCATTGGGCTGGTTCCCACGTGGTGCTGACACTGCAGGCTGTGCAAACAAGCTGCAGAGCCCTTTAAAACGTGGAGGGGCAGGGTCCGTCTCTTATGGACCTACTGCCCAGGTTGGAGAGCCCCAGATCACTGCTCTCCCTGTTTGAGGTGTGGTTTAGGAGTGGAGTGGGGGAGAGGACGATGTGGTCAGCTTCCGCCAGGGAGGGCCTGTGGTGAGGCTGCTGTGAAGAGCTTCTTTGGGAGGAGACTCGAGAGCAGGTTGAGAGCTGGGCAGGGCATGGGTAGGTTGCGTTCCAGTACCTACCTCTTTTAGGTCTGGGGATCTCTCTCCACTTTCGTTGGGTTGGGGGTCTGGCTCTCTGGGTTTTGTTCCCATTCTGCATTCAGGTAGAGCCTTTGGGCCCTTTTCGTGTTCACCGTTTCCTAGGAGAAACTGTGCCACTCAGCATTGGGCAGAGTAAGCCCCAACCAGTATAATGGGGGGAAGGGGTGTCTCTCCAGACGGGTTGCAGGGCCTGGAGGAGGAAAGGGGCTTTCTCAAACTCCCTGCAGCCCCCACTCACAGCCTGGAGCAAGGCCAGAGGCTTTGGGGCTGGGTGTAGTGGGGCCGGCAGCCCCTGCTCCTGAGGGGTGGAAGGAGAGGGAATTTCCCTGAAGATCTGGGATCCCCCCTCAGGAAGCAAGAGCCTCCAGCCCCAAGGGCCCCCTGCAGGTGCTGGGGAAAGTGGGCAGGAGAGGAGGGGAGCAGGAAGGAGGGAATTCCCCCAGGCATGGCCTGGTGGGAGGTGGATGAGAGCAGCAGAAGAGCAGGCAGAGATCTCCTAACTGCCTGGCTCAGAAGCTGTGCCACCCCTGCCTCCCAACCCCTCTTAGGGACTCAGCTTTTGCCTCTGTTCAATGAGAGTTGGTTTCAAAAGCCTCGTATTCTCGCGGGCCAGTGTCTTGTGTTGGAAGAAGGGCAGTGGGCCTGGGCACGGGCGTCACTCCTCACGGTGCCTCCCTCTGCAGGCGGTGATGGAGAACATGCGGCGGAAGTGCAAGTGCCATGGCACTTCAGGCAGCTGCCAACTCAAGACGTGCTGGCAGGTGACTCCGGAGTTCCGTGCGGTGGGGGCGCTGCTACGCAGCCGCTTCCACCGCGCCACGCTCATCCGGCCACACAACCGCAACGGTGGCCAGCTGGAGCCCGGCCCCGCGGGGGCACCCTCGCCTGCTCCGGGCGTTTCTGGGCCACGCCGCCGGGCCAGCCCTGCCGACCTGGTCTACTTTGAGAAGTCGCCCGACTTCTGCGAGCGCGAGCCGCGCCTGGACTCGGCGGGCACCGTGGGCCGCCTATGCAACAAGAGTAGTGCAGGCCCCGACGGCTGTGGCAGCATGTGCTGCGGCCGTGGCCACAACATCCTGCGCCAGACGCGCAGCGAGCGCTGCCACTGCCGCTTCCACTGGTGCTGTTTCGTGGTCTGTGAGGAGTGCCGCATCACCGAGTGGGTCAGCGTCTGCAAGTGAGCACAAGTCTCTCTTCCCTGAGACTGGCCCTCTGCCACTTGTGATCTTGGCCTGACAGTGTCGCCTTGGCTTCCAGGAAAGGACATTGGACCACATGATCTTATGGGAACTTCCCAGTTCTGAGGGTCGTCAAGTTTGCAATTAAGGGACAGTCCAGGCCTGCCTGGACCCTACCACTTACTTCTGTGGGCTCCAGGACTGCCCTGCCTTCCCATCCCCTGTCCCAAGCTCAAATTGCTCTGTTGGGCTGGGGATTGCCCCACACACCCTAGGGCAAGTGTCAGCCTGGCAGCCCCAGGCCTGTTCTCCTTTCATCGCTTCACCTCTTTCTCTGAAGTGGGAAGGAATGAATGGAAGCTGATGGGCAGGAGGAGGAGGACTTAAAAGGAGAAATGGACATAATTGAGCTGCAGTGATTCTAGAGAGGCCCCCAGACATCCTCCCCCACAGGTCTCTGCCCCTCATCTTTCAATTAACAAATAATTTATTTTGCACTCTTTGTGGCCTGGCACTCTGCAGGGGGTGAGGGGTGCTGGGGATACAGATGTGAATAAGAGACACAGCATCTGCCTTCTTGGAGTTTACGTTCTGGCTGGGGGAGATGGACAATAAAGTCAAACAAGGTCATTTCAGACAATGCTATGTGTGATGAATAAAATAAAGCAGGGTACTGGATGTAGAGTGATTTAGGGGGCCCCACTGGGCTCCTTTAGATAAAGCCATTGGTCCAAGAAAGCCTCTTGGAGTTGTGATACGGGCGCTGAGAGCCGTATGATGAGGAGAGCCATGCACAGATTTAGGGTAAGTGCTTTCCAGGCAGAGGCCACGTGAGTGCAAAAGCTCTGAGGAGGAACAGCAAAGAGGACAGTGTGACTGGAGTGAAGAAATGAAGGGACAGATTAGCAGGAGAGGAGCTGGGGGTGGTGGTGAAGGGTCACATCACATGTCCTTTTAGGCCAAGGTAAGGAGTTGGGATTTTGTTTAAGAAGAATGGAAACCTTCAGAGGGTCTCTAGCAGGCGAGTGTCATCATCTGATTCCCACATGGATTGCTGTGTGAGGAACTGGCTGAAGGGGGACAGGTTGACAGTAGGGAGGCCGGTTAGGAGACCAGAGGCATCTTCCAAACAAGAAATGAGGCCCAGACTGGATGGAAGCAGGAGGTGTTGACAAGGAGCGGATCAGGAACCCTCGATGCCAGAGCTCTAGCAGTCCACCTCGTGCCTGCACCCTCTGCCACAAGCCAGGACGAGTGGCGGTGCCCAGCAGCACCCGTCCGCCGAGACAGGAGGTACTCGGAGAGGAGTAATCCTGGGCAAGACCCAGCTCAACCCAGCCCAGCGCCCCGGGGAGCAGGTGGGGCTAGGAGGTGCGGCCGGGAGGAGGGTGGCGGGGGAGGGCGAGGAGACTCACTGTCTGGATTCTGGTCTCTCTGAGTCCAGGCAGGGGAGGCAGAGTATATAAGGCTGGGGGTGGGGGGGACATTTTTCCTGGCCCTCTTGTACCCCCAGATCCCCAACTCAGGTTGCCCTTGACAGGTCAGCAAGCGTCCCCCTCCATACCACCATGAGAACACTGCTGAGCTGGTCCAGTGTTGCACTCTCCTCAGCTCTCAGATTTGATGTTTTTCTGAAAAAGGCCCTCAAGGAGAAGGGTGGTGGAGAGGAAGGTGGGATCAGGATCTCGGGAAAGAACACTTCACCGACTTCGTCCAGGCTTTCTGCTGCTTGCCGCTCGGGATCCTGCTGTTTGCCTCAGTTCACCCCAGAATGGCACACTTCTTGATGAACCAGACACGGATGAAGTCTTATTCTCCTCCCCAATGGCCAGCCTTCATATCCCCCATATTTCCCTAGCTCTGTCCCATGTATCCCTACCCTTGGGGAAGGGTGAGAAGGAAAGGATGCATCCCTGAGGTGCACCAGTTGGAAGATTTGACCCACTAATTTGTCCTCAGCTCCCTCCCCTCCAATGCCTTCATCCCAGCAGCTCCCAGACACGCCTAAAGAAACATGGCCTTCCTTCCATATGTTCAGCTCTATTGACTCTGTGGAATACAGGGTTTCTCTCCCATCCCCCCAAAAGACAGCCCCACAGGCATGCAGGCGGGTGAGAGGGTGAGAGTCCCTGGGGAGGAGGGGTAGGCAGGAACAGCCAGACACACCTGCCTCATTCCTTTCCTCTTGTTCACCTAGGAGAGAGCTGTGGGGGCTGGGTTCCCTGCCCCCTTCCTCCCTTCCATCCCAGGGAGGAGGAGAGAAGGGGGGAATGGTGGCCTGGGGGGGCACTTCCACCCCCAGCCCCCCAGCAGTGTCCACTACAGTATTACCTGTGGCTTCCCCCTCCTCTGCCTTCCAGGCTTAAGAAGACAGAGCTGGGGGAGGAGACACTGACGGTGTGGGATATAGGGTCAGGATTGGGAGAATGAGACAGGAATTGTAATACTGCAGAGCATGCTGCTTCTAGAGGGAGGGGCGAGCAGTGGGGTGGGGCAGGGGGGCTGGACACCAGTCCAGTTAAGTCATGGTGATCTGACATATATTAGTCTGATCTGTAAAGGAAGAGAGGAAAAGTTGGGGAAGGAAGAAATAGGGTGTTGCCCATCTTCACCCTCTCTCAGGCCAGAAGCTGACTAGAGTCCTGGGACCAAAGCTGGACTCCATAATTGAACAGGCAGGGGTGTGTGGGACTTGGTAAGGGCCCCGAAGGGAGATGTGGAGGTGATGAAGGACAGGAAAATGGGGCCCAAGAGGCACTGGGCTTATGCATACTGGCTGAAGGTCCAGGCAGGAATTAATACGCTGATTTCAAATAGGGGCAAAGGGCTAACATACAGGGTGACAGTGGAGGTAAATGGAAGAACTTGCCCAAAACTTGGAGACCAGAGTTGAGATTTGGAAATGAGAACAGGAGGTGGACCAAAGATCATTCAGAGGGGAAGAGGACCATCTGTACCCGCCAACACCTTTCACCTTGATGGACACTGAATTGTTCCTTTCCTGGCAGGAGGAAAAAACAATATGGTCTAATGGAGCCTGGATGGTCCCAAAGGGAGGAAGGGAAGGAACTAACAGTATGAGGGTGGTGGACAGATCAGCAAGCAGTGGTGGAGCTAAGGGTCAGGGAGAAGCAGCCAGACTAGGGTGGGGATCAAAACCCAAGCATCCTGCTTTTCAGTCGCCGAAGGTCCCAGGGTCAGAAAAAAAGAGCAGAGAGGCAAAGGTAGAGGCCTTGGGAGCTGTAGGGGGGCCCCAGTGGGTTCGAAGTAAGGTCCGGGGCATCCGGGCCCTCCCCTTCTTCCCCAAATTAAGGCGCCTGCAGCTAGCCCCCGGCAGGGGGCCTTCCACGTTGGAGTTTGGCCAGGCCCTAGTCCCATACCCCCTCCTCCGCTCCCCCCCCACTTCTCATGTGGTTGCCGGCAGCTGCCTGCGGTCGCCCCAACCCCTGCGCTCAAGGCACGGGGACTTTCCAACAGGGGAAAAAATGACTTAATGAGAGTGGGAGCCGGGGGCGGGAGGGGACAGGTCCCTGTAATCACCGCTCCGCTGTGGGGCCTGCGCGCCTCCGGGCCCTTCCCGGGCTTCCTGCAGCCAGCGCCCCTCTCGGGCTCTGCTGGGGGAGGAGGTAGGGCTATCGAACAGTGGTGATCCCTTTTCAGGTTCCAGGCTCCCTGGAACCCCCGTCTGCCTTTGCTCCCTAGGCTTGCAGTGCGTGGAAGCTGGAAATGCCCCATGATCCCTTTCTGGACTTGGTCCTTGAAATTGGTAGGGGACTGTCCCTCCCAGAAGCCAGGGTCCTCTGCTGGTGGATTACAGGGGTGAGGGATCTGGAGAGCCCTCTACACTTCGCGGCTGCGCACTTCGAAACGCCCCCGGTTCCTGTGGCAACCAGGGCAGTCGAGGTGTGTCCGCGGGGCTGGGAGGCGCCCACACCCCCTTTTCTAGCCGCCCTCAAGGCCAGGCCCCGCCGCTGCGGTACGCGGGGGTGGGGGTGTGCCGTTACCATGGCAAGGGTGCGCTAGTAGGGCACATTCTTCCCCAGGGTGGGAGCGCCCTAGGGATACGAGAAGGGGGGTGACGGGGGCGGCAGAAAGAGGAGGGTGGGGGTCAGGACGAGGGAGGAGACTCGGACAAGACTAACCAGCGCTTCTGGGGTTGGGAGTTTGGAATCTGCTCCCCTCCCCCGGCCTAGCTCTCCAGGGACGTTCCGCTCCTCCTCTCGCACTCTTGCTGGGGTTCAAGCCCCCCAACCCCCAGTTTCCGGGGAAGGGATTCCCGATTACCGACCCGAAGGTCTTTTGGTTTCCTCCGAGGCCAGGATCTCCGAGCTAAGTGTCCGTCCCCTTCCCCCGAGCGGAGCTGCAGCCCAGACTGCGACCCGAAGCCCTGCAATTAAGCCCGTTGGCCGCCCCTGCGCTGCCCGCCGGTCCTTTCTGCCAGGCAGGGCCTACACCGCCAATTACAGCAGCGCGCAGCAGCTGATTACCCCGGAGTCCGGGAAGAGGCCGGGGGTTGGGGCGTGAGGTGTGTGGAAACAGCAGGCAGGTCAAGGGGGCGGGGTCGCTGGGGTTGTCCTTGGCTAGGGGTCCTTAGTTGGAGCTTCAGGCTGAAATCCTCTAGCGGAACTTCTCCGCTCCAGACAATAGGAGGAGAATAGCTCTACTAAGTGTTCTGTCCTGCTGTGCCTCAGTTTCTCGCTCCTGGAATGCACACCGCACCCAGGGCAGAAAGAACACAGTGTGAGTGTGTGTGTGTGTGTGTGTGTGTGTGTGTGTGTGTGTGTGTGTGTTGGAGCGTCTGAAGTCGAGGGCTGGGTACTCAAGAAGCTCAAAGCCCTCAAGGCCCGCTCTTTCCCGCCGCAGACCGTCGCGTGGGTCTCTCCTGGCCCGAGCCCCACCCCATGGACTCGGCTCTGTCTTGCTAGCCCCAGGGCCACTGCCAGCCCATACCTCTTTTGTGCCACGCAGAAAACGTCGCCTTCTCTGGGCGGGAGACTCCCCACTTGTGCCCCACAAGGGGAGGTAATCGGGAGCCCGCAGTGCAGCGACAGTGGGGCAATCTGCCACTACCCTTGCCCCCTGCTACCCCTTCATCGCTCTCCCCCCGCCTACGGGTCTGCAGAGGCTGGGGTATAGCTCGCGTCTCCCGCGGTCCAGCTGCCCACATCTGGCTTGCAGCTGGGACCCGCCCACTGCGAACTGCTGCGGACCCAGCGCCCTCTGTTGGTGCCCAGCAGCGGCGCACCAGCTTTTGCACCTGGACTGCCCTCCGCTGCCGCCGCTGGTGTCCTGGGGTCTCGCTCTGTTTCGGTGGGTTTTGGTTTCACCATTCGGCTCCCCTTGTCCTTGGATACAACCTTGTGTCGCTACCAAATCTGACTCCTCTAGGCCCTTTGCTTTCCGCCGGCCGCGGCCTTGCTGACTCTCCTCGGTCCCTGCGCGCCTAAAACCTTGTTCCACGAGTTAACTAACCACTCTCCAACCTCCCATCTTCTCTAGTCTTCCCTGCTTCGACCGCAAGGGCTGCGGCGCGGTCTCTTGGCGCCCAAGATAAAAGTCCGCAAATAGGAACATGATAACATAAATCACCGCCCATCTGCTAAATGGAATTCCTCGCAGTGTTCTTAAAAATGAGGTAGTTGAAGTATATTTAGTGACTGAGACAGTGTCAGCTCTATCTGGGGGTGCCAGATATAAAACAACACAAGGCAAGATCCCTCCTTTATTGCAACACAATTATGTGATTTGCATTTAAAAAATCAAAAATAGGCAGCAAAACGCTAACATTATTTTTGGATGATGGGATTATAGGTGGTGTAAAATTTGTCTCTTTTTATCTACGTTTTTCATTTGCCTATAATGAACATGTATTACTTAGGCACAATAATAATTCCACATCCAGAATATTTTTATTCAAAATGTGATCATTGAATTATATCATTAATTTTCAATGAATTAATCATTGAATTATATCATAAATTTATATATCATACATTTAAGAAAGAACCCTTTTATGACCAGGAATTAGGGAGACCTATCCTTCTGACAAGAGCTAATATGATTATGTCATTGGGATTTTCTTCTTAAAATCTTAGTGATTTGTAGTGAAAGCAGGTTCCAACCTCTGAATCTCATGGCCCAGGGAACCTGCAAAGCTGTTAGAAAGGTCCTCAAATCCATATATACATCCAGTATTGCTGTGAAGGGAATAGCTGATTTATTTTCCATTGTACTGCATATGTATAAAGCTGCTGCCATAATTATCAATATAGAAAAAATTACTCTTAATGCCTTTTTCTCAGTCTTGATCCTCTTCGATGTCTTTGCAACACTACACATCATTAACTGTCCTCCCCTTAAACATATTTAATCCTTTGGTGCACATGTTTGATATTGCACTATGTGGCCCTCCTCTCATTCTCCATTGCCTCAGGGATATCATTCACTCTTTTTTTTTTCATTCACTCTTTCTTTGTCTGTTTTTCTTTTTCTTTTGTTGTAACAGAAAAGTTACAATAGTACAAAGAACTTTCCCCTGCCAGGAACCACTTGATAGTAAGTTGCTACATGATGCCCCATCACTCCTAATACTGGAGTGCATATTCCTTATAAATAAGGACATTCTCTTACATAACCTAATACAATACTCACAGTCAGGCAGATAGCATTGATACATTACTACTATCTGACTTCCAGACCTGACCTATTGACTTTTCATCAACTGGCCTAATTATGAAAAGATCCATTCCAGAATTACTCATTGCATGTAGCTATCATGTCTTTCTAGTCTCCTTCAGTCTGATATAGTTCATAAGGCTTCCTTTACTTTTATGACCAGGACAGTTTAGAAGACTACAGACCTATTATATTGTAGAATATCCCTCAATTTGGGTTTTTCTGTTATTTCCTCATGGTTAGATTCGGGTTATGCATCTTTGGCAGCAATATTACAGAAGCTAGTGTTTTACTCATTGCCTCATTATATTTTTTAAACTTTTATTTATTTCAAGTGTGTTTTTCCAGGACCCATCAGCTTCAAGTCAAGTTCTTGTTTCAATCTAGTTGTGGAGGGTGCAGCTCACAGTGGCCCATGTGGGAATCAAACTGGCAACCTTGGTGTTATTAGCACCACGCTCTAACCAACTGAGCTAACCGGCTACCCCCACCTCATTATTTATTTTGATGATCAAAATTTCCCAGATTTGCCCAGTGGCCAAGCTGGCTTCTGTCACCATAATTCTTTGAGTACTTCCGAGATCTATCAATCTCCTCATGCAGAAAATCATGAGTTTACACAATGCCTTCAATTCTAATCCAACACCACAGGATTTATTCTAATTGTATCCCTTTCTATTTGTGTAACTTCCTTCTCCCTTCTTGTTGGACTAATCCTTTTGTAAGTAACCTATTCCCCGCCACTGCTGCTGCCCACTTCACTCCCCCACAGATATTGCCCTCCTCCATCTTGGCCATGATAACCTATGCCAACCTAATGTAACTATCTGCCCCCATGTGATACTTCACTTTGCTTGGCCCCACAGCATGGCTTTTGAGCTAAATCATTCAGAAAGTCAGGCAGGCAGAAAGGCTGAGAACAATTTTCCTTTCTTGAAGTTTTAAATAGAATTCTCAATCCTCTCTATTTGGTAAATGGCAACTGCTCTTCCAGCTATTCTGGTTCAAAACTCTGGAGTCATTGGACTCCTTTATTTTTCTGGTACCTCACATCTAATCCATCAGCAGATCCTGTTGGTTCTCCTTCGGTTTATATCTAGAGTCTGGTCACATGTCACTTCCTCCGTTATTACCATCCTGGCCCACACCTCCACGGTCTCTTGCTTGAATGACTGCAGTTATCTCCAAATTGGTCTCTGCTTCTGCCTTCACATATCCCCAGTCTATTCTATCTGGAGCAGCCAGAGTGATCCTTTTAAAGTTAGTCAGTTAATGTGCCCCCTCTGCTCAAAACTCTACAAAGTCTTCCTATCTTACTCAGAACAAGAACAAAAGTACTTAGAACAATTTACAAGGCCCTACAAAATCTGGCTCCCACTACCACCTTCATCTCACCTCCTCCTTCTCTCCCCTTCATCCATTTTGCTTCACCACCTCCTGGCAGTTCTTTGAACAAACCAAATTGTCCTGCCTCAGGGCCTTTGCATTCGTTATTCTCTCTGCCTGTGGTAGATTTCTCCCAGATAACCACATGGATGTTGCCTCTCTTCATGCAAGACTTCACTCAAATATCTACTTGCAAGAGGGGGCTTCACACAACATCTTGTCTAGAATAGCAGACCACCTCTTACTTTTACCTTGCTTTATTTTTCTTCATAGTATACATCACATGTTTGATATATTTGTGTACTGTCTGCCTCGGCACTCTATAGCAAACTCCATGAGAGCTGAATCTCTCTTTTGTTTTTTTGCTGAATTTCTATGGCAAGAAATGTACTGAGTACATAATAGATACTCAATAAATATGAATGAATGAATGAATGAATGTCTTTGGTAATGACTACTAAACCGTCTTTAGGCCCAGCCTCCCTTATTAGGATCTTTCTTGAAGTTCTGGCTGCCCGCTAGACCTGCTTTGCTGGGTGTCTGTGGCACCACAAACTAAAGCTTTATTAAGGCAGTTTAATTATGTTATGTATGTACTTGTTAATTTAAGGACTGACACTTTATTTTGTTCACTGTTCTCTTCTCAATGCTTAGTACAGTGGCTGGCATAGAGCAGAATTTTAATATTTGTTGAATATTTAAATGAATGATTTCCCCCTCCTAACTAGTTCTCCCTGACTTGATTATTTCTCTTTGTAACATCATCATTTTCCTAGTTACTAAGGCTTAAAACTCCTGACAGCTTGGAATTTCCTTTCTTTTCTCTTTTCCACATTCAATCAGTGGCCAAAACCTGCCCATTCACTTACTTCAATGGCACTGTTCATATTGTAATTCATCACACACCTCAAATGTCACAACAGTGTCCCAACTGGCCTCTCTCATTCCTATTTCTCTCTCTTCAGTCCATCTCTATCAGATTTTTTCTATTTCTCTCTCCCATAAAGTGCTCTGATCATGTTGTTTCCTCTGGCTGAAGCTTTCAATGAGTCTTTGTATCAATTAGGGTTCTTAATTGCTAGCAGAAATGGACTCTGGTTCACTTAAGTAGAAGAGGAATTTACTGGAATGAAATCAGACCGTCACAGAATTGACAGGAAGCCTCAAGAATCAGGCTTGGGAAATAGGCAGGAACCAAGAGAAGGCAGATAACCAGAACCTCAGCCGGGTCTTACCCCAGGAGCAGCCTGATGAGGGGGCTACTGCCCCTGGGCTCGGGGTGGGGCCATCTCTTGCACAGCCACCATGAGATCTGGCTGTTGCTCCCTCTAGGTTGAATTATAAACAGTCCTCTGCTTCCTGGGTCACTTACTGCAGATTCATAGTCCTGAGTAGGATCATTGATTGGACGTACTTTTGAGGTCACAGTTCTGTGACCTTTCTCCCACTAAGACTTCCAATAAGGAGGGTCCTCCAACACAGGAAGGAGGCTCAGATGTTGGGCAGTTGGTGATCCCAGTATATGCCAACATAAAGGTTCCTGAGCATGTCGCTGAAGCCCTTCACCCCCTGCCACAAATGGTCATTTCCAAATTTTTCCCTTGCACACCACGTTCTGCTGAAATAGGACTACGTGCGGTTCCCAGAGCTGATCCTTCCTGCCCCAGTCCCTTAGAGCAGCTGATCTCCAAAGATGGTTCCCACTGAACCACACTTCCTGACATTCATGCCTATGTATTGTCCCCTCCCCTTGAATCTGGGCTGGCCCTGTGATTCATTTTCACTCATAGCATACTGTGGAAGTGACCCTGCATGACTTCCAAAGAGAGGTCATAAGCAGTCTTGTAGCTCCTGCCTCAGCCTCTTGGAATGTTCACCCCGGGAGAAGTCAGCCACATATACGAGGTCTGTTTACCCTGAGACCACCATGCTATGAGCAAACCTAAGTACCATGTTTCCCCCAAAATAAGACCTAACCGGAAAATAAGCCCTAGCATGATTTTTCAGGAGGACATCCCCTGACCATAAGCCCTAATGCGTCTTTTGGAGCAAAAATTAATATAAGACCCGGTCTTATTTTCGGGGAAACACGATAAGTCATATAGAAAGATTGTGTAGAGAGAGAAATGCCTGGCCAGTCCCCATCTGTTCCAGCCAATTCAGATGAGTTGCCAGACATGTGATTTTTAAAAGCCACCTTGAATATCAAGCCCACCTGGCCTTCAGATGACTCCACCCCCAGCCTACCCACGTACCCACTTATATCTGCACTTGTCAAAATCCCACCACTAAGTGTGGCACAGGATAGAAGAAAGAGGCAGGCTTTGGGGTCAGGCTGAGGAGTTGAATCCTAGTTTCACTGTCCCTCTGACCTCGGGCAACATAATTTCTCTGGACCTCAGTTTCTGCATGTGCCATATGTAAATAAAACACCTATCTCGTGGAGTTGTTTTGAGGAGTAGATATAAAATATGTAAAATATCTATGCATCTAGTCCATTTTAATCTCATTGAGTGGTGGCCTTTAGGAGATACCCATCCTTTTAGACCTGTATCAAATGGCACTCCCAAGGCTCATTCTCATCACTTATGAACTATGTGGTTTTGAACAAAGCCCTTAAACTTCTGAGTCTTACCTTCCTCATATGTAACATGGGTTTGATGATAATATCTGTGTAATGGGGGCTTCTTGACTGCGCTATCTCATGCTGTTAGGCAACACTGCCCCCTCGAGGCAGAATGCCCAGAACCCTTCAATCTGCATGGCATCAGGGATCCTTTGGAAGAGGATGAAAATCATGCCCACAGTTGGGATTTGGGCATGAACAGACATGTCTAGTGGGCCAGGGGACTGTGGCAGAAGCCAAAATGCAGGGAGGAACAGCAGAGGCTCTGAGAGCTCATTACCCCAAGTGAGAGTTGTCGATGGAAGGGGAAGGGGCACACAGAACAGAGCAGAGGGAGAAGTGTTATCTGGAATGGTGTGAGGCTGGGCATGACCATCTTATGGCTCAAAGCATCCCCATCCCCCACTCTCCCAGGGACTTCTGGTGAAGGAGGAAAAGTCTGGGGTATAATGGCAAGGACAGGGGTCCCCAGGGGCATGCATTATCTGTACCAAGGTAACCCTTATGAAAGAGCTGAGAAAAAGAAGCAGAAGATGCTTCCCTACCTCAGAGAGGCATGCCAGGGGCCAATGGACACAGGACTCCATGCACTAGTGGACTGACAGAGAGGCCAGCTGTGATTGAGAGATGAGTGGCGTTGGACAGTTAGCCCTAACCACGTGGGAGGCAATCCCATTGGGCTTCCTCTTGAATTCCCACTGAAATTTTAGGAGACATGGAGATCTGGGAAGTTACAGAAGAGAATATGCTGGGTGATTCCAGTTGTATCCTTTGCAAAACCAAGCAAAACTAATTTATACTGTTAGAAGGCAGGATAGTGGTTATTCCTACAGAGGAAGTAGTGACTAGAAGGAAACATGAGGGGGATTCTGGGGGCTGGCAGTGTTTTGCTTCATCAGGGGACTAGTTATCCCAGTGTGTTCATTTTATGAAAACCTAAGTGCACTTAAGATTTGTGCACTTTTCTGTACATTACTTCAATAACAAGTTCACACACACACACACACACACACACACACACACACCTGTTTAGGAAATAGAGGATGCACAGTCATTTTCTACTTCAAGCCCTCTGAGGTGTCACCACATCAGGAAAGAGATTAGACGGCTGGAGGCAAGGACCACTTAGTGTCTGGCCAGACTTATTTCACTTCTCCTTCCATTCATTTACTTAAGGTTTATAATAGCACCTCCTACACATTGAACACTGTACAACGTGTAAGTGGATAAAAAAATTAGCCGTAGCTTCCATTTATTGGGAGCTTATTTTGGAGTAGGCACTGAACACACATCCAATGCTCGCAATGATCCAACGAAGTAGTGTTATCCACACAGTATAATCAGTTGAAGTCTCAGAAAGGTTAAGGAAGTTGCTCAAAGTCACACATAACATGGAAAGCGTCTGGATTTTCATACGAACCTGAGTCTGTGTGAACCCAGAGCCAGGACACTTTTCACTGAGCTACACTCCTCTAGGATTCTAGAGGTTGGCAGGATTTGTTGACAAATTGCTCTACCACAGCAATGAGACCTTAGAGCTGGAGTCAGATTGTCTGGGTTCTAGTCTTTGGTCACATCCTTTCTGTTTTCCTCGGCAGGTTCCTTCACTTTTGAGCCTCAGTTTCCCCATCTGTATAACGTGAATGAAAAGCCAGGCCTTTCTCTGGGTTATTGGGGGGATTAAAGGCGACAACGTCTGTAGACCCCGGTGTCCCACACCCTTTCAGCCCTTACAACAGGCAGTCATTAATATCTGAGTCCTTGTCACCTACACAAGGCAGAACTCCACTAGGGCCTTGGTCCGGCATGAACACCGGGTTGAAGGTGGTTCCCTGCCCTTTGGCTTCTGATCTGAGCCATCAGGGCCCGGTGGACTTAAATGAGCGAGTGAGCCTTAACAGCCCTGTCCAGGCTGGGCGAAGAGCCCCAGTCTCCATCACCACCCAGAACAATAATCGGCATCAGCAGACCCGCGGTGCGGCTTTCGCAGGCCGGCTCCGGCAGGCGAGAAGTGCTATCGCGAGAGCTGGCGGCACCAGCGGGGTTACGGGCCGGAAGCGCGGGGCGAACCCGAGGGAGCGCGCCCCTTTTGAAACCGGAGACTCAGCCCTGCTGACGAGAGAGGTGGGTTGGAAGTCTCCGTCCCCTGTGGGAATGGAGCGGGCGCGGGGGGAAGGACGGAGGGGGGAGGGGCGCGGGGGGAGGGGCTGCGCAGGAGGGAGAGGTTGGCCGTGGGCTTAGCCGGGAGGGACCTCTGCGTGAGCTTTAATCGGCAGCTGCCACAACTTGATTCACTGGACAGCTACCACGGGCGGTTCACGCGCTGGGAGCCAAATTGGCGAGGTCCCCTTTGCCTCCACAGAGTTCAGCCAGGGCTGTTGTACCTTCCTCCAAACGCGAATCACTTTTGGGCCCAGCCTTTTAATGAGTCCTTGTGGCCGCAGAGGAGGTTTGCCCTGACGCCAATGAAACTTCCCCTCTGGCCCCTCACTTGCCCAGGCCTCCATCTATGGCCATGGAAGAGATCCTACGATCACGTTTTATAAAAGTAGTCAAATTAAGATATTTTAACCTAAATCTGTTAAGACCACTGTCTTTCCTTTAAGACTTTCCTATCTGGGGACATTGAAGTGGCTGTGGGCAGTTTTAGGCATTTTGGAATAGGGAATACTCTTAATTTGAGTTAAGTGGTGTGTGTGTATTTCATGTATGTGCTTGTTATTGCCAGCCTTCCTGGTGAAGGAGTGCCTTCTAGGAATACCCCACACCCCACTTTGCTAAATGACAAACATGGTGACCTAACGGTCCAGAGGCCCTTGGGTCCTAGGATGTCCAGCACCAGAAGAATGGGGCGATATAAAAGATTAATCACTGCACAAGAGAATGTGAAATTCCTTGAAATCTTATAGCTCATAAAGAAGTTTGATAGAGATTTCCCCAAATTTGATAACCATCTTTAGAAAATGAATTGGGAGGCTGTAAGAATCTTTTCTAAATTAGCAATAATAAAGAAAAAATTTTTATCAACAGAGAGAGGAAAGACTGAATTATCTTCCTGTTCTCTCCATAGAAAGAAAATTATTATTTTCTCTCCTTAGAGAAAATTATGTAACAAAATATTATTTAACAAATATTTTATATTAAAAATTGTGATTTGGTATGTACTAACTTAAAAATTTTGTAGTTTAATGTAATTTCTCTTTATAAGTATATATTCAGATTTGTACCTAATTTTGTATTTGCAATTTTATATTTTTCTTAAGGAGGTCTCATGAAATGATATAAACTTCAGGCCTCACAAACTCTACATCTGCCCTTACACGGTGGTTGTCTCCTCCTAACCACTCTAATTGGGGCAGGGCATGTGTGTATTCTCTTAATTTTTGAGATGAGATGAAAGCCCAGAGGGGTGGAGTTACTTGCCCAAGGCTTTGCTGTTGTGACTGGCAGAACTAGAGCTAGAACTAGAAGCCAGCTCTTTTGGTTCTCACATATCTGGTCACCCCAGGGAGGAGTGCCCTATTTTAAACCTTTTACCTTCAGTCTTCAGTGAGTAGGGCATGAATGTGTCTATTTGGTTTGCCTTTGGGTTCTGAGCTGTAAATAGTCCAGATGAGAGGCCTGGTAAAGCTAAAAGGGAACAAAGTTGTGTGTCTGAAGTGCCCCCAAATCTCAGATCATGGCAGCCTTCTCTCTGTCCTCCCAGCAATGAAAGAAGGCCAGCATCTGGTGGGAGAGAACAGCGGAAAAACTTCAGCCTTGGGTCCTCCTTCTGTGTCAGGGTAAGTGTGGAACCCTTGAATAGAAACAGAATCAACTGGTGAACCAACCGGCTGTGTGTGAATATGCATGTGAACATGTCTTTTGTTATTTCTCAAGACAAGTATATTTTTGGTCGGTTTCCCTGGAGACTTGAGAATATGGAGAGGCCTTACCAAGTGTAGTATATACTTTTGCCAGCTCCGCTTCCTTCCCAATTCTCAAAATTAATCACCCTATCTCTCTACTTGAACTGATTTTGTCCAAGATCATTAACTTATTTGTTGCTAAATCCAACTTTTCAGTCCTTGTCTTCATTGACTCTCCCCAGCTACCAGTATTCTTTTTAAATGTAAATCTGATCCACCTCCACTTAAAATCCTTCAGTAGCTTCCCATTGCTTTTAGGATTAAGATCCAAATCTGACTTGCATGGTCAGACCCACTCCTCTCCAGGTCATGCCAGTCACGCACATTGATCTTTTCCTTTCTCCAATGAGCCACGGTCTTTTCGTGACTACAAAGTTTTTGCACATGGTCCTTCACCCATTCATATAAATATACACGAAATACTGTATATATCTATATTATTTTATTTTTATACATATACTATTTTATTTATACTAACATATATATGTTTATATATATATCGTATCTGTGTATATTTATAATGACACCAGTATGTGTGTGTGTGTGTATGTATATATATATATGTATATATATGTAATTTTATTTATACATACATAAAACAGTATTTTATTTATACCTAGTGTTTTCCAGAAATTGTTTTTGTGCTGGAGATAAAACAGCAAATAAAGCAGGCAAAAATTGTTGCCATTCTGGAGCTGATCTAGTGATTGTTTTTTGCTGGAATATTTTTGCCCTTCCCTCTTTTCTTTTTTTTTTCATGGTAAGGAGTTTATTTATTCCTATTTATAATGGGAATAATATAATATAATATAATATAATATAATATAATATAATACTATAATAATAATATTTTTAAAAAATAACAGTTTTATTGAAATACAATTCACATACCATAAAATTTACCCATTTAAAGTGTACAATTCAATTTAGTATACTCAGAATGGTACAACTATCACCACAATCAATATTAGAATATTAGAAATGTTCTAATATTCACCCCAGAAAAAACTCTGCACCCATTAGTAGTCATTCCTCCCTCCCCCTGCAAATCTCCCCAGCCCTAGGCAACCAATTTACTTTCTGTCTCTATAAATTTGCCAGTTCTAGACACTTCTTATAAATGAAATCATACATTATGTGATCATTTGTGATTGGCTTCTTTCACTTAGCATACTGTTTTCTAGTTTCATCCATGCCATACTGAGGCGTGTATCAATATTTTTTTTATTTTTTTTATTGAGGTATAATTGACATATAACACTGTGTAAGTTTAAGTACTTCATTTCTTTTTATTGTCAAGTAATAATAAAATTCCAGGGTGTGATATACCACTTTTTGTTTATCATTCATCAATTGAATAAGATTTGGGTTGTTTCCACATTTTGACTATTATGAATAATGTTGCTATGAATATTTGTGTATAATTTTTTGTATGAACATATATTTTTATGTTCTTGGGTATATACCTATAGGAGTGGAATTGCTAGATCATATAGAAACTCAATGTTTAACATTTTGAGAAACTGCCAGACTGGTTTTCAGAGTGGCTGCACCATGTTTCCTTTCCACCAGCACTGTATGAAGGTTCCAATTTCTGCACATCCTTTCTGTTAGGGTTGAATTGTGTCCCTCCAAAACTCATGTTCAAGTCCTTACGCCACCTGCCGCATAACGTGAACTTCTTTGGAAATAAGGCCATTGCCGACGTAATGAGTTAAGATGAGATCATATTGGAGTAGGTTGGGCCCTAAATCCAATATGACTGGTGTCCTTTATAAAAAGGGGAAATCTAGACACAGAGACTCACACACAGGGAGAACACTATGTGAAGACTGGCATTACGCTGCCACAAGCCCAGGAACTCCCAGAAGCTGGGAGAGAGGCCTGGAACAGATTCTTCCTCAGCACCTTTGGAGTGAGCATGGCCCTGCTGACACTTTGATGTCAGACTTCTAGCCTATGTTAAAAACATGACAACAGGCCCCAAATGGAGTCACTTATATTAAGCCCCACATCACCAAACTGAGACTTCATTACAGTTTCAGCTCTCCCAGGAATGGAATCTTAAACCAGTCAATCAGGAATCACTTGATCATCTAGTGAGATAGTCTGCCTGATAGACCCCTGTCATCCCCAAAAGGAAAGGAACCTTGCAATAACCAGCCTTTTTTTGCCTACAGAGTATAACGTCCTTACGCCTGCTCCCTTTTGCCTATGAAGGTGTTTCATTTTGTACAGCTCCTTGGAGCTCCTCTTTATCTGCTAGGTTGGATACTGCCCAATTGGAATCAATGTTTACTCAGATAAACTCTTAAAATTTTTAATGTGCCTCAGTTTGTCTTTTAACACCTCCAAAACTCTAAATAAACTTACAGACAATAAGTTTCTGTTGTTTAAGCCACTTGGTTTATGATACTTTGTTATGGCAACTTTAGCCAACTAATACACTCACAAACACTTGTTATTGTCCATGTTAAAAAGTATTATAATAACCACCCATTGGGGTGTGAAGTGGTACCTTATTATGGTTTTGACTTGCATTTCCTTAATGGAAATGATTTTGAGCATACTTTCACACGCTTATTAGCTATTTGTATATCTTCTTTGGATAAGTAATAAATAAATAAATCCCAAATAAATCCTCTTCATTTTTAATTGGGTTATTGTTCTTTATTTTATTTATTTATTTATTTATTTATTTTAACAGGACTTTATTGGGGAACAGAGTATACTTCCGGGACTTTTTTTCCAAGTCAAGTTGTTGTCCTTTCAGTCTTAGTTGTGGAGGGTGCAGCTCAGCTCCAGGTCCAGTTGCCCTTTTTTTTTTTTCTCTAGTTGCAGGGGGCGTAGCCCACCATCCCTTGCGGGAGTCAAGGAGTTGAACGGGCAACCTTGTGGTTGAGAGGACGCACTCCAACCAACTGAGCCATCCGGAAGCTCAGCGGCAGCTCAGCTCAAGGTGCTGTGTTCAATCTTATTTGCAGGGGGCGCTGCCCACCATCCTTTGCGGGACTTGAGGAATTGAATTGGCAACCTTGTGGTTGAGAGCCCACTGGCCCATGTGGGAATCCAACCGGCAGCCTTCGGAGTTAGGAGCATGGAGCTCCAACTGCCTGAGCCACTGGGCCGGCCCTATTTGTCTTTTTATTATTGAGTTTTAGGAGTTCTTAATATATTCTAGATAGAAGTCCCTAATCAGATATATATTTTGCAAATATTTTCTTTTGTGCTTAGGTTTTCTTTTTCATTTTCTTGATGGTATCCTTTGAAGCATAGAAGTTTTTAAGTTTGATGAAGTCCAATTTATCTGTTTTTTTCCTTTGGTTGCTTGTGCTTTTGGTATTTTATCTAGTGACATTTGATCTAGCTCAAATGTCACGTCCTCAGGGAAGACAGCATTCCCTGATATATGCTCTCACAAAACTGTCTTTGTAATTACAAATTTATTTGTGAGATTTATTTGATTGTCTTTCCCTCTAGACTGTAAACTCCAGGAGAATAGGGTCCTAGTCTGCTTTTTCTGTGTCCATTGTGTCCCCAGCCCCCTGCATAGTGCCTGCTATGTAGAAGGTGCTCAGAGTCTGTTTCCTACATAGATGCCTCTCCCAAGCTGTAGTCCTGCATATCTGACCAAAAAGAACGTGTATGTTGCTGTTGTTGAGAGGAGTGTTCTATAAATGTCAGTTAGGTCAAGTTGGTTAATAATGTTACTTATCTTCACATCAAATAGGCAAAAAAAAAAAAATCTCAGCAGCACTATAGATGTTCCTTCTGATCAGAGATACCCATTCATTCAAAATTTATTTATGAAATGCCTGTTGTTTCCCAGGCAATGTTCTAGGCACTGAGGACATAGCAGAGAACAGAACAGATTCCAGGAGAAGGAGAAAGTCCAGAAACATAAAAAAGAAATAAATATTCAGAAGCGTTTGTAGTTTTGACCCTCTGATCAACATCAACAGAAAAGGAAAAAGAGAAGTACTGTTACATTTGCCACCGGGCACTATGAAACTGTGCCCTTGCCTAATTTTATTTCAGCAAGCCTTTACTGTAAACCATTTATGTGCCAGGCACCACACATAGAGGTGCTGGTTTAAAGACGAAGAAGGTGAGTTTTCCATCCTTGGGGAATGCAGTGTGGGAGACAGATAGGTAAGTGGATAATTATATTACAGGTGATCCATGCTGTGACGGATGTGTGAACAAAATTCTGTAGAGCAGAGAAGAGTGACTAATTCTGCTCAGGAGTGGTGTCAGATAATGTTTGGTGGAGGAGGGGACATTTCAAGTGAGCCTGAGGGAGGACTAGGAGATGGCTAGGTGGAGAGGGGGAGAAAAGACATCTAGTTGTTTGTGGATAGAATGACTAAGTTACAGATACTGTCTAGTTCTAAAATGTGGACTGCTCATGGTAGCCCGGCACCCTCAGACAGTGGTGGGTGGGGGGGTGGTCCATAGGGATTAATGATTGATAGAAAAGGAGGGTTGAGGCTTGAATTGCTACCAGTTAAAATGACTGAGTTGCTGTGCAACCCCTTACTGTTTCTCTATGCAGGAACCATTCAGACATCCACCATAGTTTTTCCACTCAATTTTTAAGTTAAGGTGTCAAAATGATTTAAAGTACTGCTGTAGCTTTTGGGGAGGGGGGGTGTAAATTGATACAACCTGTAAGGAAGGCAGATTGGCAACACCTGTCAAAATTACAAACACTGCATATAGCTTGTGACCCAGCAATTTCACGTCTAGTAATTTATCCTCAGATGCACTCATATGTGAAATAACTTAGGCACAAATATCCATCACATCATTGTTTGTAGTAGCAAAAGAAACAAATTAAATGTTCATCAAGAGAGGATTCGTTAAATAAATTATGATATCTCTTTAAAATGGGACACTGTTCAGTCTAAAAAGGAAACAGAATAAGGTAGCTCTTTATGTCCTGTTTAAAATGATATGATATATTGTCAAATGGAAAAAGCAAGGAGCAGAACCATTCATATAAAAATGGAGATGGAAAGAATTCAAATCCTCTGCAGAGTGTTCCAGTGGCTGAATTTTAAAGAATCCTTGGCTGTCCTGCCTCCAGACTCCTTGTAATGTGTGACAAGAAACTCCTTATTGTTTAAGCTAGCTGAGAATTAGTCTTTTGTGACTAGTAGCCAAAAGGATCCAGATATCGTGTTTCCCTGAAAATAAGACCTAGCCGGACAATCAGCTCTAATGCATCTTTTGGAGCAAAAATTGATATAAGACCTGGTCTTATTCTACTATAATATAAGACCGGGAATATAATATAATATAATATAATATAATATAATATAATATAATATAATATAATATAATATAATATAAAATAATATAATAAATATAATATAATCAGGTCTTATATTAAATTTTGCTCCAAAAAGCGCATTAGAGCTGATTGTCCGGCTAGGTCTTATTTTCAGGGAAACATTGTACATAACTCTGAAGTGTGCAGAGGTCTTTGTGTTTGAACCTGGAATATGCAGAAGGGGGAGTTAAATCTTTGACTTGCAGAAAGTCTCAGTTCACCTCATTTTAACTCTACTGGGCACTCCGAAGTGCTTCCCCTTTCTGGATATTCTGAGCTCTGGACCTGAGAGCAGCCAGCTATTCACATGATGTAGCTCTGGGAGTTTCTGTGCAGAGATGCAACCTGGCAGGATCCAACCTGCCTGGCTTCTTTTTTAATACAACCTCATCAACGCAAAATGCTGAAAGACTGGCAGGATCTATTTGTAGTCAGGGGGCAAGAGGGGAATGCACTGGATGCTAGAATAAAGCGTTATAATGTGGAATTCAAACAACCCACTCTCTGCTCAGAAAGACCCAGATCATCCAGACTTGCCACAGTGACTGCAAAGCTGAGAACTCTAGATCAAGCCATGTGGTCTGAGAACTTGTCCTTACAACTAAAATTGTCCTGTCAGTATCATCCAGACAATTTTAAGTACTTACATGACTCACTTGTCCATTCATTAAAGAAAAACAAATATTTGTCCCCTGCACTCTGTGAGGTGCTGGGAATACAATAGTGAGCCGAACGGAAGTGGCCTTGCCTTTACTGACTTAGTCTAGAGGAGGAGATGACAATTAGTAGCATAATTACCAAATAAGTGTACAATTATAACTGAGTTAAGTATTATAGAGGAAGGGTTTATGGTGGGAAAGAGTAGTTAAGAAAAATATCTATTTTAGAAGAATCAAGAAGGTCTGCCTGAGGAAATGACATTTGAGCTGACATCTGAAGAATGAGTGGGAGTTAACTAGACGATTGTGGGAGAAGAGCATTCCAGGCAAAAGGAATAGTTCCTGCAAAGGCCCTGGGGTGGGGGTAGGGGGGAGCATGGACCACGGAAGGAACTGAAAGAAGGGGAATGTGATTGGAGGGCAGAGTGAGGGGATCAGGCTGAGAGGTGAGGCTGGAGCCTGGCAAGGCAAAGCCAAGAGACATGAAAAGTATTTTTGTAAGAGCAACAGAAATCTCTTGTGGCACAAAGTGTGAATTATCCCCCAGTATCCATTTCCCCTCTGCTCCTTAGTATTCAAACCCCAGAGGTTTGGCTCAGCACATTGCTACCCATTTCCCAGACTCCTTTGCATGTAGATATGCCCAAGTTCTGAGTAGTGGCTTGTGAGCAGAAGGGCAGGCTTCCATTTTCTGTTTTCTTCTCACTGGCTAGAATGCAGACATGATAGTGGGGCTGGGGGAGCCATGCCCGACCATGAGATGGAAGCCATATGTTGAGGGTGTCAAAGCAGCAGGACGGGGAGACCGGAACCCCATCACCATGGAGCAGTCATAGCAGACCTGACCGGTTAGATTATGTGTGACAGACTGATCAGTTTCTTACTTGTTTAAACTACTGTTTTTTGTCTTTTTCATAGAAGTTACACCTATATTCTTAATGACTACTATGGACTGAATGTTTCTGTCACCCTAAAATTCATATGTTGAAATCCTAACCCCAATAGTATTAGGAAATAGGGTCTTTGGGAATTGATTGCAGCGTGAGGGTGGAGCCCTCATGAGTGGGATTAATGTTCTTATAAAAGAGACTCCAGAGAACTCTCTTACCCCTCTACCATGTGAGGACACGGTGAGAAGATGGTCTTCTATAAGAAAGTCTTCTATAAGCGGGCTCTCACCGGACGCCGACTCTGCCAGCACCTTGATCTTGGACTTCCCACCCTCCAGAACTGTGAGATAAATGTTTGTTGTTTAAGCTGCCAATCCGTGGTATTTTTGTTATAGTAGGCTGTACAAACTGAGACAGTGACACACCACTGAAGTGTTCTAGGTGATGGAATCAAATTTCCATCTTGAAACGATTACTATGGCTGCTGTGTGTGGACGGTAAAAGTAGTGAGAACAGTCATTACACCCCCCTGTTGAGGAAGATGGTGTTTTGGACCTGCAAAGTAGCTATGAAGATGGGGCCAGACCCCATTAGAACTCCTTTTGCCTGGTGTAGTGGAAAGAGCAGGGACTCTGGCATTAGGGAGAGCTTAGTTTACTCCAGGATGCACTACTCTGTAGCTGTGACCTTGGGCAAGTTACTTAGCATCTCTGATTCTCATCTATTTATTCAAGTTAAAGTTCTTTTTAGGAGGGTATGGCAAATTTTAAGATGGCCTTCAGACTTGAACTGCAATATAATATGTGTACTATTCAAAGTGCACAAATATGAAGGGCATGGGTCAATGAATTTGTACAAAGTGAACATGCTCAGCCGCCATCCACAAGAAGACGTAGACTATTGGAATTCTGTGAAAATAGCTATGGCAGAGGCATAGTGTTTTGCCATATATCCCTACATAAAAACAGAACAATTAGCAAAACTAAAAACCCATGGAGAATTGGACAGCTACACATAAAAGAATGAAACTAGACTACTATCTTACACCATACACAAAAATTAACTCAAAGTGGATCAAAGACTTGAATGTAAGGCTTGAAGTCATAAAAACTCCTAAAAGAAAACATAGGCAGTAATCTCTTGATATTGGTCTTGGCGATGATTTTTTTTTTTGGATTTGACACTGAAAGCAAAAATGAAAAAGTGGGATTACGTCAAATAAAAAAACTGCACAGCAAAGGAAGTCATCAACAAAATGAAAAGACAACCTATCAAATAGGAGAAAATATTTGCAAATCATATCTGTAAGGGGTTAATATCAAAAATATATAAAGAAATTATATAACTCAATAACAAAAAAAAACAGTCTGATTAAAAAATGGGCAGAGGATCTGAATAGACATTTTTCCAAGGAAGACATACTGATGGCCAATAGGTACATGAAAGGATGCTCAACATCACTAATCAGCAGGGAAATGCAAATCAAAACCGCAATGGGATATCACCTCACACCTGCTAGAATGACTGTCATTAACAAGACAAGAAATAACAAGTGGAAATAACTAGTGTTGGCGAGGATGTGGAGAAAAGATAACCCTGTGTACTATTGGTAGGAATGTAAATTAGTGTAGCCACTATGGAAAACAGTATGGAGGTTCCTCAAAAAATTAAAAGTAGAAACACCACATGATCCAGCAATTCTACTCTGAGCATTTACTTGAACAAAATGAGAACACTGATTCAAAAAATTATATGTACCCCATGTTCTTTGCAGCATTATTTACAATAGCCATTGATGGATGAATGGATAAAGAAAATGTCATACACACACACACACACACACGCACACACACACAGTGGAAGACTATTCAGCTATAAAAAATGAAAATTTGCCATTTGTGATGATATGGATTAACCTTGAGAACATTATGCTTAGTGAAATAAGTCAGAGAAAGACAAATGCCATACGTAGAATCTAAAATATGTAGAATCTGGGCCGGCCCGGTGGCTCAGGCGGTTGGAGCTCCATGCTCCTAACTCCGAAGGCTGCCGGTTCTATTCCCACATGGGCCAGTGGGCTCCCAACCACAAGGTTGCCAGTTCAATTCCTCAAGTCCCACAAGGGATGGTGGGCTCCGCCCCCTGCAACTAAGATTGAACACGGCACCTTGAGCTGAGCTGCCTCCCAGATGGCTCAGTTGGTTGGAGCACGGGCTCTCAACCACAAGGTTGCCAGTTCGATTCCTGGACTCCCTCAAGGGATGGTGGGCCCCACCCCCTGCAACTAAAATTGAACACAGCACCTTGAGCTGAGCTGCCGCTGAGCTGCCGCTGAGCTCCCGAATGGCTCAGTTGGTTGGAGTGCGTCTTTTCAACCACAAGGTTGCCAGTTCAACTCCTGCAAGGGATGGTGGGCTGTGCCCCCTGCAACTAGCGACGGCAACTGAACCTGGAGCTGAGCTGCGCCCGACACAACTAAGACTGAAAGGACAACAACTTGAAGCTGAACGGCACCCTCCACAACTAAGATTGAAAGGACAACAACTTGACTTGGAAAACAGGCCTGGAAGTACACACTGTTCCCCAATAAAGTCCTGTTCCCCTTCCCCAATAAAATCTTAAAAAAATATAATAAAATAAAATAAAATAAATAAAATAAAATAAAATATGTAGACTCTAAAATAACAACAACAAAAAAGAAACAAAGAAACAAACCAAAACAGAAAACCAATCTCATAAATATAGAGAAAAGATTGGTGGTCACCAGAGGGGAGGGGGATGAGGGTGGAATGGGTGAAGGGGTTAAAAGGTACAAACTTGCAGTTATAAAATACGTCATGGGGATGTAATGTACAGCATAGTAATTATAGTCGTTAATACTGCATTGCATATTTGAAAGTTGCTAAGAGAGTAAATCTTAAAAGTCCTCATCACAAGGAACAAAACACTTTTTTGTAACTATATATGATGACAGATGGTAACTAGACTTATTGTGATCATTTTTCAATGTATACAAAAATCAAGTCATTATGTTGTATACCTGAAACTAATATAATATTAGTTATATTAGTTAATTATTCTTCAATTAAAAAAATAGCTAAAAACCCATGGATGACATTTACAGCAAAATTAGGTGGCAAGGTATTTCCATGAACCCCAAAATATACAAATGGGCAAGAACAAGGCAACACTACCTGCATGGAACTGGCATCTGTGCAGAAGAAAGGAGAGATAAGTAGTGCGCTTCTGATGGAACTGAGAACAGGAGGACACCATACTAACCAGCAGGTGTTCATGGGTCGATTTAAGAAAGCAGAAATTGGAATGGGTTTTGCCTAGTTCAGTAGTGAGTGAGTGCAAGCAGCCTTTGACAAGGTCTGAAATAAATGGAGTGCTTTAGCCCTTGAGAACTCTCAGGACTGACCATCAGGGCTCCCTGCTGGGACAGGATCCCACATGGAAGAGAAACTGCTGAGAGAAGCAAAATTGAGCAGAACAGGAACAACAAAGATAAAGACAAGAGAAGGCCCAAATTAAAATGGGAAGGTGAGCAGAGCCAAGAAATCTTATAAAGTACGCTGCCATCTTTTTTATTACTACATGAAAATAACAGAAAAGAGAACTCTGTGAAGTTAGAAGAGCTACCCTGACCCACAATTCCCTCTAAAAGTTCAAGCAAATTAATTTCATGTATATATAAGCAAAAGAAAAGTATTGAGGCCAAATCAATTACAGAGTTACAAGAAAATAAGAAGCAGAACCACAATAATACCTGCGGGCAAAGAAAGCATGTCAGAAAGACATGCCCACAAAGCAGATAAAAACCGTAACCTTAACTATTTAGAAAGAAGATAAAAGGTGTTAAAAATAACACAAGACATAAAAGAACAACATAAATCAAAGTTAGAGAAACTCTGAAATGAGGTGACAGAACTCAAAAAAGAATTAGAAATGAAAGAAAAAGTAATTTCAGAAGGGAAGGCCAAATTGGAAAAACACTACAGTGAATTAATACAGTAGATAATGCCTTAAGAGAATTAGAAGGTGAAAAGGAAAAATACATTAAAAGTTAAAATTTAAAAAGAAGGGAAAGGATTCAAAGAGAAAATTATACATTCAAGGTCTGACAATTTAAGTTCGCGAACTCATCCTAGAAAAAGTGCTACCTACCTCATTGCTGAATATCACTATGGTCACCTCGGAAGTACTCCCCTTAGGAAGCTATGCACTGATGCCAGCGCCTCGTCCACCCTTCAAAGCAATTTTGGAACTCTTTTACTGGAATGGCCATCAGAGCTGTCGTCGTATTACCCTTGATGTCCTGAATGTCATCAAAATGTCTTCCTTTAAATACTTTCTTTATCTTCAGGTAAAGAAAGAAGTCATTGGGGCCCAGATCAGGTGACTAGGGAGGGTGTTCCAATACAATTATTTGTTTACTGGCTAAAAACTCCCTCACAGGCAGTGCCCTGTGAGCTGGTGCATTGTCGTGATGATGCCAGAGCCACGGATTGTTTTCACGCAGCCTTTTCAGCACTTCCAAATAGTAAACTTGGTTAACTGTTTGTACAGCTGGTACAAATTCATAATGAATAATCCCTCTGATATCAAAAAAGTTTAGCAACATTGTTGCAAAAGTTCGTGAACTTAATTATCATTCCTTAATTGTATTAAAAATAGGCAAGTAAGGGGCAGCCAGATGGCTCAGTTGGTTAAAGCGCAAAGGTTGCTGGTTCAATTCCCACATGGGATGGTGGGTTGGGACCCCTGCAACTAAAGATTGAAAACGGTGACTGGACTTGACTGGACTTGGAGCTGAGCTGCGCCCTCCACAACTAGATTGAAGGACAACAACTTGGAGCAGATGGGCCCTGGAGAAACACACTGTTCCCCAATATTCCCCAATAAAATTTTTTAAAAAATAGGCAAGTAAGACTCAACACACAGTAAACAGAAATCTCTGAGGAAAAACAATCATGGCAAGGGAACAAAATGAACACGTGGGGCGGGCGATACAGTGAGGAACAGAGGTCTGCTGCCAACACCCACATGAGTGAGCGTGGGTGCAGGTCTTCAGCCGCAGTCACGTCTCCAAATGACTGCAGTCGTCTCTTTGTAACCTTCATTGTAACTTCATGAGAGACCCTGAACCAGAACCATCCAGCCAAGCTACTTCCAATTTTCTGATCTCAGAGGCTGTGAGATAATGTTTATCATTTTAAGTCAATAAGTTTTAGAGTAATTTTTTATGCAGCAATGGGTAGCTAATATAATGGGCATTAGGGTAGCTTCCAGTATGGGGCTATTTCAAATATTCCTGCTCAGTACATCCTAACATATATTTTATGGTGAATATATGTTCATTTTTGTTGGGTATAAACCTACAAGTGAAAAAGCTGGGTCACAGGATACTCATATATTCAGCTTTAGTAGATACTGCAAAAGTGTTTTCACAGTGCTTGGATCAATTTACACTGTCACCAGCAGTGTATAAGAGTTCTTGTTACTTATAGTCTTACTAACGCTTGCTATTTCTCTTTTTCATTTTAGCTATTTTGATGGTTTGTAGTGGAATCTCACTGTAATTTTAATATATATTTTTTGTGATGCCTAATGAAGTTTAGCACCTTTTCAAAAGCTTGATGTCCGTTTAGACATTTCCATTTATAAAACACTTGCTCAAGTCTTTTACCTATTTTAAAAATTGAGTTGTCTATCTTTTTTGATTGATTGATTTTTTTAAAAAAATATTTCTGGCCTTGCCCCAGAACATCAGGGAGGATGGATCTTACAAATGTAAAGCAAAAAAAGAAAAGTAAGTTTCATATTATTATAGTATAGTTTTACTTACATAAAGTTAAAATGTTAACAACTGTCTCTCAGTAGATGGATAGACACATGGAAAGAAAGGAAGGGAGGGAGGGAAGAGGGGAAAGAGGGAGGAAGAAAGGATTCTAAGATGGCCTCCTTGGTCCCGCCTCCCCATGTTACTCCCATGATTGTGTTATATTATGCGGCAAAGGGGATCACTGCAGATGTAATTGAAGTTGCTAATCAGTTGACTTTAAATAGGGAGATTATCTGGGTGAGCCTAAGTAACCTAATCATATGAATCCTTTAAAAGCAGGAAGTTTTCTCCTGCTGATCGCAGATGTTCCTAGTGTGAGAAGGATTCCATGCACAATTACTGACTTGTCGCCTTGAGAAGCTGAGAGCAACCCCCAGCTGACAGTCTTCCAGGAAAGGAGAACCTCAGTCCTACAACCCCAAGGAATTCCTGACAACCGAAATGAACCCAGATGCAGACTCTTACCCAGAGCCTCCAGATAAGACCCCTGCCCTTAATTTTGGTCTGGTGAAATTCTAAGCAGAGAACCAAGCCAAGCCTCCCTGCACTTCTGACCTACCCAGAAGCAAGCTAATAAATAGATGTTGTTTAAGCCTCTAAATGTGTACGTTTGTGATAGTTGTTATGTAGCAATAAAACACACATATTTGCTTAATCAAGATCTACATGTGTAGTAAGAGAATAAAGAAATATATGGAAAGGATAAATACCAAATTTAGAATATTAGCTATTCTGTTGGGGGTGTGGTGATAAGAAGAGGAGACTATTGGGGAGGAGAAGATAAGAGAATTAAAGTGTGTAAGGCAATATTTTATTATTTAAATGAGGTGGCGGATATGTTGTTTTATTTTTTTATACCTTTTTGTATGTTTCACGTGATGTATAACAATTTTAAAGATTCGTAACCCCCAGTCATAGCTTAAAAACAGTAGAGATGCCAACTTTCAGGGGCCTTTTGGGCTTGGACAATGAGTTCCCCCAAATGACTGTGATAGAGACCTTTTTCCATTTCCTGGAAATATAGAGGATGGAGTCCCCATAAAAACTTGGAAGGAGGATCGAGTCCCCATAAAAACTAAGATTTAATTTCCTTCTATCCCAATAGGATTGGGTTAGAAGTCAGATTTAATTTAACAACAACAACAACAAAAAAAAAAAAACAACAGGAAGGGAGGGAGGGAGGAAGGAAGGAAAAAAGAAAGAAAAAATTTTTTGTACACTCAAATTGGTGGAGTGCATAAATGAACGAATGAATGGAAAGATGAATTATGAATGGATGCCCAAATACCCATAGAATCATCAAGATTGTGTATTTGGACAACAGAGCGGGATAGGAAAATATTGTTCCATTGCAGAAAATCCACAAGCTAGTTGAAAATAAACAGTCTTGGAGTTGTTTTTTGTTTGTTTGTTTGTTTGTTTCTTTTTTTTGGAAGACAGATGTGAACCATGTTCTAACTGAAAATTTTGTTTCGATTGGAGCCTCAGCCACATCTCAGAGAGCTCCCCAAAGGCAGGCCAGACAAGGAGTTCTGGACAAGAACCCTGGGGCAGTTTAAAGTTCAAACCCATCTCCCCCCCTGCCCCCCAGAGACAGTGTGCTAATGTCTCTGATGATAACAGTTGGTTCTGTATGACCACAGCTGCCTCTTACATTGGTTGGGGGCAAACTTGATTCAGAAGCATAATGGAGGGTGAAGCATCAAATTTCTTATTTGAGCAGGAAGCCGATACCTGAGGAACGCAACCCAGCAGCCGCCCCGAAAGAAGATCAGGCAATTGTGCCGGCTATAGGGAAACGGCTTTCCTATCCCAAGGCTTTTACTTTGCGGAAGGGCACTGGGACCTGGTAAAGAACTCCAATCACCAGCTATGGTCCGGACAGGGAGGTTTGAGGAATTCAACAGGAAATAGGCCTTGGGGGCAGAACCCAGGTTGTGGTCAATAGTGTCTCTTCCAGAATCAGTCCTTCAACTAACAACCTGATGTGAGAGATCACCGTCCTCAGTCACTTAGACCAAACATGTACTTCTCTAAAGTTACCAACAAATTTCCAGAAGGATAATTTCCAGGCAGGAAATTCTGTTAGTCAGATATTTTTTTCTTTTTTTGGCTTGCAAATATTAGCTTTGCAACTCAAATTACCTTAAGATTAGGGGAAAAAAGGGGATGGACGGGTGTTTACTGGCTCATGGACCTGCATCAGGGCCAGCTGGATCCAGGAGCTAAAATTACTTCAGGAATTTCTCCTCCCGTCTGTTGACTCTGTTTTCTGGTGTACTGGTTCAGATGACCTTGACCACGGGGTGGGGGCAAGAGAGTCACCAGCATCTCCAGACTTTCATCCTACCAGCTTAGCAACCTCCGAGACAGAAAAGCATCTCTGTCCCAGTGGTTCTAGTAAAACTCCAAGCATCGAGTCTCCTTGGACTGGTTTGGGTCACCAGCCCACCCCTGATCCGTTGTAACCAGGACGGTAACTGGTCAGGTCTGTGTCTTGAATCTATCTTGGGGTCTAGAGAAGGGTTAATCCCATGTAGACCACATGGATTTGGAATATGGGAGAAGTGGTTTTCCAAAGGAAATTAGGGTATTCTTACCACAGGCAGGCTGGATGCACGACTGGCAGCAACAACAGCGGTGCTCAACAGACAGAACAGGTGCGATCCCGCCAGCTCCCAGTTTTCTTCTCCCTCTTAGTGTTTTCTGACAGGGATGCCCCTTAAGCCCACCTGAAGAAATTAGGATTCCATAGGTCTGAGACAGAGCTCGGAGGTGGTATTTTTACGAAGTTACTCCATGTGGTTCTGCTGGGCAGAGTAGTTTAGGAGCTCCTGATTAATGTAGTGGGTAACCTTATTCTTCTCTGCTCCCTACTCACACCAAAAGGGAGTGTATGGAGGGCTCTAGCTATAAAATTAGAGTTGCTTTTCTACTCAAAGAAAGTCAAAATAAAGGATTGTCTTTATATTTTGAGATCAGAGTAAGGCAAGTGTAAATTAATGAACCTGTTTCAAAGCCCACCCCCCACCTGCCCCTAAACCTGTACAAAGAGCAGAGAAACAGAAGTGGCTCCTCTCCAACGAAGATGTTGGGCCAGTACGCGGGACCACTGACGCTTCACACAAGCAGTGACTCATTAACCCTCATGTTCAGGGGGACAGGAGTCTGTCACTGTGAGCAGGGAGATGCAGAGGCCTAGCTCTGCCTTAGGAAAGGTGCTTATCGTCAGCACAGCTTGGAGTCAGATAGGGAAGGCCATGGACTGGAGAGGACACAATACCAGGCGGAGGAACTGGACCCCAGTAAAAAAATGGTTTGAACTCCCTGACAATGGTTGCTTACTCGTGGTTGCTAAAATGGATTTAAAATTTTTGCAGAACATTTCCTCAAAGCCCTTGAAAAGCAGAACTAACCCTCAATGGACGCTATGGAGCGGTGGAGAGATAGCAGTGTGGGAGAGCACGCCCCCTGAAAGCAGTCACAATGGGGGGCCAGCATGGTGCCCGGCACATATCCGGTACACAGGGGTTCACAAAGTTAATGAGGCCTGCTGTGAGCCAGAGATGGAGACCAGTGCCTGACGTGCTGTCAGGTCTTTGTGACGTCAGGAACATCATCAGTAGCAATAGCTGCCCGCACAAGAGCCAAGAAGAAAGGACAGCTACAAATTCGAGTCTCAAAAAACCAAACAAAAAGAAATGATAATACTACCCTGGCCCATTAATGAAGAATGTTCTAATAAGAAAACAAAACAAAACATGTTAATGGTACAGGTCAAGCAAATGTTTTCTGCTCTGTAAAAACAATGACAACAATATAATTTGTAATAACACATTTTTTTGAACACCAAGCACCGTGCACATGTAATATACAAGCATTGTGGAGCCTTGTGAGGTTAAATAAAATCTTACAACAACCCTATAATGGTCCACTTTTATAGACCTCAGAAGAATTAAGAAACTTGCCTCAAGTCTCCCAGCTCATAAATGGAGGGGCTGGATTTGAACCCAGACCTGCATGACTCCAGAACCCACATAGGAACCTCCACACTATCTGTCTCTTTTAAGGAGACAAACATTTTCTGTGCTATTTGTGAATGAGTCAGATCTCTTTCTGGCCCCTCCCTCTGTCAACAAGGAATCTGGGCCAGTGCGTTTCTTGTTCAATCTCCCTTGTTCAAGGAAGACTGAACCCCAGGGCTCAGCCTCTCACAGGAGGCAGCTCCTGGAACTCCAGGGGCCCTGAGTGATTCCTGTAAGTCAAAATAAGAAAGGTTGTCATGACAGTCTAGGGACCAGGTTCCATGCAGGGGTTGTTTGGGGCCACATTAAAGTGAGCCTTGAGGCACAGAAGCAAAGGCTGTGTGTAGATCCGGGGAATATCTGAGCTAGAGTTCTCAAAGGTCCTTCTTTCCCCAAGAGTCCAAGAGCAGGGTTTTCATACCTCACTGGGTATAGGCCGGAGCCGAGAGTACCCCCTATGCCTGGGTGTAGGGATGGGAAGGCAGGACTGATGGAGGGTCTGTGTTCCCAGAGTGGAATTGAGACAGAGGACAGGGAACTAGCTGAAGACCCAGTCACAGCAGCAGCTTTCCTGTAGCCACCTGCCTGGTTGAGATGGAAACGCTGATTCCAGCTCCAGCCCCCAGACAGGCTAAGAATATCCCAGAAAAGCAACAGCCACCACCCCCGCCCTTCTTGATCTGCTCCTACACCTGGAGTGCTGTGCTGGGCGCCAGCCTGGGCAGGGAAGAGACCAGAGTGCTGCTAGTGGTGGGGTGATGCTTGATTGGGGTGAGGGGAGGAAAGGGAGGGGCTTGATGGAAGCAAAAGAAGGTGAGCTGAGAAATAAAGCTGCTGGAGAGTGTTTTAGGCAGGGAGAACTGTACTCAGGGGGCAACAGAGGGAAGTGAAGTCAGAAGCCAGGGGTTTGGGGAGAGAAGATCCAGGGGTGAGGACGAAGGAGGGCTGGCATCGGTGACCTAGGAGACTAAGGCTTTATTAGGAGCAAGGAAAAGGAGCCCCAGCTCAGCCGTGTCCTCATCTGACCCTTAATCCTGGGTCCTCCAGTATCTCAGCATTGGTCCATTCTCTCCCTTCCCCAAGGCACCGCTTCCTCACTTATCAACAATATTGTCTGTTACAAAAATCCTATATTTGGTGTCCTCAATTAATTCCTTTTAGCAAGGGGCCTGCTGGAATGGGATAACATTGAGAATGCAGAAACTCCCTCTTGGCAGCTAGCAGCTCTTCCTTGGTCAGGTTCATCTCTTTCCTCTGCTCACCCCGTTTCCCCACTCCCCATTGTTACCTGGGAAAGGGTTCTGCTCCCTCCATTGCCTTCCCTGGGCCTTATTCCTCCCCACCTCAGGGCCCTCAGGGGAAGGAGGGAGGGCTGGGCTGGTGCATGTGCTCTCCCTGGTGCGTGTGCACACCGCAGGAGCTGAGACCCCGGGATGGGGACACTGGATCAGCAGGGTTGGGCAGCAGAATGCAGTCATTCAGATGCCCTGGCTGAGTCACCACCCTGGCTGTTTTCAGAACCTGCATGGTCAGCCTCTTTGTAGGGGCCCTTTGGAGATATGGGGGTGCAATGGCCTTGGGTTCTGGGACCTCTGGCCTTGCTGTTTACTGGGTAGACCATGGACCTTGGCCATCTTGGCACCCTGTCATTTGTCTCACCACCTTTTGGGGTGCCCCTCTAAAGCTTGGAGGGACCTAGGGAGGTTTACATAGCTGAGAGCTGGGCACCGCTCCCCTTCGTCTCCTGGGCTGACCTGCAGAAGTACAGGCCTCACCCGGATGCTACGCACACACAGACTGAGCCCATCCAGCAGAACCAGATAGGGCTGGAGCTAGAGAGTGAAACAGATTCACAAGACAGATTTTATTTAGAATCAGAATTATAGAACTGGAAGAGGCTTTAGGAATCATTTTTAAGTTCGATCCCCAAGATGTTATCTTATTCCTTTAGTATTCATTTTTTTGTCTGATAATAAAAGTATATAGAATTCCTGCATTTTAATATGAAGAAAGGGAATTCCGGATAGCTGAAGTGACTTTTCCAAGTCATACAGTTTATAAGCTGTGGACTAGAACTCCCGCCTCCTGCCACCTAGACTATGGCCTCTCAAAGAGGAAGATGAGAAAACCAAAGGACAGAAGAGTCTGAGCAGCACAGCCTGGAGGTGTTCCCTCAAAGGTGGGGCTCATCTTCCCAGGGGGTCAGTGACGGGCTCCTCTCTAAGCTGACATTGTGATCCCCATTAATAAGGCCATGTTCCTGCACAGGCTGAAACCTTGATCTAAGCCTTCTAGTTCTTGGTCTAGGCCTGTAGCTCTGGCCTTAAAGAGCCTTCAGGAATAGCCATGTATCTGGACAGGGCACTGTTCTAGGTAACCCCAGAGTGATGGAGACAGACAAGGAGCCTGGCCTCAAGGGGGTTCTCATCTAAAGGTTTCTAATACAGAGGAACATGTACGTCTATGGGGAATGGACGGACAAGAAGCGACATACAGATACTAATACAGATAAATGAATCAATCACAAATGTAGACCCTACACATAACCCAACCAGAAAAGTAAACTAGCATATGTGGTAAGGACATCGTTGTCCTTCCATAAAGCCCACCTTCTCATCAAGTCTTTCTGATTTCCCTACACTTATCCCCTTTGGCCTCTACACTACAGAGACATAACCTCCCTCTCTCCTCCCTTAATGCCTCCAGCTTTTTAAAAACAGAAATGCTGTCACTCTTTATGGATTTATTTTGATTATGTTGTCCTTTAAAATTCCATCAGTATCCATCTTGCACATTTTGGACCAAGGACTCAGAGCACAGCCCTAAACCAAGTTGTGATGTAGCAGCTGCTACTGCGGGAAAGAGGTTAGAAAGACTGATGTCATAAAGAGCATTAGGTTCCTTCTAATCAGTCCAAGAAGGCTTCTTGGAGGAAGTGGAATTTCAAGAGCTTGACAGAGAAGGCAAGATAGTGGTTTGAGTGGGGGTTGGGGGTCTGACCAGTGATAGGAGGAGCTCAGAGATTCAATAGGGATAACCACACTAAGAGGGTAGAGAGTGGGTGAGCCAGAGAGGGGGTCTGAGGCAGGGCAAGGTGGAGAATGAAAAGGGGGTATGAGACCTTTTAAAGGACGCTGAAGCAGAGTAGGAAATTCTTGATTCTGACCAAAAGGACAACAGGAGGTCACAGCTGGGCCTAGAGTTGGGGCACCATGTTGGTGACATCTGTGGGTTCTGCATAGAAGATCTTGTCCTAAATGACACCAGCAATAGGACTTACGTCAATGAGGGACTCCCGGGAGCGGAGGTGGGAGGACCCACGTGCCATTCAGATCCACGTGCTCAGTGTTTCTGCCAGTGCAGCTCAGTCTCTCTGGAGCCCGTCCTTAACTACCGGTGAACCAACTGTTCCTTGGGTGTCAGATAAAGGCTGACTCAGAAAGGCCTTGTAGGAAGAAGTGGGACCATTTGCAGGAGCTGAAAAAAGGGAGAATGGGGTGGTTGAGCCGTTCAGCTTAGGCTGTGAGAAAAAGATCAGATCTAAGGGAGCAGGAGAGACCCTGCTGAGACAATACACATGGGTTCTGAGTGTGTGGGGGGGTACAAGTCTGCGTGTGTACAGTGGAAAAGAGATAGGGAATCAACACAGTCAGACCACAGGTCTCCAGGGGGCTGAGTAAGCAGGGGCTGTGGGACAGCTGAGAAAAACTGGTGTCTCTGATGGCAGGAGCTGCAGCCCCAGGGGGTTCTGGAACAACCTATCTGGAGTGAACCACACACACGTGTGCATACACACCAACCCTGACAGCAGTGGATCCTGGGAGCCCTGTTGGTGGTCTGCAAGGAGCATGGAAGTGACTCCAGGGACAGTTCTGAGGATTTTGCTGAATCCCTAGGCAGGGGCTTTTCTTGCGATCATACCTACTTCCACAGCCCACGTAAGAAGCTGGAGATTCCTGTGTTGAGGAGCCAGAGAGCAGGACTGAAGAAAGGTGGCAAATAGAACAGCCCAGAGCCAGCTGGGCTCAGGACCAGAGGGATCAGGCCCAGAGGGTCTCAAGTACAGGACAAAGGTTTTGTGGGCACTGAGAGGACAGACCCAAAGAGAAATATGCAGGAGCCATCCTAACAGCTTGCAGCTGGGAATGGGGACAGCTGTGACCTGAATGTCAGAAAGCATTTAATGATGAAAACCCACCTCAACCTGGACCCAGGGGCTGGCCTGGAAGTTGTGCCAACTGTCTTGGGCCTCCCTCCACACAAGAGGTCCTGTCTCCTGTCTGAGCCTTAGGAGACCAACCGGTAGAATTTTCAGCATTTCCACAGGGACCAAGCATCCGTCAGCCATCCAAATGTGGGATCAGAGTGTGTTGATAAGGACGAAGAGCAAAGGAGGGACCACCCAGCAACTAGGAGCCAAGACCCTCTCCACACCTACTCAAATGCAGAGAATCAGGCCGTCGTACCTCGAGGGTCCCGCCATCCCAAGAGCAAGGGCCCCCAAGGAGGCAGATTGTAAATTGCAGGAAGGCCAGGGCCCTGCCTCTGGGAGAGCAAAACTACGCCTGCTGCGACCCTCTGTGGTGGCCTCGTGGGGAGGAGGGGAAGGGAGGCGAGCTAAGAGAATAGATCAGAAGGCCACATTGGAGACGCCAGGGTAGTGTGACCCAGCTGGGGCAAAAGCGCCCTGATGAGGTCTCTCACTGCCCACACAGACCCCCAACACATAATCAAAAAGGGGGAGAGGCTGTTTCCATGGCTTCTCTGCTACCGCGATCTAGTGCATCAAAACAAGGTGGCCCAGGGCCCTAGGACCTGCTTGGGGAGGTGGGAGCAGTCACCCCCATCCCCAGCTCTGACCCTAGGGGGACCTTCGAACGACCGCCACCTCTGGAGACAGAAGGTAGGGGAATGGGTGGCACTTCGGAATGGCATGCGAGATTCTATTGGTCAGAGGAGCTGCCGGTTAGTCAGGCAGCGAGGGCGCGGATTGGCTGCGTGAGGCGGGGCGCGGCGCGGCGCGGCGAAAGAAGGGGCCCAAGGGGTGGGGCTGACGCTGCAGCTGGCGCAGCTCAGACACCCAGCAGCCGCCGCGGAGCAGCCAAGCAGCCAGCTACCCCCACCATCGTTCCCGCGCCCGGGCCGGGGCTAGGCCCCCACCGCTGGGTCCCCGGGGGCTGCAGCAGCGGCGGCGGCGGCAGCGGCGCCGCCCGCGGTTCCCGCCGGGGCCCGGGCGCCGGCCCCGCTCTGCAGGATGGGCACGGTGCTGTCTCTTTCCCCCGCCTCCTCGGCCAAAGGCCGGAGGCCCGGCGGACTGCCGGAGGAGAAGAAGAAGGCGCCGCCCGTGGGGGACGAGGCGCTGGGGGGCTACGGGGGACCGCCAGGAGGCAAGGGAGGCAAAGGCGAGAGCCGGCTCAAACGGCCATCAGTACTCATCTCGGCGCTCACCTGGAAGCGCCTGGTGGCCGCTTCTGCCAAGAAGAAGAAAGGCAGCAAGAAGGTGACGCCCAAGCCGGCGTCCACCGGCCCCGACCCCCTGGTCCAACAACGCAACCGCGAGAACCTTCTCCGTAAGGGCCGGGATCCCCCCGACGGCGGCGGTGCCACCAAGCCGCTGGCCGTGCCCGTGCCCACCGTGCCCGCGACCGCCGCCACCTGCGAGCCGTCGTCGGGGGGCAGCGCGGCTGCTCTGCCGCCAGGCTCGGGAGGGGGAAAGCCGCCGCCGCCACCCCCAGCCCCGCAGGCTGCGCCGCCGGTGCCTGGCGGCTCGCCGCGGCGGGTCATCGTGCAGGCGTCCACCGGCGAGCTCCTGCGCTGCCTGGGCGACTTCGTGTGCCGACGCTGCTACCGCCTCAAGGAGCTGAGCCCGGGCGAGCTGGTGGGCTGGTTCCGCGGAGTGGACCGCTCGTTGCTGCTGCAGGGCTGGCAAGACCAGGCCTTCATTACTCCCGCCAACCTGGTGTTCGTGTACCTGCTGTGCCGCGAGTCGCTGCGCGGGGATGAGCTGGCGTCCGCCGCGGAGCTGCAGGCCGCCTTCCTCACCTGCCTCTACCTCGCCTACTCCTACATGGGCAACGAGATCTCCTACCCACTCAAGCCCTTCCTCGTGGAGCCCGACAAGGAGCGTTTCTGGCAACGCTGCCTGCGCCTCATCCAGCGGCTCAGCCCGCAGATGCTGCGGCTCAACGCCGACCCCCACTTCTTCACGCAGGTTTTTCAAGACCTCAAGAATGAGGGCGAGGCCGCCACCGGCGCCGGGGGTCCACCCAGCGGGAGTGCGCCGGCGGCCCCCGCCTCCTCCTCGGCCGCAAGGGACAGCTGCGCGACCGGAGCCAAGCACTGGACTATGAATCTGGACCGCTAGGGATACCCGAGGGCCGCGCCTGCCCCCCGCCCCAGCCTCTGACACATACTTGGAGCCCACGGGACCATTAAGCTGCCGCCGCTGTTACCGCCGCTCCGGGCCCTGCCGGAGGAGGAAGGGCCCCTACCCCGCAGGGGCAAGTGGAGGCCAGGAAGCCAGAGGCCACGACGTCTGAATTTGCTGGGTGTAGGGTGAGGGTGGGGGATGAACGCGGGAGGCGGAGCCCCTACCTCACATTTACTGTCTGTCTGCACCCCATCTCTCTAATTCTGACCAGGTCTCTCCCTACCCTTCTGGGTGTGTCTGTAAGTCCATCTCCCTTGGTTTTGTCCATTTCCTCACTTTCTTTCTGTATCTTCATCTTCCATCCTGTCTGCCTTTCAGTTTTCGTTCCTTGGGTGTGTATTTCCGTCTCCATCTTACCCCCCACCTATCTCTCTTTGCCCCTGTTTCTTTTTCTGTGTCCTCATCTTCCCTTCTTGTTCTCTTTTTCCTCGCTCCTGGCATGTGACACCACGTTCACTCCTGTCTACCTCCTTCCCCCTCCACTCCGCTATGTCAGCTTGCATTTCTTCCCCCGACTGAGCCCCATACTTCCCTCCCCAGACCAAAAGGAACATTCGTTCTTAATTTGGATTGACTGAGGTGCGGCGAGGAACTGCAGCCCCAGGAGCTCAGACAACTACCAGGATGGTCCTTCGCCCCACCCCCACCACCTCTCCCTACCTTTCCAACGTGTTGCATGCCGGGAGTTGGGGGGAGGGGATGCCGGCTTCAGGAGGCTGAGGTTTGGGAGCATACTCAACCTAGGAGGCCACCCCGGCAGCAACGGCGCCTCAGCGGAAGGATAGGAAGAGACAGAAAACTCTTCATACTCAAGGAGAGGGGCACCCTCTTCCTTATCCTTAGGTGTTTTTGTTTTCTCCCCTTTTAATTTATTGGTTGTTTCTGGAGGGGGGGAGGGGGGAGGTTGGGCCGGGAGCTGTCTGAGGTGCTGATCTGAGGCCGGACCGAACGCTCCCGGGAGGGGACCAGGGACTGGGTTGGGCCTGGTGCCGTGTCCAAGGTGCCAATGATGCGGGCCGACGGCGCGGGCCGCACTTGCTGTCTGTCGGTCTGTCCGGGAGAGAACTATAAAGCGCTGGAAGCGCCTGCAGATGGTTTTGAGCCGGCCTTTCTTTGGGCCCCGGGAGGGAGGGAGCGGGAGTGGAACTGTCACAGGCAGGGCAGCAGGGCCCCCAGGGGCGTGGTGGGGAATGTTGAGTCCCTGAGAACTGCTACTCTTTCAGTCTTGTTCCACAGACACACACACACACACACACACACACTGGCTTCCATTTTACAGAGAGTAAAGTGAGGTAGTCAAAGGTTGAGGCCTGCCGATGACGCTAAATTCCACCCCCGTCCCACCTCTGCCTCCATCTTGTCTAACTTAGCTCCTCATTAATGCCCAGTCCATTTCTGGATTAAATGATGAGGACGTCAGCTGTCCCTGTTTTATAGAGTGGTCCGTTGAGGCAGAAATAGCTAGCTCTTATTGCTGCTTTTCTTTTCGTCCTCATCTCTCCCCGCCATATATCCAGTCAAGAGTCTAATCAGACCTAAGTCTGTGTTCACCACTCCCAGGTGGGGCCTGATTGCCACACTCAGCCCCACAAGCTGTTCCCGTTCACTGGGCTGCTTCAAGACTACTTCGGTCACACGCCCATCCTGAGCGTCCTTGGGAGGATGCTCATCCCTATTGAGATTCAGATCTGGGCTTTTATACCCAGGGGGGCTAGGACACAGGCATCCTGGGAGACAGGAGCCATTCTTTGGGGTTGAAAGAAGAGAAATGAGCTGCTTAGCCAGAGATCTCTGTTTGGTCCCCCTTGCCTTCAGAGACACATGGCTAAGCGCTCCGTTCCGTTTCACTGGCATAAGGAGGCCTGGCTACAGTAGAGCGCTGACGTCTCCGACCCTGGTCTCCGCGGAGACATCGAGCATCCTGACGCAGAACCTGGCGAGGCAGGCAAAGACAAAGCCCGGGTTCGCTGTCCGTGGTGCTGACCGGCGATCTCGGGCTGGGTGGGGGCTTGAAGGGGCAAGAGGAGTTGCGGACTCGGCCTCAACAAGTCTTCCGGATAATTTGGGAGTGGGATGTGATCTATTCTGGTGGCGAGTTGCAGGAGTCCGGCCCGAGAACCCAGGAATGCCGGCTTCCACTTGCCCTCCTAGGAGGATAGACTTCGGCTCTGCCCCGGCCTGGGCCAGGCGCCCTAGCACCCGGCTTGGAGGCGGAAATCCCCTGTCCAGATTTGTGAATCGAGTTCCCGGGGGGAGGGGGAGAGAACTGGCGGAAGGGAAGGCGGGAGCAGCTACCCATTGGCTGGAATTTGGCGCAGTCAGCGCGGTGCCGTCATCTTTCTTGGTTTGGAGGGAGGGAGGGAGGAGCACTTGGGTCACCCCGCGGCTGTCGCCATAGTAACCAGACAGAGCGGGCGGGCGGGGCCAACTCTCCACTCTCCCACCTCCAGCGGGGAAACAATCCTGGTCCGCCTTATTTGGAACTAGTTTGAGAGACTACTTGTAGTTTCTGCGTTAGAAGAGCCTAAAGGGGATGGGAAAGAGACCAGAGAGCCTACAGAGACCCTCAAACATCCTGCTCTTTGGGGGGCGGAGGGAGGCTGTAGATACTGCCCCTGAACACAGACACAGTACCCTCCATTGTACTGCACCCACAGACACCCACGCATTCCTCCAGGAACTTGTAGTCTAGCACTTGGAGGCCTGGAATGAGAAAAAAGCCTCAGTGTGTGTGGCGTCAAATTAAATCTCACTTTCCTTGCTGTGCCCTAAGGTATGAGACACTGCCATAGTCCGATCAGGGGTGAGGGACTGGAGGAGGGTCAGCATGAATACATGGAATAATTAGCCTCGTGGATCAAACTTGGTCAGACACCTTTTTCTGGCAGAACAGGCGGTTGTAAGGAGAAGAGCTCGAAACTGTCTTCTGAGAAGGCAAGGTGAGATGCAAGTAAGCTTAAAAACAGAGTGAGTGTCTCCTCTTTACAGCCCAGAAGTGAACATGGGAAAAGTGAGTCCAGGCTCAGGAGACAGGTGATGAATAGGGCCCAGAGCTCTAGAGAAAACCCAGCAGGGGTGAGGAGTGAACTGAGGAAAGAAAGAAGATGGAGAACAGGAGACGGAAACCCAGCTGGAACCATGACTCAGCACGCCCAGCACAGGGGCAGCAGAGAGGGGAGGGGAGCAGAAAGCAAATGGGCCACATAAACAGTGATCAAACCATTTGTATGATAATGCCAATATATGCATTGATGTACAACCGAAGACACACATTTTAATCCAGAAGCAGGTACATATACATTTATACTGATGAAGATTTGCTCAATTATAACATATACACATCTCCACTCTCCCCATTCCCTGCCCCTCTTCCTGGAGCAGAGGACATTCTGTGCTGAGAGCTATGCTTGCCTGTCCCTGAAATACCTTGGTACTTAATGGGAAAAGAGAAATGCAAAAAATTGCAGATGTGGGTGGGGGTGGTTGTCATGGAAACTTTTGCTTGCCAGGCAGGATGCCCAGCAACCAGAGCATCTGGCAGTATCCAAGGGGATATCCTGTGTCCTCTACCCACTGGGACAGACGCTCACATGGGCACCTCTGGAAGATTTCTACAGCAGAGACTGCCAAAGCAGCCCCTCCAACCACACCACCATGACCAGGGACAACTAGCAGCCAGGTCTGGGGGCTAACCTTCTTCATGTGCCCCACTTTAAGCGGTACTCCTGACCCTTTAATACATCATAAACATTTACTGAAAATGGCCTCAAGACAGCAGGGGTTGACACTTTAAAGACCTTTACTAAGACCATTACCTTCCTTCTCAGCACTTTGCCAGACACCCTACAGGAAGGTCTTCTATACCGACACAGTCTAGATGTGTAAATGAGGGTAGAAAAATTGTTTTAGTTCAGTGTGATGAAAGACTGGGTACAAGACAGATAAACCACAGGGCACAGTCTCAGAATTCAAGTTCCTTTGAACTTACTTTAATACATTGATGGGGTTTTTCAGAGGCAGTGTCTCTGTTGCACTTGCAGACTAGCTGGCTGACTTTACATTCCACGTGCTCCGCCCACACTTTTCTCAGTATTCAGGTCTAACCTCTTAGTTTCTGGCCTAAAATGACCCCAAACCAGTTTGGGCATTCAGGTTTTTTGTTTTTTCCCCCTTGGATTCTTCCCACTATATCTTCAACAATTATATCTTCCTACTTGGAGATATTGCCCACAGTAGTTACTTCCCTCTTTTAAGAATTGCCCGCCCCCACCCCACCGATTTCTTTACACCCTTGGTCATCGTCTCCTATGCCCATATATCATAAAAGTAGTCTCTCTGTGTGCATTTTTATATGTGAAAACCTAAAAGGAAGGAGGGATGAAGATAAACAATATAAATAGGAAAAGAGGTATTTCTTTAAAACCTTTCTGTACAACAGTTTGCTCCTTTAAAAAATATAATTTGTATGTTATCCCAGAAAAACACAGAATATCAAGAAAAGACTAAGAAGAAAGTATAATCATGGAGAGCTTGCCCTACCTGATATTAAAACGTATTACAGAGCTAAGTAACTAAAATATATGGCACTGATACAGGAAGAGACATATGTAGAGAACAGAATAGATCATCGAAAGCTCAACTCAGGCATACATGGGAACTTAATATATGATAAAGGTACCATTTCAAATCCATTGGGAAAAGATGGATTAGTTAGTAAATGGTTTTGTCATAACTGGGTAGTCATTTATTTGAAGAAAAAAGTCAATCCTTCCTCATCCTGTATCCCAAAATAAATTCCAAATTAAATTTTACAAATTAAATTAAAAAGCTATAAATTAAATTTAAAAAGCCTTAGAAGAGGGAACACTACAATTCCAAAGTACCTATTAACAATTTAAATGCACATACATTTCTACTCAGGAATTCCAATTTCTAGTATTGATCAAATAGAGAAATACTTGAACATGTGTACAAGGAAACAGGACAAAGATTTTTTTTAAATTGTATTATTGTTTGGAGAGAGATAAATTGGAATCAACCTAAATATCCACCAGTAGGTTAAGGGTTAAATAAACTTTGATACATCCAAATTACTGAATACTACCGTCAGCATCCAGTTAAAAACACTGGAAAGGACTATATGTACTGATATGAAAGGTCGTCAAAACATGTATCATTAACAGTTATATAACAATACATACAGTACAATATCATTTATGCAAAAGCAAAACAGATCAAATGAAACTATAATTTTATCTCTGTGTGTGTATAGATAATAGATACTTGAGAAAGATACACATTACTCTTAATAAGTGACTTCTGGGAAAGAACTGAGATTAACATCTAGGGAACTTTCACCTTATCTGTGGAGTTTAATTTTTTACATGAAAATGTATTAGAATATTATTTGCATAATTAGAAAATAGTAATTAATACATGACAGTACTCAAATATTAAATAAAAATACTTGGATAAAATATGGGTTATTTAATTATTATTGTTATTATTGCATCTTGGATTGGATGGAGAACATCTTTTTAGAAATAGTGAGACCCTAAAGAAAAGATTGATTCATCTAACTCCATTTAAGCTTTTGAATGTTAGAAAAATAGAGAAAAAGAACAATCACAAATAACATTGAAAGACAGTGACAAGCTGAGAGAACTTATTTGCAACACAATATATTTTGAATAGATAGTTAAAACTGTTAAGAGGTAATGTAAAATGTAAATAATCAATAAACACATAAAAATATATTTAACTTCATTATTGATCAAAGAAATTCAAATCAAAACAGTGTTCGGTTACTGCATCTCTTATACTGACAAAGATTATAAAAATGGGAAATTCCATCCACAATAAAAAATGAGAAAATGTGCACTTTCTCACACTCTAGACATATGTGTTAGTTCAGCCTTTTTGGAGAGCAATTGGGTACAGATCAAAATGTGAAAGGCAGCATGCTCTTTGACCCAACTACCATATTTTCAGATATTAGCCCTAAGAAGATAAGTGGGAAAAGACCTGACACAAGGATACTATCATAACATTGTTTATGTAATTAAAAAAAGGATACATCAGTAGGAGATTAAGTAAATTGTGATAAATCAATATTCTTTAGGATATTGTGGACCATTAAAAATTATGCATCAATATATACCTATTGACATGAAAAATGACCATGACAAAGTGAAAATAGCAGGTTAAAAACAGTATAATATGGTCCTCTGTGTGTGTGTGTGTGTGTGTGTGTGTTTGTATGTGTGTGTGTGTGCACGCACACGCACACGTGCAACAGTAGAAACTTTTAGGATCTTTACTAAAATGTTAATGGTTGCTCTTTCTAAGTGGTGGGATTTTATTTTATTTTTAAAATTTTTATTAAAAATATAGCTAACATACAATATTATGTGAGTTTCAGGGGGTGTAGTTGTTCAACATTTGTAGACCTAAAGAGTGATCACCATGGTAAGTCCAGCAACATCTGACACCATATTATGCTATCACTATATTATTGACTATATTCCCCATGCTGGCCTCATATGTTACATCCCATGATTTATTTATTTTATACCTGGAAATTTGGACCACTTATTGCCCTTCACCTTCCCCCCTTTAAAATTTTTCAATTACAGTTGACATTCAGTATTATTTTATATCAATTTCATGTGTATGGCATAGTGGTTAAACATTTATATAATTTAAGAAGTGATCCCCCTGACTAGTCTAGTACCCACCTGGCACTATTCATAGCTATTCCCATATTATTGACTATATTCTCTATGCTGTAATTTACAATTCCATGACTATTTTGTAACTACCAATTTGTACTTCTTAATCCCTTCACCTTTTCACCTTGCCGCCCATCCCCATCCCAACTATCATCCCAACAAATCTAGTGCCATCTGACGCCATACATAGTTGTAACAATATTCTTGACTGTATTCCTTATGCTATACCCTACATCCCCATAACTACATTGTAACAACCAATTTGTGCTTCTTAATCCCTCCCCCTTTTCCCACCCATGCCCCCAACCCCCTTCCATCTGGCAACCATCAAAATTTTCTCTGTACCTATGAATTTGTTTCTGATTTGTTTATTTACTTTGTTCTTCAGATTCCACATGTTAGTGAAATCACATTGCATCTGTTTTTCTCTGTCTGATGTACTCCACTCAGCACAATACCCTCCAGGTCCACCCGTGGATCCGCAGATGGCAAGAACCCATTCCCTTCCATGGCTGAGCAATATTCCAATGTATATATGTACCACCTCCTCTTTATTCATTCTTTCATCAACAGACACCCAGGCTGCCTCCACATCTTGACCATTGTAAACAATGCTACAATGAACATATGGATGCACATGTCCCCTCAAAGTAGCATTTTGGGTTTCTTCGGATAAATACCTAGAAGTGGGATTACTAGGTCCTTCTTTGTCTCTTGTTATAGCCTTTGTTTTAAAGTCTATTTTGTCTGGTATAAGTATGACTACTCTAGTTTATTTATTTGTTTCCATTTTCATGAAATATCTTTATCCACCTCTTTACTTTCCGTCTAGGTGTGTGTATTTCAATCTGAAGTGATTCTCTTGTAGGCAGCATATGTAAGGGTTTTGTCTTTTTATCCATTCAGTCCTCCTATGTCTTTTGGTTGGAGCATTAAACCCGTTTACATTGAAAGTAATTGTTGACAGATATCTAGCTATTGCCATTTTATTATTCATAATTTTGATCGCACCCCACCCCACCCCACCCACCCCCAACTCCCTTCTTAAAGAAGGCCCTCAAACATTCTTTGTAATACTGGTTTGGTGGTGATGAACTCCTTTAGCTTTTTCTCATCTGGGAAGCTCTTTATCTGTCCTTCAATTTTATTTATTTATTTATTATTTTTTAAGGAGGGCACAGATTATAATGGCCCATGCAGGGGTCGAACTGGCAACCTTGGTGTTATCAGCACCACGCTCTAACCAACTGAGCTAACTGGCCACCCCCTGCCCTTCAATTTTAAATGATAGCCTTGCTGTGTAGAGTAGTTTTGGTTGTAGATCCTTGCTTTTTGTCACTTTGAATATTTTGTGCCAATTCCTTCTGGCCTTCAAAATTTCTGTTCAGAAATTAGCTGACAATCTTATGGGGGCTCCTTGTAAGTTACTAGTTGCCTTTCTCTTGCTGCTTTTAGGGTTCTCTCTTTGTCTTTAACTTTTGCCATTTTAAGTACAATGGGTCTTGGTGTGGGCATGTTTGTTTTCCTCTTGTTTGAAATTCTGCACTTCCTGGGCTTGTATGGCTATTTCCTTTGCCAACGTAGGAAAGTTTTCTGTCATTATTTCTTCAAAATGTTCTCAATCCCTTGCTCTCTCTCCTCCCCTATGAGGCAAATGTTGTTACTCTTGATGTTGTCCCAGAGGTCTTTTAAACTATCCTCATTTTTTTGGATTCTTTTTGTGTGTTTTTTTTTTCTGTTTTAATTGGGTGTTTTATGCTACCTTGTCTTTTAAATCACTGATTTGATTCTCTGCTTCATCTAGTCTTCTGGTGATTCCTTCTAGTGCATTCTTCATTTCATGTATTATATTCTTCACTTCTGACTCGTCCGTTTTTATGGTTTTTATGTCCTTTTTAATGCTTGGCTATCTCTTTATTGAAGTTCTCACTAAGTTCTTTGAGCATCCTTATAACCATTGTTTTGAACTCTGTATTTGGTAAGTTGCTTGCCTCTATTTTGATTAGTTCTTTTTCAGGAGTTTTCTCCTGTTCTTTCATTTGAGAAGCATTTCTTTGTTTCCTCATTTTGGCTGCCTCTCTGTGTTTGTGTCTATGTATTAGGTAGATCTGCTATATCTCCCAGTCTTGGCTCAGTGGCCTTATGTAATACCTTGTGGGGCCCTGGAACAGTGTCTCTGGTCACCTGCTCTGGGTGCTCCAGGAGTGTCCCTTGTGTGGGTTGTGTGTGCCCTCCTGTTATAGTTGAGCCTTAATTGCTATTGGCACATTAGTGGGTGGAACTGACCCTCAGGCTGATTGGCTGTGGAGTTTAGTCATGTCCACAGCTTATGGGCTGCTGTGCAGGGAGCTTACCCCAGTGAGTGAGGTTCACCACAGTAGGCTCTGGTGTCTCTTGAGACCGGCCTTTGTATATGCCACTTGTGGGGATAATTGGGCAGTGCTCTGAAGCCAGCCTCCAGGTATGTTGGTTCTGGGACACCTTGGAAGGGGCTCCAGTGCAGACCTAGGTCACCCACTGCCTGTGACCAGCCAGGGACTACTAGGTAGGAGCTATAAAGCGATTCACAGTTTCTTGCTGCCTGTGCTAAACCTGGAGGCACGTGCTGCAAACCATGCTGCAAACAGAGGATGGGAGAAGCCATGCTGCAAACAGAGGATGGCTGCCACCAGTATCAGGCCTGTGGTAGCTCCACAAAAAGCCAGGACACCCTGAGGCCTGCTGCCACCTGCCAGCTCCCTTAAATTTCAGCCACTAATGAAGCCTCATGCAGTATACGAGTTGAGTGAGACAGGGAGTCACTAGAGTGGAAAGAGCTGTATTCACCAGGTTAATGTAGATTCTGGTTTGATGCCAGTGCTGAGCTTGGAGCTACTCAGAAAAAGTCTCAGAGCACACCTAGGCCAGTCATTGCCTGCCTGGGGCCTGTGGACTCTGATAATTTTCCAAGAAAGCGTGTAATGTGGGCCGGGCTGGTTGCTCCCTGAAAAGTGCTTCCTGTGTTGGGGGAGTTGGGTGGGGTGGGTCCCAGTTGGTCAGCAGGATGGAGCCCTGGAGCTCACCAGACCAATCAGATTCAAATTTGGCCATAAGCATAGGGGGCGGCTACCTGCCCAGCTGCACGGGAAGAGGATCCCAACACAGGGAAATGGCGACTGTCCTACAGCTCTGGACTTGAAGCTACATACCTCAGTCTATTCCTCGTATGCCTCTGATGCCACCCAAGTCACTGTCCCTCCACTGGAGTCCAAGGTGAGTGACTGCAAGCAGGTGAGTCTGTGAGTGGACCATTTAAGAGGATGTTTGGGTTTCCCACAGCCTTCCATCTGACCTGGATAGCTAGAATCCCCACTGTTTTTCATAGCCAGATGTTGTGGGGGATCCTCTTCCTGCCACCAGTACTCCAGGCTGGGGAGCTTAGAATGGGGCTGGGGTCCTTCGCCCCTCTGGGGAAAAACCTCTGTAGTCGAGGTACCCCTCCATATTTTCAACCACCACACAGAGGCTTGAGACTAGTCTGGTTCACGTCTACACCCTTCCTACCAGTCTCAATGTGGCTTCTTATTTATATCCTTAGTTATAAAACTTCTATTTGGCCAGACTTCAGAAGGTTCTCCAGGTTGATTGTTCTATAATTTAGTTGTAATTTTAATGTGTTCATGGAAGGAAGCAGGCACAATGGTTATCTACTCTGCCATCTTGGATCCCTCTAAGTGGTAGGATTTTAAATGATCAGTTTTACTCTCTTCTTAGTACTTTTTCTAATTGTTGTTGGTGATGATGATGATGATGATGATGATGATGATGATGATGTTCGCCTAAAAAAGAAGAAAAATCACAAAGAAAAAAAAACAGAAAGGAAATAAGGAAGGAAGGAAAGAACGAAGGAAAGAAGGAAGGAAAAAAGGAAGGAAGAAAGTGGGAAGGACAGGAAGGAGAAAAAAGTGAGGCTGGGCAGTGTCTGGAAAAGGAGAAACACACATCTACAGCCCTGCCCCACTCTTCTCTCACACATCTCCAAAGTCTCTTTACTCCCTTCCCTTTCCTCAATCTGCTTTCAAATCCCTCAGGTTTTAGAATGTCCATTGCTGGACAAAGGAAGTTAGACACCTATCTAACCCAGCAAACTTGTGTGTGTACACACACAGCATGGCTATGGTGCATGCACACATACAGAGCATGGACACACACACACACACACACACACACACACACACACTCTTACAAGGATCCATCCAAGACCATTTAAAGAATACCTCTAAGTATTTTCAAACTGCCATAGAAGACCCATTGTACTTTATTCAAAGAATAAAACTAGGGGAATTTTTTCTCTTCACATTAATTTATTCATGGACTTTCTTTAAACAATGAGAACTAGCACAGTGCCTGGCAATGTAGTAGGGTCTTAGAAAATGTGAAATGGATAAATGAACTAAAATAGTGATAGTTTCCATGTTTTTCTTTAATTGCCAATAGGGCTACAACTAAATACATATCTTTAGTATACAACTATGGTAACTCCTCCTAGATGTTTGGCACTTCTCTTTCTGAATGTTATTTTTTTTTTCTGGGTTTAGAGGTTAGGTTTTGCTTTGCTTTTGAATTTTGTTCTGGTACTTTTATAGTGTCTTTATTTCATTCTTTAATCTATCCTGGAATTTATTTTTGTATGTGAGAAGAAGTAGAGATATAACTTTTGTTTCCCAATGAATAGCAAGTTGTGCCAGTCTTTGAACAGTCTTCCTTTTCCTACAGTGAATGCCCTCTTTGTCGTTTATGAAAATCCCACAGATATGTGGGTCTGTTTGAAGGCTCTGCTGGCTCCGTTGGTCTACTTGACTATTGCTGTGCCAAACCATACCTTTAATAACTGTAGCTTTGCAGTATGCTCATTGTTCTTTTGCTAAAATTGTCTCAGCTATTCTTAAACACAGTCCAGAAGAAATTTAGAACCAAGCTTGTCAGTTTCCATGAAATTCCTTTGAGACTTAGATTGGGACCATATCACTATTATAGATCAATTTGGACAGATCAGACATTTCTCAATATTGAGTCATTCCACCCATGGACACTCTAAGTGTTCCATTTATTTAGGTCTTCTTTTACATTCCTTAGTGAAGATTTATAGCTTTGTTCATTTAGATGTTTCCCGTGTTTTTCATTGGATTTATCTGGGAGCATATTTTTTTATTGTTGCTGTAAATCTGTTATTCACAATTCGCTTCCTTATTTTTACAGTGTTATAGGAGAACCTTAAGCTTTTGTATGTTAATCTTATACTAATTTTATTAGTTCTTAATTGTTTTCCAGTTGAATCTCTTGGATTTTCTAGGTAGGCAATCATATTGTCTACAAAAAAAGGCATTTTAATATCTTCCTTTCCAATATGTACATGTAGCATATATTTTTTCTTATCTTTTTACATTGACTAAGACCTCCAGTAGAATGATCAGTAGTACAAATGATGTCAGGTTAGAATAGATAATAAAGACATCCTTGCCGTGTCCCTGACTTACAGGAATGCTTCTCATTTCACCAATTGCTTTTTTATTTGTCTTTTAAAATGGAGTATTCTGTTTTGTTTATATTGCTAGATAGTAAGTCATCTCAAACCTATTTTTGAAAGCTGATAAAATTCTGATCAAGATAATTGTTCAAATTGCCATTCTGTGTGGAACACCACCTGAGCCATGTTGGCCTACACAGTCCTGTACATGTACAATTTGGGGATAGAGGATGGGGTGGCTGAATGTCCCCCTGGGTCTCCTTTCTTCCCTTTGACATTGAAAGGCAGTGTGATGTGATATACAGGACAAAAGACTAGGAGTCAGAGCTTTGAGTCCCTACTCTATCATGTACTACGTATTGATCTAATTATTCAACCTTTCTGAATTTCATTTTTCTTATCTATCAGATAGAAACAAGGATCTCAGATTTGTTGTATCTATCAAATTGCTATGATAGGCATGAAAATATTACTGGGGTAACAACCATTGCTGTGGTAGTCAGCATATTAATAAATATTGACAGAGGAATTAAGGGAACATGACAGAGTCCAGATTGAGGCCTGGGCTTCTCTGACCAGCTTTCCTGCTGCCTAAAGCAGTGTGGAGGCCTGAGACTCCCATGAGCTATCTGTGACCTGGGTGACATATGTTTACTCCTTACTGTCAGGACGTGGCCCCAAGGGGACCCACGTGCCTCTCTCTGGAATGCTAGCCAGGAGACTTGCTTCAGCTGCTGGTATGTAGATACTTGTGCCAGCCTAGCCTAGCACACCAGCATTTTTGAGTCTCGGCCTCTGGGCCAGTATCCCAGACTCCTCTTGGGACTCCCCACTCCAGGAATCCCCCTTCCCCAGGCTGGTTGGAGCCAGCAGCAAAGAACAGCTGAACCCTGCCTCCATAATTCACCTGCTTTGTGACTGGGGGGAGGGGTGGAAGGTGAATCTTGGGGCATCTTGGGATACTAGGCATGAAGAAAATTCAAACTGAGAGCACGTGGAATAGCAGGCACACATGTGTATGTCAATGCTTGGACTAAGATCCATGCTACAACATGTGCTGGAAATATGCTGAGATTTGCAGCAAATCTGGGCCCTGCATTTTCCTCACTGTGGAACCTTGAGAAAATTTTCCCTCAACTGTCATATAGGAATTGAAGAGGCTGTTGTAAGTATCAGGTGAAATTTTTACACATATAAGGTGGTCCTGAGTCTGGCCCTTAGGTCACAGTATGACTATTGCACTGGTGTGTATGCAAGATGGACCCTAGAAGTTGTTTCTGCCTTTTGTGTCAAGGGTAGAAAACCAGGGGGGAAGAGTTGAGAGTTTGGGAAGGTTGTCACAGGAAAGGAGGATGAGGCCCAGAAGTCACCATCAGAGCCTGGGACCCTTCCATTTCCTCATCTAGTGTCTTCCCAGATCTCTCCATGTTGCAGGATGAAGAAAGGAAAGCACTACCTTGAGCCTGACAGCTTCCTGCTGCGTTGCTAAGCAACTTGGCCTCCTCTTCCGGAAAAAGAAACCTGATGTTCAGGGTCTGGCCTTCTAACCTCCTTTAGCTACTTCCTCCTCCCGCAACCTCACAGAAATCAAGGAAGGAGCTTCTCTGACTCATGGAAGGAGAACTGTGGGGCACAGTAGGAGGATTATACCGGTGGAAGATGGTTTGAGATTGTAGGGCTGGTCTCTGTTTTGGGCTGGTCAATGCTGGAGGAATGACAGTTATGGAGCCGCCCTCCGTGCTGATTTTTTGAGGCACATGTTCTGCCCTTGCTGCAAACCAAACCAAATGAGGTGGGTATAATCAGTGTCTTCATTTTACAGAGGAGACTCAGAAAGAGGAAGTAGCCTCAACTCCATGCCATTTGAGATAAATACAAGGGTTACAGTTGACCACAAGACTTCTAAAATGTATTTCTTGCCCTGTTATTTGTCTGGAACCCTTGGTGAGTGCTGGAACTGGGCACCCGTCCTGGGTTGGGCTGGGATTTGGCCATACAGTCCTGCCGCTTCCTGAACCTGTCAGAATCTCAGAATATGCTTACTCCTTCATGGCAGGTGATCAAGGGAATAAGAGTGGGGAAGGGGTGAAAGCTGGGCTGTTAGGCTATGAATGACATCTCTCTCATTTAACAACACTGACTCCAAGCAAGTTATTTAACATTTTGTGCCACTGTTTTCCTCATAAATAGAATGGGAATAATGCCAGAACCAACTCCAGAGGGGTGCAAGGATTCAATGAATGTAAAGCTCTTTAAATAGTGCCTGGCACATACATGTTAAATAACTATTAGCCCTTATTATTATCACTTCTAAAATTCTGTCACGTCCTTAACGGTTAAGAGAACTCACTGCCTCTGAAATCAGACTGGGTTTAGATTCTGCTCTGCGCTTTCTTATTGTGTGACTTTAGACTTAAGCCCTCCATGCCTCAGTTTTCTCGTGTATAAAATGGGGAACATCATAATATCTACTTCAGAGGACTGTTGTAGAGATTAAATGCGATTTGGGTGTCAGTTATGGTAATGTTAGTTGCTGTAACAAGAAAACCTCTAAATTTCATGTCATTGTCCAGTGCATGTTGATGGGTGACTTCTCTTCATATGACATTCTAGGTACCAGGATCCTTCCATATTGTAGGTCTGTCATCTCTTAGGAACTTGTCCTCTGAATCCAGGGGGCAGAAAGGAGGATGTAGAAGGATGTAGAAGGCACATCGACTTCTAAATGCTTTGGCCTGGGAGCGACACATACTATCATTTGCATTCGTATTCTAATAGCAAAAATCAGGAGGACTGGAATATTAGACCCTGTCTTGATAAGCTCTTCCCATTGGCAAGTCTACTGTATGAAATGAGAAGCATGCAACTCAGGGGAGAGCTAGCTGTGTCTGCCACATTGAGAGAAATAATATTAGGATATTATTTGGGTATTATTATTAGGTGTGAGAAGTATGGTAAGTGTTATTGTTAACATTATTTTTATTTAATCCACACAATAACTATGGGATGTAAGCATTACTATTATCCACTTTTTGTAGGAGAAAACTAAGTCCCTGAATGATATGGACATATTCCCAAAGTCACACAGCTGTGAACTAGCTGAAATCCTATAATTCTAAGTTCAGTATATTTTCTTGTTACCCCATAAAGAAATGGAAGACGCCCTGAGTATAGGAGGCTGGCTTGTGGCCTCATAAGCAGTAAAGAGGCTGGTTCTTGACCAAGCACTCCAGATGGGTCTAGGACAAGGCCTGGATTGGCCTGGAAACATAGGCGCAACCACTCAAGTTCCTTCCCAGGGTACATTGTGGGCATCTGATTGGGACGACAGGGGAAGAGGTAGGTGTTTGCTCTTTTTTGGGTTTGTTTGTCTAATAATAGAAAACTGATATCGCGTATATACCAAGGCAGTTATATAATCGTTGAATCTTTCAACCCCACGAGGTATTATATTCATTTACAGATGGGGTGATGAGGCAGAAAGAATTAACTTGAGGGCACACAGCTGGTCAGTGACAGCCAGCCCCAGAACCCAGAAAGTCTGGCCTCAGAGCCCTTGCTCTTGACCATCATGCTGTGTTGCCTTTTGTTTACAAAGAAAGAAAAGAAGGAAATAGCAAACAAGTCTGGTGGAAGAGAATTTTCAGAAAAAGTCACAGTCAGTGAGACATCGGGCCACTTTCCTCTAGACATGAGACCCACCATCCCAGGACAGAGGAGAGTCAGGGAAAAATCCCACTGACTCAACTGGGTAGGAATTGCCACCACAACCAAGGTGCATTCAGACCCCCAGCCCCACCCGAGAGTACAGTGATCTACTCCAAGTTTGCAGGCACACAGTTCAGAAAGTGAAGGCTTGCCGAAGACAAGGAGGCAACTTAACAGCATCTGCTTTGTTCTTTATCAGGTGGGGGCCCTAACTAAGGACACTCGTAAGACAAGCCATCACTTTGTCCATTATAATCAATCATCTGCTTCTTCAATTAGACAATTAGACAAAGTTCACTTTTCGATGGGCAAGCAGCAGGTCACTTTTACGTGAGAAAGAAGGTCTCCAAGAAAACCCAGCAAGAGGGGCTGTGGTGTGATGGTGAGGACTTCAGCTCTGGAGTGACAGGATGGGCCAGTCACTTAACTGCTCCAAGCCTCAGTTTCCTCATCTGAAAATGGAGGGAACCATCCCCACCTGGCGAGACTGTGGCCAGAAAAAGGAGATGCCACATGGAAAGCATAAGTATAGGCAGAGCCTGGCACAGAGTCAGGTTCATTCATTAATGGTAGGGTACAGTTTTATAATCAGCAGGTCTACTTGATGTGAATTATAAATAGGTTGGGGAAAAAGCTGAAGTTAAGTGCCTTTAAAGTGCTTAAAGGAGAGATGAAGGCCAGAGAAGCAGAAGGCCCTGAGAAAAGTACACCACAGCAGCCTATTTTAATGTTTGTCTATGATCACATGAGCTAACATATGAGAAAGTGCTCTGGAAGCCTCAGTGCCCTAGGTGGCATCATTGCTCTGTGACTGTGCAGGTCCACCAGTGCCTGCTCGTTTTGCTTTTGATTCCATCTGCATGTGAAGGCAAGTGGAGTGTGGTCATACAGAGCATGCATTACTGGAGGAGACATTGGTGTGTGTAATCTGGGGGTGGTCCTATAAACAAGGTGACCAAAGGCCACTCGGGACCATGGAGAAACCAGGCAGAGCACTGGGAAAAGGCCTGGAAGAGGAACCAGAAGACACAAGTCCTAGAACAAGCCCTGGGACTTTAGTTAAGTCTCTTAACATCTTGGGCGTTGGTTTACTTATCCTCCAAATGGATAAAGCCATCCCTGCCCTGTCTTCTTCCCTAACCTTGGAGGGGATAAATAAAGCAATGGATGTGAAAGTGTTCTGTAAACTCTGTAATGTAAGCATATGACAGGGAGCAGGGGAGTGAGCCATATTTCCACCAGGGATGTGAATGAAGAGATAGAGAAAAGGCTCAAATCTTCAGGGAATCACAGAGGGACCAGACCCTGGATTGGGGGCGGGAAGCAATGATGGAATCAAATACCTTTGAGGGCCAAGGATCAAGGAGTGAAAGGTCAATGAGGACTGGCCTGGATGGTCAGGAAACTGAGTATGTTAAGAGTGTGGCTTCTTCAGGGCTTGGGTGGAGTAGTCATCCCAAGACCACAGTAAATGGAATCCCAGAGAAGAGATGTGATTCTCTGAGGGTCACATAGCAAGTTAGTGGCCAAGCTGGGACCAAGACTCAAGTTTTCCAGTTCCCAGGCCTACATCTTTTCTTCCCATACAGGCTCTGTGCGTAGGAAAGAACAGAGGGGCAGGGTGAGCTTTTAGGATGTGATTTCATAGGTAAGAAGACCTCCAATCTGATAACACCTCCCCCAGCTGCCCGATGATGCCTGAAATCCCTCCTTTACTGACTCACTCGCAGGACTTCTAGAGTCCCAAGGTTGGAGAAGTCACCTATTCCACCTCCCCACGCAATCTTCCAAGGAAGGATCTGCTGAACACTTCGGTAACAGAACACTCCTCATCTGACTTGCTCCATGGCAGAAGGTTCTTCATTAAATCAAGTGGACACATCTGTCTTACTGTAGCTTCCTGCTATGTGTAGCAGTGACACTGCCCCGCTCACACTCATCTTGGTCCTCTGCCACATGAGAGCTCTTTGAGTAATTGAGGACAGCTCTGTGCCCCTTTCCCCACTATGATTTTCCAGACCACATCTTCCATTGTTGGTTCTCCAGTGTTCTTCTTCTCCACTTCCTGGATCCTCTACTCTGTATGTTCTCCCTTTGGTCTTCCCCTGAAAGTGTTATCTAACATCGTGTACGATATGCCAGGGGCACAATCATTAGAGCAAGGGGATCATTTCCTTCATCTTAGGTGCCACAGCTCCATCATTACATCCTCAGATCACAATTATTTTTCTGCATTCCCCCTGCAGGCTCCCATTTAATATTGTGTTGACTAAGATACCACAAATTTACACACATGCTCTACTGAATCCTGCTCTTGCCATGCCTCACACTCTGGCCTCCTATCATTTATTTTAAAGATCTAAGGGCAGGGCCTTACGTTCTGCCAGGAAATGTCACCTTGTTACATTCAAAACATAATTCTTAGCAGCCTAGATCTTTCTGGAACCTGGTTCTGTCTCCCCAGTGCATTCTTTCTCCCTCCCAGCTTCCTGCCCCCTGCAAAGAGGCCCTTTCCTCTCTCTCTCTTCCAGTCACTGAGGACTCCTCCCTTGTCTCATCTGCTCCTTGGAATAGTGAGTCTTCCCTCCCACCCCATGAGATCAATAAGGCATAATGACATGGAACACGCTGAAGCCAGAATGTTGGGCAACTAGAGCAGGATACCGTTAAGTTCTAAAAGGCACAGAGGAAAGGAAGGAGACTATAACAAAGAGTTATGAATAGTAGCCTCTGTGTAATAGGACTGTGGTGACTTTTTCACATGTTTCATTACACTCTTCATCCAACTAATATTTAATGGAAGCCTTAAATGTGGATTTTCCAAACTGTGTCTGTTGTGTACGTGTTATTTGGAAAACAAGAAAAAACAAAGTTAAAATAAAATGAAAAGAAATTAAGACTTGGGGCTGGCCAAGTGGCTCAGGCGGTTGGAGCTCCATGCTCCTACCGCTGAAGGCTGCCGGTTCGATTCCCACATGGGCCAGTGCCAGATGGCTCAATTGGTTGGAGTGCAGGCTCTCAACCAGGAGGTTGCCAGTTCGACTCCTCCATTCCTCGACTCCCACAAGGGATGGTGGGCTGCGCCCCCTGCAACTAACAACGGGAGGTGGAGCTGAGCTGCACCCTCCACAACTAAGATTGAAAGGACAACAACTTGACTTGGAAAAGTCCCGGAAGTACACACTGTTCCCCAATAAAGTCCTGTTCCCCTTCCCCAATAAAATCTTTTTTTTAAAAAAAAAGATAAAGATAAAGAATTCAAGACTTTTTCCTTATGCGGACCTGGATGATTTTATCCGCACTCTTTAGGAAGGGGGCATTCAGGCTCTGGCTGCACTTAACTGTCCTGGCTTCTATCTGCATTTCCCCTCCTGCCCACAGGGCACAGGAAATCTCAATTACCTGGTGGGAGCCCAGGCATTTTCCCACCAACCAGCGAGGAACCTTTGGTCCAGGAAGATACGGTGCCCTGGGAAAGAAACACCAGGACCATGGGGAAAGGGGAGCAAGGGGCTTGCCTAGTTGTGCAGCTCTAAGTCCAGGCTTTTGCTTCAGGTACCTTCCCCAGTACTGTTTCCGTCTAAGTGAACACGTTTAAGGCAGTTTTCCTGCCAATAGGCTTTGTAAAAGGGCGCGGAGAGAGCATAAGAGCGTGGCCCCCGTCGGCGCAGAATTCTGAAGGGCCTTCAGGTGGTAAGGAAAAAGGCCCGGCCAGAAAAATGACCCACTTCCTGGACTTCCCGAGCCCGGACCTGGGATGCAGGGCTAGGACTCCCTCCTTTCGCCTTCCTGTCTGAAGGCCATAGGTAGCCTGGAAGCGTCGGGGTCCTCCGTCTTCTGTTGGGGAGACACCTGAGGTTCCACCCAGCCGCGCGCAAGCCTTCCCAGGCTTAGCGTCAAAACCTGCCTGGGCTTATCCTCCTCCCACCAGCAGAGGGTGCGCGCCACCCGCGAGAAAGCGGGTGCCACAGCAAGCCACGGCTGGGAGCGGCAGGTGTGGAAGGGTGGTGGTTCCCTCCTGAAAATGAGGCGGCAGATCCAGAGAAAAGATAGCGAGATTCCGGGCTGGGGGGGCGGTTTGTGAGTGAGGGTACGACGAGGAGGGCAGTGGAGGTGGGGAAGGGGAAGAAACGGGAGTGACTGAGGAAAGGTTGAGATGGCGTGAAGACGAAACAAGGTGGGATGGAATTTGGGAGGAGGTGAAGGACAGGTGGAAGGATGGGTGACGTGGGGGAAGGTGGGTGCTGGTGTGCGTTGGAACGAAGTTAGGATGGAGTGGAGTGAGGGGGTGGGTGCAAGGCAAGGAGGGTGAGCCAGGCTGGGGTCGACTGCCGGGTTAGTGTGGGGGGGGGCGACTACAACAGGGCGTGTCTCTCTTAGGAGCCCCCCCCCACCGGGGACTCCTCGCTTGCCTCCGGTAGCACCCCAGCCTACTTTGCCCTCATCTTCTCCAGCTCTTCCTCGGCAGGGCTTTCTGCTCAGGCCCGAGCTGGGCATCTCACCTCTTTCCCCCGCCAATGAAAAAAGGTTCTGATGCAACAAAGAACTGAGAGAGGAGGCAGCGGGGGAATTGGGAACTTTAATGGGCCTGGAAGGGAATAGAAATACACTGAGTCATTGTCCTGCGAGAGGATAGGGTCGGGAGGAAGGGGGCCGGGCTACCTAGGAGAGTCATGGGGGGCAGTGGCCCTTAGCAAGCCCGCTGAGGTGCCCAGGAGGAGAAGGTGGACTGGGCGGGGCCTCCACTATCCTGGGATCCGGGCAGCTCCATTGGGAAGAGAAAACATGAGAAAAGACTTGGAATTCGAAAGAGAGGGCTCATAATGGAGACAGCTTCCAGTAGCCAGGCAGAAGTACAGGTGGAGGGGAGAAAAACACGGGAAGCCCGGGAACCCCCTTTAGGGTTCTGGAGTCTAGAAGAAGATGGAGGTTAGAGGAATTGGTTGGAGCGGGGGACACAGTCACCTTTCCCTGGGGTTTGGGAGGTGAGGCGGAGGCAAATTCACTGTTAAAGGAAGATTGAGAAGGTTTCAGGTCCCTTCTCCCGGGGCTAGGTGCAGCGGATGGAGTCAAATCTGAGGTCAAAGGAACGGTGGCGAGGCATCGGGCCGCCTCCCCAGGACGTGGATGGGACTGAGCGAGGCTCTGGGCGTCTGGGAGAGACCGCGCAGCACCTGGCCGCCCCGTCTAGTGGTAATGGCCCCCCAAGTGCGAGGCGGCGGCAACGGCGCCAAAGGGCCCCGGCGGAGGCTGCAAGCCCGGGCTGGGGTAGAGCGCGGCGGTGGCAGCGGCGGTGGCGGCTGGGCCCGGGCCGGGCCAGTAGGAGAAGCCGGCCGGCGCGACGCCGGCGGAGGCGGCCATGAGGTTGAGTTTGGAGAGGCCGGGGAAGGGCAGCGGGGCGAGGCCGGCCGGCAGCTTGTAGAGCGCGCCGTCCTGGGCTGCGGCGGCCGCGGCGGCGGCGGCGGCGGCGGCGTGGGCGTGCGCGGGGGGCGGCTGGCAGGCCTGCGCCAAGCCCTGGAAGTCGAAGCGGTAGGCGTAGCGCTTGCCGTGCACCTTGCTCATGATGTTCTTGTCGTAGTAGTAGCGTAGTGCGCGGCTCAGCTTGTCGTAGTTCATATTGGGCTTGCTCTTGCGCTCGCCCCAGCGCCGTGCCACCTCGTCTGGGTCCGTGAGCTTGAACTCGCCGTGGCCGCCCTCCCACGCGATGCAGCCGACGTTCGCACGGTCCGCTAGCAGCTCCAGCAGAAACTGCCACAGCTGGATCTGCCCGCTGCCTGCGGGGAGGAGGGCAGTCAGCCACAGGCGGGATGGGGGAGGCTGGAGATGAGGTGGGAAACCGACCAAGCCTGGGGAAACCGGTGTCTGGGAGGGAAAGGATCAGTCTAGCTGTGTAGCTGGGTGCAGCGGGAGCGGCTGGCCAGGGAGGGGTTGATCAGCAAGGCTGTCCTAGCCATTACCGAGCTTTTCCACAATGGAAACACGGCTTCCACTTAGGAGGACTCAGCCCCGCAGATACGTGGCTTTGTGGGGGCAGAGGGCAAAGCATCAGCTCCTCCACAAGGAGCCAGCAGCGCAGTGAGACACACCGGCTCTTTCGGAAATAAGCAAGGACTGGATATCAGTCCCTACTGCAGCCTTGGCAGGGAGTCCCAATTCAGGACACCGCCTGCACAACCGCGCCGGTAGCCTGCCCAGGTAAGAGTAGACTGCCACATTCCAGCGGGACCACATCCAGAGATCCAGAGAGAAGAGGCGTGCAGCAGGACCACCCTGGTCCCTGGACAAGGCCAAGCCCCCAAAGACATACAGTTGGACGGCCGCCTGAGATGGGGAAGAGGTGGTAGCTGGCTTCCTTGTGGTACCACGTCATGCAGGAATGAGGACAGTGGTCCCCTATGCGTGAGAGGAGGGGAGGGCTGCGCTGACGCTAAATGTGTTGGGCCTCTTTTTCGGAACAGGCGGGATTCCCAGCCTGCAAAGATGTCATTCTTTCCGGGGGGAGATGCAAAGCTCTGAGGAAAGGAGCTGAGACTTGGAAGCCGCTGTGCTTGGCTCCCTGCCTTCTCCCATCTTTGGTCCATCTCCAGGGTTTTCTGCCCTCTCCAGATTCTGGGGTTGGGAGCGGCAAGGAGGTTTTTCCCGGATATGCGCGTGATGGGAGCAGGACACCCCAGAACTCTGGCTCCCCTGTCTTGGAGCCTCAGTCAGACAAGCAGATAAAAATATTGATTCAATTTCACCCCCCTCTTTTAGAATAAAATGGATTTTCCACGAAGTTGTCTGATTATTGCTTCAAATGGAACCTGGCCAACCTCTCTTCCTTTTTCAATGACTCGCTCAGAGCCCAGATGCTAACCTCCACAGTTTCAACCCCAGTCCCTCCAATAGCCCAGCGAGGAGCTGCCTGGTTCCAGGTAGGGAGCAGTGAGTTTAGGATCAGAAGCAAGGGAAGATTTGGGTAAAAATGTGCAGCTGGCACTGATGCGGAACAACAGAGGCCTGGAAACCCATTCCTGTTGGGTCGTATTCCCTTTGGAATAAAGAAGTTGCCAACCTTGTTTTTACTGTAACTTGGTGAGATCTAGGGTACTAATTGGGTGAGGGGCTGTGGGGAAGCTTTGCCTGGAAGGCCAGCCAGGCTCTGCCACCAACAAGGCAAAGCCAAGGGTACTCTAGCCACCCGCAGAGAGCTGCCTATGAACCTAGAAATCAACTGCAGTGACCCAGCCTTCGTGGCTTGCAAAACCTGTCTGGTGCGGGTCAGTGAGGCAGGTAGGTGCAGGCCCCGGGCTAGTGGTGACGTGGCCTGGAGCGGCCAGGGAGTAAATCTGCAGGTCCCCTTGCCCAGCAGGGCTGAGGCCTTTCTCTCCTGCTGTCAGCAGGGAAAGGACGCCTAGCACCTCAGCCCTGTCCCCACAGCAGGGGAAAGAGTGGGGGGCCAGGATCCTCTCCCTCTGCCCTGGCCTGCAAGCCCAGCGCGGGGACTCGGAAGATGCGGGAACCCAAAGCCAAGTGAATGCCTCCTTCCCACCCCCAGTCTTTCTACAATCATGTCCGGATCCTCCGTTTCCTAGAGCGCAGCACTGCTCATCGCTTTCGCCCTCTGTTCTGGTAGCGGTGGCCCCCATCCTTCTCGAATGGGTGCCCTGGCTCCCATCCACTGTCCTCAGCCCTGCTCTGTTCACCCAGTCCCCGAGCCAGCTCACCTTTTTGTACCGCAGGGCTCAGCGGCCCCCAACCAGGGCTCTTCCCTTCCTTGAACAGACCGTCTCCGACGGGATCTGTGGCAGAAGAAGAATATAGTCAGGCGGACCCAGGCGGAGGTTGTGGGCTTGACCCAAAGGGCCCCGGGCCAAGTCTTGAGAAGGGGTGCTTTGGTTCCCGGCCCGAGGCTGGGGGCCGGAGCTGCCGGGCTCCTCCTCCCGGAGCTTGGCCCAGGCGCGCGCCGCGCGGAGCCCCTCCATAATGCCCAAGTCAGGAAACGCGTCCAGGAAAAAGGAAATCCGCTTTCCGAACGGGTCGGCGGGAGCCTTATAAAGCCGAGCGGGGTTTGCGACAGCCGAGCGGGAGCGCACGGAGCCCATCGGAGAGGAAAGGAGGGCGCCTGGAAGGCTAGGCTGGTGGGAACGCTCGGAGCACGGAGGTGAGAAGCCACGAGGGCGCAGGGGCGACGCCCCGCGGGCCACAACCTCCCCACACTGCCCGCGCCACACCAAAGATCCCTGCTCCGGCTCCAGGCTCTTTCAGCCCCTGAGCTGGCGCCCTCGGTCTCCCAGGCTCCCGATCTGCTCACTTCGAGTCCCCTGGACCTCACATGTAAAGCCCCAAAGCTCTACATCCGCCTTTAACATCCTCCAATGCCCGAGATTGCTTAGTCCTTCCAGCAAGCCAAGTCTCTGGGCCGCGCCCCTTCCCCTGGACCCCAGCATCCCTCTCCCATGGCTCAGCCCAGACTTCCCGCCCTGGTGCCTCCAGCCCCCGGCTGGTCCCTGGTACCTGGCAGGTACATGTTGATCAGCAGGGGCTGGGAGGCGCCGCTCTGTCTCATCGCAGCCAAGAGGCTGGGCGGTGGGAGGGGGGAATGAGAAGGGGGGGGACGCGTCAGGCTTTGCGCTCCGGGGCACCGATCCCCGCCCTAGGCGACCGCGGGTGACAGGGAGATGAAGACCGCGCCAGGTCCAGCTGGGCCTGGCGGGAGGGGACTGCCCGGGTGTGGCGGGGGACGGAGGGGGTCCTGGAGCGACGCTCCCAGCCACCACGCTGCTTGGAACCCTCCGGCCCCCCGCGCGGGCCGGGGCCGCAATTTCCGTTTTAATTAAAGCGCTGCCGCCTCGGCCCCCCGGACCCCGCCCCCGCCCCTCTTATCTTCCCATCGCAATAAAGTCTCCGTCGTGCCGCGCGGCAGCCAAGCGCACCCGGCAGCCCCCCGCGCCCCGGCAGCCCGGAGACGCGCGGGGGATGGGCTTTGCGCTTTGATGGGGGTCGGGAGCGTGTTTCTTTTCCGCCTCCCTGACTCTCAGCAAACATCGATGGGGCGGAGTACCCGGCCCCACCTCGGACACTCCGGGCCACAGCCCCTTCTTCCCGTCCAGGCTCGCTCCCCTCACCGCTCCACTCTCCTCCCCCTTCCTCCTCCCATCCCCACCCGGGTTGCCGTCTCCAGGCTGCGTTATCTGCATCTTCACTTTTAAATTTCCGCTTCCCTCCCTCTCGCCTGTCGCTGCGCTCCCGGGCCGGGCAGCCGTTGCTCCCTTTATCTCAGCCCCCCTCCCAGCCTTCTACCCCCTCCTCCTCTCCCACTCTCTGCTCTTCCCTAGAGACATGATCTCCTTCCCTGTCTGCCTCTTGCTTCCCCCCATTCCAGCCTTTCCAGGGCTCCCAGGCCTCTGGGCCAGCGCTGAGGCATCTCCCCCACAACTTCTAGTGGGTCGCCCCTCCTTCCCTTTTCTAGGTCTGTCTTCCATTTAGTCTCTCCTACTCCCATCTCTCCCCCTCCTCCTCTCGCCCTCTCTGTCCTATCTCTGTCCTTATCCTTTTCTCATTCATTTGTTCCCCACTGATTTGTGGCATACAGTCAGCTCCTGACCCCCTTCCCCTTCTGCCACAACTATTGCTCTCCCATCCTTCCCACCCTCTGTCATCCCAGGCTACCTACCATTCACCCTCACCTGTCCTGGTTATCCCTGAACCAAACTGCAGCTGGCACCTTGTGCTAACAGCAGTAGAGGGACTAAAACAGGGTTGAGTACTGGACGAGGCCCCAATGGGCGTGGGGTGGGGTGGAGTGGGGGATGGAATGGAGGCTGAAATCCACCCTGAAAAAAGGGGCAAAGACACTGGTTGTGTATTAGCAAAGCTGATGTAGTTCCCAGGTGGCCTGGAATCTCTGGGTACTGTGGGCCTTCCTGACTCTAGAGAGGCCGCTGAGGAGGAACACTAGCTGAAGAAGGACGAGGCTCTGGGCCAGGAGCCCACCTGCAGCCATGCGATACCTGGAAGTTACTGTCAGAATTGGTCATCTCGAGGCTTTTCTCTCCCCCCTGCTTCAGCCCAGGAGGAGAGTAGGCCTGGGACTCCAGGGCACGTGGATTAGAGTGGGCAGGTTTCCTGTAGGATGCCTGGTCTGGGGTACCTGACTGAGGATGGCTGGACCGTCTAACTGCGTGGGTTCTGCAGGATCCCTGCTCATTCCTCACTTGCTGTCACTGCTGGAGCATCTGTCTTTACTGGTGGAGGGTGCAAAGGAGCCATGGAGGAGTGTGAGAGGCAGAGCCTAAGGGGAAATGAGGGACCCCAGGGCTCCAGAGGACCCCAATGGGACAGGGAGGGGGGCTTCAGGATGTGGGTGTGGAATCCAGTGACAGCAAAGATGAGAGGTTGTAATGCTCCTTGGAAACCAAACTTGGGGCTTCACAGGAGGCAAGGGCTTTGAGAGTGGGCATGCCTTCTTATTGCTTCCCCAGATAGAAAACAAGGAGAAGGAGGTCAGAGCTGGGAGAGTGGGGAAGCAGCAAGGTCCACCCACTTAACGCTCTCAGCGGAAGACTGAGGCAGAAGGGAGAGGCTCTCAGAGTGAGGTTCTATCCAGACATCCCAGCTTTGAACTGGTGAAGGATCAACATCTCAGGCTCTGAGCCCTGCCTCACTGAAGACACAGGTGCTAACAGGGTAGGCCGGCTCCAGGAAGAGTTTGTGTGTGTGGGGAGGTGGTGAGAGTTGTCCCCTGACACCACCTGGGACTTGGCTGCACCAGAAAAGAATTGCCCTCCTCCATGCCCTTTGGCCTTTGTCCCAGGCAGGGCACAGGTACCACAGGGTTTTGCAGACCATCAGCCTGCCTGGAATGGGAGGGAAAAGGTGAAAACACTCAGGCCCAGCTTGGCCTCTGCACCCCCCACCCATACTTAATTGCCAGTGTGGGGAGCAGAGTTAGACCCCTGGGTCCGGGAAAACCTACAAGGTCTGTGCTTCCAAAGGCAGCTACAAAGATTAGCTCCCCCAACTCCCTGGTTGTACAGGTGGGGTCACTGATACCTGGAGACAGACAGGGAGTGCCCTGTACAGGGTCACACTGCCAGTTCCTGAAGCCATCTTGCTGACTTTCTGGCAGCCACAAACCCTCCTAGAAGGAGGGCAGCTCAGCTGATGGTGGAGACCAGATATCCTTTTGCCCATTACCTGCCCCAAAAGTAGGGAGTGGGGAGATGGGCTGCTGGACTCGGAGGCCAGTTTGTCTGGATTCAACTCTGGGTCCCCCATTTTCTAACTGTGTGATTTCTGGGGAAGTTACATAACCTCTGTACCTTTGTCTCTTCATCTGTAAAATGGGAATTATAGGACCTACCATACAGAATTATGCTGACTGCTCTAACATTTAGCTATTGCTATTATTAGTATCCCAGAAAGAGACAATTAAGAGTCTGTGACCAGGCTCTTCTGGGGCCTACAAAGGTTTGGGGCTCTGCTGAGGCATGAGGCTTTAAGCCACAGCTCAGGTCAGCCTCCACTTAACAGCCTGGATTTGGAGTCAAGAGCCCTGTGTTCAAATCCTGGCTTTGTCACCAACTAAATGGGTGACCTCTCTCTCAGAGGAGAGGCTTCTCCCTCTCAGAGGAGCTCGTTTCTTCACTGGTGAAATGGGTGAAGCATGGAATGTGTTAGGAGGACCAACAGCAACAGGAGCCACGGACTCTAGACCCCCCCAAGGTATAAAGCAGAAAGCAGAATTCATACCCTACCTGGAGATCTGTCCCTTAGCTTCCTGACCGAATCCTGGGATCCATGGTGGGGAGGCAGGGGAAGGAGGGTCCTAGTTCGCTGCCCCAGTGCTTTTCCATAGCACCACAAGCATTCTGAGGAGTTTTTCATTGAATCCTCACAACATCCCTGTGACAGACAAGGCAGAGATCAGTAGCCCCAGTTCATAGGAGAGGGAATTGAGGCTCAAGGGTGCTATATGATTGGGTCCCAGGTGTTCTGACTCTGATCCAAGGCTCTTCCCAAGGGAACAGATACCTGCATAACTGGGCCCCTGGGGACTCCCCCGTCCAAGTCTCACTGTTCGCCAACATTGCCCAGCCTCCCCTGGGCAAGGGCGACAATCTGAACCACCTCTTCCCGTTGACAGGTCCATAGGGACTTGAAAACACCAGCATCCTTGAGGGACATGGATACTCTGCCTACGTGGGCCTGAGGGTATCGCTAATTGGGCAAAAGAGGGACCTGGGAAGACACTACATTAGCGAGAGGGACTCTGCTGGCTGCCGCCACACTCACCCCACTGTGTTTGTGGGCTTCTGCCTCCTGCCTAGAACCCAGGCTCACTTCGATCAGTGGTTAAGGGGTGGCTTCTCCAGCTCACCCGTTCTCTGAAGAGTGAGGAAAGAGAAGGAAGAATGAAGAGGAGGTTGTTTGGGACAGCTGAAAGGAGGGGTATGCAAAGCTTGTAAATGTGGGAGCTCAAACCATGTAAGGGATTGTTATTATCCAGAAAAAGGCTCTGGAGGCTCTGCTCAGAAAGAGGACGTCTCCTCCTTAGAGGACCTGGGAGACCGTGGAACCTCCCACTAATTCCTCCTCTCACCCCCTTGCTCTTCTATCAGGCAGAAATTCTATAAAGGCTGGGAAAGGGGCACAGGCTTCCCTAGGCTGGAGAGGGAGCCAGGGTTACAATAAAGGTTGGAAATGCCCTACGGGTTAAAGAGGAACCCAACAGAGTTAATGCCCCTGCATAGAGTTAAGGAGTTCCTGTCCTGAATGAGGATGCCTGGCCCAGGGTATGTGGGGGGTTGAAATTCAGATTGGAGCCTTGCTGTGTCGCTGTGTGCACCCCAACCAGAGGATGGCAGAGGTGCCATCTGGGCCAGCAGTACCCCTGGCCTGAGCTGATACACCTTTAACAAGGAGAAGTGTGGGGCTGGTTGCAGTTAACAGGATGTCCGAGGGTCTTTCCAGCGGTTTCCTCTCAGCCCCATCAGAGTGTAGCCACATACATCCTGAGCCAGTTTATGCTCCATAAACAGGGGTCCTGGAACCCAAGAGGAGGGTCAGGTGGGCAGAGAAGGACCCTCAGAAGGATGAGAATGGATATCATAAAACAAGACAAGAAAGAGGCAAGAAAGGCAGGCAGGTTCAGGAGCTTTTATTGAGGGTCCTCCAGAGAGGTGCTGGGGCCATGGGGCTTATTGCTGGACTCTCCGAATGGACTGCAGCTGCCCGCTGGGGGCCTGGGAGCCAAATTTGCTGTAGGTACGGAGCTCCCCACCATGCCAGTCCTGCTCCAATAGGTACTGGTAGCCCCAGTAGCCTGGATACTGGTAGGCCACCCACCTAGATGACTGAGGGCACAGGGGTGGTAAGTAGGCTCTGCCCCCACCCTCATGGGTGTCCTCCATCAGTAGTCCTCCTGTCCCAGCTCCAAAACCATTGCTTAAGTTTCTCTCCCTGCCCTACACACTGCTCCATGTCTTCTTATCACCTGCCTCACCTTGTATCTTATTCCCATCCCCCATTGTCCCCTCATCCATCTCTCCATGCCTTCTTTCACCCCCATATTGTTCCTCTGACTCTTATGCTCCTAGGACCTGCCCTTTCCTCCCAGTCTGTCTCTGCCATCTTACACTCCCTTGCCTCCAAGTTGCCATCACCTCACTTCCCTCTGTCTTCCAGTCCCTACCAGATCTCTTTACCATGCCTCTAAGAGTGCCCATCACCTTTCCCCACCCGCCTGCCTGTCCCATTGGCGGCCTGTTCTCATCTCCCCTATTCCAGTCCCAAGACTCACGCTCCAGAGCTGACTCTGAGGGAACCCACATCCTTGCGGGCCCAACCTATGGAGGGCAGGGGTGGGTAGTCATCACTGAGTTCAAACTTGCAGCCCTGGAAGTTGTCTCCCTCAAACAATGTCACACGGCTGTCACTGTGGTCCTGCAACGCAGGAAGGTAGGGGTCAGGCCCTCCAAAAAGGTATTAATGGAGACGTTCTCAGCACCACTCCCCCCACTCTGCTGCCCAACGCAAGTGGTGCAGACACTTTTGCTCCACAAACACTCTCAGAGTTTATTCCATTAGCTCCCTAGCCGTCCAGGACGCTGGGATGCCCAGAGATGCCCAGGCTGGTCCATTCTATGGCCTTGGGTTAAGGTGGGAAGACTGGGGTGGGGAGGTTGTCCCAGCGACACCCCCAGGTCAGGGCTAGAAAGCATCCTGTGACACTGACCTATTTGTCAGGAGGAAAATCCGAGGTCTTGAGAGAAATCTGATTTGTTACCCAAGAGAGTTTCACTAAGGTCTTCGCTGGCTACCCAATCTCCTGCCCAGCCTCTCACAGGGGAGGGCCCCACTAAGGGGTGTTGGACGGTAGAGTCAGACTAGACAGGTCAGAGCCTCAGCGTTGGTTGGGTCTGGGCTTCCATAGTCCCAGGTCCTTCCCCGTTCAGGGCTCCTTGGCCTCCTGGAATGGAGAAACTGGATTGAGGCAGCACCTGCTCGCTGCCCTCCTGCCCCAGCACCAAGTCTAACCAGTATAGCACCTACGCCAGCACAAATGCTAAGTGGAATCCTCCCCTTCAGTGAATTTGATTGGTTGGTAACCCTTCTCCTAACAGAGAGGGGGGAGAGAGACCCCTTCTCAGCCTTGATCCCTGGATTGAGTTCTAGTTGCGTCTTCATGTTAACCCTTGTGACCTGGGGCAAGTCTCTTTGCCCCTCTGAGCCCCATTTCCACACCGGTGTATGACGCTAACAGCAGCTACCCAGACCTCACAAGGCTGTGTGATGACAGAGGAACCTGCTCACACTTGCCAACAACTGGATGTGAGGAATTCCATGCGTGCTCAAGTCTGGCCTGGTCTCAGCGCTGTCCGTGGTGCTGACACCCAGCGCCTGGTTTAGGCCCATATTCCAGATTTAAGGAGATCCCTCTGGTTCTGGAAAGTACCACCCATCTAGGAGTTGTGTTTATACACCCTCACACAGTGAGTGGACAACTTTTCTGAGGCGCCACGATGTGACCAGGGCCTGGAGCTAAGAGCTAGGAGGCAAAGGAGGAGGGGGAAGGCTGTGCTCACCACACAGGGCACTGGCCGGAAAGAGAGCAGCTGGTCACTGTGGTGGCCGCCACTGCCGCTCCAGCCACTCCAGCGAGGAGAGTCACCTTTCTCCAAAATGAATTGCTGTCCCTGGAAGTCGGGGTATTCATACGGGGTATTCATACGCCACCCAACTGGAGAAAGATAAGGGAAGCTGGGAGGCCCCTACCCCAGCTGTATTCCTTCTCCCCGCCCCCCCATTTGCATCCTGTGATAGAAAAGACTGAGAAACCGATCTTTTTCTCTAACCCCAGAGCCTTTCCCTGACATACCCATCGCATAACAATCAATCTAGCCCCTCTAGAGGCTAAAGACCCTAAACAGGCTGCTACCTGGGGTTTGAGGAGTCCAGGCTTCCAGCTCAGTGCCCCTAGGTTGAATGGAATTTTCCAGCTTGCGAAGATTACCAGACCAAGCGCTTTTACATCAAGGATTTAGATACCTGCAAAAGTAGGTGTAGAAAGCCCCGCCCCACATCTGTGGTAGCAATCTGTGATAGCAAGAACCTGCTGTAGCTCCGCGCCTCAGCTCTCCCCGAGAGCCCCAGGCTCCAGGAGACTAGGATGGGGCTAGCGGAAGAGATTTGGCTTCTTTTGTTAAACGTAGCGCAGAGCCTTTTAACTTTGTACTGAGACAAACTTTGGAGAAGACAGAACCACACTGCGAACCACTTCAGGGTTCAAGCTGGCCCCACAGCCCCACCCCTCCATCCCCCGCAAAGAGTCGCTTCTCGCCTTTATCTCTTCGGCTCACGTAAGGATACATACACTCTTATTATTTATCTTGCGGCGGGTGGGGCATTTTCAGGAGGACAAGGGGTTTCCCATTTGGCGGGTCTCTCTCAGGCAGGGCTTACCGTCTGGGGAACGGAGGACTGCTGAAAGCTGAGTTCCCATGCTCGGAGCTTGAGCCAGGGGAGCCCCAAGCCCCCAACGCAGCCCATCAGCGCCGGGGCGGTCACTCACGAGCCGTTTTCCACCCTGAGGGAGCGCACCCTGCGGAGGCCTCGGCGCTCACAGATGTTCGCGCCGTCACTCAACAGCCGGCAGCGACGGCCCTGGGAGTCCTCCTCGTCCCAGAGGTGAGACAGGCGGGCGCCAGGCCCGGCGCGGGGGCGCTGCTCCTGCCGCTGCAGCAAGAAGGATGGGACAAAGTGCTCAGCGTCTCGCGAGCCCTCTCCCTGACCCAGGCCCGACCAACCGGGTTAGGGTGAAGGACCCGGGAGGTGGACCTGGGCTGGTTCTCCCTCATCTCGCTCTCCCCCGCCCGGAAAAGATCCTGCCCCAGCACCGAGCATTCACCGGGTAGATGAGCGCCGTACTGACAGAAATACTGACGGAAATTGGAAAGGCTGCGCGCGAGCGGGGCATGCAGGGCTTTATACCTGGCCTCGCGCCCTCCCTCGCTGGGGTGGGGAGAGCTGAGTCAGCGGGCAGTCTGCAGTCTGATGTCCCCTGGGGAGCCGAGGCTTTCCCCGAAGCCGCCGATCTGGCCCCAGCCCTCGGGGATTACAATAAACCGTGCTGAGGCCCAAGTCCCGCGCCCGCTACAGCCGAGGCTGACTCCGCTCTTTCTTTTTTGGGGGCCTGAGCCAGGCAAGGCGCACCCGACCTCGGAGCAGAACGCGCCCTCCCTGGCCCAGACCCTCGGGGATAAAGGAAAAACTGTGCATTCCGAACTCGGGGCGCGGAAGTTCTTCCCAACATCTAAACTCCACCTCTTCTTCAGCCCTAGGTTGAGGCCTCTCTTTTGGGCGACGCTAGGGGCTCCCCGCGAGCGACTTTTCTTACACCGCTCACAGTCCTCTTTCCCCTGGAGGGTCCACTGCAGTCCCTTTCCTCCCAAACTCGAGTTCCCAGACCCGGCACCACGTTCCCCTAGTTTTCTTGTATCCAGGGGCGGAAAAAGGGCGATGACCAGGACTCGCCGCAAGGAGGCGCCGAGCGCGGGGAAACGGGAACTGCCCGAGGGAGCGCGCGCATTTACCAAGCGCCTAGGAATAAACAGTAACTAAAGGAGTCGCTCGCTAGGGTAGGTAAGAAGAACGTTTCAACCTTAGCGCGGCGGAACCGCCACGCTGCCAGCGGTCAGACAGAGCTCCAGGGTCTGGGGGCTCCGGTCCCGACGTCTCCTTGAGAGCTAGCAACCGATTACTGAGCGCCTAGTTCAGGCCAGGCGCTCTGCTCGCAGCTTTTACACGCGTGATCTTAGCTAATTCTCGCACCGACACAGTGAGGTAGGCGGTTATTGCCCTAAATTTCACAGAAGAAGCTGCGGCCCAGACGGTTCCGGAATCTTGTCGAGGAGGTGGCCCAGCTGAGTTGTGAACCTGGGCTTCTATTTTAACTGTAGGTCCTAGGCTCTTGCCCCCAATCCCAGTGCCCCGTGGTCCGGGAAGGATGAGGATAGGGAGAGGGAAAGAGGAGGGGAGAGGTTTGGGGCCCCAACGGAGGTTCCAGGCAGGATAATTCTTCACAAGCTGCAGCAGAATTTCTTAACCACACAGCTGACAGTGAGACACAAAGGCTTCTGGCAAAATTGTGAGTTTTCTTTAATGGAAGAGATATTCCAGCAGAAGTGGAGGGCTGAGTGAGAAGGGAACTAATATTTGTTGTTACCATGAGCCAAGTGCTTTCCTCATAGACTCAACAACAGTCCAATGAGGTAGGTTTGGGTATATAGATACGGAAACTGAGGCTTGAGGAGATGCAGGGTATTGTCCAAATTCACATGGCTAGGCAGTGTCAGAGCAAGATTAGAATTCCAAAGCCAGTGCTCTTGCCACCCAACGTCCTGAGACTAAAAAGGCTCACAGGTCAGATGCAGGCATCCCCACTCCTGAAAGTCCAGCCTCGCTGGCCTTCAGTCCTTTCTCCCACTGCCAAGTTCATTCCCACTTCTCAGTCTTTGCACTTGCTGTTCTCACTACCTGGGGTGTCTTAGTTAACAAGATTTTGGCCTGGCTGGCTCCTCTGTTACTGCCTGGGAGACCCTGCTCCTGCCTTTACTGTCCATCAAGTCACGCTGTTTCCTTTATAATGTTTATCACTGTAAAGTTGACTTTCTCATCTTTTGTTTATGTGCTGAGTGTCTCTTTTTATACTAGCTGTAAGCTCCATTTAAGGGGCGGGGCTGTGTCAGTTTTGTTATCTTCAAATGTAGCACAGGGCTGGACACATAGTAGGTGTTCAAAAAACTCGAACGAGTGAGTGAACAAGGTGGTCGAGTTCAGTCAAATGTCCATGGGGAGATTCTACAGTGAAAGTGCAGGGGTAATGGTTTGCCCATCCTACCAACCTCCCCACCCCTAAAGTTCTGGGGTGCTGAGAACAGGTGCTGGGAGCAGCCAGAGTCTCCCTTGGGTCTCTCTTTTCACTGGTGAAGAATTGCTCTTGAGATTCACAATGTGTATGAAAGTGAATGTTAAGAGTACAGGGCGCTAGAACACGGGGAGTAAAGTCCAAGTTAGGAGGATTTGAGTCAGAGCAGGGACAACCACAGCCAGGTTTGACTGCGGATTACTGGGAACCATGCCCAGTCCCCTGAACTCCCTACCTTAGGGGAGGTTTGGAGATACACAAAGAGGCTATAATTTCCCCAAAACCATAAGGGGGAAATACGAAGTATCGAGGGAGGCAACAGCCAGTCCTGGGCTCTTTGTGTCCTGGCCCTAGGCCTTGGTTTCGCAAGTCCAGAGTATGGCTGCGGTCTGAGATGAGGAACCCAGTCTCTCCTTCCCTGCTCTTTTCCTCTTCTATCTCTATCGAGCAATTCTGAATTCAGCCACTAGGGGGCGCGAGTGGGCCGCGCTGGATAGAAAGTTGGCTCCGTGGAGCGGGTGGGAGAGTTGGTGGGAGGCTGAGGCCGAGAGGGGAGGCGGGAGTCTCTGGCGAGTGCGTCAGGCTGTGCGTCTGCGATGGTCGGTGACGCGGGCGTTAGTTCCGAGGCTGGGGGAGTCTGTCAAGAGGCTGGACGCTGTGTTTGCGGCAGTCGGGGCATGCGCTGGAGGTTGGGGCTCCTCTTGGGAGGGCTGTTTCCAGTCCAGGTGTTGGTCAGAAGACTGTATTGCGCAGGAGGGGTGTGTGTGTGTGTGTGTTTTCAAAGGCTTGGGGGAAGTGCTGGAAAGTAGTACAGCTGAGATCCAAATTAGAATTAGGAGTCAGGCTGGGATTTGGGGTGGAGACCCTGTGTGAGAGAAGGGCCACTGCTCTACTTCTGGTCCTAAATTCTGATGATGGCTTTGCACTACGTGGCTGTGTGGCACTAGCCAGCCTCTCTCCTCCCCTGTACCTCAGTTTCCTCATCAGGAAAATGGTGTGTAGGTCCCACTGCCCCCACCCTACAGTCCATGGCTTTTAGTTCTAGCTGTCTGCACCAGCTCTCAGAAATGGGCACACCCACCAACACCACCAATAGCTAGTTGCCCAGAAGATCTCCAGACTTCTCTCAGGTTCTCCCCATCCCCTCAAACTCCTCCCTGGCTCTGAGCCTCAAAGTCACCAAAAAAAGGAAGAATCAGCCACTGAGGGGAAAGGGTGATGAAGAGGCTGGGGTGGGGGCTGTCTGGTGTGCCAGAATGGGACTCTGGGCTCCTGTCCCTTTCCTGTACTATGGACCCCCTCCCAGCTTCCTTTCTGTACCAAGCTGTTTTTTTCCAAAGGCTTGGGGGAAGTGGTTCTAGCTCCAGCCCCCCGGACTCCCCCCAGCAACCTCCTCCTAGCCCCCTCCCACCCCCCAGCAGCTGGTCCTATTTGTTTTCCCAGATCAGTTGCGCTCAGAGCTTCCTGAAGGATGGATGCACAGGTGGCTTTGTTTGCCAGCTCAGCACCCTCACCCCTACCTCCTCCACACCCACAGCCTTAGCCTCTGGGCCTGGGGCGGGGGTTAGGTAGACAAACAAACAAACAAAAAACAGTGTTCCCAGATCTATTCCAAAAGATCTTAAGATCTCATAGGGATCTCATCACCCTCAGAAAACCCCATCCCCACCCTAGCCAGTCCTCCATCTCATTACAGGGACCTTTGGTTCCACAGAGAAATCCTCAGGACTACTCCCCCTTTCATGATTCTACCAAAACACCCATCCCATAAGGCACCCTAAGATCCTACAGAGAAACCCTCAGACCAGTCCTGTTTCCCATAGATCCCACCCAGACCCCCATCCCATACAGGGACATGTAGATCCAACAAAGAACCCTCAAACTCGATCCTGGGCTCTGGCCCAAATCCCCATCCCAGGGAATGGCCCTGAGTATCCCCAGAGGAGTGACAGCTCCCTCAAATAGAACCTCATCCCGCGAAAGGCCCGACTTCTCAGCACTGCTGGGCAGCTGAGAAGTGCCTGGTGTTCCCCTCTCCTCAAGTCGTTCTGCTCCCACCCTTTACCCCTCATTTCACTGGGAAATCAGCCAGGGGCTTGGTGACTGAAGATGCAAATTCTGTGAATGATGCCCTCTCACACCCCTGTGCCACTGCTAGCCCCTCCTTTGCAGCCTTGTTCCTCCACTCCCCACCCCCACCCCAGGTCTGGAGCCAGCAACAGGCAGATGAGCACTTTCCCTGGGGCTGTGAGGTCTGGTCTCCTGGGAGACAGAGATAAGGAAGGTGAGATAGATACCAGCTCAGCTCAGGCAGGGTGGGACTGCTGGGCCCCAAAGAGGTGGGTCCTGAGTGGGCAGGAGCCCCACTGGCACAGACCCATTGTCCTATTTGTTGTAAACAGCCCTTCTTCTCTGCCCCTCTGTGGGGATGGAGAGCTGGCCACCATCCAGGGAGATGGGACGCAGTTGTCACCACCCCCCAGACACAAAGCCACAAGGCTCAAACAGGGCAACAGGGAGAGGGCATACGCATACACACACGTTCACACAGCACAGGCACCTGGGTGGGTCACACAAGCATCACATGGGAAGTTTCCTAGGATTCTGCAGACACTTCAAAGTCACACTGATTGACGGGCAGACATTTGTTCACTCACTTATTTCTCAGATATTTAATAAGAGCACTGTGCTGACTATTGGAGTCATACATAAGTACACGCTTTCACATGCACACATTTCACTCCACGATCACCTAGAGAAGATGGTCTCAGAGTCATACAGGATCATACAACAGGATCATACAGACACTGAAGAGTGTGGGTTCTGGAGTCATACTTCTACCCAGGTTCAAGTCCAAGCTCCACTACTTATAAGTTGGATAAACTTACACTCTACTCAGTTTTCCCCTCTGTAAAATGGGAATAATAGTCTTAAAAACTGTTGTGAAGATTCAAATGCTTGTAAAACACAGAACTGGCTTGATGTACGCACCCAATAAATGTTAGCTGTGACTGTTGTGTGGTTGTAGTTCTAAATGGCTTTGCTGCTTGGTTCTGCCCACCCCCTGGGGTTGGGCTGGGGTAAGGGGAGGAGTCAGGGCAGCAAACACAGCTCTGGGACCTGCATCCCCCTTCCCAAACTTGTTTGTGGGAGCCAGCCTAGTACTCAGGATGGGGAGCCTTCCCGCCTCACCCCATTCCAGCCATTCGGCTCCTGATCTCAGTTGGGAGTGTTGGAAGGTCAAAGGAGACTATCTCAATATCCTTTGCTCTTGTTCAGGCCTCTGCTCTCCTGGAAAGAACACTTGGGAGTGGAACTGAAGACCTGACTTCTGGTCCTGGTGCTTTTCCTGGCTCCATAGATGGTTTTAGGCAGATCACTCTCCCTCTTCAGTTTTTGTATCTGTAAAGCTAAATGCTGATCCTGGAGGGGCCCCCCAGCCCTGACTTCTGTGACTGTGTGATGCCTCTGGAAGGTTCCCTCCCCTCTCCACCCAGACTATGTCCCGCCCACCCCCAGGCCTAGCCCGAGTGAGGGGGTGAGTTGCCCTGCTGTTGCCATGGGAACTAATCTCCAAGAAGGTCAGTGAGCCTCTGGTTCTGCCTTGGCCTGATGGGGATTAGCACCTGGGTATGGGCCCCCCCCTCCATGTCTCCACACCCAAGGCCCCCCACTCTCACATAGACCTTGGGCAGCCTCCACACCCAGAAGTTCCAAGGCTCTGCCAGAATCAGCAGGTCGGTAGTGAGGGCAGGGCAGCTGCCTCAGCTGTCTGTCTAGTCGTGGTCAAAAGAGAAAGGGGGAGAGATGGAGTCAGATCACGCCCCAGTGGCCTGGCCTGAGCCTTGCTCCTCTTCGCCTTCTGCCCTTCAATGGGTAGAGAAGAGTCTCCGAAGAAGATAGGGGTGTCACCCCGACCTTCAGCCCTGGCAGTCCCATTTGCAGCCCACATAGAGGCTACCTCTTTCTCCTTTTGGGGTAATTTCCCTTTACCAATGTAGGGTAGGGTGGAGGCCGTTTCCACATACCCTCCCTTTTCCTCCAGGTGACTGTGCATTCCAGCTCTTGCTACTCCAACCTCTGATCCTCCATCTTTGAATCCCTCCATCTCTCTGAAGTGTACATCTCTCATTATCTCACACTGTCTCTGTCCCTCTTCTCTCCTTTCTCTTGGGTTGTCTCTGCTTCTCTTTCTCTATAGCTCTTGCTTTTACTGTGTGTGTGTGTGTGTGTGTGTGTGGCAGGGCAGGCAGTGTGTCTGCGGCCTCTCTGAAAGTTCTCCTGTGGTTCTCACACCCCTCTGGGTTGCACCGTCTACTGTCCACTGTCCTTCTGCTTGTGTTCCCAGCAGTCCTCTCATCCTTCCTTCTTCCATGTCTAATCAGCTGTTTCCCAGTCCCAGCACTGCCTGCACTCTGAGCTCAGGCCCCTTTTCCGCTTTCTCCACTCCCTGCTCCCTCCTCGCCCGGGGTGCTGACAGCGATGACAGGAAGCAGGCTCTGGCTGCAAGCTGGGCAGGGGTGGGGGGAGGGGGCGGCTTCGAACACCAGCTGCTAAGCGCACCCCCTCACCCAGTCCAGCACCTGCAGGCCTGCCTGGTGCCTGGAGACTCCGCCCCTGGCCAGGCAAGGGAGGCGGGACCTGGATGAGAGGCCCATCCCTGACAAGAGCCAGGAAATGCGGGTCTTGGGGATGGGGGGTGGAAGTCCAGGGAAGTTAGACTCTGGGGGGAAAAGACACTGGCTCTCTGTCACCAGGGCAGACCTCAGCCCACTGGCGGCCTCATCCCCTCACCGCCAGACCCAGGACTGCTATGTGTATGTATCTGTGTGTCTTGGGGGACATTCCATGGGGAGTTGCACAGCCCCAGGATCTGGAATCCCAGAGCAGGGAGCTCTAGCCCCCTTCTGTGATTGGGGGACTGGAGAGGAAGCCCTCAAAGACACTGGGAGGACCTGCCTGAGGAAGGCGCCTGTCCAGGCCCTTGACAGGCACATTATTCAGTGCCAGGCAAGGGGCGGATGGCTGGGCGCAGGACAGAAGCCGGGTCAGGGAGGCCAGAATAGGGGCTGCACACACCCCCGCCTGGGACCCACGCATCTCCCCACCTTCCTGGGGCTGCTGCCTGAAGATCCCACCTGCAGTCCCCTCCCCCCATATTTGCCTGGGATCTGTCAGAGCCATCTCATCCCCACCCCTTCCTTTCTCTGCTCCAAGGACTCAGCAGATCCCATGGGGCCTGAGGGTAGTTGGGTGAGGGATGGCAGTGGAGTGAGGCAGGGGTGGAGGTGACAAGGCAGCACCTTTAGCAACGTCCACATTGGAGCTAGAAGGGACCAGCGACTCCTGACCCTCGTTCACATCTGCCTGAGGGCTGGCTGCCTCTCCCTGGGTGTGTTGGGGTGTAGCCCCTCCCAATGAAACTTCCTCACCCCATGGGGGAAATGTGGGCTCCTTATTGCTGTCCAAGGAGCCTTCCTTCCAGCCTCTACCTACAACTGGCCCCTCCCTCTGGGTTTGGTTCAGCATCTCCAATTTGGGGAGAGGCTATGGAGGACCCCTGGAGTCACAGGATGGAGACTCAGCTAGGGGCTCAGACTGACCCCAGGCCTCCTATGGAGCTGTCAGTTCTAGGCTGTCCTAGCAGGACATCAGGGGTCTGGGACAATCTCTGTCCCCCTCCTCCCTGCCAGAGCTTAGCACTTTGAGTCCCTGAAAAGGGGGTTGGTCTGTCCCAGGTTTGGATTGCAGCTAATGACCCATGGATTCCCACCTAAGCGGAGGGTCACTTAGACCCACTCCACCTCCTGCTGACTGAAATAAGAGGCCTTGGGATTACGAAGTTTGGGAGAGGTGGTGAGCTTCTGTGCCTGGGGACCCCATCAGGCAAGGGCTACAGGCCCTGTGTCTGTCCTTTCCAATCAGTCTGTCTCAAATATAGGAAGAGGGGCCAGGAGGATGGCAGGGACTGAACCCTCAGGATGACAGCACCAAAGAGATCAGCAGGAGGGACTTGATCTATCCAAAGTGATTCTAGTCCTCCCTAAACAGACTTTCCACAACTCACCCCTATTGCTCCAACCTTTCGAGGGCCTCCAACTTCCCAGGTCAGGGGGCTCAGAAATACTGCTAGAAGCCCAGAAACCAGTATTTGGGGATTGGCAAGGCACTCCGCTGGAGGCCAGACCAAGCTTCTCAATGTGCAAATGGGAAAACCTGAAACGAGGTGAGAAATGACTTGCCCAAGGCCACAGAGGTCGCAAGGACAGAGCGAGATCAGAAGCCAGGTTTCCACCTCCGGAAGGGCGCCTATTCCGTGCCAAAGCTCCCCTGTGCCACCCGGTGGAGCCTGCTCGAAGGCCCGCGTTAACCGGAACGGAGCTGGGCAGCCCTGGAGTTGCGGGCCAGGGCAGTTCAAGGCAAGACCAGCGGGGCCGGATGGGAGCCGGATCTCCCCTGGGAGTGGCGCACAGCCTCTCCGGACTCGTATGGCGGCGGCGGCGGCGGCGGCGGCGGCGGCAGGTGCCTGCGTGGCGATCCGGCTGGGCCCCCGGGCGGGTGCTGAGAGGCCACCCCTGCCTCACGCGAGCCGAACGAACAAAACGCTCAGGTCCGGTTTGTGCGAGGGGCTCGTCGCGGGGCGGGAGCGGAGGGCCCGGGGCCTGGCGGTGGCCCTCGGTGATCTTCTGGTCCTGGTCTTCCGCGAGCGCAGTGTCGAACAGCGCTCCGCCAGCCGCCGCCCTCACCTGCGCGCATCTGCGGCTGACACGTCGGCGGCCGGGGCAGCCACACAGGTGTGCACCTGGCCCACCCCTCCCTTTCTGGCCACCCTCCACCCGACCGGGCCTGCTTGGCTTGGTCCCCAGTGTACGCCCCGGAGCTTGTGCGGAAGCCCCGGCTCAGCGCGCTCTTATACGGCCTGTTAAATCCCCGCCCCTAGACACACATACACACACGCACACTCACACCTGTCCGGGCGCCCGTTTGTTCGGGGCAAATATTGACTCAGAGGAGGTGGAGCGCTCCTCCCCCCCCGCCCCCCCGCCAGGGCTCTGGGGCCGGAGCTCCTCCGAGGCAGTGGCGGCGGGTGTGTGTTGGCGGGGGCTGTCGGGGACCTGGGCGCCTCTGGAACAACACCAGATGTCACTTTTCCACCCACCTGCTTCTGGCGGGGGAGGGTGAAGGTGGGAGGAGCCGAGGAGCCGAGGACAGAGGCTGTCTGGCAGGGGTTGTGGGAGTAGCAGGTGGGTATCCTAAGGAAGGCGGGACAGCCCTTGATCTGGGGATTCAGATTCACAGTGGGAGTCGATTGTAGGGTCTGTGGCCCGCTGTTTACCGGTGACCTCTACCTGCGTCCCAGAGTCTAGGTTTTGGCCCTCCGCGACATGCCTCGGCTTCCCTTCCTTCCCAACCTCTTAGCAGAGTCCCAGGAGCCCGGCAGCTGCTAAAAAAAGGCTGGCGGCGGGACCGAGGGGCGGCGGGGCGGCGGGACAACTGAACCTTGGAGCAGGCGTGGCGGGGAAACAGGAGGGGTGGTCAACTCGCCCCGCGGCCACCTGCTGCATTGACCAGGCCTGGCGCAAGGCCAGCCAGCCCCGCCGGAAGCGCCCTCCACTGGCCAGACCAGGCCCAGCGCCCGGCAGCGAGCGGCGACACCTCTGGCTTAGCTGAGGTGTGCAGTGGAGAGGCGCAACCTCCCAGCCCCCTAAATCTCCAATGAAACGCTGCGGTCCGTCTTGGCCGCTCCCACCATCTGTCCCCCTCAGCGCGCGCGAATTGTCCCCGCGTCGGGGAAATAAAGTCAAGGCAGATATAGAAAAAAATGTCTAGATGCTTTACTGGTAGGGCGGTGGAGAGGGGGCCCGGCAGAACCTAGGGAAGGAAGTAGTAGCGGCTGGGCGCTGGCGTCCGCGAAGAGTCGGTAGGGGGCGGCGCCACCAGCCGGGACGTCTCGGTTTGCTATGGCCCTAAGGACGCCGCCGGCAGCAAGTCTGGAGCGACGATCCTGGAAGATACAAATCCCGGGTAAAGGTGAGGGCGAAGCTTCGGGCCAAGTCAGCCCACCCCTGCCGCCCGTCGCGCCCTTGCGGCGCTGTCCGCGCGGCGGCAGGCCGGAGCGCTCCCACCTGGGAAAGCTGAGTGGAGGCAGGGTGATGACGCGCGGCCGCGAGGTGAGCACCACCTCCCCGCGGCTCGCCTCCACCAGGATGTTCTGGATCATATTCTCCAGCAGCGCCTCCTGCAGGTTAGCGAAAGCCGGGAGCCTGCGGGGGACGCGGGCGCGGGTGTCAGCGCCACCACCGCCAGGCTCGGCGTTCTCCGCTGGCCTCCTCTGTGCTGGACCTTGTGCCTCGTGCTCTGTGTGGATTCTCATTTAACTCCCCACCTTCCCAACACTACGAGGCATCCTCGGTGCAATTTTACAGACACTCAAACTATGGTTTAAAGAGCCCAAGTTGCCAAACGTCATGCAACTGATGGGATTTGAACCCAGGCAATCGTAGTCCCCGTCTCAGCCAGGTTTGGGGAAAGGCATCCAGCGATGAGGGGGCGGACAAGGGACTGGGTGGGGCCTAGGGAATCCCAACCTAGACAGAAAGCGCCACAGAGCAGTCCCAAGGGAAGGTGGTGCAAAAAGAGCTGGTACTTCTCTCCTGGTTCTAGAAACACATTTAAGAGAACTTATAGACTATAACTACCCTCCTCAAAGTGGTGTGAGGGTGAATGTTAATAGCTGGGTCTTGGAGGAAAAAAATTAAAGCTCAGATAGCCTTTCCGTAAACACTCCCACCCAGGCCTCATGCTACCAAAGTGATGTCAGTAACACTGAGTTGGGAAGGGACACACACAGCAGAGGCTGTCCCAGTATACCATCGCCTCCTAGGATCCTTCTGCACACAACCCCCTTCCAAACCCTCACCTGGGTCTGGCTGCTCACCGGCTGATGGCCTCCTTCCGGTCCTGCTCTTGGTCCTCCTTCACCATGACCTTCAACTGCTGCTGCCACTGCCACTTCAGGGACTCCTGGGACCCGGTCTCAGTCCCTGCCCAGGTCAACTTCTCCTCCTTCTCCTCTGTCACCTCCTCCTCCTCCAGCTTCTCCTTTCCCATCTCCTCCTCCTCCTCTTTCATCTCTTCCTCTTCCCCCTCCAGCTCCTCTTCTTCTTTGCCCTTTTCCTCCTCTTCCCCTCCTTCCTTGTCCCCCAGCGTCCATTTGTCGTCCTCCTGCTCCGTGCCTTCCCTGTCTTCCCAGCTGCTGGAGGACGGAGACAGGCCTGGTACTATGTGCAGGCCGCTGTTCTGGGCCATGAACCTGGCCGACTGCTCATTCCAGAACTGGCAAAAGTAAGGCATCTGCTCTACCAGGCTCTGGTCCACGGCCTCATGGAAAGTCTTGTCTTCCAGCAGACCCCTGGGTGGCAGGGAGGAAGAGAAGGTCCTTGCTGAGAGGCCTTGCAGGCCCCTGTGGAGCTCTGGTTGCAGGAGTCACCCAAGGGGTGGTGGTTATTGCCTACTACGTCCACAAACAGGTGCTGGGTGGGGGAGGTGCTTGGTCCACTGCCCCTCCCATTCTTCTTTAGAGGAAGGTATCTCTGGGACCCATGGAGTCTTAGAGGGGAACATTATGTGGCGGAGGCAGAGACAGGATGTCAAAGTTACACAGATATAATCCTAGATGTAATGCCTAGGACGGCAATCCTAGGGAGAATGTGAACTGGCTCCAGAACTCATCTACTAGCCATGGACAAGGCAGCACTCAGCACCCAGCTTTGAGGATCCCTTGGGCCAACTCTATTAGAGTTGCACTGTCCTGGAGGGCCTTGGGAGCTTGTGAGGAAGTTCTATTTTTCAGGAGAGGAAGGGCTAGGATTTCAGGGGCTATGGGTGGACCCAGAGTTGACTGAATGAACTGGAAAGATGGGGGGGTGAGGGTCCAGGGGGTGGGCAGGTCACCTGATGATGGTGGTAAGACAGTCAACCAGAAGCTGCTTCCCCTGCTTGGACACAGGCACCCACGTGTCAGGGGATTCTTTCTCAGAAGCCTCCAACTCCTCCCTGGCGCACTTCCTCTTTGGCGGCTCCCTGGGGCAGGCCAGGACACTGAGTGGCCTCGGCAAGCCACCATGCTGGGGTTGGGGGCATGAGCGGGGTGGTGGCCTCACAGTTATGAGGACATAGGTGAGTCTGGGGAGGTCCCAGCCTTAACCCAAACATGGTGCTACTGCATGTGGGGAACTAAGCCTGACTCTCAGAATCCATGCAGGAACTGGAGAGGGCCCAACTTGGAAAGGAAGGAATGGGGGATGGGGAGGCCTACAGGGGCTTCCCAGGGGACGCTGGCTCTTTGCCCCTCTCCTCATAAGGGCCTAAGCAATAATGGGGGCATCTTGGGCCCACCCAGCCCTCAGCAAGGGTTGGGTCTGGAGTGAGAGAGCGGACAGAAAGCAGAGGAAGGAGACCCCTCCCTCCCTGACTGTTCACCGGTGCAAGAAGTATCGGTGAAAGTCGGAGAAGAAGTTGTCCAGGAAGTAGTCGGTGGCATGGGCCCGGGCTGTGAGGGCCAAGTAGAGCGTGCCTGGCGAGGGTGGCTGGGGGCATGGCCAGGATGTCTCCTCCTTTGGGATCTTAAGATTCCAGCTCGCGGGCCGGTTGAGAGTCTGCTGTTTCTTGATGGGGGGCAGTGTCTTCGGGAAGGGAGAGGCAGGGGTTTGGGGACTACACTCTTGTCACTGATGGGTCCCTCGCCCCCCAACCACGCCTTTTGGTCCACACAGGGGTTTGACTCTACCCATTGGCACTTTCCTCCCTCCCTTCTAAGAGGCTGGACCAGGGGTGGGAGGCATCTCTGAGAGCAAGCAAGGACCCTCTCAAGTTATCCCAAGGAGATGGGCCTGGGGCTTATGGCCTTACCTTATACCTCCTCACAGGTTCACAGGCTGTACAATATGCCCTTCTCTGAGGAAGCAAAGAGACCCCTGTTTAGGGTACAAGAGGCCTAGAGGGACTCCCCGTCTTCCTACCCTTCCTGCTGACCCACCAAAGGCCTGAAACCAATGCCAGGACAATGCTACCCTCTTGGTCCTGCACAACTCCTACCCATACCCTCTTCCAGAACCTTCCCTAGGGAAGTGCATCCTGCAGTCAAGGAAAATATGATTATCCAACTCAAGGAAAGAAGAGATGCCACCAAACATGTGCAGGATGCCCCAAGGGAGCTTATCCTGTGCCCTGGAGCTTTGTGGTTTCCTATGATAAGGAAACAGCTTCCCTTATTAAGACTTAATTGAGAAATCCCTTCTTCCATGCCCTCAGGACATGATTTGCATTTACAGTTGGGCCAGAACTTCAGAGGGGAGCAGTTCCTCCTTGGGGGTTCAGTGTGGTAGAAACAGAGGTGATCAAGGTATAATACCAGTGTGGGGAAGCTATGAGACCAGGGGGAGGAACCAAGACAGACGTTTTGTCTCCTATTTATTATTGGTCTCCCCCCCGCAAAAGCTAATAGCCCATGTTTAGTGAATGCTTACTGGGGGCCAGGCACTGTTGTAGGCACTTCACATGTATTAACTCATATTTTCCCAACAGCGCTCCGGAGCAGATAATATTTTACTTGCCTTTAAAAATATTTTTTTAACTTTTATTTTTAACCTTGGGATATTTCAAACATACATAAAAGTGGCGAGAATGCTACAAAGAGTCCTCCATTGCCTACTACCCAGCTTCAACAATTAGCAACTCATGGCCAGTCTTTTCTCACCTACACCTCCCCTCTGGATTATCCTGAAGCCAGTCCCAGACGTCATATTATCCCCGCTTTACAGCTGATGTACCCGAGAGGTTAAATACCTTGACCAAGATCACAGAGCTAGAAATCACCCAAGTCAGGAATCACAACGGGGCAACTTGTTCCCAGAGCCTGCACCCCAAACCACCATGACGCACTGTCCTCCACCAGAAGGTGAGCTCTATCTTGTTTCCCCTGGGTCCCCAGGACCCAACACTTAGAAGGCATTTGTTAAATATCGAAGTAAAGAAAGGTCAGCCAGCCTTCTGTATCCAGAGAGTCTCTTGGGAAGATGCTATGCTTAGTCTAATGAAAGAAATCGCATCTCTTAGGGCATGCTGGCCAGCTTGGCATGGATCACCACCGCTGTCCCCTCTAGTAAGGCCAATCAGAAAGATCCGTGGTGTTCAAGGCCCATGGTGCCCTCCGCACCTTCACTGTCCTGTCTGTGATGGTGAACTCTACTTCCTGCCGCACCTTCTCGTCCTCCCACTCCTGCAGATCCTTATGGTACTGCTTTAGGAGGTCCTGTCGGTAGACCTGTGGCCCGGGACGAGGAGAGAGAAGATGAAGGTCTGGGGGGCTTGTAGCCAGGCCTTGCCCTGGGCCTGTGCTGTGAGGCCCCCACTCTTCCAGGGGCTGGCTCTCTCTGGGGAGCTGGGGATCTCACAGGACGGGGCTGTGCTCCAACCCAGCGTCTCTCTGGGGCTGCTCCTACCTTGCATACCAGGTCAATGCTGTAGAAACTGGCGTGCACTGAGGCCTTCAGAGTCACCACGAATGGGATCATCTCTTCAGGAGCCACCTTCCCTTTCATGGGACTCACGGACACCTGTTGATTTGGGGAAGGAGTCTCTGGAGCGTCACAGGGATGGGATGGGACAAGATCAGATGGAGTGGGATGGGATGGGGTACGAAGGGATGGGATGGCATGTAATGGGGTGGGGTGGGATGTGGGGAGGGGAAGGAATGGGTGAGACAGAACAAGATGGGATGGGATGGGGTAGGTCTGGAGCCCTGCTGGAGGTTCTGACTCCATGGACGCAGGAGACTCTTAACCTTCCCGAAGTCTAGGGGCTTCAGTTGCCAGACGAAGACAATTGTCTCATTCTTGGAGAGGTTGTTGAGGAATAGCAGGCGCCTGCACTTGCTCTGCACAGGAATGTTTCCCAGGGAGATGTGAGACTGGGACAGGAAGACATTCTGTTGGTGGAGGTGAAGAAATAATAAGCATAGCAACCACTGCCAGTTACCGAGTGCTTTCAACAGGCCAGGTACCACGGTAGGCAATTTACATGCATCTGATCCTCCCAATAGCCATCTGATACAGGTACTACTTTTGTCCCCATTTTAAAGATATGCTGCCAAGTTTCACAGAGCATAAATATTTTCTCCAAAGGTCTCTCACTGGTACCGCTGGGATAAACCCAGTCTCACTGTAAAGCCTATGATTTTGACTACTGACCTGGGTTTGGAAGGGCTGAGAAATCAGAATTAGCATAGAGAACACAGACCTAAAGCCCACATCATTTGAGTCTCTAAAGGATGGTTGTACATTCATGGGAGGTCAGCTGTTGGTATTGTCACGGGGCACAGAACAGGGGCTGTGTGGCAGGGGTGTCTGGAAAGGCTGAGGCCACATGAAAGGGACACTTTCTCTCTGTCCAGACTGAGTACCTCCAGGGCTGGGACTTTGTCTGACTCTTCTCTGTGTCCCCAGGGCCTCCACAGTGTTGGTCCTGCAGTAAGTGTCCAAAAAGGGTAGGAGCAGAAGCGGGGACAGGCAAACACATGAGTGGATAGCGCCTGGATGGGTGCATGGAAGGATGGATGGAGAATTGGGTGGATGGATAGATAGATACATGGATGAGTAAACGGGCATGTGGGTCCATGGGGAGGTGGGTAAGGGGATGGATGCATGGGTCAGACCTCTCAACAGTGAGGAGTGTGTGCACTAAAGGTAGTTATCGACCCCAGATATCTTTCAGCAAAATCCATCTAGGTCCAGGGGAGGGACCGTTCTGTTTGAAGGTAATACCTTAGAACCCTAGAGTGGGAGAGCTTCTTTCCACCCCTTCGAATAACCCAATCCCAATGCCCAGAGGAGAGAGCAGCATGGAGGGCCCTACAGCCGGTGGAGTGGCTTGAGCAGGAACACCTGTGGGCACTAGGTGGCAGGGTAAGCCTCTGCTGGAGCTGGTACTGCCTCCTAAATCTGGAGGAGGGCTGGTTCTAGGCTTCACCTTCGTATCCCTCTTCTCAACATCATCTCTTTTCCTTCCCAGCCTCTCCATCCCTCTGCACTGGCCACCCTGGGCCCTCAGGCCTTCCCAGCTCCCTTCCCCTTACCTGTCCAGGAACCATCAGCTTTGAGCGTATGGAGCTGTTGTCCCCTGAGATGTTGTGGAAAGGGGCTGTGTCTCCCATGACATGGGGGTCATAGCCCACTCCCTGAAAGCAGATGGTGGCTGAGTCCCACCCCAGGATATGTATGGGCACGTCTGCCTGGGAAGTTCGGAGGATGGGGGAAGGGACTGGTCAGAGCATGGCCTGCTGAGGAGGCCAACTCCACCCCCACCCCACGTCAGCCCAGGCTGCTGTTCACCGTGTAGGTCTTGGCCTCGAGAGGTGAGAAGATCCACAAGACCTGAGCAGTAGTGCCTGGCTGGATCTCCCCTTGGGGGTTGAGGCAGCAGAAGATGGGGTGGTTGAAATTTTTTTCCTGAACCTGCGACAGGACGTCGGTCTGGATCTCATATATCACAGGCACCGAGCCACTGTTATACAGCTCATAAATCTGCAGGGGTGAGAAGAGGGAGACCTCCAAACCAGCTCAGGGCTCCAACGCAGACAGCCTGCGATTCTGTGTCCATCGCGGGAAGCCAGGTGGATCTCCACGATGTCACACGTACAATCCCAGAACTCCCCTAAATACCTCCGATTTCCCTTATGGCTTCATCACCCAAGAAGTATATAACTGTGTTTTCAGCCTCTGACATTTTACGGTAACTGGAATCCTTATTTGATTTGCTCTCAATTTACCGTTGTCGAGGTATAAGGGGACGCTAATGCTCACGTCCCCAGGGTCGGAATTTAGAGAAATGTCCATGCACGCATCGTCCAGAGCCTTCATCATTTTCTAGGCTCTGGTTCTAATCACCTGTGAGGCTGCCCCTTTCCACGTCTGCTGTTAGAGGCAGTCCTGCTTTATAAGGGAGCTGTATAACTCAGATAAGGGAGCGGAAGGAAGGTATGAGGTCCTCCAAGACTAACTCCAAAGTTTGGGAATCACAGAACATCTTAGGAAAAAACCAGAGATCTTCTGGTGCAATCCTTCATTTTAGAGACAAGAAGATGGGAGACAGAGCGAATACAGAGTTCATCTGGATTGAGGCCCGGCCCCCTCATCTTTCTCTGACCCAATCCTGAAAATGCTGACTTTTTTTCTCTAGCCTGGACCACCCTCTGAGCTCCAGACCTAGTACCAACTTCTATTTGACAACCCCTCTTGGTTGTCTCATAGGCATCTCAAATTTTGCAAAACCAAACTCTTCACTCTTAAATACCTGTTTCCTGCCCCCTCCCCCCCACCCCCTGGAGCTCCCTTCAGCAAATAGCACTACATATTCCAGTAGCTCAAACTAAGAATCCAATGTATCCTCAATCCCTCCCTTTTACTTACTTCCTGGATCCAATCCGCAGCAAGTCCCAATGATTCTACCTCCAAAATGTAAATTAAATCTGTTCACTTCTCTCTATTTCTATTGCCCTCTTGCAGGTCCAGGCTACCATCTGTCATCATCTCATGAATAAAGGAGGAAGCATGGCCACAGTTGTACAGTTTGGCTGGAGGCACAACTGGGTCTCCTGGCTCCAGATCTGGGGGCATTTTCCAATGTCTGTGTTCAGGGCCACAGGGGAGTGGTCTGGTCTCTCTGGAAAGCTCTCCTGGGGGCACATGAGTCTTCACCTTCCTTTTTGAGTATCTGAGCTTCTGCAAGCTTGGACACGGCCAGCTCTGGGTGGGCTTCTGGGAAGCCAGTGGGGTGGAGGATGGTGTAGGGAAGTGAACAGATCTCAGGGCTAGGGGACCCGCTCTCAGTCCAGTAAGCCCCTTCCCTGCCTCTAGGCTGAGTGGCTGGAGGCCCCTGCCCGGAAACACGAGGGCTTCTACATGATTTGAAATTTCAGAGCTGTGAATGTTTGGGAAAATCCGTTCCTTTTTTGGAGATTTCCAACATATTTTTTTAGAACAAAGGAACCCGATTCCCTTCAACTAATAAAAAAATTCTATAGCTTCATGAGAATTCACATTCCAGTTTTTCACATTCAGGAAAAATGTCCTTCTTGGAGCAGTGATTTTCAAACTGGCTGAGTGAGACCTATTAGTGAGCAAGTCATGAAACCAATATAGTGGGGTGTATCCAGCATAAAAAAAACGGAACAGAATAAAAACAAAAACAAAGTATATCTCATGTAGTAGTGTATGTACTGATTTGTGATCCCATGTTTCCCCGAAAATAAGACCTAGCCGGACAATCAGCTCTAATGTGTCTTTTGGAGCAAAAATTAATATAAGAACCAGTATTATTCTATAATATAAGACCGGGTCTATAATATAATATAATATAATATAATATAATATAATAGCAGGTCTTATATTAGTTTTTGCTCCAAAAGGCACATTAGAGCTGATTGTCCGGCTAGGTCTTATTTTCGGGGAAACAGGGTACTTTTGTTTCAGTTGTGTGTGTAGTATGCACTGGGTTATTATCCAAAATATATTAGTGTTGTTTATGGTCAAAGAAGTTTGAAGAACCCTGTGCTAGAGGGGGGATAAACCCTTCTTCTGCATGGGAAGAGACCTGGCAGAGGGTTGAACACGAGGCACCAGGCAGCTGAAGCTTCTCGCCTTGGGTGCCTCCCAGTTGCTCAATCTTGAGGTTCAACCTGCAGCCCCACCTCTTAGAGTGAGGGCTTCTAGGGGGCAGGGTCTTTGGTGAACAGAATGATGTAGACCTCTCACCTGCCGTGGGGGCAGTGTGTCACCAATGGGGACAGGGGTGAACTGGTGGCTAGTGGAGGTGAAGTACACATACTTCTGCTCCTGCTTCACTGTGACGCCTATGAAATTTAGCTGGAAATAGAGAGATCATGAGTAACCCCCTCCCCGAGAGGAAGTGAAGCACCCAGCGGAGAGATCAGCCCCCAGCTCCCTGGGGGGCACAGTTCCTTGCTCCTCTCTTAGTTGTCCAGGACAGGCCCAGGGCTGGGGCCTCACCAGGATCTCCCGGCCGTGGGACACCTTGAAGAGCACCGGGAGGCGATCAGTGCCGACGAACAGGTGGCTGAAATGGAGGAGACAAGTCTGGGATGAGTTACGGAGCCCTGGCACACGTGGGAGAACAAATGGTCAAGGCATGCCTGTGGCTTTGAGCCAGCTAGCCCCTCGGAGTATGGGGAAGCCCCTGAGTTGGACAGAGCAAGAGAATTAAACCTCCCTTACAGGTGGGAAAGCGGGGTCCTCCCAGGGTGGTGGCCACTTAGGGTACCCTGGAGTCACACAGTGCAAGGACAGTCTCCTCCAGGAGCCAGGGGAAAAGGGGGTCTCCAGGACCGGAAGTGCAGGGTGGGTGGAGACGGGAGCACCTGTATTTGAACTCCACCACCTGCTCCTGCCCGGGATTCAGGCTCCCAGCCTTGGGGCTGATGGAGAATATGCCATTGTCCTGCACCCGCATTTGGTGCAGCTCTGTGTAGTCAAACTCTGCTCGCTCTGCCCACAGCTCCAGGTCGATCTGCTGGTCACTTGGAAAGAGGAAGGCCCTTGGAGAGGAGTACAAAGGAGGAGGAATGAAGCCCCTCAGTCAGAACAGACGCGTGGGATCTCTGAGCCCCAGGTGGGCGGGACAGACAGAGGCCCCTCCACGCCTCTCCATTTCATCCTCCCCACCCCCCATTTGGCAAGCTGTCCCATGCATGGACGAGCAAACATGGTTGTTGTGGAGTCTCATTTCATAGTGGTCCCCAATCCCAGGACCAGGACCAGGGCTGTGGTGACCAAGCAGAAAGTGAAGACTGGGGCTCCCCATCGTGGGTGCTAGGCGTCGAAGGGGTTGCTTGTATATGAGTGTCACTTGGCACGGGCCATTAACCCTGGAAGGGGTTTCTGTGACAAAACATTTGAGGCACCTAGGAATGCCAGCAGCACCGACCAGGACCCCCCAAGAGGGAGGGTGTCCAGGCCAATGTGGGCACAGGGCCGAGAACAGATGCCTCAGCGGGGCTGGTGCTCTGGACTCTGAAGCGAAGCTGAGTGTAGATTAACGCCTGAAATACCTCGCAATGTAGTCAAGTAGAGAGTGCAGTCTAAGTAGCTGACAAAACAAGTGACAAAGGGGTCCCACGACCACACTCTGAAAAGCAGGAACCCTTCATTCAGAGAGAAAGAGGTGGACTTGGAGAGGGGGCTGAGCAGTGTCTTATTTTTTGTTTCCATCACCCTTGTATTGTCTGACTTTTTACAGGTGAATAAACCGCTTTCGTTGTTTTATTTGGGGGACATTGACCAGTAGCCAAACTGGAGATCTTGCTATTTTGGGGTCGTCTGGATAGTTTCAACGCCGCCATTTCGCTCACCTCCTTCACCCAGTCTCCCTCTAAATAATCTCGAGCTCCTTTTCCCCCCGCCATTCCTCTTGTGTGGCCACCCACCTGGGGACTGCTAGAGCCTCCCCGCCTGTCCTCCTGCCTCAAGCTGTGAATACGTTTCTCTCCCCACATCCCAGACCAGAGTGATTCGTCTTGAAAGTAGATCCCGTCTTTGCTCCCCCATCCCAGCTTACATCCCATCCATGCTTTCAGGAAGAAGTCCAAACTCACAAGGAGAAGGAGTCCAAGGCCTAGACCTTGGCCCTGGCCAGCCTCTCCAGCTGCACCCGAGGCCCGTCCCTCCCTCCCCAACAATGCTCTTGTCACTTTGTGCCCTTTTCTCTTACTCGGGTACATGCTAGGCGCTCTGGAAGGCTCTTTGCAGTCTGCCTGCCTCTTCTCCCGAGGCTGCAAGTCTAGCTTGGTTGTCGCTTTCTCCAGGAAGCCTTTGTGATGTGTACCCCCCCACACACACACACACACTTCCAAAATGGAGTGAAGTGGCCCCAGTGCTGCGCACACCTCTTTCGTAGAACATATCACGCTGCACAGAAAGGTTGGTCTTCCCAGCTCTGTCACAGCTGGAGGGCAGGACCTGGGCTCATCTGCATTTCTATTCTGAGGGCCAGCCTGGAGCCTGCATCTAGGAAGCCCCAGTAAAGGTTTAGCCAATAGCTTAATGAGTGCATGAGGGAATAAATGGTGTTAAACAGCCTCTGTAAGGAATCTCCCCTTAAATGCAAGGGCCCACATCTCACTGGGGCAAGGGCAGAGACATCAGAGCAAGAGGCTTGGAGTGAGTGGGCAGCAGTGTGGCTCCCTGTTTCCCCCAGGCTCTCCTCATCCTTGGAATTCTCACTCCATCTGTCCTGCCTGCTGCCACGTCCAGACCAAGTCCACATTCCCCGTTTCTTGCTGGTCTTGGCAGGAATAAAACCTTCAGTCTGTTCTTTATAAGCTCGGCAGAGACCGACTAGAATTTTCAAAAATAGCCTTCTAAGGAATGGAAAGGAAACACAACACAAAAAGCCTAGGAGAGTCAAGCCGTCCAAGGAAGGTTTCCTGTACTTGGAATCCTGGAAGAAGCACAGACTGCCTTCCTGAACCTCAAATGATCTCCTGATGGATGGGCCCCGCTTGGCGGGCGCTCTGCCTGGGTTTCCTCCTGCCTCGATTTCCAGCAACCTGGACCCTCTCCACGGAGAGTGTGAGCTGGCTTGCTTCTACACAAACACACACGCACACACAATTCACCCAAATACCCTGCTCCACACCAGGACACAGGCCAACGCCGCTTTTCCCGTCCCCACCCCCGAGCGCCATGGGACCTGGCTCCTAGCCACTCAAAGAGCCCAGTGAATGGCGGATCGAGAGCTCAAAGCAGGCCAGGCCTTCCCCATCAGAAGCCCGGCCTGCCAAGCTTCCTCAGTCATTCAGGGCCAGGAGCCCCATGACGCATAGTCCCAGCCCTTCTCAGAGAGGAGCCACTTAATAAGCCAACTTCCCAACTCCCTCCACCACAGGGAGGGGTGGGACAACCCAGAGAGTAAGGGGCGGCCATCGCACCCCTGCTGATGCAGCCTCCACCCCCAAGACTCTCTTCTCAGGCAGGAAGGTTCCTGAGATCTCAGATGCCCGTCTGCATATTTCCACACTCATCCACCCACGGCCGGACCCAGGCTGGACTCCGGGTTCTCACTTCCAAGCTTGACCCTGATGGGAACACTTCTCTCTCACCTCTGTTTAGCCAGGCGAAGTTGGAAGTCATCAAAAGGAAGTTTTACTAGGAAATCGAGGCGCGTGGCAGAGGCAGAGAGCAAGAATAAGAAAAAGCCCTGGCATGGAAACGGGATGTTTACTGGGCACAAGTTCCGAACCCCGGGGGAGGAAAGCCGAGCATAGGAAGGGCCAAGAGCGGCAGGCTGAGGGCTCTGGGCCTGAGCCCCGTGTGACTGGAGAAGCACAGCCGGCCCCGCGGTTTCACTGCGTCCTCCCTGACTCTGCTCTGTGGCAGCAGACCCCCATCCATCCCCGCCGAGACCCTCCACTCACCCCCATGCAGGCCTGGCCCCCATGGGATTGGGGTTCGGTCAGGGGTGCCCCAGGGTCCAGCTCAGTGGCTGGTACACAAGGCAGTTCAAAGCCTTGCTGACTAACTGGTGTAGGCGGGGACTTTGGAGCTGGACAACTCTGGGTTTGAACCTGGCTCTGCCTGCTGACGGCTGAGTGCTCTTGGCTGAGTCCTTAGCCTCCCATCTGTGAATGAGTCAGCAGAGGAGGATTTTCTCACAGGGTCGGGGTGAGGCTTGGAGGAGAAAAGTCTTGGAAAGCACAGTGCCTGGCATGTAGCAGACACCCAGTGGGCGCTCCTCATTCATTAGATATTGAGATGCCCATGCCAGTCTCCAGCACGGTGGTTCCACCACTTCTCAGCCTATTGACATGTGTCATCCTGCTGGACCCCAATTCCACCCTGGCCTCCACACCCCATCAATGGGGACCTGCTCTTCGCAGACACCAGGCCGCCAGGTCTGCCCCCAGCAAGAGAAAACCTCCAGCACCTGCCTCCCGGGCCCCCCAGGAACCCCCATCCAAGCCAGCCATACCAGTGCAGGGGCACCCCTCCGCTGTTCTTCAGGGCCAGGAGCACCACAGAGGGTGGGGCTTCTATGGGCGCTGCCCCAAAATTGAAGTCCAGCTTCAGTGGGGTGAAGACAGGGGGGATCTGGCTCGTGCTGGGTGGAGCAGAGAAAGGGCTCAGAGACGGGCATGCGGACAGGGTGGGGCCCTCCCTGGGTGGCTGGCTTGGCGTGCATCTCCCCACAGGTGGGAATTAGAGACTCTGGGACGCAGGGGCAGGGTGGGCTAGCACTTCCGGTCTCATGCCAATTCCTGCCTTCTCCAGGCCCCTCCAGGGATGGGCAAGAATTGGGAGGGAGATAGCCATTTCTTGGACGGGGCTTGGTGCTGGGAATGTGGGCAGAGAGCTCCAAGAATATCCTCAGATAGGCTCGGCCCCTCCCCCAGGCCCAGCTCACCTGTGCCGCGTGGGCACCTTGTAGGTTAGCTCCCGGGGGGTGGGGTCACGTGCCAAGTAACTGTTGAACATATCCAGGGAGAAGAGGTGCCACAGATGCTTCCGGGTGATGCCCTGGGCGCTGCCCATGGAGCAGACATCCAGGATGGAGAGTAAGGGGTACACGGCGGTCAGGAAGACTCGACACAGCTCCTGTTTCTCCCCAATCGTATTATCTGGGGGAAAGGGATGCAGAAGAGAAGAGTGGGCTTACCTGCCGGCTCCCCTGGCAGGGTGTGCAGGACCCCTGGGCCACCTGCCCCGGGACCCTTGTCAGGAGCAGCAGTCTCCCAGGGTGGGGACATTTCCAACAACAGACAAGCTTTGTCTGATACTTTCACATACAAGGCAGGGTCCTAAGTGCTTCACACACACCATTGTATTTAATGTGCACCAGAGTTTCCAGGCAGGAATTCCGCCCGTTCTCAGGAACTTTTTTCACTTTCCCATCCCCGAATCCCGAGATATAAACTGTTTTCTGTTCTCCACAATGAATCGTTTCCACAAAGTGACGGCCGATACTACCAACCACCTGGGTTCAAGGAGCCGATTTTCCCGATTTCCTGTCTAACTTTTCTCGAGATTCGGGAACAGGAAAGCAAAAAAATTTCCTGAGAACAGGCGGGAATTCCCACCCAGAAAACCTAGCGATAAATAGGAAAAATGTCTAAGGGATACATTGTGAGTAGTATGTTTATTTCCCATTGTGGGTATCACTGGTTCAAGGAGCCGATTTTCCCGATTTCTCGACCAACTTTTCTCGGGATTCGGGAATGGGAAAGCGAAAAAAATTCCTGAGAACGGGTGGGAATTCCGGCCTGGAAACCCTCATGTGCACTGTTATTTGTGTGCAAACTAATACTTACTAACAGCTTTATTGAAACATAATTTATATACCATAAAATTGACCCTTTTAAAGCATACACTTCTGTGCTTTTGTATATTCACAGAGTTGTGCAACCATCACCGCTATCGAATTTTAGAACATTTTCATTACCACAAAAAGTAACCTGGTACCAAGTAGCTGTCACTCCCCATTCTCCCCTCCCCCACCCCTGGTAAATCTAATTTCTGTCTCTAGAGATTTGCCCATTCTAGATGTTTCACATAAATGGAATCTGTGGCTTTTTGTGACTGAATTCTTTCACTTGCATGATGTTTTCAAGGTTCATCCATGTGGAAACCTGTATCATTGCTTCTTTCCTTTTTCTTTCCTGTGCACCACTATTATCCCCATTTTACAGATGTGGAAACTGAGGCACAGGGAAGTTAAACAGTTTGCTAAGCTTACATGGCTAATAAGCACCGGGGCCAGGACCAGTCCCAGGCAGTCTGGCTCACGTCTACATTCTGAGCCACTCTTCTGTGCTGCCTTGGATAACTCCCAGCGGCCCCAGGGCAGGCTGGGAATAACTCCATTCTACAGAGGAGGAGGCTGGGGTCCAGGGCGGCTGAGGGTTTGTCTAAGCTCTTACAGTAAACTAGCACAGCTCCACACTTTTCACATTGAGTCCTCCACAGCTCAGGCACCGCACACAGGGACTCCCACCCAGACAGAGGTGGCTGATATGAGGCCACACACCAGATACCCAAAGGTGCACCTTGCATGCTCACACTCACTCTGCTAGTTCTGTCTGGACCATCCAAATCTCCCCACCCAAGTCCTGCTCACACAGCCCTGCCTCTTTCCTCCAGGGACTGACTCTCCATGCCAGCTGACCCAGGTACCTCTGTGGGAGAGGAGAGAGTAGCTGATGGTCCAGGAGTACTGGAACCGGTGGTTGGGACAGGCAGTCAGGCAGATGGTGTCCTGGGATCGGGGTGGCATTTTCCCCTCTGTGCGGTCCAGCTGAAGAGCTGCTCAGGGATGAGCCAGGTGGAGTCAAGGGCATAGAGGGTTTGAGTGCAGTCCAGAGAGGCTCGGCCTCTCCTCCTGACCCTTCCCAGACACCCTCCGCAGGGCCAGCAAAGCACTGGCTGCCAAACAGGCTCTGAGCCAGAAAACGGGGAGCGGAATCCCTCCTCCCAGACCAAGATGGAGGGGACCTGTCTTTGTGCCATCGGCACTTGCTAAACACTTTGCTCCACCTAGCAGCCTGTGAGGTAGGTGCCACCAGTAGCCCCATTTTACAGATGAGGAAGCTGAGGCTCAGAGAGGGCCAGCCCAATGCCATCCATCTAGAAAGTTGAAGCACCAAGGTTTAAGCCCTGCTCTGCCTGCTCCCAAACCGTGGTCTGATTGACCATCTTACTCAGTGCCCCTCACTGCCCATCGCCCTGGCCCCAGTCCCAGCCCAGACCCAGTACCAAGGGGGTCGTTGCTGATGCCCTCAGGACTGCATTGTTCCAGGAACAGGCGATAATGGAGGGTACAGTTGCCTTCATTCAGGAGAACCAGCAACCTGGACTGTTGGCTGTTCACCATCACATTCCCAAAGTCCAGCTCCTTCTCCTTTACCTGAGGGCCAGAGTCAGCCAGCCGGGGTGGGGGCTCCCCCAGGCCCATGGCTCTGGCTTTCCCAACCCTGGCCTTAGAGAATCCCCAAAGAAGGGCAGGTCCAGGGGTGCGGGCCAGGGGCCAGAAAGCTACTGCCCCTGCCCTCTTAGAGTTGAGACCCCTGGGGTGCCCAGGCCTGTGCCCTGGCCCCCAGCTCCCCACCCCAACCTGGAAGCCAGGGTTCTGCCACTCACAGACAAGCTGCTCCTGATACCCAGGCCCACCAGCCGGATCATGTAGTGGGCGGTGGTGGGGGGCTTGGTGTCTGGGGGCAGGCCTGCTTCCCAGACCCACACCCCCACTCGAAACAAGTACTTGGTCTCCTCCAGAGGGCTGAAGGTCCACGTCAGCGTCTGTGGTCACAGAGATTATCCCTGTATGGGGGTCTCCGGGAAACCCCCACCCGGAGTCCTGGCTATCTGAGGTCCCACTGCAGGACATCTGAGGGTTTTACCTTGTACCAGGCACGTTACACACATCGTGTATTATATTATCACCCTAAGCCTCCCAATCCTTTATCTCCACCAGGTAAGTGGTATTCTTTTAGTGCCTCATTTTCTAATGAGAAACCAGCAACTCAGAGAACTGGTGTAACTTGCCTAAGTTCAAACAGCTGGTGAGGGCACTTGGTGGGGGCTGGGTGTGGACCTTCAAGGCCTTGTATGGTCTCTTGCCTCACCTCACTGATTACTACCCCTGGGTCCTTGCAGAAACCCTGTGTTGGTGGTTTGTGGCCCAAGTTTGGCCTCCCAACTAGTCTATAAACCCTAGGCAAGGATGGGGTCTGCTAGTGTGTGTCCCAGCCTGTGCCCCCCTCCACATGGCCAGTGGGACCTCTAGGAGTCCCCTTCCTCACCCCTTAATGATAGCCACCCATTTAGCCTCAACTCTAGCTGCTCCAAACCACCTCCCAGTGAGCTCACAGTTTTGGGGACCATGGGTGGAGAGTGGACTTGCCCCCGGGCGGTGGCATCAGAAACCCTGATTTAAGTCCTCACTCTGCACCTCCTCCTAATTTATAATCTTAGTAAATAGACTTTTCTTCTCTAAGTCTCAAGTCTTTCTTGTAAAATGGGAGGTGCTGATACTGGTAATCACATCTACTTATAAGGCTGGGGAGGTGACCATGGATTGAATGGGAGGTGACCATGGATTGAAAGGGAGGTGACCGTAGTAAACCTGGTGCAACAGACATGAGTAAGAGATGATGGTGGGGGTGAGGGCAGCAGGCACCCCTCCCTCCAACCCTCGGCAGTGGGACATGGCACTCACGAGGTTCTCACTGGGCTGGATGAGCCCCCTGGCAGGCTGGACGGCCAGCATCTTTCGGTGCTGCTGGGAGACCTTCCACTCAAATTCCAGGGGCAGACGCGAGGGGTTGCGGAAGGTGAAGAGGCTAGCAGAGGAGCAGCCCACCTGGGTGGGCTTGAAGAAGACGGTTTTGTGGGTGTCCAGCTTCAGCTGCAGCGGCTCTTCCCGGCTCTGCATGCTCACCTCCTGGGGCCAAAGGAGGGAGGAGAGTGCCTGGACCTCATCCTGCAGTCCTGGCTCCCCCAAATGTCCAGGAAGTCACAGGTGGGCAGATATCCCCCCTGGAGAAGGCAGCCCTATGCCAGCCTGGGCATGGGCAGCTTCTAGCAAAGGCAGGGTGTGTCAGGACTGATCCAGGAGATGGTTCTTGAAAAGAACTCAGGGACTAAGAAAAGATGTACAGACCATTTCATGGGCCAGACATGGGTCCGTACTCTGGACCCTTTCCCTGACCTGGCCCAAACACGCCTCCACCACCTGCAGACAAGTCTTGTGTTGCCCTTGCTCCTTCCTGTTGGAATCTGCACCCTTTTTCTCATCCCAGATCCCACGGTGGACAGGCGGGACCCTAAGTGTTGGGAGAGCTGTTCACAGATGTGGTGAGAGGTCCTCTCCCTGCCATGTCACGTCTGGGAGAAGGACCAGCCCCTTCTCTACTTTAAGTGAGCTTCAGAGGCCAGCCCCAGAATGTGGCTTTGAAAAGGGAAGTCCCAGACTGTGGCCCACGCCCCAGGACCCAGCCCCCGACCCATGCCTCCCACCTTGAGATACTGCGGAGAAAAATTGAACTGCAAGTAGAAAATGTGCTGCTTCCAGGAGTTGCCCTTGGGGTAGGTAGAGACGAGAAAAATCTGGTGGGCTCCAGGGGCCACAAGGCCTGAGGTGGGCCTCAGGGAGATGTCCGAGCTGCTTTTGGGGGCCAGGTTGAAGGTCAGCAGCATGGAGCCTCTGTTGATCAGGAGCAGGCTGCGGTAGGAGGGTTCACCGGGAGACACTGCAGGAAATAGCTGGGGTGCAAGAGAAAAGGGACGCATGCTCAGACCTACACCCCACCCGCCTCAACAAATACACTCAGGGAAGTCCACGCGGGCTTGGGTGGCGCCGTCTCTAAGGAGATCCGCGATGCCTCCATGCATCCCAGTCAGCGCCCTGGAGCAGGGAATGGGGGAGCCCATAGCCAGAACCCCCAAAATGCCTCAGTCTTCCGGAGGCCCCCAGACAGGGAGATGGAGTGGCCACAGGAACTAGCCCTAGGATCCTCCGAGGGGCCTCCAAGACTCCTCCTCAAGGTTAAGTAAGAGTTCTTTCATTTTCGGGTGTCCTCAAACCATCTTCGGGAGAACCCACTTTCAGAGATCCTGGTCCAGGAGTGTCTGAGGCAAGTAGCCTCTTCTAGGTGATTCTCCTGCAGGTGGCTGAGGGGAACCCTACTTTAACAAAGGGAAAGCCCCAGCAATCCCAGCTTCCAAACACTCCTTACGCATCTAGGCTGTGGTCAGCACCAGGCGAAGAGCTGAGCAGGCTATAGAACACAAGGCCTGAAGTTGCTGACCCGGGCGCCCCATCCAGCTGGGCAACAAGTGCACGAGGCATCAGGGAGCAACTCGGGCCCAGAATGTGCTGGATGGCGGTAAAGGTCACAAACCGCTGGGAGGAACTGGCCAAGGGAAAGGGACAAGGGGTCACTGAGGGGAACCCTGAGCAGTCAGGGGGAACTTCAGGAAGGGGTGCGCTTGAGCAGAAGTGTATCTGGTAGGGGGAGTGGGATCGCCCCCAAGTACATTCTCCAAAAGTGGTGCCTTTCCAGCAATATAAGGCATGAGGGTGGCGAAGACGGGTGAAAGGACTGATGACATCATCAAAGGAGAAACCAGAATTGGCACTTGGCCATCTAGCGCAGGGTCGACGCCTTCCTGCTCTCTGGCATCCTGCTGCTCGGAGAGGAGGGGCCCGGGAAGAAGGGGCTACTCCAAGGGATCGGCTCGGCGACCCCTCCCGAGGCCTGGGTGATCCCCAAGGGCAGGGACTCCTGGTGTGGTGAGCTAGCTCTAGCAGGTGCTCAGTCAACAGGGGACTGAAGCACTGGAGCGTTAAACCTGAGAGGACCAGAGAGTGTTCCGATGGAGCAGGCAGGAGCCAGCGGGCCGAGTCCGAGACTCCCCCAGTCCCAGTGCCGCAGCCCAGGAGGGAGGCTTCAGCTGGCCCAGAGCCCCAGGAGCTGGTGGTGAGGAAGTCGGGATGGCCAGGGAGGGTGCCAGCATGTGTTTCTGAGGCCATCAGAGAGGGAAGAGGGATCTGCAAGCCGCAGGAGAAGCCCTGCTCCCCAGTGCCACCTCCCACGGCCGCCGGGGCCACTCTCACCTTGGGGACGTCCAGGGAGAACTGGGGGACGTGGTGCTCCAAGGCAGCAGGATAGCTGTGGCCTCGCGCCCGGAGTGTCAGGTTCCAGGATGGGCAAACGGTGCAGTCCTCCTCGATGGCACTGAAGCTCTGCAGGACCTGGACAGGCCAGACCCAGGGAGAAGCTCAGGGCCCTGTGTCCAACCCTGAGGGGCGCCCCAGTTTGCCCCTGCACGGCAGGCGTCCTACATCAGGCACAGAAAGGAGGGGCTCCCTGGGAAGACAGGGTAGAGAACAAGTCATAACAGCCTCTCTGGCTGTGCGCCAGGCCCAGCAAGGAGTATTCAGCAAACACGCCCTTTAATCCTCACGACAGCCCTAGGACGTGCTGTAGGAACGTGCTTAGAGAGGCACTGGCCAATAGAAATATAATGCAAGCCACAAATACGAGTTGCAAACATAATTTTAAAAGTTTCTGGTAGCCACATTAACAAAGTGAACCATGTGAAATAAATTTCAATAATATGTTTTATGTAACCCAATAGATCTAAAATCTTATTCTAACATATAATCGATATATAAGGGATTCGTGAGCTATTTTACATTCTTTTCATGCTGTCTTCGAAATCCAGAGTCTCTTACCCTTATAGCATATCTCAGCTTGGGCTGGCCACATTTTTAAGTACTCAGTGGTCACATGTAGCCAGTGGCTGTCATAATGGACAGCACAGGGCTAGAGCATGTAGCCTAAAAATCTGACGGCCAAGGCAGGTTTCATTCCTACAAACTTCCACATTCCTCCACTGCCAAGATATTAGAATGAAGGTGATTAAAGACTTGGCTTTGGAAAGCCTTCTGAAAAGTTCAGATATGACACCAAGTTTATAGGTGAAAAGACCCAGGCTCAGAGACATCAAGGGACTTGTCCAAGGTCACATGGCTGGTAAGCGTCTCTGATCTTGACTGTACCGCTCTACTCTTCTCTCGGCCCCAGCACCCAGGCCACGAGGAAAGAACAGCAGGGTGGGCATAGCTGAGAAGGGCGGGAAAGGGCAGGACTACCTGGAGAGGAGGAGTGACGGGCTTCTGGGACTGAGGCTGGGCTAGGGACAGCCTGTGCTCCAAGTGTCCTGGCCCCTCACCCCATACACATAATTACCCGGAGCCTCTGACTGTGCCTGGTTTCTGCCCGTGGCTCTATCCTACTTCAAGGACTAAAAGAGAATCCAGGAGCCCCTGTGCACCAAACCTCCCCCAAGGGCTGACCCCAGCTGAGCTCTCCCCTTTGGAGGGAGAGGATGGATCCCGCAGCACCCCTGTCACCCCCTCCGACCCCACCCCGCATTCAGGCTCTGCGGCAGAGAACCAGCCTCCCCGTCCCTTCTGGCTGCACACACCTTATAAAGAGCAAAGGCTTCGAGCTCCACGACGTAGAGGCAGTTAGGGTGAGGCGGCTGGAAGTGCAGGCGCATGGCCATGGACTTGAGCGGGGGCACATCGCAGGTTTCTGGGGTCACCCAGAAGGGGCAGTCAGACCTGCGTGTCCAGACCACGGTGACCTTGCCCTTGGTGTGGTTCATCAGGCACACGGGGACAGGGTTGGGGTCCTCGGGCCCGGGGCAGGCACCAAAATCCACCTCAACAGGCTCTATGCTGACAGGCGGGGGGAAGATGGCCAAGTCGCTGGTGCCGTCGAGGAAGTACTCAGTCATGGGGGGGATGAGAGGACACTGTAGGGCTGGCATGTCTTCCAGGTCCTGCATGGGGGGAGCCAGGTGGGTGGGGGTCCCACTGCCAGTCCTCCTACATGCCCCTCATCTGCACGCTCCTTTCTGGGAAAGGCCACATACAAGAGCTCCACACACGTCACCCCCACAAGGCTCTGGGGGCACAGGGCTGCCCAAGACTTGCTAGAGCAGGGCGATGAATCTGGGGCGGGTAGCCTGCCCTGGGGGCCCCGTGGTATCCAGCGAACCTCCATGGGAATCATGAGGGCCCCATTCGCGTCCTGCACCAGCTTCTTCTCGCTCAGCATGAGGCCCAGGACGTCCGGGGGATAGAGCGTCAGGCCCCGCGCCAGGTGTGTGCGGTACCAAGACAGGTGCTGAGGCCTCAGGATGGCTGGCTTCGTGCTGTCCGAGTGGCAGGTCCCGATCAGGTCCAGGAACAGAGGATCCTGTGACATTTGTCCATGTGAGGCTAGATTTCAGGCCCCACTTGCCACCGTGGCCAGGTTCCAGCTGGTCAGGGCACAGTTTGTATGACCTTGCCCGGGGCCTGAGCTGAGGTACTCACTTCAAGGCTCTTGGCCCTGCACGTGCTGTGGGGGGTGAGGTCCATTGCCCACTCCCCCCAGTAACAGCAGCAGAAGAGTCCCCAGCCTGGAACAGTCAGGGCCAGACTGGCACACCCACCTGGCTCAGAGTGAGCTTCATGTACCTCTGGCTGTGCTTTGGCTCCAGAAGCCAGGCCGGGGCCCTGGGGGAGATGATCCAGGCAGACAGCCCCAGAAGTTCCAGAATACGGGGGTGAGCACCAAGCATTTGTCTTCATCAGTGGGCGTCAGATTGGCCCCTCTAATTCCCAGGGGAGCCCCTCCTGGCCCCTCCCCCGCCACTCACTTGGTGGTGGATAAGACAGGCCACCCGCCGGAAGTAGATGATGGGGTCAGTGGGCTGGAAGGCACAGTGCAGGGTCACGCGGGCCTTGCCCACCAGGGTCCCGAAGGTAGGTCTGATGCGAAAGACACTCTCCTGGCAGTCAATGGCAAACTGGAAGTGGGCTGTGCAGTCCGATTTATTCTCAATCCACAGGGGCTGTTCTGACCGCTCTCCGAGGTTGACCCAGCTGAAATCGATGCAGTAGTGCTGCAGAGATACATCAGGACCTGGGTGTAGGAGACGGGGTCCCCGTGAGTGGGCGCTGCCACCTCGGTGGGACTGGAGTATCAGCCTCCCCGAGGGTATCTCAGAAAGGGTCCCACCAATGGGAGGTGGTGCTGCCTGGAGACAGAAGGCCAGGCTGGAAAGGAGACCGAAGGCCCAGCAGCCTGAGCAGACCTCCAGGTCACCAGGGGTGAGGGTGGGAACATGATCTACCGGTGTCCACACAGGATTCCTCACTGAGCCCACCAGGGGGCAGCAGACACCCAGGCTGAAGGGCAAGAAGGCACTCGCTCTTAGGAGCAGGCCAGCAGCATTTCCCAATCCTAAGCATGGGCTGCTCCTGTGCCCAGGGAGTGCAGCGTCCTGGGGTTGCCAGTACCTCTACAGAAACCAACGACTTTGAGCAGGGTTTGGGCGGCACAGCCAGAGGGTATAATGGACAAGTAGTCCATGGTTCTAACATCCAAGGTGTCAGGGTGGAAAAACACCGACACGTATTTCTTCTCTCCTGGGGGCACGATGCCAGAGGCTGTGGGGCACGAGAAGGCCTGGTCTTTAGTCAGCATGTCTGGGGCCACTTCAATCTTGAAGGGGGCACTCACCTGTGGGGCCAGCAGAAGACAGCAGGGGTCAGATCACAGGGTGGGGAAGTCTGTTATTACTGAGGTGCCCAGCCAAGGGGGGCAGGGCAACTAGCATCCAACTTGTGCCCCACTTGTCAGCTTTGAGTGTGAACAATGCTGCCTCCACCAGGAGGAAGGAAGGAGCCAAGCCGTGTGCTTTGCATGGGGACCGACCAAAAGGGCACTTTTTCCGCCCAAAGGTACCATATAGGCTAGCTGTGGTCCTGGGCTCAGTACAGTCTTAGGGCTGCTCTTGGGGGGTCAGGGAATACCCCAGCTCAGCTCTGGCTGAGAAGAGAGGGAGACACCTGTTGATGCATGTGTGTATCAACAGACATAGGTTATGTGAGGCTTGGAGCCAAAGATATGGGAAGGGGGGCGTTCTGTACAGGGAGCGGATTTCAGGAATACCCAGCTCTGTGGTCCCACGTCCTTCCTTCACTCCCCCCACATGCACAGGACGCATACCCTCAATGGGTTATACAGCCTGATCTGCCTCTTGGCAGTGCAGCCCACAGCCACGGAGCCAAAGTGTAGCACTTTCTGGAAGCCCTCAACATCCTGGTCCTCTGGTCGCTTCTGCTTTATGCTCACCAGCAGCTGGGCACATTTGGCTGGGGCAGAGATAGGGGCGTATTGGGGAGAAACCCACCAGGGCCTCTGTGGCCCCAAGCTGAACAGCCCCTCAAAGAAGGTAGGTGTCCCCAGGGAAACACTCATCTGTGACACTGAGGAGGGTAAGGAAAAGGCAAAACCTGCAGGGCTGGGGGGAGGGAAAGAAGCTGGAGGAGGTAGTGTGGGGGCCAGGCCAGGGAGGAAAGTGGGGTAGTGGGGCACACTGAGGCTTTGAGACCAGGGAGGTGCAGCAGGTGGGTTCTGTGGACAGGTGAGAGGTCGGGCCTCACCCGTAGCCTGCAGCTGGATACTACTCTTCTGCGTGCTGTTCTCCCCATACCAGCACGTGGCCTGAACTTCGTAGATGACAGCCATAAGAGGCTGAAAGGTCACTTTGATCTGGCACGTGTGGCCTGGCTCCAGGAGTCCCGTGGCAGGCACCATCTGGAATGGGCTGGAGAACTCCCAGGTGAAGAAGGTGGGCAGGTCCCTGGAGGGTGGGGCAGGTCAGAGCCACTGAGCTCATTCTGACCGCTGCCCCGGCTTTAGAGGGCAGACACGCTGCGCAGCCCTCTTTACTCCCCCACTGCTTTCCCCCACCCGACATGGCTGTCTCTCCTGCTCCCAGTTCTCACTCTCCGCACCTGTGAGCCTCAGCCACTCCCCTCACCCTACATTGTTCAGGCTGAACCAGGCCTCGGCCATGTCCCCCATGGCACACATGGGCAACTGCAGGGACGGTGGGCAGATGAGGTTATGGCAAGGCAGGGTGGCCCTCAGGTCCACACAGAACGTCCCCTCTGCTTTCTCAAACCACAGCCGGTCCTTGTACTCCTTCTGCAGCACAGGGGTTGGGGGACAGAGGCAGGTCAGGATCAATGGTACCCGGGTGGTACTCAGGAGCCACACATCCCACTCCAGACCTTGGCCGTCCCCCCAACACAACCACTGAGGGGTGGAATATGCTGTGGCCCTCCATCTCAGTCTCCGAGGAGAGGATCAGTTATCTGTGTTCCATCCCTGTCCGCGTCTCAGAGATATTGGGCCTCTTTTGAAGAGAACAAAGTATTGGGGGGACCATTTTGAGAGCAGGAAGAGACCAAGGAACCTGGGGCTTTCTGATGGCACATATAGTAAGTAGCACAGCCTTTTTGCCCCTACAATGTACAACTGGAAATCCCCTCTGTCTAATGAGTTTAGGATCTGACCTTTTCCAGGGCTTCCCACGCTAGAGCTTTTGCTACAGTTGGCAGGATGTGTGTGTGGTGGGAGAGCTCCTTTCTGTGCTGCCAGTTCTGAGGTCACTCGCCTGTGTCCCCCACTGCCCTCTGCTTGCCATGGTGGACCTTACCTCCTCCAGAGGCCGAAAGATGATGGGGAGAGTGAGGGTTATGCCCGGGCTCAGGAGGATGGGCTGAGGAATGACTGTGAAGAAGAACTTGGTCTTGGGAGGCCTGCAACCGAAAGCCAGGAGACAAGCACTTCAGGGTTAGGGCTCAGAAAACGAGCAGGGGTAGACGGATCAAGGAAGCCCCTGGAAAGCTCAGTCCTTGGGACCATGGAGAGGCAAAGACAGGGGCTCTGTCACAGGAGGCCCTGTCTCCCTCGTCTTCCAACTCTTCTAGCAGACTTCACTCCAGGATGTCAGGGCACCAACCAAAAAGATATGGGGGCAAGGGAGCAGCCCCTGCTGCCCATGGTGGTTATGGGGACAGGGATGGGGAAGGCTGCCCTGATTTAACCAAATCCTTGAGTGATTAGCTGGGGGAAACCAAGGAGGGAACAGAGGTGCCAGAGACGCTTTTCAAATCAGAGACCTCGGAAGAGGTACAGAGTTCTAGGGTGGGTCAAAATTGCAGATACGGCAGCCTTTAGGAATTTTAATAAGATGGCGATGTTACCAAAAACTCTATACCAATAAATGTGAAAGTTTAGATGAACAAACATACTCCTAGGAAAGCATAACTTACCACAACTGACTCAAGATTACACAATAAATTTTATGGCCATTCTATCGAAAATCATCCAAGATATTGAATTAAGTATTCAAAAATCTTCCCATAAAGAAAACGCTCAGCCAGATGGCTTTGCAGAAAGTCCTACCGAGCGTTGGAAAAAATAATTCCAGCCTTATCTTCCCAATAATATAAAACAAGAAAATACTCCCAACATATTCTATGATTCCATCACAATGTTGTTACCAAAACATGACCAAGGCAGAAGAACGAAAAATCACAGGCCATTATCACCTATAAACAAAATGTTAGCCAAAAGAATTTAGTGATGTATAGAAAGAATACTCAATATGACCAAGTTGGACTTATTCTAGATATACATATGGTTGGTTTACCATAGAAAATCAATGGAATTCACCATATTAACAAATTATAAGAAAAAGGAATCAGATGAGCATCTAAATTTTAAAAATATGAAATAAACTTCAACATGTGCTTATGAGAAAAACTCTCAGCAACCTAGGACTAGAAGGGAAAACTTCCTTAACTTGATAAAATCTGAGGAAAAAAAAAAAACTGCAGGAAACATTCAAATTAATGGTGAAACAATGGGCTCTTTCACTTTGAGTTCAAGAACAAGGATGCTTTCTATAACCACTCCTGTTCAACACGTTCCAATTCAACAGTGCAATAAGGAAGGACAAAGAAAGAAAAGTGTCATTTCCATATAAAATGTGTGTACATAGGAAAAAAGAATTAACGATGAAATTATTAGAGTTAATAAGAAGATTCACCACAGTTTCTGGACACAACAAGGTTACGCACAAAACATCCATATAGAAAACGACTTTTAAAAAAACTAGGAACAAGCAGAAAATGAAACAACTTTAAAAGATAACATATACAAGACCATCAAAAATATAAAATACTTAGGAATAAAGCTAACTAAAGATGAGTAAGACATCTATGGAGAAAATTTTACACTTTATTGAGAGACATGAAAGAAGACCTAAATAAAGACATACTGTGTTCATGGAAGACTCAATTTATAATGATGTCAATTCTCCCCAAATTGATCTATAGGTTCAATGAAATCCCAATCAAAATCTCAAAAAGTTTTTATGTGTATGTGTGATCATCTGATTTGAAGATTTATAGGAAAGTTCAAAAGGCCAAGAATAGCCAAGACAAAAGAATGAAGTTGGAGAACTTACATAACCAGATATCAAGATTTACTGTAAGCTCAGAATGATATTGGCCCAGGAAGAGACAAGTAGATCAAGGGAACAAAACAGAGAGTTCAGCCTGGATCCATCATCTGTGGACACTTGACATACATCAGTGGTGGGGAAGATCATCAGAGAATGTATGAACTTTTCAATACATGGTGTTGAGACGACTGGACATTTGGTTGAGGAAAAAAATGTCATTGGATCCTGACTTCAAACCATTCATGAAAACCAACTGCATATAGATGAAAGACAAAACTATAAAGTCTTTTAAAAGATAACTGTAGGAGAATATCTTCATGACCTAGGTGGGGGTAAAGCAGGATTTCTTAAGCAAGATACAAAAACGCATCAAAAGCATCAACCATTTGATTCCTTTGAAATTAAGAACTTTTATTTTTCAAAAGCCAAGATAAAGACAGGAAAAGACAAGTCACAAGGTGGGAGAGATATTCACAACACATAACTGACAAAATGTTAGTATCCATGATTTAAAAACGTCTATTAAAAAAAAGAAGATAATCTAATAGAAAAATGGGCACAGACTTAAACAGGGATTTCATAAATAAAATGGTCAATAACATATGAAAAGACACTCAATTGTATTAGTAATCAGGAAAATGCTAATTAAAACCACAACGAATTACCATTATTGGCAAAAAAAAAAAAAAGGTTAATCTTGATAATAGCGATTGTTGGTAAAGATATGGAGGAATGGGAACTCTCATATGTGGCTGGTGGAAATATAAATGATCCAAGTACTTTGGAAAATCAAATCCCAATCAAAAGAAGATTATCTTTTGGCTTTACCTACAAAAAACAAACATATACATGTTCTAAGGCACAGCAATTCTATTCCTATGTATCTACCCTAGAAAAACTCTTGTACTTGTGCAACAAGAGATGTATACATGAATGTTGATAACAGTCTCAAACTACAAACAACACAAATGAGGAATAGATGAATACATTGTAATACCACATAAGCATACACTGGAATATTATATTGCAATGAAAAAGGCAAAACTATAGCTGCACGTGGATGAGCCTTACAAACACAATAGAGCAAAACAAAAGAGTTAAAATGTATGTCATTCCATCTACATAAAACTTATAAAAAGGTTAAATTAAACTATATCATTTAGGGATGCAAACATAGGTAGTAAATCCATTTGAGAAAAGCAAGGAAATCATTAGCATGAAAGTTACAATAGTGGTTACCTTTATGGGTAGGGAAGGGGTTCCAACAGGGGAAGGGACACAGAATGGGAGAAAGTGAGCTTTGGACACTGTTATTATTCCATTATTTAATCTGTTTACATGGGTTTCACTTTCAATAATTCTTCAAACTGCACATGTTTTATATACTCTTCTGATTTTATGACATTTTAAAGGCTTTTCTTTTTTTTTTTTTTTAAGAGTGCATGCTTTAGGGCTTAGGGACGGGGTCTCTGACCCCTCGCACTTGTACCTGTACTTCATCTTCTGGATTTTGAAGGATAGATTTTTCAGAACCAGGTTTTTGGTGATCTCCTGCCCTAGCTGCCAGCCTTTCCATTGCAGTTCCTCAGCCACCTCAATGCCCCAGACGACCCTCTTCTTCACTTTTCCTTGCTTCTTTGGGAAGCACATCGGAGTGTCTATGGAGTGGATTGGCTGTTCAGTTGGAAGCGAGAAGGAAGAATGCATTATTGGGGTAGGATTTGAAGACCCAGAGAACGGGCAAACATCTCCCCACTTCCAGAAAGTAATGAATCATACCCCTCACCCCTGGAAGATGGCCGGCAGAGAGAAGGGGAAGGGAAGGCAGGCCCTGGAGCCAGATCTTACCTCTTCCAAGCTCACTGGAATGGTTTTCCAACTAGATTCCCTGCCACCCTGCCCCTGAAGCCTTCCCTGGGCCACCCCATCTGGCCATTACATCTGGCACACTGAGCAGTCTTGGCTGGCCTGTTCTGTACCTCAGTGTACCCTCAGATGCTGCTTCCTTCTTCCCCCTCCTCCCCATCCTACCCCTTCACTCCAGAAGCCTCTCCTAGTCAGAGTGGTCTATCCCAGGCACTTTTCTACACCACGAGGACACTCCCTCTCCCACCCCTCAATTGGTGGAACAGAGGAAGGAGCCTATTTGCCCGCGACTAACCTCCACCCCATGCCCTGACTCTCGGGTCACTCCAAGCACTGCTTCTGATGATGCTAGGTGGCCTGTGCCAACAATTCTCATCTATAATGGAAAATCCTTTCATGGACTTATCCCTAACCCCTGTCTATTTGAGCAGAGAGGGGAATGGAGACACTCCTGGGGTGCAAGGTGAAGGGAGGACAAACGGGGTGCCTCTTTCTACCATAGCCATTGCTATGAAGGCTCAACTCAGGGCCATTTTATTTTATCTCTGACCATGTACTGCTTTCATATGGTTACGTAACGTAAGGGTCTATTCATCTGCTCAACAAATATTTGTTGACTCTCTATTATGAGCCGGACACTGAGCCAAGCGCTACAATAGTGAACAAGAATGACAAATGCCTCCTCTCTTGGTGCTTACACTCTCAGTTTCAATATTTACAGAGAGTGTTGGATAGCCGATGTAGTATTTTCTTTCCCAATTTGCCCCTGGAGAAAAGGTGGCGTGGCTGAGCAGGGGTAATTGATCATGAGTATCAGCTGATAAATCCGTCAGATCCAACCAGGAAAACAGAAGCCACTCTGGTTTTATAAAACAAGGAATTGAATGCACAAACAGGGGATAGTGAAGTAACCCCTAAGAGAGGAACATTAAGAAGCTCCTACTACACCTCGGTTAGCGGAGGCGGGGGGGTTCGTAGAGCCCAGAGGCCAGTCTGGGGGGGTGGGACTTGGAATCACAGGGAGGTGCAACTGCTGATGGAGACACTGTCAAAAGCAGGGAGGGTGGAAAAGAAATGTCCTGGCTTCTCCCCTCCTGCCACCTGCTAATCTCCTGCCAGCTCAGAGCAGAGCAGGGAAGGGCAATGAGTGACGCTGAGGGCAAACAGGCCCAGGATGGCACAGAGGGAAGAGTGAGATGACCCCCAGTCCACAGGGAGGCAAGTGCAACCACCATCACATCTAATGAGACACGAGAATCCACAAACACAGACACACACTGCACCCAACACAAAGCCATACGCTACAGCCACACCCCCAGACTGCCGCCCTCCCCCCTCCCCTGCCCCTGTGCTGTTACATACAGACAACCCCGAGAACTGCCAAAAGCAAGCAACATAAATATATTGGTCACACACAGTCCTAGGGGCTCATGACAAGAAGAGCTTTCGGAGGGAAAAGAAAGCCCCTGGCGCTTTAGCAGGCTCCAACTCGCATCTCCCTCGAGTTCTCCCTCCACCCTCCCTGACGGTCACTCTCACTGCTCCCACCACTCACTCAGCTTGGGCCTCGGTCTACGCAGGCTCTAGTGCTGGGGTTTACACAGAAGAGTCGGGTCCTTTCAGACCCACCCCCGATCCTGCTACCCTTCCCCTGGGCCCTGGCGCTGTGACACCCTGCCCACCCCCCGCCCCCAGCCCTGGATGTGTCCTCACAGGAGCACTGGCACTGCTGCTGCTGCTGACACTCGTGACTGCACTGCTGCCAGTGATGGTGGAAACGGCCATGGTGCAGGCACTGCGGCTTGATCAGGAGGTCACGGGGTAGTCCCTGCGGTCCCTAGTCCTCGTGGTGGGGCTAGGTGCCAGGGGAACACTGGCTAAGTTGGAGTTCCTGCCAGTTTGGAGCCTGGAAGAGGCCAGAGGAGAGACAGGAAGGACATGAACGAGAGGCCGATGAAGTAGACTGGCCATAGCCATCAATATCACAGAGGCAGTCCTGCTTCCCAGCTCTGGCAACACATATGAGGTGGCACCATGAGGAACAATGCTGAATACAAGATCCAGGGCTTTTCTTGGAGCCTAGAGACTCATCATTCAGGAAAGGCACTTGGAAGAGGGACCCTACCCTCCCCGGCCACACTTGGCATTTCTCAGCAGGCTCCCAGTGAGAGTTACTGACGTACATGCATTACCTTTATCTGACTTTTACTGTCTGTTGGTTTCCTCTGAATGTATCTTGCCTCCTGTGAAAAGAGGAATAAGGGGCAAAGAAGAAGCAAATGACACTGACGCGTTCTTGGTCTTCTGAGTTTCCTCTATTAGTACATGACCTGTAGTCCAGGTTTAAAGTAAGCATTCATTGAAATAATGACTCAATTCAAAGTTAAATGAATCAACCTCTATAGCAAAAGGATCCATGGATGGACTACAGCTGGAAAGTATATGCATATATGTATGCAAATGTTATAGGCAAATTTTATGCAAAATGTCATGTGTATGGACATGAGCTCTTTTCTAGGGACAGAGTCCACAGCTTTCACCAAATGCTCAGAAGAGTGCTTAGCCCTGCTCTAGGGGACATACAAGTGTCCCACCTGGCTCTGACTCCATCTCCTCAAATTCCCTCTTCCTTTAGCAGACTTCCTTCAGCACCCGCCCCCCAGGCGTGGCTACCATATTGGACAGTATCAATCTAATACCTTTATGGAACATATGTACATTTTGAAGACTACTCAATATACTTTCCCACCTCTTCCAATAACAATCTCAAAATCAATAACAACTTCTACTGACATTTACTGAGAACTTACCATGTGCCAGGCAGTGTTGTAAAACCTTCATATGTATTTTAATTCTTACAACAGTTTATATTTAGATGTGAATTTCTTTTATTTGGCTTAAAATAATCTCTTTTCAGGTTTGGGGATTGGCTCCTTATTGAAACATATTATGCTTTAGTAAACAATTTTATGGTTATCATTTAGAAATTTACAAACTTCCATTCAGACACTCTCCCACTCCCACGCCACCACCTATCCAGAGCAAAAGATTCTGTTGATTCAGTTTTTCCTAATCAGTAACATCTTCAAACCCTTTGAAAGGGACTATCTTAAATTCATTCATTCATTCATTCATTCATTCACAAAGCATTTACTGAGTGCCTGTTAGGCATCAGACAAGACAGACAGGACCCTACTTTAATTGTGAAGTGTACGCTTAAATAGAATCAAAGAAATGCAAGCTGGGGAGACAGAAAAGAGGGTCCTATTATTTTTCTGCTGCTGGATGACTATGTAGTCCTTTGCTGACTCATTAATGCCTGTCACTTCCGGGGATTCTACAGACAGCTTCTGCCTCAGGGCTCTGAAGAAGTCTCCAGTCAACACATGAAATATTGCAACAAGTGCGTAGAAGAGATGAGAGAGGATGGGGTAGAAAGCCGGTCTGGGCCACGTCTTAGGGCTTCGTGGAGCAAGCACTGGTCCTGGAGCAAGGAAAGCTGGATTCCAGCATCTGCTTAGGTTCATTCGAGATGGACAAGTTTCTCTAAATCCCGGAGCCTCAGACTCCTGGTCTGTATAACGAGGGTTATGCTGACTATCTCACAAAGTTGATGTGAAGCTCAAATGAAATAGGGGATTTGAAAAAGCCCAAGATAAACCTACATTACTATAATTAACAACCATGACTTCCACACTAGCCTGCACTACTCTTCCAAAAGACCCACACATTTGCAATCATTGGGAACACACTGGGCAAGGACGCGGTGTTTTTTAATCCAATTTTCTAATCTTGAGGACTTAAAAAATATATATTATCAGCTTCCTTTATTTTACTAATTTCCAACTTAAAAATTCCCAAAATGATCAGTGGAAAATGTGGCAGGTCTTCATGTAGAGTCGAGGGAGGAAGAAATCGGTTAAAAGCAAGGACAAAGGACATCATTTACTTAGAGCTGTTCCTCCTTTCTCTTCGGGATCCCCAGTCTGATTGATCTCACCCAAGTCTCAGTCCCACAGGACTCTCTGAAGGACATGAAAGGGACCCCTGGCCACTTCCCGGAGGAGACGGCCTCTCGGGGCAGATACCTTTCTTGGCCACTCGCGCCGCTCCTTGGGTCCCTGCGATCAACGTTCAAAACTCACAGCACCGCCATGTTGTCGTCTCCATAGATACAGGACGCACAGGACTCAGCGTCTCCTGGTATCCCATGACAACGACGGCAGCCCGAATGAGTCATGACTCATAGAAGGCGAAAGCGCCGCCCAACTTTAATCCCTACTTTCATTTTTGATTTTCTGACTTTCCCCGCTAATAGTAATTGGGCTTCTACCAGTAGCGACATGGTACGTATAGTCCCTACGTACTCTACATGGTACGTAGAGTCCCTATAGACGTCCCCGCAATCGTGACCTTAGTTGACGACCAAATTCATAGGAGGCTATTCCATGGACCCAAGTGGGTGTCGTTCCGGTTCTTCCCCGACAGAGGTTGGTAACATTGGGTCAGAATCTCAAGCGGAACTTCATTCTGTGCTTGCAATTTTGCTAACTTAAAAGCAGCCCGTACTATTTCTTATTTGCATATTGCTTTGCAAATGGATTCCTTTTGCTGGTGGGACAGAATGTGTCTTTATCCCCTGGCCAGCACAAAGCTAACTCTTAAAAGGGATCTGAAGGTGAATGTGGGAACAAGGCATCGTTATACATCCTATGGATTTTTTGGAAGCCCGTTCGTTCGTTCATTAATCTGTATGTGTGTGGTGGGGGAGGGTCTCGTCAGGTGAAGACTCCTTAGGTGAGTAAAACTGAGAATCTCAAAGTTCACTCATGGGCGATTAAAGATGTTTCACTACCCACGACAGTGATGGGGAAAGGTGTTAAGCGGAGAAACCTGTGAGTTTAGGGGTAAACCAGAAAATAAATTCTCCTTTTGGGAAAGTTGAGGTTTACTTGTGAAAGGTAAAAGATGGTCTATAATGACAAAGTGGCTTGAGTTGGCCTGGGACATCACATGGCCAGAGGCTGGCTAGACTGGAGGGAGGGGACAGGCTTGGGGGCCTGTTAAGTTATGCCACCACGATTAGATTTGGAGTTTTCTTGGGATCAAGGAATGTGGAACTCAGTGAGTTTTTCACTGGTTTTAATGCTATTCTCAGAATCTGAGACTTGTACTTTGGCCATGACAACTTTTATGCTGTTTGTAATTTCTATCATTCCCTTCTTGTTTTCCCTGAAGCTTTTTTCAAATGGTCAGCCTGACTCAGCTGGACCTATGAGACCTGTTTGTCCATTCTTAGGTCAAAAAGAATTAGGAGGCAGTTACTCTGGGGGCAAGGCTTGGTGGTGGTCTCAGTAATCCCAGAGACAAAACCCCACGGAGGAGGAAACGCTCGTGCTAAGAGCCACACTTCCTTGTGCCTTTTCAGTGGGAAAGTGCCCCTCCAGAGATCTGGCCAGCCCAAACCTCGGTGGATTCTGGAATTGGGACAGTGAAAGGAGATTCTTAGTAGGGCCCCTGTGGTCCCCACTTCTGTGAGGTTCTGCCCACCTCCTGACTTTAACTGGTGTGATGTACTCCCAGGGAGAGGCCATCGCTAGTTAGACTTTGCCCCAGGAGGTGAGCAGCATGGAAAGAGGCGTGACAAGGGGTTGAGCCTGAGGAGGGGAGAGGAAACCAGGTTTGCCTCAGAAGTCTCCCTTTTTAGGAGCCCAGAATCCATGGGAGATAATGGGTGCGGGGTCCTGGTGGTCATATCCTCCATGGATTCAAGAAAGACAATGGAGATGGGTACTGTTTGGTTCAAGGCTATGAACAAGGGTGAGCGATGATTCAGGAAATTGCAGAGGACCAGGACCTAGGCGAGAAGGAGGAAGGAGGATGGGTAAGAGATAGCCTCCAATCCTGGTTTGAGGCTGGTGATGGGTGTAATGAAAATAAAGCACACTCAGTGATTTGGGCTTCAGCACACACAAAAATATATTTTCTAAGCTTTTTCCCCACACTCCCATGCCACCTACCATTCCCTACCCCCCACCCCTGCCACCATGGAATAAAGAAGACTGTAGGCTGGGAAATCAGGCAGATCTGAGATTAATCCTGACTCTGCCACTTACTGGCTGTGTGACAGGGCAAATCACATGACCTCTCTGAGTCTCGGTTTCCTTATCTGCTACCTGGGGATAATTATCAAAAGGCTGGTGTAAGGACTGAGTAATCAGGCATGTGTAAAGTACTTGACACATGGAAGACAGTCAACAAAGTTAGACACACACGCAAAGGTCACTCTCTAAATGGGAGGCCCCTATAAATAAACTACTCAGCCTGTGCACCTTCCTCTCCTACCACCTCCCAGCCTCTGCTGCACACTGGATAGGCAAGAAGTTTCCCTTCTCTCCACATTCTCCTCTTATTTCTCTAGGAAAGGGGCTGCCTTGAAGCTCCAGGATGGAGAAAGACAAATGGAGATGCCAGGGTGATCTCAGTCTAGATAGCAAGTTAACCTAGCTCCAGCACTTGCAAAGCCCTCTCCCACCTTCCTTACCCTGCAACTCTGACTCAATGTAGACTGTTGATTCTGAAATCAGGTCTGTTTCCAAGGCTTATTTAATTTACAGGAAGGAGAGGAGGAAATGCATCCTTTCACAGAAGCTCCTGACCTGAAATTAGTGGAGCAAGTCCTCTAGCCCAGTCTGAGGAGAGAAGAATGAGAGAAGGCTGCAGCCAAGAGGGCCACTGGGTGGTTGAGGGCTGGATCGAGGAGCAGGCATGGAGTATGCTGTACATTGGAACGCCTTGTTCCCCTGTAGCAGCTGGAGGGAGTTAAGAGACTGATGGGTCCTCCAGCCTGAAACAGTTACCCTGGCACAACACTGTCAGGGATTTGTGGGGAGACTGCCATATGGCAAGAGAGTTCAAAGAAAAGTGTTTCGTTCTGCCTGGGACTCCCATAAGGTTTCTAACTCTCTCGTGCCAATCCCCTCTTCCCAGATAACTTTCTCCCTCTATTCATCATCCCCACCAAAGGGTAGATAGACACGCAGGCCAACAGTAGGGAGATGGAGGGAAAAGGACATGAGGTTTGATCCCAGAAGACTTGAATTCAGGTCTTGATTGTAAGATTGAATAGCTGAGCAATTTTAAGCAAATTGTTAAATATCTGTGAAATTGTTAAACATCCTCTGTAAAATGGGGACAAACAGGTAACATTCAAAATACTTGACACTTGGTAAGATACGGGCATTGACCTATGAGAATGAGCATCAGCTGGCCTTAGAGCCCAAGCAGGGTCCTAGGAGCTCACCCTGTGCCAGGCCTTAACCCTTTAGTTGTTGGGTCCCAGGGAAGTCTGGGGGTGCAGGGAGGAGACTGGGAGAGTAGCCACAGTAATAGGGGACTCAGTCAGTGAGTATTTACCAGCTAGTACCAAAATATTTCCAGATTTCAATAATCAGTATAGCTATGCCGAATAGTGTTAGTTGCAAGTCAGACCTGAAGACAAATCCTACCTCGCCTGCTACTATCGACTCGGTTATTTATTTCAAGCCCAAACTTGAAGTCTCTCCCCTCTAACTCCTTCTCATTGGAGGAAGATCTGTCACCACATCTAACGGCTCTTTACTTCTTCTCTGAGCAGTGTTCCTTCTCTGTGTATCTCTCCCAGCTGTCTTCCCTACACTGTGTCTCCTGGGGCCCTCTAGCTCCGAGCTTCTCTGGCCAGTACCATGGACAGCTCCAGCTGACCAGCCCATCCTAGGCCACCACTTCCTCCAGTCTTCCAGTGCCTTTTCCCCCACCCACCCCAGCACAGAAACCCTGAAGTATGAACTGAATGAGGGACATCACTGAGAAGACGGTACAGGTGAAGTGGTTAAGAGCAAGCTGTGGAGTAAAGCAGGCTTGATTTGAATCCCAACCGCACCAGCTTTTAGCTATATCATTTTGTTCCTTCACTCCTGTAAGACCCAGTCTCCTCATCTGTAAACAAGGAAAACTTGATCAGCTCACAGGTGGGGAGGATTAAGTGGGAAAAAAGATTTAATGTTCATTATATATTCTGAACAAATGAAGAACACCATTATTCTGTGACTTTTCCATTCTATTGAATTCCTCCAAGCCTTTTCCGACCAGGGCCTTCTCTAGAGTAAAAGTGTCATGACATGGCCGCTGGCTCAGTGCAGCTGGCTTCCTCTGAGTGTGGAAGTTGGCTTGGACTTCATGTATGGTAAGGGAGCCCACGTTTGACTAGTCCAAGAGATTCTATCTTTTAGATTTTTTTTCATTTTTGAAGTTGTGAGTTAATTTTAGGTACCACAAAAGAGTCACAAAAATAGTACAGGGTGTTCTCATAAACCCTTCACCCAGTTTCTCTCAGATACCATCTTACATGACCATAGGCCGTTTATCGAAACTAAGAAATTAAACTTGGTACAACAAATGCCATGAATGAAAGTACAGAAATTTAGATTTCAACATTTGTCTGCTAATGTCCTTTTCCTGCTTCAGTATCCAATTGAGGATCCCACATGGGGCATTGCCTGAGTTTTTCCTTGTCTTTCATGCCCTTGACTCTTTCGAAGAGTACTGTCAATTATTTTATAGAACGTTCCTCAATCTGGGTTTATTTCTTGTGTTAGAGTAAGGTGCGCATTATTGGGAAGCACAGCACCGAGGTGACATGCCCTTCTCGCGCGTCATATCAGAGCACATATGGTGTCGATAGGTTTTACTAGTGATACTAATTTTGATCATTTCCAGGACTATTCACTATAAACTTGCTATTTCCCCCCTCTCTGTTAGAGTTTGACCATACCCATTTCTGCTTCTCTAGGATTATGTGTTCAAAACCAAGAAACCTGTCCTCAGGATAACTATGCCATTCCTACACTTCCAACCACTCCCCAGGGCCACACCCATTCACTATTATCTTCCTGTTCACTTTACTCTGAGTTTTCTTAAGTTGGGCGTTTGGATGTGTGTGCAGAAGCCAGATGCAGACCCACCTGGAGTTTATTAGGGCAACAAGGTGCTTCTAGTCCATTTTCTTGTCGAAGCCCTATACGTTTCCGCTTGCAGGGGCACTCTGGGAAAACGTGGCCAGAAACTGTTCCCAGGCATGTCCAGCCCTTTCCCAGGTCTGGCCCTGATCTTGGAGCAAAAACCAACATCAAACATTTGGTTTTTAAAACTCTCTAGTAGCGTTTCCTTCCACTTGACCATGTATAACTGCTTGCTATCCATCAGCCCAGATGCATGAGCTTCCTTCCTTCCAGAAGGCTCTTCACTCCTCCAAGAGTTTGCTATCATCAGAGATCCTGCCACTAGAATAGGTACATAATATTTTTTCAACCCGTTGAGTGTGGAGAGATGTGGTTATCCAACCCTCCTCTTTGTCTCCATCTCTCTCTGTCCTGAGTCTATTCCAAGTCAGTGTGTCTTTTCATGTTGCCTCTTTAGAAGATGAAGAGGCATCACACCTCCTCTAGCCTCATGCAGGCGCCATTTTTAAAAGCTTTTGTGTAAAAGTATATGAAAGCCCCCGGGAAAGCCTCAGAAGATGCCCTCATCAGTTCCCCATCCCTCTTTGTCCTTTTTTTCTGATTACTCCTGCTGTGTAAGAAGTTACTCCAAACAATCATTTTATTTTGCTTATGAATTTGTAGGTCAGGAATTCAGGAAGGGCTTGGCCAGGCAGTCCTCTCTTGAGGTCTCTCATGCAATTGTATTCAGATGTTGGTCAGAGCTGTAGCCGTCTGAAGGCTCCATAAGGTTAGACATCCAAGACGGCGCCCACGCACGGCTGACAGTTGGTACTGGCTGTCAGCTGGTCACTGGCTAAGCTATGGAGGCGAACACCGTTCTACAGCAGCTCCAGCTTGGCAAACTCAGCGTAGACCCAAGCAGAAACTACACAGCCTTTCTAGGCTCAGGCCAGATTCAAGGGAAGAAGAGTGTCAAATAATCGTGGGCATACTTTAACCATCGCCACTCCCACCAAAATGGGATTCTTTCATAGCATCTAGGACATTCTTCCTCTAAGACCGTTTTCCGACAGATTCTTGGCCACCCCCAGCCCCATCAGAGCTTTTAGGCTGATGCTGGGTGTGACTTCCTCCCATTTTTCCGGGATGGTGACTCATCACTTTCCACCTCCCTCAGTTGCTACTGCGGGGGATTGGAGTCTGGTCTGGACTCTGCTACTGTATGGCGTTGGGAAAGTGACTTCACCTCCCTGAACCTCTGGACTTCTCCTCTCTGCAAAGTAAGAATTAGGAACGACCTCACTTCACAAGCTGTTAGGATTTAAAAATATGCTGTAAACAGCAGACCTAGCACGATTGGTGCTCATGATTATGGAAGAAATAACTATGGACAAGTCATTTTCCCTCTTGGAGACTTGGTTTGTTTACCTCTGAAGTGGGAATAATTCCCTTATCCCGCTTCCCCATGCAGATGAGAAGAGGTCTTAAATGGACAGAGGGAGGACCCGCCAGAGGTTAAGGCTTCCTGACCCCCAACCTGGGCAGGAAGCCCTCTGTTTCTATGCCCATCTGAGGGGGCATTCAAAGTGCGTGCGTGGCAGCCTGGGTGTGGTTTGGGGTGCGCAAGGCGGGGCTGCTATCTGCCTGACCCAGCCTTATCGGGTCCAGGCTGGCCACAGCTTGGCCCAGTAGAACAAAGAGGCTTTGAGAGCCAAGCTGGAGTGTGGGATACGGAGCCAAGCCCCAGGAGGCGTGTTCCACCCAGGGTGCAGAGGGCATAGAGTGGGGGCAGCTACCACCACCAAGCCCTGCGGGGAACCCAGATATGCTGCATACATACCCCAGAGTGACCCCTGCACGAGGGTCTCTCCTAAACAGGCTTCCTGGAGCCAGGCCAGAAGACTTGCCTTTTCTAGTTGGATCTCCTGAGGGGACATTTGCTAAGACATTTTTAGTGGAGGGGTGCCTATTTCCAGTCACCACTGGGGCGCAGGTGCTAGCCACAGGCCTGGCTGCCTGAACGATTGTTGCATTAGGCCCAGCCCTTCCCAAAACACAGCATCAGTCACTGTCAGAAGCCACCCCACCAGCAGGCAGCACCTTCAGGCTGTGGGGAGAAAGGGTTGAGTGCAGGCCCACCTGGCTTTGGAAGGGCCATGCTCGGGGAGATTGGATCTTTCCAAACAAGAGAGAGAAGGCTGCAAGGAAACTTGGGGATGGGTACCCGAAGAGAGGCCTCAGCACAGACAATTCAGGGAGCCAGGGTCCAGTGGCCTCGGTATGGAGGGCAGTGTGTCCAGGCAGCTCCAAAGGCCTCACAACCAGGAGGTTCCCCCACTTTGTCTCCTGTACCCTTACACACCAGTTCTCCCTCTCTCCAGCTCTCCCTGAAGACTGTGGACTAGGCACACATCCTGTGTCTTACCTGGACTGGCCTATGAGGGCCTACTCTGAGTCTCTTCCCCATGCACTTCTGGTGTTGAAGGGAAGACAAAGAGAGCAAGTGTCTCAAAGTTCCCTTGAACTCAAGTAGACCAGCCCTGGGCAATGAGGAGAGAGGACATCTATATAGGAAAGCCCTGCATGTCTGCCTTACAGGTGCAGACACTAAGGCCACAGGAGGGCCAAGGTCAAGGGCACCGGGCAAGGGGGAGCTGGATCTCAGGCATAAAAACCTGAAGTTCACTTGGGCCCTTTCCTCACTCTCACTGTTCATCCAAACAGCCTTCAAGTCCTGGCCATTTTCTGCCTAAATGTCTACAATCCATTACCTTCTTTCTGACCTCAGCCACCTCTTCAGTCCAGGTCACCAACTTATCTCTCCAGTAAATGGACTCCCTACTTCCATGGCTGCCTTCTCTGGTCTGGCCTCCACACTGCAGCCAGGTGAGCTTTCTAAAACAGTCTAGTTGTGAGCTTCCCTGACTTCAAACCCTCTAGACGCTCAGGATAAAGTCCCAATGCATGGAACCCAGGCTCTGTGCGATCTAACTCTGCCTCAGCTTTGCAAACCCACATGCACCAAACAGCTTTGCAATGCTGACCTGATAGTGGTTCCTCCCAGCCCCCAGGATCCCTCAAGCCTTCAAGCCTTTGCATTGACTGTGTCCTTAGCCTGGATCACTTCCTTGACTCACCTGCCATGCAAACTCCTCCATGCCCTCCTTGCATGAGCCTTGTCTCCAGGAAGTTTTCCTAGTTCCCGGCCTGTCTGCAGCACTCCGATAGCCTCTGTGAAGATGTCAGGCATGACACCCAACACCTGGTATGGACATCCACCCACCCGTGCTGCTTCCTACCGTATGGCTCACTGAGAGCAGGGGCTGCCTCTTTCTCTCACAAGGGTGCCTGACACGAGGGTGTTTAGTAAACTCTGACTGAACAGGTGAATGAAGATCACGGCTGTGGATGCAGCAGCCTTGAGGACAGAGCGTGGGCCCGAGAGGAGAGGCAGGCATCGGGTCCATAGCTGCGTGGGCCTGGGCCCTGTGGTTAACCTTCCTCTGCACCTTGGCATTGTGCAGAGAGGATGCTGCGAGCCGAGTCCCCGGGGGAGGGAGAGGGGCCCACCCCACTGCAGAGGTGGAGCGTGGCTTTCCAGGCTGTCTCTCCTTGTGTCCCTGCGTGCACAGTCTCCTCAGATCTGGGCCCAAGAGTCCTGGAAAAGCTGCAGGACCCCACCCCCACCCCCAGGTTGGTCTTTTTTTTCCCCCAGTTTTATAACTTTATTGGACAATCAGCAGTTAGTTCTCATCCACATGCACTGTTTGTAGATTTTTGAAAGTGGTGACAGGTATGTAGGTAACCAACGTATAGAGCTTATTTGGTGAATCTTCATCCTCCTTACGCTTTCTGGACAACTGTACCCGGATGCAGTATGGGACATTTCTCATTCCTTTGGCCCAGACAGCTTTGGTGTCAATGCGCACATCTGGAGTTCCCATCTCCTTCGTGACAAATTTCCGGATCTCTTTGAATGCCCGAGGGGCACGCCTCTTGAAACCCACTCCATGGATGCACTTGTGAATGTCGATGGTGTCTTCTCTGGTCATTGCCTTGTTGATGGCAGAACCGCCCTTCTTCTTCTCGCCACCCTTCTTTGCGGGAGCCATCCTGCCGGGCCCAAGTTGGAAAGCCCAAGTTTGGTCTTGTGAGGGGCTGAATTCAGACACAGTTTTTTCTAAACCGTTGCAGCCTTCTGTCTGAAGAATGAATGTGGTTTCAGAGGAGGCCCATCTGGGACAGAAAGGTCTGGGGACATCCAATGGCTCTGTCGGCAGGACAGATTGTGCCCAGGCCCAGTAGGAGAGGCAGCTACCACCATCATTCCCCAGCTCCATAGGAAAGAGCCTCTCTCTCTCTGTCTCTCTCTTTCTCTCTCAAGATCTCTTTCTCTCTCTCACACACACACACACACACGCACACACACAGAATGTCTACAAGGGAGAGAATGTGCAAATGCGTGGACAAGAGTATCTTGACTTTTTATGTTTGTCACTGTAAAGGAGTTCATGGACCTCTGGTTCCTGTGCGCATGGTCCATGAAAGTCTGCCACAGAGCAATGAGTCCACTCTAGATGTTCTAACAAAGCAGATTTCTAGGCCTGAAATGTTAAGAGTACCTTCCAGAGAGGACCCAAGTTCACCAAGGGAAAATCCTGTGGTAAAAACAGTTGGCCTTAGTGGGAGAGGGGAAAATGGGTAAGGAGGAATCAAATGTATGGTGACAGATGGAAACTAAACTTACGGTGGTGAGCACACGACAGTGTATACAGATATTGAATTATAATGTTATGAAAATTATATGTTATGAACCAATGTTACCTCAATTAAAAAAAAAGTGGGCCTGAGAGCCAGATGCAGGGGTTCAAATCCCGCTTCTATCACTCACTACATAGTCTTGGGCAAGTTATCTAACCTCCCTGGGTTTCTGTGTTCTCATCTGGAAAATGGTAATATTATAGTATATACCGCATAGGGTTGTTATGAAAGTTAAATTGGTTCTACATGTAAAGCACTTAGAACAATGGCTGGCAACAGGGAGTCTTCATTAAATGATAGCAGTTACCATTCATTACAGCCTGTGGGGGCGTATTTCCCCCCAGATGACACAATCCCCAGGGAATGGAGTTTTCTCTAGAGTTTTCCTCCATGGAGGTGGGGGGTGGGGAAGGTAAGAGTCTGAGCAGTCACCCCCAGCACAGTAATCTCTGTGTACGGCTAGGGCCTGGGCAGTGGCACACTCTAACAACTGGCTCTCCACAGTGGGGAGAACCTTAATTTCTATCATACACCAGTTTCCATGGTGTAAATAGTCCCACATTAGCCTATTTCAACTGGCTCATGAAATTCCTAAAAATTTACCAATTGCACCACTGGGCCTGGGACTCTCAACTGATCTCTAGTGAGCACAGGAAAACCTGCTTTGGAACGGAGAGACCAAGAGAAAACGAAGAAGAGGGTCATGCGGTTTGGGCAATAAACTGGGCCTTCTCTAGACTAAGCAATGTTTCTCAAAGTGTGGTCTGTGGACCATCTGCCCTGTTTGGGGTGTTTGTAAAAGTAAGTTCCTGGGCCTCGCTCTGGATCTATTAAAGCAAAATCTTGGAAATGGGACCAAGAATCATTTTTCAACGAGCTGCCCAGGTGATTCTGAGGTTTGAGAACTGCTAAGTAAGGGACCCCTGACTTATCCAAGAAGTCAGAATGAGCCACAAGGGCAGTGAAGTCTCCAGAATCGTTTCCTACCACAGTCCATTATCCACAGTGAAGAATCAGAAAGCCAGGCCCCAGGAAGGACAAGAGTAAGCAAGGAAAGCACCTTGACTAGACATAGCATGAGAGGTGGTTCTAGATGAGTGAAGTGACCATGGACTAGACCTCACTTTTTTCTCTCATCCAACCGTGTTAGGGCTGACCTTGGGGTCCTCATGCTAAGGCCTGGCCTAGCACACAGCACAGCTCTCTGTTGGGTCTTTGCAGAGCTACTGGTAACAAAGGGACTGCAGAGGGGGTGGGAGCGCTGGAGGTTTGTCCTTGGGAGAAGGTGAGCGTACACCTGGACAGGCCCACCCCTGGCTCCAGACGCTCCCTGTACGGACCCCACTCAGCATCCTGGACTCTAGGGCTCTAACAACTTAAATAATTTTTATTACAAAAAGAAGAAAAGACCAAAACATCCCGAAAACTCTCCCATGGGCTTCCCCCTCGGTGCCAATAAATAAGGTGGGGAGACTGACCGGAGGAGGGGTGAGGGAGCTTAGCCTGGGCAGGGGTGGACAGGACATCCAACCCACTCCCTTGGTCCCGGGCACTACGATCACATTGGCTGGAACACAGAACTCTGTCCACTGACAGCAACAGTCTCTGGATGTGTCCCGAGGAGTGTGGCCAAGGAGGAAGGTCACAGTCAGGATGGCGGCCCCATCCTGCGGCCTTCTCAGCTTCAGGCAGTATTGAGTCCAGCCAGCTCCCTGCTGGATCTCAGGGAATCTAGCAGCATCAACTGAGGTGCAAGCCCACCAAAGCGGGGCCTCGGACAGATGTAATGGGCCCTCCCCATTGGGGGAGGCAGGTATGAAAAATTGTAGAGAGCTGGCTGGGTTGGGACCCACTGTGCCAGCCTTGAGGTCTATAGGATAGGAGGAGAGACTACCCCCCTTGCCAGCTCAGCTTTCAGCAATGTCACTACACCAAGATGGGGGAGGGGGATGCTGGCACTGCTCAGTCAAGTCACAATGGTAAAACTCTGTGGTGGAAGAGGTGGTGGGATCCAGGACCCTCTGCTCAGGTCCCTTACAGGGCCAGTACCCTCCTGGCGGGGAGGCATTTGGATCCAGTTGGGCAGTTCCGGGAGGGCAGTGAAGGGATCTTTTCAGCTCCTTGGCCCGGCCATGCCCAGCGAGTGGAAGCTGTTCTCTTCCAACAAGAGCTGTCCCAGGCGGTAGAGCAGCTGGGGGTACCAGTGCACACCCTCCCCCGGGGTCCAGCTGCCCCACGCCAAGCTGTGAAACAGTCGCAAGGGCCAGAAGGCCAACTGAGCCAGGCGGTGGTCAGCCACGGCCGCGAAGCAGGAGGCCACCACATCTTCTACCACCAGTGTCCCGTGCCTTGTTAGTGGGGCATAGGCCCCGAGGGCGATGTGTGTGGAGACAGCCGCTACTCGGGCAGGCTGCAGGCCTGGCATCCCAGCCACCAGCACATACTGGCCAGGCTGCACTTGACTGGCAAATGTGGCCTGGAAGTGGGCTGCTGGTTCTGTGTGATTGTTGGCGGTGAAGAGCAGGTGGGCAGGCGTGAGTGCCAAGCGACGCGGGGGGTCCTGGGTCTCGATGACCTGGAAGGCCCTCAGCCTATCTGGCTCTCGATCCAAGAAAATGAGCACGTCGCTGAAGGTGGGGTTCCCATCCTCCCCCATGGCCAGTACCCGGTCTCCTGGCCTCACAGCTGACAAAGCCACACGTGCCCCACTCTCCAGGCGCACCTGGGCTCCAGCAGGGAAGCAGCCACCTGTCTTGGCTGCGGCCGAGTGCTCTGTGGGAAGAAGGGGCATGAAGTGGTTACTGCTGTGGAGCTCAGATTCCTGGTCACAGTGCCCCTCCCCAGCCCAGCCAGAGCTCCTCTTGCTCCCAAAGAGGCCCCATCACCATATCTTGGCCCCTGCCCCCACTACCCATGCAGCCTTGAACCCACTCCAACCCACAATGTGATCTTCTGCCCGCCTCCCCAGTCTAATCGTTTGCCAATCAGAGCAGCGTATTGTAGCTCCAGTGAGTGAGGAGGAAAGGGCCTTCCTGAAGTCCAAGTGGACCCCTGCCCCCGCCATCTGCTCTCAAGCCTGACAATGCTATGAAGCAGAGGGCCAGAGGTCAGCTGAGCCCGGTGGTGGTTTGTGGTCAGCTATGACTTGACACCCAGAAAGCTGCAGCCTCATAGAGAAGAAAGAGTCGCTTAGATCCTCTGGGGTCTGGATGTCCCATTATTTCTCACCCCTTGATCAGACACTCCCCCCAAAATTTCCCTCTCGGGCTGACACACCAAGTTCTGTGCCAGAGCTGACCCTTGGAGTCTCCACAGAAGTGGGTGGAGGACCAGCTGTGGGGTGAATACAGACTCCAGGGAAGTCTGGCTCAGTGGGAAGGGTGACATCGTCTTCAGTTCATGTGCGTGTCCTTGTGCAGGGACACGACACAGTGGCATCAGTTGGTAGGAAAAAGAACAGTGTTTGGGGGTCAGGAATCATGAATGGAAGTGGCCACTCTGGGAACTGGCTCCAGGCCAGCGTTTTCAGGTGAAGAGTAGATGTAACTTGAAGTAGATACCATTGGCAGGAAAGTGCTGAGGGGCAGGGTAGGGATGGGGTCATCCCCGTGGGCCCAGGTGGGATCAGGAAGAGTAAAAAACAGGGCTGTTCTCAGTGTGCCAGGTCTGCAAGTGTGACTACTGCATGGTGCCAGCGTGGAGGGCTGAGCCTGCAGCCCTGTGGAGTCAGTCTGGCCGTCACACAGGAACCATGTGAAGCATCTGTGACTGGGTTCAGTGTGGGTGACAGGGATACTGACAAGATTTGAGAGAGGGGTGAGGCCCCTATGCCTGCCAATTCGGATCAACAAGGCGGCAAATCTGGGAAAATCCACTTTATTGAGTCCACTCTGTTTATTCTGGCCCTCATGGCTGGCTTTGCCCCCAAAATGTTCAGTTTCAGGACCCTGAGGGAGAGCTTGGGGACGCCTGCGCCCCCTGGAAGGAGCATAGGTGGTGCCCTAAAGGGCCTGACCTGCAGCCCAGTTGTGGGTTCTGAACCTGTGGGCTCCTGGCTCCTGGTCAGGCGTGCATGTTGGTGTCTGGGCACACCCTGGCCCAGGCCCCACCACCCCGCCTTGGTTCTGCACCACACTGGGTGGGGAGGCTGTCTCTGTCACAGCCTGGCTTCCACATCTGTCCAGCTTGCTCTGTCTTGCATCTCCTGCAGCAGGCTCTGGACTGTGGACCTCAAGGTCGGCACCCAGCAGCGCTGGGACAGGGCCCTGTCTCCCTAGGCTCCTGCCATTGACACTACCAGGCACGGGAGGTGCAGGCTGTCACAAGCAGAAGCGAGGAGCGCCGCTGACGTCCTCTTTCCCGGGGTTCCCGCCTCCATCCCCTGGCCGGTCTCTTCACCTTCGCGGCCCCAGCGGGCCCTGCGCCTCCTGCCCATGCCCTGCGGCCCCGGCCCCGGGCCCAGTCCCCTGGCATCCGCTCACCGGACTTGACGGAGCAATGCACGTGGGCCTTGGACTCGTAATACACCCAGTCGAAGCCGGCCTCCACTGCCAAGCGCGCCAGCAGTCCGTATTTATTGCGGTCGCGGTCCGAGGTGGTGATGTCCACTGCGCGGCCCTCATAGTGTAGAGACTCCTCCGAGTGGTGACCGTCCTCGTCCCAGCCCTCGGTTACCCGCAGTTTCACGCCGGGCCACTGGTTCATCACCGAGATAGCCAGAGAGTTCAGGCGGTCCTTGCAGCGCTGCCAGAGGAAAGCATGGAGTTAGGGGAAAGAGCTGGCCGGCGCATACAGGTGAAGGAGCAGCCTCACGCTGGTCTCTCCCACTGAACCCGCTGCAGTTGGGAAACCGGGCAGGGTGCTCTGTCCCTCTCTCAGGAACAGGGAGCCCTAACTTGCTTCCTTCTTTTGTAGCATCCGGCTGCCCCAGGGACCTGGACCGCATGGTGGCGCCACAAATCAGGAGGGCGCGTCAAGCCCTGCACCCTTGGGACTCCTTTCTCTCATAAGTGGCCCCTCCCTCCTGTGCGCTCCCTCCCCTGCTCAGAGTACCGATTCCTCCACAGACCTGGCTACACCGCGCCTATTTCTTCTGTCTCACCGAGGCACTGGAGACCAGGGACTGCCCGCTACCTGGAGGGTGGGGGTGGTAGCGAGCCAACTGCCTGCGGCTGGCCTTCTAGGCGTGTAAGGCCGGAGGTGCCCAGTAGGTGTCACCGTAGCCTCAGGGCTGAGGCCCAGCCACACCGGCCCTGGAGGCACGGCAGGTGCGGAGCCCCAGTAGCGTGGGGGTGTGTGGAAGGGAATCCGGGCCTGCCTGGATCCGTCGGGGGCCACAAAGCATTCCTGCTGGGACCCTCTTATTATCCAAAACCCGCCCGCACCCCTGCCTGGGATTCCGCAGCCCTGGAACCAGAAGCTGGTGGAAAGCCCAGCTCCGGGCCTGGCTCGCGATGGAGGCCAACGAGAAGCGTCTCCCGATACAAGGGTCCCGGCGGAGTTGATAATCCTACGCAACACCCTCCCTGAGCCCAGAGCCCTTCGCACCTCTGCGCTGCCCCTATCTGGGAAGGGACCCGAGAAACCCAGCTTCTGATCTCAGGGAGCCGGCTCCACGCTCCGCCTTACATGGGGTGAGAGTAGAGCCGCGCCCCAAAGGAATTACGGGAGAGATCACCTGTCTGTGCTGACTCCCCGCGTGCCTGCAGCCCAAGGGACCCTGCAGTTGACTGGGGGGAGGGGACCCTTCCACAGTCTTTGACTCTGAAATGCGAGGTGTCACCAGGTGTGGGCAGCCCATGTCTCAACCTACCCCCACTCCGCAGAGCTCGGCCCCACAGACCCTTGGACTCGGTCTCCCAGGAGCCAACAGCGTCCACAACCCAAGGCCCGGCTCCCTGGCCAGCAGCCTAGCTGAGGCGCTCACTGCCCCGGAAGGGAGCTCCGCATGCTCTTGCCTCCAGACTTCTAGCCCCCCACCTAGCAGGAGCCCCTGCTCCCCGCCCCTCTCTCCCCCGCCACCACCCCCCTTCCTCGGGTCCAGAGCCGGGGCGCGCGCTGTCAATGATTGCCCAGCCCGTGGCCCGGATCCTTATCTGCATTCCTCCGCGCCCGGCCCGGCCCGGCCAGGCCACCAGCCAACCTTCGCCCCGACACTGGCCGGCCAGCCCCCGCGCCAGGGCGCGTGCTGAGGGTCTAGCTGCTTTTCCTAAAGCACCTAGAACGCGAGCTGCCCGCCTGCAGGAGAAGCCCCTGGGATACCGCTGAGGAAGGGGACGTAGCGTAGATGTCGTGCCTTGCGGACTCGGTTGCAGAGAAGAGAGGTTGCCCCACCCCACCCCCACCGGCGTTGGGCTGAGCACCGGTCCTGTCGAGAGCACGCAAGAGACTAGCTTTAGCTCTGCTCCCTGCCCCCTGCTCCCGGCATCCCAGATCCTCTCTTCCAATCCTCCCCGTCCCCGCCACCAAGCCCAGGAATCGCCCAAGTTCTCCCAAAGCCCGATGGCCCCGGCTCCCCACCCTTCAACCGCAGCTGCACCACTCAGCTCTGAACAGACACGTGGGCTCACCCGACAAGTTCCCTTTCCCACCTCCGCCTTCCTCGCTGTTCCTTAACCCTAGACCCGGTCGGGACGCTGCTCCAGGAGGGGGCAGCGCAGCGAACCAAGAGCGCGCGTGGAGGAAAGGCCATGGGGCCCTCCGCGCCGGGAGCTTCTTCGCCTCAGGGTGCCGGACGGCTTCGAAATGAAAGGGGGCGCAGCCTTGCGTGGGGTTAGGCCGCTAGGGACCATGAGGGTACCGGAGGCGCAGGAGGCAGCCGGGTCGAGGTACCTCCTGGTGCCGCCTCTGACCCGAGCTGCCAGAGCTCCAGGGCAGAGGGACCGCCGCCAACCCGCTGGGCTGTGGCACTGCTCAGCGAGGAGCTCTTCTCATAGTCCCCGGCGGGCTCCGGGATGCCGACTCTCCCGCCGGGACCCCTGGCCGGCCCATCTTGGGCAGGAGGCAGCCGGGCTTGGCGAGAGGGGCAGGTGCCAGGGGGCGTGCCAGCCAATTGAGAAAAGGTGCCAGGGGGGCGGGTAGGGCCGGACAGGTGGCGGTGCTTCGGCGGCAGCGCCCTGCGAGGGCGGGTCGCGCTCACCTGGGTCATGAGGCGGTCGGCGCCCGTGTTCTCCTCGTCCTTGAAGATGATGTCGGGATTGTAGTTGGGGGTGAGCTCCTTGAAGCGCTCAGAGCTGCGCGCGATCTTGCCTTCATAGCGCCCGCTGGCGCCCAGGGTCTTCTCGGGCACGTTTGGACTAAACTGCTTATAGGCGAGCGGCACGAGCTTGCGCGGCGGCCGCCGGCGGCTGCCCACCACCCGGCCCGGCCCACAGCCCCGCGCCGCCGGCACCAGCAGCAGCAGCAGGAGCAGGCAGAACCGCAGGCGGGGCCGGAGCCGGGCGGGAGACATGGCCGGGGAGCCTGGGAGAGCGGTGGGCGAGGGCGCCTGGTGGGCTGATGGGTGGGAGAGTCGACCCGGGCGCTGCGGGGGTTCAGGCGTCCGGGTGGCTCCAGGGGGCTCCAGGTGGGGGCGCCATGAGCTGCGCGGCGCAGCGCAGGGCCGGTGGGACTCAGGTGCGGGGCGGGGGCCCAGGGCCCTGGTTGGTGGCGGCGCGCTGTCCCCCTCGGCGCCTCGACTCTGAGCTGCCCGGCTCGCCGGCCGCCAATAAATAGGCCGGCCCGTTTGTTTTGGCAACGCGGCGGCGGCGGGGGGCGGCGGGCGGCGGGGCTGCGGGCCGCCGGGCTGGGCTGGGCTGGCCCGGCCGGCGGGCTGGCGGGCCCCGCGGTTAGCACCCTGGCCCGGCGGTCAGGCGGCTCGGGCGGAGCGGGAGCTGCTGCCGTCTGCGGCGCAGCCCGGGGCCGAGTGAGAGGGGAAATGGAAGAGATCCGGGCTCGCGCCCCGCGCAGACCGCACCCTACCCATGTCCCTGCCTCCTGTGCGCTCGACAGCGAACCTGCAACAAGGGCAGCACAGCCTCCTCCCCCTCGGGCGGGCGGCCCCGGCACTAGCCAGCCCTCGTCCCGCTCGCTCCTCCGCCGCGCGTCCGCCCGCCCGCCCGCTGCCCTCGGCGCCCCCAGCACTGCCTGAGTTTGCCCTCCCCGCCCGGACGCGCCCCACCCCGCCTTGGCCTCGCCTTTGGGTTCCCCGCGGCTCCGGGGTGCCTCGCCAGGCGCAAACCTCCCTGACAGGAGCTGCCACCCCCACAGCGACCGCAACCCACGGCGCGGCCGGACGCGAGGGGCGGGGGGCAGTGGCCGGACCGCACAGCCGCCTACGGTGTGCCCTGCGGGGAAGTAAACCCAAAAGACAGGAGGCCGCTAGTAACCTGGTGCCCCACCCTCGCCCGGGAGACGCGCCCTCTCAGCCTGGTGGAGCTGAATTCTGTATCAACCCGGCGAACATCCCACGGCTGCCGGGTGTGAAGCTGGGAGTGGGGCGACCAGCCATAGAAGAATCAGTCGGGGGTTTTGAGTTGGAAACACTGTTAAAAGGAACAAGATGAAATTGCAAAGGGACAAGCCAAGGTGTAGAGAGAGAAGAGCAGCCAAAATGGTGATGTCGACAAAATACAGGAGGAACCCGATTGGCAACGTCAAAGAGGAGCAGCGCAGATCTCAGTGACAGGGGCTGGCTAAGGATAAAAAAAAAAAAAGAAAGAAAAATTCAAAGCCGGTGGCGGGTGGCATACAGGAGCTGCTAAATAATTACTGTCTTAGTTCTACTTTACAAATTAACAAGGACAGAGAATATGTAGAGGCAGCTGGAGAAGTAAACATGGGTTTTTAATATGCCATTAAGGAAAGCTGAATGAATTAGGTTTCATTTTTCTAAAACAAGAAAAGGCAAGTTTGTTAAAAACAAAACAAAACAAAACAAAAAAAACCACCACTAACACTACAAGCAATGTATATGATTTGGCTGCAATGTAGTCTACAAAGTCAATAAAGATAGAAATAAAAGGGTGAGAAATTCAAAGGTTAAAAAATTCTCATTCCAAGACTATCAATACAATAGGTATCATATTATTGATACTTATGTGCCCGATAAATGGAAACTATTACCAGTAGATACTATTATACCAAGTATTCTACTTGCATTGTCTAATTTAAACTCACAACCCCAAATATGCTATTATCCCCATGTTAAAAATGAAGATTTGGGAGGATAAGTAACATGTTCCTGGCTGAGGAGCCAGAGGGATTCAACCCCTGGTGTCTTACTCCGGAGCAGATGTATTGGCCCTCTGTGCGGCACCCTCTCACCCAGTGCAGCCTGGGTGTGGGGTTGAGGTGGCTTTTCCCAGAGGTGCTCACATTTCTCTGGATAGATTTGGTGAACGCAAATTCAGAATTGGAAGCGACTCAAGAGAGTGCTTAACCCAAGCACGTCATATTACACAGAAGGAAACAGGCCCACAGCAAGGAATTTAGGATGTCCCCACCAGGAGTGGAGTGGCGACTGTCATTTGGAAACAAAGCGGATTGTTCCTTTTTTCCCCTTTGCCCATACTTTCTCCCCATGCTCCACTCCTTCTTATATTAACATTCGGACTCTAGGTCTCTGAGTCACAGCTCACTCTAATGTTGTTTCTTTTCCTTGAAAGCTTTCAAAGTGCTTTAACTTATGTTTTCCAGGGTTCAAGAACTATCCCTGCAATAGTCCCCACCCCCTCCCTATTTCCTGCTCAGATTTCTGGGGCAGACCACGCAGCTAGGTCAGTAGTCTCCCAGACCGAACAGGCTCCCTGTTTTTACGGAGTTCCAAAAGAGAAAATCCATAGGCTTCCATAGTCACCCATCCAAGTCTTGTATAATCATTTTCTAAACAAGTTTTGCCTTAAGTTCAATCTTTCTTTCCTTCTCCCTCCCTTTCTAATGCAAAATCAGCTTCTTTCTTCTTTCTGGCCTTAGCACCTAGGGCCGTTCTGCTGCTTAGTATCTCCTACACGTGGTCTTAAAGAGTTGTTAGATTCACTTTCAATCTTCTTTTCTTCAGTGAAAGACAATTTAAGATTCTCTCAGAGGCTCTAATTTAAAACCATTTATTAACTTTGCCATTCTCCCTCTCATTTCTCCTCTTAAACTGTGATCCTCTTGAATACCAATCTCTGGGAAAACTCGGATCAGTGTCAAAGAAGAATTACTTATGTAGTGCTGATGGAGCTTGGCATAAGGGTGCTTTTACAGCTGCACAACCTTTTTGGTTTAGATTGTGCTCCACTAAATCTAGACCCTCCTCGGCCTGGCTGGTTTAGGAGCAGGGGTGTGTACTGGGAGAAGCAGATGGGGGCTGCCATTGATCACGTCTTCTCTGTATGACAGGTGCTTTAAGCACTTCATAAATGTTCACAATAACCCTCTGTGCACAGCAATTATCATTCTCATTGTCCAAATCTACAACTCCAGCGCTCTAGAAATAAAGTCACTTGCCTGCAGTCCCACCGTGAAGATTTGAACCCAGAGCTTTTTTTATTCCAAAGCTATAGTCTTTTCTCAGAACACAATGGTGGTTCAAGACCTGCAGCTCAAATTTAGTCCAATCTCCTTCAGTGGAGGAAGGGGGAGAAGAAGGTAGCGATCAGAAGCATCATAATTTCTGCAGCAATGACACTGGAGCACTTTTAATCCAAGTTGGGGCCTAAGCACCCTGGTCAGAAACTGCCTATTGTTCTTAGCTGTTCAGTAAATGAAGGGTAGCTTTTGAATTGGGCCAATCTGTTAGACCTCTCAAACAAAGTCTGCTTCTTTTCCTGGTCACTATCAGGCTCTTGCCAAACAAGAAAACTGGAGAACTGAGGTTTGCCACCCTGGAGGCACCAAAGGCCTGGGGTCTGAGCAGCAGTGACAGAACCTGATCAGGGCACCTTACATCTGAGGCCTGGGCCAGTTAGTAAAATCACTTTCTTCTCTCACTTTTAGACCTCTTGCACCCCTCAATCATCTCTATTTGGAAAAGAACCCAGTAAAATCGATTTCTTTGGATAATATGATTGTTTTTGTTTATAAGAGTAAATGTTGGAAAAATAGGTCAGAAGGAAAGGGAGGAAAATACACCATAGAACCTGACCATTTAAACATTTGTACACTACCTCATTAGTATCTTAGTCAATCTTGAATTTAACGTTATAGTACAAATCTAGTGTACTTATAGTGATATATTTATATATACATATGTGTATATGTACGTGTAAATACAAAGCTCAGACAATTAAGTTTGCGAACTCATGCTAGAAAAAGTGCCACATACCTCATTGCTGAATATCACTATGGTCACCTTCGAAGTACTCCCCTTGGGAAGCTATGCACTGATGCCAGCGCCTAGTCCACCCTTCAAAGCAATTTTGGAACTCTTTTTCTGGAATGGACATGAGAGCTGTCATCGTATTACCCTTGATGTCCTGAAGGTCATCAAAATGTCTTCCTTTCTATATTTCTTTTATCTTCAGGTAAAGAAAGAAGTCATTGGGGGCCAGATCAGGTGAGTAGGGAGGGTGTTCCAATACAGTTATTTGATTCCCTGGCTAAAAACTCCCTCACAGACAGTGGCTGTGAGCGGGTGCATTGTCGTGATGCAAGAGCCATGAATTGTTGGCAAAAAGTTCAGGTCACCTAACTTTTTCACGCAGCCTTTTCAGCACTTCCAAATAGTAAACTTGGTTAACTGTTTGTCCAAATTCATAATGAATAATCCCTTTGATATCAAAAAAGGTTAGCAACGTCGTTTCAACAAGTTCGTGACCTTGACAGACCTCGTACGTATGCACACGTACAAACATACTGTGTAGGTCTATACTTCCTAATCAGCTACACCTTTTTTCCTCCTAATCCTGCCACTTGACCAGATGAGTCCTGCTCTAAATCTATGGGTACTGAGCCACAACCAAACAAGTTTCAGGAATGTAGTTAGCCCAATATCTTCCAATGACTCAGTGCATGGCAACCCTGGCTCAGTAGAAAGAGCACTAGGCCTGAAATTGGCAGATCTGCGCCTGAACACATCCTTTGATACCTTCTACTGCATGGCCTTGAACGAGTCACTCGACTTCTCTGAATTTTCGTTTTCTCATCTATAAAAGGAAAATTAATACCACCTACCTCATCGGGTTGTTGAGAGGGTTAAAAATACAAGCTGTAAAGTATAAATCTCATGTAGAACTCATTTTTATTCTCTTCTGGGTTCACTAGTGGTAGCCACAGTTCTGATTCCGATTAGCCTTCTAGGGGAAAACATCAAGATGTTCACATACGTGTGCCTCACATACGTGTGCCCCAAGACAGTGGTGGGGGTAGTAGCTGTAGTAGGAGACCCTACTTCTTTCTATTAGGGACCATCTGCTTTCTGCACACTAGTATAATAGGCACGTAAGGATACAGAAGGCAAACAGAAAAGTAAAAGACACAGTTTTTATCCTCCAGGAATTTACTATTTAACCTTAAAAATAAATCGTGGGGCCGGCCCGGTGGCTCAGGCAGTTAGAGCTCCATGCTCCTAACTCCGAAGGCTGCCGGTTCGATTCCCACATGGGCCAGTGGGCTCTCAACCATAAGGTTGCCAGTTCAATTCCTCAAGTCCCACAAGGGATGGTGGGCTCCGCCCCCTGCAACTAAGATTGAACACGGCACCTTGAGCTGAGCTGCCTCCCAGATGGCTCAGTTGGTTGGAGCATGGGCTCTCAACCACAAGGTTGCCAGTTCAATTCCTCGAGTCCCACAAGGGATGGTGGGCTCCGCCCCCTGCAACTAAGATTGAACACGGCGCCTTGAGCTGAGCTGCCACTGAGCTCCCGGATGGCTCAGTTGGTGGGAGCGCGTCCTCTCAACCACAAGGTTGCCGGTTTGACTCCCGCAAGGGATGGTGGGCTGCGCCCCCTGGAACTAGAAAACGGCAACTGGACCTGGAGCTGAGCTGCGCCCTCCACAACTAAGACTGAAAGGACAACAACTTGAAGCTGAACGGCACCCTCCACAACTAAGATTGAAAGGACAACAACTTGACTTGGAAAACAGGCCTGGAAGTACACACTGTTCCCCAATAAAGTCCTGTTCCCCTTCCCCCCCAAAAAAATAAAAAAATAAAAAAAAATAAATAAATCGTGAAAATCAAAGGCAGTTACAAAGCCATGAATGCCACTCATTTATAAATGAGTACAGAATAATGCATCTTAAATTAGATAGGTTAATAGATAAGAGGAACTTGGTCTAGGAGAATATGGAAATAAGAAATGCTGAGCCAGGTTAGACTTCTTGGAGACAGCAGTTCTGAGGGAGCAAAAGAATGAAGAGCGTTCTCAGGAAAGGGCAGTGGCCCAAGCAAAGATGATGGCACTCGTAATAATGAAAAGCCACGTTGGATGCTCTAGTAAAGGGGAGAAAACCTAATGTTTTATCTGATGTAACCTTCATGAAACCTTATGAAGTTGACACCGTTACTTTCATTTTACGAATGAGTAATTGAGGTTCAGAGCTTGTGAGTTGGAATCCGGGCCTGTTTGACGCCATAATAATCCAGTTTCTTGGTGAGTGATTCTGAGGACAAACATACTGCGTTGTTGACCTTCGTTCCAGTCACTTATTTTCTCTCTAAATCTAGGGCACTCTTCTGTTATCTTCATCTTGGGCTTTTAAGACCTCCTACTCTGACTGACCACTTCTCTGACTGGTTGGGATCACTCTGACTTCTATTGTGGATTTTTTGAAGAGGTTAGCAACTCCACCAAATTTAGCTATATGCAGACATGGAAGCATCCCTGTCTTGCAAGCCTCAGATGAATGCAGAATGCGTTTGGAGCCACTCAACACTAACAATGCTTTGAAAGCTAGCTATTGATTAGAAATGGGAATGTCAAGTTACCTTTGCCCAAACACTAAGCTCATTACAAGACACTTGAGAGAGATTCAAGCAATAAAGACCTGGCTTTGATGACTTCCAAAGGGTAGGAAAAGGCAGCAGAATTAGTTACAAAGAGAGTGTGCTTTCCTCTCAAGTCAGAGACTAAAGATTGTGGAACACTCTTATAGACAGAAAGAAAGACATTTGTAAAAATAAACACATTTCTGTATATGGATAACAACGTGTTTACTAATGAATGGGCTTTACTTCCACTCCAGTGTCTCTATTTGGGAAGAAATTTGTTGCTTAAAGAGCATCTTGGAAAACACCAGTCCAATGAATGTTCAGCGAAGGAGGAGGCGGGTACTACTCCTAACATTCAAGTGACACGCTCCTGACATGCCTGTCAGTGTCCTGTAAGAGAGTTTGTACCCGTCCACTCACACTCTCTTACCAGTCTCTCTTGGTAGAGAGAGCACCTTAAGCAAAGCTGGGGACCTGTAGCCACAGAAAGAAGGTATTCAGTCATTTGCTTTTAAATAGCTCATATTCTTAGTTTCTGCAAAATGATAAATTCATTCCATTAGGGTTAGAGCTAACAAAATGGTATTTAACCCCCATTCTTCTCACCTTACAACTGGTTGCTGCAAACAAAAAAAGATTACATTCATTTATACCCACAAATTTCTAAAACCACTCCGAGATACAGCTGGTGTGAACAGTTGTGTGTATACGTGCGAATGTGTGTGTGCGTGAGAGATCAATCTGTCTTCGTTTATTCAATCAACAACTATTTTTGAGCACTTACTAAGTACTAGGCACTGTTCCAGGTGGTGGATGTGAGAGAACAATAAAAATAAACAAACAGAGATTCCTGCCCTGATGGAGCTTTATTCTACTGGGGAGGCACTGGGGAAACAGACCATTAAAAATAAGTATAAAAATAAATAAAATTATATAGTGTGTTAGAAAGGAATAAGGAAGGACTCTGAGCACAAAACATAAAACAGGATAAAAGAATTGGGAGTGCAGCCAGCTTGTGGGGAGAGCGTGTGAGGTAAGGAGGCACGTGCTTCTGCTAAGTGGGGTGGTCAGTGGAAGCCTCATTGAGAAGGTGTGACTTAAGCAAAGACCTGAAAGAGGTGGATATTGGAGGGGAAGAGCATTTTAGGCAGAGAAAACTACCTAGAGCAAGGCCCTACCATGCTTGCATATTGGAGAAACAGCAAGGAGACCAGCGTGATCTTAGATGACGCTCAGGGAGAAAATGGAGTAAGCTTGGCTTTCTACACTCTGATGGTGAGGGTGTTTTTCAAACTTTTTATAAAGCTCAGAGAGAAGGTAATTTACCCTTCAAAGAGATTTATGTATTGACATGTAAATATGGACACAACATAGTTAAGTAAAAGCAGGTAACAAAACAGTATTTATACACACAATTCTTTTAAACTTTTTAAGAGATACATAGTCATGGCTCTCCCTTTTCTACTTCATACACTTGAAAAATTTTGGGGAAAAAAATCTATCCTTTTAATATCATCTTCAGATTGTAGGTTTCCTGAAAGCAGGAACTATGTCTTTGTGGCCATACATATGTATGCATGTGTATAATGTATGCCCATAATGTATGGATGTGGCATAACGCCCATTGGTGGGGATGCTAGTGAGTAAGCATTTGATATATATGTGTATACGGCTTGAGTAAATGCATGTTTAATGATTCCTGTTTCTTGTTGAATATGGGGTTTTCAGTCTCATTCCCAATACATTTCCTACAAACATGTGCCATTACTTTGAATTCCTTTGTTGTGACCTAGGATTTTCCTGTGGGACGTTCCCATTTGCAGTTCAAGCCCAGGTACAGTATAAGGTTTAACCAACCAACTTGGCGTCTTACATCCCCCGCTTGGTCAGTAGTATGGTTCATTCTCTGCAGCTTCATTTTGGGGATCTTACTTCCCGTTGAACTCTTCCCACTAGTTATCCAAGTTGTTTAACTGTTAAAATGTTTTCCATCATCTTTAGATCATTGTGATGTCAGTTTCATACCTGCTTTCATTCCATTTGATGACTGCCATTAAGTTAGTTTTGAGATTCCTATCCAGAAGCATACATACTAGAGTCTCACTCCCAGGAACTATTTTCCAGGTATCTTTCTGGTGGGAAGCTCAGCTACCACCAAGCAGTCCCTGCTTTAAAATGGCTTTGATGAATGACCCACAGGTGCCAGTCCCTGAATTATCACATAGCACTCGAGGTGAGAAACATCCAGTGCTCTTTGTTGTTTCTCCATCCCCACCCTATATGGACAGATTAAGTAAATATAGTTTCGTTTGGCACAGTTCTGCTGTTTCATTCTTCAAGTTCTAAAAATGCACATACACTTTGACCATTCAATAGTCCACGGTGCTGGAGCTGGGGCCTCACTGTACTTCACCTCATTGACTGGTGACACCTCCAAAAAACAGTGTGGCTGCAACTTGTGACCGGTGCCTCCTGGCTGCATCACGGCCCGGTATAAACTCGAAGTTGGCCACTTCACAAACCAGGCGCCCCAGTTTGCAAGAGGCATGTCCTCTGCCTTTTGCTGAACATATCACCGTGTTCATTTCCCCCTTAAGCGCAATCCAGACACTGCCTCTGTGCTACTTTTTAATTATGCAAATTATTCTGCCACATTTAATTCACTAAAGAGAGCAACATAATGGACATCACCACTACCAGAAAACCACTCAAGTGGGTGTATTAGCATCACCTTTATACCTCACCAGAGCATTGTTATTTGTATTGCTGTTATATCAGGTTACTAATCAAGCAGAAATCCTTATTGCCACCTGCCTTTCCCCTAACCAGTGCCTTCCTGTTCCTCCAACATGTGACATAGGACCAATGGTATTGCTTTGGGCCCCGGAAGCGCCAGGAAGCCATACTGAATGTAACTGGCGGTCTCTCCTTCTCCTCTGGCAGCAATCTTTTTCTGTCTTGAATAAGGGATCTGTTTCCTATCAGGATTCCCAGCCAGTGCTGCTCTCAATCCCTATACAGAGACTCAGACCTTGCGGGGGCTTCCCCACCAGCTCCAACTCCTTTCACAGCCCTCTGCTCACCCTTCAAGGCCTGGGGTGGGAGGGAAAGGCAAGACAGAGTGCCAGTCAAGAGGATTACCCTTCCTCTGCTCCATTTTCCCTTCTCCTGTCACCGATTTCTGACTGCTCTCGATCCTATCAGGGGTCCATAAAGCAAGGAGGACTCTGGCCCTGGAGAGGGGGGTAGGGGTTAGACAAACAGGCCAGGGAGGCAGTTGGTTGAAATTTAACCACAATATTCTTGGTCTCTATTGTTTTGAGTGAGGCCCAATATTTCCACAGCAGGATTATAGGATCTGATTAACCATGTTAGACAACAATGCCGAGCTGGGATGGGCTTCCCCTTCCAGCTGCCAATATGAAAAAGTAAATACAACACCCAGATTTCAGAAGGGACTCCCAGCAGCCCCCAAGCCTTGCTCCCCAATTCTAACCCTTTTTGTCCCCAAAGTGAGGGGAGGGAGGAAAAGTGTGGCACGGCACGCTCCTTTAACTCCTGGCCCTTGGCCCAGCAGGACGAGTAATCTGGGCACAATCTTCCCAGGTGAGTCAATGGCTGTGTGCTCCCCACCCTGGAGTTCTTCCAGTGCCTCTTCCGGGTTCCCCTAGGCTGGCCCAGATCCTCAGGAACCCATGAGAGTTAGGTGCCGAGAGGCTAGCCAGCAGTCATTCAAAGGACGCAGGAGTGTGGAAGGCACAGAAAAACCTGTTGGGCTCCAGGATAGAGAAACTGAGTGCGGGTAGAACTTAACAGTTCGGGAGAGGAACCGAGCCTTTGCTAGAATGTTTTGGTGCTAACTAATGAATTCCCATGTGCCAGGGTAGAGACATAAGAATCAAGGGGAAGCATAAAGGGCCACCATAAAGCAAAGTCTCGGGAGATAAGAAAAGTATTCCTCAAAGGGTCTGGGATGAAAGATGGAGGCTAGATGGGTTTGTCGCTCCTCAAGTAGAGAGGGATTCCCTCTCGCTCACACACAGACGGGCACCCCATACCCTCCCTCTCAAGGTGGGATCTTCTGAGGCCCTCGGAGAGAACATGGAAGAAAAATAGAGCATTAAAAGGAGACTTTGACAAGAATACTCAGGAGCAGCTTCCAGGAGGTCATAGCAGCTAGAAGAAACCCTCCCTCCAAAGCGTGGGCTCCCTTCCCTTCTGGCGTTTCTCTCTGTATCTAAGTGCCTGGCACAATCCATTACAATATTGTGAGCTCTTACATTTACGGATGTCGGTAATGGGACTAGAAACCAAGGGCTTTGAGCTGTAAGTGTGGTGCCTTCCTTGCAGTATGTCACTCACTCCTTTTGAACAGTTTCTTCTTCAGGAAAATTAGAACATAAGAAAACATCAGGGCAGAGCTTAGAAAGGCATATCCTGATTGTATCAATACCCACTTAAGATAGAGTTGCACTCCTTAGTAGTACAAAACCACAGTGATATTTTCTGACTTAGGGTTAAAAACTGACCCTGTCCTCAAGGCGTATAATATAACGTAAGGATGGAAACAAAAAGCACACAGGAAAGGTGTATATAAACACAGAGTACATTAATAGCACAAACAGTGAGGGGGTAAGCAGAACTGACAAAGGGTGTGTCCCACAGCATGAGGAGGGGTTAGTAAGAGAAGAGGGTTTTAGGTTTCCCCTATACTCTTTGGAGCAAATCTTCCTAGCTTTGTCAATAGGAGAAAATGAGGGACAAAATAATCGGAGAGAAGAAAATGCCCCGGTGACCATGTGAAGAGCAAGATTAAATCCGAATCAGAAGAGGCACCGCCTTTTCTAGTCCCGCTCCTCCTGCCATCTGTGTACTGAGAATCACACACGGGGGCGCCTGCTCATCTCCCAGGGGACCGGAACGAAGGAGGAGGTAAGGGTTTCGGAAAATGGGGAGATCTGAACGAATAGGAAGGCCAGAAAAGGGAGTCCAAAGGTACCACAGGATACGATTGAGGAGGAGGCTGAGTACGCAGGAGATTTGAGCATCTCTCCTGCCCGAGTGCTCATTGTAGGGGACCTGCCCCAGACCTGTGGGATGATCTTGATCTGACAGGGATGGATTCTCAAGTCCAGAGCAAAGGAACACAGATTTCACACTTAGCCACTAAGAATTACACCCTAGGAATTCCGGGGCTAGCTCCTCAGGATTCAGTGTGAAGACGGAGACTGTAGAGGATCCTTCCTACCTTCTCAATAGCTTTACTATCCTTTGGGAAACACTCCTTAATCTGGGAGATTGGCTACCTGGTGACAGGAGAAAATGACCCCAGTGGGATTTTCCAAGACCCAGCTCGGACTCTGCCTTCAACGACTGCTGGGAAAGCCCTCCGTGAGGCCTGAGTAAAGGAGGTACTGCCCAGCTGGAGAGCTAAGGGATGAAGCTTTCTCTTCCAGCAAAGAGCTGGCCTGTCCTACGTAGCTGACTGTGGGGGAGGGGTGAGCCCGCCAGCCAGGACAAGTAGGTCTTGCAGCCTAGGTGGCGCTATTTCTCTACTTTTTAGGTCCAGTTCCTGCAGGAACTTCCTCGAGGTCCTTACTCCTGCTCCTGGTTTGCTGGCTTGCTCGTGTAAACCACCTTATATTATTTTTTTTTCTAAAAATACTCCAAAGCAATTGAAAGAGTCCCTTCTCCCACCAGCCAGCCCTGGCCCCAGCCCCGGCCCCGGGGAGCGGGCGGGTAGGCGGGGAGGTGGGCCACTGCTTTATTAAACACAGGGAAAACTAATATTTACGGAATAAAATTTATGGAGCAGCCACGAGAATTCGACCCTTTTATGTGCATGTGGAGTGGGGGTTGGGCCAGGCTGGGGGCCTCAGGGAGGGGCCCAAACCAGGGGGCAGGGCTGGAATACAGCCTGGCTTGGCCAATTTGTCAAGGCAGGGATTTCCCTGGAGTTGCCCTGGGACAAATGATTCTCAGCCACTACCCCTAGCTTTGGGGGGTAAGAGCTTCAGGGCAAGAATGCCTGAGGCAGGGCCTCTGCAGGCAATGTTTATGGAAGGACGTGTTTGGGCAATATCCCCATGGAGACAGCAACCTTTGGGGTAGAGTGGGCAATGGGCGGGGAGGTCATTAGGCATATTCTTCCTTAACCTTTTTTGAAAGTACACATTCTTTTGAGAACATGGAAAAAGTTATGCTCTTAGGGTTTCACTTATAATTTGGGGGATTCACAACTCCTTATCCCCCTATAATTAAAAAGTCCTGTTCTGGAGACTGTGCTCTTAGGGCAGAGGGATTATCCAGAGTGAAGAACCCGGATTTTCTCCCAGCTTGCTGGGAAAGTCTTTCCATTTTCCATGTGGTCCTATATCCTATAGATCCCAAAATCTAGCTATCTAAATTATGCCAGAAAGAAACTAAAGAACAAAGTGAGCCATTTACAGGTTGTTTCTACTTGGTTCCCAATTCACTTCAGTGATAGGTACAACTACAGGCGTGCCAATGGGACACTGTGGTCTGGAGGTAGAGAGAGTTATCAGCAGCAATGGGGAATGAACCCCGGGGGAGCTCTCAGGCCCTGCCAGCAGGTAAAGGCACGGGGCAAGTCCTGAGTCCTCAAGACTCCTGTCTTGAAGAACCCATGAGGAATAAGAATCTATTAAAAGGAAGCAGGGTCAGAGGAGAAGAATGGAACAGTGGAAGACAGGAAAGAAGGACCTGACATCCTTCCTGGAAAATGTTTTCAATGATGTATAGAATAATGCAGTTAACAACTCAGCTGTCTGCGTTCAAATCCTGACTGTTCCGTATTAGCTGTGTAACCTGTGATGAGTCACTTAATCACTTCCAGTCTCCATTTCCCAGGGGGTTAACAGTAGCGTCCTCATATGATGCTGTGAGGATTCGATGTCAGGCACTTATTAGAGTACCTGATACACATTAAATGCTCGATAAATGCTATTATTATTTTATTATAATCACTATTATTTTATTATTGCTTGGATCGTCCACTCTCCCATGACTTGACATGAGTACAAAAACACCACTCCCAGCTAGAGAGGATATGAGAACGAGGAAGCATTTGACCATCAGAGATAAATAAACCAGAAAAAACCTCTGTGGGTTCTGCCCCTGACCCCGTCCTCTACCTAACAGCCCCCAGTTAACATGTGAGTTCTACTTTCCTTCCTGTCTCTCCAAGGTGAAGTTTCATATGGTCTTACCTGTATAGGAAAACCTAGAGAGAAGGCCAAGGAACTTTGCCAATCCTGGTCCGCTAAATATCGCTAGATGTGTCCAAAGAGTTGACTTTCTAAATGTCTAAGGTTCTGCCTATCTCACCCAGCCTTTATATTTTTTCTTGCTAAGCACTATGCGTTTTATAGGCCAATTCTGTTGTCCCAGAGAACTCCTGTGGCCATTTCCTGTTCCCTGTCATCCTACCTTTCCTAGCTCTTCTAGTTACTGTGTTATTTGAAGTGGAGTGAAGGATGGGAAAGTAAAATTCCTTTTTCTCCCACTCCAGTGGGAAGCTAACTACCTTGGCCCTGGTGCTTGGAGCTCTTTGTAATTTCAATCCCATATTGTGGTTTAACCTATTGTCTATGGCTTGGAAACAGACCAAAAACTCACATCCAGTTGGGCAAAGGAGAGCAGCCGCCATCTGTTCTGCCTCGTGCCCACCATGGACAGAGTTCTCCAGACCAAAGTTCCCACATGGAGGCTGAGCACAGGCCACAGCAGAGAAGCATAAGAAGAACCTGAGGGACTGAACTGAGGGCCTAGATTTCATCCAGAGACAAGTGGGCAGGGACACCGTAAAGTGAAGTGGGTTACATGTTCCACAGAATAAGTACTCTCAAAAGCAGGGGAGTATGAGTGGGTTTTATAACATGCTGAAGAGAGAAGTGGGTCTCTGAGGAGCACCTGGGACTGGCTAGGGACTCTTGAGAAAGGTAGGCAATGCTTCCCAAGCATGTTGTGCCTTTTTGCTGACTTGCCCTCTGCACCTAGAGTCCATGGTAGCGTCCAGGGTCTAGAGAACCTCCACCACAGAAGAGGAGTGTATGGGATTTGCAGAGACCGGCTTCAGCTCGGACAGGGGAAGGCCAATGCCTGACGGGTTGGAGCCAGGATCCCCTTGGTTAACAGGACCCATTCAGGTGGCCTTGTCAATGTGAACTTCAGTCGTCTTGCCTCTGACTGTATGATTGTGTCAGAGCTATTGCCGCCACTGGAGCTCCTTCAAGGGGGCACTATTCTCCAAGTCCATCCTCAGCAGTTGAGACAGTGACAAGTTAATTGAAGAGCCCCCTTAGCTTCTTCCTCTTGACCTTGGATAGCTGAGGTCTCTGCACGGAGTCTGAAGGACCCTAGGAAAAAAAGAAACCCAAAATGAACAGGGGTTTTGAAGAGCTCCCCTTAGGTTAGGAAAGGAACCTCCTTCCTCCCACGGCTCTGGTTAGGAGAGGCCTTCTTGAAGAGGCTGACAGTGTCTTGACGTCTACGTCTGGCAGTGAACGTGACATAAGGCTCTGCACAGGAGACGTGTGCATGCCGTCTCCTCCCTCTCCCCCAGGGAACCACCTCACGGACCGCCACTGGACGTGGGGTCAGGTAGAGAAGAAGTCAAGGTCCATCATTTAGTACAAGAATTGCAGAAAGGGGACAGCAAAGGAAGAGTTAAAAAACTGTGACTCTCCATATAGAAAGCCTCAATTTGGAAGCCTGATGACAGAAATGTCCCAATATTGGTAAGGTCGTACCAACGCGGTGGCACTTCCAAGAACCCAGAACGCCATCCAAGAAGCTGCTTGTGACTCACTGTGGCCTCTTTCTCAGGCACTGGGAGGGATGGTGCTGAGGAAACCGGCTCTTCTGGCTGGTTCAGAAGTTGGCCATCAGTTCCTGGTGGGGAGGCGCTGCTTGAGGTCCCAGGATCTCCTGAAATCAGAAAGATCAAGGGTAGATAGTGACAAATGCCTTCCTCTTACCAGGAAGACATTAGCATTCACCAAGCATTCTGAGAAAGGCCAGGGGTTGCTACTAATATATAAACAGACAGTAGCAGCCACAAATCCAACTTCCAGCTGATTTTTGAAAAGCCCTGTTTCTACTATGAAGATTCCCCAGGTTCACTTTCACCAGGTTGGACAAGAGATTTCTTGAGACAAAATAACCAACTGGTCTTCTACTCATTTCCCGACATGTCTCAGATGGGGAGACTCCTCTTTTTGCGGGTTGTCTCACTAATTCTCTTAAGTGCCTAGACCAGTTACTAGAACTTTCTGCAACGATGGTAATGTTTTGTATTTGCACCATCCAACTTGGTAGCCACCAGCCACACGTGGCTGTTGAGCACTTGAACTGTGGCTAGAGCAAAAAAGGAAATAAAAATTTAATTTTTATTAATTTATAGTTATAAAGTCACAAGGGCTAGAGCTACCACGAACCTGGAGAGCATAAACCTAGACCCTAACTCTAACCCTGGGAGACCAAGTACTCTTGGAGCTACTCACCAGTACCTTGATGTTTCTGCCTCACTTGGACCTCTTGTCCAGTGACTGCCATATATAGATTCTGTAGATCTGTGACAAAGTGTCTTCCATCACCAACACTGCATGCCTCTGGTAGTTTCTACAGGGGAGAGGATATGCTGTCATTGGCTGGTTACACTATATTGCCAGAGAAAAGGGACTTGATATTCCCTGGCAGAATTGACATCAACTCCAAAAGAATTTATATAAAGAAGTTAGATCCCATAAAGGGCACCCATATCCAAGCCTGTTGGGACCAATATGAAGACCTCTTGGGGAATCTCCTCTGAAAGGCAACACCAAAGTATATCTTAATTTTTTCCTATACTCAGGTTTACCATGAATACACCATAGGTCTCTTGGCTCTTTCTTTCAAAGGGATGACCTCTTAGAGGGCTATTTTTAGGAAATCACCTTCCCTAAATTGTCCCTGAGCTATACAGTTGCTATTTTAATTAAATTCCCTCGTAAACTTCCATACTAGAGAGAAAAATGATGATGATGAATAATGAAGTCCAGGATAGGGGAGAGAGAGAGCAATATGGTACTATGGCAATAACAGACTGGGGGATAAGAAGACATTGTGGAGTTGTGATGTTCAGTTAGAGGAGATGAGAGAAATAAAGTTTAAAAAGTTTGGAGGCTTACCTGACATTTTATACTCCCTACCGCAACCCCACTGTGTTTTATTATAATCCACAAACTCACAATGAGGGTAATACTTCTCCCAAGGGGGGTGAAAATTGGTTCTTATGGGGTTAAAAAAAAAACTTACTCTTTTAAAATATAAACCACAGATATATATGCACAGAATTTTGGTATATTTTTGATATTAACATTTCCTAAGAAGGGGTGATTAGGAAAAAAATGTCTTAAAAGGTTCCTTAGGGAGGTGATAGTGAAAAAACGTTGAGAAACACTGTTATAATCACATTATATTTACATGTTTCCTTCAAACAGAATGAACTGCGGCTTTATATTCACAGCAAAATGCTTTGGCTAGTTCGACTTTCATATATTTGCCTGAACCGAGTTGAAATAATGTTGAAGACTGAAGAAAGTGCAATAAAAATGAGATGAAAGAGTGTGGTATCCAGTGGTCCCAAACCTGGCTGCACTGCAGATTCCTGGAAAGGGCCCAGAACTCCTTCATCTGTCCCTGTGCATGCAAATCCTTCTGGTTCCTAGCCAAGTTAGCAGGTCTCCATGGAAGCCATGCCAGCCACTCATATGGCAACCAACCCCAAATCCTGGATCGGCCCATATCTCGCGTCAAGGGCACTTTCTCTGGGCTATAAGGGCATTCATTTCTGAAAAACCACTGTGGGAGAAGGATGGAAGAGAGAAAGCGGGAGAAACAGGGAAGTAGTGGCTGAACCAGTCAAGATTATATCTTTCCCTGTGTATGGTGGCAGCTGAAAAACTTGTCGATTCCCAGGAAACGTAACATACATTTGTACTCTAACCCAACTCCCATAAAGATTATACCAGTCTTGGACTTTCACTGGAAACCACAGGTAATGAATCAGAAGCCCTGAGTCCAAACTTTACTTCTAGCTAGTAATCACACTAGGAGTAAAACAGCTCTCTCCAGCAGCATTCCCTGAGGAGTGAACTGACATAGGGAAGGCAAACTGTCAGGCCACACACCCCCACCTCACCTTGCTCTCCTTCCAGGTTCTGCTCTCCTATCCCCAAGCCTCTACTCCACAGCCAAAAGGCGCTGACAGTGGAGAGGCCCACAGCTGTTCTCCTTCCTTCTAGCTCATGTCTCTAGGATGCCCTTTCATATTGCTCAAGAGATATGGCCTCTCTTAGCATCACCCATACACAGCGTGGTAGGCACTGTACTATTTGAACACATGGGCTAGGCAGAATCTAGGCAGTCCATGCCATCTCCTGCCCTTTCTATGGAACCAAACAGACTCATAAATTTTCCAGGGTCATTTTTAGCCAGCTCATAGAGTTAGTCTCAAAATGAAGTGCCAGAAATGGAAGGTCACAGAGCCAGTGCTGTCCTGGACCTGAGTCCAAATCTAGTACGTACATATTAGCCCTCCCTCCTCTCAGAGAGGTCTGGTCCTGCAGCTGCTATCAATGGGTACCCTACGTGAGTATATATCCTCAGAAAAGTACTAGGCAAAGAATACTGGTACATTTGCTGCATATTTACTATGTGCTAGATAGCCACTGTTCTAAGTATTTAAAGTATTAACCTATTTTTGTCTTATTCACTGCTATTTCCCTGGCATCTAGAACAACCTGGCCCATAGTAGGGGCGCAATAACTATTTATGAATGAATGAACATGGTAGGCAGTAGTATAACCCCATTTTCTTGAGGAAGCCACAGCTAGTAAGTGGTGGAGCAGGATGAGGACCCAGTCTGGCTTCAGGGCCCACAAATGTAATGATTACCCTATTTATTTCTCTGAACAGCAGAATTTTTGTCAAAAGGGCAATACAGCCTTTCCCAGGATGACAATCCTCAATCCCTCACATTTGCCTATATTCCCATCCAGCCCAGGACAAGCTCCCTCAGGTGATAAGAAAAAAAGCGAACAGATAAACAGGAGGCAGCCGGCCTGACCTGGAACCCTCCGGGGATGAAAGGCCAAACCCTTAATCCTATTCTAGCCCTTCCCAGTTGTCACTGACTCCTTGGGCATCGTCTGTGGAATATGCCAGGGAAGAGAGGTGAAGAGGCCAGAGCCTGGGAAGGAGAAACTTTAGCTCCCTGCGCTGGACAATGGTAGGGCGAGCTGGGGCGGGCGGCAGAGATCAAAGGGACAATGCTGGAGTCAGGACTAAGAAAAGCAAATAGCAGTGCCCCCTGCTACAAGTACGACTGAGCCAGGAACGAAGTGTACCAGCCACAAAGCGGGTCACTGCCCAGAGTGGGGAGGGGAAGAATACTGTGCAATATGCTCTGCTGTATAATGTCTTCATCTGATTAACCCAGAATCAAGTCTACTCAGCAAAGAAGTTGAGATTCCTACCGTGTGCCAGGTGCTACCGGGCTGAGGAGGGGAAATGGGTGCACGGTTCTTCCCTCCTCAGAACAGGCCTGAGTTAGTACAAAGCGAAATAGGTCAGCGTCCTTGCGTCGAAGAGTTTATGTTCACATGTGGGAGAAAGGCAGGTGTTTTATTTACATATATATATGTAAATATTTCAAACATTATCCTATAACAAAGGGTAAAAAGGAAGGAACCCAGAGAAGAAGAAAGGGATGAATTCTGACTGAGGGTCCAGTAAAAAGCTTCAGAGATGGTGACATCAAGTTAAGCCTTGCAAGGTTAGACTGAATGTGGTGGAAGTATTTGAGGCACAAAGGTGTGAAAAGGCAGGCTATGTGGACGTATCTCATGGGAAATAAGACGAGAAGGCTAAATTCATATCCACCAGGTTGCAAAGGACATCGTTTTTTGAATTAAGGATATGCCCATGGGAATTGCCTTTTGTTTCACAAAGTCGCTTTCTCTACTATACAACTGGTTGCCAAGGTTTCCTTGGCTCCAAACTAATACTGATACCACAACGAGGAATCAGAAGCTTCCTCTAGGTTTCCTTTTGTAGGCTTCCTGCTACATTTACGGACACTCTTTCAGTTCTTCTTCACTGCTTACTGCTAGTACCGTGACTTTTCAATAGCCACAAGAGTCATACTACTGTCCTGTCTCCAAGAGCTATTTCACGCTCCCATCTCCAATCTACTAGGACTTTGGCCCCTGCTATACAGCCACATCAGAAGCTTTAGGAAAGCCAAAGTTACAGAAATCCTACAGGGCATTTTATTTCCCTTCTTGTCCCTACTGCAGCCTACCCTGGTTCCTACGGCCCACACTACCCTCTTAGCAATAACTCCCATCTTCGTCAGGTCTAAAATTCGCTCCCAGTGGTCCAGAAATTCTAAGAGTCCCTCCTACTCTCTGATCTCAACAGGAACTGTTGGAGAGAGGCCAACTGCCACTTTCCACTAAAATAAGAGGTCTGATCCCATCCCACCTTCACCCCTGTCTCATCCCGTCTTTCCTCTGGGGCTGTTTCAGGAAAGAAACCGTTAGGGTCCTGGGTAAGGAAAGGCCAGACCCTGATACACTGCTCACGCTACTCAATATGGGCCCACAGGCTGAGGATACAGATTTATTAGAAGAAAAAGAGGAAACGAGCAAACTGGAGCTCCCAGTATCAGCCTGGAGCAGGTCTTTGGTTGTGGCACCAGCCCCAGAAGCCCTGACGCTGACCGTCACAATGTCACGACCACAGGACAGGGCCCCTCACACACGACTTGCTAAGGGGAAGAACTCCTCTCCTCCCTCTTGCAGTCTGGTAAACTCTGCTGGTACTGGATACAAACTTCCTGCCCAGGGAGCCCAAGCTGCAGTTTAGGAAATCATCGTCAGCTCCCTTGAGGGGTAAGAGCGCATTGGAAAAGTCTCCTAAGGTCTCAAATTACCAAAGGGTTACCACGACAAATAGAAAGGAACAAGAAAAATGCTTTAGGAAGGGGACTCTAAGGAGAAAGACTTCAAGAAATAGAACTCCTGCCCCCATCCCATCTATCCATTCACCAAATAAATACTGACCACCTAGACAGGGAGGGATGGATAGATAAGGTGGGGGAGAGACTGACAACATCTACCTCAGAGTTCCTGAAAGCATTCAATGAGAGAGTGTTCAGGAGGATTGAGATGCAGGGGATACAGTACGTTGAACAAAAGAGATACAAACCCCTGCCCTCTTGAAGTTTACATTCCGGAGAGGGGAGATCGAGATGGCGAGAGCGCCACGGGGCAAAACAAATCAGCACAGACGCTATGGGATGGGGCAGGGATGTGCTGCAACTCTGAACAGAGGTCACAGAAGGCCTCACTGAGAGGGTGATATTTTTAAAAGACCTAAACGAAAGTGAGAGCATGATCCATGTATCGGGGTCAAGTGACCAGATTACCAGTTTGCCTGGGTCCAGTCCCAGTCTATGCTTATTGCTTGTTAACAGAGCTCCCTTTCTCTCTTAAAAGTGTCCCATTTGGACAACTACATTAGGGGGTCACCCTACATGGGAGGAAGGGCGTGGCAAGTAGCCACATGTATTCGTGTTTATTTGAAATTGTAAGGTAAGGAAATTCGATATGTTCGCTTTTTTTCCTGTAAGATGGGAAGCCACTAGAGTTCATAAACAGAAGAGTGAAAAGATCTGATTTACATTTTTAAAGGATCACTTGGAGTATAAAAGACAAGAGCAGAAGTGGGCAGATCCGCTAGGAGGCTGTTGTACTAAGCAGGAGGGAGATGATGGCAGTTTTGGTAAGGGTGGATGCAGTGGAGGTGATGACACGTGACCAGATTTGGGATAAACATTTGCAGGCACGACCAATAGGATCTGCTGATAGACTGGGTGTGAGGTGAGAGGAGTAAAGGGTAACTCCACTCCAGGGCACAAGGTGGATGTCACAGAGGGAGGAACCGAAAATAGAATCCTTAAATCAAAAGTGAGCGTTAGAAGGAAAGGTGAACCTGAGGCTCAAGGGCAGTATCAAGGGGTAAAAAAGAGAAAGCCAAAAGCGGCTTCTCAGTCAAAGAGGAAGAAGCAAGACTATCCAGGAAAAAAAAAATCTTAGGAAAAAACAGAAGTAGAAACAAACTGTAGGTTCTGTCTTTAGGGTCTCAAAGACTTGGATTTGTACCTAAGGTCTTCAGTCTTGTATTTTCTGGCTGTGACACTTTGGGCCAGTTATTATACTTAACGTCTTATTTTGAGAGAGAGAAAGGAGAGGAGGGGAGGGAGGGAGGGAGGGAAGAGAGAGAGAGACAGGGAGGGATGGGTAGATAAGGTGGGGGTGAGACTAACCACATCTACCTCACAGAGTTTGTGAAAGGATTCGAGGAGAGTAGAGTAAGTACTCAAGAAATGTGTCCCTTCCCTTTGCAAGGCACACTGAGACTTTCCTTGCCTGGCCCCAGGCCAGTGCTAAGGAAGCTCAAGAAACGCCCTAATGCGACAGGGCACGGAAAAGCCAGGCTGACCCAGTGATTCACCTTTCCCCACTGTACCCCAAAGCACATGACCTTCTAACAATTCAGTAACCAGTGAAAGCCCAGGGCAGGTAGTTCAGTAACTACCTGTGGGTGGTTTGCTGTCCACCATCGCCACGCTAGCCCACTCCTCTGTCTCTGGTAAGGACGAAGGCCGCGTGGCTTTTGTCTCAGAAGGTTCTGGTTTTAAATCCTGCCCCTGCCAGTTAGCAGCTTACTAACCTCTGTTACCTCACCAGAAAACTGAGGAGACCAATACCTACTTTTATGAGACTGACAGAAGGATTATACGAGATAGTATTTGTAAAGGTTGCCTGCTGAGTACATATTATGTCTCCTTAACTCCCCAAAACTGCTCTTGTTGCTTCTCAGAGATCGTCTTTATTCTCCCCATGTTTAGGACCTACCGAGGAGGCCACGGCTTCCCTTTCATTCTCCTCACCCTCTTTTTTGGGGGTGGGGTATAATGGAGGCGAGTCAAGCAACCCTCCCCAGGAGCACACAAAGCACAAACAGCTTGCTCCTCAAACGGTTTTAGCAAAAGGAGTCCACACAGCCCAACTTGTCCAACAATGCTGCGACCAGGCACCCTTTCTCACCACCATTTCCTGCTCCCTAACGTGGCTTGTGCAAGACGCTCCATTACAGCATTTCCATGTTCAAATAATACACTCAATAAAGACTATTTGGGAAGCAGAGAAACATGAACTGCAGATATGTCATCCAAAGAGTTAACAGCCAAATGGTGTCTGACGGGATTAACCTCACAGTTTCTTCAGAGTCAGAGGAAAAACAATGTTCCTAGGATAATAAAGCGAGCTCCGGTGGTGAAGTTCACCTCATTCTCCCTTCTCCTTACTCCACATTTTCCCACAGCATCTCACGCGGATGAGCTGTGGAGCTGCAGACAAGATCCAACCCCAAGGGGTCTCCCCGTTTTACCCCTCACAGATACCCCTCTGTTCTCTCAGTTCACTAGCCACCAACCTCGGCGATGTGGGAGAACACAGTACCCTAAGTACACAAGGCACACTGCCCTTGAAGGCCGTGTGTGAAGCTGACGAGACAGCTGACACTGCTCCTGTGTTTGGTCTGGCTTCGCTTTGTTTGGGTCTGTGCCGCCCAGGGCCTGCCCTGACCACTGCGCTCCGCCGCTGCTGACCTCGCCATGCTCTCCCGTCAGCCTGTGGCTCCGGGGCTCTAAGGAGAAAACATGGAGAGGCCTGCACTTAACCTTGGCTTTGGGACCTTGCGAAGGTCCACCTAATAATAGTCCACCTCACGCCTCCATCCTTTTCAAACAAGGTGGGAGAGTCTGCAGTGTAGTCAAATCATTCATTCACTTTCTTTGTGGCCACCCTTCAAAATGGGATAATTTTGCTGCCTCACTCTCTGTCATGGTGCTGGAAACACAGTGGAGCTAAGATAGGTGCAGAGTTCAAAACAGTTTCAGATAAAGTCCAGCGTTACTTATATTATTCAGGTTTTTGTGGCTCCATTCGAAGCCTTCCCTAGCTCCCTGCACCGCACAGTCAGAAGGGAAGGGAGATAGGAAGAAAGACTGATATAGAGAGGGCCAAACAGAAGGCTTGAATAATATTAGTAAGATTAACATTTTGGAATGTGTTCAAAGCCTAGGTACTAGGCTAAGCATTTAACGCATTATCTCAATTAACTCCTCAGTAACCCTACCAGCTAGGCATTCAAGTCTTTCTCATTTTGCAGATGAGAAAACAAAGGCTCAGAGAGGTTAAGTAATTTGACCAAGGCCACAGCTAGAAAGTAGCAGAATGGGGAGGTGGAAGACAGACCCAGGAAGCTGAGCTCCAGAACACACACTTGAACCTCTACACTATGATGCCTCTTAGAATCACCAGTGAGACATCCATTTCTCCCTCCCACCCTCCACCCCCTGAAGAAGGCTGGTCCTTATTCTGAGGGCTAGTTGTACTAGATGCTAGCTCTCACCTCCCTTCTTAAATCTCCAAATAGCTCAAGAGGCTGATAGACGGAAAAGACAAAATGCCCTCCAGAGAAGGAAAGCCTGACTTAACCCCTTGAATAATCCTTCAACGGAACTAGAAAATCAGAAAAATGAATCTCTGGTATGGGGAGGCTCTAGACTCTAAATCTCCTTTTAAAATAAGTACAGCCCCTCAAAGTCATAGCAGGAAGGCCCCTTAGCTCTGCCCCAAAAGAAAAATAATGGTAAAGGGAGTGGAAGTGAAGGTGGGGGCAGGGGCCGCTGCTCTCATAAGAGCCCTTTGTGGTGGCTGCCTCTGAAAGGAGGTTTTGCTAGACAAGGTGGAACTTCTCAAGGTGACAAGCAAATGGTACAGCCTAAGCTGTGACCCTTTGCTCACTCCTTAATCAACCCCTCCCTTTTGGAGGGCCGGAGCCTAAACTGTCCCGAAGCCCCACCCAGCCCCTGCACAAACCATGGCTTTCTAGTCTGGAAGGCGACTAATGAGCAGCTAAGGGGCTGGGGGGACAAAAGTGGTTTCCTGGGGGGACGAATCCTTAGAGGCCCTCAGAAAGTGCAGTAGCAACGCTCATTCCTTCTTTTCTCTACTCCCATTCCGTCTCCAAGAAGAACAAGCAGTTCCTGTCAGCTCTGGCTCAAGGAGGGGACCAGCCTATCAGGGAGACAAATCTGAACGATAGTTTAGCACCTCTCTCCAATTCAGCCACCTCACCACCCTTTTCCCAAATGGAAATGAAACAATGTAGCAGAAATCAGAAAGGAAAAAGCATCAGGTTTGGTAGCAAAAAGAAAATGACAGCTATAAGGCAGGCATCTGGCTCTGAAAGCTCTGTGCCTGCCCTGTGCCACGGGCACTGCGTGAAAGTACATATTTCATTTCTTTTTTCTCCTGTTTTAGTGTAGAAGGGAAGGCAGTCAGCTGGGTCTGTAGGGCACAGAGGTGATTTAGAGGACCCAGTAGTATTCTCTGTAGGACATCTACCACCAAAGGGATTCTCTTTCACTCCGATTACATGCTTGACAGCTGGGAACACAGCCCATGGTGGCTGTGATCTCATGAGCTCCCTGCCCCCACCTTGCCTGCTCCTTGTAGGGTGACAGAGTCCTTTCCACCCTGTAAAATCTTACTCTATAGGGTGATGTACTGCCTCTCTCTCTCTCTCTTTCTCTGTCTCTTTGTCTCTCTCTCTCACACACACTGGTGATCAAAGCCTGATCCTCATGACCTTAGGTGGGTAAAGGGTTTTTAACAGGACACAGATCATAAAGGAAAAGACTGAGAAACTGGACTACATTAAAATTAGGAACTTCTGTTCCTCAAAAGACACAATTAAGAGAGCAAAAACTCAAGCGAGTGAGAGAAAATATTTGCAATACATATAATCAACAAGGACTTGTTTCCAGAATATATGCAGAACTCTTGAAAATCAATAAGAAAAAGACAAATAGCACAACAGAGAACTGGCAAAGAACTTGGTCATATCGAAATGACCAATAATTACATGAAAATGTACAGAATGTCTTAAGTCATTAGGGAAATCAAAAACACAATAGGATATCATTATGTATTTACTATAATGGCTAAAAAGAAAACGGCAGATAATACAAGTGTTGCCAAGGACATGGTACAACCAGAACTCTCCTATGCTGCCTATGTGAGCATAAATTAATATAGTCACTTTGGAAAACTGTTTGGCAGTATCTACTAAATATGAACATATGCATAACTACGAAAAACCTATTCCACTTTCATGTATGTATCCAACACAAATGAATAAATAAATTGTGGTACAGTCTTACAATGAATTATTATACAGAAATGAAAATTAACAAAGTACTGCTACACACAACATGGATAAATTTCGTAAACATTTTGTTGAGTGAAAAGTCAAACAAAAAAGAGTGTCTACCATATGAGTCCATTTATATGAGGTTCAAAACAGGCAAGTTAATCTATCATACTGGAAGTCAGGAGAGTGGTTACCCTTTGGAGGTGGTAGAAACTGAGTACTAGAAATTTTCTAGTTCCGGATTTGGGTGTTGATGATACAGCTATGTTCATTTTGTAATAATTCTTCTAGCTGTATGCTTATGATATGGGTACTTTCTGTATGCATCTTGTATTTCAATTTAAAAAGTTTATTAATAAAAGATAAACCACTATAAAAAACAATTTGGCAGGGCGTCAACAAATGTAGAATTACTATATGACCCAGCAATTGCAGTCCTAGGTATATACCCACAAGAATTAAAAACATATGTTCATACAACAACTCATACATGAATGTTTATAGCGGCATTATTCATAACCCAAAAGTGAAAGCAACCCAACTGTCTATCAACTGACAAATGCATAAACGGAACATGGTCTGGCCACACAATGGCATATTATTCTGCCATAAAAAGGAATGAAGTACTGATACTTGCTTCAATGGATGAACTTTGAAAACATAATGGTAAGTGAGAGAAGCCAGACACAAAAGACCACATAATATATGATTCCATTTGTATGAAATATTCAGAATTGGCAAATCCACATAGACACAGAAAGTCGATTACTGACTTCCAAGAGCTGGAGGGAGGAGAGATGGAGCATGACTGCAAATGGGTACAGGGTTTCTTTTTGGGGTGTTGAAAAGGTTCTAGAATTAGATAGTAGTTATGGGGCACAACTTTGTGAATATTATAAAACCACAGAACTGTACACGTTTGGTATATATTTTTCGGTAAACGTTATAGTATGTGAATTATATACATACTATATCAGTTTTTCAAAGGATTTAAAAACAGAGAAAGTCTCTACTCTCCCAGTTTCCTCTTCCTGTTTTCCACTGTTCCCTCTTTTGGGAATAGACTCTCGGGCTCCCAATAGGTCTGGCCAGCTGTTAAAGGACTTTAACATAGTCAGTGGAGCAGATTCCTGCCTGGTGACCGAGTGACTAGAGTGAGCATAGAATGGGGACAGGGCATGGGATCTAGTCACACAGGCCTAGCTTTGAAAAGAACTCCCCCACCTACATATTCGTTTTAAGTGACTTAATCTCTTTGAGCCTAATTTTCCTCTTCATAAATGAGTAAAATAATCCCTATCAATGAGAGTTGTTGTAAGGATTGCTAAATGAGATAAGGTGTGTGACACAGTAAACCCTTCCCCTTGAAAGTTCCAAGCAATCTGAGTTACTTGAAGGCAACCAGAAAACGCACTTTATTTCAGCAAAACTATATGGGTTCCGGAGTTGAATTGCTCAAATCCCAAGTTCATTCCTTGACCTTTCTCAGCCTTAGTTGCTCCACTTATATAATGGGCATAATAACACCGTATGCATCATCGAGTTCTGATAAGGATTAAATGAGATAATGCATGTAAAGTGCTCACTGCACTGCCTGGCACATAGAAAGCACTCAATAAGTATTAACTGTTATGAATTCAATCATTAAACAAAATTGTTGAGTATGTCAGATTGTGTGCTGTGTCCTAAGGATGAGATGGAGTTCTCTGCCTTCAAGGAGCTCATAGTCTGGCTGGGGAGTCAGACACATAAACAAATAATTGTTCTTCGTGGCCAGGCACACACTGGAGCCTTTGATTCCCAGTCAATAACGCTCGGTCTAAGGCATTATAAAACAAAGCGGATACGTAGGGAACGGTGTGGGGTGGGGGCGGCAGTGAACTGACGAACCATGAATCAACAGTAGACCCTTCTTTTTTCTATAAATAGCCGACAAGAAGCTAGATAAATAGGCATGCAGACTTCCTCCTCAGCATTGCTACGAACTGGCCAGTGGCTTAAGGACATCTCCTATATATCTGTCTTCCCTGTTCTTCCAGTGGCTGGCTCCCTCTCACCTTTTATTTTTTTATTTTTTTATTTTTTTTAAGATTTTATTGGGGAAGGGGAACAGGACTTTATTGGGGAACAGTGTGTACTTCCAGGCCTTTTTTCCAAGTCAAGTTGTTGTCCTGTCAATCTTAGTTGTGGAGGGTGCCATTCAGCTTCAAGTTGTTGTCCTTTCAGTCTTAGTTATGGAGGGTGCAGCTCAGCTCCAGGTCCAGTTGCTGTTTTCTAGTTGCAGGGGGCACAGCCCACCAGCAACCTTGTGGTTGAGAGGATGTGCTCCAACCAACTGAGCCATCCAGGAGCTCAGCGGCAGCTCAGCTCAAGGTGCCATGTTCAATTTTAGTTGCAGGGGGCGCTGCCCACCATCCCTTGCGGGAGTCGAGGAATCGAACTGGCAGCCTTGTGATTGAGAGCCCCCTGGCCCATGTGGGAATCGAACCGGCAGCCTTTGGAGTTAGGAGCACGGAGCTCTAACCGCCTGAGCCACCGGGCCGGCCCCCCCTCTCACCTTTTAGGTCTCAGTTTAAATGTCACTTCTTCTGGACTCCTGATCTCGCCATCTCAAGTATTTGCTCATGCAGTACTCTATGATTTTTCCTCCAAACAATTGTAATAATTTTCAATGATCTGTTTACTCATTTGCTATCTCTCCCGCTAGGCTGTGAGCTCCTGGAGTTCAGGTTCATTCAGCAAATACTTGCTGAGCGTCTGCTTTGTGCCGGGCTCTGAAGTAGGTGCTGGGAATTCCATCTGGGTTGCAGACATGGCCTCTGCCCTCACGGAAATTCGAGTCTGTATCTTCTACAGAGCTCTGGGGTAGATGTTTATCCCACTCCTGGCTAAGAACCCACTTCTGACGAGCCCAGTTAGATACGTGTCCTTGGTAGTCAATCTCTCACCGAGTCCAATAGCAAGAGGATGGAACTCTGGAGACTTCTCAGCGCTTCCTTTTGCAGTCCTTCCTTTTGCATCTCACAGCCCAGTGGAGTTTAAGCTAGGGCCCACAGGGCAACCTCAGAGCCACCTCTGCAAGTTCTTGCCTTATAAAGCTCTTCCTATCAGCATTCTAAGAGCAAGAACGGTTGGTATTGGGCAAGGGATGTACTGGCTGGGGTGGGTGTGAGGTGAGAGTCTCCCTAAGTCCCACAGAGAAAGAATAACTGAACCTGGAAATGCTAAGCCTTCAACACCTTTCAAATTCAGTGCCCTGAGATTCTCAGACAGCTGCTTCCCATAGTCTGAGCTTCTCTACCATTGAACCGACTTCATCCCAAAGGGCGCTTCCTGCGAAAGCCAGCCTGAGGTCTAAGGATGCTGTGTTAGTCTCCAGTAAATGTGTTCCACTGCAAACTCTCTGGGGATCGGCCAAGGAAACAGTGTTTTCCAGGACTGGGTGATAATATAATTCAAAGGATTGTTGAAAAAGCTGCTTCAAGTACTGTACTAAATGAACAAGGGTGTGTGTCACACACACACACACACACACATAGAATAAATCCCTGCTTAATAGCAAAAGATAATGTCCTGAAAGCAGAATCAGGGGAAAAGTCTCAAGCCACAGAAACAAATACATTTATTCATTCAAGAATCACTTACTTGGCACCTTCTCTAAGCCAGATTGTTCTAGGTCCAAAGAAATAAATGAATGATTGTATGTTTGGCAAAATATGTTCAGTTCTATCATACAGGTCTGTGCACAGTGTGCTATGAAAGAACAGCAGAAAGCAGGCAGGATTTTTCATCCTTGTCAAGGATTTCCTAGCCCCGCCCCCAAGCTGCCCGGCTCTGAACCTGCAGGAGGAGGCAAACAGAAGCAAGGCCAAGGGGTGGGGCCCGGGTGTGGGGCTGGGGCTGGGGTCAAGGTATAGCCATGAAATCAGAACAGCATGTTGAGTTGAAAACAGGAGGGAAATCCACGGGAACCAGCCAACTAATAGCCCCAGCCCAAATCACTGCTGCCAGAGCTCTCAGCATTAATGACGAGACCGTAGGAAAGCTGGCAAGAACAGTATCGTGTGGGAGATGATGTTCTGCAGCTAAATCTGTGTGAGGCTGTCCCCAGAAACTGAGGCTCTCTGGCAATCTCTGCACTCAAATTCCTAACTCAGCCCTAGGTTAGGAGAATGCACGTCCTCAGCCTCACTTTCCCTTGCCCCTCTCTGAGCACGTAGTATCATGTTGTTCTCCTGCTGTAAGGACTTTGCAATTCTTAGACGAATACACTGAGCCCATCCGTGATGGGTTCAACATGGAACAACCTATAATTTGGAGAAAATGAATGTGGCAAGGGTGGTTCTCCCAGGATCCAGGATCCTGAGTGGGAGAAGAAGGGAATATATTTTTTTTTCATTCAACATCAAAACTTTGCTATTACACCAATCACTGCATTTTCTTACCACAGTCATATAATGTTGCTTAGTACCATCAGTGTGGCTCTTCCTGAACTCATATTGATATAGCTACACTCTACTTCCTGCTTCCTTTGATACTCAACAGCACGTATTTTTTAGCTGGATGGTACAATATGACTATGGAAGAAAACTGTTCTCTAGATCAAATACAAATGACTCCAGAGTAAACTAAGGTGGCCAGTTCAGTTGAGCTCCCTTCTTTGGAAGTATGCCCTACTCACCCACAGCTCTACCTGAAAGGGCAAGATGAGGGAGAGGGTCAAATCTGTACCATGTGACCCTAATTACCCGGCCCCAGCTAATTAGGTCAAGGGTGGACACCTGATCCAAGAGAACTCAATCCCTGGACCAGATTCTCTCCATCAGGTATGTGACCCAAGTCACAGAGCATGGATTCTTAGTTTTTGCTGTTTGTTTTATGCCATGGACTCCTCTGGCAGTCTGGTGAAGGCAGGGGACCCTTTTTAAATGCATAAAATAAAATATATAGAATTACCAAGGAAACCAATTAATTAAATGTCATTATTCAAATATGAAAAAAAATCACAGATTTATAATATAATAACATATGTGCTTCTTTATTGACACTACTAGTGGGTCTAATAACAACCATAATTTCGAGTAGAGATGAGCGTAAACTATATTCCACAATATCTTCAGCAACTATAAAATGATAGGAAAATATCTGTGATTTATACTGGTGACAAAAATCACAGATACTGCTAATGCCACAGTGGTTTTTGCTAACCCTTATAATAAAAGAAATGCTAAATTTCAGTTACAGGTTAGTGAAAATAAAGATGCCATTTGTTCCCCCATCCAATTCATGAAACCTTGAATTCTAAGCATGGATTCTCAAGGCACCCATGGATCCCAGGGTAAAAACCCCTGATATAAAGACTCTCATTGGATGACAGTGGGTACGTAATTGAAAGGCCACACAGAGCTAGTCAGAGTTAGCAGCAAGACAAGCCAAAGCACATGTCAGTCAATAGTGGGCAGGAGCAGAAACAAACCGGCCAGTGGTAGGCTGTGAGGAGCAGAGATAAGCACTCCCGAGATCTCAGAGAAAGAAGCTGCCTTTCCGGTTCCTGTGACGCGTGCTTACCTCTCTTGAAATCAGGTACTGGGAGATCTCCCTGTGCCTTTTCAGTCAATGTCCTTTTTACTTAAGCTAATTAAGGGGATCTTCTTCCTTAGAGTTAATTATTGAGATAATACCTTAAAAAAATGAGCTTATCGAAATACATTTATAATATACTATGTGTATTTGTGTATATTCATATTCTACTAGATTATAGATTCCTAACATCTCAAGGTATATACACTGTCAATTCCGTAAAGCCCATAGCTGCTGACTGCTAGGAACCTGCAGGTATTAATAATGGCAAATGCCTCAGGGGAGGAGGGAAAGCGGCCTTCCCTGTGCCTGGTGGCCAAACCTGGGCAGTTTATCTCTAGACACTGAGCTCGTAGGAGCCAGGCAAAATGGAGAAGGATGAACAATCGATGAAGAAGTCCCAGTACTATGTGAATCTCTGTAGATCTTTAGATTTAGGGAGTACAAGGGCACAAGGGAGACATAAATGGCCAGGAGAAGTAACCAAAACGGTCAGAGGTCCCCTTGGAAAATGCAGCTCAATTAGATATTCCATTTTACTGAGGAGGAAGAAACTGAGGGACATAAACCGTCCTGAACAGCTTTCCTGTGACAAAAGTGACACCGCTGGTCAATGCCTAACCCCCCACTAGACAGATAGAGGCCTGGGGCCACTTATGCGGAAAAGGGAACAGAATGATCCTCAAAGTTTCTCCAGCTGCTCTTTCCACTGTCTGTAATCCCACTGAGGGCAAACAGGAAAGGAGAAGTGAGGGGACAAGGGACTGAATATTACTGTTCATTAAGTGTATAAAAATGCAGTGAGTGGGGGGTATGGGGTTTATTTCATTATCCTTTACTCCTTATATGTGCCACATATTTTTATATGCGTTTAATATTTTCTAGTAAAAAATATTTTAAAAAACACAGTGAAATCCAAATCAAATGTCCAAATGGAAAAGTGAACATTAATTACCGCAACATTTGGTAGTGACTACCCAAGTCCAAGCACGTGAGTCCATGGAGGGACCTGCTCTCCAGACCCGTACCCCCAGGACCAGTGCCGGCCCCCACTGACTCCAAGCTTAAAGAAGGGCAAGGATTCCAAGGAGTCAGAGGAAACAAGAAAACATTCTGGATACGAAGTCACTTTCCAGAAAGTCCAGAAGACTGGCAGGTTGTGGGATTAGGAAGATAAAACGCTAGAAGGTCAATTGTGAGGCCCGAGTTATCTGCTACCAGTTTAACTCAAAATACTGTCATTCACAACAGGGCACCTGCCTAACCCCTGGCTGAGGTGACAGTGGAGGGATGTGACCCAAAACTGTCCAGTGATGACTCTCAAATCCAGTGACTAGGAAAAAGTAAGCAGGCCTAAGAAGGCACTAAAGAGATACCAGGAAAAAATGGAATACAGGGAGGAAAAAATGGAGGTTAAAAGATAGACTTCATGTCAGACCTCGACTCAGAACAGAAGTCACTGTGGGGGTGGTGAGGGTAGGTGGTAGGAGAAGGGCCTGGAAATAGAGAGCATCTGCAGAGGGGTCAAGACATGCCTGATTCGGAGAACATTGTCCTACATGGATGTGAACAGGCTTGAGGATAAAAGCTGCTCCCTGAGACTTCTAGTCCCTTAGCCCAGGAATTCTGCACTACCTGTCCTCTCTCCTGGCTATAGTCTTGGAACTCTAAAATGTCCATATCATTTGTAGGTATATAGTACATCTCACATTCTTTTAAATCTAGATTTCACTGAAGAGGAGAGAATGCCCTGGTTACCTAATTTAGCATTTCCTAACTGATATACTCTCCACTTCCTTTCAGGAAGCCATAATCTTGTGGGTTTAAGATTCCCACTGAGTTTGCTCACCCCCTATTCTCAGGCGAGAACAGGCAGCCCTGACACCAGGCTGACCCTAGGGAACAGAGCTGCTACTCCAGGGTTCATCTCCAGGTGAGGGCATGAAGGAAGGACCAAATCTAGGCTCTGGTTACAGGGCATCTTGAACACCTGTTGATAATAAAACATTATCTGTCAAAGCTTCAGCCCTCCAACCCACCAAAACAGAGAAAGAGAATGGGAGAGGAATTTTATTCCCTCTGATTCCCACCCCAGGGAATAACACTGTCTCCCCACCCTTACCCCAAAGGCCACTAGTCCGAGTAGAAAGGCACCTAAGGGAAGATCGAAAGAAAAGGCTGCCTAGGGATGTGAAAGACTATCAGTCTCTTCCTAGGAAGGGAAGGTGGGCAGTGGGTACAGGAGAAAGGCTAAGGAAACACTTGACCAAATCAGCTTTCTTCCTTTCCCACTTCCATTGAGTTTAACTACCGAGGTGACTTTTGTAAGAACTTTGAAGGATCACTCCAGCTTTCAGGTGAAGAAAAGACCATAGGAGAGCACAGGTGGAAGCACAGAGGCCAGTTAGGAGGCTACTGCAGTCGTCTAAGCAGCAATGATGGTGGGTCAGATCAACGTGTAGAAGCAGTGGCAGCCTGCATTCACTTGGAAAGAAGAGCCAATAGAGCTTCCTGCTGGAAAGGATGTGGGGATAAGAGAAAGACAGAGTCAAACAGGACTCCACGATTTTAACCCAAGCAAGTGGAAGGATGGAGTTGCCATCAATGAGGAGGAGAAGGTTATAGAAGCATGTTTGGTGTATGTGTGTTGGGAAGAAGGAGAAAAGTCAGGAGCTCAAGTTGAATGAACATGTTGAGTTTGAGATGGCTCTTAGACTTTCAGGTGGAAATGTTGAACAAGCGGTTGGAAACACTGTCTGGGGTTTGGGAAGATTTGAGGTGGAGATATAGGTGTAAAGATGGTATTTAAAGCCATGAGATTGAACGCAATCACTGACAAATGAATGTAGGCGGAGAACAGAGGAGGAACAAGGCTGAGCTCTGGAGCTAGTGCAGAAGAGAAGAAAACAGCAAAGGAGATTGTAAGAAGTCACCACGAAGTAGAAAATAAAGCCAGGAAAGTGCACAGCTCTGCAAGCCAGATGAAGAAAGTGTGTCAAGAAGAGCTGGGTGACCAACTATATCAAAGGTTACTTGTAGATCAAACAAGATGAGAACCAAGAACTATCGGACTTGGCAATGAGAAAATCAGTAGCGACCTTTTCAAAAACAACTTCAGTAGAGTGATGGAAGTCAAAACTGGCGTGATTTGACAGGAGAACTGGAAGTGAGGGACACAATAAAAACAGACAACTCTTGGCAAGAAGTTTTGCAGCAAAGGGCGCAAAGAAACAGAGTAGTCACTGGTGAGCAAATCGGGATATCAAGGGGAGGATTTTTTAAATGGGAAAAAAATAGTAATAGCACATTTCTATGTTAACATGATAAACCTATAGAAAGCAAAAAGTTAGAGACAGGAGAATTACCGGAAAAAAGTTTTTGATAGGTGACATGGAATCTAATGCCCAGGCTGATAGCTCATTTCATCTGTGCAAACAGGAGAAAGGCAGTGGATGAGGGCATATATGTTAGCAGTCAGGAGAAGTGGTGGTGTAAGTCTCTTCAAGTCATTTCTGATTCATTGTTCTTTTTCCCCCACCAAAAATGGAAGCAAGGTTAAGGTGACAGGTACTTCAGGAAAGAGACTGAGGTGTGAAAGCCATCTAGAATGCTGGAAGAGTGAATGGATTAGAAAAATACAAGTATCATACGATTAAGGGTGCACTTGAGGTTCATGGTCAAGAATTTACACAGAAACTGATCAGCATGATTGTTATGTTTTTTTTCTCACTACATTTGGCTGCATGTGCAGGTACGGAAGACGTAGAAGAGTTAGGTTTAACTGTGCACAACACAAGAGATGAGCCCTAGAATCAAGGGTGCATGCAGGGAAGTGATTACCCTGTTTCCCCGAAAATAAGACCTAGCCAGACCATCAACTCTAATGCGTCTTTTGGAGCAAAAATTAATATAAGACTCAGTCTTATATTATGTTAGATAAGACCCGGTCTTATAGCAAAATAAGACCGGGTCTTATATTATAGTAAAATAAGATGGGTCTTATATTAATTTTTGCTCCAAAAGACGCATTAGAGCTGATGGTCCAGCTAGGTCTTATTTTCGGAGAAACACGGTATAATGATTGACCACAGAAGCTGGGTAAGGAAGGGAAGCAGGACATCAAAGGAGTCAGGACAATGAAAAGGAGGGAAAGATCAATGGACTGGAGGTCTCTGTGGGATTAAAGGAATGTTGGGTGGAGGCAGAGAAGGAGAGCGGGAACAATAAGAGGAGGAAGTGGCTGGAAAGTCGGGTGTACAAAGCTGAGCTTATGAGGGGGTTGCACTTACTGGCAAGGACAAGGTCTAGGATGGGCTCTGGAGTTTCTAAACAGCAGCGTTTCTACGGACACTTTGGGCGAGACAATCCTTTGTCGTGGGGGACACGATCAGCAGCGTCCCTGGATGCTACCCACTACACAAGGAGCCAGCAGTACCTCTCACATTATAACAACCCAAAATGTCTCCAGACATCGCCAAATATGCCCTGAGGGCAAAATGTCCCCTTGTTGAAAACCACAGTTCTAGAGCATGTCCACAGAAATCAGTGACTGAGACAGGGCGGACGTCAAGACAATTAGAGAAAACTAGAGAAAGTGGCAGTGAGTCAGGAGCTAAAGTCCTCCAGGATGACTCAGAGTCAGTGCCTTACAACAACGAGGAGTACCGGATGCCATGTAATCTGATGACATGAGACGCAAAGCCGCACTTTTTAGGGAAGAGGAGGGAGAATGGCGAGGAAGATATTAGAAGCAAGGAGGACACGTATCCATACTCAGCAGTAAGAGGACAATGGGAGAAGAAATAGCCACCATGTGAGAGGGCTGCAGAGGAAAAAGTATCCTCAGGGGAAAGCCAAGTTTCTGAGCAAAAAGGAGAAGGGAATACTCAGAGAAGAGGCTGGAGAGAAGATTTTGCTGATGATGCACCATTTATTCCGGAAGGCACAGTGGAAGGGTTCAGAAATCGCGGGAGGGTGGGAAAAGAGGGCAGAGCGAGGAAGTGTGAGATGTGTCCCTCAGCCGGGAAGGTGGAATCCAGGGCGAGGTCTGCTCAGGAGCGCGGTGCTGCAGTGGACACCGAGCTTCAAAACCAGAGAAGAAGGAAGCCTTCTGGTATTTTGGCAAGAAGGTGGACGTAGGTAAGAATATGTCTGAAATGCGGCAAGGCTACTAGAAGTCACATTGAAATTACCACCCCTAGGCTAAAACTAGTCTAAAATAAAAGGATAATTTTCTAAGCTTCACTAAAGAACAGGACCAGCTTTACTATGAGGAAGTCAACCAAACAGACACGCCTCTATCAAGAGCTGAGAACAGGGTTTTCAAGGGTCCAGGAGCTAAGGAAACCTTCAAGGAAGGGTGGAGTTTGTGCAAGCTTGGTACAGACAGGCCTAAAGCCCTACGTAGAATTCTTAGGGCCAGTTAGGAAAGTGCCTTCCTCATTAGAGGATTAGAAATTAAGGTGTACTAAAAAGGGCAGAGTGGCTGTAAAGTGACAATGAAATATGGCCAAGAATCCAGAGGACCTGTTCACTCTGGAAGAGAATTAGAATAAATTTCCATACAGGCTGAGAATACCCCCAAGGCCAGACAGGGTTGAGGAAAGGAACCTGGGCTACTGAGTCCAGAAGCTAAACCAGTTGAGCTAAGAAAGGGCAAAGAACTCTTATCAGGATAAGATGGTGCTGGGTAAACTCATCCATTTATTTTTTCTTTTAAAAAAGTTACAAAAAGACACACTGACTTATTAACACTTAAGTTTAAACACTACAGAAGTGTGTAAGTAAAAGACCCCCTCTCTTCACTTCCAAACCCCTCCTCACGGGTAATCACTGTGCTCGATTTCGTGTGTATCCTCCCAGACATTTTTCTATTCTTATGTGAACATACATACAGAAAGGTGGTTTTTCCTTCCCCCAAATGGGATCACACTATGTACCTCCTTCTGCATTTTGCTTTTTTCACTGAATAGTATATCATGGCCATCTTTTCAAGGGATATACAGGTCTACCTCACTCTTTTTAATGGCGCCATAGTGATTTGATAAATCATAATTTTTTCAAATTTCCGTAACAATGGGCACTTAAAATGTTTCCACTTTCCCCTATTATAAACAATGCTACTTTGAACATACTTGTGCAGCTGTCTTCGCATGTTCATAATTCTACAGATTACATTCCTACCTGCTGGACGAAAGGATATATCTGAAACTGACAAAAATTTGCCACCTGAAAATATTGTATCGATTTGGCCTCCCACCAAAATTGTATAAAGAGTGCCTAATTCCCCATACTCCTGCTATAACAAAGCTATAACAATCAATCTTAATTTCTGCTGACTGATAGGTGGAGAGACTCTCATTCTTGTTTTAATGCGAACTCCTTTGTGGGTTGTTTGTTTGTTTGGGTGGGGGGGGGGTGTCAGTTTAAGAATAACGAAAACTGCTTTCAAATTCGTCTATCTACATAAGCATTGAACCAAGAGGACACCATCTTCATTAAATATACTGATTGCTAAAGGGAAAGAAATAGTAGAATAACAATAATCACACACATAACCAACACTTTCGAATGCTTATTATGTGCCAGATACTATGAAAAGTACATAAGTATATTATCTTACTGAGCTCTCACAGCTCTATAGAGGGATTAATATGCCCCTTTTATACAAAAAGAAACTGAAGCCAGATAGGTTAAGTAACTTTCTCAAAGTCACGCAGCTAGTAACTGAGTAGAACCAGGTTTTTGAACCCAGACCACCTGAATCTGGATTCCCCATTTAGACAAGTTAAGTAACTTGCTCAACCAAAGTCGCATAGCCAGTAAGTGGTACAGTCAGGATTCAAACCCAGGTCTGCCTAACTCCAGAGCACACATATGTAACGTGTGTGTGCGCGCGCGTATGTGTGTTTAATAGAACTTACATTATCTATAGGAAGGATGTAATGATAACGTGGGGAAGAATTTGTTCCTATTGAAACTTTCTTTTTTGGGGAGTTGTGGTTTTGGTATTTTGGGTTCTGTTTTGCCTAAGGTTTGAAAACAAATACTGACATTGCCTGGTTGAGCTAAAGGCAGGGCCACTGCATTGCAAGACACCAGGGGCGTCATCCTTCACGTGAATGGAACTCACTGGAGTTGTGCAGTGCACAACCCAATGCGGTGACCCCAGGACCAGATACAGACTGACTAAAGGAAAAGGGAGATTTCTCCCCACAATTAGTCCAAAAGAGCCAAGGGATACAGAGTGTCCCCTAGTGGTTGAGAATGGTGTTGACAATCACAGAAGTCTAGAGCTCCCCAGAACTGATAGGACTCAGGAAGTAAAATCAAGAGACATGAAAACGAATTGCTGCTCTCTCTCCCTAGAGTGTTCCCTTACAAGAGAATGCAAGACATAGCAAGACTCCTCTTTGGAGAATCAACGGTTCCCTAGGAAACAAAGAGGAACAGAGGCTAAGTATCACCAACAACTCGGGTCTTAAGACTAAGATGCTTACACAGTAAATGAAGAGAGGAAAGGAAAACGATTTTACCAACTGAGAGAAGGTGGTAGAGAAGGAGGGATTTACATAAATAGATTCAAGACTAGATAATCAGTTCTGGAAATGTCTCAGTAATCTTCCAAACGTCACCCCTCCACTACCAAAAAAAAAAAAAAAAACCACTAGAAAATTAGGAGAACCTTGAAAATGTTCTCAAGGGGAAAAACGATGCTAAAAGAAACCCAGATGTGGTGAATATAAAATGAATGGAATTTTGGATTCATTCCTACTGTCAGCCTCTCTTAGAATTGAGGCAAAGGCAATTGCAGACTTGGGAAGAAAGGCTTAACTTGACCAAATTAAAATGGCCTAAAGCCATGAAGAGACCATGGGTAAAACAGAAACACACATCAGCTGGGCAGAAGATGGGCCCTGAGAATCAGCACAGTAACAGAAAGAAATGGAGAAGGTTTAGCCAAGGTAAACATGATTACAGTGAGTGCCGATCGCTTGCTGGTTTGAGAAGGGAATATTCTGATTAATCACATTTTCCAGGCTAACAGGTACCATTTGTTACTCATACAGATTATCAATGTTCAAAGACTTCAAAACTAAGCTGCACAATAAAAATAACACTAAAATAGAAGACACTTCCTAATCTTCTAATGACATGGAGTGTTTGTCAAAAGTATCGGCTGTCAGTACTAGTTTCAGGTTTGGGCAGAATCTGGTCTGTTTTTGACCTGTCAAAAACTTGGCTAAGAACAAACAATCTAGAAAGATGTAGATGGCACCAGCTAAGGAGATGACAATGCCCAGAGGTAAGGGACTTTTTTTTTTTTTTTTTTTTTTTTAGTTCAAAGGACTTAGTAGAGTAAGAAGTATGGTGAATGTTAACAGCAAAGGGATAGAGAAAACAAATGCCACATTCACTTTGACCACTCACTAGACTGTAAGTTTCCTGAGAGCAAAACTTTGTTTTGGTCACTGCTCTATCACTGCATGTATAACAGTGACTGGCGCACGATAGGCTCTCAAAAATATTTAAAGTAGAAATGACTGCTGTTCTTTGAATATGCCTTTTCCCATTCTCTCAAAAAATTATTTCTGGGAAAAAAAAGAATGAATGCTGTTCATTCTAATATCCCTTTTCACATTCTTTACTTAGGGAAATTCTTATCCTTCAAGCTCCAGTTCAAATTTCTTCTCTTTCTCAGTCTTCCTTGATCCCTTCCTGCTGCCCACAAACCTACCTCTTTCAAAAAGCCAGAGTTAAACCTTCTTTATTCTTGTCTTCCAAAGCACATTACTTGGACCTGGATTCGCTCTCATTTTACTCTATATTGCATTGTAGTTCAGTATTTATATGTCTGACCCTTCTCCTGGATTATACCTTGAGGGCAAATTCTGGATTCAGTTATTCTTGGACCCCCATCTTCTAACATAATGTCTTGCAAATAGTAATTACTAAAATGTCTGCTGAATTTAATAAAATAGAATTAAATTCTTGGTGCCTAGTAAGAAGCCAGCATATAATGGGTACTCAATAAATGTTCATTACACGAAGGAACTGAAAGATAATACCAACGAAATCAAGTCCTTTGCCTCAAATCCCAGGGCTGAAAGACATCATGGCTGGAAGGTAGAGAAACGGTCTCTTTCCCTTCGTTTAAGGAGACCTTGCCTGGTTCATGTGCCCAGGATCGGGCATTCTGGCACCAAAACTGGAGAGATAAGTGTGAGTGAGCTCCAGGAAGAGTAGCATAACTGACTTGGGGTGGGGGAGGAAAGGATAAAAAAGGAACAATTAGGGGCAGAAGCTAGGCAGATGGCCTAAGTGACGTCTGAGACTAGACACGATAACCTTCTGCTAACACTGGCAGAGTGTAAACACGCAAGAGGGGAGGAATTGTTTAGCCTGGTCCAAAGACCTAAAAGTAGGAGAAAGGATGAAACAAAGGATGGAAGATCAAAGCCCTGTGACAGGAAAGCCAACCAGGAGAGACACTGGTCTCCTTGGACTCAGATAAAACAATGTCATATACATTTTCACAGATATCAACAAGTGTTATTATCCTATCCGCATCTTCAGGCATACAGGAGGTCTATACACAGATGGATTATTGAAACTAGAAGAACTGAAACGTAATACAAAGAGCCTATGCTTGCAACAGAAAGTCCTTTTACCATTACACAAAATATAGCCCCATACTCAGCGTTATTAAAGCAGTGTCCAAAAAACCCCACTGATTCATACTGCACCCGTAAGTAAAAGCACCTTCAAGAGAAGATGAAAGAAGAAAAAGCAGGGAGAAAGAGAATCAGCGAAGCAGTGGGACTAGAATCCCATGGTTCGGTGAAATGCATGAAATCTCCCATCTGTGTTCTCATTCCCCACTTTCCATTTTATTCTAACAAAGACACCTCTCAAAGTGGAGTTTGCCGAAAACATATTCATTTCTTCCTATTTCCCATTCCACTCCAAGTCTGCCTGCCTGCCTGCCTCTCGGGAAGTTTTAGTGGGCTTCAATGGTTCCTACAACACTAACAGTAAGTGCTGTGAGTGGTAGAGCCAAGAAGATATGGTTTCCTGCTTCAAAGAACTTGTAATCTACTTGAAGAGACAAAATATAAATATGTGAAAATAGCAAGAAAAATTGCAAAGAAACAGATGATAAACGCAAGAGAAAACAGGATACACTATTCATGTAACTGCTAGTGGTCTGTGAAGTGAGAGGAAGGTTAAGATTGAACTGATAATTCAGGGAAGGCTTCTTGGCAGAGGTGACTTTTCTTCTTGAAGAAGAAAAATAGAAATGGATTGACTGAAATCAACTGACAGGTTTATAAAAGCTAGAAGGAACCTTAGGGTGTATGTAGTCTATCAAAATTGCTCACTGACAGATGAACTACACAGAAGCCCAGGGAGCATAAATAATATGTCCAAGTGACAAACAAATTAAATGGGAGAACTTGAATTCAAATCAAAGCATCTGACTTCAAGTCCAGGGCAGATAACGGGAACAAATGCAAAGAAGTGAAAATAAGCATTGCCTGCAAGGAAGGTGAGCAGATTGGCTAGGCTGCAACAGAGGGACTGTGGTACTGAGTACCTAGGTACTGTGGTACTGAGTTTCATAGAGTACTGAGAAATGAGAAGCCCTGGCCTTCTCCCAGATAATCTGAGTAGCTCCCTGTTCAGGAACACCCACCGTCCATGAGTGACAGGGGCTCTGCAGGACTTCTGCATTTCCCAGACTGCACGTCCTGCTCAGAGACCTTATCTTCCAGCAGCTACCTTTCTTACTCCCAGATGCCTCCTAAGGACCCTAGCTCCAAGATACACATATATCAAAACTAATCAAGGAGCTACTTCACATATGAACTTCTGGTTCTGTTCACAACCCCACCCTCCTCCTTTGCCCCCACCAACACTGAGGAAACCAGATGTACAAATGGTTAACAGAGAAAAAAAAATCCCACCCAGACCACTTGAAACGCGGCTAGTCTGGCTGGGCTTCCAGTCCGCTCAGCGACTGCTCCATGTCTGCTATTTATAGCCTCTGGGTGCCCAGCCCAGCTTCCAGGTCACTAATTGTGGCCCAGCCCCGAGCCAACCCCCACACCTCCTCCCCCGCCCTGCGACACAGGGAATAAGAAGCAAATCCAGCTTTGTCCAGCCTCGGAGGAACAGCCAGGAGTGAGATCTGAATCCAAGACCCTATATTATGTCCAGAAGGGCCTGCCTTCGTACTGCGTATCTTGGAGGTCTGAGCTATCCCTTCCTTCTATAGCAGGTTCCTCTTGGCAGAAAGACTCAGTGGAGCTTTCTCTCTTATTTCTGGGGCAACCACCAATGGGCCGTATTCTCGACTATCAATTCTATATCTGCAGCCTTGTCTCCAACCTAATTAAACCGGACCACTGTCAACGATGCTCATATTCGGAGCGCAGCACTGGTCTAAGGGGAAGGAAGAGTTAAGAGGCTCACAGAAGTCTCCTTCCTTTGCCAGGGCCTCAGTGTTCCGGTTACCATTCTCCTCAGAGAGCCCACCAAGCTCCCCACGCTCTATATCTGTGACCGATACTGCCCAAGCCTATACATCCCAATGTCAGTCTTCCCCTTCTCCTTTGGGGGTTCATTTGGGCCACTGGATAATGTGCCAGGGATTCTGGTTATTGGAGCCAGAACCAGAACGCTGCTGTGCTATCTCATCATCACCCACAAATACCGATTCCCAGCCCCAAATGACCCCAAATCTTTCCTCCCAAGACCACAAGGGGAAAAAAAGTTTCCAAATTAAAAAACTAAAACTGGCAACAAAGGTGCCCCATGGCAGTAACCTTTAAAACTGGCCATTAAAGTTTATAAGTCAGACGGGCACCAACGTGAACGATCAAGAAGAGAAAAACAGCCCCCTCCCTTGGGGACCCAGAGCCACAGCCTTCCCCCTAAAGCCACAGAGCTGATGTCACAAGAAGCGCTTGCTGCCATCAAGGGCTCTCTGTGTCCCAACTACAACCACTCACAATGTAGGCAGCCTCTGTGTGCTGCAGGCGGATGGGTGTCTGGCTGAGAATAAAGGAAAGGGGAGGGGCAGGGAGGCATGGGTTGGGGGTATATAGGAGGTAGGGAAAGGTGGGAAGGAGGAGAAAAACACAAATCTCCTGCTAGCCATGAAGGCTGCCTGCAATTCACAGCCCAGGAGGGGACAGGCCTGCCAGGCTGCCTAGGACAGTGGTTCCTAACTTTTTTCCGCCCAACATACAAGGGCCATACCACATATTTTTGTCAATAACTACAGGTCATTATGTAATAATTCCTAACCATTCTGGAGTAGAGGGGCTACACAGAATTTTTTTGGCAAGGATATGAATAGTTTGAAAAAGGCTCCAAATCCTCCTGACCACCTCCCCTATGGGTTACACAGCCCCGATGAAGAATCATCCATGTAGGGAGCCTACTTCTCCTTCCCTCCCTTCCTTCCTTCCAGGTATTCAACAAACACGTTTTGAGAGCGTCTGTGTGCCAGGCATTGTTCTAGGGGCACTGGGGAGACAGCAGTGAACACAGAGACAAAAATCCCTGCCCTCATTGAGAATCCATGCCTTCGCAGGGGAGAAAAACAGCGTAATAAAAAAGCAAAATGCATGGTATGTTGGGTAATGATAAGGCTAAGGAGAAAAACAGAGCAGGGAAAGGGGACAGAAAGTGCTGGTGGGGGTGGGGAGAGAGGTGGGGATGGCACTGTAGAGAGGGTGGCCAGGAAGTCCTCAACCAGAAGACAGCACAGGAAGAAAGGCCTGAAGGAAGAGAGGGAATGAGACATGCAGATATGTGGGCAAAGAGCATTCTTAGCCGCGGGACCAGCAAGTGCGAAGGTCCTAAGGTGGGTCACACGTCTAGTACGTTCCAGGAAGAGTAAGAAGGTGGCCGCAGGGGCTGGGGCCCACATGCCACCTCCTGGCAGCTCCTCCTCCATTTCATGTCCTATGCTCTGCAGAATTGAGCTGATCACCTGTTAGACTACATGTCCAAGTCAGGGACATGCTTCCAAGCTGAAAACACTTAAGTAGCTTGGTGAAAGGGGACACAAGTAGGTAAGATGAGCTTAGTATTAAAGTATTTCTCTTTATTTAAACAGCTCAGAGTTCTTTTAAATAAAATCTCATCCATTCACACAAAATCCTTGTAAGAAACAAAGATCACATCCCCTTAACTAAGGAACAGAGGGAAAAATCATTTTCTAAATGATTCTAAAGCTAGAAACTGGAATAGAAGTTACTCTTGATACCCCCAGCCCAATGTCCTATTATTCATAAAACCACAGAACGTTAAGAGCTGGAAGAGGCCTTGAGACATGACTATATGCATTTCCCCATCTCACTCAAGAAGCAGCTGCTGAGATTAGAACCCAGGGTTCTTGGATAAGAGGTTAAAACTCCTTAGAAAGCAATGCAGGGGGACAGTGCAGATTTTAAAAGAGGGGACCATATCTCTCAAATCCTGCATTCTAGAATTTCTCCTGCAAAGGAAGATATGATGATGACATTAGGATTACCGAACACTAGGGTCTCTGTCCCCTGACCTCTGTGAAAAGCCTGTGAGCTCCACATGCAAGGCCCTTAGCTAGCTCCCTCCGGCCCAAATGCCCCTGGTGAGACAGAGCATGGCCAAACCCATGGGCTGCAGGTTCTGAAGACCAGAACTAAGTCTACAGCGTGAACACAGATACACACACACACACACACACACACACACACGCATACAGTCAGTGGGAAGGAGGGGAAAGGAAAGCACACAACACAACACACCAGGGCAGCTGCAGAAAACAACTGCTTGTTAAGTTAAAATTAAACTCTGCACAAATATTGACCTTTGGAGGGGACAGAAACCGGTCCCATATTTACCAGTTTTATAAATGGGACTGACCACAGCTGCCCCACGCGCTTGGCCAGCATGATGGCAGGATGGGGCGAGGCCACGCTTTGGGGGTGGGGGATGAATGAGAGGGGCAGGAGAGATTTTAAACACTCTCTTAAACGTAGTTACTACTGGTAGGTCAAAGTTCCCGAAAGCCTTAAAAGAGGAATTTCTAGGAAAGCAAATAAGGCAGTCTCTGAAAGTGGGGGGTCAGAGAAGTTAGGGATAAGAGAGGAAAAAGAAAGTGTCAGAAAGAAATAAAAATTGCTAAAAATAGTGAGAAATATAACAGAGATTGTAACTGAATGGAGAGAACACTGGGGAGCTTATCCTTTTGAACCCTGGCCCTTAGTCAAACCAAGAGTCATAAGGTAGAAGACCAGGTGACCAACTTAACCTAATGGAACAATCTAAACTGACCTGGTCTGAGTCTTGGCTCTGCTGCTTACTTGCTATGTAACCTTGGGAAACTCTGGGACCCCACTTCCCTCATTTATAAAATAGGGGTAATAATACAAAAACGTCGCTCTAATTCACAGAGGCAGAACCAAAAGAAGACAACGTATGTGAAAGTACTTTGCCGACCGTAAACACCATGCAGGTATAAATCATTACTTTTATTAATTCTACCCCAGCTAACTGTGTACCTTTATACTCCAAACTGGCCAATAAACTGCAGTCTCTCTAAGAGCAAAGCCAGGGATCAGAAGGGAAAACCTGAGCTTCCCTTGAACTTGTTCGAAGCCTCCTAACAGCGTACACCTAAATCCTTCTCTTGCTACAGGATAAAAGGGAGCCCAGCTTGTTGAAGTAGGCCCCCAAAGCCATGCTCCCAGCTGCAAAAGGTCCTAATACACAGAGAGGGAAAAAGAACTCATCAATCCTAGTTCCGTGAAAGCTAATCTCTGGCTACCCACAGTTTTTCAGGAACAAACATCACAGATGTTGGGCTACTTAGTTCTGTTCAAAATCTCTGATGCCTTCATTCTCTTTTATACTTTTCTTACGCTCATGACTTTCACAATGAATAATAAGCATAAAAAGTCTGGATCCAACCTCTGCCTAGCAGGACACGACGATACCCCGCCCCATAGAGTTATGCCACCAAGAATCACAATCTGAAAGTATTTCAAATAAAAATACTTTGAAAACTACATGAAAAGATGTGCTGAAATTAGTTGCCCAGTGTTACAGAAAGCTCCTGTGCCTTTATGTGGTGCACTGTTTACACTCTGCACCTTCAAAGTGTGGGGCAGACAAGCGTCTGTCACTTTATGGCACCGAAAGAGGTAGTGATGAAGTTAGAGCCCTTTACCTCCTCAGTGCTAACTAGACACGTCACCAGTATTTGTGACTCGGCTTCACTTGTTCAATGTTTTACCTTAATATATCACAGTTTATATTGTGAAACGTGTGTCATAAAATATAAACAATGTACAGCACAACCATGTCAGCAATTTAGGAGGAATTTCCAACGCTGCAGTCTCTGTGGTCACAGGGCAGGCCGGTGTTTTGCGTTTGGTGTACCAAATACGTGCTGAAGCACAGACTCCAGAGAAATTGGGGAGGGGGAGACAGACAGGAAAGAAAAGAGGAAAAGAACGGGGAAATTATACTCCAGGAGGGTAACCAGCTTCCCTGAATTCGGATCCAAGAACTTTTTAATAAATGTAATCATTATGAATGTCCATAACCCTCTTCCTAGGGCTTTGTCCTCTTTAGGGGCCCCAGAGAAGGAATGTGCCTCCAGGTTCACCCACTCAGTAGAAGAGTCTTGTCCACTGCACGCCCATCTTTCCCAGGAGCAATGACTCTCCCTCCGCAGGTCTTAGTTCCATCTTCTATAAACTATGGCGAAGCTGAGCTAGCTGACCTTCCCGGGATGGCCTACGATCCCTTGCCAAACCTATTACGCTATGGCCAGAACTGATATTATTTTCAAGTATTCTATACTTCTGGAAAAGGGGAAATGAGAGTTACCATAATTAAGACTGTCACCCATGTAATACTCCAAAAAAGTTCATCTTTCTCACGCTAAGTACGCTCTGAAGCTCAAAGGAGAAGCCCTGAATAGAACCTGTCAGTCTATCAGTCTACCCCACAATGTTTTCATCCAAATAAAATCAGTGCCTCAGACAGGGAGGTTTCTAGGCCAGGGAAATGGTGCAGGAGCTGGAAACATGCATCTTCAAAAGCAAATTATTCTTGAGTTCATGGCAAGTAAGTCTCTGAAAGAACAATAATGCCCACAATGGGACAAGCCATTATCATCCAGCAATTAGAAGTGACACGTCCAAGGACGCTCTGCCTGTGAGGAGTCTCTTCTCCCGCTCCAGCCACAGCTCCATCTGGAGACCCCGCTGATCCCCTCCCAGACGAACCTCACGCTGCCTACATTCAACAAAATTCAGCAAAATGCAGCCCCACATAGGATTTCTAGGGGAATATTGCTTGTTTCAGCGATGCCCTCCTCTCTCCTAATCGAACGGGTAGATGGATCTCTCAGAGAAGTGCCTCCACAGTCCCTGTGCCAGGGCTGGTTCCTATTTAGAATGTCTTGGCCTAAGCAAGCAAAATGTCATTCTTGGAGGCTTCAAGACAGAAGGGCACTTTCACATTAAAGATGACAGCAGTATAAGTGCTCCAAAGGCCTCCAAGAGGTAATGCGAAGGCCTAAGACACAGAAAATGGAAAGCAGCGTCCCTGGAAGTGCTCTGATGTAACCCAACGATCAGGACCCCAGGACAAGAAGGGGCCTCGTACATAGGGCCTGGGTAAGGCTGGGAGCACAGTGAAAGCACAAAGAGACACCACGACCCGGAGGGCATCTGCACACACAAGTGCGTATCTATTTTATATCTGAGGCTGCCCATTGCAGCTGTGCTTGATTGTGTAGGAACTGTGTCTCTCATCCAGAAACAACGCAATTTCAGGCATACTGGGAAGCATCCCTCCACTGTAATCTCTGAAGCCCCTAGAGAAGCAAATAAGGAAATGTTGCTACCGGGTACCAGTGAGTGCTGCCGTCTCACCAGAGCTAGGAAATGTCTGAACAGAGTCTTATTCAAGCCAAGGGAAAACGCTGTTAAAACACACAAAACTCCTTTGACTAATGTGAGAGGGGGGAAAGAGCCTCTATAATTAACAGAAACTGTCACAGGCATTGGGGGCCTCCGACGTGTTCAACGCAAACCACTTGAAAAGACCCGGCCTTCTAGGCGAAGGCTGGGGTTTGTGAGTGGGGCTCCAACAGGCTGGGGACAGCTTTTCCAAAAGAAGCCCACCATATTTAGAAAAAGAAGTAGAAGGAGGAGAAGAAAAAAGGGATGGGGGGAAAGAAAGGAAAAACCCAAACCTCAGCTGAATGTTTTTCCACCACTGGAACTAAAAAGCAGAACAGAAGAAGAAAAGTCCAAATGCAACCAGTTTTCAATTAGGGCCCTAATTAGAAAGAAAAGCGGTAGTGCTATTATTACAGATCTGGGGAGGAAGAAATGCAGCCAATGACCTGAGTTTGGGCGGAGCCATCCACTTGAAAGCTGTGATGATTAGAGGGACAATTTATGGTGAGAGATGTTGGAGGGGGAGGGAGGAATAATGGAAGAAGAGGGCCTAGGGACTGGCGGATCGCGGCCACCAAGAGCCAAAACGGACAGACGAAAACATGTATTGATCGCCCACAATTTGCAAAGCCTTCCACAAAGGCCTGTAAGGAGAAATAAAGACCAAAACAGACATAACTCTGACTTGAAGAGGCTTATAAACACTGTCCCGGCAATAAGTACCCACCTCTTAACACGCAGCCACTAGATACACACGCACAAGTCTTCAGAGAAAATTTAACCTCGACGACTTTTTATACACAAAGTCCACTCTGACCACTCACGGGGCGTCTCTGTGCCTTTCGCCCAGCTCCCTCCTCATTTCCATCTATGACACCCTGAGTCGCCCCTCCCCGCTCAGAGAAAAAGATGCCATCATCCTGAACGAAGCTGTCTGGATTTGCCCTCGGAAGAAGCCAGTCAAAGTCTGCCCCCTGGCTCATGCCGGCTGAGACCCTGTATCAAGATGGGGAATCTCAGAATAGCTGGAAAGGAATTTTCTGCTTTTTTTATGATCCCAAAGGATTCAGGTCCATTTTCTAGGTAAAGGCCATCATACATGAGAACGAGGAGAAAGGAACGAGGGATGGGCACCCTTATCTATGGCTATAGGAAGGAAGGGGTCATCTAGGTCCATTCCACATTTGCAATAAAACAAAGCAGTTTGACTGGTAGAAGCACGAGGCACTTTCTTCCCGTGTGCTGGGGTACTCTCTCCCTTGTTGATTTAGTTCAGGCAACTTGGAGGAGGGACAGGAAAGACCAGGGCAAACATGTCACAGACTGCAGTGAATAGGGCCAACAGAAAGGAGAGGCAAAGAACAGAGCTGAGAGGAGAGGAAAAGAGGAGAGGCCTCTCTTCCCATCCCACAACCTGGGCTATATCCAACACAAAGTTAATTCCTAACCTCGGCTCACCACCCTGCCCACTGCTTGCATGATTTATCCCCCTATCTGCCTGCATTGCCTTTATAAGCCTCCTAGCCCTGCACACCATTATAAAAGCTGCCTGTAATGCTGGCTCGACCTGGCCTGGCCCGGGCTCCTGCCACGGTAACCCTCCCCCACCCCTTCATTTTACAAGCCTTCCGCCATCATGGAAATCTGAAATCCCACGAAAGAACAGTAAACATCGCAGGGAAAAGAAAATACCTAGCCAGGCCACTCTGGACAGCAAAGTCACAAATGGACTGATGTCTCTAAGCCAGGGATGAAGGCCTCTAGGCAACAACAGTGAGCTGCCTTCTTGCCTGAGCTCAGCTGGGTAATAACAAAGAGATGCATACACAGATGTACCAGTCCTTTATGGGGCACGGCCAAGCATCCTGGTGCCCTGGGAATTCCCAGGCTCGAGGCATCAGCCAGAATGTCAGGGAAACTCACAAGTAAACACAGGTGTCAGGCTCAGAGAACCATGTGGAAATGTGAAGTTTTTAAATAACGGAAAGAGACTAAACATTATTCTGACCACAAACTAAGTCAGCATCAGCCCCGTCACCTTCTTATGGGCTCCTTAGGGAGGTAGCACGATGGAGGAGAAAGAGCATGGGCTTTGGATTTCGCCGACCGGCTTTGAAAGCTGGCTTCATCACTAATGTATGAGCTATGTGATGTTGGGCAACTTATATTCTCTGAATCTCACTTTCACCCTCTACACCATGGGAAAATACCAACTGATAAAGAGATGGTGAGGAATAACAACAAAATTTACAGCCAGAGAGCCTGGCACTCAATAGGTCCAAAAATAGTAGCTATTATGATTATTTGGGATGTTAGACATCCTGAAATGGGGAAGGGGTTCTATTGCTTCCCCGTGCAAATCTTAGCCTGATTAGCAGGCTTCCCCTTTATTCTATGCAGACTTACCCTTTCTAAACTAGACTCGATGGGTTCCTCTCCTGACCAGAGAACGAGCCAAAAGGAAGTCCCCTGGGGACTCCTCTCCTCCCCACTACCTTGGTACCCTCCTCCCTTCATCCCTTTGAACTCCTATGACCCAGTTCTGCTCCTGACCCTTCTCACTAGGCCTCCATTGGCTCCCCCAGCCTTAGTTCATAAAAATTCTTCTTTCTCTTCAGATGCCTCAAGAGAACCTGCCAGCACCCACTGGGTTCCATTCTTTTCAAGAAATGCCCAACTTCCCTGTTACAGCAGAGTCTAAGCCAGAAGTCAGGGTTCATGCCTTCCCCGGCTAACATCGTGGAGAAACGGACACTAAAGAATTCTCCGTGAGTCTCTGGCGTTCCAAAATGCCCTGCCAATGAGTCTGAGTGCTCCCCAGAGCTCTGTTATTCACTTGGGGGTAGGTAGTGGGGAGCAGGAGGGGGAGGGCTGGGGGAGGGCAGGAAGAGAAGAGAGCCTTGATTCAGGGGCCAGACTGAGTCCGCCACAGGCCAGGCTCCGCTGAGGTTTCTCGGGTGAAACACGCCTCTGTGATGGCTGTGCCTGTGAAGCGGATGGAAATGCCCATAAAGCCCTATCAAACCCTGTGCAGAGAAGGACAGGGATATATATAGAACCAGGAACCAAAGGGGCCACAAGGGATTCAGGCGGACAGCTCCGCCCAGCCCTTAAACCCGCCCCAGGGAAGGGGGGAGGCCCAAGGAACAAGCTCAAGGAATGAAGGTTGGAGACAGCCCGGCGGGTTTATGAAGGGAGTGGGGAAGTGAGGGGCGTCGGGGACAATGCTAGAAGAGAGCTAATGACTAGGGGTGGGAGGCAGTCCGGGCTGGGAGGGCTGGGCCTGCTGCAGCACGGACGCTGGAGAGCCAGCCTCTGGTTCTGGCCATCCTGAGGGGACTTTTGACATTCTGCTTTGGTGTCTTGACAGTGCTCTGCCTCCTCTTCAGAACCACAGAGCCTCTGTGAACTGCCTTTCCCTGTCCTCCTTGCCTCCGCTGACCAGCACCTCCAGTTTAAATTCGTCTAGGAGCCAGTGTTCTCCATCCCCATGCCCTTAACCCCACTCCCAGCCTCCCAGAGATATTGAGGGGCGGGGGAGAGGCAGGTGAAAATAAGAACTCTATCCATAAGGAACGTGTCCTGAAACAGGAAACATATCCTAAGATGGACACCTGTCGAAAGATAGAAACAGATTTACAGAAGGGAAAACGAGGTTCACAGAATAAGGCAAAAGCCTTATAAGAAACCATAGCACCTGATAGAATCAGGACCTAAAGGAGACACTACCATGCCAGGGACAGAAAGTGAAGAGGCAGGCTCCTCTTCCACCCTTTGATTGGCTGGGATTCCCCCTGCTCCTCACCAATCCTCTTCCAAAGTAGAACGTTGGAGGTACACATACTGAGTGATAGAAGCTAGTAGACACTGAGCCCCACAAGGATTCCCTACCTGAGCAACAGCCAGGGTAGCCAGTCCCCCTCTCCCTATCCCCAATTCAAAAGAGAATCCTTCCCTCTGTCCACCTGGAGTCTTTCCCCAAGCCAGCAGAAGTAGGACAATGTTTTGGCGCCACCTGCTGTCCTTTTTTGAAAGCTGAGTAGAATAGATCCCTAAAATTGGACGGACCTCAAATTCCTCTTCTTTAATTCTTCATAAACCCTACAGGAATGGAATCCATGAGAAAAGAAACCATAGTTTCTACCAAAGGGAATACTCCTATGGCATGCAATGGACAAACCCAGTGTTCCACCCTTTTCCTGTTTCCTGGGATCAATGTCTTAGGAACTCCAACTAGCCGAAACCTCTCACCGGGCTTTTAGGTCCAATCTTAACAGCCATTAATCTGTGAAGTTCCTTCTCCAAAAGTCTTTCTGATTTCAGAACTGTGACTACTTAGCAAGCCCTTTCTCTATTTAATAGATTCCATAGATTTTAGAATTATTTCTATATCACAGTTGTGGTTTTCTTGGTTTTAGGTAGAAATTCTAATTTTGCACTGAGATGACATGATCCTTTGTCATCAAACAGTAGAATGAAAGCAGTGTCACTCAATGAGCAATGACTTAGACATTTTACACTGCTCTATCATTCCTGTGGTCCTCACTATGGTCTGGGCAAACATTCTAATAAGCAATAAGCTCACTGAGTAGTCAGTTCATCTCACAAATATAAACATTTGCTCATCCATTTAACAAATATTTCTGTAGCAGCTCATATGAACTGGGCCCAAGCTGGAGGTACAGTGGTAAATAAGACATGAGGATTCTACTCTCACGGAGCCTCTATACACGCGTCATTTGCCTGATTTATTAAGGTAATCTAGCAAAGTCGCACTCCTCTTACAGAATACCTGTGTGAACAGCCAAAAGCAAGACAAAAATATAAGCAGGCTTTGTAAAGAGACAGAATGAAGAAATATAAGATGCTATAAAAGGACATACAGACTGGGACAATGAATGTGTATAGAAAAAGAACTCTTAATATTATTTTTTCCTCGTATTCCTTAGGGGAAAGTTTGTTCTTGTTGTTGTTTTCCCTAAAACCCATTCCTGGACCTAACTCTAGGAATTGCATACCAGCTTCCAAGGTCAGCTTCCTCAGACCTCAAGGTTTACAAAGTCTTTAGTAGAATTTATGGAGAGATGCCTGGAACAGACAACTTAAATTATATGCAAGTATTTTCCCAAACGTCACCACAGGAGATATGTGGGGCTCCATAAAAAGCATTGTCATCTGGTAGAAGAGCGAGAAGTTTCTGATAGGCCCTACCATGACCCAATAAATGGGGGGGAACAGAGTTAACCACAGACTCTTTGGGCTAGCCTGTCATTAGGAAAAGAACCTAAAGAATTCTAGGAAGGGAGTTTCCAAAGCTTCCTTGGTAACATTCTAGTCAGGTAAAGCATTCTCTCTACTTCAACCGTACCCTTAATGCTATAATTCAAGTTCATCCTTTCTTGTAATATCTTGAATGAAATGTAGAAAAGCTATCTATCACCCTGCACGTGCTAAATTTCCATATTTAAAACAATGAGCTACCACTCAATCTGCTCTCTGAATTAAAAACTCCTATTTTCCTTGGATACTTTTTAAAAATTCTGTTTGCATCCCTTTTATGATGGTCCTGATTTTCCTACAGTCACTCAGGCCCCCTGCATCCTTCAAACACACCCAAATCCTAAGGGGCCAACTAGCGCTAAATCCCATGGGAGGGTGGCCTTAGGCTCTCATGCTCTTCTGTTAATTATACAATCTGGAGGGATGCTCAGCTTTTTACATACCCAACCTATGCCGACGACTACAGCACCATTGGGAGCTCTTACTAGTTAAATCTTTCAGGAAAAAAGGGGAAATTTTCCCACCTAGGAAGTAGAAGGGTAGACAGAGGAAAGATGTTCTATTAGATAAGACACTAGAATAGCTAAAGCATCTGATAAAAGGCGTAGCAGGCAAGGTTGGAATGCAGGGAGCCCAGGAGGGGCATTCCGAAGGGCTTTGTGCCTCAAAGATTCTGCTTCACTTTGCTTAGATCCACCCTCCTTTCAAGAGCTCTCCGGGATTCCTTCACTAATTTCCCCACAGAGAAGGACTTCCTCATTCATCCCTGCTCAGCATTTCGTGCATCTCTAGTATAGCACTCTCACCTTGGATCATAGGTATGTGTACATCTAACTGTCTCCCCTTCTCTATACGCTTCTCGGGACAGGAATCATGTCAGTTATCACTGTACCCCTAGCACGTGCCAGGTACTTAACAATGCTAGTTTCCTACCTCGCCATCGTACCTCATACAAGAACCTAAACCCAGTATGGTCGCCAATAAATCCTGGCAAAGGATGATGACATTAACAGCAGCCATCCAGCACAACTCCACGCAGCTGTCAGACCAGTTTAGGATATTGGCATATAAACTCCTTTTTCTCTTGGCCCAGACATTGACTTTTAAGGTTTGCCTCCTCCTCAAGAGACTCCAGGAAATAGGGTTAGTTTTAAGTCCTAGAAACTCTAATCATTCCTGTTTTCTCCAAGCTAAGGGCCTAAAGGAAGACTGCAGATACTTCATGAATATTGATGAGCCTCTGCGGTCACATGAATATTAACAACACCCTGTGGCTTTCGGGAACAGCAGCCCAGCTAGAAGGTCTAATATTAACCTTGGCTAGGCCCTAAAGGTGGGAAGAGCATATGCCCATACGTCTCCATGGGGAGTAAAGAGTGCATGGCAGAGTCTAGTTTGGGGGTTGGCCCCTATGCAAACACTGGGCACAAGGGCAGTTAAGAAAGGACTCAACATTGTACCCCACGCCCCTGGCACTGAGGGCTCTGTGAGCTGCTACCCAGGCAGAAATCCCCAATTTCCAAGCTTTGCAGAAGGAAAGCTGCAGAAACTAGGGACTACTCAATTCAGAGAAGAGTGGGTAGGGACCACTGACCTAGTTCAGTCGCCACAGTAGAGGGGTAGGGAAGCTTCAAAGCCAGGTCTCACGGGACAAAAACCTGAATCAAATAACAAGGCTCAATTAGGCAACAAAATAGACCGTTAGCAGGTCACACATTAACAGTAAGGAAAGATCTACGGACTGTGGCGTTTCCAGCCTCACACCTTCTGTGAAACCAGCGGCCACAGAGACCAATGAGTCAGGTTTACGAGGAGAGATGCTGTAGGGTTGGAGCAGCAAGAGGCAGGAGGGACCAGGTTCTTCTGGCGCCGCCAGATTCTGAACCCAGGAGGCATCAGGAAGAAGGATGACTGTTATTGAAAAATAAACAAATGAAGGAGAAGTTGTGTGAATCAGAGTCAGCCAAAGAAACCTATGCACCCCTGGCCCCAGGTCTAAGTTCAAAACCTATTCTATGGCACATGACACCACTACTAGAAGGAAAGGCAGATTAGGTCGCCTCAAGCCATGACTAGAATTCATGCTCATGGTACGATTCCTGCTGTACTCACGCACCAGGACAGCCTGCTGAAAACTAGAGGAGCGTCTCTTGACTCCTCTCGCCTGATCCCCCCCCAGAGGCCTTGACCCCTTAGCTCTGTCTGCAAAGCTGACCCAGCCCCCTTCACACACGCTCCAGAGGAACAGAGAGGCCTGTGGGCCGAGCCCAAGCTGAGGTGGTGAGAGGCCACACCTAGGAAAAGGGTGGGGGCTGCTCAGGGAGCTGTGTTCTGTCACACAATTACCATATTATGTAGCTCTAATAAAAAGAAATACTTGAAGTTTTACTAGTGCCATATAATAAAGTATTTATAGAATCCGGGGGATGGGGGGTAGGCAGAGGTAGAGAGGGGGGAGGGAAAAAGGAGGCATCAGAATTGTTCGTAAGAGCCCTGGCTACGGCAACTCCCGGGACGCCATCACACAGGTAAATTTCAAAGCCATCAGCTGGGGACATCAGGCTCACGCTCACGAACCCAGCTCAGCGTGGCTTACTGTTCAGCACCTCTCCTCAACAGCCTGCCTCTAACTTCTCTCTCCTGGTTTACAAAGCAAGACGAGAAACTGGAAGTAACAGGAAGAAGGAACAAGGCTTATCAGCAGAACTGTGTGGAGCCGAGGCCTGAAAAGACAGATGGGGTAAAGGGGGTGTCCGCTGAAAGAATGAACGGAATGTGGTTTTTAAAATAGGTTCTCTTCTGAGGCTAAATTTCCAGGTCTCACCATCCAACATACCTGACCGGTTTGAAATTTGCCAAAACCAGGTTTTCCATCATCGCACTGGCCCTTCTGCACACCTCTCCTACTCCATTCCAACCACACTCGCCACTTGCCACCACCACGAGAGCAGTGCACTCCACACCTCCTGCAACCACACGGCACGCACCCGCAGCTTCTCCTACACCTCCCCCCGCCCCCCCCCCAACGGTCCTTACAGCCACAGTGTCACACACACACACAACACGCTCACCACAATACACTCCTCCCCAAGGGTACTGGCCGCCTGGATTTCCTGGGCATCTTCCCAACTTAAGACACATCCTAGATAAAAACATTTTCTGAGCCTACAACCCTCTTTAACATTTCAAAATTTTCTATTACCCAGAAAGTCTCCCCAAAGAGAGAGACCAGTGAGGGCTGTGGCATTATTACAGAGGAGACTATAAACAGAACAAATATAGAGCTGCTTTATTACAAGGCAGTGTGGGGCTGGTGGCGGGCTGATTACAGGGACACTCCCCAGAGCTCTCTGCAATCCCAGACCTCAATAAAGGCCAGAGGAGAGCTGCTTTCCACTGAAGGGCAATTGGATCCAGGGGCCCCCTAGAATGCCTTCAGAGTCCAGTCCAGGATATGATACCTGCCTTGGTTGAAGACAAGAAGGAAAGCAAACACAAGCTAAGAACAACCATGCTTGGCCAAGAGCCACCGGCCATCTTCTCAAAGGCGAACACAATTAGTGTGGTTTGAGTCTCTTGGAATCAACAGATATCAAACTTCAAATTTAAAAAAAAACAAACTGTAGAAATCAAGAGTAAATTGATAGATTTAAAACCCATACACATCAGGGATAGTTGCGAGTGAGGAGAAAAAATGGATTAGAAGACAGAGGAGCAGCGTAGCTTGAGTGACTAAAGCAACCATATTACGCAAAACATCATAGAAGGAAAGAGTGGGAAATCCACAAGTCCTCGCCTCTGGGCTCTGGGCACACGGCGTCCCTTCCTGGGTGACTCACAGTGGGATCACCTTCACCCCCTGCTTCATGTGGTAAGGGCCTCTTTATAAGGAGACACACCGCGGGCCTTCTCCTCCTCCATCTCTGCGAGCCAGGAGAATTGCGTCACTGACCTCCACACATACTCCCTCCTCTTTCCAGCCGGCCACCACACAAGGGATCTTGTCTTGTGGTCCCTGCGATCCTTTCATCTGGGCTCCAAACCCACTGTCACCTTGGCCCTGAATCACTCCCCAGGAGACACTGGGAAAACATTGCTGGACAAAGAGCGTCTGGGTCCTGTACGGCTAGAATTTACTGATCCCTGCTGGTGAGAGAACCCGGGCCGTGCTCTTCCCTGCCCAAGGCCAGGGCACAGGAATAATTTTGAACCTGGCCTGCGGCCAGCTCTGCCTACAGACTAGGTTCCTGCTGACTTGGGTGATACCAGCTCCCAAGAACTGAAGGACAGAAAAGGACTGAGAGGCAGCCTTAAAGGTTCTAGCTCATCTACCTTACTTGTTCAAGTGGCTGCGAAAATGCTAGAGTTGGAAAAGGGCCAGCACGTATCATCCCCCCCACTCCACCCCCACTTCTGTGCTCATCCCACTTGGCTATTCTGTTCTCAGGGCGGCCCCAAGCAAAACATTTTGGCAGCTGAAAATGTCAGTGTCTCTCAGATCCTTCTCCAAGACAGAGGATTCCCCTCCAACTGTGTCTCAGATCATTCCATGTCTCGTGGTCGTAACATTTTTCCTTGACCTTCTACGTGACGATACTCCAGTTTGGTGCCTGGCCTTTTTTCTATAATTTTAGAGGAGTTACAGGAACGCTTTCTACTCTCTGAGTACCCGCCTTTCTCCAATATATTTCATTAGAACAGAGCCTCGGAGACAGTGTGAGATAATGGGGGGGAAGCTCTGTACTAGAAAGTCAAAGGCTGAGGCTCTTGTTTCAACTGCAATTACTGTGGGATCCAGGATCACTTAATTTCTCTGAGCCAATCCATCACATCTCCTCATCCTGAAGCGTCCCGAGGGGGTTAAAAAACAAAAGGATGTAAATGTGTTCTTTCTTTTTAGTCTTCTTTTAATGAGTAGATGATCAGGATACTTGTGTTGAATTTTACTCAGTGAAGCCTGCTCGTTTCACCAAGTAGCTATAAGATAATCAAATCAAATAAAAAAAGGTCTAAATTCTCTGCAGGGTACATAAGCATCACAAAATTTACTGAGTTCTTACAATGAATCAAACAGGTTAAACAAGGCAGATAATATCCCTACCCTTGGGAAACTTACCATCTAGTAGGGGGAGCCAGAAAAAAAACAGTGTTACAATGCAGTGTTGACAGGGCTTATGATAGAGCAAATAAAGTGGCACATACTTGTAAGAAGGGCAACTAAACTGAACTCAGAGACCCAGGGAAAATTCCCTAGAGGAAGTGACATCTTCGCTGAAATCCAAACAACAGACAGGAGTTATCCAGGTGAGAAGGGGGTTTCCAGGTGGTGCCAGGGGGGTTCCAGAGGGAACAGCATGTGCCAAGGATTAGAGGTGAGAGAGAATAATGGGCTCTAGGAACTGATAGTAGTTCACTGTGACTGAACTACTGTTAGATTTGGGATGGAGGGTAGGGAGTGTGGATTGGGGTGGGGAGGGTGAGTGTGGCCTAGCAGAAGGCAGATGAACCTGGAGAGGCAAGTAGAGGCCAGATCATAAAGGACCTTAATGGTTTTATGAAGGAGATTGGACTTTATCCTAAGGTCATAAGCCATCGATCAGTTTTAAGAGGGACACGTGACCAGAATTACTTTAATCAGGAGCTTACATCTGGTTTCTTTTCCTGATTGCAGATCCCTGAGGTTAGCGGGGTGCTAAAAAGAAAACAAAGAGGCAGAGGTGAGCTGGACCTACTTCTTTTCCTTCTGTTCTTTAGCAAGCGTGGAACCCAGCAGGTTCAACTCGCTTCCTCATGGCACTCTGCAGTCCTTTAAATTCTTGGCTTATTTTCCAAACAGTCTTCCTTCTCAGTCCCTTTATTCCTCTCTCTCTGGCAAAGGAAAACCTTGGATCACGTGGCAAGTCCTTTCCAACCAGCTGTCCTATGGCCCGGAGCTTTTAGCCTCCTTTCTTGAGTATTACTGCACCCCCACCCCCAACTAGGGCTGTCAGGTAAACCTGCCAATAATCCACATTTCTAATCCAAGCCCCATTTCTTATCTCTTACTTGAATTCCACCAACTCTGCTAATATTTACTTTTCTCCTCAATCCTGTATCTCTCAACCTCTAGAAACAATTTGGTGGCCTCCTAACAGAAGACTAAGATAATGCTGACCAAACACATGATCAATCTGTATAAGAAAAACCTCCTTTCCAAATAATAATGACATACTGGCAAATAAACTATATGGAAAACATCCCCTCCTTTTCTTTCTTTCATTAGGTCACCTGGAGTCGCGGTTTAAGTCTCGGACCCCATATCCTATGGGAAAATCATCATGGCCATTAACTTTATCTCTTGGCCTTGCCATTTAGCCTTAGAATCACAGAACCATAGTGCTGAGAAAGAAACCCTTAGCCATCTAGTCCAACCTTCCACCTCCCTGTCAGTTCTTTGGCATGACTTGGCTATGGAGGACAGATTATTTCTTACTGCCTGAAATTTACTTAAGAATTCCTCTTTCTCTTCATCCCCCACTGAACATGTTTAGGGTAGGACCTCCACATCCAATGGGGAATAGCTCAAACTCACTGGGTCTTAAGGTTCTAGAACAATGCTATTCAAAGAGTGATCAGCAAATTGGTGCTGGTCCGTGAATTTTTTGTTACTAGCCCATGATGTGTTAAGTATAGAAATTGAGTGTAAGTATTTTAAAACTTTTATAGCAATCTGACATTGCCATGAAATCCAAACACACGTCCAGAGGACTCATTTCAGTGAATGAGGCATGAAACGGTTTGAGTATTGTTGAACTTGTCTATGTGATATGTGCTGCATATTAGCTATGCATAGTAAGACCATGTGTCAGATTACTTTGAAAAGCAATGTTCTAGAAGATTCCATGGTAAGAGAAGAGGATAGGTCTGGGGGTCGGAGGGCTAGCTCTCCTCTCTTTCCCCGCTCTAGTACAATAGAGAGTGAATCTGCTGCGTAGGATGAGGAACAGGAAGCTGCTCCCACTGAGCCACTGGCTGTGAGGGGTGAAGAGGAGGGCAGGAGTTGGTGGCCAGGTTATCAGGCAACAACAAACTCAGCATCCAAGCACGCGACTTCCAGCAATGCAAGGAGTTTCCTTTGTTTTGGGAAAACAAGAGCTGCAAGAAGCCTCTCCTTGACACGTTCTTGCCTGGCTTCGGGAGGAGCCCAACCACCCCTGACACACAAACAGGACAGTCCTGGCCAATGATTGACAAGCCAGTACCCTGACCACAACTCTGTTTGCTTTTCCTTTTCCACCACTTCCTCAGTTGGAGGGCCACTGTGGGGCCATAGGTAGCTGCCAGCCTAGGTCACCATTCAAGAAATTCACCCCCAATGACCTACTCCATACAATTCTTCGATGCCCTTTCTACAGCCCCCTTTCTCTCCCATATGGTACTTTGGGTCCAATATCAACGGCTTCTGGCCCCTCCTGTAAAGCTGTCGGTAGAGCTAAGCCTCAGAGCACTGCTCTGACAGAGGCCATAGTATGCCCTAAAAAACAATGCTACTGAACTCTGAAAGCAAGAATATCAGCATCCATCCAGGGGCCGATGACAAACCATCCTTGAAGTTTCTGAAGAATATTTGGATCAAGTCTTTTTATGTTACCTGAACAGAGTCAGTTGGTTATGTTAGATCCTCAGCTTCGAGACCCCAGGTATCACCGACTAACATATATAAAACAACACCTCTTCGTGATGCAGGAGGCTGTCAAAACCAAACTGCTAAGCAGCTAGCTCGGGAGCTTAGGACCAAAGACCAAAACATCCAACAACACCTGGGAGCCTAGTTCTTGGGATATAAACAGAGTAAGAGGGCCAACCTGTAGACTCACATGAAAGTGCCTTCTAAGGCCAAGGACTTCAGGACATTTTCACCCAAAGCTCTGAGAAGCAGGGCTGGTAAGTCCCACTTAGGACTTTACTATGATTAAATCAAGAGTCCTAGGGACCAGCAAACCTTCCTCCCTTTCGGAGTAATCAAGGGAGCTTACTCTTCACTCTGATGGCCCGAGAGCCCAAGTTTCTATGAAGACTCATTTGTCCAGTAAGGGGAGGGGTGTGGGGGGGACTCCCCCCCACTCCAGGCCTCCTTCATGCCAAAGAAGGAGGAAACAGAATAAGCAAAATAAAATTCATAAAGCAAAGCAGTAATTATGGTGTGGTCAACAAGAGGCTGTCCTCAGGCCCATCATTATGTGGCTAAATTTAACGCCCTGCGCGGCCAGGGGAGCCGTGCGCCCGGGGCACCGTGTGTCCACACAGACGCCAGCCCCGCCACCTTCGCCCGCTCGACAGCCGCCAGGGCTGCCAGAAAGCAGGTCACAATTTTTTTTATAGTCTGTTTACCAAGATGCTGTTTTTACTGCCGAGGTTTCTCTCATTTTATCTTTTTCCCTTTTCCCCAAACAGACTGGCCTGTATTTTCTGTCCTGGTTTTTTTTTTTTTTTCCTTCTTCTTTCTTTCTCCCTCTCTCAGTACTATTTTCAGAACTCTAATTTTATATGGTATGTCCTTTTTTTCTCTCTCTCTCTTTTTTTTTTTTTTTTTTTTTGGTAAATATTTGCCATGACTAAGCCAGGCACATCCAGTTTAAAAGGCTCCGTCCCACAAAACATCAGGTCTTTAATGATATGCATCTCATTAGTTTGCCCCATGAAAGGGGGTATAGAAAAAAAAAAGCAACTTACAGACTCTCTCACTTTTTATATCTAGAGAGACCTATATTTATATATGAGGACAAGCTGAAAACTGACATTCTGAGCCCCGATACAAGGTCAGTACAATGGCCATTTGATTCAGGCTTTAAGGCCCCAGAAGCAGTTTCAGGAGAGAAGGGCTATTGATCTGTATGTCACTGCTCGCTGATCCAGGCTATTCTGACAAGATCAGTACAACTAGAACCGACTCTCGGACTCTGAGGTACTGGGGCTCTCTAGGTCACCGGAACAAAACTCTGGGAAGTCCTCTGACACTAAATTTCCTAAAATGGGAATGAGAAAACAAAAAGAGGGAAAGAGGCACCAATATTTCCCTCTCTCCTTCACTGTGGATGAAGTCAAAGAAAGGGAAGCTATGAGTTAAGAGAGTACTGAGAGACACCCCTCCCAAGTTAGAACATCCACACCTCCCACTCGCCATCCAAAAGGCCTCTCCAGCTGGGCAGAACCCCAAAATTGGTGGGAGAATTTCTTACTGTACATGTTAGGTTAAATGAAAGGGGCTGTATGGTCGAGTCCACTTACTGCACTGAACAAAAGGCATAGAATCTAATAAATACTCTCGGAGTACTTACCAGTGATGCTTTTAAACCCAGCTTGATACTCTAAGATGGAGTTGGAGGAGTCCCCAGTATCAGTGTTTTCAAAAAGAAATGTTGGGGGAAGGTACTCAATAGATACGTGGGTTAAAGACCCTGAGTGGGTGCTCCCACAGCATCTCGTGGGGAATCTATACTTGGTAGGGGTCACCAAAGGTCCAGAGTCTCTAACTTGATGTTCATTAGTTAATTTAGGGATGATCAGACTCTAGAAGATTGATGCTAATTAAAATCATACGAGAATAATCTAGAAATTAAAATGCCAGTTTATTAGTTTATAATGTGGGGGCTATACCATCCTAGTGACTGATAGAGCTTCAGCCGATTTTTCTTGGGAAGCTGAATAAACACTAAGAGTGCTGCTTGTTAAACACATAAAAAAGGCGAAAAAACAGCAAATGACTTTATGGGATAGTTCACAAACACTATGGAAAATATTAGACACTCATCCTCATTCTACCATATCATTGCTTTGGCACTGTGCTAGATAAATTAATAAAGTGTTACTCCTTGGATTATCTTTTTTGAATTCTATACAACTCTGCTCCTGTTAGTACATCTCCTCAGACCTCATGAATTAACTACATAAACAGTTTTTCTCAAATTGCCTATAAGAGCCTAAAGGTGTACAAGACCAGGTGCTGGAAGAAAGGGACGAGAAGTAAGAAAGAAGGCAGTACTTGGGGCAGAGTTCTCCAGCCATGCACCATTTTCCTGTGTCATAATTAAGTTAGGTGTCTATATTGCTCACAAGTGGGCCTCGAGCTAGCCTACTACCCACAAAGTTCCAAGCGTAGCTGTGTAACAAGTGGCAGGGCAATGGGACATGACAGAAGAATCCTGGACTGGCAGTTCAGAGCCCTATGTCCTGGTGCTAAATTCTGAGTCCTGGTGCCAAAATCTACCACTGTTCGTCCACATAAGAATTCTTTTATCCTTGTGGGTCCTAATTTCCTCATAGGTAAAACAAAGAGGCTTGATATATTCTTAGATTGATAAACTCCCTTCCAGCTCATAAAATTCAGTGGCTCTAATCTTCTGTATAAGATATCTGAGATGCCATGATTTCCCTTGTTAAGGTACTAACCTAGCCCCTGATGGGATGGGTAACCTAGTCTCATAAGCAATATTATATTTACAAGCAGTTGGGTGAGTTACTTCTGTAGATAGCTAGTCACATCCATTTTAAATTGATTCTTATTTATCTCAGTATCAGAGGTTAAGCCAAATTTGGGGGAGGAGGATACTGTGCTTGAGACTTGTGCCTCTTTAGGTACCCACTAAATCCGGTACTTTCATGCTGCTCTTCCCCCAGCTGCCGGGGGCTGCAGAAAACTAAATGCTAAGATGATCTCCAAGTATTCCTTCTTTAAACCAAGAAGTATTGTCATCCTGTTCCTCCTTATTCCTAGCTTCACTCACATCAAATTGGAAAGGTTCTTTGGAGTAAAAGATTCTAAGAAGACAATGTACAGAATCAGGGCTGCTCGGGCTTCAGGCACAACAGTAACAGACGCCAAAGAGCTTTGGGAGGATTCCCTCAAACCACCGCACCTCGGGAGAGCCTCTCAAATTATGTAACTGAATAAAATACCTAGTGTGTCTTCCCTTCAGCAGTCATTCACCATATAAAATCCCTCTGAATGCTTAGCTCAAGATTCATCTCTTCTAGAAATACCTTAGCCAGACTAGCCTGGTATGAGGCCCAGATCCCATCCAAATGAATCTATTTCTTCTCCCTCTCAGGTGATATATATTTTATGTATTTAGAATATTATTTGTGTGTGTGTGTGTGTGTGTGTGTATGAAAATAAATAAATTCCAGTGGTCTCATCTTTCTCAAAAGTCCATCTTTCAAGGGCAGAAACCATGTTTTAACTTTTCAGTATGACTCCATGATATTTAATATTTTCACTGGTGCTTAATACATACTGTCCACATAGAATTCAAACTTCCAAAGAGAAAAACAAATAAACCAAAGATCTCCCACACAGAACGAAAAAACTGCTTCCTGAGACTTTGTGGCAATGTCTTCCTTGACAGTTCCCTGTGGGAGATGATGAGAATACCCACGAATCCTAAACACTGGACAGCTAAGCCACTAACTAACCTACAGAGTAGAACTCTCATCACTTTTCAATGTGGCTCACTCTCCAGAAGAAATATCACCCAGAAGGGAAGGCCATAAGAGAACACTTTAGGTATAAAGCTAAGGTTATGAAGCCAATAGATTGGGTAAAGCTTAAAGGTAAATCATCTGATACTTTGGTCTTCTCGTTTCATTTCTATAACCAGAGACATTTACCAATGTGAGAGACTTTTAAGCTACCTTTGTCATTTGTACCTCCTATCTACAAGGCAGTACAGTTCAGAAGAGGAAGCAAAATGAGCAAGACAGTTCTGCACTGAAGAAGTTTATAATCTAACAGGGGAGACAAGTATAGACAGTCTTATAACAAGGCCTAAGTGATGAGTGACACAGGGAAGATACAAGGTGCTGCAGGAGTTCAGAAGAGGGAAAGAACATAGCTTATACTTTTAATTCTGTCCCTTTCACTATTTCTGTCACAACAGAAAAATCATGTAACCCTCTGATCCTTTTTTTAAGTAAGGCAGATTGAATGCCCTTGGAAAGGACTTTAAAATTCTTGGACAAAAAGGCTACACCTCCTGGGGAGAGAGGGTGGAAATAGGCAGAAATCAAGTCACCTATCTTCAAAATATGGCACATGCCCTCATGCCACCCACAAACCCGAGAGGAGGGGCTAATCCTTCTTCTTTGCTCAACTCCATAGGGCTGTGCTTTCACATATCACTTTCCTTTTCCAGTGGCTTCTCCTTTGTTTTCAAACGCTTAAGCCCCTTCTAGCTCTCCAGCTAGCTCTCATTTCCTTTTCATTGGGAAACTTGTCTGAGGAGGGTTCTACACACATTGTCTCCACTGCCTTATCAATTGATCCTTCTTTAGCTGCCTGCAATCCACTGATGTTGCCCAAGACCACGAATTATCTAATTTCCTCAGGCAGTCACCCTTTCTCTCTGGTCTCTGTCCCACATGTGGCACTGTGGATCACCCTCCTTAGTGATGGGAAGAGCATGGGACTTGAGCAAAGACAAATATGAGTAAATCAGCTGAGTGACTTGAAGCAATTTACTTAGCCCTGAGCCTCTACTTCTTTATCTTTAAATTGAGGATAATGTCACCAACCTCATAGGTTTGTTGTAAGGATTAAAAGTTATAATTTAGATGCAGCACCTAGCACTGTGTCTAGCACATGCACAGTATGTACTTGATAACAGTTAGTTCCCCTTTCTTGGCTAACTTACTTCTCTATCCAGATTCTCTTCCTATCTCATTCACATTTCTTTTACTGGCTCCTACTACTCCTTCCAATTATGATTGTTCCCCAAATCTCATGGTTGGACTTCTGTTCTGTTCTCCATGCTCTTCCCAGGAAAAAATGCATCCATGCTCCTGCCTTCAAATACTGCTGCTTTGCAGATAATTCCCCAATCTATTTTTACAGGTCCATTTTTCTTCCTTTTTTTTTCTTAATTTTTTTGGGGAACAGTGTGTTTCTCCAGGGGCCATCAGCCCCAAGTCGTTGTCCTTCAATCTAGTTGTAGAGGGCGCAGCTCAGCTCCAAGTCCAGTCGCCTTTTCAATCTTTAGTTGCGGGGGCACAGCCCATCATCCCATGCGGGAATTGAACCAGCAACCTTGTTGTTGAGAGACCGCGCTCTAACCAACTGAGCCATCTGGCCACCCCTACAGGTCCATTTTTCAACGTAAGCTTCAACCCTATTTTTAAAACTCTTTCCTGAGCATTCCCACTTGTATGTCCTATAATCCATTCAAATCCAGTATGTACTGAAAAAGATCTTCACCTTATGTTTTCAAATTAACTCTAATTATATATAAGCCATCATTTTTTTAAAAAAATAAGGTAAGGCATTGTTAAATGGTCATACTGTAATCAATGGAGTTTTGTGAAATCCTTCCTCTACCAGGGGAAAAAACAGGGAGACTCAACTGTGTGAATCATAGCAAAATGCTCCAAAAGTACGTAAAGCTTATAGGTTAGGCCTAAAAGGGCTAGATATTTGCCAGAAATAAGGCATCAATCATCACTGCCTCAAACTCAATTCTGAACTAAGTAGATTTCTCAGACTGGAAATTAAAACCACATGAGAGACTAACAGTAGATTTGGTGGGGCTAAACAGAAAAAAAAAAAAAAACAGTTTTCATTTTAGAAGAGTGGATAGCTTCCTTTGAATGAAAATACACAACTCCCCAGAGAAGCAGCTGTTGAATTGTGCTGGCCTATCTGGGTCTACATACAGGGGGGCATACGATTTCGTTTTCCATAGGCCCCTACAAATTTCTACTGCCTTTTATGCAGCCTGATACACTTATTTGTGTTATATACCTAGCCTCTGTACAAATTTGAGGTGTTTTTTCTTCTTCTTTTTTTTTTTTTTTAAGAGAATCTGGAATATGATAAAGTCCTTCACTATTGGGATTCCCATAATCAGAAACCTATCTTTTGGAAATAAGTCATTTTATTCCATTTGTATTTTCTATATTGACTTCCTTTTAGTTTTCCCTCCAATTGTTAATAAATTGTCTTTTGAAAGTATAAGCGCTTATAAAGCTTTGTAAGAGTTAAAGAGAGAAAGAGACCTTTTGATACATTCTTGGGCCCAAAAGAAAAGTGGTGACCCCTGGAAGCAGGGCTCAATGGTGACTATAGGAATACACAGTGAGAAAACCCCAAAGAGAAGGCAAAATTCAGAAAAAATATAGTTGAGAAACATGTGCAGCCATCCCTTCCTCCCTGGAGATTTTCATTCCAGAGCTCAAATACTGGTGGATTTGTGTTTTAAATAAGGAAAACCATTCCTTTATATGCCCAAGATTAGATTTAATTGAGCCCCACCCATGATTTGCCCAGTCTGTCCATAGCACCACTATTCTTCAGATCACACAGGCATACCACTGACAGCCTAATCTTACTAAAAGATCACTTTCAGATGTCAATTCTCCAGTCAACATTTCAACGGTTTCCCACTATCTACAACAGTAATTAATAATTATAAGAAGAAAGTGCCCCATAGCTTCCGTAGATGTGCCTGTTTGAGAATCACTGCATGCAATCATAGATGTTAATAATTGGACTGAAATAGGCAAATAAATGAATGACAGGCAGAAAGAAGCTGAAAAACATTTACCTTCAGAATAAAGCACCAATCTTCCAAGCCAGCATTTAAGCCCCCCACCCCCCGCACCACCACCACAACCTGGCCTCAAGTTATTATCTTGCTAACCTTATTTTCTACCAATCCTCACCCACTCTTATTCTTATTTTATATCCTTCGCCCATGTGCTTTCCACCTAAATTGCCTTCCAAATATTTCCCTAACAAAACTGAGAAGGAAAACCATTCCACTCTAGTTCAAGTCCTGTCTTTTACAGGAAGTTTTCCCAGTCACTCCACTACTGTGGCTCCCATTATCATCGCTCATTAAGCACAGTGAGCTCTTTGATGACAATATTATGGTACCTGATATGCTCACCCGGCAGAGTGCACATGCACTACCCTAAGTACCAGAAGAATGAATGAGCAGAGAACTGACATGCACGGTGGTAGGGAAGACGTTCTCACGCCGCTAGGCTTATCTTTCCGTGTGATGCCCACGAAGGATACTGACAAAACATACTCTGAATCCTTTGTCTTCCTCTACGTATATACAGGTGGATGGCAGAGGAACAGCCCTTCGAATTGTGGAAGTAGAGCCCAGAGAGAGGAAAGACGAGGAAAGAAGAAACTTAATAGCTTACTTTTGGCTCTATGCCTAATGTTCTTTCCAGGACTTTGTTAAGTTCCTATTCCTTTGGTTTTTTCAGATACTTAATTTCTTAACTGGGTCTAAAAAAGAGGTTCCAGGGTTTCTCCATACATAAAAGATTCAGGTTTATGCTTCATCCCGATGTTGGGACTATCTCCCAGTAAACTAAGTGTCAAAGAAAGAAAGCAGGTAATAGAGTGGCAATGTAACAGTGGTCCTCTCCTTTGGCTACTCATCTATTTACCGGAGGGTGCTGAGTCTCAGGCTACCAACAAGTGATAAGTTGATGGCCTCCTCATACGATAGGGAAAACAAAAAGGAATGGGAAGATATGATTCCTTCATCCATTCTACAAATATTTATGGAGAGCCTACAATATGTAGAGACATTGCTCTAGGCACTTTGGCTAAATCAGTGCACAAAACATACATCCTTGCCCTTGGTGAGGATACACATTCCAGCAGAAGGGAGACAGACCATATAAACAATATGACTAATAAAATAAGTAACTGTTATGGTAATACATTGGAAAATAAGTGCTATGGAAAAAATAAAAGCAGAGCATGGTAAAGTGAAATGGGCGTGCCAGGTGCAGGGGGCAAGGATGTGGCTTACAATTTTAAATAGGATAGTCAGGTTAGCTCCATTGTGAAAGAGACATTTGAAAAAAAGACGTTAGTGCAGTCCACGTAGATATGTCCACAATTTTTTGTGGACATACCTACTCCTAAGAGGTGGAGCTTCATTAAGCTCCCGTTGAGTATGGCCAGGACTTAGTGGGTTACTTCTAATGAAGAGAATACAGTACAGATGATATGACAGTGATGGGATGGCACTTCTCAGATTAGGTTATAAAAAGACTGCATCTTCCATTTTGGTCTTGGTCTTGGTCTTTCAGGGATTACTGGCTCTGGAGGAAGCCAGGGCAGTGTCAGGTGCGCAGCCCTATGAAGAGGCCGTGTGGCAAGGAAATGGCACCTCCTGCCAACAGCCACGTGAGACAGACTGGAAGCAAATTCTCCAGCCCCTTCTGATGACTGCATTCCCAGCCAACATCTTGACTGCAATTTTAAGACAGACCCTGAGCCAGAATCAGGAAGCTGCTTCCAGATTCCTGACCCTCACAAACTGTGTGAGATAATAAATGCCTATTGTTTTCAGCCACTAGTGTTAGAGTAATTTGCTATACAGCAATAGATAACTAATACAGACCTAAAGGAAGTGAGGGATTCGGCCACACAAATATCTGAAGAGCATTCCAGGCAGAGAGAACAGGCAGCATAAAGGCCTAAAGGCAGGTGATGTTTAGAGTGTTACAAAAACAGCAAGAGGCCAATGTGGCTACAGAAAGTGAGTGAGGGAGGGAATAGGAGATGAGATCGCACAGGTAATAAGGTCCAGATCATGCAGGGTTTCGTAGGCCATTGGAAGGTCTTTGGGTTTTACCCTGTAAGTGAAATATGAAGCTAGGGAAGGGCTTGCAGCAGGAGAGCAGCAATATGTAGACAATAGCATGATGTGACTTGTGTTTTAATAAGCTCACTTTGTTGGTAATGGTCCAGAAGGGGGTAGGGGTAGCAGCAGGGATACCAGTAAGGAAGCTATTGTAAAAATGCAGGAAAGAGACAACAGTGGCTCAGACCAGAGTGGCAGAGGAGGTACAGGGGACTGTACCTGAGCTTGGAAGAAGGAGAGTGGGCTAAGAAAAGGAAAAACTGTCACGGAAAACTCCCAAAAGAGATGATGCCTGAGCAGAGTGGGGAAAGTGGAACAGGAGTCTGTTGTGAGGACAGAGAAAATACCGGCAAATGGGTCAGAGATGTATGGACGGGAAGCTGCCAATAATACTTCAGTCTGATGAAATTGTGGGGCGCTATGGGCAAGTGACAAAGGATCAGGCTGAAGGAGCAGGACGGTGGGAGCACATCATGAATGATCTTGTGTGACATGCGAAGAGTTCTGAACTTTGTCCTATAGGCAACTGAGAACCACTAAAGGACTTTAAGCACTATGTCACTCTCCAGTGACGTAATCAGGTTTCTGTTTCCATGAGACCACTCGGACATAACTGCAAGTTCAACCGGAGGGGAATAAGTATTGACTAGGAGACAAGTTAGGAGGCTGATGCATGGTCAAACCAAAAATGGAGCGGAGTATGGGGAATCTGAGGCACTAGAAGCTGGAATATAGAAAAACAGCAGACTCAAAAGACAGTTGACAAGTGAGGCTTTGGAAATAAGGACAAAGAGAAAAGTGGGTAAGTTTCTAGCTTAGAAAATGGAATGGATAATGGTACAATTCCCCAAGCTAATGTACATAAGAGGAGAAATAGGTTTAGGGGAGTAGATTATTAAGTTTGAACATGCTGCATGTGGGACATCCAGGGGGAAAGGTCAAATATGCAGGAAGGAATATGGGCCTGAAACACAGTGGAGATATAAACTTGGTACTCGGTGGTGTACTAATGATAGTTGAAGCTGGGGTCTGGGTGAGATAACTCAGCAAGAGAGTGAAGAGAGGATCAAGTACACACTCCTAGGTAAAGCCAGCCAAGGAAAAGTAGAAGCTGTCTGTGAATGAACCCAACAGGACAGCAGTTTTCAGATTAAAGGTCTGCTCATTTTCCCCAGGTGTCTTTGCTATAACCTCTAGCTTCCTAAGAGCAGCAATGACTATCTTCATAGCTTGAAGCATCTGCTTTAGAATCGGTGCAACCAGACAGGGGAAGAAGTTAGTAACTAAACTAGACAGGACACAAAGGCCATGGCTACGTTTAGGATGCTGAGTCAAATCAATGTTAACTGGAGTTATATAACGAAAACTGTATCACAGAAAGTGGTTAAAGTATTATACTGAACAGATTAGCCTTCCAAGGCAGTCAGAATGCAGCAGGAGAAGTGCCTGCTTTGCTGAATACTCTCCTCTGAAGACAGAGAAGAAGTCTCTATCTCTGTTAAGGCCCCCGCCCTAAGGAAGCCAACCTCATGCAACTGCCCAGGTTTTAGTGTCAAGGGCTGATTCCTCGCCAGGGGTTGCCAGCTGCAGAGGGCGGGGCTCTATTTTGGGCTGCCTCTGTCCCTGAGCCTGGCCGAGTCTGGTTTGAGCAGCATGCAGCCCCAGTGACTCACACACCCATGCAAACCGCCTGTGGCTCAGTGGCCTGGCCTCGGAATGCCAGCCTTAGGCCAGCTCCCTCCTCACCCCATTACACTGGGATAAATAAATAAAGAGCCCCGCCAGCAGCCGCACAGCCTGATGGCAACCAGATGGAGAGAGAGAGGCATGGATGGGGCCAGGGGAAGGAACTCCCTCCAGTGGACTAGACTGAGAGTGGGCTGTGCCAGCCCAATCCTGCTAAAGTGCCCCTTTAACATCATTCCTACTGCCATGCAGTAATAGTCCCCAATGCCTGACTCCTCTTGCACTCCTAAAGGTGTCTTTCAGCCTCTAGGCCTAGGAAATGCTCTATGGGGGGCTTTTGCCCTCGATGAGGATCATGCCAGCAGCCATCCCACCCAGCTGACTTGTATCAGCATCGCCAGTATTCCCCCTCTGGTTAGGCCACCATCAACTGGCCCCCTTAGAGAAATCAGAGACGCTTGGGTGAAAGGGTAAAAAAAGAACTGAATATGGAGAGGTAACCCCTACTCAATTCTTAAATATTTTTCCTGGCCTTAGTATCCTAGAAAGCTCCCTGCCCTACTGCCCCACTGCCTACCTCCAGGGCCTCTTGCCTAGCAACAGCCCGAGTGAGAAGCAGGAAAAACAAGCCCCAGGCACTTGACCGCATGGTCCTCTGACATCAGTCCTGGCCCACCCCTCCCCCCCCCTTCCCCGCACCTTCATCCCGAGTTCTCTGGCCCTGGTTTGTTTATCTTCCTATGTTGCTTATTTTGATGGCACATCCTTTCAGCTCAGTCTTGAGTGACCCCATGACCCTTCTGTGTCCTGTTCGTAGGACCCCAGGCAAGCAGAGTAACTGAAAAGATGCAGCGGCCATAAGAAATTCTGTCCCGTTAGGAAACCTTTCAGTTCTAGCAGCTATGCAAGACATTCAGTGATCCCAGAGGTTACAAGCATTCCACATTATCCTAGCCCTTAACTGTCCTCTAACTGGTGTGTACCACCAAAGTATCAAAACAATACAGGGATAATCCTAGACAAGAAGTGTAGGAGGTCCTAAACATATAGCTACAGCTACATGACCTTAGGCAAGTCACTTAACCTGAGGCCCAATTTCTTAATCTATGAAATGGAAAGCTACAACTACCTAGCTCCCAGATCCTTTCCAGATGTAATAAAATTCTACAAGTCTGTGTGGTTTGGATGTGATCCACCCAGAGCCTAGAGGACCAGTATTCTTGAAGTAGTTGGTTCCAAAACACAAATATCTTTCCTGGGCTAGCACCTGGATTCTATATGCATTCACTTCCCCCTGCCCTAATAACAGGGAAGAGATGAGCCTCTAATTTTACAAATGAGAAAATAGAGGCTCTGAGAGAAGTCATTCTATATAGCTGAAGCATACAGTACATAAATAAAAATGTCAAGAAACCAAGGATAGGTATGTAGGCACTAGATCAGGAAAGGACCCCTCTGTTAGGCTAAGAAAAAGCCTTCCATTTAACCAAGGGGCTGAGGCCGGGAACTGCTGTATCATACCCAGCCTATGCTAACCTCCTTAATAGCCAAACTTCTAGACAGAGGAAGCTAACTCAGAAAAACGGCTTAGGAAACTGCTCTCTGTTACAAGTCTAGGTTTCATGGTCTTTCTCCATGAAGACTTGAAACCTATTCTGCTTCAGGACTTAACAATACATGCTTTCCTTCTTCTTCAGAGTTACAATTGCTTCAGCAGATGCACTGAGCACTTGACTCACAGTTTTTGTCCTTAGTGTTCAGACCCCAAGCATTCTGGAGTCATTGCTCGGTCAACGCACAGAGGCAGAACAGAAGGTTCCAACTCAAGAACACCTGCTTCATGCCTCGCCCTGTATAAAGTACTAATTCCAAGTTCAAGAGAAATATGAGTTATAGCCCCTATCCACAAGGAGTTTACAAATTAGCCTAGAAGACAAGATAGAAATATGAATAATCTATACATAGCAATACAGTAGCACCTCGGTTTTCTCGAACGTCTCCGTTGACGAACACTTCGGTTTACGAACGTCGTAAACCCAGAAGCAAATGCTTTGATTTTCAAGCACGCCTCGGAAGCCGAACATGTCACGCGGCTTCTGCTGAGTGCAAGATCCTGAGGCCTAGCTGTCGGCTGTTTTCGAATGTTTCAGAACTCGAACGGTCTTCCGGAATGGATTACGTTCGAAAACCACTGTGTTATAATAGCATTATTTACCTACATAATAAAGTTCCAACTTGGGTAACACATATAATTAGAAAATAGGGCAATAATTCTACTAAGGTACTAACTGTACAACCAACAAGTCCCAGAAGAGTTAGAGAAGGAGAAGATCAATATTGACTGGTATTATCAAAGGTCACTATTATTAATACTCCCCCTGCTTGGCATTTAACAGTTGTTTCTTTTGGCCAAGCTCAATCCTTAGAAGGGAAACCTAGGCAGGAGCTTCTGACAGGCCACAATTATCTACTCCCCATTCATTCCTTTGCCAGTGCCCTTGTGTAAACACTGTGATTTTCCACAGCCTACTGTGCCCACAAGACAGTCCCCAGATGGTAGCCCTGCGCTTTTCACCTTCCTCTACCGTGGGATGTTGAAGGGCCTGGATAAGCAATAATGACTCGCCCCCATTCCACAGTCCAGACCTGTGATCAGATCTCAACAAGCAAAAATTTAGCAACTGGTCAACCAAGCTTTCCAAGGTTAGAGAAGACCGAATGAAATGTCTAGGTTTTCAACAAGATGTTTTGCAAATGTTAATCAGCCCATTTTTGCCTTTTACGTTCTCCCCCTTGTTTCCCCCATTTTTCCCGTGTATACCTCAAGCTTTATCAGACTCAATAGGCAACTTTTTCAGAGAAAGGACTTTCCAATCATGTAAGCAACCTAACAGCCAAACACAAGTCACCACTCGGACATCTGGAAAGAGGAAGTAAAGCAAAACTGCACAAGGAGAAAGGAAATAACAAATACTCTACCTCTACCATAAATTGTTCCAAGAAGGAATTTTCTTCAAACGGCTCTGTCTTCAACCGACCTGTAATAAGAAGCGATACAGAAAAAAAATGAGTCTTAGGACGAGCTTCCTACCTGTGAGATGGAAAGGCAACAAAGCCCAGGATTTCTTAGAAAAGAGCACAAAGATACACTACCCAGAGGTACCTAGTCCAGTGGGAGAAGAGAAGACAGTCTGTGTGCAAACAGGAGGAGGAGAAGGTGATTAGTACCTAACAAATGACAGGTACAGTGGCAGCATGTGCTCTAAGAGATTTTCCTGAACAAAGACAAAGGTCAAACTGAATTTTTATTTTGAAGTTGGAGCTATGCAGCTTCTTAAAGTCCCAAGTTCATGATGACCCTCACACAGTTTTGTATAGCTACTGGCCCCTTTCCAAAGTCTTTCCTTACCATTGCCTAAGGCATGTCTGGACTCGGTTACAGCTTCTATTGGCCAGTTGGGCACCAGCCAGGTACTCGAGGGAAAGAGAAGTGTCACCAAGCATCAAGTCTCCAGTTTGGGTAAGTACCCAGCACCCGCCCTCTAATGCAAATGAGTCTCCCCTTTTCTGAGACGCATTTGATTATCTGTATCATTCCCCACCCAACATCTCAAAAAATGTCCTCTCACCTCGGCTCAGTGTAGCCCCACTCTCCTGGTAGTCCTGGATCTCTAGATCTTTCATATGAAGCAAGGTTGCGAGATCCCTCACTTGGCACTGCAACGCCAGGCTCATGCCCATCAGAGGACGAATCAAATGTTGGGAGACCTACCATGGAAGAGATATCAATTAGCCAAAAGATATTTACAAAACGTTCCTTAATACTGTATCAGGAACTAGAAAAAGTACTGAAGATTAATGTTTTCATTGGAACTTCTGGTTTCATAGACAAGCAATCTATTTATATGAACGTAAACACAAATATAATCATTAAATAAGTGTATGAAAGAAGTTCAAGGATTCTCTTTGTGGCAAAGATAAAAGGAGAAGAATAAAGGAGAATACTAGTGAATACGTAACCTAGAGTTGTGATTAAAGAGAAGGATGTGAAACAGCTGATAAGAGAAAAGTGTTAACTCAATTCTCAGCAGAGATTGAGAGACAAAAGCAGAAGATCCAAGTAACGTTTAAGAAAGTAGGTGTGGCTACAACAGAGTATGCTAGCTTGAGTATAACAGAAGACAAAAATCCACAGGAAGTAGAGAGATTTCAAAGTCAAATTAGACCCAGACACTAATGAAGCGCTATTTCAAGGCTGATGATAGTCCTGAATGAGCCCTGAGTTTCAAGTGTTCCCAAAAATGCGGCAAAGTCTAAGGTCGGTGTTGTAATAGAAGCAAAGCAGTCACCAAGAGACGAGCCTAGGAAGGACTAAACCACCCACACATACCTTGCTCTTAACAAAACGTAAGAAGGTCGCAAGCATAGCTGTACTGCAATGCAGCTATGATGTTCTCATATGACAATGTACAGCTCTACAAAATAATAATTTCATTCTCCTATGCAAGGTGCCCATTAGCCTTCTTCAAAAGATGAAAGCCTTAGCCAAAGAAAATGACTAAAATCAATAATCTATTTGTGGCTTGGGATGTTATCAGTGTTTCTTTCCCTTCCTCCAAGCAGATGAGCTGAAGGAGGCACTAAGAAGAAATGCCCTAGACCAGAGGTCAGCAAACTTTTTCTGTAAGGGCCAGAGAGTCAATATTTTCGGTTCTGTGGCCCATACAGGCCCTGTCGCAATACTCAACTCTGCTGTTGGAGCATGAAAGCAGCCATAGACAACATGTAATAAAAGAGAGTGGCTGGGTTCCAATAAAACTTGACAAAAATAGGCACCAAGCCAGAGTTGGCCTGCTGGCCATAGTACACCAATCCCGGCTCTAAATTTAAAAGGGAGAACTGTTAGACAAGATACCGCACAGAGGCTTGAAATGAGGGAATGGTGCTGGAGTTACCCACAAGATGTGCAAGCCAGGCTCATCTCGATGAGGATCAGAAGTCTGAACTCTTTAGACTTTTGTGTTCTCATCGTCCACTGATTTTCTGGTAAAACTTACTACTAAAAACTCCAATTGTATTGTGGCTCAAACAGAAAGGAAAAGACTTTTCCCCACATTTCTCTAATGTAGGGGGAGGAGACTAGGGGTTAGTGGCAGCAGCTTTTGTACCAGCACCAGGACCCAAGAAATGCAGGAGTACTGGAGCAAAGTGGAAGGCCAGAAATCAAGTGCAGCTCTAGATAGCAGTCACTTCTTTCCATCACACAGCACGTCCCAACCTGGCACTGTCTCCCAGCTCAGGTCCTTCATATGAACATAAGCCTCCAGGAAGGACTGTTCAGAATGTGGCAGAAATGCTGCTTCGGGAAAATTTATCTGCTCTAGAGCCAACCTTCTTTCCTAGGAATTGTTTTTGGAAACTTTGGCTCTGTTCAAGGTAGATCAGGAGGAAAAACAGGTGAATATGTGTATCAAAGCAAGTCAATGTTTGGTGGGTTGAAAGTAATTGTACTTACTAACCAAGCAGTATCACCATCCATTCTCAAATAACGGAAACTCCTAAAGGTAATTACCCAGTCTCCCTAGGAGGGCCCCTTAATAGCAATTTCTTTGAGTGGTAGTCAATATAACAACACGAAACATGATTAAAAACAGTTTTGAATCAATGCCATGTCTGATTAAATATGGTAATGCCATACCAGGCACCTGAAATTATCTATCGGACTCCAATGTCTACAGAGCAAAGAGGGAAAAAAAAAAGCTTTTTATCAGTAAATATTTTAACTTCTAAAATATTTCATAGGATTGGGTTACATCACTCTGAATCACTGGGGTATAACTCACTTCAAAGTTAGATGCACACTAACTTAGATCAGTTAATTAGAACAAGGCATTGTGGCTGAAGGAATGGATTTCAAAGCAAATCCACAGACACTACAAGGAAAAATCTTGAAGTGCTTTAGGAAGTCAGGGACACACCCACCCCACCCCCACTTCATTTACAGACAGCAGTATATGAAGAGAAGCAGTGCAACAAGTCCATTCAATAAATACCTACTGTGTGCCTACTGCATGCTCTGTCCCTACAAGGCCTCTGTCCTCAAAGAGCTCAAGAGTTAAGGTCAGGAAATGTAGTGGACATAGAAGGAGTTGGCAGTCATCTCCAGAGGAAAAGCTATTTATAATTTCCTGCAATGTCTTCAGATTTCCCATAGGTCATAGGCAGGAGAGCAGAATGGGAGTTATCAATCCCAAGAGTAACAGTCTGGGTATTAAGGGACCTAGATTCTGGTCCTGGCTCTGACAGAACCTAGATGTAAAAATGGCTAGTCCCAACTACTCTCATGGTCCTAATCTTTTCTAAAAAGAAAAATTATGGCATTGGAGTATTTGGTCTCACAGGTCCACTGTAATGCTAAGGGTAAGTAATATTACACACGTAATCCTTATATATTTTATCCTTACAACTCCACAGGAAGGTTGTGATCTCCATTTCATAGATGAAGAAAACAAGTCTCATAAAAATTCAGTAACTTATCCCAGGCAATATACGTAGTTAAAGTGGTGGAGCTGGGTTACAAATTCAGCCCTGCTGGTTCCAAAGCCTGTGCTCTTTGCTCTTTCTACCACAAAAAAAAACACCACCACCACCAAAAAAACACCTTTGCCTGTTAGTCCTAGGAATTATAAAATTGCCAAAGAGGTGACAAATTTGGAAGTCAAAATATGGACTATCAAGAATTACATTAGAAAAAAATATATAACAACAAAAAGAATTACATTAGATACAGAAAGAATACACAGTGGGAAGGGAGGAGGAGACGAAGAGAGGTTGGTCAGAAATGGAAATGGGCTCAGTGTTAGAAAGCGGAGAGCCGAAGCTTTATATATTCCATAATATCTTGCAGAGACTTAAGAACTATTAAATTATTAATGTGAATACACTATGCTGTAGAGGGTGCAAGGAAACAGGTTCTCTCCTACTCTCCTGTATGACTAGTAAGAATTAAGCTGCATAATCTCTCTGGAAGACAATTTGGCATTATGGTAGCGAGATTAAAGAAGCAAATATTCCTTGATTCAGCTTTTCCACTTCTTGCAAGTAGAAAAAGTAAACACAAGGATATTTACTACCTATAATAACAAAAGAATGGAAACAACTTAAGTATCTACTAGTGGCATATCAATTAACGTGCTGATATATTCATTAAATAAAACGCTACGCTGCCATTAAAAAAATATTAAAGCAGGTCTTCTAAATGCATTGCTGTGAATAATTTCTAAGTTCTATTAGGTTGGTGCAAAAGTACTTGCAGTTTTTGCAATTATTTTTAACCTTTTAAACCGCAATTACTTTTGCACCAACCTAATATAATTAAGTGAAAAAAAGCAAGGTACTGAACAGAATGAATAGTGTGCTGCCATTTGTGAAGATACATACATATGTATGTATATATCAGATATGTATTTGATTACATGGGTATATATATATACATATGTATATATATACTCATGTATATATATTCATACATCTACACATACATATATATATATATATATATATATATATATATATATATATATATATAGCTTTCTTTAAGAATTGGCAAGAAGCTGGTATCAGAAGTTGCTTTAGAGAAGGAAAATGAGGGACTGGAAAAAGGGGGTACAAAGAAGATATAACACACAATGTAATTTATAGATGATGTGATACAGAATTGCACACCTGAAATCTATGTTTTACTAACAATTGTCAGTCACCCCAATAAATTAAAAAAAAAAAAAAAGAAGATATATTTTTTTACTATATACCCTTAAATGTTGTCTGAAATGTTTCCCTTTGGCATGACTTACTCATTCAAAAAAATTTAAATAAAAACTATCACAAGAATGAGTAACAAACAAAAATTATGACTATGTGACCTCACAGACACACACACACAAGACTGAAATAGTATCCGCCTACGTCTCGCCAGTGTCCACTGGCTCTAGCTTTTTCCCTATAAAGCTTCCTCAGGTTCAGGGATTTCCCTAGGATGGCATTCTTCGTCTTCTTGTAAAACTAAATATTTTATTTTACCTTAAAGCATAATTGTTCATAAGCTGCTCAATGCTCACTTCTGCCCACAGCCAACCAAGACTCATTCCGCGCTAAACACTGTTGCTTCTTGTCTTAGTGCAGCTCTTCAATTGGAAGAATTTATCTAGAATAGCTATTTTTTTCTTTACACATTATTTTCAGTTATAATATCATTATACAAGTGTTCTTTACTATATTCTTTTGAAAGAAAAAACTATTAGAGCCCATCAGCCTCTACAGAGAACTGCCTCTCCAATCACTCTATTCTGAATTTCTAGGACTGTATCATGCAAAATCAGACTAGCTATCACTTGAGCTTCCCAAAGGTGGCCCAAATGTGGTGGTCCCAGAACAAGCATCACTGAGGGAACATTGCCCTCTGGTGTTACTTAGAAAAAATTACAGGGGTTTTGAACCAAAGAAGTAAATTCTCTATGTAAAGCAGGATGGAAAATTTCATTAAGAAATTCAATTGAAATCAATATGAGTGACTATTATCCACTAAGCACTGTCAATGGGCCTCAGAAACTCAGAAATGAATGAGATGTAGTTCTCCAATCACTCAATCTAGCTTTACTGGGTTCCAGCTCAAAAACAAACACCAGAGAACAGTTTCTCAAAAACGCACTTTGTTCAGTCCACCCTATTGATGCCAAAGCACCACAGCACCTCTAGGAGACTAAAGAAGGGGGATAGGAAATGAGGCCCACGTGTCACATCCCTGTGATGGTACATCTACACCCTTAGGCCTTGTGCAGAAGACCCCATCCTCTAATGCTACTCACTGCAAAAAGCTCTGTTTACATAAAAGCGTGGAAGGGACCAGCAGCAGTAATTCCTACAAACTAATTCTTAATGTCCATTCTTAACTCACCAATTTCTAATAAAAGCTCTCGGGGCCTGGAATACTCCAAGTGAGCACAGGACCATATCCTCCGAGTCCCTGAAAGTGGGCTCTCAAATCAGACCTATCTGCAAGTCAAATGCCAGTGCATTCACTTACAAGCTCATGACTTTGGACAAATTACCTTCAATATCAGTCTCCGATGCTGAGAAACTAAGAAAATAATACTTATCTTGCAGGACAGTTGTAAGGATTAAATGACAAAATAATGTTCAGAAAGGTACCTAATACTGGTACATACTCGACCCTGTAGCCAGAGTGATCTTGATCAATTACAAGTTGGATCATGTTAAAACCCTGCTTAAAGTTTTTCAATGAATCCCTATTGCCTTTGGGATAAAATCCAAACTCATTATAATCCTTCAAGATCTGTCCACTGCCTACTTCATTTCTCTCAACTCCCTGCAGTCACAAAGTTCTCCGAGTTAGTTCCTCCTGATCTTCAAAACTCAGCTCAGAAACTATTATATAGTATACATACGAGGTCAGACAATTAAGTTCGTGAACTCATCCTAGAAAAAGTGCTACATATCTCATTGCTGAATATCACTATGGTCACCTTCAAAGTACTCCCCTTGGGAACCTACGCACTGACGCCAGTGCCTAGTCCACCCCTCAAAGAAATTTTGGAACTTTTTCTGGAATGGCCATCAGACCTGTCATCATATTACCCTTGATGCCCTGAAGGTCATCAAAATGTCTTCCTTTCAATATTTCCTTTATCTTCGGGTAAAGAAAGAAGTCATTGGGGGCCAGATCAGGTGAGTAGGGAGGGTGTTCCAATACAGTTATTTGTTTACTGGCTGAAAACTCCCTCACAGACAGGGTGTGTGAGCGGGTGCATTGTTGTGATGCAAGAGCCATGAATTGCTGGCGAAAAGTTCAGGTCATCTAACTTTTTCACGCAGCCTTTTCAGCACTTCCAAATAGTGAACTTGGTTAACTATTTGTCCTGTTGGTACAAATTCATAATGAATGGTTACAAATGGTACAAATAGTATAAATTCATAATGAATAATCCCTGATATCAAAAAAAGGTTAGCAACATCGTTGCAACAAGTTCACGAACTTAATTGACCTTGTATGTACATGACGAAATGTGATCAAAAACTATGGTGAATGTTTAAATAAAAATAATTTATTACAGTAAAAGACACATTGCCATTAATCCCCCTCAATATACTCCGCCTCGTTTTCAACACACTTATCCCATCATTCTTGCCACTTTCTAAAGCAGTTCTGGAAGTCCTCTTTCATGAGTGTCTTTAGTTGCACTGTTGTGGCTGCCTTGATGTCCTGCATCATTTCAAAACGTTTACCTTTCATGGTCATTTTGACTTTGGGGAAGAGCCAGAAGTCGCACAGTGCCAGATCCAATGAATAAGGTAGATGAGGACACACCGTAATGTTTTTGTTTGATAGAAATTGCCAAAACAAAAGTGATGTGTGACATGGAGCGTTGTCATAATAGAGGATCATTTACGGAACACTTTAAAACACACCTGCTCTCAACCGTAGCTCACACCCGACTGACTGCACTGAACAAGTTGAAACTTGTCACACACTGTTACTAAAGTTCGATGCGCTGCTTCCGTATTAAAGATCCCTGCCTTTCCATTGGATGGCACTCAGCAGCAGCATTCACCGTATTTTTTTTTATCACACCATATATATATATTTTTTATCGCACCATATATTTATCACACCAACAGGGAGTTCTTAGCAAGCTGTAGCCATGCCCACGGCTGCTTCAACACATACATATACAACATATATGTACACACACACACACACACATAATGGTTTTTTAGATCCTCATTCATCCTGGACTTACCTCAATCAAATAATTTACCATACTTTATCCTGTTTCCCATCTTCTCACTTTGTTTCCTGTCTGTCTTCTCACTAGATTATGAACTCCAGGAACAGGCTATGTTGTTTTAGATCTGGACACCCAACAACTGGCCCATAGTAGATACTTAATAAATGTTGAACAAATAAAGTAATAAATAAAGACACCCAATAAAGCATGTAGAACTCTGCTCCCTTTGCAAGGACAGGATGTACCATCAAGAATCCTTTTGCCTTCTGTCTAGTCAAGGAAAGTTTTCTAACTGGACAATTTCAAATGGAGTTTACAAAAAAAATAAGAGCACCTAAAGCTTCATCTCAAAGCAGCTGGCAGTCCCCTTCCCTACCCCATATTTGAATTGCACTTACCAGGGAAGGACTGGCTAGGATGCAGTGGAAATTCCAATAGAAGGGGAGACCGGAGAGTTCACTTCGCACCCGTAGTATCAGTGCCTCTGCCACATGATCACAGGAGAAGGTTGCTTTGCCAGGGCAAGCAATGTCGTTAAACAGCGGGCGAAGCAGATCACCCAAATGACAGAGAAAGGCCTCAGGGGGAGCAGTCAGGCGCTTGTTCAACTCCTAAAAAGACAGCAGAAGTACAGAGCGAGGGTGCTAAAAGGCAACTGACTCCTTCATAAGTAACAGCCAAGGAAAACTCTGGTGAACATGAAGACAGTGGGCATGAGAGAAAGGGAAGGAAAGAAAAACATCAGAACAGAAAAGAAGAAAATAAAAAGAGAGATCAACTGGCCTAGTTCACAATTCTGCTTTAACTGTATGCAGTATAGAAACTAACACACACACACACACACACACACACACACACACACAACTATATAGAAAGATCCCAGGGCTATAGGTAAAAGTGCAGGACATTAATTGGAATTGTCCCAACCTGATTCAACCTTCCTTGGCAGCTGACAGGTCATTACCACCCCACAGTAGTACTTCTCTTCACACTTACCTTGGCTCGCTGGCTGACCACACTAGTGTCCACCTGTTCATGCCACACTCTTTGAAGATCTGAAATCAGCAAGGCATACCCCTGCTTGGTGATATAAGCCTTGGCCAACAGGGAGTTCTTGTCAAGCTGTAGCCATGCCCATGGCTTCTTCAACAGGCCTTGCTCCAGTTCCTCCATCTGTAGGAGAGTCTTAATTTTAGCAAAGCATCCTAGGGTACTACTGACCTGTGGGGAGTGGGGTGTACCACCAAACAGTTCTATATCAAATGAACTTGTAAAAATCCTCCCTAATAAAACAGAAGACATGCATTTACACTCTCCCTACTCACCCTTACCCCTTACCCACCCCACCTTCCCACCCCAGTATACAACTAACTGAGCACCAATCTTAGTACCTATCAGCCACTAAAAATCTATTTAAAATGTTGAGGGGCTTTTTTCCACATTAAGTTCCTAGGGGGCATGAAACATCTCTTTCTTCTACAGTGTTTAAGTCTTAGCATATTGATATTAGAGGTTCCGCTTCCTAATAATATAACTTAATGTGGAAACCTAACCCATTCTTGTTGCAATTTTATCACATTCCTAAGAAATACGTCAACGGTATCTTTTCCCAGAACTTCTAGAAGAAAGGAATAGTTCTTGTCTTATAAAACATCGTAAGTCGTAAGTGTCATCGGCAGGAAATTCAAATCATTTGATCATTATCTAAAAACAAAACTCTGGAAGCTCTCAGAACTTCAAATATATATACATTCCTTAAATATACATTAATATATTATATTAATACTATATATATACACACACACACACATATATATATATATATATATATTCCTTAAACGTATACTGGGGGTGCCAAAAAAATGTACACCTTTTAAGAGATGTTATCTATGCATTACTTTTTGAAGTTCAATTGAATTAACGGTAGCAATGTGTTGTATCATGTTCGCTCAAAAGATGGCGTCAATCACTGCACTGTACACCTGAAGCTGAACAATAATGAATGCCAACTATAATATTATATATATATATGTATATATATGTATGTATACACTTACAAGAGGCGGAGTACAGCATTGGGAGTGGAGACAGTGGAAATGGGATGGCTCGGTGCGATGTCAGAGAGATAGTGGATGGGGGGAGGGGGGTCCACAGTGTGAGGGATATAAATGATAAACGTCTAAGTATTGCTTTGTCTTGTGCACCTGAAACTAATAAGAATAAAAAAAAAAGATGGCGTCAATCAAATGAATGCTAGCATCATTCATTGTATCACAATTTTAATAAAATTTTTTCCTTTCTTAAAATGTGTATACATTTTTTTGGCACCCTCTGTGTGTATATATATATATATATATATATATATACACACACACACACACACACACATACATACACACACACACTGAGGATACCAAAAAAATGTATACACATAACTTGTATTCATCTTTTGTTACTGGTATATATGGAGTATTACAATTTTACTACAATTTTTTTCCTTTCCTAAAATACGTATACATTTTTGGCACCCTCTGTATATTCCTTAAATATATATATATTCCTTAAATATACGTATAATGACAAATTCAGTAAGTTAATATACAATCATATATACATATATATTCTCTAAGACAGATTCTTCAAGTTTATGCATGTGAATCCTCTAGAATTACATTCAAAATTTGCACATACATGTGTATACTCATTTGGGGAGAAGAGGTCCACAGCTATTGTCAAATTCTCAAAGAGAACAATGACACATAAACAAAGAGCTAATAAACTCTGTGTCCAGAAGCAAACAGGAAAGCCCAAATCCCATTTCAAGAAGAACCTGAAAGACTGAGAAGTCATGAATACAACGCACAGCGATCACAGAGTAGACACGATGAATTAACTCCCACTTCCCTCATCTCCCACATTCCCACTGCAAGGCACTGCTATCAACATCATGCTCTGCTGCAGACTCTGGACCTCCTGGAAACCAATGTTCCTACTTCAACAACTCGATTTGTAGCCTTAACATAAACATACCGTGTTTCCCCGAAAATAAGACCTAGCCAGACCATCAGCTCTAATGCGTCTTTTGGAGCAAAAATTAATATAAGACCTGGTCTTATTTTAATATAATGCAAGACCGGGTCTTTGATATAATATATTAATATAACATATTAATATAATATAATACCAGATCTAATATAATACTGGGTCTTATATTAATTTTTGCTCCAAAAGACGCATTAGAGCTGATGGCCCGGCTAGGTCTTATTTTCGGGGAAACACGGTAGTAGATGCTCATTAACTATGGCTACTTGACAGGAAGTTTGATTTTTCCTGTGGATTTAAAAAAGGGAGGAGTGTTATAATTTCCTTCATTATTTCAGTCTATAAAGTGAAGTGGGAGGCATCTTAGAATACAAAGAAAATTCCTTGGATTTCATTAACAAGGTTAATGTGGTTTGCTCCTCCAGTCATTTCCATCTCAGTCTAAGCCATTATTCTTCCAACCACAACCTAGTTTTTGAAGCGAGGCTTTGTAACATAATTTAACTTGTACAGGCAATAGACTGGTGAAATTTAAATAGATGTGATTTTTATTTGCAGCAGCCTCAAAACCTTATGTTTGGAGAATGATACTTCAGTCACATTTCCAACGTGTTGTTCCTACGGGGAAGAGATCTTGGAATGATTAAGCTAGTCCTCACTGGACCAGAGTTCCACATTGCCAAAGGTCACAAACGCAAGTGAAGTCAAGTCGCCAAGTCCTTCTCTCCCTAATAAGCACTCACCAGTGTGCACTCAGAGTCATCAAAATCATGTTATCTTAGCCCGTCACTTCGGAAAGCCGGGAAGCTCAGGACCCTCAAACTGTATAGGTTTTGTTTTGTTTGGGGAGTGGGGCAGTTGAAAATGTGGCCAGGGTCAACATGCCCCATAAAAAGGTCTGAGACATTCAGCACCAGACTGGGGGTTAGCTGCTCCCATCTCATGCATCCTGGTCTAGGCCTGTCTATCCCACCTCTTTCTTTTTTCATGCAACACTGTCTTTAACCTTCACGTTAACCAGATTCACCCGTTTATTATTCCTGAATGAAGTCGGGGAGCACCCAGGGCAAACAGCGGGTGGGGTCGTCTAAGAAGCCGGGTCTACATTAAGCCCCGCCCCTCGGCTGTGAAACCCTCTCCGCGCAGTTCCTCCGCCATCCTGCAGAGGGCAGCAAGGCCCTAGCCACCCTCTGAGCTGGGCCACATCCCGTCCCTCCAGGAGGGGACGAACCTTCGCTCCCTTTACACAACCCCGTCCCAGGAGCCCCGCCTGGCGTCCAGTTGCCATCCGCCTTTGCTAAAGGGACTTCGCGATCCACCTTTCCATTCCTACAGCACCAATTGCACTGAGACAAGGCTCGGGACCCCTGGGGAGGGGGGGGCGTCGGGTAACAAAGCTGACATGTGGCTGCTTCGTCGCACCAATCAGCCCGCCAAGGAGCAGCCTCACAGACCCCGCCTCGCTGCCGGAAGGAGGGTTGCGCACGCGCGGCCCCCACAGCCCCGCCCACCCCGGGAGGTCGGCCCCGGATCGCCGGCCGCTTGCGAGTCCCTTCTGAGAGTAAGGTCCTGTGCCCGCGCCAAACTGCACGATCCGAACAGCCCCTCGCCGCCCCGCCCTGGCCCAGCCTTCGGCCCCGATTCGAGCCCGACCCCACCTACCGTGAGCGGCTGCGACAGCTCCCACCCTCCCGGCAGCAGGCCCACGCGTTCGCCCGCGCAAACCGAAAGGCCTAAAGTAGAGGCATCCCCCCCACCTCTCCGGGAAGGCGGGGCCTTGGGAAACAGGGCGGAGCCCGGACCTGACGTGGGCGGGGCATCTGGGCTCACTGAGCTGATTAAAGGAGCGCTCCAAACTGGAGGACCACCATGACCGGAACAGCAAGAAAAAAGGGTGGACGACCCGCTGGTGGACAGGTGGGGGCACAACGGCGCTCTTTAGAGTCACCCTGGTAGAGTAGAAAGAATGCCGGAGGACGTGCAGGAGAGGGGTCCCCCATATTTGGACTTGTCGGTAAATGTCACTTTCCCTCCCTCCCCTACCTGTCCAACCACATATACACAGAAGGTGCCAAAAATCTATATACACATATTAAGAAAGGAAAACTATATTAAAGTTGTAATACTCAACATACATTGATAACAAAAGATGAATACAAGCCACGTTTGACTTGCGCAATTACAAGAGGTGCTCAAAGTGGTTACCATCAGTGTCCAGACACTTCCGAGAATGGCAAACTGGTACTGCTTGAGCAATGTTGAGTATCCATTTTTTTGGCATCCCCAGTATATAAAATGAGAGGGTTGAATTTCACTAATCTCTCCAGCCCTCACCACTCAAGTTGTTTGAAAGATGAGTCTCCCAGGCATAAATCCCGTGGTTTAACCTCATCCTTAACCTCGCCTGTCTCATTTCTCCCTCCATCCACTCCCATAATTATGCTCCATCACCACTGAGAAGCTTGAAATCCCTCAACTCATCTTGTACTTTGTACAACCTATGATTTTCCTTGTGTTGGATACCTGAGCCTGAAAAATTCTCCCCATCCATTTTCCACAAAAATCTTCCTCTTGCCAAGGCGAGGCCCAGTGGTGCTTCTTTCATAAAGCAGCTACTCCCAGTCAGAATTGTTTCTTCCTCTTTGCTCCCATGGCATTGTTTTAATCTTTATTATGGACTGCCTTCTGCTTTGGATTTTAGTTAGGAATTACATAAATCTTTTTAAACCGTAACTGCCTTGAGAGGGCAGGTACCCTGTCTTATCCATATCTGTAGTTCCAGGATCTTGCATACGAGAAGTGCTCAGTAAATATTTAAATGAATGCTAGTGTTCAAATATATAGTTCACGGGCAAAATCTCATTTATTCATTCATGGCCCACTAAACCATGGCCCCTGTTCTGGAACAGTTAGACCTAATTAAGAGAAGGAAAACAACACCCCTATTGGGAAATGAGACCTTTAGGTGGGTCCATTTTACACACACACACACACACACACACACACACACACACACCCTCTCCCTAGGAGAAAATAGAACCTGGGAGCTGACTCTCCAGCAAGCTAGGAGATAGGGCTAAACTAACCAGGGCAGAAGTAGGAGTCCTGGTAATCACTGGGACCTAAGTTCTTCTCTGCTAGACCCGGGGTACTGTTCCCCAAAACCAGGCAACAAGTCGACTGTCTCTCCTGGTTCAGTGGGCCCTCCTTCCTCATTCCCAGGGTCTTCAGGCAGTGGGCAGAGGCAACGGAGGGGTTGGGGGATGCAGAGGTACAGGTTCTGGACGGGGCAAGGGAGCTCATATTCTTGAGCGGCCTTCTCCCTGGACTTCTGAGGCATCCGAGCCTCTCGGGCAGGGAAAGGAGATGGCAGCCCTTGACCTAGGCCTCGCTCAAGCTGTGTGCCTGCAAAAGAGGTTGGTCAGGCCATTGTCCAACCCAGGGCGTGATGACTTCCTGGCCACTCCCCAATCTGCTGGGGCCTAGCCTCAACTTACCAGGAATGGTGTTCTCTAGGAGGAAGCCCAAGAGTCCCGCCAGGAAGATGGGCTCCATGAGCAGTGAATGAAGTAACACATCCACGGGGCTCCAGCCTACAGGGGGTTGGGGCCAGGCAGGAAGGGAACTCTGATCCTATGCAAGGCCAAGGAGTCTTTTACCTCCAGACCTAAACCTACGTCTTGGACTAAGGACAGATCTTTCTGAATTGTTCCATCCCCTTTGTCCTTTGTCCCTCTATTCTCCATTTCCCACACCCAGGCCCTTCCCACAGAATCCCTGCTCAATACTCTATCTTCTGAGCATCCATATGCCCTCCAGATACGCTTTGATAGTTCTAGGCTCCCTGTCTCTGGAAAGTTTGGTACTAAAAGCACTCACCTTATTTCCCACTTACCTTCTGTGCCATTGCCTAGGTTTCTCAACCTCAATACTACTAACATTTTAAACCAGATAATTCCTTGAGGGGGGCTGTCCTGTGCATTGTAGAATGTTTAGCAGCATTCCTCTACCCACTACATGCCAGTACCAATCCCCCTCCCCTGTTTGTAATAGCCAAAATGTCTCCAGATATTGCCAAACATTCCTTGTGGGGCAAAATCATTCTCGGTGGAGAGCCACTACTATTTGCCAAGCTGAGCTAACAAACTAAACTGTTATATGTGTTGCTCCCAGGACATCCACTATGACTTTCTCCTTCTACGTCTTTGTTTATGATGGTTCCTCCACCAGGAATGACCTCACCAAATGGGTTTAAATCTTACCATCCTTCAAGTCTAGCTCAATGTTACTTTCACCATAAAACTTACCTGGATCATCTCAAACAGAAGACATCCATCTCTCTCACCATTGAGCAGCACAGCTCTTTATTTGAACCTTTCCTATTATGTGCCTTTTACTCTTTTACTGCACTGTAACATCTGGAGGCAACTTTGTATCCCAAGGGACTAGCATGGTGCTCAGTAAATACTTGCTAAACAAATGGAGGAACTATTGATAGCAAAGCCCAGAGAAGGTGTGGGGCCTGGAGTCCAGAGAGCCTGAAGCCTGAAGCCCTTGCTTTCCTGCCGCTGAGTAACCCCTTTCTCCCTCCCCACTCCTCCCACCTGTGCTGAGCAGGACCGGGGCTTCCCGAAGCCATCTTGGCAGCAGCAGGGCCATGAAGATGGAAAAGCCAACAATGAAGACGTTCCGCCCAGAGTCAATGTCAGCCAAGTGGAAGCTGGAGAATCCAGTAGACAGAACCACAGCCTGGGTCACCCCCAGCACCCCACCTGTCTCGTATGGAAGTAATCAAAGGGTTTGAGAGAGGGCTGGCATAGCAGGGAGCATTGCAGGGCAGGGCAAGTTGTGATAGAGATGACCAAAGGCTCGTTTCTGATTCGGCCAGAAGCCCAGTCAAGGGCTTCTCTTCAGCTAAGAAAATGAGGGCCGCTGACACACAATCATATCTGTATGTCCGGGAGGCTAGTCAGAAAGAAAGGGTACCAGCCACAAGCAACCGGTTGGGCCACACTGGAGTGGGGTGTACTGGTTCAATACCAGTCCTGCGGATACACGCACTCACCAAGCACAGGCAGCGGGATGGTGATGAGAAGCTGGGCCAGCCTTGGGGAGAAACCAAGCCCCATGCAGAGCAGCCCCACCAAGTGGGCCACTCGCCGAGATCCAGCCTACATGAAGAGAAGACACTAGAAAACACAGCCAGCTCCTCAACAGTTCAAGGTATTTGCTGGCCAGCCCCTTCTCACCATCGGGATCACAACTCAAATGTCACCCTTCCAAGAAGCGTCCCTCAGCCCTCTACCTAAAGAGGCCTCCTTTACTCAACCACTGTCCCACTACCCTGCTCTGTTTTCTTAATCGCACTTTTCACACTGAGAAAACTTATTTAGGTTTTTTGCTTAAATTGTCTGCCTCTCCCTCTCTGAAGTCCCCAGGATAGCAGGGACTTTATCTGACTCCTTTTTCCCTGGAAGCCCAGCCCTGGTACAGTGCCCGAGACATAGAAGGAGTTCAGTATAGATCAGTGTCTTCCTCATACTTCTAGCCCTTACCACTTCTAGGCACCTCCCTAAAAGAGATCGCTTCTGCAAAGGGCCTGACAGAGTGCTGGGCACAGCTGGCAATCCATCAGTGTGAGTTCCCTTCCCTCTCCTGCACCTGCAGCTCCCTCACCCACACCCCCATCCACATACCTGGATAAGACTCACTGTGCCCACGTTGGGGAAGCTGGACGCCGTGCCCATGGAGCTCCCCAACAACCCGGCCAGCACACTGCCCAGGCCCTCCAGGCCCAGCCCTCGACTGCAGGCATGTGGAGGTGGAGAAGGCAAATGCAGCAGCGAGCCACACAGGGCGTAGCAGCCCAGGGAGCTGGCGGAGGCTGCCAAGGCCATGGAGATGCCTGCAGCCAGAGCCCGGGGCGTCAGCAAGGGCCAGTCCCACTCAGCTGAGGAGGGAGAAAGAGTCACTTTGGGACCAGACTCAAGTCTGCAGCATCCCCCTGCCTCCAAAAGCCTGTGCCAGAAGCATCCTGGAAGCCCAAATGTCTTTGAAGATAATGCTTTGGATAAAACCACCAAACCCTTAGGATAAAGACCATCCCTTTACCATGGTGTACAGGGTCCTCTTTGGTCTGATCCTTAGCTATCTCTCTCCAGCCTCATCTCCCACCATATTCTGCCTCACTTCCTTCACTCCAGATACACTGGCCTTGTTTCAGGCCCTTGTACTTGTACTGCTGGCCACCACGGGGCCTTTGCATATGATCCACGTGGAATGCTCTTCTCTCTCCCTTCACCCAGTTAACGCCTACTCATCTCTAACATCTCAGCTCAACGATCACTGCCTCAAGAATACCTTTGCTGACCCCTCTGATAAAGGCAGACTCCCCATTATAAGCTCTCATCACACAGTGTACCTCTTCTTTGTTCCACTTACCACATACAATTTTACATTTACTTGGGTGGCTATTCAATTAGCGTCTGTATTCCCCAACGGATTATAAGCTTCATAAACACAGGTACTGTGTCTGTCATGTTTATCACTCTGTCCCCATCACATGCCTAACACATCATCGGCACTCACCAGACATTTATTAAATTGATGAATGAGCAAATTTCATATGCAATGCCTCAGGAACAATTTTAATACATACGTCACCGACTCCACTGGCTGTGGGGGTAGGTAACATAAATGTGTGCATGGGGTAATAGTATCAAGAGGGAGTGGTAAGGTTTGCAGATGTCTCTTAACACCAAATAAAACACCTGTGCTGGGCTGGCATTGCCCCTCAGACTAGCAATTTCTCTCCCCTGTGTGTTTTGAGAAAGCATAGGATTTAAGTCAGAAATGAAATGCATTAAATCTTGAGTTCAAAGATACAGACGCCTTTATTTGAGTTAGAGGATGGAAGACTAGGAGAAAACCTACCTGGGTGAGGCAGCCAAAACCATGGTGCCTCCGTGGCAGCAGACATCCCCCTGGGGATGACGCTGAGACCCAGAAGGGCAGAGATGATCCACACACAGGCCACTGGGACCAGCACCTGCGGGGCAAGACTGAGACAGAAAAGAACCCCTCCCCCAGGTCCTTCAGGGCCAGCCTTAGAGGGTTAACAGAAGCCAAAGGACGGTGCCGAGCAAGCGTTCAGTGCCGGCCCTTGTAACCTTAACTGGCCCTGCCCAGACCCCCACATACCGAGAGGAGTCGGAAGGTAGGGATATGAGTGCAGGTTAAAAAGGTTGAAGCTGGCCTCCGGGGGCATGGGGGTAGCTGGCAGGAGCCCAGGTGCTGAGAGCAGACCACCATGAGCAGGATAAGCCTAGGAGAGAGAAGGAGCTTTAAGAGCAAGAGGCAGCAGGCATCCTTAGGGTCATAATGGAGGTGGGAGTGGCAGAATACCCTAAAAGGGGGTCCCAGAGAAGAAAGCCCCTGTAGACTGGGAAGGAAGGCACCTTGGGGGTCAGTAGGAGGCAGTGTGAAAGTCAGGGAGACCAAATAAATCCAGCAAAAGCGCTGGATTCCAAATCCACAAAGCACGGTCCCTACTCAGATAGCTGATCAGTCCAGGAGAGCCAGCAACTGTGCTAGTCCCCAGCCCCACACACCCCACTGGTCACCACCCCACGCCACTCAGGACTTACGTACAGCAAGGCCAGGCCCCAGTGCGTGGCGCAGAACAGGGCCACCTCCCTGTGGGCAGAGAGCCCCGACACAACCAGGATGGGAGCCAGCACCAGGGGCCCACAGTGGGGGAATATGTGGCCAGGAGTCCCCAAAAGCCCCAACGTGCCCTGCAGCAGCCCGGACACCACCACTGCCCCAGACACCTAGTGGAGTAGATGAGGGCACGGGGAGAAAACATTCTTCTAGATTGAGTTGACCTCAGCCTGGACTTCCTCACTAATTCCAGGGGTGGGTCCGTCCCCCACCCCTTTCCCCCAGAGCAGCTCAGTCCCTGTATAACGGAAACCAGAGTCTCCCTAATGCCAGCACTACCTTAGTCCTGCTCCCACCCCCAGGAACTCACCTCTCGGAGAGAAGAGTTCCAGAGTTCCAAGCCGTGGCAACCAGGCTCCTCACACAGTTGTAGTATGAGAGAAGCTGGGATGTTGGAGGCATGGAGAGGAGACAGGTAAGTGGAATGGAGACCCATTGCTTCGCAGTCCTAGCTGGTGCCTGGCAACAGCTCCAAGACCCCACAATGCCTTGCAATCCCATCATTGCCCATTCTCAATCCTGACCCACCTACACCTATAAGCTCAGAATGACACCCAACCCCACCCTCAGCCCCTGCTCTTCCTCTGTACTCACAGTTTCCAGGTGTCTGGATGGCCACAGGTAGCTTCTGGCTGGTCAGCACCAGAGCAGGTACAAGGAACTCAAAGGATGGAGCCTGGACAAGAGGCAGCCTGTAGGCACAGCAGCCCCAACAGGTCTAGAAACAGGTGGCAGCCAAAAGGACTCCCCAAGCTTCTCCTACCCATCCCCTGAGACCGTCCCCTCCCACTCAGGAGTTCCCCTTACCTGCTGCCCATCCAAGTTTGCAGGGTGGTAGACACACCACACGAAAAGAGGCTGGAGGCCAGGAGCTGGGCAGGGGAGTAAGACATTCCTCCTGGGGGGAGACTTTGAAACAGGAGCAGATGGGAGGCACAGAGCAGAGAGCCCAGAACCAAGATATGCTGTAGGGAGAGGAATGAGACGGGTCGGCCTTCAGAAATAGGCAGGAATACTTATTTGTAGAGGGTTCCTCATGTCACACCTACTCCCCCAAACACCCCTTTCAGTCAGCACCAACTCCCGCACTTTCTGCCTCCTACCTGCAGAGCCAGAAGACAGCAGAGGCCCCAGGGAGGGGGCCCACATAGAGAGGCCCAAGAGTGGGAGGAAGGATTTTGGATAGCAGGTGGCGGTGGCAGGGGAGCCAAGGCATCCCGAAAACCCACAGATCGGACTTGGATGGGATGGGGGTGTGATCGGCTCATGCTGTCCTGCCTTTTGTCTTGTGTTGACTGCCCTGGGCCAGAGTTAAATAGAAAGAGTAAGAGGTCAGAGTTTGGGTGAAGTTTAGCTACCTGGAGTGGGGAGGAGGTGGGGGTGTCAATGAAGCAGAGCGAAGGAATGAGGGATTTGGGGCAGGACAAGGCCCTTTCACCTTTGCCCAGCTCTTGTGCAAATTCCATCACCCATTAACCGGGAAGCTGTGTTCTGGACCCCTCCCCCAAGAATCACCATTTAGCTCCCCGTTCCAGGCTCTGTAAAGCAGGATAGGATGGGTGGAAAGACCTAGAAAATAACCTGGGGAGATTTCAGACTGTATTCCATCCTCACCACTGCAATTTGGAACCATCATGAGTACACTGCTGTCCTCAACTCTTTCATGGTCAAGGCCTCAGACTACTTCAAAAGGAAATGCATGGATAATGAATGACACGCATGTTGTTATGCGTGTCATTTATATAATGTCCTCACTGTACTATAAATGAGAAATAAAAGTAATTTATAGTAACAGGTATTTCATTACGTGAAAGGTTGGGCTCAGCTAAACCAGACAAGAAGTGGTCCAGTCCCCACACCCATGTGCAGAATCACTATGAATGTGGTGGCTAAGATGCCAACTGACACTGGTGTTTTCCTGGCAACTCATGTACCAGACAGTGCTGCCATTGGTGACCTGATGCTCCAAAATAATGAACAAGTTCATGGCAAAGAGCTGAACAAAGCAAAGTAAGTTTTAATTTACATTCCTAGGAAACTGAGTCTTTTTCAAAATGTGCAAAATCAACTTCATGTTTACATGTGAAAAGTTAGTTCTAGACTCAGATAAACAGGCTTATCCTATGTGATGTTTAGCCAGTCGTTCCAAAGTTTTTGGCATTCTTCCTAACGAGGAGGGTTCTGAGCATTTCAGGATGGCTAGCGCCCGGCCCAGTCCGGCTAAATGCCAGGTGGCATCCCTTCACATTTTTGCATTCATCAAAAAATGCCCCGTGAATGTCCACTAGGGGGGCAGTACCACCCCTGCTGTGGATCTTCTTAAGCAGTCCCAAATACCCTCAGTCCAGCTGCCCAGAGCAGTTTTCCTTCTTCCAATGATGACCTAGCCTTGGACTGCTCTTAATACTATCACGACGTGTCAGACCAGACAGAGTCAGGATCGAGACGTGTCCTCAGGGTTTGACAAGAAGCTGATGGGCTCTGCTGGATACATGGTGTGGCCTCTCTCCACAAGATGTACTTCCGAATCCACAAGGGTGGTGCTCACCCAGAACTTGGGACACACAAGGCCAACACTAGGGATGGTAGAGTCACTATCTGTCCCCCACAGCACCCAAGTCCAGCAGCGCTAGTTACCCCCGGGTGCTAGGAGCAGGGACAAAGGGAAGTTTGAAATGGGAGCCTGTGACTATCAAATACTGGGAAGTTCTGAGATGGGGCTCAGAGAATGAGTTGCAAGATGATGGGATCAGGAAGTAGGGAGGCTTAGAAGGCAGATATGGGGAAGAAAGGCCTTCCGGCGGCTGTCGCAGAAGGAAGAGTCCAGGCCATGCAACTGAAACTTTATTGAAACCTCAGTTCTACAAAAGCATGAAAAACCCAGATACAAAGCAGCGGCCAGAGAGGCCTGTGAAAAGAACACCCAGGACAGGAACTGGAAGAGAGGGAAGCCCAGGAGCAGGGTTCTAAGAGAAGGGTGGAAGACAAAAGGGCAAGGTTGAAGGTCCCAGCAGTCCCTGGCTCCTTCAGATTACATCCAAAGGATGGGTGTGGAGGGGACTTCCCACCTCACCCCCACTTAGCTCGGCAGCTCCCCCCCGGCCCTATCCATCCCTGGCTTTCCTGCTTCAGGGACATCACATAGACCCTGGTCAACATTTCCTCCCTCCCCCTTCCTTCTCCTATCTTTACCCTTCCATTCCAGGGAACTCAAAAGCAAAAGTCTAAAAGAGCCCAAGGGAGGTGAAGAAACAGGGGCTTCTCGGTCCATCTGTGACAAGCCCCCAGTCACTGAGTAGGGCTTCACCTGGCACCATCACTGCCCTGGCCAAGCAGCCAGACACTGAGGTCTAGGAGAGCAAGGACCTTCAGTCCTCCTGCCCCACGACATCTTAGCTCCCTCAGCCAGAAGAACAGGGACCACCAAGGACCCAGAGAGGTAGAGAGGATCTAAATGAAGCATTGCACCTCCAGGATCTCAGGGCCTCCTAAGTCCTGTTAACGTGTTCCCTGGAGCCCTGCCTAGCCTGGGAAAATGAAAGACTTGAGGCGGGCCAGCTCCATGATGCTGAAAAGGGAACATTGCTGGGGCTGTGGGAGCAGAGGGGGCATCGGGCTCCAGGGCCAGGGTGGAGCCAAGCCATGGGAGGGGTACCAGGGGCTGGGGGGCCCAGTGGGGACCGTATGGTTGGGGTGATCGCAGGCACGGCAGGTTGGGGAGTCTTTCTGGAGCTTCTGGCAGAGGGGACAGTTATGGAGAAGAGTGGGAGGGGCAGGAGGATCTGGGGGAGGCAGTGGGGGGGGAGTAAGTGAGGCCACAAGACTGCCCCAGAGTGAACGCAGCCCTGCGTCGCCGTCTAGGCAGCTGGAGACATTAGCAGGAGATGGCAGGCACTGTGGCATGGGAGAAGGTATGCAGGGTTCCAAGAGGCACCTGGAGGCCAATCCAAGGTCCGGGGGGCCACGTGGGGGACTGCAGGACAACCCTAAGGACTGGTGTATTACAGCCACCGATGCCACAGCCAGGGCCACACTGCTCACATATGCCATAGTTAATAGGCAGGACAGCTGCAGGAAAGAAGATATGAAAGGTCGATGTCAGATATGCTTCCCCTAAAACCTGCTTCTGACTGTTTTTAGCATACCCACCCTTGTCTCTAGAAGTCCAAGTTAGAGCTCTCTGTCACCATCTACCCCCAAACCCCATCTCCTGAGCCTTTCGGCATTTGCTTTGCATCATCACACGCACACAGCAGCCCACACAGGCCGCCTATCCTTCCTGAGCCCTCCTCACCTTTGCCAGCTGCTGGCAGAGGGAGCCCAGGACCAGCTGCCAGGCTGGCTGCTCCAGCAGCACACACAGGTCTGTGTAGGTGTACCAGCCCCGCCGCCGTCCCTGCTGCTCAGCCACACTGTTAGGAGCAGAGAAAAGACAGAGTCTGCAACTCTCCTGCAGCCGGCCCAGTGGGACCTACCAGGGAACACTGGGGAACTTGTTAAATGGACAGATTCCTAGGTTGCCTGTTGATCCAGAAACCGAGGGTGAGACCGAGATCTGTATTTTTGATAAGCTTTACCCATCCTCCCAAAGGTGATTACAAAGAGGGCAGGCAGGTTTGGAAGCCACTACCTTGGGCTAGTCTCTTTCCTGTCTCCTCCCTGCCCCCAGTTACACAGACCTTCATCCCTGTCTAGCTCCTATGCTTAGGCCTTGGCCCCCAAGTCCCTCAAGCCCCTCTTCCCAACTCTTAGAACCTACCAGCTCTCTAGCCAGCTCAGCACCTCAAAGATCTCCCGAGGGTCAGTGTAGAGACGCCAGTCCTGTGGGTATGAAGAGAAGGGCACCAAACCAGGCTCGGACATGAGCCACAGTCGTTCAATAATGCAGCTAGCTGCTGCAGCAGCAACTACAACCACCACTACAGGTAACACCTACTTGGCACTACGTGCCAGACACTGTTCCAAGAGCTTTTCTGTATTAACTCATTTAATCATCACATACCTGGTTTCACATTACATGCTCCATTAAGGGCAAGGGGAAAAAATAATCCTGCAAATGGTCCATGCCCATAGGGAGCTCAGAGTCTAGGGACAGAAAGTCTGGAAGCAAATAATCAGAATGCAGTAAGATAAGCTCTGACTCAGATGTATCCTGTTGGGCCTAGAGGAATGGGGGACCACCTATGCTCCATTTCTGGCCTCACCACACCAGGAACCCCCAAAGGCTGTAGTTAGAACAGAGAGCTAGAAAGGGAAGATACTATAAGGAAAAACACAAGAAGGACAGGCAGAAAGAGGAATGAAGAAATAACAGAAGGCTGAGAGAGAAAAGAAACATAAAGATGAGCCAAGGAAACAGAGCAAGTGAGAGAACAGCTACTCACCATGGCATTCAGGAAGCCCCTCTCCAGGGCATTGAGAGTGGGCACTGCCACACCCCCTGCAGCTCCCCATTCATCATTGAAGACCTCCTCCTCCTCCCCTTCATCGTAGAGGTACTTACTGGCCACCATCTGCAGAAGAGCCAGGAGTGGTGTCAGTAGAGTTCACACCGAGCTCCTGGCTCACCAGAGATGAAGGGAAGGGGGCATCTTACCATAGAAATCAGGAACAAGTCAGAGGAGGACACATGCTGTAGGTAGTCCGGGTTTCGGTGCCGGAGCCGTTCAATGTACACCAGAGCTAGCATCATAGCACACGGGGATATGCATGCCTCCCTGGGTGGCAGAAAGGATCAGTAATTAAACCCAAGGGTCTTTCAGCTCTTGGAAAATTAACTCTTATGTTCATCCCTGTATCTTTACATCTTCTCTTCAGAGATAACCATTTCCTCCTCTCTAGGGTCCAAACACTCTCATCCTGTCCCCCTCAACTCCAGGCTCTCACCGGGATACATGGGCTACGTATTTCTTCTGGAGTCTGCGAATAGGGCTGGGCGCTGCCTTCTGGAGCAGTTCCACAGCAATGTCTGCAGGGGGCAGAAGGAAGACAGAGTAAACAAACAACTCCCCCGACATGCCCCTCCCACCCCAACACACACACACACACACACACACACACACGGCCCCATTGCTATCAGGGAAGACCCAGATCTATATTATCTGAGGCTTTGGAGACAGGACTATAGTAGCAAAATACAGATCAAATTCTCCCACACAGACAAAAAGCCCATCCCAAGTTTGAATTCCAGCTTCTTCCAGCAGGAAGGTTTATTTCCCTGTCACCTACAATTATTTAGATTTGTTTTCCACTCTTTTTCACTTGAGAAATATGCTTTGTTTATTTGGGAAACATATGGTGAATATTCTTAGAAAATTAAGAGTTTCTGGTATACAAATCAAGAGTGATATTGCGTTGTAAGATAACAATGTATTTTCTACTCCTTTGAGCTAAGAAAAAGAAAAAAAAGAAGAAAAACAAACAAGTGAAATATAAACCCAGTTCTATTTATACCAGGTACCAACGAGCAGGTAGCTGGAAAGTCAGGGCAGCTCCTGGGGTACACCTCGAGGCATTTTGGTGCCTGCTGACAGCCCCACTGCACACTCTCACTCGCCCCGACACGCGGTCGAACCTGCCATGGGGCTGGAGAGCTCCTCCAGGTTACAGTCCGCTTCCCAATCCCAGCCATAGTAGAGTCTTCTTCGGATCCGGGCACTCAGCTTCTGGTGTCCTGGGAGGAACTGAAACAGGGCAGGAGGGTGGTGGAGGGTGAAGGGCAGGGAAGGGTACGAACGGAGACCTGGCTGCGGGCTCGAAGGGGGTGCGCGGCAGCAGGCCCGCCTCACAGCTAGTGGGTCGCGTGCCCCACCCATCCCCGCGTTCTCTGGATTGTTTGCCAATGGCAGCTTGTCCACAAGGGGTGGAATCCTCCTCCACGGAGGGCTCCCCACGAGCGATTCTCCGAGAAGGGCGCTGGCTGGCCACCCCTACCGCCAGTCCTATACCCTGAGGCTCTCGCCCAAGGCCTAAGCCGCCGGGGCCTCGAGTAGGCACGGGCGGAGGGGCTGCCTCCCGGCTCCCGGGCCGACCGTCAGGCGAGCTCGCGGTCCCGCTCGGCCCAGAGGGGAGCGCCCGGGGTCCCATCTCCAGGCGCGAGGCTGGGGAGGGGAGGGCTGCACGCTCACCGAGAAGTCCTGGAAGCCGGTGAGGGAGAAGGTGCCTTCTTCGTCCAGCAGGAGCCCGGCTAAGTCCATTGCGCCGACAGCCGCAGCCCTGCGAAGGGGGAAGGGAAGGGAACGAGTTGTAAGCTGGTCGCGGAGCCGTCTCGGCCCTCCGGTCCACCTGCCCGCCGGCCTCCCAGACGCCGGCCACCGCCCTCGCCAGTGCCGCCCCCTCCCGTCGCGCCAGCGGCGGCAGGCGGGGCCGAGACGGGCGGGCGCCTCTTCCTGTTCCGCCCCGGGCTCCCCGGCTCCCGGATTGAGGCTCGGAGCTCGGGGCGTAGGGCCCACGGGCCGGGGCGCTCACCTCACGCAGTAGAGAGGAGACCTGGCTACGAGGCGAGTAGTGGGCTAGTGCCGCGCCGCGCCGCGCGTCTGCCGGGCGTTTACAAGCCGCGGTGGTGTCGCCAGCGAGTCAGCGTTGGGCACTTCCTGCCGCCGCCTGGGCCAAGCCACTGGCCCCTACAGCCGGGAAGGAGCTGGGCTCGAAATCCTGGGCACACTGAGCCGGTCAGGTCACAGAGCTGAGTCCCAGCGTGCCCTCATCTGAGAAATGGGGACAATTCCTTAGGGGACCATGCCGCACAGAAGATGAACGAAGCCTGCTGACTTTTCGTACCAATAAAAATGTTAATGTGCGTGAAACAAAAACGCAGGAGAGTTGCTTCCAACTGTTTTTTAAAGGGGGCTATGCACACACAGCAACGTACAGTAAAAAACGTCGGAAAGCATACACAAGAAAATAGTGGGTGAACTATGGACAAGGGAGCAGGGAAACTTACTTTTGCTGTACACCTTTCAGTATACTTTTGAATTTAAAATCTAAATATGTATTTTGTAGCGTTATTGCGGAGATGAAGTGATTCAAGAGACTATAAAACGCCTAGTACGTTATAAGCCTCAATAAATGGTGTTAACATGCCCCCCCCACGAGTTAACAGCACTTAAACGAGGTTTTGGGTTTTATTTTTAAACTCACCTCCTGACCACAATCTTGCTTTGAGCAAGGGATTGGAAGGAGTTTCGACATGGGAAGGGAAAGTTTACAGAAAGAGACCGGGAGGAAACAAACTTTCAGAGTTGGTGAAGCTGTTTTTGAGTCCGTCGGGTCACGTGCTGGGGTTTGTTTATCCTCGGGAGGGAACTGGGAGGACCAGTACAGCGAGGGTTTAGTAAAGGGACGTCCGCCGCCCTGCCAGAGCAGAAGCAGATCCTACCGGGGATTCTGGGCACCCTTCCTGCCTCTTCCGCCCGCTTCACCCGGAATACCATGCCAGCACCAGACTCCCTAGCCGCCCTGCCTACACAGAGAAGAAGACGGGCTGGGGTGGGCAAACGCGTAAACACAGTCCTTAGGTCAGGCGGAGCCAGACACCGCCCGGCCCCGGACCTGCGGTCACCACTCCAGGAGCCAAAACAAACCCGCCGAAGAACAGGGGCACCGGCAGCCGGTGGCGCGCAGGCGCGGGCGGCCCCATCCCCGCGGTTAGGGCGCGTCACGTGACGGGCCCGTCGCTCCGCTGTCACGTGACGCCCGTCCGCGGCCTCGGCGGCGCTCACCGCGGCTTGCGCGGTCTTCCGCCTGACGCGCCCCCGGCGGCAGCCGCGCAGCCCTGGCTCGTCGCGGGCTCGGACGCCGGCCGCGGCGGGGCTATGGCGAGCGGCGGGGGCGGGGGTAGCACCGGTGCGGCTGGGGGCGCCGGGCTGGGCGTGAGCCTCGGCCTGGGCCTGAGCTTCGGCATGGGTGAGGCCACCGGCGAGGCGGAGGAGGAGACGGCCACGGCCGAGGCGGTGGGACGCCTGGCCACGACGCTGTGGCTGCGCCTCCGCGGCTGGGAGACGGTGCTGGCGGCCGCACAGCGGCTGCTGGTGTGGGAGAAGCCGCTGCACAGCCTGGTCACGGCGGCCGCGCTCAACGGCCTCTTCTGGTAACGGCCGCGGAGAGGGGCGGGGCCGGGCTGCGCGGGGAGAGCGGGGGCCGGAGGGGTCGGGGGGCCGGAGGGGTCGGGGGGCCGGAGGGGTCGGGGGGCCGGAGGGGTCGGGGGGCCGGAGGGGTCGGGGTACCCTTCCTCTTTTCTGGGGTTGACACTGGCCCTGGGGAATGACCCATCCCCAGGTTTTAAAGACCTGTCCGCCTGGGTCGCTCCATTCCTCTCTCGGGTCTCGAGTTAGGCCTGGAGGTTCCCGTTCCCCCATCAGTGGGCGCTTTTCCGCCTTTTGCGGTGGCTGCGGGGCCTCTCACCCACGCATCGCTGAGGCACCTGTCTCTCCCTAAGGTTGCTGTCGTCGTCGTCCCTCCGGCCTTTTTTCCTACTCAGCATCTCACTTCTGGCCTATTTTCTGCTGGATCTTTGGCAGCCTCGCTTCCTCCCTGACTTCTCAGGTGAGCGTTCCTCCTCCGTTCAGCAAGCCCCCTCGTGCAGTTGCTCTGTGGCTGACCCCGCCAGCTGTGTTGAATGGTGAGGGCACTGCACCGCAGGCCACCTGCCTCGCGGTCACCACCGCTCCCCCAGTTAGGACATTGACAATTGCCGCTTTCTCGAAGGTAGTGTTAGTCTTGAATGTGGTAGCTAAGATTGTGGACTCCGCAGCCGGATTGCCTGTTTTCCATTGCCTACTCAGCCTTTTACCATGTGTGTGACCTTGTAAAAGCCAGTCAGTCTCTGTTTGCCTCAGTTTCCTCATCTGTAAAACAGGGATGATGTAAAACAGTACTTCATTAGGAGGTGGACATTAAATGAGTTAACACATATTATGCTTATGTAGAGCTTCGTATGTGATAGAATGATCTAAGTGTCCGCTTTTATTGTTGTATTTCTTGTTATTCATGTATTCAGAGGCTTTTGGGAGTAACTAGGTGCCAGGCTATGTGTGAGTTGCTTGGGATGTAAACCTGGTAAAATGCGGTTCCTGTGTTTGAAAAGGGACAATATTGAAAAGGGACAATTCTTCTAATAAAGAAAAAGACAGACGTACAAATGCCAAACGCTGTGCAGTTGGTATCAGAAGAAAGTGCTCTGGGACCACAGAGGGGGGGCAACTATGTCTGCCTTGGGAAGGGTCTCCCAGGGCCACTCAGTAACTTGTCCCCCTCCTCTTTCTATAGCATCGTCTCCAGAAGAGCCACACTCTTACAGGTGAGTGCAGGCCACTTCTTGCCTTACTGCCAATGTCACTATGGTGCAGGGCAGCATTGCCGCTTCTGTAGGCACAGACCCCAGCATAGTGAATGGACAGGTAATGAGATTGTGTAGGTGTTTGCGTGCCTGCTCCTTTTGGGGCAGGGGGTTGGGAGTTCTGGGCTTTGCTTCCCAGGGTCAGGACAGCCTCCCTTGGGGAGGTGGGGTTGTCCATTTGCTTAGACTGAAGATCTTATTGGCCTTCTCAGAAGGATTTGAGTGCTTAGGAAGCTGGTGTCTGAGGCCTCTAGGGGTCATGTCATGTCTCCCCAGTGAGGGTGCGGGGTCAGGCGCCCGGCCGCACCTGCTGAGTGTGCCCGAGTTGTGCAGATACCTGGCTGAGAGCTGGCTCACCTTCCAGATTCACCTGCAGGAGCTGCTGCAGTACAAGAGGCAGAATCCAGCTCAGGTAAATTCCCCCATGTCATACACTAGTTCTCAGCACTGTGGGGAAGTAGAGGTGGGGGCATGGGAAGGAGTGACGGGAATTCCCTCTCTGGAGACTGAAGTAAGAGGCCTGGTGCCTTCTTGAGGCAACCTTCACAGCTAGTGAACTGGTAGAGCAGGCGGCAGTCTCACCTTAGGGAATAAGCTTCTGATGTTCTGACATTGTTTCCTGCCAAGGCAGACGGACCAGTTTGAATTAGGTATTTGGTGGTGTCTATTGCAAACTTCCTGGTCTTGGGCATTCCCTTGACTAGACTAGATCACCACATTCCTAGAGGTTATACTACTGCTTCCATCAGCTGAGCAGTAGTTTCTGACCCAGATGAGTAGGGTGCACACCTCACCCCATAGTTCTTAGATCCTGTGCTCTTCTCTGCAGTTCTGTGCTCGAGTCTGCTCCGGCTGTGCTGTGTTGGCTGTGCTGGGACACTATGTCCCAGGGATTATGATTTCCTACATCGTCTGTGAGTAGGGTCTAACCCTGCCCTTCCCAAAGTCCTCTCCTTGTCTTCTGTCCCTGGACTGACCTAATGAGAGGACTGTGCTCTCTCTCTGCTCAGTTACCCATGTACGGAGCTCTCCAGGGGGTGCTGTAGGATTAGTAACAATGGAAGGGTCATCTGGGGAGAAGGGCAGTGGAAGTGGAGGGACGAGGTTGGCACCGCCTTAGGAAACGACCTCATCTTCCTTCAGCCCTTTCTGTTTAAATAAGGGCCCTTAGGGAATAGGCACAGGGAGCTCTGAGTGGCTGCTCTAACCCCCAGTGCTGAGTATCCTGCTGTGGCCCCTGGTGGTTTATCATGAACTGATCCAAAGGATGTACACTCGCCTCGAGCCCCTGCTCATGCAGTTGGACTACAGCATGAAGGCAGAAGCTGAAGCTCTGCACCACAAACACGACAAACGGAGTAAGGGGCTCCTGTAACCGGGGGCGGGGGGAGGGCCTTGGCTTACGGCTCGTGAAACACCCTGTAATTTAGATACTTCCAGTCCCTTGGTCATGTTTATCGCCCACCACTGTCCCTGCTTGGTCACCTCCCTGCTGCTCTTGCTTCTTTAGAGCGGCAAGGGAAGAACGTACCCCCCGGAGGTGATGAGCCACTGGCGGAGACAGAGAGTGAAAGCGAAACAGAACTGGCTGGCTTCTCTCCGGTGGTGAGATCCAAGGCAGATGGGGTGTCAAGTAGAAGGCTGGGGGAATCGGCTTTAGAGTAGCCACCTCTCAAGGGGATGGGAGTCAGTGGGGAGGGTACTGCTAGAAAATTGGATCTCTTGTTCCTCTCACCTGTTGTGTCCATCCTGGTTCTCCTACAGGTGGATGTGAAGAAAACAGCACTGGCTTTGGCCATTACAGACTCAGAGCTATCAGATGAGGAGGCGTCTATCTTGGAGAGCGGTGGCTTCTCTGTATCCCGGGCCACAACTCCACAACTGACTGATGTCTCGGAGGGTATGGAAAGCCCTTTGCCCCTCCCGATCTTCCTGTTCCCTGTCATAGAATGCTGGCTGTGCTCTGATTATTTCCCCCATGTGTTTTTTGGGAAACTGACCCTCTGATTCTACTCTTAAGCGCCCGAAAGACCTTAACAGCTAAGGCCTGGCCCACAATGCATATCCTGAGTTCTCATCCTTGAACATACTGGCCTATTGTGACCATTCAGAACAGCAAGCCATTCCTAACCCTTTGTTTTCTGCACAGATTTGGACCAACAGAGCCTGCCAAGTGAGCCGGAGGAGGCCCTGAGCCGGGAGCTGGGGGAGGGAGAGGAGACAGAGCTGGCCCCTCCTGAAGACCTGCTGGGCCCCCCTCAAGCCCTGTCAAGGCAAGACCTGGACTCGGAGGAGGAAGAAGTGGCAGCCAAGGAGACCTTGCTTCGGCTCTCGTCCCCCCTTCACTTTGTGAACACACACTTCAATGGGGCAAGCTCTCCCGCAGATGAAGTGAAGCTTTCCCCCGGAGGACCAGTGGAGACACTGAGCCCAGAGGCAGTGAGTGGTAACCCCACCACTCCCTCCAGCACCCTGCCACCCCTCCTTTGCCTTGTTGAAAGTGACCCAGTCCCTTCTCCCTCAGTGCTCCCACCTCTTCCCCAGGACTCACCCCAACCCCTGCCTACCCCTAAGGAAGAAGAGGCACTCACCACTGAGGACTTCGAGTTGCTGGATCAGGGGGAGCTGGAGCAGCTGAATGCAGAGCTGGGGTTGGGGCCAGAGACACCCCCAGAGCCCCCTGACGCTCCACCCCGAGGGCCCAACACCCTTTCTCTGGTACAGTCAGACCAAGAGGCTCAGGCCATGGCAGAGCCATGAGCCATGGAAGGAATGGCAGGCACAGTGGGGCTTTCTGGCTAGAGGTGTCAGCGTTTCCTCCTTTCCCTACTGTGGGGAAGGCAATACGTGGGGCAGCTGGCTGTCAGATGGGAGCCAGTCCATCCTCTGCCTGCCTGCCTGCCTGCTGTCCCGGGCCTGGTACAGTACCTGGGATTGGTTTTAAGCTTGTAAATAATTTTACATTTGGGTTGGTGGATGTGAACAGGACTAGGGAAGTCCTTCCCACAGCCTGCACTTGCCTCCCTGCCTCATCTCTATTTTCATTCCACTCTGTCCCAAGCCCTAGTGGTCTGTCCCTTTTTTCTTCCTCCTATCCTCAGGGACCTATGCTGCTCTGTCCTCGTGTCCCACTTGGTTGTTTAGTTCAGGCACTTTATAATTTTTCTCTTCTGTCCTGTGCTCCTCTACTTGATTTCCCTGCTGTGTCCTGTCCTTAGCAGCTCAATCCCCACTCTGCCAGCGCCTCCTTCCATGGCTACACTTTAGGGAGGCTCCTGTCGGGGAGGTACAGATTAAACCTGGGCTGGGGGCTCAGGCCCATAGTGGAGCACTTCGGTCACTGTAGCCCGTGAGCCTCCACTGCACCTTTGGCCTAGTTCGTCCCAGTCGTTCATGACAGGGGCAGAGCAGGGATCCCACAGCACACGCACCAGCACTGCGTCGTGAGCAGGAGCTCCGTCTGGTTAGAGTGAGGGTCTCTCTTACTATCCCAGGGAAGAATAAGGAGACGTGTTCCTCCAGGCCAGAGCTACTTCAAGTGTGGTGGGATCCCCTCCTAGGGTCAGGAAGTGGACAGTCACGTCTGTGCAGGTGTTGACTGGAAAAATAAAGTGCTGATTGGCTAGAACTGCTGCCTGCCTGCCTGCCTCACTGTGCTGCCCCCCTTATCCCTTTCTTCCTTGTCCCCCGTCTTGCTCCTGGCTGTTTATTTACCTGGTGCAAAACAAGGCCAGAAGCAAGGTAGGGACCCTGACAGCCCTGACTTGCCCTTAGCCATCTTCCCTGACAGTGTGATGTGTTCAGTGAGATTTAGCATGTGTGAATAAAGTGTACGCAGGAGGAAATTGCCTCGTCTTCCCAATCAATAGAAATTTGGGATTATAACAATCGTTTTATACTGTGTTGCCTACACCCTTAATTAACACTGCCTTAAAAAGTCCTTAACCCATCTCCGTGCTAACAACTTGCTCAGCTCTGATTTATCTATACTGGAAGAACCAAACAAGCAGGACCTATGCCTGTATCTAAACTGACTTCAGGCCAAGGAACGCTAAAGAAATAGTACCTAACACTAACTGAATGCATAACATGTGCTTGGCACTCTTCTAACTGATTTATACTTGCTAATTCGTTTTTTCCTCACAACCCTGAGGTATATACTGTTAGTAACACCACTTTACAGACAAGTTAAAGTTCCTGAAGGCCAGAGTCCTAGTAAATAGTAGAGCAGGGTCCAAACCCGAAGCAGTTTGGCACCAGCAATCACACTGGAACGAAGCCCCTGTCCATTAACAGCACAGATGGGAAGAAGCTCAAGGACATGGAACTAGAGAACCAATCTAGCACCCTGGCTTCACAAAGAATGGATGCAGTAATCCTTGCCCTTTGGGGAGGAAAAACAGAAAGCCCAGAACTAAGCGGATGGCCGCCTTTATGAGTTCACGTCCTCGCCCTTCAGCTGGAGGTACCATGTGGCAATTCTGTCTGATTTTTTGAGGTTGACTTCTATGCCACATCTCTCCTAAGCATTGAGACAGTTTTTCTGTCCATTTGTTTCACATTTACCTAAGAGACAATCTTTTAGGGTTGATTGAGGCCCTGTCCACTGCCACTGAAAGAACATTAACTTTTAATCATTTAGAGATTTCAGAAGGAAAAAACAGTTCAAGAAACAGGCAATTCCAAAACAAAAACAAAAAAATTATCCATCAGGAAGACAATGGCTGCTATATGCCCCATCTTTAATCCATTTTTTTGTTAAACTTGAAATTTGAAGATAGAGCCAGAAGCCTGTAGTAGATCAAAACATTCACCATAGGTTTGGAGTTCATGGGGGTCCATTTTGAGGTTCACCCTGGTCTAATGGTTGCTACATGTTTGTCTACAGTTTTTTTTTAAATCAGGTGCCCTGGCTCTTTCCTGCCCCAAGATGAAAGGGACAAGAAGAAAAAGCTTTTCATATGAGTGAAAGAGAAATGTGAAAATGACAATTGGACTAAACAAAAATCAATTAGAAGTACAGGCTGGGGGGAGAAGAGTTGGTTACATGCTTAAGTTGCAGTTGCGGGGAGGCCTGTGTACTTTAGTTAACTCTACATTGTAACAGCTAATAGTGTAATGTGGCTGCTCATAAACTTCATTTTAGGCTATCTTATTGGGTATATAGTCTCCAAAACACAGGAAGATAATACTGGAGTGTCGTGTACTATGCACACGTTAGAACACTGCTTGTGGACAGGTTGACAAATGGCAATGTGCCCAGGAGAGGATCGCCAGAGGTGAAGGCTGGTCATCACATGGGGAACTGTTGAAGGAACTGAGAATGTTTAAGCCAAGAAGAGAGTGGAGTCACATTAACTGCCTTCAAACTTTGAAGGGTTATGTATAGGATTTCAGAGGGCAGAAATTAAATACTTGAAAAGAGATTGATAAATAGTGCTATGCAGAATTTGTTTTCCTGACTAAGGGATATTGTAAAACATTTAAGTGATCTTTAAAATTACAAAGATCAAGTACTGAGATTCAAAGAATTGTTAATTTCATTGTGGAAGGACAATATATCACCATGTTTTGCTTTTAGTGTCCAACTAAAGTATCCTTGGGCTTCCTCCACCTGCTCCCTTAAATGCTGGTGTTTCGTTGCATCTGTCACTGGCTCACTTTTCTTTGCATTCTACCTGGGCAATTTCACAAATTCACCTGTTTAGTTTCCACTCAGGCATGTGCTGATGACTTCCAAATCTTAGCTCCTTTCCCAGGCATTTCCCCTGAATGCTCCATGGGTACCTTCCACTCAACTGCACACGTCCTTTTTCCACAGTACACTCCACGCCTCATCTCCCTAAACAGATAGGCTTTTTCTGTATTCACCATCTTGCTTGTTGGCACCACCAACTATGAAGGAACAACTTCTTCCTCATTCCACACCCAGCAAATAACCAGTTGGCTGCTAATTTGATATCCAAATTATTTCTTGATTCTGTCACCTCCATGACAGCCCTGATTCACACCCTCCTCATCTCTCACCTGGCCCACTGTGACAGTTCCCCTATCCATACTCTTGTCCCTCACCAAAATTCATGCCCTACAAAATGGCTAGATTATTTAAAAAATACAAATCCGATGACCTTTCTGCTATGTAATATTAATCAAAGGCTCTCCTCCTACAAGACAGCAACCAAGCTCGCTGATATGGTTAAGAAGCCTGAGGTCTGCCCCTGCCCTGTCTTGCTCTTTACACTACAGCATCAAGCCCCAAACAGCTTGTCTGTCTCTGCTCAGCTGTGCTGCCCTCCCCACCCCTGCCCTACATACACACTTCTGCTTTGCAAACACTTCACTTGTCTTTTAAGATGTGCTTCAGGCCACACCTCATCTACAAAGACTTCTCTGATGTCCCATGTCATGGGCTCCTCATATGAGACCTGCTCCCCTAGTGCTCCTTCAGTATACTTCTGTTTTCCACATATCACATAGAATCTTCATTCTCTCTGTAAGTATAGGATATGGAGTATATAGGTATAGTTCCCACTATACTGCTTACTTACTCTTGAGGGCAGGAACTATGTCTTAACCATCAGAATATTCCCAGAGCCCCGCACATGCCTGTCACACAGTAGACGTTCAATACATTAATGTTGGACTAAACTGGTATACTGGAATCCTAAGTATTAAAGCAGCCAATGTCAATAGACGTTGGGGGTTGGTACATATCTGTTGACAGTAAATATCTTGCCTTTGTTTGTTATTGTTCTAGAGTGGGTGGTAACTAAGTTTCAATAACCCACCCACACACCTGTGAGCTCTTCCTTCCTGGACTAGGTTAAAGGCAATGAAAATGATCTAGATTTGGAGGTTTGTATTTGCCGGTTTTGGGAGCTAGAGGCTTTTCTGAATTTAAGGTAAGATTGCCCAACCAGCTTGATCTTCTGTGATTGCATCAAATTATCATATTATTTCAAAAACAATTTTGACCAAACTATTCAGACTCAACTAGATATTTTGATCAAAATAACCAATTACATGTATTAGGGCTTGCTTGAAAAAAATATGACTCTGCAGAAATGGAATAAGGTTAAAAGAAGTCTGGATTTTTTCCAAGTATAAAAAGTGAGTTGACTCTGAAAATATCAATTTCATAAAAGATAATGAAAAGCTGAGGAACTATTCAAGATTAAAAAGGAAACCAAAGAGATGACAGTAACTACAAGGTGTGACGTGTTGGATCCTGAGTGGGGGGAGAAAAGCTCCTACGAAAGACACTATTGGGACAACTGATAACATTTGAATATGGATTGTATATTAGATAAAAGATTGTATCAAGATCAGATTTCTTGAATTTGATCATTTCACTTGGATTATATAAAAGAATATCCTTATTTTTAGGATACATGTTTTGAATATTTTAGAGGTAAATTGTTATGTTCTCTGCAAATTATATCAAACAGTTTGGAAATGTAAATAAATGAAGAAGAATGAATATATGAATATATGATGTTTGTGTGTGTGTAGAGAGAGAATGATAAAGGAAATGTGGCAAAATGTTGGTAAGAAATACATATACATATAACACACAGAAGTTCACAATGCAATGGATAAATACATTGTAGTATGTTCAGGTAACTAAACAAAATGAACAAACTACAATTAAGCACAAAAATACAGTGAATCTCATAAATAAAATGAGAAGAAACTACACACAAAAGAATATGTGATGTATGATTCCATTCATATAAAGTACATTCATATTGTTAGAGGTCAAGGTCGTGCTACCCTGGGGGCAGGGGGGCAACGACTGGAGGGGTCTCCCAAGGGGTGCTAATGTTTTATTTCTTGACCTGGGTGCTGGTTATATGGGACTGTTCAATTTGTGAAAATTCACTGACCTGTACACATTTCTGTGTCTTTTACATCGATAAAAAGTGTCAATACCAAAGTGTATTGATTAGCGATGTCTGCATAACAAATTACTCCAAAACTTAGGAACCTAAAGCAAAAAACATTATGTCACACTATTTCTAAGGATCAGGAATCTGGGAGCAGCTCAGCTGGGTGGTTCTGGTTCAAGGTCTCCCGCAAGGGATTTGAACTCAGTCAGAATAGCTCCAGTTTTACATTTCATCTACTTTAGTGTTTCTCAGCGACTGCCTGACTATATGTACTTTGACATTTTGAGCTAGAGAATTCATTATTGTGGTGAGAGGGACTGTCCTGTTCGTTTTTAGAATGTTTAGCAGCATCCCTGGCCTTTCCCCGTTGAATGACAGTAACACTCTCCCCCCACTGCTGTTCCCAAAACGTCCCCTGGAGGTCAAATTTCCCCCAGTTGAGAACTAGTGATCTAAATTATTTTGCAAAAAGAAAATAAACAAACAAATAATTTTGCCTCCTGGCTATATAGAAAACTATTAAACTTGGAATCAAGACCTGAGGTTGAAACTTAGTTTTACCACCTGCATACAAATGTTTATAAGCACACATTTCATAACAATACAAAAATTACCTAGCTATTCACCTTCATTAGAGCCCTTCCCCTGCTGTAATTTGATATTCCAGCCACAGAAAACAAGTATTTGTAATTCTCCATTCTCATTCGTCACTCCTTTGCATTTGTGTCTCTCTCAGTCGGAACACTTTTCTCTACTTGGTGCCTGACCCAACTCTGACTTATTCTTCAAAGCTAAGGTTTTCTTATCTTTACTGGTTTTCCATGTATTTATCTTTTTTGTTCTACTTTCTCAACTTTACATTGTAATCATTCTTCTGAATTTTTAATTTCTGTGATTATATTTTTTATTTCTAAGCACTTTGTTTTCTGAATATCCCTTTTTAGTTTCCTCCTCTTGTGTATTAGGTGAAAAACCTGCTCTCTAAAGATACTGTATTAATTAATATGTTATATTCATTATATTATTATTCATATAGTTATACTATGTTTTTAAGTTCCTTGTATTGTTCCTGTTACCCCACCCTGTCTTTTTGTTGTTGTTGTTGTTGTTGTTTTGTTTTGTTGGTCTCTGTCTTTCATGGCAGAGACTTCCCCTCAAATCCTAGTTTGCTCCTTCATATAGCAGCAGAGGCTCTAAAAGTCCAACTCAGTGCTCTCTAGGCACGGATAGAACTGATTGGTTGGCATCTCCCCTCTAGGGTAATTTAGCAGAAACAAGCATTTTGTTAGGAACCCCCAAATGCCAACACCCATAGACCTTTTCTCTTAGGCTGGTCAGTTCCCCTAGGGAAGAATCCTGCAATCTCCAGCCTGGGGAGTATAAACTTGGCTGCCAGGTGAAATAAGCCTGTGGTTTCTCCTCCTCTCCATCCGCAGTGGCATCTGGTGACCCTGAGCCCAGAGTCCCTCTGGTTCATTCTCTCTAGAGATAATACCTCTTGCCTTCTGTTGGGGTAGGAGAGCGCCAAGCGCCAGGCTAGAGGAAGGAATCTGGGAACCTAACTGCTCCTGATAGATTTTAAAATGCATTCTTGTGTTTCAGCCCCATCCTTCCATCCTACCTTCAGAGCTACTTGTCGCTTCCCTAGGCTCTGCAGTCCAAACTGGCTTGTTCCTTGTTACTTAGCACTTAGATTTCAGCTTTCTCAGATCTCCCGTCGACTCTCTTCCTTTACTTTCCATCTTCCAAAGTAGTCTTGTCATATCTCCATGAATTCTTTCTTCTTCTGTTCTCTTTCTTCCGTTACTGTTATCCTAGAGGGGTTTGAGAAAGGAGCAGGCATACCATGTGTGTGTTCAATCTATCATATTTAACAGAAAGTCCCTTTCCCACCCTCCTAGCCTCAATCTCCTCTGTGCTCTGCTCGTGAGGATAAGCTATGACATTTGCACTGCTCTTCTCATGTCCTTCCCGAGGCTGAAATACCTTTGGCATCTTGTCCGCCTGGAGAACTCTCACTGTCCTCCCCAACCTCACTCCTGAGCATTACTGGCTCCTTTTCTGTATTCCCATAGCCTCTGTACCTCCATTACAGCATGGTTTTCAAACTGGGGCATCATGAAATTAGTGGGTCATGACATCAATTTAGTGGACCTTATATAGCATTTATTTTATATTTATATATATTGAGATGAGACCTAAGATATATATCTTGCTGTGGGTTGAGATTGGATAAGTTTGAAAGCCACTGTATAAGCGCACTTTTCACTGTGATTTATTTATGTGTCTTTACTACTAGACATTGAACAGCTTGGGGTAAAGACCAGGAGTCATTCACCTTCTCTATGCCCAGGGCCTGGTATAAGATCTGACAAGGCTTGGTTAATACATAGTGAGTGGATTGAATCAAGTATATATGAAATCACTGTGTAATGTGTAAAGTCATCTGAAGTGGAATTCACAGGAGAGGAAGGGCCCTCGAGGACAAATGACTGAGCATTGCCACCAGTATTGTGTATCACATGCCTGAGAGAATGAGGCTGACGTCAGGGCAGGCAGGGCCATGTTGATCTACTAATCTCCTGGAATCTAAAGCCAGTTCCAATCAAAGAGCTTCCCCATCCTCATTATCTCAGATATTTAAATATCTTGCACTGATTTATTACTCTCTGCTTTACTGTGCCTCACAGATGTTGCATTCTTTCTACAAATTGCAGCCGAGACCCTCCACCAGTTGAGCACCTAGGTTTTTCTGTACCTATTAAAATCAAGGGAAAAGAATTCCACCAAGGGGATTGCAACTCAGAGAACTTGAGAATAAAGCCTCTTCATACTAAAAAAAAACCAAACCAAAACAAAACAAAACAAAACAAAAACCCTCCCACCAGCAAAAAGATTACAACACTCTTTATTGCACAACGTCTCGGAGGTATGCCAACATTGATAACCCCTGGAGGGATGTGGGATTTTCCACAAATGCTCTGAGAAAACCACCACTTGAGATTCCTCTTTTCAGTTATTAAGGAGGCTACAAGAGTAGATTTTTTTTTTTGGAGGCAATGTTGTATAATGAAAGAACATGGGACTTAAGGCAACACAAAAATCTGGGTCCAGATCCCATCTCCATAAGCAAGTGGCTTAATCTCTCAATCTCAGTTTTCTTACCTGCAACATCGGAATACATAGTATCTACTTCAAAAGGTTCTCATGTGGGATCAAATAAGCTAACACACGAGTAAAAGCTGGACAGAACAGTTGACAAAAATGGTTTTTTCTTTCCCTTTCTGTATGCACTGTTTCTGTGAGCATGTACTGAAAAGGAGGAAAACCATTAACAGATACCATTAAACTAATATTCAAGTAGAATTGGGCTGGAGACAACCTTGCTGGTATCTTCACTTTGACCTTGTCTGTTTTAAACATGCTGATGCTGAACTAAGAGGTGTCTGGTTGTGACGCCTGCTACTGTAGTCTCCCCTTATCCACTGTTTCATTTTCTGTGGTTTTAGTTATCAGGGGTCAACAACGGTCTACATGGAAAGTTCCAAAACTAAACAATTCATAATTTTTAAATTGCTGGCTGTTCCGAGTATTTTGATGACATCTCATGCCGTCCCACTCCATCCCGCCAGGGACAAAAATCATTGCTTTGTGCAGTGTATCCACGCAGCCTACACTCCCTGACAGTCACGTAGTAGCTCACTGGATTATATCAGCTGTTGTGGTACTGCAGCACTTGTGTTCAAGTAACCTTTATTTTACTTAATAATGCCACATTCACGTAACTTGGATTACAGTATATTGTTATTTTATTATTACTTGGTGTTAATATCTTACTGTACCTAATTTATGAGTAAGTAATCATAGGTATGTAAGTGTAGGAAAAAAAACAGTGTATGTAGAGTTTGGTGCTATCTGAGGTTTCGGGCATCCATTGGGAGTCTTGGAACGTATCCCCCACAGATAAGGGGGTTCTACTATAATTTGTAGAGGAGCCAATTGCTGCTGTTCCAGTGGGAGGCTGCAGCTCAGTTACCAGGAGCTAAAGCACAAAGCTACTTAGCAGGTTTGCATATGCTTTGTTGGTCTACAATCAAAGAGACTTAAGCAATGCTCTTTTTTTTTTTTTTTGTAGTTTCAGGTGTACAAAACAATGTAAGTTAGACATTCCAAGCAATGCTCATTGTTAATTGGTATCTTCTGACACAGCTTGCTCAAGGTAGAAAATGTTATTGGATTTCTTTCAGTACTCTCCTTTGTTCAGGAAGCACGGAACCTCCATCCCAACTCTTATGGAGTGGGGACATTGGTCTGTTCATCACCCTTTGTGACATCTTGGGAAGCCCCTGGGCTGTTGATGAGCATGAATAGCTTAATCTGGACTCTAACCCATTAGTCAGGAAAAGTTTTGCCTGAGAAAAGAGACTATGAGAGCTTCACTGTCTTGCGGTCTCTGAGGTCCCTGAGGTAAGCCTATTACGGCAGTTAAAACATTCTGGCTCATGCTTGAGAAAGAGCTCCAAAGATTTTATTTTTAGGGTTCTCTAAGCCTTTGGTTATCTGAGCATTTGTGGAGTGGGAGCAGGGAGAGAAGCAGTGTTTATCTTTGTTTAGTCTGCTCCAGACAAGGTTCCAAAAACCGGAAGCCTACAATTCTAAAGCCACTGATGAATGCAGAGAGAGAACAAACAAACAAACAAACAAATAAAAATTCTTGAAATCAAATAATTATAGTTTAACATGAAAAGAATTATTTAAAATCAGACAGTTGCATATGAAAACAAGAAAGCATTTATAAAGCCCTGAAAGTAATTTAAAACTAAAAACCAGTACACAGAATATTAATGCGCAGACTATAAGATCGTTCTGTCAGGAGTCTTTCCAGAGCTATGAGGGGAAGGTCTCTATGTTTGATTGGGGAGCTCAGCGATCATTCCACTGCTCCCATCACAGCCACCATATGTAGAAAATACAACAGCAGCAAGTTCCAATTGGGTGAATCAAATACTCATTTTTATGAAGATGCCACAAAAGGTGTATCACAAAGGAAGGTTTGGGCTGCAAAATGCAGAAAACCTTGCTAACAAGAACATTTTTACTCTCTTACATAACAAGAGGCCAGAGGTAGTGTCCACGATTGGTTACTTATCAATGACCCTGGATCTTTTCCATCTTTCTTCTTTGACATCTTCAGCATGTTGGCTTGTCCTCTCTACTTGGTTCTACTCATAGTCACCAAATGGCTGCCTGAGTGCTAGATGTCACAGGTAGATGCCCAGAGCAGAAATAAATTCTCACCCAAATAGACAGTATGAACAGACAAAGGTTTTATTTAAGTCATTAATGAGGCAGCTGATAAAGAATACAAAAAATTGTTTCTCTGAGTATTGTTGCAATGAATGAAAAAAAAATAGTTACAAAACTGACTAACATTCCACAGGATTAAAAAATAACACCTTTGGGGTTAACGTTTCTTCAAAGCTATACAAGCGCAACACATTATCAATTTCTAAAGGTTAATGGTACAGAGCTGTAAACTGCTTTTATCAGTAGTGGAGTGTTAGTCAAATATACTGTGACCACAATTATATTCCCAAGAGTTTCAGATGAAGGTCAAGTAGGCTTATTAGAAAAACGCTAGCATTATATATACCATGTTTCCCTGAAAATAAGACCTAGCCGGACAATCAGTTCTAATGTGTCTTTTGGAGCAAAAATTAATGTAAGACCTGGTCTTATTTTACTATAAGACCGGGTACTATAATATAATATAATACAATATAACATAATAATACCAGGTCTTATATTAATTTTTGCTCCAAAAGACACATTAGAGCTGATTGTCTGGCTAGGTCTTATTTTCAGGGAGACACGGTATATATATATATATATATATTTTAAATGAGTGATTATAATTTTGTCTTTTTAAAACTTTGGGATAAATTTTTCTTTCAGACACAAATTGTTTTACATGCCTTAACCAAGGGAAATGAGGGCAGTTTAACTGGCTTTGAGCAGTTGGGTTTTTTTCAAACTGAAGGTTGCACTCTATTAATAAGATAGCGAAATGGAAATCAATGTAGTGTATGGGCAACCCAACCAGCATTTTCTAAAAAATGAGATAGACTATCAGAGTATATCAAACATAATAAGGTCAAGTTGTGTGTGTGTGTGTGTGTGTGTGTGTGTGTGTGTGTGTGTGTGTTACAAAATGTAGTTGCTAATGTGAGTAATGGTTAAAAGTTTGCAAAACACTGACTGAGACCATTTGAGACTTATCCTGGGAACGGCCCGATGACTAAGCGGTTGGAGCTCCGTGCTCTTGGGAGCTGACTCCAAAGGCTGTCAGACTCCAAAGGCTGCCGGTTCAATTCCCACATGGGCCAGTGGGCTCTCAACCACAAGGTTCAATTCCTCCAGTCCTGCAAGGGATGGTGGGCTCTGCCCCCTGCAACTAAGATTGAACACGGCACCTTGAGCTGAGCTACCTCCCGGATGGCTCAGTTGGTTGGAGCGCGGGCTCTCAACCACAAGGTTGCCAGTTCGATTCCTCAAGTCCCACAAGGGATGGTGGGCTACGCCCCCTGCAACTAGCAATGGCAACTGGACCTGGAGCTGAGCTGCGCCCTCCACAACTAAGACTGAAAGGACAACAACTTGAAGCTGAACAGCACCCTCCACAACTAAGATTGAAAGGACAACAACTTGACTTTTGTTGTCCTGGAAGTACATACTGTTCCCCAATAAAGTCCTAAAAAAAAAAAAAAAAAGACTTATCCTGGAGGCTGCAAAGGGTCCCATGCAAAACACACTGCTTGGAAAAGGATGGTTAAAATCAGATTTTGTTCTCAAAAGTGTGAGCTGGGGAATGGATTTTGAGTAGACAGCCCACAGAGTGGACTACAATAGGAGACTAACCAAGAGGTGTTTGATTCTATTGTTTTCATCCTCAAACCCCATGAGCTAAGAGAAATGCCTTATACAACGTTGGCTTCTGTGTGACTATGTGACCCACCCACCACCTGCTTCATTAGTTCAATCTCAGGATGATCCAAATATCATAAAAGTCATTCTTTACTTGCCTTGGGGACATTAGTTGTCTCTCAAATATCTGTTCTCATTCACTGATGTAGTAATTGAAATTTTACCTGGGTATATGGCTACCCAGCTAACGACTACATTTCCCAACTTCCCTGGAACTAGATATAATCATGTGACTTAAGTATTGGTTGTTACAAAGTGCAGAGAAGTAATGTGTGCAAAGTCAGGATCATGCCCTTAAGTGGCAGGGGTGTGCCTTTCTTCTTTTCTCCCCCATCTGCTACGTGGAAAAGGACTCATTTGGGACCACACAGACAAAGGCAACACCTTAGAAATGATGGAGTAACAAAATAGGAGGTCCCTGACAGGTGCTGTCATACCAGCACTGAATTATTACCCAAACAAGAAATTCAAGTTTTTTCTTGTTTATGCCACTGTCATTTTGAGTCCCTATATCCTACCTAATGTCTTTTCCTTATATATAATTAGTAGGAACTAGTGGAAGTTTGAAAGGCAAAGGTATATAGAAATTTGGTACATCTGATATTAAGGTACGTGGGTTTTAAATCATACTCTCATACAGTGACTGTTAGCTTTCATGTCTGGTATCCAAAACCCAGCAGGCTGAAAATGAGATAGAGGTCAGAAAAACAATTCTTGTCTGTGACATGTGATATTTAGATTAGATTAAATCATACAAAATTGTTATGGTACATATATACAATGGAATATTATTCTGCCATAAAAAAGAATGAAATCTTACCATTCGCAACATCATGGATGGACCTAGAGGGTATTATGCTACGTGAAATAAGTCAAACGGAGAAAAACAAATACCATATGATCTCACTTCTATGTGGAATCTAAAGAACAAAATAAACAAACAAAACAGAAACAGATCCATAAATACAGAGAGCAAACTGATGGTTACTAGAGAGGAGGGGAGTTGGGGGTGCTAGGTGAGAAAGGTGACGAGATGAAGAAGTACAAAGTGATAGTTACAAAAGAGTCATGGAGATGTAAAGTATGGTATGGGGAATATAGTCAATAATATTATTAAAAAACTACATGTCAGATGGGTACTAGACTTATTGGGGGATCACTTCATATATTTTATATAAATGTCTAACCACTACACTGTACACCTGAAACTAATACAAAGTAATATTGAATGTCAACTATAATTTTAAAAAAGTCATGAGGATATATAGTACAGCATAAGGAATATAGTCAATAATACTGTAATAACTATGTACAGTGTCAGACGGGTAATAGACTTATTGGGGTTCTTTGTGAGGTATATAAATGTCTAATCACTATGTTGTTTGGTACACCTGAAACTAATAAAAATTAAAGAAAAAATGTCAAATTATCGCAATTTCATACTTTTAAACCTAACAGAATTAATGCTGGATCTAACAGATATGGAGTCTTGGAAGTCACAAATGACAAGCTCTTCAACAATTGCTCAATCCCCGTGGCAGAGGGCCCTTAGATGCACAGCTGGATCACGAGTCTCCTGTACGTCATTAGCCTGACTTCAGGTTGTGACCAGAGATTCTGACAAAGCTGTGAGACATATCCTGAATTTAATGGGATGACTTATAACCACCTTCAAAGAGACAAAGTAATGGCAGTTAGCTACAGTTTTGTTGGGGGATGTAGACTTTGGGAGGAGGCAAAAGAGTCAGATAATGTGTGAGCTACAAGACCAATCTATTTTTATGGAGTTCAGTGTCCCAGCAGTCAGAATATTAAAGCTAATAATCTCTTTGTGTCCCTCAGTCAGTATGACAGGTAGTATCGCCGATGACCATCCCATAGCTTATATGTTGTTACAGGTCCAATGGTGTTATGAACACTGATCTCTTGGTCTCGATTCCAAACTCCCAGGAAAGAATCTGATTGGCCAAATATAGCAGATGCTCCTGGTACCTGTGCCACATCTGCTGGGCCTATTTCTGACTTCAGATGCCGCTGTGGACAGTACCTATGAGCCCGGATGGCTTCCCATCTCAAAGCCCAGCCTCAGCATTTCTGCCTTGGGGCTTTCCCCAAAGCCTCCGTAGCTCAGTCAGCTTGCACAGAGGTGCCGGTTGGCTGTGCGAGGTGGGCGTAGGCGAGTTGTAAATGAGGCAGCAACTCCCAATTTATAGAAGACAGGAGTCAGCCCAGACTTCTGTCCTTTACAGGGACAATTCTGAGGTGCATTCTATCTGATTCCACCTAGGGTTCCTAGTGGAACTGAGCTCCTATTACCACAGTGGTAACCAGCTCAGTAACACTCTATTGGTTTTCCTTCCTTCCCTGTCTCCCTCCTGCCTACTCTCTTACTCTGGCTAGGATTACCACCCACATGAATTCCTTGCACCCAAATCTTTGTCTCAGACTGTTTTTGGGTGAACACAAACTTGGATACCCAATATATGGCAGATGACCACTCCCAGACCAATCATCTTTAGCAGGGGCAGAAACATGGCTTCTCGGAGCTTACCCTAGGGTGTGAGGGTTGGTTAAAGAAAGCAGCTGCCAGAATTTCCCTGAAGGAGTGGTCAAAGGTGTTCCATACACTAAATGAATGTTTGGTTGAATTTTCACATAGAGGGAGGTCAAGGTGTTTCCTTTCGATAAGGTCAGGATTTATCTTTACAAAATTGTTCTGAGTACAGATGCTCCTCAACTTATGATGGAGTTATGTCCTGAAAAAGCCATTGTACGTTGAAAATATCATATGCCTTTAACCTACCAAACATCGTAGCTTAGCCTAGCAGGTTTCTATTGAACGTGTGTCACTTTCACTTCATTGTAAAATTGAAAAATCTTAAGTCAAGCCATCATAAGTCAGGGACTGTGTGTATTTCATGATTGCTCTGGCAACAGAATTTCATTTTTCCTGTTTTATCATTACAGTGATATAATGGAAAGTTATTTTAAAATACGAGGTGTAATCACAAAATACGCTGAATATTTACATTAAAAAAACATATTACAGTAAAAGACACATTGCATCAATCCCCCTCAAAATATTCCCCGTTACTTCAAACTTATCCCATAATTCTTGCCACTTTCTGAAGCAATTCTGGAAGTCTTCTTTCATGTCTTTAGTTGCCCTGTTGTAGCTGCCTTGATGTCCTGAATTGATTGAAAATGTTTACCTTTCATGGTCATTTTGACTTTGGGCAAGAGTAAGAAGTCGCCCAATGCCAGATCCAGTGAATAAGGTAGATGAGGAGACACCGTAATGTTTCTGACAGAACTTGCCATACCAGTAATGTGTGACATGGAGCACTGTTATGATGGAGGATGAAGTAAAGACATTCACATAAGAGGACTTCCAGAACTGCTTCAGAAAGTGGCAAGAACAATGAGGGCAAGTAAGGGGAATCAAATATATGGTGATGGAAGGAGAACTGACTCTGGGTGGTGAACACACAATGGGATTTATAGATGATGTAATACAGAATTGTACACATGAAATCTATGTAATTTCACTAACAATCGTCACCCCAATAAATTAAAAAAAATTAAATTAAAAATAAATAAATAAAAAGAAAGTGGCAAGAACGATGGGATAAGGGTGTTCCAAGCGAGGGGGAGTATTTTGAGGGGGATTAATGGCAATGCGTCTTTTACTGTAATAAATTTTAATATAAACATTCACTGTATTTTGTGATCACACCTCGTATTATCTCGTATCTAACCTCTCTACTGAGCTATCATTAATTCTGAGCATTGTTCCCATTCTGGTTCAAGCCATTATCATTTCTTGCCTGGATTACAACAACACCCTCCTACCTGCTCTCCTTTCTTCCAGTCTCATACTTCCTCCAATCTATTCTCCACTCTGAAGCCAGAGAGACTTTCCCAAAATACAAATCTGATCATGCCACTAACTTCCTTAAAGCTATCTACAGTTTCTCATATTTATGTTAAAATTCTCAAATCTAATGTGGCCTCCACTACCTGAGGTGATCTGGCCTCTGCTAGCTCTCCAGCTTCACTTCCCTTCTAGCCTGCCTCTTATAGCCTAAGATCCAGGTGCCCCAACCATTTTTAAAGCTTATTTAAAGGCCTTTGTTCCCTCTCATCACCAAGTGTTTGTCCCTGCTTTTCCTCCGCTTGGAATACCATCTCCTTCCACTCCATTCCTTTCTCCCTTGGCCTTTATCCAGCCAACATCTACTTACCCTTCAGGTTTTGGCTTGAATAATACTTGTCATCCCTGAAAGAGGGTACCTGAAATGTACTGCCATATTGCCCTGTATATCTTGTATTTGCACGTATCATCCATTGAAGGCACATGGGAGGACATTCAATATGTTGTTGAATGAAGGAAGAAAGGAATTGAATGCATTCTCTGGGGTTTTCTGGAACAATTGTCTAAGCCAGCTGGCTGATTTTTCACTTTAGGTGGAGCTGACTCTTTCCCCCAAACATGAGACCCAGGCCTAGCCCATCAAAATATCACGTACCCTGACCAGAGGGCCACTGGTCAGAGCTTGGCAGGTGATCCAAGTCAAGGCAATCGGGCAGAGCTGAAATTAAGCCATCTGCTTGAGGAGCCAGGAAAAATGATTTTAATTTCCGTTGGCCTTAAAGTTGTGAGGATGTAAGAAGCAAACACAGAAGGAAACAGAGCCAAAAGCTGGAGGGGGAGAGAGAAGGGAAAAGCGAGAGGAGATTGTTTCATCATCTCCAACTGTGGCCTGGGTTATCCCTCCATTTTGGAGGACACTGTTCAACTCTAAGCTTGTCCCATCTGTTTCCTTGTCCCGGAGGCCAAACTTATGGGAAGATATAGTGTGACCAACCCCAGGCATGAGAGGCCAGGGAGACATGTAAGAAGTGAAATGTGCTGAAGCTGGAAGGTCTCAACCTCAGGGTCCCTGAGGTGAAGCAGGTCATCAATGCAGTGACTTTCATGCATATTCCAGAAATAGTTAATAAACACTCAGAATATTCTAGGCTTGTGTTTTTCACAGTGGATACTGGATAGCCTGTGTCAGAATTCTCTTGGGTGCTTCCTACTTGAACCAGAAGCCCCAGGGCCCAGGAATCTGCATTTAAAGCCAGCTCTGTAGGTGATCCGGGTGACACTGAAGTCACCCAGCTCTAGGCAGAACGCTAGGTGCTAGGGACCTAACACAGCACCACGTAGACTTGGTTCCTGACTGCCCAGTAAATTTGTGTGCACATGAACAGCTGGTTACAGTAAGATGAAATGGGTGCTAGACTAGAACTAGGGAGCTCACATAGCCCGTGCGTTCAACTCAGGCTGGGGATGGTCAGGGAGGTCTTACAGAAAGGGCATCAAAGCTAAACCTGGAGGAAGGATCTGCAGCTCTGGAGAGAAACCTGTACTTCCAGAGAATTATGGGCGTCGTCCGCTCGTGGAGAGTAAGTGCAACCGTGGCCGTGAACGCAATAGCTAGATGTAGAGTGAGAAGCGGGGGAAGGACCACTTGTGAAGACCCCAAACCACCCCAGTCCTCCTTCCCCAAGATATCTGCCGTCGCCTTCGCAGGCCCTTTCGCCCTACCTGGAGCTAAAGCCGCACGCGGGACCGCGGACAGCCACAGCCACCCACTCGCTCAGGCACAACCATCCTGCTCCCAGCCTTGCCAAACAAGAACGGGCGGGGCTCGGCTCTGCTGGGGCGCTACCCTAGCCGCCCGGCGACTGCGCGGGACGTGCCCGCCCTGCGGGATGACGTCAGCACGCCTGTGCGCGCCGGGGGAGGAGTGGGAGCTGCGGGCCGGGAGGCGCCGAGGCTCCGGTAAGCCGGGCTGGGCGGGGGAGAGGAAGGGGCGGGGCAGGGAGCCCCCACAGGGTGCGGGGTCGCAGTCCAGGCCTGGAGCCGGAGCCCCAGAGATGCTCAGTATCGCTTCTTCTCCCAGCAGGCCCTGCCCGGCGATGGAGTTTCCGGACCTCGGGGCTCACTGTTCCGAGCCAAGCTGTCAGCGCTTGGGTGAGGGGCGGAGCGCCAGGGGGCGGGGCCGGGTGGAGAGGGTCTTGGAGCTGCAGATACCGCGAAGGGTGGGCTCCGGAGACTGGAAATGCCGGATAGGGGCGGGGCTCGAAGTTGGGGCGGTGTCAAAGGAGGCGTGGCTAAGCGTAGTGCACTAGGGCCGGGTGGTTTGTTGCAAATAGGGTGGTGTTTTCCTTCCCTTGAGTGGAAGGCTTGAGTGACCCGGAACGACGTCGAGGTCCCGCTGGACCTGCAATCCGACCCACTCCCTGCAGATTTTCTGCCTCTCAAGTGTGACGCCTGCTCGGGCATCTTCTGCGCAGACCATGTGGCCTACGCTCAGCATCACTGTGGATCTGCTTACCAAAAGGTGAGGGGGCGGTGTGAGGGTGATGGGGGATGAGTGGAGGATGCATGCAGAATCGCCGGAATCCTTCTGCCTCCCGTTTCTTCTGCTTTATTGTGTTTCTGAGACTCCGTGCTCCATTGTTTATAGAGGGCCTGTCCAGGTTCTTTCAGGACCAGAGATTTGATTGAACCGGGAGTGGGCCACAGACTAAGCCCTGCTCCTTATCTATAGGATATCCAAGTACCTGTATGCCCACTCTGTAATGTGCCTGTGCCTGTGGCCAGAGGGGAACCCCCTGACCGCGCTGTGGGGGAGCACATTGACCGAGACTGTCGCTCGGATCCAGCACAGCAAAAACGTAAAGTAAGCATTGGAGGGGTTAGCTATGATTCAGCTGGGGCTATGGATGCCTGGAAACCTGAACAGCTGTTATGGTTGGGTTGGAAAAGGGGGTCAGAGTCTCAGCAGTGACAAACCTTCCCACTCTATCTCAGATCTACACCAATAAGTGTGAACGCCCTGGCTGCCGGCAGCGGGAAATGATGAAACTGACCTGTGAACGCTGTGGCCGAAACTTCTGCATCAAGCACCGTCACCCACTGGACCATGATTGCTCTGGGGAGGGGCACCCAACCAGCCAGGCAGGGTAATTTCAGCCAAGTACTCTAACTTGCCTTTGGGACATCCCATCCTTCTGGAATTGACTCAGCACTTATCACAAGTTGGGAAGCTTAAACTCTATCCCCTTTGGCTAGGGGAGTCTTAACTTTTAAGTGCCTATTTTTCCAGACTGGAGGAACTCCCCTCCTGGCTCTGGGGAAAGCCTAGGAAGAGCATGTAAGCTGACAGCTCTTGGAGGCATGCCAAAAGTGTCTCTTCCCTACAGACTCGCTGCCGTTTCCAGAGCACAAGGTGTGGCTTCTTCTAGAAGCACCATCCCCAGCCCAAGTCGGACCTTGCCTTCCTCTACCTCTCCCAGCAGGTAGGCCGACCTGTTTCTCTTCTCCCTTCTTCCCCTTTGCATCTCTGACCTCCGCCTCTTGAATGTCTGCCTTAGAGCCACAGCCCAGTCTCCACCGTGGACAGCCCCTCCAGTGATTGCTTTGCAGAATGGCTTGGTGAGTTGGGCAGAGGTTGGAGAGAGGGAAGCAAACCCATGCAGAGTAAAATCCAAGGCAACTGGTCTTGTTTCTCCTCCTGCAGAGTGAGGATGAGGCTCTGCAGCGAGCCCTGGAACTGTCCTTGGCAGAGACCAAACCGCAGGTTCCAAGGTACCTACTCTCTGGTGAAAGGGTGGGATGTGGGCAAGGGCTCTGTTTGGAAGGAGGTAGGTGGGACCACACCAACCCAATGCAAGATAATAGTGAAGAACTTGGGCTCAAAATTAAGCTTCTTAATTATATGACCTTTGACAACTTCTTTAACCCATTAGGGTCTTAATTTCCTCTGTAAGATGGAATAACGCTAATATCTACCTTGTAAGGTTATACAAATAATTGCGATAATACTCAGAAGTGCTCAGCACAGTGACACCTAACAGATCAGATGCTCACATTTTAGATACTATTGTCATCCACCTTAAGCTGTTCTTCCCTCCCAGTTCTCAGGAGGAAGAAGACTTAGCTTTAGCACAAGCGCTGTCAGCCAGTGAGGCAGAGTACCGACAGCAGCAGGTACGGGGATGGGGTAGAGATGGGGTCCTGCGTTTCGAGGGAGTAAGGAATTGGGGGGGGGGCGGGGTTCTTCCAAATGGTTGAGAGTTTTGGAATGGTGGTATCCTTTTGTTTTCACTATGACTCTAGCCCAGGCTGAGCTTGGAAGTGAGGTCTGTCCCCTCACTTCCTTGACATCGCACCCTGTTTTCCCCTGTTTTCCTTGCTCCAGGCCCAAAGCCGCAGCTTGAAGCCGTCCAACTGCAGCCTGTGCTAGGGCCTTGGGCTTGGGGAGGGAGGCTCAGCGGAGGAGGACTGTGGCCCTAACTTCTGGGGTCCCCAGGGAGAGGCGGTCAGGAGCAGCCCAGAGTGAAATGAGGAGTGACATAGAGGCCGCCTCCAGGGAGCAGCAGGAGAAACAGCGTGTGAAACAGAAGATCCTGCTGGCCTCTCCTGCTGCATGGGAGAGAGCCGCTATGAGCTGCTCCCTGGCTGGGCCCTCAGAGGAGGCTACCCAGGCCCCACTGAGCCCCCTGCATAATGTCACCCCCTTACATTGGGGCTGCCCCCATGTGTAGGGCAGAGAAGGGCCTGGAAAGAATAAAGGATATTGTAAGTCAATCAGACATACATGTGGTGTGTTTCTTCCTTCTCCAGTCAAAACCAGAAGAGTCCTGTCAAGAAGGCTCACGTGACCAAGGGTGGAGGCCATTGCGGTATGCCACTCCACAAAGTCACAGTAAGCCTAGCACAGTTCACATTTTTATTTCCCCAAAAAGTGCTTCACTGAAAGGTCCCTTTCCCTCACTATGGCTAGCACCGTGCCCCAAGACCAGGATGAAGTATGCCAGGGAAGGATACATCTTATCCTCCTCTGAGTTACCCTCTGGGAGGGAAGTGGCCACGAGTTTTGTCACCATGCCTTAGTCTAGGATTTGGTGTCTTCAGAGACTTCTTCCTGTCCCCGCTGCTGCAGCTGCCACATATCAGCATACACCCCACCTCGGGACAACAGAGCCTCGTGCCTGGGGCAAGAAGGGAAGTGTAAGTCCCAACTACCAGTTTAACCCCAAGAGTCCCTGCCACCAGCCCACAGAGATGACGGGATTGATGAGGGGCAGCTCCTCCAGAGCCCACTGGGACTTCACACTGTTTCCTGGGCCCCCCGATTCAGAAGCCCTGCCCTGTTCATCCTGCTGCATCCCTTACCGTCCTCTCTCCACAACGCAGCCATCCTTGATGACGAGGATCTGGTCAGCATTGACCACAGTTGAGAGCCTGAAAAGTCAGAGATCAGTTACCCACCACACCATCAAAAGGGGGCCCCGCTTGCTGCCTGCTGCCCCAGTTCTGTACCTGTGTGCCACTACGATGGTGGTGCGGTTGGCACACACTTTGGCCAGAGAAGCCTGGATGGCCCTCTCATTGGATGTATCCAGCGCTGAGGTTGCCTACAGAGAGGATCTGGGTAAAACTGCCCCCGCCACCCAAATCCCCAGTGGAAGGAGGATGCAAGCTGCTGGCGGAGGCCTTGGGAATCAAAAAGAACCTGTTGGCGCTTGAGAACTATAATGTGTTTTGCGGATTCATGATCTCTCTCCCGGATGGAAAGCAATGCCCAGCAGGAATGGCATGGGCGTAGGCAGGGGAGGAAGGAAGGGTGAAGGCTGCCCAGGGGCCCTCACCTCATCCAGCAGAATGATGTCGGGGGCCTTGAGGATGGTGCGGGCGATGGCGACACGCTGCTTCTCCCCACCGCTCAGCTTCAGTCCCCGCTCGCCCACCTGCGTCTCGTACCCTGTGGATATTGCCCACTTCCCTCAAATCACATGTGATAAACTTGGTTTCTGTGACCTGATGGGGCAAGGAAGGGATGGAACAGAGGACGGGGAGTAACAAGGCTAAACAGGGCAGGGGAAACTCACCTTCAGGGAAAGCCATAATGGTATCATGGATGCCTGCAGCCTTAGCGGCAGCCTCCACTTCATCATTGCCAGCTATGATGCGGCCATAGCGGATGTTGTTGGCAATGGTATCATTGAAGAGGACAGTGTCCTGGGGCACGACTCCAATGTGAGACCGGAGGGAGATCTGGGTCACCTGGGGCCAAAAGACCATATGCTCTGGTTGTCAGATTCCCCACAGGCCTCGGCAATAAGATGTGCCAGTGGGAAGCACATGGGATGAGAGGCCCTGGGTAACAATCCTGCCACTACCACCCCAAATCCTAGCTAGTTGTGTGGGTAAATCACTCAACCTCTCTGAGTCTGTTTCCCCATCAATAAAGAGGAAATACGCTTTCTCCACCTGCTTCTCTAGATTGCTACAGATCTTTGTACCTGGCACAGCACCATACAAATCATTCTCATGACTCCTACTTGTGGAGGTCAGATAGTGCCAAAAAGACTAAGGCCTTTTGCCCCAGTTTTTTGCAGAGGTCACATCTCTTCCTTCTCTCCCTGGATGCCCAGCACTCACCATGCTTTTACACACAGGCCCCTAAAATTACAGTCTTCTCCCAAACAACCTTACCTGTGAAATGTCCTGCCCATCTATTCGGATGCAGCCAGAGCTGATGTCATAGAAGCGAAACAACAGGCGCAGAATTGTGCTCTTCCCTGCTCCAGAGGGGCCCACCTGGTACATTAGACACAGAGGGAAAACATTCTCAGGCCCGTTGGCTTTGAAGGCTTTCTCTCTCCAATGTCCACGGAGGCTGCCCCCTTCACTCTTGTGACCCATCAGGACAGGGCTCTCTGACTCCACAGCCTGGGTCGCTAGCTGCCATGGGCACTGGAATGAGGGAGCTTGAGGAGGCTGGGCAAATGGCTGGGTCTTCTCTCACCAGGGCCAGGGTCTGTCCAGGCATCACAGTGAAGGACACATCCTGCAGGGTCTCCCGCCTACAAGGGAGTGACACAGTCAGCAGGCCCGCTGCACCCCCAGGGCCCCCTCCCATCACCAGAGCTACTCATAGGCCCCGCCCCTCCCCTGCTTGGGCTCTCTTCCCAGGTAGTGGTGGCTAAGAAGCAGGGATGAGGGGCAGGAAGGCAGTGTGTAAATGGACAGTGGGAAAGGGGGCTGTGGGACGGCAAAAGAGGAGGGGCTCACCCATCGGTGTAGCTGAAATGCACATTCTCAAACTCAATCCGGCCCCTCTGAAAGTGAAGGGGCCCTGCTCCAGGAAGGTCCTTCACCTGGGAGAGTACCACCAACGTGTGCCACCATTATAGGCCTGGTATTCCCCAGACACAAGACACACCATGCAGGTCCCGCTCCCAAACCCCCACTCCTCTCTCTGCACTCACTTCTGTCTCTTCTTTCAGCAGGTCAAACATGTTCTCCATGTCGATAAAGTTGGTCTGGATCATCCTGCAACAAGAGTGCTGGTTGGAGCTCCTCTGAGGAGCTATGGCAATAACAGTGCACCTGGACAGGTGAGGGCCGGGGGTCAGGTTACCTATAGTAGGTGCCAAACCAGTTGAGGGGCATGTACAGCTGGATGATGTAGGTGCCAAAGAGCACGAAGTCCCCGACCTGTGGCGATCCAGGGAAGAGGACCGAGTCACAGGAGGCCCGCGGGCTGTCACCCTGCCCACTTCCTGTCATCTGTCCACTTCCCACCCAGGAGCCTCCTGGCCCATAGGCCTCAGGCCCCTCTTCCCCATCCCCAGAACAATTCTGTTACCTGTAGCTTCTGCTCACTGACAAAGTATGCACAAAGCAGGGAGCCAGCAAGGAGCCCAAGTCCAATCACCATATTCTGGGTCTGATTTAGTAAAACCAGTGAAGCACTTGACTTCCACTCCAAATCCTGTGGCAATAATGTGGGAGGGAAGACCGTCACATATGCACTGTCCTTCACCAAGTGCAAACCTCGGCCCAGGCACCTTCAGCCTCACAGCCCAAATTTTACTCCTCTGGGCACTGGCAATTCCCCAAGGCCAGGCCACTGCTCTCAGTATTAGCCTCCTCACCTGATATTTGATGATGGCTTCTTGATAGCGTTCCACTTCATAACGCTCTGCGTTGTAATACTTCACCTGATGAATGCAAAGCACCACCGTCCGACAGGCCCACAGCAGTCCGGCACCCAGGTCGTTGCCTCCAGACCCTCAGCCCTCCTTCCTCATTTCAAACAGCGCACACCCCCCCAGCTCCTTGGCAGCCCCGGGGGTCACAGGCACACTCTCCACAGCTCTGGGCCTCACACCACTGCCACGGAGGCCTCTGTTACCGTCTCAAAGTTTAGCAAAGAGTCCACGGCTCGTGCCCGAGTAGCATTCTCCTGGGTGTTCATAGCACGTCGGAACTTTGTTCTCCACTCAGTGACCACGATGGTCAGGGCTAGAGAATGACAGGGGGGTAAGGGAGAGAAAGAGATCAAGACATCACTCCCAACAGCAGAGACCACGTTTCTATCTGCGGCCCACCCCATACATACTAACCCTACACTACAGCCCAGGGACCCAGATTCTGAAGAGAGCGCACCCTAAGCTCCCCGAGGGAAGGGGCTGTGCCAAGGTATCTTTGTAGCACACGCAAAGCCTCATCTGTGAAAATGCTTTTGGTGAACAAATGCAGGCAAGCTGCATCCTTGACCCACATCCAGCGAGCACCTGATGTGACCAGGATGCCCTTCCTGGCCCCCCACCCGGATGGAGCTAAGGTTCCCTTGGCAAAGGAGCATGCCCACCCACCAGATTTGGGGAGCAGCAGGAGCCCATTCAAGTCCGCTAATCTATAGCCTCCCAAACTGGGTCACTCGAGTAGGGGCGGGGCGCATGCCCAAGGGAGGTGCTGGAGAGTTCAGGGAGCTGCTTTCGCCGAGCGGCACTCACTGAGGTAAAGACTCATGCACAGGAACACAATGAGGCCAAACCAGGCGTTGAAGAACATGCTGAAGTAGATGATGCCGATGACGATGTCCGCCAGCGTGGGTATAATGTTGAACACCAGGTAGCTGGAAGGGCAAGCCAAGTGACAGGAAGGATCAGGGGCTCGGAGCCAGCAACTCGACCGCTAGGAGTTTCAGTGCAGTGTTTTGTTTTCAACAGCCACAGACTGGACTCAGGCTAAATGCCGCTTAGGAGGTGTATGGCTCAATGAAACAGCATGCTCTGGGTCAATTGCAATGAGCGAGGGAGACCTTCATGCTCGGATGGGAATACATCTCCGTAATTTGTGTGTGTGTGTTATTTATTTCCCCTTTCTTCTGCGTCCCCCGCTCCCACTCCGGTTCAAGCCGTTGTTTCTCAGTCTAGTTGTGTAGGACACAGCTCCCTGGCCCATGCTGGTATTATGAGACTTGTGCTCCCGCCAGCTGGGGAAGTCAGTCGCCAGTCGTCAGTAGGCCGCTCACAGCAGCTCACGATGGCTGCTGACCACTCACACTGGCCGCCAGCAGCTCATGGAGGTGCACACAGCAGCCCACTGCAGCGCACGCCAACCTCTGGCTGCTCAAGGCAGCACAGCTCCAGGGAGAGCTGTTGTTCAGAGAGCTGTTGTTCACAATCTTAGCTGTAGAGGGCGCAGATCACTGGCCCATGTGGGAATCGAACCGCTCACCTCAGTGTTAGGAGCAGGCTCTCCACCTGAGCCACCGGGCCAGTCCCTCCATAATGTTTTGTTAATAAACAATGCCTATGTCATGATACCATTAGTTTTACCTGCACAATACCCCATTAGTTCTGAGAGTCTGCATACATATTTGTAAAAATGCAAAGAAGCAGAACTCAACGTACTAAATGGAATGGGAACCACGGGAGAACTGAGTGGAATTCAAAAGAGATTTGCTCTCGGGTCTACTCTACATTATTATGACAGCATATGTACATTAATCTTATAATTAGGAAAGAAAAAGAGAGGAGGGGCAGCTCCTCAAGCTGGGTCTGTTCTCCAACAACCCCTCCATCCCTGCTTCTCCAGCCCTACCCTCCCACACTCCCTTTCCATGGGCTTGGCACCTGAGCAGCCCGGTGACACTGGACGTGCCCCGGTCCACGATCCGCAGCACCTCCCCTGTGCGGCGCCCCAGGTGCCAGCGCAGTGAGAGATCATGCAGGTGGGAGAAGAGGCGCAGCTCCACCTGCCGTGACGTGAACTGCTGCACCTTGATCCACAGAAATGTGCGCAGGTTGCTCACGAAGCCTGGGGGGAGCCAGGAGCAGTTTCAGTAGGGCTGAAGGGTTCAATGTCATTAGCCCTGCACCAAGATGTGAAAGGTCTGGGAACACCAAAGGGCCTGGGGGAGGAGACTATCAGAGGAGGGAGAGGGGCAGTGCCCACCAGGGAGAAAGCAGAGTCCCTCATACCTGTACTGCCAGTGCCACCGCCCTGGAGGAACTTGAGAAAGACATAGGTGGTAACAGTCCAGGCTAGGGAGTGCCAAGGTGCCTTCTCAGTCAGTAAGTTTACTATGGAGAAAACAAGTCACAGCCCACTTATGGCCCGTAGGACTCTTCAGGAGAGACTGCCCCAGGCACCAGCCATAGCTTCTTTCTAACCACCCAGCTCCAAACTCTGTCCCACTGGTCTAAGTTAGGGTCCCCCCTCCCACCAGGCCAATGAAGGATCACAGCACTGAGCTGTTACTCCTTCTCCCCCTCACCTATGTCCCTATAGAAGATGGGGACCAACACGTTCAGTCCCCGGTCCAACCCCATGAGCCCTAGGCAGATGAGCACAACAAACTGCAGAGCTGGACTCCCCCGAGGCCACAGGTAGCCACTCAGTAGGCGAAGCTTCCTGCCAAAGTCTCGCCAGGTAGATTGTGGTGGTCCCTCTGTTGACTGAACCTAGGATGGCGAAACACATAGGTGAAGGGACTCAGAAATCAAAAAGAAGTGCACTAGCCAGAAACCTTCTAGGGAAAATGTATGTGATTACAGCTTCCAGGTATCTTAGACTCACAAGTGACCCCTGATGGGGCCAGAAAGGCTAACAGGGCACACAATCTGAGATTTGGAAAAGAAGCAGTTCATTTTAGTGGGAAAAAATGATAACGGAATGAAGTTAAGACAGACCGTAAGGTTCAGAAATTGAAGTTTACCTGGCTCCTCTCTACGTCTTGATTCTGTTCATTGACCTGCAAGGTGTAGGACTGGGGACGAAGTCCAGGGGCCCAGAGCCCCAGGACAAAAAGCCCTCCAGAGACCACATACCGCAGCACCCACAGGCTAAACTGAACCTAGAATGAAACATATGTAGGGAGAGTATCAGGCAGGGCCAAATCCCATTGTTACGACCTACAACAGGGCTGGGGACTGGTGTAGGGCACACGCCCAGGTCCTCCTCAGGGGCCCAACATCTAATGGACTGAAAAAAAAATCCACAATGACTCAGCACAGACACGCCCCAGCAGCTGGCTATCAGCTCCCAGTCCATACCTACCCCTCCCTTCTTTCCTTTCTTAGAGTCACCCCAAAGCATGGAGCCAGTATGACCAGGCAGGACATCCTTCTTCCCACCCCGCCACGCATGTTTCCCCTCTTCCCATGAAGTCCCTCACCTGCTGGCCCAAGTCAGCCCTTGCCCACCACCACAGTGGGCTGTTCCAAGATACCAGGGCCAAGTTCTCCGCGGCAAACGCCAGAGTCCAGAGGAGCAGGAGACACGGGCTGTGACTGAACTTGATCCAGGCGCCCATTGCTAGCTTCTGCCGTGCCTGGCTCCGTTCCACGACAAGCAGCCCCAAGCCACAGGCGCTGGCCAGAGTCCCGAGTACAGAAGCCAGCAGTAGGTAACCTGGCAGCGGGGCCCCTTGGGCAGTGCCCACCCGGCCAATCAGGCCGGCTAGGGGCAGCGCCACCTGAAGTGTGGCCAGAAGCAGCTGCAGCCCGTAGGGAGCGACACGAGGACCGGTCCCCCAAGACAGCGCATCGATACCACCAGGCCGCTCCCGACGCTTGCAGGGAAGGACCAGCACCAAGGCCAGAGCCCCCAAGGCAAACAGTATCGAGGGCACGAGCGTGAAGAAGAAGCAGGGACTCAGGCCACCCTTCGCCCAAGCCGGACCCACGGGCCCTTCGGCCTCGCAGTAGTTGCCCACAGTTACCATGGCAATGCGTACCCGCCTGTCGAGGCTGCGGGGACTGCGGGACGGGAGAACCGGACCAGCCTCTCGGGGCGGGGCGCGGATGCCGGGGTGTCTGGGGTCATGGAGCCGCGGGGCTCTAAGCTGCAAGGGTCGCGGCCAGGGACGCACGTGGAACTGGCCACACCGTCCACTCGCTTCGCGCACGCGCCGCCGCCACGCATTCACGCAGGGCACGTACGCCGTCTCCGCCCGTCCGCCCCTCGATCGCTGCCCGGGACCCTCCAACCAAGTCCCGGCCCGCAGGAATGTTCCGAGTCGAGCCGCAGCTGTCCGCAGCAGCCCCGCCCACCGAGGCCGCCCGCAGCGTCCCCGTATTGGGCAAAAGTCGTCGGAGGGGCGGGGTGAAATGATGCAAGCGGTGAAGGCAAAATAGACCGGCGGAATTGGCTTGGTCACGTGCTCAGAGCGGGAAATCTGACCGTCCTGCCGGAGACCTTGACCTCCAAGGAACCATGGGTCAGAAAGGGCCCTTCTGCTAGCCAGCTAGCTCGGTATATCCGAGCGACCTCATAGGCCCACTTTCCTACAGGGCCCGTCCCCGTCCCCAGCTACCTGGAGGCATCACACGCACCCCACTCCGCTGGTTCCCAGAACCCTAGCCGCGCGAGACAATAAGACCGCGACCTGGTCAAAGGCCCTTCTTTATTAAGGGTTATCAAGCTGTACACGGTCCCCACTCCGTTCCGCTGTGAGTTCCGGTAGCGCAATTCACCACCCACCCGCTGCGGACCAGAGCTGGGTGAGGGGTGGGTCGGAGGGTAGGAGCTGGGTCCCAGCATGCAGTGCGGCAGCCCAAAGCCTAGGGCAAATCCGTCTGGTCGCCCCTCCATCCCCCTCTAGGGGACAGTGGGAGGCAGGCCAGAGCTCTCTTGCTGGGAAGTCGACAGCCGAGGGCACACTCCAGCTCTGACCCTTGTGCAGGTGGTGGGAGGTACAATAAGCAGCAATGGGGGCCAGGAAGACCTCAGTCTCCCAGGGGCCCATCCTAAAAATTGGAGAGGGCAGCAAAGAATTTCCATTCTGCTCCTGCTATTTAGAAACCTTTCTTTTTAGTGTCAAGAGATAACGTGAGAGGAGCTGAGAGCTAGGGCCTCCACGCCAATGCAAAGCAAAAGCTGAACAGAAGGGGAGCAAGCGAACAGAATGGGAGCAAGCAGCACACATGCCAGTGATGTGCAGGAAAGAGAGAGGTAAGCAGGCTGCAGCACTGGGAGAGAACTGGGGGTGAGGTAAGGGCCACAGCCGGAGCTGCTCATCTGTTCAGGGTTGGGGGAGGGAGGCTGCAGAGGTTGAGGGTCCAGGCCCAACCTCCCCACTCCACAGTTGGCACAGGTTCTCCCTGGTTGGCAGCTTCTGTGGTGGGCAGTCCTTTGGAGACTTGCAGGGGTGGGTGCAAAGGTGGCAGTACTGGGGCTGGGCTGGGGACCAGTTTCTAGCACCACACTCTGAGCCAAGGAGGTTCCTAGGGATGAGGCTACAGTCCTGTGTGCCCTGGTTCCTAGGCCCCCAATTTCTCTCCTGGGGCTGTGGCAAGCCCAGTATTGGCACCTCCCTTGGCCAGGCACGGACACACAAACACCACACGCGTGGAGCCAGGCAACACTCAGAGAAGCCCTCCATGGCGAGCGGATGGGATGGCAGGGCAACAGTGGCCTCCATCCTGGGGCATAGGGACCTTCCTCAGCCTTGTCTATACCTGTGGAGAGAAAATGGTTGGTAGTGAAGACAGTCTTCAGCTATCTGCTTACCCAACAGAAGCCTGGAGACAAAGGAAAAGTAAAGCTTGATTCTTGGGGAGGTAAGAGAAGGAAAAAAATCAAGCCCTGGATTTCAGAGGTGAGGGAAGAAAGGAGATGCAGTATCTCTGCATGAGAGGCATCCTTCTCATGGAAAGCTTTGACCTCAGCCTAGAAGTTACTACTTCTGGCAGTTGTTCTTGGGTCTTAGAGCCCTTACCTTGTGCACCTGAGGGGGAAGCTCATCTTCCGAGCCCTCCTCGGGCACGGGCTCTGGGTGCCTTGATGCTGACTGCCCATCTTCAGCCCAACCTCCAAGAGGCAGCCGAGAGAAGTGAGAGGGAGCCCGGGGCACTGTGCCAGGATCTGAGACACACGTAGACATACTCTTAGAATCAGTACAAACAAGAATGAGAAGAAGGGTTCTGGGGCTGTCCGGAGTGGGGTGGGGAGGGGTTAGTCTCCTGGGCCTGGTCCCTCTGATCTCTTTCTTCCCCACGATGCCCCAAAAGAACCACCCTTCCCTGAAGGTTGTGTCCTCCTGGACTCCCACTGGATACCTGTGATGCCCCCGTAGCGCCTCTGGAAGCCCCCCTGCAGGGCAGTGGTCTCAGGTGCTCCGGGCCGGGGTGCAGCACAAGGATAGCTGGCAGAGCGGGGGATAGGTTGGGGGGCCCGGGCTCCGTCTCCCCCTTCTTCAGGGGCACTCTCCCCACTCTCATCACTCTCCCGGCGGTGCCACACATGCCGCTCAGGTTCGGCCTGGGCCTGCTGCTTGTGAAGCTGCGAAGTGGGGGACCCGTTAGTTGAGAACAGAAGGCTATCTGTCTGAAACAGCAGTTCCCCACTGCGGTCTCAGCCAGTTCCCATTTATACTGTCTCACCTAGAGTCACTGAACCCGAATACCTATTGTGTTAATAGTGTGTAACATACATATGATGTTTTACAGGTTAAATTCTCAGCAGACCCCTGGAACAGGCCTGTGCATAGGTTGTAAGGGCACTCATTGTACCTAGTCATTTGATTCAAGAACAATCTGCAGATCTAAGTGCCAAGCACTCTTTTAGGCACTTGGGATACAGCAGTGAACAAAACAGACAAAAATCCCAGCCTTTGTGGAGCTTATATACTCGAAAGGAGGGTGGGGAGAGGCTAGGCAGTAAACAAATAAGAAAGAAAATACAGTATGTCAGATGGTGTTAAATGCTATGGAGAAAAATGGAGCAGGGAGACTCAGGAGGGTGGGCAAGGGAGGCCTTTACTCCAGGTGGTCAGTGTTGGTCTCATGGAAAAGGTCAGAGCAGAAACCTGAATAAGGAGAAGGAAGGAGCCATATGGATGTCTCAGGGAAGGGGATTCTTGGCAGGGAAACCACGAGCGTGTAAAGGCCCTGGGTGAGAATAAGGCTGGCTAAAAGGAAAGGAGGTGTATGTGGGAATGGAGATTGCAGAGCAAGTAAATGGCAGAGCAGGGATTTGAACCTATGTCTTGCTTCTCCACGTCTAAAACCCTCTATTCTATTTTTCAACTGCCACCTTGGTTCTATGGCCCTGCCCCTTGCTGCCCACTCACCTGGTGCATATAGAGGGCATGCAGGCTCATTTCGGTGGATGCATATTCCGACAGCACTAAGCTCTGCAGCTGTCCTTCCCACACGCTGCTCCCGGAGCTGGCTGTCCTGGCATCCACCCTGTCCCCCCAGCACAGACAGATAGCAGTCATCAACATTTCTGAGACCCCCACACACAAGTTGCTGGGCACTACTGCCATGCCCTCCCATCTTGGCCCACCTCTACTCACCCAGAGCCTGTCATGGTGCTGTGAGCCCGGCCCGTAGGAACCTGACCAGGTTGCAGAGGGGAGAAGGAACGCAGAGCAGAGGCGACTTCAGCCCTGTGCCTGGAGCCCTGCAGGTCTCTGGGCAGTGGGGCGCCCCGGCAGGATGAGCCAGCTACCACATTTGCAATAAGGCTCAGTGGCTATGAAAGAAAGTAGAACTGTCAGGGCCTGAGGGAGGCCTCGGGCCCAGTGTGCTGCATGTCAGCACCCAATGGCACAGAGTGAACAGGCAGAAGGAAAACTGGAGGGTAGGTGCTTCCACCCCGTGCTAAGTCCTCAACTCCAGGTCCTGGAGTCCACTCTGCCCGTCATTTCCCAGTCCCCAGGAACACACCTCAGACTCAGATTGCAAGGACTGGATGGACGTAAAGAGGGCATTTTCAGGGAGCAGACCCCCTTGGGCAAGGCCAGCAGCTCCTCCGTCTCGCTGAACCTGCTCCTTGAGGAAGCCTAGGAAGGCCGTGCTCTCACGTGGTGGCTGCCAGCCAGGGTTGGTGATGGCAAAGTGCATGAGTGACAGCTCTGTCTTCCCGTCTTCGGCTTGCTGGTACACTGAGGCCTCCGTCTGCCCAGCGGACAGCCACTGCACAAAGGAGGCTGCAGTGAGCAGAACTGTCCTCGCACAGGAGTCCCTTTTGTACCCTGCCTGTTAGGGGGCAGTTTTGCCCTGGGAGGACAGACTGCCATGCACTGCTGTCTCTTGTCCAGCGGCCCATTGTCCACCCCGGGAGTGGCCACATGCTGGACTAATTGCTTGGCTTGTGCCTTCCTCAAGGGAGCTGGGCCAAGGGTGCAAATTTAGGGCTAAAATCCAGCCCAGGCTCCTGGTTAGCAAGCAGTGTGTGCCCTGGTGCAGGGCTGCCCAGAAGCAGGGCAGCCTATTTGTGATTTGTTACTCAGAAGGGGTGCCTTTATGCAGTTTGTCCAAAGCCACTGTCTGTGCCAGCACCGCCTGTCGCCACCTGCCCCCATCCCCACCCAGTACCTGGGGATGCCCATGCTGGCGAACATCCATCTGGGCAAAGGAGCAGGTATCTCCAACACCAACGACCTCCACGGTGAAATTGCGGAAGAAGTCTATGATCTCCAGGGCGCGTGGGCGCAGGCAGAAGATGAGGATGAGGGGTGTGACAATGGGGCTCAGCAACTCTTCCAAGATGAACACCTGAAAGGGGGGGACCGAGGTCACGAGAGAGCGGGAGGGCCCCAGCACTCACCACCGAGCTATCAGCCAGTTTCTAGCAGGCCCTAACTCCAACTCCACTCACTGCCTTGTACTGGAAGAGCTGGGCAAACTCGTCCCGGGTCTGCGAGCGGTGGGCATTACCCTGCCAGTGGTCAGGCATGTAGTGGATATGGGCAAGGATCACGCGGAGCAGCTGCTCAGGGCAAAACACCATGTGCTGGTCCGGGATGAAGGACCTGTGAGATCAGGGTCACGGTGAGACGGCAGCCCTTCCCGGAGCGCTAGTGCGCTCGCTCCCACCTGCTGCCCTGCCCACCTGCACACAGTCACGGTGACCCCCAGGAGTGTGACGGTGGTGAGGACGTGCTCCACAGCCAACACATCTTCATCGTAGATGGTGAGGGCGATGAGCACAGCTAGGATGGAGCCAGCGAAAAAGGCGCCGTTCTTGGCCAGCAGTGTCAGCAGAGGTGACAAGAAGCAATTCATGTACTTGGAGGCAGGCTTGTAGCCGCGGCTGAGGCGGGACTGCAGCTCGTGCTCCAGCTCATTGAAGTGGCGGAGATAGCAGCGGCCATACAATGACCAGCAACGCGCTCCCAGGGCCCCCGGCTCCCGCTTCAGCACCTCGGCATAGCTGAAGAAGGCATAGAGGATCTGCCAGATGAGGATGAGGGGGCAAAGCAGGAAATTGGCAATGCCAATCCACAGGATACGGTTGCTGAGGCGCTGGGCCAGCTCTAGCCGTTGCCCCCCGCGTTTGTACTCAGCCTTGAGGCTCCATTCATTGAGAAATAGAGAGCCAGGTCCCCAGAAGAGGATCAGCTCGAAGTTGTACTTGAGACCCCGGGTGAAGAAGACGGCCTCCCCAAGGCCTGGCAGGCGGAAGCGCAGGGGCAGGAGGGATTTGTTAACCAGCGCCACCATGTAGTTCTGGAAACGCAGGATGCGGTGGTAGATGTCCAGTTCTGTCAGCTCGCGCTTGTGGATGCAGATCTGGTGCTCTTTCTGGGTCTGCACGATCCGAGCCTGCACTTCCTGCCACGTGCAGTATGGAAGGGCAGACTGCGGGTGGGGAAGGGACACGGTATGAAAGGTGGGGTGGTTACCTCGCCCCCTTGCCCTGCATTAGTTGTGAGGCTCGGGTCCTGTGCTTAGCTGAATGGAGCCCTTAAACAGATGCGCCCTGACTTGCCAATGATGCCTGAGCATGCCTGATGTCCAGGAATACACCCAACCCTTCCCAAGCTGTAGTAGAAGTTTTGGGCTGTGGTGCTAACTGCCCAAATTTCCAGTCTCACCATGGGGATGCGCAGAGCATGCAGGTAGAAGGAGTGGATCTCCCAGTAGCAGCAAATGTTATAGATGAACTTGATAAGCCGGTGGACCCAGAAGACACCAGCGATGACCAGGATGGTGATGAGGGAGCCATTTTCCTGAATTCTGATGGGGAAAAAAGAAGAGGAGGAGGCGTGCCCTTAAGGAGTCTTGGCAGACGTGCTGGTCTCATGAAGGATCTGGTGAGGCTGAGCCTGAGTCTGTGTTCTAGGGAATGTGCCTCACACTCCATTCCCCACCTGCTAGCAGAACCATAGGCTCTGGTGCCCTCTGACCTGTAGCCCTTACCTGGCACTACAGACTTGGGCAGGCAAAAAGGCATCTGGCAGAGTAACCTTGACGGGCTCGGTAGGGTGAAGACTGTGGTTCACCATCTTATTGGCAAATAGGATGTCGTAGTCCACACAGCTGACGAGGAAGGTGGTAAAGGCAACCACAAAGAGGAACTGCCTGGCGAGTTGGGAAAAGGGGGCGCAGTCCGAGAGTCAGAGAGGCACCAAGGAAATAACATGGGAAACAGAGGGGTCTGGAAGCAGCAGAACAAGATTAGGGAGCCACCTCTGGGAAATGGAGGGGCTGGAGAACTCCCAGTGGGCTCTCTGTACTGCTCAGCCCCACAGGGCTGTCTCGGGCACAAACCTGCTCCTATTTTTGCTCTTAGCCGCAGGCCCCACAGAATCAGCCTGCTTTCCTTGCCTCATAGTAATTTCTGCCATGGCTTACTGGACTCCTTCAAAAGTCTTAGGATTATTGTCTCTGGTCCCCAATCCCCAATTTCCTTTTGAGATGGTAGTTAGAAGCCCTTTGGGGGTTTGAACTCTTTTCTTATTGAGGGAGGGTTTCCCAACCCCTATCCCCTTGGCAAGGCCTTATGGTTCCTTCCTCTTAGGAGGCTCTCTGCCCGGCAGCAGGCCTAAAGTGCAACCAAGGCAGAACAGAGGCACTTTTCGCAAGTAAGTGGCTGGCATCCCTGACTGAACCACACCCATTCCACTGGAGCACTGATGAAATGATCAAGTCTGAGTTCTTTTTGTGGTAAAGGCAGGACTTGGAAAGCTTTACTTATACAAGAGATAAAAAAGGTGAAGGCTGTAAATTTTGGTGCCATACCCAGTGCCAGAACTACAAAGGTTTGTAGGATTTTGAGCCTAGGACTGAGTTGTTTTGGCAGGTAGGGCCAGGGGTGGGCTCAAGGAGAGGAAAGACTGAGATGAATTCCTTCACCAAATTACCCATCCCTTCTTATACTTACATGAGCTCAAAGATCTCCCCAATGAGCATACAAGTGAAGCCATTCTTCTGGTGTAGATTATAAACGTGTAATTCTTAAGAAAAAGTGGTTGGTAGAGATAGCAATTAAGAGCACTTGGGTGTCATATACCTGAGTTTAAGTCCTGGCTCTATGACTTTCTAGCCGTGTGACTTTGGCCAAGTTAACCTCGCTAGGCTTTTGTCTGTGGTGTTATATTGGGAATAATAGCATCTGTCTCATAGGATTATTAGGGCTAAGAAAGTATTTAACAAAGCTGACATAGAATGAGTCAAAAGACATTAATTATTATGGTTATTAGTATCTCATCAAAAAGGAGGAACACCCTTAGAAAGATTCCCTATAAATTAATACCACAAAGTGAAAAACACGTAGCTCTTGGGAAATATGGGGTATCGTTATTTATAATAATCATTATTTCCCAATGTCTTTCAGCCTCAGGAAGAGTTCCATCCCCCTCCAGGGATAAACGCACCCCAACTTCCTATTAGGAGCCTGGCTTAGAGAGGGCCTAAAGGTCCCACAGCTCCAACATGGAGACACAAAGGATATTCGAGAGAAGAAGAGGTCAAGGTTTTCAATGTGGTGCCAAGGTGCTGTGGGGCACAGGAGCAGAGATGTCAGAGCCCTGAAGGAACATGAGCCCCTTGCTCCCTCAATGTTCCTCCGCCAACTCTCCCCGATGCCCCCACTCTGGCTATCATGGTCAAGAACTCACACTTGCTCCCCTCAGGGACGTGCACCAATAGGTCCTCTTCTCCTGGGGGTGAATCGCTGTAGGAGGCCTCTAGGCGCTGGTATTCAGTGTCAAACTGCGCCATCACCACCGCCCCCTGTCCACCTTATCCACCTGCCAGTGATGAGGAAGAAGAGACCCAGGGTCAGCCCGCAGTGCTGCTTGTCTGCTGCCCTGCCTACTAGACCAGGGCTGAGGAAGAATCCTTGGGCTTGGTCTCTACTACCAGTCTTCTTGGCTCAAAGGCAGAGGAGGAGTAGTGAAAAGAGAGCAGCAAGCTCGGGGCTTGGGAGCCCTTAACGGACTAATAAGGTCAGTCATTCCCAGAGCCTTTACTGAGGCTTGCTGGCCTGAAGCCAGACTCTACCCCTTTGGGGGAGTGGTTTTATTTTCTTTGCAGTGAAGAGGAGGGGCCCTCCCCCTGCCCTCCTGGAAAAACCCTGGTCTCCTAAGAGACTAGCAGTTTGGAAGCACTTTGTAAACAAAGGTTTGAAATAAGCACATGGCCTTACCAGCTCCATGGACAGTGTCTGCTCCACTCCAACCCTGGATGCTTTGGCTCTGCAGCTGCTGGAAGAGAAGGTGTCAGGCCCCAGAGAGGGGCGAGCGGGGATAGAAAGAAACCCAACCCTCCCTCCCCCCATCCCGACCCCCTACTAAGAAGAGGCCAAACATGGGACAAGAAGGCAGCAGTGGGAAGAAGCACCCTTCCAGCCTGGGGCTACCGCACTTCCTCTGGTAGTACTACACAGGGCCACTCATTCAGCTGGAGGAGCCCAAGAAGTGGCTTATTGAAGACTGAGTCAGTGCAGGCGAGGCCAGGAGGCCCCTCTGGGCTGTCTCTCCATTGCTCTCCCTCAGCCTCAGAAATTGGGCTGCTCAGGGTCCACAAATCCCCAAACCCAAAACCCAAGAAGAGAACCTTTACTGAAGAGGACCTTTCTGGTTAACCCCTTCCCCGGCTTCTCTAGCACTGGAGGCCTAGCAGGCGGCATAGATAAGGAGCTCCTGGGTGGGGGGTCCTGACTGAGGCAATGTAGATCCAGATCCTGGGCGAACTGTGTTCCCTAGGTCCCTGGAGCCAGGCACGATCTAGGTGGAACTCACCCAGTCAGTGCAGACCCTGGGGCCGGGGAGTACGGTCCCATCTGGCCCCAGTGGGATTCCCTGGGTTAGTGAGAGCCCTGGGTCCAAAGGAGCTGACCAAGCCCTCAAGGAACTCACCACGCTCACTCACCGGGGCACTGTGGACCCAGGGCCCATGGAGCCCCGGCAGGCCCGGCCTGGGCTCAGGGGTTCCTCCGGATGTTGGAAGAATGGAGCCAGTCCGACAGCAGATACCTCAGGTGGGCTGGGTTGCCTCCCCTCACCCAGCCGCTACGACACGAGCCCAGCGCGCCCCAGGGTCGACCGTCCCCAGGCCAAGGGCTCGGCTCCCAACAGCGGACAACCTCGCGCGCGGCCCCGACGTCCGCGCGCACGCGCGCCCCCGCTATCAAAACATTTCGGCTGCGCGCATCCGCCCCGCCCGCGGCGCCCCCTCCCCGTTACCCGCTGCAAGCTCACTTAAGGCTCCGCGGTCACCCTTGGTCAGGCCCAGGACGGGTTCTGAGATACCAGTAACCGGTCTCGCGTTCCACCTCAGGAACCGTGTGATCGGGGTGATTCCAGGGCCTCGGAAGGCTCAGTTGGGCTCAGCCAGACCCAGAGCGCTAGGCCCACTGACTGCCACTCACTGTCACCCGCAGCCAGCCTGACCAATAACAATGGGGGGTGGAGACACAACGACCAATTCTCGGCTTCGGAGGTGGGACTAAAGGCTCAAGGCGGGTCTTGAACGGTCAGAGGACCAATAGGACGCTCTATGTGGGGCGGGGCTCAGTTGCGGGAGCCTGTTTGTCCTTTTCGCTGCTCCGTAGTGACGAGATGGTTGTCGTGCTGCAGAAATCGGGCTTGGGACTGTGGACTTACTTGCGCGACGCTCAGCTCTGGTGGACCTGTGGTGCAGCTTCTGAGGGCGGGGAGGAGTCCACACCGTTTAGTCATTGCTGGAGCTCATCGCACGGGTAACAAAGAGCGACTGGTTGGGGAACCTCAGTGATTTTAACTCTGTTGGACTCGATTTGGGAGATGGCTGATGCCCCATTTCACTCTTGCTGTGGTCCGAGACGGGGGATTTGAAAAAACAGGCTGGGACCACACATATTAACCCCAAAGCTAACAACTGGTACGAGCCGTAAGGTTCCTTACGGCGCCGGGCAGACCAAGTCCGGCAAGCAGAAGACGCGGCAGGCGGATCTCCTTGGGGCTGGGGGAGAGCGCTTTTTCTTCCCTTATTGCTCAGCAATGTCGCCGGATCCAGCTGCAGCCCAGGCTCCTGCGTCGGTCTCCCTGTTTGATCTCCACGCGGATGCTCCGGTCCTCGCGGGCCTAAGCCTGGTGAGCCACCTTTCCGGAGACACTCAGGCCCAGGCTCCGCTGACTTCCAGTCCAGGTATCAGGGAAGGTTTGGGATGGACTCACGAGGAACCTGACGGGGCTTTTGGGGCTTATTGCTCCTCCAGAAAACAGCCTTACTGGTATTCCCCAGCTTAGGAGCTCTTGATGACATCTCTTTCCACGGGATAAAATTTATCTTAAATTCACTTGGTCGCTCGGTTGTTTCTAGCACAGGCCCCTGAACTGCCTCCAAATAATTTTCTTGCCTTTGCTTATATGTCTCCTCACACTAGCACCATTACCTGCAAAAACACTTCAAAATTCCTATAGTCCAAATTTAACTAGATTCCTTGTTGCTGAATATGAAACAATTTATTATTTGGTTTTGTACAACTTTAGTTTGTCTCTGGCTATGTTTTTCTTGAATCTTTTTAAAACAAACTGCACGCTGTAACTGGAAATGTAAGCTAAAAAACTGGCATTTGGGAAGTGGTTTTTGCAGAGTAAAAAATAATTTTAACCTTACCAAAATATTTTCAGCAAGATTCCTCTAAATCCCTTTGATTAGTTTAAATACAGTGACTTAGAGTCATTTTACATGTCTTTCCAAAAGCATGTTTATTGTATAAAGTGATTACTGTGCCATTTATTTCATGATTGCGTGACTGTAAATTCCTTGAATGCAGGATATGCCATCTCTTTCTTTTGTATTTTCCTGTTTTGTATTTCAAACACTGGATATAATTCCAGGTACTGTGGATAGGGCTCTTTTCCACCTCTAATTACCCTACTCTTATTTAGGTTCAGGGGAGAGAGCAAGCCAGGAAAGAAAACCACTCCAGGGTCCTCTGGATATTTCAGGGAAGTTATATTGTTCAACCTGTGACCAGACCTTCCAGAATCACCAGGAACAGGTAAAAGACCAGGTGCAGAAGTAAATGGTGGAAGCAAAAGTATAATGGTGGGTGATGAGAGGTAGACATCTGATTTGTCTTTAATTAATAAAGGTCCATGTTTTGACTAAGGCAGTTGGTATTACCCTGCATTCTTCTTGGAGTTCTATTACTGGTCTTGGGTACCAGTAGTACCCAAATAGCCAGGCTGGGGCATATTTCCCCATTCTGACTCCATCATTGTCTCCTCCCAGAGGGAACATTATAAGCTTGACTGGCATCGGTTTAACCTAAAGCAACGTCTCAAGGACAAGCCTCTCCTTTCTGCCTTGGACTTTGAAAAGCACAGCTCCACAGGTGATGACTGGTAGGAAACCTGTGTGCGAGTAGGACATGGGGGTGAAGGAAGGCCCTACGTTAGGAGCTTGAGAAAAGGTCAAAAATGGGCCACCAAACTTGTGTATCTCATGTTGTTCTTAGGAGACCTTTCCAGCATCTCAGGATCAGAAGACTCAAACTCAGCCAGAGAGGAGGACTTGGAGATACTGGATGAGGAAAAGGCTGGGTTTGAGAAGCCTAACCGACCCCGAGGCTTCCACTCCCAACGAGTTCTTTTCCAAAATGCCCAGGGCCAGTTTCTTTATGCCTATCGCTGTGTCCTAGGCCCTTGCAAGGCAAGTGGCTTCACTGGTTGTGTGGTCAACACCAGCCTTTTGTACATTCAGCTTAGATTTCCCCTTAGCCTTGTCTGTTTCTCACTTCTTCCCTTCCTTCCTATTGGGTATGGGTATCATGCATGCTTGATAGCACAGTCTTGGATTGAAGTAGCTTGAATCTTGGAAGGGTCAAATGTAATGAAATTAAGTTTGGAAACAGACCGAGCTAGGTTTGGATTGTGGTTGCACCACTTGATCTTGACTACCTCTACAAGCCTCACATTTCCTTACTTGTAAAATAGAGACAAGTCTCAGGGTGGTTGTATTAAATGAGATAATGCATGTGAAACACTTAGCACTGGCACTTGGTTTCTTACTCTCAGTGAATGTTATAGATATGTCTGTGCTGCTGCGTGTTGTTCAGGTGTCCCCAGGAGAACCAGAAATGCTGCTACAGAACCTGCAAAGTGGAGGTCCTAGACACTGCGTGGTGCTCATGGCTGCAGCTGGGCACTTTGCTGGCGCCATTTTCCAAGGGTGAGAGGGTGCTGCCTGGGGTAAGGATGGAATGGATCCTGTTCACCTGGGAGTACCAGGTTTCCAGTACTGAGTCTGTGTTGTCCACAGAAGAGAAGTTGTGACACATAAAACCTTTCACCGCTACACAGTACGGGCCAAGCATGGCACAGCCCAGGGACTTCGTGATGCCAGGGGTGGGGTTTCTCGTTCTGCTGGAGCCAACCTGAGGCGCTACAATGAAGCCACACTATATAAGGTGAGTCAGGCATCCCAGACCTGGTGGGCCACTCATGCACATTTTTCCCTCAAATCATTAAATGTTACAATCAGGAGGTTAATTCCTGTATCCTTCCACTTTTTACGATTTCTGGGTAGACAAAGGTAGAATAGGATGGATCCCCAGAAATGTTAGTCTTCTTCTTACTCCATCTGTGTTAACTTCTACCTTTCACTCCCTATACGTGTGGGCCATTTTTTGTTTGGAGATTTAAAAATAACAAGTGAAGATACACAGGGCTGAGTTACTCTCTTCTCTAGGATGTTCGTGACCTGCTGGCAGGGCCAGCCTGGGCTAAGGCGCTGGGGGAGGCTGGGACAATACTGCTGCGTGCCCCCCGCTCTGGCCGCTCCTTGTTCTTCGGAGGCCAAGGGGCACCCCTGCAACAGGGGGATCCCCGAATTTGGGATATCCCCCTCACTACCCGCAGACCCACCTTCAGAGAGTTACAGCGTGTGCACCATAAACTGACCACCTTGCGTGTCCATGGTGAGCCTTTGATCCCGATCCCCAGACTCCCTAGACCTTCCTGTGCCTCCCAGCCCAAGCCCCAGGTTCTTATTTGGGCATCCAGACGATTTTCCCTGGGAATACAGCCCAATCACACCTTCATAGAGGCTGGTTTCTCCTTGGCTAAACTTGAGCAACATCTTTTGTTTTATGGCAGAAGAAGATCCCAGGGAGACAGTCAGGTTGGACTCACCTCAGACACACTGGAAGACAACGAGAGAGAGAAAGGCTATCGAGGAAGAAAGAAAAGCCCCCGGTGGTGAACATGAGGCACGGGGACAGAATGAGGATTCTCCCAAACAGGGTTTGAGCACCATCTGTCAACTGTGTCTGTCCTGGAAATGCAGTGGCAAATCCCCTACTCTGACTTCCCTACTTTTAGATTATATAAGGGCTTATATAATACAAACACCTTTATGCACATATACAGATCTGTTTATAACGTGGGTAGCAATCACTGAGACATGTTTGGTGACCTTTGCAAATCTCCTGTTACTGCTTTTGTTCATTGATATATCCCAGTCCTGAGAAAGGTCTTAGCATGAAGGAGATGCTTGACTATGTATTGCATGAATCTCACAGGATTTACCTGTCATATTGGATGCTAAGGGCGCTTCACTGGCTGCAGACTCTTGGCCTGCATAGCTGTCACTGTTCCCATGCTTTCCTCTGTTTTGCACCATCTGAAGGCTGCTCATGGGGAGAGTTTAGAGATTCTTGTCCCTGCGTAGGCCCTTCTGGGCCTGTCCTTGTCTGGGCTGAGAACCTCATTTCTCTTGATGTGCTACTAGATCTTGGGTGACAAAATACAAATACTTCTTTTCAAAATGATCTAGAGTATCTCTTTATCTACATTCTTATGCATCTGGGGCAGCCCACATCCTTCCACTCTCTGCTTATTTTTCAGATAGATCTAACGTCAAATTTTTCCCTAGGTTCAGGGTCAGAGGAAGAGGATGGCTTCCAGGTGGAGTTGGAGCTAGTAGAATCGACACTGGGGACCCTGGATCTTCGGGAGTTTGAGGTACTGCCCAAGCGGAGGAGGAGAAGAAGGAATAAGAAGGAGAGAAGCCAAGGTCTGGAGGCTGGGGCACATATGACTCTTCCTCAGCGACCTCAAGATGAGGCCTTCTCACTGTCAGCCCAGGCACAGGCAGCCCCTTTGGAGCCTTCTCTGGATGAGGCCCCTGGTCAGTCAGAGCTCTGGGATGTGCTGCTTGCTGCTTGCCGAGCTGGAGATGTTGGGATGCTGAAACTCCAGCTAGCTGCCAGCCCCACAGACCCTGAAGTTCTGTCTCTGCTCAGTGCCCCCTTGGGCTCCAGTGGCTTCACCCTCCTGCATGCAGCAGCTGCAGCTGGCAGAGGCTCAGTGGTTCGCCTGCTACTGGAGGCAGGTGCTGACCCCACCATCCAGTAAGTCAGGGTCCCCATGCTGAGCCCTTTAGGGTATAGAGAGGATAACACTGGCATTGGCTACTTGATAGTATCCCCCTTGGTCTGGGTAGGTGGTGTTAGCAAATGCAGGAGGCGAATTGAACCCATTTTGGGGGGGTTTTCACACCTAGGGACTCCCAGAGCCGGCCACCGTATACTGTTGCAGCTGACAAATCAACACGTAATGAGTTCCGAAGATTCATGGGGAAGAATCCAGATGTTTATGATTACAGCAAGGCTCAGGTCAGCTGGGAAAGGAAGAAGCAGCAGAGTGGGATGGCACCATAGATCCCTTCTACTTTCTTACAGTTTTATCAAGGATAGTTTGTATAGGTCTTACCTTCCCGGAAATCCTCCAGGTGCCAGGACCACTGACACCAGAAATGGAGGCTCGGCAGGCTACGCGGAAAAAGGAGCAGAAGGCAGCCCGGCGACAACGGGAGGAACAGCAGCGGATGCAATGGGAGCAGGAGAAGAGGGAGCAAGAAGAGCAGCGGCAATTTGCCGCCCTCAGCGACAGAGAGAAGGTGAGGCCGGAGGTTTCCCTTCCACAGGAGACTTCCTTAGAGGTCTGATCCCTTCTCAGTGTGCAACTGTCAATTCTTGGGTACCCTGTCCACCACTGGGGCCCTGTCCTTAACACATCCTCTTCCCCTCAGAGAGCTCTGGCTGCAGAGCGCCGACTAGCTGCCCAGCTGGGAGCCCCTAAACCTCAGATTCCTGACTCTGCAATTGTCAACGCTCGGTACGTGGAGGGGGCAGGGGTAATGTGTAGACCGTAACATCTGGGCAAGTAGAAAGAGTGCTTACACAGAAGGGCTGTTGAGGGGATCTGAGAAGTTCTGTGACGCTTTGGAATGAAAACAGAAATGACAGGAGGAGGACCGGGGAGGACTTGGATTGGAAAGTTTCTGGGTACCTGTCCATCCATTTTTCTTCTCTTGTTCAGACGCTGCTGGACTTGTGGGACATCCCTCCAGGGCCTCACTCCCTTCCACTACTTTGACTTCTCTTTCTGCTCCACACGCTGCCTCCAGGATCATCGCTGTCGGGCTGGGAAGCCCTCTTCCTGATCTCTTACACCTCCACCTGGGGCCACCTCTGGGCCCTGAGAGGGCACATTCACACGGGCCCTAGGTTTCTTCTTCCCCATGAAACCAGAGTATTTGGAAGATTAGGGGGAGGGACATTCAGGAACCAGGGCAAAGATAGGGCCACAGAGGTGTGTGGAGCTGGTACTGTCTCTGGAACTTTAATCACAATAAAGTTTGGCAAGGAAACTGCCCTTGTACTTACATTGAAGCCTTGTGGCCTTTGGTTCCTTATGGTCACCGTGGCCAGCACCAAGGGATCCTGCCCACTCCATGTCCCAGGTCCAAGGGTTACCTTTCTTTCAGTGCCCACTTAACTCCATTGGTTCAGAGGCACTTTGTTTGTCAGCTGAGAGGGAATAGATATATGTCTCCTGTAAGGTGCTATTGAGGATAGGACTATCCAGAAATTGGATTTGGGGGTGGGGAGGCACATTTTCTAGCTCCAGCAATGTGATTTGGTTGAGAGCTCCCCTGGCAAACAGCAGGGGTCTTGGTACGTAGAGGGTCTGTTGTGGCCCCCGCTTTGTCCAGTACCGGCCCAAGTTAAACCCATTGATCCAGACTTGGCCCTGGGGAGGTGGGAGGAGAGAGGAAAATGAATGGTCAGCTCTCGGGGATGGACTCATCCCCTTTTGGGTTTCTAATCAGAGGAATAATTTGTTTCCCCCTCTTCCATGATTTTCCTCTCATCACCCCTCATTCCCACCCCAACCACCACTGTCAATAATACCTTGGTCCATCCAGGTAGAAAGAGAAATGTGTCCCCGCCTGAGTCTAAAATTGGAAATGTTGTGGAGTAGAAGGTGGGGCCAGAGGGAGTTTGAGGACGTGAACTTCTCAGCAATTGGAGGGGAAACCACCACTTCACAAGCTTGTCAACTTTCAGAGGGAACATCAGCCACTGAGTAAGGACTGTTTGTCCCAGAATTGGTGGCTCTAATAGGCCCTGTGAAAAGGCAAGTGAAAATTCATTCAATAAGCTCTAAGGCCAAACTGTCCCTAATCAAGTCGAGATGCAATTAGTGGCACTGTCCAGGTCCCCACAAGCCACCACTTTGCAGCCTCCCTCCTAAGGACATGGCTCTTGCTTATCTTCCATCGAGCCCTTATGTTTCCTAGAGAGTTTGGTCAATGAGAGTACGGGGGCGAGGGGCAGGCAAAGCCAGCTCACCTTGAAGTCACTGTGGTTAGACCCGAAACTGAGCCTCCCCATGTTCTCCAGCAAGACATCCAGTTTGGCCCCTACTTTCCCCGTCAAAAATAGCCTTTGTTTCATGTTTCGTTCCAAAACACCCTGAAACACCTGTGGATAAGAAGACCTAGATTATGTAGGCCAGGAAGGGCTCGGCCTCTAGCTCCTGGCCACCAAACAGGAAGTCACATTAGGGCACTTATTTGAAGGGCAAAGAGAATGCAGCCCATCTGTCAGTTACCCATCTGTTCTGGAGACTAACCTTAGTCAAACTCTTCCTTACCCCTTCTTATCCGTGGACCTCCTGCAAATGTGGGCAGGCAGGGGGAAAAGGTAGCTAGGGGGAACTTAAGGCTGAAGGGTGCTTGGGAAGAGAGGAAACGGGGGCTCACAGGTAACCTGGAATTAGGCTCTTACCCCATCCACCATCACGTAGGCACGGTCGTGAACTCCATTGTTTGGCACCCAGAATTGTGTTGGCTCAAAAACAGTTTGGGTTAGATAGGTCCGGTACAACATAAAGCCGCGGTCCTGGGTGTGGAAGAATGAGTACTTGAGATGAACTGGGCGATAAAAAAGATACTGTGGGGAATGTGCGGAGCTTAGGGAACCTTTGGCGACAGCTGTTGAGAAATCTTGCCTTACCCACCAGATGGGGGGTTGCGCCCTACCTGCTTGACAGCCTCAAAGGTCATTGGCAAGACTGAATGGATGGGCCCTTGGGGGCAGAGGAAGTACAGGAAATCCAGCAAATTTCCATCCTATTAGAATAAGGGGGCAATATCAGAATGAAAAGGAAGTTTCAGAATAGAGGACAGGACAGAATAGAGGGCTATTTAGAGAATAATAGGGTAGAATCAGAAGCGGGGGAGCTTACCATGTGCAGGGTCAAAGGTCCAAGCGCCATCTTGGGGCTGGGGGGAGGTAAAGGTCCCAAGGGAATTTCCTGGAACTGAGCCCAAATTCTCTCAGGAGCCATAGGAAAACCACACAACCCCTCCTCCAAGCCCCTGGCGCAGGGTTCTTAACCTGGGGTCCAGGGAAGGGCTTCCGGGGTCCTGTAATTTTCACATACTTGTGTGTATCTCCCCAGGTAGTCCCATTTGGGCAGGTGGGAAATGCTTTCACACGGTGCTCAGAGGGCTCTCTGGCCCAGACAACCACCACTGATCTCTGGGATACCTTCACAAATAATTTAGGCACTCCTCCCAATTAATATATTAAAAGCATTTCGCGCCGGATAAAGTGGTAGAGCACCTGGCTGATGACATTTCGAAGAGCGAAAAGCTTAGGTGTGGGATCCCCTGCTTCAGATATTGGTGCGTCGTAGTCATAGCTGGTAATAATGGGAAGGAAGTGTCCCTTCTCATCAGCACCTGTAGTAGAACCAATTTAATTAATTGAATGTGTCTTTCAGATGATAGATACTAAGCAAAGAAATTCATGCAGAGGATTTTGCCATCACGGGGCAGTGGTGGCCATATCCAGCTTCTAGACTTCATAATCCACCCAGCCCTCAGAGTCTAGCTCCTTGCTATACCCCTGCTTCAGTCCCAGGGACCATCTGGACTCACCATTCCAGTATCCAAAATTGGTACCTCCATGGAACATGTACCTGAAGTGGGGGAGGATGGGGGAAAAGTATAAGCTGACCCACTGAATCTTAACTGTCATCTCCAACACCCAGTGATAGATGCATGTTGACCCCATGCCTCCAGTTACATGTTCACACTGGCTCCCAACTCCAGCATGTTCTTTAGTCCTTTGGTTACAGCTGGAATGGACCGCGTGGAGTGATTATGGCCCCAGTAATCCAGCCAGCCTGTGTAGTACTCAGAGTTCACCTAGAATGCGAAGTGAAAGGAGCCATGGGTGAAATGGGAACCGAGCGCGACCCATTCCCAACCCTGACTCCGGCACTGATTGCCCTCCCTCTGACTCCTCACCAGTGGCCCGTGGGGTTCATACTTCCTTTGCAGGGCAAAGATTTTGGTCATGTTGTCCGCTGCAGAGAGGAGGCAAAGGTGAGAGATAAACATCACAGAAGAGTCGCCCCTTCCCCAGACCCCACCCCTAACCCTTGCTCAGGAGACCTGGGCCAAAGTCTACAGTGGTATACAGTCCCTCGAGGGAGCCACATGTGAGTCCTTCAGGCCCGTCTGTGGTAAAGAGCAGTATCTTGTCTCCCAGGAATGCACGGAAAAGCCCAGCCAGGTGCCTCATGTAGCTGACGTCGCAGGCCCTGTAGCTACCATATTCATTCTCCACCTGCGGGGGAAAGGACACGGAGCTCAGCCATGGGTCGGAGAAGATTAAGGACCCCACCTTCCCCTTGCCCAGTGAACTTTCCACTTGTACCTGAATGCTAATGATGTTGCCCCCGTTATGGTAGAGCCATGGATACATCTTGGGCAGCAAGACCTGGAACCAGGAGTCCACTGCGGCAAGGAAGTCTAAAGGAAGGAGCAGAGCACTGCTCATCAGGGCACCAGCACCTCCACAGCCCCCCTCAGGCATCAAGGCCAGCAGCTTCAGCACTGCCTGATCTCTGGGCTGCGGTTTGCATCCCGCTGTCCACGTGGAATCTGGGAAGCAGTGACTTGTCAGAGGAAGCTCTCAGCCCTCAACCCTAAGCACCTGTATATCTGCATGGCAATAACATTTAAGCATAGGAAATCTTAAAGCAGTTCCTTGTAAATTTCATTTTTAAATGTAAGAAAAATATGAAACATCTTACGGAGCTATTGTTATGTAATCAATGTACTCGTATACCTGAGATGGCTATGAAGTAGTACTGGAATTCACAGAGATGTAGAATGTCTGACCTGCACCCTGCTGTAAGCGACAGTCCAGATGATTTAAGTCATCAGTTGAAAGATCGTTATATCAGGTATCGTGCCTTCAATTCTCAACCCCTACTTGTGATTTCTGTTAATTCATCCTCAGGGTCTTCATGCATGTGATTAGCTCTGTCTGACACTTTCTCCCTCCCTCCTCTACTTAGCCAAGTCCAACTCAGGCAGGTCTTCTATTTCACTTCCTCCAGAAAGCCTTTGATATCCTAGGTTAGGGTTGATCCCCGTTACATGCTCTCCTATCACCTCGTACTTCTCTCGCAAGCACATAACCAATTAAAATTAAGCATTTCTTTCTGTAATTATTTCCTGTTGGTCTTCCCCACTAGTGAGCAGGAACTCTGTCAGGTTCTTTTTTCTTTGTCCCTATCGTTGAGGACAATGCCTAGCAGATAGCAGACTCTCAAAGGTGGATTTGATGAACGATACCTTGGAGGATATTTTTGTATTCTTAAAACATTTAATTCCTTTTATAGTTTGTGTCCACGTTTTACTGCCTTCTTTAATCCAAGCATACATTAAATCTCATTCCACAAATATTTATGACTGCTGACTATCCACCAAGCACTGTTTTAGGTGTTAGTGACGGAGGACAAGACAAAACAGACAAAAATCTCTGCCAGTGTGGAATTTCCTTTCCAGCGAGGGAGGCAGATAATAAATGGGTAAAATACATAGTGAGTGAATGCCAAGGAGAAAAAATAAAGCAGAGAAGGAAGATATAAAGTGGTAGGGTGGGGGCGCTTCCATTTTAGAGGGTGGCCCAGGGAAGACCTCACTGAGAAGGTGGTTTTGCAAGAAGCTAGAGGGAGCACCACACGCCTGCTGGCTTTGGAGAACAGCAATGAGAAGAGTAGATGTCACGGGGGTGGCTGGGCCAATTACTGTAGGACCAAGACCATTGTAAGGAATCCATGGTTCATATTCTCATGAGATGAGAACCTATTGGAGAGGTTTAAGCAGAGAAATGACATGATCTAATAGATATTTAAATATATTTAAACAGGATCACACTGGCTGCTGGATTGAGAATAGACTGCATGGGGGAGGGACAAAGAAGGGAAACCAGTTAGGAAGCTACTAAAATAATCCAGCTGAGAGGTGGTTTGGACGAGGGTGGTGGCAGTGGAGGTGATGAAAAGTAGGTGAATACAATATATTTAGAGGGTAAAGCAGGACCTAATAGATAATTTAAGGAACAGTTCATATTCTGAATGAGATGGAACCACCATCTTGACTGGCCAAAACCTTCATTCCTTTCTTTCCAGACCTACTCCCATTTCCCCCACCCCTACCCTTTCCATTGAAATTTATCAACAAGTCCTGGTGATTTTATCTCAGTTCTGCCCTCTTCTTTCCATTGACAACACCATCAGCTTAGTCTAGGAGCCATCATCTCTCTCCTCAACTACAGGCATAGTCTCCCAATTGGTTTCTCCACTTCCACCCTTACTCCCCTCAATCCATTCTCCACATCCAGGCTAAACTAATCTGAAAACAAATCAGATCATCTCACATAGATCTCTGGTTAAACTCTCTTAATGACTCTACCATGCTAAGAGTAAAATGCAACCCCCTTACAATGGCCTACAAGGTCTTGCAGCAATAGTCCCTATTTCCAACTTCACATCACACTACTCTCTCCCTTACCCACTATGCTCCAGCCATGCTGGTCTCAACCATGCTATGTTCTTTCCCATTTTTTGGCCTCAGAATATACCACCCCTCTACCTGGTCATTCTTACCTCACTCTTCATATCACCAGAGTTTTCCCTTCCCGAGAGTCAACTGAATATTATATTTTCAGAAAAGCCTTTCCTGACCTCCCTACTTAAAAGAGGCCCTCTCTGTTATTATGTCAACTCCTTGTCCATTTTCTTGTGTGGTATTTTTATAGCTTGCAATAATATTGCAGGTTTCTTTAAAAAGTCTGTTTCTTCCACTATATGATAAGCTCCATTGCACAGGATCTGGGTCTGTCTGATCCTCAGTTTCTAGAATCCTGCTGGGCAGGAAGGAAACACTGAATAAATATTTGACTGATTTGGGAGTGGTCTCTTCTGTTTTGGGTATCCAAATGACCCATTTTGTCATTGTTTGCTTTTTCTGTGTTAAATTTTTGTCCCAACTCACCTGGATCTGAGGTTCTCAGATGAATATTAGGTTTACGAAGCAACCAGGCTGGGAGACCCCCCTAAGACAAACACAAAGACCACAAAGAAGCATGTAGGTTTTGTTGTCTGGGGGTGGAATGGGGGCAGGAAGAAGGGAGGAAGTTGAGTACAGTGCTGAAAGTGACCCTAGAGTGTGGGCAGAAGGGAGGAGCCTAGGAACTCTGGGTGGCTTTAGGTCTATCCCTTCTCCAACTAACTCACCATATCCCATTCTGCACAGATGTAAGGTCCTGGTCTCAGTATGACCAACAGGTTCGCTATAGTTGCCTCATTCAGAAATGCAATGAGATCCCGGCTGCCATTAAAGTTATAGACCCCAGGCTCTGGCTCATGGTAGTTCCAGGGTACATAACTGAGAAAGGAAAAGGTTAACAGGGCCCAAGGCGGGCATCGGGGGAGATGCCCAGGAGGCTTAAGAGCTCAGGTCTTGCAGGGTTATCTCCAGGAAGGAGGTCCTGGCCCACCTTTTCCCTCCCTGGCCTGGAAGCCCTGGAGCTCTAAGCCCTCATGATACCCCGCCAGTCTTCTTGTCCCAACATCCTTCTTAAGGGGGTGGCAAAAAGAGTAAATCCCGCCCCTCCATGGCTCTCTTGAGCACTTCTTACAGCTGAATGGCGTTGAGGCCACTCATTCGCATCTTGAAAAGCCGGTCTGCCCAAAGCACCCGTGGTACCCGGAAGTAGTGCAGGCTGCCAGATACATAGCGGAACGGAACCCCATCCAGGAGGAATCTGTCATGATCCCGATCCACTACGAACGACCGAGTATCTGCCTGCAAAGGGAGAGACCGTGCTCTACAGAGGTCTGGAGTTGGAGGGCTGCGGTCAGCGGCTGCCAAGAGCAGAGGAGTTGGAACTAGCCCTGCCCACTGTTTTGTTGTTTTCACTTTCTCTCTTACGCCAGATCTAGCCTCGCCGCACCCAGCCGGCTGGTTCAATCCTCTTATCTTACCTGGGGCAGCAGCAGCGTCAGGAGCGGCAGCAGCAGGGAGGGAAGGCAGAGCGGCTTCTTGGGAACCATGGCGCTTACAGGTCTCCTATAGTCAGAGATGGCAGTCCAACTGTCACGTGGCGGATTCCTGGGAGGGAATCTCAGCAAGCAAGGAGGGGCAGAGACCACTCCAAGTTGCCAAGCGATTAGCCTGGACTTTGTCTCCTGCTACTCTACTAATTTGTAAAATCCTCTACATCTTTTTTTTTTTTTTTAATCCCCTACATCTTGAACCAGCTCCATCAGCGTCTCCTGGGAGCTTGTTAGAAATGCTGAATCTCAGGTCCTACCTCAGACCTATAGAATCAGAATTTGTATTTCAACAAGATTCCCAGGTGATCCTGAGCATGTTCAAGATTGAGAAGCAGTGCTCTGCTAGACTGAGCTTCCAAAGGGCTGAGAGTGCCTTGTCTACCAAATCCTCAGCTTCTAGCAGTGGGCGGCACACAGCTGGTTACATCTAGATGAATGTCAGAACCAGGACTCTAAAACAGGTTCAGAACCAAGGGAAACTTCGGAAGATCTTCCCACTGATGTGAAGGGGGTGGGGGCAGGTTATAAAAGGGATCTTTTTCCTGGAGAGCCCTATTTCAACAGAAAAAAGACCGTCAAGGGCATTCCATCTTCTTTGGATGTGCACCCCTTTCCAATTTTTCCCTGCCTCCCTGGGCAATTGAATAAAGAAAAAGGGAACTTCTTGACTGAAGATCAAATCCTTCAGCTGCTGCTGGGCACAGCGGCTTCGTGCCAAGGCTTGGGAATTTGTGAATTTCCATTACTCCTGTCTTCACAGTCCCAAGCCTGGGATGTGAGAACCAGGGTAATAATAATAATTTGTATTAATATAATTAGTATTGTTTATTGACACTTACTAAGGGCTACGCGTCAGATATTGTGCAAGGCACGTTACATATCATTTAATCTTCAAAAAACTCCATTAGGTAGATAATTACAATTTGCATTTTGCAGATGAGGAAATTGAGGGACAGAAATGTTAAGTAGCTTGTCCAAGGTTACACAACTAGTTTAGGGGAGCTGGGATTTGAACTAGTCGGTCTGGCCTCACAGTTCATGTACTTAATCTTAGGTACTAGTATATGTATTTTGCAGTTAGGGAAAGTGAGACTCCGACAGATTAAATAACATGTCCGAGGTCACACAGCTAGTAGGCTATTAAGGCCGGGTTTAGACCCTAGTCTGCATCAAGAACCTGAACTCTTAACCACTGAGACTAGGGATACAGGCCAGAGTCCCCAAGGTTGTACTGATCAGAGCTCCCCGTGTCCAGGCTGCCAGCACCCGCCCCTCCCTGCGTCCTCCCGCCCACCCCGGGCTGGACTGTAATCGGCCACCCAGCGCTCCGGAGGTATGAGGCCTCCTACCTCCGGCATTGGGAAATGGAGGTCCTGGGGGCCTCGGGCCGAGCCCGGCTTTGCTCCCCCTTGGCGTAGGTGCCTGCGTCCTGAAGGCCAGGTATGGAACCTCCACCCGGGTCCTAGGACCGGTCCTCCCGCAGGTCTAGCCCGCCCCACCCCCGTCAGTTCCTCGCCCCCACATCGTCCGGAAGCCAGGCGGTTGCTAAGATACCTCGGGCCGTTAAGACGGCGCGGAATGATGATGAAACCACTGCTTCCGGTCCTTGGCGCTTCTCTCCGCCTGAGCCAGGTCAGTGGGGGAGCCGAGCTGGCCTACTTGCGCTCTACGCGCGGAGGCCCGGGGTGGGCTCTGCAAGGGACGGGCCCGAGCCTCGCACCCCCTCGCAACTGCCCTATGCCCTGCCTTCGCGGCCCCGCGGGCGTGGGCGCCCGAGCCGCGTGAAGGTGGAGCAAGCGGTCTGGTAGTCGCTGCGTGGCCTGAGGCTTTTAAGGCCCCTGATCCCAGCCTTCTTGGAGCTGGTATCGCCAGGGCCCGTTTTCTCTAGGTTCCGAGACCTGGGCCTGAGCTCCCCACATTGGTACTTCCGTGGTCGTCTGGATTGTGCCCGACCCGCGACCCTGCTGTTCTTTTCCTTCCAGTATGATCCGCTGGGCCCCCAGCGCATCGCCTGGAAGAGCCCACTCAACCTGGAGAACCCTTCGGCAGCCTCAGTCGGTCCTTGAGGAGGATGACTGAGACACTATGGGCCACGCGCTGTGTGTCTGCTCTCGGGGAACTGTCATCATTGACAATAAACGCTACCTCTTCATCCAGAAACTGGGGGAGGGGTGAGTGTTTGGCAATAACTAGTCCCCAGGGTTGTGGTGATTGAGGACAGCAGTCTGACTTGATAGGGGCACAAAGATTTTATCCTTAACCTATCTTTTAGCATGCCTAGTGACATGCTAGTCAAGAAAATAGGTTCGGAAGCCAAGCCTCCTAGATCCACCTTGTATGACCTTGATAAGACATGGTTTCTTCGTCTGCTTAATGGAGATAATTACTGTCTTGCCTCACTGATGGAGCTGTGAGGATTAAATGAGAAAATACATATAAAATGTCTCGCCAGTGCCTGGTTCACAGCACTTGATAAATGTTGACTATTATTCATTTAATGTTTGTTAAGCATTTGCCATGTGCAGAGCAGTGGATTATGATCATAGAACCTCAAAGATTATGTCCCACCTCTTGAGCTTAACGTGTAATGATCTTCAGACTTCTCTCAGAGCTACATCTTGGGAGGGTTTCTAGTAAATGGGAAAGACACCCCCGTCTTCTCCCCAGGGAATTCCTCTGGGTCCAAGCAGTGTGGGAGATGACCGTGGTCCTTCACTGACCCCTTTGGCCCACAGTGGGTTCAGCTATGTGGACCTAGTGGAGGGGTTACATGATGGACACTTCTACGCCCTGAAGCGAATCCTGTGTCACGAGCAGCAGGACCGGGAGGAAGCCCAACGTGAAGCAGACAGGCATCGCCTCTTCCATCACCCCAACGTCCTTCGCCTCGTGGCTTACTGTCTGAGGGAGCGGGGCACTAAACATGAGGCCTGGCTGCTGCTACCTTTCTTCAAGGTCAGAAAGTCTCCTGGCTACGGAGGGGTTTGCAACAGAGTCACCTACCAAGAGCTGTGTGAGCAGTCAAGTGTGTTAGGAAGCGGAGGCCATGTCCTGGGTTTGACCACTTCGGATTTGGGCTTTAAAGGAATCCAGGTGGGACTGTGGGGTATGAGCTGTGTGTAGTGGAAATGTTGATAGGCTTTTGGCATGAAGGGATCACACTCAGGGAACAGAGGCTCAGAAAACACCAGCTGTGGGGATACTTGTGTTGCAGAGAGGTACGCTGTGGAATGAGATCGAAAGACTGAAAGACAAAGGCAACTTCTTGACTGAAGATCAAATTCTTCAGCTGCTGCTGGGTATCTGCAGAGGACTTGAAGCCATTCATGCCCAGGGCTATGCCCACAGGTCAGTGGGGGGCAGGGGCCTGTGTACTTTCTGGGGCGGAAAGGAAGAGCCCCACCAAGAAAATGAGGTCTGCTCTCCTCCCAAGGAACAGCCTCCATGATTCTTTCGCCCCCTGGGATTCCAGCCGCCCTGTCTGGGGATGTTCATGGGTCATTCCCACTTGCCACCAGGGACCTGAAGCCCACCAATATCTTGCTTGGAGATGAGGGGCAGCCGGTTTTAATGGACTTGGGTTCCATGAATCAAGCATGCATCCATGTGGAGAGTTCCCGCCAGGCTCTGGCCCTGCAGGTAAGAGAGTCTCTAGGTTCCTTTGCCCACCTGTTCCCCAACCCTGACCCCTCTGGTGCGTGCTCCACTCTGGTCACATGACCACGAGCTATGCCCCACTTTTGAGCTCTGGGGCCACTGTTCCAGGACTGGGCAGCCCAGCGGTGCACCATCTCCTACCGGGCCCCGGAGCTCTTCTCTGTGCAGAGCCACTGTGTCATCGATGAGCGGACTGATGTCTGGGTGAGGAGCATGTGGGTGGGGAGGAATGCTGCTCTGTACCTCCTGTGGAGTAGAGGAGCAGGTCTTTGGTTTCTAGTGCACGGGGCCCCAGGAACCATGTGTGTCCCCATCCCCCTCGACTTCCTTCCTGGGAACTGTCACTGACACTGTACTCAATTGCTCAGGAAGTGGTATAACCCTGCCCTTTGAACAGGGTTGGGACAGCTAAGTCAGGGCTGAAGGCGGTGGCTAAGTAAGCGGTGTAGAGGCCTCCCGCTAACTGGCACTTTCTCTGGGCCCTGCTGGTGTCATGTGGCTGTTGGCATACTCCTTTTAGCTCATGTAGACTCATTTCACTACAGAATTAAGAGAAGAGATATCACCTCCACTGGTCCCCTTCCATGGAATAACTTAAGTTCTGCTCAGTCCCTAGGTTGTGTGCTATATGCCATGATGTTTGGGGAAGGCCCTTATGACATGGTGTTCCAGAAGGGTGACAGTGTAGCCCTTGCTGTACAGAACCAACTCAGCATCCCAGAAAGTCCCAGGTGAGCAATAGAAGGGGCACAAAGCATTTCAGATTCTCCTTGATATTAGCAGGGGTGGCGCCTCGGCATGGGGGGTGGGTGCACCCCCCATCACCCTGCCCTCCTCTCTCCACAGGCATTCTTCAGCATTGCGGCAGCTGCTGGCCTCCATGATGACTGTGGACCCCCACCAGCGCCCTCACATTCCTCTTCTCCTCAGTCAGTTGGAGGCACTGCAAGCCCCAGCTCCAGGCCAGCATACTACCCAAATCTGAACAAGCCAGTAGCCACATTGAGAAGGTGGCCCCTGTGCCTTGGAAAGAGGGCCCCATCCCTCACTGGAATCTGTCTTTTCTATCCAGGCCTGCTCTCTTGCAGTTGGGGGCAGGGGGGCTGGAGAGGGTTAGCTCAGTCTTCTGTCTGATGGGATGGGTGAGGGTGGGGGGATGGGGAAAGGGAAACTGATGGAATCTGGTAAAGGCTCTGAGCAGGACTGCTGAGCTTACATCATGGTCTGCCTCCAAATCTGGGAGCAGGAGAATGTATAAATAGAATAAAGTGAAAACACCTTGGTGTGGATCTTAGTCTCGTTGTTCTTGAAATGAGAGAAAAGGCGCAAGGGGCCCAAAGCCTGGTTGCCTTTTCCAAGGAAACAACCCGGGAAGAAGAGGGACTGGCATCGAGTCAGGAATGGTGTGACTTCATTCCACATCCAAAGGCAGGAATCCTTACCTTCGACATGGCTGGTCGGCAGTGGGCAGTTCTTCTGGCTTGTCTTAGTCAAACACTTAAAGCTGCTCTGGCTTGAGTGGGCTTCTATGCCAAGAACGGGCACCAGGGTCCCCTAGTCACATTACATTAAACTTGTTCTTTCTTCCCTTCATCCTCTGCGGTGGGTAGCTTAGAGCAGCCCAGCCGGTTTGCCAGGCAAGGGTGGAGACACCTGAGGAAGCTTTGGGACAGCTACTTAACTGGTCTCCCAGCCTCAGCCTGAGGGCAAAGGGAGTGGAGGTGGTAGCCATTTTGGCCCAGTCTCTCCCAGGCGGTTCTAGCTCACGCACGGTTAATGATTAATGAGACCAGTGTGGTATGGCAGTATCCAGCTGCCACTTCCTGCCTACTCTGCTGAGTAAACAGGGGCCCTGCCTTAGCTGGGCTTGAAACCTGTTCCCCAAGGAAGGGCACTGTGTCCCTGAATCACAGGGACGGGAGGCAAGAGCAGGGTTGGCATCTCTTGCTCCTGAGATTGAAGCTTCTTCCCCCCAACCATGCCCACCCCCACATGCTGACGTCAGTATGGGTCCTGGGGTGCCTATTAGCAAAATTGAAATTTTCCCCAGGGCCCTGGCAGGAGGCTCCTACCAGCTAGCGCAGAGGCTGAGGCCAGAAAGAAAGCACAAACAGAGGGGAATCGACCTGACTTTTAATGGCACATCCCTAGGCCCCTGCAGAGCAGCAAAACAGACAGTAAGCTATGCAAAGCTGCTGGGAGGTGCAGTAACACAAACAACTCGAGGACATGGCCCTTGTTCCCTCCCATCCCCCAAGCTTATGACTAGGCTCCATGCCCAGGAACTGTGGGCCACCTCAGCCCTCATAACGCACAGAGGTGCCTGGGCCAAGCCTTGCTTCCAGAGTGGGTGAATGCAGAAGCAGCAGGAAAAATAGAGTAGTAGTCGAACTCAAATACAGAAACTGCTGGACTTAAACTGCTTGGAAAGGAAATGAAGACTCCTATCCTTCAATAGCTTGTGGTGGACAGACAGGTCCAGGATTTGGTCCTCATTTCCTCCCTATCCTGGGCGCCCCCAGGATCTTACATCAAAGTCCCTGGGGTCACGTGTCCTGGGCCTGGCAAGGACCCTTTGGCAGGTCTCGCCTTCAGCATGGAAGGGAAAGGGTCGTAAGCAGCAAATAGTGAGGGCAGCAGCAGAAGCTCAAGCACTCACAGAGGGAACAAGAAACCGTGCAAGGAGACTGTTTATTTCACAAGGATTTTGCAATAAACACAGTGAATGTGCTCCAGGCAGCTGTTCTATTCTTCTCCCTCATCCTCATCCTCATAGGAGTCGATGCCTACTTCCTCGTAATCCTTCTCCAGGGCAGCCATATCCTCCCGGGCCTCGGAGAACTCACCCTCCTCCATGCCCTCGCCCACATACCAATGCACAAACGCCCTCTTGGCATACATCAGGTCGAACTTGTGGTCCAGGCGGGCCCAGGCCTCGGCAATGGCGGTTGTGTTGCTCAGCATACACACAGCACGCTGCACCTTGGCCAGGTCACCCCCGGGCACCACAGTGGGCGGCTGGTAGTTGATCCCAACCTTGAAGCCCGTGGGACACCAGTCCACAAATTGAATACTGCGCTTGGTCTTGATGGCAGCAATGGCGGCGTTGACATCCTTGGGCACCACGTCTCCACGGTACAGCAGGCAGCAGGCCATGTACTTGCCATGGCGGGGATCACACTTCACCATCTGGTTGGCAGGCTCGAAGCAGGAATTGGTGATCTCGGCCACCGACAGCTGCTCGTGGTAGGCCTTCTCTGCAGAGATGACGGGCGCGTAGGTGGCCAGGGGGAAGTGGATGCGAGGGTAGGGCACCAGGTTGGTCTGGAACTCTGTCAGGTCCACGTTGAGGGCCCCGTCGAAGCGCAGGGAGGCTGTGATGGAAGAGACGATCTGGCTGATGAGGCGGTTGAGGTTGGTGTAGGTGGGGCGCTCGATGTCCAGGTTGCGACGGCAGATGTCATAGATGGCTTCGTTGTCCACCATGAAAGCACAGTCTGAGTGCTCCAGGGTGGTGTGGGTGGTCAGGATGGAGTTGTAGGGCTCGACCACGGCTGTGGACACCTGGGGGGCTGGGTAGATGGAGAACTCCAGCTTGGATTTCTTGCCGTAGTCAACAGAGAGCCGCTCCATCAAGAGCGAGGTGAAGCCAGAGCCGGTGCCGCCCCCAAAGCTGTGGAAGACCAGGAAGCCCTGAAGTCCTGTGCACTGGTCAGACTGAAAGGCAAGAAAAAGAAAGAGCAATGTAGGTGGGGGAAGGGCCTGAGGAAGTCTGTATTCTGGCTCCACAAAAGCCTAAAATATCTCAGGAGCCAGGACAAAGATGAATGAGTATTCCATAGCAGCAGCACATTCCGGTGACCCCTCTGGTGACAGACAGAGATGACCCCTGAAATGGATCTGAAAAAAAGTGTTCCTGACCGTTATCGTCTCATAAGCCCCCTGCCTTCCATGCCAGACTCTCACCAGCTTGCGGATCCGGTCCAGGACTGGATCAATGATCTCCTTGCCAATGGTGTAGTGACCACGGGCATAGTTGTTCGCGGCATCCTCTTTCCCAGTGATGAGCTGCTCTGGGTGGAAGAGCTGCCGATAAGGGCCATTTCGGATCTCATCTGGAAGGGCAGAAACCACATCGTTAGGGCCCAAACCACACGGCTGTGCTCAGCAGGGACCTCCCTCCCTCCCTCAGTGTGGTAGCTGCAGTCAGATGTGTGGAAGAGTTCATCCTTCTGCCAGTCTGAGATACCAGTGTGTGAGAGAAACCCAGACTTGCTGCCCAGGCCGGCCTGAGATTAGCTTGCCTTCTTTACATTCAAACAGGGAGAAGAGTTTTCAGGGCCAGGAATGCCAGGTCTAGACACCCTCTCTCCAGAGAGAAGCTTAGAGTCTCTCTCCACTCCGCTCAATTCCACCCCGTTTTCCTTCTCACCAATTACAGTGGGCTCCAAATCCACAAAAACTGCCCGGGGCACGTGCTTTCCAGCGCCGGTTTCACAGAAGAAGGTGGTAAAGGAGTCATCCCCTCCACCAATGGTCTTGTCACTGGGCATCTGCCCGTCAGGCTGAATCCCATGTTCCAGACAGTAGAGCTCCCAGCAGGCATTGCCCATCTGGACACCTGCCTGCCCCACATGGACTGAGATGCATTCACGCTGAGGGATAAACAGAGGGGAGAGCATAAGCCCCACATCCATAGGTCCTCACCTCATAAGCCTTTCTCTCACCCTATCACCTACCAGCTAGGATGACTCAGCTGGCAAAAGTGGAGGCTTGGGGTTGGACAGAGGTCAGAAGAGGCTGGGAGCCTGCCCAGGCTCCCCTGCATAGGACTCCCCAACCGGGGGCACCCAGTAGGGCAGGCCAGCCCCTTAGCCTACTTCTCCATGGGGACCTTGTCAAGTGAGAGCTGCAGCTCCACAGGACTCGGACACATTCATAGGACACGCAGGGAGGATGGAGAGGGCAAGTGCCTGAGACAGACAAGACACTGCAGTAACCGAGACGAAAACAAGAGACTTTTCAGCTGTTCCCCATTCCTACTCCGACAAACCCAGCTTCTCAAGAGCCTAACGAGGGACAGAAGGTTTTCCAGAGCCGTTGAGTTTATAGCTAGAGCCTCCCCCCCCCCACCCGATTAACTCTTTGCTTTGAGTATGAACAACTGGAATTTCGTACAACCCTCTCCCCCTTTCTTTCCTGTGGGCTGCAGAGTTGTTTCCGCCTTCCAGTCTGGCATCAACCGACCACACTGCCATCAGGATGCCCTCTCCCCCACCTTTAAATCCCATCTGGCTCTAGGGATCAATCCCATCTGTCTCCTCTCCCCACCTCCACCCCCGCACTCTGCGCGTCTTTACCACCTTCATCCAAGGCGACAGCCCTCAGGGAAATAGCAAAGATAATGCTAGTGAACGTAGAGGGCAGGTGCAGGCAAAAGGGTTGTGAGCACTGGGGCATTCGCTGCCCTAGGCTCGTCCCTGCCAGTCTGAAAGTAACCCCTGAAGCGCCAAAGTGGTGCGGCGCTGGGCCTGCGCAGCTTCACTTCCCCACACCGAAATGGCGGGGTGACGGTTTCCAAATACTCAGAAAAGGAAGCGGAACCTGTGGCGAGGCCCCAGAGGTAACGCGCCTTGCCCCTAGCCGGATGAGCGCCATCCTGCACTCCGGCCTTGTATTCGCCGCCGCCCGCCCCCCACCACCCCCGCTCCTTTGAGATTCTTTCCAGTTACATCCCAGCGGAAAGCGAAGATTGGATTTCGGCCCCCGTTCTTGGGCTATAAATACCACCCCCTACACACACCTCTTCCCCCTCCCCCCAACCTGGCCTTGGCCCGAGCTCCCGCTCAGTGACAGCTGTCTCTGCCCGTCCGCGCACCCCGGCTCAGGCTGGAGAGGGGCTGGCTCGCCTCACGAGACCGAACCCCATTCCCGCCACCCCTTCTGCCTCAGAAGCAGGGTGCTGAGTCACGGGGAGGGGTGAGTGTCGGAGGGATGTACACACGGTCGGAGGAAAAGGGGATGCTGAACCAAGTAACCTGATCCCCTTCCACCTTCTGGCGCCAAGCACGTGTTCGGTCAGTTCCCGGGACTGGGTGGGGGTTGGATAGGGGCAAGGAGCAGCCAAGCGGGTCTCCCTCGCCCGCGGAAAGGGCTGGGCGCGGAACCGCAGAACTCCCCTAAGGAGGGTTAAGGCACAAATGCTTGGTGGAGCTGGGGGGATTTCCAGGAGGGCTCCTCTCTGCTGGTGAAGAATCCCACTGTACCCCACCCCCCTACCCCAGCCTTTGAAAGTGGACAACACGGCTCGGCCAAAGTCACTAGGACGGGGTGGGGGTGGGGATGATGCAAACACCCTTGCACCTCTTCGAGACCAGGAACGCCAGATAAAGGGCCCCGAGCATCCCGAAAGGAAGCGTCCCCGAAAGAGAGGGGCAATTAGGGGATGGGCTCCACCCCGGTGGGGCCGCACTCACCATGGTGAGTCCTGGCGGTGGGTCTCACTTAGAGTCCGCGTGACGGGTCTCAGTGAGAAGTGCGCTAGCTGCAGTGCCGCACCGCTCTTATATCAGGGGGGCGGGGCCGCGCGCTAGGCTCGCCCACTAGAAGCTGGGCGGCCTGGAGGCCACGCCTCCTGAGGGGTAGGCGGCTCCGAGGGGTGGGGCCTGAGAGGGTACCTTCCCCGCGCGTTGCCGGGGTCTCTCACCTGTCGGACGTGCGTTGGGAGTAGCAACCCGGGCTTTAAGCCTACGCTCCCGGTTTTGAACTCATACTTTGGGATCTCGAGCGCTGCTGCACCGACGCAGGACGCGGTGCCAGGGCGCGTCTCGCCTGCACCTGCGTCATGGGGTCGCCGGTCGCTCAGGTTTTCTGACTTAGGCTGGGTGCCATAGAGGCTGTTCTTCGGAGGTGGCTTTACCGGACCTTCGCCCGTTCCCTCCGTGTCCCGCCTCTCTGGAGGCTCCAACCGACTGCCTGGCTCCGGCCGGTCCCGGAGGAACCCCTTGCGGCTGCACGCCGCCTGCTGGTCCCCGGCTGGGACGGCTGGCCTCCGCCAATGCCTGTGGGGGTCCGAGGACCGGATGCTGCACAGTTTGAGACCCAGGGTGCCGATCCCTTAGACTGCCCCACCGAGCTGAGCCCCGCAGCCTACCTGCGAAGGCCGACCCCGAGAATCTGCCACCGCTTGGCCGCTGCCCGCGGGTCAGTGGCCTCGTCATCAGCGCCGTCACTATTAGCGAGCCCTTGCCACTGCTACCTGCCCGCTTTCCTGCTGCCAGAACCGCGGGAGCTCTGGCCTAAAGCCCTTAGGACCTCGATTCACATTCTGACTGCCCTGGGTGACCTTGGGCAGGTGACTTAACCTCACCGAGTCCTTGGCATCGGTGAAAAGGAGACAGTAATTCCAACCTGAAAGCGTTGTTATGAGGTATCAAAATGTTTGTTGACACTGAAGAGGAAAGGAAATGGAAATTCTGATATCGTGGCCGATTTTGACTTTCTCGTCCTCTTCTGTCCCTAAGCCGCGGCAGGATCAGCGACTTGCATCTTAACACCCTCAGTGCTCAGATGGAGGCCTCAGCAGAAGCTATTCTTTCTAAGTTTCATTTCCATTTCTTCCAAGAATGGGCTTTTTAATCTATCTCTGCTTTTCCTTACGTGCCTTTCATTTTCTAGCTGTCCCCCTTCACTGGGGAAATCCATTAGGAAATGCTCCATGTGCCATTGGCACACATTTGAGAAACCTGTCTCTGGGCTAGTCAGTTGGAAAGGATTCACCTGCCTCTCCTACCATAGTGTTTCCTAGGGCAAGGGCTGTCTGACAACACAACACAGAAGGATAAAATAACTAGTATGGCAACTTTCTATCAACAAAATAGCTAATTGACACCTTACTTAGGCAAGGCATGGAAAGAAATACAGTGAAATATGACAAGGTCTCCTTTCCCAGTGGACTTGCCATCTGGTTGGGAGAACAAGACTCATTCATAAAAAAGAAAACTGACAAGGGCATAGAGTGAGGCTGCTTGGGAAATGGGGTCATGGTCTCCACAGAGCAAGAACCCTTGGTGATTACAGAACACGTGGCCTCGTGCAGACCTTGCCTGGCTCTCTTTTTCCCTTGTGCACCCCCACCCCAGCAGAATGAATATCATAAGAGATTTTAGCTATTTAAGCAAAACCCTAAAACTCTTTGACCTCCAGGTTCAGATTCATTTGTGAGACTGGGTTAACTGCAGATTGTGAAGACTAGATGAATTTAGGGATGTGTAGAGACGCAGCAAAGCACTGTGTAAGCAATTGTCTGGATTCTTGGAGCATTTTATTGATTTATTTTAGTGCATATAGCACATCATGCTGCATTTATTTGTGTGCCTGTCCATCTTACTAGATAGCAAATTGGGTGAAGATAATTGTCTTAGCCATCTTTGTGTCCCCAGTTCCTAGCATGGTGCTTAGCACATGGTAGGCATTTGCTAAGTGTGCGTCAGATTAATTGTTTCACTTCAGAGATGGGACTAAAATTAGGGTAGAAGTCTAAGAAGCCAGAAGTTACAAATTGCCTCTCGGAAATGTTTTGTTTGGCCCTCACAGTGTTAACCCCTGTAGCGTTTAGAAGATGGGGGAAAAAATCAGAAATTGTCTTTGTGTTGGGGCATCCCCAAGACCACCCCCATGTTAGGAGGTTAGCTAGAAGGACTCAAAGGACTCAGCATAAAGTTGTACTCATAACTAAGGTTTATTACAGCGATATAGGAAGGATACACCGCTGGATGGTAAAGGGAAAAGACACATGGGGAGTCTAGAGGAATCTATGCCCTCTCCCTCCCACAAGGGCTTACAGAGTGTGTTCCTCCTTCAGAATGAAAATGGAGCAACATTTCCCTGCAGTGTTTCTGCCAAAGGAAGTCCATTAGACACACAGTACCCAACGTCTTATTGGGGGCTGGTCACATAGGCACCTCTGCGTTGCACATACCAAAATTCCAGACTCCTAGAAGAAAAGCAGGTGTTCAACATAAACCATATTATTTACACAAACAGTCTAGGCACAGTGAACCATCACTGTTTGTTAACTGCTGATTGGGAATACTCCAAGAGCCAAGTTCCCAGATGCCAGCCAAGGGCCAACCTTGCAAGCAGGCCTTTCTAAGGATAGTAATCTCAGGCCTGCTATGTTAACTTTTTCTTCACGGTCATATAAAAATGCAGATTTCTAGCTTTTACTGAAAAGAACTGGAAGGTCTGGCTAAAGTAGGCCTGCATTCCCATTTGGCAACAATGGTAGGCAGAATAATAGGCCCCCCGCCCCCCAAAGATGTCCACATTCTAATCCCCAGAACCTGTGACTATGTATGTTCTGGGAAAAAAGCTTTGCAGATGTGATTAAGGTAAAGATCTTGAGATGAGATAATTCTGGATTTTCTGGGTGGGCCCAATGTAATCACAAGGGTTCTTATAAATGGAAGAGGAAGGCCGGCGGGTCAGAGTCAGGGAAGCAGAGAGCAGACGCAGAGTCAGAGTGATGTGATTGGTGGCTTTCAAGATGGAAGAGAGCAATGAGTCAGGCATACGGGCAGCCTCTAGAAGATGGGAAAAGTGAGGAACAGATTCTTCTCTAGAGTCTCTAGAAGGAGGCAACCCTGCCAACATCTTGAGTTTAGCCCGGTAAGACCAATTTTGGACTTCCAATCTCCAGAACTATAAAATAATCTGTGTTGTTTTAAGCTAAGAAGTTTGCAACAATTTGTTTCAGCAGCAACAGGAAACCAATAGGGCAACAAATGGAGCTGGGTAGTGGCTATCTTCTTAGAATGGACAACAACCGGCTCAGGTTCACTCAGTTCTCACCACTCTGTGTCTCCCTGACACAGGTGATGAGTGTTTGTTGTCATTTAATATCATATACTCAGCCCACCTTACACATTTATGTTACCCTGGCCCCTGTAGCAAGGAGTTTACAACCCCTGAGTAGGCCTTCTGGAAAATGGAGAGGACAAAGGTGCAGAGAGAAGTGCCCAAGGCGTGTTAGTGGGATACAGGCTCTGCTTCTGAGTGTGTGTGTGTGTGTCCTCAGGATATATACAGAAGCCGCTGAATCAGAGCTACAAGGTCTGGGTGGGTGTGCAGGTAACAGTTCATATGAACAGATTGAAAGCTTTTAGACATTCACATACACATACAGAATCTAGAAGATGATTCCAGGCAATTCTTCACTCCTCCCATTAAATAACCACTTAATTCATCTACCCTACATGGGTGTCCAGCAGGCCACCCTTTGGATTTCTCTCCCTCTTCCCTTTGCCCATTGTTATCTCCATCTTTTCCAGCCCTTTCCCGGAATCTCACACCTTCATCTTGGAGCAGTGCGGCAAGGCCCTCAAAGTTTCAAATGACTCCACTAGTTGTACTGGGAGAAGTGGAGCTGAGCCTTGATGCACATCCTCCTGTTTTTCCAGGCTGGAGCGTCTACCAGCTGTCTTCCTTCTCACAGCACAACCTTTCTAAAGGGATATCTCCATGTCTTCTCTCTCCTCCCCAGTCTCCCTGCAGGCTTGGTTCCCATGCTTCACTGAGATCCTCTTGCCAAGGTCTCTGGTGACCTCCAGTTGTCAAAGCCAAAGGTCACATCTCTATCTTCACCTTTCTCAGCCTCTCAGCAGTGGTCGACATAGGTGATCCTCCTTGAAACACTTCCTTCTTGGCTTTAATGACATCCCCTCCCCAGCCCTCCCCACCCCCGTTTTTTGTTCTGGCCACTCCTTCTTGGTGGTTTTTGATGGCTGGCTTCTAAGGGTGTTCCCCCTAGCTCAGTCTCAGGCTCTCTCTTTTCTTTGTTTTTCTGCCTGAGGAGCAATTGTTGAAGGTGGGTGATCTGAGTATACGGTGTTTTATTATATTATCTCCACTTTGGGAAAATTTTTTAATGTCCTTAGTAAAAAGTTTTTGTAATATTTCTAGAGTTATTCAAAAAGGAACAGAGTTAGAGTATATACATTTCCAAACCATAGTGAAAGAAAGGAATCATGAGAAAGCAATACGCTGATAACTCTCAGATGTGTGTCTCCATTTGGGACCTTTCCTCTGAACTTCAGACTCACACGACTATTCGCCTTCTTGACATCTCCACTTGAAAGCCTGTTAGACACCTCAAATATAACGCATTCAGGAGTGGAACTTTCCACATCCTACCCTGACCCTACTCACTGCCAATCCTGTTTCTGTCCTAGGCTTCTGAGTCTCAGGAACAGTATCGCCTCCCAACCACATGCTTAAGTTAAAAACCTAGGCTCATCCTGCATTCCTCTCTTTCCCTCACTCCTCCTCCTCTTTTCTTAGTTAGAATTTTTTTCCCTACACACCACACTTTAGGCATTTTTTTTCAATTGGGGAATATTGGGGAACAGTGTGTTTTTCCAGGGCCCATCAGCTCCAAGTCAAGTCATTGGCCTTTAATCTAGTTGAGGAGGGCGCAGCTCAGCTCCAAGTCCAGCCGCCATTTTCAGTCTTAGGTGAAGGGGGCGCAGCCCACCATGCCCTGTGGGAATCGAACCCACAACCTTGTTGTTAAGAGCTTGTGCTCTGACCAACTGAGCCATCCAGCCACCCAGTTTGAATTTTTTTTGGCTGCAAATAATGGAAAGTTTCACTAACAGTGGCTTAAACACTGAGAATATTTATTATCCCACAACAAATCTGAGTGTAGGACGATTCCAGGGTTGATTTAGTGCTGTCACCAATAACTCCAGTATTTCCAGCTTTCTGCTCTGGAATCCTCCATGGTTCTGGTGACATCTTCCCTCATAATCATAAGATGGCTGCAAGCATCTCCAAGTATCATGTCTTCATATGACACTGTCCTAAGGCAGGAAAAGAGGGTTTCCTCCCACATCTCTTTATCAGAGAGAAAAACCTTTCCTTAAACCAGACTTCCGCTTATATCTCACAAACCCCATGCCTACATGTACTTTTTTGAGCACCACTTTTTTGAGTCACTAGAAGGAGGGAATAGAATTACCATGAATGGTTTAGACTATCTTATACCCATAGATCTGAGCAAAGGCCATCTTCCTTGAGCAAGTGGAAGGGTGAGTAATTAAACCAAATCAGGACCCTGCCAGCAAAGAAGTGAAGGCAGGGGCAGGTAAGGCCCATCCCACTTTGGCATGTCCCATTACTTGGAACCAGCTACTTCCCTTCATCCCTACTGTAGTCCAAGCTCCCACCCCCTCATTTCTGGGTGCTGACAGTAGCCTCCTAACCAACTTCCTGCTTCTACTCTTGAACCCCTATAATGTATTCTCCACACAGCAGCTGCAATACTCTCTCTGAAACACAAACTAAGCAATCATGCTTGCTTAACCTCCCCCCTTTGCACTTGTAATAAAAGCCCCTCTCCTCCCAAGGCTCCTTTACCGACGTGATCTCATATAGCTCCCTTCCTTATTCTATTTTCTTGAGCACATGGGGCTCGCTCCTACTTAGGAAACTTTGCACTCTCTATTCTCTCTGCCTGGATCACTCTTATCCAGATCTTGCCATGGCTGACACCTTTTGATTCAGTCTCTGTTTAAATAGTACCTTTTTAGAGAGCTGCTCCCTCTCAGTTTTAGCCCCCCCCCACCTCCCATCTCTTTCTGTGCCATTATCCTGTTTTGTTTTCTTCACGTGCCTATTGCGATCTGAAATTATCTGCTTTATTCATTATGTATCTCCTCATGAAAATGTCAGTTCCTTAAGAGCATGCACTTTTTTGAGCACCGCTGTGTCCCTGGTACCTGGAACAGTGTTTGGCACATAGCAGATGTTCAATAAATATTTGTTGAAGGAATTCAGAGTATTGATTGCCCCTCATTTTATAACTTAGATACATTAACATGCTTTTAAAACCTCAGTCTCTCTATTCTGTTTTACATAAGAGCCTCCCCGCACCTGCCTTTAGGATAATTTTCTTTTCAGAGTGGGTGATGTCTAGGTTGATTCTGAGATGCCCAATGTTGAAGACCAGTTGGGGGAACTTGAAGAGCTGGACAAAAGAGTTTTGGGCCCAGTGAGCCCTCTGGGCCCCAAATCCCTCCATCTGGATAATAATTCCTCTGGATGACAATTCCTGAGGTCTATGGCTTCAACTCATGGATCAACCCTGTGGAAGTCTGAGCTTCCTTACCTTTGAAGTGGTGGTTGGCAGTGTCTTCTCTCTGAGGATCTTGACCTCTTACTTCCAGACAGAAAAGACCAGTCTACAGCCAAAACCAGAGTTAACCATCTTGATATTCTGGGTCACTGCCTAGTATATGATGAAAAGACTCTGATAAAACCCCTACCTCAAAATAACCCCTACCATTTGCCACAGTGACTGAAATTTCACATTAGCAATTACTTCCTGGATAGGATTTCTAGGTAAAATTCTTTTATGTGCTAAATCTGGCATTTCTATTCTGGGTCATGGTTGCTATCTGGAAGAGTGACAGGAGAGATGTAGTGTGGTTTCCAGGCAGCATTAGGGTCCATTTAATGTGACTGGTCATGCATTTGAAGTCAGATCTGTCAGCTTGGTTCTGGGTTTTTCCACTGTTTAGCTGGGTCAGTATAGGCACAGACTTGGTGAAGAAATGGGTTTAGGGTTTAACCAGGGTTGTTTAGTCAAACAAGGCTGCTGACGCTAGAGGGAGGCAAGGAAGTTAGGGGTACACAAGAGAGTGATCACCACTGACCATGTAAGTTAAGATGGGAAGGAAGGAAATAAAGACACAGGAGGGGGATGAGGGACAATGACAGCTCTGCCACGGGGACAAAGGAGAAGCACTGAACCTGAATCCCAAATGAATCTTAATCCTACCACTAATTAAACCCATGTAACCTTGGGTAAGACACAAGAGGCTTCAACTTCCTTTTCTTCATCATGGGAATGGAGGCCCCGCCTTGCCTACCTCACAAAGTTGTTGAGGGACTCAAAGGAGATAAGGGGTGAAGCCTGCCTTAAGAACTACAAAGCAGGAACAAATGCCAGAGATGAACATTTTGTATTTCATAATTTTGCCTAAGGCCATTTCTCCATATAAGGCAACTCCTTTTGTGGAGAAATCAGGCTAGGCTAGACCAGCAATGACTTGCACTGACACAGGGAAAGACACTGACAAATAGCCCCAAGCCCTGCTCATCAGCTTGCTTTCCCTGTGGAGAAAAACAGCAATTCTGGATTAAGCACTTAGGAAATGTTATCTTGTTTAACCCTTACAATACTACTTTTCCCCATTCTACAAATGAGAAAACTGAGGCAAGATATTAAATGCTGGAGACGTGGCTCAAACCAAGCGGTAGTTCCCTATGTTCTATGATAGTCTGAGTTTCTACCAGAAGGCCCTGAGGTTGATCTCTTGCCCCCGTTTTCCTTATTTCTGGTTCACTGCAGACTCTTAGTATTCCCACCCACACTCCAACTCGCTCCCCTCTTTGGGCCCAGGCCTGGTAATCAAGTCAACAGGCCTGCCATCCTGGGGATGTTTCTAGCAACATTCCCACCCTGAGAGCAGACCAGAGAGGATAAGGAAGCTGGCAGCTGTGGGTCTCTCACAGACCCATCCCCACCTTCCATCTAGCAGCAGACAGAAAGACAGACGACCCCAGCTAGTGCCCAGCCAGGCAGCGTGGTGAGCAGGGGTGGGGTGCATGCAAGTTAGAGTCCCAGTAGGCCCAGGTGGGTGGTGTGAGGGACCTTTGGGAGTACAGACGTTTTACCGGACTAGGTCGGTGTGGTGGGGAAGGGGAAAGGAGCCTTACAGATGTGAGTGCGGCACCTCCAAGTGTGCTGGGACGTGGGGCGTACTCAGGAGGTGGAGAAGGACAGGCGATGGTAACCAGGATGGGGGTCTGAGCCTGGGCTCCGAGGCAGGGCTGCTGAAAACCTCTACATTTAGTGGTAGGGAGTGTGGGCTAAGCAGGACTGCAGCAGAAAGATGTACGCATTTTCCTACAAACCCTGGGCCCCATAGCAGACTCACTGTGGTCCCACCTCCCAGCTGTGGGGACACATCTTCATAGCCCTGCCATTGGCAGTTATTGTCAGTGGGGAGAGAGAGAAGGAGGAGGGAGAGGAAGGGGGGTCTCATTTATGGAGAATTGGCTGGGCTTGGGCTCATCTGATATCTTTAACATGTCTCCCCACCAGGCGGGACAGAAGAGCAGTTAAGAGCTAGTTGCTTAACCTCTCTGAGAGTCAGTTTCCTTATTTGTAAAATGGGTTAATATAAATACCCACCTCAGGGGGTTGTTGTGAAAATTAAATGAGATAATGTATATGAAGTACTTAGCACAGTGATTGGTACCTAACTAGTGCTTAATAAATCGGAACTAATCAATATACTCACAGTGATAAAGCTTGCTGGTTCAGGCACGAGATTATATTATTTTTACAGTCAAGAGAAAAAGGAGCTAGAGCAACTGAAGTGAAGTAACTTGTCTGAAGTCATAGAGGAACAGGGCTTTGAGGCCAAGTCTGTGTGACTCCAGGGGCTCAGTTCTTTGCCCCAACGTAAGGGGCATCATTTCCAGCATCATAGGAATACCCATGAGATCAGAGATGCTTGGCATGGGCCAGCATTTGGGGGGACCAGGACTGTGTCTGGCTTTGTAGAGGGAGCCTGGGCAAGCTTGGAAGTGCAGCAGCTGATACTAGCCTCGCCAGGTCAGCCCTGGTGAGTTGGGTCAGTCCTTCCTCCTGGACCTGGGGATTTCTGAACTCCTTGTCCCTCAATCCCTCCCCTTAATTCATTGCCTTCTCTTACTATGACAGAAGGAATTGGGGGATGGGGAGCTGTAGGGGGACCAACATGTATGGGGCACCCTAACACGTGTCACAAAATGAGCCAGGTAACATGCGTGCATTCTTTCATTTGATCCTCATAAGAATTCTAGGGGGCTCCTTTTTTAAGGGGCTCTTATTATCGCCCCCGTGTCACAGGGGAGGACACCCACAGAGAGGTTAAGACTCTTGCTCAAGGCAAGTAGAGAAGTAATAGGGCTGGGATACAAATAATTTATGGATGAATCCCAGTGATCTAACAATCATAAGAAGTCAAGGCCCTTATGTCATATAAAAATGTCAGTGACTTATTAAATTTACGGAGGAAGCATCCTCGTTAAAGATTTGTGAAATATTTCAGACATGCAAAAAAGTATAAAGAATAATATAATGAACGCCTGCTACCCGCTTGAAGAAATAGCATCTCTGCATTCGCCTGTACCAGAGAGAACCATTACTCCAAATTTGGTGTTAACAGTTTCCCTTGCCTTTTTGTAAAAAAGATTTTTATTAAAAATATAGCTAACATGAAATACTATATTATGGGGGTACACCACAGTTATTCAACAATTATTTACCTAAAGAAGTGATCATCATGATACATCCAGCAACTATGTGACACTGAACTATGCTGTCATAATATTATTTCCCTTGCTTTCTTCAGTTTTGTTGCAACACACACATTATAAGGATAAATAGTAAATATATAACTTCATCTGTAAATGATGCATCATATTATTTTACAAGTTAAAGATTTACATAAATGGCATCATATTGTATGATTCTTCTTAATTTGCTTTTTTTCTGGTGAGAATTTTTGGGGTAAGATTCTGCCTTGTATTTCATTCATTTCCACTTCCAAATCATTCTTTAACCATTTTCTCCTGCTGAAGGACACTTAATTGGCTTCCATTGCTACGGTGCTATGACAGTTTTTGCACCTGTTTTCTTGTTTAGCTGGGTAAGAATCTCTGTGGAGCACAAACACCTTCAGCTTTCTTAGACATTGCCAAATTACTCTCCAAAAGAGACGTACCACTGGCGCCTTCTACCAGCAGTGGAAGAGTTCACATCATTCTGCACCCTCCACGTTACTAAGCCTTACCGTTTGGGGAAACACGATGAATGCGCTCGTTTTGTTTTTAAGGTCTGTGGTAATTACTTCTCAAGCAGAGCTGGGAGACATATTCTGGTGCCCCACTTACCCCACTGTCACACATCTATCTGTTAACGTGTGAAACTCTCCTTTCCCTACACAGCTTCGGGAGGGCAGCCACCAAGTGTTAGGTGTTATGGATAGCCAGGATCAGCACAGTGTTCGGCATAGTAGAGACTCAATAAATGGGACAAAGCGAGAGGGCCGCCTCCCTGATTCTCATGGGCTCCCCAGGAAGGACACTGACCTTTCTCATTTCTAGGACCAAGCAGGTGATCCCGGTCCTGCATCAGGGCCAAGAATTCGTTGACCGCCAGCCTTGAATCACGTGGGGAAGACCTTTCTTCCTAGTTCCAGAACCATGCTGTGGGGACAGAGCCAGGAGAGCAGTTTCCAGGTTCTCGGCCTCACATGGAAAGGTGCTGGCTGGAGTAGTAGATGGCCATCAGCTGTGACTAGTTGGCTGTCAGCTGTTATGGGTTAGCCATTGGCCACTAATATAACTGCCGTGGCAACGCCAGCAGCGGATGGTGGCTGGCAAGTGCAGATTGTGGATTGCAGAGAGGCGTGGATTGCAGTTAGCACGGCGGCTTGAGTTGGCAAGTGAGGTTGGTTGGCAGAAAAGCAGACAGCAGGTTGCAGATCGTGTGGCTCCTGCTTCCTGCCTCTCCAACCCAGCCGCCACGAGACTATAGTGGTATGACTCCACTATCCATGGCTCCGTGGGTGTTCCTTTTTGGCCTCACCATATCCTGTGTTCTTATGCAGGGAGCGGGACTAGAGACTCCGCATGACACCCTGCATGACACATGCACACCCTAGAGAGGAAAGAACAGTGCGTGCACATCCATTTCAAGCCCACTTTTCCCTTCCTTGCCGGCATTTCTAGCTGTAACAAGAATCCAGAGTTCTTTCTGCTTTTTCTATACCTCTTCCTTATCTCTGACCCATGAAACCTCACTTGCTTCCCTCAACAGTGGCCCTTAATTTCTTTCTGAATGTGAGGGGGGTTACTCTGCCAGACTCATTTGATCCCCTCAACATTCCTTAAGACGCTTAGTCACTGAGCAAGACTCTGGAATCTTAGAACTGCCCACATAGTCTGTTTTGGTCCAACCCCCAGAGCCAATGCCTGTTGGTCCTCAGTGCCACCAGTAAATACTTAGACACAGGAAGTAGGGCAAGGACAGCAGAGTCCAGGAAGCTTTGCCCTCAGCAGGAGAACCACTCAAGAAAGGAAGGCAGGAATCGTGTCCAGGCTTAATATGCTTTCTCTGTTCACCGTGTTCTCTGCCCTTTGCCCACTCAGCGAGAATGTATTTCAGTCCACGTGAGGCAGGTCGGTGTGCAGATGGGCAATGCCTGCAGGGAGCTCTACTGCTTGGAATGGGGGATCCAACCACATGGGCAGATGCCCAGCGACAAGACGATCGGAGGAGAGGACGACTCTTTCAGTACCTTCTTTAGTGAAACTGAAGCTGCAAAGCACATGCCCTGGGCAGTGTTTGTGGATTTGGAGCCCACCGTGATTGGTAAGTGATGACCAGTCTGTGCCACGGTCTTGTCCCAGGTACCACAGCAAGTCTTTCTCTACAACAGGAGAACACTAGAGTCTGTGGTTCCTAGTTGCTACTGCCAATTAGAACTCCAGATCTGCAGAACCACTGTCACTCAGCTTCAGAGTCTCCAGGTCACGCCACATTCTTTTCTTTTTCATTGAAGAACACTTACAGTCAAGGGCAATACAGTAGCCCGAATGGAGCTCCTCCAGAGTAGAACTTGGGGCTTGGATACCCCACCCTTTCTGGGTCCCTTGGGGCTCTGGGAACCAGGCTGCAAGAGGAGGGGGCCTAAAACTCTGTTCATTACAGATGAAGTTCAGATGGGCACATACCACCAACTTTTCCATCCAGAGCTGCTCGTCACAGGCAAGGAAGATGCTGCCAGCAAGTGTGCCCGAGGCCACTATACCATTGGAAAGGAGCTCATCGACCTGGCGCTGGACCGGATTCAGGAGCTGGTGAGAGGAGGGCTGAGGGCTGGGGAAAGGGGATTCTGGATTCCTGTTGTGAAGTGGTCTGGAGGCCAGATGGGGAAGGGCCACGTCAGCCTTTGGGAGAGAGGCTCTTGGAAAAGTCTTAAACACACAGGATCCGGGCCCTGCATTCTGATCCGGGCAGGTAGAGCGTAAGCTCCAGCGTGGAGCTGGCTGTCTTCTCTCTCTCTTATAGCAACGGGTCCAATGCTGGGCAGAGTGTCCACCAGGGCAAACCTTTCCATGGGCTTCCTGGCCAAGCTATGGGGGTCCAGAAGCACTCCCAGAATATCATCTTGTATTGTAGGGGTGTGGGCTACATTTGGATGCCTGTGAAAAACAGGGATCCAAATAATGCCAGTTCAGGGCTACAAGATCGACTTTGGCCTCTACCAAGGATGGGGATTGAGTTCCTAGATTGTTGATCTCAGAGAGAAGCCCTGCAGAAACGTCTGAAGTGGAATCAGGAGGACACAGGTATGAAGTTGGGTGGAGCTGTCGAGTTATGATAACAATGACTACGTCACGGGATTCAAGAGACTGCCTGTTAGAGACCTCAGGAGGTGTGGGAGGAAGAGGGACGAGGAGGAGAGAGAGTGGGCCTACCGCATGAGGACCTCTGTTGTGCTCTTGGAAAAGTCTTCCAAGGATTTTATGAAACTTTTGGGGCAATTTGAAACAGCACAAGCTGGTTCTTTCCCATTTGTCAGCTGTGCTTCACACCCCACATTTCTCTTTGCCTTCACTTGCGAGGCCGACCAGTGCACAGGACTTCAGGGCTTCCTGGTCTTCCACAGCTTTGGGGGCGGCACCGGCTCTGGCTTCACCTCGCTCTTGATGGAGCGGCTCTCTGTTGACTACGGCAAGAAATCCAAGCTGGAGTTCTCCATCTACCCAGCCCCCCAGGTGTCCACAGCCGTGGTCGAGCCCTACAACTCCATCCTGACCACCCACACCACCCTGGAGCACTCAGACTGTGCTTTCATGGTGGACAACGAAGCCATCTATGACATCTGCCGTCGCAACCTGGACATCGAGCGCCCCACCTACACCAACCTCAACCGCCTCATCAGCCAGATCGTCTCTTCCATCACAGCCTCCCTGCGCTTCGACGGGGCCCTCAACATGGACCTGACGGAGTTCCAGACCAACCTGGTGCCCTACCCTCGCATCCACTTCCCCCTGGCCACCTACGCGCCCGTCATCTCTGCAGAGAAGGCCTACCACGAGCAGCTGTCGGTGGCCGAGATCACCAATTCCTGCTTCGAGCCTGCCAACCAGATGGTGAAGTGCGATCCCCGCCATGGCAAGTACATGGCCTGCTGCCTGCTGTACCGTGGAGACGTGGTGCCCAAGGATGTCAACGCCGCCATTGCTGCCATCAAGACCAAGCGCAGCATTCAATTTGTGGACTGGTGTCCCACGGGCTTCAAGGTTGGGATCAACTACCAGCCGCCCACTGTGGTGCCCGGGGGTGACCTGGCCAAGGTGCAGCGTGCTGTGTGTATGCTGAGCAACACAACCGCCATTGCCGAGGCCTGGGCCCGCCTGGACCACAAGTTCGACCTGATGTATGCCAAGAGGGCGTTTGTGCATTGGTATGTGGGCGAGGGCATGGAGGAGGGTGAGTTCTCCGAGGCCCGGGAGGATATGGCTGCCCTGGAGAAGGATTACGAGGAGTTAGGTGTGGATAGTGTGGGGGGGAGGGGGGAGAAGGAGGGGGTTTAATACTAGGGGGATGCTTTTGTGTCTGTGCTGAATAAGGTGCTATGGCCTTATTGTCTCACAAATGTCTTTTTCTCTTGGGAAAAACCATGAGAGGAGGGCTTCTCCTTCCTGAGGGATAGAAAGGCTGGTATCTTAGCCTAGACTCCCCCAGAAAGCAGATCTGATTTTAGATTTCAATAAAGAGTACAATTCCAGGAAGCAGAATGGGGGCCAAGTAAAGCAAGGAAGGAGCGAGAATTTACCCTAGCGAAGAGGCAGCTGAATAAATGGCATCTCAGAACCACTGCTTGGGTGAGAGAGTAGGGGAGGTGGTGAGGGAGGGGGAATTTATGCACTGGCTCCATTCTTCAGTTGGTTAAAATGTCGCCCTATTAAGCATGAGCCCTTCTGTACTTCCGGGTTGCACACACTTGGGCTTCAGGGTCAACAGAGAAACCCTGGGGCAGGAGGCGAGATGATGTTAGGTCCGTGCCCCACAGGCTGCAACAAGAGCCTGGTGAGGCCAGAAGGTGCCTCCGAGTAGTCTGATACAGCTGATATAGCTGGTGTTCATCCTGTAGATTCGGGTTTTGTTTTCTTCAGGCAGGAGGTTTGGCTTCGGCGAGTTCAGAAACTGGCATTAAGGCAGAACAGTAGCACAGTGGCAGCAACAATGGAGAATGGCTGACAGTTGTGGGTGTCTCCTTCCTCCAGTAAGCTCCATCAACCCTCAGCAGGCAATTGACCCTTTTTTCAATCCTATGCCGCATATTATGCAAGTACAGTTTCAAGCCCCACTTCCAACCAGATGGCTGCCCCTTAACTCCTTGTACGTGGACTTTCCGTAGCCCAGCTGGGCTGGAAGGCTAGTTTAACCATTGGAAATTTAGGCAAGCCAACCTCACAGAGATTCAGTGCTCAGTGTTGCTTTCCACTCTGTCCTTCCTGCAGTCTCCCCTTTCCCTGATATCTCACAGGAGGTGAGGTGAGGCCTTTTGAGAGGCCAGCAGGGAAGGCCAAGAGAGAGGTGAGTCTTCCATGGCTGGGCATCCAGAGAGGCCGCCAGGCCGCCCTCCTGTCTGCTGTACCAGCCAGCCCACCCTGGGCAGCTGTAGGGCCATCTCCTCTCAGACCCCGAGAGGCCACAGGCTCAGCAGGCCTGGGAAGGCAGCCCAAAGGTCAGCAACACTAAGAAGCTGCTATCACCCCAGGGCTGTAGGTCAAGGGATGAGATCGTGATGGCAGAGCTTTGGAGCTAGAGCCACAGCAGAGCTACCCAGAGGGAGCAGCAGGGACCAAGGAGGGAGGGACACTGGGCAAGATGCAGAGCCATGGAGTGGACACAACCACGGTCTGAGATGCCCCCTGATTTAGAGAGAAGGAGAGAATTACCCTGGCTTCTCCCTTCTTCTCACCCTCAATCTCCAGCCAGCAGCTCCGGTTGGCTGAACCTAGACAGCAGCTAGTTGGCAAAGGGCCTAGAAGAAAAGGGGTGCAGCCTGTGAGATACAGAGCAGGGTAGGGAAGGTGGAGGAATGGATCTCAGAGAAAACAGACAAATAAAACACATATCAGCACTGGAAAAGGAGTGACTCCTGCTTTTCCTCATCTGACCAATCACCTGTCCCTGTCACACGTGTCCCAATAATTACTTTGTAGTAAGTAGTGGATGGAGTAGAAGCAACAGGATGGTGGGGGGTTAAGAGAAGAAAATGGGCCTGCCCAGCATAGCAGTTCCCTCCTCCTATTTTGGAATCATTTGCCCAGAGAGAGCAAATATTCTCCACTTTAATTTGAGAATTTAAGCTCACAGGGGAAGCTCTGTCCTAGGAAGACAGGGGCCTGCAGTTGTGTGTATATGTATGTGTGGGGGTGCTGGGAAAGGGGTAATTTAATTCACAGGGAGTATTTCGAAGCCCATTTTGGCTGACTAGCTCAGCTATGTCCTCAGACCCATTTTATTTTTCCACTAAATGGACCAAATCTCTATTTGATTCCTGTGTCTTTCTCTCAACTGGTTTCAAACTTGGCAAAGGAAGAGGGGTTATTTTGGGAGCCCTTCAAACCCCAAGAAATGGCTGCTTTTCATTGAGCATCTACTATGCACCGGCCCTTGTAGCCATATTATCTTCTTTAATCCTGAGGTAAAGACAATTATACCCATTGGACTGGAAGCTTCACGGGAACAAGAACTATTCTACTCTCAGCACCAGAATGTTGCCCAACATATATTAGATACTCAATATTTGTTGACTAGACTTGTGAAATGAATGCCTATTTTATATGTGGTGACTGATGCTCAGAGAAGTTATGTAACTTGCCCAAAGTTACTCAGCTAGTAAAGGGAAGAATAAAGATTGAAACCCAGGTCAGCCTGGGCCAAAACTTATGCTGATGCCCTCCCCTTCCTCATTTGAACTGCCCTCCTGCCCACAGCAGTTCTAGGTACCCCTCCGGACAGCGCCTCTTCTGAGCCTGCCAAGTTCCCAGTGCCCAGACAATGAATGACTCAGGTGCCTTGAAGGCAGGGAGGGGGGTGACACTCCCCTGCCCAGGCACTGTGGTGGAAGGCATGTGTTGGGGAGGTGCAGCGACCCAGCTTCTGAGCTGAACGAGGGAAGAGGCATCTTTGGGGCCACGTTTTGGGGCTGTAAGTGCCCTCTGGAAAGTCCTCCTCCCACCCCCGATCTCATAGGAGCTGAGGCCTTTTGAGGGGCCACCAGGGAAGGCCAAGAGGGAGGTAAGTCTTCAATGGCTGGGCATCCAGAGAGGCCGCCAGGCCGCCCTGCTGTCTGCTGTACCAGCCAGCCCACCCCGGGCAGCTATAGAGCCATCTCCTCTCAGACCCCGAGAAGCTATCCAGCTAGAAACTGTGCTAGTAGAGACCAGCAGGCTTAGGTTGGACTAGGTGTGGGAGTGGGGAAGTGGCAATCCAGAGCTCCATGGGGCAGCTGGGAGTGCCACCCAGCCTGGCTCCTGGGCACTCCCTCAGTGCAGGGGAATGCTTTCATCCTTGACGCTTCTAAAGCCAGGCTACAATTACCTTCTGCAGACAGGTGCAAGAGACAGATTCCCAGCCATGGAATCCATTCGACACATTTATTCCCTCGCCTCTGATGTGTCAGGAACATACTTGCCTCCAGAGTTGCGTTCTCACCATTCCCTCCTTCTGGAATGTCACCTCCCCCTGCTTGTCTCAGTGTTGCCATTCCTTCCAGCTTAGGTCATGGTTACCCAGAACCCACCCAACCCTGGGCAGCTCTCCCTCCTCTAGATTCTCCTGGCACTTTCTGTGTTTCTATCACTCATTTGGTACTTGGCATGGACTTCCTTTTACGGTAGCACTTAGCTTCTTGCCAATATCCTATTTCCCCAAATAGATTTTAATTCTGTATATGTTTGTACAGTTAGTATGTGCACATCCTTCAGAATTCAAAAACTACCAAAGATATTTACAAACAGCAAAAATAAGTCTACACAGTGAAAATGTCTCCTTCATTGGTTTCCCTCTTGGCAGCCACCACTGTTGCCTTTTTTGTCAGCGTTTCCTTCCAGATACGTCTACATTCGCATCTACATTCACGTATATACTAACGTGTGTATGTACATTTAGATACACGTTGTTCTATACCTGTTTTTACACTTAGTAAATCTAGAAGATGGTCCATATCAGTTCATGTAAATGTACTCCATTCTTTCTGGTGACAGAATAGTATTCCATTGTGATTCCATTCCATCACTTATTTAACCAGTCTGCTATTAATGAGTATTGAGGTTGATTCCAGTTCTTTGCTATTGAAAAGAATGCTGCAACCCTTGTACATACTTCTTTGCACATATGTACAACCATAAATTATTAGAAGTGGAATTGCTGGTCAAAGGCTATGTACTTTTAATTTTGATATACCTCATATTGCTCTCTTTAGAATTTATACCAAATTTCCTTCCCTCTACGAGTGTATGTGCCTGTGCCCACAGCCTTGCCCCTACGATGTATTAAACTTTTTGATCTTCGTCAATCATCTGATAAGTGAAACAGTATTTTGTCGCAGTTTTCCTTTATAATTCTCTTGTTAGGAGATTAAACATCTTTTCATATATTTAAAAGCCAATATTTTCTGAGGTGTCTTGTCTGTGTCCTTTGCCCATTTAAAAAATGGCATTCTTTTGTCTTATTAATTTGTTGGAATTCTTTGTGAACAAAGAAAATTAACCATTTGTTAGATGCAATTAATTTCCCCCTGCTGTCTATGTCCCAGATTTTCATCTCCTTGAGTACAGGGACCTGAACTTAAACCTCTTGCTGTTCCTATTCTTAATATAATATCACATACTCATGCATGTAGGTGCTAGACAAATGTCTGTGGAGATAAAAGAAGATAGAGACAGAAGATTTTCGAGTGACCTAACCTAACCTATTCCTTCCTCTTATACCAAGATCAGTCAGGACTCCTGTTGTAAAAAGCAGAAACTAACTGGCAAATTACACACACACACACATACACACACACACACACACACACACACACATTGGGTAGCACACAGAATCAATACAAGGGCTGCCAAACAGGTAGGCACCAAGGTAAGCTGGGCAGCCAGCACCATAGTCAAGGTCAGGCACATGATAGCATGCTTAAAAGTCCCCTGACCCCTCTACGCACTGCAGCGAGACCCCCTCCCACCTAGGCACCGAGGCTAACATTTCCTCCTGTAGACACTAGAGGCCGCCGCTGGCTCTGCCGCCATCACCACCCTTGCAGAAATGAATTTGCAACTGCCCCAGCTTCTCTGTGACTTGCTCCAGATTCAAAGTCCCAGTGGGAGCTTCTGATTGGCAGAGATTATGTCTTTTACCTGCACCCTTGGAGCCGAGAAGTCTGGGAGAGCAAGCGTCCGAGCTTTGTGGCAGGCCACCCATCAAGGCCTACGCAATGGGAATTCCCCAAATGTGGGCAGGAGGCTCCAACTGTGAGCAGCCAGGAAAACTGGACAAATGCACACCACCCCCTTTTCTCATATCTGGCTCAAACCCTTCTCTTTGGTGAAGCATTTCTGGGTCACCCAGTCTAAAAACACTCTTCTGGACTCACATAACCATTACTGCTTGGGCCAATTGTGATGCCAGAGAGAATCTGTGCTAAGACCTACTACGAACCACGCCTCATCTTGACTTTCAAACAGCGCTGGTGTTACTTGTAGGGAGGACAAACTGAGTCCTCAGAGGTTTTCCCAAGTCACACAGTAGTGCCAGCTTGCTCTATTGTTTCCAAAGCCTGGAGGTTTCCCAGTGGGCTATATTAATGGACTGGTATCTTATCCAGTTGGAGCTCTGGGGAGGCAGGGATTGGGCCACGTTCTTCTTTTTACAACGTGGCAGCATCTAGTATGTAGAAGATGGTCAATTAATACTTGGTGGATTGGCCTGGATGATATCAAACAGGAGCCTATTCTGGAGGGTTCGCTAAATCTCCCATGAGGCCTAAGCCCAGGAATCATTTTGAGGTGGAAGAATTCTATTCAGGATCACTTTGAGAAGAAAAACCTTGAATCCAGGGATTTCCTTTACTCTTTGTCTTCCTTTTACCCTTTAACTCCATCTCCTTAAATGTGTCAAAACAGTCAACAAGGGGTTTGCATTTGTTCATTATTTGATCATCAGTGATTATTTTGTAACCCCACCATTGCCCTAATACTCCAGTAGGAAAAAAAGACACAATCTCTGCCCTGTGGAATTTATATTCTAGTGGAGGAGGTGAACGTCAATTAAATAATCAAACAAATAAATGCTAATTTGTAGGATGCTATGAGATGCTATCGGAGGCAGATCTGACCTATTCAGTTAAGTAGGGGCAGCCTCTTTTGAGGACCTGGGGTTAGAGCTGGGATATGGAAGAGGAGGGGAGGATTTAAGCTCAGAGGAGAATCTAAGTTCTTGAGGTGGCGATTTCTTCAGGGGTGAGTAACCATTAATCATCGAGCCTGTTTATAGAAAAGCGACAGAAGGACCTGGAGCCGGGTGGCTTGTTTGTTTGCGAGTGCGTCATGCCTGGATGGAGCCGGCCGTTGTCTCCCAAGTCCCAGCTGGGAATGATGTCGTCCCGGTGCAGGCCCAATATAGCCGGCTCCGCCCCCATCTCCCGGCAGCCCCTGCAGCAGCATTCCCCCCCCACCCCCCTCCTTTCCCCCCCACCCCGGGTGACTGGCCGAGCCGGCCTCCTCTGGGTTTCTCTAGTAGTTTCCGAGCAGCTGACGCATGCTTGCGCGCACAGCTGGGCCGGGCGCGTCCTACGCAGCAGCCGCGAGCCGGACAGCCGGTGCCAGACGGTTCCCGGCGGGGGGCAGGGGCGGGGCGCCGCAGGAGCCAGGGACTCCGGGCGGAGGAGGTGTGGACAGGGTGCCCCGTCAGGCTGAGGGGCCCGGACTGGGCTGCGGAGTTACGGGTTTGCGCCAGGGCTCCCCGGGCCTGGGCACCGAGATAGTCGGTGGCATCGACCTGCGGGGGCCGATAAGGCTGCCCGGGCGAGCCTAGTCACCGCCGCAAGCAGAGCTCAGTGGGCTCCGCTTCCCCCAGGAGCGCCTCCCGCCACCCCTGGGAGGGGGCTCCAGCCCCAGGGAGGGGCGCTTGGGTTTTTCTGCCTGACTCGACCTTCTCTCCTGCACCCCCAAGGAAGCCCGCCAGCCTACTGACGAGTTGCCATGGCATCCTACTACGACATCCTAGACGTGCCGCGAAGTGCGTCCGCTGATGACATCAAGAAGGCGTAAGTGCCTCCGCTGCGCTTCACAAAGCCTTTCACCCCCCACCCCCATCCCCACTCTCACCATTATGGGGCCCTTCAGAGGCCGTGTGAGGGAACCAGGTCCTGGACACCTGCAGGGAGGAAAGAGACCCCTGGATGAGTAGGAGGAAGTCCATAGAGTGAAGTTCTCAGGGGAGCTGCACTCTGTGCCCTTCTCCAGTAAACCCTCCCTTCCCCTCCTCTCCACTCCTATCCCACCCCCAGCCCCTAGGTGAGGGCTTTCTCAGGATGCAGTGCAAAACTGCCCAGGCAGTGTGACCAGAAAGGACCAGTGCCCCTGTACTGTCCATGGCCACATACACCCTCGACCTTTGCAACCCCAGCCCCAGAGATCCCCAGGGAGGGTTAGGGCTGGGGCCTTCTCATGCTCACGTTATCATCTGCGCATACAAACAAGTAGCCCTAGCACTGGCTGCAGAGGGGAGACAGGGATTCCATTTAAACATCATAGCAGAGGCAGCTCCAGCAGCTGCCGTGGACTGGGCTCTGAGTGGTGAAAGGACAGTGCTTGGCTAATGGGAAAATGGGTCATTCTGTTCCCTAGTGGGAAGTACCACATTTGTCCCGACCCAACCCTCTGAACTCACTTCCTGCAGGTATCGTCGGAAGGCGCTACAGTGGCATCCAGACAAGAACCCGGATAATAAAGAGTTTGCTGAGAGGAAGTTCAAGGAGGTGGCCGAGGCATATGAAGTGCTGTCGGACAGTAAGGGCCAGGGGTCAGGGCAAGGCATCACCCGTCGCCCCCACTTCATGCCCCATTGCACTCCTTCCCAAAGCCATGCTGCCACCACCCCAGTCTCTTCCATGCCTTTTCCAACCTGGCATTTAAGTGCCCCCCTCCCACAGGGACTCTGGGACTTTTTCCTCTTTTTGCTTCAAATGAGCACCTACTGTGTGCAAAGCACCTTTTTATTCTTCTCCTCATCCCCTGTGCTCAGTGTCTGCTCCCCAGGATCTGGTAGTTGCAGCATGGGTCCTGACAAAGAAGGACGCAGGGCAGGTAACCAATGTGTGCCAAGCCTCCTCTGTGCCAGGTGGTGGTGGTTATCATCTCCATGAGTCTTCACAGTTATCTTGTGAGGCAGGATTTATCACCCCCATTTTACAGGCAAGGAAACTGAGGCTGGGAGAGGTGACTTGCTCAAGGTCACACAGACCTGGACCATGAATCCAGGTCTTGTATTCATTCAAAAAATCTTTGGTGAATGCTGGTGTTGCTGGGCCCTTGTTTGGTACTGCGGACAATGGAGTGAAAAATAGGCACTGTTCTTGTCCTGATGGGTTTGTTACATCTGGTCAGGGAAGATGGACATTAACCAAGTTAACACATAGACAGGAGTATTCCAAAGAAAAGTAGCAGGGGGATGTGATAAGAAATAATGGGCACTGATTTTTGTTACGGTGATCCCAGAAGGTTTCCCTGAGGAGGTGACATTTAGGCTAAGCCCTGATCAATAATAATACATTAATAATTGGCTAACATTTATGGAACACTTACTCTGTTAGGCACTGTGCTAAGCTGTTTATGTGGATTATCTCATTTCATCCTTGCAACAACCCTGAGATAGGTGCTGTTGTCATGTCCATTTTACAGATGAGAAGGAGCCACTGTGTGAAGGGTTGAGCCACTGCTAAAACCTATAGTCTGTGTTCCCTGTGTACCGTGCTGTCCCCCAAGTGTCAATCTCTGGGCAGCCTCTGAGGGTCTTAGCCCAGAAGGGGAGGCTGGCATCCCAGAGGGAGGGAGAAATGATCCAGTCTCTCTTTCCAGAGCATAAGCGAGAGGTCTACGACCGCTATGGCCGGGAAGGGCTAACTGGAGCAGGTAGGTGGAGCGGTGGGGCCTAGAGATAGAAGTGGGTCAGGGAGGAGAGAGGAAGGGCAGGTTCTTACAACGGATGCTCTCTTTGGGGCTCCTACCCATGTCTTAGGTGGGGTCCCCTAGCTTTGGCAAGATGCACGCCCTAAGCCCCCTCCTCATCCTGCCTTTCCTCCAGGAACTGGCCCATCTCGGGCAGAAGCTGGCAGTGGTGGGCCTGGCTTCACCTTCACCTTCCGCAGCCCTGAGGAGGTCTTCCGGGAGTTCTTTGGGAGTGGAGACCCTTTTTCGGAGCTCTTTGGTGAGTTGACCCAGGAGGCCTCTGACTAGTCGACTTCCCCCTCCACGCCCACCCTCCGTTAGCTGGGAGGCCCTCAGGGGGCAGGCTGAGAGGGAAGCAGAATTCCAGAATGAAGATTTTGTGGGGGTGGATCCAGTGTGAGCTGGGACAGAGCCTACTCACGTGACCCTGTAGTGACACTTCAGAGACTTGCCTTATTAAATAACAACAACACATTGTTAGACCTCAACAATGACAGCCATGAAAGCAAGATTCAAAGCATCACGTGACAATAATAATGCCATTGCCAACAACAGATACCATTTTTTGGAATGATTAATATGAACCCTGTGAGGTAGATAATTTTATCCCCATTTGCAGATGAGAAAACAGGCACATTCAAATAACTTGCTTCGGGTCACAAAGCAGATGGCAGGGCCAGACGTGGAGCAGTGTCTGCCTGACATCATATCATGCTGGTCTTCTTAGACTGAAGGAGCTATCTGTCTTCTCTCTTTGCCTTCCCCACTCCTTCCTTTATTATTTATTGTGGACAGAATTTACTAATGAATTTTTTCGTATATTAAAAAGGAATTTAATTTGTAAATAAGTCCAAGCAGAAAAGTAAAAAAATCAGAAATGTACCCCTTTGCTTAGCAGCTTATATTTAGACTTAAAAGCAGGATTCGCACATTTTTGGGGGAATCTCCTCACCAGGTGATGATGAATCTGCTTGTTTGTTGTAGATGACCTGGGTCCCTTCTCAGAGCTTCAGAACCGAGGATCCCGACACTCGGGCCCCTTCTTCACCTTCTCTTCCTCCTTCCCTGGGCACTCTGGTAAGTGCTGTCCCTTCCCGTTTTGCAAGCTCTGAGTTTCGGAACCCCTCATCTCAGTTCGTGGCTTTTCCAAGCCTTCTTTCTGGTGCATCTGGAGCCCTGCCTCCGGGCAGCTCTGCGGACTGAGCCCATAGGTTCCTGGCCCATTGTGACTGCAGCCTGCTGCTTACAGCCCATCTAACAACCTCTCTTCCTCCTCCTCTATCCCAATGCCAGATTTCTCCTCCTCATCTTTCTCCTTCAGTCCTGGGGCCGGTGCTTTTCGCTCTGTTTCTATGTCTACCACCTTTGTCCAAGGACGCCGCATCACGACACGCAGGTGAGGGCTGCTCTGAGACCATACTGGGTGGAGGGGAGCTGCAGATAACTAGAAAGTCAGCCCGTTGAGGGCAGCGCCCAGATTGTCCTGTTCACTGTGGCATCCCAGAGCCTGGATGAGTGCCCGCAGGACTCAGACATGCCCACTGGATGACCTATGCTGTCTCCCACAGAATCATGGAGAACGGGCAGGAACGGGTGGAAGTGGAGGAGGATGGGCAGCTGAAGTCAGTCACAATCAATGGTAAGGAGTAGCTCTGCCACCCCGTGCCTGGCAGGAGGCCCCAGCCCCAGGCCCCAAAGCTCCCTCCCCAAACTGCTCCTGTCTAAACTCCCTTGGGGCATGGAGGGAATGGCAGCCACAGGCCAGACTAGCAGGAGCCAGGACGGTGATCATGGGGAAGGGGGCTAGGACAGGGAATTGAGAGGGCTGGCTAATCACCGTCATCATTAGTGGGGTGTCTGGAGTTTGCAGAGCACTTTCGTTTTTAAAGCACTTGCACACATACCATACCCCCTGTATTGTTCAAACAGCCAGGGGGAAAGCACGGCAGTTTGTGTGCACCCTGTTTTTCATTTGAAGTGGCTGCATCTCAGCACAGTTAAATGGCTCTAATCCCCCAGCTGGACAAGGCTCCAAGGCCCTAATCCCCCAGGCCCAAGGCTCTGTCCTGCTTAGTAAGTGGGAAAGTCAGGAATGAAACTCAGGACGCAGGAGTCCTAGAGCTGAACTCTTCCCACATGCCTCGCTGTACAGGGTAGTCACCATGGCTACCCTTTCATGTCTGCTGACCCTGGAAACACTATGCTGTCTTATTTAATCATTGGAACAATTTAACAGTGTAAATACTCTCATTATTTCCATTTTATAGATGAAGAAAGGGAGGCTATGGGAGGTTGAAAAACTTGCCCAAAGAGATACTAGGTTCATGCAAAAGTAATTGCGGTTTAAATGGTTAATTGCAAAAGCTGCAGTTACCTTTGCACCAACCTAATAGCTCGTACCTGCTGGAGCTGAGTACCTGCCCGTGCTCATAACCACGATATGAGGTGTCAAAATGCCTATGTGCCATTTCCAAAGGAGGGACTAGAAGTGGTCAGAGTTGTTGCTGCATGAGGCAGCCTGGCAGGATTTCTCTGGCCTGGGTCAGAGGGCCTCATGGTGGCCATGACTCTTGCAGGTGTCCCAGATGACCTGGCACTAGGCTTGGAGCTGAGCCGTCGCGAGCAGCAACAGTCTGTCACCTCCAGATCCGGGGGCATGCAGATGCGGCAGACCCCTGCATCACGCCCCTCTGACAGTGACCTCTCTGAGGATGACGAAGACCTTCAGCTCGCCATGGCCTACAGCCTGTCAGAGATGGAGGCAGCTGGGAAGAAACCAGCAGGTGGGCGGGAGGCACAGAGACGACGACGACAAGGGCCCCTCAAGGCCCAGTTCCAAGATCTGGGCATGCAGGGGACCCATGAGGGTGCAAGGGGTGACACAGCCAAACCCAGCCCAACCCTAGAGGAGAAGGCCTCTCGCTGCCTCATCCTCTGATCACCAGGCCCAACCCACCCCAATTTGGGTTGACTGGGGTCCTGCTCATGTCAGGAGAGCGGAGAGGTGTGTGGCCCCTTGAACTCCATGCCTCCCCTGCAGGTTCCCCCCAGGTCCCCTGCACTCCAGTGTGGACTCAAGCTTTGCTCTGCTGAGCTGATAGGTCCCTGGTGAAGCCCAGGGCAGGGGCCTCAGGGCAGTGGGAGGGCCTGAGGAACCAGGATGCACTTCTTATTAGGGGCATTAGTGGTTTGGGGAGGTCCTTTTGTGCCCAGGTCTTCTGCCACCTGTTGCTGATGTCAAGGAAGGAGGACTTGGCCTGGGGTTCTGAGCCTGAGTTGGCAGCTACACTGGGGAATCTCTGGCTCTCCTTGTCCAGCTGTGGACACCCCCCACCCTGGTTTCTGTGCAGTGTTGAGCTCTGACTGTCTCTGTTGCTTCTCTTCTGGTGCCGTTTCTTCCTCACTCTCTCCTCTCTGCAATTCCCCATGGGCCTCATCGCTTGCTTTCACTGCCGTCTGGCTAGAACTCCCTTCTTCCTTCCCTGAGAAGGCCTCAGTGTGTCGAGGAAGATGCTGTGGCCGGTAGGGCCATAAGGTCTTCCGGGGAGGCTAGCTGGGTGGGGCGGGAGCCTCTCGGCCGTCCAGATTCGGAACCGGAGCCCACTCCTCCTCCCTTCCTCTTGCTGCCTCAGCCTGCCCCAGGCCTCGGGACTAGGCAGAGGTGAGGCTGGCCAACCCTGGAGAGGTGGGATAGGGCCAGGGTGCCCCAGGAGGGAGGCCTAGGAGGGGACTGTGCCCCGTCCTACTTCACCATGCATCAGGGTACAGGGAGAGGCCACAGGGCTAGCCCAGGTCTGCATGCTTGGCACCATCCTCCACGGCTTGCTGCTGACCCTCTCTCCTGTCACCCGCCCCCGCTCTCTCCCCAGATGTGTTCTGAGCTGGATGTCCAGGATCCAGAGTTGCTGCACAGTTCCAACAGGACAGCGCTCTCCCCTGTGCCCTGGGAGGGGACCCTCCATTCCTGTCCCTCACCCGTGCAGGGCTAGAGCTGGGCCTGGGTGGTGGGTGGGGGCTGGGTGGGAGGCGTTGGTAGTCTTAGCCTGTAAACTCTTCCCTGGGTGTTTGCTGTCGTCTCTCATGGACTACATGTCCCAGAATGCAATGCGCCCTCCTTCCATTTCTGCTTGAGGGAAGCAGTGAGTGGTTATGGAGCTGTGCATCTTGGGACAAGTAGTTCCAACCCATGTTGGCCTGTTGCTCGCTGTGAGATGGGGAGTTCTTATCATTTAGTCTGTCGCTGGCAGCGGTGGTGAGAATGTGGATGAAGGGGTAATGTTCTGAGCTTCATTCCCCTGACACCTCTTGTTAGTGCCGGGGTTAGAGTGTACAGATTAAAGTCCTGTGGCATCTGGGAGAGGCTCTTTTCCTGTGGGCAGTACTGGGGTCTGAGGCCTGGGTGGGATCACTAAGCAGGGTAATGGGCTTAGACCAGCAGAGAGCTTGAATTAAAGGGCATTCCCGTGTGTGTGTGTGTGTGTGTGTGTGTGTGTGTGTGTGTCTGTCCAGGATTGGCATGAGATGGGTGCTCCAGGCATGTTGCTGCTTGTATGGCTTCTTTGGCCTCTGACCCTGCTGCCCATTCTCTCTCCAGTACACAGCTGAGCTGCCTCTCCTCCTCCCTGCCTGGGGAGCCCACTGGCCAGGGAGGGGAGTGGTGGAGCCAGGTTGTTGCCAGACCCTGTGACATCGTGTCTCAGAGACCTATCAAAGCCAGCTGGGCTGAGCTCAGACCAGAGGGAAACACTGGAATTCAATAAAGCTGAGTTTTGAGAGCTTGGTGGTGTGTTGTGTTGGAGTGTTCTTCCTTTCCAGGGAGGCCTGGATGACCTATGGGACCAGTGGGTGACACCCCCCTCTTTATTGCCCAAACATCTAGAGGTTTGGTTGCAAGCTTTCCCCATTGACAGCAGATGTCCCCACTTTGACCAGGCTGCCCTCCCCAAGTATCCTGTGGAATCCCGAGAATTGCTCACATTCTTCTGCCCTCGCCTCCTGGGGTCCCACCAATGGCTTTCCCTAGGCAGCTGTGTTTCCCTACGCAGGGACCCACCACCCAATACTCTGCAACACAACTAGGACCAGACTAAGGTATGATTTGACTGAAACAGTGGAGACCACAGAAAGCAGGGAGCACATGAAAACCTGTAAAGACATGTTCTCGAGGTCTGTAGACTGAGCCTCTCTACAGGTTTACTTAGCCCAGAGCCAGTGGGGAGTCTCAGAGGCTCGCCTCCCCCCACGTGGCATGGCACAAGTCCACCCCACGCAGGGGTCCAAGCCCACAACTCTCCGGACACCTATAGAGATGCCCTTCTGGCGATGGGAAAAGCATCTTCCCATCGCCAAGCAGGGCAGTGTGGCTCCCCACCAACTCTCTTAATCCAGGATAAGCACTTGGCTTCATCTTCAATAGCCAGAGGGTCTATAGTACATTTTTGTCAAAGCAAGGAAGCAGCCTGCCCTGAAAGAATTTCAAGCCGAGAGAGAGACGCTGGTGGAAGTTTGTAAATGACTGTTGTGCTGATTTCTAGCCTTTGAGATGCCATACTGGAGTTGTAGGCACCTCAGCTGAGCCCAGGTGACGCGTAGAAGGACCGGCGATCTGCTTGCCGGTTCCTTCTCCCTGCACAAGGCAGATGGTACTCGCCCCGTTTTCCATGTGAGGGGACTGAGCCTTCTTGGCAAGGTTAAGTGGCCCTAACTTCCAAGTAGCACCAGGCCCAAGACTCTTTCTGCCTCGTTTCCATGTCTATCACCATTGTCCAAGGATGCCTCATGAAAGGCAAGTGAGGGCTTCTCTGGGACCATACAGGGTAGAGGGTTCTGGGAGCCATGGGATGGGGCGGGGAGAAGGTACCGCTTGTCCCCATGTGAATGCCTGTTGTGACATCTCTCAGGCCTGGTCTACCAGTCACTATCAGGTTAGGACCTCATTCAGTCCTAATCCAATCTACGAACTTGATTCCTGAGGCCCAGGAGTACCAAGCAGCTACCCTAGAACTGAGAGGAGAGGTTCAGCACGCCCGGTTGGAATCCTAACTCCACCTCCTCCAAGTGGTGTTGCCTCAGGTAAGTTCTGTGCTGAAGTCTCTGTCTAAAATGGGGCTAATAATTGGTCGTGTTGTTGTAAGCAATAAGCAGGTGAATGCATGTAGGCCCCACAAGCAGGATGCACAGCGCAGAAAAGCGATGGCCTCGTTGTTCGCTTCCATCCAAACCCTGGGGAGCCTGACTGCAGCCTGGCTGTCCCATCACACTCTGCATCTCCCGAGAAATCAGCAGGCCTGGCTCCACACTGAGGCTGGGGCAGAGCAGACAGAAGTGCGTAGGAGTCCAGGTTGCAGCTGCACACACGACACTAACTTTATTCATATTGATACAAAAGTAGATTTTTCTAGAAATGCTCTGCGCCAGAGGGAGAGAGTTAAGTGGCACGTGGGAGGAGGGCAGGGGATTGGGGAGAGGAGCTCTGAGGGAGGGGGCCAGAAGGGTGGGGGCCAGAGTGTGGGTCAGGGAGGCAGGACAGGGCAGCAGGAGGTAGGGCTTGGAAAGCAGGGGAAGCTGGGTGTGGCAGCCCCTCTACCCTGTCCTGTCCACAGAAACATGTTAGGAGCATCCCGAATGGCGAGAGACGGGGGCCAGGGAACTCCAGCAGGAGAAGACACTGGGTGTGATAACTCCCCATGACTTTCCTCCTCCTGGCCGGCTGCCAGCTCCCCCACGGGATGCCCCCAGGCTCTGGCATGCACAAGGCCGGGCAGGCCTGCCTCTTCCCACCACCCCTGCCTTCCTTACACACTCCTCTTGGAAGGGCTAAGCATGCCCAGGAGGGGCCGAGATGCGGGTGGGGGACCGCAGAGTGGATACACAGATAGATGCTCACACAGGCAAGAGAGAGGGAATGGAGGCTGGCTGCCCACCGAGAGGCCTCCCGGGGGCTCACTGGGGCAAGGCCTTGAGGATGGCATTCACCTCCTCCGCCACAGCTGTCAGGGCAAATTCAAACTGGTCCTGGGAAGGGAGGGCGAGAGGACGGTCATGGGTAGGCCTGGCTTCTGCTCTGGCTCCAATGGGAAGGGCCTTTGGGGGAGGGGAGCTGGGGACGTCACTTGGAAGAGGGAAAAGTCCTTTTGGGGGAGGTACAGAGGCAGGTGGGAGAGGCAGGCTGCTGCTGGCTTCCCTGGGCAAGGATGGCATCAAGGGTTGGGATGGGGAGGAACAGTCACCTTAGAGCGGACAAGGCCAGGCCGCTGGTCACGGACATGTTCCAGGGTGGCAGCAATGTCAATCTCCTTGACTCCTGGGGGCAGGAGGCACGGGGCTGCTCAGTGGATGTCCAGAGAAGGAGAAGACCCGGAAACCCTGGGCCGTCCTGGGGTGGGAAGCTCGGAGGACTGGGCAAAGCCTGGGGCTGAGCTTGGGCACTACGGGGAAGGTCCTCACCTTTGGCCATGCGGTTCAGTACCATGTCGATGAGAACGTAGGTGCCAGTGCGCCCTGCACCATCGCTGAAACAGGAGATGGCGTCAGGCTCAGCTCAGCTCAGGATCCAGCAGAAAGGGGAGGAGGGCAGGGGACATGAAGGCTTGGGGTGGGGAGGACACTGGTGGAGCCACTAGGGTTGGCTTGAGGAGGGACTGAGTGAGCTGAGGTTGAGGGAGTGGTCATAGCACCTGGGCCCCGGACTCGGGCCTTGAGTTGCAAGCCTGTCACCCACGGGGTGTCACTTGGGCAGTGGGCCAAGGAGAAAGGAGAGCCCTAGCTCAGCCGCTCAGCCCTGGGGTGGAGGCAGCAGGAGGAAATGGGATTGGGTTTCCAGCCTCTGGCCAGGCTTTTTGTTCAACACATTTTTGTGTGTGTAAATGGCCAGATGGTAAATATTTTCAACTTTGTGGGCCACATATAGTCTCTGTTACACAGTCTTCTTCTTTTTCCTTCCCTTTAACCATTACAAACTGTGAACGCCATTCTTCTTTAATGGGCCATTAAAAAAACAGGGTATGCTGAACGTGGCCTCCAGGCTGTAGATCGCAGGCGTCCAGGGGACAGGCAGGCAGTGTGCAGGGGAGCCGGGCACAGAGGGATGGGAATCGGGAATGCCCACCGCAGGGCCCTCTGGCCGGGACCGTCCCGAACCTTTCCATCCCCACCCATCCCACAGCCCCTCTCCCCACGCACCTGCAGTGCACGATGATGGGGCAGGAGCGGCCCCGATAGCACTTGTTCACCTTCCTGCAACAAGAAATAGGTATAAGGGCCAGGGGCACCAGCAGAAGAAAAAGGGAACTGAAACACACACGTGTGGGCCTCTTTCTTTCTCTTCTACCCACATGCCCAGGACGGAGGAGGAAAGAGGGCTGGAGAAAGGAGTCAGGGCTGAAGACAAAGAACCAGAGATGATGTGGGCAGCACTGGGCTTGTCACTTACAAGCTCTGTGCCCAAACTATGCACCTGGAACAACTGATTTCACCTCTTTCAGCCTCAGTTTTCTTACCTGTAGAAAGGGTATGATAATCATAATAACCTTCTCCTTAAGGTTCCTACTATGATTACATGAGGTAAGCCATGTCATGAACTAAGTGCAAGGTCTGGCACACAGTAGATGCTCAATAAATGGTAGCTATTATTAATGATAATACATAATAATATTAACAGCCACCTCTGCCAGAAGTCTGAGGACAGCAGGCTTTTGCTGACTTCAGGGGTGTCAATCATGCCACATCCCTGCTCTGATCCTCTGCCCTCCTCCACGACTGCCCAGGCTGTTCTCCTCCCCTCTCAGGCTCCCTTTGGTCCTCATCAGCTGTGAGGTCAGGTAGACCTGGGCACAAGTCCCTTTGGCCAGGGGAGGACAATCCCTCAACTCTGAACATTGTGCCGCTCCCTATCCCCCTGGATCAGCTTCATCTCAGCACAGGTGCACTGTGGTCGGGTCATATTCAGACTTGGGGTCCACTTGGATCTCAGACTCTTCTCTGCTGCCCTGACCACAGCTCAGCAAGGAGCAGGGGATTTCTCCCTCTGTTGGTGGCCCAGTCTAACTTGCCCTTGTCCCTTATAACCTTCTTGCTTTGAGAGTCCCCTGCACACTCCTGATACCTCCAATGGTTTAGGAATAGGGAGAACCTTCTTATGGGTTAGCAGACTGTTTCAGGGGCAGCTCCCTGGCTCCACCAGACTTGTGGGGGTCAGGTGAGTCTTAATGGTTTTATAGGAGTCCACTGGTTTTCTAGCACATTGGCTTGTACGTCAGAGGGTTGTGGTTGAACAGAAGTTGCAACAGTGGCTTCCAAACATTTAATAATAATGATAATAAATAGTATCTAGAATTGAGCCTTGCTGTGTGCCAGGCACTTAAACTAGATTTTATAGACTTTATCCTATGGACTCTTGCAACAACCCCCCCAAAGTGGGGTCATCATCCTCATTTCACAAGTAAGGAAACAGAGGAAGGTCAAAGAATTTGCTCCGGGTCACTTTCTGGGACTTTAAAAAATTATTTTACCTTCTCTCTGGTGGACCTTCACCAAATTATATTTATTAAGCAACAATGAATTTGTTCTGGGTATCTAATGCCAACTGAGTTGACATAATTCTAGCCTAAAGCAAAGGAACATAACCTTTTAGCTTACCTGTGCAGTCTTAAAAAGGGTCCATGTTCTACAAGGATTTTTAAAATGTGGAAAACAGGAAATAGCTCCGATGCCCCTGGCATTGCTTTGAAGAAGCAATGTGCCTCAGGCCCCAGTTAGAAACCATTGTTCTGAGGCTCAGAAACTATTCCTAGAACCTCCCCAGCTCTGCTCCTCTGCTCTCTGCCCAGCATCTAGGGACCTCAGGCCAGCCTGGCAAAGCTAAGAGAAGCAGGAAGAGGTCGCAGTGTGAGGGAGGCCCCTGCCAGTGGTGACAGGCTTCTCAGCCACCTGTCTGGAAAGGGGAAGGCAGAGGAGCAAGAGGCCTGCACTGGATGCGGTTTCAGTTTCGGTGTCAGAGCGGTAAGTCCCTCCGTTAACTTCCCATGCCAGTTCCCACCGTTCCACTGAGTCCCCAAGAATCCAGAGATCCTCCAGCCCTCCCTTTGATAGTATTTGTCTCTTTCCCGTGCCCACCGAGCCCTCAGCTCCCCCAGCTGCCTTCGGGGTGGTCCCTGGGTCCACATGTCCTGTCTGTCCTGTTCATGCAGCGGCCACACCTGCCAATGGTCACTTTTGTGACTATGCAACTGGAGTGAGAATACTAGTTGCAGATCACAAAAATGACACTGGCAGCTGTGAGAAAGAGAGAGAGAGAGACAGAGGAGGGAAGGGAGAGGGAAGGACAGAGAGGGGGAGACAGTGACATGTAGGGGACGAGACAGAGACAGGGGCAGAGAAGGGAGGGAAATGAAGGAAAAGGGGGAGGGAAGAGACAGAACAAGAGAGAGGTGCAGAGAGACAGAAATGGGATAGAGGGTATAAAACGGACAGGATGATAGAGACAGAGATGAGGGGGAGAGGAAAGGTGGAGGGAGACAGAAGAGGAAAGGGAAAGGAGAGGAAAGAGAAGGAAAGAGAGCGGCAGAGAAATAAAAATAGAGGCAAAGAGACAGAGGGATAAAGCGGGGGAGACGGGCGGGAGGGAGTAAGAGACGCGTGGGTTCAGCAGACACAGAGAACGGTCGTGCGGCAGGGGCCAAGCAGAGGCAAAGGAGAGAGGGAAGGAGCCAGCAAAAAGGGGAGCTGTTCTCGGAGAAGCGGGTAAAAGAGAAGGCGCCAGTGAAGAAGGGAGAAAAAGAGGCCCTGAGAGGGAGACAGCGAAAAGGAGCGGGACCATACGGGTGGAGGGATGGGCACAGCAAGACAGGCCTGGTTTGGGGTGTCTAGAAGGGGGTGGCTGGAGGTCAGAGGCCAGGCTCCCGGGCAGCCTAGAGGGTCTGCCTCCCAAGACGCGGGGCCCCCGGAGGAGGGCTGAGGAGGAGCCCAACGCCCGGTCCCTGCTCTTGCGCTGCTCTCTCCGCGGGTCCTCCGAGCCCCCCGCGCGGCCGCCTGCCAGTCGGCCGCAGGCCCGCACCCCGCAGCTTTTCAGAGGCGCCCAGGACGCTCACCTACGAAAGTCCAGCAGGGGCCGAGTGGAGGCCGGAGTGCCCTCTGCCGGCCAGCTGAGGAAGTGGAACTGCGTGAGCGTGCGCGTCTCCTGGCTTTGCACGTTCTTCAGGTAGAAGCTCCGCACCAGGAAGTCCTCGCACCAAATGTGCTCCGACACCAGGTTCACCTGCCGAGGAGTGGGTTCCGGGCCTGAGCACATCAAGGCCTCTCGAGGTCTGCGTGCTCGCTCCTTGGGCTCTCCAAATCCTCCCAGCTGCCCAGGCCGCTTCAAATTCTAAATCTTCCAGGAAGCTTACCCACCCCCCTACCCCGACTGTCCCAGGTGTCTCCAATGACCCTAGCTGTCTGTGTCACTGTTCTACTGCTGAGGACAATTTGTGGCTTTTCCATCTAGATATAACTGTTGTGAGCTTCTCAAAGGCCAGTTTTTTCTTCCCCTTTCTCACATGGTCTAGCAAAGTTTCTGTGCTATACACACATAAACTTTGCTGAAATTCTGTAATTTAATTTTTTTCTTTAACATGAGTAAGACCAAAAAAAAAAAAAAAAACCTTAAAAAAAAAAAAGCTGTTGAGTGTTTACCTGGTAATGAATAATCTACTATCCAGTACTCATCTGGTGATGAGAAGCTTCTGTTGTGCTCTTCAAGTCTCTTGTCTTACAGGGGGTCACCTTCTCCCTCTGGTCCGGAATCTGTTCCTCCTTCCCCTGCCTTGTTTCAGCCCATTTTCCTCCTACCTATCCTATCCCCTAATGAAAAAGTTTGTTTCTATTTTTCATAAGCAGCATATTTCTTTCTTTACTTTGTCTTCCAGGGAACTCAGGCCTAAATTAGGCTTAATTGAAGTAGGTCTTAATCTTGGTCTTTAGGCACACTTATCTTCCCTGTCTCATACTCTTGGCTCTTAGCTTCTTACTTAAGTTTCAGCGGTTTTATAGTTTTATTTCTGTACCTTTCATGATAGGTCCCTACAAATGCTTTTGGGCCCTAGACTGGACACACATGCACGTATGTGTGTGTATATACATACATATATATATATATATACACACACACATATATATGTATATACACACACGGATGGTGCCAAAAAATGTATACATATTTTCAGAAAGGAAAACTATTAAAATTGTAATACTCAATATATACTGATAACAAAAGATGAATACAAGTCACGTTTGACTTCTGCAATTACAAGAGGTGCACAAAGTGGTTACCATCAGCATCCAGACACTTCTGATTACAGCGAACTACTGCTTGAGCAACGCTGACCAAAGTATTCATTTGTATACATTTTTTTGTCACCCCCGGTGTAGAAATATATTCATACATGTATGAATGTTTACCGTCCACTTTCCCTACTCCCATTTCCCCATAGGCATGGGGTCCTGCTGACCTCATATATGTGGTAGAGGGAGGAGCCCTCATCTGGCCAGTAGCGATCACATTGCTTGACACCATCCTCCACCAGCGGGGTCAGCATGACAATGACGGTGCAGCCACTCTCCCATACCATCTAGGGACAGAGACTCAGGTAAGCTCCATTCTAACCTCCTGGGACCTGGCTGGCCCTGGCTGCCCACATGGCCCCTGTTTCGGGGAGAAGCCTCCCTCCAAGAGCCCACCTGCCAGAAGTCTGCGATGGTATGGGACAACGGGCCCTGCGTGGCTATGTAGGCTGGCATCCTAGGGTCGTGCTCAATCTGGGGGCAGGAAAGATACATCATGAGCCAGAATGGGAAATACTACTACGGAGAGGCTTGGTCAAAGGGAGCAGGCCAAGGTCTGGGGGAGCCTGAGGACCCTCCATTTCCACGCTAGGGCATCAGGCCCCATCCATGGCCTCAGATGGGGAGGATGGTGATTATATGGGAATGGAGTTTACAGGAGGAGGATGAAAACGGGGCAGAGATGGGGGCAGGAGCCAGGGCCACTCACAATGGGGCTGGCGTTGATGTAATCACTCCGAGAAGGGCTGCTCTCCACCTTCAGCTTGATGCGGGCGTGGTCATCTGCACAGACCCCACAGCCCACCCCCAGGTTCCCCTCCAGTCATTGGGGTCCTGGCACCTCTGCCACTCAGCCTGAGCCAGGAGTCCAGTCCCTTCCCCCAAGCCCTCCAGAGTTCCCAGCAGAGAGAAGCTTGGCCAGGTCGGCCAGCAGGACTCACTCACAGGGCAGGAAGTCGGGGTGGCGGTTCTTTTTGATGTTGCCCTCCCCCTGAGCCGTGGCACAGGTGTTGGGCTCTGCCTGGTAGGCACACAGGGCCTGCCACTCCTTGGCCAAGCGGTCCCGGTTCCGCAGGTGGTCCTCCATGTATGCCTGCAGGGACACTACAGACTGGCTCTGGCCCGCCCCACCAGCCCTGCCCCTCCTGCCATCCTGTCCCCTCACACGCTCTGGGCCCAGGCCCCGTCCTGACCAGAATCATGTGTCCCGTGGAAATGTCCATGTTGGCCTGGGCGGGCTCCTCGCACCAGGATGGTGTGCTGCTGTGGGAGCTGGGGCTGGCCTGGGCCGCGTCGCTGAACTGGGAGGACACACTGCTCACTCGAGAAGGCTCCGATGGACCCTCTGCCCGGTTGAACAGGGACTTTGTGGCCATGTGCTGGCGGCACAGGTCCTGCAAAGGAAGGATCAGGCAGGGTCCAAGCGTCCCTGAAGCCTTTGCAACAGGGTCCTGAGTTCAATCTTGGGTCCTAGGTTCATCCTTGATAGATCTGAATGACCTCTTCTACCCTGGTCCTCGTCCCTTTGGGAGCTGTACTGCTTGGGTGGTGCCTATGCCAACCTCAGATATCACAGAGCTGAATCTCAGAACGCCAGAATCGTAACACTGGAAGAACCTAGGGACCATCTGCTCCCAATTCCCATCCATTCCAAACACCCTCCCAACACCCCTCTTGGGGCTCCTCCAGTGCCCCCCATAAAACATTCCAAGAGATGGGTGCTGACTCCCCACTCTAACCCCATGTGAGACCCAGACTCCCACACCCTTTCCTTTCCCTCTCCTCAACAAGCTTCTGTGCTGCACACCTGGTACTCAAATGTAGTGTCGCCATGGGCCCCCTCGGGTCCCAGGGCTGCCAGGCGCTCCTTGTCCCGCTGCCGTGCATGCTGCCGCATACACAGAGCCACTGCCAGAGCCACCAGCAGCCCGGCCACACCCGCCAGGGCCACCAGAGTGAGCAGCACTGAGCGCATGGGAGACGTGCTGCGGGCCGGTCTGGGAAGGACTGCAGCTGCCTCCTCCCTCTGTGGGAACAAGGCTAGAATCAAGGGAGGGCAGTGGTGGGGAGAGATTTAGGAGCTGCTTCTGCTCCCTGCTGGATACCTTCTGGGGCAAAGCTGGGGGGGTGGGGGTAGGGGCAGAAGGGTACTGGCAGAAGGGTTCAGAAGGACCCAAGAAACTCCTTCTCAATCCCCATCAGACCAACTCAGCCAAACTACACTGCCAGAGGCAGAGTGGGTGACCCCCACCAGGAGTATTTGCATTTAAAAATGGACGTAGAGAAGTGGAGAGAAAAACCCAAGGAATCAAATAATAGAATATGAGGCATCAGCGTTAGATGCAGAATAGAACCATATTTTGAGTTCAGTGTCCTTCTGTGTAAGGCTGTCCCTTGGAATTTAGAGATGGCTCCGAAGGCTATGGGCATCTCAGGCAGTTCTTGCCAAGTGGAAATTCCACCCTCCTATGTAAGGCTGGGACTGCAGGAAGAGCCACGGGGGCCATCTGCTGGCCAGAAAGAAAACAGCATGCGGGAGGGCTGCTTTGGAGAAGAGGGTTGGGCCAGCCAGGTATAGGTTTCAGCTCCAGTTCTCCTGTCAAGTTTGCCTTGGTCTCTTGTGGGCGACAGCCCTCTGGGGCTTTGCCTGATTCTCCAGTTAGCTCATACCTGTCCCACTCCTGTCTGCAAGATCTGGAGCCCTGTCTGTGCTTCCAGTTCAGACTTCACCAGCCCTGCAGGGAGGACACCGGTCAGGCTCTCTCCAGCTCCATGTGGTCCCCACCCCATGCCATGTTATGCCAGGTGGCTGGCACAGCCCATGTGGGCTTAGACTATTTCAAGGGGAGCATCAGCCATGGCCTGGGTATATCCTGCTAGGGCTGGAGCTGGGGTCAGGCAGTATTTACCAGCTTGCCGGGTCACATCAGCCAAAGACAGGTTCTGTTCGTTGTGCCGTATGCGGAAGGTGAGGGCTGGTCCCACCACACTGCCAAATGGGAGTTATGTTACTACCTCACCAACCGTAGACCCCAGGCTCTAGAACAGCGGCCAGCTCTGACTCTCTCCGCATTAGAGGGTGGGGCTGCAGCTGATCAGAGATGCCCTACAAAGGTGTTTGAGGCCAGGGAGATACTGGATGGGGCCAGCAACAGGCTAGGAGTGGCTGTACCTGCAATGCAGCTGGGAACATCTCTGACCCAGAGCTTGTCTTCCCCTCTTCCCCGAGCTCCTCTAGCCACCCTCCCCCCACTCAAGCCACTTCTAGATCCCTGCCTCCCCAGCCAGACACCAGCCCACCTGATGTTGATGAAGCTGCCTGAGGACATGTGCACGTGCTCAGCCAGGATCTCCAGCAGCTTCACTCCTGCAGCCAGACTCAGGGGCCTGGAGGTAGGCAGCAGGCAGAGGAAGGAAGGTGGGGATGCTCTTGGCCACCTTCTTGAAACGGGCCACCTCCAGGAGTGCAGAGCAGCCCATCCCTCTCTCTACTTCACATCTGGATTTCTACTCTCTGCTTCCTGCCAGGCAGGCCAGCCCAACCCCTAGGGGACTGGAAGACTTCCCCAGGCTGGAGCCCTTACTTCTGGTCAGTGACAATGTAGCCATACTCCTCCGCTGATGGCTGAGCTGAAGGCTGCCCCACTGCTGTGCGCTGGCTCTGGCCCAGTGGACTTTTCTTCTCTATCAGGACAGGCGTGGCAGGGGGGCCAGCAGCTTTGGGGGGCTCAGAGGTTCCAGAGCTCAGCACCTGCTGGGCTTTATTGGAGGTGGGGCCGGCAGTGGGGTATCCCGGCAGGGAAGGTGTAGGGGGTGGAGGCTCTGCTGTGTCTCCACCCTGCATCTGCTCCTCCACTGTCTGTTTAGAAGAGAGGATATGGTCTCTGGGCAGTAGAGGGGCTGGCGGGGAGGAGTCCACACCCTAGACACTGAGTTCCCTACAGTGGAGCTTAGGACTTGCTTCTCTTTCTATCCCCAGGGCCCCAGTTCAGGGTTGGATACAGAGAGGGCACCCAGAAAAGTGAGCCAAGTAGATGAATGAATGAATGAGTGAATGAATGAATGAAAGGAACATGATCAGTGATAATCCACAGGATGGTGCTGGAGTAGGGAGAATCTTTGGAGCACAGTTATAAGGTGAATAGGCAGGCAAGGTGCTTTTTAGATTTTGGTTTAGCCACGGAATCTTAGATGTCCAACACATGAAACAGATAGAGTTCCTCAAGTTCCAGGGGTGTCAGGAGCCTGCCTGCTCACGACTCCCCTCTTCCCCTAGGGCTCCTCAGAGCATGGTCTCAAACGATTGTAGTGGAAAAAAGCAGTGAATCAAGAATTGTAGCTTATTGCCACTGAGCTGCCAGAGGGGCGGCCAGATGGCTCCGTTGGTTAGAGCGCGAGCTCTCAACAACAAGGTTGCCAGTTCAATTCCTGCGTGGGATGGTGGGCTGTGCCCCCCACAACTGAAGATTGAAAATGGCGACTGGACTTGGAACTGAGCTGCGCCCTCCACAACTAGATTGAAGGACAATGACTTGGAGCTGATAGGCCCTGATGGGTCCTGGAGAAACACACTCTTCCCCAATAAAATAAAATAAAATAAAAAAGAATTCTAGCTTATGATGGATCCCGGAAAAACACACTTAAAATAAACAAAAGTTAAAAAAAAAAAGACTTCTAGCTTATAGTCTGAGTTCTGTCATTAACTTGAGGTGAGATTTAGGCAATGCGCAGTCTATGGGCCTTGATTTCCCCAAAATGAGGGTTTGGAGGATTTAGATTCTGGGTCCTGATCTTGAGGTTTAGATTTCGGCAAGGGGGTTTGCTGCCATGGGGCACGTAGGGGTCAGGGAGGTGCTGGAACTCACTTTCTTGATGTCAGCTCCAACGTTTACCATCCCTCCTGTAGAGACAGGAAAAACAAGACTCTGGCCAAAGGGCCAAGGCCAAAGTCCACACAACGCAGGCGGGAGAAGGGCCAGAGGCCCTAAGCCTGTTACATCTGCTGTGGCCACTTTCCTCTCAGTCAGCAACCAGGACCCAGTCACTGGTCTCATCCTAAGCATGGCCTCGTGTCCCCGTGCTTCTGCCTTATAATTCATTGTTTTATCAACTCTTCCCTCTGGCATTGGCCACACCTCTCAAAGCTATTCGTTCTGTCACCCACCCTTCTCAGTGCCTCCGGATTCCTGCTCACCCCACCACCCCCCGTTGGCTTCTTTGTCCATTACTTCCACCCTCCAGTCCTTTCCTGGTCTAACTCCTCAGCTCTCATTGCACCCCCTTGCTCCTTGCCCTTTGCTGCCAAGGACCCCATGTCTCAAAAGAGCTCCCTTCCCTGACCCTCACCCTTCCCCTCTAGGCAGCTCCATGGGGGCAATAGGCTTCCATGGGGCTGGTAGGTGCCGGTCTCTCTGCCTGGACACTCACCCAGATTTCGTCCCGCACCCTTGGGCAGAAGCTGCAGCAGGGTCGAGAGGGTGGAGAGCTGCTCAGGGGTCAGCTGATGAAGCTCCACCCCATAGCCCGCCAGCACTGCTGCCAGTCTCTGCAGAGTCACATCTGTTGGGAGCCAGACACAGAGCTAAGAGCTGGTGGCGAGATACACTTGTGGGTTACAGATGGGTGAGTTGGGGGTGAGAGGGGGCTGCATATCTAAGAGCATCTTCTCAAACACCAGGACACTGATGCCCGCCCTCTTCTTCCAGCCCTTGTCCATACTTTGGGGGAAAGACCTTCCTGAGGCCAAGACCACACTTCAGGCCCACCAGGGACATCTGGACTCTCCCTCTGAAGAAGAGTCATGTCACCTCCACTCCCCACTATATCCCCACTGCCTACCTACTGCCTGGCATTGATCGGGTTGTCAGTAGACGTTAGTTAAATGTATGAATGACTTAAAGGGCAAGTTCACAAGTGCATGGATAGTCAAGAAGGAGTCCCCCAAAGCAGCCCCCACAGGCAGGGAGTGGATGAAGACTGTTACCTGGTTGCTCTGCTGGGGAAGGAGGCTTCTCCCCACGACCCTCGAGTCCTTCCTCCTCTGAGGAGTCCTCTGCCCGGCTGCTGCCGCCTTGCTCTGGCAGCCTTGGTGCCCTGGCCCTGCTGGGCACTGGCAGATCCTGGGCCAAGTAGAGCAGCCCTGACTCCTGGAAAAGCTGAGCAGGTGAAGGTCCTGGAGGATCCCCATAGGAGTGGCCAGCGTGAGCCCCAAACATGCCCTTGGGGGCAGTTCTGCTGAAGAGGGCAGGGGGATCGGCCTTGGGCAGGGGGCCGACACTGACCATCCCTGGGGAGCTCTCTGAGCCCTGGGAGCCATCTCGGGAGCCAAACTGTGGGAAACCAGAGATCCAGGTAAGCAGACATTAGGCCTGGAGGGTGGGGGTGGGGGTGGGGCCAGTTTGTGGGGCTCACCTGATGGAACAGGTAAGGCTGCAGGAGGGTAGGTTCATAACTCAGGGCAGGGTGGGGTGGCTGCGGGGGCAGCAGCAGATGCTCCAAGAGAGGGGGCAGCAGCTCAGCCTGCAGAGGGGTCAGGGGGGAGCCTGCCCCAGCCCCGTCCCCACCCACTGGAGGTCGAGGAAGCCGGTGCTGGACAGCAGGGGCAGAGCCAGTAGGGAAGCCTTGTGAAAGCAGTTCCCCGGAGGGACCAGGTCTCCTGGGCACCGAGCCGGATCTGGGGAGGAAAGCAAAGAGTGTGTGTGTGTGTGTGTGTGTGTGTGTGTGTGTGTGTGTGTGTTGACTGTGTGGCAAGGGCATACAGAGCCTGTGAGGCAGAGCTGGTGAGGCCAGACAGGCCCAGGAGTGTGGAGTGAGTCTGACCTCTGAAGAAATGAGGCAGCCTCAGGGGAGGAGAGAGTCAGAGGCAGAGGTCATTGCCTCCTGGTAAGCATGCCTGGGTCCCTGAAACACAGCAGCAGAGGCTAGGGAAGTGTGAGGCTAGGAAGGAGAAGGGAATGACAAGAGCAGGGGAAGGCAGCTGGCAACCTCTCGAGATGAACTGTGTCTGCAGCTTGCCCACGTCCCTGTGTGTATGTGTCACGTCTAGCTCTCCAAGTCTAGGTTCAAATATTCAACACTGTGGCCTCCCACTCTGCCCCCACGCCCACCCCTCTGCCTTCTTCATCCTGGTGTTATCACCTGAGCTCCACGCCCTCATTTACTTTGCTTCACAGGGCCCGAACGATACCTTCAGAGTCCCTAACCACAGAAGATGGCTATATCTCCTACCGGACACAATTCCACATAGTAATGAAACTGAACATTAAACAACTTCAATCCAACATATTTGTAATTTTCCCATGATGACTACTTTGATGCTTCTTTGAAAATACCAAATATCCAAGTTTTTCACAACATTTTAAAAATACCTCTGTTTTGCTGGATCCCCAGGAATGACCTCAGCTCCTCTGGGGTGTGTGGGCATGTCAGATGACCATTCTTGAACCCCTTGTCCCCATGCCCCAGGCTGCTGACATTGGTGCCCACACCCCTCCTTCTTCTTCCATTCATCAGGAAGATGCCAGACCCACCAGCCTTGCCATGCTAGAGTGGTTGAGAAAGGGTACTTACCTGTCCTTTGGATGAGGCTCTGGGGGGCGAAGCCTGGGGATGCGTTCCATCTCCTGGGAGATCACATACTGGGTGAGGTCATCGTGCCAGGACAATCCTGCCAGGGCACAGGACAGGGTGAGATTGGATCAGGGCAGCCTGAGGGCCCAGGAACAGGGACCAGTGGAGATCAAAACTGCAACCCCTGCCCTGCAGTGTATTGAGTGTGAAAGAGCAAAAGGACAGTGGAGGGAGTCCAGAGACCTGGTGGATGATCTGAAGTGTCCTTTTCCCACCCTCAGCAACAGATTTTGGAATTAGACTACCTCCAATCAGACTGGGTTTGAATTCTCTGCCACTTACTAATTGTGTGACCTTGGGCAATTTGCTGAACCTGTCTGAGCCTCGATTCTCTCATCTGTAAAATGGGAGCTTATGCCTCCTGCCTCCTAAGATTGTCGTGATAATTAAAATAACACAATATAAAACGCTTATAATAGTACCTGTCACATAGTGAGCTTTCAATAAATGTTATTATCATCATCATCATAATTATTATTCCTATTCTTTTTGTTGATCTTGAACTTTAGTTTTCTTTATTTGTAAAGTGGGAATAATATATACTTCATGGGGCTGTTGTGAAGTTCAAGTGCGATGAAGGAAATGGAAGTGCTTAGAAAACGCTAAAGCACTATACACCTGTTTTAAACCTCCTCCTCTGATCCATCACCATCACCCCCACCATCGTCATCACCTTCTCCTGAGGCAGACCCCCTGTTTAACCCTTTCCCACCAGGAAAGGTCACTCAGCCATTCTAAAGAAAGAATCTCCCACTCTCTACTTCCATTCCTTCTTCCCTGGCTCTGGATTAACAGTCTGTACTCCTCTTAACTCCTTCCCGGGGAAGGACGCATATTTCCTTTTATGCTAATGTAAACGTAGTTAACGTTACATGGACTGTGTTCTTACTTAAGGCCAATTCCTCCACTTGAGCCCTAGATTTCATCCTCTACCACCTACTCAAGAACATCTTCCCTGCAATTCTCCCTCATATACGACACCAGCATCTCCTGTATTCTACAGAATTATTCCCAGTAGCATACAAACAGGATGAAATTTCAAAAATAATGCTTGATCTCACATTCCCCTGCATCACCCATCTCTTTGCTTTTCTTTATAGCAAAATTCCTTGACAGTGTTAGCTATGCTGGCTGTATCCCATTTTTTTCCCTCCCATTTCCTCTCAAACCACTCTATTCAGGATTTTATTCCCAACTGTTTATTCCCAAGACTGCTTTTATCAAGATCACCAGTGACTTCGGTATATCTAAATCCAGTGGTCAATTCTCAGATCTCATCTTTCTTCACCTACCATCTTTTCACACTGTTAATCACTCCTTCTTCCTTGATACAATTTCACTTGATTTCTATGATACCAAACACTCTTGTTTTTTCTCCTACTTCACTGGATCCCCTTTTTCAGTCTCCCTTGTTGGTTCTTCCCCTCCTCTTGGTCCTCTAAGTATTAGAATTCTCTAGGGCTCTTCTTCATAAACACGCAATCCTTTGGTTATCTCATCCACTTCATGGGTTTAATTACCATCTACATATCAAAGAATTCCAAATTTATATCTCCACTGCAGACCTCTCTCCCTCTTTCAAAACCCAATCTATGTACTCAACTACCCAGTCTACTTGAATGGACATCTTAAATTCAATATGTTCAAAACTAAACACTCTTTCCCCCAAGCTGAGTCTCCCGCATAGTTAATGACATCTCCATCAATCCAGTAAAACCTAGGTGTCATCCTTGACTCCTGCCTTTATTTCACAGCCATATCCAATAGTTCATGAAATCATGCTAACTACCTTAAAAATACATACAGAATTCTGTCATTCCTCACTACCTGCCTGCAACCACCCTGGTCCATGCCACATGTATCTCTTACATGAATTGTTGTGGTAGCTTTTAATGGTCTCTCTGTTTCTAACCTTGAATCCCTACATTCTATTCTCAACATAGCAACAAGAATGATGCTTTTAAAGTAGAAGTGAGATCATGCACCCCATGCTCAAAACCTTGTGATGGTTTCCTCTTATTCAGAGTCAAGCCAATATCTATACATTCTCCTCTAAAGCCCTGTAGTGATCTGCATCCCTTTACCATGAGCTACTGGAATGCATCTTCTACCCTGCCTCTCTGTCACTCTCTACAGCCACACTATAGAGGTGGTTTCCATGCCGTTCCTCAAACTCATGCTTCGACCTGAGAGCTTTTATTCTAGCTCTTTGGTTGATGTGAAATACAATCTCCCCAGATAACCTTCTGGAAAACACCTCCACTTCCTTAATGTCTTTGTTCAAATTTCATAGTCTCAATGAGGTCTGTGTTAATCAATCAGTTTAATACTGTAGCTTTCTCCCTCACAATTTCTGATGACTGTAGCCTGTTGCAATCTTTGCTTTTTCTATGGCACTTGTCACCTTCCAACATACCACTTATTTTCAATTTGTATAGTGTATTCCCTCCCCTCACCCTGGAAAGTAAATTCCAGTAGACAGAGACCTTTGTCTGTTTTATTCCCTGATAAGTCCCAAGCCCCTAAAACTATGCTTGCCACATGGTAAATACCCAATAAGTACTTGCTGAAGGAGTGAACTGGATGAGTGGGGTGTTCTTCTGACTGAGGACTCCAGAACTCATAGCTCTGGAGCACTCAGACCGTTCCAGGGACTGGGATGGCCCTAAGGAGATGGATGCTGGCCTCTTACAGTGGCTTCTCCTAGAAGCCTCCTTTGGACTCCTCAAGAGTCTACAATCTACATATGAGCAGCCCATCTCTAGGGTTCCACAACACTCCTGTTTCGCCTACTTCTCCAGCAAGGTGCGGGAAGGTAAGGCCCCAGGAGTGGTGTGATAGGAAGGTTCCATGAGAGAAATCCTTGAGTCAGGTGGCCCTTCCCTTCCCCACCCTTATCTAATCAAGTTCCGGTCCCTCTCCTCCAATGAATCTAGACCTCACCTTGGGACATAAGCTGTCGGAGCACGCCTTGTAAGCGTTGAAGGACAGGGGAGGTGACCTGCAAAAGGGGCCGAGCCTGCCCCACTCCCACCTGGCACTGTCCAAATAAGCCATCTAAGAAGACAAAAGTGGTGTCAGTAGGTGGTTTGGACAAAAGGCCTTCCAAAGTCCAGGATGCAAATGTGCAGGACTCTCTTCATCTCCTCTCTTGGCTTCAGAGAGCTCTGCTCCTCCAGGCCAGTCCCCCTTTTTCCCAAGCCCCGTACCCCTTCTCCCTTCCAGGCCTCCCCCCGGTCTTTGTTATTGTGTCCCCCCATCTTGTAAATCCTGTGCCCGGGCCTCACTCACCCTGAATACAGACTTCAAGGTGAGAGCAGAGTCTTCGGTCAAACAGACAGCCTGTAAAGGGATAAGTGAGCAGAGGCTCAGACACCCACACACATAGAATGGATGGACATGCTGAGAAAGCGGGAAGCATAGGGGTCCATTCTTTCATTCTAAGGAAGGCTTTACGCTGGGAGGAGAAGAGGGAAAAGGCCTAGAATACTTAAGAGAAGGAAACACAGGATATGGCTTTGGATTTTAAGGATCTGTGAGTCTGGATGCTTTCCCTAAAAACTTCAGTTTGCTTAACTGAGTGATGGGGAGAAGAGGCTTTCCAGGTGCCTGGGGCAGTGATAGTGGAGGAGCGTACACTTGTGCTCTCATGGAATTACTATGGGGGACGTTTACGGCCAGATTTTGAGGAAAAGAGGACTTTCCTTCCCAAAGCTCCAAACACATCCTAACTGATGGCCTGGGACCCAGAAAAGGTAAAAGCCCTAGCACGTCTCCCCCCTCGTGGGAAAGGAGGAAGGATGGGGTGTGTTTAAGGCAATGCTTCCCACACGGTCCCTACAGTCCGTGGACCCTGTGACGCTGGCTCTGTCCGCGGTGCTGAAGCTCTGAGCCTGGAGCCGCCGAGGACTTGCCTGGAAGCAGTTATGGGGGCGGGAGGGGTGACAAGGAGAGGACTCTCCATGTGACGTGACCCCTCCGCTGCTCCAGCATTCATCCACCATCCTACTAACCCACAGCGCCACAGGAAGTATCCTGCATTGGCCTCCAAGCCCAGTGGTGAAGGAGGGAGTGTGACAGCTGGGCTGCGCCCCTTCCGCCACGCGCCCCTCGCCCCCTCCCTCCCCTGGCCCATGAGTCAGCGCTGACTGTCTCTGTCCTCTAAGATGTGAGTCAGCACCGGGGCCAGGCTGTGGGGAGGGGGACCGGAGAGGACCCTTCCTTCTTCGCTCTCTTCCGCCCTCTCCCCCAGCTGTACCCCTTATCGGAGATCAGACCGAAGCAACTGACCTCTCGAGGCATAAAGAGAAACGCTGAGCCTGTCCTCGGCTTGATTTTCTCCAGGGACCTGGGACCCCGAGGCTCTCGGCCCAGACTCCTACTACCGGGAGGTCGGAGTTCCCTCTCCCTCCCCCTACCGCCCTCTCCACCTCTCAGCGCCAGTGGCCACTTCTTTGGCGCCTTGGCGCAGCTTGCTTCTCCCGTGGTCTTGTAGCCCATTTTTAAGTCCCTCTGTCCATTTGCACCCCCGTTCCTCCTCCCAACCCCGCAATCTTCCCGGAGTCCGCTCCTCTTGGGTCCCGCCCCCGTATCCCCAGCCCCACCTCCAGGCCTACGCCCCTTTCCTCTCAGACGCCCTCTCATCTTCCTCATCTCACAATGCCTCTCCTTACCCCACTCCACACATATTCTACTCGAGCTTCCTCCCTTCGAGACGCTTCCCCGCACCCCCCATATTCCTCATTTGCTCCCGGCACCATATTCTTCCCCCCGCGCTCCCCGGATTTCTCCTGACCGTGGGCACTAATGGCGCTGCAGCCTCCCGGACGGCTGCTCAGCAGTAGGAGGCAGAGGAGCACCCGAAGACTCCCGGATCCTCCGGGACCTCCAGGCCGCCGCGAGCGCCGCATCCTACCGGGCTCCGCGCGCTCGCTCTGCCGCCGGAGCCGCAGCGACGCGGACCACAGCCGGCCAGGGGCTCCGGGGCGGGGCCTGCCCACCTACGAGGCGGGATCTACACGCCCCTCTCGCCGCTACTCGGCCAACCCGGGAGGGTGGTGACGACATCTCCACCCCCGGCTCTTACGCTTATTTGCGTCACAAGTGGCGTAAGAGCACTGTCTTAGCAGGAGACCTATCCACCCCGTCCCTCGTCCACCAAGTAGGCGCCTCACTAGAATTCCCACTTGGCTTTACCCCTTTTGACATATGCTTCTCCCCAAGGACCACCACCTTTATTACCCAGTCCCGGGGTTGACGAAAAGGGTTATTATAGTTGGATGGGAACCAGGAAAGATACGGGAGTCGGGTAGTATCAACACTAAGATGAAGAGCATAAAAAGGAATAGAATTGGTACTCTTACGCATCTCAATTAATGGCACCGATGTCACCCTTAAAAGCAGGACTAGCTATGCGTGTGTGCCTAGATTCCAGTTCTAGCGATGCCACCTACGAAGGGCATAACTTTGGGCAAGTTGATTAATCTCTCTGCGCCCAAATTTCCTGATCTGTAAAATGGAGGAGCTGATAGTACCTTGTTTACCAGGTGGTTGTGAGGATTACAGGAATTAAACTCATGTGAATCACTTAGAACAACAACTGCACTGGCATATACGAAACACTCGATGCACATTCTCTTTTGTTATTAGCCTTGACTCTCCTTTCTTTCACCCTCTTCTATCTCGAGTTTATCAACAATCTCATGGCTTCTACCTGCAAAATATATCTGCCATCAGACCACTGCTCTCCATACTCACCGTCCTATCTAAACCACTGTGCTCTTTCTTCATGACTATTGCAGTAATCAACTAACTAGCCTTTTGCTTCCACTCCGGCCACTCAATAAGCTAGGAAGTGAGCTTTGTAATCTGCTCACTTTACTTTCAAATTTGATCACTTTACTTTCTTGCTTTTCAGTAAAAATTTTCCAGAATACAAAAAAAGATAGTAGTGCATAGGTAGTAAATACTCATACACTCGTCATCTAGACTTAACAGTTACTGACATTTTGCCATATTTGCTTCTTTTTAGTTTTAAAAGTAAATAATAGACATCATATTTCCCATATAAATATTTCAATATACATATCCAAGAAATAAAGATATTTCCCACACAACAAAAATGCCACTATGACATGTAACAAAATTTACAATAATGCCCAAATATCATTTGATGCTCGGTTCATGTTCATATTTCTCAAATTGTTTCCAAAAGTACCTTTTTTCCCAGCTGTTTTGTTTAAAATAGGAGTCATAGACCACCATCGCTTTTGGTTGTGTTTCTTAATTCTGTTTAAATTCGCATAGACAGGGCTCCCCCTCCTCCTCCACCCTATTTTTGACATTTTGTTGAAGAGACCAGGTCAGCTTTTCTTTACAACTCCCCACCTTCTGGATTTGTCTGGTTGTTTTCTCATGATATAGTTCCCTGTAGTTCCCCTGTATATATTCTGTATTTCCCTGCATTTCCTGTAAACTAAAAGTTATAGCCAAAGTCTTGTTTGGGTCGGGTTAAAATTTTTTTTTAAAGCAAAATGCTTTACAGGTGATGCTCTATGCCCCAATTGCACCATTTCAGGAAGTGCGTAATGTCTGGCTGTCCCAGTATTAGCGATGCTAGATTGATCACTGATTTAAGGTAGAGACAGCCAGATCTCTGTATGTACAGTTATGTTTTCCTCTAGTGACCAATACGAGTTCTGACAATTAAGGTTGTGAACTTGTTACGATGTTGCTAACTATTTTTTAATATCAGAGGGATTATTCATTCTGAATTTGTACCAACTGGACAAACAGTTAACCAAGTTTACTATTTGGAAGTGCTGAAAAGGCTGCATGAAAAAGTTAGACAAAAACTACCTGAAATTTTCGCCAACAATTCATGGCTCTTGCATCACAACAATGCATCAGCTCACACACCCTGTCTGTGAGGGACTTTTTAGCCAGTAAACAAATAACTGTATTGGAACACCCTCCCTACTCACCTGATCTGGCCCCCAGTGACTTCTTTCTTTTCCCGAAGATAAAGAAAATATTGAAAGGAAGACATTTTGAGGACATTCGGGACATCAAGGGTAACACAAAGACAGCACTGATGGCCATTCCAGAAAAAGAGTCCCAAAATTGCTTTGAAGGGTGGACTAGGAGCTGGTGCCGGTGCATAGCTTCCCAAGGGGAGTACTTCGAAGGTGACCGTAGTGATATTCAGCAATGAGGTATGTAGCACTTTTTCTAGGATGAGTTCGCAATCTTAATTGTCAGACCTCGTATGTAATCCATGGGAAAATATTTTGGCATGCTGAGAATATCTAGTTCCCTATCAACTTTTCACTTAATGGTTTACCAGATACTTGACTAAATGATTTCATTAGAGGTTGCAAAATGGTGATTTTTTCCCCTATCATTCCTTTAACATTTGTTAGCTGATATTATTTTATAAAGAGGAGCGTTCTCCCATCAACTGGGCTTAGTTACCCTGAAATATAATTCCAACTGGAGAAGTGGCATACATTCTTAGTTGTTTTCTTTTTACCTACCAATTTTCAGAGTAATGAGCTGGTATAATAGTTACCTCCAACAATGACAAATAAGTTTTTTTTAAATTTTTATGACTTTTCTTGTTTGAGCACTACTATGAAAATATGGATTTTTATATATTCAGTGTGTATCAATCAGCGCAGTAATTATTCTCTTTGATATTCAAATTGTCCCAGAGGAAGTCAATAAAAATTCCTTTAAACTGGTTCTGGTCTCCTTCTGAAACATCCCATTAATCACTGAACGCTCCCTTGCTTTCTATCACTCTCAGGTGTACCAGGTTCATCTGTTTTTATTCTCTGACCTAGACATGGAAGCAGCCATTCCTCCAAAGATACTTGGTAGCTTTCAGTAAGGACTGATCTTAGAGACTGATCTTAGGACTGATCTTTTAGGGGTGATAGTGGCTGCTAAGGTGATGTGCTTCTAGGCCTTTCAATGCACAGAGCTAGGATATTAAGACCTGCACATTATTTCCGATTAAAATTTAACTGTGATTTTTACTGAACTCTTGATTTATACTTGTATCTCTTTATTCTTATACTGAAAATTTTAGTTTCTAATGACATTAACATAATTACTTATATGTTCAGTCCTACAATATGCATACAATTTATAAATAATAATATAGTCTGCTAATAAATAATGAATACGTTTAAGACTTTTGGTAGTTTATTTTGTCCTTAGGATATAACCCCTAGGAGTATACCATCAAAATATTGGGTTCTAAAGTAATTTGAAATAGTTCTTTTGTTTGTGTAGTCATTTTTCACAATTTGATATGTAATTTGGTATATTTGTTTCAGTTTGTTTTCAATTTTAGGGTTTGATTTTTTATTGTTATGTAATTTTATTTTTTGAACAATGTAAAATATTTATATTGTTCAAAAAATTAAAACTATATAATAAGATATACTCAGGGAAGTTTCTGCACCTTCCACAATTCCCCCTGCCCTCTTGAACACTTCATCCCATTTATTTCCTTTTAAAAAACTTTGTAAATTGTGAAATATAACAGACAGAAAATGCATAAAACAAAAATGGACAGCTCAATAAATGATCACAAAGTGAATACTCATGTAACCCTGGACAAGAAACAGAACACTTGGGCCGGCCCGGTGGCTCAGGCGGTTAGAGCTCCGTGCTCCTAACTCCGAAGGCTGCCGGTTCAATTCCCACATGGGTCAGTGGGCTCTCAACCACAAGGTTGCCAGTTCAATTCCTCGAGTCCCGCAAGGGATGGTGGGCTGCACCCCCTGCAACTAGCAACAGCAACTGGACCTGGAGCTGAGCTGCGCCCTCAACAACTAAGATTGAAAGGACAACAACTTGACTTGGAAAAAAGGCCTGGAAGTACACACTGTTCCCCAACAAAGTCCTGTTCCCCTTCCCCAATAAAAAAAAAAAAAATCAACACTCATTAGTTATAAAAAAAAGAGAAAGAAACAGAAAACTTTCTGTACCCTAGAAGCCTTATTGTGTCCACCAGTCATTAGTTTCCAAAGGTAACCATTATCCATTCTCTTTTTGACCACGTTTCTTTGCTTTTCTTTATAATTTTATAATATAAGGACACATGCTTAGGTTATAAAACTGTAAAGGAAAGCCAAGAAACACGAGTTTTGGATTACCCCCAGTCTTGAGTTATCATGAATACATAGTGTGACTATGTATCTTCTTATACATGTTTCCTATTGCACATGTGTGCCAGGGGAGGCAGACAACCTGTAACAACCTCATACGGAGGAAGCAGGAGAAATAAATAATTGCTCCTCACTCTTCATTCTCTCTCTTTGATCTCCTTTTATGTATTCCCATTGTGCTCACCTAATCAGAATCCAGAGGAAGAAGGAGTTCCTTGAAGTAGTCCAGCCTCTTTGGACAGAAAACAGGGTGAAGACAAGTGGAGAGTAGATCCAGGAGCCAAACTTAAGGTATCTGCTCACTTGATACCCTTCTCTCTGTTTAAAAACATTTTGGAGAAATCATTTGTCAGTATATTTGTTACTCTTTTGTAGGTAACTTGTCTTTGGTTGTTAACAGTTTTACTAAGCTGTGACCAGGGAGGGGTTTCTTTTTATTTCCTCTCCTTGAGAGTCAAAGGATTTCTTGACTCTGTAGCTTGATATCTTTCATCAGTTTTGAAACATTCTCAGAAAGAACTGCTTACATTGCAACCTGGGACTGTTGCAGAACTGTTTCTTGCTTCAGGCCATACGAGGAGAGCCTGATGGATTAATGGTAAATGGGTCAGAGTAGCACATTGAAATGTGTTTGTTGTATTTTGCCTCAACTGCCAAAGAGGCCCATTCTTTCACAAAGGGTATTATCTCTCCCTCATTTTTTTTTTTATTGTGGTAGATACCCTAGGTGAAGTAACTTGTCTCACTTTCAAGAGGATATAGCAACATGCCACAGACAATTGGACCCTAGAAACTTCACTGATGTGGCAGGACTCGGAGCTTTCGTGAGGTTCTTCTTCCATGCATATGTCTTATGGCATCTAGGGCACTTGCTGCGTCCTGCTCACCATATGCAGTTAGCACAATATCATCCAAGTAATGGACTAGTGTGATTTTCTGTGGGATATCAAAGTAAAAAATGTCTTTCCAAACCATATTTTTACAGAGGACGGACAGGGGAGAAGACATAGCCTTAATTCTTTTTTACTTAAAAAAAAATGTGACTACTAGAAATTTAAAAATTACATATACAATTATAAATTATATTTCTATATTTTATACAACCACTGACTTAGAAAAATCTTTCTTTTCCATTCTTGTTAGGAAAGACAGCTGGAAAAAGTTTGCATTCACATAGCAGCAGAGACAATATTATACCCTAACACTGTCCTATTTAAGTTGTAAGGAAGAGTTTATAGATATTCTTTATTTAATGTACTATTTTTTACTTTATCTTTAGCATTTTTGTTTCCTCTTTAAGAAATTTTTCCAACTCTTAGGACACGGAGTTATTTTCTTATACTATCTTCTAAATGCTTCATCCACAAAGTTTTGTAGAGTAGGCGTTCCTAAAATCAAACTAAAACTGCCAAATGGCTTTAAGCTATGGAGTAAGCTTCATTGTTTAATTCTTCACATTGGCTTATAATCCACCTGGATTCTATTTGTGTGTATGTTTTAAGTTATGGATAAAAGTGAATTTTTCTTCTACAAGGGTTCCCAGTGGTTCCTGAACTACGACTATGTATTAAAAAGATTATCCTTTCTTCTCCGCAGCACCATCTTTATCATAAAGTGTCCACATTGTTGTATGTCTATCTATCAGCTCTGTATTTCATCAATCTACCTGTCATCTTTGCATCAATACCACACTTCCTTAATTACTACAACTTCATACTCAGTCTTGATATCACGTAGAGCAAATCATTCCATCTTCGTTTCAAAAACATTTTTTCTCTTATTCACTTCTTACATTTTGAGAGGTTCATAGCTATTATTATTTATTATTAAAGCATAACTTATATCCAGTAATGTATACAAACTTATGTTTATAACTGTATAATTATTAATATATGTGTACAACTCTGTTACTCCTTAGAAACAGTACATCTTAGAAACAAATACCTGTCTATTTGCTGACACCTGTGAGTATCCAATGAGTGAGAGTACTTTGAGAAGTATAAAGCTCTGCAAATAAAGTACCCTGGTGTTTGGTTGGGCTGAGCATGGGTGGTCAGATTACCCACTCCCTTTTAAGAATTTAAGCTAGTAGGAGCAAACTGGCAAGAGCCATCGAAATAGTTAATGTGTGCACACTTTAATCATAGCACTTCCCTGTTGATTCCTGGGAACTAGATGAGTGGGAAAGCCCTGGCAGGGGCTATAATGCTGGAGGTGGAGGCCCCCATAAAACAGCAGGGTGCAGGTCTGTCTGACATGGAAGGGCGGGCAACTAGACCACCCAGTGTAGCTGGGTGTGGGTGGGGATGGCTGACATTCCAACTGTAGTACCATCCTCACTTTTTCCACTTCAGGATTGGTCCCTGAGAGGAAAACAAGACAGAGACCAGCCTCCATGAGCACTGTCTGGGAGCTGTGCTCCCCTCACCCCCACCCCTGCTCTGGTCCTACCTCTCTTACTTTGGACGCTCTGACCAGGTCCAAATCCTACCCATCCTTCCTCAAAACAAGGCACAGAAAGACTTTGCATGAAAAATCCACTTTAATGATCCAGAATTGGGTCGTCCTAGAACTGCCCCCTCTGGAGGGCAATGGAGAGGGCAGTGGGGCAGAGAGCCTTCTCACAAGGTCTCAGTCAGTGACAAGGTTGTGGCTCACAGTGGGGGCAGCTCAAAGAAGGCCTAAAACAAGAAGAAACAAAGGATTGGAATTAGTTTGTAGGGAGGTGGCCCCTCCCTCACCTGCTCTCCTTCAATAACAGCCTGTTTTGAGCAAGCCCACAGTGATTCAGCCCACTGATTGAGCCTGTCCCCATGGCTCCCACATATAGTTTATACTTACTCCTGTGATTTTCCCGTGGGCTCAGAGCTGAAGAAGAATGGCAACACCTTGTTTGCACTGGCAGAAGCACCACGGCAACCAGTCCCTCACAGGTGGGTCTGTCATTTAGCTCTGAGTGCGTTAACCCAGCAACCAATCCAGGCTTAGGAAGCCCAGCTGCCACCTTACAAGAGTGGGAACCAAGGGAACCGGTTTCCTAGGAGAGCAGGAGGGGCTGGGAGCCCCCTGAGGTGTAGGCTGCCTCTGGATGGCGTGCACAGCCAGCTGGGGGTGCTAGCTCCCCTGTCACCACCCCCGTCCAGGCCACCTTAGTCTCCCCTGGACCTGGATAATCCATTCCTTACGGGCCTCTCAGTTTTCACTCTTGGTGTTTTCACAATCCATTCTCCAACATCACTAGAGTGACCTTTTAAAATTGTCTACCAATCACATTATGACATCTCCTTCCTTAAAATTTCCCAGTTAACCTGCCATTATACTTAAAATAAAACCCAATTAAAAAAATGGTTTTAACATGATCCATGAGGTCCTGTATGGTCAGTCCTGAGCTTCCGTCTCCAACCTAATCTTCTAGCACTGACTTTTCTGTCTGCTTCTCTAACATACCATGGTATCCTCCTCTGAGGGCATTTGTCATTGCAGTGCTCTCGCCTGGGAAACCCTTCCTTTACAGCTGCCTCTAGCTGCCACCTTCTTGTAATTTTGGTCTTAGTCCAAAAAACAAACAAACAAAAACGACTTTTGTCAATGTGGAAGGGCCTGATGTTTGGCACAGCCCAACCCCCACTGTGGTCCCTGAGAGAAAAGGCAGGAGCTGTGCAGGGGAGCTGGCTCCAGTCTTGCCTCTACCATCAATCAGGTATGCAGTCTTAAGTAAGTCCCTTGATCAGCCTGGACCCCAGCGTCTCAGCTAAAAAGATAGATGGGAGTGGTAGGTGGGTGTTTTCAATCTGGATTCTGAAGAATTCAAGCATCTCGAGGAAATAACTCAGAGCTTTACCCAGATGACTGGCCCAAGCCACAGAGCAAGGTAGTGTGTATGTGTGTATGTGTGTGTGTGTGTGTGTGTGTGTGTGTGTGTGTGTGTGTTCTGAATGTGAAAGTCCCTGAGCTACCTCTCCTATTTATCCAAAGGAACTTTGCTATCACTTGATATAAACAAAGGAATGTATGGAGCAAAGGAGGATCTTTATTTAATTTTGAAAACTCTGCAGTTTTCAATGCTTATACATGAAACTATAGATCATCTCATTGTTAGAGGCTCCCGCTTCCTTGCCCTCCCAGCCTCTCATGTGGATTCCCACAGGTGGTCTGTGAGAGAGAAAAGGAAAGTGAGGGTACCCTTTGATTGGGAAAAGAAATATCTTTTCTTCAGCTTATCCATTCACACCTCAATACCCACTCCCTTCTTCATGTCTGCCTCCCTCATTTCAACAGGATTCTTACCTCCCTAGAAAGAGTGAGCCCCTCCCCTTGACAGGCTTGGTCATGTCTTGTTTCAGGGCCTTCAAAACCACTTTGGAGGTATAGCACCGATCCTTGTTCACCTCGACCACTGGGCTCTGTGAGGAGGGAAGCCAGGAGTGAAGGAGGCAGAAAAGGGTAACAAAGCCCCAGAAGGAAAGAGATGGGACCCAAAGCCAGAGACTTAAAATTCTTTAGAAGATGTATGAGCCTCGCCTTGGGGAAAAGGAGTCGAAGTTTCTCCTCCTGCTTGTCCCCTAGAAGAGGCAGGAAGCTAGGCTTGCTAACATCCACTTCCTCTCCTTTCGCAGGTATCATTAATGCCTCATGGCGTGGTTTCCTACAGATCCTAGGCATGACCTCTGAACCATTCTCAACGTGCTCTTGGCGGCTCTTACCTGCAGTTTTAATACCTGTTCTCTCCCTGCTCTGTCTGTCCGCCAGACAGCATGGACTGACCATAGACCTCATGCACCTCACCCCAGTGGTTTTGGTGGGAAAGGCCCCCTGCCCATCCCTCAGACAGGGATCTTGGGGGTGGAGTATGCTGACGTGCTCCATCTTCTGGGTCAGCACATTCTGGGTGATGTCATCCTTCCAGAACAAACCTGCAGGGTGAAAGGGTGCAGTGAATTGACCTGTGGGACACGCAGGCCCACTCCAGGGACCAGGTGAGATTAACACTACCCCTCTCCCTCAAGTAGGTAAATGATCACAATTTGTGGAGAGAATTAAATGAGATGGTATATAAAAGCTGTTTAGCATAGTGCCTGGCATTTAATAAATATTCACTTAGGATTAGGATTATATTCTCTTTGCTGATTCATTTGATGCTATCGTGAGGATTAAATGAGACTAGGGAGGTAAGGAGTGCTTACAAAATGCTAAAGCCCTGATTCCCAAACTTCAGTGTGCATTAGAATCTCCGGGCTCGTTAAGATACAGGTTGCTGTTCCCCACCCTAGAGTATCTGATTCAGTAGATCTGGAATTAGCTCAAGAATTAGCATTTCTAACAAGTTTCCTGATGCTGCTGGTCCTAGGACACATTTTGAGAACCGCTGTTCTAAGGCATTATTCACATATTAGACACCAGTAGTAGCAGTAGTAGTAATATGAACCCTAGATAGAGTTCTTATCTGACCTTCTCCCCATTCATGAAACTCTGCTTTAAGGAAGGGTAAGCCATCTGTCTCCAAGGGACTCTCCACTCCCTTTCATTCCTCCCCTGTATTTGTCATACAATTTGCTCTGCTTCCTACTCAGACACAGGGGTGGGTGTGTGTTCTCCTGGCTGAGAACTTAAGGATTCCTGACTCTAGAAACACTCAGATAGGACCAGGGGTTGGGACTAGTCCAAAGGAGTTAGACGCTAGCTTCTTTCGGTGGTTTCTTCTAGAAGCCTATTCTGGGCTCTTCCCAAGAGTGTTTAAGGGCAAACAGCCCACCCATCCAACTTCACCCTGCCTCTGGTCTCACCCCTGCTCCATGAGATGAGCATGACAGGAAAGTTTCAAGTAGAGACATTTGAGGAAGGAAGGCTGTCCTCAGATCAAACAGCCCCTCACTGTCCCCCCTGCCCTCATATCTGACCAGCCCCAGCCTCTCTTCTCCAGGTCTTACTCACCTCGGGGCACAATCTGCTGGAGTACAACTTGCAAGTGTTGGAAGACTGGGGTAGTAAATCGTTGGAAGGGCCAGAGCTGCCCCACCCTTCCTCCTTCCAAGTGTTCCTTCTTTTCATTTCTCCCTGCCCCCATCACCACCTGCCCTGTTCTTCAGGCCCTGCACCTCATTCACCTTTGGTACCAACTTCCAGGTAAGAACCAAGCTTACAGGCAGAATAGCCTGTGGGGGTTGAGGTAAGCAGAAACTTAGACAGCTACACACATGGAATGCATAAGCAGGTGAAGAGATGGGGCTTGGGAAGCAGGTGAACTGCACCTGGTGGAAGGATTTGAAGCCAGGTATGAGGAGAGGAGGCCTTGGAATCCATATAGGGGAAAGTATTGGTATGTGTAGGGTTTCAGTGTGTCTGGATCCTTGTCCTGAAAGCCAGTCTGCCCAACTGTGCATAGACAAAGTACAAAGGGTGAGGAAGGATAGTCCCTAATGCTCTACACACCTTTCTTATTCCAGGCAGATGTAGTGGGGTTGGAGGAGAGTCCATTGTTTTTCTGTGGTGGAATTACCATGAATCATTGTGAACGTGCCTTAGGAAAAGAAAATTTTGCCCAATCAAATGGGTCCTAATATCAATTTCCTGGCTTTAGGTAGGAGCAGAACTTCCAGCATCCTACTGAGAAGGAAAAGAGCTTCTGGAAGAGAAGAGGCAGCGCTCCCAAGATTGATCGTATAAGAGAGACCCACGGGAGGCCCGGTGCTGTCCGTGGTGCTGAGAGGTGGCCGAAGCCTGGGAAAGAGGCAGCTCTGGGCGGAAAAGAGGGCAAGGCATTCCCACAAGGCTTGATCTTCCTCCCTACCTCCCACCCCCTCCCGTTTTATCATCTGCCACCAGGCCTCTTCCCACAGTTCTCCGCGAGTCTTCTGCATAGGCCTCTAAATCCAAAAATCGGGAGGGGGAGAGTTGGCCTCGGACTAGGAGTTTGCGCTGTCTTCCCCTAGTGGCGGGCACGGAATCCTCGAGTCTGCGCAGTTCGTCTTTGGCTACTCAGATTTAATTCTGCGCTGCTCCGCTGGCGCAGAGTGGAGGGGGCAGAAAAAAGGATGGACTCTTTCCTACTCCATCCTCTTTTACTCCAGCCTAGCCTTCCCCTTCTTATCGGAAACTGGATTGCAGACACCAGCCTCTGAGGGCTTATGAAGCAGCCCTGGCTTATCTCTCGGCCCAGCCTTCCTTCCGGAGCGAAGCACTGTACCCGCGGTCTCTGCTCCTAATGTCCCGAGATCCTGGTCCCCTGCCTATCCCTCAGCCCCGGGCGTCTCTTCTCTGGCCCCTCGGCGAGTCTTGCTTCTCCTGTGGTCGCATAGGCCGTTTTTTCTTTCCTCCTCCCACTTGTTCTTGCGGCCTCCTCCCGATTCCCCAATTTTCCCGAGTCCGCTCTCTCTTGGGTCCAGATCCCATAGGCGGAGCCCTACCGCAAGCTTGCGCCTCATTCTGTGAGACACTCTACATTTATCTCTTTTCACGCCCCCAAACAGTCTTTTCCTATAAGTTCCTAAGCTTGAGGACTCCTGACCCACTTCTTTGGGAATCGCTATCTGGCCCTGCCTGCACCCCCAAGATTTCGGTTTCCTCGGGACTGTGGCCACTGCTGCCCCCTGGGCGGCTGTTCAGCAGTAGGATGCAGAGGAGCAGACGGTGCCCACCCCTCCGCCCCCCGGAGTCCCCAAACCACAGCAGGCGCCGCGTCCTCATGGGTTCCGAGCGCTTGCTCCCCACCCACCTCTCAGAGAAGGTGGAGACCGCAGCTGGAGGGGTCAAGCGGGACTGTTGCTTTCCACCCGCTAACGAAAATAAATCTGCACATTCCTCCCTAGGTAGCTCCGCCAATCGCGGGCAGGCCTTGCCCCTGCAAAAGCCTACCCAACTCCTGCTGGCCTTTCCGTCCACGCAGCCACCTCACCCCCAGGGGCCCGGCCCGCTCCTTTTTTATGTAAACCAGGTCCAAAGTTGGAGAAATTGATTGCATGTAAGATGTGGGTGCGAACTGTACCTACCTCGTAAGTTTGTTGTGAGGATTAAATATGAAGAATGACTAGACAGTAGACAGTGTCTTTAGTCTATTTTTATTACCCTTGATGCTCACTTTACCCTCATCCTCCTAAAGACCTCCAACATACATGGATTTGACCTGCAAAATACAGAGGGTGCCAAAAAAATGTATACACATTTTAAGAAAGGAAAAAAACTGTATTAAAATGACGCTGATGGTAACCACTTTGAGCACTTGTCATTGCAGAAGTCAAACGTGATGTGTATTCATCTTTTGTTATCATATCAGCATATATTGAGTATTACAATTTTTTCAAAATTTAATTTTATTTTATTTAAGGAGGGTGCAGCTCACAGTGGTCCGTGCGGGGATCAAACAGGCAACCTTGGTGTTATTGGCACCACACTTCAACCAACTGAGCCAACCAGCCACCCTGAGTATTATAATTTTAATACAGTCTTTTAATTTCTTAAAACGTGTATACATTTTTTGGCACCCTCTGTGTATTGCACATCCATCCACTTCTCTCCACGTTGCCGCCATTTCTCTGGTTCAGACCACTATACTCTTTTTAATAGAGCTATTGCAATAACTAACTGGCTAACAAACTAACTGATCTTTTGTTTCCACTCTTGTTTAGTTATAGGTTAGTGTGTGAGCTTTCTAAACTCTGGATTGGCATTTCCATATTTTGTTTATTAAGCTTAAAAATTATTATGAAAATTTTCAATTAAAACAGAGGATCTAATGAATGTGCATATAACTACCACCCAGACTAACAATTAAGATTTTATCACAATTGCTTTTTTCTCTTGAAGTTTTTAAAGGTAATTTACAGACTTCACGACATTTCACTCCTAAATAATTCAATACCCATCTCTTAGAATTAATGATAGTTTTACTATACATAGCCACAATACTTATGACGTCTGCAGTAGCCTGAGTAATGGCCCCTAAAAATGTCGATATCTGAATCTCTGGAACCTGTGAATGTTACTTTACATGGTAAGAGGGATTTTGCTGATGTGATTAACCTTAGAAGGTGATTAACCTCCAATGAGAGAGGAGAGTATCCTGGATTTTCTGGGTGTGCCCAATGTAACCACAAAGATCTTTATAAGAGAGAAGCAGGAGAGTGAGAGTCAGAATCAGTAATGGGACATGTGTCATTGGAAGCAAGAGGTTGGAATACTGCAAGGAAGGGGTCCCAAGCCAAGGAATGCAAAAAGCCTCTAGAAACTGAAAAAGGCCGGGAAATTGGTTCTCCCTGTAAGACTCTAGAAGGATCACATCCCAGGTGACACCTTGAGTTTAGACTTCTGACTTGCAGAACTGTAAGATAAATTTTTGTTGCTTTAAACTAGTAAGTTTGAGGTGATTTGCTACAGCAGCAATTGGAAATGAATACAATATCTAAAAATATTTACAATCCCTAATTTACATAATTCTCTGAGTACTTCTGGATAGCACTCCTTTATCAGATAAATGGTTTTTTGAATAGTTTCTCTAGCTCTGAACATTTCATTTTGTTTCTTAATAGTGTCTTTTGAGGAGCAAAATACTTTAATTTTGAGGAAGTCCAATTTATTAATTTTATCTTTTATGGCTAATGCTGTGTTCTTAGAAATATTTGTCTACCCCAGACTTACAAAGATTTTTCTCCTATGTTTTCTTCCAAAAGTTTGGTTATGCTGGCCTCATAAAATCAGTCAGAAAGTATTGCCTCTTTTGTTATGCTCTGAAAGAGTTTAAGATTGCTATTTCTTCTTCTTTAAGTGTTTGGGCCTGAGTTTCTTTGTGAGAGTTTTATTACAATTAAATTTTTGGCAGAAAAACCTTGAAGCCTGATTATTTTAGGGCCGGAGTATTTTGGTTCTGTCTTAATCCTCGGCTATGTCCCTTAGTCCTGGCCTTTGTATTTACAGTATATCTAAGATATAGTCTTTTAAGGATTTCAATAAAAAGCCCAAGGTGTTTACCAAGGCCCTCTAATGTTATGGGTCCTGACCTCCAAACTTGGTCTCCCTAACACTGTGGCAGCTTGTAAAAAATCCCAGTTCAGCTCTTTAACTTTTCCACTAGGCTTCTTGGAATCTCACCCTGCACATGTGCTGTTTTAGAAGGTAGCTAAGGATCTGAGGGGAACTTGTATGTGGATTTTGGGTTCACCTCTCTGGAGCTCACTCATTTCCCAGCTTTCTCCCTCAATTTCCAGCTACTCTGGTGTTTCTGTACTCCAGCCTCTGCTTCCTCGGCCAGGCAGACTGTTACTTTCTGCCTGAGCTCTGTTTCCCTGTGTGCTGCAGGGAATGGTGAAGTGTCTTTAGGGAAAAGCCTGTTAAAATGTGGTACTCACCCCAGTAGGCTTTGCTTTTTTTAAGAATTAAATTCCTTCCAGTTTGTCTTGCTTTGGGTAGGTCTCCATGCTTTCATACAGTTATTTTTATATTTTGTCATGTTAACAGGAGAGTCTGACACAAACTACTTGTCATGCCAGGAACTGGAGTTTTACCTGGTTAGCATAGATTTGTGTTACCCATAATACTTTAAAATTATTTACAGAAACAATTTGAGGTCTAGGAGCAAATGAGTGTGAACCTTCTTTGAGAAGTATAATGCTACAGGAAAAAGGGACATAATGGCCTTTGGATGGGTTGAGCATAGGTCAGTGTGCTTCTCTCTCCCTTTTAAGATGTCAAACTACCAGGGAAATAACTACGAGAATGATAAATGACACATGCATTGATGCTGTATTTTTCGCTATTCATTGGAGGGGGCCCTGATGCTGAGAGTAATATCCTCAGAAGACTGAGTAGGCCTATTGGACTTGCGGTTCAAAGGAAGCTCCTTTCCCAAAGGGAAAAAGACCACCATAGAGTGTAGTGGGTAGAGGCAGGGGAGTGGTTGAGGCAAGATTGCAATTCGGTTGTGGTCCTACCCTGCCTGGCATTCACGTTATGAATGATGTGCGAAGGAGAAAAGGTTCAGAAACCAGGCCTCCATCTGCACCAAGGATCTATTCTCTAGCCCCACTCCAAATGTCCCTTCTGTTCTGGTCCTACATAGTTTACTTCAGAGGGTCTGGCTGGAGCCCACCTGTCCTGACACCAAACAAGGCTACAGAAGGAATTTCAACAAAACCCACTTTAAAAGTCCAGAAGCAGTTTGTCCTAGACTAGCCTGAATGGCAATGCAAGGGTGGGGGATGTGAGACACCTCCAAGTTTTGCTCAGAGAAGGAAACAGTTCAAGGAAGCTCTTTGGACTTGGAATTTGTATGTGTATGTGCTGGAGGACCCCCCCTCTGCAATGAAAACTCCCCCTCCCCCAATAAATGACAGGCTCTAATAGCAGTCCTGATTTGGGCAAGTCCTGAGGCATAGTGACTCAGCAACCGCCTGACAGCTGGCTTCTCCTGGTTCCCTTCTGATCTCTCCCTCCCCTGATTTTCCCCTAGGTGTAGAGCTAGTCAAGGACCTAACCTTGAGAAGAATGGCAGATTCTTATTTACATACTTTAGCACCACGGCAACCAGTTCCCATTGTGGGCATCAGTCACTTGGTGCTGATGATGTCACCCCAGCGACCAGTCCAGACAGATAAAACACAGTTGCCATGGTGACAGGAGTCAGAAGCTGTTTCCTTGGAGAGCATGGGGGTCTGGATTCCCCCTCAGTTTCAGGCTGCCTCTGGTAGAGTGCATGGCCCAACTGGAGATGTTCAACTCACTGTGACAGCCCAGTCCAAGCCACCAGTGTCCCCTCGACCAAAACAATACTTCCTAATAGGTCTGTCCACCTGTTCCATTCTTGCCCTCTACCAATACATTCTCCAACAGTGCTAGCTGCTGGTAAGTCCCAATCTGAGTTCAAAGGCCCGAGAACCAGGAGCACCAATGTCCAAGGGCAGGAGATGGATGTACCAGCTCCAGCAGAGAGAACAAATTCGCCCTTCCTCCACCTTTTTGTTCTATTTGGGCTCTCAATGGATTCGATGATGCTCAACTCCAATGGCGAGGGTAATCTTCTTTCCTCAGTCTACCGATTCAAATGCGAATCTCTTCCAGAGGTACCCTCACAGACACACTCAGAAATCATGTCTTACCAGCTATCTGGGCCCAGTCAAACTGACATGTAAAGTTAACCATCACAGTGGGCAACTGGGAGTGAACCCTACTGGGAGCCCCCAAGAATCTGTATAGAATGTGTCTCAGATTTACCCATCAAGGGAAGGATATGCTGGCATATTTCTCCAGTAAACTCAATCTTTAACTGGTTGAGGGCTGCCTCAGGCGGGCGGGTGTGGGTGTGTGTGTGTGTGTGTGTGTGTGTGTTAAATCCAGATACTTCAGGGCTGTCTTGAGCACAGGTAGGTGACTTCCTCTGGTATTCCAGAAGACCCATAGGAGAAGCAGAGAGCCCAGGGTTTGAGGTGGGAAGCTGTCAGCATGTACAGATACTTTCCACCTGCAGCTGCAGGTAAGCTCAGATTCAGACCAGGGGATGAGGCAGGGCAACTGCAGGGTCCGCTACACAGGTATTCAATAACTATCCATTGCATGAATATGTTACATGTATGACTCACTTCTCTGACTAGTCTTCAATTGCTTTGCGGCAGGAACCATGTATTGCAGTGGCCAGGACAGTGAATGTATGATGGGCAAAAGTAGGGCAGGTGGTCGGAGTCAACCTAACTAATGAGAACTAGGTAGGGACTGTATGAATTGATATGATGAGTTGAGTGTTATATTTAGCTATGTCCTTAGATGCAAGGATGAAGGGAGAAGATATACATTGGCAGCATGATTAAGCCTATATTACCAGAATGGTGTCTGTTAATTTCTATGGGTTCTATAAGTGATGGGTGCTATGGTCTGAATGTTTGTGCTCCCCACCTCACCCCCCAAATTCATATGTTGAAAACCAAAGCTCCAAGGTGACAGTATTTGGAGATGGGCCTTTGGGAGTGATTAGGCCATGAGGATGGAGTCCTCATGAATGGGATTAGTGCCCTTATAAAAGAGGCCCCAGAGAGATCTCTCGCCCCTTCCACCATGTAAGGTCACAGCAAGAAGGCACCTTCTATGAAGCAGGAAGCAGGCCCTCACCAGACACCAAATCTGCCAGTACCCTGATCTTGGGCTTTCCAGCCTCTAGAACTGTGAGAAAGAAATTTCCATTATGTATAAGCCTCCCACTCTATGTGATTCTGTTATAGCAGCCCGAATGGACTAAGACAGTGGCTTGGATACTTTCCCATGTGCTCTCATTTGTGAGGATCCAATGAGCTGAGTGTGAAGGTGCTTTGAGAAATATAAAGCTCACGGCGTGGGACATCTGGAGTTTGGATAGGTTGAGCAAGGTTGGCTGGTCTCCTGTTTCCCAGGGGTAAACTGACCAGAGGCATCAAAACGTTAAATGGGCATAGCCTTTGGTTATAGAATTCTCCGTATGGTTTCTTGGGGTTGGGGCTGGTATGGCTCCTCTGTAGAGGACCCTAATGCTCGGAGGGCACTGTGAACCTCAAAAGGCAGAGCAAAGTCCAAGGCTTGCCTGACCTGGGTCTGGAGGGAAGGATTTCCTTCTACAAAAGGAAAGAAGATCAAGAAGACACATCTGAAAGCTGTAGGTGGGGATGGCTATCATTCTAGCTGCAATTCTGCTTTGGGAGGAGAAAGGGATCTGAAACCAGGCCTTCAGCACAACCAGGGGCTGTGTTCTCCATACCCCACACCCCATCCTTCCCATGTCACCTCAGAGACTCTGGTCAGGTCCAAACCCCACCCATCCTGCCTCCAGAAAAGTCCGTAGAAAGAGTTTGCTTGAAAATTGGCTTTAATAATCCAGTTTTGGGTCAGCCTAAAATTGCCCTTCTTGAGAGCACAAGGGAAAGTGTGGGGGATAGGAGGCGCCCCAGAGTCCTTAATCAGCTATAAGGTTGTGACTCAGAGTAGGGAATGGCTCCAAGACATTCTAAAATGGGGAGAAACAAGGGGTTTTCAATGAATGCACTGAGACAAGGGTTGTCACTTCCTCCCCCACCAAATTCAGAATAAGCCTCAATAGCAGTCTGGAACTGAATAAGCCATGAGACGAGACGAGTGACTCAGGCACTTCTGAAAGTTGGAAGACCTGTGAAATAGAATTCTATAGGCCGTTGCCTGGGCTCCATCTCTAATCCTGTATCCTTTCTGGGATTTTCCATGAGACAGACCTGGTTGGTCCCCTGAGCCTGGAGGAGAATGGCAGCAACTTGTTTGCATACTTAATAGAACCATGACAACCAGTCCCCATCATGAGGTCAGTCATAGGACCAGCGATGTGGTCCAGCAAGCAATCTAAGCTAAGGTGGCATGGCTGCCATGGTGACGGGGATGGAGACCAGTTTCTTTGAAAGGGATGAAGGGCTGGAGCACCGCTGGGGTGCAGACTGCCTCTGGATGGAGCCCGGCTAGGAGCTTCCCAATGATGCTGCCATGATCTTAGTCCAAGGTACCACCAGATCCCAACTGGACAACTCAAGAGCCCCAAACACGTCTACCTGTTTCTACTCTTGTCCATTTCATAATCCATTTTCCAGCACCATCAGTATAGCTTTATAAAATGTTTATCATATTGTCCTATTCCCTTCGTTTAAAATCCCCCAATGATTTCCCCCTGCACTTTGAATAAAACCCAACCCCTGCGTATAGACTACAAGCCCTAAGCAGTCCTGGGCCTACTGTCCAAGCTCACCTCCCACCACAGGCCACTCTGTCTGTTGTCCTAAGGAGACCTGCAATCTCACGTAAGGGAAATTGTATTTGTGATTCTCTCTGCCTAGGGGACTCTTCCTCCAGATCTTTCCCTGGCTGCTTCCTTGCACCATTTAGGTCAAAATTCAAATGTCACCTGCTCAGGCTATCTGTAGTGTGGAGAGATGTGTGAAGCAGCTCACCCTGTACTGGTGTCTATGAAGGAGCGCTAGGGGCTGTGCAGGCAGAAGGCTGGGAGTCCGGACACCTGGTCCAGCCCTGCTCCATGTCCACTCCATTTTTCAGCTGGAAAGGTGAGTAGATAACTACTAGATGCGTGGTTTTTTTTTTTTATCTGGGCTCCAAGGAGCTCAAGGGTCCCAAGAGATGTCTGAGAGCCTTGCCCTGGTGACTTCCTCAACACCACAGGGCAGAGCAAGGGGAGGCTGAATGTGAGAGGCTCTGGGCACCACTCTTCTCCTATTTAAGGACAGAAGCTATGTAGGATGGGGATTAGTGTCATGTCATACTCAAGATTTTCTTAGAAAAACAGAGAGCCCATATATTTTAAAAGGTGGACGACCTCTGAAGTAGAATCCTACAGGCCCTTCACACTCTGTGCTTGATCTTCCAGAACAAGAGGCCAGTGCAGGCTCCCAGCCTTGGCACCCACAGTGGCTAAAATCTGGAAAGGTGTCTGTGAGAGACTGAGAAAGGGTGGGCGCCCTTTAGTGGTAAAAGAAAGAATTTCCCTTCAATCCAGCAACCCTGGCAGGCATTTTTCATATTGTCTTTAATCCCCATAGAAACTCAGGAGAGTTGCTATTATTATCAGCCCCATTTCAAGAAGGAACTTGAAGAGCTTAGGTAATGTGCCCAAGGTCACAACTGGGCAGCGACAGAGCCAAGATTGACCTGGCTCTGTCTGTATTGAAAGCCCTGTTCTTTCCCAACCTCTATGCCCCCTCTTCCAGAAGGTTCTTCATCAGGCTCATTAGCCAATGTCTATCCCTTTCTTCATCCCGACTCCCTCTTTAAACAGGCCCTTGGTGGGTTCAGTCCTGGACAAGGGCAGGACCTCTCACCTGCAGCGGGTCCTTGCCATGGTTGGTCAGCTCTTGCTTCAGGACTTTTGGAACCACTTCCGCAGTGCTCTTCAAGCAGTGCTCTCTCTTCACCTCAGTCACTGGACTCTGAGGGGAAGGAAGCCAGGAGTCAAGGGTGAAGAGAAAAGGAAGGAAGGGCCCAGAGGGAAAGAGATGGGGCTCATATGAAGGATTTCAAAAATCCCTGAGGGAATCTCACCTTAGGGAACAATAGCTGAAGTTTCTCTTCATGCTTGCCCCTGGAAGACAAAGATTAAGCGAAGGGCAGCAAATAGGAGCCATGTGTCCTAACCCCTTCCATTAGCAGACATCACTAATGGATCATGGGATTGCTTCTGGCTGAAATCAGATAGGCTATTCACTGGACTCCTGACAGCTCCTACCTGTAGCCGTAACACTCATTCCCTTCCCACTCGCTCAGTCTACCAAACCACAGGCCTCACACACCTCAGCTCAGTGGTTTTGGTGGCAAAGTCTGCCTGCCCATTCCTCATGCAGGTCTCTGGGGCATGGAGCCTGGGTATCTTCTGGGTCTTCAGAGCTGGAGTGACACCATCCTTCCACAACAGTTCTGCAAGGTTAAAGGATAGGGTGCTTACCCTTGGGACAGTCTGATTGGCCCATCCCAGAAATCAGAGTGTGATTAGAATTTGCTTTTCCCAAAGTGCATAGAGACCACAGGGCATTGGAGGGGTCAGACTGGCTGGTGTACAGGAGTTTGCCTTCTGCCCACCTCTGCTTTTGGATCCCTGCTCTTAGCTCTGTGACCCTGGGAAACTTAATTCAACTTGCTGAGCTTCAGTTTTCTCATCCATGAAATGACTAACATCATAGGATTGGGGAGGAAATTAAAGGAGATAATGCATAAAAGTTTCTTAGCACAGTGGTTGGCATATAGTAAGCAATCAAATGGGAATTTAATTATGTGTCAGAATCAAATCAGATTGAGGATGGAAAGTGCTTTTAAAACACTAAGACATTAATTATACTCACACATCAGACCCTATGATTATTAGTAGTAGGAATTGGAACTCAAAGCAGAGCTCCCTTCTGAACCCCGCAACCATGAAAACTCTGCTTTCAGGAAGGGTCACGCTTTTTCCCAAGGAATCACCTCCCTCTCTCCACCCCCCATCTTTCATGTCTTCTATTTGCCATACACGCTGAGCATCCCACTGCCCCAGTTCAGAGTCGGGGCTATGTGGGAGGGAGGGGTTCTGGTTGGGGACCTCATGATTCTTGGTTCTGGAGCACTCGGAGAGCACCAGGGGGTTGGACCAGTTCCAAGGAAACGGATGCTGGCCTCTTCCAGGGGCTTCTAGTTGCCTCTACTGTGCCTTCTAAAGAGTCCAAGTGTGAACAGTTTCCCTGTAGGGCTGAGAGACCACCACCACTGTCTCGCCCAGGGTCTGGGTAGGGGAGGCTCTAGAGGTGGGTATGATGAAAAAGCTCAGGCAGAAAAGTTTGAGGAAGAAGCTTTTAATGCCAAGTTAGGGATTCCCTCTCTACCTCAATATCTGACAGGTCCAGCCTCTCTCCTACAGCGCTTCTGATCTCTCCTTGAGGCAGAAGCTTCTGGAGCACACCTTACCAGTATCTCCCCACTCTTCCTTCACTTCCTTCCTTTGCCTCTTTGTCTCCTGGGTCTCACTCACTCTTGGCACCGACTTCTATGTAAGAGCAGAGACTTCGGGCAAAGAGGCAGCCCGTGGACAGACAGGTGAGAAGGGCCTCAGATGGCTACCAAAATTGAATGAACAGACAGGCAGACAGGCTAGGGATGGGGGAAGGAGTTCAGCTGCTTCCTGAGAAGAGAGCTGCAAGGAGTTCTGTAATCCTTGGAAGAATAAAGCATGGGACCTGGCTTCAGCGAATTAGGGCTGGCCAGTCAGTTTCTTTTCCTGTCAGCCACAGTATGCCCACCTACACAATGTGGGGAGTGTGTACAGGCCCTACAGGCCCTCCTCAATCCAGGTAGATGGAGTGGGATGGGAGAGAATCCAGTTTGTTTTTTTCCATCCTGAATCTCTCTCCTCCTCCAACTCACAAGCAGATCCTAACAATGATGCAAAAAGGTGAAGATCCCAATAAAAAGACAAATAACCCAATTTTTTTTGGATCTGAATAGGCATTTCTCCAAAGAAGATCGTCAAACAGCCCATAAGCACATAAAAAGATGCTAAACACCATTAGCCATCAGGGAAATGCAAATCAAAACCCCTATGAGATACCATTTCACACCTACTAGGATGGCTAGAATAAAAAAGACAGATAATAACAAGTGCTGACAAGTGCTGGTGAGGATGTGGAGAAACTAGAACCCTTATATACTGTTGGTGGGAATATAAAGTGATGCAGCTGCTGTGGAAAACAATCTGGTGGTTCATCAAAAAGACTAAACATAGAATTACCACACGATTCTGCCAATCCACTCCTAGGTGTACACACCAAAGAAATGAAAACTTATGTCCGAAAAAATTTCTATATGAAGGTTCATAGCAGCATTACTCATAAGAGTCAAAAAAGTAGAAACAAGTATCCATCAACTGATGAATGGATTAATAAAATATGGTATAGCCATTTGATAGAATATTACTCATTAATGAAAAAATGAAGTGGATACATTTACAACATGGATGAGCCTTGAAAACATTATTGTAAGTGAAAGGAGACAGTCACAAAAGATTACGTATTGTACGATTCCATTTATATGAAATGTCTGGAATAGATAAATGCATAGAGACAGAAAGTAAATTGGTAGTTGTCTAAATTGGTTGAGTGGGGCTGTGATTAGAAGGAAGAATGGTTAGTGATTGCTAAAGAGGATGGGTTTCTTTGGGGGATGATGAAATGTTATAAAATTGATTTTGGTGATGGTTGCACAACTCCATGAATATGCTAAAAACCACTAAATGGGTGAATTATGTCTCAATAAAGTTATTTATAAGTCACCAATAAATTTAGTTTACCAAATGGAAGCATTATAGCTTAACACAACTGTCATGTGGGGTGTCATGCGGGGCCTCTAGTCCTGCTCCCCACATAAGAACGCAGGATATGGTGAGGCCAAAAAGAAACACCAACAGAGCCATAGATAGGGGAGTCATACCACTGTATTTTCGCTGGCGGATGGGCAAGACACATGAAGTAGGATCCACACAATCTGCAATCTGTCTTCCACTTCTGTCTGCCTGTCTGCCTGCCTGCCAGCCAACCAACCAACTAACCAACCGACGCAGTGGCAGTAGTTATAACAGTGGCTAATTGGCTACCTGGTTACAGCTGATGGCCAACTAGTCACAGCTGATGGCCATCTACTACGGGAGCCTGCACCCCTCCACTTGAGGCTGAGAGCCTGGAAACTGCTCTCTGGGACTCTGTCCCCACAACAACTTTCTCCAAACTGCAGTTATTTGATAACCACCGGCATGACCACCGGCATGATTTTTTGGCTTATCTTTGTGCCACTGTACTGTTATCGGCTTACTCCTTTAAATTGATGCATGTTTTTCATTCAAGTAAAATTATTTTAAAAGGAAACTTAACCACTGTCTCCTGACATAGATAGAAGATAATTATCAAAAATAAAGAAGAGAATTTAAAACGAGATTGAGAGAGAGAGAGAGAGAGAGAGAGAGAGAGAGAGAGAGAGAGAGAGAGAGAGAGAGAGAGAAGCTCGCTAGAGCGAGAGAGCCCAGTGCTCTGTGGGGGAAGGGACTTCGGGAGGGGAGCTGTGTCTTTGAGGTAGAGATCCCAGGACTGAAAGGCAAAGGGTAAAGGGAGCGACCCTGGACACAGCCCCTGCAGTCACCAGGACTGGAAACCCTGAGCCGGGCGCAGGGCGGGGGCGACTGAGGCGGCTCCCGAAAGGAGGGCCCGGCTGTAAAGGTGAAAGGGCCCAGGTACCGCATAGAGCCTGGCGCGCTTCGCGCCCACCCAGCCCTCTAAGAACCCCCAGCGCCGCAGAAAGTCCTCTGCATTGGTCTCCAAGTTCAAAGACCCGCGAACAGACACGGTGGAGGGGAAAAGGCGCGAGTGCAAGGAAGGCTAGAAGCCCTCCACATCCTCTGCCGCTCCCTCCCGCGGCCAACCCTCTAACCTGCGATCGTGTCACCGCCACCCACCGCCCCAGGCTGGAGGGGAAGCCCTAGCGCCCGGCTGGGCCCAGTCTCCTCCGGACTGGATGTCCGCGGGCCCGGCTCCTGCCTAGCCCTCAGCTCCAGGCACCTCCGCCCTGGACCCTCGGCACTTCCTGTTTCTCCAGTGGCCTCGTGGCCTGGACCTGTGTCCCTTGGACCACTCGGAGGTCCTTTCCATTCCTCCTGCGGAACCGCAACCCCACCCCCCAAATTTCCCTCGCTCCGCTTGTCTTCGGTCCTGCCTCCGTCTTCCGATTTGTAACCCACCACCCCTCCCCCATCTCCAAGACGCCATCTAATTTCCTCTTCCCACCGCCTACAATTTCCCGAGCTTCCGAGCTTTGTGCACCCACCGCCCCTCCACCCCTCCTCCCGGGACCGCTCCCGCCCTTCCCCGGCTTTCCTCCTGACCCTGGGGACTAACGGCGTCCCAGCCCCCGGGGCGACTGCTCTACAGTAGGAAGCAAAGAAACAGACGCATCCCTGCTGGGCCCCGGGCCCCTCGCGCCAGCCGCGGCCGCTGCGTGGCCTCGCCTGGCGCGCTCGCTTCGCTGCGGGAACCGCAACCGGAGCCGCAGCTCTGCGCACCCCTCTCTGGGCGCGGCCAATTATGGAGGGTGGTGACAAGGCCCCCAACCCCGCTCTTCCCTGTCCTGGCGTCAGAGCCTTGCTTTTAAGAGTGGGCTGCTGTTGACATAGTTGACCCCCCCTCTCTAGAATCCCCACTAAACAGCTAAACACAGGGTCCCCTAGTTGCATTCTTGGGATAAATTCTACTTGGTATGGTGTATAACCCTTACTTGTTGCTGCATTCAGTTTGCTATTTTGTTGAGAATGTCTGCATTTACAGAGGGTGCCAAAAAAAATGTATATACATTTTAAGAAAGGAAAAAACTATTAAAATTGTAATTGTACTCAGTATATACAGATGACAAAAGATGAATACGTCATGTGTATACATTTTGTTCCCCAACCCCCATATTCATGAAGGATGAATTTCTTCCTTTTCTTTTGATGTGATGTCTTTGTCTAGTTTTGTTATCACGGTAATATTGGTGTTCTTTCCTCTTTTACTTTTTGGAAGTTTAGATGTCTGACTTTTCTTATTGACAATACCAAGTGTTGAGGGTGTAGAGCAACTGGAATTTTGGTATATTTCTGGTGGGTGAGTAAAATGCATAGCCACTTTGTAAAATTGTTTGGCCGTTTCTTATAAAGATAAATGTGCATCTACCCTATAACCTAGCAATTCTTGTAGGTATCTATCCAAGAGTAATGAGTATTTATATACAGATATACTGGTATAAGAATGTTCCTAAGAGCTTTATTCATCATAGTCAAACACTGAAAGCAACCCAAATGTCATCAGGATAAAAAAAAAATCATGGTGTATTCACATAAAGAAATAATATTCAGCGATAAAAAATATAACTACTTCCACATGCAACAACATAGATCAATCTCAAAAGTACTTATGTCGATCAACAGCCTGACACATTTGGGGGGAAAAAGAATCTGTACAAAAAGAGTATATGGCTACATATATGAAATTTGTGGAATTCAAAAACCAACAAATCTATAGTAACGTTTTGTCAACCTTCTGTATCTTATTTTAGGTGTCTCTCTTGTAAACAGCTATAATTTTTTATGTTGAGTCTAACAAGCTTTGTATTTTAATTGAAATACTTAGTTCACTTATTCTTTTTTTAAAAATATTGAGATATAATTAGTCCATTTACTTGGAATGTTATATACAACTAGATATATTTGAGTTTCTGTCTGCCATCTTAGTGCTTTCTATTGCTTCACCTCTTTTTATTTTCTCATTTCTCCCCTTCTTTTGAATTTTTAAAAATTATCCCCACAATTTTAGTATAAAAATGTGCAAACATACAAGAAATTTGAAATAGTACAGTGAACACCCATCATCTGTCCACCTCATTACTTTTTGACCTGGATTCAATCCATTTTACTCTATTACCTACATATATGTACATAATATGGTTTTGCTGAACCATTTGAAGTTGCAGAATGGGCTGATTATTTTTTATTATCCCATTTTCCCCACTCAATTAGTTTGAAGTTGTATTAGTTTCCCAGGGCTGCAGTAACAAAAATACCAAAATACTGGGTGGTTTAAAACAGTAGAAATTTATTGTCTTACGAGTTCTGGAAACTAGAATTCAGAAAGCCAGTTGTCGGCAGGGTCATCACGTTCCTCTGAAACCTGTAGGGAAAGCTCCTTGCCTCTTCCAGTTTCTGGTTGTTTACCAATGATCTTTGGCATTCCTTGGCTTGTAGAAGCGTAACCCCAAAGCCCTTTTCACATGGCACTCTCCGCATCTTCGTCTCTTCTTCCCTCTGTGCATGTCTGTGTCCAAATTTCCCTTTTGTAAGGACAGTCATACTGGATTCGGGCCCACTCTGATGACCTCATCTTGATCTTCAGCAAACACCCCTATTTCCAAATAAAATCACACTGACAGGTACCTGGGTTAGGATTTCAACATCTTTTCGGGGGACAAAATTCAACCCATAACAGAAGCTATAAACTCTTAAAATTCCTTTCATAGTTTTCCTAAAAATTACAGTATATATTCTTGACTTCATAGTATTCCTTCATTCTCTTCCTGGACATTGCAAGAACCTTGGTACACCTGAACCTGTTGGCTTCTCCTGAGTTTTATGTTATTGTGGTCATAGTTTATGTAAACCTAATTTATCTTAAACCCCACAAGCATTATTATTGTTTTATGCATCATATTAAGTGGTTAAAAAAACTTGGGTCATATTTCTATAGAAATTTTTATATTGGTATCCAGAAAATTGGAACACTGGTTAGCGCAATTATTTTGATGGAAGAGTTTTTAAGGTGACTGTGACTTTTCCTATTTTGATTTTTTCAGTGATAATCGTTTTCCCTGGTAATAGATTATCAAGTAACAGCAGCAGCTGCTGCTAAGTGAACTGGATGATGCAGGGTGATGCTGAAGCCCAGACTGTACCTTCTCTTTGCATTGCCTGGGAGGTGCAGGGAGGGATGAGGGTGACAGACAGTCTAGGCAGCCGAGGGCAGCTTGGGGACAGAGCAGGTGGGGCTAATGTTAAGTCCTGAGACCTCAGAGGGCTGAGCTGGGCGTCAGGACTATTCTGGGATGGGAGTAGGGAAGAGCATTGAGGCCACTTCCCACAAGGGAGGACAGAAAATGGGAGAAATGACCTTCCCACGTGGATCTACCTACCCTTTGCCCACTGCAGCCATGAGTTTAAGGAAAAGAGATTGGAAATCAGGCCGCCATCAACTCCCAAGTGCTGTGGTCTTCTCTACCTGCACCCCACCCCACCCGCTCTGTTCTGGTTCCAGAGGTTTAAGTCAGGCTGAACTCCCACTCCTCCAATCGCCAAATAAGCACAACAGCATGAGTTTGTGTGAAAAATCCACTTTAATAATCCAGCTTCGGCTCAGCTGAGAACTTCCCCTCTCAAGTGCAAGAGAAGTGTTTCCAAGAGGCCTCAATCCACCAAGAGGTTACGGCTCAGAGAAGGGAAGAGCTCAAAGAAGCCCTAAAATGGGAGGCAACATAGGATTTGGAATCAGTGGAGACGAGATGCGGATGCCCCGCCACTCATTTCCTGCCAACACAGGCCCCAGCAAGACAAGCGCAGTTGCTTCACCCACACTTGACAACAGCCCCCGCTCGATCCCTTCTCTGTCCCCTTATTGTCTTCTGGGGCTGATCAGCGCCCCTGTGCCTTGAGAAGAAGGGGGATCCTTCTTTTTCTACCTGGTGGCACCAACACAACCAGCCCCATCACCTAGGCCATCCACTTAGTGATGGCGATGTTGCCCTAGCAACCAATCCAGGTACTAGAGAGGGAAGGAGCCCAGCCGAGTCACCTTGAAGAGGGTGAGGGTCTGCAGCACTCCTGTGGTGCAGGCTGTCTCCCGGATGGAGTGCATGGCCAGCTGGGGGCTGCCTAAATCCAGTACTCGCAGCCCCAGCCGAGAAGCCAAGATAGGTCCAATGGTGGTCCCACAGGGGGAGTCATTCCGGACCATGAGATCCTGGGGAAGGAAGAGGGTCACGAACAACATGTAGTATGTGCTCATGCAGGCCAAGGAGGAAGTCACCTTACAACTGCAGGGCTGAAAGCCGCCTGGCAGACAGTCCACTTCTACCCTCTCAGAGAGTGGATGGGATCAGCATAAAATCACAAAACCAACATTAAATGGCAGGCCCAAAGGACAGTATATTCTGAATTTGTCCTAGTCTCTCCATGTATACTACCACCACCCTATTTCCAGCTACCATCATCTTGTCTCCCATAAAGAATCCATTCTCTACATAGCAGGCAAGAGGGGGAAAAAACAACTATCCTTTATGCCACCCTCTTGCTTAATACATACTCACCACCCCCTACCCCATACACACACCAAGGAAAATCACCCAGTAGTTTTAGTGTTTTTAAAAATATTGCTATTGACATTAAAAAGAAAATTATGTTAGATATCAAGATTTTCAGTGTAAAGGAAAACAATTATAAAATCAAATAAATGAATAACTATTGTTATTTTTAAAATAAGAGTTATAGTACTAATGATTTTCAAAATACATATCCTTTTTCCTAGCTATGCCCCCATCCCCCCAATAACAACGAACACTCATGGTGCCAGACCATGGTCTCTAATATCATTATACATCAAACGCTACCAAGTGGGGAGAGAGAAATGAACAAGCTGAGCCTGCAATTTCTTATTGTGCCAAAAAGCAAGAAAACTTCCAAGAGTCATGTCAAAGGACACAGGAGTTACACTGAAAGGGCTCCCACTGGGCAGTTATGACAATTTGAGGATGAAATAAAATGAACGTGGTGCATCAGATAACATTGAACCAATGAAAATCTATGATTTTATGACAGTCAGAAAAGGAAAAGAAAAACAAAACCCTAGTTGTCACCATTTGAGGAGGCCATTAAAACACTTCACCTTGAAAACTGGTTATTAAAGGGAAAGAATGAGCATTTATCCTGTCTTTCTAGTGGGAACCGTACTTCATGATAACCAAACTGCACTCGCTGATGGGAGAAAAGTTCCATTTCACAGAATAATGGCAGCTAATAAACGTAAAAGAAATGAAATGTAGAAGGGATGAGCGGGGGGAGGGGGAGTGGTTGTCAGTAAACTCTAATGAAACTATTGATTTAGGCAAGGATTATCAAATGCTGTTAAAACCTTTAGATGTCTGGTTGATGGGGACTCATCGCTCATACAGGTTTACTGTCCAGTCCAACAAGGAAAACCCCCGTATGATGGAGGGATTGGAGAGCACCCCCAGTGCAGCGGTCAATCTTATCCTTGCTAAAGGTGGATCACACAGATAATAGTTGTATGATACAATGTGAAGGACACACCAGCCATGATGTCTTCTGGACAAAAATGTTTAATTTGAATCCATCAAGACTGTAGACATGAATTCAGTTTACAGGAAATACAGAAGCTAGATGCACAAGCTGAACACCACCATGAAGAAGCAACCAGCAAATTCAGAAAGCGAGAATTACATGGGATGATCAGCCTGGTTTCTTCAACAAGCCCAAAAGTCAATATTATTAAAAATAAAAATAATAATGATAATAATAATAAAAGGAGGGGGAGTATACCACATTAAAAGACATTTAAGCAACATATCAACCAGATATAACATGTGGTCCTGAACTGGATATTAAGTTGGCACAAACAACTGTAAACAGTATTTTTGGGATAAGTGGGGAAAACTGAAAGATTAGATGAGATATAAATGTGCTCAAATAAAAATTTACTGAAATAGAAAAAGGAAGTGTACTGAGTGAAAAGAAGAAGCTAAAACGACATCCAAGATGATTTCATTTTTTAAAACAGTGTGTTAAGTATATAAACAGAAAAATATCTGGAAGAATATACAAAAATCTCTGGGGATTCATGTTTTATTTTCTTGTTTCTATTTGTATTTTCTAAAGTACACATGTCCTACTTTTGCCATAAGTTATTAAAGAAAAATCTCCCAATGTCTTCCCACTGTCTCAGAAGGAAATCCAAACAGCTTCCCTGGCCTAGGAGTCCCTGCATGATGGCATCTTCACCTCCCTCCCCTGCTTTCTCCCTAGCTCTGGCCCTGTCCCCTCCTGACAGACCAAATTCACTGCTGCCTCCCTTGGGGCCTTTGTACTTGTTCCCTCTGGCCGGGATGCCCTTCCCCATAGGTGCCTGCCTCTATCTATCTACATGTCTATCATCTATCTAATCTAATCTTATCTATGTATCTATAGCTACAAAGGTATACTTTGCATCTTATTTCGCACTTTTTTTTTTTTTTTTTTTTTTTTTACAGATTGAGGGTTTGCAGCAACCCTGAGTTGAGCAAATCTATTGGCTTCATTTTTCCAATAGCATTGGCTCACTTCATGTCTCTGTCACATTTTGGTGATTCTCACAGTATTTCAAGCTTTTTCATTATTTTTATATTTGTTACGGTGATCTGTGATCAGTAATCTTTGATGCTAACTAATGTAATTGTTTCGGGGCACCAAGAACCACGCCCCATATAAGAGGGTGAACTTAACTGACAAATGTTGTCTGTGTTCTGACTGCTCCACCAACCAGCAGTTCGTTCCTCTCTTTCTCTCTCTCTCTCTATTCGGGCCTCCTGATTCCTCAAGACACAACAATGTTGAAATTATGCCAATTAATAACCCTATAATGACCTCTAATTAGTCAAGTGAAAGCAAGAGTCACACAACTCTGACTTTAAATCAAAAGCTGGAAATGACTAAGCTTAGTGAGGAAGACATGTCGAAAGCCAAAACAGGCCAAAGCTAGGCCTCTTGCACTAGTTAGCCAAGTTGTGAATGCAAAGGAAAAGTTTTCGAAGGAAATTAAAAGTGCTATCCAGCAAACACACCAGTGATAAGAAAGCAAAACAGCCTTATTGCTGATATGGAGAAAGTTTTACCGGTCTGGATAGATCAAACCAGCTACAACATTCCCTTAAGCCAAAGCCTAATCCAAAGCAAGGCCTAACTGTCTTCAATTCTATGAAAGCTGAGAGGTGAGGGAGCTGCAGAAGAAAAGTTTGGAGCTAGCAGAGGTTGGTTTAAGGAAAGAAGCCATCCCTGTAACATGAACGTGCAAGCTGAAGCAGCAAGTGCTGGTGCAGAAGCTGCAGCAAGTTCTCCAGAAGGTTAGCTAAGATAATTAATGGAGGTGGCTACACTGAACAGATTTTCAATGTAAACAAAACAGCTTATATTGGAAGACGCCATCTAGGACTTCCACAGTTAGAGAGGAGAAGTCAATGCCTGGCTTCAAAAGACAGGCTGACTCTCTTGTTAGGGGCTAATGCAGCTGTGACTTTAAGTTGAAGCCCACGCTTCAAGTCCTAGGGCCTTTAAGAATTATGCTAAATCGACTCTGCTTGGGCTCTAGAAACGGAACAATAAAGGCTGGTTGATAGCACATCTGTTTACAACATGGTTTACTGAGTATCTGAAGCCCACTGTCAAGACCTATTGCTCAGAAAACAAAGATTCCTTTCAAAATATTACTACTCGTTGACAATGCACCTGGTTACCCAAGAGCTCTGATGGAGATGGACAATGAAATTAATATTTTCATGCCTGCTAACACAACATCCATTTTGCAGCACGTGGTTCAACGAGTAATTTCAACATTCAAGTCTCATTATTTAAGAAATACATTTTATAAAGCTACAGCTGCCATGATGATTCCTCTGATGGATTTGGGCAAAGTAATTGAAAACCTTCTGAAAAGGATTCACCATTCTAGATGCCATTAAGAACACTTGTGATTCATGGGAAGAGGTCAAAATGTCAACACTTTAGAGTTTGGAAGGATTCCAACCCTCACCGATTACCCTGAGGGCCTCAAGATTTCAGTGCAGGAAGTAACTGCAGATGTGGTGAGAAGAGCAAGTAAACTGAAGATATGACTGAACTGCTGCAATCTCGTGATACAGCCACACCCTGATTAAGCCAGCGGCCATCAACACTGAGGCGAGTCACCACCAGAAAAAGATTGTGACTTACTGAAGTCTCAGGTGATAGTTAGCCTTTTTCAGCAACAAAGCATTTTTAAATTATGGTATACATGTTATTTTTTTAGACATAATGCTATAATGCAATGTAGTGTAAACGTAACTTTTATATGCACTGGGAAACCAAAAGATTTGTGTGACTTGCTGTATTTACTTTATTGCGGTGGTCTGAACCAAACCCACAACGTCTCCGAGGGATACCTGCGTCTACACCTGCACCTATGGACTAGATGGGCCGTTACCAAGGCAGAATGAAAAGGAGCAGTTGGAGTTCCAAGCTTCCCCGCCATGAAGATCCCTTATGGAAGCCCCCAGGCTGTGTCAGAGGCACAGGAGAGCTGGGTGTGCCATGAGCACACTACCTTTAATCCTCACAGAAATCCAACAGAATAGACATTGTTATTATCCCCATTTTACTGAGACTCAGAGAAATTAGGGGACTAGTCCAACATCACAGGGCTAGCACCACAGCAGAACTAGCATTGATACCAGCTCTGCCTATATCCAAAACCCGCTTTCCTCTCTCTACTGGGACCCCCTCCACTAAAGGTTATCTATCAGGCTCCCCCACATTGGAGGCCCATCTGCCTGTGCTCCCCGTGCTCCATCCATCATGCCTTCCCAGGCAGGGCCCACTCTCACCTGCAGGGGCACCCCGACATTGTTGGCCAACTTGCGGATCAGGGCCTCTGAAACTGCATTTGAGGCATAGCGTTGATTGGTGTTCACCTTGATCACAGGGCCCTGGGGACAGGGAAACCAGGAATCGAGGGGGAGGCAGAGATGGATGACAGGCCCGAAAGGAACAAGATGGGGCCCAGAACCAGCCAGGCTTCCAAGTCCCCAAAGAGAAACAGGAGCACCTCACCTTATGGAATAAAGGCCGATGGTTCTCCTCGTGCTTGTCCCTGTAGGAGACAGATTAAGGGCCAGTGATAACAAACGTGAGCTGGGCCTGTCAATACCTCCCACCTCTCCCACAACAGACATCACTAATGGATCACTGCATGCTTTCCCACACAGACCAACAGGACCACAGTTATGCTAAACAGTGTTCCAGGCAGCCTCTAGCAATATATGGAAATACGTTTGTAGATAGGGCCTGTTCAACACATCTGGGTTTAGCATTCCATGACTTTGACCAAGCTGGGCCTTGGAACAGTCAAACGGAGGCCCACACGGAACCTCCCAGTTGAATGAAGAAGGGGAAGAGCAAAGGGGTTAAGGCCAGGGTTACGCCCGGGGCTCCAGCTGTGTGAGAACAGGCACGGTACACTCACGGGTAGTTGGGGTGCACGGCATGGGCCATATCTGCACTGATCATGAAGGACTTGGGTATGGCTTCCTCGAAGGCTGTCAGGTGCTGGGGTGAGGCTGAGATCCGCCGCAGGATCAGCTCCGTCAGCAGCGACTGTGCCCCCTGGGCGCTTTCAGACCCCACCTGGCAACAGCAGAGACCTGGCTCTGGGGGTCTGGGCTGAGGGGCCCAATTCCCACGCTGGCCCAGAAGCCCACTGAGTCAGTGGGTGAGGAATGTGGGGTGTTATCATCAACTTCCCCAACCCTGTGCCACAAAAACACCTGAAGGTGGACTGGGGCCAAATAATCCTGTCATCCTTCGGGGGCAGAAACCAGCACTTTCTGCACTGCCTGCCTTCCTTCTCCGCTGACCCTCATTTTATCTGGGGCTCAGCACAGATGCCCTACCACAAAGGCCAATCCTCTTTCGTGCATGTGACAGAGACCGCTAATTGTCCATGATATCTTCTATAACAGAACCCCCAAGTTGCAGCTAAGCACATGATTACCCAGCTGGAGATGACATTCCCAGCTTCCCTTGCAGCTAAACACAGCCATGCTAAATTCTGTGGAATGCAGGCAGTGATAAATGCCACCTTTGGGTCATGCCCTTAAAAGGATGGGCACACACTCCCCCTGTGCCCTTTCTCCCTTCCTACTAACTCAGTATAGACATGAAGGCATGAGCTGGAACAGCCACGCTGGATCCTGAGATGGAAGCCAGGTGTTCAGGATGGCGGAGACCTGTCCTGAACGGCTAACTGACTGGTGGAGTTACACCGTGGTAAACTACCCAGCTGTTCAAGCTCTCTTACGACTGCACCCTAACGTAAGCAGGTGTGAGGACACACCATGTGCTGAGCCCTGGAGCTTTGAGGATGAAAGGGCCGTCTTGTCTTCCAGGAGCTCACCATGTGGCACACAGAGAAATAGGGGAGGTATGGTCAGACCAGAGGCAGGGGCAGATAAATGCTGAGCCAGAGGGGACCAAGTGCTAATGGAGCACAGACAGCATCTCCCCCGCTGGCTCGCAGTGGGTGCCTGGCTCAGGCTGGCCATGAAAGACTCCCCAGAGGGGACCCTCCCCCGCCAGAGCCCTCCGTGTACCTCTTCGTTGTCATAGAGGGCAACCATGCGCACATGGGGATCTGTGGCCAGGGAGCCAGGGGCTGCACAGGAATCGATCAAGGCCTGGTTTGGAGACGGATCAAGAGTATCACCCTCACCCCTCCTGCTTTCATAACTCAGCCCACCAACACCTTGGAGGTGCCCATCACCGCCCGCCTTCTGTCATCACAGCCAGAGGGAAGCGGGCTTAGGCTTTCACTGGCTTTCATCTCAGGGGGCACTGCCTGGGAAAGGGCAGTGGGGGATCTTTCCAATGGGATGGGAGAAGCCACCCTTTCGGTGTTCTTCTCCCACACCTTCCCATGCAAAAGGCAGGACGTCTAAGGTGGAGGGGAAGGGCTGAGAATCCCGTCAAGTCAAAAGGACTACAAAGATCAGGCAAACTAATTGGCCTCTGTGAAAAGATGAGGGTCCAAAGAGGTGACTGGCTTCATCAAGGTGCTATAACTGGCTGGCTGGCAGCAGAGGCGGATGAGTCCCAGGTCTGGCTCTGGTCTCAATGACAGCCCAAAGCCTGTCTCCAAGAACAGGCTGGGGAAGGAAGGAGAGGTGTGAAAAGGGTAGATAGAGGGGCGTGGATAACAGAAGAGAGAGGGAACCGACAAGTGTGGGAAGAAGGTGAAAATATCACGGTGGCTAAGAAGAAGGAAGACCACCCCACTGAGATTCCAAGGCACAAAGAGAAGGCTGGGTGGGCTTATGCCTGGCGGGTGGGGAGCAGAAGGAAGTGGATGATACTGCCTGATGGGCTGCTAAGGCCTTTCCCTCGTAAAGGGTAACTCAGAGAGGCAGCAGGAACAGGACAGGACACCATGGTGCCCTAAACAACCTCTCAGCCTTCCTCACCACAGCCCCAGGCCCCAGGCCAGTGCAAGGATGGGGCAGAAGAGTGATGCTGAGGCTGCAGCATTTAGGCCCCTCCCCATGGTCTACCAGCACCAGCAGACTGTGGGGGTGGCCAGAGCCTATCTCACCACCTGCTGGGGCTTGAGGCAGTGGCCCTGGTGCTGTGTGCTGTCCAGGGATGCCCCAGCTCCTCACCTGCAGGGCACAGAAGCAGCTATGCAGATTGTCCAGTCGAGGGGCAAAGATGAACTCCCCAAAGGCACCACCTAGGACCTAGAAAGATAAGACAGTCAGCCTGACCTTTAATCCCATGCCTGACTCACCTGCTTCTCCCTGCTCCCAAGGGCTTTAGCTTGAGCTGCTTCCTTGGTTCCTTGCACAACCTGTCCCTGACCCCTGGCTTTGGACTATGCTTCTGCTGTGTAGGGCTGAGCAGAGAATGGTGAATGGGGCTAGGCTGGAGCTGAGGGATGGAACGGTGGAGACCTGCCTTTCCTGACCAGTTCCTGTGGCACAGGAAAAGGGGCTGAATGGTCACAAGAAAAGCTAAAGAAATAATGAGAAGAGGAGACCAGCGAAGACACAGAAACTTAGAATACATTCAAACAGGATCAGACATCCAGTCTTAGCAATCTCCGATTGTCAGCAACCGGCAGGGACTTGAGGACAGGCTCCAGAAAAAGGGTGGCCACATGGAGCCCTCTTGCCTTCAGAAGTTCAGAGCTAGGATGAGTCAAAGGAGACAGGAAAAACTAGCAAAAACTCCTGGGGATCTGTGGAAAAGCCAATTCCCAGGCCCCACCCCAGAGAGCCCCAGGAAGCAGGGCCGGTGCAGGAAACTGCCGTTTTTGAGAACCACTGTCCTGGAGACGAGGGGAGGAGTGTCTACTGGAAAGAACGGGGACGAGAGTACTGACGGACTGGCAGAGCTGACAGTGCTGCAGGGGACAGACTGGGGCAGGCTGGTATCCCCGAGGCTCCCCGCCTCACAAGTTCCTGCTGTCATTCCTCACCGCAGGCTGGGTGTCTGCCAGGCAGAGCTCCATTTCCACGATATCCTCAGGACTCAGCCCCAGATCGGCACAGAGAACAGACATGAGGACTGAGTGGTGCCGGTCATCCTGCAGGGCGGAAGGGTGCTGGGAGGAGGCTCTGCTCTTCTTCTCCTCTCCCCTTCTAAGGGGATCAGTCCCTTCCCCACCTGCTCACCCCTCCCTGTGAACAAGGGACTGTCTTACTGCAGCATTGAGGGGCCCTGGCTCAGGCGTCCCCTTCTCTAGCTCCTCCTGGACTGCTGTGGCAAGAATGGGAACTCTGTGGGGAGATAAGTGAGGAGGGATTGTGGGGAGGGCACAACAGGGTGGGGTACCCCTAAGCTCAGGTATCTCCTGATGGGGAACAGCCCTTGCCCTTTAATTCCCAATTCGCCCCCCGAATGGAAGAACTGTTGAGCACCCTTGGACATTAAGTGGGTCCCAAAAACAGAACCTGACTGTGGCTACCTGAGACAGTGATCTCCCAAGTCCCACTGGGGCCCATTCCGTCACCTGGGGCCACACCCCATCCCGCTCGGTCACCACAGCCCTCGCCCAGTCTCACAAGTGCATCTCCGTGTTGGGCCCAAAGTTCTCATTGATATTTCGCTGCAGATGGATGGCCAGGTGCGGGATGCGAAGAATGGGCCGGTCCACATGCACCAGCCGCTGCTCCAGACTGCCTGAGACAGGGCACTGTGGCCGACCAGCCAGGGTCAGCCCAGGGTGCCTCCCGATCAGTTAGTTAAAGCTCCCACTTCACACAGACTAACCGAGCTGGTCCTCTGACCTGGACTGCCCTTACCCACCCCCCTCCCTGTGGGGGAGGGCTCTCCACAGGTCCTCTGAAGGAAGGTGACAATCAATCTTCAGGTAGCTGAAGCTGAGAACCTCCCAGGTTCAACCCCAATTACTACCTTGATAATGACGCGTCCAGCCAAGGTCAGGTCACGGTCAAACCAGGTGCTCCAGATCCCACCACCATAGGTCTCCACACCAACCTGCAGGAAGCCCACCTGGCTGCGACGTGATCGCCGTTTTACCTGAGTGTGAAGACGGGGAATGGGAAGTCAGAGAAGGCTGCACGACACGATCTGTAAACGAGATAGACTATCCACAAGCGAAGTAACATAGAAGGAACACTGGTGACAGAAAGACCCAAAGTGTGAAGAAGGGGAAGACAAAACGTTTTCCTGCTCCAAGGAATAGATCCCCCAATGTGTACCTCCCAGCTCTCTTCTGCCCACTTCTCTCCCGCTTTGATGCCTCCCCCATCCCAGAACAGCCCAGTTCCTCACCCTGAGGCAGGGGCTGTCTGTGTGGGCCCCAATGAGGCTGAAACCGTTGCCAGGAACATACTGGCCTCCTACAGCAAAAGCGATGATGGTGGAGGAGTTCCTGGTCAGGAAGTACTGGGGGGGGGGGGGGTTGTTGAATTAGATTAGCCAGCCAGCTGGCACACGGGACTTTGAGTCCCTGCCCAGGGAGCTGCCTTTCGGTCTCTACCCCACCCCTAGTACCTTGCTCTCCGGCTTGATATCCCAGCTCTCGGTCTCCTTGAGTTCATGGAAGCCAGCCTGGAGGAGGCGGCTGCGGCACTCCGCAACAACTATAGAAAAAGAACCCTTTCACCGCGACAGAAGCCGGTAGGGGGCACACCCGCCCCACCCTCCTCCGCTGCCCTGGTCACTTACCGTGGAAAGGAGAGGGGCTCCTGTTTACGAACTTGAGGAGTTCTCGGGCCGCGGCCTGCACCGCCTCTTTGCGGGCCATGCCGCTCATGGCCACCTAGGAGAGGGGAGCGCTCTAAATAACACCGACTATCATCCAGGCTCCAGGGACTTCCACCCCAACCCCCCAAAGTGACCGATCCAAGGCTCTGACCTCTGTTTCTGCCCGTTTCCCCACAGAGAGACGCAGATGTCGGGCCGAACCTCACTCCGCTGAAAAGTTTGTGCCTTCCAGCCAAAGTATCATCACCCCAACAGTGCTCCCCGCCCAGCTCGTCCAAGACACCCCGCCCCCTAGTCCGAGCATCAGCGCCGCCGGCTAAGTCCCACCCCCACGTGTCCGCCAGGCTAGGACATGCCGGTCGGGTTCCCGACTCTGAGCTCCCAAACCGGCTCCTAACTCTGAACTGGTCTGAACCACGTGCGCGACCCCCTTCTGTAACTAAGGCCCCGTTCACCAGGGAATACCTCTCCTCCCCGCCCATCCCTTGTTCCCACCCCACCCCAGTCTCTTCCAGGCTACCCCTTTCCAACCCCAGGAAGGTCAGGTCACTCCGGGCCAGGCTTTCGATTTCGTTTTGGGTCGGGCTCGGCCCCCACCTCAGCGTGCTGCTTGGGCCCGAGCGGGCGCCGGGCCGGGTCTGAGCTAGAAATTCGAGCCGGGCAAGCGGTGGGCACGCACCTGCACGGCCCCGCACACCGGCTAGTATCCGCTCCCCTGGGCCCTGCAGTCGGCCCGCCCCCACTCCTGCCGCCGGGCCCGCCCCGCGCAGCGCCCCTCCAGGCCTCACCGTCTGCCCCGCCTCCGCTGTTCGCCCGCCCCGCGCGGGGCCTCGGCGTCGCCCCGCCCTCATCGTTCGCCCCGCCTCGCGCCAGGCCTAGTCTTCCTCCCCGCCCTCTCCGCGCCCTCAGCGGCGGTGGCGGGAGCCCTCTGCCGGCCGGGAGGTAGTAGGACAGCCACCAACCATCGCCCCCCACCCCTCTTCAAGGTCAGAAAGTCAGAGAAGAAACTCGCCCCACCAGCTCACCTGGTCGGACAGGTACTGTACAAAGTGCTCTTTCTCGCCTCAGGCACCCTGTGATAATGATAGGAACATGGCTAATGGTCATAGAGTGCTCACCATGAGCTTTAGCTGTACGATTAAGCTTAACGTGTTATCTCGTTTAATCTTCACAGTTGCCCTCTCAACTTTGTACTTTTACTGTCATTTTATGTGAACAAACCTAAACACAGAGATGACTAACCTAGCCAAGGTAGTAAATGGCAGAGGTGGGGTTTGGACTCAAGTAAGTCCAGGGGCCTGGAACAACCCACTCTCAGATCGTTTCTGGGCCTTTGTTTTTCTTGGTAAGTGTTAACGTTACATGGGAGGTCCCTGAGGGACAGAGAAGTTAATGACTTGCCTAAGATCACACAGCTGTCTGGAGGCATCTGGGATTTGACTCTGATACCCATCTGTATTCTTTCCACATCTTAAGACGACAGGGAAAAAAACAAGTTCCGTGTGTTCTTGGAGGCAATTCCAATATTTCTGTGTCAGAAGTGGTGAACGCAATTTTAAAGCCCCATGCAGCTGCCTAACCATAGATACTGGTCAGGGCTCTTGGTGGCCCCTAGGTCCTGGCACCAGGGGTGTTATCAACATTCCAGGGATGACAGATGGATGGAGCATTTATGTACTGGGGTGAGAATGTCCAGGGAGTGGGGTGTAGTGGGAAAGGTCCTACACCCCTCACTTCAAAGGAGTAGCTCTTTCAGGGGAGTGTTCAAGAATATACACACTAGGTGATGGGTTAAACGCTTGGCATTCCTTGACCAACTATTGAAATGCCATTATGTACAAAGTTTCAGTGCTGAGTGGGACATGCAGAGAACATTCTTGTCCAGCTACTGGGGAAGGGACACATTTGAGGATAGTGAAAAGAGCTGAAACAGGGGTACAATGTATAAAGAAAGGAGACTTAAAGAAATATCTTTAATGTTCCTCTGATCACAAAAACGGAGTACACGTTAATGTGAGAAATTCGAGTATCACCAAAACATGTACCTTAGAAAGTGAAAGTAAATGATAAATTGAACATCCATTCTTGATAAAACGAAACAAAATCATCTTACAAAACCAGAAAGAGGAAGGATAAAGGCTGTCTGCTAGAAATCTACAGCAGGCATTAGTGGGGAAATACAGAAGTGCTCTTATTCAAATCAGGCGTAAGACACTGGTGAGCTGTTGCCAGTAGTGGTCAGTGTGGACCTGCAGTCAGAGCCAGTGCCACAAAACAAAATAAACAATTACATAGTAGACGGAAAAATAAAATTTGTCATTATTTGTAGGTTATACTATAGCATTACCTAGAACCTCCAAGAAAATAGACTGACAGTTTTTTAGAACTGGTAGGAGGGGTGGCCTGATTTTCAAATCATTGGCTTGCCTGTACAGTAATCAACTGGAAAATATAATAGTAAAAACGTCCTATAAGAAATACTATTAGAAGTCCTAGGAGTGAACATATGAGAGACCCAGTCTCCCTGAAACTAGAGAAATGCATTTTGATTTGTCAGTATAGCAAAAATGAAAAAAAACTGGTAATACCAAGAGTTAGAGAAGGCTTGGGGTAATGCATGCCTTTATACTCAATTTCTGTGGGGTAAATAAACACTCCCTGTGGCAATTCCAGGTTGCCATCATGCACTAAACATGGAGTTGGGAAGAGATATTTAAAAGCATAGCATTATATAGATTTCCATCATAGACTTAAAATTGACATAACCTCAAGAGCATAGATTTATGGTAAGATAATTAGGAAAGTGATGATTTTTGAGTATTTATTATCTGTGTTTGTAATATGATTTATTTAATTGTAAGTTCATATAATTTAATTTTTTAATGATTGCTGTGTTTAACAACAGGATCACAAAATTCCTGGAAATTTGACAATCAGTTCCTATGAGCTGGTCCAACTTGGCTCTAGCACACAACTTCACCTGTACTCTACATCGTTATTCCTCAAACTGTGATTTGATGATCTGGGAACTTTTTAGAAATGCAGAACCCCAGCACTTACCCAATCCTACCCAATCAGAATCTGAGTCTTAACAAGATCCCCAGCTGATTTGAATGCACATTAATGTTTGATACACAGTGATTGAATACCATGTGGCCATAAAAAAATAATGTGAGGTCAATCTTTATGTATTATAGAAAAAAGCTCCAAATATATTTTTGAGTGAAAAAAAGCAATTTGCAGAATAATATTTATAGGACAAGAGCATTTAAGTAAAATTTACACAATGAGCTAAGTTTCTAAATTTTGTGTGTGTGTATATATATATATATATATATATATTTTTTTTTTTTTTTTTTTTCCTCCCCCAGGTTTGGAAGGCGAGTGGTCATCTGTGGACAAGGTTATGGTACTGGATATGAAGCTAACCAAAAAGAGTTTCTGAGACTCATTCTTGCCCTCAGCCTCCTGAGAAAATCTTGTCCCCAGTCCTTAGCTGATGTTTACAATGCTACCATTTATTTGTTTATCTTCTTGGTTTAACACGTGCCTGTGAGTTAACACTGCAGTCAGTGACACACACTTCAGTGTGAGTTGATTTGTTATGCATGTCCCTTCTGACTCATTACTTTATGAGAGAAGCTTCCTAAGTAGTAATTTGTCACATAATTATTAAGGGTGATTTAGGATACAAAAGACCAAAGCAATGCTGTAAGGAAAAGAAGGTATGAGGTATTTGTGTGTGTGTGTGTGTGTGTGTGTGTGTGTGTGTGTGTGTCCTGCTGCTATCTGCTAAAATGCGTGCAGAGAGGAGCTGAATCAGGTGATCTTGATTTCCTGATGCCATGACAGCTCTGAGTATCTCATTGCTGGTAGTTATCTTGGTGCTTTAAATGAATAAATAATTCGCTTCTGGGTATAATGATAGGAGCTTGCATAACACAGTATGTGTACTTTGTCCTCTGACAGTGTTGTTGGAAGAGCACTTTGGTTTCCAAAACGTGTCTTCTTCTCAAGTTCTGTTTTCCCAGCAAGACTGAACTGATTAAGAACGAAATCCCAGGATGCCTTGAGGTGAGTAGCTCACGCAAGATTACAATTTCCAACCAATTATGTTCTAGGAGGGAGGTTTAAAAAGTCCTCTATATGGTTACAAAAAAAAAAAAATGGGGCCGGCCCGGTGGCTCAGGCAGTTGGAGCTTTGTGCTCCTAACTCCGAAGGCTGCTGGTTCGATTCCCACATGGGCCAGTGGGCTCTCAACCACAGGGTTGCCAGTTCAATTCCTCAACTCTGGCAAGGGATGGTGGGCTCCGCCCCCTGCAACTAACAATGGCAACTGGACCTGGAGCTGAGCTGCGCCCTCCACAACTAAGACTGAAAGAACAACTTGACTTGGAAAAAAGTTCTGGAAGTACACACTGTTCCCCAATAAAGACCTGTTCCCCTTCCCCAATAAAATCTTTAAAAAAAAAAAAAAAAATGAAGCACCTCTATAGGTATTGATAGGGAGCAATTTCCACGATATACTAAGTGAAAAAACAAGGTGCAGAATAGCCCTTACGATATGCTGCCATTCGTGTGTGTAGACCACAGGCACACATTCTTCATTTTTTTTTTTTTAATTTGGGGAAGGAGAACAGGACTTTATTGGGGAACAGAGTGTGTACTTCCAGGACTTTTTCTTTCCAAGTCAAGCTGTTGTCCTTTCAGTCTTAGTTGTGGAGGATGCCGTTCAGCTTCAAGTTGTTGTCCTTTCAGTCTTAGTTGTGGAGGGCGCAGCTCAGCTCCAGGTCCAGTTGCCGTTGCTAGTTGCAGGGGGCGCTGCCCACCATCCCTTGCGGGATTCGAGGAATTGAACTGGCAACCTTTTGGTTGAGAGCCCATGCTCCAACCAACTGAGCCATCTGGGAGGCAGCTCAGCTCAAGGTGCTGTGTTCAATTTTAGTTGCAGGGGGCGGAGCCCACCATCCCTTGTAGGGCTCGAGGAATCGAACTGGCAACCTTGTGGTTGAGAGCCCACTGGCCCATGTGGGAATCGAACCAGCAGCCTTCGGAGTTAGGAGCATGGAGCTCTAACCACCTGAGCCACCAGGCCGGCCCCCTTACATGTTTAAAATATGTCAGGAGTCACAAGAAAATGGTAACTGACTGGGGAGAAGAAATGGAGGGGCTGAAGGTCTAGAGTGAAAGGGACACTTCCTTTTTCTTGCAAATCCTTTTGCACTTTTAAAATTTTTTCTACATACACTTATTACCTACTTTTAAAAACTAAATAAATAAATATTAAAAGTAACAGGTGAAAAGATGAATTTTAAGTACTTTCTGTGAGTATAATTTTTGTTTTCTTCTGCACGCTTATTAAGTTAGTAAGCATTTATTGGTTAGCATTTAACACTAAAGCCTTCCGAAAGCTGTATTGTGTTCTGATTGGAAATTATATCTTCATGTGGAAGGGAGCGTGAATGGAATGTTTCTTTGGATGTTAATATTTTAAACAAAACATACACTGCGGTAAGGATGAGATAGGGAAACCTTCACAAAAAGTACCCAACTCCATTAATGCTTCACCTACACAACTACAAACTAGTAATCCTACCTTTCCCTGTTCCCCTCCTCTGGTCTCTGTTTTCCTCTTACCCAGCATACATCACATGTTCCATCATTGCCATCACTCCCTGGCATGTACCTTCAAGTCCGTTGCCCACACTGGATTTGCTTACTTGCTGGGCAAAAACCCAAACCCTGACTGTAGCCTGTTCCATGACTGCACCATGTACACGTAGTAGATATACAATGAATATTTATTGAATGAATGAAGTTTTAAAAATAATTGTTCTTTGTGAAAATGAATACTCCCCAGCTATAAAAAGGAACAAACTGTTGAAATTGAAACAACTTGGCTGAATCTCACGGGCATTATCCTGAGCGAAAAAAATGACCAAATTATAGAGATGAACCACAGATGGGTGGTTGCCAACGGCTAGGGAGGATGGGGAAGGGATGGGTCTGACGGGAAAGGAGTAGCACAGGGAACATCTTTGTGCTGGTGGAAAAGTTCTGGACCTTGAGGGTAGTCGTTGCATGACTCTACACATGAGAAAATGAGGGCTGCCAGATAAAATACAGGACACCCCGTTAAATTTCAGATAAAGAATAATTTCTTAGCATAAGTATGTCCCAAATATTGCATGGGATATACTTACACTAAAAAAAAAAAAAATTTTTTAACTGAGTGTCCCGTATTTTTATTTGCTAAATCTGACAATCCTAGAAAAAATGGCATAGAACTACACACACACATTTTAACAGTGTCACTTGCCTGGTTGTGAGATTGTACTGTAGTCATGTAAGATGTAACTATTAAGGGAAACTAGGTGAAGGGTACACAGGACCTCTCTGTACTATTTTTGCAACCTCCTTTGAATGTATAGTTATTTCAAAATAAAAGGTTTTTTAAATGACCCTCAAAATAAAACCAGCTGTTCCTGTTGATGATAAAAGCAAGGAGACATAAGGAAGTGCTGATTATTAACCTTGGAAGCTTTATGGAGCATTGTAAAACTGGCATTTTGCAAAGGTCTTAAGATATATTCCTCCTGAATGTCAACTATCTTATGTAGCTGTTGACAATGTAACAAAGTGGTCATGCACATGGGCTTAGGATCAGACAGACATAGGTCCAAATCCTGGCTCCTCCATTGATTAGCTGCCGGCCATATTTGCAGTGTTATGCTGGAGCCAGCTCACACCCATCTCTTTGCAACTCCACATACAATGACATCAGGCTGGTAGCTTGAAACTGGCCTGGCAGGATTCATACTACCAACATTGGCAAACACAACAAACCAGGGCTTTTTTTTTCTTCCAAAGAGCTAGGTATTAAACATTTACCATCATACCACAGACTTTGAGCCTCAGTTTCCTCATTTGTAAAATGGGGGGAAATAACAGTAATAACCTCATAATGTTATGAGGATTAAATGAGATAATGCCTTATCATGAAGTTTGTCGAATAGTAAGTGAGTAATAAATGTCAACTATTATTATCTCTCATGTTAAACTGTGAGCAACTTGAGACCAGGTTTATGCCTCAAGATATCAAGATGCCTCTTGATATCTTTAGTGACTGGCACAGGGCCTGAAACACAGCGAGAGCTAAACGAATGTTCGCTAAATTACTGAATAAATGGCAAATAATAGTGACTTGAGGTATTTCACCTTCCACCTCCAGAGAATTCTCATTATATCAGAGACCTTTTAGGGCACACTTCTTGATCTTTAATCATGAGCTGTTTTAGACCCTGTGGCAGGCTACCAGAAGGTCTGAGGAGCACTCAGGATCCCCAAAAGTAATGTCTGCCCTTGCAGGCCTGGCCCTGGCCTCCCAAAGCAGCGCTCCCGGAGCACACCCCTAGGTGGCAGGGACAGGCCCTCACCTCTCCTTCCTCAAGAAGCTGACATGGGCCATTTCTGGCTCTGAGCCTGTCTGACTAGAGGTCATGTAATCCTTGCTGGATTTGTCCTGTTTATTTTAGTGAACAGGGCTATTTACTTTCAGTTCGTATTTCTAGGGATGCTTGCTCATTTTGCTTCCCTTTTATTTACTCTTTGCAAGCACTTGGGGTTGAGTAAATATGTCTATAAAGTTCCGGGGACTTGGTTATTCTGTGTCTGGTATTTTAATGGCCTTTAAACAGTGTCTGCTCAGGTAAGCATTTTATAGATGGGTGGAAAAGATAGAGAATTCTGTTCTCAATAGCCTCTGATTCCTTCCAAGCTGATAGCTGGCCACCAGCAGTCTATGAATCATGGCTTTTCATCAATAATAAAAATACTGAAAGCCCACACCCATCTTAGACAGAGAAACCGACTGACCCTGCTCAGCCAGGTATGGGATTTGGGAACTGTGGTAGGTGTTTCAATTCTAGGGCAGTGCCTAGGGTAAGAATGACCTAGAGTGATTTTTAAAATGCAGATTCATGAGCCCCACACTTGAAAATTCTGATTTGGAAAGTTTGGGCTGAGGCCCAGGGATGTACATTTTTAACCCATGCTGCAAATAATTCTGCTATCCTTAGACCACCCTGAGAAGAAACACTCATCTGTAATCTCAAAAACGCATGTGCCATGGGGGCTGTCCTCGAGCTCACTGCCACATTGTGGGGCGACATGGAGAGAAGCTCAGGAGCCAGACTGACTGGATGACTCCATCAACTCTTAGCACAGGGCTCCTCCTGAGTTAGCCAAGAGGATGAGGAGTTGTGTTCTGGTAAACCACTTGCTCAGGGTCTAATTTGTCAGCAACTTGAGGGCAGGGACCGTGTTTCGTTCATCTTTTTATCGCCCACAACCCCTAAGACACTGCATGGCTCACACAGTGGCACTCTGCACTGGCTGGGACACTCCCACTGAAGACAAACCTAGAGACAGGCCTCGTGGTAGCCTGGGAGCCAGTTGTTGGGAATGGAGGCGGCATAAACGCTGAGCGCCGTGGTCACCTGCTTGCCTCCTCTCTAGCCAGGTCTTTCAGAGGCTGAAAGGACAGTGCCTGGACCTACTGCCTTCTTTTTGGAAGCTCCTCCCCCTCTCTCAGCCCCTCTACTCCAACTTGCAGGGTCCTTAGTCCATGCCACAGGGTCCATTATGACATCATCAATGCAGTTTGATACAGGAATGGCCAATATCTAAATGATGACCGCTGAGCGCAGGGAGAGTTCCTGCATTCCAGGAGGCTACAGATACAGCCTTTCTTCTTTATTTGAAGAGCTCCACCGTCATGCTCAGGCTCAGCCTTTGTTACCTTACCCAGTCAGTGTGCTAATTATTTTATTTGTGTGTTTTCTTATCCACCAGAAGGTGAGCTCCAGGAGGGCACAGCCCACAGCTGCCTTGTTCACTGCTGAACCCCCAGTGCCTAGCACAGTGCCTGACACAGCAAGTGCTCAGTCAAGATTTCTGGGGTGCATGAACACGAGAGGCTTTGCTGGCTCCAGCCAGCCATTCATGTATTCATTCGAGGAGCACGTTTTGTGCGTCTGTTGGGGATCAGGCTCCCATCAGCCTGAATAACTCCTTTTTTGCTCTGAAGAGCTCCCAGCCTGGTGGTGGAATGCTGGAGACACATCCTGTGTGTAATGCACCCTGACAGGGGCTATATATCCGAGGTTTAACAGCGATGGGGTTGCTGGGGGAGCACAGGGCGGCCATGACAGGCTCTTAAGCCAGAGATATGGCATGTGGTCTGGCAGGATTTCCCGGGCCCGATTCAGGGAGCCTCATCTGCCCCCAGGCCTCTGCTGACAACTACGCTGCTTGTTCTGCTAATATTGCAGCAGGGTTCATCTATAGAAGCAATCTATAAAACACCATTTACAGCCATAACTAAACCACAAAAATCAATCCCAACTCACTCCCATCAACAAACGTGCGTGGAGGTCCTCGAGTATACGCAGAGCTTTAAGACGCCATGGGAGACACAGGGATGAATGGAATGAGGACTATGAGCCGGGGGGTGGGGGGGTGGGGGGGGGCTTCTGATTTCCCTGGGGACACAGGACACGTGGGGATGAGATGCTGAAATGATAATATTTTGGGTGTATGGTGTTAAGTATACTATATTATCAAAATCAATCTCACCTGTTTCTTTTACCTTTTTAAAATGTGGCTACTAGAACATTTAGGATGGCATATGTGGCTCCCATTACATTTATTTGGGATAGCACTGGTCTAGGAGTGGAGGGGACCCAGGGAGGGACCTGGGCTTCGGCCGCTGGGAAGAATTCTGAGGACATACAACAATTAGGAACGGGCGATAGATTACTGAGGAAGGGGTGGGAAGACATTTGAGTGGAGAAGCTTGATCCTGAAGGGAAGAAGGGAGGATGGCAGCTTAAAGGGGCAACAGAGTCCCAGGATCAATACACATTTGTAACACCCGGCTCTTCCTGCCCCTCAGGCCATCTTCTGAAAAGATAGACCCTGCACGCCGCCAGCCACCTTCCCATCCATTGACTCTAGAGTCAGGCTCCTTCCTCGCAGTCCTGGAGAGTGGGGAGTTGGCCAGAGAGCTGGTTTGGATGCTAAGTATTAGGCAAGTTCATCCCTACCCAGGCCATTCATTGCAGGTGGGTTAAAAACACATTACCCCTCCCTGACTCCCAGCCTCGGACCCTGGACAAAGGTCACTGGTGGGGAAGGGAAAGGAGATCAGGGACCCTGATGCAGGTGAAGCTGGGAGTTTGGTCAATGTTTGAGACGGGGAGCATTTCTCAGAGGAACAGTGTGGCCCAGGAGTAGGAAGTCAGGCTCCAAACCTGGCCAGACAAAGCTTCCACTAGGAACACACTTCATCGGGGCAATCAGCCTGGATCTGATGTTTCTCTGCCTCTGCCCTCCCACTCAGCCACACAGAGAAGTCATAAACACTCAAATGCAAGGATTAACTCTGCATGTGGTGTCTGGGACATTGTGAACAACTCTTGGTGGCAGTGTTGGTGTCTGTATCAGATTGATCTTTGTAACCCCCAGCATCTAGGACGTCAGGCTTGGTACACAGCCAGCGTTCAAGAAATGTGATGGGGGCCGGCCCAGTGGCTCAGGACGTTGGAGCTCCGTGCTCCTAACTCCGAAGGCTGCCTGTTCGAGTCCCACATGGGCCAGTGGGCTCTCAACCACAAGGTTGCCAGTTCGATTCCTCAACTCCCGCAAGGGATGGTGGGCAGCGCCCCCTGCAACTAAGATTGAACACAGCACCTTGAGCTGAGCTGCTGCTGAGCTCCCAGATGGCTCGGTTGGTTGGAGCGTGTCCTCTCAACCACAAGGTTGTCGGTTCGACTCAAGGGATGGTGGGCTGTGCCCCCTGCAACTAGCAACGGCAACTGGACCTGGAGCTGAGCTGCGCCCTCCACAACCAAGATTGAAAAGACAACAACTTGACTTGGAAAAAAGTCCTGGAAGTACACACTGTTCCCTAATAAAGTCCTGTTCCCCTAACCCAATAAAATCTTTAAAAAACAAAAAAAGAAATATGATGGATAGAGGGAAGAAGGGAAGGAAGCGGGCGGGCGGTGAACAAATGCCAAACTATAGAAACCCAGGAACAGATACTTGAAATGGGCTATGCTTATTCTATGCTAAATATTTGGATGTGGACAGCAAGAGGGGTCTCTCACCAGCCAGATCCCACGGTGTCCAGGTCAGAAGACAACTCATGCCCAACACACAGCATTATACCATCCTACCTCCCTGCCTCAGGGCCCTGGACCCACAGACTTTGAGAGACAGTGTATGTCCAGGCTGTAGCCTTCCTAGGCTAACGCTCTGCCCCTAGTCTCTTATCCTATTAAGTACTTTTTAAAAGCCCCTAAGGCCTCTGTAAAAGGAAAGATACAGTGAAGAATTCCAGTTGGGTTAGATAAGCCTGGCCTGGGGTGGGGTGGCTGAGTTAGTTTCTGCACCAGCAAAGGGATTCGCCAAACACTTCAGGAAGGCTGCATTTCCCCGGTATGGCCATTGGAGGGCACTTCGACCATGTAATACCAGATCTCCTTCACCTCCCCTGTCTTTGGACAGCTGCGATTCAACTCTACAAACGTTTTAAAATCATAATATCGATAGCTCTCCTGGGTTGAATATCCAATACGGTGCTAAACGCCTTAAACATATATCATCTCTAATATTCACTACAATTCTTGTGAGTTATCTTGGCTATTGAGGAAAAAAAACTGAGGCTTAAAGAAGCCAAATAACTTACCTAAGGTGGCTCAGCTAAATACAATTGGGGAGTAAAGACTCAAATCCAGGCCCTTGGGCACCGACCATCAACAATGAATGCACAGAAGCTGAAAAGGGGACTGTCTGGGGCGAAGTGGAGAGATGAGTATGCTACACAGATATCGTTACTGAACAACTTACACACGTATGAAATAGGAAGATGGTTTATGGACAATTTGTACATGTCATATGGTAATGTTTCTTTTTTTCCCCTCTGAAATGATGTTATTAAATAAATGAAGTGTTTCACAATTCGTGGTGTCTTAACTTGGAGGAAATAAAGTCATTGTAATACAAAGCAAGAAAAGAGAATTTTTGTTTAACATTTAAAAAGCACTCACTGTGTACCTAGAACTATTCTAAACACTTTACATAAAGTAACTCAATTAATCCTCATAGCCATCTCTGAGCTAGGCACTGTTATGATCCCCATTTAAAGATGAGGAAACAGAGGGAAGCAACCCGCCCAATGTCAAGTGGCTAGTAAGAGGCAAAACTGAGATTAGGGACCCAGGCATTCTGGTTGCACTGTCTGTACTCAGGAATTTGGGAAGTTGGGTTGGAGCAGGCCTTCAGCAAAGGTGGGAAAGCAGGTGAAGAGTCAGGATTGTCTCAGGCCTGGGCTACAGTGGAGCCAGATGGCAGAGGCGTGTGTAGCCAGAGCTCCTTGGGGCCTCCTACGGGTGTGGAGAAGAGGAGGGGTTCAGCAGGAGGGCCCCGCAAGGGGTGGGGGTGCACCAGTCCAGGGAAGAGCTGAGGCCACCCTACCCCCACCCCTCTCCAGGGACTGGCAGTTTGGGAAGTGCAGTGTGTGCTCAGGAAATGGCCAGATTGGATTACACGGAAGATTAAAGGAGCTAAATTGGGCCTGGGGCTGGGGGAGGTGTCTGAGAAGGGAACTGCAGAGGGCCAGCAGCTGGACGGCCTGGAGAGGCTGAGGAAGCTAAGGGTGGGGGCAGGGATCTCACACTAGGCAGGAAACCCTCCTGACCCAGTAAGGCTGGAATGTGGGGTCAGCAAGAAAGGGCATCCCCTCAGTTGGAGCTGGGGGTGGGGGCAGAGACCCTGACACCAGAGAGGGGAAGGGGGCAGAGACAGTGGGGGAGGTGGAGACAGACCTAGAGGTGGAGGTGTCCAGGCGGGATTGGGGAAGAGGCCTGACGTGGCGAGGGAGGGAAGGGGGCAGGAACCAGAGAGGGCGAAGGAGCTGGGGCGGAGTCTCAGCCTGAGCCCCTTCCTGAGGGTGTCTGGAGCTCCAAGCTTGTCCTGGCTGGGAAGTGGGGGCACCAGTTGTTTTTAGGGTGTTGGTGGGAAGCTCTGCACCACACAGAGGAGCCACTGGAAACAGCTAGGGTCCCTGGAGCGCCCTGCCACAGTCCCCCTCCTCTTTCCAGGCCCCTCCCCCAGCCTGAGTGGCAGCACCAGCTGTGGCCCCTCCCAGTCTCCAGGGCAGGTGGTCAGTGGTCTATTCTGGTGTGCAGGGTGGCTGGGGAGCCTGAAGAAGAACAGAGGGGGAGGGCTTGATCCACCTCTTTGAGGCTGGATGGGGAGGGTCACTAGGGGGCTCTTCGGGAAGGTTGGGGTGTAGGGTTCTTACTGCTGTGCGTGGGAGAAAAAACGCTAGTGCTCTGTTTTCAACAAACTGTATATCGAGATCTTTAAAATTGGGAAGGGGAGTGTATCTGGGACGTTTCTAGGTGGCTCTGGGGCCTGGGTTCTGGGGCAGTGGAAATCCCCAAGAGCTGACAGTGAGCCCCTCATTTCATTTGAATCTTGTGGCTGCAGGATCAAGCTCCACCCCCTATCCTAGTCCTCCAGGCCGCCTCTCTGGGACAGTTGTGGATGCTGCTGCCGAGGCCTTCTCCTAGGCCAGTTGGGGGCAGTCTGGGGCCAGGGTGCACTCGGGGGAGCCTCTCCAACGTGCAGGGGAGCCCCAGTGCCTGGCTGGCCTGAGGGTGGCACAGGGCAGAGCAGCCCCCACTGGCCTCTTTATTCCTAGGGGATCTGCAATGCCCCCAGGTCCTGCGGGATAAAGACCAGGCACTTCCGCTGATGAGGCCTGACTCCTTAACAACCCGCTTCCGTCCAGCCCAGGCTCCTCTCTGGAAAACAGGGTGGGTGGGGAGAGGAGCAGAGCAGAATGTTGGGAGGGACTTGCCCACTACTGGATAAGGGGCTTTTCAGTGGACATCCCCAGATAGGGCTGAGTTAAAAGGGGAAAGACCTAGAACTTAGCCTGTTAAGTCAATCTGTGGTAAAGCTTTAGAGATCACACACAGAAATTAGTCGGGCTTCTAGAGCTATTGACTAAGGTTCAAATCCAGACTTGGTACTTACTTGCTGTGCAACCTTAGGGAACTTACCTAACCTCGCTGAGCCTAGTATCTATAATTGTAAAATGAGAATAACAGTTATTTCCCAGCATTGTGAGGATTAGAGATACAGTGATTTCTATATGGCAGGTATCCACAATACCATGCCTGTTATATAGTAGGTACTCAATAAGTGATAACTGCATTATTTTCAGAAGCAGCAAAGCTTCTGATAGCTTTGGTATGAGAGATTTGGAGTTAGGCAGTCTTGGCTGTTAATTTTGGCCCTACACCCGCTGACCTGAAGCAATGATTCAAGTCAGTCTGTGGACCTCCGTGAACTAGTTTCCTTGTCAGTCAAAGGGGATGAAATTTTAGTAATGGGTGACAGTTACTGAATGCTCACTGTGCACAGGCACTGTGCTAAGTGCTTTATAGTTTCTCACTTAATCTTCCCAACAAACCTATGCTGTTATTATCATTTTACAGACAAGGAAACTGAGGCACCAAGAGGTGAAGGAACTCGCCCAATAGTGATAGATCCAGGATTTAAATCCAGGTAGTGGCCCAGCAGCTGCTCCCCATACCTCCCCATATCTCTGGAGTCAAATGTGATTTAAATCATTGGCTGGCTATCTGGACAGGTGTGAGAAGATAAAGGGATGAAGGACTGGGGCTATAAAAACACTGAGAGCCCAAGAGGAGGTGTCTTCTGGAATCCAAGACTCACTTTCACTGTGACTAGGTGAAAGTCATCCTAGGTGTACTAGGATGGTTTGGAGAATAAAGCATCCCACCCAACAGCCAGAACAGCTCAAGGTGCTATGGGGGGGTCTGCGGTCTGGAGTGGCAGAGAAGGCCCTGGGGTCTGAGTGGACCCCAAGCTTCCTGTGACTCAGCTGGCTGGAGGAAGAGGAGGATGATCCTATAAGGCTATATATAGCAACTGTGCATAGTGGCCCTGTGAGGTCATTGCCAGCCTGCTCAGGCTCTGTTTAAAGCACCCCCACAGCCTCAGAGGGATGTAGGAAACCTGGAAAGGGCCCAGGACAGCAGGGATATGACCAAACTGGAGGGGCTAAAACCAAAAAAAGCCGATGAGGGAAGATGAAAGGAATGAATGAATCAAGGAAGAGAGAGGGATGAGTGATGGCACTGAGAACCTGACAAGAGAATTCCAGGGAACAGAGGAAGCTGCTTCTCTCCATCTAGGTTAAGGTCTGAGAAAGAAAGAAGGGGCTTACGGAGGGATTCGAGTGAGGCCTCAGAGGCTGTGTAGGGTGTGAATCCAGGGGTGGGTGAAGGAGCCTGTGAAATCTTCCACGGATGGTGGAGTGGGGCTGAGTGCTATCCTGTACAGCTCAGTTTCTCCCGATCACCCCCAGACACTCCTACCCCAGTTCTCAGGCACCCCTTCCCCTCTTTCACCCAGGTATCCCCAGCCAACAAGCATTTTCTCCAGGGGGCTCCTCTGCCTCTGATCTCTGCCTCTTCAGGAAAAGGCTCAGGACCGGGTGGGATTTGGAGAAGCTTAGGGGTATGTCCTGCAGACTGCTGGGAATTGTGGGGAGGTAGAAGGATGCGATCAAGGGCCACCTGAGACTCTGAGAGCCTGTAAGGGGGACTGCATTTATTTTGTTGGGCAGGACCAAGTGCTCACACAGTGAAGATGGAGACCTGGGGAGAGGGCAGAGAGGGGGCCTGGCAGGCGGGAGGAACCAAGGGGTAGGGAGAACATATGTCTAAGGAGGAAGCTGATTCCATTTCTGCTGGCAGGTGTAGCCGCATCTTATCAACGTGTGGTAGGAATGGTGCTATTCTGGGGTCCCGCTTGATGGTGAGTCTGTGGTGAGCAGAGAGTTCTTTGGACAAGGCTGCCCAGGGAGGCACCAAATCTTCGATTCTGTAGAAAGGGCCTCTCTCACGCCTTTCCTTGGAGTCAGAATATAGGGAGGGATATCCAGAATATTTTACTTTAAACAAGGAGAAATTGTGACCCAGAGAGGGGATGTGGCCAGTCCAATATCACACAGCATATCTAGAGTTGACAAGCACTCTGGCCTCCCAACTCAATTCCCAACCATATGCTGCTCCCAACACATCAAGGTGTCTTCCCAGGGGCCTTCCCTTAATGCCATCAAAATCCCCTCCCCTTCCCTTGACTTGATTTCTATCCCCATCCTCCCCAATCCCTTCTCTTACTGATGCAAATAACACCTGAAATTTACAAGATGCTCACAGTCTGTAAAGCACGTTTACCTCCAACGTCTGGCTTAGTTCCTCCCCCTTGGGGCTCAGCTTTCTCCTCTCCCTCCTCCTCTTCCTCCCTCCCTCCTCCACAGCCTGGGAGATGTCCTATTTGGTAGGAGAAATTGGGGGCTGGGAGGAGGTGAGATTAGCCTCAGACTTCTCCTACTTTGGCAGAAACCCTTAGCGCTCCATGTCTGTAAAAGGAGCTTGGAGCAGGAGGGGGTTGGAGCCGGGCTGTGGGGCCTCCCTGGAAAAGGCGCTAGGTCAGGGCTGTGGGGGTGATAAGGACCAGGAGTAGGGATTTATGAGAACTGGGGTGGGGGTGCCAGTGGAGGAAGGCCCAGGAAAGGGTCCGGGGTCAGGTGGAGAAAGTTGGGAGAGGGAGGCCTGAAGGTCTTCAGTTAACGAGATGTGAGGCTGGCAGATGAGAGGAGATGGATTGCTGGCTGAGCCCCCGGGGAAGGAGGGAGGGGTGCAGTGCAGCATGGAGAGATGAGTTTCATGGAGAATCCTGACACTGCCTTCAGGCTGGGCCCCCCAACTCAACCTCCCCCGTGGTGATATCAGGAAGAAACAATTGCCTCTGGACATTCCTTCCCTTTTACAGTCACTCCTGCTCCTCAGCAGCCTGTGGAGGTTAAGCAGCCTTACAGCTGAGGGAAGGTGGATGGAGGGGGGCGAGGCTCTGGGAGCACTCAGGCAGGGAGGCATCAGGGAGCAAGGGCATAGCTGGGGACCACTCACTGTCCTCCCTGGGCCCAGAGACTCAGGATGTCAGCAGCTGAGGGGACCTCAGAGATGACCTAGCCTGATCCTCTTTCACACTTGGGCATGACAGAATCAGAGAGGAAACCAGACTTGCCCAGGGGGCACAGGTGGTTAGTTGGTGAACCCCCAGGATAAACACCATGTCTTAGCCTCTGGCCGACCCACACATCCCCACATCCACCGGCTTGGGCCTGCCATCTCCCCACCAAGTGCTAAAGCTGAGGCAAGAACCAGGCTGCCCGAGTTCATACCTGCCACACTATCCCCAAGACTCTCATGCAGTGGTGGCCTCCTTGGCCCAACCAAGCTTGGGACGGAAACATGAGGTCCTCCGCTAGGAAACAGAAAGAGGAGGAGGAGAAGGAGAAGGATAACTTCTGGAGAAAGGGGCAAAGGACAACCCTGGAGGTCGGTGTCAGTTGGTGGATGGAACCTTCAGTGCTATTACACACCAAGGATCCTGGCATGGATCTAGAGTAGGTGAGGTGCTCCCAGACAGGGTAAGGTGGAAGAGTGCTTCAGATTTTCTCCTTTTGGACCTCTTTCCGTTTTTCTCAGTCCAAAAGCTCTGTGCGGGCCAGGTTAGTGCCCTCACCCCAGCCATTTGCCCATGCAAGCCACCTTCCCACTATCTATGCCGTCCACGGGATCTGGGAGATCCCGTGGGTTGGAAGGACCCTTGTCTTCCAAGGAGCCCTCCATGGGGTTCAGCGATCTGGCCACACATCCATAAACCCTCTAGATACTGAGCGTAAGGGAAGGCAGGGAACAGCAAGTGCAAAGGCCCGGAGGCTGGAAAGAACTTGGTAGTGTCACAGAAAAGAGGACAGTGTGGCTGAAGTGAGATGAGCCCAAAGGAGAGGTGAGTGAGCCGAGATGGGCAAGGTAGACAGGGTCAGTCCTGTGGGGTTTTCGGGGCCACCATGAGTTTGGGTTTTCTGCTTCAGTACTTCAGGGAAAGGAGAGAAAATGGCAATGTTGACAGGCAAAATTTCCAAAAGGCATGAGCACTCCCCAGAAATAATTGAGAAGCAGCTCTGCGAAGGGCGGGGGGAGGTTCTTGTTCTGTTTGGCTCCCAGGTTAGAATAAATGGCATAGTAGACACATCACCTGAGTTTAAATATAAGGAAACATTTTCTAGCAGAACTGTCCACTGTCCCATGATGGAGATGTGTTAGGTACCCAATGACTCTTTATGGAATGGAATAGGCATTCTGGAGATGCCGAGTTCCCAGGCAGTGGAGGGATTTAAGTTGGAACAGTGCTTGCTGGAGTCACAGTACAGAAGATTTAAGCCTTAACTGAGGAGTTGGGGCATGGGACTGGTCAACCTCATGACTTATGAAGTTACCTCCAACCTTAAGTTTCCACAACTCTCCAAGATTAGAGTAATCTGGGAAGATCTCAGGCAAACTTCAGGATGGACTTTCTTCTTCAACTGGTTCAATAAAATGTATAGATAACACCCACTGTCTAAGGTACCATATCACATACACAAATTTATAAATTGTCCTCTTTTTCTGACAAATGCTGAATGAAATGGTCTGCCTTAGTGGACCTTCCCATTTTCAATATCAATTAGCTCAAGTAAGAGGTTGTGACCATAAAATAATATGACTGCTAAATTTATATATTCGAACGTGTGTGTGGCTGAGAATGTTTGTAGCAGCATTGTTTATAACAGCAAAAGGTTGAAAACAATATAATTGTCTATCAGTAAAAAATTGGCCAAATAAGCTGGTCAAATCCATACAGTGAAATGCAAATGAGGATATTAAGAAGAATGACTCAAAACTTCCCATCAAAGAAGAGAGCTGGACCAGATGGCTTCACTGGTGAATCCTACCAAACATTTCAGAATTAATACTAATCCTCCTTAAACTTCCAATAATTTGAAGAGGAGGGAATTCTTCCTAACTTATTCTGTGAGGCCAGCATTATCCTGATAACAAAGCCAGACAAACATACACAAGAAAATGAAACTACAGACCTACATACCTTGTAAATATTGATGTAAAAATTCTCAACAAAATGCTAGCAAACCAAATTCAGAAGCATATTAAAAGGATTATATACCATGACCAAGTGGGGTTTATTCCTGGAATGCAAGGATGTTTCAAGATGTGAAAAATCAATCAGTATAATACACCACAATAACAGAATGCAGGGAAAACCCTAGATGATCAATTTAACTTACAATAGCATCAAAAAAGATTTCTGGTCAAGGTGGTGGAGTAGGTAAACACTGTACTTTCCTCCTTTCATGACCACATCAAAATTACAACTAAACTACAGAACAACCATCATTGAGAATCACCTGAAGTCTAGGTAAGTCAAAGTCCTACCTCAAAGGACATATAAAAGAAGCCACCTTAAGACTGGTAGGAGGGGCAGAGACACAAAATGAGCTGGTCCCACACTTGCATGTGACCCGTAAAAATTAGAAAAGGTATTTCAGCTCCCCTCCGCCAGAGGAGTGACTGGTCCCAACCCCACACAAGGCATTCCAGCCCAGGTTCCAGTGTGGGGGAGAGGAGTCCCCATAACTTCTGGCTGTGAAAACCAGCAGAGATTGTGGCTGAGTAAGGTGGAGGGTGGCTAGAGTCCCAGGCACTCCTCCTAAAGGGCCCACACACAGACTTACTGATGACAGACTCACTCACTCTGAGCTCCAGCACGGGAGCAGCAGCTTGAAATGCCCCAGGGACATATAGAGAGGAACTGAATTGTCTGGCTTCAGAGCAAGGACTGGAGTGGTGAGCCTTCTGGCGACCAGTATGCAGATGGAGGTGGGCAGCATATCTGAGTCTCCATCAACCTAGCTAACATTATTCATTCACCCCACTCTGGTGATTCCCTGAGACCTCGCCCCACCCAACTTTTGGGCACACCCAAGTCACTTCCAGTGGCTTTTCCATATAACCAGCCTGTCTTGGCTCATGCTGCAGACTTTCCTAAATCTATCAAAGATTCACAAAACCCAAACAAGCAGCATCGGGCTTCAGCATGTCGCATACCTCTTGTTGAGCAGCCCCAAGCCCAGCACTAACAACAGCCAGCCTCAGTTCACGGCTTGGCCTCTCAAGCCACCTCCAAGCCCAGTGTGGGTGGCAGCTATCTACGGATTGTTTTGTGGCTCATGCCAAGTGGCCCCGGGCAGAGCACAGGCTGCTATTGAACTCGGCCTGCCGTGGAGCCCTTCCCAGGAGGCCCCAGGGCTGACACGCTTGTCGGCCAGCTTCAGACAGAGCTGGAGCCTCATCCAGCTGCCTCCAAGGATGATGCACCCAAAGGGCGGACTGGGCAAACACCAGAACACTGCTAAAGCAAATCCATAGGGTCAGCTGCTGCACAACAGCTCCTCCACTGTAGTCACGGCCAGTCCTCACAACCAATCAGCCTGAGGGTCAGTCTCTCCTGAACCAAGGCTCAGCTACAACAGGAAAGCACACATAACTCACACAGGGACACACCTGGAACACCTGGCTCAGGTGACAAGGGCCCCACAGGACACCTACTATATAAGGCCACTCTACTAAGACTGGGAGACATAGCAGCCCTGCCTACTACATAGAAACAAACACAGGGAGACAGCCAAAATGGGGAGTTAAAGAAACATGTCCCAAATGAAAGAACAGAACAAAGCTCCAGTGAAAGAACTAAACAAAATGGAGACAAGCAATCTACCAGATGCAAAGTTCAAAACACTGGTTATAAGGATGCTCAGTGATCTCAGGGAGAACTTCAACAAAGAGATAAACAACATAAAAATGAAGATAGAAAACATAAAAAATGGGGTAGCCAGGAAGCTCAGCTGGTTAGAGCATGGTGCTGATAACACCAAGGTTGCCAGTTTGATCGCTGCATGGGCCACTGTGAGCTGTGCCCTCCTTAAAAAAAAAATTAAAAAATTAAAATTAAAAAGAGCCAGTCAGAAATGAGTACAATAACTGAAATGAAGAATACATTAGAGGAAATCAACAGTAGATTAGATGAAACAGAGGATCAAGTCAGAAATTTAGAAGATAAGGTATCAGAAAACACCCAATCAGAACAGCAAAAGGAATCCAAAAAAAAAATGAGTATACTTTAAGGGCCTCTGAGACAACATCAAGTGTACCAACATTCACATCATAGATGTACCAGAGGAGAAGAGAGAGAGCAAGGAATTAAAAACCTATTTAATGAAATAATGATGGAAAACTTCCCTAGTCTGGCAAAAGAAATTGACATACAAACCCAGGAAGTGTAGAGTCCCAAAGAAGATGAACCCAAAAACCCACAGTAAGACACATAATTAAAAATGCTAATGGTTAAAGCCAAAAAAAAAAAAAAAAAAAAAGAATCTTAAAAGCAGCAAGAGAAAAGCAGTTAGTTGCTGACAAGGGCACTCCCACAAGACTGTCAGTTGATTGCTCAACAGAAACTTTGCAGGCTAGAGGGATTTGCACAAAATATTCAAAGTAATGAAAAGCAAGGACCTACAACCAAGATTACTCTACCCAGCAAAGCTATCATTTAGAATCAAAGGACAGCTAAAGAGCTTCCCAGACAAGAGAGAGCTAAAGGAGTTCATCACTATCAAACTGTATTATAAGGAATCTTAGAGGGACTTCTTTAAAATGAAAAAAAAAGCACAAAAATATGAATAATAAAATGGCAATAACTATATACCAACAATTACTTTAAATGTAAATGGATTAAATCCTCCAATGACAAGAAAGGGTGGCTGAATGGATAAGAAAACAAGTCTCTTACATACCCTGCCTATAAGAGACTCACTTCAGATTGAAAGACACACAGAGACTGAAACTAAAGAGATGGAAAAAACATTTCATGAAAATGGAAATGAAAAAAAACAAAGCTTGGGTAGCAATACTTATACCAGACAAAATAGACTTTAATAAAACTAGAGGCTGTAACAAGAGACAAAGAAGGACCCAATAATCCTACTTATGGGTATTTATCCAAAGAAACCCAAAGTGCTACCTCAAGTGGATGTGTGCATCTATATGTTCATTGCAACATTGTTTACAATGGCCAAGACGTGGAGGCAGCCTGGGCGTCCCTCAATGGATGAATGGATAAAGAGGAGGTGGTGCATATTCAGCACAATGGAATATTGCTCAGCCATGGAAGGGAATGGGTTCTTGCCATCTGTGGCGGCATGGATGGACCTGGAGGACATTGTGCTGAATGGAGTATGACAGATAGAGAAAGACAGATGCAATGTGATTTTGCTTATTTGTGGAATCTAAAGAACAAAATAAACAAAACAGAAGCAGACTCATAGATACAGAGAACATTTTGATGTTTGCCAGATGGGAGGGGGGTTGGGGGCATGGGTGAAAAAGGGGAAGGGATTAAGTACAAATTGGCTGTTTACAAAGTAGTCATGGAGATGTAGGGTATAACATAAGGAATAGAGTCAATAATATTGTAATAACTATGTATGGTGTCAGATGGGTACTAGATTTATCGGGGTGATAGATGGGAGGGAGGTTGAAGGACAGGGTGAAACAATGAAGGATTAATAAGTACAAATTGGTAGTTACGAAATAGTCATGGGGATGTAAAGTAAAACATAGGGAATATAGTCAATAATATGGTTGTAACTGTGTATAGTACCAGGTGGGTACTAGACTAGTCAGGGGGATCACTTCTTAAATTATATTAATGTCTAAATACTATGCTGAAATTAATATAAAATAATATTGAATGTCACTGTAATTGAAAAGTAAAAAAAGCAGGGGGAGGGGTTCAAATTTCCAGGTATAAAACAAAGAAGTCCTGGGGATGTAATGCACAGTGTGGGGAATACAGTCAATAACATTGTGAGAGCAAGGTATGGTGTTAGATGGTTGCTGGACTTATCACAGTGATCACTTCTTTAGGTGTATAAATGTTGAATATCACTATGGTGTACTCCTGAAACTAATATAATATTGTATGTTAGCTGTATTTTAATAAAAATCTTTGACAAAATAAAATACTTTGGAATAAATATAACCAAGGAGTCATTAAGACTTGTACACTGGGGCTGGCCCGACCCCATGGTAGCAAATCCTCAGGGGTGAAACTGAATTTTGGAAACAGCTCCGGAGCTCCAACTCCACGGAGCAGTTGGAGCTCTGTGCTCCTAACTCCGAAGGCTGCCAGTTCGATTCCCATGTGGGCCAGTGGGCTCTCAACCGCAAGGTTGCCGGTTTGACTCCTCGAGTCCTGCAAGAGATGGTGGGCTGCGCCCCCTGCAACTAGCAATGGCAACTGGACCTGGAGCTGAGCTGCATCCTCCACAACTAAGATTGAAAAGACAACAACTTGACTTGGAAAAAAGTCCTGGAAGTACACACTGTTCCCCAATAAAGTCCTGTTCCCCTTCCCCAATAAAATCTTTAAAAAAAAAAAAAAGACTTGTACATTGAAAACTACAAAATATCGCTGAAATAAATTAGACAGAAATAAATGGAAAGATATCCTGTGTTCATTGATGGGGAGATTTAATTTTTTTAAGCTGTCAATACTACCCAAAGTGATCTATAGATTCAATACAATCCCTGTTAAAATCCCACCCATTTTTTTTGTTTGTTTGTTTGTTTTAAGGAGGGCACAGCTCACAGTGGCCCATGAGGGGATCGAACTGGCAACGTTGGGGTTATCAGCACCACGCTCTAACCAACTGAGCTAACCAGCCACCCCCCCACACCAGTGTTTTTGAAGAAACAGAAAATTCCATCCAAAAATTCATATGAAATTTCAAGTGACCCTGAATAGCCAAAACATCTTGAAAAAGAAGAACAAAGTTGGAGAATTCATACAACTTCTTGATTTCAAAACTCATTAGAAAGCTACAGTAATCAAAACAGTGTGGTACAGACATAAGGACAGACATATATAGGCCAATGGTATTAGAATAGAGAGCCTCGAAATAAATCCTCATGCACACGGCTTAATGGTTTTCCACAGGGGTGCCAAGACATTCAACGGGGAAAGGATAGTCTTCAACAAATGGTGCTGGGAAAATTGAATATTCACATGCAAAAGAATGAAGTTGGATCCTTACCTTTACACCACATACAAAAATTAACTCAAAATGGATCAAAGACATAAAACTGTAAAACTCTTAGAAGAAAACAAAAGGGTAAAGTTCATGACATTGGATTTTGCAATGGTTTCTTGGCTATGACAACAAAAGCACAGGCAATAAAAGACAAAATAGATAAATTGGACTTCATCAAAATTAAAAACTTTTCTTCATCAAAGGATACTACCAACAGCATGAAAAGGCAACCGACCGAATGGGAATTCTTGAATTTTGTGCTGAGTACGTTACCCATCCAGGTACATTATTATTATTTTTAGTGTGTCCAGTTCTCAGTGGCCCCCTAAGAATGTTAAACCCTTACTCCAGTGGTGCTGCTGCTGAAACAGAACATGTCTTGGAGTGCTCTTCTTTCACCTGCCTTCCAAGCCTCAGAGTGTTGTTTTGCTGCCCTCCATGGTAGCAAATCCTCAGGGGTGAAACTGAATTTTGGAAACAGCCCCAAGTGGTTCAGAGCCAAGTCTGGTAGTTGTTGATTTTGACTAGAGAATAGATGGCTTTATTTATTTATTTATTTATTTATTTATTTATTTATTTATTTATTTATTTATTTTCTGCCTCATTTCACCAAGAAACTGAGGCCTTGGGCTGGTCCAAAGGACAATTTCCTTATGTGGTCTGGAGGCTGTTTACAGAGAGGAGTCCCCAAAATGTTCTGTCTTCTCCAGCATCGTGGAAATGGGTGCATAGTCTCCGACAGTAGATTATTCAAAACATTGTTTTCACTACAAGTGAACGAGCCAAAACCAAGTGCCGTAAGTGAATAAAAGGAAAGAATTTATTAGCCCCAAAGCCAGGAAGGACACTGAGGGAGCTCACAAAATTGAGGAAAAAGCACAGAACCAGGGCCCCAAGGGCTGGAATTTAGGTTGCATGCCTGGCATTCTCCTCCTCTCCAAGTGTCTCTGCCTCTCCTTGCTTGTTGACCTCTCTTTCCTCCTATTCCAGAAAGACCTCCCCAGAGGGCAAGAAACATGGTTGCCACAGCCCCCAGTTTAGTAATCCCAGTTCCATCTATAAATTCCAGGGAAGTTCTCTAATTGGCCTAGCTCAGGTCCAGGCCCACCCTTTGAGCCAATCATTGCAGTGAGAGAAATGCAGTTCTAAGACTGGCTGGGAACTAAGTCAGCTGTCTACTGCCGGTGTGTGTGTGTGTGTGTGTGTGTGTGTGTGTGTGTGTGTGTGTGTGTAACATCTGTTACCAAAATAAGGGGAGGGGAAAGAAAGCTTTCAGGCTACTTTGAACTACAACAAGGACAGTGCCACCTGGGGTGTGCTAAGAATCCACACGGTCTCCAGAATTCTTCAGGAAACTAGAATCTAGTTTGGGAGACAAGACACAAAAATAACCAGAATGCAACAGCTTGCAGTGACTCAAAGACTGGCTAAGAATATCTGGAACTCCCTACCCACCTCATAAGCTTGTCTCGGGCGAAAATTAGACACTTAATGTGAAAAGCCTTTGAAAACACATCAATAACAAAGTCTTTTACAGGTCACCTGACACCTGGTGTCAGACTGCCTTAGCTTCCTGAGCTACAAAATGGGAATGATACTAGTTCTCACCTCATAGGGTTGTTGGAGAATTAGGGATCATGGGTGTGGAGTACTCAGCAGAGTGGTATACAGTAGGTGTTCAACACATGTAAGGTAGGATTTTTGCATATTGTGACCTGAGCCTCTTTAACCACCTATAGGATAGACATGGCAAGGCTAACATTCCCACTTTATAAGGAGGACACAGAAATAAAGGACTTGTCTGCTAGTTATTAGTCCTGCTGGTGATGGCAGAGCTAGGGGAAGACCAGCACTGTGTTCCCAAGGTTCACATTCCAAAAGGTCACGCCTAAGAGAGGCCTGTAGAGTGCCAGGTGGAGGTGTAGAGAGACAGCCAGTGTTCATGGAGAAGTGGGGATGTCCTTTGGGGTCAGCCAGTACCTTGTACGAAGCAGGGTAGGCTGTGAAGGGATGTGCAAGCCCTCTGCCGGACTCCATTTATGCTGGGGGCTTGGAGCATTATGGGGGTTGGAAGTGCGTGGGGCTTATCACCCCAAGCCTTCCTCAGCCGTCTGACACCCGTGCCTCCTCAGGTACCCGGTCCCCACCCCCCAGAGCTCCTTTCCTGTGCGCATGTTTCCCGGACCCATGCATTCTCCTCTATAAATACCAGCTCTGGTATTTTGGGTTGGCAGCTGTTGCTGCCAGAGAGATGGCTGGGTTGACATGCAGCTCCTGACAAAACACAAACCCCTGGTGTGTGTGGTTGTGGGTGGTGGTGTGAGTAGGGGGATGAATCAGAGAGGGGTGGGGTGGATACAAGGGGGCAGCAGCCAGGCGAAGTTGGTGGTGCGGAGGTGAGTGTACATAGTGATTGGAAACTGAAAGTGGAACAGACCCTTTCTGGAAATCACCCTGTTGCTTATAAACTTGAGGCCCCACCTTCACCAGTAGGGGTGGGGGTGGGGGTGAGGAAAAGGGCCTATACTAGTCCAGAGGGAAACTGAGGCTCAGAGCTAGAACCCAGGTTCCAGTGTACATACCTGAGCAGGCCAGCTCTGGCCAGGATTGCTCTCTGCTCCCAGGGCACACTCCCACCCTTGGGCCTGCCTAGAGACTCCCCACCTCTAGGCCGGACTGATGGTCTCCTGGTCTTCACCTGAGCCCTCCCAAACTTCTGCCAGTTCTAGAGAATCTTTAGAAGAAAGGTGACTTGGAGACTTTCTTGGGAAGAGGCCTTGTCCCTTCAGTAAATGATCCAAAGTCTCATGTTGGATCAAAAAGGAGACCCTCAAACTAAGAGGGAGCTTCTCCGGGATTATCTCCCCTGATCAACCCCAGGAGGAGGCAGGCACCCAAGGGCTGAAAGGGGCCTGCCTGGGGCTTCCAAACATGCTCCCAGCCCTGGTGAAGCCGCAGCCCTGATAAAGGCATTGACAGGCCGGCCTGTCTTCTGCCCTCCTAGGTCCACCAGCCACTCCTACACCCCTCAAGGGCCCCCCACCCGCCGGGCTGGGGGCACAGGCCTCTTGCAGGGTAGCTGGCCTCCCCACCCCCACGCCAGCGGCCGCCCTTTCCTGGCAGGACAGCGGGATCCTGCAGCTGTCAGGGGAGGGGCGGCGGGGGCTGATGTCAGGAGGGATACAAATAGTGCGGACGGCTGGGGGCCCTGTCTCCCCTCTCCGCATCCACTCTCCGGCCGGCCGCCCGCCCGCCGCCTCCTCCGCACCGCCCAGCCTCGCCCGCGCCGCCACCATGAGCCAGGCCTACTCGTCCAGCCAGCGCGTGTCCTCCTACCGCCGCACCTTCGGCGGGGCCCCGGCCTTCCCGCTCAGCTCCCCTCTGAGCTCGCCGGTGTTCTCTCGCGCGGGCTTCGGCACCAAGGGCTCCTCGAGCTCGATGTCGTCCCGCGTGTACCAGGTGTCGCGCACGTCGGGCGGGGCAGGGGGCCTGGGGTCGCTGCGGGCCAGCCGGCTGGGGACAGCCCGCGTGCCCTCCTCCTACGGCGCGGGCGAGCTGCTGGACTTCTCGCTGGCAGACGCGGTGAACCAGGAGTTCCTGACTACGCGCACCAACGAGAAGGTGGAGCTGCAGGAGCTCAACGACCGCTTCGCCAACTACATCGAGAAGGTGCGCTTCCTGGAGCAGCAAAACGCGGTGCTCGCCGCCGAGGTGAACCGGCTCAAGGCCCGCGAGCCGACTCGGGTCGCTGAGATCTACGAGGAGGAGCTGCGCGAGCTGCGGCGCCAGGTGGAGGTGCTCACCAACCAGCGCGCCCGCGTCGACGTCGAGCGCGACAACCTGCTGGACGACCTGCAGCGGCTCAAGGCCAAGTGAGCACCCGGTGCTCCCAGAACCCCTTTTCCACGCTGGGCTCCAGGGACCCTTTCCTGCCCCTAAGAAGGTCATCTACTTGTGTCCCCCGAGGGGAGATAGGTTCTGGGTCTCTCCCTTGTGCTCCTGTTCGGCGAAGCAGTTTTTTTGGGGGACATTATGGGGTGGAAATGGGAGACCTTGGAAGACCAGGTGCCCTGTGGACAGCCCCCTGAGAAAGCATCTTAAGATGCCGGGGTGATGTTGATGGGGGTCAGGCAGGCAGATGGGTAGAGGAAAGAGGCCCAAGTGCAGTCGGAGGGGAAGGCGGAGGTTGACAGGAGACCAGGAAATCCGGGGCCAGCTGGGAAGGGCAAGGGGTGGGGAATCCAAGCAGTAGCTCTCGGCTCATCTGTGATGAGGCTTTGGGGAGGGGGTTAGAGAAGGGAATCTGCCCCTGGGCCGGGCTGAGGCTGTGCCATTTCACAAGGGAATGGGTAAGTTAGAGGAAACGGGAGAGTGGGTGGGGGACTGCAGCCCTCAGAAAACTTGGATGTGGGGCTTCACCAGGCTCCCAGTAGGAAAGGGCAGCAAGTATTCATGGGTCCTGCTTCTGAAAGCCCAAGTGAGCAGAGTCACCACCCTGCCGCCCAGGTCACAAACATCATTTGAGCACGTACACAGGCCCGGCTGGAGCTGCGAACCAGGAACACAGAAGTGGATAAAATAGACTCTGTTCCTAATCCCAGGGAGGTCACAGTCTGGTGGGGACATAGACTTCCAGGGTGTGGCTCTAGTGCAGAGATTGGGCCACTTCCTGTCCACTCTCTGGGTGGGCGGGGCCTCTTGTCTCCACCCAGCAGCCAGCTTTCCTTTCTGTCCTGAGCCCACTCCCTGGGCAGCCCAAGGCTAGCCATCTCCAGGGCCAGTTTTAGTATCCCCACCAACTGTCTGTTTCTCCATCTGTCTGTTCCTACCAGGCTGCAAGAGGAGATTCAGCTAAAAGAAGAAGCAGAGAACAACTTGGCTGCCTTCCGAGCGGTAAGCCTCTTTCGACCCCCAGCAGCCTTACCCCTCTTTCCCCCTGTGTGGCCCCTGGTCTCCCTCTGCCCTTCCGGGGTGATAGGTGACCCTGTCCCTCTTGTTGGACCTCTCCCAGGATGTGGATGCTGCCACTCTAGCGCGCATTGACCTGGAGCGCAGGATCGAATCTCTCAACGAGGAAATTGCGTTCCTTAAGAAAGTGCATGAAGAGGTATGCCCTGGGCCCTCCTCCCCAGGGTCCTTCGACACTGGTGAAAGTAGGTGGTGTGGGGGTGGGGGACAGTGGTAGTGCCTGGCTCTGGGAATGGAGGTGTGAGGGTGCTGGGGTGGGGAGGTGCCTGGTAGGGGACTGAAGCCCAGCTGCACCATGCAGGAGATCCGAGAGCTGCAGGCCCAGCTTCAGGAACAGCAGGTCCAGGTGGAGATGGACATGTCCAAGCCAGACCTCACCGCTGCGCTCAGGGACATCCGGGCCCAGTACGAGACCATCGCGGCTAAGAACATCTCAGAAGCTGAGGAATGGTACAAGTCAAAGGTAGGCGGCCTGGCCCCTCCCTCCCCCTCAATCCCAGGTTTGGAGTTGCTTTCTGTGGCTCCACCCACGGGGAGGAGGGTGAGCTAGGGTCTCCATGCTCCCTTGCCCACCTCTGCCTGCATCATCTCAGGGCCCCTCTCTGCCTTTAGGTGTCTGACCTGACCCAGGCAGCCAACAAGAACAATGACGCACTGCGCCAGGCCAAGCAGGAGATGATGGAGTACCGACACCAGATCCAGTCCTACACCTGCGAGATCGACGCCCTCAAGGGCACTGTGAGTCCCTGCCCACCTCACCCAGCTCAGCCTTTCCTGCCCGTAGCTCACACCCTCAGTCAGTGACGACGGGCCCATCACATACCCTCTCTGGGCCTCTGTCTCCTCATATCTGCCACCAGGGTAAAAACAGGTGGATTACCAGTTGGGCTTTCAGGAAATCATGGGGCTCCTATGTGGGTGCAGGGAAGGCTGAACATTTATCAGTTCTATTCTCTGAGTTTCCACAGAACACTTCATTTGAGTTCAGGGTTCCCTGGCTGAGATGGGTTTGACAATTCCTGGACCTGACTCTCTGGGGTTGCCTCCCAGCATGTTTGTGTCGCTGTCCATCTTGGGACCCTAGTGTTTCCCACCCACCCACCCCCAACAACCTGACCTTGACCTAGTCGCCCCTCCCCTGCAGAATGATTCCCTGATGAGGCAGATGCGGGAGCTGGAGGACCGCTTTGCTAGTGAGGCCAACGGTTACCAGGACAACATTGCTCGCCTAGAGGAGGAGATCCGGCACCTCAAGGATGAGATGGCCCGCCACCTGCGGGAGTATCAGGACCTGCTCAATGTCAAGATGGCCCTGGACGTAGAGATTGCCACCTACCGGAAGCTGCTGGAGGGCGAGGAGAGCCGGTGCGGGGCAAGGAGGGGGCTGGCGGTGGGATTCTGAGGGGTGCTGGGGGCCCATTCCTGCCCTGGGGGACGGGGCTCGGGATCACCTCAAACAGGATCTGGAAATAATTTTATACAAGAGTCCACCACTCCACTAATTGCAGAGAATTAATCAAGGCCACCCGGGGAAAAAGTGATTTAATTAATAGCTTTTATAAAAAGAGAAATGTAAGTATTCCCTCATCTACCTTCAGAATTAAGAACCAGCAGCATAAAACCATGTTCAGCAACTGGTAATAAAATACAGTATTACTGCCAGTCAAGGGAGAGATGAGAGCGAAGTGAGGAATGAGGAGGAAAGAAAGGGAGGGGCCAGATGGAGACAGAGGGGGAGACAGAGAGGCTTGAATGCAGGCTAAGAGAGAGGCAGAGGCTTGTGCACTGAGGGTGCATGTGCGCGGGCGTGCACACACACAAGTGCACGCACACACACACACGCACACACACGCACACACACGTGCTCATAGGAAAAGAACCAGTAGGACATACTCAGACATGTCAACTCACCTCTAAACACAGAAAACAACACACAACTGAAAGGAACACGAGGGAACCTGCTGGGGGAAAGGAAAGGTTCTATATCTTGATTGAGACTCGTAGTTATATGGATGTAGACATTGCTCAAAACTCACTGCATGGCCCAGGAAAGATCTGTGTGTTTCATTGAATGTAAACTTAACCTCAATTTAAAAGAGGTCATTAGCTCAAAAAAATCATGCCCATTGATACTCATAAAAATGATGACATCTGAAGCTTCAAAAAAAACAGCCGACTTATTTATTTATAATTGAAGTTTATTGGGGTGACAATTGTTAGTAAGGTTACATAGGTTTCAGGTATACAATTCTGTATTACATCATCTATATCTCACACTGTGTGTTCACCACCCAGAGTCAGTTCTCTTTCCATCACCATATGTTTGATCCCCTTTACCCTCATCTACCCTGTCCCCTTACCCTCTGGTAACCACCAAGCTATTGAGCAGACATATTTAGATATAGATTTACACAAAGAGAGATTTCAGATTTCGTATAACACGAACATATAATGGCTTTTTAAGGTAGCTAAAGTCACATTGCATTTTCCTGGCACTCGGCATACATGGGTATGGCAGTTCCTGGAACTTGGCCTCACGTGGGTGGGTCAGAAGTTCCCAGCCTGGCTGGAGGGTGGGCACACACAATGGATGTCACCCAGCCTTGCTATGGACTCACCCTGCAGTGTCAGGAGTGAGAAGGAAATCCTGGTAAACGGGAGAGGGCAGTGGGGTAGGGGGTCTGGTGTCATGTCAGCAGGTTAGCGAAGGAATACATGGAATGAGGGATCCTTCCAGAAAGGGTAGTGCCTGGCACAGCTGGAGTTGGCTGTTGACCCCAGACCTTGAGCAGCGTGATAGTGGGAGTGCTGGGGTTCACGGGACCGGGACAGCTGAGGATGGTGTTTGGAAAGAGGACCAGGGCAAGCTTCAATGGGTGGAAGAGATGGAGGGTCCTAATTCTATGCGGATTTGGTCTCTCCCCTTTCAGGATCAACCTTCCTATCCAGACCTTCTCCACCCTCAACTTCCGAGGTGAGTGCTTGTCAGCAGGTGGAGGCTGGCGTGGCAAGGGGTAGGAGTCCAGCGTGGGCACTGCCCAAGGCCACCCATGAGCGGAGGATGGAACCGTGGGGACAGGGCTGGGGTCTGGAGACGAGAAACGGGGCTGCTGCGGGGGCAAGGGAGGAAGTTTAGGTAGTGGCGTCTTTTGACAGTACTTTATTATTTCATTTCATTTTTATTTTTGTGTATTTTAATCCCATGGTGTTGTATTGAGCACGTCCCCTACACCTGGTGGGATTTTTGAGCTTCAGCAAATAGCTTCTGTTTCTTGATGTACCCGAACTCTGAAGGAACCAGGAGTGTCCTTGGGGGACTGCAGCGGGAGCATCTAGAACATTCACACTGGGCTACAAGGCACCCGCCACCTATTGTCTGTATGGCAAGTTGCCAAGTGCCACCCACCCCCACCTGCCCCCCTCCCAACTGTTTGTTGAACACCTCCAGTTTGCTGGAGCAAGATGTTGGATGCACGTTTAAAACAATGAAGCCAAACCTTAGCGAAGCCAAACAATTAGAAGAAGGAGCTCCTAGGGCATTCTGCCATTCTGCCATTAGTGATATGCAGATTGCATGGCTTTCCAACCCGGTGAGCAGAAAAACACACTATAATGATACATTAGGAAAGGAAGTCGGAGTCTTTGGCACCTTCGCCTTTCCTAGACCAAACCATTTATATCTTCGATATTCATTTCCATCAGGAAAAAATACATACTGTGCTCCGCCAAGTTACAATGTTCATCGCAGACACCACGCAGTGTGAGCCTTGCATTTAAAACTGCTTAATACGTTTTGAAATTAATAGTCCTGTGGGCGTGATAGGGCAAGTATTATTGTTACCATTTCACAATGAGGAAACTGAGGCACAGAGGGGCAAGTCACTGGCTGCCAACACAGTGAATCAGTGACTGACTCCTGTCCATCTCGCTGTCATTAGGATATCAAGTTATTCATCCGGAATCGTAAAGGGGCCTGAGTACCATGAGGTCCTCCAGAAGTGTATCTCAGGACTGGGCTTTGGGGTGCTAACTGTCAGGGTACAAATTCATGCAGCGCTCTCCTGCAGCCCAGGGACAGAGAGGGAACACGGAGATGTGTGGGGGATGGGAATGCTGAGTGGCCTGAGTCTCAGGAGTCCCACCCTCCTGAACCAGCCCACACCGGGAGCATATCTGTTGGCTTCTGATCCCATCTCAGCCATGGGACTGGCCCTGGGGTCTGCAGCGCCACTTGCTGGGTGTTGGGCTCAAGGACAGGTGATAAAAGTCTTGCTGAGAAAGTACCAGGCCCATCTTGAGGGGGTGGGAGTCTTCTGTGCTCTGCCCCTTGGACCAGGGATGGACTCCCAGCCCCTGCAGCTGCCTGGGGCTGGACTTGGTCAGGCTGAGCATGGGGGTGGATCTGTTACAGAAACAAGCCCTGAACAAAGGGGTTCCGAGGTCCATACCAAGAAGACAGTGATGATCAAGACCATTGAGACCCGAGATGGGGAGGTGAGCGGTCTGCCTTGGTGGGGGCCGTGGGGTACCTCTGGGGGCTGTCAGCCGGGTGCTTTCCACCAGCTGTGCTTGTTCGAGCCCCTGTCTGGGGGGAGAAGGGGTCCTGCCATGCTTGGGTGGGGGCAGGCGGCTGCGGCTCTGTAATCCTGTCAGCACTGGATTGGACTGAGTTTCCCTTTTTTCCAGGTCGTGAGTGAGGCCACACAGCAGCAACACGAGGTGCTCTAAAGCCAGAGACCCCTTTGCCACCAGAGACCGCCCTTGCCCCTGTCCTCACTGCCACCTGAAGCCAGCCTCCTTCCATCCCAGGGCACTACACCCAGCCACAGTGCTCCCTTCACAGCCTCTGACCCCTGCTCACCAACTTCCCCTTACGGTCCCCACAGGGGACATGGCCCATCCCTGCCGAGCACAGGCAGCCCCCAGCAGTGTAAGTCCTGGATGTTGGAATTGAGTGAGCCTGGGTCTTGGCCACCCTTGGGGTGTGCTGGGTAGGGCCTAGGTGGAGCCAAGGCAGAGTAGTGACCCTGCCATTCCCACCTCTGTAACCTCAGGCTCTAGCCTCTAGTTTGGAGAGGGCCCACCCCCATCCAAGTAGGGTGTTGGGACCCACGTGATCAGGATGGAGCCCTGTGGACCTCCCTACTCCCCAGCCTGGGTCAGAGAGACAAAGGGCTTCCTCCACAGTAAGCTGGGCAGGTAACTGGGGGACTAGCCCCTGTGGAGACTGCTTGGGGGCACTAAACTGACTCCATGGTCTCTTACGTTCCCAGGGTGGGCTTAGCAAGCAGGGGCTACAAGAAGGAACCCCCGAAGGTGCCAGATGTGGGAGCAGGAAATTCAGAAGGAGAGAGGGTAGGTGAGATGCTGAGAGGAAAGGAGAGGAGAGCGGCAGAGAGCGGTCTCAGGCAGGTGGCAGGGATGCCCACCACCCCGTGCCTGCCCCTCCCCCACTGCAGGGGCTCTGGACAGAAACAATAAAAAGATAAGCACAAGTCTAGCATGTTCCCTGCTGTCTTGACTGCCCAGTCTTCTCTACAGACGCCCAGGGCCCTATCGAACTGTCCCCCGTGAGGGACTGTGTGCTGCCTCCTGCCCAGCCAGACTATCCCCCAAGGCCTGTCACCCCTTCTGTTCCCAGAGCCTCCCAGCCTTGTTGTATGCGTGTAGCATATGGGGAAGGAGACCAGACGGGGCTTTTGTAGGGGAACTACAAACACCTATTAGGCCCCAAGTCTGGGACTGTCCCCCTTGGACCTCCTACTCCCCTTTGGGTCATCAGGGCCTGGGACACCACCTGCTCCTCTTTCTGAAGGTCACCCCTGCTCTCTGTAGACTGGCTCTGAAGTAGGGCTCCCCCAGTTCCTTCCCCAAAGAAGCTTACAGCCTCTTTCCATTAAACCTGCTTGAGCACCTTTTATACACGAGAGCCAATTCAGGAAAAATAGCAATGTTAAGGAAAGTGAAAAGCTCTTATCTTGCTCTTGGAGAAGACCCAATCCTCTAAAGATGTCCATTCATCCTCCATTAAGCTATAATTTCAATGCAAGGCTATCTCAATTAACATACTAAAGGGAAAATTTGGGAGAATTGGAAAGATGGGAGGAGAACATAGGACATATGAAAAGAAAATTAGGAAATTGTGGAACAAAACATTCACACAGATATGTTAGAGGTTTCTGTGGGGAAACCTTCATTACTCAACATAGGGCTTGGAGGCAATTGGGTAGCCATGGGGTGGGGGCGGGAGGGAAGGCTGTCTGTCTCTCTTTTCACTCCTTCCAAAAAATAAATTCCGGGTAGATCAATGATTTCGGAAGCTTGATGGATCCATGCAGGTCTCAGGCTTCCTGTCACTCCTCACAGATTTAAAGGTTCTCCTGTAGACACAGGAAGAGGGTAGAAATCACAAACACGATAAATTCACCGTCTGTAGGTGAAATAAACCTAATGGGGTTTTAGTCTTCAGGTCTCTAGTCTGATGTTCCCAATTGGTTTTCTTCCAGAAACGTTCTCTCCTTGGACACGGTCCTGCTCACAAGTTGCCCCTTCCCCTCTGGGCTGTGTAGTCCCTCCCTCTAAGAAGGCCCCCTTCTCTGTGGTTTTCTTTGCCCTGCAAGTGGCTGGGGCTACACCCCAGGTCCTCTCCCTAGGCCACTGGTGACTCACGATCATTGCTTCTCCCAGGTGCTCCTGTGGGGGGAACCCTTCAGGCCCCAGAACTCCCCGCAATCAAGGGAGCTCCAAGTGAAATCAGAAATGGCATTTCCAGTGTCTTCACTCCGGGATGGAGGAAGAGGGAGGGGTGAGGGGCTCGTCCATGAGCCTGCTAAAGGCCTAGATTAGTCTCTGTGAGAGAAACACCTGCCGGAGGCTAGGCCCAGGTGGATAAGAGGTGGTGTGTGCACCTGTGAGTAATTTCTGGAGCCTCGCGGCTCGTTCTCACTCCTGAATGAGTTATGTGCACCCCACAAAAGACAAAGGGACACATATATCAGGGAAGGTCTGAGAGGCAGCCCCATCCTCCAAAGAAAAGCTTTGGTGCAGACTAGTCACTGAAGTGGAGGGAGTGTAGGAATCTTAGACACCGTCAGACCTCGCAGGCCCCCACGATGCAGCAATTCCTTCGTCAGCCTTCATGAGCAGTCGTTGAGCTGTGCTTGAATGTCTCCAGGGTCAGAGAACTCACCCCCTCCATGGTGGCCCCCTTCTAGCTGGGGACAGCTCTGAAAGTCAGAAAGCCCATCCTTCTCAGCACACATCTGTGTCCTGTGTCGACTACCCACCTGTCCCCAGAGAAGAGAGGAGGCCCAAACTCACCTTGTGTCCCCAGTGGGGAAGCACAGACTTCCTGGGACTAGCAATTCTGGTTCTAAGTCCTCGGCTTTGTCTCTTTCCTTGGGAAGTGGACAGTGACCCAGAGAAGCTAGTTTAGGGAGATGGCAGTGGTGCTCCCAGAGAATGGATGAAAATAAACCAAAGACTATCTGTGTCTTATGTGTCATACACACATTCCCCATCAGCTCCACGGCAAAACCTCTCCGTTTCTGGGGACACTTGGTATCTTCTCCTTCAATACTCTGTACATTAAGAAATAAGAGCGCTCACAGAAGACTGACGGGTTTCCTGCCGGACTCATGGGACCAATTCCTGACCAACTCAGACCCCACCTGAGGGGGTGGAGTAGGAAGGACTGTGGAGGCGAATATGTCCCTAAGCCAGGAACTGAGGACTCAGCGGGCACTTTCCTACCCTGTCTGTCCACTCTGGCTGCCCTCCCACCCCTGCCCCTCGGGACAGTGCATTCCACCCATTCGCCACTTCCTAGTCCTCTTCTTACCACAAGCTTGCCCAAGACACATGTGAAAATACATCAATGACCTTTGATTCAACACCTAGAATGTCAGCTAACCAAGTGCAAGTTTTTTATTGGTTTTATTCCCTATCGTGTCCCTGGTGCCCAGAAGAGTGTCTGGTTCATAGAAGGCGTTCATTAAAAATGTAAATACTTGTTGAATGAATATTCACTGGGCACTTTTATTTGCTTTTCTCTAAATTAAGTATTTGTCAGAAAGGCTGATGGCCCCCACTTCATTCACTGATTCAACCAATATTCACTGAGCTTTTACCATGTGCCAGGCACATGGTCCATCATGACTCGGAGGAAGCTCCCCATGGCCCAGAGAGGTGGGGTGAACTGCCAAGGTCACACAGCATATCTGTGGCAGAGGAGGACCAGGCCCCAGGCTCCTTGGCTTCCAGAGCCCAGATCTCTTTCCATGACACCATAGGCTTGTGATCGCTAGGCAGGGCAGACTGGCAGCACACACCTAGCCCAGCGCCAGGCCGCGGGGCACTGTGGGGCCCATTCTGAGGGACAGATGAGCGCTTTGCAGACAGCTGCCCTGAGTGACGAGCCTGGCCAGAGCCTGATGGCTTCCTGCTGTCACAGCTAGTGTGGGCTCCTCCAGGAGAGGGCGCCAGCGACTCCACCCGGCCTCTGCCCTCCCTACCCAGGCCCACATATCCCTTTGCACACATCAACAAATGCCCCTATTGCCAATACTCGGACAGGAGACACAAGCCATGTTCCAGGCTCTGTGCCAGGCCCTTTTGAATAGTTAATATTCATTTTAATATTTTATATAATAATTTAAAGCCATCACAACAACCTAAGTCAGGTCATGTAATTCCTCAGCTTAAAATCCTCTGAGATGACTTCCCAGTTCACCAGGAATAAAAATGCCATGGACTACAAGATATAGGCTACCTGGCGCCTGCTACCTGTCTGACCTCACGTCCCTCCACTCTTCCCCGTTCACTCCTTCCAGCCTGGCTCTTCCCTGAGCCCACCTCTGCCTGGTATCTGCACCATTTGCTTCCTCATTTACCGTGTTTCCCCGAAAATAAGACTGGGTCTTATGTTAATTTTTGCTCTAAAAGACGCATTAGGGCTTATGTTCAGGGGATGTCATCCTGAAAAATCATGCTGGGGCTTATTTTCCATTTAGGTCTTATTTTCGGGGAAACACGATAGCAAGGCTCTAACTACCCTATTTGAAAATGCAAGCCCCCAGCACATTCCTATCTCCATTACCCTGCTCCACAGTGTTTATCTCCTTCTCACGATCTTTATTATTTCTTATTTCTTTATATTTGTTTGTCTGCTTCCTCGAATATAAGCAACATAGGGACAGGAATCCTTGTCTGTTTTGTTCACTGCTATATTGTTCTAGTGCCTAGAACAGTGCCAGGTATATAGTAGGAACTCAAAAATATTTGTTGAATGAATGACTAAGCCCTGAGTTGGGTTACTCCCATTTTACAGATGAGGAAACTGAGGCTTAGAGATGTTAAATAACTTGCTCAACATCACACAGGTTAATTCAACCAACCAACCAACCAGCCAGCCAACCAACCAACCAACCAACCAAAATTTACACACCACCTGCTGCATTCCATGCAAATCTTTGAGGCACAGGGCTAGGTGGTTTGGGACAGTCTCTAGTCCTTCGTACTTGATGTTCCATCTACTTGCAATACGTTGCCCTTACATTTTTACCTTTTAGATTTCAATTTATGTTTAAGAATCAATTAATCATCCATCAGTGGTTGCCAGGGGCTGGTAGAGGGGGTGTGGTTGACTACAAAGGGGATGCCCAAGCAAATATTTAGGGTGATCAGACTGTTCTATATGGTCCTGGGGTAGCGAATTCACGATTCTTTGCATTTGTCAAAACCCGGAGAACTGCACAGTACGAAGAGTAAGCTTTAATGTGTGCAAACAACAAAATAATTGCATTGCCCAAGGCTCTCAGTCCCTATGGACATAATTCAGTGTTTAAATTGTTTCTTCTCTACCCTGTCCATGGACACACACACAAGTACACTTTGGCTTCTGTCTCCCAGAATGAAGGTGGCAGATAAGGAGGGAAGAGCAAGAGTAGCTTTCCCCATCTCCGAATGACTCAGGATTCCTCTTGCGGCTGCTCTCTGCCTTCCCAGGCTTCATCCCTCAGGGCTCAAGGTCAGGCCTGTGCCTCTCACCTAGACTGTTTTTAAAAAGCTTTTGTTTTGAAATAATTGTAGATTCACATGTGGTTATAAGAAACAATGCAGAGAGAGATGCCCTATATACCTGGTTTCCCCGGGTAACATCTTAACATGCATAACTATGATCCAATATCACAACCAGGAAATTGCCATTGACATAGATCATCCACCTTCTTCAGATTTTACCAGTTTTATACGCACTCATTTGTGTGTGTGCGCACGCACACGTGAATGCATTTATTTCTATGCAATTTTATCACGTGTAGATTCATGTGACCACCACCGCAGTCAAGTTACAGAACTATACCATCACAAAAGCTTCACCTGGACTTTTAGAAGTGGTTATGTCCTGTCTTGATGTTTTCCAAAGTGCAACCTTTAGATACATCAGAGTTACCTGGGCCACTTGTTAAATGTGCAGATTCCTGGACCCTCCCAGCACCCCCTACTGAACCTGTGTCTCTGAGGGTGGGGCCTGGGTACCTGTACTTTTAACAGGCACCTACTTTGCAAATCATAGTTCTCACTGGCCCCCAGCTCTCCCATGTCCAATCCACTCTCCACACTGTGGCTGCCAGAGAGATTCTTCCAACACACAGCTCTCACCATGTTATCCTGCCGCTTAACACCCTGCAGTGGCACCCAATGGCCGTCAGGATACAGACTTAGCAAGCAAAGCTCCCTGGGTCAGGCCCATCTCCCACCTCCACTCACCCCTCCCCACTGCAGTTCAATCCTTCCAAACTCTTCTGATTCTCAGAACACATCGTGTACTGTCATCATGCTCTGATTTGGTCATGCTGTTTCCTCTGCCTGGAATGTCCTTCCCATTCTTCTCCTCCTATGGCAACCCTATTCAACGACCCATTTTTACAGTTTAGGATTTGCAGGTTGAAAGAGACTTGATGTCACCCAGCAAGTAAAGAAAGGCAAGACCAGCTGAGAGCCCGAATCCACGACTCCCTGTTCCTGGTCTTACTGTTCACCAGGCTGTCATGGAGGCTGCAGGAGCCACTAGTCCCTGCTCTCTGGCTCTCTACTCACTTCCATTGGGCCTTCCTTCCTATCTGCCTCTCAGACAAATCAGCCAAGACCTCCTGTCCCTCTTTCTAGCCCAGTGGGCCTGGGACTCAGGGACCTGAGAGTAGGGAAGAAGGGAAATGGGACTGAGCCCAGGGGTAACCTGATTCTGGGAGTGGGCTTGGGGTACAGACCCACCATGGGGGAGAGGCTTGGGACCTGTTTAAACTTGAGGGGCAATGGGGGCCCCTGGAGGGAAGGAAGGAGCGGAGTGGAGTCCAAGTCCCCTCCTCTGCTACCCCCTCCCTCCACGGCTCCCTCGAAACCGAAACCCGAGCTGGGGGGCCTAAAAATAGCCCCCGAGGCGCAATTGCCGGCTGGCCGCCCTGGTGACCTTCTGGGTAGCACAGGCCGAAGGCGGGCGGGCAGCAGGAAGGCAGGGCGCCGGCCCCCCAGGACTCGTCTTCCAGGGCACCATCCTCCTGGTGCCCCTGTGACCATCAGCTCCAGTGTCCCCACAGCCCAGCTCTAAGAAGTCATGCAGAAAGCCCGGGGCACGCGAGGCGAGGAGGCGGGCACGAGGGCACCCCCAAGCCCCGGGGTGCCCCCGAAGAGGGCCAAGGTGGGGGCCGGCGGAGGTGCCGTGATGGGGGCACCAGTCTTCCTGCGGCCCCTGAAGGACGCGGCTGTGTTTGTGGGCAGTGACTTGCGGCTGCGGGTGGTGGTGAGCGGGACGCCCCAGCCCAGCCTCAGCTGGTTCCGTGATGGGCAACTCCTGCCCCCACCAGCCCCTGAGCCCAGCTGCCTGCGGCTGCGGAGCTGCAGGGCGCAGGATGCCGGCGTTTACAGCTGCAGGGCCCAGAACGAGCGGGGCCAGGCCTGCTGTGAGGCTGTTGTCACAGTGCTGGAGGTCCCAGGTAATGGGGAGGTGGCGGCTGGATGGGTGATCAGAGATAGAGAAGCGCTTCCCCAGGCCACGTGGGTTCATCCAGACTTCTTCCCAGGTGTTCTGGCTTCTCAGCTGCGCTGACCCAGAAGGGCCCACCAAGAGGGAAGTGCAGGGAAAGGGGTGTCAAGGTAGAGAAGCTCCCCACAGGAAGGTCAGAGGTCAAGGGTCAGCATTGGGTAAACAAAGCCTGAGCCCCACTCAGGCCTCTCTGGGAATTTCATAGTGGACACCCTCCTAGTTTCCCTGTAGCAAAAGGCCACCTGTGGAAAATCGTCTTCATCAGCTCCAGTCACTTAGACTTTAGAATCCTGATCAGCTCAACAGGTCTAAGAGAGGGAGCCAGCCCTCCTGATCCCCCTGAAATATTGAGAGGATGGGTCAGAGCTCCTGGCAGTCTGTTGCTGAGGCAGGTTGGTGTGCTCGGCATCAGGCTGGTTGGAAGAGGCCAGTGGGTGGACAAGTATGAATAAATAGGGTTCAGGGCATCAAGAGGTAGAGTTAGGGCTAGGGGCTCCCAAGCGTGTGTGGAGGTGGGTGCCTGAGAATCCACATGTCAGCATGTGCATGTGCTTGTGTATGTGTGTGTGGGCTGTGGAGGGGTCTGGTGGTATAAGCAGGGGAGGGATGGGGTTTGTGGAGTTGGTGTGGAAAGCCTCCGGGCCGTATCTAGCTGAAGAACGGAGGGCGTGGAAAGGGATGCTCAGGCAGGTCCCTGGGACCCTGCCCCCGTGGACAGAGAGTGCCAGGCTCCTGTGTGAAGGGACAGACAGTAGTCCAAGGCAGGAGTAGAGGGGATTGAGGCTGGGCCTGGTGTTCAGGGTCCTGCTGAGGCTGGTGTGGGTGCCTGGCCAGGGCCAATTCTCCTTGGGTCCATGTTTGTTCTTCCTTTTTGACCTCCTCAGCCCCTAAGCCAGCCAATTTTTCTCTAGGCCGAAGGCAGAGCCTCAGGCTGACTGAACCTTGAGGAACAGAATTCTGAGGAAATAGAGTGCTGTTAGAGGACAAGGCAAAGAGTTTGGGGGTCACTGAGTATGTCCTGGGCAATTTTCAAGAGGGAATTCTCAATCCAGCTGGGCGGTATCGTGTGGGGTACATCCTTGGGGACTGAGGAGGAGGCATAGGGATGAAGCTGGAGGGGAAAGAAGACTCTAAGGTGCAGCCAAGTCAGGAGATGGAGCAGGGGCTCAGCCTCCCTCTGCCAGCATCTCCTCTTTCCCTAGCCCCACTATGCCCCACCTCTAACAATCTTCAACGACTGGTCCACGGCTGGCTTCTCTTGGTTGGCTTTGTAATTGGCCAGATAAAGGCTTTCCCGGCTGGTGTTGGAGGATGAGGCCCATTCTGGCAAACCTCTGAGCTGGGGAAGGATCGGACTTCTTAGGAATCTTAGCTCCGGTCTCGTAAGGGGGCTGAAAACAGAACCTAAATCGAAGGGCCTGATAGACAGATTGATGAGAATACAGCGCAGTGGAGGGAGATATTAGGGAAGGAAAAGGAAGGGCTGAGGAAGGAGGTTGGTGGTCACAAGGTTTGTTTAGAGTTAGAAAGGACCACAGAGAACTGCAGCTCCAGACGCTTCCTTTTACAGGTGAGTTCACTGTGGTCCAGAGCACAGGGAGATCTGTCCAAAGGCACACAGCTAGTTATGGCCGCCCCAGAATTAAGAACCCAATCCTCCTGGCTTTGACTCTGGAAGCTCTTTACTATTCAAGGAGTTCTGGAGGAAGGAGAGAGAAAGGGAAGGTGAGCTGTCCATTGTATGGAACGTATCCCAGGACTGGCCTGTCTGAACACAAGAGCCTCCTAGCCTGCCTAGGTCCCCCAATGGCGTGGAGTGATGGTACTGTCTCCTCAGCTCCTCTGTAACCTGGGTGGTACGGCAGGCAGAGCTGAGGCCTGGCTGGGCATACCTAGATGGAGGCCAAGGGCCAGTCTCCAGGCTGCTCTGGTGGAACAGAGTGTGGGAAAGGAAAAGACCCTGGGTGCCGTGGCCCTGGACTTGGGGCCTTTTGACAGTCATGTTAAAACACGAAGAGTGTTGGGCTTCAGCAAGTCATGTTTAAGAACTTTTTCCTACCGGTTAAATCTGTACTCTAAGAGCAGCCTTATTATTATGAATTAGTAGTAATTTATAATAATGTGAATAGCTAGTATGCTACTGTGTGGCAATATGCTATCATATCCTTGGACATATCATTTAGGTCCCACAGCAACCCTGGGGAAACTGAGGTGCAGAGGAATGAAATGACATGTCCTGCTGTATAGATAGAAGGTGGCAGAGCAGGGATGGAAGTCTCAGTCTGTCCCACTGCAAAGAACCATGCGCTTAGCTATTACACCCTCCCACATGATTTGGGGGAGAGAGGGGCTTTCCTTTGGTGGTATGGGGGACTGACCAGGTGAGTCTGGCTTCCTCCTCCTATTGCCTTCCCCCCACCAGTCCCTGCCCAACGATAGGTACTGGTCAGGGACAGCTGGGCAAGCAGCTCAGCATTGCTCAGACTCACTCATGGAAAACTTTCTTGGTTGCAATCAACAGTGGGAGGACTTCAGGGTTCTCGAGGAAGCTCAGCCAGGACCTGGCTGCAGAGGGAAGGAGGCAGTTTCCTGGCTGGGACCGCTGTCTGGCTCGGCAAGGGGTGATGCTAAGGTTCCTGGCACTCCCGAAGCCTGAGATGTTAGTTCAAGGATGCAGGGAGACTGGCATGGCTGGGGGCGGCTGGGACCCTGAGTAGACAAGTGGACTGCAGGCTGGAGAGTTTGAAAGATGGGAAACAGAAAGGTGGGTTTAGGGTGTAGAAATGAGGAAAGAATAGGAACAGTGAAGATAGCAGAAATACAGGATACTTGTAGTATCTCATTTCATTATTTAATCGCCTAACCCCAAGGTTACATATAAGAAAACTGAGGTTCAAAATGGGAGTTTACCCAACATCACATGGCTAGTGAGGTGGCAGAGCCAGATCTGAAAGCCTCTGGGTCTAGGTCCACATTGCCTGTCCTCAGAAAGAGAAGTGTGCGAAAACTAAGGATCTGTAATTATAACCATCCTTCTGCCAATATCCACAAAGCCATCTTCTGGCCCAGTCTCCAAGACAGGCAGGCTTTCTTCTCTTTCAGAACACCAGGCTCACACCGGCATGGGCTGAGGAGCCCTGTGCAAGCAAATCAAGTGACCAGAGTAAATGCCACCCTCAAAGCTTGGGGCATGTGGCTGTAGGGGAAGGCCTGCACTGAAGGACAGAAGGGTAAGGACAGGGCACAGTCCAGACGGTGCAAGCTGACAATGCTCACCATGTTAGTTTGAAGTTTCGTAGCCAGGGTCTGGAAGACTCTGGTGTCAATCAGAAGGGCCAAAGGTCAACAGATGGTAGTGAACCATGCAGATATTTGAAATCATGGAGAGGTTAGGGATAGGGAGAGAGGGCCGGTTTAGGCAAGGGAAAGGTGGGGAATATACCAGAACCTGTGCTGAGGTATATTCTTCGGTTATTATCTTTTCCACCTGGAATTTGGGAGTCTGGATGAAAAGCCAGGAGGGAACTAGTATGGAGCTGGGGATGGGTATGGAGAGTGTCACCATTCACTCATGCGGAGTCCTATTCAGGAGAGGAGGAGGGGCCAGAGTGGAAGCAGTGAGGAGATCTGGGAGGAAAGAAAGAGAAGAGAAGAGAGGCCCCCAAAGCAGCCAAAGCCCATGTGGGAGAACTTTCCTAAAGCAAGGCAGGTCCCCCCAGGAAGATCCTAAGTAGAATGCAAGTTGGTCACTTCTCCAGCTGTTTCTTGGAAAAGTTCTGGGTCAAGACAGAGAAGAGAGAAAGGCTAGATGAATGAGCTGCTCCGGGAGATTTACTATCCCCATCCCCACCACCCCTCTTCCTCTCCACCCCCAGCTCTGCCACCCCCTCCCATGTTTATTGAGTGCCTACTGTGTGCCAGTCACTGTTTCAGTGCCTGGGGAAGGGGGTAAAGACCAAAATTCCTGTCCTCCTAAAGATTCTAGTGAGGAAAGACAGAAACATGCAATAAACATAAGCAAAAAATATATAGTATGTCAGAAATACAGAGCAGGGTAAGCAAGAGGAAGGAAGGGAGAAAATGAACCTGGGCAGGAAAGAGAGGGGGCAAAGAGGAGGGGAGCAGGTGTACCTGGCTCAGAGGAGGGTCTGCATGAGAGATCAGGCATACCACGATGACCTGGGTTGTCTCTGCAAGGGGAAATGCTGGCAGTGCAGAAATTAGAAGTCTGGGTTTGGGGAAATGGCAGGGGGACACAGTAGCACAGCCAAAGAGGACAAATGGAGCAATCTGGGGCCCACCCTGAGAGCATGCCCCACAGTGGACTTGTGGGGGTGAGCAGAGCAGGCCCAGAGCAGGAACACAGAATCCCATGGGCCTCTCCTCGGCCCAGCTGTCCCATCACTCACGCCCATTGCCCATTGGTTATTTTTGCTATGGAATGTGCCAGCCCCTCAGATTCTCCTGGGGAACAGGGGCTCAAGTTACCCCTTCTCCTCACTCAGCTCCCCCATCTGTGAATGGGTGTGTTTAGGAGTGGGTAGGGAAAGTGCCTGTGGGCGTCTAGGGTCTCTAGCTGGAACTGATATGGACACACATGTGTACCCTCTCAGTGCACGTCCCCATGCATGTGTCTGTACATGAAACATTTGTCTCTGGGGGTCTGGGACACAGGACCGCCTGCATGTACCCAGAATGTATAAGACATGACCATAAACTTTAAAATAAAGGGAACACAAACTCAAATAACTTCAGGAGCCAAGTAGAAACTGATAATAAGCAAGGTGCTGTTGTCAGTGGCTGAACTTGAGCATGCCTGCCTCACCTAAAATATTGTGCAGGCTGAATAAAACTCATGAGTTTGGCTCTGTATTTATTTTGGACCCATGCTTTCAAGAAATAGTTAGGGAACCCAAGGACCAATCCACATGTGAGGCTTTATGATATAGTGGTCACTGAACTCAATCACAGTGCGTGGGTTAGAATCCTGGATCTCCCAGTTATTGGCTGTGTGACCTTGGGCAAGTAATCTCTTTCTGTGCCTCAGTCTCCCCCATTGTGAGGATTAAATGAGTTTATTCATATAAAGTGTTTAACATGATGGTCAGTACGCACTAAGCATGCAATAAGTGTTTAGTGATAATGAATTAGTAGTCACATCTCAGAAACCAGGAGTAGCACTACGTGTGTGTGCTGGGATGGGAATTTGGATCTGGAGGACACATGGAGACACACAACCTGTGTGGCTTTGGCTAAGTGATAGGACATCTCTGAGTTTCAAGCTCACAGGGTTGTTGTGAATGAGATAATACGTATAAAGCGCCTGGTACTAGCACACACTTAAGAAACGTATAATGATTGTTTGGGTTAGGGGTAGAGTTTTGTATAGGCAAAGTGTACAAGGTGTTAAATGGGAGGAAGATGAAGGAAGTTGGTGTGAGCAAGAAGGTGGGTCCTATTTGTGAATAATAGGAGTACCTCTGGGCACTTGAGCGTGCGAGCGCCAGGCTACAGGGACGGAATACCTACCTTCAAGAAATTCGAGTGCCCTCTCTAGCTTTCCTGAGAAACCTGGTGATTTTCATAGTCTGAGGCCGTGTTAGCATGTAGCCCCCATCCACGAGGACCCTTGCCCCGTGTACCACCTAGACGCCCATACCCGGCGCTATGGCCAGCAGAGTGTTCGGGCCACGGCAAGTTGGGTACCTACCGCCTGGCACAGGGTCCATGTGCGTATGTTTGTGGAGTGAGCAAGTCGAGATGCGGTTGACCTTCCAGAGTGGCCCCGCGGGAGGCGGGAGGGGTGGCGTGGCGGTCGCGTTGGCCTGACAATGAGAGACTGGCCCGATTTCTCATGGGGCCACTGTACCGCTTTCTGTGCCTCAGTTTCCCCATGTGCCCAGGGTCCGGGAGGCAGATGCGAGGTGGAGGTGCGGGGAGGCAGGTGATAGCTGCCCTAGGGGAGCAGGGCAGGGAAAGGGGCGCCAGGTGGGGTGCCATCTGGCGGGGGAGGGGCAGGCTCTGGGCGCCGCCGCCTTCCCCCGCCTGGGCTCCAGCGGCCCGGAGGCTCCTTCCGCCACCAGCGCCAGCTCCCGCCCGCCCCCGGATCGCCCCCGGCCCCGCCTCCGACTCCGCCCCGCCCCCGCCCGTCCCCTCCTCGCCCGGTCGCTCGCCCGGCCCCCTCCCCCGCCATGAAGAAGCTGTGGGTGAAGAAGCGTTTCCAGGTGAGGGCTCCGGGGGCGGGAGGCGCCGGGAGGGGGCAGGAAGGGCTGGGAGCCCTGGAGGGAGGGCGGGTCACCACGGCTGGGCCCGGGGGAGGGGGCTCTGGAGCCGCGGCCGCCCCACCCCGGCCGCGGTGGCCGCTAGCCCGGCGCGCTGCGGAGGGCTCCCTATCTGCGGTCTGAGCGCACAGCTACCCCCCACCCCTCCCTGCGCGGAAGGGCAGACCCTTCCCATCGTCCGCAGTTCCCGCGACCACCCGGGGAGGTCCCTGCGCAGCCTTCGGCGTGGAGCGTACACTGGCTTCTTGGCCACTTGGCTTCATTTTCTCTCGCCTCTGGCCAACCCGGGCCCTGGCCCCCGCCTGGCTTTCCTCAGCTCCCCACCCTGGAGCCTTCCATCTTCCGGAGCTCCGGAAAGCCAGGCACAGGGATCCTCGCTGAGCTCAATAAATTCCCCAAGCCCTGCTCTGCCCTCTGCCTACCCGGGCCTCCTTCTTGAATTCTTGCGGTTCTGGCCCTTTGGGGCACCTTGCCCTCTGCCCCCATCACCCTCCCCTCCCGCTTGACACCTATTTCAGGTGCCTGTCTTCCTCTCAGCAGGAATCTTGTCCTCATCCCTCCATCTCCCAGTCATCCAAGCAACCCCCCCATGTCTTCCGTCACATCAGTCAGCCCCCTTCTTGTCTCCTCGCCTCTGTCTCTGGGGGTGTCACACAGGTCCCCAGTCCTGTGAGTCTCTGCCCCAGCGTTTGACCTGCAGCCTTGCGGTCCTCTTTCCTTCCTCCTCTGCTCCTCCCTAGAGCCAAGCTGAGCTCTAGCTGGGAAGGCTGACAGGCAAGGAAGAGTGGAGACATTCCCTACAGGGAAGCTAGTCACCCTGGATCTCTGTGCACTCCCCACCCCCACCCACTGCCCCTGGAGTGAGTTCTGTTTGATACAGATGTTTGGGCAGGATGTATAGGGACACCACCAGTGAGCCTTCCCCTCAACAACTCATTCTGGCTTTTCTTTTTCAGAAAACCGGCCACTCCCGCCGGGCCTTTGGCCGCCTCACCCATGGTGCGTGGACCGTGGGCTTCTCGCTCTAGCCCAGGCGTCCTTCTTTTCGTCCATGTCCCTTTATGAGGCACCCAGGCCCTGAAGACAGCCCATGAGATGTGGGGCCCCCCACACACACCCATACTCACCCCCCCACCCGAGAAGGCCCCCCTGTGCCCTGCAGCTGAGAGAGGACCTAGCAAAGGGAGGTGGGGGGCTCACCACACACCCACCATAGGCTGTTCTCCATCCACGGGGCCAAGTGGAGATGAGCTCACTGCCGTGCTTTGGCCACCAGTATATGGCTCCTTCTTGTCATGACACTCATAGAGAAACTGAGGCACAGAACCTGATAGAATCTGGGAAAATTAAAAATAAGCCCAGGAAACTTTTCTCCTAGCCTAACCACTGGGCATTTTTGAGGACCATTCAGCAGTAAAAGAGAGGTATGGGGAGAAGGGTTCCTGTCACATTCTGATGCAGAATAGGTGGGGGGTGATTTGCAAGGAGGGGGTCAAAGCACAATGCAAATCTTGTAATAGTGGATGGGCCTGGCCCCCGTCCCCATGGGGCCCTTGGTCTGTGGCAGGGCTGAGCACCAGCAGGTGTGTGTGTGTGTGTGTGTGTGTGTGTGTACACATACGTACGTGTGTGGTCAGTGAGTACACCAGTAAAAGTGCCAAGAGTACAGAATAACGGGTAGTTGGAATAACCAGCCAGAGCATGTGGGCTCCCCAGATCTGGGCACATTGGGAGCCTGCAAGTAGTCAAGAATGAGAGATGCTTTCTCCATCTCAGGTGTCTCCCTCCCCCACCCTGTCCCCACAGGGTATCTCTGGGCACTGGGAACCCTCATCCCCCCTCTGTTCTCCTGCCCACCATGCCCTACCCCACAAACGCTCTGATAACAGTCTGTCCATGTCTCTCTCCTGCTGCTCCTATGGAAGCGAAGTTTTCCGCTCCTGCAGAAAGCAAAGTTACGGTAGGAAACTGGCTCCTGCCCAAGCCCTGCACTCCCCCTCTTCCCTGCCCAACCCAGCCTCTCCTCACCCTGCCTTAGCTGCACCCTGATGTGTTCCGGATGGTTTGGGGTTAGAGGACAGGCTGGCCCTGCGGTTGGTCGAGTGTCCTGACTGTACAACTCTGAGGTGACTCCCCTTTGTTCCTGGGGTACTGGAACCCAGAATTTAGAGCCTTGGAACCTAGGACCTTGTTATTTGGGGGGCTGCACAGGAACTTAAGCAACCACTGACAGGGGAGGAAGGACTGGGGCTGAGTCCTTAGTAATCCATAAAGTGTCTGGGAGCAGGATGATAGGGAATTGAGGGCAGGCACTACCAAGGAGGGAAGGTGAGTAGCCAGGGCCCCAGAGATGGAGCCAGAGAGTGGTAAGCAGCCCAGCCTGGGCAGGGGGATGTGGGGAGCCAAAGAGGGGAGAAGATGGGTGTCGGAAGACCTATAGTGTGGTAAGACAGACTGCTGCGGGGAAGGCACGAGGTGACATGGGGAGGAGTTGGAGTCGGAGAGAGGAGGGCCCTGCCCACACAGGCCCCTATTTCTCCAGACTCAGAGACTGGCGAGGACGACATCAGCGATGTGCAGGGGACTCAACACCTGGAGCTTCGAGATGATGGGACCTTCAGCACCCCCACGGGTGAGCTCTCTGGAATGCTCAAAGAGCAGGCTGCAAGCCTCCAACCAGGGGCACCGACAAGGGGCTTCATTGTGCTCCTTTTCCTAGGGGGCTCCGACACCCTGGTGGGCACATCCCTGGACACACCTCCGACCTCCGTGACAGGCACCTCAGAAGAGCAAGTGAGCTGGTGGGGCAGCGGGCAGACGGTCCTGGAGCAGGAAGCGGGCAGCAGGGGTGGCACCCGCCGCCTCCCGGGCAGCCCAAGGCAAGCACAGGCAGCCGGGGCCTGGCCACGGCACCTGGGGGTGGAGCCGCTGGTACGGGCGTCTCGAGCTAATCTGGTGGGCGCAAGCTGGGGGTCAGAGGATAGCCTTTCGGTGGCCAGTGACCTGTATGACAGCGCATTCAGTCTGTACAGAGGACGGGCGCTCTCGATCCACGTGTAAGTAATGGCCTCACGTGGGCCTGCACTGTCCCACCTCACCATGTTGTCCTGCACTGCCCTTCACCGCTCCATCAGCCTCCACCCCCATCTCCAGGGCACCATCCACCCCGCTGCACTTCTCCACCCCCCATTGCTTCCACTTCTGGCCCCAGCTACTCACTCTATCTTCCCACACTGCACCATCCTCCTGTGCCATCACCACCCACACCCTCCCACTCCCACTGTCCTGGTCACCGTGCCATCTCCATGGTCTTGTGGACCCCTCTGTGCTTTCCTCCTTTCCTCCAAGGTCTCCACTTTCCCAGGGGCCCTCTCCCACCTCGACCATTCAGGCTCCAGTTGTCCCCAGGATTCCCCCCCTCGGGGGCCCCCTCCGTGCCTGCTGTCTCAGCAGCTGCTGCCTTTTCATCTCTCTGCACATTCCTGTTCCCATGTGGGCCTTTTTCTGGGAGGAACAGAACCACAGCAGCTCCCGGGAGAGCAGGCGCGAGCAAGGGAGCAAGAGCGCAACCAGGAGAGAGAAGAGAGCGAGGTGGTCAGGGGGCAGATGGGGCCAGGGGCCTGGGAAAGCAAGAGGATGTGGGGTGTGGGGGAGGCAAGGGCACGGAGCAGGGAGGGATGGAGACAGGGAGCTGGGGTGGAGGCAGAGGGCTTGGAATGATGGAGGCTGGAGCCTGAGATGATCTTGTGGGCAATGCCTGAGGATGGGGTTGAAGGTTGTCCTGGTAGGGGGGCGGTGAGGAGAGATGTTGGAATGAGGCATTGGAGCCATTTTTGGAGATTTAGGGACTGGCAGATACAGGAGGGAGTGCTGTGGTAGAGGGAATGGCCGATGATAGAGGTATTGGGGGGTATTTGGGGAGCTGAGAGGGGGCCTGATTTGTGTGGGGGTGTGGGGGAGGTACCATCATGGATGGGAAGGAAGGAGTCTGGTGCAGGGAGGCTGCTTTGAGGGTGCTTGGAGTGGCTTAGTGGTGGGCAGGGTAGAAGTCTGGGCAGGGGCAGGAGAGGCTCCCTTGCTTTATCTGGTTGGCATTAGCCAGGTGCTCCTATGCCCTAGACTTGCCTTTTTCTTCCCTGTCTGTCTTTGCCAGGCCCCAGCGGGAGCCTGGAGTTGCTATGGCAACTTCGGAGGAACCCATTTCCTTAGTGATGTCTGTGGTACAGAGGCTGGCCTAGAGCTCAAAACTGCCTGCAAGAGGCCTCCTCTGCTCTGATTTATTTCTCTCCATGCCTCACCCAGTTCCCTGAGTCCATTCCTCAGGGACTCTGCTATCCCTCCCCCAAAGTAGACGCTGCCTCCCTGCAGGTGGCTGGCTATGGTTCCACTCTCTCAGGGTATATGGGTGGCTGTGTCCTGGCCCCTGCCCCCAATGTCAAAGGTGGGGTATGCAGTAGGGGTGGCTGACCCACATAGTCTAAAACATCCTTATATTTAGGCACCCCTAGGACTCTTCCTTGTGACCAGTACCCTATTTCTCCTCCCTTCTGTGCCCCCAGAATCACAGACATTTTGGAGGGAACAAGGGCTCAGGAGTCAGACTTCCTGGGTTTCAGACCTAGCACCAACCATTTCCTAGCTGTCTCACCTTGGTATGGCACTTTACCTCTTTAAGCCTCAGTTTCTTCATCTGTAAATGGACCTAATAACAGTTCCTACCTCAAAGCATTGTTAGGATAAAACGCTCAGTGCATTTAAAGCATTTAGTACATGCCTGACACGCAATAAGTACTCAGTGAGCCATTCCACAACTTTTTATTAAGCTCTCTCTAATGTATCAGGTGTGATGCCAACATCTCAGATTCCTTTTCTTGCTAATCTTTACGTTTGATGTGCCCTGGAAGGGTCAAGATGGGGGAAACTGAGGCCCAGCTCTTAGGCCTCAAAGCTCTGTAGGTGAGAGGGGCACTCGGGCTGACCGGCTCTTCCCATCTCCTCTCCCACACTCCCAATTCTGGCCCACGCAGTAGTTATTTCTGAGCTGAGTTATTTCTGAGCGTACCCCTTTGGGGAGCTTCTGTGCTTCTCAGGGGACTTCCAAAGACTCAGGTAACTTTCCCAGGGACAGGACAAAGTCAAAGGCTTAGACTGAGGGCAGATTGATCAATGAGAATGGGAACGTGGGTGTCCTGATCTCCCACCCCAGGGATCCCAGCTACCGCCTGCTGGGTCCTGTCCGCACTGGTGAGGGACTCAGGTTTGGGTTGGTGCTAGGTAACCCCAGGGATGGGGCACTGCTTCCAGAAAGAAGGCTCTGAAGGCTGGAGCCTGTTCTTCTGGGGCTGCTGTGAAGGGGGTATGTCCTGTTGAGGATGGGCAGGGCTGTGGGGGCCAGCTGGGGGCAGGAATGAGTGGGAGGCTACATTCCTGAGAGGGCCCCTCCCCATTCAACCCTTCCGCCTTCCTTCACCACTTCATCCTTTGGATCCTAAGCCTCATTCTTTTCTCTCCCACCGCTAAGTTCTGTTTCTGCTGTTTCCCAGCTTCCATGGCTGGGGGGAGGGGGCTGGCCCGAGCCCCTGGGGCTGAGTCTGTACCTGGACCAAGCCAATAGCCCGTCTTCTGGTGCCAGAGCCACCACCTCTCCCCAGCACCTGCTCTGGCTGTACCTTCCTCTTTGTGGGGAGGGGGCGGAGGTCTGGTCCATGACACCTCCAAGCCTTCCCAGCATGCCCCACTGCCCAACTCCTGTCTCCAGAAGGTCTAGCAGGGGAGCCCCCCTGAATCTTCTACCCTCTTCGTCTCGGTTCCTCAGCAGCGTCCCTCAGAGCGGATTGCACAGGGAGGAGCCCGACCTTCAGCCTCAGACGGCCAGCGAAGCCCCACGTCGCCCGACCCTACCGCCTCCCTCCAAATCCGCGCTGCTGCCTCCACCGTCCCCTCGGGTGGGTAAGCGGCCCCCGCCGGGGCCCAGCGCTCAGCCGCCGGCCACCCCTACGTCGCCCCACCGGCGTACTCAGGAGCTGGTGCTGCCCGAAGGCACCACCGCCGAAGAGAAGCGAGGGAAGAAGGCCAAGTCGTCGGGGCCTTCTCTAGCGGGCACGGTCGAGTCCCGGCCCCAGACGCCACTGAGCGAGGCCTCGGGCCGCCTGTCGGCGCAGGGCCGCTCGCCGCGGCTGGTGCGCGCCAGCTCCCGCATCCTGGACAAGCTACAGTTCTTCGAGGAGCGACGGCGCAGCCTGGAGCGCAGCGACTCGCCGCCGGCACCCCTGCGGCCCTGGGTGCCCCTGCGCAAGGCCCGCTCGCTGGAGCAGCCCAAGTCCCAGGGCGACGCGCCATGGGGCTCGCCCGGGGCCTCGCAGGAGGAGCTGCGGGCGCCGGCGGGCAGTGTGGCCGAGCGGCGCCGCCTGTTCCAGCAGAAGGCAGCCTCGCTGGATGAGCGCACGCGGCAGCGCAGCCCGGCCTCCGACCTCGAGCTGCGCTTCGCCCAGGAGCTGGGCCGCATCCGCCGCTCCACGTCGCGGGAGGAGCTGGTGCGCTCACACGAGTCACTGCGCGCCACGCTGCAGCGCGCCCCGTCTCCTCGAGAGCCTGGCGAACCCCCGCTCTTCTCCCAGCCCTCCACCCCCAAGACCTCGCGGGCCGTGAGCCCTGCCGCCGCCCAGCCGCCGCCTCCGATCCTCGCGGGGAGGCCCGGGGACGAGCCGGGGAGGCCCCGGAGCCGCGGACCGGCGGGCAGGACAGAGCTGGGGGAAGGCCCGCAGCAGGAGGTTAGGCGCCGGGACCAATTCCCGCTGACCCGGGCCAGAGCCATCCAGGAGAGCCGGAGCCCAGTGCCGGCCCCCGCCCCAGCCGATACCCCCGAAGGCAGGACGAAAGCTCCCCCGGGTCGGAAGCGGGAGCCCCCGGCTCAGGCCGTGCGCTTCCTACCATGGGCCACGCCGGGCCAGGAGGGCGCTGCTGTGCCCCAGACCTTGGAGAAGAACAGGGCGGGGCCTGAGGCCGAGAAGAGGTTGCGCCGAGGGCCTGAGGAGGACGGTCCCTGGGGGCCCTGGGACCGCCGAGGGGCCCGCAGCCAGGGGAGAGGTCGCAGGGCCCGGCCCACCTCGCCTGAACTTGGTAAGGCCTGAGGAGCTGCTGGGACATGGGTGAGAGGGCCTTTGGGGTGAGGGAGGCTGGTAGGCAGTTGCGAAGGTATGGTTTCCCAGGGAGGGCTGGACCCCAGCTCAAGTTTGAGTGAAGGGTTGTGAAGGTCGCTGTGCTAAAAGCTGCCTGCCGGTGAGGCAGAATGTGTTTTGATGGAGGCTGTGTGGAGCCAAGATGTGAGCAAAGACCCCAAGCCCAGATCCCTGCCGTAGGCCCCCTGCGTCTGGTGGCCTTCTCCTCTATAGGGTCAAGGACCTAACTGATGGAGGACACTGGTGGAGATCTAAAGAGCTCCTCCACAGCCCACTCCTCTGTGGGGAAGAAATGGAAGCCTGTCTTAATAAATAATTTGTCAGGTCCCTGTTACAGGCAAGCTTTGGACCGGCCAACTCTCATCTCTGCCCTCCCCATCCTGGCACCATCCCCTGACCCATCCCTCGCCACTAAGATCTGACCCAGCCTCCCCTTCTATGTTCCTCGTTCCCATCCTTGAGTCTCTGCATCCCTGAGGTGACTGTGGTCACATGCCAGCCTCTGTGTTGTCTTCCCATCTTCCTGTGGCTGATGGCCAATAGCCAGAATGCCTCTTCCCCTAACTCTGCTCTCCCTGAACATCAACTTGGGACCCACTCCTGGAGCAAGGCAGAGGAAGCCATCCTTCACTTGCTGCCACCCCCTGCTGCTTCCCCAGGCCAGATGCCCCACCGGCTGCTTCTAGGAGACCCTGTCAGTGTCTCTTTCATTGCTCTTACCATCCTGTATTTTCCTTCAGCAGAATTGCTTTATTTTTCATGTAAGTATTGCCACCTCAAAACCTTTAGAGATGATTAGACTCCTGTCCATCATCCTACTAGCCACCATTATTGCAGCCGTGTCCCAGGAATTGTGTTAACTGGGCCCTTAGGGGTGTTAATTTAATCTGTATGCCAGCTCTGCAAGATGTTGGGTGTTATTTATCAGCTCCATCTTACAGATAACAAAACTGAGGTGCAGAGAGGTTATCTAATTTGCCCAAGGTTATGTAGCTAGAAGACAGCATAATTGGGACTCTCACTACTCTTTTGGCACTCTGCTTTATCTAGCTCATAGAACATCAGCGTTGGAAAATACCCAGAGAGATCTTTGTGTGTAGAAGTGTCCTGTAAGCAGGGACCACATCTTATTTTGTGTTGTATTCCGCCTGCCAAATGGAACTTTATATGTAGTCAGTGCAGTGCAGTGTTACTGTTTGCTGAATGGACAGAATCCTGACTGATCTTTAGGGGGCCTCTCAGATGGCTACAGGACCCACCAGCCGCTCCCTTTTTTGAATCCAGCGGCATAACTAATTTGACAGTACACTATGTGTTGCCCTGTGACACCGTTATTATTGCTTAAGTCTCAGGTTGCTATTAGCTTGCCCTCTCTGTGTGGAAGCTTGTAAAATCCTGTGCCCCTCAGGGCCTGATCTGTCCCTGATGACCGATTTGGGTAAAGACACAGCGTGAGTCCCTGCCTTCCTTCAGAACCAACACTTTAATTGAGGTTGCAGTTGAGGAGTAGCCATACTAATATAGAGTTCTGGCTGCCCTGTCTCGCTTGAGAACCCCCCTTTTGCCTTCCTTTCTTCTCTGTCTCAGGACATACAGGAGAGAGACCTTTGCTCCTCACCCCCCGCCTTCTAGAAGCCTCTCTGTCTGGGTTTGGCTTTCCAGGATTCGGGCTGCCATCGCACCCTCTCTCCTTGCGTCATTCCCACAGGGACCAGGTCCATTTACCCTGTCATCCTTTCTTCGGCAGAGTCTTCAGACGACTCCTATGTGTCTGCCGGAGAAGAGCCCCTGGAGGCCCCCGTGTTTGAGATCCCCCTGCAGAATGCGGTGGTGGCCCCAGGGGCAGATGTGCTACTCAAATGTATTATCACCGCCAACCCCCCACCACAAGGTGAGCTCTGGGGTTGGGGCCCAGCTCAGGTTGAGACTCGGAAGGGGAGTTCTTCAAATTCTTGGAGGGAGGGATGGAGGAAGAGGAGAGGCCATCTGTTCCATGGCCAGTGGCCCCCTGTGTCCAGTGGCCTTCTAGAAGCTGGACAGGGGCCAGTGGTCCCAGGGAGCAGCAGGAATGGGCGGAATGGCCTGACGTGTGTGTGTGTGTGTGTGTGTGTGTGTGTGTGTGTGTGTTAGAGCTTTCCCACAATTCCCTGAGCGGGGGGAGGGCAGGCCTGGGCTTCCGTGAGTGAGGGGAGTCCTCCAAATTCCGTAGGCTGGGGAGAGGATTTGGGTTGTGTATGGGATGTGTGGGGTAGGAGGAGTTTGGTCCCAGTGGGCCCTTGTGGGCCATGGCAGTTCAGTCACCCTGATGCTTCCCCGCAGTGTCCTGGCAGAAGGATGGGTCTGTGCTGTGCAGTGATGGCCACCTTCTCATCCGGGCTGAGGGTGAGCGGCACACCCTGCTGCTCCGTGAGGCCCAGGCGGCTGACGCCGGGAACTATACAGCCACTGCCACCAACGAGCTGGGCCAGGCCAGCTGTGCTGCCACGCTGGCCGTGAGACCTGGTAGGAGCCTTTGGGCCCTGGGGCTGGGTGGGCTGAACAGTGACCGTTCCCTGTGGGCCTAGGCTCCTTTACCATTCCCAGCCTAGAGCTTGGCTCTCAACCAGTATGCACAGTGTGTTCTCTTGTGTTGGCTGCTCTGGTGGAAGCATTTTAAATGGCCTTGTCCTTAGGTCAGAGGCCAAATTCCCGAGGCACACACCAAGCTGGTCAATTCATAAAGTCACTGCAATTTGTCTTCAGACATTGTCTAAATGCCAGCCTTTCATGGCATTTCCCTGAACAGGGTCCTGTGGGGAAAGCAAATTATCCTTGAGTCTCCGAGAAAAAGACTCTTCCAGCTCAACGGGCTTAAAAGCCATCAGGAACTTTCTGAGGTCATTTCCTCTCTAGAACAGCACCTCCCCACCCCAGTAAAAAGAGATGCTTTTAAGTGCGTCCCTTGCTCTTTCTGTTGAACCCAAAGCCCTAAAGAGGATACAGCTGAGAGCACCCCTTGGGAGGCGGTAGTGGCTGAAGCTGCCTTGTTTTCTATTTTTATGAAAGTCCTCACTTGGTGTCGGACTATTTCCTTTGGGTTTAAGCCCAGTTTCTTTCAGGTTCAGGGTAGGGCGGGACTGGTGTCCGTGTGTGTGGCCAGATCAACTCATTCAGGTTGCTGAGTCTGACAGTGTGCTGACCCTGGGCAGTGGGGTGGGGGGAGATGAAGCTGGGAAAGGGAATTTCAGAAAGAAAAGATGCAAACTCAGCCCTCAAGGATGTTACCACTGGGTGATCAACCTCGATTAGAGGACCTGGGTCAGAAGACAGTGCAGGGCAGATGAACCATGTACCTAGCACAGTCACAAAGTCGGCCAGTGTGGTGGGATGCTGGCTTGAGAGACGTCAGGATCCTGAAAGGGGCTGGGATTTAGACAGTCAGCAGGCGGGGCTGGCAGGCCAGGAGGGGGAACAGCACACACTGTTCTGTCCCTTTCTTTCACTCAGCCCTGGAGGAGACAAGATTTCAGAGCCTGTCTTGCTGTGTTCCCAGGGCCCCAACACCTTCATAATTAGGGAGTTCTTGGTGGTATCTGACCTGAGTGCCAGTCCTCAAGGAGGTCCTTTGGGTTACACCTGTCTGGCATTATGGAAGGGCAGGTCTTCATCTTCCTTAGCTTACAGACCCCTCCCAGGAGCCCAGGTTTTAGGCTCTTTCCTTCTCACCCCTCCTACCTCACTGAAACATACCCCTCCCTCCATAGAGTGCTTCTGTCCTTCCATTACCTCTGGGATCTGGCTTCTGACTCAACTCCCAGCTCCCCTTAAGGGGCCCAGGCCTGGCTCCAGGACTCTGGTCAATACCTGGATTGGACTGAGATTTGGCGAAGGGTGGGGGTGGGAAGGTGCCCCAATGCTGGCTCAGGGCCATTTGGGAGCCTTTTAAGGTTGGGAAGGAGGCTTGGGGCAAGGCAGCTGTCAGCACTTGACTGGGATTTCTGTCTTTGCCTGCGGAACCTCCTCCCTGCATTATAGTTTCCTCATTTGTAAACCAGAGATAATTGTGCTATTCTCACGAAAGAAAGCAAATGTGTGAACAAGCTTTATGACCTGTAAAGCTACAGACAAATGTTAGTTGCCAGTGTTATTAAAGGGTGCTGTTGTGCACAGGAGTTCAGGTTTCCGTGAGGCTCTGAGGCTTTGGGAAGCTGCCTTTTCCTTTTCTGCCCTTTCTTTAGACTGTGCCTTGGGGTCTCCTCCCCACCCTGGCCATACCCACAGCCCCTGGGTCCTCAGCCTCTCACAGCATCTCTGTGTCTCCTCCATCCTGGGGAGCCATAAAGGCTGCATCGCATCAGTCAGTTACACCAGGATTTGCAGCCGGAGAACAGCGCCCGAAAGTCAGGCTGGCTCCAGGCCCCAGGCTTGAGGGGCAGGCACGTGGGTCCAGATTCAGCTCTCCTGGAGGAAGCAGACTTTCTTACCCTACAAGGCACTGTTTGGTCCAGAGAAGCTGGACAGGGGCCAGTGGTCCCGGAGAGCAGCAGGAGTGGGCGGAACCAGTGGGTGGCATAGCCATTTGGCAAGGGCCAGGGTCCCAGGCCTTTGTTTGTAAGGAGTGAGGGACTGGGGCTAGGGAAGGGTGTCCGGCAGTGTGGCTGTAGGTGGGGTAGGGGTGTGTAGTGTCTTGTGGGGAGAGACCTTGTGGAACCACCTCCTCTTCTTGCTCCTCACCCCCCACCTTTAGTAACCAGGGTTGGCTGCCCGGTGCTCTCTTAGGGTGTCCACTCCAACAGGGCTTGCTTTTGAGGGCCTGCGGATCTTAATTCCTGGTTGGGAACCACAGAAACAGGGAATCAGTAACTGGAGAAGGTAGTTACTGAGGTGCTGTGGTTTGGGGGGGCAGGGTCTGTCCTCACTAGCTCTGGCAGCCTCAGGCAACCCTGGGTCCCTCCCACCTGGCCCCACCCCACTAAGTAACTGCTGACACCACCGTCAAGTTCCCAAAGGGTGTGTGTGTATTAGGGTAGGGAAGGGGGAATGGTGTATGAGAAGTGTGCTTAACCAGAGCTAAGCATTTCGCAGCTGCCTGCATCCATCACACAGGCGTTTATTGAGTACCAACTGGATGCCAAGTGCTACGTCTCTCTAAAGAGTCCCATGTGTTTGGAGTGTGCCATGTACTTTTTTCTATACCCTCTAACATCACTTCCCTTACTTGAGCTACATTACTCACACCATATGTAGTTGACCCTTGAACAAAGTTAGGGGCACCTACTGTTCTTGCATATAACTTAGTGGGTCCTCCGCATAGGCAGATTGCCAACCACCAGTTGACCCTTGAACAACATGGGTTTGAACTGCACAGAGCAATTAGGGGATAAAAATCCGTGTATTATAAGTGGATCCTCACAGTTCAAACCTGTGCTGTTCAGGGTCAACTGTGTATCCTTTGGAGGGACATGACAGGTGGTGATATTCCCAGTTTGCAGATGGGAAGATGAAAACGTGGTGAGTAAAGTGACTCGGAGAGAGCACAAGGCCAGCACCTTCAGTGGGCATCTGGAATCTGCCTAGGAATGCTATAAGCAACAGGTGATTCAGGGTGTTGGAGATACTCACCTGTGAAGCAAGAAACTTAGTGTGGCTGGCAGATGAAAATAACATGGCTAGTTAGCGTTTCCTGAGCACTTCGTATGTACCAGGCCCTGTGTTGATTGGGTTCTCACATTTACTCCACCCCGTGGAATAGGTTCTATTATTATGCCCATGTAACAGATGAGGAAACTGAGACTTGGAAAGCTTCGGTAAATTGCTCTAGAGTAGTGCTAATCAATAGAACTTTCTATGACGATAGAAATATTCTACATGTCCCGGTCTAATATGGTAACCACTAGTCACATGTGGCTGCTGAGCACTTGAACTGTGGCTGGTGTGACTGAAGAGTGAATTTTTCATTTCATTTTGTTTTATGTTTAAACAGTCTCCGTGGCTAGTGGTTCCCCTTTTGGGGTGCTTCGCTCTAGGAGCAGGGGTCATTGGGAGGCTGGATTGTGATTTGAAGCCCGATCTCTGGGCCTCCCAAGTCTACACTCCTAACCACTGCACCGTACTGTCCGTTTTCCTCTACTCGGAAGAGGGTCAGTGTTCAGGTCGAATTGTGCTCATGAGCTCACGGGGTGGGGAGGGCAAGGCTGCCGATGCCCTCTGCGAGTGGGTCAGACTCTCCTTCCTCTCTTGATTCCCCCTCCACCGAGGCTGTGGTCCTGCTGTGTTTCTCTGCACGCCTGGTGTGCACACACTTGGCTCTCCCACAAGGGTTCTGGTCAGGAGGAAGGGGACCACGAGAGGCTCCATGCACCTGGGCCCCCATCCTGCCGCCTGCAGTCTGCCCCTCAAGCACAGGTCTCACATATTGGAGCCCAAGGTTCGAGCATTTTCCAGCTGAGACCTTGGCCTCTTCACTTTACCTTAGCTGGCCACCATGTTTTTCTTCTGTACAGCTAGGATCATTATAACTCCTGGGTTGCTTCCTCGGTAAGATTTGTGGAGCTTTGTGAGGCTAAAGATTTAGATAAGGACGTGTTGGCCAGAGGATATGGCTTAGCAAAGCTTCTGATCCCACACCATCACCACAGAAAAGAGGCGGTTTTGGGGGTTCATGAATATAAAAGGAAAGGAAAGAAATTATAGTACCACTGTCTGCCCTTCTCTTCTCCTGGCCTTGGCCCTGGTACAGCAAGTTCTCCCTTGTGAAGGGAATGGCTGCCTATGGAGGGGATCTTGGAATGCCACGTGGCCCCACTCTCCATCCTTGGTGGGGCCATGTGGCATTCCAAGATCCCCTCCATAGGGGTGGGGTTTGGACAACATCTAAAAAAGGAGCATGGTCCCTTGGCCAGACTCTGTCCACCCTCTCCACTTCTGTCTACCGGAAGCAGTTCTGTCCCGAACAGGTGTCCTCCCAGGGCTGCTCCCTCAGAATGGGGGTCATTTCATGCAGTCAATCAGAAGAATGGGGACCTAATTTACTGTGGCCCCCAACGCTTCATCTAACATAGAGCAGCCCTGAATAATCACACGTAAGAACTTAACCTTCCATAGCTAGGTCAGGCTGACCGCGTGAAAGTCTTTCTGCTCCCTTGTCCGTTTTTAAACCAAAACATTCTCAGCACAATTCTTCTCCTTTGGCAAGGGGAGATACTAATGACGACACCCATGGAAATGCCCACCTACAGGCGGGCCTGTGTCCGCCTTTCCCCTCACTTCCGTGGTGGGATTACCACAGCAGACGTTTAAAGAAATCGCGTCTGGAGGAACTTACTGAGACAGTCCATGTGGAGAGCAGCCTGTGCATGGCCCGGCCACACGCAAGCCTGTTAACCTCCAGCACGCTACTCCCTTCTCCACACGCCTCAAGGAGCTCCCTTTGCCTTCAGAGTGAAGGCCACAGTCCTGAAGCTGGCCTCCACCATCTGGACCTGAAGATGGTCTGAGGGTGGCTACAGGCAGCTGAGGCATCGGGAGGGACCTGCTCTAACATCGTCAGGTCCCATTGCTTTCTTCTTTACCTAGTTTCCTAACCTGAGAGTTGAACTACAGTTCTCTGCACATACTCTCTACCTCTGAACATTTCCTCGTGTGGTTTTCTCTGCCAGGCATGCTTTTTCCTGTTTAAACCGAACTCTTAATTCTAGGACCACCCTTCCCTCGGTTCCCCCTTCTTCCCTGAGCCAAAAGTAATGTCCTGCTCTCTGCTCTCCTGTGGCCCTTACCTGCCCCAGTTGCCATCTGACTCCTGCTTGCTGTTATAGTCATGTGTGTCTCTGGCTTGTCATTCCTAACAGCCAGAAGGCTCCTGAGTGTATGACCATGCTTTGGCTACTCTTAGCCCTTGCAGCCACACCGGGAGGCCCTCCTGGACAGTTGGGGGACTGCAGGGACTAAGTGTGAGGTGGCAGTAGGGTTAGAGACCCTCGTGACTTTCCATGCCCCTGAAACAACCTGGGTAACACACAGAAGCTGGGCGAGACACATCTGCAAAGGGTGATGAGCATGTGCCTAAGAGCGGAGGTTGGGAGACAAAGGAGGTCACAGAGCCGTGGTCCTCAAAGTATGGTCCCCAGACCAGGCGCGTTGTATCACCCCGGGAACGTGTTAGAGATTCATATTACTGGCCCCATCCCAGACCTACGGAATCAGAAGCTTGGGGTGGGGCCCTGTAATCTGTGGTTTAAAGAGCCCTCTGGGTGATTCTGGGGCACGCTGAACTTTGAGAACCACTGCTGTAGAGTTAGGGACCTGGTGCCAGGTGGGAGGCCAGGTGGTGCAGTGGGAAGCACATGGGCTGTGCAGTCAGATCCCTGAGCTTGAGCCCTGCCCAGAAGTTTGGTGGCTGAGTGAGGTGGGACTTGGTGATACTACCTCTTTGGGTTATCCTCCATGAGGATCACAGGGGTCCCTAAACTTTTATGTGCATAAGAATCACTTGGGTGCTTTTTTTTAAATGCAGTTTCCTGACTTCTCTTTCAGGAAATCTAATTTTCCAGTTTAGAGTAAGGCCCAGGAGTTTATAGTCTAAACAGGTTCCCAGGTAGTCCTGATGTAGGTGGTTCAAGCACCACTCTGAGAATCCCTGATGTACAGGGCCTTGCATGACGCCTTTCGTGTAAAGTGGCTGTGACAGTATCCACTGTGAGAACGCCTCAGGGAATGTTGGGACACGTATTGAACTGGATGCACTGGTCTGGGGAGGGAGGATTCCCCACCTTGTGGAATCCCCAATGCCAGTGTTTTCATCAATTGAGTCTGACCTGGGAGCAGTGTTGAAAGGCCAGACACGTGCACACTGTCCGCGTGTTTTGGAGTGGTGGGATGTGTAGGGGCAGCACCTACATGGTGCAGATAAGTGCATCTTAGGTTTGGGGGACACTGTTCCCCACTCCCTTGCTGGTTTGACAGTGTTTCCAACAGTGAGAACTGGGCTTTTGGGTGGAGCAAGGCTGGGATGTAGGGATGCGTACAAAGATGATTTTGGTGGTAGGGCCAATGAAAAGTGGGGTGGTACTGAAGTCTGGTGGAACCCCAGAGGCTCTGGGACCCAGAGACAGAGATCCCTGCTCAGCCTCCTTATCCACACAGTTTTGGGGTACAGAGGGGTGGGGCATGGCCTTGTTTCGAAGAGGCCTAGTTCTGCCTTCTCTGTAGCCTGAGCCCCTTGCCTAGGCTGCTCTTACAGGCCCCTCTCTGAGGGGCTTGAGAACGCTGGCTTCCCTGGTCCCTGGATGCCCTCAGGGTGCTGTTCCCTCAGCCACCACCAGGAGTCTCTGAGGCTCCCTGCAAACTCTGCCCATCTGCTTTAATCTCTGCTCTCCCTCCCTGGGCTATGAGTGGCCTTAGAGCTGTCCAACCTGGAGGTGACCCTGAAGTTCACCAGGTTCCACAGGGGGGAGGGGGCGCCCGCCTCCATGGGTCATGCTTGTGATCTCAGCATCAGCTAGTGGCCAAGCCCCGAGCAGACGTTCACCAAGTACCGTTCTGACTGACTTCCTTCCCCACCCCCACCTCCTAACAGCCAGCCTGAATGGTGGGCCCCGTCCTCTACTGGTCCCCCCCCCCTTGTTCACTGGCAGTGCTGGGAAACATAGGTCATAGCTTGGGAATGTGGCCCTGGGCAGGGGTGATTGGAGGAGCGAGAAGGACACGTAACCTCTCAGCAGCTCCCCTACTCTTCTGCTCGGTCTCCAAGCCCCTTCCCCAGCCCAATGGGTGCTGGTTGTGAGGGCTTCCTGGGGGAAGCAGCCTGAATCCTGATTGTTGGCCCTGGTGGGGCTGACTGGGGGAGGGACACTTGCCAACTGGTAGTGCTTGTAGGAAGGGTGTTGGGTGAAGGCCCAGGGCCCCGGGGTGGCTGCTGGGTCAAACCTGCCATGGCAGGATGGAGAGGCAGAGGTGGGATTCTGGACCCCCTCAGGCTGAGGGGCGCTTCTCTGGGAAGGAGGCCGCAGTTCCTGACAGTTCTCTGATTCTCAGCACCAGAGGAAACAGGGTGTGGCCTGGCTCTGTAGCATTTGAGTTTGTTGGGGATCTTGGTGGTTTGGTCAGAGCAGGGGGCATCACGGGGGCCATTTGCCATCAGTACCTCTTCTGGTGGACACATGGAAACGAATGGGTCAGGGTAAGTGTCTTAGATGCTTCAGTGCAGGCTACCCCCCTCTTCTCTTGGGGACCAAGGCCCCAGCACTCTGAATGGAGGCACCACTGAGGGGGCTTTGTGCTTGTCAGGGTCCAGAAGCTGTAAGGAGAGAAAAGGCAGATCCTGCTGCTTGGGAATGAGCAGGGTGGCTAAATACAGCCGAGCTGCGCTCTGCCCCTCCCTTCTCCTCCCCCTCCACTCCAGGCCCAGGCTGCTTGTGGTCTCAGCCTCCCAGCCAGCTGCCTGCCTGCCACCCAGCCTGTCCCCACCAGGCCAGCCCCCACCTCCTCCTTCCCCTCCTCAGGCTCCTTCCCCTCCCCCAGGTCCCCATGCAGAGCCTCAGCAGGGTCAGCCAGTGAGTGGGGCTGAGCAAGCTGGGCTCCTGCTTCCTGGGGAGCCTGGTGGGGTGGGTAGTGGGCAGGTAGCAGGAGGGTCTGGTGCCAGGGCAGAGCTTCAGGACAGGCACAGGCTGGGGTCCGTGTGCAGAGTCTCGAGGTGAGTTGGGGTGCAGCTCTGCGGGGGGCCAGGCCACAGGAGTTTGGGGTGGGAAACTGGGAGGAGGGGCCAGGGGGCTGTGGAGGATTCATGTCTGTATTTGGCAGTCGGCTAGGAGCCAGCTCAGTGAGGCTGGGCCCCTGGCCAGTTGCAGAGGAGGGCGTCAGGGCCCTGGGGACACCCCTCCCCCAAAGCCGTATTGGTGCCCCCTTTTCTTCCCCAGGCTGAGCCACCTTTCTATGGGGATGACTCAAACTCTGCCTTCCCATCCCCTGAGAGTTTTAGGGTCCATACTCCAGGGCTGGGGCCAACAGGTGCCCCTGGGGTATCTGGGGCAGGAAGCTGAGAAGGGAGAGGGGGAAGGGCAGGCTGGACATTGCCACCTCATTGGCCCTGGCTCTGAGGTCAGGATGGGGCTTGTCTGAGGTGTGTGTTCCTCTGCGCCAAGTCCAGCTCACCCAAGAAATGGGTGTGTTGGCTGTGCCACTCGGGGGGTCCAGAGATGTGAACCACCTGCATTAGGAGCATGTGATTCTGTGCCAGGAATGTGGGTTTCCCACTCCAGTGGAATTCCAAGTCTCCCACAAGGCCCAGCAGCGGCGCCTGTGCTGTTGGAATCCTTGGTCCCAGGCTATTCCCTATGGTTTCCCCACACAGGAGGATCAGCAGGGTCAGTGTTGGGAGATTCCATGGCAGAGCAGGATTCAGGGGCTCAGGGACAGGAAACACCCGACAAGGTTACTCAGCAAGCGAGCGGGAGCCCCAAGAAGTGAAGTTAGGGCAGGGCCAGACTGCAGGAGCTGCCTCAGCTCCTGGGCTCTGCGAGTTTCAGACCTTATCAGGTCTTTGACCCCAGAGTGATCCATCTAGTTCTCTCATCCTCTCTGCCCCCGTTCCTCCCCTGGCATCTCACTCTGTGCCACTGTCTCTCTCCTGCCTCTCCTCCAGGTGGGTCCACATCCCCTTTCAGCAGCCCCATCACCTCTGACGAAGAGTACCTGAGCCCCCCAGAGGAGTTCCCAGAGCCTGGGGAGATCTGGCCCCAAACCCCCACCATGAAGCCCAGTCCCAGCCAGAATCGCCGTTCCTCTGACACTGGCTCCAAGGCACCCCCCACCTTTAAGGTCAGACCCCTGAGGCTAGCCCCAGCCCCTGCCCCCTGGGAACCTCTATTCCTTCATGTAGCCCCTTGCTCTTGGGGCCACACCAGGTTTCAGCACAGCCTGGAGCTTTGCCCCATGAACCCTTTTTACCCAGAGCCAGCCTCAGTCAGACTGAGGTGGAAGAGGCCTCTGTCCCAGATTCCCCAGCCTCCAGGAGTCAAAGCTGGGCCCTGACTGTCTCCCCTGACACATGGGGGTCCCCCTTCAGGTCTCACTTATGGACCAGTCAGTAAGAGAAGGCCAAGATGTCACCATGAGCATCCGAGTGCAGGGGGAGCCCAAGCCGGTGGTCTCCTGGTGAGTAGCAGCCACTGCCCCCACCTGCCAGCTCCCTCTGCTCCAGGCTGGGCTCCGGGTGGAAGGGAATGGGCCCTCTGTGGACTTCTCCATGATCTACAGGAGGCCACATCCCAGGTGTCGTGGTGCCATTCCCCCCCAACCTGCCCCTGCTCCCTCCTGGGGTTCAGGGCTCATTCAGGGCTTCCCTCTCAGAGGAGGGGTTTGGGTAACAAATGGTCTCGACCTGGAGCCATCTCACTCCTGGAGAAGGCTACCCACCCCCATCCCTGTCTGTTGACAACAGGGTGATTTTTGAGGCCTGCTTTGTGCCCAGCCCTCTGCTGGGCCCAAATGGAACCATTTGTTTCTGAGCTTCCAGAGCCCAGAGTTAAATGTGGGCCCCATCTGTGGTGCTATGTCCCAGGTGCCTGGAGCTTTGATTAGTTCACTTAGGTTTTTATTGGTTTGGGTTCTATTTTTCATTTTTAATTGATTGTCTCATCCCCAGTGTGATTTCTTAACATTGTAAGTTACTTTATATCCCTTTTGGGAAGTGGGAAAGCTATCTATTCGTTATAAATAAGTAAAAATAAGACATGAGGAAATTTAAGAGCTATTAAGAACTGAATAGCATAGCACTACTCTAAGTTCAGTTAGGTTCCTAGAAAGGAGAACCAGGTGGTCTGGAAGCTCCTGGCAGAGGTGGGATGGCAGAGTCGGGTAAATACTAACCCTAACCAGGGGGGCCCACGGTCGGTGAGACAGATCTGGGGAGGGGCCCAATGATATGGGCGTAGCAGAGGCCTGCTTGGCTCTGTACCCCCATTTCCCTGCCTGTGCCGGTGAGGACCCTGGGCCTGGGGACTGAGCTCTTGTCTCTCCGACAGGCTGAGGAACCGCCAGCCCGTTCGCCCAGACCAGCGGCGCTTCGCGGAGGAGGCAGAGGGTGGGCTGTGCCGGTTGCGGATCCTGGCTGCTGAACGGGGTGACGCTGGCTTCTATACTTGCAAAGCGGTTAATGAGTATGGCGCTCGTCAGTGCGAGGCCCGCCTGGAGGTCCGAGGTGAGTACCTCACGTTCTCCATGAACCTTTTAACCCTGTCCCCTGGCCGCGTTCCTGTCCAGTTGCCAACTTTCGCACAATATTATTTAGGGGATGCCAGAAAGGGCCTTCGCGATCCCCAAGTTTAGCTGCTTATATTGTAGTTGAGTCAACTGAGACCTAGAGAATGGAAGTGACTTGCCCAAGGCCACACAGCAAATTGCTCAGTGCTCAGCTTACTACACAGTATTGCCTTCCCCCATGGTCAATCACGACTGCCCCTGGTGGCCTGCCAGAGACCTTGCTTCCTGCCTCTGGCCATCCTCTTCCCACACTGTTCTAAGCCTTTGTCACTTTGCCCTTCCCAGGCCCCTCCCTCACACCCACTTCCCTCTCTTTCTTTTGCCTTTCGGCCCCCTCCCCACCCCATTGCTGTGCAGAAGCTGTTGTGGTTGTGGAGTGGCGACGGGGAGAGTCTGATAGTTGGACCCGTTCGGAGGGACCCCTGGGGTGATTTGGGCATGGAGCATCACAGGGACCCCAGGGGTGCCAGGGAGAGCAGAGCTGTGAAATGTCAAGATAGCTGGGTCCCGGAGTCGGGGCATAAAGGCAGGGGGCCTTTCAGGCAGTGCAGAGGGCAGCCCTAGCCAGGCTGCCCTCAGGAGCTGGTGCTTTTCCTCTCAAAAGCTGGCCATTTTCCTCTCCTTCCACCTCCCTTTCCCTGTGGGCAGTTCAGGGCTGGAAACTCCTCCTCAGCTCCACACTCAGCCATCATCGCTCCTTTCCTGGCAGAGGCCAGCTCTGAGAGCTTCTAAGATTCCCCCAGACCCCTGCTGGAGCCTGGACCCTAACAGTCACGGTCACCTCCGCTGGGCCCTGCCTGCCTCAGTTACCCACCGGCCCTGTGTCTCCTGTTCTTGGTGTTGCCACCTCCTCAGTCTCTGAATTCTTCAGTCCACCCACACCCCCTGCAACATAATCCTGGCCTGCTCCTCCTCTAGGGTCTGGCTCTGCCTTGCTTCTCTGTGTTAACCCACGTCTTGGTGCTTCTCTCTCTTTGGGGTTCCTCCCAACATCCCCCAGTTTGGGGTACTCCTGATGCCTGTGAATGCCTCTTCCCTGGTTACCCAGGGCCTCTACCTGCCCAGGAACCCCAGAGACCCGGCCTCTGGCTGGCTGCCCACCTCCCACCCCAGGGCTGCTCTTGGGGAAGCTGGATGTGGCAGTGCCACCCTGGCAGATTTAGAGGCAGCTGTCCATGCAGGGGGGTCCTAGCCAGGTCTGCGTGCGTGCGTGTGCGTGTGCTGCACTAACCTGCCGCTTGCTGACTGAGGTTTTTGTCTGTACACAGGCGAGTGAGCTCAGGGGGCCGCCTGCGCTCCCCCCGCTACCCTCCGAGCCGCGCCCCTGTCTCAGGCACCTCTCGGACCTCGCTGTGTTTCACTGCCTCCTGCCCACAGACCCTGCCGGCCTGCCGGCCTGGACCCTGTTCCAGCCTCCCCTCCCCTCCCTTCCCTGTGCAGCATCCTGGGATAGCCATGGGCCCCTAGGGACCCTCCCTTCCCAAGTGGACATTTGGCTGGGCAGGCCAGGAGCCCCCACACGGACTGAGTGCCAGGAAGGGGCGGCCATCAGGGGTATCAAGACCCCCTCCCCAGGCTTTCCCTGCAGGGAAACACCCAGCGAGCGCATGTGCTAGCTACCGTTGCTGTAGGCCCTGTCTGTCTATCCGTTTGTCTGTCTGTGTGTCTGTGACAGTCAGGGAAGGATGCCTCCAAGCTGGCGTGGGGTGAGGCAGAGGGGGAGAGACAGGGCATGTCATCCCCAGGATGGAGGGACCCAGAGGGACAGGCTGTTGTTGACAAGGAGCTCATGATGGGGGGCAGGGCACTGACCACTCCAGAAACAGGTTTGAAGTGGCACAACACTATTTCAAAAGAGACCAAAAGCCAGAGGCTCCCGGACCCTGCCCTGATGAGGAGGTCTGGTGGAGTCCTGGCTGTGGCAGGTTTAGGGTCCATTTGGGGTTCCCTCATTTGCTGTCAGGGCCGGGAGGCTCTGTCTGGGCATGCGGGAGTCAGGCAGACTTGGCATAGCAGTAGGTCCTGCTGTCGTGGGCGTGGAGATGTTCGGAAATACCTGTTTCTTAGCTGAAATAAAGTCCAGTTTGTACCCAGCTGGTGTACTGTGTTTTCTTCTTTTCCGCCGCCGTCTTTGCCCCTACCTAGCCCTCAGGTTCCCTGTCCACTTCCCCTAAAACCCCCTCCCTAGCCCAGCTGGGGTTGCCATCCTGAAGCCAGGCCTGGGGCACCTCCTTGCTGTCCTGGCCAGCCAGGCGGGCGGGTTCTCCCTGTCTGCAAAGGAACAAAATGCATCTCTTTCTCTGTGTCTGTCTGTCTCTCTGTGTGTGCGTGTGTGTGTTTCCCTTGCCCCATATGTCTCTGCTCCATACGTGCCCCCCATGACTGCCTCCCCCAGCACACCCTGAGAGCCGGTCCCTGGCCGTGCTGGCCCCCCTGCAGGACGTGGACGTGGGGGCCGGGGAGATGGCGCTGTTTGAGTGCCTGGTGGCAGGTCCTGCTGACGTGGAGGTAGACTGGATGTCCCGCGGCCGCCTGCTGCAGCCTGCGCTGCTCAAATGCAAGATGCATTTCGATGGCCGGAAATGCAAGCTGCTGCTCACCTCTGTTCACGAGGACGACAGTGGCGTGTACACCTGCAAGCTCAGCACGGCCAAAGGTAACTGCCCTCTCGGGCCCTAGGGCTGCTGTGGGTACCCAAGAGTGGGAGGGAGGGGTTGGGAGGTGAAGGAGTTGGGTGCAGAATAAGATAGGCGCCATCGCCTTGGGGAAGAGCGGTGGGTGGGAGATGGCGCAGTCCACCTGCCTCAGTGCAACCAGCACTTGGAGCAGCATCTGGCACCAAGGACTCGCTGTGTCAGTGTTAGCTGTCGCTCCTGTTAGGGTCCTGTCTGCTCAAGTGTGGCAGACCAACCTGGATGTGGGTTCCCATTTTTGTCCTGCCGCATACCCGCCACGTGACTTTGGACAAGTTACTTCATCTCTCTGAGCTTTAGACTATTCATCTGTAAAAAGGGATCATAATGCCTCGCTCGTAGGGGATCGGGAGGATTAATGAGCTAATGAATGTAAAGAACAAAGCACAGCGCCTGGCGAAGGGTGCCACCTAATAAATGTCAGCCATTATTATTATTAATGACATCTCTGACCTGGTCCCCGTCCTCATTTGAAGAGTGGAAACAATGCCTCACCTGATTATGGTGATGAGCACCTAAGGTGACACTGGAGGGCTCTGTAAGCGGGAAAGGACCAGGTCAGCATAAGGGGCTGCTATTTCTCCCAGAAGATTCTGTGTGGGGCGATAGACTGGGGCAAAGGGGCTCCGGGTCTGGGGTGGTTGGGAGGGAGTGAGGGCACAACCCAGGGGCAGAGGAGAATTCCCAAGGCAGGGGAAAGGGGTGTGGGGGAGGGAAGGGGCTTGGCTTCTGGGCCCTTCTCTTAGCGCTGAGCCGAGCAGCATCCTGGGTGGGCAGGTGAGGTGAGAAGGGGAGAACCAGGCCTGGGCCCTGGACACCTGTCATATCCCCAGCCACCGTGGCATCCTGCTGCCGCCCTTGCTGACCTCTACCCTCCTGAGAAGTCCCGGTCTTTGGATCTTGCCCACTGCCGCGCTTCGGTGCCCAGGGACCTTGCTAGGCTCTACCCAAGCTCCAGCTCCTGGCCCAGCCCCCTTCCCTGCCCAGCATGAGGTCAGGGCCTGTGGGTTGGGGTGCCTGGGATTCCATGGCCTTTCTTGCCCCAGTGGTGACCTTTCCCCCTAGATGAGCTGACCTGCAGTGCCCGCCTGATTGTGCGGCCCTCGCTGGCACCCCTGTTCACCCGGTTGCTAGAGGATGTGGAAGTGTTGGAAGGCCGTGCAGCCCGCTTTGACTGCAAGATCAGTGGCACCCCGCCTCCCTCCGTGACCTGGACTCATTTTGGTATAGCCCTCCGCCCTACAGAAGATGTTGGGGGACCCCCAAGGGCCAGAGAGTAGGGCCCCTTGCTGAGCCTGCTCTGCATCCCGCCCTCCCCCTCACCCCCCCCAGGCCGCCCTGTGGAGGAGAGCGAGAACTTGCGGCTGCGGCAGGACGGGGGTCTGCACTCACTGTACATTGCCCACGTGGGCAGTGAGGACGAGGGGCTCTACGCGGTTAGTGCCACCAACACCCATGGCCAGGCCCACTGTTCGGCCCAGCTCTACGTGGAGGAGCCTCGGACGGCCGCCACTGGCCCCAGGTACCACCTGGGGCCCCCGGTGCTCCTGGGGCTGCCTCTGTGGGGCCCTAGCCCTGTGGTGGGAGGTGCAGCTCTGGGACTCTGGGCAGCCATGTGGTTTTTACAGCTCAAAGCTGGAGAAGATGCCGTCTATCCCTGAGGAGCCAGAGCATGGCGAGTTGGAGCGGTTGTCCATGCCTGACTTCCTGCGGCCACTGCAGGACCTGGAGGTGGGACTGGCCAAGGAGGCCATGCTGGAATGCCAGGTGACTGGCCTGCCCTACCCCACCATCAGCTGGTTCCACAATGGCCACCGGATCCAGAGCAGCGATGACCGGCGCATGACACAGTGTATGTGTTTGGGGGGGGACCCTGGGGAGTGTCCCTTCCAGCCCCCTCTTTGCTTGCAGTGCCCTCCTGTCTCCCCATCCTCCGGCCTTCCTTTTCTAACCTGGTCAGGGATGTGGCATCTCGGGGAGGGGAACCCAGAGGGGCTATGAGCTTTTTGCCGCCATCCTCGAGCCTACACAGCACCCATCTGCTGAGTCACCATTCTGGGCCTTGGTGGCTTTGTTAGCACTTTATGGACAGGCAGTACAGCCCGCTGCTGACTGGGCAAGTTACAGAACCCCTCTGTGCCTCAGTTTCCTCATCTGTAATGGGCTTGTTAAGATAATTAAATCAGTGACTACGTGTAAAGCACTTAGAGCAGGCCCTGGCAAATAGCAAGTAGTCAGTACGTGTTAAGTCTTCTGGTTACTGTTGTTGTTGTTGCCATCACTGTCGTCCTTGTAGGCAAAGCGGTGCCTGTTAGGCCTGCAGTGAAAAGGCCGGTGTGGGCAGTGTCTGGCCTCGAAAGGAGGCTTGGCCAGAGTTGTTCACAAACAGCAAATAAAGAAGGAGCGGGAAGAAAATACAAAGGAACATATTTGGGACTGAGTCCTTTCCGCCTGGGGTATTTCTCATGGGAGTATCTCAGTTCCAGCCTTGAAGGAATCAGAGTCTCCGTGTGACAAAACTCGCCAGGCTCTGAGTGCTGAAGGCCTGACGTGGATGACCTCACCTTCCGTACTAGGCGCCTGTGAGGCAGGGACTATTATTCCTGTTTACAGATGGGTAAACTGAGGCTTACAGAGACAGGGACTAGTTCAAAGACAGACAAGGACTGTCTGGCTCTGGCTTCTCCTGTCACCCATGCCCTACCTCCAGTGCCACCACCGTGGCTCTGACCCTTCCCCTCAGCCCCCTCCCTCAGTGGCTGTCTTTGCTTACTTAGCCCACAGTCTTTCTATCTCCTAATAGAAGTTCTGCTTGAGGCCCTGGGTGGGTGTCTGTCTCAGAAGCTCAGCTGGCGTCTCTTCCGTATGAATCTGGGGTCAGTGGCAGCCCTTGGTTTCTCTTCTTTTATAAATAGTGTCAGCAGAGATAAATGAGTGGGTGACTGTTCCATGCAGAGATAACCACTAAGGGAAGGGAGGGGTGTTGGGGGACTGCCCTGACACGAAGGAGGATAGTGCAGGCCTCTTCCCCTTCACGTCCCCTCTGGAGATGTCCCCCTTGTCACCATTCAGGGAGCACAGTGTAGGGAAAGAGCTTCGAATTCAGAGGGAATCAAGTTCAAGCCATAGCTCCATCATTTATTAGCTGTATGACCTTGGACAAGTCTGTTAATGTCTCTGACCTCATTGGTAAAATGAGGATAATTTTGCAGGGTCGTTGAAGGGATTATGAGGGGAAAATGCATGTCAAGTAGCTGGCATAGGCTAGGCACAGAGCAAACAACTCTTAACTCTTACTGTAATTTATAATATATTTGGCACTTACTGCATGCAAGGCATTGAGATCTGCTGGAAGTCCTGGGGGGAATCAGGGATGGGGGTGAAAAGGGCCCCTCCCAGACATGGCAGAGAAGGCTTCCCAGGTTGGTGCTCACCTGAACTGTGTCTTAAAGGAGAAGGAGACCTTAGTAAGGGAAGAATATTCCAGAAGGGAGGAATTTTCTGAGCAAAGGACCTGGAGATGGAACTTCCATGGCTTGTTCAGGGACCTATACTGGCTTGTCTGGGTCAGATGGTGGAAGACTAGCCAGAGACGGGCCAGATGGGCACGTAGGCTGAGGGCTTTGTCTGCCTCCCATACATAGTAGGTGCCTTTAACATTTCCGGGCCGAGGCAACATGCAGTGCCATTGGCGAGTGTGGACTGCACTAGTGCAGGGCTTTCGTGGGGTCTGTGCTGGCAATGGGACTGCAGGGGCCATGGGGATCGAGAAGAGGGGACTGAGGGAGGGGCCTTAGGAGCGAAGCCTTCTCAGAACTTGGACACGGAGGTGTGCACCCCCACCCCAGAGGTGCGGAGAAGAAGGGAAATCAGCGGGCTGCAGAGGTTGGCTGAACCGGTATGGGAGGAAGGCGAGAAGTCGCTGAGCATGAAGTACAGAAGGGACAGGCAGGAGGAGCTAGGGCTGCAGGTGTAAACTTGGCAGCCTGGACCTGGGGTTTGCCACACAATGGACACACTTCTTGCTTGTCTGCAAATCCATTCCCCCTCGCCTCCTCCCTGAGTGGAGGAGAGGGAGGGGTTGAAGGGCCAGGCCTAGTGTGGCATGGGCTCACCCCTCGAAGTATCCTCCTAGCTCAGGCCCAGTATCACTGTCCCCCCCACCCCCAGACAGGGATGTGCATCGCTTGGTGTTCCCTGCTGTGGGACCTCAGCATGCTGGTGTCTACAAGAGCGTCATCGCCAACAAGCTGGGCAAAGCTGCCTGTTATGCCCACCTCTATGTCACAGGTGAGGCATCTTCCTGGCCAGTTGCACAGCCTAGTCTCTGGCCTACCTAAGGGGCTGGGTGAAGGAGGGGCCCTTGCACCAGCGCCCTTCCTTCAGTCCCCTGGGAAGCCATCTGGCCTTGCCCCTGCCCCTGTGGCTGTGCCACCCGGTCCCCAGCCCAAGGCTTGCTGATCCTGCAGAGCCATTGGGCCCTAAAGGACCCAGCAGATGCTTGACTTGTGGCTTTCAGATGTGGTTCCAGGCCCTCCAGATGGTGCCCCACAGGTGGTGGCTGTGACTGGGAGGATGGTCACACTCACGTGGAACCCCCCCAGGAGTCTGGACATGGCCATTGGTGGGTCAGGGCCACGCCGGGCTGGGGGTGGGCGTGGGGGTGGGGGTGTGGACAGGGCAAGCTCGGGCAGGGGTGCCAAGGGAGCCAAGAGGGGAGGGCAGGGCCCAGGGAGGCATATGGGATGATGGGAGTGGACGGTACTGGGAGCATGGCCGGAGCAGTCTTGCCTGTCTCCTGTCCGTGGTGGGTGAAGGCCTGGCTCGGGGTCAGGAGAGGAGACAAAGGGGGCCACCACATTCCTTTCTCTTTCTCAGAGGGGTTGGGTGCTTGGGAATAAGCTCTCCTTCCCTGTTCACGATCTCTTCCTGCTCTGTGCCTCAGTTTCCCCACCTCAGATAGTAGCAGGGAATTCGATACAAGTCAAGCTCCCTTCATGCCTGTGGACCCCATGCCTGGCACCTCGTTGGCTCTGAGCCAGTGGTTGGGCAAGAGCAGATGAGGGGCAAGCAGAAGCAACAAGAGAAACTGAGGCAGGTCCTCAGAGCAGACTAATGATGAGCTCTCGGGTCCTGAGCCAGCTGAATGGGGGTGGGGGACACCTCAGCAATGCCCACCTCTAGCAGCTGCCTCCCCACCAGACCCGGACGCCCTGACCTACACTGTGCAGCACCAGGAGCTGGGCTCAGACCAGTGGACAGCTCTGGCCACGGGCCTGCGGGAGCCTGGGTGGTCGGCCATAGGGCTGCGCAAGGGGGCCCAGCATATCTTCCGGGTCCTCAGTGCCACCATCAAGAGCAGCAGCAAACCTTCGCCCCCCTCTGAACCTGTGCAGCTCCTGGAGCGCGGTGAGCCTGGGTGGTCTTACGAGGCGGGGGGTGGGAGCTGCTGGGCCAGGAGACTGGGTCCCCATGGTGGAGGCTCAAGAGCTGGTCGGGGTATGAGAGCTATGACAGGAATAGCAAAGCTGGGCGCTACCTTGATGGTCAGGGTGCTTTCTTCTCACTCCTGAAAGCAGCACTCCTAGTGGGCAAGGCTGAGGCTGTGGAGTCAGACACGTGGGGGTGCAGTCCCAGTTCTGCTGCTTCCTAGCTGTGTTCCCTAGACAAAGTGCTCAACCTTTCCCCCAGCTTCCTCAGCTGTGGAAATGGAGCTCCCAGAGCAATTGGAGGGTTAAAGGAGCAGTGGGTACTAAGGATCTGGAGTCAAGCCCAGCATAGAGCCTGCACTCTCCTCCTCTTAGGCCCGCCCCTGGAGGAGGCACCTGCTGTGCTGGACAAGCCAGACATCGTGTATGTGGTGGAGGGACAGCCTGCCAGTGTCACCGTCACCTTTAACCACGTGGAGGCCCAGATCGTCTGGAGGAGGTGGGGCTCCGCCTTGCATGCCCCACTTCCCACAAGTGGCAGTCCAGCTCCAGCCATCCTGGGTGACCTCCCTGTCGTGTCCCTTAGCTGCCGAGGGGCCCTCCTGGAGGCACGGACAGGTGTGTATGAGTTGAGCCAGCCAGATGATGACCAGTACTGTCTTCGGATCTGCCGGGTTAGCCGCCGGGACATGGGGCCTCTCACCTGCACTGCCCGAAACCGCCACGGCACACAGGCCTGCTCGGTCACACTGGAGCTGGCAGGTGGGTGATAGTACGCCTCCTTCCCTCTCCTCCCTCTGAGGCCCACAGCCCTCTCCTCACACCCCCAGGTGCACCTGCCAGTCTCAGGTCTTCCCTCTCAGGCCTATCCATCCAATAGCTATAATGATACCAGTACTACTAAGTAATAACAGTAATAGTACTAGTAAGATATTTATTGAGCACCTAGTATGCACCAGGCTCAGTGCTAAGTATCTTACATGTATTATTTCATTTAATATTTACCAATGCTGTGAAATGAGGGTTGGTTATTATCCCCATTTTACAGATGGGGGAACTGAGGCTCAGAGTGTGCTAAGTAAGAGGCCCAAGGTCACACAACTTAATAAGTACAAGAGCTGGGATTCAAGCCCAGATGCCCAACTCCAAAGCCAGAGGGTGCTTTTTGCTCCTGTGTTAAATACAACGTGAAATAGTACCTCAACTGTAACAAGTGTAGGGAGACCGAGTCGATTTAAAAAAGAAAAAAGCCCAAGAGACCACATCTTATCACGAGACTCCCAGTTCTGGGGATCCTGGCTGCCCGTCGCATGGCCTGTTGGACAGAGCCTCCCAATCTTTGCAGTGAGGACCCTTTTTATAGTTTCTCCTTCAGAGATGTAGTCTGCAACCCCTAGCATGCATTAAGTGGTAATTGTCTTGTTTTCCAGTTTGTTAATTAATTCTAGACATATGTAACTGCCACTCAGAACTTCGGACCAGCGCCAGCTAAACAGTGTTACCTGCTGAGTAGATACAATTCCAACCGAATGCAAAGAAAGTGACATTTTAGTTAGCACAGGCAAGCTTATCCTGGGTACATTTTCTGTTGCTTTGAAAAGACTGTTCAAGTTGACTTGAAATTTTCCAGTTTTGACCTTCATAGAGCCCACCCCGCAGTCCCCACTTTCCCCACCCAGACTAGAAACCAGATTCCTAGAGGGGAGGTAAGGCTGCTTTAAAGTGGAAGAGAAGTGGCAGGAAAGTACGTGAGGAAGAGATGGGGGAGCCCTGCTGGCCCCACTGTGGATGGCGGATGTGGGGTCCACAGATCGTCTGGGCCCCTGGTCTCCCTTTTACGTGTCTTTCCCTTGCCCAGCTTCCCCTCATCCCATCCCCTGGCACTTCCTATTCAATCACCACTCTGCTCCTTGATAGTACCGTCTGCAGGACTCATCTTTCTTCCCAGATATAGGAAGAGGCCCAGGCCACTGAGAGCCCCTGCACCCTGGCCTGCCACAGACAGTGACTGAGGGAGACTGTGTCCCAGCCGGCCAGGACTAGACAGGCCTGGGGCTTGGAGCTACCCCGTCTCCCACTGTGCCCTAGCTTCAGGCAGGGCAAGTGGAATGGTCCCTTTCGTCCACTGCTGCCCCACTGGGGCATCTTGCTCACTCCCAGGACGCCCTCCCCTTTTATCTGTGTAAAACCAAGCTGTGTGCCTGTGATGGGTGCTGGTCCGTGCCCAGCACCGCAGCTCTTCCCTCGGGGCCTGATCACTCCCATTCCCCTTAAAGCCGAGATCCTCAAACGTGCTCAAGAGGGGAGCACCAGGAAGTCACAGGCTCCTCTGCAAAGCAATTTGGAATACATCTGTAATACCATCATGAGAATGAGGAGCCACTTTATAAGGAAATGACACCATCGCATGATATGTGCAGAGAATAAAATCACAGTCACAGTGGGAGAACTAAGCTGAGAACCGGTACCCCACCTTGCATGTTTCCAGGTGGTAGAAGGCCCTTTAAATAGTTAAACAAGATTCAGGGAGAAAACATAAAAACAGAGCCAATGCCATGGTCAACTTCATTCAGGGTCACAGGCTGAGCGGCCTGCAGGGCCCAGGATGGCGCAGTCCAAGAAGCCCGCAGTGGGACTGTGCAGAAGGACAGTTACCCACAGGGGGCAGCGTTGAGCCACTCTGCACCAGCCAGTTAACGCAGTAAGAGGCTCAGCATGGCCAGTGCTGACTTTTCAAGAGAGGCAGGAAATCCAGATTTCTTTTGTGTGTGAGAATCAACTAATTTCAAAGCTGGCAGATAAACACGGGGGGTCAAACAAAGCAAGCCTGAACCCTCTGACTTAGGTTTTCTGATATTTGGAGATCATTACCTATGCATTTCCAGGGAGAGTGCTTGTTCCAGGCAAGGACCTCTGGTGGTCCACGGGCGAATTTGAGAGCCTCAGTGGTTGAGGTGCTGGGGCTCTGGGAGGTGTGAGGGGGCGTCTGGTGAACCGAGGGCTGAGGGAGAGAGGCTGAGGAGGCAGGCCCTTGTGACTCCAACCTTGTCTACTTCCCCACCCCACCCCATGTGTTTCAGAGGCCCCTCGGTTTGAGTCCATCATGGAGGACGTGGAGGTGGAGGCTGGGGAAACTGCTCGCTTCGCTGTGGTGGTTGAGGGGAAACCACTGCCGGACATCATGTGGTACAAGGTCAGAGGGTGATGAAGCCCTGGGGGAGTCCAAGCCTGGGCTGGCCAGGAGCCTGGGAGGAGGGAGGAAGGGTTTCCTGGGAGTGGGGGAGGGGTCCAGTGGCCTTAGGAGGTGGGGAGCCTAGACAGAGAAGAGCAAATGTGTTGCCAGAGGCGCAGTTAGGGGAAGGAAGTGCGACCCAGGGGTGCTCAGTGACACTGGTGGGGATTGGAGGAACCAGGGGATTAATTGGGGGGTGCAGGGTTATTAATGGAAGATAAGGGTGGAGCCAATTCCCACTTCCTGGTCCTGGGGTGAGCAAGGCCCCGGGGAGGAGGGGTCCCTGGTCCTGAGGGAGGGCTGAGATTGAGTCTCTGGCACGGAGGTAAAGCTGGGTCCCAGGTGGAGGTGAAGCCAGGCCCAGGCTGGAGGTGACGGCCAACTCTGTAGGATGAGGTGCTGCTGACCGAGAGTAGCCACGTGAGCTTCGTGTATGAGGAGGCCGAGTGCTCGCTGGTGGTGCTCAGCACGGGGGTCCAGGATGGAGGCGTCTATACCTGCACTGCCCGGAACCTGGCGGGAGAGGTCTCCTGCAAAGCAGAGCTGGCTGTGCGTTCAGGTGGGCAGGGGAGAAGGGCAGAGTGCTCACCCGCAGGAATCTGATGTGGGTCCCTGGTGAGGAGTCACTCACTGGGCCCTGCTTTCCTTGACCCCCACGTCCTCAGCCCTAGCACCCCTCCTCAGGCCCCTGACGCTCTTGCTCCTCTTCTGTCTTCTCCATCTACCCTGCCTGTCCCAGTCTCTGCCCTCCACATCTAACACCAGGAATCTCTTCCCCAGCTCAGACAGCTATGGAGGTGGAGGGGGCCAGGGAAGACGAGGAGCAACGAGGAAGGAGATTCAGTGACTTTTATGACATCCACCAGGAGATCGGCAGGTGTGGGACAAAGAGGGGCTCGGGGGCCCAGAGAGCCTGGGTCAAGGGCTGGCGGGTGTGGACAGCCAGGGCTGCAGCAATGCCTGAATCCCATCCTCTCCCTGTGTCATCACCCAGGGGTGCCTTCTCCTACCTGCGGCGTGTGGTGGAACGTAGCTCTGGCCTGGAGTTTTCGGCCAAGTTCATCCCCAGCCAGGCCAAGCCAAAGGCATCAGCGTGGCGGGAGGCCCGGCTGCTGGCCCGGCTCCAGCATGACTGCGTCCTCTACTTCCATGAGGCCTTTGAGAGGCGTAGGGGACTGGTCATTGTCACCGAGCTGTATCCTGGGACTGGCTGGGTGTCTGGGGGACATGTGGCCTGCATGACTGGTCCTTCTAACAGCCAATCAGCAACATGTTTCACACTTTACAGAGTGGTCCCTCCCATTGACAGTTAGCAGAGGCTGACTACCTGTACAAAAGGTGTCCATTTACACTTGGGAGGTCTGAAGGCACCTTATAAATACTTCATTGAGTGGAGTCTGGAGACTCCAACATTTCTTGTTTTGTTTTTTAGTTTAAACTTACATAGCATTTAATGTGTGCCTGGCAGGGTTCTAAGAGGTTTACGAATATTAACCTATTTAATCCTCACGTACACCTATCTCATGGAATTTTATCATCCCCATTTTATAGATAATGAAACTGAGGTACAGAAAGGTTAACTAACCCACCTGAAGTCATGCAGCTAACAAAAGGCAGGTGATTTTTATCACGAAATACAGTACATTATATCTAAACATTTGAAGTGGCCCCATTTCAGGTGAGCCTCAATACTTGGCTTTATTTGGAGGCTGTTTCCATAAAGAATAGATTTCAGCCTGGCATGAGAGCTGTGGTTAAGCAAAGGCACACTGGGGTAAGGATCCTGGGTGGTTAGCCTGTCACTCCCACTAGCAAGGTGACAATGTTCTTCAAATCATCTTCCTAGTCTGCATTATTAGAACCCAAAGCTCAGCAAAATGACCAATTATTTATGTGTCATGGGCCTTCTAGGTCATTCTCAAATAGAGTCAAGAAGTTCCATTTACAGGCAACAAAATTCTGCTCTAACTTGATCCTTATAAATACCTCACAGGTTGGGCGAGAAGGGAGGTTATCCCCATTTTACACCCGAGGGAACCTAGACTCAGAGAGGTTTGGTGACTTGCCTGGGATCCCACAGCAAATGAGAGTTCAAGCAGGGTTGTCCCATCTGTGCACCCAGAGAACAGGGAAGGGTGAAGACACAATCCATAACTGGTATCAGATGTGCTTTAAGGGGAAGGAGAACCCTGTGCTGAGCTGGGATCTGACGTGCGCTCTGGGGGTGGAGGGCACTGCCCAAGGAGGGCCAGGCGGTTGGCACTGGTCACTGTTCTCCTTGATCCAGGACATAGCTGCACAGAGGAGCTGCTAGAGCGAATGGCCAGGAAACCCACCGTGTGTGAGTCTGAGGTGAGGGCAGTGGGTGGCAGGGGTCGGGTTGGGCACTAGCGTTCACCCACCTGAGCTCTGAGAACTGGGGGGTGGGTCCGGGGCATGCCATCTATGCCCATGAATAGACCACGGGTGGTGGAGGAGAGCACTGTTAGGCAGGCAGCAGAGCCCCCTTCCCCCATCAGACCAGACCCCCCACCCTGGGCCTTGCACTGTCCTCTGTAAATCTCAGTAGATGCACCCTGGCTCCTAACTGTTGTTTCCCAATATTTTTCATGTAAACATTCCTCAGACATTTCTCCCAGAAGGAGACCTACCTGGACTCTTCGGTCTCACCAGTGTCCTGCCATGTAGAACTGTACGAGTTGTGCACTGCACAATCCTACTTATTATAATGTAAATGGCTCCCTTCTATAAATGTGCTGTGCCCGACCTGTGCAGCTGTCCATGGAGACCCTAGATCTCAGCAACCCTAACCTATGTTTCAACCCCCTCCACCAGCCACCTGAAGGCCACTTCCCTAGCATGGCCTGACCTCTTGCCACAGCCCTGGTGGTGATCAAACATAATATCCCACCCTTCCCCCATGGACTCTGGGCCACCTGTTTCCACAGATCCGGGCCTACGTGCAGCAGGTGCTAGAGGGAATATGCTACCTGCACCAGAACCTTGTGTTGCACCTGGATGTCAAGGTGAGGTGCAGGTGCGGGTGGGGAGCAGGCAGCCCCTGTGGGAGCCAGGCAGTGGAGCGTCCTCTCCTCTTCACTCAGCTCCTACACCTTGCCTTGTGTCCTGCAGCCTGAGAACCTGCTGGTATGGGATGGTGCAGAGGGTGAAGAGCAGGTGAGGATCTGTGATTTTGGGAATGCCCAGGAGCTGACTCCGGGAGAGCCCCAGTACTGCCAATATGGCACACCTGAGTTCGTGGCGCCTGAGATTGTCAACCAGACCCCTGTGTCTGGCGTCACTGACATCTGGTAATGTTGGCATACTGAGCTGTGGGGGTGGGCCAGGGCAGCTACCCTTGGTGCCATGCTGGGGAGACGAGCTTTATGAAGCCCAGATTCCTTCTCTGACAGTTGACTGGGTCACTTGCCCGTGTTACTACCCACCACTCATCAAACAGAGATGACCTGGGCACGCAAGGCCTCAGGCCTGGCAGTCCTTGGTTCCGTGTTTCCCCTGGGTTGTGGCCTTCCCCTCTGCAGCCACCTTGCCTCCCCGTGGTGAGGCAGGCATGGTCCATTGGTTCCCAGACTCCTAATGGTTCCCTGGGCTGGCCCAGCCATGACCCTTGACTCCTCCAGGGATGCCTAGACCTTTGGGTTCAGAGTCCCCCCTAAAGGACACCTCCCTATGTCCATTTGTCCACAACAGTGTTCACAGAGAGGACACTTCTCATTAGATTCATGGTAGCTGAGAATTGCTCACTTCCAGTGGGAGGTGGGCTGTCCTCTGACCAAGCCACTCTCCTTTCCCCACAGGCCCGTGGGCGTCGTTGCCTTCCTCTGGTAAGGACCTCTCTGCACTCAAGGCCCTCGTCTCCAATGGTCTCTTAGCAGGCCCACCCCTGACATTTGCAGGGCCTGGGGCTCGAGACTAGTTGGGGGCCTGCAGCCCACCTCTTCTCTTCTACACCCCCTGCTCCTTCCTGCATGGCAAGGGGCCCCATGCGCGTGAATGTGGACACCCCAGCCTGTGTGTCTAAGTCTGCCCACCACCATGCCCCTCATGAGGGGTGGGCACACTGGCCGGCTGGAGGGAGGCCGGTGCAGACTCCGTGCCATTTATGCAGGAACTCAAGGTCTTGACTGTCCAGCAGGGACTAGAAGGGGCAGGCGCAGGTTCAGGGGGGCGTGTTCCCTGGGCACAGACACCTCACCTCAAGGACAGGCCATGGTGGACGAGGGACAGATCGGGTCCTCTAAAGTGTGGGCCTAGGGCAGGGACCTGCCTCCCTACCTGTCCTGGGAAGGGGGGAAGGGGACAGGACAGACAAGAGGCTGAGAGACTACCCTCTGCCCAGATTCACCCAGCCTCTGCCTGCCCCACAGCCCAGGGGCCCCCAGCCCTGCCCTCTTTCATTCAGCCTCCCGTCATGTCTGCCTGAGCCCCAGGGCCCTGCCCACCTCTCATTCAGCCCTCTCCGTCCCTGCAGTCTGACGGGAATCTCCCCATTCGTTGGAGAAAACGATCGGACAACACTGATGAACATCCGAAACTACAACGTGGCCTTCGAGGAGACCACGTTCCTGAGCCTGAGCAGGGAGGCCCGGGGCTTCCTTATCAAAGTGCTGGTGCAGGATCGGCTGTGAGTACTCGGGCCAGGGAGCCCCCACCTGGAGTCCCCGCAGGCCACCCCCTACTTCTGCCCAAGCCTCTGCCCTTAGGTGTTTATAATCTCCCAAGTCCTTAGAGGCCCTGTTGTACCAAATATTTATTGACTGACTGACTGAATTAATATATGATAAATCCCTTCTTAATCCTCGTTCCTTTCTTTACAGGAGGCCTACCGCAGAGGAGACTCTGGAGCATCCTTGGTTCAAAGTGAGTCTAGTTCTGCAAAGTCCTGGTAAAAGAGGAGGAAGAAGGAGAGAGAACGTTATTAACAGCTCCATTTATTGAGTACTGACTGTGTGCAGTTACCATGATAGGCATTTTATATACTTATGATCTATCAGCCTCCCAATAGCTGTGCAAAGGAAGGTATCACTCCCAATAAGGTATCACTCTGTTTGTTAAGGAAACAGAGGCTCAGGTTGGGCTCTCATGGCCTCCAAGGCACAGGTCTGGACCGCCCCCCACATCGTGGGGTTCTTCATCAGGGTTCTCCCTGGCTCTCAAGACAAGCCCTGGTCCTCCTCATTCCTGTGTGCCCACCTCTGTCCTGCACTGGGCCCACACACTGTGATTGGTAGGTGGCCTGGCCTCTTGGTTTTGAGCTCTCTGTGGGCAGAATTCTCACTCATCTTCAGACCCCAGCACCACAGGGCACAGCACCGAGCTGTGAGGGGGGTTAGGTTCAGCAAATGACCCAGAAAAAGCAACTGAAGAAACCATGCATCGAGCATTGTGCTGGGTCAATGGAAGGCTGAGGTCGTTCTGGTATCTGTCCTTGGAGAATTGTCCTTGTCTCCCAGATCTGAAATGAGCTCCAAAGACGACAGCCTGGGTGGTTGACTGAGGGAAGCATCTCTCTTGGTCTGGCCCACCAGGCTGCAGATGTCTGGGGTGCTGGCTCCACATGGAGACAGATGGTGAGCTGGGCAGTGGGGCCCAGGTCAGGGGCCTAAGCGCAGGCCTCCCAGGGCAGCCGGTGTACCAGGACAGGGCCTTGGGCCCTGGGGTGAGCTCCAAAACTCACCCCACAGGAGCCACCGATTTTCAGCCCCTCCACTTAGGATCGGAGGATTGGTCCACATGTGGGCACCTTGGTTGTGGGAGTTGTGACAGATCCAAGGGGAAGAGGACCCGCAGGAGTCTGGACTCGATACTGCCCAGTCCACTGTCCCCTCCTGGGGACTTTGTCCCTCCATTGCTAAACATCGAGGGTCTAGTTGACAGAGGATTTAACCTAAGTCCCTCTTTCCTGGGTTTGCAGACACAGGCAAAGGGCGCGGAGGTAAGCACGGATCACCTAAAGCTATTCCTCTCCCGGCGGAGGTGGCAGGTAAGTTTGGCTGGGCCCTGTTTCTGTGCCTTCCACCTTCTCATTCTGGAGCTTTCTCTAATCCTGCCATTTTTCTGTCATGTGCCCTCACATCCTGTTCATCTGTCTTCATACGCTTTTTATTCTCTCAACTCCCAGCTTCTCCCATGTCCCCTGCCCCTCTGCCTGCCTTAGGCCTTTTCTCTCCCCCCAGAAATGAGGTGGGCCTGAGTGGGTCAATCCAGCCCCAGGGCTCCCTCAGGTCTGACTCTAGTACTCTGTCTCCAGCGCTCCCAGATCAGCTACAAGTGCCACTTGGTGCTGCGCCCCATCCCTGAGCTGCTGCGGGCACCCCCGGAGCGGGTGTGGGTGGCTGTGCCCAGAAGACCACCCACCAGTGGGGGGCTCTCATCCTCCTCTGACTCAGAAGAAGAGGAGTTGGAGGAGCTGCCCTCAGTGCCCCGACCACTGCAGCCCGAGTTCTCGGGCTCCCGCATGTCCCTTACTGACATTCCCACCGAGGATGAGGCCCTGGGGACCCCAGAGGCTGGGACTGCCACCTCTATGGAGTGGCAAGAGCAGGGAAGGGCTCCCTCTCAGGACCAGGAGACCCCCAGCCCTCAGGCTGCCCCCTCCCCAGGCCAGGAGCCCCCTGCTGGGCCCAGCCCCCTGCGGGGAGAGCTCCGAAGGGGCAGCTCCGCTGAGAGTGCCCTGCCCCGGGCCGGGCCAAGGGAACCGGGCCGGGGCCTGCACAAGGCAGCATCTGTGGAGCTGCCACAGCGCCGTAGCCCCAGCCCGGGGGCCACCCGCCTGACCCGGGGAGGCCTGGGAGAGGGTGAGTATGCCCAGAGGCTGCAGGCCCTGCGCCAGCGGCTGCTGCGGGGAGGCCCTGAGGATGGCAAGGTCAGTGGCCTCAGGGGTCCCCTGCTAGAGAGCCTGGGGAGCCGTGCCCGGGACCCCCGGCTGGCACGGGCTGCCTCTAGCGAGGCAGCACCCCAACACCAGCCCCCACCTGAGACTCGGGGCCTGCAGAAGAGCAGCAGCTTCTCACAGGGTGAGGCAGAGCCCCGGGGCCGGCACCGCCGTGCTGGGGCACCCCTTGAGATCCCTGTGGCCCGGCTTGGGGCGCGCAGACTACAGGAGTCTTCCTCCTTATCTGCCCTCAGCGAGACCCAGCCACCCAGCCCTGTGCGACCCAGTGCCCCCAAACCCAGTGCCCCTCAGTCTTCAGCACTTCCTGCCACCCCACCCAGTGATGCTCCCCGGCCCTTGGTACCCCAGCCTGCTCAAAAGAAGGCCGCAGAGTCCAAGGCAGAACCAGTGCCAGCGCCCACGCCTATACAGCCCCCTGTGGCTCAGCAGACCCCAGCACCCCCCCTCACACCCTATGCCCAGATCATGCAGTCCCTGCAGCTAGCGGGCTCTGCGCAAAGCCTCCCCCAGGGCCCTGGGGCACCTGCAACAGAGCTCAAGTCCCACCCGGCCGTGTTCGCCAGGGTGGCCTCCCCACCTCTGGGAGCCTCCGACAAGCGCGTGCCTTCAGCCGCGGGTCCCTCAGTGCCGGCAGAGAAAGCCCGGGTCCCCACGGTGCCCCGCAGGCCAGGTAGCAGTCTCAGTAGCAGCATCGAGAACCTGGAATCAGAGGCCGTGTTTGAGGCCAAATTTAAGCGCAGCCGTGAGTCGCCCCTGTCGCGGGGGCTGCGAATGCTGAGCCGCTCGCGCTCTGAGGAGCGCGGCCCCTTTCGCGGGGCGGAGGAGGACGGCATGTACCGGCCCAGCCCGGCGGGGACGCCACTGGAGATGGTGCGACGGCCCGAGCGCTCCCGCTCCGTTCAGGACCTCAGGGCGGTCGGGGAGCCGGGCCTTGTCCGCCGTCTCTCGCTGTCGCTGTCCCAGCGGCTGCGGCGGACCCCGCCCACGCAGCGCCACCCGGCCTCGGAGGCTCGCAGCGGGGACGGGGAGAGCTCGGAGGGTGGCAGCTCGGCTCGGGGCTCCCCGGTGCTAGCGGTGCGCCGGCGGCTCAGCTCCACGCTGGAGCGGCTGTCCAGCCGGTTGCAGCGCAGCGGCAGCAGCGAGGATTCGGGCGGCGCGTCGGGCCGCAGCACACCGCTCTTCGGACGGCTACGCCGGGCCACGTCCGAGGGCGAGAGTCTGCGGCGCCTCGGCGTGCCACACAACCAGCTGGCCGCCCAGGCTGGCGCCACCACGCCTTCCGCGGAGTCCCTGGGCTCCGAGGCCAGTGGCACGTCGGGCGGCTCAGGTGAATCTGTGAACACGAGTGGGTGGGCAGGGGCCTGTACGGAGCTGGGGTGACAGGTGCAGAGTGCCGAAAAGGGTGGGGTGCGCTGGAGTAAGGTTCTGGGAGGAGGAGAGGGCCGGGGACACCCACCGGAAAGAGGCTGAGGAGGTGCTGGAGGCCCTGAGAATGGAATTGGCAGGGCTGGAGCTGCCAGACGCCAAGAGACAGAGGTCGGCTTGGGAGCAGGCCTGGCCAAGGCTGGGTGTTCGCTACTGCTCTGGGCTGAGGGCTGCAGGGAGATGGGAGCTGTCTGGTACTGGCTGGGCAGGTGCTCAGGCCCCTGGGTCTCCACAGCTTCTGGGGAAAGCCGGAGCAGGCTTCGATGGGGCCTCTCTCGCCTGCGGAAGAACAAGGGGTCATCACAGCCAAACCTGTCTGCCAGCGTCCAGGAGGATTTGGGTGACCAGTACGTGCGCAGCGAGTCAGGTAAGAGAGGCCTGCGGGGTGAGTAGGCCCTCCCTGCCCTAGGGGAAAGTCCTAGTTAGGTGAGAGATGGACCACCTTGAGGAGCCTGGGCACTGGTAGAAGGGCCCTGGAGTCAGGAAAACAACAATCATAGCAGCAGCTGCCAGTAATTAGCAATGCCAAGTATCTTACTTAAGAAGTAAGAGCTTATTACAAGAGCTGTCTCACTCAACCCTCCCACATTGTTGAGAAACTATTTGTACCATGTCGGTGTTTTACAGGTGAGGAAACAGGCTCAGCCATGCTAAGTAGCTTGTCGAAGGCACAGAGCTGGTAGTAAGTGCAGCAGCCAGAGAGTTGGACTGTTATGACCCTGTGCAGCCAGACACCAGTAGCAGCTTTGGGACCCCACACTCATGCCTTTCTTCAGCTAGCCTTCTTCCTGGTGGGCGAGCCTAGACAGTCTTTGTAACGGGGGATAGTTCTGAAGGATCTCAGGGTAGGGCTCCCCTATTCCCACAGCCCCCATGCTGATGTGTGTAGGCTTAAATGTACAAGCAAAGACAGACTTTGTCTCCCAGCCTAGAGGTCCACAACCTGGACTGTCTCCCCAGTTCTCCGTTTCTCTACAGTTCTGAACACTCGATTTGCCCCTCGTGGCCCCCCTGCCCCTGCAGAAGGCACTTCTTCATGGACAAACAGCTTCCAGGGCTCTTTGCTAGGGGGAGGGGAACACAGGATATTCCCTGGGCTGCAGGGAGGCAGGTATTCCCCACCTGGGGTCACCTTGGTCCCTCACCTGAAAAAAGGGTGCTAAAGGAAAAGGCTTCAGGAGGCCAGGTTTCCCAGACCTTCATGCAGAAAGGAGCAGGCCCACCAAGCCAGGCCGTGTGCAGGATCTTTATCAGTCACCAGTTCTTTTTCATTTTCTGATAAAACTCTGAACCATTCCAGCCATGCCTCAGCTGGGTTTGGCCAGGGAGCTGGGGCGACTTTCTCGAGGCAGTGAGCAGTGGTGGCTATAGTGAGGGAAGAGGAGGGAAGGAGGCCAGCGGGTGGGGGCAGGGGTGGAAAAGGAGAGGGAATAAGACAGAGAGAGTGGAGCGGCACAGAGGCCTGGGGACAGCTGATTCCTTCCCACGTAGGGCCTCCCTCCCAAGTCCGTTTTGCTTGTGCGGCTGATTTCCTGCTGAGGCAGTGTCCCCTTACCTCATCCTCTCCCCACTTCCCGCAGAAGAAGGCTGTCCTGTGTCCACTTAACCAACTAGGGCTAGCCCCTGGGGGGATGGACATAGGACTGGCAGAGCTGGGCCAGGGTCACCTTTCACCTTTCATCCTGGCCTCCCTCTCTCTACCCTCTACCCTGCACCCTCACTTGGCCTGGAGGCAGCCATTGACAAAACTGTATGCACTTAATGTTGGAGCCTGTGTGGGGCCTATCCTCGGGGAACCTGGGTACTGCTGTTCTGACATCCCCTCCTGCTGCACGTTCCTCTCCTGCCCAGCTCACCCCCACCCCCACTCCCTCCTGGGCCTTCAGACAGGCAGCAGCTAGGGCTCCTAGGGGCATCTACCCCTCAGCTTTCTCTGCCCACATGAAAAAAGCCCACCTCCCCACCCACACCTACCCCCAGTGGCCAGGACCAGATTGAGATATTTCTAAAGAGACATGCCAGGGAGCAGGAATGCAAGTCCTCATGGCACTGAAGAGCCACAGGCCGGGGTCCCTGGGCCAGAGACCTTGGCCCTTTTGCAGCCTGGCCATGGCCCATTCACCAGCCAACTGGGAAGCCAGCTTTGTTGAAATAACCTCCTTCTCTGGTGGTCTGTGCCTGGCTTTCTACTGGGCATATTAACAAGCTAACCATAACAACAGGAGCTAACCTTTATGAGCACTTATTATATCTTAGACACATGCTAAGCACTTTATATGCTTCTTACAATTCTCACAACAACCCTATGAGCTTGGTGTTATTCTTTTCCTCAATTTACAGACAAGACATGGTTCAAGGTCATGCAGATACTGTCTCTTGGCCCTTCAAAAGCTCTCACCCTTAGCTGAGCTGAAGGAGTATTAGAAGGTGTAGATGAAGGGTGAGGGAGGCTGACCCAGTTCCAGGCTTTGCCTCCATGAGGCCTTGACTTCAGATCTTTTGAGATTGCACATTTTGACTGAACATTACGTTCAACCCCAGGAGTCTCAGCTCAGGTCTCCAGCTCCTCTCCCTTGCCTTGTGGTACCTCAGAGGGAGTGAGTATTGTCGGATCTTAACCACTGCAGATTTTCAATATTTATTTGTTTTTATTTTATTTAACAAATGATATAGGGCACTTAAATGTAGTGCCAGGTCTCGCTCTAAGCAATTCACCAACATAGGAGGTTGCTGATAAGCACCTTCAATAGTCAGTGAAAGGAAAAGATAGTTCTACACACAGCGAGTGCCTGGGGAGAGTAATGCTCACCCCAAAGAAGAGAAAATGTCTTCTTTTGGCCTGGGGGTGTGGCCTGGGGTTCTACTTTCCATGTCTTTTACTCTGCTCCCCAGCTCTCCCTCGAATCCTCCCCTCCCTCATCAGTAAGTGAGCCGGGGTCCCCACAGACCATCCATGGCTGTCTGCTCTCCCTCCAGACTTTCCCCCAGTCTTCCACATCAAACTCAAGGACCAGGTGCTGCTGGAGGGAGAGGCAGCCACCCTGCTCTGCCTGCCGGCGGCCTGCCCTGCACCTCACATCTCCTGGATGAAAGGTAAGGAGATTACTTCTCCCCAGAGAGGAGCATCAGCAAGTGGCCTCAAGGCCTGGGGATGCTTGGGGGAAGTGGAACCCGGGGATGCTTGAATGCTGGAGGCGCACACGTGCAACCTCACTCCGCCCCTCCTGCTCCTCCCTGCACCCAGACAAGCAGTCCCTGCGGTCAGAGCCCTCGGTGGTCATCGTGTCCTGCAAAGACGGCCGGCAGCTGCTGAGTATTCCCCGGGCGGGCAAGCGCCATGCTGGTCTTTACGAGTGCTCAGCCACCAATGTCCTAGGCAGCGTCACCAGCTCCTGTACCGTGGCTGTGGCCCGTGAGCCTGGGGCGGGGACCAAGGGGGGCAGTGATGGGAGATGTTGGGGCAGGGCTGGATGGGCCCTAAGCTGGAGCCTCGGGGCTCACTGGGACTCCTCTGCTCTTGCCAGGTGTCCCAGGAAAGCTAGCTCCTCCCGAGGTGCCCCAGACCTACCAGGACACGGCACTGGTGCTCTGGAAGCCAGGAGACAGCCGGGCACCCTGCACATACACGCTGGAGCGGCGGGTGGATGGTGAGGGACTGCACAGGCTGGTGGAAGGAAGGGGACAGCAGGGGGAAGGTGGAGAAGCCAGGGAGACAAACGCCCTCCACGGGCAGACGTCCTCTCCCTGGGCTCCTTACAGATAGCACTGGGAGTTTGGGCCACCGCTTCCGTGACCTCAGCTCCTCCCCCATGCTGCCTACAGGGGAGTCTTCCTGGCACCCTGTGAGCTCAGGCATCCCCGACTGTTACTACAATGTGACCCATCTACCAATCGGCATGACCGTGAGGTTCCGTGTGGCCTGTGCCAACCGTGCCGGACAAGGGCCTTTCAGCAACCCTTCTGAGAAGGTCCTCATCAGGGGCACGCAAGGTCAGTGAGATGGGAGTGGAGGGTGGCCAGAGAAGGAAGGGGACCCCGAGCCCAGGGTCCACCCACTCTTTGGAGTACCATGGGTTTGCCTCAGGGGGTGCCATGGTGATGATTTCTTTTTCCCCAATTAGATTCCTCTTCTCGGCCACCTGCTGCTCACCGAGATGCCCCTGTTACCTCAGGGCCAGCCAGGGCCCCACCTCTGGACTCTCCTACCTCACTGGCTCCATCCCCAACCCCCACTACCGCTCCTACTCCCCCAGGCCCCCCCAAGGCAGCCGCTGTCAGCCCCTCATCACCTCCTAGCCAGGCCTTGTCCTCACTCAAGGCTGTGGGTCCACCGCCCCAAACCCCCCCACGAAAGCACAGGGGCCTGCAGGCTGCCCGGCAAGCAGAGCCCACCCCACCCAGTGTCCTGGTTCCCCCAAGTGAGCCCAAGTCTTCTGTCCCTGGCACTGGGACCCCGACCCCAGCCTCCACCCCTCAAGGGGTAAAACCAGTGTCTCCCTCTACTCCCTTGTATATGGTGACCTCCTTTGTGTCTGCACCTCCAGCCCCCGAGCCCCCAGCCCCTGAGCCCCCTCCTGAGCCCACCAAGGTAACTGTGCGGACCCTCAGTCCGGCCAAGGAGATGGTCAGCTCCCCTGGGGGCGGTCCTCCCAGCTCTCTGGGGCCGGAGGGCACCACTCTTCGACAGGGCCCCCCTCAGAAACCCTACACCTTCCTGGAGGAGAAGGCCAGGCAAGCAGGGCCAGGGAAGGGAAGGCGGACAGAGGGGGGGAGTGGGTAGAACATAAGGGACACAGGGATTCAGAGAGAAGACCAGACTGCCCGCCCGGGGTGGGGGAGGTGCTGAGATTGGGTCCTCAGCACTATTGAGTTCAGATTTTCTCTGGGCTGGGCATTGTGTTAAGCTCTGTAGCCATATGATCTCATTTAATCTTCCCAACTTGGAGAGGGGGCCACTGCATTATTAGTACCACTCATGTCACAGATGGGAAAACTGAGCTTAGAGAGGAGAGGTTATGGGATTTGCCTAAGGGGCAGAGCCACTGAGTGGTAGAACTGAGATTTGAACCCAAATGCCTAGGATTGAACTCCAGAGCCCACATTTGCAACCACAGCATTCTTGCCCCCAGGGGTCCATGCTCGCCCCCCCCCCCTTAGCCCTCACCAGGAAGGTTTCCCCATCTCTCCTCTGAGCCTGTGATGTCCCCCCAACACATAGGGGCCGGTTTGGTGTAGTGCGAGCGTGTCGGGAGAATGCTACCGGGCGAACATTCGTGGCCAAGATTGTGCCCTATGCAGCTGAAGGCAAGCGGCGGGTCCTGCAGGAGTATGAAGTGCTGCGAACGCTGCACCACGAGCGACTCATGTCCCTGCACGAGGCCTACATCACCCCACGTTACCTTGTACTCATCGCTGAGAGCTGTGGCAACCGGGAGCTCCTCTGTGGGCTCAGCGACAGGTAGTTGGGCATTCTGAGGGAGCAGGGAGCAAGAGTAGGGGGAGCTGGGCTGGGATCTGGGATATCACCTGCCTCCCCTGGGCCCCCCAGGTTCCGATATTCAGAGGATGATGTGGCCACGTATGTGGTGCAGCTGCTCCAAGGCCTGGACTATCTCCACGGCCGCCATATCCTGCACCTGGACATCAAGCCAGACAACCTGCTGCTGGCCCCTGACAACGCCCTCAAGATCGTGGACTTCGGCAGTGCCCAGCCCTACAACCCCCAGGCCCTGCAGCCCCTTGGTCACCGCACGGGCACGCTGGAGTTCATGGGTGAGGGCACCATGCCAGCCAGGGTGGGGGGGTCAGGGTACTGCCAAAGAGGCAGCTGCCAGAGTTCACCTCACTTTACCCACGTGTGTGCCTTTATTGAGTGCTTGCTGTATGCAAGCAATGATCGAAGTTCTTTCCGTGGGTTTTTTTCAGTTTATCTTTACAATAGCCCTGGAGATTGGCATAACATTACCCCCATTTTACAGTCACGGAAACAGGCATAGTGAGGTTATTTGTCCAATATCAGACAGTTTTAAATGGTCAAGCCAGGATTTGATAAAGCTGGAAAGACAGGAGGATCAATTACTAATTTATATAAATAAGGAAAACCAGCTACCGTTTAGCTATCCACTAAATACTTAATGTTCATTATCTCTGTTCCTTAGAGTTATTCTGCAAACCACACGTCACAAATGAGGAAATGGAGAGCCAGACAGGTTTAGTGCAGTGCCCAGGTCCTACAGCTAGAAGGGGCAGGCCTGGAATTAGAGCCAGCCAGGCTGATTTCAAAGGCTCTTTATCTTTGTGCTGGCTGTATTCTCTGTGAATGGTCATCCTCCCTTGGAGCTGATCCGAGGGAGCCGTGACCCTGTTTTTCAGCAGCTCTGTAGTTCTGGGAATCCCCACCATTCAGCGCCAGGGCTGATTCCTCAGGTTCCCAAATGTCCCCTGGGGGCCACCCCCACTCGCATCCTGCCTGCTGTCATCCAGGGCCTGCTGCTCTGGTTGGACCCATGGTCTGGTGGCCTGGGCATTGTCCTGCTCCTCAAGCCCCCGGGGCCTCCCCTGCCTCTCTCCCTGCTTCCCTGCCACCAGGAAACTGGTTCAGCTTGGCCTCTGTCTCCTGTCAGCTCCTGAGATGGTGAGGGGAGAACCCATCGGCTCTGCCACAGACATCTGGGGCGCGGGTGTGCTCACTTACATCATGTGAGTGCCCCCAGGACCCACCTTCTGCCTGCACCCTTTGCCCTCTCCCCACCTCCCCAGCACACGTGAATGTACACATGTGCGCAAACACGCATGTGTGTGCCCAGGTGCGGGTAGCCTTGTTCCTCAGTGCTATGCCCCTAGACCTGTGAGTCGACCCTGAGTTCACGTGTATCAACTGAATTCTCTCTACCACAGGCTCAGTGGACGCTCCCCATTCTATGAACCAGATCCCCAGGAGACAGAGGCTCGTATTGTGGGGGGCCGCTTTGATGCCTTCCAGCTGTACCCCAACACCTCCCAGAGCGCCACCCTCTTTTTGCGAAAGGTCCTCTCAGTACATCCCTGGTGAGTGGGCCCCACACCCGCCAACCCCCCAGCAGTCCCTGCCCTTGACCTTGGACTGCTCCAGCCGGCCCATGCCTAAAATCCCCCAACTCCTGCCCTGCCCCCTACGAATAATGCACTGTTAACTACTACTAAATGGTTGTATACCCATCATTTAAAGCTTACAACAGCCCTATGACATAGGCAGAATCACTGTCCCCATTCCAGAGATTGGGAAACTGAGCCCGAGTTGTCCAAAGTCATTCACTAGGGGTCAATCCAAGATTGGGACTCCGATCTATGGGAGGACAGAGCCCCACCCTGCTCCAGGCCATCCCTCCAAGTTCACCATCCCTGGTCCTGCCTGGCAGGAGCCGGCCCTCCCTGCAGGACTGCCTGGCCCACCCGTGGCTGCAGGATGCCTACCTGATGAAACTGCGCCGCCAGACGCTCACATTCACCACCAACCGGCTCAAGGAGTTCCTGGGTGAGCAGCGGCGCCGCAGGGCAGAGGCCGCCACCCGTCACAAGGTGCTGCTCCGTTCCTACCCAGGCAGCTCCTAGTGGCTCGGACCAGGACCACAGCCTGGCCCCGGGCTTCCACTTGGGGCTCCTGCTGATGCCTCGGGACATTCCAGGGCCCCCGCTGAGCCGGGTGGGCCCAGGGCTTCGGACACCACCAGCAGCAACATCCGGTCGGGCTATTACCTCATGGACCCGCAGGGACAGAGGTCCCGGGCTTCGGCCATTGCCACCAGGCCAAAGCCAATGGCCACCAGGCTAGAGCCAGAGTGGGAGACTTGTTGGCCAGGCTGGGTGGAGTCAGGAGCAGAAATAGGGGCAAGAACGGAATGGGGAAGTGAGAGAAAAGGATGGGAGACGCTAGGAAGGTTCTAGGGTGGGGGACAGTGCATCTGGAGGGAAACCAACCGAGGAGGGTGTGAGTGGCTGGAGAGGTGGAAAAGGAAGGAGCCCAGGGTGCCAAGGCCATGGGCAGGGAGTGAGTGTCAGTGAAGCAGGGACAGGACATGGAGACAGTGTCAGAGTGCCAGAGACAGCATGTAAGAGAGGGCCGCGAGGTGGGGGAGGGAGAGGAGAAAGGACTCAAGTGCAGATGGGGTGGGCCAGCTGCCAGCATCCCGGAAGAAGAAGTGTGGAGAGTTGGAGGCAGGAGGCAGTGGCCAGTCAGGCCAGCCCTGTCCTGCCCCAGGGGATGCAGCTCTCGGCCCTCTGTGCTGGCCCAAGGATGTCCCCACTGCCCTTCTGTGGCCTTCGCCCTTCTTCTCGTTCATATTTATTTATTTATTGACTTTTATGAAGTTTCCCTTCCATCCAATCCCTATTGCTCATGTCGTCCCCCCAGCCATCCAGCTGTCTATGCAGCTGTCTGTCTGTCACAAGGAAAATAAAAACAGCAAGCAGCAAGACCTATGTGTGGTCTATGGGGAGAGATGGTTAGGGGTGCAGGGTGTTGGGACAGGAGCATTCCAGTCTTCTTTGGGCCAGTGAGAGCCCAGGTATACCAGCTAGCACCTTTGGACCTGTCTGCCCCCTCCCCTAAGCCTTCTGGCCCCTTACTGCTCCCTTATTCCCAGAGGGAGGAGAAACTTCAGTCTGCTTCTGTCTCTCTGAAGTTTCTGGAATCCTGGCAGGACCACTGAATCCCTACCACCACCCTCTAACCAGACTCTGGTGGCCCCCCCCTCATCTCACATGTTCCGTCATCACATCTTGGAGGATGCTGGGCTCTAGAATGGACTGGCCCACACCCCAATCCCGGCTCAGCCTTTCACTCTGCTCAGGAGATGGGCTAGCTCTAGTCCTGACCCCTGGAGCAGAGGGGGTTTTAGCATGATGATTGGTGAGAGCAGGTGGTGTCAAGAGCTGCAGAGGAGACCAGGAGAGCCCCACGCCCCACACTCTGTGTTAGAGCACTGATCAGGGCACCAGCTGCACAGGGCAGCTGTGAGTGCTCCGGTCAACATGTCTGCTGTGATAGGGCCACAGATGAGCACTTCCCTAGGTCCCAGGGACACTCAGCCTGGACCTTCTGCTCTCCACGGCAAGCTGAGGGGTCTGCTGGGTGTGAAGGCACCTTGCCTCTAGCTGTGCTCCTGCAGTGCCACAGAATGGTCACTGGGTCCTAGAACTGAGCTGCCCTGCCTTGAGGTGGGGAGAGTGGGGAGCCAGTTCTCGTCAGCTCCAGAGGGACTGTCCTCCCCCTTCACCTCTTGAAAACTCTGTTCTTGACAGTGACACAAATAAAGCTTCCACCAAGAGCAGAGAGAACTGGTGCTGGTGTATTACTGATTGAGGTGGAGGGCTCCCTGGCTGGAGCCCTAACAACCCTCTGCCCAGCTCAGCCCAGCCTCTCTGGCTTCTCAAGATCCCAGGGAAGAGGCAATCCCCATCATCATAAAACAACAGGATGTTAAAACAGCTGGAAGGAACCAGAGAGACCCTTGCTCACCTGTCATTTTAGCAATGAAGATATACAGTTTGCCTGTGAGAATCTCTAATCCCCTAGTCACTGCAAGTGTTTCCATATAAAAATGAGGTGCCTGAACTCATATCTTGATAAATGGTAAAATTCTTCTCCCATGCCCTTGTGGTCTTGAGCTCCCTTCCAATCTCCATTGGAAATGGCATGTGAACTGCTTGTTCCAAACCTGGAGGAGCAGAGGTAATTTATATTAGCAGAACTGTGTCAAAATTGCTCTGATCAAAAAGTGACAGTGCTCCACACCCTGGCTGGCAGTTACAGTGAATGGAAGAAATGCTCTTACCTGGTGCCCTGGCTTGGGCTCCAGGCATGTCTCCAGGCTAACCTAACTCCTTCACCCCAGGTGGTCTGAAGCCCCTATGCATCAGCTTTGCCCCAAAATGGGCTTGGACCAACCTAAAGTTGCTGAGTCAATCTCCAGGGACAGTGCAACCCAGCCAGACCCTGCCATGTCACATGGAGGACGAGGGGAGATGGGGGGGGGCAGGAGGGGATGCTGGTCTCAAAAATCTTTAAGGTCCCCTCTAGATTATCTCAGTTTACCACCAGAGGGCACAGTGCAGAAATAACAACCCTAGACTCTTGGGGCAGGGGAGGGGGAGTAAGGCACTTACAGATTGGTCCTGACAGCCACGTGGCCCTCTCATAATTGGCTGGATGGACATTGAAGTCCTCCGCTACTCTGGCTTCATTTAGGGACACTCCCACAAACACTCGCATCCCTTAACCTATGGTGTTCCCGGGAAGGGCACGTCGCATTGTCCAAGGACTGACCTGAGTGTAAAGTTGCCCTGGGAGGCAGCTGAATCTCCTGTCTGCCTGGAATCTTGTCTGGTCCTCCTGGGAGTGGGATGGATGCCCCCTGCCCTGGGAGGGGATGGGGCTGCGTCCAGCTGCCCAGCTGTCAGGGCACTGACGTGCGGTGCACCCCAGAGCAGCTCGAGTTTCCCTCCAGGGCCTGTCCCAGCGGCTGAGCCAGCATCCCAGGCGTCCTCGGGCTAAATAAGGAGACTACTTGGGTCAGGGGGCGGGGGCTGGGGTCCCGGGGGGCTTGGGGCTACCACTCCAAACAAGGCAAGGAGGGGAGCGATGTATAAAACCAGGACCCAGGGCTGAGCACCTGCCCGTGCCCTTACCGTGAAGAACTCCGTGCCGCCTGCTACCCAGCTAGTTGACTCAAGTCCTGAAGTCAACCCCCACCCCCCACTCCACGGTGAGTCCAGATCCTCAGACCAGCGCTAGATACTCACATCCAGGGGATGTTCTGAAACCGAAGGGGAAAGGCTGAAGGTCTCAGTCTCTGTGTCAGCCTAGACCCCTGCGTTTGTTTTCCGCTTCCCAGATGTCCAAAGCAGCTCCCGCCAAAAAACCGGCAGCTGCGGCCCCGCCTCCGGGATGTACCCTGGATATCAATGACCCCCAGGTCCAGAAAGCGGCCATTCGCATCCAGGCTTCTTACCGGGGCCACAGGTGAGGGAGAGCCCTGGAACCCTCGGAAGGAAGGGAGCTGGAGCTGCAGAAATCCCATTCCTGCATTGGGGGTGGAGGGTACTGAACATAGTGCCATGGACCACTAGGGTCATTAGACTTAGGGGAGAACAGTTACTGAGGTTGGAAGGATGGCAGATAAGAGTAGATCTTTATATTAGGGTAACGATTCAGGAGCGCCCCCCCTTCCTATTTCCCCACGCCCATGTTTAAGGGTCTAGTGGGCCGAGGGGGCAGGCAGGGTAGGGTGTGCGGGCGACAGGGTTGCGGGGGGGTGGGAACAGTGTCGTGGGAGCTCTGGGCCCTGACCCTGCCTGCCGGTAGGTCCCGGAAGGAGCTGCGGGAGAACGGGCCGCCTCGAGTGCTGGAGCCGCTGAAGGACGTGATGTTGATCGAGGGCAGCGCAGCCAAGCTGACTTGCCGCATTTCGGCTTTCCCGGACCCATTCATCCGCTGGAGCAAGGACGGCAAGGAGTTGCGCGACGGGCCCAAGTATCGCTACATCTTTGAGGACCCTGATGTAGTCGCATTGGTGGTGCGCGATGGCGAGCTGTCAGACTTGGGCCAGTACAGCATCAACGTCACCAACCCCTTCGGCCAGTGCTCCGACTCGGCGCGCATACTCGTGGAAGGTACGAGCGCCCCAGGTGCACCGCGCAGAGCAGCACCACCCAGCGGGAGCCCGCAGCCAGGTCCAGCCGCACGTTTATCTGGGCCTAGCCGAGTTCGGATGGGGATGTGGCCAGCCTAGCCCCCGGCACAGCCTGAGGTACAGAGCAGGGCGCAGCGCCGCGTGGGCTGGGTAGTCCTTCCCTACCTCGGGATCCTGTCCCACCCACGCTAAGAAGTCCACTATGGGTTTCAATCACTTGACTTCAGGGCCCCAAGGTTACAGCGCGCTAGAGGCAGAGCCAGGGGTAGAGCCCTGGTCTTCTGGCTCCCCCCTCTCCCGGGGGGGGGGGGGCAATTTCCACTATCTCCAAGGCACCGCGAGATGTGTGAACATTTCTGGGCTTTCACGCGTAGTGTCCCTTTTGATCCTCCATGCAGCCCTACGAAGTAGGAGGAGGAGCAGGGATTAGAGTTGCTAAAGCGAGTTTAGATCTATCTCGTATTTAGGGCTGATATTAGCTGGGAAGGTGTCGTCCTTGCCCCGCCTCACCTCCAGGTCACTCACTGGATCGCATTGCCTTTCCCTTCCTCTAGTGCCGGCGAAAATTCAAAAGGGACCGGGTAACACTAAGGCGCGCAAGGGCACCACAGTGACGCTGAGTGCGGAGATCATGGGCGAGCCTGCGCCCGACGTGGGCTGGACCAAGGACGGGAAGGACATCGAGGAGGACGACAGGCGAGGGCAGGGACCTGCCGCAAGGGCAGGGCCTGGAACTGGAGCCCGGGCCCCAGAAAACCAGAGGAGTGGGACGGGGGTTGGGAAACTGGGAGCGAGGAACAAAGGTGGCTAATTAGCCCGGCCCAGGGCGTATGTAAACTGACCCGCTGCCCCTCCCCCTTTCCCCCTTTCCCCCCCGCAGGGTGTTTTTTGAGATCGGCAGCACCACCACGACGCTGACCATCCGCCGGTCGACACCCCAGGACAGTGGCAAGTACGAAGTGTACGTGGAGAACAGCCTGGGTATGGACCAGAGCTTCGCTCGCGTGGACGTCGCCTGAAAAGGACCCTCGGACCTTTCGCCCTGGCTCCGAGCCCGGGTTGGTTAGCATCTTGCTTAATAAAACTGCTCTCTTTGACCCTCCGCGTCGAGTCTCTTCTTTTGAGTTGCCATTTCCTCTCCCCGCCACCCGTACCCACACTCTTCCAGACCCACACACCAAGGTCACAGAATGTTGGGGTCAGAGGGAAGTTTGGAGAGTGCCTAGTCCAGTACCTCATTTTACAGACGGTAAGTCTGAGATAGGCTTTTCTCACAGCAGAAAGCTCCTTCACTTCCCAAGATGGGCAGAGGTGTCAATGACTCCGCCTTCTTTTCTTTTGTATACCTCAAGCCTCACCCTCTCGTGGAGGGTTTGCACGCTGGCCATCCCCGTTTCAAGGCTGACCTCACGCCCTCTCATCTCTAGTCCCGCTTTTCCCCGTGACTTAGTTCTCTACTTTGGCTGCTACCCCTGGGCCCATTCCCAGACCTCATGGTCCTAATCCGGGTTCCGGCTCGTTTCTCAGGCCCCACCCTTCTTTTCATTTAGCACCGCCCCTTTGATGCCTTGGCTACGCCCCGTGTTCGCCCATAAGTCCCCCCCTTTCTCCTCTCAGAAGAGGGAAAGGAGCTTAAGAACTACAATCCCCGGCAGACTTTGCGAAGTTCTCGCGAGTTGCGAGAAGACACGTGCACGGAAGGAGCTAGCAGTAGCGGGCGGCAGAGCTGGAATAAAGGGGGCTAGTGGTAAAAGGATCTGATGGAGGGGTAGCGAAAGGGGTAGAGGGCAGCGGACGGCCCCTGGACGGAGGGCGGCTTGGAGGTCCCGGCTGGCTCTCCGTACCTTCCGTGCTGTGCTGGTTCCACAACTTCTGGATACGCGAGGTTAGGGTTTATCAGACAGAATCAGCTGTGAGATTTAGAGTCAGTCAGCAGTCAGCCCTCTGAATCCAGAGATTCGGCACTTGTCGTTAATATATAATATTGGGACTCAGGGGATTGGTAGATTCAGTATTTGGGATACCAAGGGAACCTGTCTTGGTTTAGGATTCATCACCTAGGGGTTAGTTTTAGGAGTCAGGTTCAGCAGCATATAGAGAGGTTTTGCTAGGGTTTGGCTTTGTCAAATGTAGATTAGTGTCTAATACTTGAAATTCACTCTTAGGATTGTAATTAAATATTTGGGGCTCCTTCAGGATTTGAGGTTTAGTATTTAGGGTTCACTGTTGGGATTCAAGGATTAACATCTAGAGTGAGGATAAACAATTTGGGAATTGGTGGTTTTGGGGGTTTGGGTTGAGGTTTGGGGTGTGAAAAGGTCTATTGCTGAGTTTCTGAGTTTGTAGCCAGAGGGAAGTCTGTTAGGGATCAAACTGCAGGGTATACATTTCAGAATTTGGGAGGAATCACTGTCGGGTTTGAAGGCCGACTGGAATCTGGGTTGGGATTTGAGATGTGTAGGATTTATGAGGTGGTGTGCCCAGGGAGGGACTATACTGAACCTTGGAGTTACATCCTGGGAGAGAGACGGCTCAGTGTTGCTATTTGGGGTTTGGTTGAGGTAGGAGTGGGGTTTCTGGGTTGGGGTATGAGATCTGAGCCTGACTTCTGTTTTGGGATTTGAAGTTTAGGAAGCATTTGTCATCATGCTTAAAGCTGTGATCCTGATTGGAGGCCCTCAAAAGGGTGAGGAGCCAGGGGAATGAATGGAGGAGGTTGGGCTGGAGTGGTGGGTGGGTTGGGGACAGAGGGAGGCAGAAAACTGAAACATGCTTCTCTGTCCTCTCCCAGGGACTCGCTTCAGGCCTTTGTCTTTTGAGGTGCCCAAACCCCTGTTTCCGGTGGCAGGGGTCCCCATGATCCAGCACCACATTGAGGCCTGTGCCCAGGTAACTCCATAGCTCCCCTCTCCCACCTCACTTTCTGCTCATCTCATGGCATATTTCCTCCTTTTCCAACCATGACCTCTTCCCACCAGGCAGAACTCCAGGGAGCACCATTTACAAATGATACTGTGAATGGCACCCCCTGGGAGTTTGCAGGGCAGCTGTGCTGCTGTCTTCCCTTAATCTAGTCTCATCTGGCCTCTTCGTGGTCAGAATTCACAACTGTTTTCAAAAGCATAGAATGTGAGATTAGGCAGGAATCTTAGAGACAACTTAAAACTGTAGCATGGGAAACCTTAATAAAGGACGGACTCTTACTACCCATGCTCATTATGGAGCTAATTCCTTTATTGTTTTTGGTATTGGAATAGGCAAGGTTTTGATTTAAGTCCAGTCTTTGTGTGCTATAAGGCACTGAGCAAATTTCTCACCCTTTCTCAGCCTTAGTTTCCTTAATTGTAAAGTGGGGGTGATTAGTCCCACTTTGTGGAGGTGGCAAAGCTTAGAGATGATATTTGTAAAGTACCTAGTACAATGTAGGCACTTGATAAATAGTATCCTTACCTCACACTGATCTCAAGCTCAGATTGACAGATAATAAGTTTGGGGGGAAATGAATGGGTTATCCTTTAATGAAACTTGGTAGGCAAAACCTTTCCTAGGGTGAGCCCTGCTTCAGATGTGGAGGTGCGGGGGGAATAATAGAATAATAAAAGATTGAAAGATTAGGGACTGAGCCTTCCTCTGACTCGCTCATTGTCCACAGGAGATATCAGGCTGGCGTAGTGAAGTGAGTGTCCAGGGCACCACAGCTGAGACGGAAACTTGGGTCTGGACTTCGGGCCAGTACCAGGCGTCTCTCCCTGCTGTCATTCTCTCCTGTCAGATGTGTTTTTTCCTCCTAACTTCTTCCCTTGTCCTCAGGTCCCTGGGATGCAGGAGATTCTGCTCATTGGCTTCTACCAACCTGATGAGCCTCTTACCCGGTTCCTAGAAGCTGCCCAGCAAGAGTTTAACCTTCCGGTCAGGTCAGGTGTTTGTGCGCATGTGCTGCATGGGTGTAGGGGAGTGGTGCCAGGCATCTTGAGTTCTCGGGAATGGGTTGAGTGGGCATCTGCCAGAGGTCACCCTCACATGCTAGGAGGACTTTTATTTGGGCATCCCTGAAACCCTGAATATATTGTTTCTTTGTGGGCCTTGGGCAGATGTATTCTGGGAGAAGGAGAGGTCAGGTACCCAGGCTCATGGTAGCCTTCTCCTCTCATCTCACTGAGCTGGCTCTGGGTTTCCTGGGGACAGGTACCTGCAGGAATTTGCCCCTCTGGGCACAGGAGGTGGTCTCTACCACTTCCGGGACCAGATCCTGGCTGGGGGCCCCGAAGCTTTCTTCGTGCTCAATGCTGACGTCTGCTCTGACTTCCCCTTGAGTGCCATGTTGGCTGCCCACAGACACCAACCTCACCCCTTCTTGCTCCTGGGCACCACGGTGAGGGGCCCTGGAAGGCTGGAGGGTGTCGAGGGGGTGATCCAGAGAGGTGCCTGGAATGCAGGGTGTCGGGGAAGCAGGGCCAGCCCAGGGAGTTGGAGTGGAATCGGGCGTTAGGAGGGAGAGGTGCCAGAAACCCCAGAAGTAATGGAGGTGGTGGTGGAGACCCTGATCCCTCTGACTACTCAGAAGTAGGGAGGGGGAGGGCAGCTGTCAGTTCTCACCCCAGCTGAAGGCTTGTCAGTGGCGGAGCTGCGTGCCAGGTGCCATAGGGGAGGGAAAGCAAGAAAAAGAAAACAGGCCTTGCTGCCCTGGAGAAGGCGGGTCACGATGTGTCTGTCTTTCAGGCTAACAGGACACAATCCCTCAACTACGGCTGCATCGTAGAGAATCCACAGACACATGAGGTGAGAGCCGAGAGGGGGCTGGCTGGGTGCCTAATCTGTCCATCATCATTCTCCCGTCCATCAGCCTCTAGAGAATGCTGGAATGCTATGGGGAGGGCCCCAGGCTTGTAAAACAGGTAGGACACATCCTCCGCTGGTCCTCTTCTGTGCCTTTAAGAAAGATCAGTGAAGAGGTAACAGTTAATTTCCATGGGTGTAGTGCTCCAATAGACATATGCACAGGGTGCTATGGCAACACAAAAGGGGCCCAACCCAGCCTACCTGGATGAGGGTGGGGAGGGTTCCCTGGAGGAGGTGAGGTCTGAGCTGAGTTAAGTATGTCAAGATGAAGGAGACAGGAAGGCATTGCAGATAAAGGGAACGATATGTGCAAAGGTATGGAGGCAGGAAATAGCATCGTGCCTCCAGAATTGTGAAGGTGGAAACATAACCGGCAAGGCAGATGATCTCTGCCCCTGTCTCTGAAACTCCCTGCCCCGGAGCCCAACTCACTTTCACACACCCTTTCATTTGTTCAAGCTTTAGTATTAAAAATACATATGAACACACACACACGCGCGGGCGCATGCACAGTTTTGTGTTAGGCACTAGCTAGGTGTAAGGAACAGAGCCAGAAAGACACAATCCCTGCCTCTCCAGAGCCCTCAGTCTAGTGGGAGACAGTCAAAAATCAACCACTTCAAGTGACAGGTACCCCGGGTGAGGTGTGGCCAGAAGACAGGGAATGCCCAGAGCTGAGCTAACTCTGGGGCGGACAAGAGTGGACGTAGAGAGGGAGCAATCATGTCAGCTGGGGTTTGAAAGCTGAGTTTTCCGGAGGAAGGGCATTCCAGGCAGCACCATGCAGCAGCATGGAGCTGTATTCCGGGAGCACGGGGCGCGGGGGGGGGGGGGGGGGGGGTTGGGAAGAAGGCAGGTAGTTCAAACTTATCTTGAAGGTGAAGTTGAAGGGCAGTGGCAAGATACACTGTGCGTTTTAGGACGACACTGCAGTGGCAGCAGGGAGAACCTGGAGATCAGAGGGTCTTAGGGGATGGTGGCTGTGGCCCCTCCCCTGTCAACCCCAGCATGCTCTGTCCTCAGGTCCTGCACTATGTGGAGAAACCCAGCACTTTCGTTAGTGACATCATCAACTGCGGCATCTACCTCTTTTCCCCAGAAGCCCTGAAGCCCCTTCGGGATGTCTTCCAGCGTAATCAGCAGGATGGACAACTGTGAGGCAGGCCCCGTGGCCCTGTAACCCCCAAGTACCCCCAGTTACAGCTCCCCCCCCAGTCTCTGCTGTCTCCACCTCAACTTGCTCACCTTCCCCCTTCCACTTGTCATCTCCAGCTGAGCCTCCCCATTCCTCCCCTTCTAACCTCATTCTGTCCCTCTTCCGTATCCAGCCCAGTTCTTCCCATCACTGCCTGCCCACTTCCCTTCTGGTCCATTTCTCTTTAAGCCCTGAGTGTCCCAGAGATGTCTTTCAGAACAGACGGCAACACACACACTTGGGCGCACACATGCTTGGATGCAGAGAGAGACACACACACACACACACACACACACACACACACGGGCTGCAGAGGCTCCCCTTAGAGCATAGCATCCCAGAGTCCTACTCTCAACAAGTCACAATCCCAGGGTGGTCCTCCTAGGCCTAGGAACTGTTCCCTTCTATGGCTCCCCTGTCTTCATTCCCTCTCACGCCTCATTCACTCATAGCCATCTTCTTACTCCCACCCATATCTCTGCTTCTCTCTCCGTCTCTCCTGGCCTCTGTTTCTGCTGAGCTGGCATCTCTACCATCTCCCTCTCCCTCTCTTTCTGTGACTGTCTCTGCCCTCACCAGCTGCCTTCCTCTGGGGTGAGTCTGTCTGTGTTTCATTCCATCCAGTGAGAGGGAGGGGGACTGGAGGTGGGGTTCAGAGGTGTGGATGGGGAGGAGGACGGGAAAATTGGGGGAAGCCAAGTCTTGTCACTCTTTCTGGACGGGGCAGGATAGGCAGCAGGTGTATGCCGAGGGCTTCCCTGGGATAGCGCCCCAGCTGGGACCGTGAGGGGGTGATTTGTGTGAGCAGTGGGAGAGTTTCCTCGGATGTGAGCATCCGTTTGGAGAGAATCTGAGCAGACGTTTCGAGGTGGTGGGGTTCCCTCTGATTCCCATCCCGGAGAGACTGTGTTGGCCCCACAGTTGGGCTCAGCTGGGGTACTGATGTCAGCATCCCTTCCTCTGCCAGGGAGGACTCTTCAGGCCTGTGGCGGGGGGCAGGCACCATCCGCCTGGAGCAGGATGTGTTCTCAGCCCTGGCTGGGCAGGGCCAGATCTACGTGCATCTCACAGATGGTATCTGGAGCCAGATCAAGTCTGCAGGGTATGGCAGGGGCCTCTGGTGGGGGGCTGGGTCGCCTAGGGGTTGAGACTGCAGAGCAGTGGGCACAGGCCCTGCTGGCCTCTGAGTTCCTGCTCCACTCTGTGGCCCCCAGCTCAGCTCTCTATGCCTCCCGCCTCTATCTGGGCCAGTACCAGCTCACTCACCCGGAACGCCTGGCCAAGCACTACCTGGGGGGGCCACGGATCCGAGGTACCCACCCTGCCCCAATTCCTCACCTCTGCCCCCTACCCCAGCCCCCTCTGCCCTCAGAGCCATGGCTCCTGACTTCACACGCAGAAGTAAAATCGCAAGCCCTCCCCTCCCTGAACGAGATATGGTTTGGGGTATTTGTCCCCAGGTCCTCTCTTCTGCTTCTAGGAAATGTATACATCCACCCAACAGCTAAGGTGGCCGCATCCGCTGTGGTAAGTGGCAGACCAGCCCAGGGAGATTCGGAAGGTGGCTGTCAGGATGGGTGGGGCGGTTTGGGTACCTTGGAGTGCTGGTCTCTGCTTTGTAACAGCCTGTCATGCGGCCTCCTGCAGTTCCCTTCCCCGTATCTGTTCTATGAGGGGACTGGGTTTGGGGTCCTTCAAGACCCTCCAGGACTTAAGGTATGTGCTCTGCTCCACAGCTGGGCCCCAATGTCTCCATTGGGGAGGGGGTGACTGTGGGCGAAGGTGTGCGGCTCCGAGAGAGCATTGTCCTCCATGGAGCCACGCTTCAGGTAAGCACCTGGGCACACGCAGCAGGGTCTGGCACCCCATGCGGCTGAGGGGATGGGTGGACCCCATGGACTCTGCATCTGGTCTCTTCTCACCGCACCCCCCAACACACAATGTCCTGTTTGGCAGGAGCACACGTGTGTTCTGCACAGCATCGTGGGCTGGGGGAGCACTGTGGGGCGCTGGGCCCGTGTGGAGGGTACCCCCAATGACCCCAACCCCAACGACCCCCGAGCCCACATGGACAGTGAGAGCCTCTTCAAGGATGGGAAGCTGCTGCCTGCCATCACCATCCTGGGTATGGCTTCCCAGGGGATGCAGGGCTGAGAAACCTCCACAGGTGACGGGTGGGCTCTGTGGGGAGCAGTTGTGCATGCACGAGCGTGTGTGTGTGTGTGTGTGTGTGTGTGTGTGTGTGTGTGTGTGTCTTTTCCTCTAGCAAACATTTACCAAGTGCCTGCTGTGTGCCAGGCCCTGTGTGAGTCACTGGGGGCATGGGGCCAGAGCACAGATGGGCAGGGAGGGATGCCTCCCGATGGCAGTGGCCCCAAGCTCCTTACCCCTCCCATCTCCTCCCATGGCCTCCCCCTGGTGCTCTTGTCCACGCTGCAGGCTGCCGAGTCCGGATCCCTGCTGAGGTGCTCATCCTGAACTCGATTGTTCTGCCACACAAGGAGCTGAGCCGGAGCTTTACCAACCAGATCATCCTCTGAGGGGGCTGTCAGAAGGCCCCCCCCAACTCCGACCCCTCCAGCCTCTGTCTAGAATGGACCTGAGAAGCCAGGCAGGATCTTCACAGACCCGGAGCAACGTGGGTGGGCAGAGGACTCAGGGGCTCCGTCTCCACTCATTCCCTAATAAACCCCTTGAACCTGGGAGCCTGCACGGACTCCGTTTGTGCCTGGGCTGGGGTGGGGGTAGGGGTGGAAGGGGGGCAGCTGAGTCAGGCCCCCCCCACATTAGCATTTAAATTGGAGTCCTCGCTGCGGGCTCATGAATAATGAATCTGGAGCCCTGGTAAATCTCCCCCTCCCACTGCCTCAGCCTCGCACTGCTCCAGAGGAAGGCCCTCAAGGCTCCCAGCCTGCCGGCCCCGCCTTCACCCCCACCCTGACGCTGCCTGCCTGTCTGCCTCCCTGTTCCTCTTCACTGGGCCTGACTCAGGCCCGGGAGCAGAATGCTTCCGAAGGGAAGGGTGAAGGATTTCAGTTGGGCAGTGAGGTGCGGGGCGCAGGCCCGAGGTTTGAACACCCAACACCTGCTGTCCTTGGTTCTCGTGGAGCCTCAGCCCCGCCCATTTTATGCTTTGCCAGCTCCCTCCGCTCCTAGCCCGGCTTTTGGCAGGTTGGGGGCGTTTTTCCCTCGCCCTCCAGAGGCCTGGTGTCTGTTTGCTTCTCCCCTGGCAGGCAGGGTGGGTCTGTAATCAGCAGGCAGCGTTGTTCTGGGCGGGGAGGATACCTGGCCACCTCCCACCACCGTGGCTTTGCCCTGCAGGAGGCCCCAGGCCTCAGCTCTACATTCCCGAAGCCCCTGAGAAACCCAGCATCTCTCGTGCTCTCCCATGACCCCCACATGCCCCTCTTGGTGCCCCCCCCTTTCCCCAGCTGTGGGTGCGGAGCTTAGTTGCCAGATGAGCTGGTAATGATCGTAATCTGCTAATTGAGAGGAATCTAATTACCCGAAGAGAATGGGGGGGCAGGGTGTGGGTGGGAGGGAGGAGGGGGTCCTGGCAGCAGGCAGGGGTGCAGGCGGCAGGGTGCCGGGTCTTGTTATCAGCATGAGGGTCTGGGACAGAGCCCAGGATTTCATAGCTTCCTTAGCTGGGCAGCTGGGAGATGCTCTTGCCCAAGAGCTGGGCTGAAGGTGACATGGGGATAGGACTAGATGTGATATCCCTGCAGGCGGTGTGAGAGCACCGGAAATGGTGTTAGCAGTCCTGACCTCTAACCTGCTTGACTCAGCCCCTTCCATTTCCTCAGCTTCTTACCCCCAGCCCAGACCTTCTGTCACCTCCGCGTGGGGTTGGGAGGAGGCCGCAGATACCTACTCTGGGCCTGGGGTCAACTCCCTGAGGAAGGGCCTGGGAGAGGGGTGGGCCTTAGGGGTGGGGGGCTGGGCCCTTTCCCTCTTCCCAGTCCTGACCCTTCTGTTCCAAGTGGTTGGCAGAGGCCATGGCAGCTCCATCATAAATATGATAATTTAATTATTTTCTCAGCAAAACACCGTGAAATCCAATAAGTCTGTGTCAGGCCCTGGCCCCCGGGACCCCCCTCCTAGGCCCAGTGGGGGTGGGGACATGGTGGGGAGAGGCACTGGAAGGGGAAAGGGTCAGTGTTTGAAGTGAGAGGGGGCCAGTGAAGCTGAGGTCTTTGTACTGTACCCCCCAGGCTGATGGAGTCACTGTTGTGTGTATGTCCCCAGGCGGGAGGGGTGGGGGATATTAGAAGTTGTAATGTCCCCCACTCCTCTACAGCCTTGTCTACTGTGGGGGGGCCTCAAGCCCCATCCATCTGAGGGCACAGCTCAGGGCCCAGGACGTGGGAGCCCCCTGCCTCTGGAGGGGGGAGAGCAGGGAGCCCCCTTTTCTATCACCCCGGGGACCTCATTGTCCCTGTAGGGATAGGAGGCTGCTGGCCCCTTGGAGGGGTAGAGAAGGGAGAACTGAGGGAACTGGGCTGGGAACTGGGGGGTGACGGGGGAGGAATGCGGGGGAGGGGTGCGCTCCTGCCATTAGTGCTTTTTTCGGTTTCCATAAAAAGATTATTCTGTAAAATCAGCTAGGGGAAGCGAGCTGGGGGCCGGGTCCCTGGCACCAAGCATGATGGGGCGACTGGGGAGGGGAGCTGGGTATGGGGACTGAGTGTGGAAAGAGATTGGGATGGGCTTCTGGAGCCAGCGAGGGGAAGAAGCCGAGCCAAGAACACATTGGGAGGAGGCTGGCCAGGACGTGATCGGGCGGGGGCAGGGCCCTAATCCCCTTCCTGCCCCTTCGGTGGGGCTGCCCTGGACCCAGTCCCACCCCCATCTCCATCTCCTCCCTCCAGCACTTAGCAGCCATTATGGGGGGGAGCAGATTGCAGCCCCCTCCCTCTCTCTGGGAAGCAGGCACAGCTGGGGCCCCGCCACATCTGCCGCATCAGCACGGAGCACAGCTGGGTGTGCCCAGAGCCATGATCCCCAAAATACAAAGGGGGCGGGGGCCAAGGAGAGCCCAGACCCCTGAGACAGGCACACTGACACCTCTGCCAACAGACACATACGCCCTGAGGCGAAGCTACACCCACCACCACACACGCTCCCTCATGTGCAGAGACAGGAGAACTGACAAACACGCAATTACTCTGCCCCGCCCGCCACCCCCGCTCCGCTCTCCCCTCCCCTCCTCCTCCTCCCCTCGGGGCTTCCCTCCGCCACCTCTGAACCGCCCAGGGCTCTCATCTGGAGGGTGCAAGGGCCTCACCTTCCCCAAGCACACCCTTCTGGGAAGCTGGGAGAACAGGAGGGCTGGGGGTGGGAAGGGGCTTCCGGTCTGAGGCGGGAGCCCAGAGAAGCCACCTGCCATGCCCATACCCCTCCCCACAAAAAAACCCCCTTTGAAACGCTGGTCCTTGCCACCCTGGCATGATGAGGTCTCCATCCCAGGGCGGACTGGCAGGTCATTGTAGACTGTCGTTCCCAGTGACACTGGGTTTCATTGCCCACCTCGAGGTGCTTTGTGCCCTAAGCGTCTTGCCAGGATCTCAGCGGCTCCCAAAGTGGGCCCCTGCCCCTTCCCTCCACCCAACCCTCAGCAATACATACACCTGTCTCCTTAGCTCTGCTACCTCTGACATGTATAGGGTGTGGGGAATCACCAATGGTGGGACACAGCCCCTCCCCAGAAGAGATAAGCAGGGGACCGTTCTTTCCTCCGTCTTTCCTAGGCAATGGCCATGTCTTGGCCTCTGATTAAATCCTGACCCTTTGACAGCCCTCGTTTCTCCCATCTCCTAGGCCTGAATGTCTTGACCTCAACCCTCTCTTCCCGGCCCCCCGGCCCCTCCCCTCCGTGTCCCACGCCTCCCCCCGCCCCTGCCCCTCAGAGCTTTAATCCCTCCTGCTGCTTTGCCTCCTTATCTGTTCCCAGCAGCTTTCACTGCTGCAAAGCCCTCTCCCCCTCCTTCCCTGGATCTTCTCCCCCCCCCTTCCTGGCTCTCTCTTCCCTGACCAGCACCCCACCCCCCAGCCTGTCTCTGCCTCTCAGGCCCCTTGATGGCTCCTGGATGACACCAGATCTGCACCCCAGTGCCCTTCGCCCTCTGTCCAGCCTCAGGTCAAGAGTTGCCAGCTGCCCACCCACTCCTACACTGGCTTCCTCCCCCCGCCCCCGAAGGCCCCACAGACGTGGTCGGTTTCTGTCCAGCCAAGACTTTTCGTCTTCTTCTTTCACTGCTCTCCCCTTCCTGGCCCCCTCTCTGTCCCCCCAGCGGCTTCTCCATCTTGGATCTGGTCTCCCCACTCCCAGTGACCCACTGACTTGTCCTGGGCATCCCTAAAGGGGATGGGGTTTTGGTAGAAGCCACAGGGCAGGGGTCGGGGCTGAGCTAAGCTGGCCCTAGGTCAGGGCTGGGGGTGCAGAGTGCTGGTGGGCAGTGGGGGCAGGGCCTGGCAGTGGGACCCTAACCCTCCTAAGTCGCCTCAGATCACGTCCGGGCCTCCCCACCCCCCTTCTCTGGGACTCTCATTAACCGCTTCTCCTGCCTCGTCCGCAGCATAAATAACCCAGATAAATCAGCCGCCGTCCGCCCCCCGCCCCTCGGCCCCCGCACAGCCCGTTTGTCACTGCTGCTCGCTCACCAGCCAGGCCTGCCCAGTCCTGGCCTCCCCCCACCTTGTCCCTTCCCGTCCCTGTCTGTCCCACACTGGCTCATCCCTTGGTCCGGGACAGGTGTCGGGGACGGTGAGGGTGGTAAGGGGGTGTCCTGTGGGACGGGGGGAGGCTGGAGACTCTAGGAGAATGCTGTCTAGGAGTTTGGGGGTCTTGTCATTTACGAATGGGGCCACCCAGGCAAGGAGTCTGGGGCCCACACGTGGTGGGAAGGGGCAAACGCAGCTCAGCTTGGGGGTCCCTGCGCCGGGAGAAGAGGCAGAGCCCCAGAAGCCCCGATGCAGGAAGCGGTTAGAGGCGCCCCTAGAGCCCTCCGGCTGGATCCTGGGAGGTCTCCGGGTCTGCCTTTGGGCATTTTGCCCGAATCAGACCTCTTACCACCCTCCCAAGAGCTCTGAGTCAGACCCGTCCTGCCCTCCCTCTCGGCTCCCTTACCCTCTGGCCCCCATTCCCATACTCTGCCTGGTCAGGATGCACAGGTGCCACTCCAACCTCACCTCTCAGTCCACCCACCATTCTCTTTCGTGGTCAGGAAGCCTAGGGGGCTCCATCCTGGGGGGTGGAGAATTGGGCTGGAACAATTCTGGGGAAAGGGGACAACTGGAGGACAGAGGACATCTGCTAAGGCTTCGCGGGCTGACCCTACCGCCACCCCTACCCCTGGATCCCCGAGTGCCCAGCACCCACACTCCCAATTAGAGTCCCTCCCCTTTTGCTCACACCCAGCTCCAGTCCTGGCCAGCCAAACTTGGCTCAGATGCTCACTGCAGGGGGCAGCTGGTCCCCAGGGAGTGAGCGGAGGAAGCAGGGAGGGGATAGGGTAGCTGGGCGCTGGGCTGGGGGTGGGGGTGGGGAAGAAGCTGGGCTGGGCCCCAGGGACCAGCTGGGCAATGAGCCGGGGAAGCAGCCGGGAGGCTAAATGAGGGAGATTATCACCCAACTGCAGCCGGGCAGAGAGGGAGGCAGGCAGGGAAGCGGGGAGAGGGAGGGGAGAAAGGACGGGGCCAGAGGGAAAGGGGGTGTAGAGAGAAGGGGGAACGTAAGAGGCTGGAGGAGTGGGGGTGGAGACCAAGGGATGGGCTGAAAAGATGTGTGTGGGGGACTCCCACTGAGTATAACCAGATTCCTGGGGGTCTGGGAGACTGGATGATGGGGACTTGGGGACAATTGGAGACAGCTGGCTGTGGGGCATTGGTGGGGGTGCGTGCAGTTAACTGCTGTTCCACTTCCCGGGGTCCTGGAGCCTCCCCTCCTCCCCCCACACTGGGTTACCACCCAACTTCATTCCTTCTAGAGGTAGAAGGCTTCCTGCCCCGCCCTCAGGAAGAAAGAGGGTGTGCTCTCAGCTCACATAGGAGACCAGTGTGTTGGGGGGGAGTATGACCCCGTGATCTCAGTGGATGGCAGGGCAATTTAGGGACATGCACTGAGCCCAGGGCAGCAATGAGTACTGGGGAAAGCTTGGGGGGCAGCTCCCCGCTTTCTTGGCAGAGCCCCAGACTGAAGTAACCTTAAAAAAGCAATTAAATCACCTTTTAAAAAAAAAAACAGTAAAGAAAAATCAATACTAGGAGAAAGGGGAAGAGAAAGGCTGGGGGAGGACCAGAAGGTGAGGGAGAAGCGCTGGAAGGGTCTAGACTGGAAGTCCCGCGGGGGCGGGGGAGCATGGGGGGGCCTGGACAGGGGGCAGAGAGGGCTATCTGGTCACCTGAAGACTCTGAGTGCTAACTCACAGCCGCTTCCAGGGCCAACTCTTTCCCCCTTTGGGATGCTGCCAGATGCAGCCCCTAACCCCCAGGGTCTATCTTCCCAGCTTGTGGGGAACCCAGCCACAGGGCCCCTGAGGAAGCTACTTTGAGGAGAGACTGGGGACAACCTCAGCAGGGTGTCATGCATGGCCAGGGGCCTGGGGGTATGCGGGCTACATACTGGGGTGACCTACGAGGAAGGCGCTGAACCAGTCTTGCAGCCATGGGGGGACAGAGTGGCTCCTTGCCCCTCAGGGCAACCATCTCTGGGCCCCTCTCCCAGGGCCAGGCAGGGGCTGCACCAGGGGGCAGGTCTGACGCAGGGGAGGGGTGGCCACTGGGCAGCGGGTGGACCTCGGGCTCTAATCCCCAGCAGCTGCCGTTTCCCTCAGATCGATTCCCTTCTCACTTTTTTTTCAGCTGCTGGTTCCGCGGCTCAGATCGATGGAGCCGCCTCCCCCGCCCCTCTGAGCTTCCTCTCCCTGCTGCTCATTAGCGCCCCGATTAATCAGCCCCCCCCTCCTCTAGGGGACAAGTGCTTCCTCTCCCACGAGGCCTCATGCTCTGACAGGGCCCCCCAGAGCACATGTTACTCACTGTGACCACCCCCACCGGGGGCACCGAGGCATCTCCTGCTGGCCTACCAACAGGGGCCGTCCCTGCCTGTGAGAACAGCCCATGTGCTTGCCTCCTCTGGGCAGGACAGCAGCCAGCCCAGGGCTCCCCTACCCCACTCTGCCAGGCACCCCCTGCGTCTGTTTCTTCGGGATTGCACTTCCTGCCATCCAAGCCCGGCACATTTCTACTCCCGCCAGTACCATTTGGCCTCTCTGCAGCCTGACCTGTTCACCCAACAGCCCCTTCCCACCCCCAACCTGGTTGTGGCCAGAAACTTGGGAAACATCTGGGGAAGCAAAGTGGCCACAGATATGCAAGGGTGCCCTCTTCCCAGATACTCTAGTGACTGAATTTAGGGGTGGGGCAAAGTGGTGGAGGGGTGACCAGCGTCCCAAAGGGGGCAAGGTATGGTAGCTGTGAACATCAGGAGTAAACCTCTAGGGAAGCCGAGAACGTTGGTGGTCTCACCGTTGTCCCCTTGTCTATCTTGCTCTCCTCTGCCCCCCCCCATTCAAACAAGTGGCTCTGCTAAGTAGTTTCTGGAAGCCGCTGTGGGTGGGGTAGTGGGGTCGGGTGGTGGCTGGGTGCTGGAGTCAGGAGTCAGGGAGGCCAGGGGCAGGGAGATGGACTTGGCTGACCCTTCCTGGGGCGTGGTCCAGAAAAGTGGCAGAATGAGCTGAAGACTCCGGGTGCAGCACTCCTCCCTGGGTGGCCTGGGAGTGGGACCATCTGAGGACCCCATGAGTGGCTAGGGTATAGCAAGAGTTTAGGGGTCAGCCCTAGCAGGGCTCAGGCAAGGACCAGGGATCCCTGTCCTGGGCTGGGGGCTGCCCCCTCCCCTGGCCTGGCTCCTGCTGCCCGTGCTGCCGGTGAAACGCTGTTGACATGTCCTGAATTATTAAGCACGGGGTGGGCTCCGGAGCACATGCTGAGCGGAGCGGCTGGGGCTGCGCGTGGCGGAGCAGCGCTGCTCCCTCGCTCACTCGCTCGCTCGCAGGGACACACGCAGGGGCTGACAGCTGTGCTGGTGCTGATAAGGGAAGCCACAAGGAGACGATCGAGGAGAGAGACAAGCGGCGGCAGAGGCGGCAGCGGCAGAGGCAGCACCAGGGCTGCGGAGCTGCTGGGAGTGGGAGTGACTCCCCCACCTCGGGCCCCCACCCTGTCCCTGTCCTCCTCCTGCTTGCCCTGAGTTTAGAAGAGCAGCCGCTGCCACCACCACCACTCCGGAGGGCACCGGGGGCTGCTGGCCAGGGAGGGACAGGGGCAGGAGGCTCTGGCCAGTCCCAGCAGCTGGGGACAGATGCCGATCGAGATTGTGTGCAAAATCAAATTTGCAGAGGAGGATGCGAAACCCAAGGAGAAGGAGGCAGGGGATGAGCAGAGCCTCCTGGGGGCTGCGCAGGGGGCAGCAGCACCCCGGGACCTAGCCACCTTTGCCAGCACGAGCACTCTGCATGGGCTGGGCCGGGCCTGTGGCCCAGGCCCCCATGGACTTCGCAGAACCCTGTGGGCACTGGCCCTACTCACCTCGCTGGCTGCCTTCCTGTACCAGGCGGCAGGCCTGGCCCGGGGCTACCTGACCTGGCCTCACCTGGTGGCAAGGGACCCCGCTGCCCCAGCCCCAGCGGCGGGCTTCCCAGCTGTCACCCTCTGCAACATCAACCGCTTCCGGCATTCGGCACTCAGCGATGCTGACATCTTCCACCTGGCCAATCTGACAGGGCTGCCCCCCAAAGACCGGGACGGGCACCGTGCCGCCGGCCTGCGCTACCCAGAGCCCGACATGGTAGACATCCTCAACCGCACTGGCCACCAGCTTGCCGACATGCTCAAGAGCTGCAACTTCAGTGGGCATCACTGCTCCGCCAGCAACTTCTCTGTGGTGAGTCCTGCCAGCTGGCCCGCCCGGCCTGGGGTGGCTAGAAGCTGGCGGGGATGGGGATGGGGTGGGGGTGGGGGTGGTGCGTGGGGCATCCTCAACAGGGCTTCCCTTCCTTCCGCCACCAGAGGCTGGCCTCACGTCTCACCCAAGCCTGGTGTTTCCCTTTGGCTCCCTAGCCATGGAGCAGGGGACACTCAGGGGCTTACCCGGGCGCTGCTGCTCCTCTTCTTGGCTTTGCTGCTGCTGCAGTGCCCAGGTCTGGGGCGGGGGTTCCTCAAGTGGGACCAGGGGCCCCAAAGCTGGTTAGCTTGCATGGAAGGAATGCCAAGGCTGGACTAACTGATCCCACTTTTCTCTTGCTCCCTTTTTCTTCTATGGCTACTGAATTCTTCTCCCCGCCAAATAAGGGTGATAGGGAGAGGGTGTTTGGGGGGGCTCCAGCAAGGGAGGCACTCAGACTGCCTCCTGGGGAGGTGGCCAGACTGGCCGGCTGGATAGAGACAATCTTCGTGTACACTGGGTGCCAGTGTCTCTTCTCTGTCTCTGTGTGTCTCTCACACACACCCCCTTTCACAGACTCCCTGACACATCCCTCTTTCATGCTGCCCCTCTGGCTTCTCCAGCTTTCCAGGCCCTCCCTCCGTTTCCTGGTTCCTGCTGCTCCCTTGCCGGGCTCTGGCTCTGACACTGAGAATCACTCATTCACTCTTCGTATGTGCACGGCTCACCCTCACTGCTGCCCGGCACACACACATACATACTGCTCAGGGACAGTTCCTGCACACTCTCTGTCACACACTCAGTGTCCCTGCCACTACTCTCACGTGCACACCTACACACCCACACAGCCAGGGAGCTACTCGTCTCCGTGCCCACATCCCAGCTCTTAGCTGCCGAGGACAGGGTCACGCTGTGGATGCCATCCCCTCTTGTGACCACCCCGCCATCTACCTCAACCCCTGCTCCCCACAGGGGCTGCTGGCGCCATCTCTCACATGTGTGAATCCAGACACACATACTGTCACCGGGAGTCGGTATGTCGGCTTGGGCTGCCCTCCCAGGCACACCTCCCCAAATCGGTGTGTGAGTGTGGGGGTGTGTTTTACATGCTGTCTATCAGTGCGCCATTCACCCAGCCACAGGGTATCCATTATTCCTGGTGCTTGAGATGCCTGTCCCCAGTCCAGTTGACTCCCAGCATTGTGTACGTGTGTGTTTTCATGCATGTACCACTGCCCAGTGCACATGTAAATAGGTGTTGTTAACATGCTACCCCCTCCAGGCCAGTCTCCAGTGCCAGCCCCAGAGATGGGGGACTTTCCCTCCTCATGGCCCAGCTGTTCTCTGCCCAGGTTCTCGTTCAGTCACTGCCTCAGTATCACTAGGATACATGTTCCCACTAGATGCCTGGCTTCCACCATTCCTGTGGCTTCTGGGTCCTCCTGCCATTGGGTGAGGGGGGTTGGGTAGAAATGCAGGAAGGGACAGAAGGGAGAGGATTGTGCTGGGAGAAGAGTCAGAGGGCGCTGACCCATCTTTTAGGGAAAAAAAAATCACCCCTCCCAAAGCCAGGGTTGTGAGAGTCCCCTAGAAAGAGGTGGGGTGCCGAGTGTGAATGTGGCCTTTTGGATCCATGGGGCTCCTCTGTTTGACATCCTTCACCCCTCCGAGTTGGGGGACAGAGCCCAGTCTTAGCAGGTGCTGTTGGGGCAGAAATCAATGGGGGCTTTGTGTCCCTGAGCAAGAGTTTGTATCCCAGGCCCTGGCTGGTGGTGGAAAAGAAAGGGGAAGAGTAATGAAACCTCGGTGGAGAGAAGGGGAGGAAGAGATGGAGGGGTGAGGAAGGTGAGGGAGGCAGGGGTTTCTTGCCTAGCCTCCAGGAATGGAGGACGTGCTGGAGGATATGGGATGAGGGAGTTCCCTGATCCAGGCTGGCGAGTGCCTCTGAATCCTGCGGATGCCCAGGCAGGGATAAAGGTGGATCTCCCACAGGCCTTTTCTTACGCTGGAGCTGGAGAGAGGAGGACAGTACAAGTTTGTGGGTCTCAGCTTTGGGGCTGAGGCAGGACAGTGAGGGGGGAGAAGCAAAACAAGCATTGAGGGACAGGAAATTCTCTTTGGATCCTACCCCTTGTCCCCCGCCCAGCCGAGACCCCAGACCCTTCTACCTGTATCCCACCCCCCATCTGCTGAGTGTGACTGTCCATTGCACCTGGCATTCTAGGGCTGGGACTGCTGCAAATTCACAGGGTCTGGGACTATGGGTTGGGATGGGCGCCCATGATCCACGACAATGGGGAAGATGGGGCGTATTGTGGGGGCAAGATGGGAGAAGGGGTAAGGAGATGAAGACATGAAGTCCATTATAGACTCCGTGGTGAGAACATGGAGCCACCACAGGGATTTGGGATCTCTGGTGGAGACAGGGATACAAAGACCAGTTGGTGGAGAACCTGCCAGGGTGCGGGTGAGGAGATGGTCCGAGACAGGCTTTGGGTAAGGGGCTGTTGTGTTTTCTGTTGCTTTCCCTGTTTCCTCCTTTCCACTTCCCACTCTGCTGTGACCTTTCCTCTGGAATCCAAGTTAATAAATGTCACATTTTCCAGCCTATTTTTACTCTGGGTAATGCACCCTCCCCCAGTCCCCTAAGCTGCTGCTCTTGCTTCTGTTACCACTGCAATTGCTCTCCCGCTACACTCCCTGAAATCCCCTCACCGACTCCCAGTCAGTCAGTCACTCAATCAACATGGCGTTCTGAGCGCCTACCATGTGCCAGGCTCCCTGCAGGTGCTGCGGGGGAGAACAAAGAAGGGAAGCCCCAGTCCCCGGGCCCTGTCCTCAAGCAGCCTACAGTCTTGCAGTGGAGCATGGACAGGGACACTCAAAAGCTTAACCAACCATGAAACAGTTAACCAGCCATGCAAGCCAAGTGGTGTCGTAAGATGCCCCGATTAATTGCCAAACTAGGTACACGGATAGTAATAGCCTGAGTTCAGAGAGAGAGACCACCCTGAGCCAAAGGGAGCTGGGAAGGCTTAGGGGATGAGCCAGGCTGGGCTGGGTGAGGTTTGGAGAGTCTCCTGGTGGCAAGGAGGCGCTCGCCTTTCCACCCATGCTCCCCTCCACCTAGCCCACCCAGCATTTCTCGCTCCTCTTGCCCTTCCCCCTCCCCACTCAGTCTCCTACCAACTCACTCCCACCTCCTACTTTCACCAAGACCTGTATGTGCTCTCCTTCCTCCCCATTTCCTCCCACCATCTTCTCCCCCACCCCAGTGCTCCAAGCCCCATCTAGACTTTTTTGCTGCTTGCTCTCAGCCTGCCCGCTTCCTAGAAGGCAGAAATTACTTTCTCCCTAGGCTTCATCTCTCGAGCTGTAAAATGCAAGCGTGGCTCTAAGATGCAGTATCTCCTCTCAGATGGGGACTGTAGGGTGGTGTGGCCAAGTGCATGGGTGCTGGAGCCAGACCGTGTGGATTCGAACCTCGGCTCTACCCTTTAAGCTATGTGCCCTTGGAGGAGTCAAAAAACTTCTGTAAGCATCAGTTTCCATAGTCATTAACTAGAATATTAGAACCTAAAGAAAAACCTGGGTGATTGTGAGGATTAAAGAGATGGCTTAGCACACTGCCCGGACGTAAATAGTGTGCACTCCGGAAGTGTCAGCTGTTGTAATGCCACCACCCCAGGTCCTGTCTCTCTTTGACCTGTTCCCGGCACCACCTGCCGTTTTCTGAACCATAAGCTGGCATCTTCACTACTCTCCATCACCTAGCCTTCCCCTTTCCAGACCCTCAGGCCCACACGCTTCCCCTGGCCTAGTACTGCATTCCCGTGCTATCCAACCCTCCCAAATACTCATACACACATGCATGGGTGCAGGAGTGTGCATACACCCGAGAGATCAGTGCTATCCTACAGGACGTTCTGTGATGAAGGAAATGTTCTGTGTGTGCGTTCCCCCGCATGGCAGTCTCTAGCCATACCGGCTATTGAACATCTTAAATGTGATCAGTGTGACAGAGAAAACGAAGGTTCAGTTCAAATAGCCGCATGTGGGTAGTGGCTGCCGTATTGGACAGCACAGCTCTGGTCCTAGGAAAGAGATTCCGTCTGCCAGACTGGGTGGGGCTAGGAACTCCAACTGGTATCCAAGGGAAGAAGGCGACAGCTGTGGGCTGTGATTGGAAGCCTGGCATCTAATCTCTGGGCTGAGGTCCCATGTTGATCTGAGTGGGGACACCGAGGTGTCTGGAAACACCACATGAGCAGTACACCTTTCTTTACAGGTACAGGACATGACCTTGGTCTTTTCTCTTCCATTCTATTGTCTGGAAAATTGAGGTACGGGGGGAGATGAAGAATCCCTGAGTAGGCAGGGGTAGGGCCCTGCCCCTCTCTGTGGGGTCCTCAGGGGTCCAAGCAGCCCTTGAAGGGCAGGGTGACCAGGGACCTGTGGGTGCCTCACTGTATCCATTCCCTCTAGGCTCTGACTTCCCTCCCCCTCCCAAACCTCCTTCCACACATGCTGGTGACTGCCGCGACTATTAATCACTCGCCCTGTTCTCTTCCTCTCTACTAATCAGGCACAATTAGACAAGGCCTCTTCCAGCTGGGCAGTCCCCCTCCCCGCCCTCCTCCCTCCTCTCTCAGCCCCACCCCACTGCCACCCAGGACAGCTCTGAGGCAAGCGAAGCAGCATGCAAGCCCTTACCACTCTCTGGCTCCCTTGGCCCTCAATTTGGCCCCCAATTCGAGGCCCCTCAGCAATCCCCTGCCTTCCATCCAAGCTTCCTCCTGTGCCTGTTCCCTTCTCTGGCGTGGTCAGGCCAATATTGATGGTCTCTGCTCACCTCCTTGGTCATGGGAGGGGCTGCTGCACGCATATCCCAGCTCCACACGTTTGCCACTGGGGACTGAGGGCTGCCCCTGGCCTCCTTGATTGTGGAAGGGAAGGGCTTCCCACTGAGGTTGGTTCAGGGCTCTTACTACCAGATGAGCTTACCTCTGACCCCCACCCCCTGTCCAGCCCTCTGTCCCCTCTGGTGCCATCTTCTCCTGAGGCATGAAACTTGAGAACATCTAATTGAACCCGTAATTCAAGCTTAGTCCTGACTTCAGGAGCCCTGCAGGTCAAGCCAGGGAGGGCGTAATAGGGAAAGGTAGGGTCTGAGGAGAACTGAAGATGGTGTATCCTTAAAGGGAGCCATCCCAGCCTAACTGTTGCCCTGTTCTCAGAGATGCCCAGTGTTGGTGGGGTTGTGGGGGGGAGGGCGGTATCCTCCAATTTGTCCAGAGAAGCCCCAAGCCTTATTTTAATAAAAATTTTCCTGATTAAAGAAAAAACAATACTCTGAGAATGACTTACAACTCACAGATGGCAGAAACCCAGTGTGCTTGCCCTCACCTGCCCTGCCACTGGCTGCTGCCCCTCAGCCCCTCCTGGAGGGGGCACTCTCAGTTCCCATTGGCCAGTGAAGTTGGCAGAGGGGTATTTGAGTGGTGTTGGCCCAGCAGCCAAGGGCAGGGGCTGTTACTGTTACAAAGGACTGGTCTGCAAGGACAGCAGGAAGTGCCATGAGGGACGCGCCCCACCCGGCCCCACTCAGCAGCCCTGTGGCCTCTTCATTAATCAGGAATCAGCCCTGAGCTGGGCTCATTATCAGCTCAGCTTCTCACGGCAGCCGGAAGATGCTGATTAGCATTTGAAGAAATGGCCCCCATGTCCCCCTCCTGCCCTCCCTCTTTCTCCCCTACCCTTGCTTCCTCCTGGATCCCCACCCCTGCCCTTCTGCTTCCCAGAGGAATCTGCTCCCTCTCGTGGCTTGGCGGCAGGGCTGCCTCTGCCAGGACCAGGCTGGGGTTCAGGAAGGATCAGGTATGGGGGGGCAGGAAGGAAGGAGCACCCCAGGGAGCACTTGAAGTGATGAGCCTCAGGGCAGCTCACGTTGAGGCCCCTGGGTGGAGGGGAGGGAATGAATGCCAGGTGCAGATTGAGGGTGGTCAAGGAGAGACGGACAGCTACCCTGGAGGAGGGGAGAAGAGGGCAGCCTCAGGCTGGTGAGTTCTCAGTATTTCCCTGCCCTTCCAGGCTCTCCCAGCAATGACACCTCCTTAAAGCAGCTGGGCAGAGGGGGTGGGGACAGCCAGAACCGTGGACAGGAGGCCTGAGGGTGGTTTTTTGGGGTTATTTTATTTTCTTTTTTGCAAATCATGGTGCAGGCTTAGGGTCTTGGAACCATCCCAGATGAATGGAGGTGGGAAGGCAGGAGGAGGACGGAGACCCCGAGGGTGGAGACAGGTTCAGAGTGCTGTGTGTTTTCCAAAAGGGGGAGAGGGTGTGTACACTTTCTTGCCTTGGCCCCCAGGTCGGGGGGGCTGGCAGTGCTGGAAATCCAACCCACCTCCCCAAATGTTCACTATGCCCTTCGGACCCCCGTTTTGGGTTGGAGGAGGAACCGTTGCAGAGAGACAGTCATTGGCTTGCAGCAGCCGAGGCAGCAGCGAGAGTTCAGAGAGGAGCCACGGGATGATTAAGGGGAAATAGAGGATTGATTTAGGAGGAAAGATTAAAGGAGCTAAATCCGTGGCGCTTGGCTCAGCGGTGACTAAGCGTGGACAGGATAATAGCTTACAAATGTGTGAAAGGTGTAAATACCAAACGGGGTGGGGGGGAGGGGCGGCAGCTCGGCGGGTCACGGGAGCGGGAACGCGGGCTGGGCAGCCCTCGAGAGGGCTGGGTACCCCTGGACGACTACCCCGTACGGCTGGTCCCTCTCCAGTGGTGGGGCGGAGGGAAACGGGGTGTCGGGGAGCCCCAGTTTCCAAGCAGGGCTTCCGTTTCTGGGGCGCAGCTTCGCTGTCCTGGTTCTGCCCTCCAAGTCCGACTCCCGCCCCGCTGGGGACCTGAGGTCGAGCGTTCAAATCCCACCCGAGTCCCTCTCCGCCCCTTCGCCACCAAGCCTTTCTCGCTGTTCCAGGGCCCGCCAGTCGGCCCGGGTTCTGCAGCTCTCTCACTGGACCCCCGCCCGGCCGTCCAGGCTCGCGCCCCCTCGCCCCTCCCTGGCCGGGCGGGCGGCGGTGGCTCCCTCCGCGGTGGAAGCCTCTGGCGCCGCTGTGTGCGGAGGTCACTTTGTCGAGGAGAGGGGAGCCGGGGGAATGCAAATGAGGCAAACCCAGGGAGGAGAGCGGAGGAGCCCGGAGGAGACGGGAGGGAGGGCGCTCGGGCGCGGTGATGGATGCCTGCCCCGCGGGAGGAAGGAGGGGGTGGCGAGGAGCCGGTGCCGGTGGGCCGGGCCTGGACGCCAAGGTGCGTGTGCGGGGCCGGGGTGGGGGGGGGACGATGGGGCCCGGAGCGGCGTACAACCACCCACCCACCCACCGCCACCTTCTAATTCTTGGCTCCTGAATTCTCGCCCGGCAGTAGGTGTGTGTGCTCCACTGTGTAAGCAAAACTCTTAACGCACAACTTTGCATCGAGGGGTGGGAAGGTCAGGAGAGGACTTCGTTACATATTAAAAGTATTACCGCCTGGAAAATTGACGTTCTAAGGTTTAAGGCCTAAGCGGTTTAGGTTAGGCGGAATAGGTTTGGCGGTTTACTTGCGTTTTGGAGGCCCTGCACTCTCCTCTCCGGTGGAAACGCGGCGCTGGCTTGAAATCACTGCGTTCTTCCGCGGTCCCAAGCTCTCCCTGGCTCCCAGCTCCAGCTGGGCCTCAGCCAAGAGCCACGCGGCCTGGACCCAACGCGGTCCTACTTCTCTTCCACCACCCCTCACATATTTACAGTTGAACAAACCCTGTGTCTTTTCCTCCTAGACCCACAGACTTCTACTTTGGGGAGGAAGTCTCCCTGATAAGCACTTGGGTGGCTGTGGGGGTGGGGGTTGGGAGGCTCTGTGGATCACGTGGTAGGGAAGGGGGCCAGGCCTGCTTGGGGAGTGGGTATTCTACCTCTGTCTGACTGTGGCATGGTCTGACGCCCTTCCTGCGTGGGTGATTAGGCTTGCTCTGGAAAGCTTTATCCCCCTCCCCAATCGAACCCCTGATCCACTGTCAGAGGACTTGCACTGCTTTCCCCATCATAGCACCAATCACAACTGGTAATGATCTGTCTATACCTGTGATTGTTGGTTTTGTGCAACACTGCTGTATACCTGGCTCAGAGTATAGGTGCTCAATAAACACTTTTTGAATGAATGTCTCTGCAGCTAGACAGCAAACTCCTTCAGGACAGAGACCATCTATTTTGTTTTCTGAATTATCCCAAGCACAGTACCCAACACACGGTACAGGCTCCACGGATAGTGTTGGCCAAACAAGTGCTGTATGAACACCCGCCATTTCTTGAGCACCTACCGTTTGTCCGTGCCGTACCAGATGTGTCTGTCTGATCACACACTGGCTGTGAGCACAGACTTCAACGCCAGACTGCCTGGTCTTATGGGACTGCTCTGCCGTCTATGGCAGGCTCCTTGCCTTCTCTTGTCTCTTGCCATCCCCTATCTTGTCTGTAAAATGGAGATGATAAGAAACCGCCAGTTTAGGGTTTTTGTGAGGATTAAGGAATTAATTTATATAAAGCGCTTAGGACTGTGCTTGGCACAGAGTAAGCATTAAAATGGTAGCTGTAGCTCTTATTTATGTACATTGTCTCTTTCCTCATAACACCTCTGAAGGGTGCCTATTATTATTATTATTATTTATAAATTTTATTGGGGAATATTGGGGGACAGTGTGTTTCTCTGGGGTCCATCAGCTCCAAGTAGTTGTCCTTCACTCTAGTCGTGGAGGGTGCAGCTCAGCTCCAAGTCCAGTCACCGTTTTCAATCTTAGTTGTAGGGGGTGCAGCCCACCATCCCATGTGGGAATTGAACCGGCACCCTGTTGTTCAGAGCTCTCGCTCTAACCAACTGAGCCATCCAGCCACCTATAGGTGCTTATTATTATTCTCATTTCACAGATGAGAAATCGGGGGTCCGAAAGGTTAAATGACTGAGTCCAAATCCCACAGACAGTAAGGGCGCAGACATGAACCACATTGAGCTTCTGGCCTGTGCCCTCCATGCTGCTTCTCTTCTGGGGGGAGAGCCCTATCTGAGAGCCTGGGGGTTTCAATGTGGCATAGCTCCATCCTTTCTGACGCACTGTCACTGTTTCTCCCAAGTGCACGAGGCCCTGTGACAATGGGCCCAGTTGGGAATCCAAGATCAAAACGGCTGCATAATCTTGGCAGGAAGCTCTATTCCCCAAAAGGGCTCCCCACTTTCTTGAGTACCTACTACGTATCACTCTGAACTGAGCTCTAATCCTCACAACTGACCTTACGAGGAGGAATCCCCATTCCCCTAGGCTTAGAGAGGTTAGATCATGTACCCAGGGTTGTTAGGCCAAGGTTGGTGGCAGAGCCAGAATTTGAACCCGGTTCTATCAGGCTCCAGTATATGTGCCCCTTCCCCACGTGAGGGAGCTTCTGTGGATCTACTTCCGGCATCACAACCCGTGGCCGAGCTCTGCCCGGCTTGGTTCTTACTGGTCTCTACAGCACTCTTATCACTAATATTAAGGCCTCATGTATGTGATTTCACTTTGCAAGTGGCTTTCGCATACTTTGTCTCTTTTGAGACTTACAACCACCCCTGTGAAATAAGTCAGGCAGGAATTTCTGTCCCCACTTGACAGAGGAGGAAACTGAGGTCCAGAGAAGTCAATAAATCACCTCACTAACCAAAGTTACACAGGCTATCAGTGGTGCAGCTGGATTTGGGACCAGGGTCTCTTGACTTGGGGGTGGGGGTGGGGTCACTAAGGTTCGTGGAAAATGCTGGGGCTGTTGGAGGGGGACTGGGTTCTCATTCTGAATTTGCCCCTTTTACTGTGTGCCTTTGGATATGCACTTGTCATTTCCAGGCTTGTGTTTTGGCCTTTGTACAGTGAGGGTTCAGACTGAGTGACTTCCAGGTTCCTACAGCACAGACACCCCAGGCTTTTTGGGTTGGTGCCATCTTCCTTCCTCTGCCCCTGGTGAGGATAGAAAAGGAGGAGGCTTCGAATTTAGACATTTGACCCACCCCTGAGTAAAGCTGGGCCAGGAGCTGTGTGACCCCGGGCTGCTAGTCATAGTCCAGGGTATATGAAGATGTACCTCCTTCCACTGGCCCACTCTGGACTCCAGAGCACTGCAGGGTTAAGGGGAATTGATCCCAGGGACCTAAGTGAGAGGCATGGGGCTGGACCGCAGCAGGAGAGGGCTGATGGAATTTGGGGGGATGGAGTTGCCATGGAAAAGTGGGGGGGCGGTGCCAGGGCCTTGGCAGAGGCAGGGTGCCCAGAAGGCAGTGGAGATAAAGCCCAGGCTGCAGATTAGCCCTGGGATTAGCCCAGCCTTCGCTGCTTCTGGTTGCTCCTTATCTCCTGGAGGCCAGGCCCTCTCCCTCGATGCTCTGAGCCCTGGACCTGCTAATTGCCTGTTAACCCCGTGGGCTCCATGACTGCAGGGAGGATGAGGGGCTGGGGAAGGGTGGGGGTGAATGCAAGCCAGCCAGCCAAATGGGAGCTGTGAATAGATGGAAGTCAAGGGACTGAGAAAAGCCACCATTCAGATCTTTCTCAACCCCGATCATTATCTGGGACAGACCTGGAGGGGGTGGAGGGATCAGGAGGGTAGGGCACCAGGGGAGGAATTCCTGGCTGGGGGGGGGGTTGGCCTCAGGCCCAGGGAAAATTCTAGGAGGAAGACAAAAGACAGACACTGGACAGCTAGACTAAGGGATAGACAGAGAGGAAAGCAAACAGGATGGAGATGCAGATAGCAAAGGAACAGAGAAGCTGGGAGGGCAGCCAGGCCAATGGGAGGGAAAGACATAGGCCCGGGGGATGGACAGGGAGACGGAGGGCAAGGGACAGAGAAACAGGCCAAATGGATAATCGATCAGATACCCAGGACAGACAGGCCTGGAGGATAGAGAGGGACTTGAGAGATAGTCTGAGATCAGGGGACAGAGGCTAGAAAGACACACTAACCCAGTGCAGGTCCAGGCTAACATTAACGGGGGACAGGCAGAGGCTGGCCAGAAGGAAAGTGGTGGAGGGGTTCAAGGGTCTGCATGCAGTGCAGACAGATTCTCAAGAAGCTGTCCACCCTGGGTCCAGAAGGACCCTGGGAGGCCATGGGCTCCACCTAAGGCCAGGGTGGTGGACCGGGGAGCTAAGGCAGAGAGCAAGAGAGGGCTGAGAGGAGGGAGGGCCAGACTACAGGAGGAGGTGGGGTCTGAGATGGGGACAGGGTCCTGGGGCTGAGGGCGGGTGGTGGGTGGTCTAGAGAGCGCAACCCATCGGGGTACATCCGGCCTGGAACCTGCCCCTTTCTGTAGCTGAGCCCCGGACTGTCAACTCCCGTATACACACCCTCCTTCCAGACCAGTCCAGAGGGAGAGAGCAGTGGACAGCCAGTGGGACCTGGTGGCTGAGTGGCCGTGCCGTCTCCATGGAAGAGGCTGTGGGCTGTGCTGCCACAAGAGTTTTGCCACTTAGGAGCTGGCGGCTCCACCCACCACTGCCTGCCTGACCCAGGGATCGTCTCCATCTCCTGAGCAACGCTCTGCTCTCCCCAGCAGTTGGGCCTGACTGGGGCTGTGCAGGTGGCCTGGTCGTGCCAGCCTGGCCTGTGCATTCTCTGCAGAGTATATCCATCAGACCCAGAGTCCTTCTACTCATCTCCTTTTGTCATCCCCAACTCTGCATAGCCACCTCAAGGCAGGGGTGCCAGATAATCACTGTCCTCCAAAGCCATGGGAGTCAAAGCCTTCCCCATTGGCTTGGCCTTGCACAGGGCTGGGCTCAGCGTCATGCGGCATGTGTCTGTGTGTCCACGTATCAGGTAGGGAGGTATCAGGTAGGGAGGCTGCCCCAATCCCACTCAGGGTCAGGAATCTGCACCAGTCATTCATTCACTGCATGCCCACTAGGTGTTTTATAAGCACCTACTATGTTTTGACATCAGGCTCAGTTCTGCTTGAACCTCAGCTGTCATTTATGTGCTGTGTGTCCTTAGCCAAGTCACTTTCCCTCTCTGAGCTTCCTCATCATTGAATGGGAGCAACAATACTTACCTCACATGGTTGTCTTAGAGGCTCAAAGGAGAAAATAGATCGAAGACACCTAGCATGAGACCTGCTACAAATGGGGAGGTTTTATAGGTTCACCTTTGTACTCCTTCCCTCCACCTCATGCCTCCTTCTGCAAATTGCACTGGGCTCCAGGGATGCCAAGATGGTAGAACAGGGCTCCTGGCCTCAGGGAGTCCCCAGTGCCATGGATGAGGCTGAGCAGTAGATAGACCGTGAGTGGTCGGCAGTCAGGGCTCTGCTGAGTGGTGCTGCATGCTGGGGGACATGAGTGAGCAGTTCACTACTTGGGTCCCCCACACAGCCCGTGTGTTGTTTAGCCTCTCAACTGGAGCGTAAGCTCAGAACTGGCTGCATCAGCAAAATCTGATTCCAACATCTTCTCGGCCCGAAACAGGAAGGGGGTGGGTGCTTTGAGATTTGGGGCAAATGCTTACATATCCCCCCCATCTGCCTTTCCCACACCACTGGGGTCCCAGGAATCTTGCACCCAGCTCCCTTCAGGGTTTCTCTCCTTCTGGCGACATGTTGGGAGAGCACAGGTCTAGACTCAGGCTGTCTTGCTGGATTCTTCCCGCCTTCATCGAGGGCCTTTCTACTCGAAGTGCAGTCTGAGGACCAGCAGGTGGTTTGAAATGTGGAATCTCAGTCCCGCCCCCCACCCCAGCACGTTTATACAATCGGAATTTGCATTTTAATAAGATCCCCTGGTACTTTGTGTGCATATTGAGGTTTGAGAAGCACTGATCTTGGAGACGTTGGCAAAGCAGCCCACCCATCCGAGCCTCAGTTTCCTTATCTGTAGGATTTAGGGTGGTTGTGAGGATGCTATTGGAAAGAGCATGGTGAGCATTTAGCCTAGAGCCTGGGGCAGAGGGAGTGCTCTGTGACTGTCAGTGTCGCCCACGCTTGACCCACAGATGGACGGGAGGGAGTTGGCCAGGGGTGATACAGACAGGATCAGGACTGAAACCCAGAAGGTGGTTAGGGTGCAGAAAGAGGAGGGGAGGCGCAGGTGAGGAAGTGAGGAATTGAGAGGCAGCAAATATGGAGAAGAGTGAGGAAGATATCGATAGGAGTGGAGTGGAAAGAAAGGAGGGATAGCAGACAAGGCGATGGGTGTCTGATCACACTCCCGGTTCATTTCAGCTGAATGGGGCTGAAACAGGAGCTGGGGCTTGGGGTGGGGGGAAGGGTCAGGCACCTACTAGGAATAGGTAGTGTATTGCCTCTACATGAGTTCCACCTCTCCCACTGATTAGCTGTGTGATCTTGAGCAAGTCCTAACACCTCTCTGAGCTCTGGTTTTCCTGTTGTAATCATCTGGCTAATTCAACCTACCTGATACCAGGGTTGCCGAGTGGATGAAATGGGATAGCAGGAGATGTTGCCATGTTTTGTAAACTGCATGGTGCTTGTTTTTGTTTTAGGGATCTGAGGCAGAATATTTGGGTTATAGAGGAACTGTAAGAGAGGGGAGGATCCACAGGGCAATTAACCTATGGAGGATGGGCGATTTAACCTTGGCCCACAAGGGCGCCCCCAGCCCCCCAGTTCTGAGAACTTCTCACTCCCACTGCCCTTAACCCAGCCCCTCTCTCTTCTACACCCTCTCTCTGAATCGAGACATTTAGAATATCTTTTCCCTAACATTCCTCATGCCTTTTCTCCCAGCTTTTACCCGTGTGAAAATGTTCCCAAGGAGAGGGAAGGGGGAGTTGAGAGAGTGATTGAGTGCGCCGACCCCTTGCCCCCAGGGAAGGTGCTGCCTGTGATGGGTTTGACCCCGGGGCTCCTCTCTGTGGGGTGAACCTGGCGTGGGGGAGACTTGCCTCCGCCTCTCCCTCAGCCTCCTCCCCACCCCAGCTGCTGCAAATTCCCACCGCAGCTACGGTACCTCCCGGTTGCAGCCCCGACTTCCATCCCCGGGGCGCTAGCGCCATCTGGTGTCCATGCGGGAGAACTCTCCGCAGAGGATAAAGGAGATGGGCTTCGTTCAGTGCTGCAGTAACTGCTTATTAAAGCGTTCTTTGCGCTCGCCGGGCACTAGGCCAGGTGCTGGCGACACCAGACAGGCTCATTGCTCCTGTGCAGCATAAACTCTATTGAGGGAGAGAGGTGAACGTTGAACAAGCAGACAAATGGATAAACAAGATCACCTCAGGTCTTGATAAGTACTTTGAGCAAACCAACACGTTGATGGGTTTGTTCTATCAACATGTGTGGTATGTGAGAGTGATCCTGAATAAGGGACACTTAACCTGAGGCTTAAAAGATGAACAGCTGGCCGTGCCAAGATTGAGGGGGCGGGGGGGCATTCCAGGAGAGGGAACTGCATGAACAAAAGTCTGAGCAAGGAAGGCATGTCATGAGTTTGAATTTGTCAGAGATCTGGGGGTGGAGTGGCAGGAGAGCGAGGCAAGGGTCATATCATGGGCAGACTTTCAGGCTAGGGAAGGACTCTGGCTTTCTTCCGCAGGAAATGGAAGGCCATTGTTGGGCTTAAAACCTGCAGGTGACTTGATTGGATCTATCTATTTTAGAAGGAGCCCTCTGGCTTCTGTATGAATGGCCTGGAGGGAGAGGCAAGAATGGACTGAAGGGAGACCAGTTAGGAGCCCACTGCCAAGGCCAAAGTGGGACGAGAAAACGGGGGACACGACATGGAAGGAGAGTGGATGGATTCTACACAGATTTCAGTAGAATTGCCCGGGACAGCTGCTGGATTGGAGGTGGGGGATGAGGAAGAAGGAGTTCAGGGATTCTGACTTGAGAAACTTGGTAGATAGTGAGGCCCTTTACTCAGAGGAGGAAAATGGTCAGGGACAGGATTTGGGAAGATGTCAAGAGTCCTGCTATTGATTTGTTAAGCTGGAGATGCCTTTTAATCACCTAAGGGAGATGTCAGCCTAAGAGATGGAGCTCAGGTGAGAGCTCTGGGCTGTAGACTGATGGCTGGGATATGGGACAGCGCTGCCCAGGCAGGTCCAGCGCCCGTCAGGAAGGACAGGGAACCCTAAGCCTAAGGAGTTGTCTTAGCCCCTCCTTTCACCGCCCCTCCTCTTCCTCTCACCCCCAGGTCTACACTCGCTATGGGAAGTGTTATACCTTCAATGCAGATCCGCAGAGCTCCCTTCCCAGCCGGGCAGGGGGCATGGGCAGCGGCCTGGAGATCATGCTGGACATCCAGCAGGAGGACTACCTGCCCATCTGGAGAGAGACGAGTATGCAAGCAGGAAAGGGGCAGGGCCGCCTTGGGGACTCCAGTTGGGGCCGTCTGCCTGGCATGGCTTTCCCAAGGTCTCCATCTCCACTGTGCAGATGAGACATCGTTTGAGGCTGGTATCCGGGTGCAGATCCACAGCCAAGAGGAGCCACCCTACATTCATCAGCTGGGCTTCGGCGTGTCCCCAGGCTTTCAGACCTTCGTGTCCTGCCAGGAACAGCGGGTGAACACCTTCAGCTGGGCCCTGGGTTGGGCATGGGGATGGGCCTTTGGGCTCAGGGGATGCTGACCAGACTGGCCCTCTGAAGCTCACAGCCTGTCTGCCCACCCATGGAGTTTCCTGGGGCTGTGGGCACTGGAGGACTGGGTGGCACTCCTGGGCATGACACCATCATACCCACCTCTGCAGCTGACCTATCTGCCCCAGCCCTGGGGTAACTGCCGGGCGGAGAGCGGCCTCAGGGAGCCTGAACTTCAGGGCTACTCAGCCTACAGTGTGTCTGCCTGCCGGCTGCGCTGTGAAAAGGAGGCCGTGCTTCAGCGCTGCCACTGTCGGATGGTGCACATGCCAGGTGGGCGCCCCACCCCCGCCAGCCCTCCATGCTGCCCTGCCAGGCTCCAGAACTTCCAGGGTCAGAGCACTGCTCATATGCACGGGAGGTGCATGTGTACAACACATGTGCATGTCTATACCAATTGAATGTACATGTGTGTGTTTGGGATTTATGCCTGTTTTCATGTGCATATGGAATGCACACATGCGTGTTAAATTGCATCTATGCATACATGTGCTCACGTACACTGTACCTGTGGGCTTGTGGGGGTTGTGTGCCTGTGCTTGAACAGATGCATACAAGTATGTGTGCATATGTGCGTGCATGCAGCTGGGCATGTTTGCATGCCTGTGTGTGTGTGTACACTTTCATGCTTATATGCATGAGCATATAAGACTCAGGTCTGCACAGGTATGTACAAACACGTGCATTTTGGGCATGTGTGTGCATGTACATGGGTGCCCACATTTGGGAATGTAGTGTGGTGGAGGGGATGGAACCACAGACTCCAGGAATATTCTTCTCTCCTTTCAGGCAACGAGACCATCTGCCCACCAAATATCTACATTGAATGTGCTGACCACACACTGGGTTCGTGCTGCCTTCTCCCTTCCCTGCCTCTCCATCACCTCTTCTTCACCTCCCTGTCTACCTTTCTCCTCACTTCCTCGGTTCTTCTCCTCCCAGTCTCTCCCTGGGGGAGGGGTTCTTCCTGGGGGTTGAACCTCACCCCATACCTCCAGGGGTCTGAGGACCTTTGCAGGTGTGGACACTTGGGTAAGTGGAGGCAGCAGGGTGGGGGTGTTGCAGAGAACCCAGGCTTCTTGTCTTGGTTCAGCCAATGAGCTTGTCTTTGCTGGGAAGTGAAATGACTCCTTTCTTGCTGTGAGGAAAAACACATTGCTGGCTATCAGTGTGGGTAAGGCAAACCCCAATCTGTCCATAGGTCTCGCCTGATCTGCACTTCATTCATTCATTCATTCATTCATTCATTCATTCTACAGATGTTTACAGCCTGCCCTGGTGCTGGAGGTGAGCTGGGAACAAGAGCCCTGCTCTTGCAGAGCTCACTGCCTGGCAGGGCTGTGGACAGACATTATGATGCACTGTGTTAGTCCTTGGGTAGAGAACCTCAGGGATCCTACAAGGCCCCAGGGAGGGGTGTGCAGCCCTTCCTGGGAAGGCAGGGAGGATTCCTAGAGGAGTCACCCAGGTGAAAAGGGGGACATGTTCTAGGTAGTGGGAACAGCACATGCTAAAAACCTTGTGGCCAGAAAGAGCGGGTGTGTGGGGCACTGAATGATCGATCAGTTGTGGCTGGAAGTCAGAGAACAGAGAAGGGGGAGGGGGAGAGTAGAAGCGGCTCTGGGAAGCTAACAAAGGCTTAAGGCCAGGCAAGAATGCTGTCTGGTTTTAGGAAGATGACTCTGATTAGAAGTGGAGAATAGATAGGTAGGGATGGACACTAGAACCAGGGTGACTGGTCAGAAGAACATTGTAGTGATCCAGAGATGAGGCCATGGAGGGGAGAGAAGTAATGGGTTTGAGATGCTGAGCTAGTAGCTCCCATCAAGACCTTCCCTGCCCCACGTGCCCACCGCGTCAATCAAAGGGGGATTGAAGAGTGTTTCGTGAAGGAACAGAAGTGTGAGCAGGGATAAGTGAACCATAAGAGATGGTGAGACTCCACAGAACTAGCAACACCAGGGAGACTTTCCTTCCCCAGGCCTGGAGGGTAAAGGAAGGGAGCGCTACTGGAATCCAGAGAGAGAGCTGTGGCTGTCCAAGAAGGCTGATGGAGAGGAGCTGTGGGCACAAGAGGAGGAATGCAGCCTTTGCCAACTATAGCCTGGCAGTGAGGAAGCCAGGGAAAGAAATACCCTAGCATCTCTCCCCTCCATGCCTTCTGACCCTGCTGGGGCCTTCCATTGGCCAAACCCAACCCAAAGCCAGAGGACAAAGGAGTCTAGGTGATACACTTGGCAGGACTCAGCCTCCAGGGCTCAGAGGAAGGCTGAGGAGAATGGAGAGTGGATCTGAAGGGGCGAACAGAGAAAACCCAGCATACTGAGCACACACATCCTGTTCATCCGTTTGTTCTTCCGTCTGTCCGTCCGTCCATCCATCCATCCATCCATCCATCCATCCATCCATCCATGCACCCACCCCCCACCCATTCATCCCAGCATCCTCTCCAAGTCCCTTGTGTGTCTGAGGCCTCATGTGATTGATTAGCTTGGTGGATGGGCTGTGCCCTCCTTCTGAGCCATGAGGACCTCCCTTCCCCAGGGGCTGGGGGACAGAGGGACAAGCCTGTGGGAGGGTGCTGGGGGGTGGTTCTGCCTTCACCTGCTTTCTTGGGTAAATTGAAGCTGATCCAGGAAGAGACCCCCAGCCCGCCTCCTCTAGGCAGTGCCAGGGCTGGCCAGTAAAGGCCCTCCGTGTGGATGTGGCCGCCTCAGGACAGCTCCTCTGCCTCCTCATTGCAGCTGGTGGGCCTCTGGGCCACCCACCCCCCACTGCAGTTGGTGCCTCTGTGTTGCAGACTCCTTGGGTGGGGGCTCTGAGGGCCCGTGTTTCTGCCCTACCCCCTGCAACCTGACCCGCTACGGGAAAGAAATCTCCATGGTCAGGATCCCCAACAGGGGCTCAGCCCGGTACCTGGCCAGGAAGTACAACCGCAATGAGACCTACATACGGTATGTGTGTGCTTGTGTGAGAGTGTGTGTGTGTGTGTGTGTGTGTGTGGTGAAGGCCACCCTCCACAGGCCTGTGCATGGTGGACATGGGGAGTAGGCTGCATTTTTGTGAATCATGAGTCTTCTGCCAGGAATGTCTTTCATAAACCTTTTCTAACCCCTCCTCCAAGTCACATCCTGTGTCTCCACCTCCAGGGAAGCCCCGGTTGGTCCAAATGCCTTTCATCTGAGCCCCCATGGCTCCCTGTACATATCTCCATCATTGCACGTACCCATTGTGTTAGAACTCTCTGTCTACGTGTCTTTCTCCCCGAGCAACCTGGGAGCTCTTAAATGCATGTGGCGTGAAAGCTGTGCTGAGGGAGAGGAACTGGAAGGGCTCGGAGAGAAGTGAGGCGGCCTGCAGGTGGGGCTGCATCGAGCCTGCAGCCAATCTGCAAATGCTGAGCGTCCTCTGGGCGCCAGGCCCGGGGCTGGGTCCTGTGGGGACAGGGACGATTAGGACACAATGTGTGGATGAACTGCTTCTCAGGCCCCAGAAGGGGCGACTGCGCATGGGGTAGGGGAAGCAGGGGAGGTGTGAGCGGGGCCTTTGAGGACCCCAGATTTGGGTCTGTGAGAGGAGGAGAGAGGAGGAGAAGCCCAGTCAGAGAACGGTGCAATGATGTGGACACCAGCCTGTGTAGCAGGGGGACGAGAAGCAGATAAGAAGGCCCCGTGCATCAGATCATGGGCAGTCTTGGAAGTCAGGAAGAGGAATTTTGGAGAGGACTTCGGGCAATAGGGATCCCCTGAAAGTTCTAGAAAGGTACAGGGGTGAGGCAACACGAACACTATTTGCTGCTTTAGAGAAGGCAGGAGGGAATCCTGCAGGCCCAGGCAGTTTTGCTCTCCGGGGCCCTTGGCTAACCCTCGAGTATGAAGCTGGCATGCATCTGTGGCTGCCTCCCCTCACAGGCTGTGGGATTCTGCGGGTAGTTACCAGCTTCCTGGCACCGGGGGTCTCAGAGCAGGATCTGCTGGACCTGGGATGTCCCTGCGAGCCGCCTCCTCAGGAAGGTGGTCCCACATAGACGCCCTGCTGTCTGTCTCCACAGGGAGAACTTCCTGGTCCTAGACGTCTTTTTCGAAGCCCTGAGCTCTGAGGCCATGGAGCAGCGAGCGGCCTACGGCCTGTCAGCCCTGCTGGGTGAGATCTGGCCCAGATTCCATTGGGGGGGGGGTCAGTGCAGCCTGCTCCCTCTGACTCTGCTCTTCTGCTCTGTAGGGGACCTCGGGGGACAAATGGGCCTATTCATTGGGGCCAGTATCCTCACACTGCTGGAGATCCTTGACTACATCTATGAGGCAAGGAATGGGGGCCTGGTGGGGGCCACCCGGACAGCCAGTGGGCTATGAGAGGGGCTCTGGGATAAGCAGAGGGGCGGCGCAGGCTTCCTGGTGAGGCTGCTCGGGCTGGGAAGTCAAGCTCTGCGTTCTTTGCCAGGGTCCCCCAATGGCTAAAGGAGTCAGGAGAAGGGGATGGGTGGGGGATCAGGGAGTCTAGTGCGAATGTGTTGGGCAGCAAGTTCTCTACCAAGTTTCCTGAGCCTGCTGCTATCCCTGGACCCCTAGGTGTCCTGGGACCGACTGAAGCGGGTGTGGCGTCGTCCCAAGACCCCTCTGCGGACCTCCACAGGGGGCATCTCCACTTTGGGGCTGCAGGAGCTGAAGGAGCAGGTAAGGATGAGCCCTACACAATATGCATCCAGCACCTTCTCCCAGGCCTGAATACCTGCCATGATTTCTGTACCAGCCTATGGGAGGGGTTCCAGGGCTCCCTTGGAGCCTCTGCGCCAGGGAACAAGGCTGGTTGTACGAGGCTTGGAGGCATGGCTTGAACTCTCCCTCTTTATCTTTCAGAGTCCCTGCCGAAGCCGAGGCCGGGCTGAAGGTGGGGGAGCCAGCAACCTGCTCCCCAACCACCACCACCCGCATGGCCCCCCAGGAGGCCTCTTTGAAGACTTTGCTTGCTAAGATGATGCTGTGTCTGAAAGGACCCAGGAGTCTGGAACCCCTCCCTGAATCCCCAATGTAGTATCCTCCTGCTTCTGGCACAGAATGCCGGGGGACAGCCCAAGGCTAAGGGCGAGGGTGGTGGTGCTCACCGGATGTACTCAGTTTCTGTTCTCTCCAACCCTGGCACCAGCTGCTTTCCATGGTTCTTCTTGTTCACACTCCCCACCCCAAGGCTGGTGCCCAGGGAGGGCTGGAGAGCAGGCCCTGGGCCCTGGTGGAGGGGACAGGAGGGGAGATGAGAGGGAGGTGGAGGAAGTGGCCCACCCCGGTAGGGGTGAAATCCTCTGTACATTTGTATATACTTAGGGAGGACAGGGTGGGGGTGGGGCTATGGGGGGGGGTGATTCAGGGGCAGCCAGGGTCCCAGCTCTCGAGTGTCAGTAGGAGAGGGTGGGCCCCCAGGAGTCAGGACTACTGGTCCTCTCCTATTTCCTACTCCTCTCCAGGCCCAGCTCCCCTTTTGGCAGGGGGAGCAGGTGGCCCAGCAGGCCTGGCCCAGCTCCCAATTCCCCCTGCCCCACCCCGACCTCAAGTCCCCCCCCCCCCCCCCCCCCCCCCCCCCCCCCCCCCGCAGGGAGCAGGCAGACCTTTCAGACCCTGGCGGAGCTTGGGGGTGAGGAAGGAAGCCTTCTCAGGCCTCATACCTCCGGTTTGGTTTTAAAAAGTGCTGATGAAATTAGGAATAAAGCTGCATAAAGAATTCTGTGTGTCTGTGCGACCGAGCTAGGAGATGGAGCAGCACTAGGCGCACGCACAGCGTGGCCACCGGGAGAAGGGAATGTAGGCCACGCCAGGACAGGGAGCCTCCCTCCTCACCACCAGCCCTCCCCGCCCCCATGCCTGCCTTCCAAAAACTCAGAATCACCAGTCCACACTCAGCCAGTTTATTAAAGGCAGGGATCTTCACCAGGGGACTAGAAGGTAGAAGCTGGGAGACACTCCATCCTCCTCTCTTAGCTCCCCTCTTCCCCAACAACTCATCTACAGCCCAGCCCCCAGGACTCGGACCCTAGAGGCAGGGCTGGCGTCAGGCAGAGTGGACTGCATAAATACTGAGGCCATAGCTTGAATCAGCAGCGTCAGGGGACAAGGAGACTGGGTTTGGGACAGAGAAGAGGTGGCTCCGAGGGCCCCTTCTCAGGGCTTGTCCTGAGCCTGAGGACCCACAAAGCCAGAGAGAGGGGGTCAGTGGGCTGCCCTGGGGTCTGAGGCTGTGACCATCCCTGTCCAGAGAGGCTGGCAGGTGGCTCTAGGTGGTTGGGGGAGAAGTGCCACTAGGCCAGGGTTCAGGGGTGCAGGGTGGGGTTAGGTGCTGTTGCCTTGCTCCTGCTCAAAGAGCAGCATGGCGAGCTGGGTGCGGGAGCCCAGGCCCTCGAGCGTGCTCTGGCGACAGCGATGGTACAAGTCCTCGCTGAGTCGTGCGCTGCATGTCTGGGCCCGGTAGCGCTGCAGCAGCGCTGGCTCCACTGCCCGCAGCACATGCAGGCCAGAGAAGCGCAGGAACAGCTCATACACATCCATGCTCTCCAGGAGGTCCTCCTCCTGCTCCAAGGCAGCTGTCAGCCGCCCACGGGCTGCCACATAGTCGGAGTTGTAGAAGCAGGCCTCACTGGCTGCCTGGCGATCAAAGTGGCCCGTGTCTCGGCCCAGCTCCGGGGGCCCCGGGCCCTGTGGTGGGGCCACGGCTGGGTGGAAAGCCTGGAAGTGCATGGGAAAGAAGGCCTGCCAGCCAGAGATGGCATGCATGCGGCAGCGGTTCAGGAAGTCCGGCGTGAGCACTGTGTCTGGCCCAGCCAGCAGGAACAGTGTGTCCAGCGGGTGCTTCTTGGAGAGCAGATCCATGAGGCGCAGTGGTGAGGGGGCAGCTGTCTGCACACTGAGCCAGGGCACCCGGGCACCAGGGAAACGCTGCTCCAGCTCTGCCACGTGGGCCTTGACAGGTGCAAAGACATCTGCATGGGCTGCCCGCTGGGCCTGTCGTGGCTCATACAGTAGCAGCAGGGTCAGGGCCGCTGCAGTATCACCAGGCTCCAGTGCTGCTGAGGCAAAGGCCTCCAGGAAGCCAGGGGCCAGGTCACGCTCAGTCGCAGCCAGAGGAAGTAACACGGTGAGACGTGAGGCCTCAGTGACATAGGGCACAGGCAAGATCTCCACACGGCTCAGTGGCCGTAGCAGCTGCACCCGGCGGGTGAGGGGCCAGCGGCCGCCCTGGGGGGTCAGTGCCTCCAGCTGCAAGTCCAGTGTGTACTCCATACCCCGGGCAGGATCAAAGCGTCGGTAGCCATTAACCAGCTGCTGCTTCTGGAGCCGCAGGGCTGGGTGGTAGCGGCGGTTGAGCTCTTCCAAGGCTGCCCCCAGAATGTCAGCCACGTCAGCCCGGTCAGCCCCACGCAGAGGGCAGCGGGGCGAGCCATCAGCACAGGAGAAAGCATGCTGCTCAGTGAAATAGTCCCAACGTAGCACCTCAAAGCGGGAAGCCGGACGAGATGGTGCTGGAATGCCTATGGGCCAGGAGGCTGCACGCTCCCCATCAGCTGCCAGGCGGCTAGTGTTCTGGATCTCCCACTGGGTTGGAGAAACAGACTATGAGCGACATAGACCCCAGAGGCCAGCACACAGCTGGAGGACTGGGCAGGTAGCCTGTGCCACTCACAGTGGGTCCCCAGTCCCCTGCCAACCTTCCCTCCTAGGGCCTCCCACCTAGCATTCCCACAGATGGAGGCAGCCTGAGAGTTAAAATAGGGGCTTCGGGGGAGAGCGGGGACTTCTCAGAAAAGAGATAAACAAACAAGGACTGGTGTGTTCTGTGATTCTAGTGCTCATTTATTATTTCCCTGGGCTAAGACTTCTCAGGACCTGCCCACACCATTCCCTGGCCCATACCTGCAACTCCTGGATCTCCTGGTACGTGCGCTCCAGCTCAGCTCGGGCGAAAGCCTTGTGCAACTGGTACATATGCACAGGGTCACGCACAGGGTGGGCTGTCAGGGCATTGCGGAAACGAGGGTCCCTCTCCTGCACGGGCTCCCCAGGGCTCAGCTCCAGATAGCTGTAGTGTACTGCCTGCAGTGAGAAAGAGAAGGGGTCCACATGGGGAGAACAATGGGACAGCCTCCCCACCTCGCCTCACAGTGTATGTTTCATCTCGCCATCTTATGACCTGTTGTGGACTTGGAGTCACAATGATGTGGGTTGAGGTACCCTGACTAGTTGCGAGCTTGTGTGACCTTTGGGCAAGCTTCTGCTAGCTCATCTATGAAATGGGCATGCATCCTATCTCAGAGCTGTCTGGGTGCTCAAATAAAATAATAGCAAACACCTATTATGTGCAAGGTTCCCTTATTTTTTCTAATCCTTATAACAACCCTTAGCAATAATTATTCCCATTGGTATGGATGAAGATAGTGAAGCTCTGGAAATTCAGTAATTTACCCAAGGTCACAGGGATAGAAAAGGACAGAACTGTCATGGAAACCCAGGCCTATATCGCCAACCACCCCTTTGCCTCTCAGGGGAAGTGCACAAGCTCAGATAGGAGGCACCAGTGGGGCAGCTTATTTTCCCACCTCGTGGTCGCCTGTGCAGCCCACCCCGGTGGCATCCAGGATGCAGCGTCCCAGCCACTCATCCGGACGTGCACTGACGATGTCATTGCGGCAGCCTTCCAGGTGGGGGCGCAGCTGCTGCAGCAGTGTGCGCGACAAGAGCACCCCAAAGCCTCCGTGGCAGTAGCGGCCTGGGGTGGGCTCTCCACCGATGAAGTCCTGGGGCCGGCCCAGATAGAGGTGGGCAGCGGCTGCCAGGCTGAGGCGGCCAGCTAGGCGCGCCAGTCCGTGAGCCTCGGTGTAGGTGGTATCAGGTACTAGAAAGAACCAGTCAAAGTCGTCGCCGTGCTGCTCCAGCAGGTGGCGTAGTGCCAGGTGCAGGTGCCCAATGGGTCGCTCCTCGCCCAGTGTCACCACAGCCATGCCTGATGGTGCCCGGCGGCCCCGCGAGCCTGTCAGGAACACCACACGCTCTAGCCGGTGCCCCAGCGTGCGATTTACGGCCACGCCCAGCGTGGGCAATGTGGCCTGTGAGGTCAGCACTGCCACGAGCAGCCTCTGCCTGATGCCCAGCTCCGTGCTGATGTAGCGAGTCCTGGGGGAGGAGACGGCACAAAATTATCAAAAAGACAACTGGGCGGGTAGGAGGCAGCATACATAGGCTCCTGCAGGTCATGTCCTCTCTGGGTCTGTTTCCTCACCTATGAATAGGATAAGAATAACAATTCTCTCAGGGGTCATAAGGATTTCAGTGAAGTAGCCTTACCTACATAGTGCTTTTGGGAGATGGCAATATCCATGCAGATATTAAAAATATTGTGTGTCTGATTCAGTTTCACTACTAAGTAGTTGTGTACTTGAGCAAGTTATTTAACCTGTTGGAGCCTCAGTTAGCCAAATCTGAAAAATGGGGTTGATTTTATTTAAAGCATTTTGGCAAACGTTTGGCTCATAGGTACTCTACACATCATGTACATAGTACTTATTTCTATATAAATATGCCATCATACCACAAATACGTCACATAAATGATGTAATGGAATATATGGCATAAAGGTATATTGAGTGTGTTTGGGGGAGGGGCAAACTGGAGCTCAGAGGTTCCAGTAACTTACCTTCCATAACACAGAAGGTTAAGTTAAAAAACTGGAATTTGAACTCAGCGTTACTTAGGAAAATGTATTTCAAATTATCGACAGAGGCATTAATGGGATGGCTACATCACTCCTCTCCCACTAATCTCACCAGGAGGTGTCCCACGCAGGAAGAAAAGAAACAGGTAAATCCTTGTTCTTCCTTTTCTCTTTCCCTCTCTCTGTAAACCCACTCTACATACCAATAATTTCTCTAAACCCAACATCCCAGCCAGGGAGCTAGGAGGATCTTTGGGGGACCATGGGGTCGGGCCGACTTAGCACAGAGGCGGGCAAGTGCAGCCCAGGCCGGGACTGGGCCCAGAGAGGGCTTCAGATGGGCTCCACAGCTCCCGGGGAAGCAGGGCTATCGGAAGTTATCGGGGCCCAAAGACTTCCTGGTCAGCCAGTCCCTTCCTTCCGGAGCCTGACCCGGCCCCCGGCGTCCTCCCCGGCACGCCCGTGTCGGCCGATGCCCAGGGGATGGGGCTGGCGGGGCTGATCCCTACCTGACGGCCTTTTTGGCGGCTTGGCCAGGCTGTGCAGGGTGGTAGGGCAAGACACGCGGCTCCCAGTTCTCCCCGGCGCCTGTGCCGGCCCCGGGCTTCTCGCGCTCGGCTCCGGGCTGCACTGAGTTGGGCCGGCGCGCCGCGTTGGTGTTGCCGCGAAGCGGTAGCTCAGAATCTCCGGGTTGGGGCGGCCCTGGGCCGCACGGCTCCTCCACCCAGGTGACGCTGAGCAGGCTCAGAGTGAAGCCCAGGGAGATGCCCACGGCCACGGGCCCTGCGGGCCGCAGCACCGACAGTAGTAGCGATGCCCGCATGGCGCCCGGACCGTGGGCCCCGGGTCCCGGAGCAGCTCCAGAGCAGCCAGAGGAAGCTCCGAGGGGGCGGGGCCGGGGAGGGGGCGGATCCGGAGGGCCTGGGCCAAGCTGGCGGGCCCGCTCCCTCCCCACCGAGCAGAGCTCGCAGCCCGAGTCGAATCCCCTCCGCCGCGCTCCTATCCCCCTCCAGCCGCCGCTCTGTACAGCCTAGGGTCCCGGCTTTCCGCGCGGGAGCTCCGCCGCTGTCCTACGTGTCACTGCGAGAGCCCCGCCCCTGGGGTGGGGTCTCGGGCTCCAGCTACCGGAGAGGGAGGAGAAGGGGGAGGTTAAAGGCGAAGGACCCCCGGAAGTGCCCCCTCCTCAGTGCCGGAGAGGGAGACGCCGGGGGCGGAGTCCCCAGCTCCCCCCGGCGTGGTTGGTGCGTCCCGGGTGACGTCAGAAGCAGCCCGCCCCTGCCTGGATGGTGCGCCCTGAGTGACGTCAGGTGCCGAGGCCGGAGCTGTCCATCAGCACCAAAGGCCGCGGGCGGGATCAGGGCATGGGGCCGCTGCTCTGGGGGAGCCCGAGCCCCTGTTCCTGCTTCTTTCACTTCCCCAGGTCCAGTCCGAGTACCCGGACGCCGCAGGACTGGAGTGCCAGCCGGTGTTGGAGGCAGAGCGGCGCCGCCGCCGCGCAGAGAGAGGTTCCTCCGGCCCAGCAGCCCCCTTCCCCACACGACGGACTTTTCTCAGACCCCAGTCAGCTGGGGCCTCTGGCGCCCCGCAACCCCGGGCCCTCCGGCCCCTGCACAACCTCTTTCGCCCAGAAGCTCAGGTCGCCTCCAGCCCAGGTAGATTTTGGACAATCCTAGATTTAGCCGCCCACAGACGAGTCTCCTGGCTGCCTCTTTCTCACTGGCAGCACACTGCCCTCATCTCCCCCCAACCCTGTTCCCCTTTTAACTTCTTCATTCTGAGCCCCTCTAGCCAGGCAGTTTTGTTCCCTTTGTCTTTTGCCCCCCGCCTCCCACACACACTCTAAGGATGCTTCCAGAGCTGCCTGATGTGGTGCCCACTCCTTTGTCCTTGCCTCGTTCTCCCACTCCTAGTCTCACCCCATCCTGGTGGAGACCCAGGTCTTCTCCTTGATTCGAACTTCCTCTGTCAGGCTGACCTGGGAGGGTGACTCCCTTCTGTTCCCAGCATTATGCCGGGGACTGTGGCGACATTGCGGTTTCAGCTGCTGCCCCCTGAGCCAGATGATGCCTTCTGGGGTGCACCCTGTGAACAGCCTCTGGAGCGCAGGTACCAGGCACTGCCGGCCCTCGTCTGCATCATGTGCTGTCTGTTTGGAGTCGTCTACTGCTTCTTCGGTGAGACCCCCATCTCATCCATCATCTGGGCTCCCCATTGTTTCCCTAAGTTATTTTTCTGAGGCACCCCAAATCTTCTCCAGAACTTCACCACCACTACCACCACCACCGCCACCACCACAAACAACTATCTTTTCTTTCTTTCTTTCATTCCACATGTTTGTAGATCATCTAGACTCTAGATCCTAGAGAACACAGGTTTTTGAATTAGGCATGTTTCCATTTGAACCTGGCTCTGTACCTTGCTAATTGTGATGCCTTGGGCACATTAACCTGCCTGAGCCTCAGTTTTCTCATCTGAACAGTGGGAACAATGATATTTACCTCACATAGGGTTGTTGTGAGAATTAGTAGGGACTCAATAAATAGTAGCTATTGTGGTGAAGATGTGTTTGGGTCACTGTGCTAGGTAGGCACTAAAAATATTTAGCAGTGTGATTAAACATGGTTCCTTACCACAGGGCATAGATGGGGTAGAGGTTTCTGGAACGTTCACACCTGTGATACATATTACAGTTGACACTTGAACAACATAGGGGTTTGGGGTGTAGTCGAAAATCCATGTGTAACTTAAGTTGGCCCTTAGCATCCACAGATTCCCTACCATGGATCCAAAATACTGTTTTCAATCTGCAGTCAGTTGAATCCGTGGATGCGAAACCTGGGGATATGGAGGGATGACTGTATAGTTACCGAAAAAAAAACCCACCCATATAAGTGAACCCTCAAAGTTCAAACTTGTGTTGTTCAAGGGTCAGTTGTAGGCTCGGCTAGGTGGTAGTCATACACGGAGACCTCCTACAAGGCAGGCTCCACTAATCAGGGCTGCTGGGAACAGTGTGCAGAATGGGTACCATACAAGGGAGATCAGTTGAATAGGCAAGTGCGGCCTGAAATCAAACCCGTGTTCCACTTGCCAAACTCTAGGCCTTGGCACAAGGCTCTTTTGCCTAGAGGAAGGCACCCCTTTTTCTAATTTGCACAATGCCACCAGATGGAGTAAGTGCCCAGTGACTTTACAGCAAGAGTTGTAGAACTTCAGAGAGGAGAGTGAGCTCTATGGGCTGGGGAACCCAAGGAAAGCCTCCAGGAAGAGCATTCTAAGTGACTGGAAGACGTGCAAAGGAAGCTTGGAGGTCTGGATTTCAGGCTGGGCAGAGGTGGGGCGAGACTTGTGCTCTGATACCTCTATACCTCCCCCCTCGAATGGCTGGGTAGTAGTCAGGAATGAGAGCCAGATGGTCCCTTTTCTTCCACCCCCGAACTCTTGGCTGAACAGCTGCAGAGTGGGCAGGAGGAACTGCTCCTCTAAGGGTTCAGGACACATCCTGGGCCTCCAAGGAGTCTGTGTCACCTCACTCCCTCCCCTATCCAAATCTACTTGCTCTGCAGTTGCTCAGTGCATCCTGATATTCCCTTTCCTGGGCTTCCCTGGGACCCTACCCGTCAGATGACCTCACTCCCTGGCCCTCGGACTCTGAGCCCTTATATATGCCCTACTCCTCTTTCTGAGCCCCAAACCTCCTAGACTTTGATGCTTGCTCTCATTCCTAGAGCTGAATATCCTCTTTGACCTTTCTCTTTGCCTCTCCCTGACCCTTTGACCCTCATCTTCCCAACTGTTCAGGATCTACAAGTCCCTCACTCTTCCAGGTACACTTAATGGGTCCAATGGCCCTATAACCTCCATTTTCCTGAAACCCAACAACCACGATTTCACCCTATAATCCTCTTTGACTCCCTATGAGCCCTTATAAGCGCTAAGCCACCCCTTTATCTCATCACCTGTCATTCCTCCGACTCCATTTCTCCTAACTCTCCGATCCCTAGGATCACATTGCCTGATTGCCCGTCCCCCAACCAGGATCTCAATAATCCCATTTCTCTGGCCTCAGCATTACCCCCTCTCTGAAACCCTTGAACACTCTCAATGATTCCTCGTCTGTCAACGCCCCTGACCTGCAAAGACCTCACCTCCCGGGACCACTCCCTAATAACCCTGCCTCCCTCTTCTCTTTGTAACCTTTTAATGTTGTCATGTCTCTGAAGCCCTGTGACCCGTCCACAACCTCATCTTTCTGAACCTGTGAGACCCTCATCGCTCAAATTCTAACTTCCATCAACCTCATCTCTCCGAACAATCCCTCCCCACAGACCCCAATGACCCTATTGCTGATCCCCCTGTGACCCCAAGACCTACCTCTCTGACCCCTATCATCCCAAAGACCCTAATGACTCTATCGCTGATTCACTCTCGACTCCAATGACCTTTCTCCGACTCCTCTGACCCTCAAAGACCCAGCACTCATCTCAATGACTGTCTCTCCGTTTTCCATGTGACTCCCTATGACCTTTTTCTCTGACTGCCCTTGACCTCAATGGCCCCATCACTGGTTCCCTCAATCCTTTGGGGGACCCCCGGGACCCCCAATCCTTTGATCTTAGTGTCCTGCCTCTGGTTCCCCTGTGATTCCATGTCCCTGACCCCTCTGACCTCTTGCCTCCAGTCCAGTGACCTCACGTTGGCCCCTCACTAGCCCCTGTTCCCCTCCAGGTTACCGCTGCTTCAAGGCAGTGCTCTTCCTCACTGGGTTGCTGTTTGGCTCGGTGGTCATCTTCCTGCTGTGCTACCGAGAGCGGGTGCTGGAGACGCAGCTGAGCGCCGGGGCGAGTGCCGGCATCGCGCTGGGCATCGGGCTGCTGTGCGGGCTGGTGGCCATGCTGGTGCGCAGTGTGGGCCTCTTCCTGGTGGGGCTGCTGCTCGGTCTGCTGCTCGCCGCTGCTGCCCTTCTGGGCTCCGCGCCCTACTACCAGCCGGGCTCCGTGTGGGGCCCACTGGGGCTGCTACTGGGGGGCGGCCTGCTCTGCGCCCTCCTCACGCTGCGCTGGCCCCGCCCGCTCACCACCCTGGCCACCGCAGTGACCGGGGCTGCGCTCATCGCCACTGCCGCTGACTATTTTGCTGAGCTCCTGCTGCTGGGGCGCTATGCTGTGGAGCGGCTGCGAGCTGCCCCTGTACCCCCACTCTGCTGGCGGAGCTGGGCCCTGCTGGCACTTTGGCCCCTGCTCAGCCTGATGGGCGTTCTGGTGCAGTGGCGGGTGACGGCTGAGGGGGACTCCCACACGGAAGGTGAGAGGGCATGGGCCAGGGTGGGCATGAGACAAGCGGTGGGGGCGGGGCTGAGCAATTGCAGAGTGGGGGAAGAAGCTGTACACACCCACAGTGTAAGACCTCAACAGGCTTAGAGAAGTTATTCGCTCAGCGTTTGGGAAGATGGGGTCTCAGTGGCACCATTCCTTCCACAGCAGTGTATGGGGCAGTGGGCTCCACGCTGAGCCCATTCCGGATACTGGGGATACAGCAGAGACAAAACAGAAAAGGTCCCTCCCTATCCCTATGGGGTTACTTTTGGGTGGGGGAGGCAGATAATAGATGTGCAAACAAACAAGATAACTCCAGTTGTGTGGAGTGATATGAAAGAGATGTGTCGGGTCACACGAAAGAGTGATCTACAGAGGTCATTATGGACAGGGTGCTCAAGGAAGACCACTCGGAAGAGGTGAAATTTAAGTAGAGTCCTGAGACATAAGGGGCCAGCCGTGCAAAGAACTAGAGAAGAGGGACTAGCAAGGGCAGTGCCCACGAAGGAATGGGCTTGGCTTGTTGAGGAAGCGGGGCTGGAGTGTGGTGACTGAGGGACGCTGCTTGTGTGGGCTCTCTGGGGGACTCTGGAATTTATTAGGAGGGCAGTGAGATACTTTGGAGACTTAAAGCAGGGAGGACATGACCTAATTTAGTATTTGGGATACTCATTCTGGATACTGAGTGTAGAAAACACCAGGGAAGGCAAGCGTAGAAGGGGAACCAGTGAGGAGGCAGCTGCGATTGTCCAGTAGAAAGATGATGATGGCTGGTCCTGGCAAGTCACCTAGGGCTTGGGAGGGGGATAATGGCTGGGGAGGGGGTACCTAGAAGTCTAGGAATCTTCCATAAAGACCTTTGGAGGTCAAGAACAATGGAAGTCCCATCTGGAAGGTGGAAGACCAGAAAAGGAAAGGGGAATCTGGAAACCTGGAGCCCCCAGGTAGGAAAGGTGGAGAGGAGGCACGTGGGCCTGTGAGACCCTTCTCTGCCCATCCCTTCGCAGTGGTCATCAGCCGGCAGCGACGACGTGTGCAGCTGATGCGGATTCGGCAGCAGGAAGAGCACAAGGAGAAGCGGCGCAAGAAGAGGCCCCTTCGGACTCCCGCTAGAGGTCCCCGGGCTCCTCCAAGACCTGGGCTCCCTGACCCTGCTTATCGGCGCAGGCCAGTGCCCATCAAACGCTTCAATGGAGACGTCCTCTCCCCGGTGAGCACCCTGAGCTCCTCCAGTCCGAATGGGGAGAAAAGAGTGTTGTAAACTCTGTCCAAGCAGGACTGGGCCTTCCCCAGAGAGCTGGTCACTATCGTTTGTCCACCCTTTGTAACCCCTGCACCGGCAGCCTGAGGGGCCAGCTCTGGGATGGAGGAAAGGTGTCTGAGCGTGAATTTTAATGAGGGATGGTATGAGGCAGAGCCTCAGGCTGAGGACTATGGGTGTGGTGAGGTCCTGGGCCTACGGAAGTCTGGGGTGAATCTCAGGTTTGTGAGGGTACAGGGAGAGGATGTCTGCTTGAGGTGGCTCTCAGGGCAGGGGTCTGTGGCTGTACTCACACCTGTGTTTACTCTCCCACAGAGCTATATCCAGAGCTTCCGGGATCGGCAGACAGGGAGCTCACTGAGCTCCTTCATGGCCTCGCCCACAGACACGGACTACGAATATGGGTCCCGGGGACCACTGGCAGCCTGCTCAGGGCCTCCTGTGCGAGTATAGCAGTATAGCTAAGCTACTCCTGTTCACCAGGACTCTGTGGTCACCAGCTCTGTCAGCTTGGGGAGGCCTGCTGGGCCACCACCCAGACTGCCGGGCCCCATGGCCTATGGTTGTTCCTCTCTCCGCCTGGAGAAGACTGGCCTGGCTGCTAGAAGGGAGGACCTGTATCAGGCTAGGCCTGGCCTGAGGGAAAGCTCCCTCCCAAGCTCCCAAGGGGCTCCTAAGGGATGTGGGGTGTGAGCCCCATTGGGGTGTGCTCAGGGTTATGAGTGTGTCACCTGTGTGTGTGTGTGTGTGTGTGTGTGTGTGTGCGTGGAGAGGTGGGCGTGGAGAGGACACTGGGACCCTTGCCTTAGATTTCTGATCAGTAGGGCTTCTGCAAGGTTGGCCCCACCTCCTCCCCACTGCTGGGGTCCCATGGGCCACTCTCCTGCATGTCTAAGGGGAGGAGGTCTGCCTTCTTCCCTCATCGCTCTGCCTCTCAACCAGACTCATCTAAGGCTGCTTGTCCTGATCCATGGGGCAAACTGCAGCACCCCTCATCCTGGTCCCCCGTCCTCTACAAAGCCACCAGCCTGAGGGCAATAGCAGGAGATAGGAATGGGGGTGCTATTCTGGGCTGGATTGGGGAGGGGAGCTGAGGGGAAGGGGCTTAAATGCACGGTGCATGTATGGTGTCTGTCATGCCACCCTGGACACCTCATGCTTCTGTCTCCCCCCTACCCCATCCTGTTTTACATCTTTTATAAATGTGCCAAACTGTGTGGCTTCTGCCAGGAGTGGTGGTCTTCAGTGGATGGCACTTCCATGGGCCAAGTTAGAAGTGCTGTAGCTCTTGGTCCCTGAGTCACTCACTACACAGGGGCTCCAGGCAAGATCTGCCCTCCTATATTCACACAGAGAGTCAGGGAAAGGGGCTGCACCACTTTTATTGTCTCCCAACACCTCTGTTCCCCTACCACCCACCCCTGCCCGGGGTAAGGGCATGCGCCTTCCAAGCTGTCCGAGGGCACCCGCCTGGCTTGGTTCCGTCCTCCTAGCTACCTGCAGAGGAATGACTCCACGTGGGGCTGGGGAGACCACCTTCCTCCCCTGGCAGACCCTGGGCGTCCACAGAGGAAGAGCAAGACCCTCACCCTCTGCCCCACCCTTTCTGGGCCTCTGTCAGGGCTATCTGTGGGGGCTGGAAAGTAGGGGTCGGTTAGGGGTTGGGCAAGACATTTGAAGGGAATGCAGGAATTTGGGTGGAGGGTGGGGTATCTCCTATGCGGAAAAGGAAAGAAATGGGACTAGCTCAGGAGCAGTCTGCCCAGGCTAATACTGAACTCACTGAGACGGGCAGAAGCCAGCTGGGCAGAAAGCAGGAGGGATAGGTGGGGGCCATAGACCAGGAGCCAGTAGTTGGGAAGGAGGAACTCGGATACAAATGGGATGTTCAGGAGAGACAAACATGGTGCAGAGGCAGGAGGGAGTGAGGAGAAGCTGGGACAGGAAGGGGTGTAGAAAGGTGGGAACAGCTGCCCTGAACCAAGTGGTTCCTGCTGAGAATGCAGCTCCCTCCTTTCCTCAGCCTGGGTGAAATCTCCCGCCTCCCCACTCCCTACCTTCAACCCATCCCAGAACCAACTCGCCATCCCCAGTCCTGGAAAACCTTCAGTAGGTGTGTCTCAACCCACCAGCACCTAGGCGACTCCTGCCTGGCCAGACCGCCTGACCCTCTGACCTCTGCCCAGTCCAGTTTCACTCACCCTCTACCAGCAGCCGCGTGTGGGCGCTGTCCTCTCCGGCCTGGCAGCAATAGGTGCCCTGGTCCTCAGGCTGCACGTCATGGATGACCAAGCTGTGGGTGGGGCCATGGCTGCGCATCTCGTACTTGTCTCCCGGGCACAGCTCGACACCCTCCCGCAACCAGCACACTTGGCCTCCGGATCGGGACACAGTCACCTCCAGCACTGCACGGCGGCCGACCAGAACCGTCTTCTCGCGAGGAGGGCGGCGGCACATCTGGAGAGGCAGTGCTGGGGGTGGAGGACGAGGGCTTAAGTTAATAGGAACACAGAGGAGCAACGCATCTTCCCTCCCCCTGAGGCCTCCACTCCTGGTCTCATATCTCTATGCCACCGGCCTGTTCCTCTGTACCCCCAACTCAAAGTCTCCTTGTCCCCATTTCCTCCTCAGGAAACGCACTGCCCCCTGCGACCTGCCCCAGGAAGGGAGGTGGGGGAGGCAGCGTTCCTTGGACCAGCTGCCAGCCTGCCAGTCCCAGGGAAGGTGATGCCCACTCCTGGCCGCCGCCAAACAGCCGCTTACCCTCCACCTCTAGCTGAGCCACGGACTGGGCTGGTCCCGCCTGGAAGCGGACCTCACCGGCGTCCTCCGTGCGCAGCTCGCTCAGCACCAGAATGTGTTTCTTCCCTGAGGGTGAGGGGCGCGCTAGCAAGGCCGGAGCCGTCTCTGGGGAGGGTTCGTAGGGCCGGAGTACGTCCCCATGTGCACTGGGGTGGGCAGAACTAACATGCCGATGGGTAAGAGGAGCCAGCCAGGACTGAGACCTCAGAGCCGGGGGCCACGGCAAAACAGGGAGACCACTCTTTGGGCCGTGGGGCGGGGCCCATTCAAGCTGGAGGCGGGGCTTATCCTAGTGGGCGGGGTCTGTGTGAGCCGGGGGCGGGGCAGCAAGGGGCTTGAGTGGGTAGACCGTCTGCCCCACCTTCCTGTCGGATGCGGACGCGGCCTCCGGGTCTCAGTGGGCGGCCTCCGAGCTTCCAGCTCCCGGTAGTCTCGACCTCGGATACGGTGCACTCGAACGTGGCGCCGTCGCCCTCGCGGGCGCGCACAGACTGGAGCTCGGAGAGCATCGACACGACGCGCTCTGGGGCGGAGTCGGGGAGTGAGGCGGGGCGGGACGGAGGCACCCGACCCTGCCCACGCCACGCCCCTCTCCCAAGAAGCACCAGAGTCAGTCGGGGGAGAAGGCGGGTCTGCAACCCCGGAGCCCACATCAGTACCCGGCCCCGACAGGGCCTCGTACCCACCGTGCACCGTCAAGCGGACGGGCCCGGCGCGAGCCGTCCCCACCGCGCAGCTGTAGGTCCCGGCGTCCGAGGGGCGGCAGCGCCGCAGCTGGAGAAGGCGCCGCGTGCCGAGGGCTTGGAGCCTGAGCCGAGGGCTGGGGGTGAGCGGGCGCCCGTCCTAGGGGCGGGAGTGGCAGAAGGTCGGGGTGAATTTGGCTGGGCACCGGCGGCCGCGGCCCCTGGGAGGCAGCGGCGCCCTCCGTTGGTGCCAAGCGGTTTTGAGGTGCTTTTATGCTTGTCTGTGTCCTCCCCACTGGGGTCGGGCCGTTCTGCGCCTGCGGGCTGTGCCGGGAGCCTCACTGGGAAGATGTCACCCTTTGGGGACATTAGGGCTGAAAAGGGGCGCCACGAGGGCGGGAATCCCAGAGTCATGTACCCATCACATCGGCCATGAGCGTGGATTCTGGAATTAGGCAAACTTAGATTTAAATTTGGGTTCTACCCCTTTTGTCTGCCCCTGGGCAATACTTCACCCCACCCAGCCTCAGTCTCCTTATAGATAACATGGCGATAACAAGACCTACCTCAAAGGGTTGTTGTAAACATTAAAGGATTAAATGTAAAGTACATCTGAGCACAGTGCCAGGCACATCTGCTCAATGAGTATTAGTTGTTTGTTTGGGGCATTATTATTGTTGTTTTGATGCCAAGGTGGGCTGGGCTGGGGCTGGGCTCTGACCTTCTCCCAGGTGACATCAGCCAAGGCTTGGGAAAGCTCGCACTCGAACGTAGCTGTGTCGTCCTCGGTCACCTCTAGGTCTTGTGGCCCCCGCACGATGGTCACTGGGGCCTCTGGGAGTGGGAAAACGAGGATAGTACACAGGGAGCAGGGGTAAGGGCAGGATGGAGACCCAGCTCGCAGGGCCAGGAAGGACACACGTGGGCACAGGGGTCAGTGGTGGACACATTTAGACAGATGATGAGTGGAGGCCAGTAGTGAGTGGGGGATGTGTGGGGACAAGTGGTCTATCGGGAATGCTGGTCAGTGCAGGACACAGTCATTATAGGGGTCAAGGGGCAGGCGTGGCCAGCTGGCGGTCACACTTTAAGGTGGTCAGTGGGGGACATGCTGGTGCTAGAGGGGCATGGGGGGACTGGAGTAGAGATGCCAGTGGAGTCACCCATAGAGAGGCATGGTCAGTGGGGGCCACACTTGGCAGGAATGAACAGGAGACAATGGACAGTGAGCGATGCAATGGGTTCAGAGGAGCAATGGGAGACAGGGACCCTAAGGTGTGGTCAGTGGGGAATACACTGGGCTAGAAGCAAAAATGAGGGACACCGAAGCGGAGTTGCTGGTGGTCACCTTAGGCACAGTGGATCACTGGGACTTGAGTGGTCAGAAGGGCACACTCAGGCAGGCAGAGGTGGTCACAGCAGGCAGCATGGTCAGTGGAGCCGTGGTCAGGCAGGCAGGCAATAGGGACCACACTGGCACAGGCATGTTCACAGTGGCACAGTCAGTGGGTCACAGGGACTGCGGGGTCAGTGGAGCCATGTTGGATCATACTGGTCAGAGGAGCCCCCCTCAGTCAGGGCAGTCACTGCCACCACACGAGGCCAAAGGGGCAGAGGAATCACTCTGGCAGAGAGGTCAGTGAGGGGCACACTGGAACAGGCATGGTCAGTGGGGGCCACACAGGGAGTAGGATCAGTGGAGTCACACCCAGGGCAGTTAGCAGGCAGGCGGCAGTCCTGGAGGCCGCACCTCTCACGGTGAGTCTAGCTGCACAGCGCAGGGAGTCCGCAGTGAAGGAGATGCAGCCCGAGTCAGCCAGCCCCAAGCCACTGAGTACCAGGTGGTGAGTGTGGCCCTCTGCGTGAATGTGGCACTGAGGCCCTGGATGCAGCCGGACTCCACCCCGGGCCCATTCCCCAGTCACACCCTCCTGGGACAGCTCCAGCTGGAAGGTGGCGCTGCCCCCCTCAACGATGGTCACATCTTCCAGAGACCGCAGCACCCTTAGTTGCCTTGCTGGTGGGGGGAGATGGGGAGAGAGGGAGGATGAGGATTCCAGCTCTGGGCATGGATTTCAGGGGGCTCACACACCCCCTGGCCCTACATGCACCACCCCTAACACAACCGAGTAAGGGCCTATCAAATGAAGCTGAGAACCACGGTGCAGGGAGAAGGGAGCACAGCCCACCAGATTTAGGGGGAGAGAGGAGCTTACTGGAGTTAGGAGAGGGGACACAAAAAGAGGTAAGGTGTGGTTAGAGGGTTGAGGAGTCTCGGTGAGGGGTGCTGTGACACTGGAAGGAGCACAAGATTTGAAGTCAGACACACCAGGATTGAACCATAGCTCCTACATATAGTTTGGCTTCTGTGTGACCTTTTGCAAACTGCTTGACCTCTCTGGGCCGTAGTTTCCCCAGTTGTACAAGGTGAATAGCATTGAGACATGGGTTTATTGTGATTAAATGAATGAAATAAATTAGAAGAGAATATGTATCATCAATAAGAACCATTTACCAAGCTCTGCATGGCCATTTTTTGTGTTATCTCAGTTAATGTTTCCAAAGACCTTTGAAGTAGGGATCAGCCCCATTTTTAAGAAGACTTGGCTCAGATTTGTTAAGTAATTTGCATGAAGTCACACAGTTAATAGAGGGCTCCAGCTTGGGGCGTGGGGAGTGCTATTTGCCAGCCATCCCTGCTTCTGAAATGGGCCAACGTAACCTGGAGCATGTGACTAAAGGATAAACACTGCACGTCTTTCTGGAGTATATTTATGTTTATAGCAAAGCCAACTTGGACATATGAAATGGAATGCAAAATCCACATGGACTTCTTAGGTAAATAGACAACTTTAGAAAAAGCAAAGTTTTGCTTTGGGCAGGTTGCTTCAGGTCACACTCCTGGAGGTCAGCCAGGGCTGACTTGCCTCAGCGGCAAGGGGCACTTTGGTGGGGGTCTGAGGGGCCCTGGGCCAGTCAGCAAAGGCTGTGCCATGGGGTGGGTGAGGTGTTCGGAGAGGACAGGGCACTCACGCCTTACGCAGAGCCTGGCCAGGGTTCGATCGTGGTGGCTCTCACAGCCGTAGGTGCCCTGGTCAGCCAGTACGACACCATGGATGAAGAGGCGGTAGACGTGGCCATCCTGGGCCACGGACAGGCGAGGGTCATGGGGGAGGGGCTCCCCACCTCGCACCCAGCGCACGGCCCCTGCTGCACCCACTCGACCTGTCTCCACTTCAAGGCACACATCCTGGCCTTCTTCCACCCGCACATCCTGCAGCCTCCGGAGGAACAGCAACTCTGTTTCTGAGGAGGAAGGGGGATGGACGCCATGGAGCCTGGTGGGGCTTGGAGGCTGACCCCCTGCTCCATCTCCCAGGTCTGTCCCTGGGCACAAGGTCAAGGCTGCTCGGGCTGGGGCTGGGAGAATAGATACAGGAAACAAGACAATTTCATCCCCATCAGGACCAAACCTCGAACGTGGAGCCGGGCACTTGTGGCTGTGCCCCCTGCTTGGGCAGCCATGGTTCCTGCGTCTTCGAGCTGGCACCCTCGCACAGTCAGTGTGTGGCTTGACCCATTCTGGGCTATCTCTAGGTGGGGCCCTGGAGTGACAACGGCCCCATTGTGCAGCCAGGTGACATCGGCATCTGGAGGGGAGACTTCACACCGGAATGTGGCATCATCACCCTCATGGACGGTGAGTGGTGTCAGCTCCGAGATCAGTTTCACCTGCGGTGGTTCTGGTGGGAGGTGGTCAGGCAGTGAGGGGGCTGGGGCTTCCCCCTCCCTCCTTTTTATCCCCTCTGGAGGTCACAGGCCCTCATCCCCAGTTAATTAACAGACCTTTCCTGAGGCCCACTGTGTGTCAGCCATGGGAGTGTCCCAAAGGGCTAGATGCCAACTCCTCTCAATCTTGGCCTGGCACCCCACTTCTCTGACTCCCTAATAATAATACATTATTTACCATGGACCTATTTATCTCATTTAACTGTCACAATAGCCCTATAAGGCAAGTACTATCCCCACACTTTAGCGCTGGGGCTCAGAGAGCTTAAGCAACCTGCCAGTGTCATACAACTACTGCAAAGCAGAATCTAGATTGGAACCTGGGTGGGTCACTCCAGAACCCCTGCTTTTAACCATTGGGCTCTGCCTCTTCCTATTTGAGGGTTTCTGGACAAGGGAACCCTGAGTCCCCATCCAAGGAACAGTTATGCATGAATTGGAGCCAGAGGCAGAGAGGTGGGGTGGGGGATAAGGGGATCTGAAAATGGTGCGGGGGTGTGGACCTTGGGGGGCCAGGGTCCAAAGCGTGTGAGGGGTGCACTGTTACCTTCCACGCTGACGAGGAAGATGCGGCTGTCCTGGGGTGCGTCGCACAGGTACTCCCCAGCGTCCCTGCTCCGTGCCCCCCGCACCCGCAGCACCTGCCTTGCCCCGGCCTGCTCCAGCTGTACCCGCCCCTGGCTCGCCAGTCGCTCCCCGTCCTTGTACCAGCGCACAGTGCCCCCCGGCCCGGAGAGGTGCACCACCAGCTCTAGGTCCCCGCCTGGGGTGCTGCGGACCCTCGTCTGGGCCGCCTCGGGGGCCACCACCCGCACGGGGGGCTCTGTGGGGGCAGAGCTGGGGGTCACTGGGAGGAAGTGGCTCAAGGGCTATAAAGAGGGCAGTGGGAGGCAATATGGGGAAAGGTACTGAGGGAGGTGGGACAAGGAGTGGACAAGGCATGCTAGAGAAGCAGGGAAACCCACAGGTTTGGGGTGCAAGTCTGACGCTTCCTGCCCAGGCTGTACTCACCAGCCACTTGCACAGTGAAGCTGAGGCTGGGGGCTCCTGGGGCCACCCCGGCCTGGCAGGTGTACAGGCCTGTGTGGGCCGGCTCTGCAGCCTGGACGCAGAGGGTGCGGCGCGGGCCCTCGGCACGTAGCTCCAAGCCCTTACCCTCCTGCACTGGTCTCCCGTTGTGGCTCCAGAAGACAAGGGCACTAGCCCGGGACACTTCACAGCTGAGCACCACCGGCTCCCCGGGGGCCACACAGAGTGGGCCAGGGGCTGCCTCTGGGGCAAGGAACTGGATGGGGGGCTCTGGATAGAGAGAGAAGGGGATTAGCTCAGGCTTGCTCCCACCTCCCCCACCCGGGCCAGCCAAGAGCACCCACCAGCCAGGCTGACGTTGAAGGTGACAGCTTCATCATGGGTCTCACACACATACTCCCCAGCATCCTCGGGCCGGGCATGGGGCAGGGTCAGAGTGCGAGCAGGCCCCTCAGCACCTAGCAGCAGGGTGTCTGATGCTTCTACCTCCAGCCCATCCTTGTACCAGCGCACCTGGGACCCAGCAGGGGCCACCTCGCAGCGCAGCTCCACACGCCCTGGAACCCCAAACTGCAGGTCCAGAGAGCGGGCTGCCGGACGCACAATCCTCTCTGGTGGGGCTGGTGGGTGGACAGAGAGAGGGGCACGTGGGCTCAGCCTCACCTGCTAGCTTCTCAGCCTTCTCCCTTTGCAGCGTAGCTCTTGGGAATGGTACCAGCTACAACCCAAAGGCACTTACTGTGTGCCAGGCACTGTGCGAAGCACACTGCAGCTCCTTTCTCTCTACACCTAACACTCCCTAGAGGGGTACTGCTGCTGGCTTCACTTTACAGACGAGGACCTGAGGCCTCTTTAGAGGGAAGTGACTTGTCCAAGGACACATGGACAGAACAAGGTAGCCCCGATGTGTCTGACCCCAGGGCCCACCCCTTCTACCCCACCCCACTTCCTATCCCCTTTCCCTGCTTTGCCTTTGATATACTTATACCAACCTGAAAAAACATCTATTTTACTTATTTGTTATCTGTCCACTCATTCAAATGCAAGCTCTGTGAAGACAGGAGGTTTTCTCTTATTGGTTCACTACTGTACCTGTCAGCATCTAGAACAGTGCTTAGCACCTAGTAGTTGCTCAATGAGTATTTATTGAATAAATGAATAATGAGTACTCCTAATTCCTGGAGTCTCTCCACTAGGCCCCTGGTCACTGTCCTGACCCGATTTGGGCCAGCCAGGGCTCTCTGATGGCTGAGAATAAGGAGGCTGGGGGAGGAGAGGAGGCTGGAGAAGGGGAAGGCTGTGTGGGGCAGAATGGGGCCCCTAAGATGCAGGAATTGGGAGGTATGGGTTTCTGTCCCTCAACTTCCTGCCTCTCTAACTCTCCAGGGTGCTCTGGCGACTGCTCACCTGTGACGGTCACAGTGAAGAAGGCTGAGTCATCCCCAGCGTCGCACACGAACTCGCCCCCGTCCTCGGGCTGCGCCGCAGGCAGCACCAAGCGGCGGTGGCGCCCGTCGCTCTGCAGCACCAACGCCTCGCTCTCCTCCACCTCCAGCCCATCCTTGTACCAGCGAACTGGGGCATCCTCCCTCGACAGCTCGCACGTCAGCACTACACATTCCAAGCTCACGGCGATCAAGGTCACCTCATCCCGGGGGTGTATGATGCGCACGGGGGGCTCTGCAGAGTGGGGGCAATCACGTGCTGTCACAAACTCACCATCAGCCTCCCTGGAGCCATCTGGCAGCATGAAGTCCCTGTCACCCGCAATAATAAGAGTAATGAGGATAATAACAAGGAATCATAGGTCTACAATCTGTTCTCTGAAATCCCTGGGGCCAGAGGTGTGCCAGAATGCAGAATGCTTCAGACTCCAGAAATGGAGCATTTTTCATGTCACATACCCACCCCCCTTCACCCTCACTGGGGCAACTCCCCCCATCAATCACATTAACATGTCTTCAGTGTAACACAGAGATGTATTCACTCTCAGCAGGATAATTAAAGAGTACAAATAGCTTAAGGTGTCCTAAAAAGATTTTTGAATAATGCCACACTTCCCAAAAGCCTTTTGATTTTCAGAGATTTTTGGATTTCAGAATTGTGGGTAAGCGAGAGTGGATCTGTAATAGCAAATACGTCTATAACCACGGTTCCAGGAACAGCCCTAAGCACTTTACACATTTAACCCTCACAGTGATCCTAGGATGTAGGTAGTGTTTTATCTCCGTTTTCCAGATGAGGAAACTGAGGCACAGAGTGATTAAGCAAGTTCGGTAAGGTCATAGCTGGCTACACCTACTCTAGGGCAGGAGGCAGAGCTACCATCTATTAAAGGGAGGCTCAGACTCTGCAAGTAGTGGTCGGGATTCCAAGCCAAGGCTTGCGGGAGCTTAGTAATGACTGTTGCATCTGTGCGTAAGAGTTGCCAACACCTGTCTGAGAGTTCCCCAGGGACACTAAACGCGGATTCTGGGGGTACATCTCCAACTGCTCGAAAGTGGTTACTCCTCCATAGAGCAAAAACTACGTCAATACTGTAGGTGAGGGTGCACTGAGCCCGGACCTGGTCACACACCCTGGGGGATCTCTCAGAATCTTGTCTCCAGGACACTTTAGTGCTCCTTTAGTACTCGGCCCCCTTGTGGCCGGGCTGGGGAACTGCTAGCTTCCCGGACTCGCTTTTTGCAGGGACGCGAGCATGGGCAGCCAAGCCCACCAGCACACGCTCTGCCTCTGCAATCCACCTCCCTACCCGGGCTTGCTCTGCGAATCTAGAGGATGCAGGCCGGTTCTCTGGGGCCCAGCAAGCTGGTCTATTGCAGAGTGCAGCCGCCTGAGGGGCGAGGGAGGGTATGGGGGCAGTAGGAAGTGGACAAGGTGGAGATGGGGCAGGCCCCCCCCCACAGCCCTGGGACCTCAGCCTACCATCAGATTTGATTTCCCCTGGTCTACAGCGCAGGCAGTGGCGTGTGAACTTCCCTGTGAAGATGCTGGTGTTTTGTGGGGAGGTCAAATGTGGGCTGGCATGTGTCCGGCTGTGGCCATTATTTCTGGCCAGGGCTTGGGGTGGGAGAGCTTGAAGGGACTCACTGCAGGGCAGAGCATGTGCAGAAAGGCCTTGTTGTCTTTGTGGGCTTGTGTGTGCCAGGCTTCACTATTTGAGGTATAGGGAGTGAGCCTAAGCCGCTCAGCCTAGGCTAGGGCATTTTCCCTAGGGCAGGGCAGGGGAGGTGCGACATGACTGTGCCAGCAGCAGGACGCTTGTTCCATTGCAGCCAGCAGGGTTCTTCTGTGCCACCCTGAGTTGCCTAGGCCCTTCGACCCCCAACACCTCCACACCCCCACACCTCCACATTGGGATTGGCACTGTGGGCTGCAGCCCCAAAGCTTCCGGCACTGAATGACCATCACTTCCATAACGTCCTGCGCTTTGCCCACTTTGACCATTCTCCCCGCCTCAGCCCCCACCCCGACTTCAGCCCAAACCCCAAACCCCCACTTTGCTAACTCAGCCCTGCTCCAAGCATCCGTTTTGAAGGCACTTCCTGCCTGCCGACCAGGTTAGCGCCCGAGCCTTAGGCTCCACTGCATCCTATCAAGACACTTGACACCCCACCCTCTAAGACCCTCTGCCATGTCTGGCTTTCCTGCCTGGCTGTGAACTCCTGGAGGGAAGCAGGCGTCTGTCAGCAAGCTGCTGAGCAGGCGGAGCCCAGCCCAAGGCAGTACGCAACGGTCTCCCAGGCCCTCCCTGACTCTCCTGCTCTGCTTTCTTGAGCCCTCTCTCCTTGTCCCTCACAGCACTTGTCACGAGGTGTCACTGTACATTTATTTGCGTGTTTATTGATTTAACACAGGGGTCGCAAACTCATGCCCACAGGGGCCAGGTAAGTAAGGTCAGTGGCTGAAGCGGTCTGGGGAGAAGTAAAAAAGGAAGGGTGGGGAGGATGGGACAGGAATGTGGGCCCCGTGTGTGACAGGGGCAGCTGCTACTCAGTGCCAGCTGTTCGTCGCCATGAGGGGAAGCGGGACCAGAGCCGCCGGGTCTTCGGCTTTTTCAAGAGGACGCATAACTCCGGATTGTTATTTGAACTTTCCTGACTTTGGTAAGATTCTGCAGGCCAAACAAAACAAATCTGTGGGCTGCATGGGGCCCTAGGGACTGCCCATTTGCGACCCCTGGTTAATAGCTGCTGCCCCAGCTAGACTGGCAGCTGACCACAGGGGCCAGATCTGCATTATGCACCAGTTACCCGTAGCACCTGGCCCTGCCTGGCGCAAAGAAAGTGCTCAGTAAATCAGCCGGTGGGGCATAACTATTCTTGACCTTGGGCACCGGGAAGGAGCCTGCTCCCTCAAATAGGGGGCCCTGGGCTCTTCAGGCAGAGCCCTGGTACATGCACCCACAGCCCCACCTCCTCAGTGTGCTAGCTAGGGGCTATGTGGCCAGTTCCAAGGGCTCAACACTGTCCTTTGGGGACCCTGGGCAGCTGGGGTGGGCCCACACCTGTGACAGTGACGGTGAAGGAGGCTGACTCGCCATCGATTTCACACAAGTACTCGCCGGAGTCCTCGAGCTGGACTGCAGGCAGCACCAGGCGGCGGATGGTGTCCTCCTTCTGCAGGAGCAGCGCCGGACTCTCCACCACTTCTTCACCATCCTTGGTCCAGCGCACCTCGGCCCAGGGCCGGCACAGCTCGCAGGTCAGCACCACGCGCTCCAGGCGCACGGCGGCCACGTACACCTTGCCACTGGGGTACACAATCCACGAGGAGACGTCTGGAGGGCAGGGACAGCGTGGCCGAACGTCAGGGGCTGGGGCCTATGGGCCCTGCTGCCCTGCAGGATCCACACCTGTTCCCTACTCCTGGAAAATAGGCCACATATTGAACAAGAGGGCCCTCCCTTGGATAGTCTCACAGCTACTCAGTCACTCACAGCTGGAGACAAAACCACTCACCAAAGCACATCAGGGGCACGTTGTCAGCCTCAGCTGTAGAGTATTCCACATTCTCTAGGTTGGGACAGTGACAGTATGAAGGATGGGACCAGGGAGAGGAGGGTTGGGAGCCCAGAGGGAGCTGGGGTCTCCTGCAGGCCTCAGATCTTCTGACCCCTCTGATGCCCATCCTACACCCCGCCCTCCAGCAGCACTGTCTTCCCTCAGGTTCTCCTTGGCAGGGGTCTTCAGGAGGATGAAAAAGGCAGGGCTTCCCTGTGACTTCTGTACTCATAGCTACGACCAGCATGTTTGTGACAATGCATTTCCTATAGTGACTGAAACTCAGGGTGCAGACCTTGGGGGGGGGGCGGGAAGTGCATGTTACCAGCTGGGGGACGGAGGCCGGGTCTAGAAATAGTGGTGCAGGAGTGAAAGTGTGACAGCTGCCCAGGCAGGAGCAGGGAGCACCTTCTGTTCCATACGCCTGCCTGGACCCCCACCTGTGATGGTGACGGTGAAGTAGGCACGCTCGTCTCCTGCAACACACTGAAACTCGCCCCCATCGGGGGGCTGGGCGGCGGGCAGCACCAGGCGGTGATGGGGTCCTTCGTCCTCCAGCAGCACGAAGTCGCTCTCCTCCACCTCCTGGCCATCCTTATACCAGTGGACAGGGGCGTCCTCTCGGTCTAGCTCACAGGTCAGCATGACGCACTCGGACGTTATGGCGTGCACAAACACATGCTCCTGGGGGTCCAGGATATGCACTGGGGGGTCTGGGGGGGAGCAGAGATAGGGTCACACAGAGAACCCCCACACAAGAGACGTGAGTCCACACTGGCTGCTTGACCGGGACACGGTCTCGTCTCTGGAGGACACTGGGAGGGATGAGTCCATGCTGTGCAGGGGCGTCTGGGGTAATGACGTGGGATACTGCCAGTGTGGTGGCTGAGGCGTCACAGGAGATCACGTGGCACCAGTGAGTCCCCAGAGGATCAGAGGTCACGGGGTGGGGACATGGAGGGGGCCAGGCACAGAGAGCCTTTGTCTAGGCTGAGAGGAGGTCGCTATCACGGGCCACATCAGGGCCAGCTTTGCTGCTTTTACAAGAAGCCCCTGGTGCACTGGTTGTAGGTGGGGCAGAAAGGGGTGCCACAGTGGGACAGCTGCTCCATATAGGTAGTTTCTTGTCACTGGGTGCCTTCGGGCAGGCGCTACAGGACCTTCTGGCAATGGAGCTGGAACAGGACTTCCACTTCAAGTGAGATGAGCTGGATCAGGGGTTCCCAAGCTGCACTCCCCGAGTGGAAACTCAGCTCTGTCCTGTGGATTCTGACTCTGGTAGTCCGGGGGGCCTGGTCAGGCACATGTATAACTAGTTCCCAGGGTGGTTCTGAAGCAGCCAGAACGTGGCCTGGCTCCTGAGAACCACTGGACCACTGCACTGAACGCTTCCCTTTGACTCTGGCCATCTGGGGCAGTGGGTAAGCACAGGCCTGGGCGTGAACCCAGCTGGGGTGTTTGCTGGCTCGGTGATAATGTGCAAGTCACATAACCTCTCTGAGTCTCAGTTTCTTCATCTGTGAACTGGAGATATATTTCCCTTCATCTACGTCGTTGTGAAGATTAAATGAAAGTATATACCTGAAGTATGTGGCAGAACACTTGACTAGTAGATGTCCAATAAATGGTAGCTCCCACCCTCCTTGCCTTAGTTGAATTTAGTTCCCCTCACTCTACCCCGGAAGATGGTTTGCAACAGGCGAGTGTGTTGGAGGGTGCTGGTGCATGGGAGGATTAAGAAGGAAGTGCAGTGATCTGAAAACACGTCCCCTGGCCCACCAGGACCTCACTGGCAGGGACCCCCCCAAGCAGGCAGACCAGAAGGCAGGGCTCGCACGGCTCCAGAGTCAGCCTCGGCTGGAGGAGCCCAGGCTGCAATGGTTCCTGACCTTGGACAGTGACGCTGAAGAAGGCCGAGACCCCTTCTGTTCTGCACTCAAACTCGCCGCTGTCCTGGACTTCAGCAGCGGGCAGGATCAGGCGGTGTCTGCGCCCATCTGTCTTCACCACCAGTGACTCGCTCTCCTCCACCTTCTGTCCATCCTTGTACCAGCTCGCCGGGAAGTCCACCCGGGAGAGCTCACATGTCAACACCACCCGCTCTGAGGTCGTGAAGGTCAAGGACACCTTGTCCTGGGGGCTCAGGATGTGCACCGGGCTCTCTGCATGTGGAGAAGCACGGTCACACACAGGTCCTCGTCATGCACTCCCTGAGACAAACACCCTTCCCCCCGACCCCAACTGTGCACGTGCTCAGTGTAGAGAGGGGAGACCTCAAGCCAGACAACTGCTGTCCACACATTTGTTGGAATTTTAAAAAATAGGTTTGGGCTTACATATCAACTCTTAGGAGCAGTGGTTTCAGTGGGCAGAAGAATTCCTAGGGAGCCTGCTAAAAAGGTAGATTCTTAGACACCTCCTCTCCAGTCATACGAGGGCCAGGGAATCTGCATTATAACCCAGACTTCCAGGTGGTGATTCTGATGTTGGTGACCCTGGGTTGCATTTTGTAAATGCTGCTCTGGCTGCTGGTTACTTCTTACTTTGTCCTCTGCCCAGGATGCTGGCAACTGATTGCTTGAAGGCCCTGTGCTTAGGCGCCGAGGAATTCCTTGATTGGCCTTACAATCTCCAGCAATGGTGAGATGGCAAATGCCAGCATGTTCCCTGAACTTTATGACCCTCACTAAGGGCTGTCCTCCTCAGGGAACCTCATTCCTTCTCCTTCCCTGTCTCCACAGGTGGCAGAGTGTGATTCTGGAGCCAGACTGCCTGGGTTCATACTCTAGTCCCACCATTCATTAGCTCAGTGGCTTTCTTTGAGCCAGCCACTTAACCTCTTTGGGCCTCAGTTTCCCAATCCATAAAATGGGATGACAAAAGAACCTATCTTGTAGGGCTATTGAGAGCATTGTGTTAATTAATATATGTAAAGTGGTTAGGACTGTGGCTAGCACACAGAAAGTAGCTACGACAGTGTTAATGATTATATGATAGGGCAGGAAGCTAGGGGCCAAGGTGCCAGGGTCTGTGTCTCTGAAATGACAAAAGTGACAGAATTCTGTAAACCATAAAGCACAATGGAGGATTTGGATATGAAGCTAACGAATTAACAAGAGGTCACCTGTATGATGCATGTGGATTGAAAATTAGCATTCTGGACAGGATCCTCTCTCTGAGCCCGCCACAGATGTTCCTTACTCTCCTGGCCCAGATGTGAGAAATGGGAGCAGCATCTGCTTCATTTTGCCAACAGGACCCGTGTCTTGGCCCTATCTGCCCATCCTGGTCCCACTAGCACCAACCTTGGATGGTGAGGGCGGCAGAGTCCTGCACTCCTGGGCAGCTGAAGCCGACCAGGGCCCCGCTGTCCTGGTGCTTGACGGCTTGCAGGATGAGTCTGTGCTGCAGGCCCTTGTGCTCCACACGGTACCGCAGGGCCCCGGGCTCTACCTGGCCCTCCGGCTCAGTACTCTTGAGCTCTTCCCCATTAAGGAACCAGGTACCTTGGATGATGGTGGAGAGGTCGAGGGAGAAGATAGCATCTTCCCCATCATATACTTGCACATCCTCCAGACCTGCTACCAGGCGAGCTGTGGGCACTGAGATGGGGACAGAGTACAGCCATCAGAAACACAGCGGTGGCAGTGGGCAGAGATTTGCCAGTGGAAGGCATTTAAGGGGACAGGGACCAAGGGCTGCAGAAGGGAAGAGAGAGTGCGACTTGGGATAGAGACACTGACAGGCCGGGTCTGGCAGGACGGACTCACCAAGGTGAGCTGACCCATGGAACACAACGTGGGGACTGCGGCCGTGTTCGCTGACCGTGCAGACGCGGAAGCGGTAGTCGCCCTCGGAGGGCACACAGTCTCCCGGCACCTCCACGGCTCCGGCTTTCTCAATGCTAAAGCACTGGATCCAGTCTTCTGAGCCCACCTCCTGCCGCTCCAGCCGGTAGATGAAGGGGGTCTCAGGAGCTGGCTCGGGAGGCTTCCAGGTCAGCAGGACCGTGTTCTTGTGGCCCTTGAACATCTCTGCCAACACTGGAGGTCCCGGGGGATTGTGCTTGACGCCTGAGACAAAGGCAGAGTTTGTATTCGAGCCCAGCTCCAGCCTCCTACCGCCCTCCCACCTTAAGTCCATTTTGCCAACCTTGACTCTGGCATATGGTCACCCTACCGCCCTGGCCACCCTGTCTAGCCCTTGAGGAGTCTGCCTAAGGGTTTTCACGCCCTCACATTTGACTCTGAGAAGAGTGGTGGTACGGGAGTTGCCCAGGCTAAAGGTGACCTCGCCAGCATCTTCTCGGGTGACCCCCGGAAGGACCAGGGCATGCATGTGGCCAGAGCTGCTCTGGCAGGTGGTTGGCAAATCCTCCCCGTCGCGGCTCCAGCGCCCCTCCACCCCAGCCTCTCGTGTCTCCACCAATAGCACCGCGTTCTCGCCCTCCAGGACGTCCAGCTTCCGGGGCAGCCGTTTCAGGATAGGCCCTGAGATGTGGACGGGAGTCCATTAGCCTGGGGTCAGGGCATGTGCCTGCCTCAGCCTGGGCCTCCTCCCGCTGGCCCGCCGACCTTTGACTGTTACGTTGGCCACAGTGCGCACCCGGCCACGCATTTCGCACAGGTAGACGCCGTCGTCATCCGCCTTTAGCCTATGGATAATAAGGCGCCTGACGGTGCCCTCCTCGATCTGCTCGTACTTGCGGCAGGGCAGCAACCGTTGGTCCTCACGGAACCAGGCAGTGGGAATGCGGGAGTTGGGTACTTTGCACTCTAGCACGGCAATCCCATGTTCCCGGCCCTCCACATCCTGCAGAGGCCTCGAGAAGCGGAGGCGGGGCTCTGTGGAGAGGGGAGAGACCAGAGAAGGCTCTGGAGAGGGCCAGACTAGGAAGACTCCTCCTAGCATCAACTGCCTACACCCACATTAGCTCAGGCCGTTTGCTTTTCTCCTGGCGCACGAAGACATTGTGGAATCATAGAAAAACAAAAACCACCAGAAAGGAACATCAGATGGTCTAAATTCTCATCTGACCCTGACACTCACTAGCCACATCACCTCCAGCAAGGCCATTTTAGTGATCTTGGGCCTCAGTTTCCATACCTGTAAAATGGGGAAAGGGGTAGAAAGGCCTTGGACCACATCAGTGATTTTCAAAATGCTCCCTGTGGTCCCTCAGAGGCACTGCACAAATTCTGCAAGGTTCTGAGTTGCATTTTCTCTTTAAAGTACTTTAAGCATTTATTTTTTGAAAAAAAAAAAAAAAAAAAAAAAAAAAGCATGATGCTGGAAACGACCAGTAGGTTCACCTGGGCTGCTGAGAAGTGCGTTTGTTGTGCAGCTCCGGGAAGGTCTGCCTTGCCACTGGGCTTTTTTCCCCTCTTGATGGAGTTAAGAGTTCAGCCTGCCTGGCCAGTGTATGCATGTCACCATACCCATGAGGCCACCACCATGGCACAGGTGCCACATGCTTGAATGCTTGCCAGGCAGGGCTCAGGAGAGCTGCCAACTTTTTTTCCTCTGCGGGAAAACGTTGGGCAATAACTACGAAAGATATAATCCTGCAGGTTGTGATGAATTCCTATTATGGAGAGCTTTATCCTCCAGGATGAGTTTGGGGTGCTCTCCCCTGTTTTCTGTTTATGAGCATTTATTAGATATTGTTGAGGTGACTCAACTTTGAAATATAAATTTCTTCTCCTTCACCTTCTTCTTGCAAAGCTGGGGAGAGCAGCCTAATGGAAGAATAGTCAAAATTCACAGAGCAGTTTTTATCCCTCAAATTTACCTTTACTATGAATCAAGAGTTTCTCAATGTGACTACTTGCAGCCAGGCCTTCCCACAGACCAGGTGATGAACGCAGCCTTCACTTAAAATGTGTATATTCAATAAAACAGCCTCCTTGTTCTCATTGATTGGCTTTCTAAGTACACGTTATAAATCTGGACTTAGAAATTTACTGCCATAAAATGATCCTTTTCTCTTTCTTATATATTGGGGGCACAGATGGGATTTCTATTGGGGGAGGGGAAGTAAAATAACAAAGGTTGAAAACCACTGGACTAGAAGAGTTCTAGGCTCTTCTCGGTTTGTCCATCAATCACTTCTTAAAGCCTTTAATCAAAGGGAGGTTTCCACCATGAGCCTCAGAATCACTTGGGGAGTTTGCTAAGAAGCTCCTGGGTACCGTGGAGACTTACTAAATCCGAATCCCTGGGGGCGGGAGGCAGGCAGGAAATGGGATTTTGGTACTCCGCTTCCCCTCCCCAAAACGTCTTTAGGGCAGCACTGGGCACCGAAGGGGGCTGGAGTTAGGAGGGCTTGGGAGGAGGTGCCGCCGTACCTTTGACGTGCAGCTGCACAGCGCTGAGCGTCTGGCCCGCCGAGTTGCGCGCGGCGCACACGTAGAGCCCGCGGTCCTTGGCCTGGCAGTAGAGCACCTTAAGCACGAAGCCGCCGTCGCGGTCGCGGTACATCAGACGGCGGCGGTCGGGGAGCAGAGGGCGGCCCTCCCAGTGCCATTCGATCTCAGGCTCCGGCTTGCCCATCACGTAGCAGCGGAACTTGGCGTGCTTGCCCTCGTTCACCCAAAAGGTCTTGGGCGCGCACTTGACCGGCTCCACCACAGGCTTGGGGGCCTCATCGGGGTCCGGGGGCGGGCTCTCGGGAGGCTGCTGCACCTGGAGCAGCGCGCCCGCCTGCGCGTGGCCGTGGGCATTGCGGGCGTGGCACACGTAGACGCCAGAGTCGGGCAGCCGCGCCGCCAGGATGCGTAGAGCCAGGCTCGCGCCCCTGCCGTCCTCGGCGCGGCCCGGCTCCAGCGCGAAGTGGCTGCTGTCCCACACTTCGTCCAGCGCCATCCCATCCTTCTCCCAGTACAGCGTGGGCACGGGGAGGCCCCCCACCTGGCACGTCAGCATCACCTCCGCTCCCCGCAACACCCACTGCGACCGGGGCCCCGAGAGGAACACCGGGGCGCCCTCCCCAGTCCCGGGCGGCGGCAGCGGGCGCTCGGCGGGCTGGGGCTCCGGCTCGGGGGCCGGCGGCTCCAGCACGGTGACGGCGGCCGCAGCGTAGGCCTCCCCCGCCGCGTTGCGGGCGCGGCACACGTAGACCCCCGCGTCGGTGGGCAGCGCGACGCTCAGCAGCAGGCAGTGCTCGGCGCCGTCGGCCGGGAAGCTGAGGCGCTCCGAGGCCGCCAGCTGCTGCCCGCCCTTCTCCCACACGACAATGGGCGGTGGTTCCCCCAGGACGACGCACTTGAGCTCAGCTTCCGCGCCACTTACCACCCGCACGGGCCGCGGGAAGCGCAGGAAGCACGGGGGGCTCCCCTGATCGCCCGATCCCGCCTTCATCGCGGCGGCCGCAAACGACCCGCAGCTGCGCCGGGGAAGGGCGGGCGGCGGGCGCGCGGAGGCCTGGAGCCCGGGAGGCGGGGCGCGTCTGGGGACCCGGCCTGGGGATCCGGGGAGCTCTCCCTCTGGCTGCCCGCTCCCGGGTCGCCTCCTTACCGTCGACCCGGAGGGGCAGCTCTGCGGCGGCGGCGGCGATTCCTGGGCCCGGAGCCCAGAGCTCAGGGGGCAGTCCTTCCTGTTTGCCTTTACAGCGAGGGGCCCCGCGGCCTCCTCTGCCCGCGGCCTGGCTTCCTGCTCCTGAAAGCCTCTCTTCCCAGCCCCCTCCCACAGCCTGGGCCTCTTTCCCCTCCTCCCTACCACCTCCAGCCGCCAGGTCCCCAACCTCCCGCCAGGCTAGGGCCTGAGTGGCAGAGGCGCCTGCAGCTGCCAATCCCAAAAATATTCTCTGATGACACAGCTGGAAGACAAGAGCCCAGACTGGCTCCTCCAGGCTAAGTTTAGAGCAGGCGGGACCACCTGCCCCCCGCACTAACCCCAGTTCTAGCTCCAGCCTCAGCCCTTCCCCCCATGACTGGCCCAGCAGCTGTTTGTCTGAAAGGGGCCCCAGAAGGTCTGAGGGGCTGGTGTGTTTTGTCACCTTAGCAAATAACACTTTTAAGAGCTGGCAGGCCACAGCTCCCAGCCTCCTGTTCCACCTGATGTCACTTCTGTGCTGGGTGCTGGGATGTGACTGTGTGTGTGTGTGTGTGTGTGTGTGTGTGTGTGTGTAGGGGGAAGGGGTTGTATGTGAGAGGTCACTTGGGGTGAAAAACCCTCACCAGCCCCCTCCCCCACATTCCTGGCGGGAGTGGGAGATAAGGCTCAGGGTCACAGACATCTGCGTCAGAGATAGGAGGCCTCAATGCCACGGCAGGGGCAACTTGGACTGCAGGGTGTGGGAAGGCCTGGGGAAGACTGGGATGAGAAGGGTAGAAGAAGGCAGGTGGTGGGATGGGGAAGGGAGAGTGGGGGAGGTCCCGGGCAGACCCTGACAGAGGGGCACAGGGCAGGCTGTGGGTTCGCCATTGTCAGGGGCAGGTGAGCTATGTTGCCCCGGCTGCCACTGCTACTCCTCTTGCTGGTGGCCCCACAGCGGGGGCATAGCTGCCATGGGCCGGAGGTGGACCGGGAACTTGTCTTGGCAAAAGTGAGGGCCCTGTTCCTGGATGCCTTGGGGTCCCCAGCAGTGACTCGTGAAAGTAGAGATCTTGGAGTCAGGCGTTTGCCCCGAAGACATGCTGTGGGGGGCTCCATGCGCAGGGGCTCTGAGCCCGAGGAGGAGGATGTCTCCCAGGCCATCCTTTTCCCGGCCACAGGTAATGAGGATGGGGAACTGGTGACTTTGAGAAGCAGTGTGGGACAGCATGGGCTTGGAAGGCAGGCAGATCTGGGTTTGAATCCCAGACCTGCTATTCAACTGGCTTTGCAACAATGGGCCAATGACTGAACCTACCTGAGCCGCTGTTTCCTCATCTATAAAATGGGCAATAATGTCTATCGCTCAGGATTTCGGGAGATGCTGCACTTAGAGTGCATGGCTCATATGAGGTAGCTGGGAGATATTCTCCTGGGAGGCTAAGGGTCTCTGGAGTCAGCGATATCTGGGCGTGGTCTCTTCCTGCCACTTTCCTCCTATTTCTGCCCCTGCTCCCTGTTCTGGTCCTTTCTTTAGCCCCAAGTAGCTGAGACTTGAGAAATAACAGAGATGCAGGAGAGAGATTTGTTGGGAAACTTTTCTGGGAAACTAGTCTACCTTCTCTTGAGTTCCTTTCTCACCTCCCCATGTTCCACTGACTCAATGAGAAAAGGCCTCCTCTGGCTGGACTTTCTTGTAATCTGGCCCACCTTTCTCTTAGAGAGGACCCCTGCCTCCCTGTGCTTCAGTCCCCCTGCTGCACAGTAAGTAAGTGTGGCTTTGGGATCAGGTGGAATCCCGGCATGGACACTTCGTAGTTCAATGTCACTTCACCTTTCTAACCCTCAGTTTCCTTATCTACAAAATGGGTCGCTCGTTGTGAAGTTATCCATGAGATAATCCATGTAGCAGTATAGCCCCAATTGCCAGACCTTCACCTGGTGCTGATCCATGATTGTTTAGTGTAGTTTGTATACCTGTCAGGGTAAGGATGCCAACTGCACTTTCTTAGAAAGCACTGTCCTTTATTCTCAGCTATGTCTTTTCTCCTCCTCCTTTTTGGTGTTAACCTATCTTATTAAAGTGGAGTTATTTAAAAATTTTGTAATATACTATTACTGACATGTAAAAAGATATGAAGAGTAATCCTACAAATGCCTGCCTACGTGCCATTCAAGGTGCCCTTTCACACTTTAAGATGAACAAAAAATTTAAGTATAACTAACGATTCCAAGTGTTGGTGAAGATAGAGTGTCAGGGCTTCTTACACATTGCTGATGGGTATATTAATTGGTAAAACCACTCGAGAGAAGTTGGCAATGTCTTGTACTTTTTAAGTCCTTTTGTGATGAAATAACAAAAGAGGAGCCTCTGTCAGTTCTCCCAAGACTGGGGGGAGTCCTGAGTCTGGCAGAGCACTCAGTGGAGTTTTGGCAGGCTCGTGAATGGCAGCTGCGTCTCTCCAGTCACGGCTGCCCTCTCCCTTCCCTCTGTCTCCTGCAGGTGCCAGCTGTGAGGACCAGCCAGCGGCGGGAGAGCTGGCCCAGGAGGCTGAGGAGGGCCTCTTCACATACATGTTCCGGCCATCCCATCACACACGCAGTCGCCAGGTGACTTCCGCCCAGCTATGGTTTCACATGGGACTGGACAGGCAGGGCACAGCAGCCTCCAATAGCTCTGGGCCCCTGCTAGACCTTCTGGCTCTGTCATCTGGGGGTCCCATAGCGGTGCCTGTGTCATTGGGCCAGGCACCTCCTAGCTGGGCTGTGCTAAACCTGGCTGCCTCTGCCCTCCCTCTGCTGACCCAACCTGTCCTGGTACTACTGCTGCGCTGTCCTCTCTGTTCCTGCTCAGCCAAGCCTGAGACCACACCCTTCCTGGTGGCCCACACACGGGCTAAGCCGCCTAGCAGAAGGGAACGAGCCCGACGCTCGGCTCCCCCGCTGCCCGGGCCTTGGTCTCCCGCCGCGCTGCGCCTGCTGCAGAGGCCTCCAGAGGAGCCCGCTGCCCATGCCCACTGCCACCGGGCGGCCCTCAACATCTCCTTCCAGGAGCTGGGCTGGGAACAGTGGATCGTGCACCCTCCCAGTTTCATCTTCCACTATTGTCACGGTGGCTGTGGGCCACCCACCCAACCAGACGGGCCTCTCCCGCTCCCTGGGGTTCCCCCTACCCCTGTCCAGCTCCTTTCTCTGGTGCCAGGGGCCCAGCCCTGCTGTGCTGCTCTCCCGGGAACCATGAGGTCCCTCCGTGTCCGCACCACCTCGGATGGAGGCTACTCTTTCAAGTATGAGACGGTGCCCAACCTTCTCACGCAGCACTGTGCTTGCATCTAAGGGAGTCCTGCTGGTGGCCGAGCCCCTACCAGCACATGCTGGGAGGAAGAACAGAATTTGGAAAATAGATGTTTCCCATTTCCCCCCTTCTTCCACTTGTCTGTCTGAGGGCTCCCCTCCCCCTCTTACCCCTGTCCCATAAGCAGTGTGACAATAAACAACCCAGTGCATATGACTTGGCATGCGTCCTCGGCTTCTCTGATATGGCGGTGGTGGGTGGTGGAGGGGAGGACCTGGCCCCAGGAGCATGGGACTGCGGAATCTTTGGGCACTCAGCCTCACTTGACCTCAGAGATCTGGGGTTTGAGATATAGCTGGAGGGGGCAGCCGGATGGCTCAACTGGTTAGAGCGCGAGCTCTGAACAACAGAGTTGCTGGTTCGATTCCCACATGGGCTGGTGGGCTGCGCCCTCCACAACTAGATTGAAGGACAACGACTTGGAGCTGGTGGGCCCTGGAGAAACACGCTGTTCCCCAATATTCCCCAATAAAATTAAAAGCAAAAGAAGACAAAAACAAACTGGACTCACTATTTTAAAAAATAAAAAATAAATAAAAGAGCTGGAATTGGATGCATATCTGGTGGAAAGCTACAATGCTTGGTGACGCAAAGGTGCTGCTAGCTCCTGACAGCCACTCTGGAGACAGAACTGGCCCTCATGCCAGCTGGACCTGATATGTCAATCAGGGTGCCTGCCCTGCTACACCTAAAGGCAACTGCTGTACTTATAGTGCCTACACAGAAGCCCCTCCCCTGCCATTCTATGCCTTAGCTGATGGATACCTAGCTCAAGGTCAGGTGATTCTTAGACCGGCCAGAGATCATGGCTTAGGGTCCCACTGAGACAGATGTTCAGAGCTGATCAGATCTTGGGTGTCTCAGGAACTTGGGTGGCATGTAAAGGAGAGATGGTGTGAGTTGGCAGTATCTGAAAGTTGACAACTGCAGAGATGAGACAGAAGAACGAAGACCTGAGGATTTTAATTTGCTGAGGGCCTGGGACTCCCTCAAACCTATCATGTAGCCCTTCCTGAAGCCTGGTTGTGCTGCAATCTGGGTTCTTGAAGTCTTTGGCTCCTTTGATGTGCCCTGTGTGTCTTTAGATAACCCCTTGACTCAGTCCTTAACGTTGGAAGCATGGAAAGGCAGAGCCTACTGGCGAAAAAAGTGTGCTCTTGGGTGAATCTGTGTCCACACTTTGTGTACACGCGGAGTGCACGGCAGGGTGCAAGGAACCTTTTCCCGTTGGGTCTCCTATCAGTCCATTCTGCCTGCCTTGATTGGCCATTGGGAGCCCCGCTTCCTGAGCCTTCCTTCCTCCTTTTTTCACTCTCCTCCTTCTCCCTCAGTCGTGTGATCCTGCTGTCCTGCCCCAGGTCCTGGCTCTCAGGTAGGTGTGACGCGGAAGGTTGGGGATGTTTAGGTCCCTCAGATGGAAATTCAAGAGCGTTTTCTGATACTGACTGCACCACTGCAGTGTGTATTTCTGCTAACAGAGTGACTCATCAAAGACTCCCTCCTACTAACCCAGCTCATGGGGTGGGCAGGTAAGCACCTCCCCAGGAAGGAGATGTGGAGGGGAGAGAATCCCATCTGGGCATCCTATAGGCTCACACCTTCCCTTGCCTGAGCTGAGCTGAGTGAGCTACTGTTCCCTGCAGCACAAGAGCCCATGGCCACGTCCATGCCGTAGCCCCAGTCTCCGTTGATGCTAAATCCCCAAGGAGGCTTCTGCGGCTCTGGAGGGGGACTTGCCTCTCACAGTTCCAAGTCTCTGCCAGCACCTTCATTAGACCCAGTGTGGCAGCCCCTCAGATGGTAGTCTGGGGAGAGGGCTGCGGGGTCGGCCAGTGCTGGGAATGGATGTTTCCCTCAAGCCTGCCCGAATGCCGCTCTGTCCTGTGGCTTCCTTCCCTTGTCAGGTCCTCCCTGCCCGAGTGGGGCCTTTCCCTGGGATCTTTAATCCTCCTACCAGGCTTAGGATTCTCCTTCTTCCTGCTGGGGCCACCTAGGACCCCGTGTTGTTTAGACTTCCCTGTCCCACGGATGTGGATGAGAGCTGAGGGCTGGGGACCCTGCTGCAGGGCACGGCTTCTGCGCTAGGCCGCTAAGCAGATGGGTGTTGCTGGTAAAAAGTTTTCATGTATCTGAGACACAGTGAGAGAAGTGAGTACAACTAGTATCTTTTAACAAAACCAAAAGGGTTTATGGTAAAGTGCTATCTTTTATTCTAAAGTTATCTTTTTTTTTTTTTGTGAGTGTGTGGCAACGTGTTGTTTCTTTTATGAAATGATGATGATGGTAGAAGGTCGTAGTTTTTTTGTTGTTGTTTTAAAGGTTTTTAATTAACAAAATTAAAATTTGGCAATTCTAATTTGGACCCTAAGATTTTTCTTTGTAATTTTGCGGATGAAATCTAGGACATTCCCAAATCGGTGGAATCTGTGAAGTCCTAAAATCTGGGAGTCACTGGTATGGCCCACCCCTTCCAGGGTCTTATGGATTCTGCTAAATTAGCAAATCAGGAAGCTATGGCCGCCTCTAAGAGGGGCCGGCAGTGGCTAAGGACGTCTCTCGTCCTCAATCCTTGCTCTGAGACTAAGAGCAGGGGACTCCAGACATTCTCCCTGTTTCCAGGGCTAATTATTAGGGACACTTTGAGTACTCTTCATTTGGAGTCAGTGTGAACAGAAAACCCAACCCAACCTGGCTTAGACCAAAAATAAAAAATAAATCACTGGCTCATCCCAAGGGCATGAGCGCAGCTGGCTAAGGTAGGCTTTATTCTGGGCTCTGAAGATGCTCCCAGGACCCAGTTCTAGGCTCTGCATCCCCTGGGCCAGCTCCATCCCAGGTCCCTGCAGGCCCGGGCAGCGCCAGGCTCTCATCATCACACGACTTGGTCTAGCAGGAGGGAGTTTGCTTGCCAAAGTCCCTCAGGAATCTTGGTGGCCTGATTGTCCTGATTAGGGTCATGTGCTCCTCCAAGAAGGTGGCCTGAGGAAACAGAGTGAGTTAATGACGCAGGTCTTGTGTCCTACCCTGCAGCCCAGAGCCTAAAACGCACAAGGACTAAAGATGAAAAAAGGTGATATCCCCAAAACAGGGTACAGTTACCCCCAAAAGGTGAGGCAGATGCTGAGAAAAAAGTACTGTTGGACCTCCTCCTAATTATCTCTCACACGAAGCCCTTTCTCTCTCCCTACACGGATGCTATTTTATCATTTAGGGGGCAATTCTTGATCGGGCAATTCAGCGGCCTCCTTCACCGGTCTCTAAGAGTCACTCCCTTCCTATCCCCCCAGTGCAGGTTCCACCTGGCAGCTAGAGGATTCTTCTTTCATGATCATGTCCCTTACGTGGCTGAAACACTCGTCTGCACAAAGTTCAACCTGCTTTGTGTGGTACTTGTGCCCTTTACAACTGACCCTAAACCCATCCTCCCTCCTCATCTCCAAACTTTTTGATTACATACATCATGCAAAACGACTGACCTCATACATGGTTGTCTTACTCCTCGTTGTTCCATAATTTTTTTTGAGATGATTATAAGTTTTAAAAGTGGTAGTGACTGCGGCAATAAAAAGAATTCAGGAAAACAACTCTAAATTAAGCAAAACATTATGTAACATATGTGGAAGTATTGTTCATCCCTTTTGGATGTTTCATTTCTCTCCTAATATAAACTTCTATGTTTTGGAGACTGTTATAGACCACAATGGCAGTTATTTTTATATGTGCACTTATAGGCATTCTACCTAACTGATAAATAGAAACTGCAAGAATAAAATTTGAAATAATTTTAGAGGATTTGGTTAATTTTTTCCCCTGTTTTGTTAATCCAAAACATGACAATGCCCTTTTATTTAAAATGTTCATTTTCTTCCCCAATAAATTATTCCTTTAGGAAGACGATTTTGCTTCTGTAAAAGTGCAGTTTATCCCTGGTAAGTTTTTGAACTGGGACTGACTGGTATTTATGTATTATCCAAGTTGTTTTCAATAAGTGAAAAGGAGCAAGGCTTCCTATTCTGAGGGGAAGACTTAGAAATAATCTTCTAACTATATTATGACACTGAGAAAAGGGTTTCTCTGGGGTTGTGGAATCAGCACATTTATCGTGTAGCAGTTCTGCTAGCACTCCTAGGATTCAAACCCCTGTCCCAAAACAGAGACGGTATTAATATTACCTAGGAAAGATGTGTGGCAGAGCTTACCATCTCCCATGACATACATAGGAGACCCACACGTTTCTTGAGAATGTTATGTCAGCAGAAACATTGCCATCTTCAATTGAAAGAGATAGAGTATGAAAAGAAAGAAAGCAGTTGGACACCCACTCCCAAATTCTACAGGCAAGAAATAAGCTGATAAAACCACTCAGCTACATACACGTGCCACCTTTCATGAAAAAAGAAAGACAACTCTGAGAAGGATTCACAAACCCAAAGAATGGAGCTGCAGACCGCTGAAGATTGTTCCCAGACCTTGAAACCTAATGGGGTGTGCGTAGCTGGATTTCTAAATTTCTTGGGACTGGTAGTTCCTTTTTTCATTCAATTTTCTGCTTTTTGAATGGGAATGTCTGTAACTGTTTTTCTATGCTTGTTCTACTAATATATTTGGGAGCAGATGACTTGTTTTGTAGGTTCACAGGTGCACAGATGAAGATGAATTGTGCCCCAGGAATCACACCAAAATTTTCGTCATACTTGATTTAGGTAATTTACGTAATGAGATGTGGGACATTTTTAAAAAAATTTTTTCTTTTTTTAATTTTTATTGGGGAATATTGGGGAACAGTGTGTTCCTCCAGGACCCATCAGCTCCAAGTCATTGTCCTTCAATCTAGTTGTGGAGGGTGCAGCTCAGCTCCAAGTCCAGTTGCCGTTTTTAGTCTTTAGTTATAGGAGGCATAGCCCACCTTCCCATGAGGGAATTGAACCGGCAACCTTGTTAAGAGCTCACGCTCTAACCAACTGAGCCATCTGGCCACCCGAGACGTGGGACTTTTAAGCTGGTGAGATTTAGATAAGATTTTGGATGTTGAGTTGATGCTGTAATGGATTGCAACTTTTGAGCACCTTTGGAGGGGCTGGATTTATTTGAGATGGTGTGACTCTTTGGGGCAAAGGGGGACCGTGGCATGCAGAATAATGGCCTTCCATGTCCTGATGCCCAAATCTGTGAATATGTTACCTTACATGGCAAAAGGGACATTGTGGATGTGATGGTGAAGCAACTTGAGATAAGGAGATGATCGTGGATTACCTGGGTAGGCCAAATGTAATCACAAGAATCCTTATAAGAGGGAGGCAGAATAAAAGTTGGCAGTAAAAAAATGTAAGGACAGAAGCAGAGATTGGGGTGAAAGGATTATGAACCAAGGGATGCCAGAAGCCTCTACAGATTGGAAGAAGCAAAGACCTGATTCCCCCTTGGAGACTCCTAAAGGAACCTGTGATAGGAACCTGTTATTTTACATGGCAAAGGGGACTTTGTAGGTGTGATTAAAGTTACTATAGACATTAAGATGGGGTGGGAGATGATAAACATGAATTATCTGGTGGGTCCAATCTAATCACATGAGTCCTTTAAATACGAAGAACCTTTCCTGGCCGTTGTCAGAGAACTGTGATGACAGGCTCAGAGAGATGCAGCATTGCTGGTTTTGAAGATGGAAGTAGGCGGCCACAAGCCAAGGAATGCAGGCAACGTCTAGAAGCTGGAAAGGTAAAGAAATGATTCTTTCCTAGAGACCCATGAAAGGAATGCAGTCCTGTTGTGACCTTGATTTTAGCCCCACGAGACCCATGTTAAACTTCTAACCTACACAATTGTCAGATGGTAAATCTGTTATTGCAAGTCACTAAGTTTGTAGTCATTTGTTATGGCAGCAATAGGAAACTAACCAGGAGTGACCAAAGATGAAGTGGTGTCTGGGAAGGAAAGAAAGCTTTTTCTATCATTTCTAATACTGCCTCGTTTAGGAAATATGCAGTGTTAACAGAAATGCAAACATTTATGCTTATCATTCTGTAGATCCGGCATGCCTAAAAAAAAAAAATACATTCCTAAATTTCTGCACTAGTTTTTGTCTTGGAGTAGAATATGTACTGCATTGAACAGCTAGGACAGTGTTTAGTATATATAATGTTTCCCCTAGAAAAATGTGCTGAATGTGTAAATGTATGTGATCAAGATAGGCTCTGGGAGGCATTGTAGTTATTCAACTTTAAAGTGCTGTTTACCACATCTTGTCAAGGATCGCTGACCTTTATGTCTTTTATTTCTAGTTTATGATGGTCATAGCGCTATAAAATACAATGCTGAACTGTATTTTTTGATACTAGTAACACAGCTAAATCAATAAGTAAAAAGGGTGTATAAAATCTTAGTAGCAGAAATAATTATCGTATGATCAAACTATTTTAAAATCAGAAGATAGATACTTTTCAGGATATATCACAAAAACTTCAATTTACTTGATAAAAAGGTTGCTTAATGGTTGTTGGCCAATGCAGCATCAAGAAACTCGAATGCATTGGGGTTGGCCGGATGGCTCAGTTGGTTAGAGCACCAGCTCTGAACAACAGGGTTGCCGGTTTGATTCCCACATGGGCCAGTGAGTTGCGCCCTCCACAATTAGATTGAAGTCAACGAGCTGCCGCTGAGCTACTGCTGAGCCTCCGCTGAGCCTCTGGAGGGGCAGCCCGATGGCTCAGTCGGTTAGAGCACGAGCTCTTGACAAGGTTGCTGGTTTAATCCCCGCATGGGATGGAGGACTGTGCCCCCTGAAAATAAGATTGAAAACAGCAACTGGACCCGGAGCTGAGCTGCGCCCTTCACAACTACATTGAAGGACAACTTGGAGCCGATGGGCCCTGGAGAAACACAGTTCCCCAATATTCCCCAATAAAATTTTTTTTTTTAAAAAGAACAGAAGCACGTCCTTCAGCTTGCTTCCTCCTCTCTTTATTCGCCACCATCGTAGGGCGTGTGTCTGACTCTTCCTCGCCATGTCTTCTCACAAGACTTTCAGGATCAAGCGTTTCCTGGCCAAGAAACAAAAGCAGAATCGGCCCATTCCCCAATGGATTCGGATGAAAACTGGTAATAAAATCAGGTACAACTCCAAGAGGAGACATTGGAGAAGAACCAAGCTGGGTCTATAAGGAATCGCACATGAGATGGCACCACATGTTTTTGCTGTGTCAGGGTTGCTTGGATCTTAACGGTGGCACTGAAAAGATCGCTACTATCTGAACAGTTGGTTGTGTTTTATTGGGAAATTATAGGGAAAATGAGTTTTGTCTTTAATATGTTTCTGCACTAGTAGGTTGGTTCAGTAATAAATATGTGAGGCCTTCTAAACTGTTGTATTCTGGTTTGTGAAGTATTCAATAACACAAGTGTTCTCTGGCTATCAAGCACTTAAGTATGGCTAGTATAAGGAACTGATACTTAAGTTTTTATTTTATTGTAATTAGTTCCATGTGGCTAGTGGCTCTTGGACCTTCTGTTATGGGAAATGCATATATGTGTCATCTTTATACCTGAGGGTAGCACATTTTTAAAATAGCATCTTTATATGTTCTTCTATGATGCCAGTCCTCAACATAAGTAGGAATCAGTCATCTGAACTGGGTGGCAAACTGCTCTGCTGCCTGTTGTGCGGCTTGTGAACTAAATTTCTGCGTTTTTAAATGGCTGAAAAAATCAAAACTTTTGACACTTAATAAATTAAAATTTACTGGGGAAAAAAAGACAAAGAAATTTCAATGCAAATTTAATCAAATGCGTTTATCAAAAAGGGATTTTGTTCATTTTTTTCCTGCAAACAAATGTTGTTGCATTAACACTGAGCAGGTAATAAATTGGTTTGCCTGGACGTTAAAAAACCATCATTAGCCAGCCATCATTAGCCATAACTAACATTAGCCAGCCCTGCAAGTAAAAACTCAACATATTTATCTCAAGATCTATCCCTAATACAAATTTATCTATACTGAGGCTGCAGATAGAATAAAAACAAACCCAAAATGTATCTGTAAAAGTAATAAAAATAACTCGATTGTGTTTATGCTGGAAGTATTTTCCTTATTAATATGACACTATTTTCTTACCTGCTACTGCATGGATACGAGTAATATTATTATAGCTGCTGGAGTATCACAGTGTTAAGAATATCTGCTTCGTGTGTTAGGCTTTCATCAGTTAGCTCTCTATTTGCAAATGAAGTCGCAAGATAAAGTCAAATGTTGCAAATTCATGATGGGACTGGACAATAAAATCCAGGACACCAAAGATCCTGTGCGTACTGTTGCATCTTTGTATCAAATGGCTCTCATCTGCTGACCTGATTTGAATTTTTGTCATTGGCACGAAATCATCATTAGGAAAAACTGCCCTAAGAATTGACTTCTCCTCCTCTTCTGGGGAGGAAAGAGGCCTATTTCAGATGTAAGAGTTTATTTTCTCCACTAAAAGTCTCGAACTTTTTTCTAGGTTTTATGTCTTCTTGACTTGATGGTCTTCCATATCAAATTGGCCAACATGAACCAGTTGCAGAAGTTCCTGGGGGAACCTCTTTGAAATCTTCTGCCAGCAATAATGCCACTTTAAAAGATTTCTAATATGTGTAAGTTGCTGAATTTCAGGCATGCATGCAATAAGAATCACCTTTCCCTTAAGAGACTCCAGAAATTAAGCATGTGTTGGGTCATTGTAAGGTCTCACTTCTCCACCATTTAAACTGAAATTGTTGCCCCACAGTTTATGCAAAGTCTGCAGCTGATGTCTCCATTAGATGTCTTCAGACCACTTACAAAAGGAATACCCGATCTGTATCCTCTAAGAGTAGATGACTCAGATTTGTCATCACCCAAAGGTCTTGCGGCTTTGTTCAGAGGGACAGTCCCATATTCCTTTGTCTCTTTGAAAAAATTCATTCACAATTTTCCCAGTAAAAGGCCAAATTATCTGTAATCCACTGTTCATGTTCACTTGAATAGAAAGAACCTTACAGAGGCATGACATGCTTGGTCAGCACCTTATATTAATCAAGTGAACACATATTCAATAGCAGGAAAACCTTTGAGGTGGTGTTCATGCAGTTTTTAAGACTAACTTTAGTTCTATCAGATTTGGAAGATTTTCATTTCACTTCATCTTCATATAATTCTGCCAAGGCCAATGTATTTCTTGATACATTATCACTTTGGTTGTTTTCAGGGTTTTTTTTTTTTTTTTTTTTTTTTTGCAAGGTCTTCACATTCTGATTAAATTCTGCAAATCCTGTGGTTTTGGGGTCCACAGTCCCTAAGACCTCTCTTACTTTGTGGGCTAGGTGCTGCCCTCACCATCTTTCACCACCAGCTCCCGGGGCTCTTATCCTTTCAATGTTTCTTTTATTTTCTTTTTATTTTTTGGCCTATTTTGTCCTACTCTTTAGTTTGAATAAATTTACTGAAGTCTTTGTTTTCACCATTGTTTTTGCCTCTCACCTCTTCCTCTTGAACTCATTTTTCTTAGTGCTGATTTATCCTCTTTTATTATTTATTTCAGAGTAAGTCTGTAGGTGATAAACTTTCTGAACCCCGCCCCCAGCTACAAAAGTCTTTTTATTTTCACCCTTGAGTGATGGTTGGGCTGTTTATATAAATTCTAGATTCAAAGATGTTTTTCCTCTGAATTTTGAAAAACCCTCTCTCTTTTCTTGTTGTGTCCTGTTTTTCAGTGAGAGACTTAATGTCAAGACGGTTCTTATACCTTTGTAGTTCATCTTTTTTTTTTTTTCCTCATTGGAAGTTTTCAGGATTTCTTCCTTATCATGACATCTGAAATTGCATCACATTCGAGCTGCATGTTAGTTTTGAAACTAACCTTTGATGCCAAAAAGATCCGGATTGGCACTTGGTGGCCCTTTCGATCTGAAAATTCATGGTTTTCTTCAATTCTGGGACATTTTTTCTTTCATTTATTCGAATGTAACTTTCTCTCACATTCTTTCTATTTTCTACACCAGAACTTTTATTAGATGATATTGAAAGTTTTAGATCATTCTTCTGAATATTTTAGCTTTTTCTTTCAATAAATGCTTTTCATATTTTATCTTGTACTGTGTGATAGAAAAACATATTTGCTCATTCCTCTGGGTCACGCACATACCCTTTAGCTGTGCTCATTCCGATTGTTCTTCTGAGGTGATTTTTGTTGTTTCATAACCACGTTCAATTTTTCAGTTGCTTTTTAAAAATGTGAATATGATATCCTTTTGCATCCAGGAATGTTATAATTATTCTAAAGTCCTGTTCTTCCTCTATGAGAGATTTCACTGGGTGAAAGTTCTGTACGTTGGATTTAATATGTCTTCCAAGATGTTGACTTTCTTAAAATGTTTGATTATTGGTTGGAAGTTCATCCTTTATCCGAGATTCCCTGTTAGACTGCTTGTCCTCTCTGATTGTATACTCCTTAGCAAAAGGGATGTAAGATGATGTAATGGAGTACATCACAATGTATTGTTAGTGTCTGGCAGCGAGATATACTGCTGGGTGGGATATTTTGGTGGCTCATCTACAAGTGGGTGCTTCCTTTTCCTCCTACTGGTACCAGTCACCAGGCATACTGTCCTTTGTCCCCACCTAATGATGTCATACCCACCGCTCCTGCCTGGAGGCAGATAATTCTGCTGGAGTCTCTTGGCCCCAGGAGACAAGAAGAGGGAGTATGTGGGGAGTAGCTGACACGCTTGTTGGTGCCTGCTGTGCCACCCTGAATAATCAGTGCCCTGTCAGGAGCTCCCAGCAGCCACTCTCTTTGGGCATACAGTGCTCTTGGTATGGTTTCACCTCCTGTGACAGTCTGCTGCGACACGCACATTTGGGGCTGTGGTTTTCTTCTCTGACAAGTTCCCACCTGTCATCCATCTTTCAGAGATTCCTCAAGGTTTCTGGTCCACCAAGGGCTCTCGTTGTCCTGGGCGATTATGAATTTATTTACTTGGTTTTATAACTTTTCCGTTATTTCTAACCATTTGGGATGGGAGGGAGGCTGCAGCATGTATTCAGTTTGCAATCTTGGACTGGAACCATCTCCCACAGCACCAACCCTCCCATAATGTGCACCATGTTTGTGTAGACAGAATCACAGCCCTCTCCTCCAAAGATGACTACAACCTAACCCCCAGAAACTATGAAAATGTTACGTCACAGGGTAAAGGAGAATTAAGATTGCAGTTGGAATTAAGTTTCCTCATCCACTGACCTTAAAATAGGGAGATTATCATGGATTATCCAGGTGGGCCCAATGCAATCACAAGGGTCCTTAAAGGTGAAAGAGGAAGATAGAAGAGTTAGTATCAGAGTGATGTGCTATGAGAAAGACTCAACCGGCCATTGTTGGCTGTGACGATGCGACGGGGCCACAAAGCAGGGAAATGGGCAGCCTCTCAAAGTTGGGAAAAACAAGAAAACAGATTTCTTTCCTAGAAAGGAACATAGCTCTGCTGACACCTTAATTTTACCCTAATGAGATCCATTTTGGACTTCTGACCTTCAGAATTATGAGATAATAAATGTGTTGTTTTAAGCAGCTAAGTTTGATATACATTGTTGCAGCAGCAATAGGAAGCAAACACAATGTTCACACTTGATTGTTGGCGGCTGTCTCTTCCACCACACTGCCTGCTTCTGGAGAACAAGAGCAATACTGTTGTCTCCTTTATTTACCCAGAATCCAGCACAGGATCTGGCACATAATCAGGGCTCAGTAAATACGTGTTGAAGGAATGAAAAAATGAAAGACTGCTCTAACTTTGAGGTTCTACAGAGGCTCTGAGATTCCAAAGCAGCCTTTGCCTTTCACTTCTCTAAGCTCTGGAGACCTGGAGACCTTAAGCCCTTAGCCCTCACTCTTCCCATTTCCTTTCCCCACTGACCCATGTTTCTCATTGCAGGGTTTACTGCTATCTAGTTGCAGCTTCCTCCTTTACTGTGGACCATCCCCCCCCTTTCTCCAGCCCTGTGTGCAGGGAGAATTGAGATGGAAGACATATGTTACATATGTACCTGACTTTGCCAACAGGCCTTCTGCAGATTATGTCTGAAACAGTGACTTCCTCTCTGCCTGCTTTCCTCCCTCTCCATAGATACCTCCACTCACATTTCCTATCAGGCTTCTGCTCTTTTCCTACCAGCTGGAACGGGGAATGTAGTGTTCATCTCATCTTCTCCTTTCTGGGTTCTGAATTAAGCACAAGGTCCCCATCTTTTTTATAGCACTCTGTAACCCCTTCTCAGATGACTCCATGGGTTTCCAGGATAGATAACAAAAAGAATTAAAGGCACTGTCAGGTGACTTCAGGTTTACCAGAAAGCCACTCAGGGAATCCCTTAGTATATTTTGTGCAGAACTTTAAAGTCCCCTCAGGCTGGGTGACGAGAGCTGCTGCTGGGTCACTGGAATATTGTTATTTTGTTGCTTCCTTTTTAGTCAGCCATTCTCAGGCCTTGGCTTCTCTGATTTTGCATTGAGCTTGGCTTCTGCCTCTCCAGCTTTCCCTCTGTGTATCTCATGTTTAGTCTCTCCTGGAAGCAGGCTCTAGTGGGCTTGCTTGGTCACTGTCCAATGCAGAGTTCTCATGCTAGACTTCCTCCATTGTTGCTGGTTTGTCCCATACGTTTGATTTTCATGCGTGGGCCAATTCCTGGGATTCTTTTGTGGCTAGGTCTAGTAGCAGAGCCAAGAGACACAATGTGTGGTCACTTATGTAGAAAAAAACTGCCTCTGACTACTCAATGCTGGGACCGGTGGCACCAGCCACACAGACACTATTTTTGGAGGTAATCGTCACCCCTCTTCATTCTCTTCCATTTGCCCCTCTTTCCCACTCCAATGAAGATAACTAGTTGATGAAACAACTAGATCACCCAGCTTCACCCTCCCACCCACAAACACAATGTCAAGTGTGAAATTTTCATTTTGAAGGAATCCTTATGTCTCTGTCATCCGATTTGCTGTAGTACGCTGTAGCGTCAGACTAGTAAGGTCTAGATCCAGGACAATGGCTCATGTCTTAAAGATGAACTATTACTTTTGTTCCCCTGTGCGCAACAATTGGGATTGCACGCTCCAAGGTAGCAGAAACAAGCTGGCTTTGGACAAGCACTCTGAAGTCTGTGTTCCCCGGTAGCTGACTTTGTCGGTTGTTTTTTTTTTTTTTAAGGAGGGCACACCTCACAGCGGCCGATGTGGAGATTGAGCCAGCAACCTTGGTGTTATCAGCATCACGCTCTAAACAACTGAGCTAACCGGTCACCCCCAATGACTTAGTCCTTCTTGTATGAAGATATTCTCTCCTTTCTTTCCATCCCTGCTGCCTAAACTAGTAAAGAGCACACCTTTCCTTACCCCTTTGATTGCATGCATTTTGCAGAGGCTACCCCAGGGAACTTAGGGGCTTAGGGGTGGCAGGGAAGCTACCAGTGGCAGCTGCTTACAACTAATTTCTCTCCTTACACATTATGGATGTGGGGTGTGAAGCCTGAGGTGGATGAGTCGTGCATGCCTCTCTAGTATGAGATCCACTGCTGTGCTGGGAGGTCTAGGTCATGTGCTTGGAAGGTCCAGCTGCGGATTTAGGTGGAGTATTATTCTTGGGGAATAAAATTCAGAGGAGTGTTTGTATGTTAAGAGCGTGCTATGATAGCATTTCTCTGAGAAACACAATTGCATTCATGGAAATATGAAATTATGCAGTAGCAGGCTATATATTCAATATTGGAATTCAATATTACAGTAATATTGAATACTGGAATTCAATATTACAGTACTTTCCAAGGACAATTTTTGTTTTTAAATAACATTGCATACCTTTTAAAACAAAGATCATTCTGTAAGAAGTGCATTCGAACCTCAAACTTTGAAGAGACTTTAGATTTAATTTTTAAAACAGTGTTTAGCTTTTCGATCCTTCTGGAATTCAATGTGCATGGTATGAAGGAAGGAACTTGAGTTTTTGTCCACTAGATGGATAGCTAGTTGTCTCAAAACTACTGAAGAACTCATTATTGTACGATTAAAATAAATTTTATTTTGTATAATAAAAGAATTTTCATGTAGTCATGGTTATTTCTGTATTTCTATCAATATTTGTCTATCTCTGTGTCAGTATCATGCTGCTTTGGTTACTGTGGCTTCATAGGACATTTTGCTATCTGGTCGGGCAAGGCCCCTATTAGTGCCTCTTGTTCTTTTTTTTCTTCAACATTCCTTGGCAGTGCTCATGTGTTTAGTCTTCCAGAGGAATTAGAAATCAACTTGTTAAGTTCCAAAATCTTCCCATTGGAATTTTGAAGGAAATTGCATTAAATTGACATCATTATAATATTGAATTATATTGAATAATCTTCTCTTTAGGAACATGTTACATTTTCATTTACTTAGGTCATTTCTAATGTCCTTATAGATCTGGCATATTTCTCAAAATGTTCTAGGTATATACTCTCTCTTTTTTTTTCCTTCCCGTTATGGTGAATGGAATAATTTTTTTCCTTTTTTAGACTTTAAGTTTTTGAAAAGGTTTTGTCTTAGTCAAGGTTCTTATGGTAGCAATTTACACAAATACACTGAAACTTAGGCCAAAAAAAAAAATTCTTTGGAGGATGGCCAAAGCGTCCCCTGCAGGCAAAGGGCAAAAAGGGGAGTGGGCCTCAAAAGGGGGCTAGAAAAAGAACTACTGTCTCCTGTTGCTGCTTCTCTCTGTAGATCTGTTTCTCTCCCTCTGGAGCTCAGCTTTCTTTGCTGCTCTCTGTCCCACTTTCACATTTCTGGGAAGCAAGGGGTTGTAGAACAAATTTGGCTACGGTGGGTCACCCGTATGAATAGAGCAATTCTCAGAAAAACTCTGTAGGCTGGGAGGCACCCCTGAAATAGGTTTCAAAATACTGCAACTTCAAAAGAATCTGTCTCTTCTTGCCTAAGAAGGTTAGAGTTGGCAGTGACAACTGTATGGGAAAACCCTCCCTCCCTAGTTCCAGGTGATTCGATAAATAGGGACTGACAATCACACGGTTACAGGATTAATAATTCAACAAAAATATAGCAAGCCCCTACTTTTAACTTTATATTTGCATACTGCTTTGTTGTTCACGGTGTGCTTCCATTTATTCCATTTAACTGCCCTTTTAGGCTTTTGGCTCAGATCACATGTTAAATTGTATGGTTTGGGGGCATAAATTGCCATTTCAAATATTTTGTCTTTAGAAAATACAACCCTTCAAATTTTGCAACTTGGGATAAAGATTCCTACTCTCAACTAGATTCATTTTGAAAAGAATCAGAAAGGGGTACTTCATTTAAAAAAAAATCCAAAAAAATCAAAAACAAACAAACCCTCCCTGAAAACCAGAAATTCTGTTAAGAGACTTTTCATTAAAAGAAGCTTAAATCTAGTTAGTATTTGACCGGGAGCCAGGTGAAAGCTACAAGGGGAACTTGGAACCAAGAAACTTTGGCAGTCTTGGCGCAATCAGTTACTAATTGAATGCCCTTCACAAGTATCCTAGTCTCTGTGAACCTGATTTCTGTTTTCAAACCTGGATGATTACTTTTAGATGCCGGTGTGATGAGACGAAGCACAGTAAAAACAAAGGACTAGGTATACATGGAGTGTTACCAATCACTAATGTGAATACCTGACACTGCTAAAGGAAAAAAAAAACGAGCTTGGAGGGAGATTAAGGAAAAAGCGCCAAGGGAACCTCGTAAGTGGCACCTCCACCAGCTTCAGGTCTTTCACACTTATCGAAAAGCTCCTTGCTACGGCGGACACACGCTCTCTTTTAGTTGGAAAATGAGTGTTTGCTTTGGACAAGTCTTTTCCTAACAGCAAATTCAACTTCCCCGCCCAGTCTGCAAAAAACGAGGCAGGTTTTCCTCCCTGGCCCGGGGAGGTGCCCTGGCGGACCCAGCGGGCGCCCCAGGCTGTGAGGGCCCCACTAAGGGGTGGGATGGTGGGGGCCCAGCTCGGGGATGAAGTCCCGGCCCAAACAGCAGGCACGCAAGGACCGCCTCCGTTCGAGCCAGTGGGCACCGCCCCCATCCGACACGTTTGCACGACTTAGGGCGTGGTTTCCGGCAGCGGAGGTGTGCTTTCCGGTAGTATCACCCGCTCGCTTTCTTTCCGGGGTGGGACTTCCTGTTTGTCATTGACAGGCGCCGGGCTGCAGATCTGGTTGGAGGACAGCACAGGAGGGTGAGTTTGGCTGACCAGGCCTTATGATCCTCGAAAGGGCACCATGGAGGACGCTCTTCCTCACTCTCTTTCTTGCTTTTGTTCTCTCCGCGAGGCCTTGGTTTGCGCGGAGTCCTGGCCTACCTGAGGCTCTTCCGCTTCCTCTTTCCACAGGCTCCGCCCCCAGCGTCCTGTGGCCATGACGACCGGCCCGCGGGACTCCCTGTTGTGGAAGCTCGCGGGGCTGCTGCGGGAGTCCGGTGAGTGGACTTCCGGTTGAGCTGGTGCTGGAGCGAAGTGGGGGTGCTTTCTACCTTTCAGAGACACGCCCTTTAAGAGTCATGGAGTTGCAGCTGTTTAGGGTCACGAGGGTTTGGGTGTTGATTCATTTCTTTGCTCCTCCGGGATTTGTTCGCTCTGGTGCCGCTACCTACAGTGTCCTTTTTCTTTGACAGCTAAACCTTAGCCGTCCTTCGAGGCCAAATTCTAGTGCCACTCCCTCCGTGCGTTCTCTGATCCTCTCACAGGAAGGTGATCCTGACTTGGCTTTAAGCCCTTGGAGATCAGGGACTGGCCATAATCATTGTTGCGAGGCAAAGCATAGCATAGTTAAAAGCACAATTAGACGTCACACCCACCTGAGTTGGGATCCCAACTGCCTTGCATACTTCACCAAAGTATTTGAGTTTTCTGAGTCTGTTTTTCTCACCAGCAAAAGGGCATAACGATTGTATTTAACTCAAAGTTTGTTGTGGGAGCTAATTCTCATTCACATAAAACATTTAGTACAGTGTTTGCATGTGTAGTAAGTGCTCAAAATGAATGTAGCTACTGTTACAATTTCTTCCCTCAGTGTCTGGGGTGGAATCAAGGAGTTCAATACGTGGTTGGCATTAGTTGTAGAAAAGCCTTGACTTTGAGATCAGGCAGAAGTAGCAACTTCCTGCCAGCTGTGTGATCTCAATCAAGGTTCTTAACGCCTCTGAGCTTCAATTTCTGCGTTTGTAAGAGGGGGTTAACAGTGCTCTTTAGGAGACTCTCATGAAGTTTAAATGGAGTAACAGACTTGTCTGGCACAATTACCTAATGAATGTTAGCTGCCTTCCATCACTCTGCACTCCCATTGATAGTATCTGTGAAACCTCGCTGTATGGCAGTTAAAACTGGCTTATATTGTTAACTATGCACGTGTCTTATCTTCCTTTCTAGACTGGGAGGCTCTTTGAGGGTGGGAGGAGTCCTTGAACCGTGTCTGTATCTATCCTCAGTGTCTGGTGCATAGAAAAGCCGTCATGCAAGGTTATAGGATTTGTTAATTTATTCAGCAAAACTCTGACTTGGCTCCAGGGGTTGGGGATGATGGTGTGTGTGCGTGAGTGCCTATAAAGAGGTAGCAGGAGGGAAATCTGTGCTGATGGAATAGTTTGATATTTTGATTGTGCTGTTGGTTACAGGAATCTACACCTACGACAAAATGGCATACGACTCTCTCTCTCTATATATATACAGAGGGTGCCCCAAAAATGTATACACGTTTTAAGAAAGGAAAAAACTGTATTAAAATTGTAATACTCAATATATACCGATAACAAAAGATGAACACAAGTCACGTTTAACTTCTGCAATTACAAGACGTGCTCAAAGTGGTTACCATCAGTGTAATTTTAATACAGTTTTTCCTTTCCTAAAATGTGTATATTGGGCCGGCCCGGTGGCTCAGGCGGTTGGAGCTCCATGCTCCTGACTCCGAGGGCTGCCGGTTCGATTCCCCCACATGGGCCAGTGGGCTCTCAACCACAAGGTTGGCAGTTCGGCTCCTCCAGTCCCACAAGGGATGGTGGGCAGCACCCCCTGCATCTAAGATTGAACACGGCACCTTGAGCTGAGCTGCCGCTGAGCTCCCGGATGGCTCAGTTGGTTGGAGGGCATCCTCTGAACCACAAGGTTGCCGGTTCGACTCCCGCAAGGGATGGTGGGCTGCGCCCCCTGCGGCTAGCGACAGCGACTGGACCTGGAGCTGAGCTGGAGCTGAGCTGCGCCCTCCACAGCTAAGATTGTAGGGGACAACGACTTGACTTGGAAGAGAGTCCTGGGAGTGCACACTGTTTCCCAATAAAGTCCTGTTCCCCTTCCCCAATAAAATCTAAAAAAAATAAATAATAAAAAAAAAACCCAACACTTAAAAAAAAAAGTGTATACATTTTTTGGGCGCCTTCTGTATATACATTGTACCAATGCCAATTTTCTGGTTTTGATGTTATATATAAAATACAACCATTGGGAGAAACTGGGTGAAAGGTAGAGGGGGACCCCTTTGTAGTATTGCTGCAACATCCTTTGACTCTATCCTTATTTTTTCAAAAAACTTAAAAGAAAATTCTCCATACCTACCTTGTAGTTGTACTTTTTTAGGTGCAGTGATGAATACCCAAGATGACCTAAAGAATGACCGTCTCATTGGAGAGAGCAGTTTTAACATAGAGGGCAATAATAATACCTATCATGAGTGGTTATTCTTTCTATGACATGCATTTTAGTATTGTTTGAAAGTTTCTATATGTGTGCATATTACTTTTGCAACACCCCCCTGCCCCCCAAAAAGGTAAACCATCCAGTAAACTTTTATGTAAAATGAATAATTATAGTGAAAATTTGTGTATTGAGAAAGCTGCCCGAAGGAAGTAGGTGTCGGGCTGGGCAGAGTGGAAGGGGATGTGTTGGAAAATGAGGGAGCCGTGAACCAAGTTGACTCTGTTTCCAGCACTGTGAGTAAACCAGCCTTGGCTTTGAGATCAAAAGGGTAAAGAAAATTTAGAAAAGTTGGAGGCATGTCGTGAAACAATCTCATGTATCAGGCTGAAGAATCAGGACTTCTTTTTGAATATAGTGCTGTTGGAGACTTTTAAGTGCGGCAAAGATACAAAGTTTGATCCTGCAATGGAGAATCTACAATATAGATTGGAGTGGGTGTCAGCTGGGTTCACAAAGTCTCAGAAGAAAGGGGAAGACAGTTTCCTTACGTCCTCCCTCCTGTCTGCCCCTCTCCCTGCAGGGGATGTGGTCCTGTCTGGCTGTAGCACACTGAGCCTGCTGACTGCCACACTGCAGCAGCTGAACCACGTGTTTGAGCTGTACCTGGGGCCGTGGGGCCCTGGCCAGACAGGCTTTGTGGCTCTGCCCTCCCACCCCACCGACTCGCCCGTCATCCTTCAGCTTCAGTTCCTCTTCGACGTGCTGCAGAAAACACTTTCACTCAAGGTTCTGGGATGGGAATGGGGTAGGATGTACAAAAAGCCCAGGACAATAGTGGAGGTGGGGCTGGGGGTGTAGCATGGGTGCAAGACGTCTTCAGGGCTCAGATCCAGAAGGTGTGACAACTTTGGGTGGTGTGCTAAGGAAGAGATGCCAAGGAAGGGGACATGTGCCAGGCTTCACTGACCTGAATGTTCTTTTAGCTCATCCATGTCCCTGGTCCTGGCCTCCCAGGGCCCATCAAGATTTTTCCCTTCAAGTCCCTGCGGCAGCTGGAGGTATGGGGTGTTGGGGGATGTTGGTGCACAAAACCAGCTTTAGGGAGCATTTTGGGGGATGGGGAAAGAGAGACGGCCTCTTTTGGTGGGGGTGTGGGGGGCACCAGGCCTGAGAGTACCCATTGCTCTGCAGTAATGTGGCGTCCACTCTCTTTTCCCCGTACTGCTTCCCTGAACCATAGCTGGCTTGGTCATCTTTTCCCTGTTCCCTTCCTTTGCCCCAGCTCCGAGGTGTCCCTGTTCACTGCCTCCGCGGCCTCCGTGGCATCTATTCCCAGCTGGAGACCCTGATTTGCAGCAGAAGCATCCAGGCATTGGAGGTAAGGAGGATGGGCGGTGAGCCAGGTGCCTTTCCTGAGGCACACGGAGGACCGGGCTCTGCTGGTCCCCCTTCTCTGCAGCCTTCCACCTCCCTCGGGACTGCACTTGCTCCCTCCGCTGTGCTCCCACGGCACGCGGTGCCTGACCACGTGTGTACAGTCACGCCGGCCATGTCGGACGGAGTCAGTGTTCTCCTGTCTGTCTCCTTACTCTCCCCACAGTGGACTCCTTGGGGACAGGACCCTGGGCTTTCTTTAAGTCTGCATCTACACTGCGACTGAGCTCAGTGTGTAAAGAATAAATGGCTGGCTGGGCCACAGGGAGAGGCCTTGGTGTGGGGAAGAGGGGAGAGTGGAGGTGACCGGGCACCTTTTCTCAGGAGCTCCTGTCGGCCTGTGGTGGCGACCTCTGCTCTGCGCTGCCCTGGCTGGCTCTGCTTTCTGCCGACTTCAGCTACAACGCACTGACTGCCTTAGACAGCTCATTGGTGAGTGCCTCAGAGGAAAGGGGTTTGGGGGATGGCAGGGATAGGCCCTTCGGGGGGCCGGCTGGCTGCCTGGGGGTATCCGATCCTCTGTTTCCTCTTCCCACCCACCCCAGCGTCTCTTGTCAGCTCTGCGCTTTTTAAACCTGAGCCACAATCAACTCCAGGACTGCAGGGGCTTCCTGGTGGTGAGTATGAGCGGCCTGGCTGGGGGCGGCGCCACTTGGGCCTCTCATCGTCCTGGTCTGACCTGCTCTACTGGGCCTGGTTATGCTCCCACCTGCTTTTGCCACCCGTGGAGCCACCTCCTGGGAGGCAGTGCTATTTGGGGGCTCAGACTCAGCATAAGACAAACCAGCGTTCAAATCTCAGCTCCTAATCCCTGTGTGACTTGGGACACAGGGTAACCTCTTGGTTTCTTCATCGATAAAGTGGAAATCGTAGGAGTACCTGCTTTTATAGTATTAAAATGATTGTGAAGAGTATCTGATGCTACTTGGCCCAGTGCTTGGCCTAGAGCAGGGCAGCTCTTGTGATGGTGATGACGAAGCCCTTCTCCCATGTCTCCCTGTCAGAGATAAACAAGCTGGACACTGGTTAAAGTGGTAAGAACAGATCTTAATAATAATGACGTATCGCCGTAGTTTATTAAGTAATAAACTACTGTGGTATTTAATCAGTTGTGAAACTATTTTAATCAGTAATAAACTATTCAGCGTGAACGGAACTCAAGTTCAACTTCTGCAGAGATAACTGGACACATGACAGTGATGGAGTGGGAAGGGGACCAGCCGGGCCTTAAGCTGATTCTCTCCTTGACCAAACTCTGTAGTCAGGTTCCTCTGAAGTCAGAGAAGTGGAAATTTACAAAAAGCGGGAAGGACATGTTGGTCCATGTGAAGCCACCCCATCTAGGTTTGCTAACTGGTACTTACCAAAATTAGGCCCCTCCCCTTCCACAGAGGCTGAGACGGGCCCTATCTTCAGGTGTTGCCTGGAACAAACTCAGTTCTTCTCGCAACCTGGAGTCTTTTTAGGCAGGAATGTAAGGGAGCTGGAGTTGTCATCCTAGGGATGTGGGCTTTAGCGGTTGGAAACTATGCTAGTATTTGTTCACGTTTTTTAATGTGGGAGAGTGGACGGGTAGATGCAATCATTCGTGCCGAGAGTCTGCAGTCTTCGTAGGCCAAGGTTGAGGCGTAGTGGAGAAGAGGGCTCAGAGGCGCCTGGCTGGAGGTTGGTCAAGGAGAGACTCTTTGTCCCCCCCACCCCCTCCCAGGACTTGTCTGAGCTCTGCCATCTGGACATCTCCTACAACCACCTGCATTTGGTGCCGACAATGGGACCCTCAGGGCCTGCTCTGGGGACCCTGATACTGCGAGGCAATGAGCTCCGGAGTCTGCGTGGTGAGTGGAGGAGAGTGTGTGTGTGTGTGGGGGGAGGGAAAACGTGGAGGGGATGGGGCGGTGTGTGACTCCGGGTGGCAGTGTGCCCCAGGAACCATGTCCCGCTAGAGCCTCATGCGGGCTTATGTGCAGGTCTGAGGTGCCCAGGATTGTCTTGTTACTGCACCCTCCCCAGCACCCCACCCCTGGACCCTATCCCCCCACCCTCTCTCTCACATGCCCGTCCTCCCTTTTTGCCTCCACCCCAGGCCTGGAGCAGCTAAGGAACCTGCGGCACCTGGACGTGGCATACAACCTGCTGGAAGAACACAGAGAGCTGTCGCCACTGTGGCCGCTGGCTGAGCTCCGAAAGGTGAGACTTGGATGCTTCAAAGACCCGGGAGCCAGCCTTGCGCCTGTCCCCCCTTCCCATGCTGCTGTGGTCAGTGCCCTTCATCCCACAGGGAGGCCCAAGGCCCACCTCTGTCTCCTCCTTGCCCCACAGCTCTACCTGGAGGGGAACCCTTTGTGGTTTCACCCTGCGCACCGAGCGGCCACCGCCCAGTACTTGTCACCCCGAGTCAAGGATGCTGTTCCCGGGGTGAGTGATCCTCTCGTGTATGCTCTGCCTTCCCTGGCCTGGCCAGTCCCACCCCCGCCCCTGCACCTCTTGCCTTTCCCCACCCCCTCCTTAGTGACGGGGCCCAGCCTGGACCCCCTGCTTATGATGCTGTGACCGTCCGCTCAGCCTGACTGTTGTCACAGGCCTAGGAGGGCTCCGGTCCCGGCTTGGAGCTCCCCCAGGCCATGCACTCCACCAACACGGTCCCCTCCCCCTTTATCTTTGCTCAGTTCCTTCTTGATGGAAAAGTCTTGTCACTGACTGATTTTCAGGTTAGTGTGGTGGGGAGTGACGGGAGTGGGACAGCAAGGACTGGTTTGGGAGGACATGAAGGGAGGGTGGGAGCTGAGGGAAACGGGTTTCCAGAGTTAGGGTCTTGCTGGTCAGCTGGAGAGTAGAGACTATCTCTCTCAGCCAGCTTGGGTAGGGCAGAGGTGCTCTTCTGGCTCCGACCTCTTTCTCCTTCCTGTTGTTACGTACCAGACCTCCACGTCCTCAGAGGCCCCAACTTTGCCCTGCCCAGTGGGGAGTACCACCGAAACCTCAGGTGGCGCTGACTTGAGTGACAGCCCGTCCTCAGGGGGCGTCATAGCCCAGCCGCCACTTCGTAAGGTTAAGGTAAATGGTGTCCAAGCTGCCCTGTGCCTGGGGTTGGGTCCCTTTCTGGGGGCTCTGGGTTGTTGCTGGACTGAGAATAGTAAGGCCTTACCCTTGCTGTGGGTGGGGTGGTTTTTGTGAGGTTGGGTGGGTGGCCAGGGCTTGCTTTCATAGAATGTCATCCTTCTACCCAAACTCAGAGTCGAGTCCGTGTGAGGCAGGCAAGTATCTCAGAACCCAGTGATACAGACCCAGAGCCCCGGACTCTGGACCCTTCCCCGGCTGGTAAGTTGGCTCCCTACCCCCAAGCCTCCCTCTCCCCAGCCAGTGCTCCTTAATCTTCTGGTTAGGGAGAACTTTATTTTTGGTGGAGTAGAGCATTGTAGAATGCCTTCTGGTCTTTTCCTTTTTCCTTTTAGTTTGGGGGAAGGAGAAGAGACTGCCTCTGTGCAGCGTTTTCCGAAGTGTTTTGCAAGGAACAATTAATTTTGTGGGATGTCAAAAGGATTCCGTGGCCAGATATGTTTGGGAGATGCTAAGTTAGACAAAGAGGTGTCCTTCCTCCAGGACATCACAGGTCCTTAAATGTGCTAGCACGTACGAGGTGTTATCAAACAATATGGTGAATATTTAAATAAAAAACAATTTATTACAGTAAAAGACACATTACCATTAATCCCCCTCAAAATACTCCCCCTCTCTTCAAACACACTTATCCCATCGTTCTTGCCATTTTCTGAAGCAGTTCTGGACACTCACCTCTTTCGTGAGTGTCTTTAGTTGCACCGTCGTGGCTGCCTCGATGTCCTGAATCAATTCTAAATGTTTACCTTTCATAGTCATTTTGACTTTGGGGAAGAGCCAGAAGTCGCACGGTGCTAGATCTGGTGAATAAAGTGGATGAGGACACACCGTAAAGTTTTTATTTGACAGAAATTGCCGTACCAGAAGTGATGTGTGACACAGGGCCTTTCCGTTGTGATCACAAAATACGGTGAAGGCTGCTGCCGAGTGCCATCCAATGGAAAGGCAGGGATCTTCAATATGGGAAGCAGCGTGTTGAACCTTAGTAACATTGTGTGACAAGTTTCAGCTTGTTCGGTGTAGTCAGTTGGGTGCGAACTATGGTTGAGAGAAGGTGTGTTTTAAAGTGCGCTGTAAATCATCCTCCATCATGACAGTGCTCTGTGTGACACATCACTTCTAGCATATGGCAATTTCTGTCAAATAAGAACATTACAGTGTTTCCTCATCCACCTTATTCACTGGATCTGGCACCGTGCAACTTCTGGCTTTTCCCTAAAGTCAAAATGATTCAGGACATGGAGGCAGCCACGACAGTGCAGCTAAAGACACTCACAAAAGGACTTCCAGAACTGCTTCAGAAAGTGGCAAGAACGATGGGATAAGTGTGTTTGAAGCGAGGGGGAGTATTTTGAGGGGGATTAATGGCAATGTGTCTTTTGCTGTAATGAAGTTTTTTTGTTTAAGCATTCCCGTATTGTTTGATCACACCTAATATTGCAAATTTCCAAAAGCAGCATGTGATGTGCAGATGTGAATTGCATGTGACCATAGTGTTCGTAGAACACACTTAAGGACATGCTGCTGAGGGGAAGACTTTAGCTTCTCTCTGACCCCCACCCTATTACACACACTTGTACTTCACCCTGTGGAGCACTCACAGGAGACGCTGTAGTTGTCAGGGATGGTGGTGGTGGTGGTGCAGGCTGGCTAAGCTGTATGGGCCCCTTTCCAGGACGCTTTGTGCAGCAGCATCGAGAACTTGAACTCATGAACAGCTTCCGGGAGCAGTTTGGCCGTGATTGGCTGCAGTATAGGAATCACCTGGAGACCTCAGGGACCCCCGTTCTGGTTGCCTCCAAGACCCCTGCCCTCAGCACACTGCCCCCAGGCGCCCTGAGCCCAGAGACTATGCCTAGTCCCGCAACTGGCCCTGTGCCCTCAGAGAACGAGTCACCACAGGAAATGGCAGAGGAGGTCAGGGTGGGGCTGGAGCCACAGGAAGAAGAGGAGGAGGAGGAGCAGGAGCAGAATGAAGTGGAAGGTGAGCGCTCGGGGGCCCAGCGGGCAGTGTCTTGGGGAGAGTTAGGAAAACCCAGGAGTGGCGTGGCTGACCCCTTGTGGATAGAGGCCCTCTCTGTGGGAGGGCAGAGTCTTGGTACCTTTCCCTCCTTACAGGGTCCCTCTCTTGGTCTCTCCTCAGCGGAGCTCTGTCGCCCCATATTGGTGTGTCCCCTGGAGGGGCCCCAAGGCGTGCGGGGCAGGCAGTGCTTCCTCCGGGTCACTTCCAGTCACCTGTTTGAGGTGGAACTCCAAGCAGCTCGAACCCTGGAACGGCTTGAGCTCCAGAGTCTGGAGGCAGCTGAGATAGAGTCCGAGACCCAAGCCCAGAGGGAACCAGTACCCGAGGTGCCTGTGGGCGTGGGGGTTCTGGAAGAGGTGCTGGGCTGTTTCCAGGAGTCAGCTCTGGGTGCCGGGGTGGGGACAGAGCCAGGAGTGCAGTTTCCAGGCTCTCGGCCTCACGTGGAAAGGTGCTGGCTCAGGAAGTAAATGGCCATCAACTGTGATTAGATGGCCATCTGCTGTGGCTTGTTGGCCGTCAGCTGTAACCGGTGAGCCATTGGCCACTAATATAACTGCCGTGGCTACGCTAGCCGAAAATGGGGCCTAGCAAGAAGATGGTGGCTGAGCTAGCAAGAGTGGATTGCAGAGAGACAGATGCCGCCAGCGAGTATATAGTGGTGTGACTCCCCTATCTATGGCTCCATGGGTGTTCCTTTTTGGCCTCACCATATCCTGCGTTCTGATGTGGGGAGCGGGACTAGAGGCCCCGCAGGCCGCCCCACATGACAGCCGGGTACCAGGCTGCATGTCCTCACAGTCTCTCATTGGCACTGAGGATGGAGCTGGGGGGCAATGTCAGCCCCAGGTGGCTTAGAAGGCTGGCCCAGGAATAGAGCTTCTGGGCCAGAGCGCAGATGTGGGCAAAAGCTTGAGAACAGAGTGCAGGGCAATTGTTTCCCTCTGTGCTCTCAGTATCCCCTAATCCCTGTGCTCTTATTTCCTGGTCCCCTCTTCCCGCAGGGCTCAGAGCTGCCCTCTGGGGCCCCCATCCTCACTTTGCGCTTTTCTTACATTTGCCCGGACCGGCACTTACGTCGCTATGTGGTGCTGGAGCCTGATGCCCAAGCCGCTGTCCAGGTGAGGGGCCCAGGAGGCTGGTGGGTGATCGGAAGGCTGGGGGCCGGGGTCTACCGGCTCACAGCTGCGTCCGGCGCCCCCTGTCTCAGGAGCTGCTTGCTGTGTTGACCCCAGCAATCACTGCAGCTCGGCGTCAGCTTGGGGAAGCGAGGGACCTGCTGGGGGACAGACTTCAGTGTCTACGTTGTGGCCACGAGTTCAAGCCAGTGGAGACCCAGTTGGGACTGGACAGTGCAGAAGGCTGGAGGCCTCTGTTCCAGAACACAGGTACAAGCCCCGCCCCTGCCCTCCTTGCCTACGCTTACAGGGAAAATGGCTTTGAGGGAGGGAATGTGGAGGCGGACCCCCAGGGAAGAAAGGAGACCATCTTTCTGCCTGGAGGAAAAATAAAACCGTCTGCCTCCTACATTTGCAAGAAAGAGAGAAAAAGAGAAAGAAAGAAAGAAATTATATCCCTTTTTTCTCTCCTTCTGAAAGTCAGGAAATACAATCTCTGTCGCTGTTTAAACGTACTCATTATTTTTTCATAAGGCGAAGGCTTTTCCCCCTTTTGGCTAGTGTTTCCGAAACAACCTCAAACCTACCGAGCCCTCAGTGCATTACCGGACTGTCCTGCTGCCCCCTGAACGCGATGCTTTGGGAGTCGCTTAGATGGTCCTTCCTGACTGACCTTGGAGTCTGCTTCAGCCCCACCAGTGCCTCGTGGCTTCCCTTCACTTTCTTTTCTTTAAGAAGACAGATATTTTTCCATTGTACACCAGTCAAAAAGCTATGTCTTTGCAGACATTGAAGAAGAAAGAAATGTTCTTGATAACACCTGTGTTGAAACGTATGCTTTTTATTAGTCCCTTTCCTCTTGGCTGCCGCTGGAGCAGGGGTTTACGTGTTATTCACAAAATGGACCATCTCTGTCCCCCACCCTGAACCTGCCCAGGCAGCAGCAGGACATTGTGTGCAGGGGAAATAGCCCCCCTTCCTCCCGGACTCTACTCCATGGGTCATGTGGCCCCTGGGTGTCCCTTCAGTGGTGGCATCATTAATGACAGTCCTGCTTTTGTTTGAGCCTTGGCTACCTCATCAGAACAAAGATGAGAATGAGTTTGCCCCGTGGTTCTATTAGATTTAAACGTGACAGAAATGCCCCAGGCACAGGGCACAAACAGAGTCACTGCTGCTGCCACCCCCAGCTCTGCGGTCCTGGGAGGGTGCATCAGTTGTTTGATCTTTGCTTTCCTTGTAAAATGCGATAGGGGGAGTTTTGATACTACTGTTAGAATCTAGCACGGGCCCAGCATGTTGTAGCTGCCCAAACAATGGTTCTTTTCTCGTTGCTGATTGGTCCTGGCTTCTTTACCTGCTTCGGACACTCCTCCTGGCAATCCTAGAGAATAGACACTGCCAAGGCCCCCATTTTACAGACAGGGAGCCCGGCTTCGGTGACTCGTCATTACGGCTTAGATGACAGTCTTTAAGTGATGGAGCTGGAATTGGACCCAATCTGTGGATTTGCTGGTAGAGCCTGGAAGCCGTGATCAGCCCCAGGCTCTGGGTGGGGACCAGGGCAGGGCCTGGTTGAGTTTGGACCTTTCTGAGAAAATCCGAAATGAGGTGGGGTGCATTTTGAGGTGGTTGTGGGCCATGGCTCCCTGTTTACTCAGCCCTCTCTGGGGTGGGCACTAATTGGTTAGCAGCTGGGCCTGCAGAGGGAGGTGGGTGGGTAGTGCGCGAAGCCAGAGGTGGGTGCCTAGGGGAGTCTGAGAGTGGGTGGGGAGCGTTATGAGTGTGATGGGGGGTCGTGGTGCTGTGTGGGGGGTTCATGGAGACTGTGCCCACCCCTCTCTCCAGAATTTCCTGCTGTGTGTCCAAACTGTGGTAGTGACCACGTGGTCCTCCTGGCTCTGTCTGTGGAAGCCCCCAGCGTGGAGCAGACACAGGAAGAGCAGGTGCCAGCTCCCTCGCAGTCCCCTGGCACTGTCCACGACCCTCCCGGCCACAGTGACCCCAGCGACCGCGGCAGCAGGGCCGACAGCGCCCCATTTCAGGCACTGATCGCAGACCAGCACAGGTGGAGCCTCAGCCCCCGTGAGTACAGGTGTTTGGGGAGGGAAGGGGCACTCATGGGGGGAGGTGAGACGGAGCCGTGGCAGCCGGGGCAGGCTGATGGCCCATTGCTTGTCCCCAGCCCCTGAGCGCTCTGGCCTCCGCTCGGTGGACCACCGACTCCGGCTATTCCTGGACGTCGAGGTGTTCACCGATGCCCAGGAGGAGTTCCAGTGCTGCGTCAAGGTCTGTGCCAGCCCCGCACTGCCCCGCGCCTCTGAGCACAGACCTTGGTCTTTGCGTCTCAGTTGTTCCTTCACCACGGGCGTGTACTACCCACCATACAGAGCATGGCGTCCGTGAGAGCACATGTCTCTAAGCTGCCCAGCACAGCACCTAGCACTTGATAAAGGATACTCTTGTGATTGTGATAAGTACACGATGTTGGACCTCCTCTGCAGAGCACCTAGCTTAGGCTAGACACTAAGGATCTGCCTTTGATCTTATATTCTGGTGTGAGCAGCAGACAACGGTTGTGTGATGTGAAGGGCGGAGTCACACGAAGGCTCCAGAGGGGCATCTGATCCAGCCTGAGTGGGGAGGTGATGGAGAAGCCCAGTCCTGAAGGATGACTTTCGGAGGAGGGAAGAGAAGGAGTTGTAGGAAAAGGAAGCAGCATGTGCATGGAGGCCTGGGAGAGGAGCTAGTGGCGAGACTTGCCTGTGATGGGGCAGCTGGAATGGGGGTGGCGGTTAGGGGGAGCATCCCGAGAGGAGTCTGAACAGGCAGGCAGGGGCCAGTTCAGGAGCAACCTCTTGTGTCTGCTGAGGAGTTTGGACTTGATCCCAAGGGCCGCGGGAGCCACTGGAGGGTTGGGAGCAGGGGAGTGATGCCCAGTTTTGTGTTTTAGAACAGAGTCTCGCAGGGTGGAGGGTGGGGGGGAGGGGACAGGACGACAGGCAGGGAGACCTGCTGAGAGCCTGCTGCAGTCAGGCAGGCGGGGGGGCGATGGAGAGGCTGGGATGCGTGAGCTGTGGGGACAAGCAGGCTGGAGGTGTGGTCATCGCTTGGTCTGGCAGCTGCCTCCCTGGTCCTCTCGTTTCTCATCAACTTCCCCTTCCCCTTAGGTGCCACTGGTGTTGGCAGGCCAGCCTGGGGAGTGTCTGTGTCTCGTGGTTGTGTCTGACCACAGGCTTTATGTGTTGAAGGTGACGGGGGAGATCTGGTGAGTAAGCAGGGCTGCGGCTGGGGCTCCCCTGTGGGTCTCACTTCCCTCTCACTCTTTTCCGCCACTCTGCTCCTCCTCTCCACAGCGGACCTCCAGCTAGCTGGCTCCAGCCAGCCCTGGCTGTCCCCCTGCAGGACCTGAGTTGCATAGAGCTGGGCTTGGCCGGACAGAGCCTGCGGCTGGAGTGGGCGGCTGGGGCAGGCAGCTGTGTCCTGCTGCCCCGAGATGCCAAGCATTGTCGGGCCTTCCTAGAGGAGCTCACTGGTGAGAGAGGGAAGGGAGAGGCAGGGAGGGTGGGCCAGGGCGGTCACGGCTCCCATGGCTGGCACCCGCAGTAGAGAAAGACAGGTAATGGAACTCAGCTCTCGGAGAAATTTCTGAAATCTAGAAATACGGAGAATGGGAAGGCGTTGAGAGGTGGAGAGGTTGGGAAAGAAGAGCTGGTCATGAGGGCTCCCTGTCTCTGACTGGCTCTGTCCAGATGTCTTGCAGTCTCTGCCCCCAACGTGGAGAAGCAATGTCAGCACCAGGGAGGAGGAGGTGACCCCGAAGCACCGACTCTGGTGAGTCAGGAGGAGGCTGAGGCCAGGGTTGGTGTCCACACGGCTGCCCTGGGAGCACAGGCCCTCCTCCCGTGGTCGGGCCCTGAGCACTTAGGCTGGTCGCCTGTCCTCAGGCCCACAGGCCTGGTCCATCCTCCCGCTCTCCCGCCCCAGAGTCCTTCCCACCCCTAGCTGACCACTCCTTCCCGGGGTTGCTGCCTCCCCCCAGGCCACTGCTGGAAAGAGACTCTTCCTCGGACCCTCCCCAGTTCTTCTACCTTCGGGTGTTCCTGGTTGAAGGTGAGGGCGCTGTACCCCTCTTGTCCCAGTTCACTGGCTGGGCGACCAGTGCCTCTGGGTGCCCTTGTAGCATTTCTCAGTTCCTGGAGTCTGGACTTCCTGTCACTCATGGGCGTACCCAAGAGACCTCCTCAGTGTTCCTGGCCTCTGTGGGTGGGGCTGGGAGGTGCCCTGGGCCTCAGGTGCCCAGAGACTTTTGCTTTTGGGCCCAGGCTCTCTGTGAAGTGGAGCCGATTGGCGGGTCTGCTCCACCTCATCCTGTTGGAGAAGGTGAGAGCGGATCCTCCTTTCTGAGAGCACTGGGTGGCGGGGCAGGCTTCCTTTGTCTTGCGCCTCAGGTTTTGGAGGCTGGAGATCCCTGGAGTTTGGAAAAGGGAGCGCCTTGGCCCCTCGAGGCACAGGCGGCTTTTGTGGCCACCTCAGTGGTTCGCTTCTCTTCTCCCAAGCAGCACTTGGACGCTGCCCCAGCGGTCTGGGCTCCTCCGTGGCCTTCCTCTCTGGGCCTCACGCTGCTTCTTTTCCTCCAGGCCCTGCTACCTGCCCTGTGTCCCTGTTGCTGACTCCGTCTACCCTGTACCTGTTAGATGAGGACCTTCTGGGGTCCCAGGCAGAGGCCCCTCTTCCAGCAGCATCTGGCGAGGCCTCTGAGAAGGCCCCGCCCCTGGGGCCAGGCCCTTCCTTGTGTGTCAGGGAGCAGCAGCCACTCAGCAGTCTGAGCTCCGTGCTGCTATATCGCACGGCCCCGGAGGATCTACGGCTGGTCTTCTACGATGAGGTGTGTGTGTGTGTGTGTGTGTGTGTGAGAGAGAGAGAGAGAGAGAGAGAGAGACAGAAATCATGAGTGGGTATGGTGTGTCGTGTGAGAAGGGGGTAGGAAGGCTAGGAATTGTGGCAGTATGGAGCTTGCCTTGGACAGTCAGGTGCGTACACAGAAGTAGGGTGTAGAGAACTGGGAGGTTCACTGCATTTGGACAGCAGTGAGTAGAGGGGAGGTTGCTTTGGCCGTGAAAACCCTGGACTTGGAGCCAAGCCTGTGTTAGCTGCGCGGCCTTGACTGAAGCCCCAGCTCTTGCTGCTTCGGGTTCGTGTTTGATTGGGCCCTTGTGCAAGCCCTTTGACCTTTACAGCCTGCAGGTGAGCAGGCACTGTTATCAGTCCTACTACAGATGAGCAGACTGAGGTTTGGGGCTGGTAACCAACTTGCCCAGGTCACAAGTGGTAGAGCCAGGAACGACCCCAAGCAACTCCTTGGGATGGACTTCCAGAACTTACATTCTGGAAAACAGGGAAGATGAAAGAAACAAGATAGTAAATGTGAAAGCCCTTCGGGGGCCTTCAGTTCGTGTTGATGGGGTTCCGTGTAAAAAGTCAGGATCTTTGGTGGGGAGTGACACAGGCTCGGGGAGGGGAGGAGGCCATGAGCCAGGAGGGAGGGGCAGTGGGTCCTCCCTGAGCACTCCGCCCCCCCCAGGCCTCCCCTCCCTCCCGCTCGTGTGGCCCTCTGTGAGTCTCATCTCACCACTCCTTGGTCTGCCAGGTGTCCCGGCTGGAGAGTTTTTGGGCACTCCGTGTTGTGTGTCTGGAGCAGCTGACGGCCCTGCTGGCCTGGATCCGGGAGCCCTGGGAACGGTTGTTTTCCATCCGACTCCGCACTGTGACCCAAGATGCTCTAGAACTTGACCGCTGAGGCCTCCACACCGCCCCTGCCCCTGGCCGCAGGAGCCATGGTTGCAGATGTTCTCTCGCCAGACTCTTTAGCCTTTGGGTGCTGGCCAGTGAGGCCCCAAATGACCCACGGCCCAAGGGAAGGGTGAGGACACCGTCGGGCCTCTGGAGGATCTGGCCTGAGCGGACAGGCTCAGTGGTCCGTAGGAATGTTTCTCCAGCACTGTTTTCTCAGGTATCAATAAAGCTGTTTCCATTTTGGATGTTATGGATGTCCTCCGATGTGTCAGCTGTGAGGCCTGTGGTTCTTGTTCCTCTTCTAACAGGAACTGCCCCACCTGTAGCTCTTCCCCAGTGCGCAGCCCAGGCAGCCGGGTTTGTACTGGGAGAGCGTATCTCCAGCCCTACTCTGCCCCCACGGAGGGGATCAAGTAGGACTCCTGACCCGTGCTGGGCACCAGCCCTCAGCCGGCAGCACCTGCCATGTGGCCCAGCGTGGACATCACTGCCTACAAATCGCTGGGCCACTTAGAGTCTCACTCTGGAATTGCAGCTGGGAGCTAATGAGGGCCTGAGGCTGTTGGCAGTGGGGCCCATAGGAGAAGGTGACTGGGAAGGGGGAGTGTGGAGTGGGGTCGGCCTCCTCTCAGCACAGCCTCACTCAGCCTGGGGGTCTGGCCGAGTTGACCCCACTCCTTTACCTCTGTCTCCATGGCCAGGGTGATTGGTTCTGGAGTGCTCATGGAGCCCATTTGGCCTACAAAGGGCCAGTCCCGGCCTTTTGCTGGAGCATCTGAGAAAGGCGGGTTTCCCCGCTGAGGGTTGCTGACCCCCAGGGGAGAGCTTTCCTGGAACTGGCAGCATGGAAGACAGAGCTGAGAGGTGGGGCGAGCAGGGACAGGTGCTGCTGGCATCCTTGGAGTCCCTGGTCCAATTGTGCCCGGAGGCAGATACCCCTGGAATTCTAGGTCATGTGAGCTAACGGGGACCCCCTCCTTTTTAATTTTTGGCTTCAGCTAATTTGAGCCGAATATAAATAATCTTGCACTTGTCCAGGACAGGCAGGCACAGCTGCCCTATATCTGAAGTTTTTCTTTGCTCCAGAGTGTGGTGGGATGTTATCATAGCTGACGTAATAATTCACGGGTCATTCTCACCCCTCCCGGCTGAACTGGAGAGAACAAAGATGCTGGATCTTTAGGTTTCAAGTGAAAGGGATGAGCTGTAAGAAGGGTTTGGAAAGGGACCATGAATAGATAAGAACTCCAACTGTGGAGAGGGGAGGCTTTCTAGAGAAGAGCATCAGCCGCAGGGTCCTCAGGCTGGAGCCCTGTGCCTTGTTCCGTGTTTACAATTAGGGAGGAAAGGGATATATCACCTGCTCCCCACGCCCCCGGGGCAGATGGGAATGGCAGTTTGGAAGGAACTGACAGGATATGGCTAGTGACCGTTGCCCACATTTCTCTTGCCCGGAGAGTGCAGGTGGGCCAGAGGATTCTGTGGGCTCGGGAGGGAGCGCAGAGCGAGCTGGAGGAGCTGTGCTCACCGCGGGAGGATGGTTAGGCCCAGCCCCCAAATGGGGATGTGACCCAGTTAGCCTTGAACTGATTGAGTTTAAATCACCGTGATTGGGCTGAGTTTAATTGATTGTTCGAGGTTAACTTTTCTGTTGGTTACAAATGGGGGCTCGTTAACAAGGATAAAGTTGAGTTATAGAGCAAAGGCAGTTTTCTATACCTGGATTTGGGGGACGGCTGCGTTTCTGGAATTCCCACCTGTTACCATTGGAAAGGTCAGCATTGAAGGGTTTGGAGGATGGGGACCTAGAGGGCAAGGCGGGTGGTTCTTGTACAGTGGTCTGGGGGTTACTCTTCCTGCCCCCCAAAAGGCCTTTGACTTAGGGCTCCTGGGGGAGGAATGTGTTCTGATAACTTAGGCCTCCCTGTAAAACTTCATTTTGGGGAAGTCCAAGGTGGGGCCTTCCAGGGTGGGGGGTTGGGTGGGGAAGTGGGGGCTGGTTGTAGTAGGTTGGAGAAGGCTTAATTCCCCCGGGGGCCTAGTACCACCCTGGTCCCAGCCAGTCCTCTGCAAAGCCCTGGGGCCCAGGTGGGTAGAAGTATGTGGGAAAGAATCGGTGCCCCTGGAGGACAGTCACTCAGCCTCAGGCCCTACTCTTGAAGGACTGGTAGCTGGACCCCCGGATTCGGGGGTGGGAGGGAGAGGGACTGGTGGCCCCAGTGGGAGAAGGCTGCAGGGGTGTCCGGGGCCGCTCTTACAGCTCTGCCTTTCCTGACCACCGTGGTCAGCAACGTCCCTGTGCTGAAATGTGTGCGCTACATACGCGCTTATAAAGTCACTGAATGGGTGAATGTATTTATACCTTCACAGGACAGAGCTCAGGAGGACACGCGTCCTATCGCTGAGCCCACTGGAGCCGGTATCAGGGCAGGGGAGGGGTTTCCCAGGGGCTCATGACAGCAACTACTTCCTCTGGGCCATAACTGGGGAGCGGGTGGTGGAGCCGGTATTGAAAGTTCCCTTGAAGATTTACTGAGGAACACCTCTAAATAATGGTGACGGTAATAACCTAAAAGGAGGGCTTAGTGAGCCCTTACTATGTTCCGAGCATTGTTTAAAGCAGCTAATCTTCCCCAGTGTTTCTCATACTCCCTTGATCACAAGATACAGAGCCAGTTAGGTCAAGAAAAGAGCCCTCAGTGTAAAGAAGTGACCCAGACCCGGAAGGCTGGTGCTGAGGCCCCAGACGCAGGGTTTCTCCTGTCTCTTGGGGCACGATGGTTTCTCTCTTTCCCTTCCCCAGCAGGGCCCTGGTCTGGTCTGGCCGGAGAGTGAGGAGGAAATGGTGTGACTCTTGGAAATGGTGTGACAGTTGGGAAATGCTAGCTGGGGTGGAGGCCCCTTGGTGACAGGCTGGCAGAAGGGTGGAGGGGCCCAGAAAGGACTGTGCAGAGATTCGGAAAAGAAGTTCACCTACTTCTGTTTTGCTCAGAGCTGGCCTGAATTTTTAATTGAAGCAAATTAAAACTTCCCAAAAATACTAGTCCACTTTCCTGGCAGTGTACACACCCCCTTCCCTGTCCGTGATTTTGCACCTTCTGCAAACAAGAGCCGGAGCTGGTCCTAAGGAAGTTCTGGCCTAGAACTGCCTTTCATGGAGGCCGCCCGGTCCCAAGTGTTTTCCCAGGAGCCCCTTCAGGTCATGGTCCAGATGTGCAGAATAATGGCCAGTCGTTTTCAGGTGGTTTACAAAGCTCTGTGAGGCTGGTGCTTCTTCCATTTCTTTGTGCCTAAGACCTCTGTGCACGCTTTATCTTCTTTAACGAGTCAATGACATCCTCTAAACCCTTTGTCCTGAGGTGCTCTTTCTCTGGCGACTCAGAAGACAGGTGCTGCTGTTGCCTGCCGAGGAAGTGTCAGGGTGAGGCTGTTACCACGCCTGGAATTGTGTGACCTTTAGCTCTGGGCCTCACCGGGAGAAGGTGCCAGGGTGCACTCTGGGCAGACGGGCCTGCTTTGTCACTGACACTTGTGCGCAGACGTCAGTCAGCGGGACCTGCCTTCCACCCCCTGGGCTGTCCCCAGAGATTGATGTGTCTGTTCGGGCTGGCCTCTCCCCTCCAACAAGTGCTTATTGATCGCCCGCCTGTGGCCTTGGGCTTGCTGGCAGCGGTGGTGGACAGAAAGGAGTCGCTCTCTGAAACTGTCCATATCATGGTGCTGTCTTTTCTGTGGAAAAAAGGTGGGAGGGGATAAAACACATACTCGTGTTTGAGTCTATTTGTACCCATAAATTCTAGAAATGGCTAGTGGGGGATGAAGATGAGGGCAAGGCAGAAAGGGGCAGGGGTGCCAGTGAATTGTTTTTACTTTTTTCCTAAACTTTATTTTTAAGCTCTCAATGTACTATGATTCAAAATTATATTTAAAAATTTATATGAGACCGTAGGGGGACAGTGGACCAACTGAGTGGTATAAATACTGATTCTTAAGACTTTGGAAGGGGGAGAGCGGGTGAGCTTGCAGGACCCATCTTTCTGGAGAGGGTCCATTTTTCTTGATGAGTCATTTCATGTGGAGTGAGGGCTGACGTCCTTCTTCCTTTGTCAAGAGGCTGCAGTAGCTTCTGGGAAGACCCTGCCCAGAGCCGTTAGCTGTGGGTGGAAATTCAGCCATGGTTCTGGGTGTGATGCTTTGCCCGTCTCCGGGCACGTGCAGTAATTTGCATCTTCCCACTCACGAGTCAGTGTGGCGTGGTGGTCATGTAGGAGAAGGCACAGTGCAGTTACGTTCGAAAGATCCAGGATTGTGCCTTATTTTTGCAGCTCACGATTTAACCACGAGCAAGTAACTTGCTCTTCCTGATCCATGGTGCTTTCATCGATAGTGAAGGTCTGAGGCTAATCAATAACTTACCCAGTTCACAAAATTGTTGGGTGCAGTAATGTACGTGGCAGTGCCATGTGAACCACAAAGCAAGTGCTGGTTAAAAACCTGCCTGTTAGTTATCACAACCTGCTTTGTTGCCTAGAAATGCCCTTTGCCATCCGTTGGGAGAGGGAAAGCCTGTGTCTTCCTGCCCATGTGTGTGTTTAGGAGTGGATATTTCTCCAGTGTGCTTCCAACACTGCCGGGCATGTGAGCAAGGCACGGCATGTTTGTTCTTGGCTCTTCCTTTGTCATTTGATCATCTTGGGTTCAGTGACTTCTTTGTCCTCCACAAAAACATTCCTCAGTTTATTAGGTACTATAATTGTGCATGCAACTCCAAGTCCACAGATGTTTACTGAGCTGGTAAAGTGTGCCGGGCTCTGTGTGAGAGGAATGAACGGTGGAATATAAGGATGAATCAGACGTGCTCCTGCTTTCAAGGAGCTTACAGTCCAGCGAGGGAGTAGAAAAAGGCACTTGGGAGCTGGGTCATGAAGGAGGAGGAAGATGACAGCAGGAGAATATCGTAATAATGGCCATTTGGGGGCACTTGCTTTGTGCCCGTCTGTGTACTAATCATTTTATTGACATTATCGTACTCAGTACAAACCTGAAAGAAATGTGTGATCTCTATTTCACAGGTGAGGAAACTAAGCTCAGGTTAAGAAAGGTGAATCTCACCAAGGGGATCTCAAACTCTGGCCCTCTCTCTTTGCCAGAAACTAGATCTATTAGAATGCCCACTGTGGTTCACCCTGTAGTCCTTTTAATCTGTCCCCTTGTGGCACCAGGTTCCAGGGATACCACAACCTACCAGAAAAACCATCCAGATCCTCAGCACCCAAATGTCCGTGCAGTGCCTGTTCTTTGCTGTCGTGGGGCCTCCCCCAACCCTTTCTTCTGCCCAGAATGCCCTCCCTCCCCCTGTCCACCCTGCATTGCATGGCTGATTCTTTCTTCCTTCAGGCCTTTGCTTAATTGTCTCTTGCTTACAGAGCATGTCCTTAACTATGCCGACGGAATGTTCTCTGTGACAGTGCTTTCCCTCCATGGCTTTGGCCGCATTTTATAATTATAAATGTATGTGTTTGCTTGTTCGTTGTCTGTAAGCTGCCCACGGCAGGGGCCATGTCAGGGTTTTTCACTGATGTCCACCCAATGCCCGGTGTAGAGTGAACGTGTGGGTCTCAGGTTACACTCCTGGGTATGCATGAAATATTACTTTACAGCATTTTCAAAATGACCTTTTATTTCAAACGCCATCGCATGGGGTTGGCAGGACGCACTGACCTCACTCATCCCCTGCACCACTCCCACCTCCCCCATCTCGGGGAAACCTCCTTCTGCTTTACTGATTGATGGGGAGGGCAAAGCCTCCTTCCTCCCCCTCCCCAGCTTCTGGCCACCTACTCTCACGGACCTTTTCATTTTCCTCCTCTGCAAACCTCCCTAGGCTTGCTGAGACTTTGGCTCAGGATGAACAAAAGGCAGAAAGGCTTGCAGGCTTTCTGTCCTACCCAGCCCCCAAAACAAAATTTAAAGAAGGCTGCCTGCTTCGGTGGGGTTGGCGGAGGAGTAAGAAAGGACAAACAGCTTCCTATGTCAAAATGTCACCCCAGCCACAGATGAATCTGTACCCCTGGAGCTGAAAGGTGGGCCCTGCGGGGGTGAGAGAACCTTTAGGGACAGGCAGTGCTGTCCAGGGATTGGCTTTGTTTCAAAACTGAGTCCAGGTTTACTGAGGGACACAAGAATTACGACGAGGTGAACCATCGCGGAGTAACAACAATAGTAAATAATAAGAATGACATTTATTGAGCACTTACTGTGTGCCAAGCATTGAACTGGTATTTTATATATAGCATCTCTAACTCCGGAGTCTGGGCTCTTTCTCAATGACAGGTTATCTCTCTTGTAAAAATAAGGTCTTACTCACTACGAGGCCTGTCAAGCAGCAAATGCCTCGGGGTGCTCTGCTCTGCGGAGCAGGGAGATATTATTTATTTTATGTTATTTTTTTAGGTTTTTAAAATAACATTTATTTTTTAACAAGAGGGAATTCCAGGTCAGTCTGACAACTAGGCGCTACCTTCTAGAAACATCCTACCATCTTCCAGAAACTCTGTAGCCTGCTAAGTTAGGATTACAAATGCAAAGATTGGTCCATTGGCCAAGGAGTGTCAGAGTCAGCCCTGGTGGAGGCAGAAGTGATTCCGACCTTTCTGTCTTCTCTTATTTCAACCATGAGTTTGCATGGTGGGTATCTTTGAGTTGGCTGGAAGACTCATTGCCCTTGTAAGTGTAAGCGCACTTCCACTTCTTTCATGTGTGTATTTTCATCATTTTCATATTGCAAGCTACCTGAGGGCTTTCCAGTACTTGTGTGTCTTTGATTTGTAGTGAAACTAGCTGACATTTATTGAGCGCTTACGATGTACCAGGCGCCGTTGTAAGGGCTTTACATAGTTCAACTCATTTCATCCTTTCAACACCCCCATTACCATCACTGCCTTGCAGATGGGACTCTGAGGCCCATAGAGGGGGAATAACTCGCTCTAGGACACGCAACTGTCAAATGGCAGAGCTGGGCTATGACCTCAGGCTACGTGGCTCCATGCTTAACCACTCCCCTCTAAGGCTTCTAGGAGCAAAGATGCAGTCTCCTTAAAAAATTTATCTGGGGAGTTCAAGGTGAGGACACTGAAACCAGACTGGGCTGTGGAGGAGGGTGTAAGGGGGAACTCTGAGCTTCTGCCCTTGTTGTCACCCTTCCTGTCACCATTTGAGCATCTACAAGCTCTGGGTTGGGAGCGGACAGGGCGACCACACACACATATTCTCTCTCTCTCCCTCTCTCTCTCTCTCTCACACACACACTGGCCATCCTTTGTGCACATAAGGAGCACTCTTGTTCCAGGAATGAAGACCCCACTGGGAACATTCTAGGGACTGACAATCACAGGTGCACTGGAGGCAGGAGGACACAGTGAAGAAGCCCCCACCCAGGAGGCCAGGAGATCTGAGTGGGAATAATGAAAGCGTATGCTGACATCCGGTAGGATGAGCTGGTACAGAACAACCGCTGGTTGTCAGCATCTCTTCCACCTCCACCGAAAGGAGGGATGAACTTGGGTGCCTACGGATGGATCGTTTGAGGGGAAGTTGCACTTTGTCATCTCAGAGGCTAGGAGATAGAGGGAGGGGCTTACAAGGCTAGAGACCAAAGCTGCTGAGTGTGGGTAGGGTGGGAGAGTCCCTAGTCTGAGGGTCCAAGAAGACTAGGACCTGTGCTCAGCATGCCCCCTGGGGAGGGGCAGGGCCGCACACAGAGGACGAACAGAGTGGTTCCCCTAAGGCAGCAGTGTGCAGGGCCCGGTACACGATGTCCCAGGTTGGCAGGACCCGCCTGAGGCTGTGTTGGAATTAAAGTAGCTGCTGTCTGACTGATGGGGTAGGAGAGTGGCACTGGGGCCCTGAGCAGCACCCAGATGTGGGAGGCAGACTGAAGATCAGAGAGCCCTCCACAGTGTTCCCACTGGGAAAGGCCCCAAGGCTCTTGCTTATCTCGGAGGAAGTGAAGGTCCTGCCCCAACAACACTCAAGGTAGACTTGGAACCGAATTGCCTGGCTTAAGAGTGGCAAAGGATTGGGATGGCATGTTAGTGTGTGGGGCTGCCATAACAAAATTCCACAAACGGAGTGGCTTAAACAACAGAAATGTATTATGGTTCTGGAGGCTGGAAGCCTGAGATCAAGCTGTGGGCAGGGCCATGTTCCAGGCGCTCGGGGTGATTCTGTTCCAGGCCTCTCTCCCAGGTTCTGGTAGTTTCTTGGCTTGGGACAACATAACTCCAGTCTTTACATGGTGTTCTCCCTGAGTGTGTCTGCGTTCAAATTCTCCTTTTCATAAGGACACCAGTCATCTTGGAAAAGGAGCCACCCTACCCCAGTATGACCTCATCTTAACATCTGTAACTGTGCTTTTCCCAAATAAGGCCACATTCAGAGGTACTGGAGATTAGGACTTCAACATATGAATTTTGGGGGAATACACTTCAACCCATAACAGATAGGTCTCACGTTCTGAGGTTTGGGGCACAGTTCACATGCTCTGCTTACACACAGCTGACTCCCACAGTCCCTCTCAATACCCTGTTGAGACGAGCACATCCTTTAGTGAAAGAGGCCTGCAGTGGTTAAATGGCTGTGGCTCAGACAGTCACCTTCCATGTACCAGTGATGCCGTGTTGGTGGCCTACTCTCCGCTGTGACCATGGCAGGTCAACAAGCCAACCTGAATCTCGGTTGTGGGGAGGCTGAGATGGGTCTGGAGAGGGCCTAGCACATAGCTGCTGGCATAAAGCCAAGTGAGGATTCAACAGTCACTGGTTGCCCTGCCTCTCTCCCCATGGTGCGGCTCTGAATCCAGAAAATCTTCTTTTGGGTTGAGCCGACACCCAGGTGAGGGCAGGGGTTGGAGAGGGTAATTACACGCCCAAGGTCGCAGGGTTAAACCTTTTCCCCACACCATCATGGCCAGCACCCTTCCCTTCCCCTGTAGGAGTTTTTCCCTCTCCTGGGCCTGGACAGTTCCACCTTCTCCTGTCCCTCAGCTCCCTCCCCAGTTCTCCCTGCACATCCTCTTAAGTTTTCCTGAGGATTCTGAGAAGAGGCCTTGGTGCATATTATCCAGGGCCAGGGGACGTTATGCACACGGCCTTGCTCTAGGTGCCCAGTTTCAGCGAGACCCTGGAGAGTCAAATTGGGACCCAGTAGTTCCTTCCAAAGACCTATGCTCTTGGAAAAGATGTGACCTCAGGGAGTCGGGGCAGAGGAGAGGAGATGTGGATGGAAACTGAGCCACAGAATATGACAGCCGGTTAGAACTCCGGAATACTCCTATTCCAGGCCCGCTAGCTACAGGTGGAGAAACGGAGGCCCCGGGGAAGGGAAGGTAATGTACCAAGGTCAAATGTTGGGTGGTGCATGGTAGCAGAAGCCCGACGTCTGGGGCTATATCGGGGCAGGTGGTGGGTGCTTCCCGGTGCTTGAGCTCAGTTCCCAACGTTGGAGGGGCTTATCTTTGGAGGGGTCGCCTCCAGGGCTCTTGAGGGGAGGGAAGGCTAAAAACAAGTTGGGGGAGGGAATCTGGGGTTTGTGGGACTGGAAGGCCGTGCCCCCGCCCCCAGCGATGCGTGGGGCACCCAGAGAAGGGGCTGGCGGGCAGGTGGGGTGCTGCGGGGGCCCACGCGCGGGGGCCGAACCGGCTGGGGCGGGGTGAGTCACGGCCCGCCCGCTCCCATTGTGTGGCCCAGCGGCGGCGGCGGCGGCGGAGCTGCGGAGCCGAGCGCGAGGAGGTGGAGTCGCGGGCTGCGGGCTCTGGCGCCCACGTTCGTCTGACCGGCCCGGCTCGCCGCCGCCGCCGCCGCCGCGGGCCCCGCGGCCATCCTGCCCTGTGCGGCGACAGGCCCGGGAGCGAGGGCGGGAAGGAGATGGGGCGCGGCAGCCGGCCGGGGCCCCGCACGCTCCGGAGCCCCGAGGTACCGCAGGGCGGGGCGGGGCGCGGCGGGCCAGGGCCGGGCCCCAGGGTGTCCCGGGCGTGGCGGGGCCTCGGATGGGCGCTCCGGCAGGCGGGGGATCGGGCTCGGCGAGGGGGAGAGGGCGGCCGCGCGAGGATCCTGACCCCGCCCTCCTCCCCCAGGGCTTCCCACTAGGCCCCCGCAGCGCCCCCTTCTTCTCACCCGGGTCACGGATCCCTCAGTGAGCGAGAGCCTCGCAAGCTGCCTCTCCGGCCATGGCCAACGGAGTGATCCCGCCGCCCGGGGGCGCCTCCCCCCTACCCCAGGTGACTGACGCGCAGGAGTGGGGGAGGGACCCCAAGGAGAAGAGGGATGGCCTCTGGCTGACCCTGGGACCCCCAGATCCAGGGATGGAGCTGGGCTGGGGGATATGGAGAAAGAGAGGGTATTTTGCTATTTTTCCAGGTCTGTTGCCCCCTCACCTCCCAAGCCCTGGGACCTGGGGACAAGGGGCCGAAGAAGATGGAGGTTGCTGGTCTCCCCGCCCCCACCCAGGGCTTGGAGTTGGGGTGGGTGTGCGGGTGTTCATGGGTCAAGGTTCCTTAGGAGAGGCTGTCTGAGCCTGCAGGTCCGGGTGCCCTTGGAGGAGCCCCCTCTGAGTCCAGACGTGGAGGAGGAGGATGATGACTTGGGCAAGACCTTGGCTGTGAGCAGGTTTGGGGATCTCATCAGCAAGCCCCCAGCCTGGGACCCTGAGAAGCCCAGCCGCAGCTACAGCGAGCGAGACTTTGAGTGTGGGTAGCCTGGGGACCCCTAGTGTGGCCGCCCTCACCGCCATCACCTTCATTGCCACCATCACCGCGCTCCCCACTGGCTTGGTCACCCCAGTGCCATCTTGTGCTGGACGCTGTGCTGGACGCTGTGCTGGGCCACCATGCCATGTTAAGTCATCCTGCCTCACTCACCCATTGCCTGTCCACCTGCCAGGGGATCCGGGCCCCAGTCACAGGGGAGATGTAGGGAGATGGCCCTGAGGCCTCCCGCAGTGACCTTCGTCTTGCCCCAGGGTCTGTCACACTCCTGGCCCTGCTGCCTCTGCCTTCTCATCTCCCCTCCTTAGCTCTCCTCACTCTACTTTTCTCTGCTGTATCGTGCCCTCTCAGTCCCCCACCCCTCTTTCATTTCCCACCACCCTCTCCATTACCATCCCCTCACTCTGCCAGGCCTCACCAGTGGCAGGACATGGACACAGGTGTTGGGGGGCGCCTGGCTCTGGAGGAAGGACTAGGGTGCCCTTGTTTGAGGCCTTGAGCTAGAATAAGGTGTGTGCCCCCAGGGTGATGTGGGATCCCTTTCTGCTGTGGGGGCCCCAACCGGCTCTCCTGCACCCCCCAGTTCACCGGCACACATCCCACCACACCCACCACCCGCTCTCGGTGCGCCTGCCTCCGCCCCACAAGCTGCGGCGACTGCCCCCCGCCTCTGCCCGGCAAACCAGGAGGAAGAGGAAGAAGGAGAAAACCTCTGCTGCCCCCTCTGTGGGGACCCCTCCTATTCAGGAGGAGGCGGGAGCCGGGATGGAGGAGGAGGAAGAGGAGGAGGAAGAAGAGGAGGAGGAAGGGGAATCTGAGGCCGAGCCTGTGGGGCCCCCATCCTCAGGGTCCCCACAGAAAGCAAAGGTAGGGGTGTGTCCCTGAAGGAGGGCTGGCTGCTGGGGAGGGGTGCAGAGAGGAGGGGAGGATATGACAAGGGGCCTCGGCCAGGCTGAGCGGTGGGTTGGGGGCTGAGTTGGGGCAGGGGCCCAGGGCATGTCTGGTTTGTCCACAGTTTTCCATTGGAAGTGACGAGGATGACAGCCCCAGCCTCTCGGGGAGGGCTGCTTTCACCAAGCCCCTGCCCTCCAGGGGCTCTTGCTTTGACAAGAGCCCCCAGCACTCCGTCAGGTACTGACCTCTAACCCAGCCCAAAAGGGATCCTAGGCTCCTTCCTGACCCTGGAGAGTGTGTCTGGCTCTGACCCCAGAGAAGAAACAAGGAAGAGAGGGGGCAGAGGAGGCAGGGTACACATGACTGACAAGGAAGAGAGAACCAAAGGACCAACAGGGAAAGGAGTCCTTCAGGAGAGAGGGTGTCAGAGTGTAGAGGAGGATGGGAATTGAGAGAAAGGAGCACCAGCATCATGGGGACAGGAAGTTGGAGGTGAGCTTCTTTCTCTGCCCAGGAAAGCCTATGTTTAGTGCCCAGAGGGCCACTGTAGGCCCTCCCCGAGCTGGAGGCAAAGGAGCCCCCTAACCTGGCCCATCTCCATTGTGGTTCCCTGTTAAGTCCAAGGCTGTCATTTTGCCTCCTCAGCTCTCCCAGCCCCCGGGCCCGGGCCTCCAGAGTCAATGGGGAGAAGAGCCGTCCCTGGAGCCCATCAGCCAGCTATGATCTGCGGGAGCGACTATGCCCAGGCAGTGCCCTGGGCAGCCTAGGTGGCCCAGAGCAGCAGGTGCCCACTGATGAGGCAGAGGCCCAGATGCTGGGCTCCGCAGACCTGGACGACATGAAGAGTGAGTGACACCCAGTGTCAGCCCCCGTGGCCCACTCCCATGCACACTGAGCCTGGGAGGGCGTTGGAGAGGCTCTGCGCGCTCCCCACCCAGGGCTGAAGCCCCTCTGCGGTATCCCTGTCTGCTGGAATGTGGCCACTGATGAGGAGCTCACTTCCTCACCAAGCCACCTTTCTGGCTGCCGGAGCTGAGATTTCCCTTCGCGACACCTCTAACCTTCCGTCCTGATTCTGTCCTCTGAGTCACCCCCTGAATAAGGCAGCCCCCTTTCCACATGATGTTTAGAGATATCATTATATCCTCCCCTCCCGCAAGACTCCTCTTCTCAGGGCCGACTCTTTACCCCTTCAAACCAGCCCCCCGAGTTTGAGCCACTCTGCCAGGCCCTGCTTCTCCCTATGTTGGGCCCCCTCCCATCGCACCACCCTTGGCCAGACCTGGCTGTGATCTCGGCACATTCCTTCCATCTTATCAGCGCCATGGTTTCTGTGCCACCTGTCATCACCCATGGGGCTCTGTGCCCAGGCCAGGGACATCGCTGACCCACCCTCCTCCCTCTTGGAACCACAGTTGTGGGCGGGGGTGGGGAGGAGGGCTTTGAGCTCAGTACGTCATGGAAAGTTGCCAGGGCCCGAGGACAGGGACAGGAACAATCCGATGGCAGCAACAGTGGTAGTGGCAGGATGGAGGGGGGGTCACAGGGAGGGCGTGTTTACAGACCTAGGGTATTGGTTTGGAAGCAGCTGGGAGCAGGTCTGGGGACGTGGGTAGTTGGGGGCGAAGGCCCAGCCATTTCCAGCTCTGGTTGGACACAGACCACTGCTGTCCAGGCTCCTACCTTTTCTGATAGCTGGGGCTGTGGGAGGGAGCAGGCGCTGAGGCCTTGGCTGTCCGGGGAATGCTGAGTCTGCTGGAGGAGGTCACAGGGCCCAATGGGACACTGAGCCCTGAGCCCCGGGATGCCGAGGGCCAGGGTGCTGGGAGGGCTCCCTCTCCCAGCCCTCGAGATTCGCTGGCCTCAGAGGACTTAGAGATGTTCATGCTGGACCTTGAGGACGGTGACCTGTGGGAGTCCACCCGGGGCAATCTGAGCCCCATGGCAGGGGGACCAGCTTGTGAGTAACTGGGCTGCTGGCCTTTTCCCCACCTGCTTGCTTGGAAGGGGTAGGCAGGGAGGAAGGGAGAGAGGCTCTGTCTGATTCTGCCCGGATTTGTACCTATGGGGTTAGACGTGGGTGCCAAGAGAGGGCTCAGGGAAAGTGCTGGGGGAGGGGGGTGGTTGGTGCCTGGCGACTTGATGTGGATCGTGGCATTCCAAAGTGAGAGGCAGTGGCCGTGGCAGGGACTGCCTTTTCACTGTGGCTTGGCTAGTGGTGCCCTCTGTGACTTTGAGCTAGTTCTCCTCTCTGGGCCCCAGTCTCTGAAAATAACCACATTGAACAAGGTGGTCCTGTTGGCAAGGCCCCTGGGTGACTGTGGCACCCACCAAGTGGATTGGCTGGGCAGAGTAGGGGTCTGGAGAGGCTGGCCATGACCCCGAGGCCCCAAGTGGGACCCCTGGGACTTCCAAGCCTGCCTTCTCTGCAGGTCACCGGCTGGAGGACAACCCTGGCATGCGGCGGCACCTAGTGAAGAAGCCATCTCGGACACAGGGCGGGAGGGGCAGTCCTGGCAGCACGGCTCCCATCCTGCGCAGGAAGAAGAAGAAGAAAAAGCTGGACCGGAGGCCTCACGAGGTACAGGACCCGAGGGGGTGGGCCTGCAGCTTCCCCTTGCCTCTCCTCCCCAGAGCGTCCCTTTCCCTTCCTCCCCGCCTTGCCCTGGTGCCATGTTCCCGAGACAGCTGGTCCTACCTGGTTGGCCCCCAGACACTCACCCTTGGCACCCACCCCAGGTGTTCGTGGAGCTGAATGAGCTGATGCTGGACCGCAGCCAGGAGCCCCACTGGCGGGAGACGGCCCGTTGGATCAAGTTTGAAGAGGATGTGGAGGAAGAGACAGAGCGCTGGGGGAAGCCCCACGTGGCCTCCCTGTCCTTCCGCAGCCTCCTGGAACTCAGGAGGACCATTGCCCATGGTAGGGACCCACAGACGGCCCTGGGGCTGCATGCCCTCTTCCTAGACCGCAAGGCCCGTGCCAGGCTGCCCGGCTCCCGGGGACCACTTGTTGGAGTTCTGGGGCCGGCTAAGGTCTGGTTGCCACTTTGGGGATGTGGAGTCCAACTGCCTGCACAGTCGTAGTCTCTGAGGGGCAGGGCTGTGCTCCTGGTACTTGGCATTATACCTGGGGCATAGTAGGTATCAGTCGACATGGAGTAAAGCAACAAATGACTCCCCTCCCTGGGTGAGGAGCGGCTGTGCCCTCATTCCTCTGGCTGGGCTATGGCCACAGGAAACTGTATCTGCCTGGGTGTGTTGGGCTCTTGGCCCACCCAGTACATTCGCCTGCCCTGGGGGAGCAAGGCAGCTGGGTGGAGGGGCAGCGTTTTCCTATCTGATGGGACCATGTCCCCCTCCCCCCCCCAACTGTGCCCCCAGGAGCTGCACTCCTGGACCTGGAGCAGACCACTCTGCCAGGCATTGCACATCTTGTGGTGGAGACCATGATTGTGTCCGACCAGATCCGGCCAGAGGACAGGGCCAGTGTCCTGCGTACCCTGCTATTGAAGCACAGGTGCCAGGGTGGGGTGCTTGGGAGGGGGCCTCCTGATTCAGCTGCCCTTCCAGGAGCACAGACTCTCCTGCATGACTCTCCAGCTTCTGCTTCGATACCCCCAAGTGACGGCGAGCTCATTCCTGATTCATCTTTGGACAGCACCGGCTATTAGAAAGTTCTTTCTTGCACCGAGGCAGAGGGCTAGAGGCCCTGACCCTCCATGTCTCACTTCCTGATGACCTCGGTCCACCAAGGGCTGGCCTCTCCTCTTACCCGGCCTTGCCCCCTCTGCCTTCTCCCCAGCCATCCCAACGATGACAAGGACAGCGGCTTCTTTCCCCGCAACACGTCCAGCTCCAGCGTGAACTCAGTCCTGGGCAATCACCACCCCACCCCGAGCCACGGCCCTGATGGGGCGGTTCCTACCATGGCCGATGACCTGGGGGAGCCAGCCCCACTCTGGCCTCATGATCCGGATGCTAAGGAGGTCAGTCGCCTTGTGCTTTGACCTGGGCTGGGGGGACTGACGGGGCTTCCGGTTTCAGCGGAAACCACTGACAGGCTCATTGAGTGGGTTAGGAAGGTGGGACGCCTGGCACTACACTAGGCGTGTGGGGGGACCTACAGGGGACACGCACAAGGGACGCCTACTCTGGAGAAATAGAAGGTTTAAATGGGGTGATGTGGCTGAAGCAGGGGAGCCATTTAAACAACAAGATAAGGTTGAGGTGGTTGTGGGGGGCTTGGGGAAAGGGTCCAGAGTCTACGCTGGTCCCCTCCTGACGGGGGCACATCACCGACAGCCCCTACCCTGGCCGGGGTGGGAGAAAGCAGGGCCCGCATCCAGGGGTTGGAGGACAGAGTCCAGGGCTAGAGCAAGAGAAGGGAGAGGCCTGCCACGGCCTCCCGTCTGGGTCCCAGCCCTATTCCAGTTCTGCGTCCTCAGAAGCCCCTGCACGTGCCTGGGGGAGACGGTCACCGGGGGAAAAGCCTGAAGCTGCTGGAGAAGATCCCTGAAGACGCGGAGGCTACTGTGGTGCTCGTGGGTAAGGCGGGCTCCTGTGCTGGGGCAGGGGCTCCGGGGTGGGGGGCCCCACTGCGGCCTGCTCGTCTTTAGCTCTGGCCCGCAGGTGCCCCTTCCATCCTTCCCCAGGCCCTCACCTGCCTTTTTTCTTCCTCACAACCAGTCTTGCCCCAGCCCTTTCTTCCCCCGTCCTCTGCCTGCCTCCCTTCCACTTTTCTGCTATCTTGGACAACTGCTAGTGCATATCGCTCCTTTGTGAGAATTAGAAAAAGGTACCCCTTCCTTACGACCCTGAATTTCCATCTGTTGGTCAGTTGTGACAAATATACAAACACACAAAGGAATAAGTCTCCGTTAGACTGGGGTTTCTTTATGCAGTGCACCACCTGCTCCACTGTACGTGGTGGCCTGAGAAGTCCCCTCCAGGGCCTGCCTTGACCTCTCCCCTTTGCCCAGCGCCCTGTACCTCGCTTTCTCCCCAGGCTGTGTGCCTTTCCTAGAGCAGCCAGCGGCCGCTTTTGTGCGACTGAGTGAGGCTGTACTGTTGGAGTCTGTGCTTGAGGTCCCGGTGCCGGTTCGCTTCCTCTTCGTGATGCTGGGTCCCCGCCACACCAGCACTGACTACCATGAGCTTGGGCGCTCCATTGCCACCCTCATGTCTGACAAGGTTGGTCCTGCAGCCCATGGGCTGGGCACTCTAGGCCTGTTCCCCTGGGCCCTCCCTCCTTGTTCCCTGTCCCTCTCACTGCCCCCAGGGTGCCCCAAGGCCCTGCTGGGTGGAGGCAGTGCTTTGGAGTGGTGGAGAGGGCTGTTGGCTGAGGGGAGAAAAGGGAGCCCTTCACAGCTGGGACTGGGAGGGGGACGTGGATGCAGGGGGAGAAGCAGCCCAGACCCCCAAGTTTTGGATATGACATGAGACTTGAATGGGAGGGCTGGATGTGTTGGTCTTTGCTATGGCTTCTCCTGGGCTTGGGTAGAAGGGTTTTCTAGCCAGGGGTGATGGTCGAAATCCTTACCAACCTACAGCGCATGGGCGCTCTGGTATGCCAGGCATTACCCCTTTAGTTGCTGCATTGTGGAAAAGGCTAGAGGCTCCCAGGGGAACAGAGGGCACTCAGAGGGGGCAGTGCTCAGGATTGTGGCTGCAGGCTGGCCTGCGGGGCTGTGAGTCACAATTTTGACAACTGGCCTGGACCTGGGTATGTAGCTGAACGTCCCAACACCCCCTTCCTGAAGCCCCCTTCCAGGGGTTCCCTGGGCCCCCTCAGCCGCTGCCTTCCTGCCCCCAGCTGTTTCATGAGGCTGCCTACCAAGCAGACGACCGGCAGGACCTCCTGAGTGCCATCAGCGAGTTCCTGGACGGCAGCATCGTGATTCCCCCGTCGGAGGTGGAGGGCCGGGACCTGCTACGCTCCGTGGCGGCCTTCCAGCGAGAGCTGCTGAGAAAGCGACGGGAACGCGAACAGACCAAAGTGGACATGACCACCCGGGGAGGCTTTGTGGCCCCTGGGAAAGGTCAGCCCCTTTGGACCCCAGACCCCCTCACACTCCCCCACAGCTCCTAAGACGGTGACCCCGGCCCTGTCCTGACTCCCAGAGGCCTGTGTGCGGCTTCCAGTTCCCTCTGCCCAGGCTGGGAAGGATTGAGCACATCCAAGCAGGGGGGGTGGTCTGTGTTCCAGCAGCCCCTTGTTTCCCCAGAGCTGTCAGTGGACTTGGGGGGCTCCGAGGCAACCCCTGAAGATGACCCCCTGCTGCGGACTGGCTCAGTATTTGGGGGGCTTATCCGGGATGTGAAGCGCCGGTACCCGTACTACCCGAGTGACCTGCGCGACGCCCTGCACACCCAGTGCGTGGCAGCCGTGCTCTTCATCTACTTTGCTGCCCTCAGCCCTGCCATCACCTTTGGGGGGCTGCTAGGTGAGAGGGCTCAGTGGCACCTGCATGGTTTCTGGGTCGGAATGTCCCAGTGCTCATCTTCAGGCCTGATGGGTGACGGTATAACCATCTTGAGCTGCTGGGACGTGGAATTCTAGTGATCATTTTTGGGGTCACTTTTCGGGATCACTTATAAAGTGAGAAGGGGTGGGGCATCCTGTGATCACCTTGAGGGGCTGGTGATGAGGGCGCAGAAGGGATAGCGTTAATGGGGGGCCCTATCGCTCTGGGCAGCTGCTCCTTCTTTTGGGGTCCTTAGGTTAGGGGAAGCTAGATAAGGGAGAGGGGCCAGGTGCGAGCCAGGCCAGGGCCATCCCACTGACCCTTGCGCGCCCTAGGCGAGAAGACGGAGGGGTTGATGGGTGTGTCCGAGCTCATCGTGTCCACGGCTGTGCTTGGAATCCTCTTCTCTCTGCTGGGGGCCCAGCCACTGCTTGTGGTTGGCTTCTCAGGGCCTCTGCTGGTCTTCGAAGAAGCCTTCTTCAAGGTGACAGCCGGCCCTTCCCCTCCCCAGGGATCACCTGCCCCCCATCCCCCAGTCCCTCAGCCAGGTGACAGGTCCCTGCTTTCTTTCCCTCCTTCCCCCTTGGAGTTCCCCCCACCCCCAGCCCATCCTGTGGGGCCCTGATGTCTAGGGCAGACCCATGCGGTAACCACCCCTCCCTCCTGGCCACCAGTTTTGCCAAGCCCAGGACCTGGAATACCTCACCGGCCGGGTGTGGGTTGGCCTCTGGCTGGTGGTCTTCGTCCTTGCCCTGGTGGCCGCTGAGGGCAGCTTCCTGGTTCGCTACATCTCGCCTTTCACCCAGGAGATCTTTGCCTTCCTGATCTCTCTCATTTTCATCTATGAGACCTTCCATAAGCTGTACAAGGTGGAGGTCCAGAGAGGTCTGGGGGTGGGCGGGTGGGTGCAGATGGGGGCTGGGCAGTGCCCGGGGAGGGCATGGGAGGGAGCGGCATGGAGGATTGGGGCAGAGGGGACAAAGAGGGCCTCTGTTGGGTGTGGGCATGGGGCATTGGGGACACCCTGCATTAGGTCTGAGCTGAAGGGGAGCGAACCAAACCCATAGAGTATCGGTCAGAACTGCAGGACTCACCTGCACAGGTATGTGAAAGAGTGGGCATTGTTAGCACTATGGGGCTGGGTGTCCTTGGGTCATCTTTTGTAGAAGGGGTGTGTGTGTGTGTGTGTATGTGTATGTGTGTGTGTGTGTGTATGTGTATGTGTGTGTTGAGAGAGAGAGAGAGAGCGAGAGCTGGATGGATGTCCTGTGTTACTACTGCCTGGTCAGGTATGTGAGGGGCTAGCTCTTTCCCTTGCAGGTGTACTGATGGTGATGAAATCAGGGTCACCTGGCCAGGTGAGTGCTAGGGCAACCTTATAACCCACACAGGTGTTCATGGAGCACCCACTGCTGCCATTCTACCCCCCTGAGGGGGCACTGGAGGCTGGACCGGACCTGAATGGGAGCGCTTTGTCCCCAACTGAGGGGTCGCCAGGCCCGAGGAACCAGCCCAACACGGCTCTGCTGTCCCTCATCCTCATGCTCGGGACCTTTCTCATTGCCTTCTTCCTACGCAAGTTCAGGAACAGCCGCTTCCTGGGCGGCAAGGTGCGTGGCTGCCGGGAGCAGGGCCTGTAGAGTCCCAGTGAGACGCACTCATTCCTGCTGTCACTGCCAGGCTGCACTCCAGAGAAGGGGTGCCCTCTTCTTCCAGTCAACCCATGGACCTAAACCATTTCTGTGTAGTCTCACCCCATTGGAAACCTCAGAGAAGTCTAATCAGGAGAGGAGTGCCTGTCTGGGCTGGGCTGGCGCCATGGGGTTTAAAGGGACAGGTTGGGGAATTCCTGGCACCAGCTCAGACCCCAGAGTGGTCGGGGTAAGAAGCCCCATGTTAGTCTCCTGACCCTCACCTCCACCTCTGCTCCCTTCTCAAGGCTCGCCGCATCATTGGCGATTTCGGCATCCCCATCTCCATTCTGGTGATGGTCCTGGTGGATTACTCCATTACAGACACCTACACACAGGTGAGTGAGCTCCGACTCTCTCTGGCAGCTGGTTCTCACCCCAGGCTTCGAGAGGCGAGCTATGTATGCCATATCTCCATTGCCCAAGCAGCCAAGATCAGGGCTGGAACCCAGCTTTCCTAGTGGAGTGGCAGTGACCTGCTGGGGCCACACAGGTGGGTGGGCAGGGACTTGCAGAAGCAGCCACATGGTCCAGCTGAGGAGGCTACCAGGGGGTCTGAGGCCATGTGTGACCCTTAGTCAGGAATCTTAGAGGAGCAGGTATGGAGCTGGGGGCAGAATGACAGGTGTCCCCACAGCAGGTCTTCTGGCAGCTCTGGGGATCGGGGAGAAGGTATGCCATGTCTGTTTTATACTGGACCCTTGTGGGGACAGCGATTTTGGAGGATGCAAAACTAATTTCCCCCAAGCCTGTTCACACCCAAATTCCCTGGAGTCCTGGTACTGGGGACATACAGCTTGGTGGGAGCAGCTGCTGCGTGGGTTCCTAGCATGGGGTGGCAGTGTCTCTGAACCCTGTCTTCCTTGTGGCCATGCAGAAGCTGACCGTGCCCACGGGGCTCTCGGTGACCTCCCCCCATAAGCGTACATGGTTCATCCCACCCCTGGGCAGTGCCCGTCCTTTTCCGCCCTGGATGATGGTGGCAGCCTCTGTCCCCGCCCTCCTGGTCCTCATCCTGATCTTCATGGAGACACAAATCACTGCGTGAGAGGGCTGAGGGGGACCCTGGGCAGAGGAGTGGGGTGTGGCGGGATTGGCAGCGAGGGTGGGTACACGCCCCTGGGACACAGTTTCCCGTTGGTGCTTTAACATGATATCTGTTGCCACCACCATTTGCAGCGTGGCACTTGATAGTCCTCAGAACAGCGGCAGTATGTTCTTTCACCCAGTGATGCTCACATGTATCTCCTTTTGGTTAAAACACAGTAAAGTGGTGAGATCTGGCATCTGGCTCTTGTGGTGTTTTAAACATCCGCAGTATAGGAATTTGGCTCAAATTTGCTTAAATGTGAGAACTTCAATTTAGGAACTTGAAAGAGGAAGCTGGCAGGTCCTGGGGAGAGCTCTTTGGAGAGCTCTGCACGTGCTTCCCCTACTAGCCGGTCCCTGCTGTGTGTGCCTGGCCTGCCCGCCCAGCTACTCAGCCCCCTTCCATCCTCTCCCTGCAGGCTCATTGTCAGCCAGAAGGCGCGGAGGCTGCTCAAAGGCTCCGGCTTCCACCTGGACCTGCTGCTGATTGGCTCCCTGGGCGGGCTCTGCGGGCTGTTTGGGTTGCCCTGGCTCACAGCCGCCACCGTCCGCTCAGTCACCCACGTCAACGCCCTGACTGTTATGCGCACTGCCATTGCGCCTGGCGACAAGCCCCAGATCCAGGAGGTGCGGGAGCAGCGGGTCACCGGAGTGCTCATTGCCAGCCTCGTGGGTGAGAACGTCCACCTTCCAAGGCCCTGGCCATCACCCCACAGACTTGCCTTCTTGGACCCCAAGGCTTTAAATCAAGTCTCTATTCCAGGCTTGGCCGAGGTCTCTTCTGAATCTCCAAATTCAGCCTGTCTGGCCACTGCCCTGTCCCCCAAACCTGCTTCATGACCTTCCATGAACCCTTTTCTGGTTCTCTGTCCTGCTCCATCTTCTCCATCTCCACTCTTCTTGTGGTGATGAGGCCCAGCTCATCTGTTAAATGGTCCAGGTCCCCTTCTGCACCAGGCCTGCCCATCCTTACAGGGCTGTTCGAGGGGTCAGGTAGGTCTGTGTCACCTCCTCCAGGCCTGTCCATTGTCATGGGGTCTGTGCTGCGCCGGATCCCATTGGCCGTGCTCTTTGGGATTTTCCTGTACATGGGGGTCACGTCACTGTCCGGTATCCAGCTGTCCCAGCGTCTGTTGCTCATCTTTATGCCAGCAAAACACCATCCTGAGCAGCCCTACGTGACCAAGGTCGGTCCAGGAAGCATGGAGGTGGGGAAATGGGGTGAAGGGGAGGGGGTCTGAGGGGTTCCTGGGCCAGAGATGGACAGGATGACTATGAAGATAAGTTGGGACCTGGACAGCTGAGTCTCCAGAGATGTGGGTAGGAGTGTGGTGAGACCTGATGCCCGTTCCCCAGGTGAAGACGTGGCGGATGCACCTGTTCACTTGCATCCAGCTGGGCTGCATCGCACTGCTCTGGGTGGTCAAGTCCACGGCGGCCTCACTCGCCTTTCCCTTCCTGCTGCTGCTCACAGTGCCTCTGAGGCGTTGCCTTCTGCCCCGGCTCTTCCAGGACAGGGAACTGCAGGCGGTAAGGGATAGTGCTTGGGGCCGTATCAAGGTGGACGGGCTTGGAATCAGGGAGACCTGGGTTCCAATCTGCTGCACCACCTGTGTAGTTGTGTAACAAGTTGCCTAACTTTCTGAAATCTTTTTTTCATCTGTATGATGGGGCTAATAACAGAGTCTATCTTACGGGGTTGTTGTGAGGATTGAACAGTAATCCAGGTAAAGCACTGAGTAGATGGTTGGGTGTGAAGCAAGCACAGGGCTGCTGTAGACAGCTGGGCAGGTTGTGTATTGAAGGAAAGCACTTAGCTGAGGGATGAGTGGGGGTGGGGTGGTGCGGAAATCCATCCTGAGCCCTATTTTTGTCATCTAGAGGAAGGGATGTCTTTTTGCAAATCGTTCATCCAAACATGATCTACAGAGATGCCACAGGAGCTAGGAGTGGCCCCAGGAAAGTATTGTGGCTGCTCGCTCATGGGTAGAAATACAGAAGGAAGCTTTATTAAAGTAAGAGGAGGGTAGGCTGGGCAGAGTCTGCTGGAGACTGCTGCCCGAGTCTTTGTTTCATCTGAAGTTTTACATTTTCTAACCAGGATGTAAATTGCTTCGGCCTGTAATGAAATCTTCTATTACGTTCGGCTTTGTCCATTGTGGTGGGGGAAGATGTGGTGGTTAAACTGTCTGCAACCTTTGCATTTGTCATGTAGATTTAAGTTGGAGCCAGGAGTGGATCCCATACAGGTGTAAAAAACCTCTCCCAAGTCTCAGGGCCATGCGTGCAAGGCCAAAGTAAATAGAAACATTAAAACTGGTATGCATAGTAAATGTATAGTAAACAGACTCATTAGGTGTGATGGTGGTGGTGGGGGGGAAGGAAAGGCAAAGAAAAGGAAGAAAGGAAAGTTTTCAAAAAGTCCCCAGCTAAATTACACTTGTTAAAACGAGTTATACCAGCGGTCCAAATCTTGAAATAGAAAATTTAGTGCCACCATCACAGCCCTCTTCCCGTTTTATCAGAAAGTATTCCATAGTGGTAGCTGCAGTCATCATTATTACTGGGAGGTCTCACTGCGGGTGGAGTGACCAGAAGGGTTTGGCCTGAGGGACGTGCTTAATCTGAGGTCCTGGTCCCTGCAGACAGTGAGGCCGGGAAGGGTCCAGGAGCAGTGAGGGCTGCTGGCCAGGGGAGGAGCTGGAGAACCCGCGGGTGTGAGTCCACTTCCCTGCCTCTCCCGACCTTCTGCTCCTTCTGCAGCTGGACTCGGAAGATGCTGAACCAAACTTCGATGAGGATGGCCAGGACGAGTACAATGAGCTCCACATGCCTGTGTGATCCTCCAACGTGGTGCCCCTCAGAGACCCTGCCACCTTAGTGACCGACACCTGGGCCCCTGTCAGCCCAGCGCCAGGGCCAGCGGGCTCCTCATGACCCAGAGACATGCCTGGAACCACTACTGATGCCACGGCCAGAGGGGCCCCCTGACTCTGCCTGGGGCTCTGACCTTGTCCCACCCAGGCCCTTTCACATACCAGACACTGGCACAGGCTTTGAACCTATTATAACCACACTCCTTGTCTTGTGTCTGCCTCACTTTCTTGGTTCCATGTCTTGGTGTCTCAGGTCGTACTTACCCATCTAGAATTGGAAGAACTGGAAGAATTAATTCTATTTTCAGGCCATCAAAACAGGAGAGGTTTGAGGCAAGGACAGAATTCTTGGGGGAAAGATGGAGAATCAAGACCACAGAAGGTCAGAGCTGGGCCTTATCATCACCCCTTTGAGCCCCCTCAAGTGCAGCTGAGGAGCAGGGGAGGCTCAAGGTTGGGCTCAAGGTCACTTGAATCCTGCCCCAGTTTAGAAGGGAGAGGGGTGGGGGAGGAGAGAAGAAAGGGGTTGCTTTGCTTCAGCACTAGGGAAATCAGAGCTTGCCCAATGGCTGTGGAGCTACAGAGAGGAATAGAACCTTTGTGCTCTTTTCCTGATCTGTGGCATTTCAAGGAGCGGGCACAGTAGCCCAATCCCCTAGACGCCAGGGTGGTGCTGGATTTGGGGTCCCTGGACCATTTTAGTCTCCCGGGTTAAAGAGAGGCAGTTCTGGGATTCCTGAGGCCACTCCTTGTGCAACAGTCTGTTGTGCCAGAAATAACCTGGAGGCCTTAAGGGTGCAAACTGGGAGCCCTTTGCGTCACAGTTGCTAGGCAACCGCCAGCGTGGTGGAGCGGCTCGTGTCTGCGTTGCCTTCTGGTGGCCGCTCTCTTACACTGCGGTCTCTGCCCCAACTGGGCAGGGGTAACACTGCCACCTGGTGGACCCGCTGTGCTTAACGATCCCATTCAATCACATTCAGTTCCTCGTTGGGACAGACAGACACTAGGAGGGTGGGAGAGGTTCGTGGAGTCCACAGCCCTAGGCGGCTGTGAGCATCCAGAGCGGGGATCCTTCAGCCCCACGTTAGCCATATCCTCTGCAGTCGGCCCTACTTCTCCCTTATCCTTTTCCCAGTTTCCTCCCAGGTATTCAGGCCAACAGCTAGAGCCCTGTAGCTGGTCAGGAGAGAAGGAGCCGACCTCTATGAAGCTGTTTTTGGTCGTATTTATAAAGAAGAGATGCGCCCTTCCAGCTGTCGCAGATTATCATCACCCGGGTTTAAGCATTTCATTCCAGTCGCCCTGGCTCCCTCGGTCTCTGGCATCACGATGGCCTCTAACAGTATCTGGCCTCTGACAGATTCCCTTGGCCTAAGTGACGACAAAATCCCTTTTCCCTGAGATTGCCAAGGCCAGGTGGAATTTCAGAGGAACTTTGCCAAGGAGTAAAGCAAAGGCCAAAGGTCAAATGCAAAAACCAACAGCGCAGATATGTGCAGAGCAGATTCCAAATGCAGAGATGGCAGGGGCCACACAGACAGGCTTGGTTGAGGAGCTTGCATGCAGGACTTCATTCCTTTCTCGAGCCCTCTATTAAGTTGCCTCGTTTCCCTCTGGGCCTCAGTGTGGGCAGGCTCCCCTGTTTGAAAGGAACCACATCTTCCTGAACCCCTGAGAGGAAAGGCGACCTGAACCAGAGAGGCTCCGCTCTTCATTGGACATGCCTTGTGTCAGTCATCTCTGCTTGGCAAGTAGTTGAGAACTGTGGGTGTTCCTCGACTGGAAAATGAGAAATAAGAAGGTGGGGGTTTTGAAACAGGAAATGAGACCTGGTCCTGGCTGGTGTGTCAGGGCTGCCTCTTGTATAACTAGGCCCTGAAGCCTCAGAACAATAGATGAAAAAATTTCAGTGAAAGGTAGAACCAGACATGACCTCTGGCTAGTGAACATGTCACTCAATGTGAAAGCCCTTAGACCATAAATAAGACCTAAGAGCCTGGAGCCTTGAAGACCACCACCATTCCCACCCGCCTTTACCCTCCGCCCCATCCCCCCACCCCAAGGGAAGGTAGCTGCAGTTTAGTTAAGTACCAGAGGCCAGAGTTGGCCAAAACATGCTGGGCTGGGCCTGGTTAGGGGAGATTCTCACCCAGGGTGGGGGTTGGGGCCTGTGGAGGCTCTGAGAGGACCGAAGGGGCCGCAGCAACCCAAAACCTTGCCAGGGATGGGTACTTTGAGGGGTGGGAGAGGAAAGGAGTGTCAGCAGGGACCAGGTTGGGCATGGAAGGGAGAAAGACAAGGGATGATGGGACAGTGGCAAACCCATAGATAGGCAACTGGCCTGGCATTGGGCCTGGGCAATCACAGATCATTTCATTTGGAGATACTCGGAGTTTGTCCCAAAGTCATTGTAGCCCCTGTGTTTCCTCTGACTTCACTGACGCTCCAAACTTATCCTTCTGGGGGGCTGAGCAGCTTGATGGATGTCTTCTTCCAGGTGTAGAGAGGAATGAATGGAGGGGAGCCTCATCTGGCGCTGGTGGCACAAGTCTGCGGACCCTGGGAAGGTTAGAGGCCATGGTATTTTTGAGTGACAGTCCCCACGGCCATCTGCTTTAGATTGGAAGCAGCTTGACAAATGTGCAAGGTGGCACAGCATTCTTCCAATAAGGAGGCTAGCAGGTCCATTGCCATCTTACCCCTCCCGTTACGGTTTTCTGAGTGGGGTTATGGCCACATCTTGGCCAGCTGCCCAGAGCTTTCATTATCCTTGGACAAGTTCAAGCCCACTTCAGGCCCAGAGAAGTGCTAACTCATTCTTCTACTTTGAGCAAAGAGGGCGGCTGGCATCTCCTTGTTCCACACTGAGGATTCAGCTCACTTGAGACGTCCGATGCCCTCGTGAAAGCTTCTGGCTGTCAGAGCTCACAGACCATCTGCCTGGATTGCCCTGGGCCCCTCCTTCAGGGCACAGAACCTGGCAATAATGTGTTCTGTTTGGCAGCCTGTGTGACAGCTCTTCTTGTATTATATCAGGTGACTCAAATAATGATCATGCCTGTTGACACTTACAGCTCACCAAGGGAATTCTGAGCAGCAATTAAAGGGCAAAAGAACTCAAGGGCACACGCGCCAAACGCTGCCCATACAGCTGGTGTGTAAACTATGGCTGAAAACCACAGTAAAACAGGTTCTGGACGAGCACCGAACAGTGGATTGATCCAATGTGGCAAATAGGAAGCCCAAAGTGAGGGATTTGGTTTCCAGATATATAATTGTCTGAGAGAGAACCTGATTGGTTCTCACCACTTGTACAAAGTGCAAACTCCAATATTTGTAGGGTTTATGTTCCAGAATGAAGATTTAATATTTGAGAACTCTGCTGAGTTTTTTTTTTTTTTTTTACTTTAGTTGGAAATATTTCTTTTTATTAAACGACTCTTTATCAAGTGCTGACTAAATAGAAAGCTGTTGGGATGTTCTCTGCGTGGTAGCTCAGTCCTATTTGCATCTGGGGACCTGGAGGAGAAGCAAGGGGCTCCCAGGATAGGGCTGCCAGGTCTGTGGGAGGTGAGGGACAGAGAGGAGGTGGGGCACAGCTGGAGATGGGTTGGGAGCTGCTGGGCTGAGGTGGTGGAGAGAAGGGGCAATGAGGAGCGTGCAAGATGAGACTTTGATTTGAGGCTCTCTCAGCATGCCCGCCATGGCACCTCTCCCACTGCACTCCTGTAACTTGTACTTGTTTGTCTCCTAGGCACAAAAAACACCAGTGCTTGGTCATAGGGGTGCGTGGAGGGCATAGGAGTGAGCAGGTAGCAGAGAAAGAAGGGCCATGAGGTCAAGATACTACCACATTTAGGATCCAGTGAAATCCAAGGAGAACTTTTAAAGAAGTCTGGAAATGTTTTGATGTTCATATTTGGTAGTTTCAATTACAGCCGTCACTTTTTCTGTGTTTGTTCACAATAATATCCTCAAAACCCAAAGACCGTTGTGAGTTTCCTTCCGAGCCAGCTGGAGGGAGAGATGGTGGCGATTCTGTATTTTAGGCTGATGAGTAGACAGTGGCAGGTGGGAAAGAGAAAGTGCCATCAGAGGCCCCAGGAGCCATAGGAGACAAGATGAGGATGGATGGGGAGCCTGAGAGATGGTGCTGGGACTCGAGCCAGCCGGAGGGCGCATGTTCCATCTTAGCTGTCTGTTCCTGTTTCTCCAGTGGTTCTTCAAAATGCTAATGATGGAGGGCCAGGGCAGCTTTTTCATTCTGGCTTTTGGAGGGCGCATCATGTACAGGGCTTTTTTGTAAGAACTTTCCCCAAAGATGGGACTCCTGGAGGCGTCCGTTCTGCCCCGTTTTCTCTCCTCCAGCCTCTGCTCTCTGGGGCACAGACCTACCCCCCATTCCCACTGTAGCTGAAAGTCATTTCTTATTATCACTACCCCTTAGTATGGAAATACAAATACATGGTATGTATATTTATTTTGGAAAGGGCAGGAATTATGCCTATTTCTATTCTGTTTACCCAGCAACCAAAGGGCTGTACATAGCACACCCTAAGTTTGGGCTGGTTGGTTGGGGCTGTGATCCATGAACTCTTTCCTGGATCTGCTGACTTGACTTTCGTTCAGGGCACTGAAGTTGAGTGGCCAGAACAGGCTGGGAATTGGGAGTCCTGGGTTCCAGCACTAGCTGGCGACTTTGGTTATGTCCCCTCATCCTTTTGGGAGATTAGGAGTTTGGCTCCAGGACCTCTTATGTGATCCTTGTTCTTCCAACAGACCTGGACCACTGCCATGCCTGCTCCTAGAAGGGTGGGAAGCCGGAGGCTTTAGTGCCATGATAACTGCCAAACAACCCCTGGGCGAAATTACTAAGCTTTAGAATTATTTCCTTAGCCTCCCAGGTGGAAGGGAGCATAGATCTCGGGGAAGCTCACTTTTCCTTTCTCAGGGGAATTAGAAAGTCAAGGACCACAGGGGGTGAGGTAGGGTGTGGTGTGGGGGCAGAGCAATGACCTTGGAGAATGACTTTGGGAGTCATGACTGAATAATCAGACAAAACTCCGAGAGATAATCAAAATTCAATTAGATAAAATTTTAATATCCACAAGAACTGCAGTTTCAAGGGATACGAAGCATATGAAAAGAATGCAGGATTCTTTAGAGTTAGATGGAGAAATATATAGTTACATGCCTTAAGTGTCAAATAAATGCAAAATGAGGAGTGGGCCCTGGAGAAGGGTTATGGACGGTGGTTTGAAAATTAGTAATCAATCACTTGTATCTAAGGGAGTGGTCTCCTCAGCCACCTCCATCTTAAAGTTAGAATATGAGAGACAGGAGCTAGGGCCTGATTGGTCCACAGAGTCACCAATGAGGATCCAGTCAGCACTCACACAAAATCTCTCATTGATTAACAGCCTCAGTTAGAGAGAAGGAAATTATCTCCCTATGGGTAGACATTATAGTAGCCCAGGAAAAATTAAAGTTCAGCACACAAATGTTTAAAGGAATCAAAACTGGAGTTTTAATACAGATGGTCCTTGACTCACAATGGTTCAACTTACAAGTTTTTGTCTTTACAATGGTGCAAAGATGATACACATTCAGTAGCAACCAAATTTTGAATTTTGATCTTTTCTGGGCTAGCAATTAGCAGTTGCAATACTCTCTCATGATGCTGGAAAGCGGCAGTGAGCCGCAGCTCCCCGTCAAGCACGTGATCATGAGGATAAACAACTGATACTCTACAGTGTGGTATGAAATGCATTTTGACTTAACGATATTTTCCACTTACCATGGGTTTATTGGGATTTCACCCCACTGTAAGTCAAGGAGCATCTGTATTTACAAGTTAAAAAGATTTGTGCATATGTTATTGTCTTTGCCTGTTCCGGCTGGCATAACAAAATACCATAGACTCAGTGGTTTATACATAACCGAAATTTGTTTCTCATAGCTCTTGAGGCTGGAAAGTCCAAGATCAAGGTGTTGCAGATTTGGTGCCTGGTGAGAGCCTGCTTCTTAGTTCATAAACCTTCTGTCTTCTGTCTGTGTCCTCACGGTGGAAGGGACAAAGGAGCTGTCTGGAGTCTCTTTTATAAGGGCACTAATCCTATTCATGGGGGCTACACCCTCATGACCGAATCACCTCCCTAAAGCTCCACCTCCTGAATACCATCACGTTGTGGGGGTTCAGATTTCAACATAGGAGTTTTGGGGCAGGCACAAGCGTTCAGCCCATGCCAGTGACACATTATATACATGCAGTTTTAATGACAAGTTGTCTATGAGAATGATGGGCCACTCCTAAAATTCTGCTTTTTCTGTTTGCACTTGAATAATTGATTGAGATGTGTGATTTTAAATCTTTCTGAGTTTACATAGAGATTGGAAAGTTAAGAGAATTTAAGCGTCACTGTTTTTTGTGAGCTTTATTTTTAAAATCTTTAAGAGTCATTTTAGTACTTGGGAAGGTTTCTTAGTCAGATGAAGTACTTAAAAAGGAATTGAATATATTAAATTTATAAATGCTGCTTAAAATGTTAAAGAGGTTTAATTAACTAAGTGTATAAATGGGACTGAACATTAATCAAAAGCCCTCTCAAAGTGATTGTTAATATTTGCTAGACTTATACATAGGATAATAAGATTCCTAAGCTGATTTTAAAAGCTTAAGGAAGAGCCATAAATTTCTGAAACGATACATTTAATAAATCAAATACTAATTTTCAAGACCCAAGGAAAGCTATGGGTAGTCTTTTCTGTGCACAAAAGCCACCTTGAGGACATAAAAACCTTTCCTTTAACCAGTGAGTGAGTCTTCAGTGGTGCAGGAGGGAGGAGGGTGAAGGGGGAGTGGAGAAGGGGAAATAAGATTTTAGTGTCCCAGGTGTTGTCTCATTCGCACGGTTAGGCTGGTTAGTGTGGTCCAATGCCAAACAGCTCATCTCATGGGGAGAGACTATAATTAAACCTATGCTACCATGTGGGGAATCAGAATAGCTGATGAGGGCGTTTGGCAACTAAGATAGCATGTTAAGTCGTGATGGCTTTGGGCTCCTAAAAGCCCCGCTCAGCAAGCCCTTCTAGGTGGAGTTCCACTGTTCTGTTTGCTGTAAGTTATTCCGCAAATCATTTCCCCTGAGCAAGAATAAGGATGTTTCATGGTAGAGCCTGAGGTTTTTGTCTTCCAGAGTGGTTTGAGAGCCAATGGATATGCACCCGTCAGAATTCTTATTTGTATCCAACACAAGCCAGCTCTAGCCAGTTTCAGCAGAAATAAACCTGTTGAAAAGCTACTCAGAAAACCACTGGTAAAATCCAGCTCAGAAGCAGTCTTAGCCAGAATTACTGTCAAAGACACGGAGTAGAAAAAGCTTGGAGAGAAAAAAGCTGCCACCACTGAGCATGAGATACGAGTTTGAGCCCCTGGTGGTGGATGCCAAATGGGTATTGCTGCCATGTTGTTCCTGGAGTGGCCACCAGGAGGATTTGCTACTATCCTGCCTCTCTGCATCAGCAGAGAGTCCAAGGTCTCAGGTGGATGTGTCTGGGCAACTTATATCACGAGCCTGTGCCCAAGCTGCAGGGAAGGCAGGGAAAGAGTATGTACTTTTTAAGATTCTGTGGTGGGCAGTGGGCTATGACTCCCTGAGACTCATAGCAGTGTTGTGTTGGAGCCATCTTACGAGAGCCCATTGTTAAAATTTCAGGGACTTGAGCCAATTATTAAACACAACCGTTATTAAAATGTAAGTTATAGTAGGTGTAGTTCTTCCTATTCCTCTTGAAAAGTATAACTAAAATCCTTGGGCATTATATATAAGAGAAACATAAAAAGACTCTGAAAAGAGGAGAGAAGGAGGCAGACCAGCTAGGGAACTTAGGACCTGAGGAATAATACATCAGTGAGTTTCTTGGGATTTCTTTTTGCCTCATATTTCCCAGACTTGGAGCTGAAGAAGCTGGCAACAAGAAATGCCAATGGGTGCAGACAAAAAAAGCTCCAACAAACTGCTTTCTCTAGGCAAAGGACCAGGAACTGGGCAACATAGCAAGAGAGAAAACTTGCAGACAATAAGTGCCAAAACCCACAGAAGACTGTGGTCCCACCCCCACCCATGCTAACAAAGGCTAAATTGGGAGCTTAGACTTCTAGTCTTGAGAGATGGTGATAAGGCATCTCAACATTCCTGCTGGGACGCGGTCATAGGATACCAAAGAGGAGACCTGGTTTTCTGTATCCGTGCAGCAGTGATGAGGTTCCCTTCTCCCTCCCATTTGGGTGGTCTCAGAGGAGGCCCAGTGGAGAGTCAGAACTTTCACACTGCCCAGCAATTAGAGACAGAAAGGAATGTTATATAATGATAAATCAGTCCCCATCCACAAAGAAGATTTAGCAATCCTAAATGTGTGTGTACCAAACAACAGAGCTATTAAATATGCAAAGCAAAAACTGAACAGAAAGGAGAAACAGACAAATCACAATTATAGCTGGAGACTTCAAATCGATAGAACAATTGATAGAAAATCAGCAATGATGCAGAACTCAAAAACACCATCAATAGGATCAAATTGACATTTATAAGAACAGTAACCCAACAATGTCAGAATTACACATTCTTTTCAAGTGCTCATGGCACATATACCAAGATAGACCATATATCTTGGGCAATAAAACAAATTGAAACAAATTAAAAAATTGAAATCATACATTTTATTCTCTGACCACAATGGAATCAAGCTGGAATATCAATTACAGGAAAATCTCCAAACACTTGGAAACTGAATAACACACTTTTAATAATTTACGAGTCAAAAAGAAAGTCTCATGGGAAATAAAAGTTATTGAACTCAATGAAATTAAAATGCAATATGTCAAAATTTGAGGGACAACTAAGTGCAGAGAGGAAAATTTATAGCAGTAAATGCATACACTAGAAAAGAGGAAAAGTCTCAAATCAATAAGCTAAGCTCCTACCTCAAGAATCTAGAATTAAGATAAGCAAACTCAACCCAAAGCAAAAGGAAGGATGGAAATAATAAAGATAAGGACAGAAATCAGTAAAACCAAAAAGCAGAAAAACAATAAAGAAAATCAATGAAACGAAGAGACGGTCCTTTGAAAAGGTCAGTATAATTGACAAACCTCTAGCAAGACTGATAAAGAAAAAAAGAGAGGGAAGACACAAATTACCATCATTATGAATGAAACTAATGGTTTCACTACCTACCCTGAAGATATCAAATGACTAATAAGAGAATACTATAAACAAGACTGTACATATAAACTTGACAACTTAGAAGAAATGAACCATTTCTCAAAAAACACAAACTACCACAATTCAGTCAATATAAAAGAGATAATTTGAATAGATCTACAACAATTAAGGAAATAGAATTCTTAATTTAAAAATTCCCATAAATGAAATATCAAAACCCAGATGGTTTCACTGGAGAATTCTACTAAATATTTAAAAAAGAATAACACCATTTCTACACAATTTCTTCCAGAAAATAGAAGAGGAGGGAACACATCTTAATTCATTTTATGAAGCTAGTATTACCCTGATACCAAGAACAGGCAAAGATAATACAAAAAAGGAAATCTAAAGACCAGTATCTCTCATGAATATAGATGTAAGAAATCTTTTTAACAATTAGCAAATATAATTCAGCAATACATAAAAAGAATTATATATCATGACCAAGTGGAGGGCTTATTCTAGAGATGCAAAGTTATTTCAATTAAAAACATCAGTCAATGAAATCACCATATTAATACATCATATCAACTGATATAGAAAAAAGCCTTTGACAAAATTCAACATCCGTTCATGATCAAAACTCTCAGAAAAATAGAAATAGAGAAGGAATTTCCTCAATGTGATAAAGGGCATCTCCAAAAAACTTTATAGCTAACATTATACTTAATGGTGAAAAATTGAATGTGATACCACTAAAATCAGGAAGAAAGTAAGGATGTCCTCTCTCACCATGCTTATTCAACACAGTGTTGGAAGTTCTAGCCAGTACAATTAGCAAGAAAAAAAAAAAAGCCATACAGAGCAGAAGGATGAAATAAAATTGTCCCCCTTTGCAGATGACATGATTGTCTACATAGAAAACCCTAAAAAATCTGTAGAAGAAAACAAATAAGACTCCTAGAACTAAGAAATGAGTCTGACAAGGCCACAGTATACATGATAAACATACAGAAATTAATTGCATTCTATATACTAGCAATAAACACACGGACACCAAAATTAAAAATACAATACCATTTACAGCTATTAAATAGAAGAAATACTTAAATATAACAAAAATGTAGAGAGTCTATATGCTGAAAACTACACGAAGTTGATGAAAGAAATCAAAGAAGATCTACATAAATGGAGATACACACTGCATTCATGGATTGGAAGACTCAACATCGTATCAATTCTACCAAAAGTGATATATAATTTTAATGCAGTTTTTATTAAAATCTAAGCAAGGGTTTCGGTAGATAAAGACAAAATTATTCTAAAATGTATATGGAAAGGCATAGGAACTGATAGCTGAAACAGTTTTGAAAAAGAAGAATAAAGTGGGCTGAATTAGTTTATCTGATTTCAAGACTAATTACATAGCTTCAGTAATCAAGACTGTGGGTATGGATGGAGGAATAGACACAGGATTAATGGAACAGAATAGAGACCTCAGATAGAGAGCCACACAAATATGCCCAAATGATTTTTGACAAAAAGTGCAAAAGTAATTCAATGGAGGAAAGACAGACTTTTCAACAAATGGTGCTGGAGCAATTGGATATTCATAGGAAAAAGATGAACACTAACTTAAGTCCTACACCTTATATACAAATGAACTCAAAATAGACCACAGATTTAAATGTAAAACTTAAAACTATAAAACTTTTGGAATAAAATAGGAGAAAATCTTTTGTATCTAAGTCTAGGCAGAGTTCTTACTTAGACTTGACAACAGAAGCATGATCCATAATAGGAGAAATTGATAAATTGGACTTCAGCAAAATTTTAAAATTTTGCTCTGCAAAAGACCCTGTTAAGAGGATGAAAAAATAAATTACCAAGTAGGAGAAAACATTTGCAAACCACGTATCTGACAAAGGGCTAGTATCTAGACTATATAAAGAATTTCCAAAACTTAATAGCGAAAAAACAATCTAATTAAAAAAAAAAGGCAAAACACATGAAAAGCATTTCACTGAAGAGAATATGCAGAAGGCAAATAAGCATGTGAAAAAAGTATTCAACTTTATTAGCCATTAGGGAAATGCAAGTTAAAACTGCAACAAGATATGACTACACTCTTATCAGAATGGCTATACAAAAAATAGTGACAACACCAAAAGCTAGTGAGGCCGTGGAGAAACTGGGTCACTCATACATTTCTGATGGGAAGGTGAAACGGAACAACTACTCTGAAAGAGTTTGGCAGTTTCTTTTCTTTCCTTCCTTCCTTCCTTCCTTCCTTCCTTCCTTCCTTCCTTCCTTCCTTCCTTCCTTCCTTCCTTTCTTTCTTTCTGAGGCATGTGTACTTTTATTTTATTTTTTAAAGATTTTTATTAAAAATATAGCCAACATACAATATTATGTTAGTTTCAGGGGTACACTATAGTTATTCAACATTTACATACCTAAAGAAGTGATCACTATGATAAGTCCAGCAACCATCTGACACCATGCGATGCGATCACAATATTGACTATATTCCCTATGCTGTATATTACATTCCCATGACTTATTTGTTTTATACCGGAAATTTGGACCTCTTATTCCCCTTCACCTTTCCCCCCCTTTTTAATTTTTAAATTACAATTGACATTCAATATTTATATTAATTTCAGGTGTAAAGCATAGTGGTTAGACATTTATATACTTTAAGAAGTGATCCCTCTGACTAGTATCGACCTGGCACTATATATAGTTATTACCATATCATTGACTATATTCCCTATGCTTTACTTTACACCCCCATGACTATTTTGTAACTACCAGTTTGTATTTCTTATTCCCTTCACCTTTTTCACTCTGTCTCCCAACCCCCTCCCATCTATCACCCCAAAAAACTAGTACCCCTTTGACACCATACATAGTTATTACAATATTATTGACTATATTCCTTATGCTATACCCTGCATCCTCATAACTATTTTGTAACAACCAATTTGCACCTTTTAAAACCTTCCTCTTTTCGCCCACACCCCAACCCCCTTCCACCTAGCAACCATCATAATGTTTTCTGTATCTATGAGTTTGTTTCTGATCTTTTTTTTTGTTTATTTTGTTCTTTAGATTCCATATATAAGCAAAATCACTTTGCATCTGTCTTTCTCTGTCTGACACTCCACTCAGCACAACGCCCTCCAGGTCCATCCATGCTGCCACAGATGGCAAGAACCCATTCCCTTCCATGACCGAGCAATATTCCATTGTATGAGTATATATGCACTACATTTTCTTTATACACTTTTCCATCGATAGACACCCAGGCTGCCTCCACATCTCGGCCATTGTGAACAATGCTGCAATGAACATATGGATGCACATATCCTTTGAAGTAGTGTTTTGGGTTTCTTCGGATAAATACCCTGAGTGGGATTACTGGGTCCTTGTCTCTTGTTACAGCATTTGTTTTCACATCTATTTCGTCTGGTATGAGAATTGCTACCCCAACTTTAAAATTTTTTTTGTTTCCGTTTTTATGAAATAACTTTTTCCATCCCTTTACTTTCTATCTGTGTGTGTCTTTCAATCTGAAGTGAGTCTCTTGTAGGCAGTATATGTAAGGGTTTTGTTTTCTTATCCATTCAGCTCTCCTGTGTCTTTTGATTGGAGCTTTTAATCCATTCACATTGAAAGTAATTATTGATACGTATATAGTTATTTCCATTTTATTATTCATAATTTTGATCTTTTATTCTTTATTTTTTCCGTATTAAAAAAGTCCCTCTAGCATCCTTTGTAATACTGGTTTGGTGATGATGAACTCATTTAGCCTTTTCTTGTCTGGGAAGCTCTTTATCTGTCCTTTGATTTAACATAAAAAAAAATTTTTTTTTTTAAATTGGAGAATATTGGGGGACAGTGTGTTTCTCCAGGGCCCATCAGCTCTAAGTTGTTGTCCTTCAATCTAGTTGTGGAGGGCGCAGCTCAGCTCCAAGTCCAATCGCTGTTTTCAATCTTTAGTTGCAGGGGACACAGCCCCGATTCCATGTGGGAATTGAACTGGCAACCTCGTTGTTCAGAGTTCCTGCTCTAACTAACTGAGCCATCAGCTGCACCTCCGCCAACTCAGCAGAAGCTCGTTGTCTTCAATCTAGTTGTGGAGGGCGTAGCTCACTGGCCCATGTGGGAATTGAACCAGCAATCCTGTTGTTCAGAGCTTACGCTCTAACTAACTGAGCCATCTGGCCACCCCTGTCCTTTTATTTTAAATGATAGCCTTGCTGTGTAAAGTACCCTCGGTTGTAGGTCCTTACTTTTTACCACATTGAATATTTTGTGCCAATCTCTTCTAGCCTTGCAAAGTTTCTGTTGAGAAATTAGCTGACAACCTTATGGGGGCTCCCTTAAAATTACTAGTTACCTTTCTCTTGCTGCTTTTAGGATTCTCTCTTTGTCTTTAACTTTTGCCATTTTAATTATGATGTGTCTTGGTGTGGGCCTGTTTGTGTTCATCTTGTTTGGGACTTTCTGCACTTCCTGGACTTGTATGTCTATTTTTGTTTTTTTTTGTATGTTTATTTACTTCACCAGGTTAAGAAAGTTTTCCATCATTATTTCTTCAAATAGATTCTCAATCCCTTGCTTTCTCTCTTCTCCTGGTACCCCTATGATGTGAATGTTGTTACATACACTCGATATTGTCCCAGAGGCCTTTTAAATTATCCTCATTTTTTTAGATTCTTTTTTCTTTTTGCTGTTCCAATTAGGTGTTTTCTGCTACCTTGTCTTCCAAATCGTGATTCAGTCCTCTGCTTCATCTAGTCTGCTGGTGATTCCTTCTACTGCATTCTTCATTTCAGTTATTGTATTCTTCACTTCTGACTGTTTTTTTCTTTTTTTAATGATTTTCTATATCCTAGTTTATGCTTGCTATCTCTCTGTTGAAGTTCTCACTAAGTTCCTTGACCATCCTTTTAACCATTGTTTTGAACTCAGACTCTAGTAGATTGCTGGCCTCCATTTCGTTTAGTTCTTTTTCTGGAGTTTTATCCTGTTCTTTCGTTTGGGATGTATTTCTTTTTCTCCTCATTTTGACTGTCTGTCTGTTTGTTTCTATATATTAGGTGTATCTGCTATGTCTGCCAGTCTTGGCTGGGTGGCCTTATGTAGTAGGTGCTCTGTGGGGCCCTGGCACAGTCTCCCTGGTCACCTGCTCTGGGTTCTCCAGGAGTGTCCCTTGTGTGGGTTGTATGTGCCTTTCTGTTATAGTTGAGACTTGATTGCTATTCGCATGTCAGTAGTTGTGATTCACCCTCAGGCTTATTGGCTGTGGGGTTTGGCCATGTCCACAGCTTAGAAGCTGCTGTGCTGGGGGCTTACCCCACTGAGTGGAATTCACCCCAGTGGGCTCTGGTGCCTGTTAGGACCACCCTTTGTGTGTGCTGCTTATAGGGCTAATTGGGCAGTGCTCTGCTGTGGTCTGAAGCCCACCTCCAAGTATGTTGGTTCTGGGCCATCTTGGCAGGGGCTCTGGTACAGGCCTAGGTCACCCACTGTCTGTGACCAGCTGGGGACTACATGGTAGAAGCTATAAAGCTATCTGTGGTTGTTCACTGCCTGTGCTAAATTAAAGTCAGAGGCACGTAGGAGAAGACACACTGCAAACTAAGGACAGCTCCCACCAGTACCAGGCCTGGGGTAGCTCTGCAAAAAACTAGGACACCCCAGGCCTGCTGCCACCTGCCAGCTCCTTTAAGGTTCAGCCACTGATAAAGCCTGTGCGGTATGCGAGTTGGGTGAGGCAGAGTCTCAGGGAGGCATTAGAGTGGGAAGAGCCGTGGTCGCCAGGTTAATGTAGACTCTGGTTTGGTGCCAGTGCTGAGCCTGGAGCTACTCAGTAAAAGTATCAGAGCACACCGAGGCCAGTCTCAGCCCACCTGAGGCCCGGGAACTCCAATAGTTTTCCGAGAAAGAATGCAATGTGGGTGGGGCTGGCTACTCATGAGAAAGTGCCTCTGGCATTGTGGGAGTTGGGTAGGGCGGGTTCCCATTGTGTCAGCATAATGGAGCAGCAGAGCTCACCAGACCAATCAGATTCAGATTTGGCCTGTGGGGGAGGGCTCAACACAGGAAAGATGATGCCCACCTGTTGGCTGTATGGGAGGAAGACCCACACAGGGAAAATTGTGGTTGTCCTCCAGCCCTGTCCGGAAGCCACACAACTCAGTCTGCCCCCCGTTTGCCTCTGACGCCTCCCGAGTCATCGTTCCTCCTTTGGAGCCCAGGGTGAGTGCCTGGGGGTGAGAGAGTCTGTGTGTGGGCCATTTAAGAGGATGTCTGAGTTTAACGCAGCCTTCCATCTCACCCAGATGGTCGTGAATCCCCCGTTTTTCATAGCCAGATGTTGTGAGGCCTCCTCTTCCTGACATCAGTACTCTGGGCTGGTGTGGGGTTGGGGTCTCTTGCTCCTCTGGGGGGAACTTCCGAGGCCAAAATATCCCTCCTGGTTCTCAACCACCACACGGAAGTTTGGGGTCAGCCTGTTTCATGTCTCCACACCTCCTACCAGTCTCTGTGTGGCTTCTTCTTTATATCCTTATTTATAAAACTTCTGTTCATCCAGACTTCAGATGCTTCTCCAGCTTGATTGTTCTATAACTGTAATTTTAATGTGTTCATGGAAGGAAGCAGGCACAGTGTTTATTTGCTCAACTATCTTTGAGTCTGGCAGTTTCTTAAAAAGCTGAACATGTTAGTACAATATGACCCAGCAATTGCACTCCTGGGTATTTATTCCAGAGAAATAGATTTATGTTCACACAGATGCTTGTACACAAATGTTTATAGCAGCTTTATTCACAATAGCTCCAAACTGGACACAACCCAGATGTTCTTTAATGGGTAAATGGCTAAACAAACTGGAATACTAGTGAGCAATGAAAAACAATGAATTTTTGATACACACAGTGACCTGTGTGTATCTCCAGAGAATAATGCGGGGTGAAAAAAGTCAATCCTAAAGGGTACACGCTGTATGATTCCATTTATATAATATTCTTAAAGTGATAAAATTGTAGAAATAGAGAATAGGTGAGTGGTTTCCAGGGGCTGTGGGTAGGAGGAAAGTGGATGGGTATAAAAGGGCAACATGAGGGGGTCATTGTTGTGATGGCAACGTTCTGTATCTTGGCTGGGTCAAGGTCAATATTCTTGTGATATTGATCTCAGAATGAAAAGCTTAATTTTAAAAAGTAAATTATAGAAATTTAACTAAATACATTACATAAAACCAAAGGTATTTAATACTCAAACGTGTCACTTCTTATTATTTTATTACTTTTACTATTATCTATGCCCTTGAAGTTATTCATGCCTGTTGTACCTGTATGGTGGAGATATTCTAAAATAATGTGCTACTGTGACTCTCTTTCCAGTAATGCATTCAGTGACATCACGTTGATAGCTGGATATTAGCCACAGTGGGAGTATCTACACCACAGAAATGAGCAAACATTGCAAATTAGGTATCCCTCTCTTCATAGCAGGCTGTTAAACTTTTACCAGGACATCACTGCTTATGATTACTCCTACTCCCAACCAAATGACAAATATCCATCAAAAAATGGATAATGACTCAGATCAGTTATGAGAAGAGGAAAAAGCTGGGCTCTTCTTAAGGCTATTTTCTCTCTACTTTATTGCTGCTCTCATTTTACACATGGCATTTGTGGAGTGTGGGTAAAGTGGATGCTGGGAAAAGGAATCCTGGCTGTCAATCTTGTTTTTTGAATATTCAGCAGATAAATGACAGAATTGGAAAAAAATAGAGCCTTATGAATGCTAGATATCTGTGTATGGTTCCCTAGGCAATGTCCTCTCTACTTTCTCTTCATCCAACTCTGATCCTTTCTTTAGCACCCTGACCTAGGGGCCTTTGGTTATGCTCTTCCAGCAAACTTTTCCTCCCATGCTTCTCTTTTTGGCCACAGGTGGGATGGGAATGGGGAGAGGTGGGCCTGTGGATAGGTACCTGGTTAACCATCCTATCTCAGACTGTAGCTATAGTGACTGGTCCATTGGTATGCACAGATGAGGGGATACATGGACATTGGGTATAAGGAGTACTCTTCATCCACTAGGGTTGCTAAATCGGCACTGGCAGCATCCTGCCACAAAGAAAGGACGTCCCTGCAGCCAGAATGTGGTCAACACAAAGCTGGACAGATAAGAGAGGGACAGACAGACAGACAATAGTCTTATTTAGGCTGAGTCCCTGGGAGTCCCTGAGGCACTGTTCCCTGCATCACATGCTTCCTAGCTAAATTCCATTTTTGGCTTAAGCAAATTCTGTTTGAATTTTTTTGGCACATACAGCCAAAAAAATTCCAGATAAACACACATTCCTTATAAAGTCTCCCTTGGTCTCTATGGCTTCTCTTCCTTCCTCTGGGTCTCAATCCCTCGCCCCTCCATTTGGAATTTACATATGTGATCTAAAACTTCCAGCCACAACCTGACACCATAGTAAACTGCTTTCCACCTACAGATCTGGTTATGTTACACATAATCTTCAGAGGTCCTCTGAGAGGGCTGTTTCTCTCCTCTGAGCATCTTTGGATGCTGCAGCCAGCCATGGCGTTGAGTCAGAGGCAGAACACGATGATTCTGCTGTTTTATAGCCTGAAAGGAACAGTTGGGCAGGGATACACTTTTTTTTTTTCAATATAGAAGAAACCTCTGAAAAATCAAGCCAAATGTTTTGAGAAACATTTTTATGGTGGAAACTGATTGGATGCCAAGACACCTCTGTCTTCGGCTGCCGTGTTCCCTGATTTATTTTTGCACCAGAACGTCTGTAGTGCTACCATCTAGCCACATGTTAACTTTTTGTCTACGTAAGGGTGTAAACTGCATATGGTTTATTTCAATTAGCTTAATTGTTTTTGGTATTTAATAGCTAATTGTCTTAATTAGCTTCTGAAGCACAAAAATGCCAACACGGTAATGACTACATCTTATCCATATGGTTACAGAAGACGGATGACTCATTTTCCCGTCCTCAGGCTGTGTGGGTCTCAGAAGGAGGACCGGGCAGATGTGAGAGGAGGAAGATGGAAGTCCTCCAGAGCTGACCTGGCCTTGAATGCAAAACCTGAATATTAAGAATAAATGAGGGTAGTGATGGACAGGGGAATAAAACAGGAGAATGAAGGATTTATGTAGGACTTGGGTCATCTATTTTCTTAATGTACATACCATGGAGTATATGCTGGGTGACTAATAATAACACCACATTTCACAGTGTCAGCAGGCTATATTGGCTCTGATCCAAGAGGCAATGTTTGAAGACCAAATTGTGGGACACTGAAACTGAGAAATGCCCCGTAGTGCTATCTGTCTTAGGGAAAACTGGTACCAGTCAAAGCCTGGGTGACATTTTTTTGGGCAAATCTGGCTTAGATGAAGTTCATAGCTAGTGCTTGTCATATATTAGCAGTGTAATATATGTTTTAATCAGCACCTGTCAGGAAATCCTTTGGGCTCCATCTTCAAAATATATTTAGACCCTGACACTTAGCACCTTCTTTACTGTCACTATCCTGCTCTGATCCGCCATCATCTTTGACCTGCCCGCCTCCAGCAGCCTCCCCACTTGTCTCCCTGCAGTTTATTCTTAACACAGCAGCCAGAGGAATCTTTTTAGACACAAATCATATCATATCACTGCTCTTCTCAGAACCCTCTGGCTCCCATCTCACTTGGAATAAAAGCTGGAGTCCTTGCGAGGACCGGCAAGGTCCTTGTAATCCAGTCTAACCTTTCTGAGTTCACCAGCTCCTACTTGCCTCTATTCCCTCATCTGCACTCCACGTGTTCGTGCTTATTTTTTATTTTCTTCAGATTTTTATTTAAATATAGCTAACATACAATATTATATTAGTTTCAGGCATACAACAGACTAGTAGTTATTCAACTTTTATGGACCTAAACAAGTAATCACTATATTATTAAGTCCAGCAAACATCTGACACTGTACCACGCTATCACAATATTATTGACTATATTCCCTATGCCATATATTTAGTACATCCCCTTGACTTGTTTTATACCTGGAAATGTGGACCTCTTATTACCCTTCACCATTTTTCCTCCTTTTAAAAAATTTTCAATTACAGTTGATGTCCAATATTATTTTATATTAATTTCAGGGGTGCAGCATAGTGGTTAGACATTTATATAATTTAAGAAGTTATCTCCCTGACTAGTCTGGTACCCACCTGGCATTATACATAGTTATTACTATATTACTGACTATATTCCCTATGCTTTACTTTATAACCCTATGACTATTTTGTAACTACGAATTTGTATTTCTTAATCTCTTTACCTATTTCACCCTGCCCTCCCATCTATCACCCTGATAAATCTAGTACCCCTCTGACACCATACATAGTTATTACAATATTATGACTATATTCCTTATGCTATACCCTACACCCCCATGATTACTTTGTAACAACCAGTTTGCACTTCTTAATTCCTTCCCCTTTTTCATCCACCCCCTCAGCCCCTCTCATCTGGCAACCACCAAAATGTTCTCTGTATCTGGGAGTCTATTTCTGTTTTGTTTGTTTGTTTATTTTGTCCTTTAGGTTCCATATATAAGCAAAATCACATTGCATCTGTCTTTCTTTGTCTGACATACTCCACTCAGCACAGTTTCCTCCAGGTCCATCCATGATGCCACAGATGACAAGAACCCATTCCCTTCCACGACTGAGCAATGTTCCATTGTACCGGGGGTGCCAAAAAAATGTATATACATGACTTGTATTCATCTTTTTTTTATCGGTATATATTGAGTATTACAATTTTAATACAGTTTATTCCTTTCTTAAAATGTGTATACATTTTTTTGCAACCTCTATTTTTTATCCATTACCACATATTTTTTATCCATTCATCCATCAGTGGACACTCAGGCTGCTTCCACATCTGGCAATAGTAAACAATGCTGAAATGAACATATGGATGCACACGTCCCCTCGAAGCAGCATTTTGGGTTTTTTCGGATAAATACCCAGAAGTGGGATTGTTGGGTCCTTCTTTGTCTCCTGTTATAGCATTTATTTTAAAGTCTATTTCATCTGCTATAAGTACGCTACCCCAGTGTTTGTTTTCTTTTTCATTTCCATTTTCATGAAATATCTTTTTCCGTCTCTTTACTTTCAGTCTATGTGTGTCTTTCAATCTGAAATGAGTCTCTTGTAGGCAGCATAGGTAGGGGTCTTGTTTTCTTATCCATTCAGCCACCCTTTCTTTTGATTGGAACATTTAATCCATTTACATTTAAAGTAATTGTTGATAGATATGTAGTTATTGCCATTTTATTATTCATATATTTGATCTATTTTGTCTTAAAGTAGTACCTCTAAGATTCCTTGTAATACTGACATGGTGATGATGAACTCCTTTAGCTTTTTCTTGTTTGGGAAGCTCTTTATCTGTCCTTCAATTCTAAATGATAGCTTTGTTGTGTAGAGTAAATTTAGTTGTAAGTTCTTGCGTTTCATCACATTGAATATTTTGTGCCAATCCTTTCTGGCCAGCAAAGTTCCTGTTGAGAAATCAGCTGACAGTCTTATGGGAGCTCCCTTGTAGGTAACTAACTGCTTTTCTCTTGCTGCTTTTAAGAGTCTCTTTTTGTCTTTATCCTTTTAATTTTGATGTGTTTTAATTATGATGTGTCTTGGTGTGGTCCTGTTTGTGTTCATCTTTGGGACTCTCTACACTTCCTGGACTTGTATATTTATTTCTTTCACCAGGTTAGGGAAGTTTTCTGTTATTATTTCTTCAAATAGGTTTTCAATTCTTTGCTCTCTCTCTCTCTTCTCCTTGTGGTACTTGTATGATGCGAATGTTGGTACACTTGATGTTTCCCCAGAGGCCCCTTAAACTATCCTCGGTTTTTGGATTCTTTTTTCTTTTTGCTGTTCAGTTTGGGTATTTTCTGCTAGTTTATCTTCTAAATTGATGTTTTGATCCTCTGCTTTATCTAATCTACTGTTGATGCCCTCTAATGTCTTCTTCATTTCAGTTATTGTATTCTTTATTTCTGATTAATTCTTTTTATGTTTTTTAACCTCTATTTTTATGTTTCCTATTTCTTAGTTGAAGTTCTCCCTGAGATCATTGAGCAGTCTTATAACCAGTGTTTTAAACTCTGCATTTAGTAGATTGCTTGTCTCCATTTTGTTTAGTTCTTTTTCCAGAGCTTTGTTCTGTTCTTTTATTTGGGACATGTTTCTTTGTCTCTCCATTTTGGCTGCCTCCCTGTGTTTGTTTTTATATATTAGGCAGGGCTGCTTTGTTTCTTGGTCTTTGGGCCTGTGTCCTGTAGGGCCCAGTGGTGCAGTTTCCCTGGTCACCAGAGCTGGGTGCTCCAGGAGTGTCCCTTGTGTGGTTTGTGTAGGGATTGACTCTCGGGCTGATTGGTTGTGAGGACTGACCGTGACTACAGTGAAGGAGCTGTGGTGCAGGGGGCTGATCCTACGGAGCAGGATTTGCTTTCATAGGGCTCTGGTGCCTATCCGATCTGCCTTTTAGGTGTGTCATCCTTGGAGGTGGCCAGGTGATGCTCGGGTTTGATCCAAAGTTGGCCTCCAGGTGTGCTGGTTCCCAAGGACTCCTGGAAGGTGCATCACTGCAGGCCAAGTTCACCCACAGCCTGTACCTGTCTGGGGCCACCTGGCGTAAGCCACAAAGCAGTCCACAGATGGCTGCCAACTGTGCTGGGCTTGGAGGTGCCTCAAGAAGCCCAGCCATGAACTGAGACAGGCTGTCATTAGTGTGGGGCTTGGGGCTGCTTAGTAAGATGTATGGGACATGCTGAAGCCAGATGCTGCTTTTTTGGATTTTGTGAACATTTGAGAGATTTTAGATAGATTTCAGATAGGCTGTTTGTACAGAAAAACCGCTGGAAGCAGTTTGGGTGTGCCCAAAAGTTGAGTGGGGCGTGGTCTCTGGGAATCACAAGGGCAGGTTGAATGAATGGTGTTATCCGGGTTGATAGAGACTTAGATAAGGCAGCCACCTACGTCTGCATGCCAGGAAGGGGGCAGGGGGGGGGGCGGGTTCAACAAGAAACAATGGCTTCCACCTGCTCCTCAGTCTTGGAGAAAGCTGCCCCTCCAGCTGTTGCCCTGTAGCCAGACAACTCATTTCTTCCCCATATGTCCCTGTTGCCTTTTGAGCTGCTACCCCAGCATTGGAGTTCAGAGCCAGTGAGTCCATCAACGAGTAAGTCTGTGCACGGGTCCTTTAAGAGGAGCACCTGGGACTAAAGTTGCCCTTGTCTCACTCAGCCACAATCTCTGCTGGTTTTCACAGTGAGAAGTTATGGGGACTTCTCTTTCCAGCACTGGAACCCTGGGCTGGGGAGCCTGGTGTGGGCGGAGACCCCTCACTCTTCTTGGTGGAGACCTCTGCAGCTGAGATATCCCTCCCGATTTTTAACAGTCACAGATGGGTGTGGGACCAGCCTGTTCCGTGTCTCTGCCCCTCCTACCAGTCTTGAGGTAGCTTCTTCTGTATGTCTTTAGAATTAGGAGTTCGGTTCAGCTAGACTTCAGGTGATTTTCAATAATGTTTGTTCTGTAGTTTAGTTGTAATTTTGATGTGGTCATGAGAGGAAGAAAGCACAGCATTTACCTACTTCTCATCTTGACCGGAAAAAGCACATGTTCGTGCTTTAGGGCTGCACCGCCCAGTTCCATTCCCACCAGCCACACGTGGTTAGTGACTATCATATTGGACCATGTACTTACAGAACATTTCCATCATCACAGAAAGTTCTACTACACAGTGTTGCTTTAGGGACTTGACACTGACTAGAAAGCTCTTTCCAAAGATACCCACATGGCAAACTACCTCAACTCCCAAGTGTTTGCTCAAATGTTACCTTCTCCAAGAGGCCCACCCTGATTTAATAATGTCAGCTACAAACCAACGCCCCCTCCAATTATTTCTGCTCCCTTGCTCTGCTCTATTTTTCTATAGCACTTAACACCTTATATATACTTAACGCCTATTATATACTTATTTATTATGCTCATTGATTATTGGCTGTCTCCCCCCATGAAAATGTATGCTTTAGGAATAGGGGTTTTGGCCACGTTTGTTTATTGTTGTAGCCTTAGCATCTAGAACAATGCCTGGTACAGAGTTGGTACTCATGAAATATTGGCCAAAGGAATTAATCAATGAATCAACATATTTATTGAGTGCCTCCTATGTTCCAGGCTCTGTGCTAGGGCAGTGCGGATACATAAAAAAATAAAACGGGTGTTATTCCTGCTGTCAAGGAGTTTCTATTCTAGTGGGAAAGACTGGTAAACAAATACTAATACAAATTCTGAAAGTTCCATGAAAGAGCCAAATAGAGAGCAGAAATAGTGACTGTCATGTGTGTGTGTATGTGTGTTGGGGTAGGACACGCCAGTTATGTAGGGAAGGGTGGAGGGAGGGAGGGGCTTGCAGGGAAGGGGTTAAGAGTATTACAGAAGAAAGAGCATGTGCAGAGGCCTGACAGAGGCAGGTGTGCAAGCATGGGTGAGTGAACAGGGCTTGGGAGATGACTATGAGTTCTGAATCATCATAGATCAGCCACTGAGTGAGGGCTGCTTTTGGTGGCACGCTGCTTGAACCAGCAGCGAATCATCTAGGAACTTGTTAAGAACACAAATTCATGGGGCCACCTCCAGACCTGGGACTTTGTGTGTTTTTAGTCCTCAGGTGATCGTGACGCTCACTGTTTTATCACACTGTGCCCCTTTACAGAATCTAAGCATAGGGTGGGCACCCGTTGACCGTTGTTTGCATGAATGAATGAATGAATGAGTAAATGAATGAATGAAGGGCTATGTGTAACAACCACCACAGTGTCTGTTTCTTTTTTTGTTCTCATTTTTTGGCAGAAGCTCAGATGATAATTAGCACTGAATGCAAAACAATGTTTTCTTTATTTACTGAGCCACAGGGCAATAATTAAGGGGAAGAATGACAGAGAAGAAAATACCTGACTGTCAGGAATTCAGAGATTTGGATTTAGAGAGGAGGGTGAAAGGCATTCCTGCTGGGGGAAAGCAAATGTTTGAGGCTTTGCGGAGCATGGCTTGGTCATGACAGAGAGAAGGGGGTCAACAGCCGGGAAGGGCAGTTTGTGTGAGAGGAAGTGGGGATGATGCTGGAAGATGGACAAGCCTCTATGCTGGTGTAGAAAGTACACAGTGGGTAAGGGGAGCTGGTCTCAGGATGTTTTTAGGAAGGTGATGTCGCCATGTGCCAGGTGATTGGAGTGACAAAATATATAGTGGTCTTGCGCTTGCTTACAGAATACCTTAGCTATGCATTTGATGTTTAAAAGAGCAGGAAGGCACTGTCACCATCTAGCATTTTCTATATGCTCCACTGTTCTAAGCATTTTACACACATATATGGTTGTTCAATCCAGTGAGGTAGCTACTCTTATTATTTGACCAATGAGGGAACTGTGACACAGAGAAGTCAAGTAACTTGCCCAAGATCACCCAGCCAGTAAGTGGTCAAGCCCGTATTGAACCAAGGCAGGCTGATTCTACCACACTATGGTGCCTAGACTACACTTGGAGTCCAAAGGAACTTGGTAACAGGTTCTCTGCCTCGCTGCTCACCAGTCCACTCAGAGGCCCTCTTGGTGGGGAGGGTTGGCTCTTCAGAAGCTCCTCCTTCCTGGCTCTTTTCTCCTCCCCTCTGGCTCTATTCTCTCCCTGGGTTCCACTCCTTCCTCCTCTACCCTATGTTTTCTGTGGTCCGTATGCCAGCCAATTAGCTTCATGTCCTGTGAGAAGGAGGCAGAGGCTGTGGGCATAGTCCCAGGTCTGGGCAGGAGTGGAATTGGATTTTATGGGGTTTGAAGTTTATACTATCTTGGGAGTCTTAAGAACAAGAATACAAAAATGTTTTACTTCTGCAAATTTTACAAAACCATTGACCTTTTTTGTCTATGGCGAGCCTCTGCCTGCCACTCAGGTGTCAGAGGGGGCCACATTCTTAGAATACCTGCTTCTGGGTGGCTGCCTGGCTTTTCTGGCCACCCCAGAGTAAAAGGTGTAAAGGTGAGCATCTTTCTTGTGCTAATATTGATCTCCTCTTAGTCCAAAGGTCAAGTGCATGAATATGCTCCTGGAATCTTTTTTTTCTCACTTCCCCAAAGCCTTGGGGTGACTCTTTTAAGAGAGAGCAAGAAAACTCCATCCTGCCTGATTTAGGAGAATAGGGGTTTACACATGGGCAGAGGGCTCTGCAGTGTTTTTGTGTCAAGAGTTAGGACCCCAGTGGTGTAAACTGGGACATGGGACTGCTGGCCGAAAAAGGAGCTGGCATTCCGGCTGGGCTCCACGCGACAGTAAATGACCCCAAATCCTTCCCTCGGCTGGCTTCATTCTTATTTTTTTGGGTGAGGTTTTTAATCTATTTTTTAAATTAGTTTCAGGTGTACAAAGCAATGTAATAGTTAGACATTTATCATTTATACCCCTCACAGAGTGATAACTCCCCTCTCCCAATCTACTATCCCTCTGCCATCGCATACAGCCGTTACATTTCCACCGTCTCTATTCCTAAGGCTGTACTCTGCTTCTCGTAACTATACATATATATAATTATAGTTGACATTCATTATCATTCAGCGTCAGCTTCAGGTGTACCGTGCAGTGATCAGCGGCTTCACTCTTATTTTAGCCTGTTCTTGCACACTTTTTGTAAACACAGTTCAGTCAGTGAGTGGCCTAGCTGTAGCTTCCTCAAGGACCTGGCTCTTTATATACGTGATTTAGCAGGTAGCAAAGCTAGGTATGCAGCTTCTATAAACAAGTCTTTTCCCGGACCCCACATGGGCTGGCAGGGAGGGCTATGCCAGAAACCAGTCTGGCCTGTCCTTAAAACTGGGACAGGATCATGGTGGCTTTAGGAGCATTAATTGAGAGTTTTGGACAAGTTTCAAGCCAGGAGAGCCAGAGAGACGAGCCAGGGGGTGGGGAGGGGGGACCTGAGGGTGGGATGAGAGGTGAAGTGAGGAGTTGTGTCTGGGAAAGGGGGATCAAGCTCACACATTTTACACCATCATGATCCACTAGACTGTAAAGAACAAATGCACCACTCCAAAGGGGGTGCCGTGTGGTTTCAGCATGTGTGTGGGACTAACATAGGCCATTGAAAGCCCTCACTCGATATTCAAATATTCTCTCTTTTTATTCTTTTCTCCCCCTCTCCCTCCAGCAAATTGACTGTAAATGGCAATTTCATAGATTAGAGCTGCAGATTAGAACTAAACCAGCAGTCCTGAGATTTACAGTCATAACCTCTAGGAATTGAACTATTAACTAACCCAAACACAAGTTTATTAAGCCGCCAACCCTGGCTTTGATAGCTACCAAAGGCACCTCGTCAGTCACTAATTCTGAAATGGCTGGAATTGCTACTGCCCCCTTTAATCAGCTCTCAAGCTCGGCAGGGTGAGTCTCCTTTCTTCTGCCTCTCTCGCGTTTTCCCTGTGAGAATTGCAGGGTAGAATGTCTTTTTTGTTTTTTGCTTTTTTTCGTCCCTCCAGGATTCATATAATAAGGTTCAAAGACTGAAGATGGTAAAACTGAGAATTAAAGGCTAACTGTTCAAATGGCCTGAAATGTGCCCATTTCTTTCAAGAAAGACTGTGTTATTTGAACAAGAAGCAGAGCAACAGGCAGAGCTCAGCTAGAAACTGAAAGGAGGAGTGAGTTGTAAAAGAAATACTGTGGAAGGTAACAAGTTAATAAGGCAGACTTTGAGAGCAGGATTTGTTTCCATTAAGGTCACCCTGTAGTGAATACGAATCCTTCCTCTAAATGTGTGAACTTGGGTTGGCAGGTGCCCTTCTGATTCAGGCTGCTCTTCATTAGTGGTTGCTAAAGGCTGGGGATTTTAGGTGATGGAGGCACAACATTAATTTTTTAAGGTATTTTTTTTTAGAATCACACTGGCTGGGCTTGGATCTAGACTTCACCATTTACTAGGTAAATGACCTTGGGCAAGTTACTTAATCTCTCTGTGCTTCAGTTTCCACATTTCTCAAGGGATAAGATTGATACCTGCCGTTAGGGGTTGTCATGAGAACTGTGTCTGGACATAGTGCCGTATACAAGTGCTCGTTGTTATGATGATGAATTCATTTTCAGTCCTTCTGATTAGGTAAAGGGAAGGTCTCAGTTTGGTGCCAATACATCTTACACAGCCACTCTTCACACTTGTTCCTCTCTGTTTGAGAGCGAGCAGGGCTAAGTTTCAGAGTTTAGCGAGAATGTAATCGTACTATTTTTTATTATATTTATTTTTATGGTTAACTCATATTTGCATGGCAAGTGAAACAGGTATTTTCTCTTTATAACAGTGACATAAAGATTTTTTTAGTAACTTTATTTAAATAAAATGTAAGTTGATTTAAACAAAAATATCAAGAAAATGGTAGATAGAAGTGGAAAACGAAGAAGGCAAAAGTGAGAAAGGTAGAACATGACTGAGAGAAACAGAAGACTAGGCAATCTTGTTGGAAAGAATTTCAGCACAAAAATGTAGAGATTGAGACACGTTTGGGCATTTTTACATTCGGGTGAGGGTGCTTCAGCAGGAAGCTTCCTGTGGCTTCCTCCTAGCTTCCTTTGTCCTTCTATTTGTGAATGGTCACAGAGAAGAGTCACTGGGCCAGCCGAGTGACTGCCCCATCCCAGGCCCAGGCCCTCGCCATGATTCTGCCCCCTCTGACCACGGGATGAAGAGACCTGGGGAAACAGGCAGGGCACCGATGGGTGTGTGTGTGCCACGCATTGGAAAGTGGAACTATGAAAAATCAATCATTTAAATCAATTGTGAACAACTGATAAGATTAAGCCTGAACCCATGGCTTCTCTTTGCAGACACCAGATTTCTCACATTTTTTTTTCAATTGGGGAATATTGGGCAACAGTGTGTGTGTGTGTGTGTGTGTGTGTGTGTGTGTGTGTGTGTGTGTGTGTGTTTCCAGGACCCATCAGCTCCATGTCAAGTCGTTTTCAATCTAGTTATGGAGGGTGCAGCTCACAGTGGCCCATGTGAGAATCAAACCGGTGACCTTGGTGTTATGAGCACCATGGTCTAACCACGGAGCCAACTGGTTGCCCTCACTCTTCCTAAATGAGAAAGAGCAGACTTGCCAGGTCTCAGGAAAGCAAAGGGAATGGACATCAGCTATTTCCATTGAGGGCAAAATTGGGGGAAGGCAGAAAGACTTGAAAAACATGGGTTTTTAGATACAAATGGATTAAAAAAGATGGAAACATAAAATTCTGGAAATTACAGATCTGAGTTATAACAGAGAGGCAGATTTGGCGACTATTTAAGGAAATTTTGGGTAACATGAGTCATAAATTAATGGATCATATGGCTTGTTGAAATAAGGCCTTTCATGGAGCCATGAGAATTTCTGTTTCTATAACTCTATACTTGGGACTTTCAGACTCCTCCCTGTGGGGCGGCCTTGGGAATCCATCCTAGGGGAGTTTGTACCAGCTCTGGACTAGTCCGGTGTGAGGACAGGTAGGATACCTAGCTCCACTAGAATGTTGTGAACTTCTTTCCTCCAAATCTCCTATTTGAACCTATGACAGTCCTGTTATGTAAGCCCCAAGGTTTGAAACTTTTGGGGCCCTTCTCTTTCATCTCTCCGCTCAACCCTTACTTTTCTGTGTCCTTACTATGAGCTCAGTGTCTATCTGTTCATGCTTTCTGTTCCCACGGCCATCTCCTCCAGCTGATTTATCGTTCAATAAACAGCAAGTGCTTAATGGATGCTGGGACCTGACCTGTGTCATCTTATGCCTGGCTCCTTGATCACAGTGCCTGGCACATAATTGGTGCTCAGGAGGTATTTACTGAATGGACATAAGGGAGTCTCAGTCTTCTCTTTCCTGCTGGGATGTTTCTGTTGTGTTGGTGGGGAGAGAAAAGCTCTCATGAGACCCTGGTCCAGTCTGAATCCTTAAGACTTCCCTGAAACCGACATCCTCCTAGGCGTCAGGTCTGGGGATCCATCTGAGCCCTTCTTTGTCCTCTTAAATAAGCCTAATGTAGACATGTATGATGACAGCTGGACAGCCACAGCATTTAATTCATTTGTGTCCATATGGTCAAATAAATGAAGGTATGAATCTTCAGGCAGCTGACGGCCACGGAGCTGCAGGTGAATGTCACCTGAGATGCTCTGCCTTAGGTCCTTGATTTTTAAGTCAAGCCATTCCCTGCTTTCATTCTGTAGTCAGTTTTCAGAAACTCCTTTGCCATTGGGGGAATTTAAGTTAGTACTTTTATTACTAAAGATAATTGACAAACCATAAGGAAATATTTAATACTCAATATTTATAAACTCAATCACTGTGTGGAAAAACACCTTGTTGGTGTAAGGGGGGTGCTTTATTATAGATCGATAAATTGTCCCTTGCTCATTGAATAAATCATCAGACTTTAAATGCTGCAGGTGCACATTAGAGTTTAGAGGAAGACAGCCCTTAACTTTCCATGACACATTTTTCCATAGAATTCCCTCATGGTAAATATTTTCTATTCCAGAATAATATGCCATAGTGTTTACAGAAAGATTTCTTATTCAACAGTAAAATGGTTGTGTTATTTTGATTACATTCTTAGTCCTTGGTAATTGTCTCATTTTCCTTTTGTAAAACGGATTCAGACACCTAACACTATTGTATCTTGATACCAGTTGAGATCATCATGAAGACTTTTGCTGAGAGAACTGAGTGAGTGGTGAATACCTTCTTTGCCCACATTTGGCTTCCTCCAGTCATCTGTGATTCAGAGATAGCACAGATGTTCCCAGCTGCTGGAAAATGAAGCTTGAAGTTCATGCTGATAAGGAGAAAAATACCTAATTCAAATTCCAAGAAATGTTTGACCTAAATCAATTTCAACTTGAGAAAATGGGGTCAACTCTCTGTCCCCCAGAAGAACTACCCTGATGATTAAAAAGTAAATCTTGAAGAATTAAATTATGTTGCTGTTCAGCTTTCATACGCACACTCAGGAGAAAAAAAAAAAAACCCAGCACATCAAAGGCTGTCAGAATAACTCAATTTAGTGATGGTGGCAAAGCATTGTGAAAAAAGGCTTTCTAGGCGGCGAGTTTTGCTCAGGGGAACTGCTACACACTTCAATTGGTATTCGAGAAAAAAGAAGTCTTTCAAATGAATAATTTTATGACTTTCAACCACACACATACTACTTGAATATCAAATTATTTTAAATGAGGACTTCAAAAAGATCTACCTATTAAATCAGTAAAAAGCTCTAAATAGCTGCCTAACAGAACAAAGAGTTTGGGATTAAAATGCCAAAAAGAGATGGATATGGGGTACGACAATTTGTGACAGGATTCCGAAGACTTGTACAGGGGAGAGTTGAGCCTCTGAGGGAAGAGGGCATTGACTTCAGGATTTTATAATCAAATACAGCCCTCCGTATTTTACAGGTGAAAACACTGAGGCTAGAACACAGGTGTCCTGTCAGACCCTGTCCCCACCCTATTCAGTGTCTAGTCCAAACATGTCCCAAGTTAGCATTCTCTGAGTGGCATGGAGAAAACCATATTTCCCCCCAAATAAGACCTAGCCAGACAATCAGCTCTACTGCGTCTTTTGGAGCAAAAATTAATATAAGACCCGGTCTTATTTTACTGTAATAAAAGACCCAGTATAATGTAATATAACATAATATAATACAATACAATATAATATAGTACCAGGCCTTTTATTCTGTATTTTTGATGCTTTGAGATCTTGGGGCCTTGCTGATTCTGGAGAGACTGGCCCTCCCAGGCCTTCGCTCCTCCCGACAGATAGTAAACAACTCAACTGCAAACTCACCGATCCAGAGCCCATACCGCCAATTTCCTTCGTTATCAAATTCGTCCACTCTGGGCCACTATTCTCCTGCCCTAATCACGCCAGGGCCGGGTACCAGACAACGAGGGAGAGTCCCGATGCCCCAGGGCACACTGAAATTGTTCCAATTAGCCAACGCTCAACCTGCTGACCCTGCCTCACCTGTCTCTTCATTCAGAAACCACAATGAAGGCTCCTATCCCATTTCTCCCTCACTCCCTCTCCCTTCCTCGTGTAGTCCTCAGTGGCACGGCGTGTCCCGTACTTTTGGGACCTCTGAATATAATAAAGTATCTTTTTAAAATTAATTAAGAATAATAATTTTTTATTATTTTATTAAGGCTTTTTTTTGGAGCAGCTTAAAGTCCACAGAAAAATTGAGGGGAAGGTACAGAGATGCCCCATATGCCCCCGGCCCCGCCACAAGCACAGCTTTCCCCATTATCAATATCAAGCCCCCCACCCCCAGTGGTACATTTTTTACAATTGGTGAACCTACATTGACACATCATAGTCGTTCAAAGTCCATAGTTAACATTATTCTTCATTCCTGGTGTTGTGCATTCTATGGGTTATGCGTTTGGACAAATGTGTAATGACTCGTATCCATTATTATGGTATCACACAGAGTATTTTCGCTGTCCTAAAAATCCTCTGTGCTCAATCTATTCATCCACCCCCAACTCTTGGTAACTACTGATCTTTTTTATTGTCTCAGTAGTTTCGCCTTTTCTAGAATGTCATACAGTTGAAATCACACAGTATGTAGCCTTTTCAGACTGCCTTCTTTCCCTTAGTAATAGTCATTTCAGTTTTTTTCATGGCTTGTCTTTTCATGGATAGATAGCTCAATTCTTTTTAGCACTGAATAATATTCCACTGTCTAGATGCACCACAGTTTATTTATCCATTCACCTACTGAATGACATCTTAGCTGCTTCCAAGTTTTGGCAATTATGAATAAAGCTGCTATAAAAATTCACATGAAGGTTTTTGTGTGGACATAAATTTTTATCGCTTTTGCGTAAATACCAAGGATCATAATTGCTGGATCATATGGTAAGAGCATGTTTTGTTTTGTAAGAAACACCAAACAATCTTCTAAGGTGACTGTACCATTTTGCATTCCCAACAGTGAAAAATGAGAATTTCAGTTGCTCCACATCCTCGCCAGCATTTGGTGTTGTCAACGTTCTGGATTTTTATCATTTTAATTGGTGTGTAGTAATATCTCATTGTTGTTTTAATTTGCATTACCCTGATGACACATGATGTGGAGTATCTTTTCATATGCTTATTTGCTATCTGTATATGTTCTTTGGTGAGGTTGCTGTTAAGGTCTTTGGCCCATATTTTAATTAGGCTGTTTGTTTTCTTATTGTTCAGTTTTAAGAGTTCTTTGTATATTTTGGGTAACAGTCTTTTATCAGATGTGTCCTTTGCAAATAGCTTCTGCCCATCTATGGCTTGTCTTCTCATTTTCTTGACATTGTCTTTCACAGAGCAGAAGTTTTTAATTTTAATGAAGTCCAGCTTATAAATTATTTTTTCACAGATCATGCTTTTGGTGTTGTATCTAAAAAGCATTACCATACCCAAGGTCATCTAGGTTTTGCCCATGTTCTCTTTTGGAGTTTTATAGTTTTGTGTTTTACATTTAGGCCTATGATCCATTTTGAGTTAATTTTTTGTGAAAGGTGTGAGGTCTATGTTAAAATTCTTTTCTTTCTTTTTTTTTTTTTGTATGTGGGTGTTAAGTTGTTCCAGGACTATCTGTTGAAAAGACACAAACTATCTTCAATGGCCGTCATCTCCTGCTCTGTTGACGTCACCATTCCTGAAGAATAATAAAATCTATATTTTGAAACAGAGAGCCTGATTTTTTTCAGCTGGAATGGGATGCCACTTCTGCTAACAGTAATGCTTCTGCTGTCCACCTTTGCTGGCTTGCTCAGTTCCCAAGTCTACCCCTAAATCTTGGGGGCCTGGATTGAAATGTGTCCCCAGAGAAGGAGTGGTGACTCAGAGACAGGTCGTGGGGATACAGGTCAGCTCCACCCCAGACCCATGGGCACCCTAGGAAAGCACCTGCAACCACACTGTCATTGGCTCAAGATTTCCAGGCTCCGCCTTCCCACCTCTGCTTCCATTTTCTCTTTTATCTGGTGTTTTTGGTCTCTATTCTCTGGCACCACATGTGTGTTCTTCCACTCTGCCTTATCATCCACCCAGCTTTTACAAATTTATGGAAGGACCTCATTAGAATTTTAACATTTTTCTTCATTTATGTTCCGCACATTCCTTATGAGGTTTATCCTTAGCCATCTTTGTTTTGTTTTGACTTTTTTGGCTTTATGTGGTTGCTGCTTTTTAAATGGGATTTTTTTCTTTCGTGATATTTTCAAATTAGTTGCATATGTAGCAAGCTATTGATTTTCATATATAAATTTTTATAGCTAGTCACCTTATTGGATTCTCCTATTGATTTTAAGTTCTTTTTCTTTTTTTTTAAAACTTGATTCTCTTTGGTTTTCCAGCTGTAGAGTAAAAACTAGCCATAAATAATGATCATTTTTTAAAATTTATGTTTATGAGTTTTATTCTCCCACAACAATGTTAAGTTACAGTGGTAACTTCTTCTGTTTGCTTGGCTTTCCATTTGGTTTTTCATGAGGATTCTGCTTCTCTGATTTCACCTATGACTCAGGATACTGGACCTGAGTTCTGAGTGGCCCCTGGGTTCTCATTGGTTTGGGGAGAGAGAGTCAGGGGTGTTAAAGGGCCAGGGGCTCTCAGGGCTTGGAACCCAAAAAGCCAATGGGCCATGTAATCTTTGCATCTACCGCATGTATTCCTGTACTCATTCCAACTTCTTGGACCCTCTTCTAACTTGACTTGTAGTCTCAGGAGCTTAGCAAGTAACCTTAGGGGGAGGGAACAACAAAGAAATAGTCACAAAACTAACACGATTTCAATGGATGGTGTAATTAGGGAAACATATGATGGATGTATTTCTAAGTATATTTTGCCCTTTTAATTTTTTTTTTAAATCACTTAAGCACTTTTCAGGTGCCAATGACAGAAATCAAAATCAAACCAGTTTAAATTTAAAAAGAAGAATTTCTTAAGTACTGTAATGAAGCCACAGGAAGGCTGGGTTGCTCATTCTTGCCTCCTCTGATGACTGACTTACCCCCCTAAAGCTGGTGCCATGGTGTAGTAGCTCTTAGTAAGTGCCAGGTAGTATTCTAAGCACGTGACATACATTCTAATGTAACCCTCAGCACAAGCTTTTGAAGGAGGTGTGATTATCCCCATTTTACAGATGAGAAAATGGAGCCTTGGTGAAGAATGTGTCCAAGCTCACAAAGCCAGAAAAGAGATGGACCTGGGATTTGGAGTCATTTTGACTGAAGAGCTTGGGCTCTTAAGCCTTGTACACTCTCCTTGTCTTTCCTCTCAAGACCAGAGAAAAGTGAGCTGTTCTCATTAACTCTAGTTAGAAATATTCCTGAGCATCTCTGATTGGCCTGACTTGGTCATTTGCCTATCCCTGGACCAATCACTGATGTCAAAGTAGTCAGTTACTAGATTTAGCCCAGCCTGGGCCACTGGCCCATCTCAGGGCTATAGCAAACCAAATGGGACAGGAGCTGTTTCCCAAAGAAAGTGGGGGTGTTGTTTGGGGCAGATGAGATAATAAAAGTCCCCAACAATTCCCAAACCCAAACCCTCCGCTCCAGGTAGGCCAGCCATCTTGATGCTCTGGAAACAGTCATGGCACATACCCATCTCCTCATCTCTGTGCATGCCATTCTCTCTCTCTGAAATGCTCTTCTCTCATAAGTCCTGGGTAGTCTGTCCCCTCTTTCTGTATGTAGTACCTTTCTTTAGATAGCATCCATGTGGCGACAGAGTCCCAAAGAGCAGTTTCCAGGCTCTTGGCCTCACGTGGAAAGGTGCTGACTCAGGTAATAGATGGCCGTCAGCTGTGACTAGTTGGCCTTCAGCTGTAACCAGTTAGCCATTGGCCACTGATATAACTGCTGTGGCTGGGCTAGCAAGCGCGGGTTGCAGTTAGCAAGTGGGGTTGTTTGGTAGAGAAGCGGACAACAGGCTGCGGATCGTGTGGCTCCTGCTACCTGTGTCTCCAACCCAGCCACCAGCGAGACTATAGTGGTATGACTCCCCTATCTATGGGTCCGTGGGTGTTCCTTTTTGGCCTCACCATATCCCGCATTCTTGTGCGGGGAGTGGGAGCAGAGTCCCTGCATGACAATCCAGTTGCCTCTCTCCCTCAGCAGGGAATAGCTCTATAGATTTCTCCAATCATTTGACTGACAAGAAGGTGGTTCCGTTTTCTTGGGGTAAAGGAGAAAGCTTCTTCCACTTTCTCTTCCATGATCTTGCTCACCCCTTCAAACTTTCCAGCTGATAGAACTTTGCTGGGAAACAAGGTAGTTCAAGGTGCTTGTGCCAAGATGTTAGCATATACTGCCCAAGGCAAAGACACCACTGGAGCGCTCCATCTGTTTTGCCAGGTTCTGTTATATAAGTGACAGCTGAGGGTATCTTTTAAGAAACGTAGTGTTTGTGACTGATATGTCTTAATAGAAGAACAATGAGACACACCAGCATGCAGAGTTCACTTTGTGGGAGGAGGCTTTTCGCCAGAGGGTAATTTGGAGGTTTAGGGAGGTGTAGGAGGAATGGCAATCAAGGCAGGGTGTGGATTATGGTGAGGAGAGGTTTCTTTTCATTTGGGAAGCATGGTTGGCAACTGAGACTTATCTGGGTGCCTGTTGGGGCAGGATGAACTCACTCTTGAGAGACAACCCTGAGGGGCTTTGCTGGGGTCACCCACTACCCCTTCTTCTCTCAGGCACGTGAAAGATCACCCCATGTCTCGTTCACTTATGGATCTAGATATATTCTCAAAGCTTGGTAGCAGTAATGTTGACTTGGCCAGTATTGTGGTTGTAAAACATGGCTCCAAATTTTTTTGGCACTCTTCCTATCAAGGGGTGGGGTCTGTGTCCCTTCCTGTTGATTCTAGGCAGGTTGTTGACCCATGGAGTATGGCAGAAGGACTAGAGAAGGCTATGTGTCTTCTACTTGGTCCTCTCACAATGCTCGCTTTCTGGAGATGCATCTCTTGGAAAGCCCCCTCCCTCCATGTTGTGAGAAACCCAACCCACATGGAGAGGCCATGTGTAGGTAGGTGCTCTGGCCTGTCCTTCAGCCATCGCAGCCCAGGTGCCAACTTGGAAGCCTCAGACATCATGACGAAGAGAAGAGCCATCCCCACTGTGCCCAAATTCCTGACCCACAGTATGGGTACAGAGTCCCAGATAGCACTTTCCAGGCTCTCGGCCTCACGTGGGAAGGTGCTGGCTCGGGTAGTAGATGGCCATCAGTTGTGACTACTTGGCCATCAGCTGTAACCAGTTAGCCATTAGACACTAATATAACTGCCTTGGCTAGGCTGGTTGGTTGGTTGGCAGAGAAGTGTATGGTGGATTGTGCAGCGTGTGGAGTCTGCTTCCTGTGTCTTCAACCCAGCCGCCAGCGAGACTATAGTGGTATGACTCCCCCATCTATGGCTCCGCGGGTGTTCCTTTTTGGCCTCGCCATATCCTGCATTCTTATGCGGGGAGTGAGACCAGAGACCCCACATGACACACAGTATCTGTGAGAAAATAAATGGTGGTTGCATTATGTTATGCAGTCTTGGTGTATATGACAAAACAAAGATAACTTCAACCGTCAGAGTCTTTTGATATTAAATACAATGTAGGATGCCAGAACCCTCTTTAGCAACTTAGTGCTAGAGAGGTAGTAGTTGTGTGATGTTCTGTGCAGAATGGGGTTCTCTGCAAAAACGGGGCTCCCAGGCTGTCTGGCATTATTTTCTAAGCCTCCCAGTATGTACAAAAATGATGTTCTCTTGTCCAGGAGTATTTTCTCAGCTTGGAGTCTGCTCTGGTTCCCATGACATCTGGGCACTCTGCCCTACTTGATCAGCCGTGATGGAAAATTCCAATGGCTTTTTTTCCTCCTACAGATATATTTAGTTTCTAAGAAGCAAGCTCTGGTGGCCCATCCCCAGCGTTTGCGAATTATATGGAAGATGTAATCCCTCCTCCTGTCATATTGTTCCTCCTCCTGTCATATTGTTTCCTCCTCGTCAGCAAAGATGAGGTTAGATTCAGACCTTTGAAGTCGGAAGGAGTTCTATCAGCCAGTCAGTCAACAAACAGTGGTAGAATGACTACTTTTTTTAAGGGCCTGTGGAAGAAATAATGATATCACTTACTCCATGATCTCAAGAGCTGGTAGTTTATTTGGGGGAAATAAGACACCTCCATGGAAAGTAAAATAGCCCCCAAATTATAATATTTTCAGCATTTAAATAGCATGTTCATCTGTGAGAGTGGGTACTTCTCATCTTCTTTGTGATTCTGGTGGAACCCTGACTTCTATAATACATAGGATTACACAAGAAACCAAACATATTGAAATATGGCTTTCCAAATACTGAAAACCCAAACCCAAACAAATTTGTAAATGTAGTCAGTACCAGCTGATCTTCTGTATTACCCATTAAATGACAAGACCTAGCAGTGGTCTTATAGCCACCCTAATTTTGAAGTAGTGATGAGTATAAACTATATCCTGGGACTGGGAGGCCCTGTAACAACTGTAATAGGGTACAAACTAGGGTGCTGTAATTTCTAATGGTGACAAAAATCACAGGTACTGTCAGTACTTCTGCAGGGGGTACCTATGTTTATGGTTGAGAGAAATGCTAAATTTTAGTTCGAGGTTAGTGGAGGCAAAAAGGATACATGGTCTGTACCAAATTTAAAAACAACAACAAAATTGAATTAGTCTTGCTTTTATTATCACCGCACACCACCGATTTAAACGTCAGTGATAAACCACATCCCTGCAGGGGCCAACGATTCCCACTGCCCCTTGCCCTCAAGCCTGGCATGCCTCTGAATAAAGGTATAGTTTTTCCCCACTCCAAGTTCACAGAGCTCTGAATTCTACCCACGGACCCCTGGGCAGTTTCAGACTCCAGGTTACAAATGCCTCTTGTTGGTGTGTCTTGGCTTAGAGCATGGGCTTTGGACTCAGACAGGGCTAGGCTTGAGTCTGCTCTGCTATTGGTTAGTTATGTGACTTGGAGGGAATTGCTGAAGCTCTCTGAGGACCAGTTGCCTTCTCTGGAAGATGGGATATAATAATGGCGCCTTTCCCGTCATGTTGGTTGGACTCACTGAGATCAGCAAGTGGGTGAAGTGGTGTCTGGTCCTTGGAGGGAACTCCATTAATAGTGGTGGAGCCAGTGGTCACTGTGATGGCTGATCTTCCCAAGGGCTCTGGCAGACAGGTGCTGTTGTCCCGGTTTATGAAATGAGAAAACTGGGTCTTTCTGTTGGTGGAGGGTGTTCTGATATAGTTGTCTGCTGTTCTGCTCTCATCCACCTGCCAAGAATGGTTGGCCTTTCTGATTGGCTTTCTCTCCCCACCATCAGTGCCCTTCTGCCCATGTGGGTGCTGGGTCACAGACTCCAGGATGAGCTACCAGCCCTGGGATGGGGCGGGTTCTCCTGGACCCGCTGGTACATACTGGGTTCTGCAGTCCAGTAGGAAGGTTGCCTTGACGTTGTGAAGCCTAGCTCAAGCCCCTCCTCTTGCACACAGACTCTGACCTTGGGGATCACTCTTTGTTAGAACGTTTGAAGTCCCCCTGGTCTGGCCACTCATCTGGCACTTATATGTGGCTGCTGTTTTTGTTATGTCAGCTGCTCTCCTTGGTTAGATCACAAATGACTGAGGTTCAGGAAACTACAAGATAATTTCTCTGGATGAAAGGAACTTCTGTCTTCTTCCCTGTCCAGCTGACTGCCTTGCCCATGATAAGTGCGTGTTTAGTGGGTGAATAATCACAGGATCGGAGCCCTTGGGGCACTTCCCAGCAGCTGGCTAGGGTCTGGCTGCCCCCAGCCCCGTCTGCTTGCGCTGTCATGTATCCTAGAGCCCTTTGCAGTGCACACAGCGTGTCTGTATCATTGGCTCCTCTGCTCATGAGGTTGGCAAGGAGAGTTGATCACGTCCTAAAGTCCAACAGTTAGTCAGATGTGGGGCCAGAACCTACCACTTCAGAGGTCTGACTCTGAGAAAGTGCCTTTCCCACTTCACCTAAAACCCCGGTGCCCTGGTCCCTTCCCCAGACTGCCGCTGGCTGAGAACCACTGCTCAGCACTAACACGGACGGGCCCACGCAGCACCGGGGCTTTCGTGGGTTGGAGGCCTGGCTCCTCCACCTGCTAGCTGTGGGATCCAGGGTAAGGGACTTAACTACTTTGAGCCTCAATTACCTCATCTGTAAAATGGGGGTAATGATAATAGACAGGTTTTTGGGAAGCCAAGAGGATTGAAATGAGGCCACGTGTGCAATGTTCTTAGCACATTTGAAGTGCTGAGTAAATGGTAACTGTGCTCAGGAAAAAGCAGCTTGGCTGTCCCAGACCCTTTATCACAGCAGGCTCCAGAAGTTTGGAACTGTAACATGCCATTTGTTATCCAGGCAGGAGGAATGCAAAGGAAGAGACTTCTGCACTTAAAGCACTTTTACTTTATTAAGAGCCTTTCTAACGTAAAAAATGCTCACATAGTCACTTTCCAGGGCAGCTGCATTACCATTATTTTCAAAACTCAGGACAAAATGAGATTAGGTGTGGGGAAGGGGTGAGGCAGGGTGAGTGTTTAAGGGCTGGATTTAAATCCAATTTTGCAGGTTGAGCCTGTGTTAATGCACCATTATAGGATTTGGAGGCAAGGGCCTCTGTGGCTTAATCCAAGGTTTCTCCACCATCTGGGGCATTGGCAACGTCACTGCTGCTTTTATTCCAACTACATCGGGGGAGAGAGAGAGACAGAGACAGAGACACAGAGAGAGAGATGCAGAGAGAGACAGAGAGGGAGAGGCAGCGAGCTAATTCCTAATTCCCACAATCGCTTGCCTTCAAGGCACCAAACAGACACTCTTGCCAGGGAGCCTTTCTTCATCACAGGAAACCTGAAGTAAAAATGGTTTCACCCTTTCTGATGATTAGACAAGGCACAGGAACGCACACACCTGGTATATTTCCACTCCATCCAGATGAGTTTGAAACAGGAGAGCTCAGAGATCAAAGCAGGATGCACACTTAATTACCGTACTGCAGCCACACATCTGCTCCGCCTGCCAGGAGGCCCCAGGAGCCAGAGCAAGAAGCAGCGCACATATTCACCCGGGCTGGCATTTATCAAAACGTTCTGTGCTGGGGCTATGAGTGGTAGTGATTGAGATCTCAATCTTTCCCAGAGGGATTTGAGGGTTTAGCATGTGAAAAACTGTGATAAAAGATACCACTGTGACCAAGGCTTTAAAAGAGCAAGGCTGACCTAGGTCTAGGTTTAGGTCTAGGCTGACCTAACAGCCATTGCTAACGTCTTTCTCCTATTCCTCAGGTACTCTAGAGACGGGGGCGGGGGGGGAGTTGCTAATTTATTCTCATGTCCCACCCTCCACTGCAATTAGAAGTGGTGGGTGATTCAGTTTGGGGCATGACTGCTGGTGGGTTTCAGGCAAACATCTGTTCTCCCGATAAAAGAGGAGAAGTTGGAAAGCAAATATGATTTGTCTGGAAAACAAATGTGATGCCTGGATGTTCAGCAGCCATCTTGCAATCATGAGGTTATAAGCTTAAGACAAAGGCCACTGTAGAGAAGCTGTTCTTGATATCATGAGGCCTTCAAATCCACGCCAGCAGCTGCCTTCCTTGAGACTCTTAATATGCACATATCAGGCCTCGGTTAGACCACCACTGGCCTTGCTTGGGTCATTCCTGATTGATGAGGCTCAGACAGGGAATCTAAAAGAAGGGGTCTCTCGGAGCAGGGGTCCCACCTGTGATGGCCCCACCATGTGTGACAGCCCCAAGGGGACCACAGGGAGTGACAGGTAGATAAAACTACAGCGACTGTAGTCCTCAACAAGCGGTTTGTTGTGGTGGAAGTAGACTGGGGAGTGGCAGGGCACAGATCTGCTCCTGAGCTCTTGTTTCAGGGTCACCTGATCCAAGGAGCCACCTCCCCTCCTTGACTGAAATTGTGAAGAATATGAACAAAGGCAGGGCTGGCCACACTGAGCAGTCAGCCTTCTTCTAGGGGATACTATAGGTTTCTCATGAGACCAGCCACTGCTGGAAATTTCTCTCACATTTATCTTTTTTTTCTTCCTCCACCTGCTTTGCAGTTGGATGCACAACCATTTTCTTACTGTTAAAGACCTCTCTCTCTCTCTCTCTCTCTCTCTCTCTCTGTCTCTCTCTCTCTCTCATTCTCATTGAAACAGCAAGTAGCAGGGCGGATAGGAAAAGCAGCCAATCCCAGCCTGGTTTCATTACCTCTGGGCTGAAACGGAACCAAATGTGCCTCAGGAAGTGTGACATCCAGCACATCTAGCATTCCACACGGTCCAGTGTGCAGGATGGAGGGCCCATCATTCATTGCTCACCTCCCGTCGTTCATTACTCATCTCCGGGGGGCCTTGAGGAATCCTGCCCCAGGGGCCTGGCCTCTGAATTGCCTGTAGTCCCTCCTTGGACTAAGACAACCATGGCAGAAACAAAACTGAGTGCTCTTTGACTGGCTGGAAACTTTTCAGGGCAGAAACTCCTCAGTGTAGGTCATTAGGCAAAGAATGGAGCTTCGTGCAGCTCAGGAGAGAAACCTAATCTGGATGCTCTAAATTTCTTTGTTTCTGTTCAGTCCCTGGAACCCCCCTACTCCCACTGTAGTCCTTTGCCATTAAACCTGTGGAGAAACCTGCTTCCTTCCTGCATTCATTCCACGACTATTAATGAGCTCTCATGATGTCCCAGACACTTTTCTTGGTTCTATTCCTTGGCCAAGCAAAGACTCCCCAGAACTTTTGGCAACAAAATGCAGCAGGCGCCCCTTAGCCCTGCCTTGGAGTAATGCTTTTGAGTTTAGTGCCTATTTTCTTTCTTCCTGCCTTCTGAGTCCAGTCCTTTCCTTCACCCCTTATTCTTGTTCTTTTTTTCTCTCCAGGACCTGGGATTCCATTAGCCTTTGGAAAAAGAAATCCATTGCTTATGTTTGTTTCTTTTTCTCTTTAATATAAACAAATCTTTTACTCTCGTTGTAGCTTGCCTTCTTACTTGCCTCTTGAGTCTTGGAGAAATACTTGTATTTGGAGGCAGCAAATGTAGAGGAAAGAACAGGCAATTCTGGCATGAGAAGAGTTTTCAGTTTTAAAAACTGGCACCATCACTCGTTCGGCAAGTTACTGAAGCTGAGTGTTTTTTCATCTGTACAATGGGTATGCTATTAACACTTACCCATAGGTCTTTTATGGGGATTAAATGAAACGATTCATGGAAAAAACACAATGAGGATGTTTCACGCTCGTGGACTGTGCAGAAGGTAACTTTAGTCCTGACTGCAGCCACGGGATATTCACCTATGTACTGGGATCTGTCCTTTCCACCCAGATTTAAGATCTGGAAAGCTCTTCATTTCCACTGCTTCTCATCCTTGCCTCACAGGCAGATGTGAGAAGCTGACTGAGATGTTTTGTGGATTAAATTTTCCCAAACACTCAGGGTTTTATGTTTCGTAATGTCTGAACAGGCTGGAATTTTAATCTCCCTTCTGCCACTCCTACTCTTATTTTGGAAATGGACTTAAAGTTACATTTTTGAGATTCCAAGTGTGTGACCTGCGGAGCTATTTGGAGCTATGTGGAGCTATGTGGGGCACCCTGGGCTCTTGACCTGGCGCTGCCTGCAATCCTGAAGACCCGGGGGCTCTCTCATGCCATCTTGGCGCTCTGGCCTCTTGTTTCGTGTGCCCTGGTCTCTTGGTTTCTGATTTAGATTTGGCATCTCTCAGATTCCTTGGCTACTGATTTTGTACATCCTGTGACTCTTATCCTGCCTTTTCCTTCCACAAGCCCGTCAGTCGTCACTCAGTCTTTTAGATAGTCCAAGCCCTTTCTGGAACTTTCCGGTGGGGAGGCTCTCATATACCTATTCCTCCCTTAACATTAGCGGCACTGCTGTCCTTTAATTCAAACCCATGAATTCCAACTGAATTCTTTGTGCTCCAGTGAAACTTACTTTATTGACCTGTGCACAGGAGACATTCTCCATTCATTTTCTCCCAAATTATAGAGTGTATGTGCAATATATTATTTGATTATATTTTATGGAGTGTATAATATATTATGTATAATACATGCAGTATATCATATTATACGTACAAGTTTTCCCATGAGTCTAACACATTGAACTTAGAGGGACTCTTGGAAAGCTGAAAAAAGGAGGTAAAATAATGGGTCATGATACCCCCTAGTGGCAGAGTGTGGCAACACACATCTCCTCAAAGGGGAAAATTTTATGTCCTGTTACCGAAATCAAAAACTAGAGAACACTCAGATGAACATAGAATTTGGATAATTCCTCATGTGTTATAGATTTAAGAGTTATTTTCACTGCAACCCGTATTCACAGATATCAAGATACTTTTTTTTGAGTTCTGCATTTTAGTCTTCTTTTTAGGGATAATAGATTATATCACTCACTGCATGGCAAAATATATGTTTTTTGATTCACAATACTGTATACTATATTTATATGAACAAAATAACATTTTCTCCTATAATTTATGTTTTTTCCCTCCCAAAAAGATCTCTGTAAAATTGACGGGGGTCTTACATCCTCTGGGCATTTCACACGCTGACAAGTAAGGTATTCTACTGACTCTGGTACACAAACAGCCTTTGCGAGCTCACCAAATCTGCTGTGAAGTCAGGGATTCTGAGCATCTGATGCTTTATTCCAAGCATCTCAGCTTGTTAGGAGACCTGTCCTGGAGTCCAGCAGGCCACTGTGCAGCCCCGACTGGAGTCTGCTGTGGTGTTTGGTCCTTTTTGCTGCTGCTCAAGCTTCCTTTGGTCCCTTTTCCTTTATTCCTTGAGCATCTCTACCAGCACAGGACCCTGGCAATAGACATAAATGATCCTCCAGCTGTAAACCAGCAGCTCGAGGGTGGTCTGGGGCCTAGACCACACTGAAAATATTTAACACTCACAACACACTGGTGCAGGAGTGGGCAGATCTCTTCCTGCAAAGGGCCAGAAAGTACATATTTTACATACGTGGGCCATCCAGTCTCTGTCACCACCACTCAGTTCTTCTGTCATTGTGCAAAAGTAGCCATAGGCAATACAGAAATGAATGGGTGTGGTTGTGTTCCAGTAAAGCTTCCTGAATACAAAACATTCAATTTTGTATAATTTCCATATATCATGAAATATTATTCCTCTTCTGATTTTTTCCAACCATCCTAAAATGTGAAAATTGTTCTCTACTTGCTGATGGCAGCAGGCTGGAGTTGGCCCACGGGCCAGAGTTTGTTGACGTCGCATTAGAGTGACCATTCCATCAATCCTTTCTAGCTGATGGCAGTTTTTCTGACAACCGTAAACAACTGGATTCAGGACTCTATCACGTGTTCTAAATAAACTCCAGTTCATAACTGTTTTTCGTCAATGCCAAACAGGCACGTATTTGTTTAGGTCTTTTGAACTGCTCGGCCGAGTCGGCCTTTTATTTCCTCGAAGAATTTGTTGATCCACTGAAAATTCTCTTTGAAAAAGCAACCTCCTGGGATGCTTTATGAAAGTCTAATTCAGAACCTTTGGGGCCTCACCCAATCACCTCCGAATCCTTTTCTTTCCACGTCCACACCTCTGTCCATTTTCTCCTTCCTTCTTCCTAACTAACCAGTTGACTACATAATTAAATGTTTCCTCATTTAGTGGTTTGGAGCCCTCACCAACGCTCTTATCATCCTGTGGCCCTCCTGTGGCCTCTTCTGTTTCCTTTTGATATGAAGTGCTCAGAACCGAATGGCAGTCAAGGTCAAGCCGCCCACATTTGTATTACACACAAGCACTCCAGTACCACGGTGTTTGCTCCGCCTTAACACAGACTAATAGCTCATTCTCCTTTGTGACCTCCAGTGAGCACTGAGCAGCCGTCTTCAGGACTCTCTTTGTGATAATTTCAAGATCTTTTCCTTAGGAAGTTATAACTAATTCAGAGGCCATCAGTGATCATAAATACTTTGAATTGCTCTGTCCAGTGTGAACGGCCTCCTATGGGCCACGTAATTTACCTGGTGTCCCCGGCTGGCTTGTCCCGTGACCAGCCTCTGTCCCTGCCCTTTTAACTTGGTTTCCATGTCTCACTTTGCTCCATTCGGGAGAGGTGGAACTTACATTTGGAAATGAGCCGGTGCTCTGCTGTTGGCCCAGCTAGTAAGTAATGCATTTACGGTGGATTTGATCCGATTTGAAGTGTTTTAAGCCCAAAGAGGTTGTCTCTGGGGGGGTTTTAAGAGGCCAGACTGGTCCTGGTGTTGTGTTCAGATTGGTTTACTTCTGTTCAGAAAAATCCCAGGGCCTTTTCCCTGAAACTCTCCCAGTTTTGGGGTTTTACAGGGCTTTCATAATTGGCCACTCTGGAGAGATTCTAAGACAACATTCTGCCCGGTTGACTAGACTTGAGATTTTTAGCTGCCCACAACTGGTAATTGTGTAAGATGCTTAAATACACGAATTACGTAGGTAAAATTTGAATATGGGTTGTAATTAGATCATATTGTATCAATGATAAGTTTCCTGAACTCGATAATTGCCACTGTGATTATGGAAGAGAAAATCCTTGTACTTGGAAGACACATGCTGAGGGATTAGGGGTGAAGGGTCATGAGGTTGGCACCTTATTTCAAATGGTTCAGAAAAAATATATAAATGTGTACAATTGTGCATATATAAGCAAGCACAGATATGTAGAAAGATAAAGCAGACATGGCAAAATAGTAACGATGAATCAGGTGAATGAAGGATGAATCTAGGTGAAGAGTATATGGGAGGTCATTGGTAATATTTTTGCCACTTTCATGCTGGTCTGAAGTTCTTTGCAGATGAATAGTTGAATTCATTAGGAAGGTAGCTCCATGGTAAGAGTAGCACCTGAGACATTTAGAGACTATTGGCCTGGCCTTGCTGTCCCCACAGTGCCCTGTGGTGTGTTCTTGGATTTCGTCATCTGCCCTGCTTCAGTGTGTGCTCCTGCTCTTCTGGTCCCTGTCCCCGCTGGTCTTCCCCATCTCAGTCAAGAATTGTCAAACATGGGCACCGGTATGTGCAGGGACAGGGGAGTAGACAGTTGTTGTCCCCATCCCCAAGGAGCTGCAGGGAAGTCCAACAGGGAAGACAAAGTAAAAAGATCACAAATGGCTAGAAAGGAGAAGTGAGGTTTCTGAAGGAAGTCTGTTGTAGGGTCAAATCCACTTGGGGACTCAGAGGAGGAAGTGATATTTGAACCCAGCGTTATAGAACAGTGGGGATTAGCTTGGCAAAGAGAGAGTGAAGGCGTGCTGTAGACAGAGGGCCGAGTGCATGCCTGTGGTTCTTGAGGGGCATGTTGGAAGCATTGAGAGAAGGCCAGTCTGGTTGGTGGCAAGAGCAGGCGCAGGGGCAGAGGAGGTGGGACAGGCAGGCAGGGTTTCACGTTTTTCCTTATTTTGAGAGCCACAGAAGGGTGTAGGGAGTAATGTCATAATTAGCCTTGCATTTTTTTGGGGAAAAAAAATCCCTCTAGGTGCAATATAGAAAATGAATTAGAAAAAGCAAAAGGGGTAGTAGGGAGAAAAGTTAGGAGGCTATTGCAACAGTCTGGTGACCAGTGATGCTTTCCTTGACTAGATGGTGGGTGTGCCAAAAGAGAGAAAAGGGTTAAGATCAGAGATGTGAAGGACCTGGCGACTGATTGAATTATCCCATTCTGACATCCCTTTATTGAAAAATGTCTGTTTTTCATTTTGGTGTTATAGATCTGGTTGGAAAATACTGTTGTGTTGTTTTTTTTCCAGAAAGCATTTGCAAATATACCCATTTACATGGCATTGACTAATTGTCTTGCTTGTGTATGCCTGAGATGAATACTCCTGGTACAAAGATGATGGTTTATCTCATTCAGTAAGACCAGGCTAATTAGGAATTGAGCTCTACCATCTTACACCTTCTGGAAGCTTAAAATATGGGAGCTAAAAATTAATGAAATGATAAAAAAATCTATTGCACTTGTGAAATTGCACATTAGACTATAAGGTTTATATTGGAAGATATTAATTCTGACAGGGAAGAAGCTGTGCATGATGCAATCAGAATTCTGACAAATAAATGCCGTTGTACTTTTCCATGCCAAGGCTGATTTACAATTATAGTAATATGTGCTCTCTTTGATTTATGGCATCCTGTTAGCCATGGAATTACTGAGCAAAATCAGTTTGGCTTGATGTAAGATTTTTCTCCTTGCCTAGAAAAAAATTTTGGCCTGAAGAAAAGATGACATTAATTTAGGAATAGTGGAGTTATCACTGAGTTATCAAAATAAATCTGAGGACATAAATCAATTCTCCTGCATGGAGAATGCTAAATCGATAAATCCAGAAAGACTTTATTGATTCCGTGGCCATCACTCAAGCGTTCTTCATTAGATTCCTCAGCCATATGTTTAATTGGAATGATAATGTAGATAACTGGGTAAATCCATGAATCTTGACTTTGATAAGGAGTTGTTCAAGGTAATGGAAACAATTTGGCCCGGCTGGCGCTCTCCTTCAGAGGCAGGAGGGTAAATGTGGGAAGACGTCACATCTTCCTGTCTCCTGGAGATTCTACTCTGGGCCCATGACGCCTCCACAATTTTAAGCCACTCCTTTTAAAGTTTAATTTAAAAAAGTATATGAACAAACTGGTCACAATATAAGGCAACATTAACATTTACTCATAGTTATGGGAATACCACCCTAATATATTGGCAAGTATTAAGCTGAACTTTAATACCTATTTCTGTGACTTGTCTCTCTCACTTGAAAGATTATGAGCAATTGAGGAGAAGAGTCTTATCTTGGTATCCCCTAGGACTTGTTTAAATGAATGAATATTTTTACATAGCTATAACCAGAACTGTATTGGTTAGCTTTAGTTGCATAACAACCCTTACATTTAGTGGCTTAAAACAATAACCATTTCATTTGCTCATGATTCTGTGGGTCAGGTAGGCGGTTCTTCGGTTCTTAGCTGGGACTGGATAGTCTAGGATGGTTTCACATACATGTCTGGCAGTTGATACGATGACAACTGGCATGATGCCACCTGTCTCTCATCCAGTAGGCAATTCACATGTTGGCACGAGGGGTCCCATCAGCAAGACTTTATCAAGCCTTTGCTTGTGTCACTGTTGCTTGACCAAAGCTGGTTTATATGCCAAGCCCATATCTGAGAGGTGGAGAAATGGACTCTAGCTCTTCATAGGAGCTACAAAATATTGTGGCCATTTTTCCCAATATACTGCAGAAATATAAGTAAAATTATATTTTATACTTTTCTCTCCTTAACTAGAGATGCTTTCTCTTAATACATATTTTTTTTTAAACTAGATTTTATTATATATTTTTTTGAGGAGGGCACAGCTCACAGTGGCCCATGTGGGGATCGAACTGGCAACCTTGGTGTTATTAGCACCATGCTCTAACCAACTGAGCTAACCGGCCACCCCAATACATTTTTTAAAAAGATAATATATTGAGCATTTACTATGTGCTAATTGCCTTAGATACATAAAACATTTAATCCTCAGACACCCCTAAAAGGTGGGTAAAATTATTATCCCCATGTTACTAGTGAGGAAATGGAGGCTCAGAGACATTAAGTAACTCACCCAAGGTCCCACAGCAAGTAAGCGGGGGAACAGAGATTTTAATCCCGATCTTGCTAGCTTTAGAGACTTGCCCTTACTGCTTCTCTCTTGTTGGGTGCTTAGATGTTGATAATTTTTTGAAGTTGTAGGAAATATCATCAGGAGGATCTCCCAAGCTGTGTGTTCCACTAGCCCTCCACTCCCATGCCTTCCTGACCCAACGGTGCCTTGGGCCTTATGGATGAGCCAGGCTATCTTCCAGGTTTGCCATATAAAACCCCTTCTGACTTGTGGTAATTTGATGTTTGTGTTTCTCCTAAGCCATGCAGGTAAAAGGCTAGCAAGTTTCTGTCAAACCTTAAATTAAGGGTCTGGGAATCATTCCATGTGATTGTTCACCCTCTCCTTCGCCTTCCCAGGCAGGTTGAGTATTGGCAGTGAGTTCCACCTAAGCATTCCGCCGTGGGGCAGGAATCTTTATGTTATTGCCTCCTTTCCCTAGATGGAGTATCCCCCAAATGATACTATGAACTTATTCACGTGTTCCCCCTACCTTCCCCTGGCTGCCATCTTCCTGTGATTGATCAGCTGACTGTTGCTTTCTGGTAGACCCAAGCTATTGGACCATGGGCTCAGAGTGTGCATTGGAGAAGGCTGGGCCAGGCTCAGTAGCCCTACCCCTCAAACCAGTGAGATTCAGGATATAATTGTTCAACTAGAAAGATCATACATGAGGATTAACACCGACATTTAGGAGGAGACTTCAAAGACGCCCAGAAGCTTGGCCAGGAGCTCAGGTGGATTTCTCTGTACCTTAACCATCATTTCAAGTAATTAGGTCAAAAAATAAGGATAAAGGAAAAAAACCGCACTCTTCCTGTGTTTCTCCTCTACTCTCACAATACTACCATACTCACAACGCATCTGACACCAGAAGTGTGGGTTTTCCACGCTTCAAGCAATGCTGCGATGCGTGTTGGACATCCTACAATTCAATTCAGACACTAACCAGAGTTAGTGTGGACCCCACAGGTTAAGGGTTCTGTCTGACAAGATGATCCCCCACTTCAGATGCCCATCTCAAACAGTATGTTGCCAGGTTACCCACAACTTCTGTCCCACATGGAGGTTCCCACAGCCCCCTCCTTGGATTTGATCATTTGCTAGAACAGCTAACAGAACTCAGGGAGACACGTTTACCAGTTTATTTATAATAAGAGATACAGATATACAGGCAGCTGAGGAGGTATATAGGGTGAGGGCAGAGGGTGAGATCTAGAAGGGCCCCAAGGACAGGAGCTTCTGTCCCATGGAGTTGGGAATCGGTGCTCTTCTGACATGTATGTGTTCATCAACCTGGCAGGTCACCTAACACTGTATTACTGGGATTTTTATAGAGACTTTGTCACATAGGAATGATCAATCATTAACTCAATCTTTAGCCCCTCTCCCCTTCCTGGAGGAGGTAAGGCTGAAAGTTCCAAGCTTCTAATCATGGCTTGGTATTTCTGGTGATCAGGTCCCATCCAGGAACTATTCAGGAGTCCACCAAGAGCCACCTCGTTAGGATAAAAAAGACTCTCCTATTACCCAGGAAATTCCATGGAGCTCTGTGTCAGGAACTGGGGGCAGAGACCAATATATATTTTCTATTATTTCTCAATAAGCAACTTACCTAAGACCCAAAACCCATGTACAAGAATGTCTCAAATGCCCAGCCTCTCAAAAAGTCCAGCCCCTAAAGATGTGTTTTTTGGGCACACTGCAGGGATATACTGGAGCTGGCTCAATCCAGCTTGTTTGTCAAATTTTTGGGAATTTTGCAAGCCAGTTGTTAAACACAGCCATTATTAAAATTTAAATCATATAAATTTACAATTAAATACAATTAAATTATATTAGAAGATAGCAAATCCTCAAAACTCATCACTTCCTTTTTTTTTTTTTTTTTATTTTACTATCGTCTATGATCATGAGGTGATTTATATTTATTTTGTCAGTATGGTGGAAATACTATATCACGATGTGCTACTCTGCATTTCTTCCCAGCTGCAGCCCAGGACATCATGCTGGTAGCTTGGAATCAGTCATGGAGGGAGTATTTACACTCTGGAAATCTGCAAATGCTACAAATTGGGACTTGGTTTACTGTTTTGTTGGTTGCCTACACTTGAGAAAGTTATGGAGAAAATGTGAATAAGTCCTATTAAATGTAAAAAGTGGGGGCCGGCCCTGTGGCTCAGGTGGCTGGAGCTCAGTGCGCCTAACTCTGAAGGTTGCCGGTTTGATTCCCACCTGGGCCAGTGGGCTCTCAACCACAAGGCTGCCAGTTTGATTCCTCGAGTCCCGCAAGGGATGGTGGGCAGCGCCCCCTGCAACTAAGATTGAACATGGCACCTTGAGCTGAGCTGCCGCTGAGCTGCTGCTGAGCTGCCGCTGAGCTGCCGCTGAGCTGCCGGATGGCTCGGTTGGAGAGCTGGTTCTCAACCACACCAGTTCAACTCTGCAAGGGATGGTGGTGGCCTGTGTCCCCTGCAACTAGCAATGGTAACTGGACCTGGACCTGGAGCTGAGTTGCGCCCTCCACAACTAAGACTGAAAGGACAACAGCTTGACTTGGAAAAAAGTCCTGGAAGTACACTCTGTTCCCCAATGAAGTCCTGTTCCCCTTCCCCAATAAAATCTTCAAAACAAAAAAAAATGTAAAAAGTGTGTCATGTCTGTACCTGTTACATTGAGAATAATACAAAAATTTGAGGAAATTCTAATATTTGAAACTATTCTGATTCAGCAAGGAAGTCACTTACGTTGTTGATGAGCAATCGAAGTTCTGATATTTGTTTTCATTATTTCTTTTTACTCGTTAATGTAAAGGAAAATATCAACCAAGTATTAATGTTGTAATTATACTGGTTTGTTAGTTGCAATCACAGGTTGACTATGGATACAAAAATTCAGCAAAAATCAAGAAAACGTTGTATGGGTCCATTGGTTCTACGGAATTTATAATAAAGAGTAGAGTATAATTTATTACTGATAATTGGGTGCTGTGCATCTTTTATATCAGTAAAATTTATATTAAACTTATATACGTAGTATCTACATATGCACACATTTTTTTCCCCCCAGTGAGTTGTTAAACATTTACCAGCACACATTGGCATACTCCCACCACCCTCTTACTGGTCACATATAAGAATTTGGGGGATTTTCCTCTTCAATCTGTAGGTGTGAAAATACCACCTTTCCTCTTATCCTTGGCTGGCTCAGTCACAAAGAGCCCTGCAAATCTTCAAATTCAGTCAGCTGAGGAAGTCCAAGGAGAAAGAAATGGCTTCCCTGCTGTGCGAGGCCTTTGGTAGGAAGAATTGTAACGTGAGCAGGTAGAGGGCAGAGGCAGCAGTTTTAGGGGTTCCTGTAAGGGAACGTCTTGTTCATCACAAAGGAGCATTTTAGAATTTGTACATTTATGTTGATCAAAGTAACAATGACAACAAGCATTTATGCGCTTTATCATTTACGAACCGCGTCCACATGTATCGGCTTATTTCATACTTCTCATGAGTTCCCTGTTTCTAGCGATTCAGGTGCAGCTGGAGAGGGGAAATATTTATCACAGTTTGAGATGCTAGCTAGCTCATTCCTCTCCAGGATGTTGTTACCGCTTGGACTTGGTGTTAAAGGCGTTTACTTGCTATGTCCTACACTCTTTATTATACCCAGTCTGCAGTGAATTCAGGGCAGGAAACAAAACTCCTTAGGGGGTTATTAACGGTTCAAGTGGAAAGAGTAATCCCACTTGCCAAAAGTTAAGTCTGATGCAGTTGTTTTCGAATCTACTTCCCTCCCTGGGGTGGTGGGTGGAGAAGGGGTCTGAAGTACTGGGGGTGTATAGATGTAGATGTGAATAAAACCAACTCCATCTCTGTGTCCTGGATTTCATTTTATTTTTAAGTTTCATGCTGTGACCTTTGGCCAACCTCAGTGTCCTTAGCAAGCATATCAAAGCCTTCTGGTTGATGATTATGTGTGTTCCTTAAAATGTAGCCATAAGTATTTCTGTTAGTAAGGGTTGGAAGGGTGTGACAACTGAAATATATATCAAACTGGTGATAGTATTGATTATAAACAATCATCTGTCACAAGACCATTGGGAGGTATGGCCTCTTTGTCCCTTTGTCTTGTCAATTGTTAGTACCCGAGTTATAGTACAAAAAAAGGCCTGTAACAGGAGTCTGTCAGTGGAGAATAATCTGTGCAGATTGCTGGGTCACCTGTCTGCTCCCACCCTACATCCCTCTAAGTAAATTATCCCGTAATAAATTCTGTTAGAGTTTACAGATTTGTCTGCGTTGTTTTTGGTCTGCAGATACCTTCTTGTTAAGATGGGCATTACACCTTTGCTTCATCATCAGACAGGGGGTTACAGAGAAGGGAGAAAACAGTGGCCTCAAGCATTATGGAGCAAGTTCCTGTCCTTTTTCTAAATATTGCATCTGTTTTAGCTTTCCTCATATGGTGAATTAGAAAAAATACATTGATATTATGACGGAGGAAAACACAACCCAAACTAATTATTTTCTTTTGTGGTTGTGATCAGCATCATAGCATGGAAGATTTGCTCTGGGAAATTGTGCATAGAGTAAGTTATGAATTAATACAAAAGCATATGGCAACTCATTGGTAGTATTCATGCCCGTTAATAACAATTAAGTGGGACTACGGCAGACAGAGGGCATTAGCTATCATCCAGTTAGCACGATTGATTTTCAGAGCTATGCAGGATCCCTCCGACCCAAAAATGGGCATTTGGGACTAAAAGAACTAGTTTGGTGTTCTTTGACGATCAAACTAAATCAGATGGTTATCAAACCTTAACTCCGCTTTATGCTTCGTGAGCTTCGATTGTCTACAGTAACATCCTTGGCACGCTTGGGAATGAAGAAATTCAATTTCAAAAGTAAACACAGAGTACAAAAATAGTTCAGAGGACAGCTCATACATAGAACAAAGCCCAGCTAATTAGGCCCCACAAATATAACTGAAGTTTGCAGAGCTGAAGCAATATTTTATCCAGCTAAAGATTGCCAAATATATTTTTCGGCAAGATTTGCTTTTTTCTCTTTAGTTATTGATTACTTTTGCGAAGGAGAGAATATTGACATGTGCAGAAGACCGTAACGAGTTGAAATAGTTTTAGATAGAGTATCTTTGGCAGGCCTTCGTGTTCCGATTTAAGTGGGAACCGCTCTCGGTTCTGAAATAGCTTCTATAACCAGTTTCATCACAGACCTAATCATCCAAAACATCATTCCCTGTAATTTGACTGAAAAGCGGTGAGACAGCAAAAGCTTCAATTTTTGAAAAGGATTTCGCAGCCAGCCAGCTTATGCTTATTAGAGACGCTCTTACACCATCTCCTCCCCTCTCTCTTTATTCCAACCACAACTAAATAAATCCAGAGGCTTGAATCAAACGGAGGTGGGAGGGACAAGGGAGAGACCAGAATAGACGGTGAGGGAAAACAGTGTGGTTAAAAAAGTATTAAACACGGCTTCACTGTCCTACAGAAGTTCTAGTCTCAAAATATTGAGAACTTGAAAAATGAATCTTTTTTTTTTTCTCAAAGGACAGACAAGGACACACCCTCAGGTCAGGCCAGATTATAGTGGAAGGAATCCAGCACTTGATGGGTGGAGACCTGGCTCCTGCAACCTCTTCACTGTGTGACCTTCTGTGAGTATGAGACTGTTAACCTCTCTGGGCCTTGGTCTCTTGTTTGAGGCTGTACTTGTAATTGCTTTCAGTCCCTTACACTTTTATCTTTCACAATAAAGCTTTTCCACTTTTAAGATTAAGATACCTTGAAGACTTTGCTCTTATCAGGTTGTTTTAATTTTTATCCTTTGGATTTTTAGCAAACATTAATGGTATTTAGAAACTATATTGGGGATATGTGGGAAGGCCAGATGGTTTTGGAACGTACAAACCAAAATGTAAGGAAAGTACCATCTTTCAGGTAAGTCTACATGATCACAAACCAGACCTCATTTTGATTGTGTATGTTATAGCATTAAAAAACCAAAACAAAACAAAACAAAAAACCAACGTGAAGTGTCTGCATTCTCCCTTTGCATATATTAGATGTACATTAGAGTTTGCCTTCCTCTAATACATTGGTTTTTGACCCGTGGCACTCCCGTCCTTTGTCTTCACCGTCCTCTCCTGACCTTCTTGCTATATCCTGGGACCGCCTTCATCTCTTCCTTAGCGGCTTCACTTTCTGCTGCAAATTACCTTTCTTCCTTCATTCCTCCAACACGCCAGTGACAAAGCCCAGGTGGAACAGATCTGCACTAAGTGTTTGGAGATATTAGAGGTGGTTATGGTGCAGGACAGAGGACAAGTTCAATTCAGACTCTTCTTAGAAATTTATCCGTGAACCCCTACTGTGCTCGGTATGTAGTACTGGGCAAATGATGGCTAAATGGAACATTTAGCAGCTACCCCTTCCAGAGATGGGTAAGGGCATTTTAGGGCATGCAAAGGGAAAGGAGGGAGCTGCAGTGAGCAGGTTATCTTGTTCACGGTTTGCCTGGAGCTGGCTCTGTTAGCAATAATCTCCCAACTAGAAGAAGACCCTTATGAATTCCTTTGGCTCCAACATCTGGTTAAGCCAACTGCACTGTAACATGAAGTCTGCTTGATGAGGTTGGCCTAATCCCCACATTTTTCTTTGTTAACTCTCTGTCTGTCTTTGTAAAAGCTCTTTGGGGGTGTTTAGTCATTTAGTGACAGATGTAGAGATTTAACAATTTTAGGCCCCTTGATTTTCTTCGTGGGATAAAGAGACCCTTCTGCTGTTACTCATCTAATCCAACTTGTCCTCAGATCAAGTTGACATTCCTTTTTGTCACTTCCCCTAGATCATAATGAAAAGGCAGATTAGCCTGATTATCAAGGTCCATCAGCTCAATGTTCTTAGGTAAATGACACTCACCACGAACCACAAGGCAGAGCTTTGCAGGGTGAGCTGGGTGCATTATTACAATGATTTCATTTAATAAACTTGCTGCCAACATCTTAATCCTCTGTCAGGTATAAGCATGCGAACCCTCGTTAGCCATGATTAGGCGACACTGATGGCTAACAACATTTCCTCATCCCTCAGGATCCATTTTCATTAAAAGTCTAAATTGATTTAAAAAGAATTTTTAACAAGAGCACCTGATTGACGGTGACTTTACGGGCTTTCATGCTGAAGGCCTCTTATGAGTAAACTGTTTCCATTGTTCAGCTTGACTTTGAGTTTGGGTTTATGTTGGCAACTATTTCCTGTAGGGTTTCTCGTCCTTCAGCCTCCTCTTCTGCCGGACCTGTACTTGGGTCCTGGCCTTCAAACTGGCTAGGTGCTCTTCACATACTTGTTCGTGCCATTCTGCTCAAGGTGCAGAATACTCCCCAGAGGGCCTGGGATCAGGAATGGTTGTCTGTCCTCTTGTTAGGGTCTGAAGTAGAGCCGTGCTGAGCTCTGGGCAGCGCCCCGGGTTCTGCTCAGACTGATGAATTCTGACTTGACTTTAAGCTTTTTCCTCCACCTGCCTTCACTCCCATCCCCACCCCCCACACCTAACTTAATAAACACCAGGCACATAATAAGCGCTCCATGGATGTTTGAGGGATGAAAAAATGAGGGGCTAAGGGTTCCAGGTTCCAAATATTCACATGTTGTCTCTCCTTTTTATTTTTTCATATTTATGTTTTCAATTATAATTGACATACAGTATTATATTAGTTTCAGGAGTACAATACAGTGATTAGACATTTATATGCCTTATGAAGTGATATATAATGAGGCAAATAAAACCTCTCTTTGTAAGGCATGTAATTGGCTCTCCTTTCTTGAGAACTGTGTTCATCTGGGTCCTGGGGGAAGCAGACGCGGAGACAGGATTAAACATGCAAGGATTTTATTAAGGGAAACACGTATCTGAGAGAAAATGGGAGAGAGCTGGACAGTCGGCGTGGACTGTCACACTGTGATGCCAGACTGTCTTGAGTGAAGGAGCGCGGGAGGAGGGTTGGGTAGTAACATCCTAGATGGCCATGCAGGTAAAGAAAGGTTCTGCAAGGATGCTGGGGGCCCTTAGAGCCAAGCCAGCCACCGGCCTAATCACGGACCTGCCTCGGCGTACTTGCAGTGCTCAGTCCTTGGCTGGAAGCAGCCCATGGGAAGTGTGGCCTTGGTAGCAAGGTGATGCTAGATTTCCAAGTATAGCAGCTGGGCCTGTGCACCTGGGAGTTGGAGGCCTGCGAGGTGCCTTCCCATGGCTGCCACAGAGCCAACGGCCAGAGCTAAGCCAAATGCTGCTGCCCAATACTTGTCTCTGGGTCTGCCTTCTGCTGAGCTGTGGATGCTTCCATCTCGGGAATACTCTCCTTTCGGCACCTGTGGTTCACTACTAGACCTTGTTACCCGTGAGGCCATTCACTGCTTAAGTCCTGTCACGGCTGCTGGCCCAGTCCCCCCACACCTTCCTGCCATTGAAGGTGCCATGTTAATCCTGAGAAAGACACGAGTCATTCTGCCAGTGAGAGATGGGGTGGGGAGAGGGCTGTGATGTTGACACAGATTGCAGAGGGCCTTGCGTGCTGTGCTGAGGACTTCAGATGTTATCCCGAAGGCCGTGGGGAGCCACTGAAGGGTTTTTAGCATGGAGAGCAGTGTGGTCAGATTTGGGAAAAATAACTCTAGCAAGCGGGATGAATTGCCTGGGGAAGGAAATTTCAGGGAGGGGAAGGAAGCAAAGAGACCAGTTAGGAAGACACTGCAATCTTTTGGTTAAGATGATGGCTGGAGTGGAGCACCTGTATGGCCTTCTCCATCTGTGACTTCCAGCTACCTCATCGGGACCTGTGCTTTTTCGCTTCTGCCCAGGACACCGTGCCGAGGAGATCCTTTCTGGATAGCTCAACCGAGGACTGGTCAGCATCCTGATAACTACTTTCTCCCTTCTCTTCCCCTAGCACGAGCTAAACTACTTGGTATAAGAGTTTTGTTTAATATCAACTCTGTTCAGCTGTTGATGCCCTCAGTCCCTAGGGAGGCAAGGGTATTTGGGGAAGAAAAAGATCACCCTTATGGCTCATGCTGTGGGAGCAGCGATGCTTTAGTGAAGCTCTCAGGCCTAGTCAATATAGATGCTTGTTGGCGGTTCCTCGTTGGTGGGAAGTTGGTGCTTCACGCCTTGCTTTGTCCTTCATTCTCACTGGAGTTATATTCCTCTTGCGCTACGAACTTTTTCTTAACCCCTCTTCTTCCTTTCCTTCTGGGACTTCTCTGTGGGGGCGGGGGTGAGTTCTCACCTATTCTCAGTAGTTTTGAATCATTCCTTCTTGAGGTGGGGGTGTTTTAGATGGTCACACAAATCTTCCATTTCTTGGTTCTATCCCCCCACCCCCATTTTTTCCTAGCCCTTTCCCTATTTCTTTTCATTCATGTACACCTCTAGTTTATCATAAGGGGGCACTCTTTATGGAGGAACTCCCAGACCTCCCAGTTCCAACTCTTGTCTCTGGAGGTTTGTCTTCCTTTTGGGGGGCTGTTTACTGCTGTCATCACCCAGTAGCCCCTCGGCTCTGTTCCCTGATTACCAAGAGAAGACACAGCTCTTTCCCTATAGCGTGGCTGAGACCAGACTGATGATTCAGATATTAGCGCAAGTTTATTGGGGACAATGAAGGGGATTACACACAGAGAGCTGCTTCCAACAGGGGGCCAGCTGTGGCTGCAGTTAGAGCAGCTCTGTCTCCCTGCCTCTCTTTGCAGCCCCCAGCTGGTGGTCCTAGTCAAAGACAGTTTACGCCATCGCATAATGTAGGAGCACCCCCAGAATCTGCTCATTACTTAGAGTCCGAATTAAGAGAGCTATGTCCGTAGGAGGAAAAATATCTCTGCTTCTTATTCAAGCCTGCCTACTGAGTTTTAATGTTCTGTTCCAGGACCACTGGCTTCGTGAAGGGCCTGTCCTTTAAGATGGACCCGACACTGCCACTCATAGCAGTGTGGCTTCACACTGTGGTCAGACAAGGGAATCCAATCAGAACACAATTGCCCAATGACCTTCCGCAAAGACATTTGCAGGAGACCTTTCAACCACCGCATCATGGTCTCCTGTCCTGTCCTTCCTGATGCTCACACTTCAGCCTGAGCTCACCTGTTAAATACAGATTGCTAGGTTTCTGCTCCTAGAAATTCTGACTCAGTAGATCTGAGATACTCCATGATGAGCCTAATGTGGCTTAAACCCATCATTTGTGCGTGTGTCTGGCTCTGTGCTTGTATTTATAGCAGAAGGGGCTCACCTGTGTGCAGGGTTCAGCTTCCCAAGAGAAATGTAGAGACCAAGGTCAGGAGTGAAGGACAATAGCAAATCAGACAATGAGACGGCACTGTTTTCATATCCAAATTCAGAGAGCTGGGAGCAGATCTTGTTATGTTTACAGCTACCTTTTGAGAGTCACATTTCCCATTTGGAATCTCAGTCTTAAAGTCCACAGCCCGTCAGAGAAGGTTTTAGGAGAGAGAAAGGGAAATGGAGTGACTTGGGAAATCAAAAGTGATATCTAGGTTTTTAGGGTTGCCACAAAATTTGCTATTCTCTGCACTGAAAAGAACGCCTCTTCTTATATTAGATTGAATTTATTTGGTGGAAATAAATTTACTCGGCCTATAAATACCAGTGTATTTTTACTTTCAAATACCCTGCATAAAAGAGCAACAATTATCAGGAACAGCAGCAAACAACCTTATAAACTCTTTAGTGCAATTAATGAATTAGTAAATTGCTACCGATTTTAAATGAGACATGCACCCATAGTTGGTGTGAATATAAAACTGCTGAAATAAAAATTTACTGTTTTCAAATTGGCATTTTATAATGAAAAACAAATTGCTTTATGTAAAACATTTACTTAATTGTATTTGCTCTAGTGAGTTTTTATCTGAATTAGCTCGCCCGTGAAGCAAAGGAACTAGGTTCTAAGTTGAGAAAAAAGAACAACGGGGAGGTTTTCTACAACAATTTCCAAGGATCGCATGGAGAAGATTTATCAATTTTACTCTACATCCACTATATAGAGAATTAAAACAAATGTACACCGTTTATGCAGCAGTATGCTCTATTGGAGATTAAATCTGTATTGTCCCTCTGTTCTAGCAAGAGATGGTCAGAAAGATACCTTGCTTGTCTTGGGGAAATAAATCTTTGAATCACTGAAAACATTCTTACCCCATCCCCACGAAGAGATCTGGGACTCCTGTAGACACTGAGAAAAGGGATGGGTAGTTCCATTTTCCAGAAAAGGGGATGTGACCAGACATTTTGGGACCAGAGTCTGGGAGAAGAAATGAATGCTGTTCTGGAAGGAGGCTTAGGAAAGAGAAGGTGCCTGGGACTCTGGGTCCACGAGGCAGTCAAGCTGAGCCCCCCTGGTTCCTGCATTCCAAGGCTGGCTTTCAGGCCAGGAAGTGGGGGCGGATGGGAGCAGCTAGGAAGTGTGATGATGGGCTGCCTGTCACCTGGCACCATTTGCTTGGCTTGTCCCTCCCACCTGCTGGGCTGTGCTCCCAGGATTCTCTCACAGGTCTCTACAGGCAGTGATACCCACTAACTTAGGGAGCGGGGGCTCAAGTGCTCATGCTTTGGAGAGAGGATGAAGCATGAAAGTGCCCCAGGGAAAATGTGGGTGACTCAGAAAGACTGGTCGTCTCCTTTACATAAAGCTTCAGTGTGAGGCAGGGTTTTATGACAATGAGGAGTATTAGTCATTGAGATAAAGACCAAGTGGATTTTCCTAGGGGCCTTTGACATAGGAAAGTCTCATCTGTTTGGTGTGGATTTTATGTGGTCTCTCCTGGTGGGGAATGGGGGATGGGTGATTGGTGCTGGGGGATGGTGGAGGAAGGGCAGTGAAGGATAACAAAACAAGTTCACTTCTCACACTGGGATTGTCTGTTGACTCATCTGCTGAAATCCGGATGGGTCCCATCATTTTTGCTGCTTCTGGTTTGCTAGGACTCCCCCAGGGCAGATTAAAAAAATATGGAAATCAGGTGCATTATCCTTTATGCTTGGTTTCATAAAAATTAATTACGAGAAAAATATATGCTGTGAAGTACTCTTTTTATCCCACTGAGAGAGGAATCTGTAGCTCTTTCTCTTGTGAATAGATCTCAATAGTTCTCCTTTGTGTAGTAAAATGGTATTATAGTCATGCTTGATGGTGGTATTGCATGTAATTACAAGGCTGTGGAGTTTTGCATTTAAGCCCAGTTTGGGGGGATGTGGAGTTCAGCTTTTTTCAATCACACAGGATTAAACTTGGCATTCAAGGTTTGGTATAAAGCTAGTGTTAGCTGGTTAATGTTCATTCTGACAACCAGTGTGAAGGAAATTTAATTCCATTCTGTGTACTCAGCCAACATGCACTGGTACTGTTGGACCGATGTTTGTGGAAAAGGACGGTGTCCTTTCTGCTGCAGCAAGTTATACTGGCTGTGACAATATTTTGAATATTGCCTGTGATTCACATCTCTATCTTTTTCCACATGTAGGTTGGATTACCAAGCTGTAAGCCAAGATATCTTGTCCAGCCTTGAAAATAAGTGCTAACTGACATGTCTAAGATTTATGGGCAACTGATGAAGTGTCATGGATTTACAAGAAGCTACCTCTGGGCTTCATCAGATGAAGCAACTGAGCACTGTTGAAATAATTGTTTTATTTGCAGTCCATTAAACTTCTAATGGGCAGACTTCCAAAGTGGGGTTGGTCATACCTGGTACCACAGGTCAGTAACATCCCTCACAGGTGCCTGTTTCTCCCTGGGATCCAGTGTGATGTACATGCTCATCTGCAACCATATTCTGGCCTCTGTGACTCTGTGACGGGTCAGCTTACTAGGTCAGCTCTTGAGCTGGACACGTGCTTTGATGTAACATCATGAAAGTAGATCTCCTGGCCCCCTGGAGTCCTTAGTTCTCAATGTTGTACTCTAAGCTCAATTTCTGAGATGTACTAACTTGCCTAGAAGGGCTGAGAATTAGAAGGAAGGTCGGCAAAGGTAAAAAGCTTTGGGATTTATGTAACAGCGACAAAGTTGGAGATTGCACTTCCTCCGTCTAATCTTTCCAGGCCTTTGTAAACTCTTCTTGCCTAAGCAAAGCCAGTCATATGTTGTAGACGTGTCCTGACCTTCTATTCCAAACATATAATTATGACTTGTAATAATAATAAGTAGGATAATAGCTGTCATGGAGTGGAGCAACAGCCATGTGCCAAATCCAGGGCTAGTGGTTTCACATACATTATTTCATTTAATTTTTAGAAGAACAACCCTGTAAGGAGGAATTATTTCTCAACTCATGGATAAATAACCCAAGGCTCTGAGAGATTCACTAACTTGCCTGTTTACTTAGTCTAGTTCTTCCCAGCCTCAAAGCCCACAGTCCATCTGTGGCCTCCTAAGCCGATGCCTGACCCCTAACCCCCAGGCCCAGTCCAATGTGCTTTCTTTTCTTTTCTTTTTTTTTTTTTTAAGATTTTATTGGGGAAGGGGAACAGGACTTTATTGGGGTACAGTGTGTACTTCCAGGACTGCTTTTTTTTTCCCCAAGTCAAGTTGTTGTCCTTTCAGTCTTAGTTGTAGAGGGCGCAGCTCAGCTCCAGGTCCAGTTGCCATTGCTAGTTGCAGGGGCACAGCCCACCATCCCTTGTGGGAGTCGAACCGGCAACCTTGTGGTTGAGAGTACGCACTTCAACCAACTGAGCCATCCGGGAGGCAGCTGAGCTCAAGGTGCTGTGTTCAATTTTAGTTGCAGGGGGCGCTGCCCACCATCCCTTGCGGGAGTCGAGGAGTTGAACTAGCAACCTTGTGGTTGAGAGCCCACTGGCCCATGTAGGAATTGAACCAGCAGCCTTCGGAGTTAGGAGCACGGAGCTCCAACTGCCTGAACCACCAGGCCGGCCCCCAATGTGCTTTCTAAAATGAGGTTTGCGTAAGTGTTTTATGTGCTCCAACTTTATATGCAAAGTTCGTATTTCCTTTAACATTCCCCTGCTTACTCTTCCAGTCAAGGTTATCTTGGACACAAAGTTCTTCAAATATTTAGACCACCTGTCACCCATGGAATGTTTTGAACCTTGACAGCCTCTGAAGTGTTCCTCCCCTTGCATGAAAACAGCTCTATCTGACTTGTAATTAGAAGTGAAATGATTTTAAATGGCTTCCACACGGCTCAGCTTTCAAAGAGGTTCCAGTTACATATAACTTCACATAAACAGATAATCAGAGGCTAGAGCCAGAGAGCACAGTTCCTGCCTCCTAATTGGCATGAAGCAGGGACATCTGCTCTGCATGAAGCCTGGGTCAGGTTGTCCCTCTCATCTGCGACCTCCTGCGGTTGGAAGGGACTCACCCTGGATTACAGAAAGACTTCACAGAGGTATTGAAAAATGGGATGGAATTAACTTGAACAGAAAACCTAATTGGTTTGAACCCTTCCTTAACCATCAGTAATTATTTTGAGATTGATAGTTCATCTTATAAAATAAATGTTTCCCTTCCAAAGGTAGAATTTCTTGCCTTGGTTGAAAGTCCAAACAGTTTCATTTAAAAGACTCCGTCAGAGATGAACCTGATATGATTCTAACTACTCTTTTTATTTAAGATGAATCTCGCAGATTGGAGAATATGAAATACCACATTTATTCAGTAAGTTTCATCTCAACCTTCTCCTCCATCTCCTCAACACACACAACCTTTATTATTATTATTATTATTGATGGAGGTTGTGGGAGTGGGAAAATGTGCGGACTACAAAGCCTGGGTCTAAGGTTTCCTTTGAAACTGTTATTGATTTTCCAGAAGATCAGTTATTCCAAATATACCTTGAATCTAAGGGTCCTGAGACACCTTACTTCAGAAATTTTTGAGTTCTTCAGAAGGCTAATTAGAGCTGAAAGATCCTTTCAGCCCAATATATGCTGTGAGAGAGGCAGAGGGAGAATCTTTTTTTTCAATTAGTTTCAGGTGTACAAACTAATGTACTAGACATTTCACCCCTCTCAAAGTGATAACCCCCCCAACCCCCAGGAAAAAATTTTTTAGACCTTTGATCTAGGGTTCTAGTAACTCCTACTCATCCAATTTCTCTCTTTCCTTAGCAAGTCTAAATTCTATCCATTCTTTGTGTAATGGTCTGGGGCCATATCTTCTCCATAGATTCTTTCTGCCAACTCTGATCGTCACTGATTTAATTAATTAATTAACTAATGTCATTCATTTTAATTTCATATTGGAATGAGTTTTGGTTTTAATTGAAAGGTATTGCAAGGTACTGGTGTAGGTATACTCTGTGAAGTTGTAAAGATAGACGAGATTTAGGTCCTTCCCTGAGGAGTTTACAGTCTACCAGGAGAGAAGTCAAGTTTAGCTGGGGAAGGGGAGGGATACAAATAAACAGGCAGTTATTATATGGTGTGTTAAGGTAGAAAGTGAAACAGTGCAACAAAGGAGGATGTGAGGAAATGCCTCAAAGGACTCTCTCCTGTCAGGACAGAGAACTCCTGGAAGGGTTCTCTCCCGTTTGAAGGTTCTTTGAAATACATAATATTCACTTGAACCAGGAGGAATCTGCTTTGGATTTTTATTTCTATATCTTTCCTAGTTGCTGGGAAGAAGGCCTTCATGAAGGATGTTGACAGCAGGTTTAAAATGGGGTGTGGAGTTTGGTGAGCCCCACCTGGAGGACTGAAAGTAAAAGGCAGAAGCCCACTGGTGCTTGTGGCTTCAGCTCAAGAAAATGTAAGAACGAGTAAGCAGGGGCCACAGTCAGATGAAGACTGTGAGCTTCCTTAAGTCTGTGACTTGTCTCACATTTATTATGGCTGTCACCTCATCTCCCCATGGTTTCCTCCTAGGGATTCAGGAAGTGAGAGTAAATTCCTTAAGTAAATGGATTCAGTGTCTCTATCTCTGGGCGCAGGAAAGAAGATGGGGCCTGAGGAGACTGGGCCAGGCAAGGGAGAAGAGGACCAAAAGAAGGTGACCAGGTAAATCCTGGTGCCAGGTGGGTAGGAACCATGACCTGCTTTTGGCATAGAAAAGCTCTGGAGTCCTGACACAAGCCAGAGGGAGTGCCAGGGAGGTTCTGAGGATAGAAGATTACTCCTGGCTCGGGGGATAAACGCCAGGGGGCTCTATGGAAGAGATTGAATGTCATTTGACCCTTGAAAGACAGTTAAGATCCAACACATCAGGTCTAAAAAGGAAGAGAGTATGAGTAAAGACAGTAGTACGGCAGGAAAGAATGGGGTGAGGAAATGAAACAGGAAGCCACTGGGTTTGGATGGGCAAGAAGAGAAGGAGTGGAAATAAGAGTGGAAAGGTAGGTAGGGGCCAGACCATGGTGGGTAAGGTGATGGGCGATGGGACAAGGTCACTGAAGGCTCTGTGAGACTGTAGAACTGTGCTTTAGGGAGATTGATTTGGCAGCTGTGTGGAAAGAGAGGTTGGGTGGGAAGAGAAGTCAGGAAGCCATTGTTGTAATGTAGGAGAGATTGAGGTAATGGAGTCTGTTTCAGTGCGGATTAATTTCTTCTGCCTTTATCAGTCATTTTCACAAGTTAAAAGTTTATTTCTCTTTCATGTAAAAGAAGTGGTGGTAAGCAATCAAGAACTGATGCGGAGGTGCCATAGTTATCAGGGATCTAGTCTCCTACAGTTCTTTGCTTCCCATCCCATTGTTATCAATAGCCATCCAGGAGCAAACTAGAGAAAAAATGTAGAAGACCAGGTTTTTTAAAGGGAAACTTCCCAGAAGTTCCACAAAACACTTTTACTTACTTCTCATTGGCTAGAACTTTTCACATGGCCACACCTAATTGGAGGGGAGTCTGGGAAATGGAGTCTTTTAGCTGGGTGTGGCCATATGTCTGGCTAAAACTGAGGGTTCTTTTATTAAAGAGAAAGGGGAGAAGAAATGTAGGGGAAGGCAACTGGTAGACTTTTCCTCAGAGTCTGTATTCAAGTAGTGGCAAAGAGAATGGAGAGAAAGGGGAGAATATGTGGCAGTGATATAATGACTGGACTTGACAATTGATTAGAAATGACATGAAAATAAGAGAGATTTGGAGCCTGGGTAAAGTGCAATGATGGAAACGATAGTTAATATGTGCCAGGCACTGTTCTAAGTGCTTTCACATGTATTTCACATTGATTCCCCATAACAACCCTATGAGACAGATCTTAGTATTATTATCTCTATTTTGCCGATGAAGAAAATTAGGCATGGGGGAGGTAAGTTGCTTGCCCAAAGTGATATCGCCTGTAGCAGAATCAGAATTCGAACCCAGGCAGCTGGTTCTAGAACTCATGCCCTTAACGACTATGCTTGTGTGGCAATGAATAGAGGTAGGAGACACAGATTTGTATGTTGATACCATGTCTTTTCTCCACATTATTCTCCCTTTCCCTTGAGTATATTTAACGTCTCTAGCGCTTCGCTGTAGATGATAAAGAAAACTTGCTAAATTGATATTTGCACTTGGGCTTAGAAGAATACTCATAGTGCTGACAATCTGTCCCTTGTTTTGATCACTGACAATTTCAAACCTTGCCCTGAGTGGGCACTGAGCACTGGCAATGCCTTGTGGGGGCTGGGTGGTGGGTTCTGGGGCCTGTATCCCAGGAGGTTTCCCAGTGGGTCTGGAAGTAGATTGCCCAGAACCTATGTTACCAGGTCAAAATGTGGTAAGAAAGGAAGAAACAGCCAAGAGGGAAGCCAGTGGAGCCAGAGCCTTGGGTAGTTGCCTGGATGGGGAGTCAGGAAGGTAGGCTCTGCACAGATTCAAACAGGGAGCTCTTAAAATTGATTCTGGGGACAGTGGGCAGCTCTGTGCTCCAAGGGATTGGGGATATAGCTCTGGAAAGGACAGAAGGGATTTGTTTTGTGGCCAAGGTGTGACTTGAAAACAATATTCTCTGTCTGCCATTGCTGTTTTGCCGAAAGTGTGATTGAAGTAAATTCTGTGCCAAGGCTAATGACCAAGAATGGAGTAATGTCTGCAGAGAGGAGAGTAACTAGGAAATTCCTTAATTAGAGTTGGATTCCAATTTCTCCAGTCCATTCTAATCACTTGTTAGGTTTTAACTCAGCTCCTTTGGCCTGCAGTGTGCAACCATAGAGTTCAGACAACCAGGACCCAGTGATCGTGGATAAAGTAAGACAGACCTGGTTTCTCCTTCTGTAAATAGATTATCACAAAACTTATTTCCTGAGACTATGAGGACCCAAAGATTAATACGTGAAAGTGTGGGCTAGCTCTCAAATTTAGTTATTTATTACATTAGAGATAACGATGCCTTATTAGTCATTAATACCTGCTAGAAAATAATTTTGTACTTAAATTTCATGCTTCATTGAGTCCCACTGGCTGCCATTTCTCACCAAGGTAAGTACTTCACTGACACCTGTAATCAAAGCTTGGAGATTTACTTAGGCACTAAGAGATTAATGTTGACAAAATTGATGAGGTTTCTCATTCTGTTTTCCGTTCACTGGGCATTAGCCATCATCCCTGGGATGTGACATCATCATCTTATTCTGATGGGAATTTGTACTTAAATATATGTTTAGAAAACATCTTGTTGAAAAGCTGCAGTAAGTTGACTGTGGGAAAAGTGCTTTCCTTGAACAAAAATCTCACACTGGAACGAATGTTGAAGTTTTGCTATATGGCATCTCCATTCTAGGTTGTTACTGAATGTTTCCTTTCTAGTCCACGTTTCCTTTCTTTCCTTCAACCAAGATTTAATTGCGAGAGACTAATGTCATCTGTAAGTAGTCTGTCCTAAAGATACAGACAGGAATAAGATGTATTTCAATCCTTGGTAAGCTCACCATCTGGGAGGAAAGACAAAATTGAAAATAAAGAATTGTAATATGGTGAAACAAATGCCATTGAATAAATATATTCAGGGTACAGAGGTAGCATTTCAACAGGAAGAAAATGCATCTTGGCATCATCCCTGTGTAAATACACAACCCTAGAACTCACACATCAATCAGCAAAACTGACTCTCCTTGCTTACGTATAATGTTAATTTAACAATCTTTTTAATTTCAGAGATTAAGAAATAATTTGGGTTTTTCTTAGCTCAGTCTCTTCCTTCTTTTTTCTCATTGTACTTCTTAACCTCTTGTTTATGTATTTATTATGTAAAACACATTAGATCATCCCTCTCACTCCTATCCTCTCCAATGATCTTTCTATGTGTTGTTTTTGTTTTTCTATTATAAATCTTTAATGTGTGTAACTGTGTTCCTTTCTTTAAAATCCAAACTTACCTCATCACATTTGCAAAAATTTGGAAACTTGACAATACATTTGTTGGGAAGGCTATGGGAAAACAGGTATTCTCATACATTGTTGGTGGGAATGAAACATGGTACAATTTCTCTGGAGGGAGACTTGGTAATATCTAACAAAACTATATACGCATTTATCCTTTACCCCCCCAATCTGACTTCTAGCAATTTATCCTGATATACTTCCAACAACATGAAAACACAAATACACAAGGTTACTCATTTACAAATACAGACGTTTGTATTTGTAATATGATATATATCACAAATACTATACAAAATGCAAACATCACAAGGTAGTACTATTTGTAATCACAAAACCATTGGAAAGCACCTCAATGCCCAAAGATAGGAAACCGAGAAAACTGTGGTACTCACACACAATGGAGTGTAACGCAGCTGTAAATCAGAATGAGGAAGATCTCCAGGAAGTGATATGGAGTGATTTCTAGGTATTGTTAAATGAAAAAAGCAAAGTGAAAAAGGACATATACAGTATGGACCTTTTGTGTAAAAAATAAGGAATTTCAGAAAACATATATATTTGCTTATCTTTACAGAAGAAACACAATAAGGACCAATCAGGAAATATTGAATTTCCTTACCTACAAGAGGTGGGGAGAGTATGACAGAAAAAATATGGAGGGAGTCACACTTCTATGAGTGTGTCATTTTATGTAGTTTTGTTAATGTTCTACACATTCAAAAGTAAAATTAATAAGGATGGGAAGGGAAAAAAATCACTAAAACTGAAAGCAAACTGAAACAAATCACCCAACTGTATTTCAAATGAATACTATAACCATGCTGAAGAGAGAGAGAGAGAGAGAGAAAGAAATTACTATCCAAGTTACTTATGAACACAGTATTTGACTATATACTCTCTGTCTTAGGTGCGGCGTATGTATGTGCGGTTTACACAGAAGTCTTTTTTACTAGGCTTTTTTTTTTTTTTTTTTTTTTTTTAGTGGTAGGGAAAAGAAATGAGAGAGAGAGAGAGAAAACAAGCAAATAATACAGCAAATGGGCAAACTTAGCAATGGGGGGAATTCAGGTAAAAGAGAACCAGGCGTTCTTATACTATTTTGATTCTTGTAAGTTTCCTCTAAATTTAAAGTTATTTCCACATAAAAAGTTAAAAATAATAATTCTCGCATATCTTCCTTTGATGTAGAAATATTTGTCTCCCTACTATTCTGTTCGTTGGTTTTGGTTCTGGGGACCATGTTGATGTCTAACCACTTGTTAGAATAGATAACATCAGTAATCTAAAAGGAAAAAAAAACCCACTTTTTTTTGGGTAGTGGAGCCTTTTCTTTGCAAATGAAATCCTATGTGGAAGGTCAAACTGTAGAAGAGATGAAAGAAGGGCTGCTCTGATTGAAGCATGTGTGTATTTGTTGGGAGGAGTATTAGAGTCCTATCTATTTCACCTCCCACTCCTAGGTGGGGAGCCCTGAGGCACCTCCGGGGAACAGAGTTTGACAATCGTTGCTCTCAGTTGAACGGGCATGGTGTAACTGACCTTAGTAACCACGGAATGGGCGAATACTGTGAGTGGGGGAAATCCTCAGTATTACTTCAGAACAGTTGGCTTGTGCTTGTGGGATACTTCCTAATGCATTCTTTCAGTGATCAATAACTCCTTCCTTTCCTGCCTATCCCTGAGGTTATTTTGTCCTTGGCCTGTGGTTCACACTTGACAGCTATTCAGCAAACAAGGCCTTGTATGTCAAGACTAGTGTGCGATTATTTCAAAGAATCAAGTTATTTCTGAAGAAGTGAGTATAGATAAGACTTGTACATAGAATCACATTTTCTCATAGCTGCTACATGGTCATTTGGGATTCATTTTCAAATGGCTGTGGTGTCTTGCAGATGGGACTTATGTTTAACCAACCATCTGTTCTTTTAGGTAGTTAAGAGTCTTTAACACACTTGCTGAAGAGGATCTTGACATTTAAAGAAATCTTTGGCAAATCCTTTTGTAAAGTGACTTAACACATCCAGAAGTTAACTGCTCTGGAACTTGGAATCTCCATATATTTCTATCTATTTTAAAACTCAAACCCAAGTCAACCAAAATGTAAGAGTATGATTTATTCAGCAAGCTTTGGAAGACTGTACATAACAAATTCATTTTGTTTAAGGACATGTGGCCATCTTAGTGATTTCCTTCAAGTCTCCGTAAGGCTTTTTGCAGGTGCCAAGACCCTAACTGCTACCTGCCCCACTGGTCTTTCATAGGAAGACAAGTACCCCCCTGGTTGAACTGCTGCAAAGCTGAGGACAGCGATGGCCCTTGGATGTCATCTCTTGTGACAATTCCTGTTCATTGGTAGACTTCCTGCAATCCTACACTGAGAGGTGTTCTGAGGCCAGTGTTAAAAATCCCCTATACCAAGTTTGGGTTCAATTAGTTGGAATGTTCATCTTGAAATTTTAGAATCCCAGTCTTTTTAAGATTTCAGGACCCTGAAATTTCTTGTACTTGTGCAAACTCAGAGATATTTCTTCATATCTTAAGTTCAAGAAAAGTAGATGCTGGCGAAGCCTAACCTCTCTCAGAACCTTCCTGGATTCTGAGATGTAAGAAGCAGAACAGAATTTAGAGACAATCCCTCTGCGAAGCTATGGCTGATCTTCGCAGGAGGCTGTAGAATTCTTCCCTGTAGCATTTTGTACCTTTCTTAGGTGAGCCCTGGAGTGCTGCCTGACTGCTTTCCACTGAGGTCCCTCCTCAGCTCCCCCTGTCCCCCCTTAGATGATAAGACCGTTTCAATATATCTTTAACCAGTAAGCATTTTGGGAGGCTAGTTATCATGGCTTGCTTTTCTTTGTTTTTTTCATAGTTCCTGTCAATGTTGCAAACCACCTAAGACCCCAGTATATGAGGTTGGACAATTAAGTTCGCGAACTCATCCTAGAAAAAGTGCTACACACCTCATTGCTAAATATCACTACGATGACATTCGAAGTACTCCCCTTGGGAAGCTATGCACTGACGCCAGTGCCTAGTCCACCCTTCAAAAACAATTTCAGAACTCTTTTTCTGGAATGGCCATCCGAGCTGTTGTCATATTATCCTTGATGTCCTGAATGTCATCAAAATGTCTTCCTTTCACTATTTCCTTTCTCTTTGGGTAAAGAAAGAAGTCATTGGGGGCTAGATCAGGTATGTAGGTGGGATGTTCCAATACAGTTGTTTGTTTACTTGCTAAAAACTCCCTCACAGACAGTGCTGTGTGAGCTGGTGCATTGTCGTGATGCAAGAGCCATGAATTGTTGGTGAAAAGTTCGGGCTGTCTGACTTTTTCACCCAGCCTTTTCAGCACTTCCAAATAGTAAACTTGGCTAACTGTATGTCCAGTTGGTACAAATTCATAATGAATAATCCCTCTGATATCAAAAAAGGTTAGCAACATCATTGCAACAAGTTCGCAAACTTAATTGTCAGAACTTGTATGTTTGCAAAGTGCATTATTTTAAAAAGACTTGTTTTTGGAATTATTTTTCAGGGTAAGAATAAAAAGACTGGTTGAGCAACGTTCATCCAGTCGTGACAGAGCTGTGCCGTCTTCCTCCCACTCCTCCTTTCCTCACTTCCCCAGGGGTTGAGATTTGCGTTACTTTTGGAAATCCGCAAAGACAACTTCCTGATGCCTAATAGTTGGAGGTATTCTTACTGGGAGGCAGGGTGTTAACGGCAGCCCTCAGAAGGATTCAATGCATGTTTTATTCCCAAACAGCCCTGAATAAGGGCGACTTTGTGTGAATGTTGTCGTGTTTCCCAATGACACATGCTTGACTTAGCCATTGCGACCCTCCCTTCCTAAAGCAGAAAACAGCTCCTGTTTTTATGTGCTCCTTTCACGTCTGGGCCTGTTTACACTGACACTCACCTGGGGATGTTCTAACTTTAGGGCCAGACAAATAAACATGGGCATGGGGCAAAAATACCTCTATGGAAAGAAGTTTTGGATGGAAGTGGGGCCCCAGGTTAGAGCAGAATAGGCGCGAGGAACGGAGAATGAGAGGCTTAAGCAACACTGTTTCAGGTGGAGGAGGGTCCGCATTCCTATTTAGAGATTGTATAAAACGGCTCTTTCCTGCCTCACTTCCTCCAGCACCCTTCCCCCTTCACTGAGGAGTCTGTGAAGATCTTTGGATTCAAAACTTGAAACTAGAAAGAAAAAAGTACTAAAATGACAGATAGATACACGTGATTTCTTTGATGAAAAGAAATTGGAAAACACATTAAAATTAGAATTTCAGAGAATTTTCATGTGATTCTTCTTCAACATATTGTTCCAATTTTATTCTATCCAGGTAGGTTGTCCTGACATGACCACGGTTTGAGGTATTTTGAAGAGTCAAAGAGAGTCATTTTATTGTTTGTGGGAGATACTTAAAAAAAAAACACCCTGGGGTATTTAATAATTTTGAATCCAAATAACTTAATGGTAATAACCAAGTGGATCCTGAGTTCTGACAGATAATTTAGAATGTATGCGATGGCACGCCACATAGCTTAGGTGTGTAGTCGGCCGTATCATCTAGGTTAGTATAAGTACATTCTATGATGCTCACAGAGGGATGTAATTGCCTAACGATACATTTCTCAGAACATGTCCCCATCATGAAGCAGCACATGACTGTATACATGTACACCCCTGCCTCCCCCCCAAAGTCACCTCCAGTCTGTTTCCCATTCACCAGGCTCCAAGCCTTAACCATGCCATGCCCTTTCCCACCTCAGGGTCACTCAGGGTACTGTTCCCTCTCCAGGAAGGATGTTCCCTTCCCACCTCATTGCAGGCAGAGGGCTGGCTCCTCCAGCTTAAATCTCACCTCCTCAGACAGGCCTTCCCTGATTGCTCTAATTGAGGGTGATCAATAACACACGTTTATTTTAGCCTCCTTTTTATTTCCTTTGAAGTATTCATCAACATTTATAATTATTTCATTTGTTAATTTACTAGTTTGGGTTTCCCTGAAATGTAACCTCTTTGAAGACTGGAGCTCTGTTTGCTTTACAAATGTTGGCGGTCACAAATACTTGTTGAATAAATGAACTTGTGAATCGTGGGAAGTCCCTAAGTGGAGCTGGCAGGAACAAAACACATGGGGCCATTTGCCCGAGGGAACCAGACTGGCACAGAGAGGGGTTTTTGTCAACAGCCGTTCTGTCCCTGTAGTTGGCCAGGTTGGGTTAGGGGTGCAGGGGTGGAGAAATACCAAGAACAGCTGAGCTCATTTTAGTTCTGGGTACACGCTCGATGTTTTAGTGGTGAGGTCATGCAAGTCGGCTCAGGAGTGGACTTGAGGTTGTGTCTTTCCTGGTAAAAGGTGGGGATGGGGGTCACAGTTACTTCTTTTAATATTAGGGATACAGCTGGTGGTTTTTCCTGGAAAAACATGGCCTTTTAATAGCAGACATCCAGTAAACCCTGAAAGTAACTTCTCAGCCAAGTGTGGTGCTGGTCAGGGGGCAAAGGGATGAAGGCAACAAACCACTTAGTGTCTGTCGGGGAGCGTGACGTGCAAACAGTTATAACACAGGGCGCTGCTACCGAGGGAAGCTCAGGTGCTCTGCGGGGAGGGCGGAGGGGCCTCGGCAGTGTGTGGGAGTGCGCGGGGGAGACTTTCCAGAAGGGTCAACCTTAGTTGCTGCCTCCTTGCTAGTTCCTTAAAGGAGGATTGGGTGACCTCTGCTGGGGGATGAGACCTCCAGCCTGAACTGAGCCAATTGGTGCAAGGAGAGGGGAGATTTACACAGAACCAAGAAGGCTTTCTAAAGTAAAATATTGGCTTTAAGAGATAAAGCTTGAAGGAGATTTGATAAAAGGTGGAGGGATTTGGACCAATAGCAGCTGGAAAATATTTTATGAACAAGGCCAGAGAGTGGAGAAATTTGGAAGGGTAGGAATGGGGAAATGAGAGGGGAGGGTAGCTCACTGGATGGGTAAGTGGGAATGGAGGCCCAGCTCAGTGGGTTCCGTTGGATGAGGATTTGGACTGAGCAATTCCACTTCTAAGAATTTCTTCTCAGGAACAAATCACTTACATGTGCAAAGATACCTATTGCTTCATTGATGGTACACACGAGAGTAGCTAAACACCGGGATGGATTAAATAATTTATGATATATCCAGAATATGATAGGACCATTAAAAATGATGGTGTTCTTTTATTTATATTGGGATGGAAAAATATTTGAGAGTAAAAAACCAGGTTATGGAACAATACTAAAAACATAACGGTCTAGAAGTAAACACAAAATGCTCACAGTGGAGGGGATTTAGAACAATTGTTTATGCTTTGCTTTACATTTCAATGTATTTGCTGCCCCCTAGATTCCCCTCCCCTTCCATGAGCAGGCATTACATTTATAAGCTGAAAATCAGTAAAGTTTCCATTTTGAAAGGAAAACTCCACAGGGCTTTTAAAGAGATGACTGGGGCTAGAATCCCAATTGAGTAGGTAACTGTTAGGAAATGCTGCGTTACTCACTGATGATTTTCCAAGGAGATTCTTCCAGTAGTGAGGGGCTTCTGGATCTTGTGGTTTTGACTCCGGTGGAGAGATGAAACCTTTGGGTTTGCTCCCCAACACTGACCTAGGGGTGGGTGTCTCCCCTTTAAATGTGCTAGTGTAGGCATGGGAAGAGGAGGCACCTGCCTATGCTTTCTGAGCTGGTGGTTCTCCATGCTGGCTGCTCCTTAGAATCACTAGGGATGCTGAAAGCAATACTTGTGTTCGGGCCCCACCCCTCAGACCAATTAAAGCCAGGTCTCTATGGATGAGGCCCAGGTAAAGGGCCCAGGTGATGATGCTATTCTGCAGCCAGGATTGAATACTTCCTGATTAGGGGATAAGGAATGAAAAATAAGCAGTCAGCATCATTAATTTGGACCAGAGTTTTTAAGGCAGGTCAGACCTGCGTGTTGATATTTGGGGGAAAAAAAAAAGTGTTCCTTGGTCAAATACTTACGTACCTCCTTCTAGGAGTCTCAAGCACATGAAATAAAGGTTCTGGGAAGTCCTGCAGTCAAGAAATCTGATTTGTTCCACTGGGTGTGTCTAATCATAGCTGACCATGAAAACTGTTGGGTAACCCTTCATCTGGGGTTATAGTGGGCAGGCAGCAGCAGCCTGGAGTCTTTCCTGCATGCCGCATAGTTTGGCCACTCTGTGGGGACACTTCCACATGTTCCTAGGATACTGGTAAGACCAAAGTGGATCTCTGGATGTATAGCTGTATAGATGGATGTGGTGTTCTCATCCTTGAACTTTGGGGGTAAGCCTATTGCTCACTAGAGCACCCGACTTGGGACAGTGGGGAGGGGACACCCTGGCTACAGAGTCTGGTGTACACAGGAGGAAAATGAGGTCGAGAGAGGCTATCGAGTGCTTTGTCCTAAATTACGTATGAAGCTGGGCTGGAGCTCAAAAGAGACTAAAATGCAGACTTTCTGCTTCTCAGTCAGAACAACCCCCATTCCCGCCCCCTCCACCCCCAACAGAGTTAAAGACATTACCTCAGGGGTTTTATGATCTTTGAATAAAGGAGCACTGCCAGGATTAAGGGGAAGTTCTGGCCTCTTATCCTATTTTCTGCTCCTCTCTCCATCTGCCAAGAAGACACCCAAAACACTAACTATCGCTGGGTTGTAAGGAATGTTTAGAATTGAAGATCTGGTTTGACACAATTAAAAGCTTCCAGAAGGCTGTTCTAGTGCCAATTATTTACTTAGCGATAGCAAGCTATTTAAATTTCATTATGGAGTAGAAAATAGGGAGATAAGGAGAAAATATGGTCAGGCTGCCTGTGACCTCAAACCCCCTGCTCCTTTGGTTCATAAAAGATAGCAGAAGCAGAACATTCTGACTCATGGATCGTTTTGTTAAACTGTGCATTCTCTTAAATGGAATTGTTTTTTTAATCTTTTTGTGGGCTGCTAATGGGCCATTTATGGGGCATTCCAAGGCAAAGTGAATCTGGACCAAATAGGGCTGCGGATCTGGGGAGGGGTCTCCTTGTATTGACGGTGGCTGGACAGTGACCTGGTAACGCCCCTCCTTGAGCGAAATAAGGTATACAGTTGTAAAGTCATAGATAGCTCCATTAACAAGGCAGAGAAAGCTATGTTGACTCCTTCATTTTCCCAAGTCCCTTTTATACACATCACTTCGATTATTAAAACTCTTCCTCCTCTTTCGCCAAGCCTCTTTCAAGACTATTCTCTACGGTAATTTTAACTGTAACATTTCCAATGATACAACTTCTCATTTTGCTCTTCTTATAGGAGATAGGAAGGGCTGGAAGGCATGGCAGAGTGAAGGATCTGGCCCAGGGGATTGTCAAAGGGGCACTTAATTGATCATATCTCTATATCTATCTATCTATCTATCTATCTATCTATCTATCTATCTATCTATCTATGAAATCATTTACATACAGTAAAGTTTACCCTTTTCAGTGTATAATTTTATGAATTTTGACCAATGAATACAGTTGTATAACTACCAGCAAAATCAACATATATAACTGTTCCATCATTCCAGAAAGTTCCCTTGTGCCTCTTTGTTGTCAATTCCTTCTTTCCATGTTCGGTCCCTGGCAACCGCTGATCTTCTTAAACTCCAGAGTTCTGCTTCTTCCGGAAAGTCGTATATATGGAATCATACAGTATGCAGTCTTTTGAATCTGGCTGTTTCACTTTGTGTCATGCATTTTCGATTCACCCATGTTGTCGCATGTGTCAGTTGTTGTTGAGGAGTGTTCCACTGTGTGGGTGGACTGCAATTTGTTTCTCTGGTCACTGGGTAGAGGACACTGAAGTGTTCCCAGTTCTTGGCACTTATGAATAAAGCTGCTATAAATAGGTTTTTGTGTGGATATATGTTTTCATTTCTTTTGAATAAGTACCTGGGAGTAGCATTTTTGGGTCATACGATAAGCTTATGTATAAATTTATAAGAACTTTATGTTTAACTTTATCAGAGCTTTATATATTTAACTTTATAAATAATATGTGATTTTAATTTGTTTTTAACTTATAAAAGGGTATCATGCTGAGGTAATCTTTTGAGGATTATTATTTTTTTTCCACTTGCTTTCATGTTGTTAAGATTTAGCCATATTGTGACATTTGGCTGTGAATGTAATATTCTTGTAGGTTAATATACCACAGTTTATTCATCCTGTTTTCCTACTGATGGGCATTTGGCTGTTTCCAGATTTAAAAAAAAATTTATTTTGTTTTACTACTTGCATTCTCATATATATCTCTTGTATTAGTTATTTATTACTGTGTAACAGCTACCAAAAACTTAGTGGGCTTAAAATAACACACGTTTATTATCTCACAGTTTCTGTGAGTCGAGATTTTAGGTGTAGCTTAGCTGGGTCTCCTGCTTTAAGTCCTTAGAAAACTGCAGTCAAGGAGTTGTCCAGGGCTGTGGCTAATCTAAGGGCTTGACTGGGAAGGGTTCACGTTCAAGCTCACGTGGTTGTTGGCAGGATTCAGATCCTTGCAGGTTGTTGGACTGAGGGATTCAGTTTCTCTCTGGCTCTCAGATGAAGGTCACCCTGATTTCCTCCCTAGCATAGTCGCTACATCAAAGGCAGAAAAGGAGAGAATCTGTGAGGGTGACAAATGTTATAATCTTATGAAACATAATTACAGAAGTGACATCCCATCACCATTGCCATATTCTATTGGTTTGATGCAAGTCACAGGTTCTGCTCGCACTCAAGGGGAGGAGATTGCCAACGGGTGTTTAAGAACAAGTACGCAGGGATGGTGGGGTCCACTTTAGAGTCTGTCTGCCTCACTTGTTGCTCATGTGTATGATTTTCTCTTGGGTATACCTGGGAGTGGAATTGCTAAGTCCTTGGGGAACTCTATTCCTAATAATGCTCTTACTTAAAAACTATCTTTCTGAAATGAATATAGCTAAGTCGGCTTTCTTTTTGTTAATATTCGCCCAATAGGTCTTTCTATTTTTTTGCTTTCAACCTTTGAATATCCTATATTTGAAGTAAGTGTCTTGTAAATAGCACATATCAGAATTTAAAAAAATAAATCCAATCTGTCAGCACTTTTTTTTAAACTGGTGAGTTCAGTCCATCTACCTTTGTTATAATAAATGACACATATGGACCTCTTTTTATCATCTTAAAATTTCAATTTGGCCATTTTAACAATGCTCTTGTCGGGACGGTTTTTTCCTGCGGGCACGACTAGGAGCTCCATCCCCCCCCAATACTAATCGCAGCTGTCTCCTGCGGGCACCGCTAGGAGCTCCATTCCTCTCCTCCTCCTCCCTCATCTGAGCAGTCTCTGGTGGGCACCATAGTTAGAGGCCTCCCTGTCAAAACAATGTTGAGCGATCACAGCTGCTAGGGATGGACCTCCCCAGAGCCCTGGCCAGATTTCTCCCCCAACCCGGAGGCCTAACCCTATAAAACAAAGCGCCCGACCCCAGTTAGTGCTCAGCCTCTGGGAACAATCCCGCTGAGCCCACCGGCGTAATAAAGCTGTGTTCTCCCTGATCTCTGCGTGCCGCTTGAGTTTCTCGGTCCTCGTCATTTTTCCGCAACACTTTAATCTTCTTACTTTTATTTTTAATGACATATGTGTACCTCTTTAATTTTGCCTAAGGTGAAAAGTTAGGATTACCTGTGCTCTCTTCCATTTACTCCTGTCATGTTTATTGATATAACCTAGGCTTTTAATTCTGGATTGTTATGAATGTAATTTCTCTTTTTCTTTGGACTTAGCTTGCTTTTTCTTTTTTAAGTAGTTAAGAAAGTTTATCAAGGTATTTGATCATCTTTGTTCCACAAATTTCTTATAGAGTCTCCTAGATTTTTCTCTTCCCTAGTACTTCAACTAAAAAAATATATAATGCATATGTTTCTGCAGCATATCTTGTATGCTTGAAAATATTTTTATTTGGGCCTAATATTTGAATGACAGTTTGGTTGAATGTAAAATATTAGGTTCTAAATTCTGTTTCCTTCAATTCTGTGAAAACATTACTCCATTTTTTTTTGCATCTAATATTGCTGATGTCCATTTGATTCTAATTCTTTTATGTATGATCTGCTCTTTCTATGATAGCTTTTAAAACTTTAAAAGAATATTCTTAAATTTTATTATAATACATCTAGGAGTATGTTTCCTTGATATTTATATTAATATATACTTTATCGTAGAAAAATTGATCTTCATTATGTTCTCAAATATCTCTTCCTCTTTATTTTTATCTCTTTCTTTTAATGAAGCTCCTATTATGCAGATGTTAGCAACTCTATGTCTATGTTCCTTATCTCTTAGCTTTTCTTTTACATTGTCTATTTCTTTGTCCTTTTCTTCTTCCTTCTGTGATAGTTCTTCAATTTGGTCTCCCAATTCACTAATTTGTTCTTCAGCAGTATCAATTCTGCTTTCTATTTATTTCTATTATATTTTTATTACTAATATTTCTGTTTGATTTTTATGTTTTCTTGCTTATCATTAATTCATGTATCTTTTTAAAGTATTTATCAATTTGATTAAAAATACTTAGTCCATATGCTTCAATATTTCTGCTTTTATTGGAATCTGTCACCTAGGAGGTTGGTTCTTTTCATTTTGAAATGGCTGTGCTTCTCAAATATCTTATTTTGTTGTGTGTGCTCAATTTTCTTCTAGGGCTATCAGAATAGTGTCTATGGGAGAAGGCAGGCCCCTAGTGAACTCAGAAGGTAGATGAGCTCTAGGATCTAGAGCTCTGACACCTGAAATTTATATTCAATTGTTCCTTACCCCACATAACAACCCCTCCGGTCAGGTGTTCATCCTTCATTCCCCAGAGAAGCAGATTCACAAGAGGCTCAGAATTCAATGGTTCTGAATCTTGGCTGCACATTGAAATCACCTGAAAAGTTTTAAAAAGTTCTGATACCCAGGCCATTCTCCAGTGCTTTGGATTGTAAGTCTCCAACCCTGGGAGTTTGAAGGAGAAGGGATGTGAAGATAACTTCTGGAGGTCAGTTGGTTCCCCCTGTTTTTTCTTTTTCTTCTGAGGGCATCTGGCCCAGATCTCTATGTCTTGGCAGGAGAGGTGCAGGTGCTGTTTGCCAGAAGGTGTTGGGGGAGCCTTGGGGGAAGCAGCAGCAGAATTCCACCGATTCTTCTGTTTTATTGTCCCACACCCTGGCTGTGTCCTGTCCTAGGACAAAGCCACTACTTCACAAACATCAGTTTAAAACAGCCCCAGTAAACTCAGGAGCTTCTCACGATGTTCTCTCCTTTATTTTTCTAGTTCTGATGGGGTTGATGGGGATGGGGGTGGGGATCCAGCAGTCATGCTAGCTCAGCATCTTGGCCTGCACTGCAGCTACTCAGGGAATAATCAATGGACCAGAAGTATATCTCCCAGGAGCTTGTAAGAAAGGCAGAATCTTGGGTCTCACCCTGAACCTACAGTTTCAGAATCTGTATTTGAACAAGATCCCTAAGGAGTTACCATGTGTATTAAAGTTTGAGAAGACTGCTTGACACAGTGTAGAAGCTGAAGAAATACATTTAAATGGAATCAGGCACCTTGTTGACCAAGTACCTTAGAGTTTTGTTTCAGTTATGTTGTGCGTATAAAATGTTGATTTTGGTTCTTTGATTTGAGTTTTCTCTGCTCTAGGCCAGAATTCAACAGTATTGGATTTGCCTACTATGCAGATGGATTTTTAAAATAAAATTCTTAGTTTAAGAAAAACAATGCTCTAGTAGCACCATCTACCTCTAGGATGTAGCACTCATCACTGTTGTAATTTTATGTTTACTGGTACGACTAGTTGGTTGATGTCTGTCTCCTGCATGATATTGTAAATGCTAGGAGGACTACAAAGGTCACTGACTGTATGAGCCATTGCCTCCCTAATGCCCAGCACAGTGTGTGGTATATAGCAGGTGCTTAACAAATATTAATCAAACGAGAGAAGTGACTCGAGCATTTGTAGAGACCTATTGAATTGATGGTTGTCTATTGAATGTTAATATTAATGATTACACCTGTATTCTTTTGTTAAGAAATACATAGTTTGGGGAATATGTTTCTCCCATTATTACTCTTTCTTGTCGTTAATACTAAATCCAACTATTTGAATTTTTAGTCTTATGTTTATTTAAAAAAAACTTGAATGCACACTGACATTCAGATAAATGCTAACATTTAGTATTTTTTAATTTCTTAATTCAATGTCTACTTGTTTTTCATCAAACAAAAAAAAGTTGCCTTTAAGAATTTCACATCTCTTTGGTATTCTTAAAAAAGAGCAAATGTAGATTTATTATATGACATCAAAAAGCAAGGGGGTGCAGGTGTCATGCCATGTGTCAAGAATGAATTCTATTAGAATCGTTGCTCCTACTAGTCTTTCCTTTCCCAGTGCAGTTCTGGCCCAGGACAGCAGCCCAATCAATTAACATTAAGCTTCCTCTTGCTCCTACTCTGTTCTATGCCACATTTCCCAAGAGGTGTTGACCATGAAACAGTCTGGCCTCCCATCAGACTGAGAGAAGTGAAAGGGAAGTGTGCACTAGCTTAAGAAAAGCATCTGACAAAAATCCAATTTTTTATTATATAAGACATATAAACACACATTTAAATAAACACTTTATTTAATTTGAATATTAAATTTTATTGATAGCGCATGGGTTCTAGTATGCTGTATACTGATGTCTTTAATAGTTATGGTTCCCAAAAGATAAATGATTCTCCCAAAATATAATCCATTTAATAGAACTCTGAATGGGATTCCAAGTCTGCTTTCCTGTGTATTCCTTCTTCTTTTCCTCCCCACAACAATCCTCATTACACATACATAATAACTACATGTACAGCAGCATTAAAGAATTGAAACAACTAGATTTTTTGAAGATCTTGCCCAACTTTTCTCTGGAAAACTTGAAATGAAGTATTTTGCTTTAAACTTGATAAACCTAAAGACCAGAGTGATATCTATGGTCAGGGAAAATCTGACTAATAGTTGAGTACTATTAGAGAGCCAGTAGCACAACACATGCCTTTTGCTTGTCAAAGGTGATGACAGGGTGGGGGGTTGGGGCAAAGTCGAGCGACATCATGAGACTGCTATGGAAATGATTTAGTTTGAAAATTGCTGAGTTTTAAAGCAAAGTTATTTCAAGTTTTTCATAAAATACTGAATTATAAAATGTAGAGACTTCTGAAAATGTTTGTGCATTTGTTTAACAAATAAATACGAATCTTAATGAGACATTTGGGGGCTGCACTTTCATTTATTCTAATTAGTCCCTACATTTAAAAATCGGTTGCAAATTCATTTCATTAATGAAATATCAAAAATAAAAAAAAAAGAGAGTGAAACAAATTGTTGAGTTCCAAGTGAGAGCATTTCTTTCTTTTTTTCCTAGAGAATAACTATTAAACACAATAAAAATGAAGTTGAATCTCATTTCTACACATCGTTAAAGAATTTTTAAGCCAAACAAACAATGACCTTTTGCTGAAGAGTTTGTAAAAATTATTAGTGTGGAAAAAATGATCAGTTGTTTAGGGAGGGCATGGTTACCCTATTACCTCCTCCCACTCCCTGCTCACTATTTTCTTTGCAGAGTTGGGGAAAATAACCAGATTTTAAAAATTTATTTCACCAGCAGAGGTCACCCTTTCTCCTTCATCGTTCCCAATAAATGGCTTCTTAGCTGCGATTCCTTATCTTAGTCCAAGGAAATGCAGGCATTTTCAGCTGGGAGCACAGCCAGAGGACTGATGGAAATATATTCATCATTCACACTGCTGTATCTTCTTACACAAGCGCTGTTTAAACGTATTATCTACCTGGACTCTTAAATGGATAACTTGCATACATATAATAAGAATGATTATGTTACGTATAATAATCCTATTCTTCAGTTAATCTTCTTCATCAAATATTATTCAGTGCTTACTGGTGCCAGCTCAAATTCTGCCCAGTTCTCTGACTCATGGACCAAAAAGTAGGTTGTCATAATCCCCCTGCTTTGACTGGCACAAGTGTCAGAAAGAATCCCTTGGTGAGTTTCTGCAGGGAAAAGAGGAAGAATTAAACAGCATGCAGAAGTATTGAACATCGACTGAGCATAGAGCCCAGTGCCAGGACTGGAGGGTAAGCTAGAGAGAGGTATAAACCCCAGTCCCGGCTTTTATTTTGGAAACAAAAGCATATGTTTGTAGTTCATCTGACGACTAACATTGGACTACGAATGAAGTTCTAAGTGGATTATTTGTGTGTGTCCAGAGTATGGGTCAGTCTGTAAGCATCCTCTACAGAAGTTCAGGGGTAGTGAATGATGGATGGCCCAGTCCTGTTGCCTTATGCTGGAGTGGGGGCGAGGGGTAGGGAGTGATGTGGGTAGACACTCAGCACGTGTCTGGTCAAATCCAAAAATGGATTTCAGAAATTCCTTTTCTCTTCCTTCCTTTATGGGGGAAATAATAGGCATTTTTGGGAGGTCCTTGGGAAAGTTGGGCTTATTGGTTTTACAGTAGTTGGTGAATGTTTTATAAATGGAATTCCCTTCCTTCTTTCTCTTTTCCTTTTTTCCCTATAAATCAAAGTTCTTGTTGGCATTTTAGAAGTTTAAATATGCGGTGGGTTTTGGGGATTCTCTGTGGCTGTTGCTCTTCCCTTGGATTCCAGGTAGCTCCATCACAGTATACACGGGATGAGGTAGTGTATCCTAAAGAACAGAAGTGTGCTTGTCCCTTCTGGGAAGTAGGGTACCCGAATGACCATGACAGTGGAGCTCTATGAATACTTGTGAGACCGTGCATCCCAGAGGGAAAATCTGCCTGTATTCTTGATATCGCTCTCTGGAGTCCTACTCTTTCTGGTCTCTGGGCCTCTGGCCCTCCCAGGCTCGTTCTGTGACGGGTCATCTGCTACCTGCCTGGCTATCTTGCCTTACAGAAATATGCTCAAGCCAGCTGGTGCTGGCTTGCCAGAGACTGTGGGTAAATATGCAGGAATTTTGCAAGCTGATTTTTAAAACAATTGGCAGCTTGAAATCAGCTTTGGTGGGAATATTTACAACAGGGAAATTGGCAAACACTACAAATCAAGCCCTGCCCCCTGCCGGCTTAAGTACTCCACAGTTTATATGCCCCTCTTAGTACAGACTGAAACATACCCCCATCATTTTATTTAACAGTGACACACTGTGGAATGTTTTGATGCAAATATTTACTAGGAAAAAAAAGAGAAAAATAGCCTCACTTCCTTCTCCTCCTTCAAAAGCTTTGAAACAAAAGTTTTTATCAAGTACAGATTTCTGCTTTTAATTTTAACCAGAGTTTATTCAAAAGACAGGCAAATTGTCCCGGCGTTCAGGCATGGTTTGATTCCTTTCTTTAAGCCCGCACTAACCCAGATTTCCTTTTGAAACCCCCCATTTTCTCCTTCCTGTCTCCTCTGGCTTCCTGAGGGTAACCACCCCTGACAACGTCCGTACCCCAGGGATCAGACTCTTCATCAGTCCTTACTGGCTCAAGAAGCCATCCCAGGTCTGCAGGCCCACGCGGGCTGCCTGCCCTCCTCGAGTTTGTTTGTGAGGGACAATGACTATTTCCAATTGATTTCTCCACAGCATCCTCCTGTCATTTGTTGACAGGCCAAGTCGGGGCTCCAAGGCATTGTACCTGGACTGCTGCTGAGGTGACATTCGGGAAGGAGAGGAAAGTGGTTCATTCACTGACGTCCTCACCCAGATAGTGAGCACTGCTCCTGCCCACTCTGAGAGAGATATAGCTATGGAGTCTGGAGGCTGCGTTTTAGAAATAAAAGGTGTGGATTCTAGAACCCATGGGCCCGGTGTTATGAGGAGGTTTCCCCACCCCTGCTGGGGCGGTTGTCATATATACTTCCATACATCTGGTGCCCAGAAGAGTAGTTAATCCCTACTTGTTGACTGACTCAGTTTATTCCCCTCCCTCAGGCAGGAATATATTAGTCTGCTTGAGATGCCATAACAAGGGACCACAGATTGTGTGGCTCAGATAATAGACATTTATTTTCTTATAGTTCTGGAGATTAAAAGGTCAACATCAAGGTGCTAGAAAATTTGGTTTCTGATGACACTTCTCTTCCTGGCTTGTAGAAGGCCGTCTTCCCACTGTGTCCTTATGTGGTCTCTTTTCGGTGCAGAGGGAGGGAGAGGGAGAGAGAGAGAGAGAGAGAGAGATCTAGTGTTTTCTCCTTTTTTTTAAAGGACACCAATCCTATAAAATTAGGGCCCCACCCTTAAGACATTATTTAACCTTAATTACTGCCTTATAGACCTATCTCCAAATTCATCACACTCGGAGTTAGGACTTCAATATGAAACTATTTTTCAGGCGTGGTGGTGGTGGACACAGTTTAGGCCATAACAAATGGGAACTGATTCTGTTTTAAAAATATCTGCAGAAAAAAGAAATGTCCTCACAATCTCCTTTAATTCCCTCTTTCAGATTTAACAACTCTCTCTTCAGGAAAGTCTTCCATATGGCCCAAATCCTACTTGATGGAGGGCAAAGCCATTTTTCCTCCTGGCCTTCATGGGGAGAGTGCATCCTACTTCTGTGTATCTGTGGTTTGCATCTGTGTATCCTCACTTATCCCTCAAAATTTCTCCACTCAATATTAATTTTTATTCATTTGAATTTAAATAATAAACATGTGCAGTAATTTAAGAAGAGATACATGTAGCCAAGTCAAACAGTGGTGGGGCTTTACAACTCTCTCTCAGAAGTGAGAACTCTTATTCCTTAGAAACCCTAATAACACAGTGGGTTTGAATGTCACAGTTACATTATCCCTTATCCTTCTCTTCTTCTCTAATTAAGTCCTTCTCCAATCCCATTTCTTTTGCTAGCTGCTGAGGACATAAAATAAATCAGGGGGGAAATCAGACAGTATGCCTGTTTACTCTTCATTCCTATTTAGTTTTTCCTTCATAAATTTGGATTTTTGGCCTCTCGCTTGGTGGGGGAAGTTCTTTTTGTGTTTGTCAGATACTTTTGCGGCGCTGGGGAATGGCAACGGGAGCTGGCAAATGTTAGCGGTGAGAGGGTGGCACTGGGAAAAGAAGTCCAAGGCTGAGTACAGGATATTGTTCTGTGCATGTTTGCGTTTAACAGGAAACTTCTGGAAGCAAGATGCTTGAATGCAAAGAATCTGAACCTCTGTGATGAGGGTTTCAGGCAGGTCTTGAGAGAGATATTTTGTGGGGTATGTGGGGACTTTCTTCAAATCACATCATCTAGACAAGCATCTGCCTCTTCCCAACTTATGAGGAAGTGGCTCAGAGACTCAGCCATGGAGAAGTGTTGGAGATATGACTGCATTTGTGACACACACACACACACACACACACACACACACACACACACACACACAGCCTAGTCTCTGAATGGGTTATAGCTGGATTTGGGATTATTCTGCCCACCTGTGGCTCCAGGTACACAAGCTTGAAAGGAGCTGGACCTGAGCCATGTCAGGGGTGGGGCTGGCAGCTGGCAATCCTAGGGTGTAGCCTCCCTTCCCCGAGTGGAATTCTGAGTTTTAGGGCTTCAGAGCTGGGAGGCACCTTAGAAGTCCAGTGAGTGTAAGCCTTTCATTTCACAGATAAAGTCACTGAGGCCCCACAGGGCTCCACTCTGTTTCTGGGCTTGTCAGAGGCACTTAAGAAATACAAGTTGACTTGACATGACCCACTGTGAAATCGGCATAACAAAACTCCCCACATGGCAGCTGGATTAGGCTGCCAGCAGCTGGGAATGATTCTCCCTTTGTTGGTTAAGCCTAAATAGTAGGGGAGTAGCAGAGGGGCATTGTGGGAAGTTTGTGTGGTACAACCTGAGTGGAGGTCGAAAGCCTCCCTTCACAAATAAACTCGAGTTTAATAGAATGTCAGAGCTTGAAGGGAATCTTATAAATCATTAAGTTCAACTACCCTTCAGTTTACAGATGAATAAACTGAGGCTCAGAGAGGGGAACTGATTTGGCTGGTGAGTTGTTGGCAGACCTGGATTTTGTACCCAGAAGGCTGGCTTCCCCATTGAGGTTCTCCCCACTGTGTCATGGAGCCTCTCTTGGCAGCATGTTGAAAATCTGAAATTGACTATATTTTTTTGGATTTAGAGAGTATGTGAAACGTAATGGAAGGGAGGTGCAGGTAAGGAAGTAAGCAGGCAGAGATGCAGAGCCAGCCTGGGGAAGCTAGCCTGGGTTTCTTTTGCACAGCCATTTTGTGACTTAAAATGGAGCAAGAGTTGTCCCACCAGTGACATAGAGCCATATAAATTAAACCTGCAATGACCTGTCTGCTGAAGGTGTGAACAAGGCCGATAAATCCCTGGGAGCTTAGGAAACATCTGCTCTTTACCTTGAAGGCAGAAAGTTGACCATAAAGCAGAAAAAGGCAGGACTGGAATCTTTCACTTTCTCTGAAGGGCTCAAGATAGGGCTCAACCCTCAGATAAACTCCATGGCTGAAGGAGAGTTTGTGAACCATTAGCGAGCTTCTCCCTTTCTTCTTTATTAGTCTGGAAGTTTCCCACTTCTACCGTGCCTATCTCAGTTTTTCAGTGACCTTGTGCTGTTCTGCAGCCATGGAAGGGAAACTTGACTTGGTCAGGGTACTTTCTGCTGCGTCCTAGTAGTGGATAGGTCAATTTGAGTCAGTGGAAAGAATGACAAGAAGGCTATTAGGTGGAATAGAAATCAGGAACTGGGGCAGGTCACGAGGCCAAACTCAGAATCCCTGGTTAGAGATCAGGGTCTGAGGAAGGGAGTGGGGGCCTGATGTTGGGGAAGGGGCAGATGGCAGCCAAGAGTTGAGGTCAGGAATGCAAGAGATCATAATTGGACTGCTAATCTAATATCAGGAAGCTCGGAATCAGAGGAGTATGAGGAAGCACCACGATTTAGGCCTAGAATGCTGGTTTCCAGCAAGAGGAAATGCTCTTAAACCCAAAGATGGCAAATAGGTGACATCTTGCTTGATGATACCAACTGCACGATGGTGGCCACTTGAAATGTGGTATCTAGGAGGGTCAGAATCTCTGGCTGGTTTGAAGGGTGCTGGGTCCATCGATGACGTCTGCTATGGACAGGGCAAAGAAGAGACTGCCTGGTGCCACATCTTTCCCATTCGTACTTTAATTGGTGGCCTCTCCTAATATTTCTTATTCAACCTAATTCTGTTTTGCAGCTTATACCTACTTATGTGCTCTTTCCACCCATAATCTTTCTGTGTTCTGAACATGTGCTACACTGGTCTAAGTCCTAGAACTGCCTTGGAGATGAGCAACTTCCTTTAATTTGCCCCCTGGAGTGATTCTAAGACTTATTCTCTTTATATACTATTGCGTTCAGCAGCAAATGGTGTTCCATGTATAAAATCCTATAGATTGAAAATAATAGGGAGTTTCAAAACTTAGAGGCTGTGCTTTGACATAGACTGCCATCTTTGTCCCTTTGGCCTTGAGGTGCCTTCTCTCATGTCCTGTTAGAGGAGTGGGAGCAGCCTAGGAATGTAGTGGGTGGTGAGTAGTGAGGAAGCAAAGTGGTCCACGCCATGCTCTTTGCCTTATCCCGGCATAAACTCATACTTTTCCAGATTGATAAGGAGTGGATGTTTAATAAGCAGTAGGTGAGTGAAATGAACTCTACTAGGCACAGCAGACCATCACAAGGTGAGTACGACCCAGTCCCTGCCCTCCAGGGGCTTCTGTTCTACTTTAGGGAGTATACATGGCAGAGAAGTGAGGGAGGAGGGTAGCAACAATTATTTAGTTCTTGGGTCCCTGATCCTTAAGTGGCCGGTGAGACGACCAGTATAGTGGACTGTTTAGTTCTTTTGGTCATAGTCATATGGACACAGCTGTGCTTGGTGGGACTGGGGGTAGGGACAGGGAGGGAAAAATTCATATTCCTTCTCCTTTCATTTCTTTGCACACATGAGATTGATCAGAGTTGCAACTTTGAACTTTTTGGTATTTATTCAGAGATAGATATCAGAATTCACTCTTCTAGGCAATAGGGTGTGTAAAGGTAAGTACCTGGGATTGGACCTGGGTGTTTCTCCTGTTGTTTCACAGTATGACTTTGGGAAAATGACTTGATCTCTTTGAGCTTCAGTTTTTTTCTTTGTTTTTTAATCTGTAAGGTAGAGTAATGATGTTTGCCTTACCATTTAATAGGATTAAAAATATTAAAATGCATGAGTGTTTTATAAATTGTAAATTTCTATAAAAATGCAAGGGTTTATAATTATGATATTGAACATAATTGTTAGGTACAAAATACGTAACTATCACATTAAAATATGAAGAATGGAACCTCTTTTACCCTTGATCTTAGCCAAAAGCCCGAGAAGCGATAGAATGGGATCTCTTTTAGATGGGATATTCACTCCATATTTTATTCACCAATCTAGGAATATTAGTAACATTCTCTTTTTCCACTCTTTAATGATGCCAAGCTTCCAATCAATAGTGAAAACATTTGAACTATTTTAGCAAAGGTGGAAAAATTTCCCCCTCCTCTACTTCCTCCTCCATGGGCTGGTTGCTCCATGGAGAGAAAGGGGCTTGTGTTTTAAGATGGATGACCCAGTGAAGGGTGCCATCTTGGACTGAAAACTGGAGCAGAATTAACTGGCTCACAGAGGACCTAGTCTCTTGGTTAGCTTTTGTTAATGAACTGGGCCAACTGGACAAAGGATTAGATGACACAGAACAAGAACTGAGGTTGGTTATCTGGAGGGTGCTTTATTCTAGCCCCCGATTCCCTTCCTTGTAGCTTTGCCAGGACTCAGTTTTTGTTGCCAGCAAACATTAGACTGGGGCGTTTCCTGCAAATTCTGTTTTGCCAATTTGGGCAGAAGAAGGTATTGTCCCATTTTAGTTCAAGGCTCTGCAATTTAGAGCAAGCACATTTTGAACTCAAGATTAAATGCTATGCTGGCAACTTGGTGTTTTTTGTTTTTTAAGTGTGTTTTTCCAGGACCCATGAGCTCCAAGTCAAGTAATTGTTTTTGATCTACTTGTGGAGGGTGCAGCTCACAGTGGCCCATGAGGTGATTGAACAGGCAACCTTGTAGTTAGGAGAATTGTGCTCTAACCGATTGCGCTAACCGGCTGTCCCCCTGGCAACTTGTTTTAACTTTCAATTCCTATAGTTAGGAGAAAAAAAAAAGATTTCAAATGTCATTTGTTGTAATGATTAGCTCCAGTGAGGGATTCTATCTACATTTGTTTCAAAGCTTTAATTGGCTGAAGCCTCTATGTTTGATCATGAACAAAATGGTCTCTTCTTTTCTACCATGTTGATAATCTTGTTTAATAGAAATGCAGCTTGGATTTCTTCCTGGGCTAGGTTGCTATTCTTCTGGCACCGAGAAGTGTTGGTTTAAGATTTTGCCACGTATGAGACATGGCAAAATTCCATCTTGGAACTCTCCAAGCTTGGACCGTTAAAAAAGATGGGACTGGAAGGAATATTCTTGGCCCAGCTGTGGGAAGCAGTTTGTTTAGATCAAAACAAACCAAAGAGGTTGGCTTATGTGGAAACTTTATACCTGTCCCACATGTTTTAGACACTTCTAAAAAAACAAACAGCTCCATATTTGCAATTATAAGGTCAAAAAGTCACATGTTGGTCCCGGTGCCAATTTAGCTGAGTCCTCAAGCAGTCACAACCGATGCTGTTAAGTAAGAGTATGTTGAGGCCACTTAACCAATCTCTGCACGTGGAAAAAATAAAAAATACAACAAGAAAGAAAGCAAAGTGAATTTGAAACCAGAGTGGGTTATAGTGATGGAGTTCAGATTCTGAGCTCCTGTGCAGTCTACTTCCAGACTTGGAAGGATATTCGAAAAGCATGCATCTGTATAGGCAGAATCTCCTTAATCCATATCTTTGGGGCAAGATTAACACTGTGCAACACTGTGTATAGACTTGGATTTCTGGAGCTATATTCTCATGAAAAGTGTCCCATTGACTACGTCATCTTTTTCTTTCTCCTCTGTCTTAAGCCAGCTGGTTCATCTCCTGAAATTCAATATGCTCCCTCTTTTTTTTTTTTTCTTCCAGATATGTCAGTGCACCAAAGAAGCTCATCAAAAGAAACAGCTGTACCGATACCAGCAGGAGTTGCTGCAGCTACAGGTATGAGGTGTGCACCTGCATGGAGTTGGGTGACTGGAGATTTGTCAGGGAAGGGAATATCATGGAACATTAAGACTCCAAAGCCAGAGGGATGGGTGGCTCCGGGGGTGGCAAATTGGATACCCCACTGCTCATCTGGAGGTCACGGGATCACACCTGACTTGAATTAGTCAAAAGGATTCCAGGAGGAGGGTTAGTTGGTTGCTTATGAATGAAATGATTAGCTAGCTGTAACCGTTCCTAATAAACAGATTGTCCCTATGAATGACATCTATTCAATGAGCTATGAATAAGTGGCATCTCTGTAACCCTCACGCAGGAGGGGGCAGAACTGATGAGTCTTAGATGACTCCTGCTAAGTCTGTGTGTTCAGGCCGCAGTGAGTGAGCTGGGCGCCACAGGAGGGTTTTGGCAGAGTGATGCGATCTGCCATGTTTTAATAGACTCCCTCTGATGGCTGTGTTAGGGATAGACGGAAAGGGAGCAAGACAAAATAAGATGTGATGGTGCCCGGAGTATGGGGTATTGCTGAAAGTGCTGAGGAGCTGTTGGATCCTGGGTATATTTTGAAGATAGATTCAGAGCATGAGAGGGAATAAAGGGTGCCCCTGTAGGCTTCGGCCTGAGCAGCTGGAAGGGCTGAGCTGTCAGCTGATTTTGGGGTGGGAGCGGATCAGGATATCAGTAGCGGTTATGTCTATGAGACATCCAAGTGGAGACTTGACACTGGGAGCTAGGCGTCTGGAGTTCAGAGAGAGCTTTTACCCGAGACAAAAATCTAGGAATCATCAGTGGGTAATTGAGATCTGCTGGGATGAATGAGATCACTGGGGGAGTGGGGCATGCAGAGAAGAAACCGAAACGGTGAGCCCTGCACCCTCCAGTAGGAGGAGGTTGGGGACATCAGGAGGAGTACATGAAGGAGAATGAGAAGGAATGGCCATGAAGTAGGCGGAAAACTGGAAGCGTGTGGTGGCCTGAAAACCACGTGAGCAAAGTGTTCTAAGGAGGAGGAAGGGAGCAGCCATGTCCAGTGACACTGCCCGGGGTGTTGACAGTTGGGTTTAGCCGCATGGACTTTACTGGTGACTTCTACAAGAGCAGTTTTCGTGGAGTGGTGGGGTCATCATCCCATTGGAGGGAGTATAAAAGAGAACAAGAGGAGAGAATTTGGTAAAGGAGCACTGGACAATTCTGACAAGTTTCATTATAGAGGGGAGCCGAGAATGATGTGGTAATTAAAGGGTAAAGAGTAAGTGAGGAAAGATTTCTTTTTTTTAAGAAGGGAGGAAATAACATGTCACTGGGGATAATCTAGTAGATAAGGGAAGTTTTGATGCTATAGGAGAGAGAGGGGAGGGTTGTTGGAGCCATGTGCTTGCGTGGGATCCATGGTACAAGTACAGAGAGGCTGGCTTTCTGTAGGAACGAGAATGGTTCATCCACAGTAAGAGGGGGAAGGCTGAGTTTATGGGAGCAGATGCTGGTGGGTGGGTAGAAGTGGATGTGGAGACTGCGGTAGTTTTTTTCTGAGTGCTTCTATTTTCTCAGTGAGGTAGGAAGCAAGGTTAGCAGCTGAGAGTGGGGATGGGAGAGGAGGTGGTAGAGGCAGAGGAGAGAGGATGGTCGTCTAGGAGGGGGACAGGGTGAGTGGATGAGGAGATGAAGTATCGTGGCCAGACCACCGAGGCTATAGAAATGAATTACATAGAGACTAATGGGTGTTGGCTGTATGAGTTTTCTCTCGCTACACTCAACTGTGCAGGGCTGCAGTAGAAAGGAGGTGGAGAGCTGGATTTCAAGGGTTGCCAAGGGAGTTCTACAAAGTAGGAGAGGGGCACCCTGAAGATTTCTCTTCTTTTTCGTTAAAAAAAAAAAAATACTAGTTATGGACTTACTAAACACTTTAACAAACTATTAATGGGTTGTGACTCACAGTTTGAAAATCACTGATTTAAATGGCATCCTTATTTTTTTCCTACTTGGCTTCTTCATGTAGAGATGTAGCTTCAGCAAGGATTTCTCTGAAAATCCAGCAGGCATTTGTCAAGTACTCACGAGTTGCCTAACACACTTTTCAGTGCTGCGGGGGGAGACAGAAGAGGGATAACGCACACTTCCTGCCTTCATGGTGATGGGTGGGTCAGGATGCGAGTCAGGCATGGGTTGGTAGACACCTGAGCTGTGTGTCCCTCATTAAACACCTGGGGCAGATTTTACTACTCAAAGCAGGCACCACACTGTGTTGTGTTACTACCTGAAGAGTTGAGTGGATGCTGAGGGGCCAAACACCACCAATGTCCACCTGAGAACACCTCTTCTCCACATATGGTCAGATCACCTGACCCTAAGACTATCACCTCCTTTATCCTAAGTGGTATACTCTATTAATGCATCCTAAGAGAGTATAAATCTTTTAGGCAATCTTGGCAAATTGCTGGCTCACCTTGAATTTATGGTCAAACTCCACCTTCTGAGATTTTAAAAAAAAATCTTAGTTTGCATCAATTTTTTTTAATTACAGATCTAATTTTTAATTACAGATCTAATTTTAGGAGGGCATTGTTGGGTGAACTTAATGCCCTTCTATCGGAGGCCGAGCGCTATGTGTTTTGAAGCTGTAGATATGCATTTGCCGAGTGGTGATAAAGTCAGGGTGCTGGTTCCCTCATATTTTGGTTCATCTGAGAACATATGGTCCTGCAGGAAACAGTTTGCAAGCGTGTTTGATGCAAAGGGAAAAATACCTAATTTCTTCATCTTTTTGTTCTATTTTTTGTCTTTGATTCAAAGGGGAAATGAGTTAGGACAAAGGTGGTGTATTCTACGGCATCTTTTAATCATATTTTAATTCACTATAAAAGGCATTCATTTCTCTCTGAGACATTCAATACCGTGTTTCCCTAAAAATAAGACCTAACTGGAAAATAAGCTCTAGCATGATTTTTCAGGATAGTATCCCCTGAACATAAGCCCTAATGCGTCTTTTGGAGCAAACCTTAATATAAGACCCGGTCTTATTTTCAGGGAAACACGGTATTTATGGTCCCAGACATGGCATTTGCATTCTGTTTATGGTTTGGATGCTTTGTGCTAACATACTTGCCATGATGCAGCTGGGCTTGCCTTTCCAGGCCACAGTTAAACCAGCAGGAGACCACTTGTGTGCAATTTGTTGGAAGGAAATCTACATTTTGGGATTAGATTACTTAGTTGTGTCATTTTGTGTTGAGTCAACTTTGTAGGTGGTCTCCAATAAACCCTGAGCGTACAGCAAGTGTCAGGCCTGATTATCTCCAAGTAAGCTTGTAATGACTGCACAGCTTGGTATTTACAAGAAAAAAACAGCTTCCTTAACTTTTAATTCAGGGAATGCAGGGGTGTGGAAGAACCCTCACAAAAGGGTGGCAGAAGGCCCATTGTGGGACCATTCTTGAAGGGGTCCAACTGAACTTTCTGTCCTGTCTGGAAATCAGAATAAGAGCCACAAATGTCACTTGGGGCTCACCAATGAGGACATTTGCCTTTAACAATGTCTCAGTGTATAAGGACTAAAGGGTTAGTTGAGAAGGACAGATGAGTGGAGTGAACTGTGGGGTTGGCTGGGACATGAATACATACAGTAAAATACAACCAAATGTCTAGGATCACCCCACGTCATTCTGGTGGTAGCAATTCTCCCGGGCAGTGGTTCTTAACCAAGGGGGATGTGGCCCTCCAGAGGCTATTTGTCAATGTCGGAGACATTTTTGTTGTCACAAGTAGGAGGGTGCTGCTGCCTTCAGTGGGTAGAGGCCAGGGGCGCTGCTGGCCATCCTGTAGTGCACAGACCGCTCCCACCTCCTCCTACAACAAAGAATTTCTATGTCCCAGATGCCGGTAGTGCCGAGGTTCAGAGCCCCTGCTCCAGTGGGGGGCTTGGGGGGAGGAGGGCACTCCTGTCCTCCTGACTAATCTTCTCCTTTTTTCCCTCAACATCTTCTGGTCCACTTTGATTCCTTCTGCATGCCAGCTCACCTGGAACCTTCATGGTACTGGAGTTAGAAGATGACAGAGTCACATAGTGGAGAGAGGGTCCTCTTTGGAGCTGGACAGATCTGGGTTAAATCCCAGCCTAATACCTTCGGTTTGGATGACCTTGGGGGAAAATTAATCTCTCTGAGCCTCAGTTTAAAAAATCTGAAACAATGATGACCGCAGTCCTTGCCTTACTGGGTGGTAATGAGGATTACATTTATATAAATTTATTTGCATTTGGTCTGCTAGGCATTAGGTACTTTGTAACATTTTTATCTTTGAACATCCATATCCTTGCTTATAATTACTAAAGTCCAGTTTCCCCATCTTTAAACATTATCCCAGCGATTTCTTTTTTTTGTGGAAAATTTACAAAAAAGGTAAGCCAGAAGAAAAAATTAAATCACCTGTATTCTTAGGCTTCGGAGATAAACACTGCTAATGCTTTTTTGTATATGTATTTCCCAGCCTTTTCTCTCTGTGTATGTTGGTTCATGCTGTGTATACGGTTTAGTGACCAGCTTTTTAGACATAATGATGTATGAGGAACATCTCTCCATGTCAATAAGTATAGATCTACATCATTTACATCATCGTTTTAAAAAGCCGCCGAGTGTTTCATTGTATTGATGAACCATGATTTAGTCAATCAATCCCTTATATTCTTGGACATTTAGATCATTAAGGTTAGTCTTCAAAGCCCAGAGACTGTCTTGTCAAAGTTTTACGGAGTTTGTGGTTTGGAGTTTTAGAACGCCAGTCCTTTCTGTGCCCAATGGCTGCTGTATGGACATTCCCCAGGTAGTTAATTCAGGAGGGCGACTCTCCACACAGGGTACAAATTACCTGTTCCCGCTGTATGTGGCAGATAATGGAGATCATGCTCTTGTCCTTTTATACAGAGGTTCAGAGCTCAGGCTCTGGACTCAGGTTGCCCAGGTTCAAATCCCAGCTTCCCTGCTTGGGTATGTAATCTCAACTAACTGAGCCTCAGTTTCCACATCTGTAAAATGCTGACACCAATTGTGTCTGCATCATAGTGTTATTCTGAGAATTCCACGAGGTAGAATATATCAGGCACATACGCAAGGTCGGATGTTTACTAAGTACTCAATACATTTGAACTTGTATTCGGCAGGAATGAATGCCTGAGAAGCCGAATGCTTCCTGGAAGTCTTTCTCCCATTGCTCAGTAGCACATGCTGCTTTGTGTAAATTATTATCTAACACTATTGAGTGCCTTTCTACCCAGGAGCAGCGGCAGCTGGAGTTTAAAGATCTGTACTTGCTGCTTTTCTGGGGCTTTGGGTTTTAATTGCTGTGTATTAGTTTCCTGTTGCTGCTGTAACAACTGCAAATGTGGTGGCTTAACACAACACAAATTTATTATCTTAAAGCTCTGCAAGTCTGAAGTCTAAAATCAGTTTTATTGGACTAAAAATCAATATATTGGCAGGGTTGTATTCCTTCTGTCGGCTCTAGGGGAGAACCGGTTTCCTTGGCCTTTTCCAGCATCTAGAAGCTGCCTGCATTCTTAGGCTTGTGGCCTTGCATCCCTTTAACTTCTGCTTCTGCTGTCACATCTCCTGTGACTCTGACCCTCCTGCCTCGTTCTTATAAGGACACCCATGATTACATTGGGCCCACCAGATAATCTAGGATAACCGAGATTATCATTATCTACAAAGTCCCTTTTACCACATAAGATGGCACATTCACAGGTTCTGGGGATTAGGAGGAGGACATATTTGGGAGGTCATTATTCAGCCTGCCACATGCCTGCGTACACTATTTTCATGACTCACTTTTTTGAACTCTGACATTGCTCGTAGCTCAGCCTCTGGAACACCTCACAGGTATGCAGCACCTGACAGGTATCTGAGCACTGGGATGCGCTTAGCATCTGAGCAGTGCCTCTGTTGCAGGCAGTGGGTGGGCACAAGAGAACACGGCCCAGACAGTGGTCTGGACACTGAGCCTGTCCCATCCCTCAGCTTCTCTCCTAGACCCTAATGGTGCCTGGTTGCTCCACTGTCTCTCCAGCTCATGCTTGGCTGGCTGTCACATCATTCTTCTTCCTAGGGCCTGCCTGCTTTTGGCCAGGCTCCCACTGGCCTTGAATAAGCCCTTCTCCCTTTCCTTCCCTTCATACTGCCAGATTTCAGAGCACCCCACATTTCTATTTCCCAGGATGAATTCCCGGCTGTGTTCCTCCCGGGGGCCATATTTGCCAAAGTGTAAATAGGGGAACTCTGCTCAGTGTCAAGGTTAAGCTTGCTTCATCTACTTGAAGTGCCCCCAACCATCCTTTTCCTTTACCTTGTCCAGCCTGGGCTACTTCTGACCAGCTCTGAATATTCTACATGTCCATGTGGCCCCAGGAGTCCCTCCATCATCTTGCTAGTCCACAGGTCCTCAGACCTGAGGCTCAGGCAGGGCACTGTGGTACCCATGCCACAGCTAGACTCTTGAACGGGGGGACTCTGAGGACAGGTGTACACATGTTCCCCAACACAAAGTTGGGGTGGTTGGTCGGTGAGATCCTCTGGGCCCATGGCTGGTGTAGTCCTTCCCTTGGAATCTCTGTACTACAGATCCTCTCAGACAGCCTTCTGGGATGGGACCTCGGGTGAATGGGCCTGATTCAGCATTCTTCCTGCACTCCTTCTTCCCAGTCCTCTCAATTTCCACCCATCCCCTGCAGAAAGCCCTATTTCTTCCTGTTTTGCTGCCACCATGACCCTCATGGTCCAGTTAGGGAGGCTGGACTCACCCTTTAGGTTAGAGCCCCAAACCCTTAGTAACATAAAGTTGGCCTTAGCAAGCAGGGCCTGGCTGGTTGCTTAGAAGCATGATGCTCTGATTTTTAGGCAGCAAGGAAACCAGTTGCATTTTGATATAAAAAACAGGTTGACTGTTCCTATCCTTTTCTATAGATCCTACTTTTTCACCCTCAGGCAAACGAGAACAATGGCCTATCCTCTCCCACTTCCACACATTCTTAAGTCTGTTTCTTATTTTAGTTTTTCAAAATTTGCTTGGCATTACAGAACCATTAGCGGAACATAAAGAGAAAAAATTCACCCATGGTACCACTGTACCTGACAAATTAAACTATTTTTATTTTTTCCATGTTGCCTTCCAGTTTTTGTCCCCATGAACATGTAATTTAAATTGTAGTAATCATAGTATAGCTGTCATTTTGTGATCTGCATTTTCCACTTAGCATTAATTATATCATAAGCATTTTCCCCATGTTGCTGCAAAGTCCTCGTAATTATCATTTTTAATGACTATAGAAGAATTCATCAAGAGGGGAGTAGATTACTTAACCCTTGTTCTGTTGTGGGCCTTTTGTGACTCCTTCTTAGTCTATTTCTCGTTGGGGGTTGCCCTTGACATCATGTCCCTTACTGTCCTCTGGGTGAGGAAGGGAGGGTAGGCAAGCAACGAAAGGGTGGGGAGAAAGAGGAGGAGAAAAACAAGGCCAGGAGAAGCAAGCAGAAGGAGTAAAAGATGCTTGCTTTACACACATTCACAGTTAAGACTTCTAAAGGTGAGAGCTAGAAGAAAACCTGGTGTTTATCTCCTCAAACCCCTTCACTAATGGCTAATTTTGAGAATGAGGTTTTCACTTACATTTTGGAATGGCTTTCAATGCCTAGAGGAAAGGTGGCTGTCGGACACTGAGAAAACAAACTTAACTTAGCCATCAAAATCAACTCTTAAACGCTATTTTAAATTCTAAAAATAAAGGTACAATTTTTGTTAATCAAATATTTAGTGCTGATTAGAGCTAACGTGGTAACTTGAGAGAATTTCAATTATGACGTGTTTCTTAAAGCATCACAAGCTCTAGGTCCCCAAGATGCTCTGTGAAACAAGGGTACCTTGACAAAAATGGGAAACAGTGATGCTGCATGCTAGTTCCCCTTCTTGGGTGTTCCCAACGCTCATTAATATATTCAGTGCTCTGAGGGGTCCTGCAGGAAGGAAAACTGCTTAACTTTGGTTGACCTGGTATTTCCCAAGACGATGGGGCACTTTTGTCATGTGTACCCAACCAGTCAGAGCCTACTCAGGAAAATGAAAACAAGCTGGGTAATTTAGAGAGGATTGGCTATAGAGCTCTAGTTTAAAAGTGTTGGGAGAGCTGAAAGTGCCAAAGAGGAATTGTGACTTGAAGATTGGCAATTGTTGGAAGTAGCTGTGCTCCCAAAGGGTAGACATGGTGTTCCCAGAAACTGGGACATACTTGTTTTTGTAATTCTGGGGGTAACACACCATTTGCTAAGATGAGCAAGAGGAAACGTGGTGGGATGCATACAGCAAGCGGTGGGTTACTGGGGAGGTGCTAAGCCCTAGCACTGGGACACAGGAAGTGGCTTGAGCTGTGGGCGCTGAATCTGTGGAAGCACACTGGAGCTCTCTCCTGGAAGGGTGTCCCCACCGTGACAGGCCAGATTCTGATCTCCATGATCTCTGCCACCTGACATCAGGCACGTGAATATGTCACGTTACGTGGTGAAAGAGAAATTGCCAATGTAATTACAAAGTAGAAGAGGAAGCCAGAGAAATTTGGAGCATGAGAGGATTCAACGTGCCATTGCTGGTTTTGAAGATGAAAGGGGCCAGGAGCCAAGGGATTTGGGCAGCCTCTAGAAGCTGAGAATGACCACTGGCTGACTAGGCAGCAAGGAAACCTCAGGGATCTTGGTCCTACAATCTCATGAAACTGAATTCTGCCAACAACCTGGGTGAGCCTGGACGTAGCTTCTCCTGCAGAGCCACCAGAGAATAACCCAGGCCAACTAGCCACTTGATCTTGGCCTTGTGAGACCCAAAGCAGAGAAACTGGCTGAGCCCACTGGACTTCTGACCAGAACTGTGAAATAATAAATGAATGTTGTTTTAAACCACTCAGTTTGTGGTAAGTTGTCATGGCAGCAATAGAAAATTAATACACACTCCCATCTTTGAATCACCTGCCATTCCATCACATTGCAGAATCTAACTGGAAACTCACTGGCAAGAGGGTCTGGGAAATGCAGTTTGTAGGGTCCCAGCTCCTTCATAATTCAGCACAGAGGGGCAGGAGTGAAGGTTAAAAGAACCCGGGCAAGTTTCCAGCACAGCATCTGTGAACATTTGGTGGGGAGAATGTTAGGAATACCACTTTGGGGAATTTTGAAGATGATACAATAGAGTGGGACTTTGGAAATGGGTATTTTGGGACCTCGTATAAAACGAAAGAAGACGATATAGTCATGCCAATCTTCTGAGACTGCCAAAGGGGCGCAGTAGGGTGTCACGGAGAGAACCCCACAGGGTGGAGGTCAAGTCCCGGTTCTGCCCTCACTCCTTGGGTGGCTTTGAACGGTTTACCTTCCCGGGGCCTCTACTTCTGCTTGTGTGGAGTGAAAGGAGCTGACTAAAGCACCTGTCCTTTCAAGTTCTAAAGTTCTCCTACTTGGAGAATAATTTTACTCTTTTAAGTGATTGTGGTTTCTGTTTAAATGATTGCTGTCATATTTATGATTAATTTGATGTTGAATTCTTGATGAACCACAGAACTCCCAGTCATGAGATTGTTGCTAAGAGAAGTTATGACTCGGTTGCAGTTATCTGCTCACCTTTACTGGAAAAATGGATAACTTCAATAATGATAAGCTTTGGCTCCAGGTAAATCGAGGAGTCTCCCATGTAGGCAGAAGATTGATTTTCTTTGCTAGAACAACGGGTGGCCATGCTGTTTTACCTTTGCACTGGTTGCTAGGGGAAATTAGAGCGATGAGTCTATAAACCCTGGCTTTGAGGACCTTCTAATCTAGTTGAGGAGACAAGATATAAACAAAAGGAAATGATTGGGTGATGATGAGAAAGAATAGAACCATGTCTTAAATTACATTGCAGGTTTATGTTAACTTCCTGTTATTGCACTGGGCTCTTAATAAAAAGGCCTTTCCTTTTATCTTCCTAGAACACAGAAAGAGGCATAAACCGCTGAGCAGCAGTGGTTCAGAGCTGGGTTTTTTGGCCTTTATGTTCTTCCTTGGCTGCCACTGGGAACCACTCTGTGAAGCCACATGCTTCTTTCATGACAGTTTCCCGTAGGATGTGAAACATAGCTTGCCACCCACCCTGAGCAGGTTGTTTCTTGAGGCATTTGAAAGTAAAACAAAGTACCTTGCCGTTAATAGATAGCTAGAACTTTCTATCTGCTTATATTTCTGACAGGTTGATTGATGCTGTCACTGGCTGTGTGTGCCTTTTCAAAGTGCATGTTTTTTAGCTTGTTATTCCTGGGTGGATTAGTTCCTAATTCTCCTTTTCGATATGCAATGATGCCATGCTCTTTATACAGCCCTATTCTGGGGGATGTTGTCCACAGAGTAGAAGTAGCAGCTCTACCTTCCAAGAATGTGTACATCAGCACAGGTGGCTGAAGTTTTCATTTTGCACCTAGATGTTCAGGGGTCACAGAGATACAGCCTCTGTGCTTTAAGCCACTTTGATATTAGAAGCACCTTTATGTGTTGCATGTTCAAAGTTTCTTTTTGTTTCCTAGGAGATTGTGTGGTTTTAGAAACTTTCAAAATGGGGCATGGAACAAATTTTGCCTTTTCTGTCATAGGGCCATGGAGCAAGAGTATGGAATTGGGGAGTGCTGCCTGGGATTGAATTCTGATCCCCAAATTACTTTGGACAAGTTTCTTAACCTCTCTGAGAGTTTAGTCATATGTGAAGTTTGGGGAAAATAATCTCCTGTCTGGATTAAATTAAATAATACACGTTCAGTACTTAACACAATGCCTGGTATATAATAAGTGCTTACTACATGTTAGCTAATATTATCGTCTTCATGGTCATCATCACCATCACCATTATTGCTGTTGTCATCTTCACCATGAGCGTCAGCATCATGACGTCATCATCATCATCCCTACCATCATCCTCCCTCCCATCACCGCCATCACCACCACCATCATTATTCTCATCACTATCATCACCACAACCATCATCATCAGCACCATCATCATCACCATCACCATCATCATCCAATCACATCGTCAACACCATCATCAGCACCATCATTATCATCACCACCACCTTCTTCACTATCATCATCACCATTATCGCCACCATCATCATTATCATCATCACCATCACCATCACCATCAGCAGCAGCAACAGGAGCATCCTGCCCTCCCGAAACGCTAAGTGCCTGACGTGAAGCCATGTCTGGCGGTGGTACAGATCTCAGGCCCCTGCTCTGCCCTAGCCTTGGCTGTAGCCACTGTACCTCTGAGGGAAAGTGTGAGCCTCACCTTTCTCCAGTCATGATACATGACATTTTCTTTGCTTCCCCTCCTTGCATAGTTTCCTACTAGGCTGACATTTGGCCTGGCATTGACCAACTGCCTTTAGGGGGAGGTTGAACCTCCCATGGTCTAGTCACCGGTAAGGATGTGGACACGGAATGGTCTTCTGAGCCTCGCATCTGCTGCTTGTTGAACTCTGAGAATTTGCTGCTTCTTAGACTCATATCATTGTGGGTTTAAGCCATACCTGTATTGACTTTTCACTCCTTGAGATGGTCATTGTAGAGTCTGAGGGATTTGGGGGCTGAGCAAGGAAAAAGATGGCCACGAGGTGGCAGTAGCACACTCAGGGTTTATTTGGGGGATTCCTTGAAGGTTTGCTTGTGGGGGATGTGCCTCCCGGTATGAGACTGTCCAGAGGCTATGCCATGGGGCCACTACTCCGAAAGGGAGGGGGGCAAGGGAGCTCCCAGGGAGGGAAGATGGGGAGGCGTGGGTTAGATATCTATTTGCAGAGCTCCAAAGGGCAGCAGTGGCTGTGGATCTTTATAGATCCCGGGCTTATCTTAGCTATGGCTAGCAGATGTTGGGTATGCAAAGCAGGCAAGCTCTAAATGGTCAAAAAACATGCTTATTTGGGCTAAATAAAACAATTGGATGTGTTCAAATTGGAATTTGGCACCAGGGGGCATTTAAGCTACACTTAATTGGGTGGCTTAAACACAGACATTTATTTCTCACAATTCTGGAGGCTGGAAGTCCAGTGTCAGGGTGCCAGGATGGTCAAGCTTTTGGTGAGGGCTCTCTTCCTGGCTTGCAGGTGGTTGGCTTCTTGTTGTATCTTCACATGGTGGAGGTAGAGACAGATAGAGAGATAGACAGAAATAGAGTTGGTAGCTAGCTAGATAGCTAGATTGCAAGCACTCTCTGGTCTCTTCTTATAAGGGCAATAATCCCACCACAAGGACCCCACCCTCGTGCCTTCATCTAAACTGAATCACTTCCCAAAAGCCCCACCTCTAAATATCATAGCATTGGAGGATAGGGCTTCAACATATGAAGTTGGAGGGAGCACAAATATTTAGTCCATAACACTTCTAATATAGAACTTTCTTTCCCCACTAGAGGCAATAAATGAAAATATACAGGGGGTGCCAAAAAAATGTATACATATTTTAAGAGATGTTAACACTTTGGTCAACATTGCTCAAGCAGTGGTTCGCCGTAATCAGAAGTGTCTGGACGCTGATGGGAACCACTTTGAGCACCTCTTGTAGTTGCAGAAGTCAAATGTAACTTGTATTCCTCTTTTGTTATGGGTATATATTAACACATTTTTTTCCTTTCTTAAAATGTATATGTGCATACATTTTTTTTGGCACCCTCTATATTTTGAAAAGTGAAGAGCATTACACCAATGGAAGAAATCATTTTTATTACTACTTTAAAGGTTAACTTTCAGCTAATCACAAATAGTTTCCGATATTAGGTTTTCTTGCAATGCAACCAAATGATGACTTTACCCCCTCTTTCTTCCAACCTCTCCACTGAAGAATGTCAAAGAACGCCAGCCGCCACAATAAAACCCACACTCTCTGTCCCCGCCCCTTCTGTCTGGCGAGAGGCAGGGTGAAATCACGGTGTGTCAAGCAGGCTATAAACATTTGAGCTGCTTTCCCTCAACTCTTGGGAGAGCTTCTTTGGGATGACAGAGCGACAAAAGGTTGCAATGTAAATTACCATGCAAATTGCCACAGTGTTTGAACTTAAGACACCTCTGCCAGCCGTTGCTCAATGAACTTGAGCTTCTGCAACTCCCACGGAAGGAGAGATGTGCAGTACCTTCCAGAGCTGAGCTGCTGAACCACCCAAACAGCCCCAAATGCTTGACTTTGGTGAGCTCCTGTGAATACACTTGAGTGGCTGCTAAAATATGACAACCGAATAGACCACGCCTTAAGGTGTTTCCCTGCTGACTTTTGAGCAGGTTTCCTCTTCTAAGGCCAGTTGTTGTGGGATAACTCAGTTTGTAGTGTGATGCTATGAGTAGATCTTGGAGACACAAGCATTGCCAACCACAGCATTGTTGACACATAGATGCTGTGTTTTTTTTCTTTTTCCTGTTCCCCTCCTTCTCTCCTTCTGTCTCATTCACTGGCTCAGCGAGAGAACAGATCGCTTATGTGGGAGGTCTTTCTCATCTCCAAGGCTGGCATGCCTGTCCCAAGCCTGTGACAAAGAGCCATGACTTTGGGACATTTCTTTGTGAGCAAACGTCTCTGACTTTTTTTGTTGGCTTCTTGCCTCTGTTCCCATGGCTACATTTGCAATGACGAAGGTTGTAGGCCACATCCCAAGGAGGCAGTGGCTTGTTCGTAGCTCTCAACTCATCTTCTATTTGTAGGAAACAACTCCATGAGGGCACAACCCTAATTTAGGGACAAACGGGACCATAGAAAATGCCCTGAGATATTTCTATACCAGGTTGTAGGGAAGTTTCTAAACAGTGATTAGAGCTGGTCTCAGTCCTGCTTTTCCCTCCTGTTCATTGCGGCATAATAATAACTCACATTGGAGGCATTTTTTTTTTCTTTTTTAGTGTTCATTAATATTTATGTGCTGGGCATTGTGTGAAACATTGTGCATGTTTTATCTCATTTAATCAGTACAACAAATGCTTTAAAGGTAGGTATATTATATTAGTCAGGGGTCTTCAGAGAAACGGAACCAATAGAATATATATATATATATATATACACACACACACACATATATGTAATATTATATTATTATGTTATATACACATATATACATGCATATACCTACATATATACAAATAGGTACATATACACATATATGTACACATATATACATGTATGTATATATTTATTTAAGGAATTGGCTCATGTGATTGTGGGGCTATCAAGTTCAAGATCGCAGGACAGGCTGGCCGGCTGGAGACCCAGGGAGTTTTGATGTTGGGCTATAATCCAAAGGCAGTCTGGAGGCAGGATTGCTTCTTTCTCAGGGGATGTCAGTCTTTTTTCTCTTAAGGCCTTTGACTGATTGGATGAAGCCCACCCACGTTATAGAGGGTAATTGGCTTTACTCAGAGTCTACTGATTAAATGTTAATCTCATTGAAAAAATACCTTCACTGTGACGTTTAGAGTGGTATTTGACCAACTGTCTGGGTACTGTGGCTTAGCCAAACTGACACACAAAATTAACCATCAGAGTAGATATCATTTCCTTTTTACAGGTGAGGAAAAGAGGTCTTAGAGAAATTACTTCACTTGCAGTGGTAAGCGAAATAGTGCCTGTGACCCAACCCTCATTCCCCCTTAATATGCCCATATCTGAGTCTCCAGAATCTGTGAAGGTTACCTCATATGGCAAAAGGATTTTGTAGGTGTGATTAAGTTAAGGATCTTGCCATGGGGAGGTCATCCTGGATTGTCCAGGGGTGCCCAATGTAATCACCGGGTCCTCAAAACAGGGCGGCAGGAGGTCAGAGTCAGAGGAGAGGGTGACGTGATGGTGGAGGCAGAGATGGGAATGCTGTCCTTTGAAGATGAAGGAAGGGGCCAGAAGCCAAGGAATGTAGACGGCCCTTAGAAGCTGGAAAAGACAAGAAAATGGATTCCCCCTAGAGCCTTCAGAAGGAACTAGCGCTGCCAACATCTTGAATTTAGCCAGTGCAGTGACCTGATTTTGGACTTCTTCCAGAACTGTGAAAGAATGAATTTGTGTTGTGTTAAGGCACTGAGTTTGTGGTAATTTGTTAGAACCGCCAAAGGGAACGAATATACTTGCTGAAAGCCACGTAGTTAGTAAATGGTGGAGGTGGGATTTGAAGCCAGGTCAGGCTGAACCTCAGACATTTGATGCTATTATCATCTTCATTCCTGTTGATCTGCCCTAAACAATAGTTCCTGAGTCCCTCCCTCCTCCCACAGTCTGTGTGCAGACCTGCCCCTGAACTTATAGTAACTGGGGACAACTAGTCATACAGGAGACAGGGACTGGGGCTAGGAGGTGGAAGGGTAATGAACATGCCCTGCCATTTATTCCTACTACATGGTTGGCACTTTATAAAGATTAGTGTGTTTAGTTCTCCTAACCTGGAAGGCAGGTAATGTTACTTTCCATTTTTCACAGTTGGGGAAACTGAGACCAAGAGACATAATTAACTTGCCTAGGGTCACACAGCTAGTAAGTGGCAGAGCTGGGTTTCAAACCTACATCTGTCTGATTCTGATGCGCACACTTTTTCACACTCTCTTCACCGCACTTGCTTCTTGAGAATCTTCATCACAGCACAGCAGCAGCGAAGGAGGAAAATGTTGGTAGAAACTGGAGAAAAGTGAAGACCGAGGCTTCCTGTCTTCTTGCTCTTCTTCCCAGAAACCCTTGTCTCAGGTGTACAGGATTCAAATCCGGGGCTCGCGGCACCCCCCACAGCGTCATCTACACCTTAAGATGTGTCATGCTCCTCTGGGCATGGAGGAACCTTCTGTCTGGGTTTCCTTCCCCTCTGCCTTCTCATCTTCCTTTCCCATCTCTGCTCTTTCGCTGCCCTTGGCATCTGCTAATGTGGCATTTAGGTACGCTGCTCACACCTCCTCCCATTTCTTTTCCTCTTTCCATTCTCATTGCTGCCATTTTCCTTTTACGTTTTGATTTCGGCCACCCACAGAAGGAGGAAGGAAACATCGGGAGGGAAGGGAGCAGGGGGTGAGCCATGCTTTCTTTCCAAAGAGACCTGACCGGACTTCCTCTGCCCATCATGGTTAGTGTATAAGCTCCCTGGGTGGTCAGGCCTTAGTCCTGTCACCATGGTGAGCTGGGCATCCAGTGACTGAAGATGATTCCTGGCAAGGAGGGGACACTAGAGACATACTGCTGATTCTGAGCTGAGCTTATGACTTAACAAAACAGGTTATCAACAACGTTGGGCTAAAAATACCATGTTTATTTTTGAAATAACATGTGTTGGCAGTTATAAATATTCTATGAAGCCAGTTTAGAATGTAGTCTAGCAGCTCTCAGAGAAGTGAATAATATTTCAGATGTGCACATTATTTTTTATGCAGAATCCAACATGCGATTTCCAGCCAATTCTTCGCTATGCCGGGTAATGGAGGGGACACTGGGTATGGATAAAACTCGGGGCGAATCAGCTTAGTGAAGGGTTTCCAAATTGAGGATCTTACTTTGGAGTATATGCTACTTCAGGGAAGTTTTCTTTACCTTCCAGGTACCCCCTTGCCCTAGGGTAGCAGAGAACTGAAGTGAATTGTCATAACTTCCTCCCTCTTTTCCTTCCCTCCCGCCCTCCCTCCCTCCATCCACTCTTCAAACAACTATTGAGCACCACCTTTCTGTCAGACACACTCCTGGGTGCTGGAGATAGTGATAAACAAAACCAATCTGTTCTGCGTGCCCCGCCTCCCCAGCATGGAGTTTAGGATGCACTTCTGTGGTATTTAACAAGTGGATAAAGGAATACATCATTACAAAATGTGATCCATGTTCTAAGTATTAAGTAGGAGGGAGGGCGAGAGGCTGGGGTGGAGAATCTCCTTAGAGCAAACAGGATAGCTTCTCTGAGGGGGTGGTGTTTTTGCTGAGACTGAAAGGGTGAGGAGCCCACGTGTGGGTGGAAGTTGGGGATGTTCCAGACAGAGGAACTAACTGTATTCAGGAAGGTGTGAGAAACACACTGATGAGGTTTGAGGAATTATCTTGATACATTTTTATTTTTATGATGTTTCTACCAAGAACTGGAGGCGGTCTGCTTACCGGGCACTCTTAAGAGCTTGGCACTGATTCTTTCATTCTCCTTTCCTACCTTTCCCCTCTCGTCTCTCTCGTCTCTCTCGTCTCTCTCTCGTCTCTCTCGTCTCTCTCTCCTCTCTCTCTCTCTCTCTCTCTCTCTCTCTCTGACTCTCTCCTGTGCCAAAAAACCACTCCTATTATGTCCTCCACTCACCACTGTCAGCTCACTGTCTTCAGCTCTGCACTCACCCTCACCGTTTCTGCTGCATCCTCCACCCACCTCACCTCAGGGACTCATCCTGATATGCAGATGAGAAGGCAGACCCTGTTTCCTATCACCCCTCTTCACCACGAGCACATTTACCATCACACTTGTCACTAGCAGCCTCATAGCTTCACCAACAGCACCATGTTTGTTGTCGTGGCTACAGGGATGGTTGCCAATAGTCATGGCTCTCGTCTCCATCTTTCCTGTACCCCTCCTGCCATTTTAGCTCCTTATCTTCCCCTTTCCCTGTCACATGTGGCAGTTCTGCCCACTGTCACTACAACGGCACCCCTGCTCTGCTTAGCCTCAAGCCCCAAAGAGGGAAGAACCTGACCCTTCACACCATGTTATGGCAGAAGGAACATGGACTCTGGAGTCAGACCTGGTTTTGAGTTCCAGCTCTACCAACTCTTAGCTGAATGGACTTGGGAAAGTCCCCAACCTTTAGACTATAATGGTTGGGTCATGGTTATTAAGAAGATTATGGAAATGATGGATGAGAACATGTGCCTGGCACTTCGTAGGTGCTTAGTAAAAGGGGAGTTTCTTTTCTCTCTCCACCTCTGTGGACATTGGTGAGTCACAAACATAAATGCTGGCACCCATACTCAGCTGGTCACCACTCTCAAGCACCTCCACTGCCAAGGAATTGTCTTGGAAACAACTTGGACTCCCACAATGCTGTATAAAATTTTTTTTTGTTAATGATACTTAATATTTTTTTAAAAATTACACAAATAGTACATTAATGTATTCTTGTAAGATGAAAGGGAAAGTTCTCCTCTGCCATTACCACCCTCTCACTTTCCAAACCCAGCTTCTTTGGTAGTAACTGCTATTAACAGTTTAGTCTAGAGTATAATCTTCGGAACTTTAAAGAGTACATTTCCACAGGGGTGTGTGTGTGGTTTTGTTTTGTGTTTTTATTTTTTAAATAACTTATCATAATGTGACATGTATCCTAGTGTAATATTATACTGCGACTTGAGATTTCACTTAATATTTCTTTCCTTGACAGTGCATACAGAAGTATATCTTTTGTTTAGGAGCCGATACTTTATTTTTAATGTTTTATTATGGGAAATTTTAAGTACATGCACAAGTAGACAGAGTGATATAATGAATCCTTATGTGCCCACTACCCAACTTCAACTATGATCAACTCATCCAATGTGGAGCATCCGAGCCCACTTACTTTCTCCTCCTTTATTATTTTAAAGCACATCCAGATATAGTATTCCTGCCATAAATATTTCATTATGTATCTCTAAAAGATAAGGGCTACTAAATATATAAACACAACATCATTGTCACACTTAAAAAATTAACAATTCCTTAATATCAGCTTTTATCTAGTTTAAAAACTATTCATTTGAATCAAGCTCCTATTAAGATCCACACATTGCAATTGATTGGTATATCTTGAGTCTCTTACCCTACAGGTTCCCCTCCATTTCTCTCTCTCTATTTCGCCTTGCAATTTGTTTGCTAAAAAGAGCTATCTTTTTCCCTGCTGTATAGTATTTCCAGTAGGGATCATTCATGGTTTATTTTCTCATTCTCCTATTGATGGGCACTTAGGTTGTTCTTAAACTCCTATTGTCACACACATGTTCCAGGGAACATCTTAGAATAAGATCTTTGTGCAAATGCGCCAACCTTTCTCCAGCGTAGCTGCAAAAAGTGGACACGCAAAGTTGAATGTGTGCACATTGTATTTGGCTGAACCATTCAAAATTTGTATAGGTCAAAGATGGTTGACTATTGGCAATTTCATGTGGTTCAACCTGATATATTTTAATTGAAATTGCCAACTTCCCCTTAAACATATTGTATCAATTTATCCTCCTCCACTTATAATGGTACCTATTTCCCTACACTATCACCACAGTTACAATAATCAGTTCTGAGACTCTTATGGGCAAAGAAGAGCTTTTATTGTGCTTGTCAATGACGCTCAAGAGCCATGTATCATGTGCAGTCCGGGATCGTTTTCCTATGGGAACCAGATCTCCGGGATGTGGACGCGCACAAGATGAGCAGTATTGCTGACGGGCTATGCCCAGACAGAGTGAGTGACCCACTGGGTGGGCGAGCTGGAGGCAGAGAGAGGGGATTGGCTGTGTTTTCTGGTGGATTCTCCTTTTGCCTCCCTGCACACAGCCGTGATACCTAAGGGGGCTTATACCTGGTTGAAACACAAAGTCATTCGTCTGAAGCCAGTTGGCTCCTAGCTTGTGGCCTGTAAGTAAACTGCCTCCATCCCCTGGCCCCAGTTAAGGTTGGTGAAGAGAGGTGACAGGCTACAAGCTTGGAAGGAAATCTGGGCACTGCAATGACTGGCCTCTTGCTGGGCCTACAGCTTTGCCCATTCTGTGTCTAAGAGGTTTCTCGCACCTGTTTCTCTAGTTAAGAGATACAATGGGAGGGATAGACGTGGGAATTGTGGGTGTGGTTAGGGAGAACTGTGCAAACGGGTGGAAGGAGCACTGGACCAAAAGTCAGGAGCCCTAGTTTCAGACCCTGTTTTGTCCACTACAGCGTTGTGACCAGGCCATTCTCTTCATCAGTCTGCGCTGTAGCTGTCTGGAAAACGGACACAAGGGTCTGCCATACCCAACTCCTTCCCCTCCCTGTGTTATCACAGTGACTTGGAGTCCGTGAAGGCATTTTGAAAGCATCTGTGTGCTCTGCAAAAGCAAAAGTCAGTGTGCAGACTCTGCAAACTAGAGGAATGCCCCCTTTCCTGGTAATTATTCAGTAATTATTCACATAAGAAGGATTTCGTTGTTATGTTTCATAGATTTGTCGCAGTTGATGGCCTTTTAATAGTGGCATTGAGTTTGTGTACAGAAAGGTTATTCATTTTAAGATTTCTGGGCCTTAATTGTTATTTGTTTTGCTTGGTTCCAGTGTGCTATGAATTAGTGATATCCACAGAGCATATTTGTCTTGGCACCATGGCGTATTGTCTGCAGTGAGTGCTGTGTGGCCTGGCACCGGCCTGGGTTTCCCATCTGTTTCTGATGTTTACATTGTTAAAGATATAGACACAGAGGACACGGCCACATGCAGAGAGGGAACTTTTTTCCACTCCAGTGCATCAAACAAGGTCTGAGCCTGTAATAAGCACGGGCCTAAATTACACTTGAGCCTGCTAATGGCCAGGCCCAGCCCTGGGGAGGGCATTGATTGCTGGGCCCTGGGGTATTCAGTCCCAGGAATGCTTGTAGCGGGCTCAACAGCTCAATCTTGAGAAACTCATTTTTGCCTTGTATTTGAAGAGGGAGACCTGCACAAGCTGCATGTCACTCAATTGGGACTCCTGAGGGGGCTTCTAGAAGCCAAGGATGGGAAGGACGGGTGATCAGTCCCCAGAGAATCCTCGTTCTGTGTCCTGGGCCAAATCCACCCCGAGGCCAGGGACCCGAGAGGCAGTGGTGTTTTTTTGTCAGCTCTGCACATGGGCTGATCCTAACTCCCAAGCAATTCTCCCATACGGTCACCCCCAATTTGCTAAAATGGGGTCCACGTCTTTTTGTGAGGAGGAGAGCTTAAATTTCCCTCATTGTGTGAGAGGCCACAGGAAGGGAAGGAAGAAGGAGAGGATGAAGCGACTGGGCGGGGGGGGGCATTTAGTGTCTGTTGAAAGCAAAGGCTTTGAGGAAAGAGGGGGTGGGGACCATGTCCTCTTTAAGCTCCCCAAGTGAATGTGTGTGTTACGTGTATATGTAGGGGCCTAGGGAGAGGGGGGTGGGTTGTGTGTGGTGGGGACATTCTCAGCCTCTGTGAAAGTGGAAACACAAGTCTACCTTTTCCCTTGCCTTCCACATTTATCTTTTTCTAATTTGGTGGTTTATTTAGGTAGATCTAGCTCCCTGTGGAGGGAATAGGATGGCAAATTATGTGGAATGATTTAATGTTTCAGGTGTGTTTAAATATCTGCTTGCTGCCCACAGAAAAATGCTTACAATCCCCAATCCAGGCCTCCATCTTATGCCAGAAGCTCTATCTCCTAAACAACCCACCTATTCCTCTCTCCAGTACGTTCTCCATAGTGCAGTCAAGATGAAGTTTCTAGAACATTTGTGGAAGGATAATATGTTGAGCTATTCAGCGGGGTTATGTTCTTGCTCTATTGTCCGCATTGCTATGACTCCTCTGAAGAAGGTCACCGGATCTTCTTGCTCATTTGCTTGGTCACCTTGGGCAAGATCTCTTCATTCAGTTGTCAAGCAAGGCAGTGGAGCTGCATAATCTCTCCAAATCGTTCCAGTGCTAAAATCCCCAGGGGGAGAGCACATGGGAACTTGATCAAATAGAAACGGACACAATAACTATTCGCTTGGACTTCATCATCTTCCCACCTTAGCCATGATTCCTACTGGGGTACTGTGTCAGGGAAGGGCATGCATGGACCTGTCACCTGTCACAGATCCTAACCTTCCCTTATTCATTGGGCCTCCTCCAGCATTCATTCCAGTATCTCAGTGAATAGCATTACCATCCATCTAGCTCTGTAAGCCAGAAATCCAAGAGCCATCCATTGACACTTTGCTTGTCTCCATCACTGTCCCCATCCAACCTACCCTCTAGAAAGCTTCAAACTATCTCTTGAACCCAATCCTTCTTTCCGTTCCACCTCTACCCCAGGCCGACCGCCAGCACTCCTCCCTCCCCCTTTCTCTTGCTTCTGTCATCTTGTAACTGGACTACTGCAAACATACCTAACTGATCTGCGTACCCACTCTGCCTCCCACCCTCCCATTTAGACTCCACGCTCTGTAGCCAGAGTGATTGCAAAATTCAAATCTCTCCCTCTTTAAACCCTTTGCTGGCTTTCCAGCTGTGTCTCACAAGCCCCTGCCTGCCTCTTCAATCTCGCCTCATACCATGTCCCTCCTCAGGCTTATTTTTCCAGTCGCTCTAGCTTTCTGGTCTTTCATTGCATGGTTCAGGATACCCTCTGTTACAGGGCCTTTGCTTATGCTTGTCGCCTTTCACAGTTGTGATTTTACATGGGTGAGTGTAATCATTTGATTAATATCTGTTTCCTTTACACTGTTGGACGTAAGAAGGCAGGATCAACTTTGTTTTTGTTCAATATTGTATCTCTACACTTAGTATGGTACTTGGCACTCAATAAATATTTGTTTAAGGAAGGAAAAAAGGAAGGAAGGAAGGAGGGAAGGAAAACACACCTTGGTCAACATTTATATACTTACTTTATTGAAACATATCCAGTTTGTCATACTAACTGGTATCTGCTAATGTTTAATAAGAGAAAATTTTACTTGGACAGCCCTGGTCTCTGCATTTTTGAAATCAAAATCTTAAGATTCTAAAGAGAATAAATATTTTCTCTATTGTAAAAGGTTCCATATGGTCTAACGAATTAGTTCTAATAAAATGATGAATGGTTCTTCACTCCATTAACAAATTATCATTAATTTTAATTCATTTGTCTGACATCTGCTACTGATCTTTGTCCTTTCAAGTATAATTAAAATAATTGTAAATACACAGCCCATCACTGAAAGTTACAGGTGATTGTTCCATGTCATGTCTATTCCCCAGCCAGTGAGATTGTATTTCTCTGAGGGTGGGGTCCATTCTAGTTGGGTGCTCAATCAGTGTGGGAGAAGTGATTAGTGTTGTAAAGGAACAGAGATGGGGTGGAAGGCAACCATTTAAAGAGATGGTTTAAAAATAGCTTTCTCTATGACATGATTGTGAACCACTTTTCCTAAGTGCAACTCTGCTTCCGTGGTCAATTTGCTTTTTGGGCCATGTTTGTTTTAAGTATCCACCCAGAAAATGGTGAGATTTCAAGGAGCTGGGAAAGTCTTCCTTCTCACTCCCATCCCCAAAAGAGTCTAATCAAATATGACTGAGATTCCTATAAGACACAAAATATTCTTTCTCACAATTAGAAGGGGCTATAAATTAAAATGCTTTTGGAAGAGGAGATAAGTGAATTCTCACTAAAGTGTGAATAACTGACCTGAGGTCACTTCCCAAGAAGAAATTTTGATATGTAAAGGGTCCTGAGTGCGAAGAGTAAGAAAAAGGACCCAGAAAGGGGAAGCTTAACAATACTTGGTTGCCTGGGCATTTCTAGAATGCTTAGTTCCATACCTTACTAAGCCCTGGTCAGCCTGATGGGGGACCAGCTCCTGGAGCAGGCAGTGTGTGAAAAGCGTTAGAGCTCAGAAATTTGTGCCGAGTCTCTCCCTAAGGCTCAGTTCTAGGATTAATCATGGGAAACTCATGGAGAGTGACCTTTTCCATGTCTGCAGGAGTCCCCGGGCCCTGGCGTGCAAGAGAAAACTAGCCTCCATAATTCAAGTCAGAAACCACTGCAAAGCCCCTCCCTTATAAAACCTCTTATATCTCTTCCTGGGAGAAAACGAGCTTTATTGTGGATAAAATAAAAATTTTAAGACACATGGGAAAATCTATGCAAGTGAAGTGTTTTCCATATACCTGGGTCTAAATTGCTACAGGAAAATTTTATTGTAATAGGGACCATGGTCTCAGAAACCAGGTTTTTATCCAGAGGCTACTCTATTTTTATAGCCACATCAAATTGGTGGAACATATGAGCTGACGACAATTTTGTTTCTCAGATTTGTCGTGTTTGTGAAACCGATTTCTGCTCTTGACACAGGTTCAGCCATGTTGTTGTATCTAGCGGAAAGAATCTTCCTCCCTCCCTCCTTCCTTCTTTGTTCTCTCCCCGCCCTCCCCAGTCTCTAACCAGGGGAAGGATTTCAGAGTTTTCTGGGAATTTGTTCTCTGCTTGGAGCCTAGGAGAGTGGGTACCTGTTCTGGGAAGAGAGAGAAGAAAATTCCTGAACTTCCTTCCCATCTTCCATTCTCTCCATGCTTTAAGGGGTTGTGGGGTGGGGGTGGTGAGAGAAATTCTCCCCTGGTTACAGCCCAGATGTTACAGCCCAGAGATGGCTATGATGTCGTAAGAACTGCGGTCCAAGAGTTGGTTTGGATGATAAAAGATAAGAGCCCAGAAGCCTCTTTTCTGTTTTCTCCTGGGGCCTCCTCCCCGTTCACACTGAAGTTGTGACTTCCCTTGACTTAAACTGGTTATTCCCAAGTAGTGACTTAGTTTTCACATTCGTCCAAGATGTGACTGTCTCTATCAACTACCTTGCATATCTTTAATTTAAATGTGTAAAATACTACCTTTGAACATGCTACATTCAACAGAAAGTGGTAATTATTTCTGGCCTTACAATCGACTGAATCTGGCCCTGTGTTTGACTCCTCCTGTGACGCCAACACTGTAAAGATGAGGCGCATCTTTTATCGTCAATGGGAAGAAAAAAAATTCTGTTTGTAGAAAGTAGGGTGGCTAGGTGACGAAATAACTATATATATATATATATATATATATTTTTTTTTTTTTTTGCGAAAATGTATTACAGTGTATTTAGCTGTATGTTCTAGAAAAAGGTAAGTAGTTTCTCCAAGAGTAAGTAATTCCATGAGAGATCTAATTGGGGGAAAATGCTACCTCCCAGGAGTAATCACTGTTACTATTCTTCGAGAATTTTTTTTCCTATGCAAGTATCTTTCTATTTCTCAAATTCATCTCACAGTACACATACTATTATCTTGTTAGCTGCTTTTTTCACTTAACGTATTCTGTGGCTATGTTTCCATAGCAATATATATAAAATCTACACCTCATTTTTTAAAGGGCTGTATAGAATCTAGTTGTATGGATACACATTAATTTACTTAATCAGTTCTCTATTGATGAACCTTGAGGTTGTTTCCTGTTTTTCACTGTTATAAATAACTTGGGGATAAACATAATTTTACATTTTTTAAAAAGATTTTATTGGGGAAGGGGAACAGAACTTTATTGGGGAACAGTGTGTACTTCCGGGACTTTTCGAAGTCAAGGTGTTGTCCTTTCAATCTTAGTTGTGGGTCTGGATGCAGCTCAGCTCCAGGTCAAGTTGCCAGTTGTTAGTTGCAGGGGGCGCAGCCCACCATCCCTTGTGGGAGTCAAACCGGCAACCTTGTGGTTGAGAGGATGCACTCCAACCAACTGAGCCATCCGGGAGCTCAGCGGCAGCTCAGCTCAAGGTGCCGTGTTCAATCTTAGTTGCAGGGGCAGAGCCCACCATCCCTTGTGGGAGCTGAGCAGTTGAACCAGCAACCTTGTAGTTGAGAGCCCGCGCTCCAACCAGCTGAGCCATCTGGTCACCTGGGAGCTGAGTGGCAGATCATTGACTTCATTCTAGTTGCAGAGGGCGCAGCTTGTTGGCCCATGTGGAAATCTAACCAGCAGCCCCGTTGCCCAGAGCTTGCGCTCTAACCAACCGAGCCACCTGTCTACCCCTACATTTTTTTTTTTTTTTAAAGAATTTGGCCAATTTTTTTCATAGAATGAATCTTAGCATCCCTAGGTTAAAGATGTCCACCTAATTTTGTATACCTAAAAATAAGAAAATGAAATGTAAGATTAAAAAAAGAAAAGATATCCACCTAGAATCCATGAATATGAGGTGTGATCAAAAAATATGGTGAATGTTGAAATAAAAAAATGTTACAGTAAAAGACACATTGCCATTAATCTGCTTCAAAATACCCCCCCTTGCTTTGAACACACTTATCCCATCATTCTAGCTACTTTCTGAAGCTGTTCTGGAAGTCCTCTTTAGTGAGTGTCTTCAGTTGCACTGTCATGGCTGCTCCGATGTCTTGAATCATTTTGACTTTGAGGAAGAGCCAGAAGTCTCACAGTGCCAGATCTGGTGAATAAGGTGGATGAGGACAAACTGTAATGTTTTTATTTGACAGAAATTGCCATACCAGAAGTGATGTATGACATGGGGCCTTTCCGTTGTGATCACAAAATAGCGTGAATGCTGCTGCCGAGTGCCATCCAATGGAAAGGCAGGGACTTTCAATAGGGAAGTGGCGTTTCCAACCTTAGTAACAGTGTGTGACAAGTTTCAACTTGTTTGGGGCAGTCAGTCGGATGTGAGCTATGGTTGAGAGAAGGTGTGTTTTAAAGTTTGCTTTAAATCATCCTTCATCATGACAATGCTCCGTGTCACACATCGCTTCTGGTATACGGCAATTTCTGTCAAATAAAAACATTATGGTGTGTCCTCATCCACCTTACTCACTGGATCTGGCACCGTGCAACTTCTGGCTCTTCCCCAAAGTCAAAATGATTCAGGACATTGAGGCAGCCACCACAGTGCAACTAAAGACACTCACGAAAGACGACTTCCAGAACTGCTTCAGAAAGTGGCTAGAGTGATGGGATAAGTGTGTTTGAAGCGATGGGGAGTATTTTGAGGTGGATTAAAGGCATTGTGTCTTTTATTGTAATAATTTAAAAAATTTTAAACATTCACCACATTATTTGATCACACTTCATATATGCCTGTTTTACGAATTCAAAGAAAATACTCTTCCAACCCCAGCCCCTCTCATCCTCATAGTTAGCATAGTATATTCGCCTGTGTTTTGTTAAGCTGGGGTTTTACTAAGGATTAGTAAGACTTGGGAAGGATAACTTCCCATTAAAAAATAACAATGACAAACAACTCCTATTAGGCATTTTTCTTCTGATTCCTCTCCTGTTCCCCACTCCTTCCCTCCTTCCTTCTGGTATCACACAGCTACTCCATCCAGTTTCCTCTGTCTGGGTGCCAACCTGTTCTTCAGTCATTCAACAGACACCCATTAAGTGCTACCTATTCTAAGCTATGGGTGGAGAGAGAGTGAGAGAGAGAGAACGAGAGAGAGGAGAGAGAGAGAGAGAGAGAGAGAGAGAGAGAGAGAGAGAGAGAGAGTTGTTTTAATAAAGAATCAAAGTGAATATTGAGACATTTTGTTTATTCCTGAACCTCTGCTATACTGTTTTATTTATTATAACTTTATGGTACATTTTAACATTAGGCAGGGCAAGACCCTTAAAACTTGTTTTTAAGGGGATCAAACAGAGGTACAGGGTCAAGATCAGGAGAAAGGAGGGAACCTAGAGGGATTTACTAGAGGGCCTAGAAAACTCTCTTTTGATTGGTAAACATTTTGGCACCCAGGGAATTTTCCCAACTTCCCAAGAGGGAGCAATGCTGACACCATGTCTAGGAAACCTGAATCATCCTAAAATTCAGTCAAAGCAATTTATCCCCTCTCATGTCTACAAAGAATCGAGTGACAACAGCATGTCCATGTGACTGAAATGAGAAGTCCCTGGAATGGAGCGAGGACTTTAGCCAGGATAATCACATTAAATTTCAACACTGAGGAGTGTAGTCCATTGATGAGAAAAAAGTCATCAAATTACTCAGGCCATGGCTAACTCAGTTCCCTTGAATGCCACCCAAGTATGAAATGCTCACATTTCTTAAGTACCTTTTCCTTTTATTTTGATTCCTAACAAGTTCTATTTCCTCTTGAAATGGAAATAAATAGTGACTTTTTATTGTTGTTGTCGATGAATAATTTGTGATATAGAGTCTTCCCATTTTTGAGTTTGAACCTGCTACTGTACTTCCTAGCCTAAGCAGAAATTGATTTCGGAAAGTCAAAGGATACAGTTCTGTTGAACGGTTTTCATTTCATAATGATAGCATAGTAGTAAATGAGGACATTACAATAAACATCATGAGGTTTTGGCTGTGAGCATCAATAGTGTTTTTTTAATAGCTATTAGAGTTATTGAGTTTTCCATTTTATAAAACCATTTGTGATTACACGGGAGTGAGCAGAAAAGAGGAGGCTCTGTTAATATGGATTAATTTTTGATGCATTTAGGAAGCATATTGGATTCAGAATCCAAGATGTTGGATTTAGATCTAGCCCAACTAGCTCTGTTTCCTCAGTATGCCATTTCTCTTCTGTGAATCTCAGTTGTATTGCCTGTAAAATAGAAAAAATAAGACTTGTCTTACCCATATTTTGGGTTGTTGAATGGACTGAACAATGCATGGAAAGCCACTTTGTAAAAGCCAAGTATGATCAATCATGATGAAGATATTGTTCAGGGATAATGCCTATAAAATGCTAAGCAAATATCCAGGGACACAAAACATCGGTCAAATTCCTTCTGAGTGGAACTTTGTAAATAAGCCAGTAAATAAGTTTTGGACCTGATGAAAACAGTCCCAATTCACAATACTTTATCATTTGTAGTGATGGTTACATCATGAGCAAATCTAGGCACTTCTCTGGATTTATTCATTTGTTTTTCCTAAGAACAATAAATTCTCTTTTGGTACCTGGGCATGGAAGACTTTGTGGTACAGACCAGTGGTTCCTAAATGTAAATCTCCATCAGACTTACAGGGAACTTGAAAAAAATGCTGACTGTAAGTTCTTACTCCAGACCCACTGAATCAGAATCCTCAGAGGCTGAGGCCCCCAAATCTGTGTTTCTAACCAATTCCCCACTGCTTCAAATGCATAGCTAGATGTAGGGTCACACCTGGCTGTAGGAACCAGGAGGCAAATATTCTATTTCTGGCTCTGTCAGGTACTAGCTGAATCTCTAGGTTTCACTTTTGTCACCAGTAAAATGTCTGTGTTTTTGACCTGTGATCAAAATCCAAGATCTGATACTTCAGATCTGTAAACAATGAAACGTTTAAAGCCAATCTGAAGATTGAAACTGTCCTGAGAAGTCCTCATTGCTTTCGCTTAATATTTGGGATTCTGGAAGCTCTGCCTGCATTGAGCTCCTTAGCTACAGAAGTGTGGAGACTACTAAGCCTCTGTGACCTCTACCTTACCGTCTAGCTCTGACAACCTCTGGCTATATAGCCACAGTTATAGTGCTCTCAGAGAAGGTGGTATAAAACTTCTTTCTTTTGTTTCATGTTCTGGTTATTAAAAGTCAGCACAAATCTCAGCATCGTTGAGAGACCAGCTTTGAGGATAATTTGGATCTTCAAAGAACACTCCTTTGCGTCTGTGAAAAAGTTGTGTTAAAGCAATTAAATGTTATTTGAAGGAAAGAAAAAGCGCACGCTGACTACTGAATAACAGGAATAGCATTAAAAAACAAAACAGTCCTTACCCTGGGATCAAAGCCAGAGAGAGGCAGAGTGATGGTGTGCAGGGGCTAAGGGGAGAGGGGAAGAATGGTTTCGGTTCAGTTAAAGATGTGAATGGGCAATTTGGGGATAGTCTTCAGAATTATGAACAATGGCTGGCAACAGAAACGTGAATGGCCCCATGAGAATTCACAATGCAAGAAATATTGGATTATGCACCACTGTTCAGACAAGGGGCTAAATAAAGGAACAAAACAAGCAAGTGGACATAATTATTTGCCATTCAAGGGAGCCACAGACCACTCAGCATATGGTGTGGGGAGATTCCAGAGAGCATGGGAGATCTCATTTTGAGTGACGATTCTTGTTCCAGAGACCTGGGGGCCGATGAGGATGGGCCTGACTGAAAGATGAGGTGAATTGTACTCTCCATATTTGATACAGAACAGTATTTCTCAGCTTCATCCCCCAAGATATTCAGCAAACTTGGCTCCAATAGACATTTGTTGTTTTCCAAACTCAAATCTCCCCCACAAAGGACAAAGACATGCCATTACTGAAAATGGTTTGAAAACGTGCTACCGACTGGAGGGAATCCCCCCCGAACAAGGTGCGAGACTCATTAGAGTATCTTTGGGACTAAGTGCAGAGTCCCCACGTACCAATGGGGGTATGTGTGATGCCTGGTGCTTTTGTTGCTCAGTTTGTGGAGCTTTCAAGGAACAAGGATGATTGGGCTGTGGCATGTGGGGCCTGTGAGAAGGAACCATTTCATAGTCTGTGGGACTTTCTGGCTTAGTTACAAGAATTCACAGAACATCTTGCTCTCTGGGTGCAGGGAGAAGAAACAGGGCACAGACATTAAAAACTCTAACTCTTCGAGTCTGTGTGTACTTAGGGAGTTATTTCATTGGTTCTGGGCCATGTTGCAAGGGACAGAAAGAGAAATTCTTAGGCCAAATACATCTGGGAAATGGTTGAAGTAAAACAGGTTTTTAAAATGTTTTATTGCATGACTTCTTATAATCTTTGGTATTCTAGGAAAGGGATATTGTATGTAGCATTTTCCAAGTGCGTTTGCTCATGGAGACATTTGTTTGCATTGCATCTCTTGGGACTAATGTTGGGACATTTGTTTGCATTGCATCTCTTGGGACTAATGTTGGGACAATGTGGAACACACATTGCAAAAAAAAGAAACCGGGTCAAAGAATCTTAGGGACCTTGGAGTCTGTTTCCTCATCTTAGAAATCAAATTATAGGTCCTGAGAGATAAAATGATTTTCCCAGGATCACACAGATGGCTCTTGGCTCACACTGGATGAGAAACCAGGGTATCATGTAGAAAGTAACAGGTCTTAGGAATCCAGGTATATCTCTTTCTATCATATCACATGGTACTTGTCATTGCCCCTTTGTACAAGGGTTCAATGCTATTCTACAGAAGCTGAGATCAGGAAGGACAAGTAATCAGGGGTCAGATTTTGGAGGGGCTTGAATGCCAGATATTTTTGGATTGTATCCTGTTGTGTTCTATTTCCATCTTGGTACTTACCGCACCATATCATCCTTGTCTCCAGTGGCAGGTTATATTATTTTGCTCCCAGTTCTTGCTTTTTTCCCCACATTTGTTATGGGGGGTGGAGTCTACTCCCCATTCCCATTGATGTTGGGGTTGGCTGTGTGTTATGGACTGAATTACTATGTCCCCTGGAATTCATATGTTGAAGTCCTAACCCCCACTTACCTCAGAATGTGATTGTATTTGGAGCTAGGGACTTTAAAAATGTAATTAAGTTAAAATGAGGTCATTAGAGTGGGCAGTAATCTAATATGACTGGTGTCATATTATGACATCTACAAGCCACAGAAGGAGGCCTCAGAAGAAACCATCCCTGCCTATGCCTTGATCTTGGACCAGTGGCCTCCAGAATTGAGAAAATCAAGTCTGTTATTTAAGCCACGCAGTTTGTGATGCTTTGTCACAACAGCCAGAGTAAGCTAATATAATATAGTGTTCATGATTGGTAGGTGGCTGTCATCCAAAAAGTCATCAGGAGACCAGGCCTTTCCCATCTCGTGGCTCTGCTATCTTCAACACCTGGCTTCCGGCATCACTGTGCTTGTCTATGAGAAGATGGTGGAGGGGAAAGCATGGAGGAACACTAGTGAATAGTTTTAAGGGCTACATCTGGAAGTGGCATACACCACTGCCACTCACATTCCATTGGTTAGAATCCAGTCATATGAGCACACTTTACACAAAAGATGCTGGGAACTTTGCTGTGTACCCAGGAAGGAAGAAATGAATTTGAAGATTAGTTGGCCAGCTTTGCCCATTTCTCTTAACTACACCATGGGATAAATAGCATGAGAAAGAGGAAATAATTATTCTTGGGTCATCCCATTTGCCATGGTGGTTTGGCTGACTTGAGCGGGGTGAGGATTCATTCTGGTCTCCGATAAATAACTGCGCAGGGAGTGTGTCTCCTCCCTAATATAAAACCCTGTCGGTGCCCTGATTGGAAAATTGTACAGATTTCTACACCAGAGAAGCTAATGACTCTTCCATTTCTGACTGGTATTTATTTGGTGGTAACTGATCAAGATGCAGACAAGGTCAGGAAGTCAGAAAAGCTGCCTGAAGTGTCATTATTCTGCCTGAAAAGATTCGAATATTAGCTGGAGGAACAACCCAGACCCACACTTAGAAATAGTGATTATTATTATTTTTTATGTTGGTGGCCTGGTTTAATTTTCTTTGAAAAATAAAACCATGACTTTGACAGTAGCTCCAACTTTGATATGACAGTGGTGTTTTGACTCCCTTGCTTTTCACCTTATCCTGGAAAATGTTGATTCTGACTCAGTCCTGTTTAAGCCTGGGGCAATTTAAGGTTTTTTTCTCATTTTAGGCAAGGAGGTGAATTTAGTTGGATTATCATCAAATCATCTCTTATGGGAAGCATTTGTTTTAAGCCCAGGAGTACCCCTCTGGTTTTGCTATCCCTGACATTTGCAACACTCTTCTTTGTTTTCTGCTGTTCGATTCTACCGGGTGTCTCTTATCTCCCAGAAACATTCGCCTTTTTCAAGTGCTATTGCGTTGTTAGAGAATAGGTTTTAATTCCCTTAAGGTGAAACATTTCCCTCATTTACTTTTCATTAACTCTACAAACATTTATCTAATGTCTTCTAGTGCCAGGTCCCCAAAGTACCAAAATGAATAAGACAGTCCCTGCCCTCCAAACCCAGTGTCTAGTGGCGTTGGTCCCATTGTCACGGAAACTTGTACTGTGTGCTGTGGGAAACCTGGTTATCTTTTATGTTCCAGCAGCAATTCAATGCATTGAATGAAAAGACTGAACATAATCTTGATATGCTTAATTCTTCATAATTCTAAAAGGTGCTTTCCTAGACATATACATAAATATAAATAATTTCCCTTATTATTATAAAAGGTAGTTGAACAGGAAGTGAAGATGGTATTTCTGGAAAATAGCACATTACTCAAAAGTGACATGGAATGAATCATTGACTTTTACTTTATTAAACAGCAGCTCTCTATTAAATAAATTATTGAATACATTAGGGAAGAGTCTGATAGGAAATAGTCTATATTCTGCCTTTTCCTTCTGTCCTTCCTTCCCTCACTGCCTCCTTTATCCCCACCACCCTTTCCTTTTTTTCTTTTTTTCTTTCTTTGTCAAATTAACACTAATTGAAAACCTTCCATGTTCACAGTGTTTCCATGTCCAGGATTTTCTAGTATAGACCCAATTTCACATAATTTTATTCTTTTAAAATAAAATGCTTTATTAAATATTTTACTAAATGTGATTTGATTTCTATATCTTTCTTAAACTTTTTACATAAAAGAATCCAAAATATGAAAAGAAAAAAATCCTTGCTTGGCCTTAAGTTTCTTCTTCTGGTTTGGACAATATGGCCCCTGGCTATGTCCAAGGTTCAGCGAGAGGCTATAGTGGGAAGGTGTGGGGACACAGGTGAATAGGGCTGTTTTGATTTAACAGGCGAGATAAGGAGGAAATTTAAGTCTCTGTCACAAAGGCACAATTTAGTGAGTGTACTTCACATCCCTTATTGACTTTTCTGAGCCAGTCTTTCAGGAAGTGTGTGATAAGTGAGAAATTGCTTTACCTGACTTATTCCTGCACTTTCATGTTCACAACATCCCTCTAGACAATATGTTTCCCAAGAATTGGTTTCTTGTTGATTTGATAAAATCCATGTCACTCAATTCATTGGGATAATTTCTGACTTTCTCTGTTGTACGAGGTGTGATCACAAAATAGAGTGAATGCTGCTGCCGAGTGCCATCCAATGGAAAGGCAGGGGTCTTCAATACAGGAAGCAGTGTGTCGAACGTTAGTAACAGTGTGTGACAAGTTTCAACTTGTTTGGTGCAGTCGGTCGGTGTGAGCTATGGTCGAGAGAAGGTGTGTTTTAAAGTGTGCCATAAATCATGGATCACAAACAGTGCATTAACATGAAATAGGCAAACAGTTTCATCCTCCATCATGACCACGCTCTGTGTCACACATTGTTTCTGGTGCGGCAATTTCTGCCAAATAAAAATATTATGGTGTATCTTCATCCACCTTATTCACAGATCTGGAACCATGCGACTTCTGGCTGTTCCCCAAAGTTAAAATGACCATGAAAGGAAAACATTTTGAATTGATTCAGTACATCGAGGCAGTCATGACTGTGCAACTAAAGACACTCACGAAAGAGGACTTCCAGAACTGCTTCAGAAAGCGGCAAGAACGATGGGATAAGTATGTTCAAAATGAGGAGGAGTATTTTGAGGGGGACTAATGGCAATGTGTCTTTTAATGTAATAAATTTTTTAAAATTTAAACATTCACCGTAGTTTTTGATCACACCTCATATGTTGCAAGGATCAGCAAACTATGGCCACCTGTTTTTGAGGTAGCTGTGGGCTAAGAATGGATATTACATTTTTAAATGGTTAAAAAATCCAAAAGTAGAATAGTCTATGACTTGAGAAAATTATATACAATTCAATTTTCTGTGTCCACAAATAAAGTATTATTGGAATGTAGCCATGCTCAGTAATTTATGTATTGTCCGGGGCTGCTTCTGCTACAATGGCAGAGTTGAATAGTTGTGATAGAGGCCATATGGCCCAGAAGTAAGGCTGGAAATATTTATTATCTGGTCCTTTAAGAAGGCTGCTATCCCCCAGATATATTATTTTATTTGCTAGTGGAGAAAAGTTAAAAAAAAAAAAAGGACATCTTAACACCTGGCCTCAGAATCTCTTCTAGAGCAGGAATTTTCTTGGCTTAGAAAAATCCTCTGATTTTGGACTGTGAAAGGACAGGCCCCAGGGTAGCTTGCTAGTGGCATTCATCTGCTCTGCTAAAAATGGAGGAACTTGTCTCTGTCCCTGTACCTCCCTGTCCAGATAGAGACAAGATGGCCATGGTAGTGAGACATATTCAGGTTTCAATCCCAGCTCTGTGTGACTTTGGGCCAGTCATGTAACCTTTCTGAGCTTCAGGTTCTTTATTTATAATGTGGAAACAATAATCAAATTTACTTCTTAGGTTTGTGTGAGGACAAAAAGAATTAAAATATGTGAAGCATTTAGTATAGAGCCTGGTACATAGTAAGTTTGCGATCTCTTCTAGCTATGAATTATGAGTATCATGATTGTATTTATAGCATATAGGAGAATTAAATGAAATAATATATGTGAAGTACTTAGAACATTGGCTAGTAAAATCCCATTTATAGTCCAATGGACAATCCCCTGGTGTTCAATCCTTCTTGGACCCACGTCTGTGGTCCAGTCTGACCCACATGTCAGGGATGTACAGATGTGTATCTGAAACCAGAGCTGGTAACAGGGACTCCTGGTGGGACCGGGTTGTGTGACCTTTGGAGGTGAAGGATGAGTGTGAATAATAATGAGTTTTAACACAATGGAGCTGACATGGAGCTGACAGTGATTAGAGGAAACCCGTCTCCTCAGAGGTTTGACTAAGAAGAAATAGGTTAGTGGTATGATGTGAGGTATAATATTTAGAAAGAATCTAGTAATAGTGATGGCTGTTCAATAGATTTTCCAAAGAAATAAGGAGTTCCCAGGAAATGGGAGTATTTAACCTCACATAACAGAGGCCAGGGGACTCCTAAGCTGTGTTTTTGGATAATGATGAGTAGGTTAGACCTTTTATCCTTGGCAAAGGTTGCTCATCAACTATTAATTTAGAAAAAACACTGTTGGCTGGCCTATAAGCTGCTTTTGAATCCTGTGTTAAACGAGTGTACACCATTTTGTGTGTGAGTAGTTGTTTAGAGCTTGGATTCTAGAGCCAGAATGACCAGCCAGATCCAAATCTTGACTCTGCCATTTATTAACAGTGACCTCGGGCAAGCGACTTCACCTATCTGTGCCTCAATTGCCTCATCTGTAAATCAAGAATAATAATCTTACTTGTGGGGCCAACTGACCACCAGTGATCCCCACTTACTGGTATTCTCACCCTTGTGTGGAACTCTCCTACCAGGGTTGTCTGTATGACCAAGAGAATACACCAGAAGTGACAGTGTTTCACTTTGATATTAGGTTATAAGAGATACTGCAGCTTCAACTTTGTTCCTGTCTCTCTCGCTCTACCTCTTCTTTTCTCGGATGACTTGTTCTAGGGGAAGCCAGATACCATGAAGTGGGGACACTCAGGCAGTCTGTAGAGAGGCTGCTTGGGGAGAAATGAGGCCTGCCAACAAACACATGAACGGACTCGGAAGTGGCTCCTCTAGCTACAGAAGATGGCCACTCTGGCCAACAGTTTGATCCTTGTGAGAGACCCTGAGCCGGAATCACACCAACTAAGCTTCTCAAATCCTAACCCACAGAAGAGATAAAGAATGTGTTGTTTTAACTGGATATGTTTGGGGGTAACTTGTTACGGAACTAATACAATACCTCATAGGGTTATTAATATTTATAAAACTCTAGAACAATGCCTGCCACATAATAAACACCATGTAAGTGTTTGTCAAATACAGAAATTCACACATGAATACAGACCTAACTGGGGGAATAAGGGAGGGGAAGTGACTCTTCTGGTTGGTCAAAACCCAGATAGTTAAGTCTTGGCTGTTTTAAAATCAAAGACTTCTAGTCTGTTGAAGGCAATCTTACCTGTTTTCATAACAATGTGAAATAAGGAGGAAACCCTGATTTATATTTCCTGTAGAAGAGAAGAGAGATTGAAATGGTAAGTGCCAAAGAAATTAAAAGTCATTTCTGTTTTTCATTTCATTGCTTCTGGAAAAAAATTCGAGCCGAGCCCAACCTCATTACTAGTGCTCCATTTTAGTGCTGATGATAATTGCAAAGGCAGTATTTTAAATTAGAATGTATAAGACCACATGTAATTAACCTGTACAGAAGGGCTGAGACTTCATATTAGACTATTAAATCAATCCCAGCAGAATCACTAATGCTGAGCAATTGATTTGAAAAGACGGTATGGGCAAAGAAAAGAAGTTGGATGCTAATTACCGTCCACGAGAATTTAGCACACTTCTAGTATGTAGAGTGGTGGACTTTTTCCTTTGGCCTTGAACCAATCAAAACCGAGAATGTAAATTCGTTCAGACTGAATGCTTAAAACAACGTGAAGTTTAAGGAAAGAGAGGGTTTTTCTTCCACTTTGTGAGTGTGATAATTATAAGGGGACTCTCACACCATCTGGGTGCTGTGACTATCGGTAGTTCGCTGTGTGCATGTTTTAGGGTCCCAGTGAAAAGTCCTGGGAAGAGTCTGGTTGTAGTATTTTCTGATGCAATGGCCATGAGCTGTTCCTTTACAACTTGCATCTGTGTACCACTCTTTTACATGTTCTTCCTCATCTCTATTCTTATTTCTGCTTGTTTCTACCCTGCAGCATCCATTTTCTGTCTTTATCCTTCCTTTTCATGGAGTCATTCAAGTAACCAGCAAACACCTGTTGGCTTACCCAACAAAAAGAACAATATGAACAATAGCTTACATCTATTGAGCGCAGGGGCTGAGAACACAAGCTGGCTATCAGAATCCAGTCCCCACTTCCCCTAGCATGATACGGCTTTAACCAGGCACATGGCTCAAGTACATTTTGCAGACTTTTGCAGGGACATATGACCAAGTTCCTCCATGGCACTGTGAGGGGAAGTGATGTGTGACATTTCATGGCTAAGCTCTTTAGAGAATGGCCGTGTATCCTCCTCACCCCCTCTCCCATTGCTGGTTGGATGCAGATGACGACATGGCCCTAGTGTCGCCAGAGGCTCACGGGGATGTCCAAGAAAGGAGTCAACCCGAAGCAGTGGTGATTGGGTTCTTGTCTCCACACAAGAAAGAATACAAGAGCAAGACAGATGCAGGGAAGCAAAAGTGATTTATTGAAAACAAAAGTACACACTTGAGAGGAAACTGCAGGAAAACTCAGCGAATGAGTCGCACAAAAAAGTCATGATCGGGGATTTTTATCCCTCCCAGGGCAGAAATTGGTGAGCTCCCCCTTAATGTGGTTCATTCATCTCCTCCCCTTGGGTGGGACCCTTTGTTCCCATTTTTTCTTCCTTATTTGGTTCCTTCAGAACTGTCATGGCACCAGGTGCACGATGGGAGTAGTGGTAACGACAATGCAAATGATGTTATAGTGGTCAGGTCCCTGGTCCTGGGGATTAGCCTAGCTGGATGAAACTGGTTCTTGTTTTTCTCCAGCTGCAGGTGCTGGAGACAGTCTCTTGTTATTTGTATAACCAGTGATGTGCTTTATGTTGTACCCTGGAGGGGGTTGTCAATTTCCTAGGCTGTCTATCCTGCCTCACTAGGGCCACAAGATGGAATGAGTCTGGGTCCCTGAAATGCCATGTAGAGTAAGTCCAATGACAACCAGTTTCACACTTGTGGGTATATCATGTGAATAAGAAATATTTTGTGTTTGAGGCATTGTATATTTTAAGGTCTTGTTGTGTCCCTTTAGTTTATCCCCAGTAATTTTTATATACTCATCTCATTTAATCTTCATACAAATCCTATTAAATGTATTATTATTATTCTATTTTCCATAAGAAGAAACAAAGGCTCAAAAGATGACATAACTTGTTGAGGTCACCCAGGTAGTAAATGACAGACCTTAGATTGTTTTAATTTGGTATAGGGAAGTGACAGAAAAATTTAAGATGTTATCTTTGAGCTCTAGTACCCTATAGCAGGCCATCTTCAAGACCCAGAACTTGAGCCGTGAGATACTGGTTGTTTACAGCTGCCATCCATTCTAACCGATTGGTGCCTATCCCATGCTGTCCTTACGTATTTAGAATATTACACCTGCTTAAGGCAAAGGGTGGTGACTGGTGCCTCTGTCCTTTGTAGCTACTGAGGTTCCGTGGGGCTCCAGAGTGAAGAGGACACTCACTGTGGGAAGCCATTCTAGTTCTTTCCATGTGCCATTGTTATTGGACTGAGTCGGGTGGATCCATTGCCCGTTGCTCACAGAGAAGCCAAAGTCTGAGGCAACAGGTTTTTCACAGAGAAAAAGATTTATTTTTCAGGCCAGCCAAATGAGAAGACTAAATACAAGGCTCAGATCAGTCTCCCGGAATAAAGACTTAGAGCAAATTTAAAGGATCATGGCAAGGAGAAATGATACATATTTATTAATTCTAATTTGGGAGTCCTGATTGGACAATCTTGGAGCTAAGTCATTTAAGGTAAGGAATGGGAAAGGTGAGAAAAAGTATCAAGGAATTCCAAGCTGGCAGGGTCTCATGAGATGAGATTTAGGTAGCCGGCCAAGTGCAAATTACTAGGCACCCCTCACTTCTGAAGACTGTCCGAGAAGACTCGGTCTGTGCACAAAGGTTCTGGCCAAGGGAGAATTTTAGTTCTGGGAGAATTTTGTTGGCTTTCTGCACCTGCGTAAGCCTCTGGGCCCATTCTGAGCCAGCTTGGTCTGGTGGTCTCCATGGCACCCTGAGGAGTCCTGTTGTTGTCTCCTGAGAGGTAACCCTCTCATGCCCCCGACAACAACAACTACAAAACTATTAGGGTCTGGTTTCAGTGTTAGGACCCGGTTTCACCATGATGGGATTGGGCCAACGCCCCTGGGTGTTCTTGCTGCAGGGAGGTAAATCTGAGTCTTTTTGGGGGATGGGGTGGGGGTGGAGGTAGGAGGAATCATGAGGGTCCGCCTTACGGTGCTTTGGTTCAAGGTTACTTAGGCATAGTTAGGTTAAAATCGAACCAGGAGTGATCACTGGCACTTTCTTCACATCTCAGGTTGGGCAACTTGTAACCTGAGATGTGACTAGTAACGATGTTTCCCCAAGAGAGACAAGTAAAGGCGTGGGGGCAGCAGGACAGGGGAGGCGGCAGGGGTGGGTGAGATTTCAGGTGATGTTCTAGCCTCCAGCCTAAACTGCAGGGTGACCTGGGGCAGAAACGACCCCACAGAGTTTGCCCTGTCTCAAGGAAAGAAAGCTGGGTTTCGTGTTTCTTCCCCTGGCAGGCCTCGGCTCCTTCTGTAAACTCCCAGCTTCTTCCAGGCTTCCCAATGTGTGGCCAAAGCGGCTCCAGTCACCCCAAAGCAGCCCTGTGTGACCAACCCAAGCACATGGAGGCTGGGGCAGGATCACACAGAACTTAAGGGCAATCTGAGGGGACCTGGGTGGATAGCGGCGGGAGCTGCTACCCCTCAGGAGAGGGCCCTTGTCCACGGAAGCCTGTGTTCTGCCTCACTTCTTGCGTAATCTCCTCTTCCCTGTGCTAATCTGTGCTCCAGCCAAAGGTGCCTCTGTACCATTTCTTGATTATATCGTCCCTTTTATGCCTTTATGCTTTCATTCCCTTTGTCAGGAATGATTCCTCCTCCCTCCTCTTTACTAAGTCAAATCAGAGGTAGTGTCACTGCCCATTTGGAGGGTATCTCAGCACGAAGCAAATAGTGCAGGATACTATTTTGCCAGGTCAGAGTGGGAGGGGGCTGGGCTTGGGCTATTCAACTGCCCAGAGCTTGGTGGGAGGGGCCATAGGCCTCCAAGTGTGCAGAGGATATTGGAGAAAGCAGAGCTCTTTAACTCCACCGCTGGCTGTGGTCCCACTGAAGCCACCTCCTCTTCTTAAGAAGTGTGGTCACGCATGCTCATGAATCCAGCAAGGGTGGGACAGAGATACTTTCTACAAACTCTCCAAGCTCATTTAAAGTCTTAAGAAAATTCCTCAAAGGCTCCATTTATCTCTTGGAAGGTCAATTTCTTTCAGAGCTATTCTACATCAAGGTTATTTACATAGAATTTGCTGGAGGGAAGGGTATTGCTTATCTAACAGAAAGTAAATCCACTTTTCTCATGTTTTCTTCTTCTCAAGAGTGTTTGAGGCAACTCTGAATCCATCTTTTTGGAATCTGGCTCTGAACTGCAGTACCTCAGTTCCTGATCACAGTGGCCTCTACTCCATGGTTCACCCAAACCCCTCATGTCCTGGGTTGGGCATGTTTTCACTGCTAGTCCATATCCACTGGGGACTCACAGGACATCTTATTGTACGTAAGGACAGATCAGATTCAGGGAGAGTTTCACCAACTGTAAATCAATGCTTTGAGGCTTTGGGACTATTCCTTCTTGTCTTTTCTCTTGGAATTATGCAGTTTAGTCCCCATGGGTATGGTTTAGCAAGATTCAAACTAGAAACTTATTGAAAGTAATCCCCAACACAACTCCAAACTTTCTTGAACGTCTCTGTCAGCAAAAAGAATAAAGCCTAGTGTTTTTTTTCCCTTCCCAATAAAAGCACACACCATCCAGTTCTCCTTCCCACCCAATTTGGGAGAGAACAGAGTGTTACGACTCTAGGTCGGGGTCATCTCTATTTGTCTCTGAAAGGTCCTGGGATCCACTAAGCCATCACTGAACTTGACAGGACTTGCTGAGCACCTGCTCTGTGCCACAGTCTGTGCTCGGTGCGGGGATGTCCAGGATACAGCCTCTGCCCTGGAGAAACTAAGGTCCGTCCCCGAGAGACAGGTAGAGAATGAACCATAGAATGAAATGACAAGGCCAAAAGGAGATATTTACATATTAATATCATACATATACATACTACGGGAATATATAGATGGAAGAGAAAAGCCTCCTGCATTGGGGTGGAGGAGGCAGGGGGCCGATTCATCCCTTAAAGAACGTTTGGCAAGGTTTGGAATTTGTTTGATTGTCAAAATTGGATCGAGGGATGCTACTGGCATCTAGTGGGCAGAGGCCAGGGATGCTACTAAGCATCGTGCAATGCACAGTATAGCCTCCTACAAGAAAGGATTATCTGGCCCCGGACGGCAAGCGAGCCAAGGTCGAGAAACACTGCTGTGGGGTGATGTCTGAGACACCCGGAGGGTGCTAGGCAGCGGCGAGGGAAGGCCATTCTGCTCAAAGTCTTCCTCACTAGCCTTGGGGACTCTGGAGGGGCAAGACTGAGAAGAGATGAGCTCTGGGTTTGGGGCTCAGCTCACAGTGATGGTGTTCCTGAGTGGCTTCAGAGCTGGCTCCAGGTGTTTCCTGCACCCGCAGTGGTGCAAGTCAGGGGTACCTGGGCAGGAGAATGAGATTTCCTTCTTTCAATGGCAGCTCAAAAGGGAAAGTTGAGGAATTTGTCCTTCTCTTGGTCCTCAAGAAGGTGGGTGGCCAGTGTGCCAGGAACGGTGCCCTGGAGAGAGCAAGAGCAGGGACGATACCTCTTGTAATAAGTGACTTAACTTGGGTTTGCGATGCGCAACAGTATGGGAGGTGGCTAGACCATTGCATCTGAATACTTAGAGCTGGAGACTTAGGCACCAGCCGTTAAACCCAAAATCTGGAATGGAAGGACTGAGCTGTACCACTGACTCTGCAAAATGTCTTCCGATTGATGCCAGAAAAATGTCCTTAAATGAAATGAAACAGTATTATCTGAACGGACCCTCCCAATAACCCCATGAGGTTGGACAAAACAGTTAATAGGACATTTAAGTAAAATAGTACAATTAGGGAAACTGAGGCTCAGAGCTGCTCTGTCCAGAGTCCTGCTGATTGGGAGAGTGGAGAGGCCAGAGTCCTGATTTGGCGGGTAGACCAAGGCTGAGCTGTTCGCTGGAATTATCTGTAGTCCTTTGCTCTTTATCCCTCTGACTGCTGTCTTACTTCTGCTGGCTTTGCCTGTCCTGTTTTCCTCCAACTTTCATTTATCACCACAATAAGAGCACGGCGGGCTGTGAGGGGAGTGAGATCTAAGACAATTGTTTGGTTTTGTTTCTTGCCGTTATCCATACGGATCTATAGTTGCAAATGTAATGTAGCTGCTATGAAGTCCTTTTTCACATGTGATGAGCTTGTGCATGTTCTCACGCAGCCCCCGTGTCGCTGTAATGAGCCCGCGTTATTCCAACAAGGGGAAGTGCCCTTATTCACCTGTCAATTCCCCACTTAGGTCATTTCAGAGTTCCAGTATCACAAATAACATCGTAGCAATGAGTATCTTTGTGTAAATAGATCTTTTGGTCCCTGTCAAAGATTTCTTTAGGATGCATTTCTAACAGTGGAAATTGATGTGTCAAAGTCTATGAATATCTTCATGGATCCTGATATATATGGTCAGATTGCTTTCCAGGAGTGTAGCGATTCATATACCTGACACGAATAAATGAGTATAGCAGACTGGCAAAATATTGCCAGCATTGAATATTATTTGATTTTAAGATTTGCGTTGCTGACTTAATACATGTAAAAGGATCTCATTAAATATCTGTAATCTGTGTAGCACAGTGCTGGGCACACGGCAGTTGTCTATTCCCCTGCAGCCTGTGATACCTGTCCGGCTCCTTGGACTACAGCCTAGACCGCTGTCTGTCCTTGGTTGCCATCGATGTCCAGTGAGCTCTTGGCCTTGACTTGGCCCGGTTTCATATAAGTGTTAACCATTAATGAAAATATCGAGCATCTAGGTTGAGCCCGCATATAGTGGAGTGGTTAAAAGACTGCTGATATTCATCTCTTGGATCCTCAATTTAGCAGCTGCATGAATTTTGATAAATTACCTAATTTCTCTAAACCTGGGGTTAATTGAGATAATGTATGTTCAGCAAATACCACCATGCCTGGTAGAGCGTAACGTTAGTGTTTAATAATAATAATAACCTATTTTAATCAATCATGTCCGTCTTTGAGATAGGTGAAGTCATTAGCCTCATTTTAAACACAAGACACTGAGGCTCCAAGAGGTTGAAGTACTTTGTCCAATATGGGCACCCTTCTGCAGTGTGACCTCTGTGACATGGGCGAGTGGGCCCTGTAGGGCATGGGAATATTCATGAAAGCCCTTTCTATACCAGGACAGCCCACGCTAACTTACCTATACATGGAAATGACTGCAAACTACATACATACGACCCAAGTTAAATGAATTCCATACTGCCCCTTATCCAGATTCCAAAAATGCCAGCAGCTGCTCCAGTGCTACCCTATTTGAGGAAATGTATGGGGGAGGAAAAGTTGGAGTGGAAAGAGAGATTAATCTTAACCAATTGTGGTTAGACTGTCTTCTGAAAAATTTACAGAAATGTATGACCAGGTGAACTTACCGCTTCTGGCCTTGGAAACAGCCAGACAAAGTGAGGAACCTCAAAGCCGACGCCTCATTAGCTTCATTGTAAATCGACCACTGGTCTGATCTCTTGACTAGCAGTTAACCAGGAAGAGTACGAGCTAGTTACTTTTGATCGCTTGTCCCTTTACTCTGAATTAAAACTTTCATTAGCATAGTTTCAGTCTGAGAGTTATTGCCAGGGTGGAATTACTCTAATTAAGAAGAAAAGAAAAATATGTTGTTAGTCATTAATTTTTCTTGATTAGAGGGTAACCCACTTTGAGGTTAAGCGAAGAGGACTGAGGTAGTAATTTAGCACTCTGGGGGGGGGTGTGGAGATTTTTGTGAGCTGGAGAAGCAACAGCTGTATCCAAAGATTGCCATCTGATTTGAATTCATAGCTACTTGTAAATAGGTACGTAAGAGATCTGCAGGAGTAGCATGCTAATTTGTAGAATGAACAAAAGCAAGGATGGGCCTGAAGGCACAGCTCTATACATTGAATGCTACCAATGTCATGCCTATGTCCCAATAAATATTCAAAAGCTTTTCCTGTCTTAAATGTGAAAATGTTACATTTTCATATTTTCTTGATTTGAGGATCCAGGCCTTGACTTGTCAAATTCTGGGATAGCAAGAAACTTTAGCGTATGCCCATAATGTTGGATATATGTTAAAATAGATACAATATTTTCAGCTCTCTTTCCTAATAAAGTCCACATTTTCTTGAGGTTTCTGTGATGAGAACAAAGCATAATTTAGTGTAAGGAGCACAGACTTGGAGCCAGGAGATCTGAGTGTGAGTTCTGCTTCTGCCATTTGCTAGCCCTGTGGCTCAAAGTTGATCTTGAGCTCTTTGCTCTTATTTTCCACATTACGAATCTCGTCTGAGAAATCAGGTGGGATAATTAAATATATGGAATAACAAAGTCATATACAAATGTTATTATGGTATCATTGAGTTCTCAGATCATTTATAAATTGGGACTCCAGGCAGCATCTTTGGGAAGGTGAGGGAGGAGGAGAGTGAAAGTCTTGGGTTGCCTTCAAGACTGTAGGAACCATTAATTTTTAATATGGAGGACCTTGTGTCACTTCCGTCAGGTGGATGCGGTACTGCTGGACCAATTACCTGTTGGGTTTGTAGGCGAGACACAACTTTACTTTTCTAGGGTTTTTGGCTGGACTTCAAAATTAAGTTGACATAAGACAGGTTAAAAGGAGAAAAACATACAGATTTATTTAATGTAAGTTTTATGTGACACAGAAGCCCTCATACGGAAACAAAGACCTAAGAAGTGGCAGAACCTAAATGTTTTTATACTAGGTTGAACGAAGAGAGACAGTTGTGGAAAAGTAACTGAACTATGTGGGGAGGCTAAAGGAAGATATAAGAATTATTTAGCAAAATCTGTTAGTCTCCGTCTCAGTTTGTCATCCTAGATGATAAGAATGTTACTATCCTTCTGGTATAGGGAGGACATGTTTCGTACGAGGGTTTATCTCCCTGCTTTCAGGAATAAAAGGAGGAGGGTCAGAGAGCCCTTCTTGTACCTGCTGGTTTTTTAAAAAATTTTTTATAGTGCCTTTTTTTCAAAATAATTTTTATATCAACGAGGCATCTTTCGGAGTGAATATTCTGGGTTCTTCCTGTTTTACTTACCCATCATCCCCTCTCTTCTTTTCCTTTCTCCTTTTTCAATGGCCCAACTCCTAAAGGAGAACTGTTATTTCCCTCTGTCAAGTGGTTCGAGGGACACGGCCTCTGCTTTTGGCTGTAGCAGTGGACACAAAATCCAGGCCTGACCAATCACAGTGGTTGGCTGGGGAAGACCAATTGGGCCAATCAGAATGCTTTGTTGGGACTCACATATGGATGGATACCAGGCAGGAAAACCCTCTTTTTTTCTAGGATTAATACAATGAAATACTGTCGCCTTACAATACAAAAAGGAAAATGGACAACAATGTTTGTTTCCTCCGTGTTTCTGGGAACCAACTCCACCCGATTACAAAGAGCCAAAGAGAGCCAAGAAAGATTCTATTTTGGGGATGGGGATCTCTTTGTCCCTTAAATCACATGATATTGTGGGTGGCTTCTAAAAGGGGCAATAGTAATTTCCCAGCACTCTACAACCATCTTATCTTGTTCATATATACCCTTTCTATTCACATCAGGAAAAACAAGGCAGTAACAAGGTCTGGTGGAAGAGAAGGAATTGGTAGTCCAGCCCAGTCTTACGGCCTTACTGAAGCCCAGTTGTCTTACAGACCTTCAGAAACTCCCTAAGAGCCACAGAATAATGAAGGGAATTACGCTTTAAACAAGTTCCTCACGTGATTATTCATTCAATAAATGTTTACTGAGTGCTTACTTTCCAAGCATTGGAGTTACAGCAGTGAATAAAATGGACAAACACCCTTGGCCTTGGGAGCTTAAAATTGGGGTCGAGGCAGAGAAGATAAACAAACTAAATAAGTTAATCATACGTTTTAGATGGTGATAATTGCTATGAGGGAAAATAAGTAGGGAAGGGAGATAGGGAGTGTGTGTATGTGTGGGCCGTGGGGCTGGGGGGTTGGAGGGTTGTGGGTTTAAATGGAGTGGTCAAGGAAAGTCTCCCTGAGATGGTGACATTTGTGTAAAGACTTTGAGGAGATAAGAAAGTGACCCTGCTGGCATCTGAAAGGATATATGCAGAGGGAACAGCCAGTGCAAAGTCCCCAAGGCTGACATCTTCCTGATGCATTCTAGGAACTTGCAGAGCAAGGCAGAAAAGGAGCTTGAGGAGGTCAGCGATGGGGCAACTGAGGAAGGGCCCCAGGGCCCACTGTGAGCACTTGGTCTTTGACTCCGAGAGAGGCGGGAAGGCTGTGGTAGCCGCTGAGCAGAGCTTTCATCAAGCTCACACTGGCTTCTTTACTGAGGCTATTCTGAAACACCAGGCCACCTGCAGCCCCTGGTACTCTAAGCTGCATCTCATACAGAACACAGTAGGGGTGAAATGAGCCCACGTATGGAGACTTCCCAGCGTGGGTGGGCCTGACGCAGAGTAAACGTTAACAGAATGGAAGCCATTATTATGAACAACAACAGTCAGACAGTTTATACTGAGGTGTAAGTGATGGACAGCAGGTACTCTCTTTAAAGCAGATTTGATGGGGGCAGAAAGAGAAAGAGAGCTTGAGTCATTGAAGAGAGGGCGGGAGAGGGTGGAAGCAGCAGCACCAAGGGGGCAAAGGGAAATTTGGCTGCTCCCATCTGTTCTGTTCTTTCTTACCACAAAATTTCCAAGGACTGGCGCCAAAAGCCTGTTTGGATCTTTAGGTTGTTCAGAAGTCCTTTTACTATACGCAGTATTGTCGGGCACAGCATAGACCTGGATACATCAGTGTTAAAAGCATGAATGAATGCAATCCAGTTTACAGCTTCTTAAGTGAGCCTCCAGTCACACTGGGCATCCCCCTGGCCCCCCCTGAACCACTGAGTCACTTCACTTGAGGACGGCTGGAAAAGGCTTGATGTCTCCAAGACTACGCTGAGCATGGGGAGCCCGTGGTAATGGTTATTCCACCCTTGTTCTCTTTGAGTCAGAGTATCTGTTGGTATCTGTCAGCTTCTAAGTTTCATTTCAAGGGTGAAGCTGCCGGGGTTACGAGATGTGCAGGCATCGCTGGGCTTCCGGACAAGGCTGCCGAGGCCCCCAGGGACCACACCCCTTCCTGTTTCTTCTGCTAAGGCTCCCTTGGTCCCTGGAGACTCTGCACATTTTGGAGAGATGTAACTTCATAATTTTTTTATGGTCCATTGCCAGGTTTATAGAAGAGGGTGGCGGCTTGTAAAATTTTTATTTATGACGTGATTTTTGGAATTCAGTGTTCACAAATACCGGCAAGGTTGAATTTATGAAAGTAGAGGCTCTTTTATTGTTATCCACGCACTTTAAAATGTCGCCTCTGATGGAGATGTTAGAATGAGGCTGCAGTGAATTGCATCCTGGGAGCCGCTTGTCCTCAATGAGCTTTCCTGAAATTGTATTATGAATTCCAGTTGAAAGGCTAAACGCCACGAATTCAGCTTGTACCTCACATAGAGATTTTCAGTTTGGCTGAAGAAAGTTTTGTTTTCCTGCATCTTTTCTTAATTAGTAATTTGATTCAGGTTTAATTAACATTGCCTGGTGATTGTTTTTGCCTCCGTAGCATTCTTTAACCTATTAGCTTTGAAATGTGAAGTAGCTATCTCAAGTGGGTAAAGGATAATATATCTTTTTTAAGAGACAATTTCTGATGTGGGAACGATTATTATTCAGTTATTTGCAATTGGTACCAACTGGTGGAACAGGGGCCAGGGGTTGGAGCAGAAGCTGTGAGGGTGGGAATTGCACGAGTCACCGGAGACCCCTGTCTGCTGGTGTAAATGCAGCATTGGACTGACTCATTAAATCAAAGTCTAATTGATCCAATGTGAGAACATAAAACTCTTCCTGGCATATTTTTGAAACTTGAGCTGCCCTTTGCAAAGGACTTGCATTTTTTTTTTTTTTTTAAGGGAAAGGCTGAATATCCATGAGGCATGGAAATGATGGATCATTTTAGAGAGATTCTATGTGACAAGAGAAAAGGACAATGTCATAAGTTCAACTCTGGTTTTTTTTTAAAGCTTTTCAGAAATGTGTAGAGAAAGCCAATGATAGAAACAACCGATAGTTCCTAGAACTGGAACTGGTGTTAATGGAGACTATTAAAAAATAGAAACCTAGAAAAGAATTCGTTAGCCTGATTATGAATTCCCCAAAATGTGAACCACCGTGTAGCAAAAGTGTTGGAAGAAAAGCAGCTCTCAGCTGGAAGGTAACAGGCTGTCCCAGTTGTTCAGAGCATCTGAGAGGACATTCTCAAAGTCCTTCCTTCAGGAAGCAAAGAACAATGATTTAGACTTGAACCTGGGCAAAAACAACCATTTCATGGATGATCTTCTTTGCTCTGGCAGGTCTTCTAATTTAGCGAAGAACTCAGGTCTGGGCTAGAATTCTGGCTTCACCACTGACTGATCATGTGCTCTTGGACAAGTTCATTAATCTCTCTAAACCTGTAAAATGGGGACAACAATCACATATGGCTCTTAAGTGGTTATGAGAATTACATGAGATAATGTGTGTTAAGTGCCCAGGCTGCAGCTCTTCATTCCCTCCTAGCTCCAGCCACTTGGAACACAACCAGTCAGCCTCTTGTTTAGAAAGAGAAGAGGGGTCATTCTCAAGAGCGATAGGCTACATTAGCCCCAGAGGCCCTCATCCTTAACTTGGAGATATATATCCTGGAAAGGCTCCCCTATTTTCCCTTTGGCAGAGCCTGGCATCTTGTGAGCCCAAAGAGAGGCTTGGGCTTTGAGTAGCATCTTTCTTGGCACTTAGTTTCTTCCTATGCGTCTCGGATGACTGGCCCAGCAGACAATTATTCATATTTCCCTGGGGCCTGGGAGATGAATTGGAAAAGATGAAACACTCTGAGACCGGAAGTACACAGGTGATCTCTGAGTCTGTGGGCTGTTACTATGGTAGTGATTTAACATGGCTTTATCCAAGTGCTGTGTTTGCACCAGAGCCAGGTACGGAAAGCTCCCCCAAGTCTCAATGAGCTGTTTGTCTTGTCTCCCCAATTCTGATTTAGGGATTAGGCAATGCTCTTTTGAGCTTCATAAATTCTCTCTGTGGAGGTGTCATCACTGTTTGTCCTAGCCTGCTGCTGCTTTAGCATCCATCTTCCTGCACAGGACTTGTGGAAGCTACATCTTGCTTTGTAGGGAGTGGTGTGACAGTACAGCAAGGAGCTAAAGAGTGAGCAACAAAGAAGTAAATATGTATCAAATATTTAAAGTCTTAATTTTATATTATTTTTGAAGGCAGGAAATAGATGACTATATGTATATTGTCAAGTTCTTGTTAGATTTTCCTTCTGTTTTCTTTGTTCTTCCATCAGTAAGGAGAGGCAAACAACTTTTGGAGGCCTTTTCCACCTTTATTCTTATTTCATCTCCCCATGTATTTAGGTTATTCTTTCCCAGATTGTGTGATTGGGGTTCTATGTGTCCCTTTCTTTTCCCATGAAATGGGTGGAATTGAGAGTTCTAAACCCAGGTTCTATTATTGTAAACACCAAGAAGGGCAAAGAGAAGGAGAGACCCTAAGTCGTGTGATCATTGCCCTTTGCTTTCCATCTTTGTTCTTGAAGGTCCCACTTCCCAAAATATACTCTGGGACACAGTGAATGAATCCCAGCTATCTCCATCCCATTCCACAAAATACTGAACTAAAGGAAAAGTGCAAATAACAGACTAGCACAAGAGCTGAGTGATTGGCTCATGTCACTCGTCTACCATATCTCACTCTTCTTCACCCAGCAGGGCTTTCTTGAGGTTTGGGCAGTGGGTAGCATGGGATGCATGGTGTTTGAAGCTTTTATGTTAGAAAGCTTAGTTTAGTCCTTTGAAAATGGGGAATTGTTTCAAAAGAAATCATATATATTTTTTTTGGTCAGGATCAGATGGGAGAGCTTGCAACTTTCACAGAACTTTCGAATTTCAGCATCAAATGGACTTGTCCAATTTCACTTTTCAAAGGCAGAATGGGAGGCCCAGGGAGATTCAGTGTCTTCTTGCATGTCCCACAGCACCTATCTTGTACTAAATCTGGCTTTGAGGGAGTAGAGATACAGTGAGAATGAGAAGTGTGAGCTATAAAAGGATTCAGAACCAGAATCCTGAACTAAAGGAAAAGGGCCTTTTATAAGGAGGGGGTTGCTACTGTTTCACTTGCACATCCTCTTGTACGAGGGAAAAGGGCTTCCAAAACCAAATTTGATCATACATGGTTGATCATTCATTGCCTACTTAGTGGAGAAGATTATTGCATTATGATACAGTTCTGGGGCTGGGAGTGGGGTGGGGAGAGGTTGGAAGACCGAGGTCCAATCCAAATTTGTGATGAGGCTTTCACTTTTCTCTTCTGGGTCTCTCAATCCTCATTTGTATTATGAAGGGTTGGACTGGCTAATTTCTAAACTATATTATAACACTAAAGTTCCAGAACTTTATGATTGTATAAGCAGTATTAGTTAGACATAGTTTCTGCTGTGTGTGACAGAAATAAAAAATAATAGTGTTTGAAACAAGGTAGACCTGTATATTTCTCATGTAGAAGGTCAAGCTTATATGGTGGTTCTGCTCTCTAATATCATCAGGGTCCAGGTAGCTTCTGTGCTGTTGGTCGCCCAATCATAGAGTGTTCCCTCGTCTTCACAGTCCAAGATGTCTGGCCACCATGTCCATTGTTCTAAGCAGCAAGATGGAGGAAGGAGGAAGAACCCCTTCCCTGTATGAGCACACACTTATCACTTCTGCTCAAACTCTGTTGGTTAGAACTTAGTCAAGTGGTCATAGCTAGATGCAAGAGAGGCTTAGAAATGTAAATTTATTCTGGCCGGCCATCAGCCTAACTACAAGTTCTAATTGCAAAGATGAAATGGATATTGGGGATAACAATCTTTGTCATGTGAGTCCTGCTTGAGACAATATAGAACACAGGAGTGATTATTGCCTCCACCACTGCTCAGTGAGGCATGTGGGGAGCGGGGCTCCAGTGGGGGTGGTGTCTCTGATAGCCATGAACAAGTACAGCTCGGAGGAATAATGGTGGTTCTTAGAGAAGCTGCTGCTGAACTGGAGGTGACATTTAAGTAAGTGGGTAACTGTGGTAAACATCCTTTAGGAGATCTACCTAGTTCCTGATGCTCCCTTTTCTCTGACTTTTACTTTTTGCCCTCCAACATGGCAGGTAATGGCAGCCATGTTTGTACCAAATGCCCTCCTCATGTCAGTGGCCACAGACTGAAACAGGTGTGGACATCTGGCCTATGTTGGGCCATCACATCCTCTCTCCTGGGCATTTGAGTGGTGATTGAGAGTCAAGTTGACTTGGGGCCATTTGCTTGGACTCAAGTGTTATGAACTCAAATGTGGTGGGGTACCATTTTCTGCCATGAGTGTGGGGAATCAGAGAAAGCTGGTCCTCGGACAGAGAAAGATGAAGCAAGTGTTCAGAGAGAGTAGCTCCCAAACACTGTGGGGCCTGAGATAGAAACTGAGAGGGGTTGCTGGTTCCAAATGGCCCCACAGACTGAGATTCAGTTTCCCATAAGGCTGAGATGCCTTCATTCCTATTAAATTTATTAAAACCTTAAAAATACACCATGTATATATAGAGAGAGCTCTTTTTTTTTAAGAACTCCTAATCTGACCAGTTGAATTTTTCTCTTCTTTTTCAAACAAATCTAAAAATCTCACGTACCATCTTAATAGCTAATGACTTGCAAATTTCAATTTTCTGCTTGTCACTAAGAGTGACAACTCAGAGGAGACTATATAAATTGATTCACTTAGCCAAACTTATCCAAAGTGGGGAAGCTAAATAGGTCAGTCGATGGAAACCAAAACCACAGTGTTCCCCCACCCCCAAATAAAACAGCAAGAAATCCACATAGGAAGGGATGAAATGCAATGCAGTGGTTCAAAAGGGAGATTGAAAACACCTCATCTTTATTTTAAAATATCTTCCTCTAACTTCAATGAACATATGGATTTAAAAAAGATCGTAAGTTGGTATTAGAGGACAGAACTCACTATACATTTATAACTTGACTTCAAAGGAAAAAATAGATAGGCAAGTCATCAACTTGCTTAAAATAAAATTTAAGAGTGGAGATTCTGTTGAGAAATAGAGTGCATGCCGTGAAACTCCTCGTATGAAATATGAAATCCACTAAAAGAAATACTTGTATATTAGAGTAAGACTTCAATTAACCAGAACCTAATTATTCAGAGCTTTCCATTATTATTCTTAAACCTATCTAAATCAGAGATATAATAAAACAAATCAAGTCCTTGGAGTGTCCTAGCTTTAGGTTTTCACATTAAAAAAAAATTTAGTATTTTTAACCTCTAATACCTATCTATAGCCATACAATTGGCCAAATAATTGGGTTGTAGAGCCAGTAAGACATGAAAAGCCGTTAAATGCATTGTTTTTCAACCTTAGTTGCATGTTATAATCACCTGGGGAGCTTTGAAAAATCCCAATGCCAGGCTGTACCCCATACCAATTATATCAGAATCTCTAGGGGTGGGATCTGGGCTGATTTTTCAGATGATTCCAATGTGTGCTCCAGTTGGAAAAGCAGAGATCTTCTACAGCTTTCCCAAGAAATGAAGTGACTGACTCAGACTGCCAGCTGGTATAGAACCAGGACTATAATTTAGGACTTTCCAAAGCAGCCAGGCCTCCGCCTGTTATGCTGTGTAAGCTCCCGGCTACACAGGGCCAACATGTGCCAGCTCATGCTGACCACTAAACCAGTGCTCCTCTAACTTTGGCATGAATCCCCATCACCAAGAGATCTTATTAAATGCAGCTTCTGATTAATAGGTGTGGGCTGGGGCTGAGAATTTGCCCAGGTGTTCCCAGGCGATGCTGCTGCTGCTGCTCTGGGTACCACATTTTGAGAACCACTCTGTGAGCTATTGAAGGACTGTCTGTCTCTTCGCCCACCAGCACCCCTGCCTAGCACCCAGGTGGTAGGTTTGGACTCTTCTCCTCTTGTTCAAGGACACAATTGCTGTATATTTCGGTATCTTCTTGTTTCTCTAAAAGTGTGTGAAGCTATTCTGTTCACTCAGAACCTAAGAACTGTCCACAGATGAATGTCCTTTCATGTCAAGGGATTTTATAAGCGTTGTGCTTTCTTGAATTGCAGTGTTTGGCTGCATCATTCCTGAGCAGGGTTTTTCTGTTAGCTTATCCCTGAGAGAGTAAAAGATGTGCTTCATAATGGGCAACACCAAAGAGTTTAAAGGTCACTGACAAGAACCATTCATTAGGCAGGATGAGTGTCTGAGCTCCACTTATCAGTCTACACGAGTGGGCAGAGATGGAAAAACTGACAGGCAGTAGAATGAATCCCGGGCACCTGCGGAAATCCAGGCCTAATCCCTTCCCATAAAACAAAGTGGAAGATAAGTGAAAACGGTTGAAACCTGAAAGCAGATGGCTGAGTTTTTTACACTGGGGTATAAAGGGGGACCTTCATGACAGAGTATTTATGGGTTCGGGGAAACCTGACAAGGTGTTGCTGTAAATGGGAAGAAATACACAGAACAGCGATTTTGTTATTGGAACACATCTCATGATAACTGTAGCTTCACGAGGATGGGGAAAGATAGCTGCTGTGTGTGTGTGTGTGTGTGTGTGTTCAAGCGTTAGTTTAGCTCATACTGCTATGAGCAAGATTCACATGGTAGATGGGAGAAAAGGCTGCCAAGGGAAATCCCTGCAAATACTTAAGCAGTGACAAACTGGCCATTTGGTGACAGAAGGGCTCTATACAGGGGTTTAGGAATGGGGGCTGGGGAGTGTGGGCTCATAGCTTTAGTGTTCTACTTAAAGAGCTGCCCCAAACCAAATTGGGCCCAAGGAGCCACCAATTGCAGCAGTTATGTCTTTTGCCATCCCTGTTCCAGGCCATTCCCCTACTCTGTGTGGCCGTGGTCTTTTGCATTACGCTTTTTAGCATCAGAACCTAGAGCAATGCTGCCTTTTTTTGTATAGATATAGAGCTGTGGTTAATATCTTTCACTGGGCAGCTGATTATTCCCGATCTTTTAAGATTCTGTCCTTGTTCCTGGCCTGACCCCTAGAATCCTTTTGATAAATTAAAAAAGTTCCTTAATATGCAAAGTAGCCAAGTGGACCTTTGAAAACTATTATCTTTGAAAAAAAAAAAAAGTACCACATGTATTCTTTAGATATCCATTTTTAAAATCCAAAGAACCCTTCCTAATTGCGGTCCTGAAACAATCCTGCATAACCGTGTGGTTAGGAGGAGGGGGCAGCTCTTTTGTCTCTAATTCTGAAGAACATGTGCTCTTGGTTTCAAAGTGAGTGAATCACAAAGGAAGATTTTCAGTTGTCGTTTAAATGGAGTGGACCCTTTGGATTTTCCTGGAGCTTGTGGGAATTCTACTTCTGGGAAACTGCATTGTGATAGAGAAAGATAAGGAGGGGGAGAGAGGCATCAGAATGAGAAAAATGCAAAGGGAAAACAGATGTCTCAAAGTCATATGCAGGACCCCTCATTTTCAGTGTTTGGGTAAACGGGGCCGAGTCTGGAGGAACAGCTTGGGATGTGAATGGCAAACCTAAAGAGAAGGCCAGTGGTCCTGAAGCCCCACTGTGGGGCTGCTCCACCCCTGCCAAGTTGGAGATTTCAGATGGCAACTGTACTCTGCCCTCCCACCTGGGAGGGGGCTAGCTGGGTGCTCTTCTGAGGGAAAGGAGTGAAGGCCCTCGTTTCCCACCGGATTCCCCACTGTGTTCTTCCAGCGCCCCCCTCCCCCCCACATACTGCAGGATTTGCAGGTACAGGCTGGTCCTCTAATGGGGCTGGGGTTCACTGCTGGGCAGCACACCCCCTCACCCCAGGCTATTTTTCCTGCCTTCCACTGTCAAAATTTGCACTCCGATGTCCTATCCCTTCAGTAACTGCTCCCTGCCAAGTGACAGATGCCAGTTCAATGAAACCAGTGGCATCTCTCAGTTCAGGCCAGTGGTTTTCAGCAAGTGTTCCTGGATCAGCAACATCACCTGGAAATTTTTGGAAATGTAAATTCTTGGGCCCCACCCCGATCTACTCTGGGGGTGAGGCCTGCACCTCTTGATTTTCCAAGTCCTCAGATGATTCATGCTGAAGTTTGAGAACCACTGACACAGACTTCTGGGATATTTGCATTGGAGCAGATATAATCTGTGGACAGAGGTCAGTTTCCTGGTGGGAATTGGGGAGCACTACAGCAAGTCAGTGGAGGAGGTAAACTTTAGAGGAGCAGCTGGGTCCCTTTTTAGGCCTCTAGATGGCTCCCTGTTTTGTCTGTATGTTAGACCTGCCCCGCGGCCATCTTTAGTGGGGTTGGCCTTGGGTAGGTGATGTCGCTGGTGGAAACAGGGTTATTATATCCTTGAGAAGGTCCCCCGAGGAGCAGGCTGCACAGCCCACCCCCTGCCAACGCCCTCTCCCTGTCATACCTCTTTACTCTCCAGCGTGGTTTGGATGCATCTTCTTTTGGGTCTGTCCTCTTTGGAGCAGTTCTCACTCCTCCCCCACACATGCTCCCAAACACACTCTGACACACGCAAACACACACGCGCACACACACATGCACACACACGTGCACACACATACACACACACACACACACGCAGCCCTGCCTGTTTTTCCTTTTTTCTCTCCTGGGAAATAAGCCCAAGAGAGGCAGGCAGCAGAGTTTCTTTGATGAAAACTGTAAAATTTTGCTCAAAGAGCTGCTTTCCACATGTTTTGGCTGTAGAATTTCCAATTGCAGATTAAATAGCGTATGTGTCTACTTAAATTAACTCCTCCTAGCCCTCAATCCTGAGTCAACTATACCGTGTTTCTGAGCCCAGGCTTGCTGCCTGGATGCTGATGCTAATTCAAGAGGGCATATTTGGCCGAGTCTTTGGCTGGACTTTTCTAGCCCAAGGTGATCCTCCTTCCTTGGGACTTGGGATTGGTTTGGCCTTTTGGCTGCAAGGGCTAAACTTCTCTTGGCTCACTCATGCATTCTGGGCCTTCTTACAAGTGTAACTAGAGGAAACTGACTACACCCTCTCTATTCCACATCCCTCTTCCTGGCAGGAGAACAACAAAATTTAATCCTGACCTTTCTAGAATGATCTATCACGGTAACCCAGGGGCAACCATTAAAAGATAAGAAGGCTCCTTTCCTCTTGAGTTTGGCTCCCGAGGTGGAGCTGAGAAGAAACCATACTGCATTTCTTTTTGGATTGTACTGGGGAAATATTAAGTCATTAAGAACTTTAAGTGGCCTTCTCCTGTGTTATCATTTCCTTTTCCAATGATCCCTAAGTCTTTAATAGATAACTTCCTAAATTCCTACCCAGCCTGGTGTAGAGGTTTTTGGGAGACTGAATGGTCAGCGTGTAAAGGGGGAGGGAGCTGCCCTACCCCACCTCCTTGGACTTCAGTGAGGAGGAGGCGTGTTAAATGGTCTACATTCAGTGCCTCCAATGGCAGCCCAGAGTCCCTGGGAGGAGCTGGAGAAAGACCACAGGTGGGGAGGAGAACTCCTGGGTAGGACACGCAAGAGAAACAGTTAAGGTGGCCTATGTGTCGTGGATATCTTGGTACTTAAGGGAACAATTGCCTGGGAATCCAGACCGAGCCAAAGAGCCAGCCTTAAGAAGGGCAGGATTGGAGATTGGACCCAGAACCCCAAAGGTGGCCTTGGGGACACAAGAGTTTGTGAACTTGGCTCTATGTTCTATCACTTATTTCAGGGACTCTGCTCCTCCCCACTTGTCTGCTCCTTAGTTGCTTTCTCTTCTTTTTTGTTTTTTTCTTTTTCTTCTTTTCTTTTTTTCCTCTTTACTTTTTTAGTTGCTTTCTTTACTGAGTTTTCCCCTCCAACATCCCCTCTGAATAGTTTCATTACCTCTCTACATCCACCTTTCACGTCCTCTAGCCTGCTCTGTGCCACAGTAGGCTAAACCACGTAAAACACAATTATTACACTTAAAACACAGAAACTTATTTTATTGCCAGGCAAATGAACACTCACCAGTGAATAAATGCACTGAATTTTCTCAGAGGAGAAGTCAAGTTAAAAAAAAAAGACTTAGTAAGAGGGTTTCAGGAGGGTGAGGCCAATAAAGGATCGCGTCCCATTGGTTTAAACAAGTCCTTTGTTCATTGGTAAGGAAGGAGACTGCAATAAGGGCAGTCAGGACTTGCCCTGCCTGAGTCAAAGTTTACAGTCAGTGAGCACTTCTAGCTCGTCAGAACCAGCTGTGACATCACACAAACTCAGTTTTGATATCTTTTGGGGAAAAGTGGGCTGCAAAGAAGACACTTCCCCCCTTCATCTAAATGGATTGCTTATTGGCTGGTTTGGTTTGGTCCATGGAGTCAGTGCCAGAGAATAGGGGGCAGAAGAAGGTGAAGCTGAGGTCTTATTCCCTAGCTCTTTGCCTGCTGGGTGGCTGTGGGCTGGCTGCAACCTCTGCCCAAGGCAGCCTTCTCCGTTCAGCTTCCCTCTCCTGAACTGATGACATCAGGCCTAGGAGCAGTAACAGTCCCCACTGTTGCCAGCTCTCAGGTACTGCTTCATCCTTTGTCAGTTTTCCTAAACCCTGCCTCCAACTTTGAACATAATCTCTTTATCCTACCTTTGTCAGATTACTCAGTGTATAGTGATTTGACAGGTGGCCCTTGACAGGTGGGTTGACAGGTACAACCTACGTACACTACCTAATTTCTTTTTCTGTCTTCTTACTCATACTTTTTACATCTTCCCAACTCTAGCTTGTACGTCGTCCATCTCAACACTATTCTCTGTGTTACAACTTTTCAGCTTTAGCTCTGATTCCTAAGGCCCCAGTTAGCATTTCTGAGCAACTATCAGATGGGCTCAGAGTCTGTTCTTATATCTGGGCCGTATCATATGTGCCTGGCAAACCTATAAATTGGTTCATTTGTTCAAATACTCTTCGTTCCACCTGCCATGGCTAAGGGTGGAGGAACCACATAGTAGTACACACTGCAGGGTGGGGGGCTGGGTAGGGGTGCTCCCGTGGGGTGAGGAATGGCCATGGTAGATGCTGTAATTGACATGCAACTTTTAATCCATTACTGTCTCCTCTCCCTCACTTGTAGGCTCCATGGGGGCCAGGACCACGTCTTGACGGCCTTTTTATCCACTCAGATGTCTAGCCGGGTTCTTTGCCACGTGTGTTCACTGAATCTGGGTTGAGTGAGGAGCTACTTCCAGAGACCCTCCCCTCCAGAGGATCAGCAGGCTGCCTAGTTCAAATGGCTTTGAAAACAGTCTATGCACATTACCTTTTCGATTTCTGAAGTGCCTCAGTCATCTTTCTCAGAGTTGGATCCGATTTCTTCTCATTCTGAAATGATTCTTTTTCTACCCAGCCCTACAGCAGTGAGCAAGTAAGCTGACAGGGGCAGAGTGGGCTGGGGTGTTTACCTTCTTTGCTGTGTCCAGGTGTCCTCTTTCTTACCAGACTCAAAGAGGTGGAGCATAGAGTTCACATTTGCTCCAGCCTAGAGCCTCGCCAAAGACCTTCATCACAAAAAGAGGGGAAGTAGCTGACATTTACTTGGTTTCAGGCAATTTCCTAGCAGTTTACACATGTTACCTCATTTATTCTTCCGCCAAACTGAATGATGTAGGTATTTTTCTCCCAGTTTTACAAATGGAGAAACTGAGGCTCAGATAAATGAAATCTCTTACTCAAATTCAATGATACAGCAAGGATTTGGACCCTCGTTTCTGCGACTATAAGCCTTTGCAGTTTGCACTCAGACACATTCACAAACACCTAAGGTGTGAATGGTAACATCTGCCTGCCCGCTGACTCTGCTCCCATCTTCAAGGCGGTTACCAGCTGCCTCTCTTTCAGCCAGATGCTGGACAGTTTGGAGCAAGCTGAGGGAGGACCTGCCTTTGGCATTTCCCCCCCTACATACCCTACAGTGCTTAACACATAATAGGCTCTCATAAATCCACAATAAATTGAGTTGCAAATAGAATGATTGGAAGTAGTTTTGATCAGGTTGTTTCTGTTCAAGAGGGGCCAGGGTGGAGGAGAAACGGCTGCAGAATAATTCACCCTGGCTATCATCCCGGCATTGTTTCTGACTTTTCATCTCTGTTTGGGCTTTGGATGAGTAGACATTTGGTGGCCCCCACGAGTTAGAATCCAATCAAAGCATGCAAAACTCAGCCCTCTGATATCTTCTCTCTCTCAGCCAACTGTAATTTTGAGACTTGCTTTCTTGATTGGCTATTGTGAGTAGGTAAGAAGAGGCTGGCCCTCAGGTAGGGAGGGAGAAATGCTTCTGGAATTTCAGTGGAGGTCTGCTTGGTACTTATTCATGAGAACTCTTTGCCACAGAATCACACTTCCCTCACAAAAGAAAATATGTATATGATGCTATTCATGCAATTTGCAAAAAAAAAAAAAAAAAAATTACAGCCCACAATGCTTCCCTCTCCTCTGTGCCCTGTCATCTCAGAATATTTTCTTTCCTCCCCCAATCTTAATGGAAAAGAAATCAAACTTTTGCAGGCTTCACTTAGTTCCTGACTTTCAATCAGATAAATTTGTGACCTGAATATTTCCTTCTCCTCTTTCAGTATTCATGAAGGATCATTTGTGGCCGGGCTGGTGGATTAAACATTTGTGTCATTCAGGAAAGACAGTGGGGGTGTGTATTACCTACATATTTCTTTGCCCCTGCCCTGCTTTTCCAAATATTTTTTTTCTGTTTTAAATTTAGAGGATATCACTTTTTTTGTTTTTGTTTTTGCTCTGGTTTGTTGTTAGTACATGTTAAGGAGTCTGGGTTTAAAATATTGATCTAGCTTCTCCCACAGAGACCTCGGTCTCTGAGTTTTGCATCTTGGTATAGCTGATTGAAAGTGGTCTGGGCTGAATTTGCTTAATAGGATGTTACATTCCTCTGCTGGGTCAATTTTTATCCACTTTATCAAGTTACTTATTGATTCTAGCTCTTGTCACATGCACGTTAGTTTGCTGAGAAACTTAAAAGATATGTTTTGTTTTTTGCTTAGAGTAGGCTAGAAATGGTGTGGACTCTAGTTCCTCAGGGATCCCAGATGCCCTGATTTCTAAAACCAACTCCATTCTCTCTTAGACAGTTGGCTCAGAATTATGAGAATTATGTTGGTTGTCTAGAATAGCAAAATAAAACAGATAAAAAGTCCCTTCCACTCCTCCCCTCCCCACCCAGTTTATTTTCTTCTCTGAGAATGTGTAGAGACAATCTCATCTCGAATAAAAGGAATAAAAAGAGAGTACTGGGATGGAAACTTAAGACTGAGGGGGAGAAATAGAACAGATGCAGGTTAAGCTAACTAGTCAAGTCCAGGAGAGGATGGGCTCAGTATTTTCACGCCTAAGAAAACGTGATTTAGAAAAAGGAAGGAGAATACACTTTATATTTCTATAACTTGGTCCTGGCCAACTTTTTAAGACATTTGCTTCCTTTGATTTGCAATCAGATATAGAAAAGTCTGTCATGAAAGCAGAACCCTAATGAGCTTGATTCTGAAGATTTGGAACCCCTCAGCAGGTCATCGATTGCCCCAATTACTGGGATTATTGCTACCAGAGGAACAAAGAGCACCCAGCGACACACTCAAAATAGAAACATTTATTTTTCTATTGAATTGCAGCTTTGTACGTGCAAATGGTTATTCCTAGGGCTAAGTCCAAGTAAACTAAAATTGTCTTCAGTGCCACCCTACCACCATGCTTTAATAACCCAACTCAAAAGTAGTGAATGATGTCACTAGAGCAGATATAATTTGATACTTGCTTATAGTAAACTGAGATAACATTATTTTGTATGTTATCAATATTTCCTTTTTTCCAAGTGCCAACAAACTAGAAGGCAGGCTTCTTGCCTAGGAGGTACTTGCAATGGACATTAATTTTAATGGGCGGCCCTGTGTCTTAACACCTTTCCTTATTTTGGGGAAACCCAAGTATAGGAGCCAGCCTCCAAGATAGCCAATACTGATCCCTGTTACCTGTCTTCATGCCCTTGTGTAGTCCCCTCCCACATTGTGGTGGTGTGTGGCCCACAGCACATGGCAGAAGTGAATATATGTGATTATGAGGCTAGGCCATAAAACGTATTGTGGCTTCTTTGCTCTCTCTTGGATCCCCTGCCCTGGGGGAAGCCAGCTGCCATGTTATGAGCACGCTTCTGCAGCTTGATGGAGAGGTAGGTCTACGAGGTGAGGAGGTGAGGCCTCCTGCCAATAACTAGCTGACTATGTGAGTGAGCCACCTTGGAAGTGCATCGTTCAGCCTCTCAAGCTTTCAGACCATAGCCTTGGCCAACACCTTACCTGCCACTTCATGAGAGACTCTGAGCCAGAGCCACTCAGCTGCTTCCAGATTCCTGGTTCTCAGAAACTGTGTAAGAGAATACATATTTATTGTTTTAAAACTGCTAAGTTTTGGGATGATTTGTTACATGGCAAAGATAACTAACAGAGGAAGGGTGGAATGTCTCACTTCCCAGAATGAAACCTGGACTGAGGTAGACATTGTTTTCTCCCAGATTCCTGGCTGTTAGTGCTTGGGCATGTGACCTCCACTGAGCCAATCTGATGCTCAGGTTTGGGCTTGCAACCTCCACTGGGTCAATCAGATGCTCGTGTCTAAGACCTTGAATCTGACGAATGTCATAATAGAACAGAGTCCAGTTTAGAATTAATTCTTTCAGTAGCAGCAGCAGCCCTAAAAGTAAATGGTATCTTTTATTGACAACAATGAGAATAAGCAGTATGCTTCTGTATGCTGGGTCTGGCCAGCTCTGTAGGCCACATTTGAGGGTGGGTTGGCCACCCTTGGGTGGTAGTTTTGGTGTCTGTAGCCTGAATTTTGCTGTGACATGATGTTGGATGTTATTCTGCCTGCTTGGCCTCCATGGGTTTCTCCTTGTTTTCAAAGTTGTACTCTTTAGTCTCCCCAGTAATTCCTCCAATCTGATATTCTTCCAATCAACTCTTTTTCTACTGAAGTTAAACAAAATCAGTTCATATTTTATGCAATCGGGAACCCTGACTAGGACAGCACCCAAGTATATTTTTATAATGATGGTGGTATCTTCTTTATAAATACGTCCATTGCTCTGAGTACAGGCTAGACACAAAGCAGGTGATGAGTAGATCTTTATGGATTGGGGAGCTAATTAGTGAGCCTCTTTTCTCATTTAACTCTATGTTCTGTGTAGCAGCTTTGTGGAAATGGCAGTGTTAAGGGTAGTACCTGCCATCAAGGAGTTTGTAATCTAGACTTGAGAGAAGCCACCGCCCTGCCCACCCCGTGCAGCTGTCTTACCTGGTGGTGTGGGAAGAGGTCTCTCTTTGGAGGTTGAGCCACTCCACCTGTTAGGTGGGGTTTAGCTGCTGCACCTGTGTGATTTAGGGAATATTATTTGATGCGCTGGAGACTCATTTATCTCTCTGACAAAATCACCACCTCTGTTCTACTGGATTGCTGTGAAATTAGGTAGGATAAACATGTGAAAAAAGCTTTGCACTTGGGAGTATAAGAAAGTCATTATTGTCACTTACTGCCTGAGCTCTGGCTCAGGGCTGGCCAGGCTGCTCCTCCATTCTGACCAGTGAACTGTGGGGTCGTGGCCAGTTGCTCACCTTTACTTCTGCTCAGTTTCCTCATCTGAAAAATGAGCAGGTTGGATTGGAGCTATGTTTGTCAAACCTCTGTTTTTTCTTCTGGAAATCTAAAAAATGAAATTATATATACACCTCAACGTAAAATAAAGAAATAGTATTTTACTGGCATGAATATATTTTATAGATTTGCCTATTATAACCATAACTCAGTTACTAAGAACAATGGGGCTATTCTGAGGAATATAAACATGTAAAATCTGGGTTATGGGTAATATTTGCCATCCAGGCATAAGTATCTAATTTCATTCTGCATATTATTTTGGATGTATCACTGAGAAAGTCCTGTTTCATACACATAAGTAGTTGTAAATGGTAATTGTTTTTGATAGGGTGTCTTGCAGTCTCAGGGGACTTTTAGTTAAACAGAGATGCTTTGGTGTGAGGACTACACGGATATGAGCTCCTTGGAGCACAGGTTAATGTGGAATGGGTTTAAGTGTGGCTTCTGCCACATTCGGCTGTGCCCGTGGAACCCTAGGGGAATCAATTTACAAACTCCTGGAGTAGATGATGCTAAGGTCCCTTTCAGCTCGCATGTTCAGTGGTTCTTAGGATTGACACAGGGGTGACATCTGCAAAACAGCAGTCAGCCATCTTTTTAGCGTGCAAACGTAGTATGTGAACATATGCTCAGTGCAAACGATTCAAACAACGTGGAAGCATCTAGAACGAAAACTAAGGGTTCCCATTCAACCATCTCTCCTTATGGCTCTGTTCTCCCTCCCGTTCCCTTGGGTCACCATTGTCAGCACCAGAGTCCTTTCTGTTGCTCTGCATTTGCATATATATACACATATAGGTCTTTTTTCACATAAATGAAATCATACTGTACGTATTGTTCTGTGACTTTGTTTTCTTTCTCTCTCTCTCACTCTCTCTTTCCTTCTCTTTCTCTCTCCAACATATCTTGGCAAGCTTTCTATAAATATATAGCTCTACCTGACCCTTTTAAACTCTTATTTAATATTTTATAATATAAATATCCACAATTCATTAACTGTTCCTCTACTTAACAAACACTTAAAATACTCCATGTTTTTCATTATTACAAACAATGCTGTAATACTAATCCTTATACGTATATCTTTACTGGCCTTTCAGCAGGATAGGTCCTGAGAATTGGAACTACTTCATCAAAATGAATAAATATTGATAGCTACTGCCCAGTCTCCCTTTCAAAAGTCTATGCCATTTATACTTCACCAATACTGCTTAATTTACACTTCTTTGGTTACTAGTGAGGTTGAGCATCTTTTCATGCCTTTTGGCCAATTCTGTTTATGTTTTGATGTATTGCCTCTATCTTTTCCATTTTCCCATCAGGTTATAATAATTTTTTTTCTTTCCTAATTGGCATCTCACATCTTTCAAGGAGTATTTGATAAGAAATGATTCCAGAGTACCAAAAAACCCAGATGGGTTTCTTGGAACTTGTTGCAACTGGTTCATATAAATAAAGCAATTGGTTCATATAAATAAATGTTTCTATTTATTTATTTATTTACTAAAAAATATTAAAGATGTGTTATTATGTGTTAGAAATACAAAAATATATGTCATACTCCTTACATTTAAGGTGACCACAGTTTACTTAGGAGACAGACGTGTAAACAATTATAAATCTCAGTGATAAATGCTCAAACATAGGTGTGTCTGCAGAGCTTTGGGAGTACCAGGTCTACCAGGTATGGGTGATAGTACAACGTGTACTGTCTGGAACATCATACCCTAGTCCTGCTAAAATTGAGTGGTGGAGGTAATCAGATATCACTTATACCTTTTAAGGCATGCATTTTAGAAAGCTGGAATTTCAAGAGATATTTGAAAAGCTGGAGAGAGGAGCTTAGCAGACTTAGGGAAAAAAAGAAAATTATGTTGTAGAAAGCTTTGGGGAAATTACTTGGGTAAGGGAGTGAATAGCAGAGATTGAGATGAGTGAAAGGAGAGGATTAAAGAAGAAGGAGAGAGATGATGAGTAGGGTTAGAGGTTAAGGGTATCTTAATGTACACATCCATGGAGTTTGGGGACAAGAAATCATAATGTCAAATCAGGAAAGAAGACTATAACTCCCAGTTAAGATTTATTAATGTGACTCCTATAGGGGGAGGATGAGAACCTGAGGGGAATGACATCAGCTCTCTAGGAGATAGTAAAGAGCTTGGGTAAAGAATTGGGTTTCAGAGTCAGGGAGAAATAAGTGTGTGCACACACATACACACACACACACACAATTTGGAGGGAAGACAAGGCAACTGTTGGTTTTGGAAGGTGGTAGAAAAAGCATTAAGCTGGGAGTCAAAATAATGGCTGTCTTAGCCTAGAGTTGTTTAGTTTTTTAGAGTTCTCTAGAAGGCAGAGTCTGAGGCAAAGGTTAAAGTGCTGACATTTTATTTGGGAGGTGCAAGCTTAGGGCAGTGAAGGTGGGGTAAAGCAGAAGTGAGGCAAGGAACGATATGAAACACTGGGCTGCATCATCACATGATCACGCTGCTCCACACTTTCCAATGAACCACAACGAAACAGCCGGTCACACAGCAGGTGTGTTGGCTTGGCATGTGGGACTTTCTAGGAAGGACTGGAAAGAGAAACCACACTTGAAGGACAAACCACACCTCAGAGCTATCTGCAGACGAGGTAAAGGATGGGAGTTCAATGGCCAACCCCCTTCTTTCTCCCATTTTCTATTGGTCAAATTTCACTCCTTGGGGAGCTGATTGGCCTGCACTCCTGTCTGCGTAGGAGAGGCAGCTTCTGATGCTTGCAATGAAGGACCCTGCCAGACCCGGGCTGTAGTGTCCTGCATGGGTTGCCATCTCTATGGCTTGCCTCTCTCCACACTTGACTTAACTTGTAGTTTCTGGCACTGATGGTATCCTTAGGAAATTTAATTAGCTCAGGTCGTTCACCATGAAATCACTCCCATTCTAACCATAGGCTCTACTTCTAGTAACTTCATGTTTATCTCTTGTATAATCAAGTCTCCATCCTGTATCCCATGTCTATAATTGGTTCTATGTCTTTATCCCTGAATCTCTTCCCTTATAACCTGGGTGGTATTTACAAGCAAGTAGGTTTGAGGTTAATGCAATTGTAATTCACCCCCAAACTGGGCCTCCTGTGGTCTAGCCTAGGCAGAGAATTGTAATCTGAGGAACACAGTCCAGCAACCAAAGGCAATTAAATTAAATTAAACCTTTACTGGTATTTCTGGGAGGAGTGTCAAGGGAAGCGAATACATTTTTAATGTATAACAAGACTTGTTAAACTTTTTACCGTTTCTAGTATTCTCTGTAGCTTTCACTCCCCACCCCGCCAAAGTCCTCTCTCCTTCACTCCAGAGTTTTTCCCTTTGCCCTGCCTTTGTGAGTTCCTTATTTTCTTCCTCTTTCACCTTTCTTTCTGCTTCTGTGTTTCTATGCCAACTTCTGATACATAGCTCCCATTTTGCATCTGCAGTTCCGTCTGTCTTTTTCACCCCTATTGCCCCATAAGCTGAGCTGGAAAAGATAGAATTCTTTTTAAAAAGGGTAACACTCATGAGGAGGGGACACTCCTACATTAATCATTGTCATTTTCGTCATTTGAGGAAGAATGTGCTAATACTCAGGGCCATTTAGCAGCGAAACGGACTTCCTCATTAGGTAGTGAGTCTTGTGCCATGAGGATAATGCAAACAAAGGCTGGATAATCAATGCTTAGTATATTGGGAAGGGGTTCTGGTTCTGGGTGATTTGGGGTCAGATGTTTCATAAGCGCTCACCATGTCTAAGATCCTAGGTTTAGATTTGTGCCCCCTAAACTTTGCCGTAGTATTGGGGTTGAATCTTGTTAGCTTATTCCCTCTTTAGAAATCTCTATGCCAAGGACACTGGGCTTGATCTAACTCTTGTATTGGTTTTAGTCTCTTTGGGACAAGTTGTCCAAATTATCTTTTTAGCATCCCAGTCTTTCCTGCTACAATCAAGGAGCACAGTTATGTGTACTCTCAAATGGCTCCAATTTCCCACTAGTGTGTTAACTATACTATCTGGCGGTGCCAGGCCCTGCTTGATGAGTCTTTGTTGTCCAGGGCACCAGAAGGCATGGAAGATGTTGGATTAGTAGGAAGCAGCAGCCAGGAGTGTGGATTTTCTAAACGAGGGAATGGGGCAGGATGGCCGGCTCGCCAGACTCGCCACGCTCACCACGCTCTAGGGAAGCACGGGGTTGGGAGAGAGAGCCACACTTTGGGGTCAAGGACCCTGGTCTGAATCAGCTGCACACACACTAGGAATGTTCACCAGGACTACTTGAGCTGCAAGTGACAGAATTCAAGCTGCCTTGAACAAAATTAAAAGGTGGTGGTACCAGGTGGGGACTGAACTGGCTTCTAAACCTGGAAGTGCTGTTACAGCTGTATTTAAGAGCTCAAAGGACTTGTGAAGACTTGCCTCTTACTTACTCTCTTTCTCTGTGTCCTCACCCCCTAGCTCTGCCTTTTTAAATGTTGCTTTATTTTCTGCTCCAGTAGAAAGAAATCTGAATGTTTTGAACCCACATTCTCAGAGCTGAATCTCATTGGCCTGAATGGGATCATGTGTTTGCCCCTGAATCAGTCTTGGTGGCCAAAGCTCATGTCCAGTCCACTACAATACAACCTTAGCAATGACATTATTTCTCTGACCCCACTCCCTTCAAGTGTAAAATTCCTTGAGCTGTTGTGAAAACTGTAAATAGTAAATGCATAGCACCTGTCACGTAGCAGGCCTTTAATAACTAGTCGCATTCTTATGGTTAGGTCTGGAGAATGAGTTGGTGAGAGGGAGAATTCTACCCAATGGAGAGATTGTGTGTGTGTGTGTGTGTGTGTGTGTGTACATGTGCATGCATGCATTCCCGTGTTAATTATCAGTAAGGCATAGGCTAATAAATAAGACCTGGTTTCCATCGAACCAACCTTTCTTTCCTTCTTTTCCTTCCCCATTTGCTCTCTGACTCACTTTTTGTTTTTCCATCTTTCCATCTCTCCTTTCTTTTTTCACGTATCCCTTTCCTTCCTCTCCTTTCCTTTTTCTTTCATTGGCCATATTCATACATATATTACAAGAATTCACTATTTTCTTATTATTTGTGGTGTGAATTTAATTTATTTATGTTTTCTTTTTTTACATCCTGACTTAAAAAAATGATTTGAGGTATCTCACCGAAAAACATGTCACCGAATAATATAAATAGTTGAGGAAATTGGAATGGAGGGACTAACTAAGGAGAAATGAAATCAAATTAGGAAACAAATTGAATGCTGCCATATCTTACATGATTGCTGGAGGTAGGCTGTATTTACTGAAAATAAAGTTTCACCTTCCCTATGCTTAATTTAAAAACTGAGCAAGTTGAAAAATTTCTCTTTTTCCCAAAACCAACCAAGCAATAACGTCAGCCGAACATAATATTATGTGTGGTCCCTGATCTTATCCATGGGGTGGTCGCTCTTGATAGTAAAAAGGTTCTACCCGTTTATAGGGACCAGAGAGGGTGTTAAAGACAAACTGGGGTCGGGGGCTGACCGGCTGCCAGGCGGACAGGAGAAGGGAAACAGCAAATCTCTCCTCAGAAGTACTGAGAGTGGAAAGAGGTCAGTACAATGGAGATAACACATGTTTTGGAGCGAAAGTCTAAATAAAGATGAGATGGAAAACCTGCCTTGTTAAAAACTCAAATTACCCAAAGAATTTGACTCCTGGGTTTGCTTTTGTGCTGGGGCCATGGGGAGCCCACCAGGCTGGTTAGTTTCTGGCTGATCCCTTTTGGGAATGATTGTTGTTGAGAAAGGTGGTTCCATGTCAGAGCAGATAACAAACTGTGTCTATTGGGACAACTATGTATAAACCAACTTACTGCTTCTTTAATGTCTCCTACAAACACAGCTGCAGGTCATTTCTTGTTCAAAAGGGCACCAGCAATACTTGGGGAGGTGGGAAGAGGAAGGGGAAGTAAGGGAGAGATGTGGAGTTCTGCCTTGCTTCCTGCAATAAGTGAAAAAGGGCAGATAATACTAGTTAGCAAAGCTGTTGTGCTTAAGATATGGGATTGTGCCATGGGGAGAGAATATACACGGACGGGAGGTTTGGATGTCGCAGAACCATAACGTTGTAAGATTTTGAGGGGGCTTAGCCTGCGAGAGATGGTGCCCAAGCTGATGCCAGTACATTTGATATAAGCATTTTATCTACTCTAGTGAGCCTCACCTGACTCCTCCCCTTCTAGCTGACTCGTGGGGGTGGGGAGGAACTTCTGGGAGCGTTGCCCTCCTTCTCTGTAAGCGGGAAACCCAAGCCTTGCCTCGTGTCCTTCCTGGGCCCATTGTGGGGATTCCCTCATTTGGAAAGAATTTACCGCGCTCGGACCACACATCAGCACTGGGTCGGACACTTCGGGGAATAAGGAACGAGGTTAATTCCTCAGCCTTTATCCTTAAAGAACTAACAGATGTGTAAGGACTTTATAGAGCCATTCAGGGTGTTTGTGGATGAGTTATGCAGCCTGGGGGGTAACCTGCCTGGCCAGGCCTCAGACAGTCCTGTTCTGCCCTCACTGACTGGGGTGGGGCACCCCTTCTCTGGGCGTCACCTCTAAAACCAGGGATGGGAGTAGTTGCTCTAGGGGGGTCTCTTTCAGGTCTGGACTACACGAATCTCCTGACCGCTCAAATCTTTTTCTCGTGAGTTCCACAATAGGCACCAAAAGTGAACGGCCAGGACGTGCGAGGTGTTTACCAATGACGCAGCCAGAACGTTCCCCCACCTCGAAACCAACAGTTGGGCAAAGTGCCATGACCTTCTCAGTTTGCTCCGCATGAAAATAGCCCTATCCTGATCACGCATCCTGTGTCAGGGAGGGCACTGGGTCTGTGGGCCTGTCCTGACAGGCGACAGGTGTGAGCCAGGCCTGCTGGCTTTGGCTACAGAAAGAGGGGAAAGTTGGTTAGTGTCCTCCCTGGTGTCATGGGGTGTGTGTGTGTGTGTGTGTGTGTGAGTGTGTGTGTGTCTCCTAGTGGGCACCTCTGCCCTCTGTACAGACTCAACCTTTGCTGTTTTTCTCCATAAGGGTCTGATCAAGGCAGCTTTAGACTTACAGAGCCTTCCTAGGGCCAAATGTTTTCATTTTTCTCTTGGCTAGACTCCTGGTGCTGTCATTCCCAGTTGCCGTGGGCAGGTTTTTGTTTCAGGAATGTTCTGCTAACTCTGTGGGTCTTCTCCAAAAGCCACCTAAGTGGAGAGTCAAGACCATTCCCCAAACTGGAATCCACATTGTCACTGATCCACAAGCCAGAGGCAAATTCCTGCACCTAACCTTCCGACAAATTTTGCAGTCTGGCTACAACATAAGCTCCCCATGCCTCCCATTTTAAGACAGTGTAAAGAAAAACAGGTGCCCACTGGTCTAGTCACATCCCCTATAAAACGGTTGGAGTCTCTACTTTTTGTGGGAAAACAGCAGAGGGGGGCTGGACTAATTACTTTCCTCCCAGGAATCTGATTAAGGGAAGGTTGAGCTTTGTGGGAAAGAAAAGTGAACCGCTATCAAGAATTGTCACCAAGGAGAGCTGAGCCATTTGAAAGTTGAATAGGCTGCCTAGAGGCAGAGTGAGCTTCCTGGCTCAGGCAGTGTTCAAGTAGGGGCTGTGGGCCCACTCTGGGCAGAAAGTACACGAAGGTGACTAACGAACTTGGCAGAGGTTGGAGTAGAGAAGCCTGGGGTTTTGCAGTGACACTGAAATTACCTTGTGACGCTGAAATACTGGAGAGAGGGCAGCATTAAATGTCTCTACTCTTTATTTATATTTTTAAACATTTTTTTTTGACTATGGTAAAATCCACATAACATAAAATTTGCCATTTTAATCATTTTTAAGTGTATGGTTCAGCAGCAGTAAGTACAGTTGCATTGTTGTACAACTATCCCCACCAGCCATCTCCACACCCTTTACACAATGACTCCCTATTTTCCCTCTCTCCACAGCCCTCCATTCTATTTTCTATCTCTATGAATTTGACTACTGTAGGTACCTCATATAATAATAAGTGGAATCATACAGTATTTGTCCTTTGGTGACCGGCTGATTTCACTTAGCATTATGTCTTCAAGTTTCATCCAGGTTGTAGCATGTATCAGAATTTCACTCCGTTTTAAAGCTGATATTCCACTGTATGTATGTAGCACATTTTGTTTATCTATTCTTCCATTGACGGACATTTGAATGTTTTCCTCCTTCTGGCGGTGGTGAATAATGCTGCTATGAACAAGGGTGTACAAGTGTCAGGTCGAGTCCTGGTTTCCATTATTTTGAGTTTATGCCTAGAATCGGAACTGCTAGATCATGCAGTAGTTCCATGTTCAATGTTTTGGGGAACCGCTGTACTGTTTTCCATGGTGGCTGCATCCTTTTACCAGCAATGCATGGGTGTTCAGTTTCTCTGCTCTTAATGAGCATGTCTTTTTAGTCTCCCAGCACCCAGAGGAAGTGTGGGCAAGAGATGTACCATTGTGCTTGCTTGCCATCAAAAGAGAGAAGAAGGGGGGGCAGATCTGTCTGGTATCAAATGCCAGGAAGCCTGGGAGGTGACAATTCTGATCGGTAGCGAGGCTGAACTACACATTTAATAGGTAGTGTTCAGGTAACCATTATAAAGGTAGGAGAGTAGAGACAGGATCTTTGTTCTCTTTTAAAACTCGGGGCTGAAGGAGTGTCTGCAGCAATTTAAGGCGAGGTTTGTTGATTTCATGAATCTCTTGCAGAGCAGGTATCAGGGTTTGTGTTTCCTCTCATCTTTCCCAGGCCCTAACAGCCAAACGCATATTCAGGACCCAACATTTATTGAGCACTCACTATGTGCCAGGCATTCTGTAGGTACTTTCTGTTCATTTGCCCATTAGTTCTTTTTAAAATCTAGAAGGTTTATGTCCTAAGAATTCACCAAATTCAAAAATACTACTGTAGTCTACCATCCTCCCTCATTAAGTACAGTAGAGCGTGACCAAAAATCTAAGTGAGCACTAAGGCCTTAATGAGAGTTGCTGAGAATGTGACAACGAGGGGACAATAAACTTTCATGAAGATTTGGAGACTGAGTCTGGGCTCTGTCTGACCCTAGGCTCTGTGCCTTTTATTTTGCTGCTTAATGAGTCTTCACTGATTATCTTGCTTGTGCAGCGACTCTTGAGTCAGTCAGTCAGTCCTTTCCTAGCCTGGGTTTTCTGTCTAATTGTTGACTCACCTTACAAGAAAGATGGAAGGAATGAGTTTATTCTGATTTCTCTCTCAAGTCAGAAGAGGACATGGAGATGCCTTTCCAGTCCCAGAAGAGAGAAGGTTTCTCTCTGGTTTCTGGACAGATATGCCCATAGCTGGCACACAGGGCCTAGTGGATGTGGTTCATGTTCTCTCCTCCTCTCCAGCCTTGACCTTCACCCTCTCTCTTTAACTGGGTCTCCCAAAGGCACCAAAGAACCTGGCCTTATAAGCATCCAACCTTGGAGTCACCTTTGCCTGCATCCTCTCTTGGTCTGGCCCTCTCCGAATCGACTGGCAATTCTGTCTCTGGGATCTGACCTTCTTGAACCATTGCCGCAGCCAAGTCTTTCTTGGCTTCCAGGCTCTGATCGCCTCACCCGCTGATTTCTGCAGCCACCTTCTTTCTGGCAGGTCTTTCCACCTGCAGCCTCACCCCTCCTGGTACATTCTATACCCAAGAGCTAGCCTAATTTTCTTGAAGTGCTATTTTTGATTGTGTCACTCATCCATTCAGAAATCGGCAGGAGCTCCCATTTGCCTCCCACCTTTAATCTAAACTCCTCAGCATGTGTTTTAAGACCTTTGCAAACTCACATTTAACTGCCTTCGTCTCCTGCAATGTCCTGGCTTCACTTCTCATCTTTGCTCTGGCCCAACACAACCCATAAAAGTTGCTAGCTTTGGGGCATAGCTCTGCTCTTGCCCCTTAGATTCATGTCTATCCCTATTAAAACACAACAAAGATGTGTGAGCAGGGTCTTACCAGGCTTATTTGACAATCAGTATATCCCTACTTCCTGTGTAATGCCTGTGACATAGTAGGTGCTCAATAAATATTTGTTGACTGCATGAATGTTAAAGACACATCTCTTCTTGAATAACATGACTTGGGTTAATCAGCACACATATAGAAGACTGTACAAAGTGTTTAGGGCATAAAATGAGTAAGCGCCTGCTTGAGGAGCTTACAGTATAGATCTATGAACAAATGCCCCATTTCTTTGATTATACGCTAGAGGAATGTAAGATGTGGTGTTAATTTAAAAACCGCTTTTGGCGATAAAAGAAACACTACCACTTTAATTATACACAGTATACCCTGACCTTTAATTTCAGAAGCTTTGAAATATGAAAAAATATGCATCTTAGAATGGAGAAAATAAAGTGTTGTGATATGAGTTTTTTGGTAGTAGACATGAGGTGTATCTGTATCTGTAGCAGAGGGATGTACAAAATACAGTGGAAGCATGCTACTGACTCTGTCTGAGCTGGGTCTTCGTTAGCTTCCCGGGTGGACTGGGAAGGGAGGTAGATATCACTGGGCTTTGAAGACTGGCCTCTCTGGCCCTTCCAACCTGTGTGGGCTGTGACAAAATCTCTTTCAGCCAAGTTTCCCCTTCTGTGAGATGGAGATAATAATAGAACCTACCTCGTCACCTGTATCTACTGTTTGCTAAGCATTGACTATGAACCCAGACTGGGTGAAGTGCTTAAAACATATTATTTAATCTTCAGCTGTACGTATTGTTAATCCAATCCTGGACACGTAGTAAACACTCGACAAATGGATTTATTTAGTGGGTGTCAGTTTTGGTGGTTGTCGATGTGGTAGTACCTGCCTGCTGGGTGTTCATTCACCCTTTTCCTGGTGAATTCCCTTTGAGGAAACATCTGTCCTGCTGTCAGTCCATATTTTGATGCCCCTCTGCCTCTCCTTGTGGGACCCAGGGGTGGGCAGTGGGTATATGACCCAGGCTTGGTCAATGAGACCATTGAATCCCCTGGTGGCAGTGACTGGCTCAGGGATGGCGACTGACCCCAGCCTATTGGAACTGTGAAGAGGACCCCTCTCTCTGCTGGGGTGCTGGATTGGTGGGATGTGAGCTTGAAGAGGCAGCCCAGCTTCTTGTTGTAGTGTCCTGAGCACCTGTCTGAGAGTCGGGCGGCAGGGAGGAGAGGGGTCCTGTCTGAGCATTTGGATCCAGCTGTATCTGTTTACCCCAAGGCTTTTCAGCATCTCTGAACAACCCAGTTACTGGTGCCAGTACCTTCCCTTCAACATTTTTTTTTTTTCCGGCTTAAACCAGTTTTGGTTGGAATTCTATATTTTACAATGAAAAGTCTTCTTTGATCCAAACAAAAGTTGTGATTATAATGATGCTTAGTGTGTTCTAGAAGGGTGAGAACTCACTGTAGCTGGAGCATAGGGGTGTGTGTGTGTGTAGTTGAGCCCACGTCAGGTACCTGGATATCTGACCGCGTAAGACTGAAACCATGTTAAAATAATGAGCTTGTGTGATAGGTGCTGGAGGACTTCAGAGGAGGGAGGGAGCTTGTTGGGTGGGTGCCTTCGATGAGGGCCTGGGGAAGGTCAAGATCTGAACATGTGAGGGAGACTGGCCAGCAAGGAGAAGGGGGATGGGGCTGCAGACAGGAGATGAGCCATGTCATTAACAGAGGGCAATGCAAAGCGTCGTCAGGGCAAAGGGACTAGATGAGCCTATCTGCTCCTGGTAGGGAGAGAAGACACGGAGCAGGCAAACTGGCCTGGGAGCTGTCACCCCGGCTTTGGGTTTCAGACCTGGGGGCTGGGGTCGGCACCTCCTTCCCCGGCAGCCTTATTGTCCAAGCACCACATTTTACTCTGGGGAGCAGGATCCCTAAGCAGTTGCATTTATGTTTTCTTTGGTCTCTAACGTCTTTCAGTTTTCTATATTAGAGTTCACCTGAGCTCCTTCCTGGCAGACAGCAGTTCTACCTCTGATTTCTGTACCATTTTAGCATGGGCGTTACACGCTCTGCCTGGGTTTGAATCCTGGCCCAAAATTTGATATCCATGACCCTTTGGGCAAATCGTTGTCTCTGTGCTTCAGTTTCCTCCCCTGTAAAATGGAAATAGTAGTAGTGTCTACCTCAGACAGGTTGCTGGGTAGACGAGATGAGTTGTTGAGCTTACAGTATTGAGAATAGTGTTTGACATGGAGTAAGGCTATATAAGTGTGAGCTGTTTATTATTATTTATATTATTATTCATTCCACAATGCTCACTGTAGACTGCTGTATCAAGTGGCAGCTCAGTAATCTAGTTTTCCAAATGAGGAGACCCAGGCTGAGAGTAGTGTCTAAGGCATGAACTGATTGGGCGAGAATGACAGTCTGAGGGAGAACCTCAATATCTCTCACCAAAATCTGGCTGCAGGTATGTATGGGGGGATTTGGTTATTTTTTCTTGAACCCCCACCTCCCACCTATGCACCTTTTGGGAGTCTCATCTTTGGCCTCATCTCTCTCAGGGCTCCTGACCCAGCAGAGGCCCTAATTGGCGTGGCAGTGAACTTCCCCGCTGCCATGGTCTTGCCTCGAATGTTCTTTGTTGCACAGGCTTCTTTTATTTTAATTCCAGGAGCATCTGCTTGCAGGATTTCTGACACTCCTGGGCCCTCAGAGCTATGGGGCCTCACTAACGTATGGTCCCTCCGTTACTACATTGAAAGACGATTTACCTAACAGATGGGATCTTTTGAATATTTATGTCTGGACACATCTGTTCTGGACTTGAAAGTTTAATAAAGCTTTTTATTTTCTGAAGCGCTGGTGAAGCCTATCATGTGAGCTGACAGCCCCATGGGGTCAGCTCCTCAGCGGTGACTCTGGGGCATGGGGGTCTGGCTTAGGACACCCCATTTGGCAGGCAGCCATGCTCTCTAAACTCTTCTTCCTCCTTCCTGTGGTACAGGAGGGAATGGCCAAGGGGCTAGATATCAGGAGGTGGGGTGCTAACTAAGTGGACCAATTGAATATACTTACAGAGAGGAAAGCAGCAATAATTATTTGCAAAGGGGGAAAATGTTTTCTTATACTCTCTGCTTCCCGGGGAAGATGTTGCTGTGTTGGGTGCAGGATGATGCAGTCTGGTGCTGTCGAGTCTTTGTCTCTACAGCACATGGGGCTTTTGGGGAAGTCTAGATAAACGTGCAGGAGGGAGCTTTAATAACAAAACTCTCAAAGTTGGGACATGGGGAGTTTGTCTTGAGTACCTTCAGCTTTTTAGTTCTTGCTGTCCACTCCTTCGTCTCCGGACCTAGGTGGCATTCTCTAAAATCCCCACCCACCTGCTGCCATCTGAACAGGCTCTCAAGAAAGAATAACAACAGGAATAACAACAGCATGCAGTGCAAACGTGCTTGTAGGGGCCACGCATGTGCTACAATCGTCATCCTTGTTATGTCTAATAATCCCCACAACACCAGTGTAAGAACTCTTATTACCTCCATTTTATGGATGACGAAACTGAGGCACAGAGAGTTTAACTGACTTGCCCAAGGCCAAACAATTACTAAGTGGGGCAGCTAGGATTTGAACCCAGGTCATCTTACACCAGAGCCCAAACTCCTGATGCTTTATCGCTTCACTGGAATGTTAGCCAGCATCTTCCAAAAGATGTTTTTTTGGAACATATGGGGCAATGATCAAATAACTCCAAATGCAGTTTCCCCTCAGGCCAATTTAAAATACACACCTATTTCTTAAAGGCTCTGAGGAGTCCCACAGTAAAGAAACTTGATGTATCTCAGGGTTTTCCAAATATCTTTAAGAAGACACAAAACAAAACAAAAAACAAAACCAAAAATCTCCTTTTCCTTCATACCAATTGACAAAAGTCTCATAGGTCTAACACAGTACAAGCCACTTTGGGAAGCACTGTTGAAAATGAGTGTTGGGAAATACTACGTCTCCAGAGATACTTACATTTTAACAAAGTTCAAGGTGTTAAGTCTTAGTAAAAAGAGGGTGGGTAGAAACCATGTTGATGAAATTTTAGGTATCATTAGCTAGACAGGGTTTTCTTAAGGGGGAAACTTCAGAAGGCACTGAATTCCTGTCTACGCGAATTAAAAAATATTTTGTTTTAAAACTGTTTTAAACTTACAGAAATTTGTAAAAACAGCACAAAGTACTCCTGCAAACCTTTCACCCTGAGACTCCACTCAAGTTTTGCCCATGTCCCAGGAACATCCGTAATAACGCTGCATCCAAACTAGGATCACATGTAGCACTTGGTTGTCATGTCCCTTTGGCTCTTTCTATCTGGAATTGTTCCTCCCTTTTCTTTGATTTTTATGACTGAAAATTTTGATGTGTCCAAGCCAGCTGTTCTGTAGCATATCTTTCAATCTGTGTTTCTCCATTGTTACCTTTCCATTAGACCCAGGTTATGTATATTTAGCCAGAATATCATAAATGCTGCATTCTTTTCATGGAAGCCTATTGGTGGTAGGTGCCTGACATTTATGTGGGAACTTGGATCAGACGGTGTCTTTAGGTTTCTCAATATAAGTGACCCTTTCTCCCTTTCTGTAGTTAATAAATGTTTTGTTTTGACACTGTAAAATCCCATTCCTCACTCCACCTTCACCCACTAGTTGTAGCATCCCTTGACGTTTCCTGCCTGAATAAATTGTTACTTTTGTGGTTGCCAAATGGCGAATTTTAATACTATGACTCCTTCTCCATTTAGTAGTTGCCTTTCTACCACAAGGAAAAGATTTCCTCCTCATTTATTTATTCATTTAAAATTTTATATCTGTGTATGGATTTATGGGTTCCTATTTTATTCAATGGCTAGAATCTCTTACTATCATAGTTTATTTTGATGTTAGAATTTTTCCAGTTTGGCCAGTGGGAACCCATTCAAACTGGCTCCTATATCCTTTGACATATTTCCACCATTCTTTGGGCACTTCTTTACTTTTTGGCAGCATGCGGTGTTCCAGGTGCATCTACTTCCCTTAGCCCTGGAATAACCATTTCTCCAAGAAGCTCTGGTTCCTTTTAGTGGAAAATAGTATTTCAAAACCAAGAATTGGGTGATAGGTGTGCTCGTTGCTAGTGAGATGTCACTGTTCTCAGGTCCTGTCAATGGATAGAGCTAGGAAATTACCTAGTTTATAATATACACAAATTTATAGCTATATTTATTGATATGAGTTCATATCAATGCTTCTGATTCCAATCCAACACCACAGAGTATATTCTAGTTTTCTCCCTTTCCATATTTGTACCTCTGTTCGATTGTGAAAAACCTGGCTTCCTTTATCACTGTCCCTCTATGTAGTCAACCTCTGGGCCTTCTGACTTCTGCCCCCTTGTGGGTGGACCCTGACACCAGCTTGAGCCTGTCTCCCGCAGGACTCCGGTCTCATTCAAGCCTGCCTAATGATGTTTGGATGAAGGAAGGAAAAAAGGAAGAAGGAAGGGAAGGAGGGAGGGAGGGAGGCAATGAGAGTTGAAAGAAGGAAGGAAGCTAATCAACATTTTTTAAAGCAGGAAGAAGAGAAGGGGACAGGAAAAGCCATATGCATTTTGCAACTTCTTTTTTAATACTCAAAATATTTGGGTTTTCTCATTTGATCCTCTGAGATATTAATTTATTTTATTCTTAGTATTCCAATGAGCAGAACTAAAACCAATAAGTAGGAATTATATGGTGGCAGATTTTGGCTCATTATAAATAATGTTTCTCCAATTGGAGCTGCTCAACATAGAATGGTCTTGGTTGCAAAGGAGTGAGCTCCTCGTCAATAGAAGAGTTCATTGAGAGACTGTAGGACCACCAGTTGGAGTGACAGTGAAAAGATTTCTTGCATTGGGAGGGAAATTGGATTAAATGTCCGTGGAGTTCAATGGTGACTGGGTGATAATGGCATAGCTGGAGGCAGAATTTGATCAGCTTCCCAAGGAGCAGTGACACCAAATTCCCCCAGTGGCTGAGGAGGAAGGCAGGGCTCCAGAAGGAGACTTTTCTCTCTTTCCTGCCGGAGTCAGCAACGCTGTGAGGATACAGCACTGGAGAGGTGCAGAGAAGAGCTGTACTGTGCAAGAGCTAGATGTGTGTTCGCATGACGAATTTGCATCTCAAGATAAAACATAGCTCCAGACTGAGACAGCCTTTAGTTCACTGCCAACAATCTAATGTTGGCTTCAAAGGAGAAACTAAAAATGTTCTTCTTGGAGCTGGTTCTGGCCCTTGTAGTTCTTTTATTGTTCCCAAATGGACCACATACTGGGGAGCTTTGGTGATTGCCCTGACAGCAGGAACCTGTCAAACACAACAAGCAAAATCTAAAAGGTTTCTTCTCAGGAGCAAATTTGAACATCAGATGTTTCTGTATTCGTGCCTCTTCATTTTTACGGCCCCCTCACCCCGCCCTAGCAATCTATCTGCAGCGCTACAGTAACGGAGCTAGAGTTTTAATATTTTTTCAAATGTTGAAACAAACTTAAGACTTAAAATTCTATGAATAGCAGCAAGCATACCTTCAATCGTTTGGGACAAGCACCAGCTCAACAAACATTAGTTGAAAATGCCTTTTCTGAGCCAGCAACTGTGCTAGCTTTAAGGTATACAACAACTAAATAAGGTGTCCATTGTCTAATTTTACAGGTGAGCAAATGGAGGCAGAGTAGGTCAAAAACTTCACCATGAGCAATAACAACCTGCAGTATCAAACTCTATCTTCCCTTCCTGCTTCCCAGAGCAACTTGGTTGCCTTGTTATTGGGTAAGAATGGATGGAGCTTGCCCACGTTTCCCTAAGTAAGTGGCAATGTTTATGACTGTGTTTTGTTTTCCTGATGAAGGCACAATAAATCAGAACTATTTTCGACTATGGGTCAAATCCTGATGGGATTCTGCATCTGAACATTTCTTTAACATTCTCACAAAAACCTGATGCTTATTAGCTGGTATGTATTATGTGTAATCTAGCTATGTGTGTATATATTTTTCAGTGTGATGTATTTGGGTGCATCTATTGTAGGTGGGCACCACTTTAGTTACTATGAATCCTGAAGGACAAGCTGTTCCATCAGCTTATAGTAATAAAAGGGACTGTTTACTGAACAGATTGCTGCATGCATGTTAGGCCTTTACACACGTTATCTCCTTAAATCTTTTCAACAACAGAGGAGGAAACTGAGGCGTAGAGAGAGTGTCACATATTCCATCCGAAGCCCCACAGCTAGAAAGTGGCAGAGTCAAATTTTAAATTCAAATTTGTCCAACTCCAAAGGGGCAATGTCCACCATACCGTGCTACAGTGCCCCTCCGAGGGTTCCCCTTACTGAAACCAGGTGGGCAAACATTGGGTGGCGGTTATGACGAGGACAACGGGCCAGAAAGAGTCCTGAAGTAATAGGTTATGAAAGAGTTAAAAAAAAAAATTCTACCTGGACAGATTTTCATGTGTCTTTTCCAAAGGCCAGAGTTCAGATTTATGATATTGGAATATTCATGAGTTGCTGCAGTGTGCAGTACTAGGGAGAAAAGTTTCTTGTGACAGAAATTAACCTTAAAGGAAGGGCTCTGCTGAATTAAGGTTCAGATATGGCAGGTGTGATCAAAGCAATATTACAACCCACTTGGGAGACTGTGGATTCACATCTTAAAATGGTACTTAATGATTTGGAACTTAGTGGTGCCTATTTTCATCCATCCCTCCACCCATCCATCCATCCATCCATCCATCCATCCATCCATCCATATCTGCTATTTGTATAAGCCCCTATTGGAACCTATAGAGGTGTACTAAAACCAAACCAAACCAAATCACACCCTCTAGCTGGCTTTCAACAAAATTGGAGAAAGAGAGAGGTGCATGCAAGAATAGACAAACAATAGTGCAAGGAGGTGTTCTAATTAAGTATCAAAATGGTTGGTTGAGATAGTGGGTGCTTTCCAAGGACTGAGAAGAAGGAGATCTTTGAGGAAGTGGTGTGGTTGGTTTGGCCATTTTTGTTGCCTTCAGGGACCAGTGTGGCACCAAGACGACCGCCACGAGTCCAAGTAGTTTCAATCTTAATCCATGCTGAGCTGAAAAATTGGATATATGGGTCTACCCACTGCTGAGATACAGTTTGGGTCTCTTTAGCTCTCCTTTGGAAAATGAGATGCCAACTTTAACCTTCAATACCAGTGTGGTGGTCCCACAGAATTGAGAAGATGAAACAAGCAGGGATTCATATGAGGGAAGACTGTTCCTCTTTACTCCCCAGTTTCACCGCTGAAATATAATGAGAGTTTGTTTGTACGTCCAAAGGCAGAATAACCAGCTACAAAACCAGCTCTCTAGCAGCCGACTCCTCTGGCTTTTATGACCTTGAGGGCTGCAAAGTTGACGGTAGGGGACCCAGACACTGAAGGGCCCTTGAATGTGAGGTGCAGACATATGTGACATAATTAGGCAGCCTTTATGAGGAAAGCAGAGAGAAGTCATTAGGACTGCTGTTTAACAAAGAGAAACTTCCTGCTCCCACCCCCCTATTAAAGAGCTGCTTTTCAACTGTGTTGCACTTCTTTGATCCCTGAAGGCCCCTGATGTTTTGCTCACATCCTGTCATGATATTTAATGATACCTCACTCACATGTACACCAGGAGCGCGGTCCAACTGAGCATCGTTTCAGGAAGGGGATCGTAACATGACAAGTTTTTGATGTGGTTCCTCTCACGGCAAGGTTAGAGCGGCAGCTAGGCAGACGCCAGGGAGAGCCCTGATTCCGCGCGGCAGTGGAAGTGGTTGAAAGGAGTGATCGAGAGACCAAAATATTGCCAAGTTCTTCGGCAGAGGCTTTGTTTACGATGGGGTGTGTAGGATCAGCTGGTGCAGTGCTCAGGAGGGGAAAGAAAGAATTTGGTCTTGGACTGTCTTCTTTCAAAAGGCTGGGGAATGTTTGGGAGGGCTGGCTCTTCTTCCAACCTCTGGTTGCCTGTGATCATACACACGAACAGCTGCTAAAAGGAAGATTAATAGGCCCTTAGGGGCCATCCAGGCCATACCAGATATATGAATCCTACAAATTCCTCGGAAGCATTCTTCCCTTGTCTGCCTAAGCAGCTCTGGAGACCAGGAAGTCCCCACCACAAGGCAGCCCAGCCCACTTGGCTTCTCTGAGGGGTTGAAAGCTCCTCTCCTTTTAGTTGCCTTTTGCAGCTTCTAACACTGGTTTCAGCTGGGTGCTTGGCAGCTACCCAGAACAAGCGGACTTTTCCTTGTGAGAGTTCTTCAACTTTCAGGTGCCACCGTGAGCATTCTTATTTCCAGGCTAAGCACCCCCTTTCTGCTGCTGTTCCTCCTGTATGCCCTGGTTTCCACACCCTCATGTCTGATGATCCTACTTGGAATGTCCTGCCATGACAGCCTTACTAACCTGTTCTCTGAACACCGATTACATTTGCCTTCGCCTCTTTGGTATCCGTTGAGCCCAGATCTCTGAAATGGAGCTATAATCTCAACATAGAAAAGCAAAAATTTGGGTTCCTGTGACGTTCACAAATGGATCCAAGTTCATATTCCAAGCGTTTGTGCTTGTGTGAATATTTCCTTACCCGCCCTGGCTATGTGGATTGAAAGCATGTCACAGGGTGCTGCTTGGGCCTCTCTCTTTGGTGATTTCACCCAAAGGACAGTTGCGTGTTCCACAAGTGAATGCCAGTAGAATTGAAGTAAACCTTTCCTAGCTGCGTCTTAGTGGAGATGCCTCTCTATCCATCCACTTCTCTCCCTCCCCATTGCTACAACTTGCCCAAATCGTTTTTTCTCTCCTGGATTATAGCTAGAGCCTCCTAATGATCTCTCTACATTTATTTCTGCCCGTTTTAAACACAAATTGCTGAAAGTTTTCCAGCAGCTTCCCATTGCACATTTAATAAAACCCAGGCATTTTATCAAGGCCTTAGAGGCCCTATAAGATCTGGCCCCTGCCTACTTCTCCAGGGTCATCTTATATCTCTCTTCCTCCCAACTCCATCCACACTGGCCACCTTTCAATGCCTTGGACACACTAGCTTCTTTCTCCCACCCTGAGCTTTTACATGTGGTTCCCTCTGCCTTGCTCTGCCTGGCTGGCCCCTTTCCATCTTTAGACCTTAAATATTACATACTACATCCATGGAGAGGCCCTCCCCTATCTCAGAAGTTCCTATTATGGTTGTCTGACCTTGCACTATTTACTTTATAGAACTGATCACAGCTTGTAATGACATATTTGTTTATTTTCTGTCATCCCTTGCCTCCCCGATCTCCCCCATCTCCTCTTGCCTCCTTCTACCTCCTGAGCCTCTATCAGGCTATGTTTTCTCTGATCTCCAACGCATCCCCAGCCTAGACTCAGCTCCTAGTACCTAAGGATGATTCAACATATACTTGTTGAATGAATGAATAACTGAATGAATGAATGACTGCAGTGGCGTAATTATCTCCACCTATCCATCAACCAGAATACATTATAAGATTCATTCTTGAGTTATAAACTTTAAGTTTTAGAAGAAAATTTAAAGATAGAGGAGTCTTGCTGAAGTAAGCATGCTTTTTGCTTTCTTTACTTTCCATGTCCCAACAAGATGGAGTTTTTCCAGAATCTCATCACAATGTAAATGCAGGCCCAGACTGTCCTGGTTGAATTATGGATCTTCCACTTAGATTTATATTGCTTTTATTTTCAACAGGCTGAGAATATTTTTAAAATAGTCTTCCCTTGAATGTTTTAGTGCCTCATCTAGATGAAAAAAGGAAAAAGAATTTGAAGTTTTGAGCACCATTCCTCACTCTAACCTCACAACAAAGAATTCAGATGCCTTTTTCTTTTTTCTTTTTTCGTTATTTTTTTGTATATTTAATTTCCCTGCAACCCCACTGAAAATCACAGAATGGAGAGTGCTAACACTAATCAAATTGATGCTTTCAGGTATAATCTCTGAACTGGAAAATTTGTATTCATTTCCTGGGGCTGATATAACCAAGTACCACAAACTAGGTGGCTTAAAACAACAGAAATGTATTCTTTCACAGTTCTGGAGGCTAGAAGTCTGAAATCAAGGTGGCAACAGTGTTGGTTGCTTCTGGAGACTCTGAGGGAGTCTGTTCCATGCCTCCCTCCTAACTTCTGGAGGCTGCTGGCAATCCTATTCTAGTCTTTGCCTGTCTTCATATGGCCTTCTTTCCTCTGTGTCTCTGTGTCCATGTCTCCAATCTCCCTTTCCTTTCTCTTAGAAGGACGCTAGTCATTGGATTTAAGTCCCATCCTAATTCCAGGAGGATCTCATCCTGAGATCCTTAACTTAATTATATCTACAAAGACCCTATTTCCATCAGGTCACATTCATAGGTACCAGGGATCGGGATTTGAATATATCTTTTTGGGAGAAACAAGACTGGGCAGTGAGATTCATGGAGGCAAAGTGACTTGCCAAGTTCACACAGCTGCTTCTTGATAAAATCAGAACTACAACTCAATCTTTTGGTCCTAGGCAAATGCTCTTTCACTTTATAATATTGTCTCTCAAAAGAATGTACTCTTGGCTTCTAAGGCATTAGTTATATATGTCTTTAGTTTTTGCATTAGAGCCTCTTTATGAGCTAGAAATTGACTGTGCAAGCTTCTGCAGCCCAAACCACATTAACCAGTCTAGTCCAAATAATAAGCCCACTGATTTCTGCAGGTGATGTCCTAAGTTTGGAAAAGAAGGTAAAGAAAGGATCACAAAACACATTTCTTTTGCTGAGCTGATGATAATTATCTGGTATAATTGTATTTGTTGATGGTTTAATGGGAGCCATTCAAACTTTGTAAGTTAAAATGATAATTTCCCCACCTTTGTCTTTGACTGCTTGGGCTAGAAGCATTGGGATCTTCCAGCTAGAGCCCAGTGAATAGCAGTCAAGTTCAGAATGGTCAATTGATCAGTTGGCCATAGGCCAGGGCAGTGGTCCTGTTACATTCTACCCCGGCACACACCTTAGATGATGGTCACGCACCAGATACATGCCAATGAGTCCACCTAATTTGTCACAGAATCCATTTTACAGGAAAATAAAGAAATAGTACCACAATCACTTCATTTTTGTCATTTTTCTTTCTTTTTTCTTTTTTGGCGGGGAGGGTATGAGTATGAGGGAACTTGATATTCACAAAAGCATTTTACAAGCATGTGAGTAATAAAATCTATCTTTTAAAGATGTAATACATTTTACAGGCTTTCTTAATCTGTCCTTGCCTTCCTTCTTCCTTATAAAAAATTTAGCAATGATTAAATTAAAAAGAAAATGGAGGTCATAATAAAATGAAACCTCCCAAGTACCACAGTAATTTATAATTGCCACGAGTATTAACAGTACACTCTTCCCTTTCCCTTTCTTTTGCCTCCCCCTCCCCACTCCGGTTCAAGCCGTTGTTTCTCAGTCTAGTTGTGTAGGGCACAGCTCCCTGGTCCCTGCTGGTATTATGAGCCTTGCGTTCCCCCAGCTCACGGCAGCTCTCTGCAGCTGCTCCTGGTGGCTCACTGCAGCCTACGCCAACCTCCGGCTGCTCACAGCATGCTCCAACCACCTGAGCCACCGGGCCGACCCCCTAAGGGTACATTCCTAACTGGCATTTGCTACTTCTGTGGCTTAATAGGACAGGACATGAGTATCTGCAAATTCCTTTTATCTAGTGGTGATACCATTTCTTCCTCTCTACTCAAGAGAGCATTTAGAAGGCAAGTGACTAGATAGATACCTATAAATAATCCATTCTTAAACAGTAAAGCTAAACTCATCATTATATAGCCACATAATAGAAAATTAAGTTGAATTTCCTTTAATTTCAAGAATTCACCAAACTTAGCGTATTAACAGCCTCAGACCAGCATGCCTCATGGTTATGAGACAGCTGCTGTAGCTCCGAGCATGGGATGGATATCTAAGGATGGGACATCCAAGCAAGAGGATATCCAGCAGGGGTGTCTCTCTTGTGTCTTTTTTTCCTTAAAGCAATGCATTTTTCCTAGGAGCTGCTAGCAGACCTCGCCTCTCATTTAAGTGGTAGATTTGGGTCACATTTCTACTCTAGACCTACCCCTGGGAGGACAATGGCACTATCGCCAATAGTTTAGCTAACCACATAGTCTATGTAGGGGTATAGATAACCCAAAGAAGATTGGGATTCTGTTTTAAAGGAACAAGGGGTTATATTAGGACAATTTTGTGTACAAGTATCAGGACATCTAAATAAAAATAGCCTAAACAATAATGAAAATTTTCTTATCTCACATAACAAGGTAGTTCCAGAGTTAGTGGATTCAGAAGCTCAGGGATGTCAGGCTCCTACTGGCCTCTCCACAATTCTCCTGGTTCTATCGATGTGATTGGTTTCACTGTGGCTACCACAGCTCAAAGCACTGTCCACATTCAAAAGCAGGAAGAGGGCAAAGTCCCTGGCTTGCGTCCTTTTGTTAGAACACTGGAAACTTTCCCAGTGACCCACAGCAGTCTTATTTTTCTATCTTATGGGCCAGGGTTGCACCCTGTGCCTGTCACTGGAATGTGAAGGGCATCAACACGATTGGCTTAATCGAATCAACATTTAACATTTATTCCAGAATGCAAGAGGATTGTTCTTGGCTGAAGACACAGGAGAGGAAAGGAGGGTTGCTACAAACATCTGGAGAATATGCAGGCATCTGCCAGCGGAAAGAAGGGGTTAGAAAGACCCTTGGGTAGCCCACCACGTGAGAGTCTTTATTTCTCTAGTTGGAAGAATTAAACTCTGTACCTAATATACATGAGGAGAGTTCACGTTTGATTAGAAAGATCTAAGAAAGATAAGGAATATTTTAGTCATGTCTAACTCTTGGGGGCAGCAAACAGCAATGCTGTTTTCAGGAGTTTTTCTTTGGGCAAGAGGCAGGGAGGAGTGAGAATCCTTTAGGAAATCCGAGTTACTTAGATGGCTACTCACCAGAACTCCTCTGGTGGAACTCTGGCAGGGGCACAGACTTCCACCTCTCACCCAGCTCCCTGGTGTACAGCCAAGAAGAAAGGGAGATTCATCTCCGACATCCCAATGCCGCCATTACAAGGGACTTTCTCATTCACTCCGAGTTGTCCAGAATGCCTCTGGGACCTACAGGTCTTCTTCCTCCTTCACTCTTCGATAAGACACGGCTGACAAGTAGCCAAAGCAAGCAGGAGGATTGTAGATGCTATCTTTTCATCGGGATATGGGAGACTGTGCACTTTCTCATTTCCTGGGGCCCAAATCTTGAAAGCATCCCACTTCTCTCAAGTCTCATCTCTCTCACCTCTCATTTCTTATCTAACTTAGCTCCCTAGCTTTGCTACTGTCTGAACTGCATACAGAAGGGGGGGGGTGAAGCCCTGCCACTGAGGAGTGGCAAGGCCCTGAAGAAATCTTCTGATAGTTACGAGGCCTTGGTTCTTCATCTCTAAAATCAGGATAAATTATGCTCTCCTTGAAAGAGCAACGCACACTGTACAATGAGAGGCATTTGTGCTGTGCTATAGTCTCCTTTCCTTGTCCCTCCTCTGCTACTCAGCTGTCTCTCATTAGTGTTTTTTAATCTGCTTGTTTGCTTGGTTGTTTACTTCTTTATTATGGCAGTGAAAGCTGGGCCCCTTTACCTGATTGGGGTAGGGGGGGCATTCAAAAACAACTCCTCCAGACTCATCTTTCATTAATATTCACCCAGTGCCTTGCAAAGGGCTCTGGAGGCTTCTTGCAGGATGCTTTCAAGTGGCAGTTGTGAGAGCAGCGCAGACCAAGCTCGATTAGCATAACAATGAAGCTTTGGCTGCAGTGTTCTCATCCTCAAAGGAAATAGCTGGAGTGGGCACAGAGCCTTTTACAAGTACTGCGTTAGGATAAAAAAGGACAGGGTGAGAAACCGATAGATGGCAAATGTGTACTATGGGAGGGGGATCATAGGGGCGGGAACTAGCAGGGGAGGTGGGGAGGAGCTTGTTTGCAGTCCTCTGCCTTGTTCCCAAGAAGTGTCCTCTGTAACTACAGAACTTCCTTTGGTAGTGGCCCTTTAGAAATTCATCACTATCTGCGTTTCCAGAAAAAATTTAACATTAGTGTCTCTTTTGACGGCAGAAGAAGAAGAAAGAAAGAGCCTAGTCCACAATAGTAGTAAGCTCTTTCAAATGTTCAATAACCCCTGAAAATAGGCTGGATGGACATTATTATCTCCCTTTCACAGATGAAAGCCTATCCATCCATCCATCCATCCATCCATCCATCCATCCATCCATCCATCCATCCATCCATCTCCTATCTTGCTCTAGAAACGATTTAAGGCAGTTTCCAGATGACGTACCCATAGTCTCAACACTAGGAAGAAGCAGTGTGCAGATTTGAACTCAGATCTGTTGTCACTCTTCCTCCAGACCATGATTCTCTGTAATCACTTAACAATCCAAACCAGGGACCATAAGTCCTAACTCCTGCAATGAACTGTCAAGAAACAGGTTCAGCCAAATTCCTGTGGCTGAGCCACTCTTACTCCCATTTTTTTTTCTCAGCAGAGGGATCCTAACATGAATATGGAGTATGCCTCTACAGAGCCATTTAATTGGCCATTGGCCCAATTCGGGCTAGTGTAATAACTTTAATTTGCACCTATAAGCTATTGGCTCTTCTGCTGGATTTTTTTTAGAACCAGGGCTCAGCTGTTCCCTCATTACACAGACATGGAAAACAGCAGGAAAGCCGATGCACACCTAGGCTTTTCTCTAGCCATGTAAAATCAAGCACTAAGTGGAAGTAACAATCTGGATAATTCAAGAAAATCTCAACCTTTGCCTCTTCCCCCCTTACCAGCACCTGCACGTAGAGCAGGAAGCAAGAAAAACTCTACTGAAAACAATAACCAACTGTAGCTGCTCTGTTGTACTAGGCCAGTGGCATAGTTCACATTAGGGGAGATGAAGCTCTTTGTTTAGAAGACTACCCAAATGGCCTCTTTGGGTGTGAAAAATGAAGCCTCTCCGTCTCCCCTAAAAGATAATTTGAAAAGGTGGTGAGACAAAGGGAGATCAGAATTACTTTGCCTAATGAAGGTTAGAGAACAAAGAAAAGTGAATGAGAGGAGGGAAAGGGATGCACAGAAGCCGTTGGAGGGGATGGGGGCTGAGATGCTGAGGAAGACAGTTGTCCAGTTCGGGAAATTGGGGGCAGGGGGGTAGGGGGGGTGGTTGTGAAATGGCCCAGGAGCTCTATTTTTAAGTTGTTTGTGACTGTGATATGTAGACGAAAATATGTAGACACATACTAAATCTGACAAGGTCAGAGGAGGCCAGCATGGCAGGTCCTACAAACTGAGAGACTGAAATTAACCACGTAGGATGGTCTGAACATAAAAATCCCTAACTAAAAGCTGGTTGTGGTGGGTAGTCACATCCTTGGCGTGCAGCTTCCTTAACAAAGGTCAATCTTTACCTGAAGTGAGCCTGTCTATTGTCTTTTTGCATCTAAGATAACATACCCTTGGAATGTCAGAGTAATCCCTTTTTTCAGACCCCTCAGGGCACAACCCACCCCACCAGAGCAGGAGACCACAGAAACTCTCATTGTTATTTTGTTCCCTGCATACCATCTTTACGTGCTGTAAAATATTAATTGTTAATTATCCTGTGCCCATCAATGTAAAAGATGTATGTGTATCTCCACTTTACTTTTTATCCAATCCCAGAGACTTTAGGACTTACCTGCTTTGTTTTCTCCCAAACCCTTTATCTACCACCAATGGATTTCCTGTAACCCTCCTTACATCTCCTCCTTTTATTCTAAAGTATAAAATAAGCTTCAAAACTGCCATTCTCTGGAGCATTTTCTTAATCCATTGATATTTTTCTTCCACGCAGTTATTGTCAGTTTGGCTCAAGTAAACTCATTAAACTTCTCTACAGGTTTGGACATTTCTTACATCAGCAGATATAATTCCCTCTGGAATCCCCAACCTTCAGTAAAAAGTCTGTTTGCTATCTGCAACAGCTTTAGTATAGGGGATGCTTTAGAGATTTCACATGAAAAGGGCTACCTCTCACATTGAGCTTGTTACAGAACAGAAAGAAGAGTGATCACTGATGGGGAGATGTGACAATCTGAGAGATCACCAAGAACAGGAAATATCAGTGAGGGGTGATCACATAGACCCCTGGGAATCAACTAAAAATCTTTCAATATGTAGGATGGGGCTTGACTCAGATTCCCTCCCAGATTTAAAAGAAAAGGGATCCCAGAGGTTTACCTAGACAGAATATTTGCTTCCATTCTCTTGAAATTTTGATGGAAGTCTGAACGATCGATTCAGCAATTGTGATTGTTGCTTTAGACCTCTACATTTTTTTTTGTTGCAGTTTGCTGTCCACAATCAACTTCCAGAGATGTTACATTCATATAGCATTTTACAGTTTATAAACACTTTGCATCATTTCACTTAATCTTCATAACCATTTAGGGAGGGAAGCTGAAAACCCAAATCACCCTGAGAGCATTAATCTATTGTCATTAGTTTATAGTTTGCTCTAATGAAATGACTCAACTCATTGTTTATGCAAAACAATACTCAACCCAATGTCTATATAAGGAAGAATATCCTAGCATTGCGAGGCTCTTGATTGATGGAGGTGAGGGTAAGGGGTAGAGTTGACAGTTATAGAGCAATTTCTCTTCCAGATGCTTTTAAAGTTTTTAAGTACAAGCTAAGAAGGATTACCACATGCAATCCTATTGAAGCTGTGATCACATGTGATCCAGTCTCAAAGCTATAGTCAAAGTAATAACCCAGGAACCAAAAGGCAACTTTATAATATTTCTACTTCTAGTAGTTTTTCAAACATCATGAGTTGGATACAAAGTTTGCAGCACTACTTACAAAAATTTTCTTTTCTACTTGATTAATTCTCTCTCATTGCCTTGATTATCCAGAGTGGGTATCCTCTACACTGAAAAATCACTCCCTTTAGGTCTAGCCTCTACCCCGTGCTGTCCCGCCTTGCACCCCCCCTCCAGACTCCCCAATTCTGTGAGACTGAGTTAGGGAAGTTAGAATATGCTTTTGTAGTTGTGGGAAAAGAAAGACTAAGAATACATTTACATAAACAGCATTGTAATGAATGCTAAAATTTAATCTGGAATTATGCAGGATTATTGTTTTGTTGTGTATTAATTAGGCAATAAATGGTAATGGTTTATGCAAATGATAGTGCTTATTATTTATTTTTAAGGAAGAAACTGTGTTTTTGGAATTGTTCTCTTCTGGCTTTGCAAGTTCTTTAGTGTTTTTAAATAATGGCCGTCCTTTGACTCTGCCTGACACCACAACATAGTTTAATTCTCATTGGAGGGATGCAAAACCAGACATTACTCACTGATACAGACTTGTCAAAAGACAAATATTTAAATCTGATTTCTTAGAAATGTTGGTTCCAATAATTGTTCTACTAACCTTTTATGACTTAGGGCTGTAGATTCTTGAGAAAACATTTTTTCTTCTATGATAAAATATCTTAAAATCATTAAAGCTGGCTTGCTTTCATGATCAGCCTTGTGGTGACTTGCAAGTGAGGTGATTTTGGGGGCCAAAGGAAGTTCATCCTGTCTCTTGAGTTGCCATCTCCTACTTGCTAAAATTCACTCTTTGCTAAAATTATTTCACTATTCCGAGCATTCCATTTTCTGAGCTCAAGGAACAATAACACTGATTGCAGTCAGTCTCCCATCTCCAAGGAAAACCTGAGTGAGGAGGCATTTTAGGTGCTAAAAGGGTTTAGAAGGACACTCGTGCCTGGCTTTCTAAGAACTGAGAATCCAGGCTTTTGCTGGCTTCATAGGTATGAAAGGAACTGACTGCCACATTGGGTTGTGTAGGTGGTGAGATCAAGATGGTGGGCGGTGAAGGGGAGCAGAATATGCCACCCCAAAATATGCTTCTTTGGCAAAAGGATTATCTTGAGATGGTTATTTTTAAGAAACGGCAGATTCAGGAGAAGCTCTGAAAACAGTAAAATTTACCCTTCTGGAAGAGATATTTGCATTCATAAGGGAAATCTCCAATTGTAGGTGTGCCTCCCTCTCTGTATCAGGAAGAGGAAGATGACGAAATCTCTAGAAACTCTAGTTAACGCAGAAGGCAAGGACTTAAACCTGCATAACAACCATCCCGTTGTTTACTGTGCTTTGCCTGATCACCTCCCATAACTGCCCAATCCCTGAACGTCTTCTTTTGTCTTTAGTTGGAGATGGTATTTAAAGTGGTGGCTTGGGCAATTTTGGGGAGTTACTCAATTTTCCTGGGTATCTCCCATGTGTACAGGAGGTATACATGTTATTAAACTTCTGTGTTTTTATCCTGTTAATCTGTCTTTTTAGTACAGGGTCTCAGCCAAGAACCTAGAAGGGCAGAGGTAAAATTACTTTTCTTTCCCTACAGCAGGTAAGGGAGTGGAATTTGGGTGGTGTTTTCCATAGCTTGTAAGAGAGAATTCTGCAGGTAAGGGGGTAGAATTTGGGTGGGGTTTTCTATAGCTTGTAAGATAGACTTCTGCCAAGGCATTCAGAAACTGACTAGGGGTGTCTTGAGGCCTTGGTGACTGTACTTTGCCTGAGCTGTAGTCAGGGGAACTTGTAGTCCTCTTCCAGGTAAGAGTTGTTATCCATCTACCATGATATTTTGGGGGCTTTGAGTCCCATAATTTTCCATTACCTGGAAACAAAAGAGAAAGAAAAACAGTTGAATGTCTTACTCAAGGCCCAAGTCTGGCTGTGATTTTTCTTTTTTCTCTTCTGTCTTTAGTTCTTCTTTTTTTGTGGGTGATCCGAGGTTGACTTTTCTCCCCCAAAGTCTTCCTCTCCCAAGTTGCTATTTAAAGTCCCAGGGCTTCTGAATACCTCCGCTCTGCTTCTGAGCTGCAGGGATCACAGGGACAAGTGCTCACTGTCATTCTTCTTGACAAGGTAGGGCAGGTTCTCTCCTCTAAAGCCTCAGAACCAGGGCTAGTAGGCAGCTATGCCAACTGCTTTCTGCCAGAATGGCCCCTCATTCTCCCTGGAAGGAAACACCTGCACTTTGGTGGGCAGCAAGCAAAGGAGGCAAGGGAGGGGGTGACTGCTGGAATTTGTACTAGTCCATTAATTAATGAAGGGGAGAAGGAGTTCTTGAACTTGACATGCAAACTTATGCAAAATCATATGTAGATTATCCTGGGTTCAGAATGAAGAGTTCTGGAGATCTTGAATTTTTACTAAATAGGAGTTCAGTACTGCTAAACCACATAGAGAACAGAAAGTAGAAATATTTTGAGATAAACAGTTAAGTTTTTTATAATTCGCATCCATAATAATAACTACCACTTACAGTTTGGTGACTCTAGCTAAGGCTCACTCCACCTACCTGTTCAGCTGTATCACTCTGTTCTTCAGAAAGTTTGGTCTTGAGGACTCCAACTGACCTCTTACCCATGTTGGACCACTATAGTCAGTGCACTCTGGCCACCATGCATGTCTGTCTGAGTTTTGCTGAAAACTTTATAAGGTATCCAACCGTAATGCAATGTGTTATAAGAGTGTGGCTTTCAGAGCTGGACTTGAGTTCGAATCCTAATCCTGAGAAAAGGTACTTAGCCTTAAGAATGTTATGCCCCCTTTCTGCAAAATGGGGACAATAGTATCAACCCTAGCGTGGCTTTGGGAGACTATTAAATGCGATATTTAAATCACATGGTATGTCGCACACAGAAAGTGTTGATTGTTACCCAAATCTGATGCAAACTTGAAGACTCAGCTTGAGTCCTACCTCCTTCAGGAAAGTTTTCATTTCTGCCACAGCTGGAAGTCATCCCTGTGTACTCCTGAGGTATTTCTTGGGTGTGTAGTTCACATGGAAATTAAAAATGCACTGCTTCATGACTGGTCCTTTGCTGTTGTCTTATTAATTACCCTGTGTTGTTATTTAATTAGCTCTTCACATCTTTGTGTCTTGTCTTCCCAACTTGACTTTAAGCTGTTTGAGGACAGAAACTATATCTTATGTTTTATATCCTCCCAAGATATTAGAATAGTGCATTGCCACAAATGCTCAGTCAAGTTCCTCTCCATAGGTGAAGATCCAGGACCAAAACATATCACACAGCACTCCCAAGGAGTCACCTAGACCATGGAACATGTTTCTTCCTACCAGGAGCTTATACTCTAACAAGCTAACTGCTCCCCGCCACCCCCACCGCCCGTGCTTGTACACGTTTTTCATCTTGAATAGTCCCTATTTTGACAAGGAACGACAAAGCCCAATGGTAGCCCACAGTTTTTAGCAGATGTTAATAGCAGTGGGCACAAGACCCTTGGAAAAACAGATGAAGGGGTTCTGAAGAATTATATATCCTTTTTTGGAATATAGCTAGTGCGGTACATTGCATTATTGACCCCAATTCTTCACTCTTTCTTCTATTCACACCGTTTGTCATGTGACTTTGGAGTTCTTCCCCTAGACTTTGGGTTCAGCCATGTGTCTTGCTTTGGCCAAATGATTGAGGCAGATAGGAAGTGCCTAAGCGTTAAGGAGTTTTGTCCATTTCGACATGCATTCTTGTGTTCTGTCATTGCTATTGGAAAAATATTCCTGGATAATCTGCTGGTCCAAGGTGAATGGGAAACACATATAACAAACCCAAAGAACGGGTGCACGAAACAGCTGCCCTAGTTATTGTAGTCTCGATTAGCTGACCCAAAGATGTGTACAAAAGCCCAGCTGAGATCAGCAGAGACACACCAACGCCTATCTAGATAAGATCCCCTTGTTATTCTCCATGTGAGTGAACAAAAGAAATTGTTGAATGTCAAAAAAACCCCCCCAAAACCCCAATACAACAAAAAACAATAACAAAAAAACAACACAAATGAAGGGGTGGAAAGTCTCCTTAATTCGATTGTGCTTGTTGAAGAGTGGCATCGGGGATGGACTTAGCACGATTTACACCTCTTCCCCTGATCTTCTCAAATCTTCAGAGAACCAACAAGCTGTGACGTCACTCACTATAGCCACATTCTGAGCTCCAGGTCCCCAGGTTTCAGGGTTGGAGCACTGTCATTGCAGAATTTCTGCTTTCCCCTGGACTAAACCAGATCAGGAAGTAATTTACCTAGTGAAGTAACTTGATGTGTTGCTTAGAGCTCTGGAGAAATCTTAGGAAGCAGATGAGAAGGTTTATGCACAATTGTTCAGTGTTTTAAAACACACAATTATAGACACACAGATACACACAAATTTTCCCTCTAACTGTACTATGATAAACAGGGTTATCTTGTGGTTAAATTGATACACTCTCTATTTGGGGTCATGTTTATTGGACAAGGCCTCTTATTTTCCATGTAAGTTTCAACATGAGATCAGAAAATGTAAACAATTAGAAGAGTTTCATTATTTCTCTCAGGGTCATTGTGGGGATGAATGAAATCTTCCAGAACCTTAGTTTTGTAAACTTGGTTAAAAAACAAAACAAAACAAAACAAAAAAACACTGAATGCAAAAACAGGTTCAGAAAACCCTGAATTTTTCTTTTGAATGGTATTGTTAGGTACTAAATACTCCATGTGCATTTGTTATATTTGCATATAAATATGGGTTTGTCCAAGGAAGTGGATCTTCACAAGAATTCAGATCAAGTCACAAAGTCATATTGATAAACCTGGTGTCTTCTGTACCTTGCCCTGGGATGGGCTACATCCCTTCCTCTCCTTCTGGATAGGTGGTTGGCACCAGATCTCAGACCCAGTGGGTTCATTTTCTCTTTTTGCTCTCCTTCTCCTTTTATGGTTCTTCTCTTGCTTCTCTTTTTCTATTTTACCATTCACCTTCCACCTCTCCCTACCCCACCTATTTTTATGCCTTTTCCTCTCTTCACTTTGACCTTGACTTTTTTTTTTTCAGTAAAACACCATTCAGTTATATATTAAGCAAGTGGTCACTGCCAGGCTCCTTATTACTAAGAATTACTCTCTGGATATAAATAAACAGGCTTCAAACAGAACAGAGTTCTTTTAAAAGAAAAAAGAAAGTGAGAGCAACCTTGACATCTAGAAACAAACTGTACATACATTTCTCCTTCAGTGCCATTAGGGAAAGGAGTATTTTCGGTGATTAGTGCAGTGGTCGGTGTCAGACTTTCATACAGAGAAGGTGGGGAAGGAACTGATGTAGTTTTTCACCCTTTTCTGATGGCTGAACTTAGAGGAGAGCTGGGGAACAGGAGCCATTTGTCCTGGGTCCAAGAGGAGACCCCAAAGATCCACTGGTGTCTTTTTTGTTCTGTAAAAAGGAATTGTTCAGATTTTTTTTTTTATCTTAGTGGGAATGTTGATCTGAAACAATCCAGTTTGTCATTGCCAGAAATGGAACTCTAATAAGCATACATTATTATCTCAGTTATTTCCCACAACTCTATAAGGAAAGTATTATTATTATCTTCTTTTTATAGGTGAGGACAATGCTCAGAGCTGGGTAGGTAATTGCTAAGGTCACCTGATTAGGAAGGAGTCAGGCTGGGAATGGAACCTGGCTGGTATGACTCGAGAGCCCCTTCTTAACCTGTTAAAAGCATACTGCCTCTGTACCCGGTAATTAATAAAGTTTGCACTTATTTTAACTGCTTTATTTTACGTTTTACTTTTTTGCTTCATCAATATCAATATTATTTGTCTTATCCACGGTGTCTAATTTATGTATATCCTTCAGGACTAAACTGATGCCAGATACAATTTTTCAGTGATCAGACTTCTCTCTTTTTCTTTCACTTTTTAATCTTGTTCTTCCCTCCCTCCCTCCATCGCTCCTTCTCTCCCTTCTGCTCTCCTTTCCTCCCTCCTTCCCAAGTCCTGTAGAAATCTGGAGCTCTACTCAGCATTTTTCTAAATTCCTGAAGGGCTATTAAAAACAAGACAACAGGCCAGAAATGGAGTCACTAATGCTAAGCCCCATGTCACCTAACTGAGATTTAATTACAGTGTCTGCTCTCCCAGAAATGGAATTTTAAACCAGTCAATCAGGCATTACTTGATCAGCACTAGTTACTAGGTAATCTGCCTGATAGACCCCTGCCATCCCTAAAGGAAAGTAACCTGGCAAGAACCAATCTGTTTTTTGCTTGGTATAACTTCCTTGCCCCTGCTTCCTTCTGCCTATAAAGGGCTTTCATTTTGTAAGGTTCCTCGCAGTTCCATTCTTTCTGCTAGATTGGATGCTGCCCCATTCAAATTGATTTTTGCTCAAATAAACTCTTAAAAATGTTAATATGCCTCAGTTTAGCTTATAACAGGGCTTATGTTCTCGTGGTTGCCTGTCACTCTGATTTCCTGTTCCTGTTGGAATTCTTGCTCTCATTCATGTCTCGCCTCTTTTATCTTTTGTTTTCTGTCCTACATCATCTTGAACATAGCATGCAGCCCCTACTCCTTTTCACGAAGTTCCTGCAACCCAAGACTCTTGCATATAGCAGATGTTACCAAAGGTTTGGAATACATTCCAGAACTACAGATTATTTTATTGATCGTTACATACCCTTGTCCCAAAATTTCTTGACCCTTTCCCTCATGGCACTTTCTCTCTAACCTGCTAAGTCCCCAGACTCTCTCATTTAATTGGCACCCCCTTAACTTTTTTCTGCTTTTCATGTCCCCCAAATCTCTTCCTTCAGTTACCAGTAAGCAGCCACCAAAAAACTTCCCTAATTCCTATTCCTTATCTAACCAAAACAATTTATCTTCTCTTTGTCTAAACATTTTCTGGAGCTCCATCTCCCATAATCAAATATTTTGATAAGTTTTTCTAACCAAAAGAAAAATTTTCTAAGGGAAATTCTTTCTCCTAAGTTTCCTAGCTCAAAAGGCACTCCACCTATAAAAGCAGCAATTTTATTTTTTCTTCTTACATCATCTGTATGAGACCCATATCCATGCTATATTTTTTATTTTCTGTTGGCCTCTAAAAAAATCAGATGACTTGATAGTATAAACTTCTTATTTTTATTCAATTGGTATTTAACCCTGATTTGTCCATTATTGTGTTTTTCTTTTAAAAATCAAATGGCAGTTCTACCTTTAAAAGGTTAAGTACATACAATCACTTTTCTCTTAACATGAGGTTGAAATCCACACCGTTTGCCTTAAAGATAACTCCAAGATGAAACTCTGAACTCAAACAATCATGTTTGGTAGCCCCTTTTAGTCATTTGCAGCCCTATATAATGTTTCCCCAAATGTGGAAGAGATTGCAGGGGAAACTAAAACAATGATATCTGATTATGATCCCACATGGAGCCCAGAACATGGGGTACAACATCTCTTTACTTTCCCCATCAGTTGGATTTCAGTTCATATGGATTTATCCATATGGATTTATCCATATGGAGTCTCTTCTCTCGTGTCTTCCTGCTTTTCTCTGTATTTCTCTCATGTCCACCCCCACTCCAGGATCTTGGTGTCGTCTTGGTTTACCAGGCAAGGTTAAGGCCCTTGGGATGATGCTCCTGGCTCCATGCTGGTAGCTATGGCTCCCTAGAGTCCACCAGGCTGAGGAAGGGAAAGAACAAAGTCAGTGAATGGGATAGAAAACCTCCTCCAGGCCTGCATTCTTTCACGAATGATGTCAATTTATAGGTAGGTTGTGGTGGGCTCTGGGAAGAGGTGATAAGAAAGCCAATGTCTGGCTTTCTAGGGGGCTTTGTCCACAGGAGGAGCTCAGAGTCTGGAAAGTATTGAGAACATTTATTTTGGAACACTGGAGTAGTGCTCTTGCGCATTTATCGGGGTGTTTGTAGTCATCAAACTCTCCAATTTTTGCAACATCCTAACACATTTCCTCTCTCTGCTGGTAATTACTGTGTAGGATCCTAATTTTGCTTGGTGTCCAGACTCCCCTTGGGCAGTATCTATGTTTGCTGTAATTGGATGATGCCACACAACCCACTGCTGTTGCCAGATTTCATTATGACTTGGCGTCTTCTGTATTAATTTCCCCACTTTGGGGCTGTTTGAAGCAAGTGAGGCCAATTTCCTTTTCAATAGCACAAATCTGGAGGCCCAATTTGAACTGTGAGCTAAGTGGGTGCATTTGTGCAGCTCTGATTGACAGTGCACTCTTTGTTTGATTTGATTTTCCTTTTTTAAATGAGAGCTTGATCCTGAGAGGCAGCTGGCATTCACTGGAAGGCAGAGGACCCATCCTTGGAAAGCCAAAGAATACATTTGGGCAGCTGGTTTTATTCAGAATTATTTCTTGTTGGGAAATGAGAGCCCAGGCCTGCAGTGCTCAGAGTAAGAGCTGCTCCACAGTTGCCCCGACCCTAGCTGACCCAGGAGACCCTCACTGTCTGGTCACTGGAAGAATTTGGAGGGAAAATGATGTAGAGTGATGGGAATAGATTTGCCAGATAAAGGACAAGATGCCCAGTTAAATTTGAATTCCAAATAAGCAAATAATTTCTAGTATAAGTATGTTCCTTGTGATTTCTAGGAAATATTGCATGGGACACAGTTCTACTAAAACAGCATTCATTGTTTATCAGAAATTCAAATTTAACTGGGAGTCCTGTATTTTTATTTGCTAAATCTGGCAAATATATATATATATATATATATGTATATATATATATATATTATATACATAATTATATATTTTATTTGCTAATTATATATATTATTACATAATATTATTACATAGTATTATGTATTACATATATTATATATATTATATATATATATATTATATATATATATATGTATATATTTGTAAGTGTAGTTGTGATTCCTGTAAAAAGTCAAGAAGATGAAGGAATTAAATCCAAAGACAAGGGGGGAGGGAGGACAAAATGGATCATTTGAAAAAGAGGAATTCACCAATGGAAAACTTGCTTAATTGACACAAAAAGAAAATTAAAAAACATATCTTGTGAGAACGCTTTTTGCTATTTTAGGTTTCCTAGCAACAGGAAAATGGGGATCATTAGTTTCTAAGACTCATAGCCTCCATTTGACATTGGTGATAGTGTGATTAAAAGCAGATTAAGCATTTCTGATTTGGCAGCATGTAGATCAATGGATTTCAAACTTTAGCTCGTGTCAGACTCACCTGGAAGGCTTGTTAAAACACAAAGTTCTAGGCTGCACCTTGAGTTTCTGACTCAGCCGGTCTGGGGTGGAGCCTGAAATTTTGCATTGATAACAAGTTCCAGTGATGCTTACACTCTGGTCTGGGGACCACACTTTGGGAATCAATAGTTTAAATCTGAGCTATCCAATATGGTGGCTACTAGCACCTGAACTATGGGTAGTCTCAAGTGAGATGTGTTTCAAGTCTAAATACATACCAGATTTTGAAGACTTAGTATAAAAAAGAGTGTACGATATCTCATTAGTCATTTAAAAATATTGATTACATGTCAAAATGACAGTACTCTGGATATATTGGGTTAAATAAAATATATTATTAAAATTAATTGCACCTGTTTCTCCTTTTTTAAACTATGGCTACTAGAAAATATACAATTATATCTGTGACTCATATTTGTGGCTTGTATTATATTTCTGTTGCATAGCCTGTTTTAAACCGTCATTTGGGGTCTGAATTTGGGCATCCATGAATTGATGTGAGAGAGAGATAGGGAAAAATCCTTAGATTTTTGTGATCTCTTCTTGAGTTTAGTAGCTCTTCCAAAGTTTACTAAATTCTCTTACTTGGTTGGCCTTTTGGAATTTTAAAAAGGTTCCAATGACCTGGCATTTGATGCAAGTAGGATTTGGAGTGTGTCCTACTGACAGTAGGGCAGTCTGTGAAAGCAAAGTCTTCTCCTGGGGAGGTGCAAGAAATAATAAGGCTGTCACACTTTTGTTCAGGAGGCCTTCTGCTCTATCTGTAAAGGGGAAATGCTCACAATCAGAATGGTGACCACTCTTCTTCCTACAATTCTCTCCTTGCCTTACTGAATTGGAAAGAAAATGGATGATAGTGGAAACTAAAAATAACCATGGGATGCACAGGCCCTAAGGGAGCCCCCTTTCTTCCCCATTTTCTCTGTAGTCAAAGCTCAGCAAGAAGCTTGGGTCCAGGCCTGGGTTCTACAGCTAATAAGGCCATGTAGAATTTGGACAAGGTTAGATGGAAAGGCCCAGAGAAGGTTAAAGCTTCAGAAATTGAATTTCTGAAAGAAGGCCGACCTAACTTAGACTGTTTCCTCTGTAGAAGAAAATCCTTCAAGTATCTGAAAGGTTACTCTACAGGAGGCTGTGGATAATTGTTCTTTCTCCATGAAGAATAAAACTGGTGGAAAAACATTTAAACTGCTACATGGGGGATTTGATTTTCAGAGAAAGAAGAATTTCCTGGCATTGAAAATAGTTTATCATTGGAGGAGTTTCTGTCAATGTCTGTCCAGCCTTTTCACTTACATTTCTTGCCTACACGGCAATAGCATTCCTAGTTAGGGAATCAGGAACTATGCCCTGAGATGTGGCGGAAAGGCTTAGCATCATTTTGGTCAGAGACAAGAGGCCAGAAGTCATACCTATGATGCCAAACTACCGGTTTTTGCCCAATTCCTGATTTCTAACCTGTGTAATCTTTCCTCTTGCCATTTTCTTTAGTTGCTCAGGTGTTTACTTGAAAACATTAAGTTAGCTTAAGCAGGAAAGGAATTTATTAAAAGGACTTAAGCAATGGTGAGCTAGAGTCGGTTCATACCGGTTCCTGAGAGTCAATTGTTAAATTTTCAGGAACTTTGTGAACTGGACAATGTCACATTGGATTCTTGAAATTAGACATGGCAGGAGTAGTTACACCTTGGAAATTGGCAAACAGTCTGATTTAGGGCCCCCTGCTCCATCTTTCCCCTGAAGAGCCAGTTGTTAAACAGTTAGCAGTACTTGGCTGAATGTTAAGAAGCACCACAAATACTTTCTGTGCTCGTGTTTTATCTCCTTGGACCACTGCAGATTACATCTCACCTCAAGTGTCTTCTATCTCTATCATCTTTTCTTGTTCAGTGTTTCTCTTGAAGCTACGAAGTTCACCCAAGTCTTACATAGGACAACCTGGAAGTATGGGGGAGTCAGTGCTTCCGGAGCAAATGTAAACAAATAGGGATCAGAAGACAGAGGATAGATGCCTCAGACTTTCATCCTGTTGGAGAGAGAGAGAGAGAAGTTTACATCACATTCTGCATGACTCGTCAGTGGGTCCGCAGTAAGAATGAGCGCCAGTTACTCAAACTTATTGACTTTTCCTCCTTATCTGTTATCTCTCCTTCCATCCTGATTTTGGAATCATCTCCCAAATAAACGAATTCCATCCATATCCTTGCCTTAGGCTTGGCTTTTGAGGGAACTTGAACTAAGACGGGTAGTTCAGAGAGTCCCTAAAAGAGCCACAAAACTGGGCTGGGAGGCCACATAGACAGAAAGCGTGCTCCAGGTCATCCACAGAGCTGGTTCATTTGGTAATACCAGTGCTACCTCCACTGTGTCACAGACCTGTCACTGCTGATCCTGGGCACTGGACATGACCACCGCAAGCTCTGCCACTGCCTCTTGGAAAACTGACATAGTTGCCTCTACTCTCGACAGAATGTTTCTTCAAGCTACTAACTTCTGACCAAAGCCTGGAGTGAGTGAGTGTGTGTGTGTATGTGTGTGTGTATGTGTGTGTGTGTGATTGGTGGACTCTAGAAACCATGTTTTTTTTCTAGCTGTAGGACTGTTAATAAGTAAGTGTTTCAGTTACTTATTGCTGTGTAACAAACTACTCCAAAACTTAGTGGCTTAAGATTTGCTCATGATCATAGCAGATTGTGCTGGGCTGAGCCGAATAGCTGTTGTTGTTGTTGTTTTTTGACTTGTCTGTGGTCACTCATGTGGCTGGACCATCTAGACACTCAGTTCAGTCTGGATGGTCTGTGATGACCTCACATTACTGATAGTTGGTCCTTCTGGCTAGGCACCTCTTAGTTTTCTGCATGGTTTTTCATCCACAGGGATGCTAGCCTAGGATTCTTCACATGGCACCACATGTTCCAAGAGGATGATAGTAGAAGTCACAATATCTCTAGAGATGTAGGCTCCAAAGTATCAGAATATCACTTATGCCCAGACTCAAGTGATAGGGAAGTAGATTGCAATTCATGATGGGAAGAGCAGCAAAGTCACATTGCAAAGGGATGGGCAACCTGGGATAAGAGGATTATTGTGGCCATTTTGCTAACAACCTGGCTCAGGAAGTGTGATTAATACAGTGGGAGATGTATCATAAGATAGGGAATGCCTCACAGCTGAAGATCCGTTCAAAGGTGTTGGATGACGCAAAACAGTGACAAATACTCACTCTAACGGGCTTGTTCCTGAGTTGGGTGATTACATCTCCCTTTCTCATTCCACAGACCCCTCCTGGGCTACTGACCTTCTAGGAGGACCCCTGCCTGGTCCCTTCTAGTCCCATACGTGGATGTCCAGGAGGGGACTGGGCCTGGCTTTGTGACCAGTATAACCTGAATGGAGGCACCACAGATGCTGGACAGGACTGAAGTCTGAGGCTGGATTTAATTATTGAATAATTGAAGTGAGAGTTCTTAATAAGGCACTGTTTTGACAAAATGCACAGATTTGTATAAACATGTATTGTTTATCAAGGTTCACTAATTCAACAGAATTTTGAGTTCTATGTGGTTTCAGAATGCGATGGAGGCCTACACCAGGAACAAGGCTTGCCTTAATTATTAAGTTTCCTCAAAGGATAGTATGAGGATTAGACAGGAAGAAGAAAGGAAATGAGGAAGAGGGAAGCTACTGTCTATCAAGGGCCCATGTTGTGGTGGGCGTTAGACCAGTTAGCACATTTGCACTTGCTCTATCCTTGCCTCAGCCTTTGAGATGGGGAAGCCGAGGCTCAGAAAGTTTATGTAACTGGATCGAGGACACACAACTAACAAAGACTAAATGACAAAGTAGCTACAGATTCAAGTTTGACTCCAAAACCTATGATTTCTGCCCCTGTTCACATATAAGATTTAAGGATCTGCTGAAATTTCCTCTAACAAGGTGGTATATTCTGGTGTGCTTGCTATTCAAAGGCTCATGCTTGAAGTCAGAACAGAACTGGATTTTCGAATCCTGATTCTGCTTCTTAGAAACTCTGATCGTAACGAAGTCATTTAACTTCTTAGATCCTCAGTTTTCTGATCTGTAAAATGGGGATAATACGAGTAACTATATTGCTGTTCAGCATTTAGCATGGTGCCTATAGCTAGTAAATTAAGTAATACCAACTGTTATTGTTAATAACTAACTGTTATTGGTTTTTATTATAGAATATGTTTTATGTTCTGTCTATATTGTTCAGTCTAACTGAAAAAATGCCGTAGATTTACTTTTTGGGGTAATTATAAGTACTGACTATGGTACAATGGATGGAATAGATAGTCTAATTTGGTTACTAGGTGCTTAGATTCTCGTTGAAATAAATTGTGGAGAAAACCTGAAAGCTCTGTTTCAGCTGTTTAATGATATGTTTAGTAGAGATGTGATAATGACTGAATTGGATTAATTATGGGGTCCTTCAATGGATTGTTTAGTGGTAAATTTGCAGATATCTTTTCACATAAGCCCATGTGTTAGATGAATGGTTTGAATTCAAGTTTACCTGTAGCAGCATGAGCGATAGAACAGGTCATTTCTGAACAAGGACTTGTAAAAACAAATGTCTTGGGTCTTCCAGGGCATGGAAGTTGGCATTATTAAAACTGCAAAGAAAGGACGAGGGAGGGGTTGTGCACCAGTGATTTACATTTATTTCTGTGTTTGCAAAACTCACACAGGTTCTGTGTGAAACTGTTGGGTGTAATCATAAAAGCCAACATCTATTTAATGCTTACTGGTTTCTAGGCACCATGCTAAGTACGTTGCATGCATTTTCTTATTTATTCCTATATTAAACCTCTACCAGTAGATACTATTAGTTTACCCATTTCTACACACAAGGAAATGAGGCTCGGAAAGGCTAAATAACTTGATCAAAGACAAACAGCTAGAAAAGTGACAGGATTGATGTAAACCCAGCAGAGTGATTGCAGAGCCAGCACTCTTAGCCTAACCAAAATTTGTGAATGAAAGCCCTTGTTGGCAAGAAGATTCCTGTTGGCTCTAGAATAGGGAAAAGTATTCAATGTGTATCAATCATAGTTTAATGTCTGCGCTTAAAAGTGGCCCCTGGCTTCCTTGCTCTTAAGAGGCCATACTCTCCTGCTGGATGTGAACAAGGAGGCATGTAGCCTGATTGTTGGCAGCCATCCCACAAAGTGGAGGAGAGCTAGCCTGAGACTGAAGCCAGTGCTCTGAGTAGTGGAGTGGAGAGTGGGAAATTCCTGGGTCTTTGACGACATCTCTGGATTGACCCAGCAGCCTGCTCTGCTTCTGGACTTCGGCTAATGTAATGGATTTCCTATTGATTGTGGCAGAAACAGCTAGTTGCTTCTCCAATATCATGCTTTCCTCTTTCCTGACTGACTAAACCTCAGTTTTGCTTAGGGTGGCCATTGCCAGTTAAAAAGCATACTTTTCAGTCTCCTTTGTATGGGGTGGCCAAATAGTGTAGTTCTAGCCAACAAGATACAAACAGACATCTGCTGGGGAGTTCTAGGAAAGTTTTGCTTTCTGGTAAAGGCATCATTCTGTCTCCCTTCCTGATGCCTGGAATGCTGGTGGCTGGAGCTGGAACAGATGTCCTGCTTGCATGAGAGAAAGACCAAGAGATTTGCAGAGACCTGGCTCTGAGCTGCCAAAGTAATGCTGGGAAGCCTTTCCTTCTTGTTATGTGAGAGAGAATAAGACCCTAATATGCTAAACCAGTGTTTCCCAGTCTTCGTTATTTGCATACAAATGGAATTTCTAACTCAGAAATTGAAATCTTTCATTTATACGGATCCTTTCTTGGTGTTCTGGTTATTTTTTGCTGCATAACAAACCATCCCCAAACTGAGTGACTTACAACTGTTTTATTATTTTTCATGTATCTGTGCATCAGAAATTCAGATAGGGCATTTAGAGCTTTCCTTGCAACCACTGAGCTGCAAGGGATAATCTGTGCTTCTAAGAGAGGTTCTGTGGCCAGGCCTCAAATCCTTTTGTTGATTGTGTGTTTTGGTCATGTTGAGACATGAGGCTGACAGATAGCTTCAAAACAGAACAGAGGAGATGGCTGCTGCTGTTTGGGTCATGAGATGATTCTGAGGCAGTCTATGCCAGTTTCTGTCTTGGTACCAGGCTGCAGAGAGGTTCAGAGAAAGTCAAAAGATGATCTAGGGGAGGGCTCCTTGCTTTCCCTGCATGGAGGGGGGTAACTCATTGCTTACCTCCCTGAGCCTGAAAGAGGGAAATAGATTCAATTTCAGAAAGATAGTCTAGGACCAGCATTGGCCCAGGGGTCACATAATTGTGGGCGGTGGAGAGGAGGGGACAAGGGATATCTTCTCTCCAAAAGTATCAACCCAACTGCCTCTCTTTCCACTATCAGAGATGCATTTCTTCAGTCTTCTACTGAAAAGCAACAACCTTAGGCAAAGTTCATGTTTGAAATCTGTGCCTCTCCAGTTGCCACGTGCGGTTATATCACCAGGGATGGAGAAGCCCACAGGATAAACGATGCATAGAACCTGCCCCAGAAAAACTTGCCATTTACTGGGTAAGAAATCCACAATATCCTTTTCATATTGAAATGAACACAGATGTTGTATGACAGGGCACACAAATTTGCATGAGTGTTTCAGATCCATCTTTGAAGAAATCAGAATGCCAGGAATCCGGGTCAGCATCCTCAGTGGTGAAGGGTACGCATTGTTAGACTTATGTTATTAGGAGCTATTACATTTGCAACTAGTCCTCTACTGATAGCAGGCTTTGTGGAGCCTTCCACAGACCCTGCTGGCAGTGGGAGTGTTAGACGGAGTGTTGCCTAAGTGGGAGGAGGCGAGGGACTATGTCTTCCTTTTCCTTCCTTTTGTCATCTGTGGTCAATTTCACTGGCTTTCTTAGGGCTGGTCCTAGGATCATGTGTTGGTTTTCAAAAAACCCAATTACCTGGTATTAACTATTTGAATACATCTATGGACAATTTGCCTTTCGTTGGCTCATTCATTACCTTCCTTTCTGTCTTCCCTCTTTAGAATTTCAGAATCCATTGTCTGACCAGAAGCTTCCCTTTTGCGAGTTTCTTTTTGTGTATTTGGACTGTGTGGCCGTTACCTGGGTGGCTGACCTGGGCTCATTAATTCTGCTATTTTGACACCTCATTGATGCTGATTATGCTAATTGTCCGTACTGCTGGAGCCTTGGCTCTGTTTGTTCTGTTTTGCTTTTTGAGCTGAAACCTCATGGGGACTGGTTTAGTCTTGTTGCTCATTTCCATTTTTCATTGCTTTTCATTATTTCTGTGGTAGACACAGTGGCAGGCTGAAAAAAACATGGATTGCTGTTTTTAACACGATATGGGAAAATGCAGAGGAAGGAAGCATACTTTTTACCGAAACCTCTATTGTTCTTTACTTTTCCTCTGGTATTTGTTTATTTTTATTTCATTGTTTTAAATAAGGCCTTTGGAGAAACATTGAAAAGCAAAACATCACAAAACTAAACAAAAATGCCACACCTGCTCAAATATTCTCAAGAAAATGGTGTGAACAAAACAAAGGGAAGCAATCGTTCACTCCAACAGATTTCTACACCTTCCTAGATACGGTAAGTACTTGGCTACAAATATGACGGTGGGGGAAAGAGAGGACTTGGGGTTCTTGGGCTAAAAAACAACAATAAACAATCTGAAACAACTTGAGTGGTTGACAAGTTGGAAGATAGATGATTCTAGAACAGACGTTGGAGGCTATGCTGTAATAGGGCAGGACCATAGTGGGCAGTGGCTCCCAACTTTATGAGTTTTCAAGCTCCTCTTTTGTCTTGTTAAGGAATGTGAACAGGGTAATCTGCTGGCCTCCAGAGAGAGTAACCAGAGGTGCTGGTGTGAAGGTGCTGAGGCGTGGATAGCAGGGGGTGTGGCAGATGTCCTGAGTATTTTGTGTGTGGGGATCTCACCTGGCTTTTGGAATGAATGGACATGGTTGACAATGACATGGGAAAGGGAGGTTGGGGTCAGACAATGATAGGCCCTGAATGCCATACCAACTTTGCAATGGCTCCCACATTCTGGTGACACTCATGTCAGTTAGGGTCTCAGCACACTGATATTAGGGTTAATTGTGGAGAGTTTAACAACAGGATTATTTATAGAGAGGTGAGCAGTATAGAGAAACCACTGGGGGTTAGCACGGTCCCCTGGGCTTAGTAAGAGAGGGCTGGGTGATCACCTGCAGGCCTGACAGTGAGAGGGGAGTGTGTGGTTGCCCTACCCAGAGATGGCTAGGGCTGCGTTGTGACAGCACCTGTCAGGAGTGAAATAAAGACCCTCTCTCCCTCTAATTTCCTACCATTGCTGCCTACATTATTCAGGGCTCTCCAGAGAAAAACAACCAACAGGATGTATAAATTCATTCATACATTCATACATACATACATACACACACATGTGTACAGAGAGAGAGATTTTAAGGTATTGGCTCACATGACTGTAGAGGCTTGACAAGTTCACGATCTATAGGATAGGCCAAGATCTGTAGGATAGGTCTCTCTATAGGAGAGACCCAAGGAAGACTTGTAGTTCAAATCCAAAGGTAGTCTGCTGGCAGAATTCCTCCTTGCTTGGGGACGTCAGTCTTTGTTCTATTCAGGCCTTCAACTGATTGGATGAGGTCCACCCACATTATTATTATTAGAGTAAACTACTTGACTCAAAGTCCACTGATTTAAATGTTAGTCCTCCAAAAAAAGAACACCGTCACAGAATGATGTAGAATATGGTTTGACCAAATATCTGGGTACCACGGCCAGCGAAACTGACAGATAAAATTAACCACCACATTGCCCATTGATGGATCTTACTCAGAAGCCAGGGGGAGTGGGGCAGCACACAGCCTCTTGACGCTGTGTGCGTGGGGCAGCCTCCCAGGCACAGAGTCTGGTGGAGGCTGGACCTGGAGGGGGCAAACTTTTAACCTCAATGTGCTATGGAAGAAAATAAGGTCAGCATTTTGCTTTTACACCCTCACTATTCTGTCTGGAAGCTTGGATTAAGGTTGCAGGTCTTTCTGAACTTTAAATGTTTCCAGAGAACCTGTATAATATACCTCCTCCTGCCTCCCAGCAAATGGATACAAGCATCAAGTAGAAATGAAATCTCTTAAAATGTTGCTGGTTTTCCTTTATGCTTTATTTAATTTTCCCCCCTTAAACTACAAGAATAACAGTATAAGCCACGTGTGAGTTCAAAAAGCAAGCACCTGGACAGTCTGGAGAATCAGGAAACTTTAATATTGAGATCTGTGTACGTATTTCATTATAATACTTGTCTCCCTGCACACCAGCTGTCTACATTTCCAGGAGATGGCACAGGAGGACTCAAGCTCTCTCAAGAGAGATTTAAGTTAGCTCCAATAAGGGGCTTCATGACTAAGGTTGTGAAATACCAGGCTTGTATCGAATTTTGGACTTTTTCGAAAAGGAAATAAACCAGGGTCAAATTTACATCAAAACAACACATGTAAAATGGAAACGATGAATTCTTTAGCTATTCAAGTCAGAAATGGATTATATAAAACCCTCATATAAAATGAAGTTTTTCACTTCATTTTATATGAGGCAGTGTGTCTGTTAAGTCCTGAAATGGTGTTCTGCAGGAAGTGACAAAAATCGAAAACTGTTATCACAAACAAACAGACGACAAAGTGCTGTACTGGAGATACCATCAGGTCTGAATTCAGGTGACCTAAGGGATGGCTTCTAGAAGCAGAAAAGCCATGACCATGGGCGCAGCCTGGGCAGGGCGATGTAGACAAGTACAGTCCTGGTTGTGGGGAAAGTCACGGGCTACTTTGCTTGGGTGAGTCTCTTTCCCTTTCTGGGCTATTCCTACCTGAAAATGAGAGATCAGCCATGTCTTAGCACTGGAGTGGCAGCTATGAGCACACATAACCTCTGTCAGATAACATAGCACAGACCACTCCTTTCCTGAATCTCATATATAGCTCAGGTCATAGGTCTGCGAGAAAACAACTTTGATTCTGGCTACAGATGGGCAGATGTGCTGAGCCACAGGCAGCCATGTCTGGATTGGACCCAAGGTTTGTTGGAGCACTCTGAGATGCCTGGTGGAGAATCTGCCTCATCAAGGCTTTCAGTTCCCTGGTGGAAATCTGACCGAATCAAATTGTCTTCTCTTCAAAGTGAATGCTAAGGAACCTGGCAGGTCACTCGAACTTGGTACCATTCGAAGATGCTGAGTGATGGATCTGAGTCTCCATGAGGTTGCTGTATGTCTCAGAACTCAGATGCAAAGGTGATCAGGCAACTTCCTTGACACCCCATTTTCCCATGTAGCCTTTTGATAAATCCCCATTACACCAAATGATCTGAGTGTCTCTCCCTTGTCAGCTTAACTAGTTTGACTGATTTAACCAGTGCAATCCCATTGAGCTCTAACAGTGCCAGATTCCACTTCTACTATGATGCCATTTAGTACCAGGGAGGCAGGGTGGTTCAGGGGCTAAGCAGATGGGCTTTGGGGTCAGATGCCTGCATTCAATTTGAGCTCTGCCATTGTTAGGTAAGGTATGGCTTCGATTTCTGTAACACAGACACTAACTAACAGAGCCTTCAACAAGCAAGATGAAAGTTTATTTCACATTCCCATAGTAGTGTGGGTGGAAGTGGTTCAGAACTAGTAAGGCAACCCTTTTATTTCAGAGATCCAGACTCCTCTGATCTTGTTGCTTCCAGCCAGTATGAAGCAACACAGCTCTGATTTCTATAGTGCGAAGACCGAAGAAAAATGAGAAAAAGGTGCTGGGGTTAACTAATGGTCTCTGCCACAGTAACTTACTAAACATGCCATCTTGATAAGTTATTTAATTTCCTTGTGCTTCTCCTATAAAACAGGGGGAAAATAGTACCTTACTTCTGGGGTTGTTGCAAGGCTAAATTAGATTGCACGTAGAACAGCGCCCAACACATATTAAAATGCTCACTGATGGTTAACACTTCTTTTTCTTCTTATTAATACTTCTTATTATTCAAAATCAGAGGAAAAACCTCAAGAGCTGTCAAAAAATGTAGCCATATCTTTAATGACTAATGAGTGAAGGGGGACTCATGGAAGTCTTTCCAGTTTTGACCTTTGATAGACAACTGCTAGGACAAAGTGAAACCAGCGGAATATTCCCAGCAACTCAAGCTAACCATTGCAAAACGAATGACATCACGAGGTACAGATGCCCTAAGTGACATCACCTTCTGCAAGAGGAGCTGTGATGGCAAAACCTTAAACCTGATGTATGTTTTTCCAGGGGAACCAGTTGTATGATTTCTATGAACTTGAAAGTGAATTGTGGCCAGTATGGATATGAAGTATGTGTTTGCATGTGTGTGTGGTGCGCTTGTGTGTGTGTGACATGAGCCATATATTGATTAAACTTTCCTCTATGCCGAAGGGATAGGATGGTTTTGAGAGGCATTGGAGGAAACAAGACAATGGACTTATCATGTTGCTTCACTCAACGAGCTCTGGGATTTAGACACTAACTCTGAGCCATTAGTGCATGGCTTTACTTTTTTAATAGGAAAACATTCCACATCGGTCGAGCAGTGTTCGTGTTAGGGTGGTTTAACACTTTCATATGCTTCTGAGGTACCTAACACAGAGTGTTCCTTGAGTAACACACAATACAAACAATTATTTCAGACATTTCAAAAATGAAGTGCTACCAGCTTCATTGTGTTCCTCTGCTCTGGCGAGTAATGAAAGACATATTCTTAATGTGAAACAAAAGAGGATTGTGAATATTAAAAAAGCAGCCCAGCCAGCTAGAGTTAAACCGTTGGGGTAAGATATTAACTTAAACCACATGTGAAGTGCAGCTGTTTCTGTTGAAGCTTTCATCAGGCTCAAGTGGAAAGATTGGTGGCTTTTAATATGTGGTTTCCAGCCAAGCCAATAGGAATCTGGGGAAAATGTGTGTGAAATCAGGGCTCTGCCAGGGGGGTCCCGGGCTCTGGGTTGGCTTTTCTTTCTGTTAACGTAAACAAGGGTAACCCAACACTGAGGGCAAGCCTGCTCCATCCAAAGGTCCAGCTGGAAGGCTCTGGAGTGACCAGATGTCTGTGGAGTTTGGGAACTCTTCATGCTCCTTTTCAAGAGAAATGCATAGGTTCCGTGGTGTCACGGGTAGGGGTGAAGGAGTCATCTTGTATCTGTTTGCTGCTAATTCCTCTCAGAAACATCTAGAATTTCTAATAACCTTCTAATAACCTATAGCATCGAGAGCAATAACTTCCTAATATGCCCATTGGGTTCCACCTCTGAGGATTAAAACTGGCTAAGAAAAGTGGTGATACATACAATGAGGGGCATATTGGTTACACGAACATGAAAACATTAGAAATTAATAAAAGAATATCAAAGGCATGAGGTGAGTGCAAAAGTAAGGATTAATTGCACAGTATTTCTTTACAAGGACTGAATGAGTTAACTGGCTTCAAGGTCGGTTGGGGTGCTGCCTGATTTTGTCCAGCCTGCTCTTGAGGTCTTAGATTATTGCAGAGATCTTAGACGATTGCTCTGGACTGACGACCAGGTGACGTCGGCCCTCTACCATGTACCTCCAGCATCACAATATTGGGTTCAGCTTCAGAGGTGTGTAACAGAAATAATGTTTATGGGCCCACAAATTCAGGAGCTGAGGGATGAAAATATAAATATCCAAACTGAGTTCAGTGATCTTATTGGAAATACTACCATGCATTGATCCATGTGTTCAACAAACATTTATTAGGCAGCTACAAGTTTCAAAGGACTTTGCAAGGTGCTCTGGGGGATACAAAGGAGGGAAGGAATTGACATTTATTGAGCATATACTATGTGCTAGGCATCATGTAGGCCCTATAATTACATTTTCTCATTTAATGCCCAAAACTTTGAAAGGGAGAAATTATAAGACATGATCCTTGCTCTCCAGAGCCTTCGAGTCTGGGGTTAAGTAGTAAATAAAATATATGTCTAAATACCCATGAAATAATGTAATTATAATCATATGCCAAACGAGAGGTTTCAATGAGAGCTAAGAGACTGAAGTGATTACTTGGGGAATGAAAGAAAGTTAACTGCAGACCACATTTAAATTGAACATTGAAGGTTGGGCAGCATTTAGATTCATAGAGAGGTGGGACAAGGGGTGATCCAGGTAGAGACGAGGATGAACGGGGGAGGGAAGGGGGATATAATACCTATGAGTCACCCACTACCCAGGGGTTAAGCAGAAATCACTTACAATCAAATTACTCTTATTGCCTCTTGGGTCCAGCATAAGGTATGGCAGGTGGTTTGACTTTAGGGCCAAGCTGCATGAAGAATGCACATCTTTAAACACTGTATGCACATCCAGAAGGATGAAATGTTTGAACTGTCCGAGGCCTGTTCTAATTAAGACCTCATGAGGGAAGTGCAGGTTTTCCTTTCCAGTGCCATGCCCAAGTGCATAGAGTGGGATGGCAGCTAAAGTGGCTAGCACTTTTAACTCGTGGTTTTCTCTCTGCCTAGTTAGGCGGCGCTATGTCATTGAATTTCAAACTCCACGTAGCGTTTGACTCTGAAGACTGAGAGGGACCACAATACAGAATCAAGTCCAATGTAATTTGCTGTAGATGACTCTGTGTGTGTGTGTGTGTGTGTGTGTGTGTGTGTGTGTGTGTGTGTGGTGGTGGCGGTGGTGGTGGAAGGTAAGGGTAGGGTTAAGCCAGCCTGGCAGGGACAGAGAGCCAAGGGCAGGTATTTGGACTGCATTTGGTATAGGTTAGGTGACAGTAGGGTGTAAGGGAAGGATTTAGGTAAGTTTCACTGAGTTAGAGCTATTGAATTAGAAGGTTGTATTCTCTGTAAAATCTACTTTGTTACATTGCTAGAACTTATTGAATTGAGTAGAAAGCAAGTGCCCTTTCTAAAGCAGCCCCTATTCCTGATGGAATGTTGAGAGTCCCATACTTGAGGTTAAATCAATCAAGACTCTTGGCATGAGGTGCTGGAGTGAATACAGAGATGTTTGGGAGACACTTCCTATCATCAGGCAGTTCATAGGCCAGTGACAGGCTCATGAGAAGGTGACCAATAGTCCATGGTGAGCCAGGTCTGCATAAACCCAACGAACAGCCTGAGAAGTTACGTTACTTTCCTAGGGCTGAGAACAAAGTACCACAAACTGGGTGACTTAAAACAACAGAAATAAATTTTCTCACAGTTCTGGAGTTAGAAGTCCAAAGTCAAGGTGTCAGCAGGGTCATGCTCTGACTGAAGGCTCTAGGGAAGAATCCTTCCTTGCCTCTTCCAGCTTCTGGTGGTTCCTGGCAGTCTTTGTCATTCCTTGGTTTGTGCCAGCATAACTCCAGTCTCTGCCTCTGATATTTCCCAAATAAAGTCACAGTCACAGGTACCAGGAGTTAGGACTTCAGCATATCTTTTTGGGGGACACAATTCAACCCACAGCAGACATCAGTGTATAGGCTGGTTGGAGGAAGGAGAAAAAGACTGGATTGGGGCAGTCAGAGAAGACATCTTGGCAATGGTGGGACTTGAGTACTTTCTCAAGGATGTACTTGGATGGAGAAGTGGAGGGTTGGGCTTCGAGTGGGTAGAGGGGAAATAGGAAAGAATGACGTGGCTGGAGTCACAGAGGCTGGCATGTATGAAGTATATCAGAGAATGGCAAGGAGAGCAGCCTGGCAGGAGCAGAAGTGTCCTGTGGGGAGTGGTGGAGCTTGAAACTAGAGAGAGAAACTGGGGCCTGTCTGTGGAGCCACCCATGCATCACAGAAAAATTGATGGCTGGGCTTGACCATCTTTCCTTATTCTAGAAAATTGCTCAACAGCCTCAAATACATTCAGAAGACAGAGAGAATCATGCAGAGAGGTATTAAGCCCAAATCATCTTCTGAAGTGCATCTTATTTCAAAATGCTTATGGTGCACCCCATCATGTAGGTGCTGTGGGTTTAGACTGCAGACCATATTCCTACTCTGGAAAGGGCACCATGAACTGAGCCAATACGTCATCAGCAGAGCAATAAGAAAAAGCCTGGGGTCTTGACCTTTCTTTTCTTTGGGCTGCAGTTTTCTCACCTGTAAAGCAATGGCTTTGGCGTGATACACTGCAATTCCTTGACTCTGCATAATACAGTGGTGTAACTTATATTTGAATAGATTTAAACTAAGTTCATCTACAAATATTGCCTCATGTGATACAGCATCTGTATAAGGTGGATATAATAGAGGTATTTTTGTACCCCATTTTGATAAATGAGGACGTACTCACAGAAAGTTCCTTGATTTGGAGCAACACTCAGCTGGTTAATGTCAGAACCAGAACTTGAACATAGGTCTTCGGATCCCTAGCCCAGTGTTTTCTATTGTACATCGATGTTTCCTATACATAATCAGAATCTCTCCGTTGGTTCACCTGTCCGTCTGTCCATCCATTCTCCCATCCATTTATGCATCCATCCATCCATTGACCCATCCAACAAGCAAGTATGTTTTGAGGGTCCACCATGTGTCAGGTACTCGGCTGGGCCCTAGGTATATGTGGATAATTTAGGCAGGGTCCCTGCCCTCAAGAAGTTCATGGTCTGCTGGTTAAACTTGAGGTTTTTTCATAATGGGGGGGCGGGGCAGAGACTAGAATCCAGGTTGGGTGTTCTCCTTCTACCAAGCCAGTTCACCATAAGATCAAAGGTCTACTGGGCAACAATCTTGGGCCAGTGGGTTCTTTTTTTCGTTGCACTTTATAAACATGAAGCTGTTACTCAAGTCACATCTGGCTTCTTATTTAGTCCGTATCTATTATCAACAACAGTATTAGATAGAGGATTGTCAAAAAGAGAAGCTCTGATATTGAGTTAGCTATACTATTGAAATACAGGCTATTAATAAAAAAACCCAAAAAACCCAAAAAACAAAACAATCTCTCAGGCTATGACCCTTTGAATTGCATTGCATTGCTTTGCATTTCCAGTTGATAAAGCCTTTTAATATGTGATTGGCACTTGGCCAAGTGTCACAATCTTAGGAAGCATCTACTTTAGGTAGACCTTAGACCTCTGGGTGAGTGACCTTCACAATTGCTCAGTACAGCTTAACCTCTGTTTCCTCATTTGCAAAATAGGGAGGAATGTGAATGGCACCAACTTCATGGGGTTCCTACATAAGAAGCTATGTATGAGGTACCTGGAGCTCAGCAGGACCTCAGGAAATGGGAACTCTTCCCCATGCATCTCACGGAAGTAGCCCAGTGCCCTTGGCTGGCAAGCTTTGCTCTGCATGTGTTTTATACTCTGTGCCGGCCTAGGAGAAAAGAACATGTCGCTTTCCTGACTCCCGTCTCTGCTAAGATTTTCACATTGTCATCTATGTAGTAACCATAAGTGAACAAATTAGGGAGGTGTAACTTGGGAGACCGCTGATGGATTCTATGTTTTCAGTTGCTTTTAATGGAGTCAAATTAGTGTCTGAATGCATAAAATGATATGCCCAAGGTCACAGTCACTGATCTTGTGACTTCTGACCCAGGGGTCTTCCCATTAAGCTGCCATTCCAAGATAAAGGCCTCAGAGGAGGGGACATCCTCAGTGTGTATGAGAAAGGAGATTGTTGGGTACCCAGACTCAGGTGCTACCCTTTCTCAAAGAACAGCCTGGGGGTGTGGAATGAAACACAGGGCTTTCTTTTACTGCTAATATTTTAACTTAATTTATTCCGTGTAGCTTGTCTGGATTTCAGGTTGCTGATGAATAAGGGTGATCACTTACAGGCTGGCCCATCTACCCGTGATCCAGAAATATGTGGAAACACTGGGAGAATTTAGATAGATTCCGTAAAATAGGATTCTTCACCAAATTGCCTCCTTAGGATTGGAGTGCCTTGAGCATAAAAATAAAATTTAGGCAATGAACAGTTAAAGTCTAAGAAATTATAAGCAACAGAAGCAGAAATTATTCATTCTTACCAATCCTGGCACTGTGTCCAGTGTTTGCTCTCCATCTCATACATCTCTTCAGAAAAGAAACAAGTAGAATTTGCCCTGGGACGCAGGCATTCTTGCCTGCATGGGAGCCAATGGAGCTGTTGGAAACACTCTATAAATCTCGACTCCTGTACTGTGACCTTCAGCTCTTTAGGGACAACACTCACTTTATGTTCATCCTGCAAAACACTGTAGATGAAACTTGCAGCAAGACCCCAGGGCTCTGTGTCTGGCATCTTTGCCAGGTGAACAAAGGGAAAGGAGCTGCCGAGGGTTGAGCTGTTGTTAGGAGTTGGGCTTGGTATTCCCAGACAGAAATCAAGCTCCCATTTCAGCCACCAGAGAACAGCAAAGCTCTAACTGAGGTCACCGTGCTCAGAAGGGGAAAACAATTACGCGCCTTTCCTCCCACACTTACTACTCTCAGTACTTCATAGGGATACGCGTGGCATCCTTTCTGTCTGCCCTCTTACAAGCTTTGTCCATGACAATAAAATTGGGTGCAGAAAGAAGCTGAATTTGGAAAAGGGAGTCCCACGTTTTATTGGCTAGAAGGTAAATACCTTTTGATTTTATTTTCAATTTAATACAAGGTGTGCCTTGAGAAATGCTTATGTTAATTTAAAACAGGAGTGAAAACAGTGCCAGGCCCTTGTGTGGCAAGGCCCAGTGTGTCTGATTACCACAGGCACCTGGTCTATAAATCCAGGCCCTAGACCTGATACTGGCTCCCAGGGTGAGAGGAACCCGAGAGATGCTGGGAGATGTCTGGGTTCACGGGACCAGCCTCCATTGCTTTTCCACCAGGCGGTGTCTGAGAATCTGAGACAGGAGATACGGAGGGAGACATTGCAAAGCGATTTGTAGCAGAAACAACAGTCGTCTTGTCATCAGATGCGGAGCAGTGTTGAAGGAGCTCAGAGGGGGCTCTGTTTAAAATTCTGAACTGTGTTACACAGTTCTGGGCGCCGCTCAGTCCCCACCTTGTGCACGATACCTTCCCCGCAGTCACTGTGGGGCTTCCTCTTCTCTCAGAGCCTTTGACATGCTCAGAGTCACTGTCGTGTCACTTAACTATCTTTAACTGTTTCCTGTTCGTTTTATTGTTTCCTCAGTGAGCAGATCCCTTGCGGGCCCCGTGGAAGATTCTTGCTCATCTCTCTGTCTGACTTTAAGCAGATTCTGACAGGACAATCAGGTCCCCCACCTCGCTCCTCCCCAGATGTTTGTGCTGACTCTTTGCTAATGTCTCCACGTTCTGAGGCTAAGAGGACAGAAGCGTGGTACGAGGCATACAGGGGAAAGCTCATCCTTTCTGCTCATTCCGCCCTCTGGCAGGAGTGGAATGCCTGAAACAGAGAAGCTTTGTGCCTCTGACTTCACAAGGGCCTGGCTGGGCTCCTCGGAGAGTGTGTCAGCAGTGGCTGTCTACATATCTCAGTGGGTATCTTTACATGGCTGCCAGCTCTATCTTTGCCTTCTGGGGGTTACCTTCCTGCCATGGGGCACCATTGTCAGGAGATACCCGGGCTAGCCATGGCAAACTGGCTCTCTGATCTTGAGCATGACTCAGTTGCTTTTCTGTCCAAATGAAGTGATAGCTCCTACCTTCCAAGCCTCTCATAGTTGATAAGGAGATTAGGAGATAGGAAGACATGGAACGGACAATGTTGCCCATAGGGGAAGTATTAGGTTGGTGCAAAAGTAATTGCAGTTTAAAAGGTTAAAAATAATTGCAAAAACTGCAATTACTTTTGCACCAACCAAATAGTATAGTACAATGGTTAGTGCACCACACGCACAGGATCAGGCCACCCAGTCGGGAATCCTGACTCTACCATTTACAGATGGTGTAACCCCAGCAATCTCTGAGCCTAAGTTTTCTGATCTGTCAAACGAGCCTAATACTGGTGCCTTCCTCCTAGGGTTGTGGTGGAAATGAAGTGATGCATGGCCAGGAGTGCTTGTTGTACTTACTGTAAGCACCCAAGTGTTAGGTGCTTCTTAAGGAAGGTGCTGGGCCCCTGGGATGGATCTTTACTCCTCTTCCTAGCATTGCTGTGTAGCACACATCACATTTTGTCAAAGCCACCTGCCTACTTCACTCTTTCCTTTGCTAAGCTCTGACTCCCTCCGGGGAAGAAACCATGTCCTATTCATCTTTGGGTCCCCCAGAGTCCTGACAATGGTGCCTGGCATAGAGAAGATGCTCGGTGTGGAAAAATATTAGTGGGGAAGATGGATATCTATGGTGAGAGTGGTGCAGACAAAACTTGGCAGGGCGGCAGCCATATCTGTATCCTAGTTACCGAGAACACTGGCTCTGGAGCCAGGCTGCCTGGCTCTGTTCCACTCTCTGAGTCAGTTACTCAGCTGTCTGTCTCCCCAGTCTCCTTATCTGTAAAATGGGGAGAACAATGGAATTTAAGGCATAGAGTTGTGGTAAGGATTAAATGAGATGATACATGTAAAGCATCCAATGAGTAGGTTGGCTTATCCAAAGCTCTCAATAAATGTTAATTATTGTTATCGCTACAATGACAGGTCCTGTGCTAAACATAATGTATTTTAAGTGGTCTAATTCTCTCGACAGCCCAAGTTAGATATTGTTACCCCATCTCGCAGATGAAGAAACTGAGAGGGAGTAGAGCAAAGCTGTGTATGTAGTATTTGACTGAGCCAAGATCCAATGCCAGATCTGCTGATTGTGAGGCCAAGTTCTCTTCCTGCTCTGAGCTAGGAGGGGCTGAGAGTGCAGCTTCTAGCATCTGCTTCTCTTGGGGGTGCAGAATAAGGCTGGCAGGCGATACCCCTGAAACCAACGACAGATCCACTCACTCACTGGCTTATCCAGGCTGTCTTTGTTCAGCTCACTGGTGAGTAGCCAGTGTGAGGTGGGACAGAAGCCAATACAAGAGAGGACAGACGGACAGATCTGAGGGCTCACTTCTCCTCAATATCCAGTAACCAGGATCTGACCCAGCCTCCGAGGAGCCTCATTCAGATTTCTAGAAACCTTCACTGGAGACCATACTATTCTGTGGTGATATGCTTTTGGGCCTCAGCAAGTTGTTTTGAGTGAAGGTTTTCCCCAGTGTTTTCCTAAGAATAGCAAGCAGACTCACTTTCCTGTAATTTGTAGGGTTCGTGTGCATGCGCGCACACACACACACACACACACACACACACACACGCACATCCAAAAATTAAAAATAAGCTCAGGCCTATTGCTGGCTGTTTCTCACCTTTGCCTTCTTTATCACCACTGTCCTGATACTTGAGAGCCAATAGCTCTTTCAGTATTCTAGAAGCTTCTGAAACATCTTAGGGTGCAGTTTTAGTAGACATGGCATAGCTGTCTAGCTTCTACTCCATCTTGATTTCCCTCCTCCCTTATATCTGTTGGCTGTTCTGATTTCTAATTTAATAATTTTGGGGTGGAGTGCGGGGAGCTGGGGGTCAGCGAATTTGCATCAAAACAATATTGAAATATTTGTCTCTGGGGTCACCTGATACTTGCTTTCTCTTAGCAATCGATAAAAGGACAACAATTTTCTTGGGTTAGTTTCCTCTGTCTGATATGTTTGGTGAGGGTATGGTGGAAGGGATGGATTTTGAAGTCTGTGAAATTTGGTTTTGAATCCCTCTTCTACCATTTATAGGCTATTGAATCTTGGAAAAGTTCTCGTAGTCTGAGCCTGCCTGTGTCATCTTAAGATGGAGATGGCAGTGTCATTCCTTTGTGGTTGTAGTAAAGATCAGAGAGGCCTATCAGAGACGTACAGTAAATGTGAGGTCCCCTGCCTTTAAGATTTTAGCAAGGTGAATCCAGTTCTCCTAAACTTAGCAATATATCATTTCTATTTTTTAGAATGTAACCTTCACTTTCTGTGAGTTTTCTAGTAATTGGAGAGTCTGTAAGAGAGGAGAGGAACGTTTCATGATGAAGGAGGCTGTAGGACATTGCCAACAGCCCCAAGGCTTGTGGGGTTCTCATTGTACTAAGGAGAATAGAGTTCTTATATATTGTTGTTTTCATTAGTATTTTTTTCTAGTAATTCAGACAGAATAACAATAAAATACAATCTAGTGCTTATTAGGTGCTTCAAACCATCTATTCACTGCTGTGATCTTCATAGACTCTGAAATCTCCATTTCATAGATAAGAAAATTAAGGCTCAGAGAAGTTAAGTAACGTGCCCAAGGTAACCTAGCCCATCATAGTGAAGCCAGGATTTGAATCCTGGTGCATTTGTTTCTTATTTTAGGAGCCTTTCCTTTGAGCTCTTCCATTGTTTTAACTCTTCTAATATGAAGTTCTACTTTCACCGGTGGAAAGGAAAATGGTAGGATTGGGTACCCACTGATTAGAAAAAAAACGCACAAAGAAATGGAAACCCACCATCCAAATGGAAACCTCTGTCATTCAAGAAAAGCAGCACGACATGGATGCTCGTAAAATGGGTCTCTGTGGCAGAGGGTAAAGGGGAACAAAGTTGGAGGGATCAAAGATTGTTCTCCGTGGCCACCCACTGAGCTTGTCCTGAACATTACAAGGAATTAAGAAATGCTTCTGAGTCTTAGGGCTTTGGCTTTGTGGGCTCGGCCTTGGGCCTCTGGAGATGAATTTGAGTTTTCTTTGTCATTCATCATGGAGACCAACTCCACTTGGTTGTGTTGGCTCAGCTACTGAGCCAGAAAAGTGGAACCAAAGTCGGCTCCCTGGTCAGTGGCTGGATAACAAACGCCTGAAGGGCTCACTCCCGAGTAATGGTGACAGCACTATGTGAAGGACAGTGGGGAATTTGTGTATGAAGCCTCTTTGTAAGCTGTGATTGAATAAGCAACTCTAAAGCCTTATTATTCCAAGTGTACTGTGTGTTGGAGATTGGAGTGTTTGGAGACTTAAAATGAAGGAGAGCTGTTTGTGTTCTCCATTAGAAAGAACGAGTAGGGAACTAACTAGCTAGAAACCCTTGTAAGCAGGCAATGTTTAGAGGCCTTGCTCCAAATTGGAAATCGTGCAGCTATGAGTCCAACTCTGGGTGGGTGTGATGCTTGGGAAAGACATAAAAGCCTGAATTATTGGAGGACTTTAGGGGAGGGAGGATAGAAAAGCACCTGAACATTGTGTTAAAATAGAAGTACAGTAAGGATGCATGGGGCGAGATCAAGGGGAAGAGAGTTCTTGGCACAGATCACTTCTGTAATTTATCCCAGACTCTTTAATTCCTGACCACGACCCTGGGGAGGAGATTATCACCTTCCCCAGCCAGCACAATTGGCTGGTAAGGAGGTTGTTAACTTGAGAAAATCACCAAAGATAGTACTGGGCAACTTCAAAAGGCCACTGTCTTTTTCAATGAACTTGTTGTGAAAGGCCTTAAAGAGAATACTAATAACAGCTAAAGATCAAGCTGCAGGTGGCTGTCTAATTCCAATGAAAATAATTCCCTTCTCCCCCACCCCTATCCAGTCTTAGTGGATAAAAGAGGGCAGAATTAAAAAGGGAATGGAGAGTGATTTTTGGCACGGGCACCAAGTCTGTAGTGGAGGAAGACTATTGGTGTTGGCAGTGTGCAGCTAGGTTTTTTCCCAGCAACAAATTTCCCTCTCTCCTTGAGGGCTTCGAAGGTCTGTACGTAGAGGTCTTTGTGTTAGTTGTACACAGCTGTACATGCCATGTAGTATTTGCCTTAGTTAACAGTATGGTGGAAGGAGCTTTCGTTGTTGTTTTTTTAAAAAACCGGACTTCTTATAAACAAATATGTTGCCCCCTTTCCTAGAAGCTTCCATGCTGACTTGAAAATATTCTGTTTGAAGATTAGACTTGAGGTCTTCAGGCCTTCTTTGTGGAATTTTGTGTTTAATCAATGTTCTATCAGAGTTTCTGAGACTGAGTTCCTCAATAAGAATGTTACGTGAATAGAAGTTTCGGTAGTTAAATAAGACTGCCAAATGTGAGTCTAAACAAAATTTAATAAGTATCTTTACTGCAGAACTTTCCAGAAACTTTAATATGTAAATTTGTTTGGAAACACCTAGAATGGGATAGACTTTCACTCCCCAAATTATCTGACCCTTTTTTCACAGATGCATCTTGGGAAATACGTTCTGCCTTTTCTAAAAGAGCAGGAGTGGTTGCCATTAGATGCAGGTTGAGCAGACATTTCCCTAGTTGTTCTTGGAGAGGAGGCCTGAGTCAGGTGTCATATGCAACATGTGGCAGCACATGGTGTGTGTGTGTGTGGTGTGTTTGTGTGTGTGTGTGTGTGTGTGTGTGTGTGTGTCTGGGTGGTGGTTGGAATGGGGACAGTAGAAAAGAGAAGGTGGAAGAAGAGAGGAGACTCTGCCCTCTCCCTTTGGGAACACCGAGGCTTATGGATTTCTTCAAGAACTCTTTCTTCCTAAGTGCAATAGTCATGGGTAGAATTATAAACCTATTTCCAGTGGCTCAGTATTTATAGCTTGTCATTGACATATGCAGATTTCTGTGGCTGAAAATAGTGACATCCAGTCATTTGGACCAATTTCTGAATTTTCCTCAGGGATTTGTGTTCAGGGAAGTAATTTTATGGCAAGAACAAAGTTGCTGGAAATGGTTGTTTTCCTGAGAAGTTTTGTCCTTTTATTTACCCTTATAAAGGAGATAGGCCCTTTCAGATGGCTCCAGTCCAGGCACCTCTAACACTATATAGTGGGTGAATAACCCTCCCTGGCTTTGTGAATTCTGGTGGGGTCTATCATTTTGTCAGTTCTCTTTCTTTGTTGTCTAGAAGGATTTGCACTCTGGAGGGTTTGGGGGTCTGTGAAGCCTTCCACATTTTCCATCTATACCATTTTTGTCTCACTTGGCTGCAGGGGAAAACCACACCAAAAGGCCTCTCTATTTCTGTCAGACAGTATGGGCAAACCCAGAGAATGTAAAGAATGGCAAAGCCAGAAAAGCCATAAGGATACACGTTTTGAAAAACAATCTGGAAGTAGGGCTTAAAAGTTTTTTTCTAAGCCCTGGCCATACCAAGTGGATTTCCTTTGAGTAATTTAGAAATTAAAGACGGAAACCTACCCCCCAAAGAACTGAAGTCAGCAGCTATATGCAGTCGCAGAACTTCGGGAAGAGAACAGGCTTGTTTATGAATCTTATAGTATCTCTTTTCCAATAAAACCCCAATTGTCTGCCTCGTACATGTTGCCATTACAGTCAAACCAGGTCTGTTGGTTATTTATTTATTTAAGATGTTTGGCCTGTTTGGAAATTAAACACTTTCTTGGATTTCATTTCCTTGGGCCAATGGCGGACTGGCTGGGGGTGATCCTAAGAGGATACATTGATAAAAGCCTTAATAGGGTAGCGCAATGGGAAAAAGCCAGAATGAATTAGCTTGCTGTGACATGGCTAACATCATTGCGTTTATATATGTTTCATTAAGCGGGGGCTTGACAGCTTTATGAGGAAACAGTGGGGTTTGCAATGGAGGAAGGCCCTGTAACATTGCCAAAGCTGATCGTGGCCTGTGCCATGCATGCTCTTTAATAGAATAATATTTGCGCAATGAAAATGTCATTTTAAATGACTGGTTTGATAATCCCTTAAGCTTTTAAATGATCTGCAAAGTCTGGAAACTCTACCCCAGTGTTTAAAATTGACAGGAACGTTAATGAATGCAAACATTAAAGGATGGTCCCCAGCTTTGTTTCCTGAGTCAGACATTACTTACTGGGGTTTCTTTCCTTTTGTCTCTTGCACCCTTTGGGCAACTCAAGTGTGTTCACGGAGCAGTTGTAGCAGGCCTTCACTGTGGGGATGTTTTTGGAGAGGTTTCTCAGCCTGTAGTGAGAACTGGAGTTACTGGGGTTGATGCTAACAGAAGTTCCTTCATGCAGAGAAGAAAAGGCACCCCTTCTGGGAGGGAGCTTGCAGAAAGGGCTCCTCTGGGCAGAGCAATTAGCAAAGGGCTTCCTTCTCACCAGCTGGTGCATCCTGAACCAGGGTCTTAGGGTGCAGGGAGGAGGAGGGATTCAGGCCCCTGGAGCCCGCTCAGGCCATGTCCTACACAACTATATGCAGCATTTTTGGTGATATTTACCTTGTTTTGTTCAAATCCCCTTTGGACCAGGAGAAAAGTGTCCCTCTCCCAGACAAATATTCTGTGTTATATGAGATTCTAGGAGGGGACTTCCCTGGGACAAAAAAGCCCCACTTACTCCTTTCTGGAGTGATTCTGGAAAATTCCAGAAATAAATTCCCTTCAATGACTGGAATAGCATAGGAAGGCTGATGGAGAGATTACCTTCTCATGGATTGAGGAATAGGATCAAATCTTGGCAAACTATAGACCCAGGGTGTGTGTGTGTGTGTGTGTGTGTGTGTGTATGTATGTATGTGTGCGTGCGTGCGCAAATCTGGCCTGCTGCCTGTTTTTATAAATAAAGTTTTATTAGAACACAGTCATGCCCCTTCGTTTATTGTCCGTTACTGCTTTCCTGCTATAATGGCAGAGTGGTATGGTGGTGATGGAGACTGTCTGGTCCACAAAGCTTAAAATGTTTGCTCCCTGGCTCTTTACAGAAGAAGTGTGTGGACTCTTGCCCCAGAACACTGGGCCAAACGAGGTAGAATCCCTGGCTTGAATCCTGGCTCTGCCAAATCCTATGTGTCCTTGGGCAAGTTACTCAATATCTTTATACCTCCGTCTCCTCGTAAGTAAAATGGGGATAGTAGTTGTGCATGCAGCTGTTGTGCATGTCCACTTCATGCAGCTGTTGTGAGGAGTCAAGGATTGAGCATGAGGGAAAATGTGTGAGAGATTTTCCATCTGAGGTCTGCCTGGGTCTAGCTTTGGGACCTTGAGGAAAGCTCCTGGATCTCTTTAGAGCTGTTTCCTCATCTGTAAAATGAGAGGGGTGCTCAAGATGAGCACTTTCCAAACTTTAATGTGCACAAGGTCACCTGGGGGGAGACTGGTAAAAGGCAGATTCTGATTCCATGGGTGTGGGTGGAGGCTGAGACCCTGCGTTTCTCACTAGCTCCCAGGTGCTTCTGAACTGGGAACACACACTGAGTGGCACGGGGCCAGCCAGTTCTGCTGACCTTCCAGGTGGTGTGATCAATGAGCTGTCTTGCAAATGCTATTGTAACCACACCAAGGAGTTGCTTTCCAGGCACCCCTCGCCCACCACATGCCTTGGCAGAGGGGTCCTGCACTTATTCCAGTTTGTGACTTAACTCTGTGTGTGTTGCAGGGCACTGGGGAGATGCCATGGTTTTTTTCCACTTCTTGAGGGCTCTGGCCAAACCCTTCTCCTGGTAGCCAGGTGGCTTGACAGAAGCATCTGGTGGGTGGTCGGACATTTCTGAACTGGCCTCAGGTCAGCCTGAGTGCAGCTGGACGCTGGAAGGATGGAACAACTGGAGGCTGCCCTACGTCCCTCCTTTCTGCCCCAGACAACAAAACTACAGAAGTCCCCCATCCTCTGTGGTTTTGCTTTCTGTAGTTTCAGTTACTCATGGTCATCCATGGTCTGAAAATATTAAATGGAAAATTCCAGAAATAAACAATTCACAAGTTCTAAATTCGAGGCATTCTGAGGAATGTGATAAAATCTCACTGTGTCCTACCCCGGATGTGAATCATCCCTTTGTCCAGTGTCTCCATGCTGTATATACTCCCCGACCATTAGTCATTTAGCAGCTGTCTTGGTTGTCAAATCCACTGTCGCAATATGGCAATGCTTGTGTTCAAGTGACCCTTATTTTACTTAGTAATGGCCCTACAGCACAAGAGCAGTGAGGCTGGCAATTTGGACATGCCAAAGAGAGGCTGTAAAGTGCTTCCTTTAACTGAAAGGTGAAAGTTCTTGACTTAATAAGGAGAGAAAAAAAATGTGCGGAGGTTGCTAAGAGTAAGAATGAATCTTCTGTCTGTGAAATTCTGAAGGAAGAAAAGGAAATTTGTGCTAGTTTTGCTGTTGCATCTCAAACTGCAAAAGTTACGGCCGCAGTGTGTTGTAAGTGTTCAGTGAAGATTGAAAAAGCATTGCATTTGTGGGTAGAAGACACGGGCAGAAAACAGTGTTGTGCCAGAAAGCGTTGAGCCCATAAGAAAACTTCAGCAAGGGATCCCCTGAACTGAGAGACACCGAGCCATTTACTGCAAGTAAAAAGTGGTTACACAGATTCAGGAATTGGTTTGGATTGAAAAATATAAAAAGTACTGGAGAGGTTGCGTCTGCTGATGAAGAAGCCGCTGCCACATTTCCAGCAGAGTTGAAGTTGATTAGGGCTCAGTACTATTCGTGGTTTCAGGCATCCACTAGGGGTCTTGGAACGTATCCCATGGACAAGGGGGGATGACTGTAGTCAGTTAGACTTAGCGCATGGATGTTGCAGAAGGCTAATTCTTCTCCACGGAAGTGAAATGCCTTCTGTGCTCTGATAGGCTGCCAGTGCTGCAGATGAATTCTCTCTTTTTCTTCCTGACCACATTTTCCACAGGCCTGGGGTGGCCTCAGGCTGTTCATTCCAACTGCCACCTGAAGCCACTTTCTGGACTTTTTAGGAGGGATTGTCCTGCAGCTGGAGCCAGAGCCAGACATACCACCCCTGTAGGGTGGGGCAGGTAGGAGAGGAAGGAGCGGGGAGTATGCGACTTAACCTCAGGGGGATTGTCCGTCCGCAATTACCCCTCAGGTCAGCATCCTTGGTTAAACCCAGATACATTGGGGCGGTGGCAGGGTCATGATGTAAAAGCACCTATTTTTAGATTCAGACAACACTGGATTCAAATCCCACCTTCACCTCTTTTAGCAGTGTGCTTGGGCAAGGCTCTTTACTTCTTCGAACTTCTGTTTCCTCATAGAGTTGTTGTGACAAAGGAAATTATACGTGTTTCCCTGTTTAGATCCTCTTGGGCTCCCTGTAGGCATCTCATCAGCTCTGAACACCCTCTGACTGGATCTTAAATCCTACTTAGCACAGTCACTGGTGCTAATAGAAATTCAGCAAAAATTCAGTCAACAAAAATTGGTCCATGAAGACTCTACACACAATATTAAGTTTTACAAAGGAAAAGAGACTGAAACACTGTTGGATCAATTCACAACCATTGAGTCCTACTCATTAGATGTGGAACTTCCAGCGAGTTCCAGCGAGTTCCTTAGTTTATACATCTATGATAGGAGGACAACCATTGGGCTTGTGTGGTGGGATTGCTTGGAGGATGAGATAGGTAACAGAGCCAAAGTTCTAGTGCATCCCTGGCACACAAGGAACACTCACTAGCTCTTAGCTCTTCTTACTGTTATTATTAAAGAAAAAACCAGGTGTGGGGACAGAGCCAGGAGAGCAGTTTCCAGGCTCTTGACCTCATGTGGAAAGGTGCTGGCTCGCGTAGTAGATGGCCAGCAGCTGTGACTAGCTGGCCATCGGCTGTTACTGGTTAGCGATTAGCCACTAATATAACAGCTGTGGCTAAGCTAGCAAGCGCAGATTGCAGCTAGATGTGGGGATTGGTTGGTTGGCAGAGAAGCAGATGGCAGATTGCGGCTAGCAAGTGCGGATGGCGGATTGTGGATCGTGTGGATCCTACTTCCTGTGTCTCACCTGGCTGCCAGCGAGACTGGGGTGCAGGAAGACCCTTTGTTGGGGTACTGGTGGATGTTTGTTTTTGTGTCACGACCAGATGTCATTAAGAATATAGTGGTATGACTCTCCTATCTATGGCTCCATTGTTGTTCCTTTTTGGCCTCACCATATCCTACGTTCTTGTGCAGGGAGCGGGAGCTGAGACCCCGCATTACACATGGTGCAGCGAGCAGGGTATGGTGCCAGCCAAAGCTCTCCAAAGGGCGGTGGAGCAGTTTGTGCGTATGAACACTCAGTCTCAGGAAGACCAGGAGGAGTGGTACCGGGAGCAGGAGAGGGTGTGTATGGGTCTCCAACCAACATAAAAAAAGCTGTACAGCTGCCAGAGAGCTGGACCCCCATGGAGGAGTGGGAAGACGTGGACATTTCTCCAACCAGCACAGGCCAGAGAAAGCGAAGGTCATTGTGGCCCTGTGGGCTGGGAAGTGCTTGCTGGGGTGGCCCAGATGTGGGACTTGTAGTCCCAGGAGGAAACATTTGCTGAGTCCTCAGTGGAAGATGCAGGTGAGGTCAAGGCCGTCCCTCACCCCCAGGTTGAGGAGGACTTGGAGTCCTCGCCCTGTGGAGAGGGCACACGTTGTGAGGCCAATGCACAGCCCTGGCGAATGACTGTGGACTATGGGGAATTGCCTTCCATCCCTGATTTGATGGACCACTTGACTGTTTGCTTGAGAATGTACCACCATGTAGTGGAACTGGCAGATGTTTGCATTCTGTGTCTCGCCCAGCTGCCAGCAAGACTGTGGTGCAGGAAGACCCCTTGTTGGGGTGCAGGCAGATGTTTGCATTTGTGTCTCGACTAGCTGCCCTCGAAAATATGTAAGTAAGCACCTTGGCTGTGAGTCACTGTTGTTCCATCATGGTGCCCTGAGAGACCCTGGCTGTGCCCAGAAAGTAGGTGGACATCGAGGAACACCCCCTGGGACATTATTGAACTGGACTGGAACTTCTTCTCGTAAGCTGGGTTCCTAACACAGGGCCCCTCACGGAAGACACTTGTCACGGAGATTGTGAGGTAAGACCCTGTCGGGGTGGAGTATGGGGACAGAGTCCCAGAGAGCAGTTTCCAGGCTCTCGACCTCATGTAGAAAGATGCTGGCTCATTGTGGGGACAGAACCCCAAAAAGCAGTTTCCAGGCTCTCGGCCTCACATAGAAAGGTGCTGGCTCAGGTAGTAAATGGCCATCGACTGTGATCAAATGGCCAGCAGCTGTGGCTAGTTGGCCGTCAGCTGTAACCAGTGAGCCATTAGCCATGAATATAACTGCCGTGGCTACGCTAGCAGAAAAAAGGGGGGAGCTAGCAAGAAGATGGTGGCTGAGCCTGCAAGCGGCACAGTGAGGGTTGAGAATTGTGTTGCTCCTGTTTCCGGTTTCTCCAACCCAGCCGCCAGCGAGAGTATAGAGATATGACTCCCCTACTTATGGCTCCGTGGGTGTTCCTTTTTGGCCTAGCCATATCCTGCGTTCTTGTGTGGGGAGCGGGACCAGAAGCCCTGCCTGCCGCCCCGCACGACACTTGGCGAAGTCGGCAGGATCCCCTGCACTACACTCATGTAGTAGATGGCCATCAGCTGTGACTAGTTGGCCATCAGCTGTAACCAGTTAGCCATTAGCCACTAATATAACTACCGTGGATTGCAGCCTGCAAGTGGGGGTTGGTTGGTTGGTAGAGAAATGGACGGCTGATTGCGGCTAGCAAGTGTGCTTAGCAAATGCGGATGGCGGATTGTGGATCATGTGGATCCTACTTCCTGTGTCTCACCTGGCTGCCAGCGAGATGGGTGCAGGAAGACCCCTCGTTGGGGTACCAGTGGATGCTTGTTTTTGTGTCATAACCAGCCGCCATTGAGAATATAGTGGTATGACTCCCCTATCTATGGCTCCGTTGTTGTTCCTTTTTGGCCTCACCATGTCCTGGATTCTTGCGTGGGGAGCAGGAGCTGAGATCCGCATTACACCAGGCATGCACGATTATGGTTTAAAAAAAATGCTGCAAAGCAGTGGTTATGAAGTCCCTGTACAAAATGGCCCTTAAAGTGTTTTAAAAACTGGCTGGGGGAATCAGGAAAAATGCCCTGGAGTGTGTTGCTCCCCAAAACCTTGGTGGAGAAAAACTCAACACAGATCTGAGCCATTCTGTTCAACTGTAATGGCTCTGGACCCTTGTTTTTAACTCTTCCCTTTTTGCTCAGCACACGCTCCACAATGGCAGCTTGAAGCTTAATGGCTTGGGTCTTGAAGTCATCTTTTTTTTGTTTTTTTTTAAAGATTTTTTTTTGGGGAAGGGGAACAGGACTTTATTGGGGAACAGTGTGTACTTCCAGGACTGTTTTTCTTTTTTCCCCCAAGTCAAGTTGTTGTCCTTTCAATCTTAGTTGTGGAGGGTGCCGTTCAGCTTCAAGTTGTTGTCCTTTCAGTCTTAGTTGTGGAGGGTGCAGCTCAGCTCCAGGTCCAGTTGCTGTTGCTGGTTGCAGGGGGCACAGTCCACCATCCCTTGCGGGAGTCGAGGAATTGAACTGTCAACCTTGTGGTTGAGAGGATGCCCTCCAACCAACTGAGCCATCAGGGAGGTAGCTCAGCTCAAGGTGCCGTGTTCAATCTTAGTTGCAGGGGGCACTGCCCATCATCCCTTGCGGGACTCGAGGAATTGAACTGTCAACCTTGTGGTTGAGAGCCCACTGGCCCGTGTGGGAATCGAACTGGCAGCCTTCGGAGTTAGGAGCACGGAGCTCCAACCTCCTGAGCCACCAGGCCGGCCCTTGAAGTCATCTTTGATGCTCTCTTTTTTACCCCATGTTTCTAGTCTTGCATCAGGACCCTTGATTTTTCCTCCACTATGGTCCTCAGCTAGTCCTGCCTGTTTCTATCTATCCCAGCTTGCTTTGGCCTTCTCCACCACCCCCACCCCCCACACCAAACACACATCTGGCCTGCTGCAAAGCTTGAGGCCAGCAGGTTTCAAACCTGACCATACCAAAGTCACCTGGAGAAGCTTTAAAAAGCAAACATGATCCTAAAGCCCTAAGCCCTAAGATTCTGATTCAGCTAGTCAGGGATGGAACCTCACACATCTGTGTTTTAAAATCTCCCCAGGTGATTCCAATTTGCAGTCTGGGTTAAGAACCCTGTTAGAGGCTTTCCTGCATTCAGCTGCAAAATCAGGAGCCTAACAGCTTTTATAACTTTAGTTTGCTCACCTGCAGAGAGGAAAGCCCTTCCATCCAGCTAGGCCCAATGCAGTTGGATCAGATGCTTCAACTTCAGTTCAAATGCCTCTACTTTCATTAAAAAATAAACAACTATTTCCTTCTATAATCATATGTTGCCTTTCATTGTATTTATTTGAGCATGTATCTTATATTCTTTATTCGACAGGAAATTTCTTGGGAAAGAATCAACAGCTTGCTTAACTTTGTACTTCCCATAATATTTAGTATGGGGCTTCTCACATAGTAAATATTCAATATATAATCACTAGATTGATTTAGAGTTGTTTTGTGTGCCCCATGGGGTCTAGAATAGTTCTGAGAGCATAGTAAACACTCAATAAACATTTCTTGATTGATTGATGAATATATCTACTTAAAACCTTTAGAGGAAAGGGAGGACACAGAACAGTTCCTGAATCTATATTCACTGAATGGCCATAGGTGAGTAATTTACTCTGCCTGCCTTTGCCGCTGGTGTGGGTAAATATAAGAGCCTGTGGAAACACACACATACACACACACACACACTGCTTAGATGATGCTATCACTGACACTGTCTCCTAGTGAAATTTTAGATGAGAACACTGTTAGGTTTAGTTTCATCATGCTCAATGTAATAATTTCATATAAAATTACTTTGAAAAATACCACTGTGGGGACAGAGTCCCAGAGAGCAGTTTCCAGGCTCTCGGCCTCACGTGGAGAGGTGCTGGCTCGGGTAGTAGGTGGCCATCAGCTGTGACTAGTTGGCCATCAGCTGTTACCGGTTAGCCTTTAGCCTCTGATATGACTGCCATGGCTACGTTGGGGTTGGTCAGTTGGTTGGCAGAGAAGTGGATGGCGGATTGTGGATCGTGTTGATCCTGCTTCCTGTGTCTCCCACCTCGCCACCAGCGAGACTATAGTGGTATGACTCCCCCATCCATGGCTCCGTGGGTGTTCCTTTTTGGCCTCACCATATCCTGCATTCTTATGCGGGGAGTGAGACCAGAGACCCCGCATGACACCACCCACATGTAGGTTAGAACAAACATGCTGGGAGCAAGGATACCGGGTCCTGGTCTCAGACCTGCCTCTAAGCTGTTAGACAACATTAGCCATGTCCCTTAACTTTCCTGAACTTTGGTTTCCTCTTCTGGAAAACCAAGCTTTGGATTAAATCAGCAATTCTTATTTCCTGAAGAACACTCCAAGGAATATTGGTTTTCAGAATATGTAAGACGTGATATAGGAATGGCGGCAGCAGGGCGCACTATCTGAGTTCTCCTCCAGATCTTGTTGCAAACGGGAACTATAACCCATCGAGGAAATTTTCGCTCACCACACAATATTGTGGAGAGATTCGTGGATTGCTTGAAGCTAAGAAATTCTTGGGGATAAGCTAACTGGACGGAGCAAGGAGAGGAGGAGGAGAAGCGGCGTGGGAGCGCCCGGCCGGCAGCGGCGGGAGAGCCCAGCCCCCAGCGGAGCCTCAGCTGGCGGGGGCGAAAACCGAAAACCACGGAGCCGGGCAGGCGCGGGATCCCAGGCGAAGCGGAGAGCGCAGAGACCGGGGTAGGCCCTTTCCCTGCTCCCACGGCTGATTTCTCCCGCCGGGAAGGCGGCGCGCCCTGCGGCGGACGGGGGGCGCAGTCTCCATACCTGGGCCCCTCCCCCCGCCCTGCCCTCCCAATCCTACCCCGCCCTTCCAGAGACTGGGACTGGAAACCGCGGTGCAGCCCCGCTGTGCCGGGCGCGCAGAGCGCAGAGACCGGGAGGCGGGCGCTTTCCCTGCGTCCCGCGGCTGATTTCTCCCGCCGGGAAGGCGGCGCGCCCTGCGGCAGACGGGGGGCGCAGTCTCCATACCTGGGCCCCTCCCCCCGCCCTGCCCTCCCAATCCTACCCCGCCCTTCCAGAGGCTGGGACTGGAAACCGTGGTGCAGCCCCGCTGTGCCGGGCGCGCAGAGCGCAGAGACCGGGAGGCGGGCGCTTTCCCTGCGTCCCGCGGCTGATTTCTCCCGGGAAGGCGGCGCGCCCTGCGGCGGACGGAGGGCACAGTCTCCATACCTGGGCCCCTCCCCCCCGCCCTGCCCTCCCAATCCTACCCCGCCCTTCCAGAGACTGGGACTGGAAACCGCGGTGCAGCCCCGCTGTGCCGGGCGCGCAGAGCGCAGAGACCGGGAGGCGGGCGCTTTCCCTGCGTCCCGCGGCTGATTTCTCCCGCCGGGAAGGCGGCGCGCCCTGCGGCGGACGGGGGGCGCAGTCTCCATACCTGGGCCCCTCCCCCCCGCCCTGCCCTCCCAATCTTACCCCGCCCTTCCAGAGACTTAAACCGGCCCCTGAACTGAGAAGTGGTATCTAACGCTCACGCTTTGGGAAGCCTGACGGGCAGCCCTGACCCAGGCAGACTGGGCAGTGTGCGTGATTTTGGCTGCGCTAGGAGAGAAGAGACGCCTCCACCCTCAGCCACCACCTTTTCTGGCCTGCGGGAAGAGGGCGACGCACGGCTGGGCTGGGAGAGTGAAGACCCCTCCATCTCCAGCCCCCACCCTTCCTGGCTTGCCTAGGGTGGGGTGGGTGCAGCGGCCGAGACACACCCGGAGATCAGCAGTGAGGCAGGCGCAGCTCTGGGCTTTCAGCAGATCAGAAATCTTCTGCCCGCACTCACACACACACACTGAAGAGGTGCCTTAAGACTCAAGAGTTTTGGTCACATATCTGGTGGTGCCACTCTCAGTGTGCATTTGTGCAGGCAAGGGCAGAAACTGCACTGATATTGTAAAAACTATCATCCAGACCCCTCAGGCCCACGCTTTTAAGTCTGCAGTCCCAAAGTCTCTCTGGGCACCAGGTGACCGGCTCTGCCTGCGCAATAAGCAGGGGGCTCCTTGGTACAGCAGAGAACAACCTGGACATTGCTTGGTGGGCTTAGGCCGAGACTGTCGCTGCTTTTTGTATTGCTTTGTTTTGTCTTGTTTTGCTTTGTCTTTATATCTTTGATATCTTTGCCTCTGTCGAGTGGGGTTATCAGGTGGTTTTTGCATGTGAACGTATTTGATATTTTTCTTTGTTGTTGTTGTTGTTGTTGTGCTTGGTGATTTGCTTTGTTCTGAAACTGCCCTGCCAGGGCCCAGCTTGTGAGGCACGGTCAGCAGATCAGAAATCTCCCGCCCGCACCCATACACACACACTGAAGGAGTGCCCTAGGACTCACGAGCTCTGGACAAAGGACTGGTGGTGCTCCTCTCGGTGTGCATACGTGCGGACAAGGGCAGAAGCTGCACTGACTTTGTGGAGACTATCATCCAAACCCCTCAGGCCCACGCTTTTAAGTCTGCAGTCCCAAAGTCTCTCTGAGCACCAGGTGACCGGCTCTGCCTGCGCAATAAGCAGGGGGCTCTTTGGTACAGCAGAGGACAACCTGGTCATTGCTTGATGGGCTCAGGCCGAGACGGTCGCTGCTTTTTGTTTTGCTTTGTTTTGCTTTGCTTGGTTTTGTTTTGCTTTATCTTGTATCTTTGATATCTTTGCCTGTGTTGAGCGGGGGTTATCGGCTGTTTTTTTTTTTTTTTTCTTTTCTTCTTCTTTGCTGTTGTCGTTGCTGCTGTGCTTGGTGATTTGCCTTGTTCTGGGACTTCCCTGCCGGGGCCCAGCTTGGGTGGCACGGGACTCGGCATATCTGGGGGCCAACTCCAGACCAAATCGGAGTGCAGCCGGGGTTGACCTACAGGTCACATACCTAGAGGGGGTTCTCGGCAGGCTCTGGAGCCCATAGAGGCCAAATCACATTGGGGTGGTCAACCCTCACGCAGCAGAGTGCCCTGCGGGGGGCAGAGCCAAGTCTCACGGCAGGTCAGCCCAGGAGTTGACCCCACCTGCTCATTAGCGGGAAGCAATTAAAGATCTTCTTGAACGGGACAGTGTACACAACACAAGACTCACCTTTGGAGCACACGCAGAGGAGGACGACGTGGTGCGAGTCAAATATAAAGGACACATACTACACAAGATAACCTAGCAAGAACTAAGAACTCTAGGGGATCTACCTAATATATCAAAATAAACACAGTCAGCCAGAATGGGGAAACAAAGATACACGTCCCAAATAAAAGAACAGAAGAAGCTTCCACAACTGGAACCAAATGAAGCAGACGTAACCAACCTCTCAGAGACTGAGTTCAGAACACTGGTGATAAGAATGTTTAAGGAGCTTAGAGAAGACATAAAGAAGGATGTAGAAATCATAACAAACGAGCTTAGAGAAAACATAAAGAAGGATGTAGAAATCATAACGAAAAACCAGTTGGAACTAAAGAACACAATTACCGAAATTAAGAACTCACTTGAAGGAATTACCAGCAGGCTAGATGAAGCAGAGGATCGAATCAGCGACTTAGAAGACAAGGTAGCAGAGATCACCCAAACGGAACAACAAAAAGAAAAAAGAATAAAAAACAATGAAGATGGCCTAAGAGACCTCTGGGATAACATCAAGCGCAACAACATGCGCATCATAGGAATACCAGAAGGTGAAGAGAGCAAGCAAGGGATTGAGAACATATTTGAAGTAATAATGTCTGAAAACTTCCCCAACCTGATGAAGGAAACCAACATACAAGTCCAGGAAGTGCAGAGAGTTCCAACCAGGATTAACCCAAACAGGTCCACACCAAGACACATTATAGTTAAAATGGCAAAGCTTAAAGACAAAGAGAGAATCCTAAAAGCAGCAAGAGAAAGACGGAGGGTTACATACAAGGGAACTCCCATAAGACTATCAAATGATTTTTCTACAGAAACATTGAAGGCCAGGAGGGAGTGGCAGGAGATACTTAAAGTGATGGAAAACAAAGGCCTACAACCTAGATTGCTTTATCCAGCAAGGCTATCATTTAAAGTTGATGGAGAGATAAAGAGCTTTCCAGAAAAAAATAAGCTAAAGGAATTTATTACCACCAAGCCAGCATTGCAAGAAATACTAAAAGGTCTTCTGTAAATAGGAGAAAGATCAAAACAACCTAACTACAAATTTAAAAATGGCAATATCTATGTACCTATCAATAATCACTTTAAATGTAAATGGATTAAATGCTCCAATCAAAAGACATAGGGTGGCTGACTGGATAAGACAGCAAGACCCTTGTATATGCTGTATACAAGAGACTCACCTCAGAACAAAAGACACACACAGGCTGAAAGTGAAGGGTTGGAGTAAGATATTTCATGCAAATGGAAACGAGAAAAAAGCTGGAGTTGCAATACTTATTTCTGACAAAATAGACTTTAAAATGAAGAACATACTAAAAGATAAAGATGGGCACTATATAATAATAAAGGGATCGATCCGACAAGAGGACATAACCCTAGTAAACATCTATGCACCCAACATAGGAGCACCTAAATATATAAAACAGGTACTGACTGACATAAAGGCAGAGATCAACAGTAACACTATTATAGTCGGGGACTTCAACACACCTCTGACCACAAGGGACAGGTCTTCCAGACAGAAAATCAATATGGAAACAACAGCCTTAAATGATACATTGGACCACTTGGATTTAATCGATATTTTCAGAACATTTCACCCCAATGCTGCAAAATACACCTTCTTCTCAAGCGCACATGGAACATTTTCCAAGATAGATCATATGTTAGGCCACAAAACAAGTCTTGATAAATTTAAGAAAATTGAAATCATACCAATTGTCTTCTCTGATCACAATGCTATGAAATTAGAAATGAACTACAGGAAAAAAACGGGAAGACACACCAATTCATGGAGGCTGAATAACTTATTACTAAATAATGAATGGGTCAAGCAGGAGATCAAGGAAGAAATCAAAAGATATTTCGAGATAAATGAAAATGAAAACACGACGACCCAAAATCTTTGGGATGCCGCGAAAGCAGTCCTAAGAGGGAAATTCATAGCTTTGCAGGCCTACCTAAAGAAACAAGAAACATCACTAATCAACAGTTTATCTTCACATTTAAGGGATCTGGAAAAAGAACAGCAAAATAAGCCCAAAGGGAACACAAGGAAGGAGATAATAAAGATCAGAGCAGAATTAAATGAAATAGAAACCAGAAAAACAATACAAAAGATCAATGAATCCAAGAGTTGGTTCTTAGAGAAGATAAACAAAATCGACAAACCATTAGCCAGACTCATTAAAAAAAAGAGAGAGAGGACCCAAATTAATAAAATCAGAAACGAAAGAGGAGAAGTGACAACGGACACTGCAGAAATACAAAGAGTTTTAAGAAGTTACTATGAGCAACTATATGCCAACAAATTTGACAATTTGGAAGAAATGGACAATTTTCTAGAGGCGTACAACCTTCCAAGGCTAACTCAAGAAGAAACAGAAAACCTGAATAGACTGATTACCACCACGGAAATTGAATCAGTAATCAACAGTCTCCCAACAAACAAAAGCCCTGGACCAGATGGCTTTACAGGTGAATTTTACAAAGCGTTCAAAAAAGAATTATCACCAATTCTCCTCAAGCTCTTCCAAAAAATCCAGAAGGAGGGAAGACTCCCAAACACTTTTTACGAAGCCACTATCACCCTGATCCCAAAATTAGACAAAGACACCACAAAAAAGAAAACTACAGGCCGATATCTTTAATGAACATAGATGCAAAAATCCTCAACAAAATATTAGCAAACAGAATTCAGCAATACATTAAAAAGATCATTCACCACGATCAAGTGGGATTCATTCCTGGTATGCAGGGGTGGTTCAACATCCGCAAATCTATTAATGTGATACACCACATTAACAAAATGAAAAATAAAAATCACATGATCATATCAATAGATGCAGAAAAAGCATTTGATAAAATTCAACAGCCATTTATGATAAAAACCCTTAAGAAAGTGGGAATAGAGGGATCTTATCTCAACATAATAAAGGCCATATATGACAAACCCACAGCTAACATCATACTCAATGGGGAAAAGCTAAAACCATTCCCCCTAAGATCAGGAACAAGGCAAGGATGCCCATTATCTCCGCTTCTATTCAACATAGTTCTGGAAGTTCTTGCCACAGCAATCAGACAAGAAAAAGAAATAAAAGGCATCCAGATTGGTAAGGAGGAAGTAAAGTTATCATTGTATGCAGATGATATGATACTATATATAGAGAACCCTAAAGACTCCACCAAGAAGCTATTAGAGCTGATAGATGAATTTAGTAAAGTGGCAGGATACAAAATTAATATTCAGAAATCAGTTGCATTTGTATATACCAATAATAAAACATCAGAAGGAGAAATTAAAAAAACAATCCCATTTACAATCGCTCCAAAGACTATAAAATACCTGGGAATAAATTTAACCAAAGAAGTAAAAGATCTATACTCAGAAAATTATAAGACACTGATGAAAGGAATGAAGGAAGATATAAATAGATGGAAACACATATCATGTTCATGGATAGGAAGAATTAATATAATTAAAATGTCCATACTGCCTAAGGCAATATACATATTCAATGCAATTCCTATCAAACTGCCAACGTCGTTTTTCACAGAAATAGAACATATAATCCTAAAATTTATATGGGACCATAAAAGACCCCGAATAGCAAAGGCAATCTTGAGAAATAAGAACAAAGTGGGAGGTATAACAATACCTGACTTCAAATTATACTACAAGGCTACAGTAATCAAAACAGCATGGTACTGGCATAAAAACAGACACATAGATCAATGGAACAGAATAGAGAGTCCAGAAATAAATCCACGCCTATATGGCCATTTAATCTACGACAATGGAAGCAAGAATGTACGATGGAGTAGTGACAGTCTATTCAATAAATGGTGCTGGGAAACCTGGACAGACACATGCAAAAAAAATGAAGTTGGACCACCTCCTTACACCATATACAAAAATAAATTCAAAATGGCTTAAAGACTTAAATGTAAGGTCTGAAACCATAAAATACCTAGAAGAAAATATAGGAAGAAACTTCTCAGACATTACCCGGAGTAAGATTTTTACTGATATACACCCTCGCGCGAGGGAACTAAGAGAAAGAATAAACATGTGGGATTATATCAAACTAAAAAGTTTTTTCACAGCAAAGGAAACCATCAATAAAACAAGAAGGGATCCTACTGAATGGGAAAAGATATTTGCCAGTGATATATCTGATAAGGGATTAATATCACAAATCTATGGAAAACTTACTCAACCCAACTCCAAAAAAACAAACGATCCAATTAAAAAATGGGCAGAGGACTTGAAGAGACATTTTTCTGAAAAGGACATTCAGATGGCAAACAGACATATGAAGAAATGCTCAACCTCACTAACCATCAGAGAAATGCAAATAAAAACCACAATGAGATACCACCTCACCCCAGTCAGAATGGCTATCATCAATAAATCAACAAACAACAAGTGCTGGCGCGGATGTGGAGAAAAGGGAACGCTTGTGCACTGTTGGTGGGATTGCAGACTGGTGCAGCCGCTATGGAAAACAGTATGGAGGTATCTCAAAATTCTGAAAATGGAACTACCTTATGATCCAGTAATTCCACTCCTAGGTATCTATCCGGAGAAATCCAGAACTTCAATTCAAAAATCTCTATGCACTCCTATGTTTATTGCAGCACTATACACAATAGCTAAGACATGGAAACAACCAAAATGCCCATCGGTAGATGATTGGATTAAGAAACTGTGGTACATTTATACAATGGAGTATTATGCAGCCATAAGGAAGAAAGAAATCTTACCATTTGCAACAACATGGATGGATCTAGAGAACATTATGTTAAGTGAAATAAGTCAGACAGAGAAAGATAAGTTCCATATGATCTCACTTATTTGCGGATTCTAAAGAAAAGAATAAGTGAATGAACTAATCAGAAACTGGGAGACAATGAGGAAAAACTGAGGGTTGCTAGATGGGCGGGGGGAGTGGGGGGTGGGGGGGAGGGTGAGGGGATTGGAGGGCAGTCGGTGACCACAGGATGGCCACGGGGTTTGAAAATTAATCTGGGGAACGTAATTTGGTGGTTACCAGAGCGTAAGGGGGTTGGGGGGTGGGGGATGAGGGTGAGGGGGATCAAATGTACGGTGATGGAAGGGGAGCTGTCTCTGGGTGGTGAACACACAGTGTGATTTATGGATGATGTGATTCAGAATTGCACAACTGAAATCTATGTAATTCTACTAACAATTGTCACCCCAATAAATTAAAAAAATAAAAAAAAAAAAAAAAAAAAGAACTGTAGAAATAAAGGAGCGATGAATAGAAAAAAAAAAAAAAAAAAAAAAAAAAAAAAAAAAAAAGAATATGTAAGACGTTAATAGGTGTTCAAAACCAAGCAACCCACCCACAGACACTTGGAGGAACAAACGAAAGTTGTTTGGGAAATTCTGGTCCAGCCAAATGAAGTGACTTTCAAGACTGTGACTCACGGAGAGGATCAGGACAGGTTCCCTCCAAACCATTTGGCTCAGAAACACATTTCCCCCCACAGAATCTTTATTAACAAGTTGAAGAATGTGCAAACTGATCCTCAGGAGTGGCGACTGAGTGTGCTCTGGTATCTTGCCAGGACAACCATTCCACAGGTTGCCTTCAAGCACCAACTCACTGTGCAGAAAATCTTGCCTGTGGTGCTTTTACCTTGGTTTCCCGGGCATCTAACTCTTTCTTATCATTCATTAACTCACCTCTTCCAGGAAGACTTCCCACCTTGCTCCATCCCATAGTGATATCTTTTGGCTTTGAACCTATTAAGGCAACAGAGTAAGAAGAGGAAGGACGTTGCTGTCAGATGGTAAGGGTGGAATCCTGGCTCCACCAGTTGTGTGAGTACCTGGGCAAGTGACTTAGCCTCTCTGAGTCTCATTGTGCTTATCTGAAATATGTAGATAATACTCTGTGGACATTTGTGTTTGTCTTACATAGCATCCATTTGTCCTTCTAGTAAGACATTAAACGAAATTTCCCCCTGGGGTTCATGCCAGCCACACTCTCAGCCCAGGCGTGGGTTTGTGTCCAGACCCAGAGCAATCAGGACATCACATTCTCCTGGCCACAACAATGGACTTGTGACCCAATCAGTATTAATGGGACACAGTATAACTTTGTTGGTATTTCTAGAAAAGACCTTCTTGCTCTTTTTCACTAGATTTGGAGCTTAGGGAAGATAAGGCCAGAGGATATTGCAGCCATTTTACAACTGTGAGGGGAGAGCCTTTCTGAGTCCCAAACCAACAAAGTAGAATGTAGACTTAATGGTTAGAATTTCAGCAGCCATCTTGGGCCATGAGGTGACCTTGGGAAAGGAAATTACAGAAGATGCGTGGGTCCCTGCCACCCTGGACCACCATTCCAATTTTGGACTACTTATCTTTTTGAAAGTGAAAAATAAACTTCTATTACATTTAAGCCAATGTTATTTTTTTCTGTTATTCACAACTGAACTTAATCCTAACTCATAGTTTGAGTCAGATCTTCTGTTTTCTTTGTTTGTTCTTTAAACGCAGAGTCTTTTTAACATTTTCTCCCATCTCCACGGTAGGATTATTTCATGGACTGAATTGTGAGCCCCTGTCCCCATTCATATGTTGAAGTTCTAACCCCCAGCACCTCAGAATGTAACCGTATTTAGAGATAGGTCTTTTAAGTTAAAATGAGGTCTTTAGTATGGGCCCTAATCCAATATGAGAAGAGGAAATTTGGACACAGATATGAGTGTGCACAGAGGAAAGACCATATGAAAACAGGGAAAAGATGGCCACCCATAAACCAAGAAGAAAGGCCTCAGAACAAAACCAACTGTTGACACCTTGATCTTGGATTTCTAGTCTCCAGAACTGTGAGGAAATATATTTCTGTTGTGTAAGCCATCAAGTTTGTGGTACTTTGTTATGGTAGTTGTCGTGCGGGGCGACCTGCGGGGTCTGCGGTCCCGCTCCCCACATAAGAATGCAGGACATGGTGAGGCCGAAAAGGAACACCCACGGGGCCATAGATAGGGGAGTCATACCACTATATTCTCGCTGGTGGCTGGGTTGGAGACACAGGAAGCAGGAGCCACACTGTTCGTAACCCTCACTGCTCTGCGTGCAGGCTCAGCCATCATCTTCTTGCTAGCCCCCATTTTTCGCTAGCGTAGCCACGGCAGTTATATTCATGGCCAGTGGCTCCCTGGTTACAGCTGACGGCCAACTAGCCACAGCTGACGGCCATCCAATCACAGTCGATGGCCATTTACTACCCGAGCCAGCACCTTTCCACGTGAGGCCGAGAGCCTGGAAACTGCTTTCTGGGGCTCTGTCCCCACAGTAGCCCTAGCAAATGAATACACATTAAGCAGAATAATAATGTATATAGGGCATCTAGCAGTATTTGTACGCAGGAGGCCCTCAACAATGTTACATCCTTTTCCCCATGTACTAACTCATACTGGCAGGAAACCCTCTAGGAGGCAATGTGCTCCATTTTCCTAACTAGATCCTTGAAGGCTCCACAGCACCTGACTGGGGACTATTATGCATATTGGAACACGCAATAAATGCTTATTGATTAATTAGGACTCCCTAGGCCTGCTCTGCAGGCAGAGATGGATTGAGTTGTTTAATAAAGCCTGTCCAAATGCACCGAAATCCTCTGGCAGGCTTTTTCTTTAAAGGGAGAAAAGAAGTCAGATTTTACAGCTGGTTGAAATATAGTGGAAGAAGCTGTCAGGGGAAATAGTCATGGAGATGAAATTGACAGAGTGATGGCTAGGCAGCCTTTTGCTATTAGTTTCAAACTACCAGTTATGTCTGTTTTAATCTGGAGAATGCTTTGGTAATGAAGTAAGTGTGTGAATCTTAATCATACAAAGTTAATGTTGTCACTGGCATTTGTGGCCATCGTTACTTTACTTTTGTCTAACAAGGAGGTTTTTGTTTTTTTCCGTTTTTTTTTTTTTTAATCCTTCTTCAGCGCTGTAATAGGATGGAAATATTCTTGCTCACTGTTATTTTTGAGAACTGTAAGTGAATGTTGGCCCTTCTGCCCCTTAAATCCATAGCAACAAACCTATTCCTTTAGAAACCTAATTTCAAAACGGTGGCGAGACCTAGAAATCTATCCTTTTAAGCTCATCTGTGGCATGGCAGAGGTTATCTCTTCACTCCTGTAATTTTCCTCTGGGGAACGACTAGACCTTCGCAAACAAAGTATTGGTTAAATTTCACCTACTGGGAAAAAGAAAACTGACAAAAATGTGTCACATTGCCTGGGTACGGGGCTGCAGAATATTTTTTTCCCCTAGCAGCTGGTGAAGATATGAAGATGTTACTTGATCCTTTCCCCTTCCCTGAGTAGAAGGGTGGATAGTGCATTTGACTGGATGAAAAAGTAAATGTGAAAAACCAAAGCAAATGCAAACAAACAAAGAAACATATATATATATATATATATATATATATATATATATATATATATATATATATATTTCAGGGCTCTTTGAAGATTTTCTTGAGATAAGAAGGAAAAGGTGAGATGGAATTATTCAGATAATTGCCTCAGTTTTGTAGTTCGCTTTGTGCAGATGGATGGTCTCAACTCCAGAGATCTAGCCTTTTGTTGGGGTTGGGTCTATTCACACTGTTATCAGAATATGCTTTTGGAGAGGATCACCTGTAAAACCATGATGCAGGTGTCTACCAAATGATGCCACGTAGAGTCTATTAGATTAGTAAGTCCTAGTAAGTGTATTATAGGAATGTACTTGAACCATCAGGGCTCCTGGCTGACCTAATACTTCTTAATTTTTTAAAAAAGATATCCTTGCATCTCATTCTGTCAAAAGAAATATTCTTTTAAACAAATATGTTGATTATAAGCATTCCGTTAGATGTTTTCTAGCTGAATGATTTTTCCTTACCAATTACCGTCAGACGGCGTTGGATGTCAAGGTCCTACTTCAAAAGAAACTCTTGCAAAAATTTACCATCATTTCTACATTTTGACCTTGAACACTGTGAGGAGAATCTCACAGTTAAATGTTAGTTTTCGGATGTTTAGCTTACTTTTGTCTGTCTATCATTTACAAAGAGAGTGTACACAGATACGGGTGTGTGTGTATGTGTTTGAATATGTGTGTAGAAGAGGAAAAGTCCATTCTTGACTCTTAGAGATACCTGTTGGTCTGTTAATTTACCTGTGGTCAGCAAACCCTGATGGTCAGAGAGAGGTAAAGATTCCTGTCCTCTCTGCCCAGGATACGCAGAGCGTCCTTGGCCCTGACATGCAGGTCTGCTGCTGTTGTCAGCTCTCAGGCTGATCCAAGTTCCTTCCTTCTTCAGTAAGAATTACCCTCTCTCCTATATCTCCAATGGCTGAAAGTCAGATTGGGCATTGGGGGTGTGGAAGGAGTTACTAGCATGGAGGCAGCAACCACGGGCAGGTAGGTGATGGGGGTTCTTCCAAAGGAGTTGAAGGGCACCATCATGCTGAGTAGATAATATGTGTTATAAAAATGGGCCAAAGAAGGCCTCTGTGTATTGGCCCCTACGTTGTTTATTTGTTTACTGTAGGCTGAGACCCATTAGCTCAAAAGCCTGCCTGTGCCAACTCAAAATGTTATATATCCAGTTATTTTAAAAATAGACCAAACAAGCATATTTTTAGTCATTTCGGGCCTGCCTGCTTTGCATACCATGTGAAACCTCCCCCAACATCTGCTGGCCATTGGTAAGATAGAACTCAAGCTTCCGGGGCCCTTTGGAGCTTTCTGACCTAGGGACGCCCTGGCATTCTGCTGAGTCTAGACCTTACCTAGACATAGAAGCCCCTTCTCTCCCAGGAGCCCTTCTCCCCTTCTGAGTTGCAGGCCCTATGGACACTGTTATGCTGTGAAGGACATCCCCAGTCCAAATGCCCACCAATAAAGCAGTTACTGCCTTGTATGGTCATATCTTTTTCTTTGATCAGTGCCCCAGTTTCTTGAATCTTCTACAATATTTTACAATCAACACCCTGTTGTTGTTGACTATCAGTCCATACTCTGTCTCTGAACCAAAGCGCTGCCTACAGAAAGCATATGATTGCCTCGGTTTTTTTTGTTTTCCATCTTTTCCCCCTCTGTTTGGAAGGATGCTCATTCTTGCAAAACTTGTCCTTTCTGAAACACTCACAGAAATAAATGATCCTACCTAAGAGGCAACCATTGATTGGTAATGCTTTTATTGCTTATGTAGAATGGAAAGTACATAGATACTTATTTTATTACTGTTCTGTAAACTACAGTTGTAGGTCAGCCTTTGTAGATGATATATATAATAATGAATGTTAAAAAAAGTCAACTTTTTTTTTTTTGTAACAGAAAAGACAAGGGAAAGAGATGGGTTTGTGGTAGAGAAAGACGAGAAGTAGAAATAAAATTAGTATCTGATTGTTTTATGTCTTTTGCCAATCTTCTTTCTATCAACTAGATTACAAACTTTTTGAGAGCATGGATAAATGTCTTATTCTTTTATCATTAGTGTCCTAGTACAATATTGGATTAATATTTGTTCTCAATGAGTATTGTTGATGAATAAAAAGATAGAGGAGAGGAAGATGACTGGGAGAGAGAAGGGACAGAAGGAAATAAGAGGACAAAGGCTTAGATAGGAACAGAGAAAATTATAAAAGGAAACAACCATGTAGCCTTATGCATCTTTGAGCTTCACATTTCCAACCTGCACGAAGGTGACAAGATGGCAGTTGTGGTAGAATATGGGAAGTCCTGTGGAAATGGAAGGACTTTTATGGGAGTAGAGGTACATGTATGTATTTCATCTTCTCTGACAAAAACCCATGGAGGTAGCCCTCAGCAGAGTGGGTCATACACGGGGACGTGGAATCACTTGGAAAGACTCAGAGATTTAGGAGGAATGTCCCTGGAGCCCACGTGAGAGGATAAAAGAGCAGCTTCTATGTTTGGGAGAGATATTGCCTAATTAGTTTCTTTGTATTTTTAGGGTTCAGAAGGCTAATTCCAGACCTCTGGGCATGGATCCAAGGGGAGGAAAGCGGCCCCAGGACTCTGTGTTGGCAGGTCCTTGTCTCCCCTTCACCTCTCTGGGCCCAAGTGGTAACCGATGTGACCAAATTAAGATAAGCAAAGCATTGAGAACTAAATCTTGGGGGCCCAGCATGACTGTTCCCTCAGAGGAGCTGAGTTCTGAGGGCCTGGGTGATGCTCCTAAGGACTTCCATCTTGGAGGAACATTCTCAGCTAGTTTGGATTATAAAAGGGGGAGCGGTGTCTCAAAAGAGAAACATTAGGCTTCCCGCTAGTAAGGCACGTGGGGATGTGAGGGACTGGTTAGAAAAAACAACACAGTGCAATTTGCACTTGATATTGGTAGAGTAATTCTGTTCTGTTATGATTAAACATGCCTCCCATGGATGATGAACCAAATATGTATTCCAGGGCAAGATGAGGACAACTATGAAAAGATTTAGGAAGAGGTCGAGGTTATTGGTTGGAAACAGTCATTTGTCTGAATTATGTGGCATTGCTTGGGCGTTTTTCCCCTGGTGAAATCACATTACAGGCTATCACTTTCATACTGGTTTCTACTGCATGTGGGCAAAGCCAGAGGGTTAAAAAAGTCTTTAGAGGTGCAAATCTTGCATGGAATCCATGCAACTGGTTTCAAAACGTCAGGAAAAAATAAAAATAAAAAAGGGAACTTGAAAACTTTTCACAACTGTTCTAGATTTCAGTGCTCCCCACCATTTGCCGCACATTTAGAAGAGGCAGAAGTTTCTGGAACATTGTGGGGACTCTTTCAAGGTAATTGTGTCACCTTGGCCTGAATGAAAGGTACATCCACCTATGGAACCCATCCTGTTTAGCAGTATTTAATCAGAATTCTTTACTCCAGGCACCAACACACATTATATCTTTTTCAAGGTCTCTTTCCTTAAAAAAAAAAAAAAAAAATCTCGTCTGAGAAGCCTGGACAAACTATATCTTATTTTTTTAAACAAAGTCCCTCCCCTCCCCCATTACAGAAAATTGAAGTGGTGAAAAGTAGAAAGAATCAAAGTCTCCGATAATTCTACCACTCTGAGACAATCAACTTACATTTGGCATATGTACATACATATATGTATATGCATATATACATATATATGCATATATATATATATGTTTATATATAAATATATATGTGAAATTGTTTACATAATTGAGATCATGTGGAACAGAACAGACGAATACTTTCTTGCTTTTTGGCTTAATATTTGACATAAGCATTTCCCCGTATTGCCAAAAACTCTTCATAAACATTTAAAATAAGTGAATAACATTTTCTTTTGAATGCACCATAATTTGCTTATTCTGAAGCATTTCAGTTGTCTCCAATTTCTTTGTTATTATAAATAGTACCGCATTCAGCATCTTTCTGCATGATTCTTTTTTCCCTGTTTTTAGGCTGGATGGCTTGACTGATAAGAATATTTTTGAGCTCTTCTTATGCATTGGCAAAACACTTTTCAGAAAGACTATACCACTTACAGTTCACCATCAGTTAGTTTCTTTTTCACTCTACCTCATTAGCACTGGGTAATCTTGTTTTTAAGAAAATGACTAATTTTAGAGCTAGATTGCTGCATTTTATTACTTAAATTGGTGCCTATTTTTCTTTGCTTGCCATTCTATTTTTGATGTGATTTTTCCATGTACTTTTTCCACTTATCTGTTGATCTATTTACCAAACTCATTTATATATAAGATATTCATAATTTTTATATAGTATTTACGGTATTTCCTGTTCTTTATTCTGTTTATTTTTAAATGCATAAATTGTAAATTTATTGATTGTTTCCTTGTACTTTTTTTCATTTCTTTTAGATACTTAGAGATTAGATACTTTTCACCTATGTGATCTTATAGACTTTTTTCTAAATTTTATTTTTTTATATTATTACCAGTAGTTTCAGATGTACAAAACAACATGATTATAGTTTTGTTTTAATCATTGAACTTCTTATATTTAAAGTTTTAATCTATCTAGAATTTATTACTTGGAAATATTTCTGAGATTTTTTAAATGGACTTTTCTCCCTTAAATGGCTGATTGTCACAACTTTATTGACTGAAGAGATTTTCATTTCTCTACCGATTTGTGAAGACTCTTTTATTAGGTGCTGAAATTTTATTATATATTAGTATTTGACTTAAAGCTAATATGTGTGTTATTTTATTAATTGTATTAAAACATGGCGGAGCTAGGCCCTCTCATTACTTTTGTTTTTAAAACATGTTTCTGATTATTCTCAGATGTTTATCCTTAAAGATGAGCATTAGAATTATTTTGCCAACGTTAAAATAAAAAGTCTTGTTGGAATTTTGGTAGATATTCATATGTGGAAATAGACAAAAAACCACCCAAATGAGAAGCAAAGGTTATTTATTCAGTTTGCTATAGCAAGGGAGTCAGCCACCATCACTTGCATTTTGGCAGAGACTCAAAAGCAGGCAGACATGGGGGAGCTTTATAATAGATAAAAGGGAAAGCCTCAGGTGTGCTCTGCTTGGAGGCTGTTGTCTTGGGGAAGCTGGGGGCGGGAAACGGAAGAGGGGCATCTTATGTGATTGGGTAAAGGTATATATTTGGCTTTCTCTGGTTTGCCCTAAGTTGTAAGTGGGGACAACAATTAGGAAAGCTGTCAGTTACTAATCAAGTCCTGGCCATTTGGGGCTGATTTTTTATAGAAGTTATTGTTTAACTCTATGGATTGTTAATCACAGTGATAAAGTGCTGACTTCTTAGAAGTCTGACTTACAGCTGGGTGGGCTGCCTGGGCTGTTTGTTGTAGATAAGGGGTGAGTTTCCTGGGCAGATGGCTGTAGGCTGTGGGTTCAAGTTCTGTTTTTATATAGGGTCTGGCTATTGTTTGTTTGTATATCCAGTCTCTCATAGTAAGTCTTTAAATTAACTCAAGCGTTTGTAGCTTAATACTATTCAGTATTTTCAAACAAGAAATAGCTCAATTTATTCATATATTCAAGATAGTTTTGAATTCTTGAAATGAACTTCTTAGGGTTCATTTATGTTGCTCTTAAAAGTTACTTTTAGATACCGTGTCGTTTTTGTAACTTTTTTCATGGGCTATTTAATTGTCCTTTATTTTAAATTATTGAGAAATGGTACAAAGTAAAGCTAATGACTTCTTAAAACATTTTCCTGATATTCAGATAGTTTGCCAAACTCTTTAAATTTTCCTTTTTAAAATACTAGAATCTCTTATTTTTGGTTCAGATTTGACTGCATCACGAGGTATTTTAAGACAATGTTAATTATAGTGGTCATGATGGAAATTCTTATTTTGGTCTCAAGTTTAAGCGGGGATGGCTTTAGGAACTATATTTTTATTACTCAGTTTGATGATGTTGAAGGTTTGCGGATCTTCTTCATCATATTAAGAATAAAGGAAACTATAAATAATCCTTTTATTTTCAGTTTTAAATAATCTTTTGGCTTTAATATTAAATTTTATTGGATGTCTTTTCAGCCTCTTTCGATAAGATCATATGTTTTAAAACTTATTGCATTGATATGAGCTAACATACTACCAGATTTTTTCCTTTCTATTATTAGATTTTGAATACTTATAGTACTAAACTAAAACTTGGCTTTGGAAAATTATTATTTTAATGTTGACTAGTATCTTAGTTAGAATTTTAATATGTATATGTAAGAGTTATTGTGTATTGTGTCGACCATCCTCAGGTTTGCTAATTTGCAAGAACTCACAAGACTCAGCACATGCTCGTGCTATGGTTTATGACAGTGAAATAATGCAGGGTAAAATCAGCAAAGGGAAAAGTGCATGGGGAGAAGTGCGGGGGGAAACCGGGCACAAGCTTCCATGAGTCTTCTGCTAGTGGAGTCACACGGGATACCCTTAATTCCCCAGCAGTGAGTGTCGCAACACGTCTGAAATGCTGTCTACCAGGGAAGCCCATTAGAAGCTCAGTGTCCAGGGTCTTTCTTGGAGGCTGATCATGTAGGCAGCCTCTGGTAGGCATGTGCCCCAATTCCAGACTGCCAGAGGGAAAGCTGGTGTTCACTGTAAAATGTATTGTTTGCAGAAACAGTTTAGGCACGGTGAGCCACTCTTATAAATGAGGGGGTTGGGAACCCTCCTGAATTTCTCGTTCCCAGACATCAGCCTTCCTGTCAGCAGGAAGACCTGGTATGTTAACACTTTTCTGCTGCACATCCATATTTGTGTGTGTGTGTGTGTATGTGTTTGTGTGTTCATGTGCCCTTTTACCAGCTTTTGCTATCACAATTAAGATGATTTTAGAAAATAAATTGGGCGAAATCCTTCTTTTGTATAATAAAAGTTTATACAGAATGGGGATTTTCTGCTCTTTAATGTATTATAAGAGCTTACCAATAAAATTACATGGCTCCAGAATTTTTGTGGGGGATATAAAAACTAACTAACTACTTTGTGAGTCAATTTGTTATTCCTCACCCATTCCTGCCCCTGCCAGAATTATTCATTTCATTGAGATTTGCTAATCTATTTACACACCTGGTGAATTTTTCACTTATATTTCAAAAATCTCTGCATCTGTTCCTCTATCATCTTTCATTCCTAAATGTATTTATTTATGATTTTATTTTCTGTTTTTATTGATTGGCTTATCCAGAGATTTGTTTGTTTTATTGAATTTTCAAAGAACCAGTTCTTGGGATCATCTATCAATTTTGCTTTTCTATTTTTAATTCATTTATGTATTTATTTATCTTCATTATCTTCTTCCCTTGCTTGTTACATTTTGTCATTTTTTTCTTACTTTCTTGAGTTGAAGAAACTTTATCTTACTTTCTTTTAAAATAGTACCAAATATTTGAAGCTACATATTACAAAAAAGTATAGCTTTAGGCATATGCTGTACGTTTATATGTATATGTGTATTATCATCTGCTGCTGTACTTTTTATTTCTACTTGGCCTTATCATTATTTAGGAGAGACATTTTTCCTTTTAATTCCCAATGGTTTGGAAAGACTTCCTTGTAGTTTATTTAAGTACTTGTTATTAACTTCTAGTTTTACTGTGTTGTATTCAGAGAATGTGGCCTAAATAATTTCTAATTTTTAGAATGTATTAAGGTTTTTCTCAACACAATGTTTGAAAAGACGTGTTCTCTGTAAGGTAGAGTATATATACACACACACATATGTATATGCCAATTTAACCATATAAATTCAAAGAATCTTTTTTCGATCTTCTGTTTGTTGATTAGTTGATCTGCCCTAGATTGATAATAGTGTGATAGACTCTTCCGCTCTGTGTGTCGGAGGCAGCATGATGTATTAAGAATTTGGAATCATAAGGATCCACTTTTCAAACCCCAGGTCTATAACTTACTAGCCATGTCACTGTCCTAGATTGAGTTTCCCAGAAGCACAGCCGGAGACAAGAATTTGAGTACAAATAGATTATTTGGGAGATGTTGAGAATACTGTTATGGGAGCAAAGAAATGAATCAGGGAAGGGATGACAGCAATACTTGAGTAAATGTAGGTTCCTGTAGCACTTGCTAGCTATTCCTCTTTTTGTTTGTTTGTTTATTTTCCCCATTTTAAACTGAGATGTAACATATATACTATGAAAGCCATGGATCTTAAATGTAGAGTTCGATGAATTTTTAGAAATGTAATTTGCACCCCTATTAAGGTATAGAACATTTCTATCGTCCCAAAAAACTTCTTCCCAGCCAATTTCACCCTCCTCCAGAGGCAGCCATTGTTCTGACTTCCATGCCTATAGATTTGTTTCACCCATTCTATAACTTTATATAAAGGGAATCTTACAGGGTATATACCCTTTTATGTCCAACTTCTTTCACTTCTTTCACAGCATGTCACTGAGATTGATCCACGGTTTTGCGTGTACCAATAGTTCCTTTTTATTGCTCAGTAGTATTCTGCTGTATGAATATACTATCATGTTTTATTCATTCTTCTGTGGATGGCCATTTGAGTTGTTTCCTGGAATATGTAACTAGAGCTGCTGTGAACATTTTGCATACTTTTTTTGGATGTATGTCTTTATTTGTCCTGGGGAAATATTTGGGATGAAACTGCTGGATCGTAGAGCAGATGTCTGTTTCACTTTATAAGAAACTGTCAAATAGTTTTCCAAAATGGCTGTAGCATGTTACGCTCTTACCAGCAATGTGTGAAAGTTCTGGTTGCTCCACGTTCTTGACAACATTTGGTGGTGTTAATGTCTTTAATTCCAGCTATTTGAGTGGATGTGAAGTGAGATCTCATTGTGGTTTTCAATTTGCCTTTCCTTGATGATTAATGAAGTTGAACAGTGTTCATGAGCTCATGGGCCATTTTTACATCTTCCTTTGTAAAATGTTTATTCAAGTCCTGGGTTGTAAACCTTTTTACTATTAAGTTCTAGGAGTTCTTTATATATTTTGTATAAACTATTGCTTTGGGATTACCAGCAATATTTGTTAAAATGTATATTCCTGGGCTGTACCTCAGACCTCCTGTATAAGACCTTTGGTCAGGGTGCATTCTGGGAATTGGCGTTTTCTGCCAGCACTCCCAATGATCCTGATGCACAGTCAGGTTTAGAAACTCCCAGCATGGAAGGGACACTGGTTTGGACATTGAATGACTCAGGGATGACCCCCCATTCGTTCAGTAACTCAGCTTTTCCCTCTGGTTCTCAGTGTCCCCATCTGTACAATGAGCTACCAGGTGGCAGCTCAAGCCCCTTTTGGGTTTGAGGCACTGTATTTGTTGTTATCATCTGCACTAAGATTCTCCAACTTGGCAAGCTGAAGACAGGTTGGCATGTATGGTACCAGCCAGGCCATACGGGCTTCCCCACACACCATATCTGGCAATCAAGTTGAGGCAAGAGAACTGAAAACAGACATTGCAGCTCCAGCATGGAAGCAATCTCGGAAGGACCCGATGGAACAGCCTGGAAGTTGTCGAGTAGCAGCTGGTGGGGTCTATGAGCTTCTTGCAGCTGTTTGTGATATGTCAAATGAATTTTTGTTTTTATGTGTTAATGTACTCTGAGCTATTTTACAGTGTGTTTGACATTTTACAGTATAGTAAAGTGTGTATATGCCTAATTAAAACAGATGTGCATTTTATAAAATAATTACTGGATACGCTGAAGAAAAATAGCTAATTATATATACAGCATAAACACCTAAACATACGCTATAAATCTGTACTTGAAAAGTGCTGGAAAGTAGGTATAATTGGCTGGATTCTCTGGCCCAGACTCAGAGTCATTCCGTAGATTTTCCTGGATTTGGGATCCATTGGCATTAGAATTTTCTGTCTAATATTTTTTCTCCCTCCTCCCCCCTGTCACCCTCTTTCTCATCCTTCTTTCCTTTCCTGGAATGAAAATGAGGAGAAATTGTTTCTTCACTGAAAAGAGATGGAGTTAATATAACAAAAACATAAAAAGTGACAGTTGTATTACTACGTGCTGGCACTGTGCTGGACACTTAACAATATATTTCCTAATTTAATCTTCATACTAGTTCCATGAGGCAGTTGCTATTGTTCTTCCCCTTCTACAAATGGGGAAACTGAGGCTCAGAGAGGTTAGCAACTTTTTCAAGATCTCTAAGCTTGGCAATGCAAGATCCAAGATTCACATTGAGGCCTGATTATAGAGCCCACTCTCTTTAACCACCGCGCTCTACTGCCCCTATAAGAATGTCTTTCTGCCCAGCCACTTCTGTGCTCCCAGATGTGGAATATTGCTGGTACGGGCAACCCACCTGAAATGTCTCTGCCATCACTCTCTACATTTCAGAACAGCCCACACCATACTTCTGTGTCAGAAAGTCTTTATGCCCTTTTCCTGGAGGTATATCAGGTAAGGTTGATGGACAAGTAAGTGATAAGTCAGTTTATTGGCAGCAACTTGATGGAAGAGCTGACTAGAGTGGCATGGTCACAACCCTAGTGGTGAGGGGAGCAGGAGCGGGGGAAGGCAGCCATTGGCACATGTGGGCTGGAGAATTCTAAGGTGCTCACCCACCCTCCGAGTGCCCGAGGCGGTGGCCCTTCTTAAGTTCTGCATCGGCAACTCTCCAGGTGGCATGAGCCTCAGTGCACGGAGATGGGGTGGAGGGGAATTTCTCCCCCATGTTATACCCAGAGGTGGATTTAATGTTAAACAGAATAGCCATGCTTTGGACCTATTAAAAAAAAAAAGATTGGAAAAACATTACTAATGACATGGTATAAATAAACACCATGTATTAGAATTTTTTTTTTTTTTTAAAAGACAAGATTGGTGCCTCTGCTTATCAAGATGGTGCTATGAATTTCAGGAATGCGATTTTTGGATCCCCTCATCCCTTCTGCTGCTTATTGCAGTGTGAATTTGCCTTCAGGTAGACCAAGACTTTTAATCACAACAAGTCACACCTACAGAAATGGACTGGACTTTGTTTCTCTTCTTCCTTTGACTGCAGAGATGAAGGGAGAAAAGGTTGACTACCAAATGGTGTGGGGACTGGGGCTTGGAGTATATTGGGGAGTGGCAGTGGGGCAAGTATTTGGGAGTTAAGAGATCTTGGGGCTGGGTGTTGAAGTAGATTCTGGCAAATGACTTCCACGAGAAAATAGAGGAGGGTACACACCATAATGTGTTTATCACTTTTTCTGAGTCTTGCAACTGCTTAGATGACTTTGACTTCCACAAAAGGGCTAATTGATACATGTCATGCAAAATGTCTTTGGGGGCTCAATTCCAGTTGGAATAATTAACATGTAAGTGTGTAAAATACCATGATGTTCTCACTTGATACTCAGTCTGTTTCTTGGCCGAATCTCAGGCATTTAAATTTATATTTGTATTTAAAGTGGCATATTTTATATTGAAAAATATGCTTGTCAGACAAATAAGTCAAGTATTGAATATCTATGAAAACGGAATATTCTCCTTATCCTAAAGATCCAGATGTAATTACCATTACCTAGGGATCTAGCCAGTGTCCCTAAAAGAAAGACTCATTCACTTCATCATGGTCATAGCTCTATAACCACAGAGTCAAAATGTGGGCTGGCCAACTCAACCCTTAATTTCCAACTGTATACAAGTACAGATTAAGAGTATAGAAGGATGATGCAAGTTAATGGAGCTCAGCTGTAAATAGATTTTTACCTCATGTCTTTTTTCCTTTTATTCTTCTTTTCTGATGAAAAAATTAGGTTATTATCTAAATTATTTCTGAAGAGACGTTCTTCTTTTGAAAAAAAAATCCAATTTATTGGGCTTAGGTCTCCAACTTAAGAGCTGGAAAGTACATGTCTGAGTACACAGTTGGAATGAAGATGGAAAATTGGGAGGAGAGACTCTCAGGGTTTACTCCAATTTCTAGCAGAGTATTTGGAAGGGTTATAGAGAAAATTTCCCTAAGACATTTTTAGGACAGTTAGTGATGGAGAATATCATCATGTAGACTGATTCTATTCTTTTCCTAACTAAAAGGTTGACATTTTTGATGTCCCGAATATGAGTAATTTACTGTATTTTAAGTAGATGGAAAGCTACATCTCATATGAAAAAAAAAAACACAAAAAAAACCCTTGACAAGTGATTAGGAGTTGAACACATTTTCTACCAAAACAACGTTCTCTCTCATAAAAAAATATATCACTGGTGGGTGTTTAAATCCCACCTAAAAATAATAAGATGAAGAGAAAATTGAATGCTGTAAGAGACTAACGACATGTGTGGCGTAGTTTAACATTTGGTTCTTTTGAGAGGCACATTTAGTGTTCTGAAGCCTTCAGATTTTATATGGCCATCTGATAGCTAGTGATATACTGTGTGGGGGTGTCTGTTAGAGAAGGAAGTGTAGTATCATTTCCAGATCTTTCTATTTCTGAGAGGCGAGTTTTTCTTTTTTCCCTGCCTCTCTCCTCTAAGAAAGAAAGGGCAGGTAATTAATTTGGCCTTTAACTATTCAACGTTAGTTTTGAAAGTTTTTTTCTAAACTGTGGATCTTTTTGAGGTATGTATCTTTTCTAGGTGTGGTCTTATCTTGAGACAGTCATTCCAGTACCTGCATAGCTCTGGATTTACAAGTGGCTACGTAGAGGGAGAAAATGTTTGACTCTTTTGATTCCGTTATTAGAAGTATACCGCACAAAACCAGCTGATCAGAATTGATCTGTCAAGCACGTGAAGAGGTGCTCAATGACATTAGCCATTAGAGCAACAAATTAAAACTGCGCAATGAAATACCACTATACACCCACCAGAGTGACTAAAATGAAAAAGACCGACCATACCAAGTATTGATGAGGATGTGGAACAAATGGAATTCTCATACATGGATGGTGGGAATGCAAAATATTTTAGCCACTTTGGAAAAAAAAAGTTTGATAATTTATTATAAAGTCAAATATACGCTTACCATATGACCCAGTAATTCCACCCCTAAATTTACCCATAAGAACAGAAAACATATGTCCATACAAAGATTTGTGCTTGCATATCCATAGCTGCTTTATTCATACTTCAGACAACCCAAATCCCCATCAATTGTGGTACATACATACAATGGAATACTACTCAATAAAAATTAATAAGTGATTAATAGACACAACAGCATGGATAAACCTCAAATATATTATGATAAATGAAAGATGTCAGACACAAAAGACTACCTGCCTACAGTATGAATCAATTTATATGAAATTCTAGAAAAGATAAAACAATAGGATAGCCAGTGGTTTTCGGGGACCAGGGAGTAGGGAGATGAAGTTGACTGCAAAGGAGAAAGAAATAACTTTTGGGTGATGGCAATTTTCTATATTGTTCTATATTGTTTCTATATTGTTCTATATTGTTCTATATTGACTGTAGTGGTGGTTACAACGATTATAAACATTTGGTAAAATTTATCTAATTGTACTCTTAAAATTGCTGAATTTTATTTAATGCAAATTACAGCTCCATAAAGCTGATTTAATTAAAAAGCGGTTCAATGTGTCACTCTTGTTAGGTGCAGTAGGGAGAGGGTTGGGTTCTTGTCAGGAAAGAAGGAGCTTGTGGTCTTATTGAGGGAAAAAGACTTTCCCTCATGTTCCTTTAGGGAGCAAGACTGTATCTGAAAACATAATTTCGCACATTCATAAATTAATTTATCCAAAACATGAATCGAGACACTACTAAAGCCAAGTGCTAACGAAAACATAAAGCGATTGCTGAAGATATAATTGGTGCTCAAAAATATTGAATTGAACAAAAAATTTGGGTCTTTCATGAAAATAATATGTAAGAATCTCCAAGGCAGATCCCTCTTGAACTCAATGGCTATGTTGGGTTAAAACCACTGGATTCCAGGTTTGTGATAATGAGAAAGCATTAGCACTGACTGAACTCTTGATTTCAGTTGCACTCTTGAGCCAGAGAAATGGAATTCTCGGCTGATTGCGTTTCTCTTTCTGGCCTTGGAAGACCATGGGCCCTCCCTGCAGGGGAGCCGTTTCGATTAGTGAGAGGATGAGGTGGAGGTATTTTCACTCTGTGTATATTCCTAGAACTTTATGGCTGGTTTTTAATGTGATTATATAATCGCCATGCAAATTCCATCTGCCATATTTGGCAAGTATGATAAAATTGCGATATTTTATTCATTTTACTTGAACAGAGATTTTGAGAAATAAGGTCTCTCCCTTCCTGAGAACACAATTCTGCAGAGGCTGTGTATGAGTTCATCCATGTATGACTGTGATTTCTATTTTTATCCAGGGCTTGGGATATAAACTTGGTTTAAATTTTTTGTTTAAGGTTTTGTTTGCCATATTGAAACCATAAATTTTAAAGTCAACTTTAAGTTTGCCTGCCTTTCATTTTCTATTTGGTGTGAATTTCTACTGTTCTTTTCAAAGGCCGTTTGCATTTCTAGATGATGTAATGAAGACTAGCTTCCAGATTTGGGTGATCAAAATCTTAAAAACATAACAAGAACAAAGATCAAAACCTATTATTATCTGGTTAAAGAGGAGTTTGCTTTCCTCTGACACAGTGGGTCCCTGATTTATAACCACTCAACTTAAAAACAACACACACACACACACACATATATACACATATACATAAATATATATATATATATATATATATGTATATATACACACACAGAATTTTATATATATATGTATGTGTGTGTGTGTGTGTGTGTGTGTGTGTGTGTATATATATATATATATATATATATATATATATATATATATATAAAATTGGTCCAGTTGTACAAAGAGTTGCTGCCTATCCTTATGCCTGTCCTACTTTCTTCTTTCCATTCCTGGATTCTTCTGAGGGAGAAGAACAATAAGCAATAACAACAATCCTTGAATATTCTGGAGAATGCATGAGTTCCCAAGAAGAGGAAGAAATGAACAAGTTTACCATGTTAGAGAACAGGATCCAGGAGAGCTACCAGCCAGGCTGATTTCTCCATGTGGTGGATTCTTTAAATAAAAATATTAATTTGTCTACATTTTCCAGAAAATTTTACTTCACTCCCCCCACCCCCACTTATTGTAATTTACTGATCAGTACAATTATGAATTCTAATGACTAATCAAGGTTCTACTTAAAAATTTTAAATAACTTTGGAGGGGTTGGGAGGTTGTTAGATCATCAGATATTAGTGTAAAATAGTTCAGTTAGCCTTTTATTTAATTCCTAGCCTTGACCAATGAGTGTTTTTTTTTAAATTTCAACATTCTGTCATGAAAAATATACAGAAAAGTTTCAAATATACAGAAAAGTTGAAAGAATTTTGCAGTGAACAACCATGTATCTATGTATGAGTTTCCTATTGCTGCTGTAACAAATGACCACAAACATGGCTGAAAAGAACAGAAATAAATGTATCACCTAACAATTCTGGAGGTAGTGATCTGAAATGAGTCTTATAATGCTAAAATCAAGGTGGCGGCAGGTCGTGTTCCTTCTGGAAGTTCTAGGGGAGGATCTATTCTTTGCTTTTTCCAACTTCTAGGGGATTCACATATTACTTGGCTTGTACCAGCATTGCGTTGACTTCTGCTTCTGCAGTCACATGGCCTTTGCTGTCTCTGGCCTTCCTGCCTCCCTCTTTTAAGGACCCCGTGATTACACTGGGCCCACTTGGATAATCCAGGGTAATCTTCCCCTTCCCAAATTCTTAATCACGTCTGCAAAGTCCCTTTTGGCACATAACATATTCACAGGTTCCTGGGAATAGGATGTGGAGAGGCTATTATTTAGGCTATCACAAACTACCACTTATATTCTAGAACTAGCATTTTGCTTTATCACACATCTATCCACCTATATCACCCTTGATATACTCACCTGGGCTACTTTCAATTTTTGGTTATTATGAATGAAGCTGCTGTGAACATTTTTGTGAGATTCCTTCTGTGGATTTGTGTTTTTATATCATTTTTTTTTTAATAGAAACGTATATCACTTTGCATTTGTGTGTGTGTGTGTGTGTGTGTGTGTGTGTGTGTGTGTGTGTTCTAGGGATTACAATATATACAACCTATTTATATGGAGTTAAAATTGTACTATTTTGAAAAAAATGTAAGAACCTTGCAGATTTTTGGTCTATTCACATTCATCCTCCAGTTTTATCATCTTGTTATAAACCCCATGATTAATAAGATGTTATAATTTTTTCTTTAGTCATATGTATTTTAAATAAAATAAGAGGGAAATATATATATTTTTACCCATACATTTATGTCTTATGGTATTATTAATTTCTTTCTGAAGATTCAAATTTTAATATGGTGTCATTTCCTTTCCGTCTGAATAATTTCCTTTCACATTATTGTAGTGCAGATCTGGTGGCAGTGGATTCTCTTAGTTTTCATATATCTGAAAATGTCTTTACTTTGCCTTCATTTTTGCAAGACATTTTTGTCATATAGATTCTGAATAGACATATTTTTTCTCTTTCTTCACTTTAATGATGTTGTTTCACTGTCTTTTGGCATCCATTTGTTCTTATCAGAAGTCAATAGTAATTCATATTATTGTTTTCTTGTATATAATGTATTGTTCTTCTCTGGCTGCACTCAAGATTTTTCCTTTATTTTTGGTTTCAGCAGTTTAATGTGTCCAGGTGTGTTTTTCTTTTTATGTATCCTGCTTGAGTTCACTGGGCTTCTTGAATCTGCAAATTTATATTTCCCCCCAAATTTGTGAAAATTTTGGTCATTATAGTTTCAAATCTTTTTTTTTTTACCCCATTTTCTTTCTCCTTTCCTTCTAGAACTCCAATTATATCTATGTTAGACCTTTAGATATTGGCTATTTTTTCAATCAGTTTTTCGCCCTCTGCTTTTCATATTGGATTATTTCTATTGATTTGTCTTCAAGTTCACTGGCTTTTTATTCTTTTACCTCCAGTCTTCTGTGAAACCCATCTAGTGAATTTTTTTATTTCAGGTGTTGCATTTTTTTGTACTAGAATTTCAATTTAGAAAGTTTCTATTTCTCTATTGAAATTACCTATTTGTTCATTTATTATAAACCATTTTTGCTTTCCATCATTGAGCATGGTTATAGAAACTGCTTTAAAGTCCTTACCTACTAATTCTAATATTTGGGTTATCTTGGGGTCAGTAACTATCGATTACCATTTCTTTTCAGTATAGATCACATTTTCATATATTCTGATATGACTAGTAATTTTGGATCGTATTCTAGAAACATTTTGTAAGTAATCTATTGTAGAGTCTCTGAATTCTGTAATGTTCCTTTGAAGATTATTGATTTTTTGTGTTAGCAGCATTAGCTGGACTCAACCCCCAAACTCTCTCTCCCCTGATGTGAACAAGAGCTGAAATATCTGTTCAGCTCTTGTAGCCTTAGCTGAGCTCCTTGGAGCCTGCCCTGCACACATACATTTCAGTAGTGAGCCTAAGATTTGGGCAAAGCACATACAACTCAGGGCTCCCTCTATGGCTCCCTCTTTTCCAGGATTTCCCCCTTTCACTGTCCTGCTATGGTCACCTCAAACTCTGTCTAGTCATTCTGCAAGCCAGTAAACTGCCAATTTTCTATTTCAGTTTTATCAGGCTGGCCTAGCTCTGGCTGGATCCTGAGGCAAAAATCTGTCAAAACACTTAGAGCTCTTTTAAATGAGAGTCTCCCAACACTCCTTAATTTTTCCACTGCTTTGGTTGGTCTCTGAGGCCTTACAGTTTTTATATTTTGTCAAGAGTTTATTGTTATTATCTCTGGAAGGTATAGTCTGATAGGAGCTTCTATCTCTATTCCCTTGGAGCTCTGATTTAAGCAGACAAAGGTGAGTGTTTAGCCATTGGTGGGGAGGGGCTAGGCCTGAGTGTTAACTTGGGGAGGTCTTGGTAATGCAGTTCAGAATGTGAGGTATAGAAATGTCAAACATAAATGTTCATTATTTCAGGATTTTGTTTCCAGTCAATACATCTGTCTCTTCACCTCCCTCTCCTCCTCTTTCTCTGTGTCTACCTTCTTTGCTTCCTCCTTCTCCTGCCTCAGAATCACATGCCACCTCCATCATCCTAGGACCGAGATCTTAGCAAAGCTAGAACCTGTACTTCTCTTCAAGTACATTAAGGATTAAGTCAACCCTTGTAGGCTGTCTAGGGAACGTAACCATTACCGGTGAAGTTTTGAGTTCTGAACATTTAGAAGTCAGCCTCTGAATGAAAACTGCCCATAGTTTAAAATGCAACTTCTCATAAGTTTTAGCCCAGTGGCAGGGGTTTATTCCGTATTCTATCCTCTTCTTTTACCAGTAAGTCCTGAGAGGACTCAGGCTCTGTTAGCGCCCGAGGCTATAACAGCTGTAGTTGGTTGCTAACTTGTAGAATAAATTACTTTTCAGTTTTCTTTTTAAAGGGACGTTCTGTGCTAAAGTTCTGTGTCTCTGTCTATTTCTCTGCCTATGGTACAGCCAACTAGACATTTTCAGCTCAATTAAGGTTTTTTGTGGTGTGTGTTATTAACAGTGGAGCACAGAACAATCAGTTGAGTTCAGGATGGTCCATGCTGTTACTTTTCCCCCATCCCATTCCGCCCCCAGCCTCTCAGCGGACAGTCAGCCCATCTGCCAAAATGACAGAAAATTGATTATAGAAAGGCCATTTAGGTAGGATGGAGAGATGTTGTCTTAAATTTTCTTTGACTGAGACATTTCTCTGAGGGGAAGAAATGACTCAAATTTTGCAACTGGAAAACTGGGAGAAGAAAGAAACTTAAAACTTCTTTATCATTATTATGATGTTAGAGGGTAGAGTTTGGAAGCGTCTTACTCCTACCCAGAATACTTATTTTCTGAAACCTTCTCCGATTTGCACACAGACTCTTTGAAATGCGCATTGAAAACAGATTCAGTATACTGTAAGAAAACCAGCTCTGCCATGGCAACACCTAACTCACAAAACAGCTACATTAAGAGCTTAGTGTTCATAGTACTAAAGGGTTATTTGTTTTACAAAAAGGGTCTCTGAAGTGTTCCCTAAAAATACCCAATTCCCTTAGTGCCTTTAAAATGAGAATCACATTACAAAAATCCTATTTAACAGAACATTTTGGGAACATACAAGGTGTGATTGTAAAAGATTATGGTTGATTTTAAGAAAAATTCCAGAACGTACAAATTCAAAGGAGTGGTGTTCCCTTCAAAGTAATCACTGAGTAGGTCTTTACACTTACGTCATCAGAACTGGGGATGCCAGTGTCTCCCTCGCAGTGTTGCTGGGAGGATTAAATGAGATAACTAAGACTCATGCATGAGTGTTGCAGTAAGTGCTCAAGAAATGGTTTTTGTCTCCAGTTCCAAAGAGGAATTACTCAAATCATTCATCACTAAACTCTAATGTGAACACTGTTCTCTAGGCCTCAGCGATGGTTTATCTTTGGTCTTTAGGGTGAATTTGATGGCAGCCATGGATAGTAACATGGCTGATGGAGTGTGTGTATGTGTGTGTGTGTGTGTGTGTTTGTGTGTGCTGTGATTTGTTTACTTACTCTTATGAGCCCCTTAAGTTACCAGTCTCACCGAACTTGTGTATATGTATATGTGTGTATACGTATGTAAACAGATACGTATTATATATAACATATAATAATAATATATGTATTTTTTAAGTATTTAATCTGGCAGGGTGGACGGGTAAATGTAAACAAGTGCTGTGTTTCTGTATCTGGGGATGTAAAGTCAAATACCTACAGCAGTGGTTCTTAAGTTTTGCCATGTATTCAATCACCCAGTGAATGTTTAAAAAATCCTGAGAGTCAGCTACATCCCATAACAATGAAGTCAGAACCTATAGGAAGAGACAGCAGTACTTTTTAAGGCCCTTCAAATGGTATCAGGTGCAGCCAAGCTCACAAACTGCGATCTAGGCTGGTGGTCCCCAGTTCAGGGTGCACGTTAGAACCACCTGGAGCCTCTTGAACATGACCAATGTCTAGGTCCTACCCTTCAGAGATTCTGACTCAGTCATCTTGGGGGGGAGCCTGGATATAGGGGATTTTTTGAAAGCTCTACAGTTGAGTCCACTGTACAGTCAAGTTTGGGAACCGGTGGCCTCAGTAACCCCGCAGGTAAGGTAGATGGGTTGAGTGGGAGAGGAGGTGGCCATGCAAAACTGGAGAGTGTCTGTTTTGTCTGAAGGGGGCAGCTGCTGGGTAGATTCCCAGGGTTACTGGATTGTCTATGTTTAAAAGACACTGGAAGCCTGGATATTTGTGTGGAAATTAAAAAATTTTTTACTTGGGTAAAATATACCTAACAAAATTTACAATTTTAACCATTATTAAGCATACGGTTCAGGGGCATTAAATACATTCCCAGTGTTGTGCAACCATCACCACCATCCATCCACAGAACTTTTCTCATCTTCCCAAACTGAAACTCTGCACCCATTAAACAATAATTTCCCATTTCCCTCTCTCTCCAACCCCTGGTGACCCCTATTCTACTTCTGTCTCTATGAATTTGGCTACTCTAGGGACCTCATATAAGTGGAACCAACCTATATTTGTTCTTTTGTGACCGGCTTATTTCATTTAGCATAATATCTTCAAGGTTCATCCATGTTGTAATGTGTTTTTGAATTTCCTTCCTTTTTAAGGCTGAATAATACTCCATTGTATGTCCTATTGGCCCTCTCTATCCATGGGTTCTGCATCTGTGGACTCAGCCACCTGCAGACCAAAAATATTATGTTGCTGATGTGTATTTTGTAGTTAGGGTTACAATGGTGCATCTGTACTGAACATGTACAGCCTTTTTTGTTGTCATTATTTCCTAAGCAATAAATTATAACAACAATTTGCATAACATTTACATTGTATTAGGCATTGTAAGTAACCTAGAGATGATTTAAAGTATATGGGAGGATGTACATAGGTTATATGCAAACACTATGCCATTTTATACAAGGAACTTGAGCACCCACAAATTTTGATATCTGCCGGGGGTCCTGGACCCAATCCCCCTGAAGATACTGAGGGATGACGACACATAGCATATTTTGTTTCTACATGCATCTGTTGAGAGACACTTGAATTGCTTCTGCATTTTGCCTATTGTGAATAATGGCTCTGTGAAGATGGGTGTACGAATATCTGTTTGAGTGACCTGCTTTCAATTCTTTTGGGTATCATCTAGCAAAAATGCACTACTACCATGTTTCCCCGAAAATAAGACCAGGTCTTATATTAATTTTTGCTCCAAAAGACTCATTATGGCTTATGTTCAGGGGACATCATCCTGAAAAATCATGCTAGGGTTTATTTTCCGGTGAGGTCTTATTTTCGGGGAAGCACGGTGGTTTTCTTTATTTTCACACTACTGCTCCATGTACAACACTTCACTTCTGAATCAGTTATGCGGTGTTTTTTTCCCCCCATACCAAGAAATGCTCTGTGATACCTGCTGGGTGTCCGACAATTCAATTCAACTCTGACAATAACTGGAGTTAGCACAGACCCTGAAGGCTAAGGGCTCAGTCTCATAAGACCGCCTCCCGCCACACCTCAGAAGCAGTCACAAGGCCCATGCTGTCCTCTGTACTTCTGATCGACCAACTATATATTAGAGGTTCTCGTGAACCCCTCCTAGGGTTCAGTCATTTGCTAGAATAGCTCACAGACCTCAGGAAAAAAACCCTTACTTATGGTAACGAATTTGTTATAAAGGATATGCGTGAGGATACAGATGAACAGCCAAATGAAGAGGTACATAGGATGAGAGTCTGGAGGGGTCCCAAGCACAGGAACTTCTGTCCCCATGGAGCTGGGGTGCATCACCCTGCTGGCACACGATGTGTTCACCCACCCGGAAGCTCTCTAAATCCCACACTTTTGGGATTTTTGGAGGCTTCATCATGTAGTCGTGAATGATCATTCACTCAATTTCTAACCCCTCTCCCCTTGCCAGAGGATGGGGTGGAGTCAGACTGGAAGTTCCAAGTTTCTAATCACGGCTTGGTCTTCCTGGTGACCAGCTCCCACCCTGACGCCATCAAGAAGCCCACCAAGAGTCATCTCATTTGTACAAAATGCACTCTGGTCACCCAGGGAATTCCAAGGGGTTTGGGAGCTCTGTGTCAGGAACCTGGATCAAAGACCAAGTATTAGAACAAAAAATGCACCTAGTGCTCTGATCACTTAGGGAAGTACAAGAATTTTAGGAGCTCTGTGTTGGAAAACAGGGACAGAGACCAATACGTATACTTTCTATTTCACAGGTATATAGCCTAGAAGTGGAATTAATTGTTGGGCCATATGGTAATTCTATGTTTAGTAATTGCCTTACTGAACTTCTTAATTTTTAAATGTTTGTGACTCATTCCAATTTAAAACAATAACAGTAATAAATAACATAGCACTTCTGGTGGATTGGCACCTTGCGGGGTCGAGACTCTGCTGTAATGTAAACCTCTTTCTTGAATGGGCTCATAAGGTCACAAGTCACCTCTCTCTGGGCCTCAGTTTCCTCATCTCCAAAATGAGATTGGGCTGAAACATCCCGCCAGTTTCTGTCCATGATGTTGGAGTCAGTCCAGTTTGATTGTGGTTCTTTTTTGCTCGTGGATCTTGAGTCTCAAAACCAGCATTCGGCGTCCTGGTGCTCAGATGACAAACGTCCACACGATCTGGCTGTCTAGATGAGATGGGGGAATCAGAGCAGACACGTTGTTTGCTCCAATCTGACACAAGTAGAATCTAAATCAGCCAAGATAAAACCTGTTTGCGCTTGCCTCAAAGCAGTATGCCCTTTTAAGGAAAGAATAGTCTATTTTCCAGTCCCAACAAATTTCAACCACTTGAACAGAACAGATCACATTTCTAAGCTGTAGGTAAAAGACTCCTGTGGAAGTAACATGATTCTTTGTATGTTTGTGACAATGTCTTAGCAGGAGCTCCTTGTTGGCTTTTGAGAGGAAGATGTAGGTCCAGCCTTTTGAAAGTTTTTTTTACTTATTTTTATGAGCCTCTTAAATGACTAATCTCACAGGACTAAGGTACATAGCAGACACCTGCTCCCAGAATCCTTTGGGTCCTGCCAAGTGCTTTCATCTCTCCCTGTCTGTGCCCCTTGAAGACTTCAGTTTGCACTTTACTACTATTTTAACAGGTATATAGTGTCTCCAAACTCCTGTTTTTGTCTCCCTTCCTACTTTTAACTTGATTAGGATTTTTTCATAAAGTTCTCACCGAAATGAAACAGATTTTCAAAACTTCAAAAAATTGCATCAACAATTTATTTAATCATGTCAGGGTCTCCTGCCATTCAGGATTGGTTCATGCAGAGAAACGTGTTTGGTTTCTGTTGATTAGGGAGGAGACAATACTCGGATCGGCCGGGCTCGTCTAGGTCCACTGACCAGCTCTGCCATTTTCTTACTCTATGACGTGGGACAGATGCGCCTTTAGTTGGGCATTTTTAAAATGGGGACTATCTGTCTTCTAGGGTTGTAACAAATATTAAATTAACAATGTATGCATAGTACAGAAGTGGGGGTGGGGAGGTGGGAACATGACATATAACAAGTCCTCAATAAATGGGAGCTGTTATTCATCATCTTTAACACCTTTGGAGGCGTCGAGAAGGAAACACGGGGCCGGGAACTGAGACACTTGAAATGATTCTGTAATTAATTAGCTGTGTGATCTTGGGCAAGTCACACACTCCTGGGGTGTCAAATTCTACATCATTTATTTAATAAACACATGTTAGTTGCCTACCAGTAGGCAGGTTTTATAGTAGGAGGTGAGAATAGAAAGATGAACGCGACCTGCCCAGCTCTTAGGAGCTCACCAGCTAGTTGAGGAAAACAGATAGCCCAAAGGTGTTGACATGAGTTAGAAAGGCTCCATGATCCGTTAGGTGGAAACGTCAAGGACCAGCAGTGCGAAGGTGCATTAGCATTTACTTGAGTTATGACAATGTTACGTAGAGGCAGCTATGGGGCTCTGATGAGCTTTAGTGGGGTTGGTTACATTTTTCTAACGGGCATCACCTTCTGTAACCTTCTGTAACCCCTCTAATGAGGCAGAGGCCCCCCTCGCTGGGTATCAAAGTGGAAAATGAAGTTTTGTACAAACTGTTATGTGTAAACTTCTTGTTGGCTGGCTCTGATAAGAAAAACATAGTCAGACTCCAGTGCTTTGTTATTTGCTTTGCAACAACTTTACCACCAAGAGTGCGGGCAGGGTGTCTGTGTTTCATCTCTACTCCTAGTTGAAAGAAAATCATTCTTTGTTAATCGTTGTGTTGTAATTGTGAAACACCATGTTCGAAGAAGAGTTTCAAGACAGAAATGGCCTTGAGGTCTAGTTCTCTTGTTTTTTAATTTGGAACAAGGAAATTCTCTCACACGAATTCCCCTGTAGCCTGTAGGCACTGGCATTCTAAATAGCTTGCACACAAGAAAACAGATCATATTTAAAAAGGGTCTTCTTTCTCTCACTTCATTTACCTCTGTGCCATTCAAGGGAATGTGAAAAAATGGAAATCTGCTTTTTACACTGCCTTTAAAAAAATAACTTCAAAACACCAGTCTTTGCCATTTTCCATTGCTTGGGGAATTGGCACATGTCTTCAATGCTAAAAGAATGTTCTCTTCATGTTGCTGTGCATTGCAAATGAGCTTCATTCGTGGAAGATCTAGCAGAGGAGGGTGGCACCTTCACCATTTGGTTTCCTGCTGTCCAAACCAATATGGCGATTCACTGAGTCCAGAATGACTGCTTCATAGGATGCTTGGGGGCAGAAAGTAGTGGCTGTGGCTCTCTTGTTAGTTCTGATACACCTCAAGACCACTGTGCTCAGAACACATGCCAGAAATAAGGATCCAGGACCAGCTGCGGGATCGGGACCACCCCATAGAGATATAGGAATAGAACTAAAGGGCAAGCAAATTTCGAGAGAGAGAGAGAAAGAGAGAGAGAGAGAGAGAGAGAGAGAGAGAGAGAGAGAGAGAGAGAGAACAATTTGAAATCATCTGTAGCAATTGAAACAGCAAAGAAATACATTTGCTCCTTGAATCATAAATTTATTTAGTTCCCAAATGCCACTTCTCCGCTGTCTCTTCTGACTTTTCCCTGCCCATTCTTCCTCACTCTCTTAGAAGAACTTCTTTCTTCCAAGCCCTACAGTTCCTTTGAGGGACTGACCTTCACCTTGGGAGGAGTGGTTGGGCCCTAGGGTGCTTGTGGGGAGCTGGGCTGGGACAGAGGACCGCCCTGTGGTTGTGTTAGTGAACCTGGTGGGAAGCCTCCCGTCTTTCGCTCTGCACACATCTCTAGGTCTTGCTTTCACATTATTTATTTTAACATTTTCCTCCCCTTAGAGTCTTAGCAACTGTCACGTCTGTGTATTAAGAAAAAGGTTGAAAAGATACCACTCTCGGAGGCAGTGCTCCAGCTCTCCTGCTTCCTCCCAGCCCTGCTTCTGCTTCCTTTGCCTTATGTTACAGTCATTAGTTGCTTGTCCAATTCCCCACCCGGCTGGCTCAGCTGCCTGCCTGCATGCCCCCAACCCCACCTTTCCCCATCCTGTGTTCTGTGGTCCTGTCTGTCTCTCCCCCACCTCCGCACTAGATTGTAAGCATCTTGAGCAAAGGGGCAGTGCCTCCCAGCTATGTAGTCTTGGCACCCACCAACATAGTGAAGTGCACCTAGTAGGCATTCGGCAAACGCTTGCTGCCTCGGGTTGCACATATGGTTCACATTTTCTAGGAATGTCTGTTTGTTCTGATTATCTGCCAGCCAAGTGTACTCTTGGGTAGAGAAAGGGAAATGGACTAAAAGATGTGGTTCAAGGAGTAGTCAATAGACGGCTCATAATTACTAGTGGGAATGGAAGAAGCATAAACTTTCTTGCATAACTAATCAATATCTTAATATATCTCCATTAGGGAGGGTGTATTTTATGTTATTGATATTAAATATCTACCTATTGTGTCAGAAAGGTTTCAGGGTAATTGTTATTGATGGTTAAAATCTTGTAGGCTGCTGAATGTAGGTTTTTTTTTTTTCCTAATGGATGATGATTGGCTGAGATTTATTTTTCCTGTATTGCTATAAGCCAGATTCTCCATTAAGCTATAAAATATTATGATACACTTGAAGCAATGTAATATGATCCAAACACACAGTTATAACTCATTCCATTATTAGTCACATGTGCCCAGACATTAGCATAGCAGTTACCTAGTACTGGGAGGAGTGTGGTGTGCAGGGGTGTTTTTTAACAACACGATTGCATTAGTGCTGGTTATAGTTTCATTATCCGATGCTTATAATCACACACTTAATGATAATTGGGCAACGGAATGACTGCTGACATGGAGTTTTGAGGCAAAATCTCTGTTTCAGTTCTAAACACAAAAATCCAATCTAGAGAACAGTGTGATAGCTGCTGTTATAGGTAGATTTCAGTTTGTCAGATAAGGCTTTCAGTTCACTTAACTGTCACTCTGTGGTTGGTAGTACCTGAGTTGTAGCGATTTAGAGATGGATTTCTGGGCAGTCCAAACTGTCTGTGGTGCTCTCACACTTCCCTGAACTGCCTCAGAGGCACGAAACCACAGTACTCAGGCTGCCGTTCATACCCAAATGTAGTTCGGTCATCCAGTTCATCTGATCCGCCTGTTGTCTGGATTTTTGCTTTAGATGCTTATTACTTCTACCATGGAATGCTACTGTGGTGGATTGCATGAATGGCCCTCATTCTTCACCCTCCCAATCGCCACATCCTTTACAATATGACTTTGCAGGTCCTGCCACTAAAGAGGAGTGATGTTTGTCCACCCTTGACTTTGGGTTTGGCCACGTGACTTGCTTTGGTCCTTGAGATATTAGGTGTCAAGTGACTGCCCTTCATTTTCCTGACCTTCCCCATCTTGTGCTGCAAAATTCTGTGAGTTCCCACAATGCATCACACACTTTTGCCTAATATTCTTTCACGCATACATACCCCCACCACATTGCCAGGGCTCCTTTTCTTTCTGGGCAACACTGACTCATTCTTCAATCAACCATCCGTCAAGAATCATCTTCTCCAACAAGTTCTCTGCCACCTTACCTCTCATGTTCCCCACTATCCTTCAGGGCAACCCTCTCTTACTGCACTTGTTGCCTTGTCTTCTAATTCCTGGCTTTTCCTATCTATGAACTCTGGGAAGCAAAGATATATCTTCTCTATTCCCTGTGTCCACCACAGTTCCTGGCACGTAGGAGGCAAGCCGACTACTTTCAGCCTTTTCCCCTTTGTTTGTCACCTGCCTCGTTCCCAAATCAGATTTGAGTTATGCTAAAAAAAAAAAAAATGAAGCTGAGAAACATAGGATAAAAATTTAAGTAGATGAAGAAACTGGGAAAGAAGGGAAGTAAGGGGAAAAACAAGTGATGTAACCAAGATTCAGGTTGGAGTCCAAAAGTCGCAAACCAGGAGGTCCTGTAGAGTCGTTATATTTTGGCCTCTCATTGAGCTCTCAGCTTCTAAGTAGCCAAAGTTCCAACAATCAAAATTTTAGATATATCACAAAAGAAAATGTATCGATGGCTGATAAGCCCATTGAAGGATGATGCTGAGCATTTTGAGTCATCAGGGAAATGCAATTCAAAACCATAGTAAGATACTGCTAGATTGGTTTAAATTAAAAAGACTGACAATCCCAAATGCTTAGTGGAGGTGTAATGAAACAGGAACTTTGATCTATTGCTGTTAAGAGAGTCTGCTAAAAGTTTGGTAATTTTTTATGAAGTTAAGCACGCACCTATCTTATGACCTGCTAATTCCACTAAGTATTTACCTGAGAGACTTTTCCCTGATTTGTACACAAAAGACTTCTACAGGTAGCAGCAGCTTTATTCATGAGAGCTAAGAACTGGAAACAACTTAATTGCCTGTCAGTGAGTGAATGGGTATATTCACACGATGAAATACTACTCAGTGATAAAAATGAACAAATTGCTAATGCATGCCACAGCAAGGATGCATTTCACAGATTTACATTGAGAGAGAGATTTCAGACAAAAAGAATATGTTTAGTACATGAGTTCATTTATATGAAGTTCTAGAACAGGTAAATTTAATCTATAATGGGAGAAATCAGATCAGTAGTTGTCTGGAATGAGTGTAGGCTATGGAGAATTACTGAAAAGGGGCACGAGAGAATTTTCTGGTATGGTGGTAATGTTCTAAATCAAGGGTCAGCAAACTTCTGCTCAGGATCAGACAGTAAATATTTTTGGCTTTTGCTTTCATATGGTCTGGGTTACAATTACTCAGCTTTGTCATTGTAGCTCAAAAGCCACCATAGACAATATGTAAATGAATGAGCATGGCTGCTTTCCAATAAAATTTTACTTGTGGACACTGAAATTTGAATTTCATATGTATTTCATGTGTCAAGAAATATTCTTAATTATTTTCCAACTGTATGAAAATATAAAACCCATTCTTAGCTTGCTGGCCATACAAAAACAGACAGCAGTAAAGAGGTGGTCCACTGGCCAATTCCTGTTCTAAGTCCCAATAAATGTGCTGGTTACATCGGTATGGCCAACTACACAACTCTTTCAATCTTTGCATTTATATTTTACTTAAGTATAATGTAAATTATATTTAAGAAAAGATTCACAGTTTCTTTAAGATTAAAAAATATATATCTGTCAATCAGTTGAAACTCAGCTTTTTAGGAGAGGAATTTTTCCACTGGGTTCTAAATAAGGTGACAGTTAGGTGGTTACTATGTGGCGGCTGGTAGGCTGGCTCTTGTCTGCAGATAGGTTTTTCTTGACCTACTGAGTGTTCAAAGTATAAGAGGTCTGACAATTAAGTTCGAATTTGTCGCAACAATGTTGCTAAACTTTTTTGATATTAGAGGGATTATTCATTATGAATTTGTATCAATTGGACAAACAGTTAACCAAGTTTACTATTTAGAAGTCCTAAAAGGCTGCGTGAAACAGTTAGATGCCAGGAACGTTTTGCCAACAATTCATGGCTCTTGCATCACGACAATGCACCAGCTCACATGGCACTGTCTGTGAGGGAGTTTTGAGCCAGTAAACAACTGTATTAGAACATCCTCTCTGCTCACCTGATCTGGCCCCCAATGACTTCTTTCTTTATCCAAAGATAAGGGAAATATTGAAGGGAAGACATTTTGATGACATTCAGGACATCAAGGGTAATATGACGACAGCTCTGATGGCCATTCCAGAAAAAGAGTTCCAAAATTGCTTTGAAGGGTGGACTAGGTGCTGGTGTCAGTGCATAGCTTCCCAAGGGGAGTACTTCGAAGGTGACTGTAGTGATATTCAGCAATGAGGTATGTAGCATTTTTCTAGGGTGAGTTCATGAACTTAATTGTCCAACCTTGTATATTTGACTTTTCCCAGCCCTTGCAGGCAACATGCTCCAGTTCCACAGACCCCATCCTTCCCTGTGGTCTCAATTGGCCTCTTTTTCATTCTTTTACTTTCAACCTCTTGTTATTTTTGTATTTGTTTTCCCCATAAGCAGTATATATACGTGGATCTCTTATTCATTGTTATTCATTTGTATCATTATATGTTTTTAAACATCTCTAAATCATTTGTAGAATAAAATGTGAGGCTAGGGACCTTGTCTGTTTTACCCGCCACTGTGTGCCCAGGGCCTGGCATTGTGTCTGTACATAGTAGGAATGAATACTCTTGGATATGTGAGTAAGTCTGTAGATAAATAAGTGTCCTCTGACAATCTTCATGATACTTTTTCCTTACAAGGGAGTTTTGATAAAAACTGAGAAGCAATGAGTCTGAGATTATATTGTCTGGCGGGAAATGACAGTGATAAAACACACAGTTGTGACTTTCCTAGGCGTGGATGATGGAAAACATAGACAATAGCCCATGCTCTAGACCTGCGCTGTCCAATACGGGTCACGTGTGGCTATTTAAGTTTAAATTACATAAAATAAGGTAAAATTTAAAAAACCCTAGTATCCTCAGTTGCATTAGCCACTTTTCAAGTGCTCAGCACCACATGTGGCTAGTGGCTGTCATGTTTGATGGCACAGAGAATATTTCCATCATCACTGAAACTTCTATAGGACAGGATAGATCTAGACACATAAACCATTTGTCCTAAACAATTACATAAAACACAAACAAACAGAAAATGGTACAGTTAAATAATTTCTAAATTTTCAATGTCAGATATTGGTATATAATAGGGATTGGAAAACTATGGCCCCCAATCCAGCCTGTTTTTGTAAGTGAAATTTTATTGGGACACAGCCATGATTATTTGTTTACAAATTATCTGGCTTATTTTGCAATACAGTTTCAAAGTTGAGTTGTGGCAGAGACTGTATGACCTGCAGAGCCTAAAATATTTGCTATTTGGCCCTTCACAGAAAAAACTTCCTGACCCCTGGTATGTAGCATGACCTTGATTTATGTTTATGGTGTTTATATTTGTTTTAAGTGTCTTTTGGCATAAATTCTACCTATATACTGAAAAGCAAATGGGAGAAAATTAAAAATCTTATTTTCAACTCAGAGGTAGTCACTGTTACCCTAATATACACCCTTTTGGTATTTTTCTCTATTCTTACAATTTTTTATGCTTTAAAAGATATAATGTGTAAAATATTATGTTTTTTAAAATTGGGATTACAGGATACAAACTTTTTGAAATTTCTCCTCTACTTTCAACACTCTTTGCATTTTCTTTCCAGGACAAAATATTCTATGACGTGATTTTTAAAACGGCTATGTTTTATTCCCTTATATGGGACCATAACAATTATTTAATCAACATCCTATGAATAGGTATTTCGATTGCTTACAGTAATTGCAGAACAAAGTTTTCATTGTTTCATCTTTTCTAGGTATGTATCCTCTTTCACATTCTATTAGTGAGTAATTTTAAGACCTTCAAAAACAATCTTTAACCCATATTTCTCTAGTTGTAAAAATCCAGCCACTTTAGTAGCTTTGAGTTACTCCTAAATAAGATTAGAAATTTAACACAATTTTACCTTCTCCTTCCTCTGTTCTCCAACTTTGTTGATATGATCTGGGTTTTAAATTTCAGTAACTGTAATTCATTTTTTTACATTACATAATTTTGCATTCAAGAATAAATTTTGACATTTGTATTTGGCTTATAACCAGATTTACAATTATTTAGATTTATCTCTATGGTTAACTTGTTTTAGTGTGTGTTATCAGTTCTTTTACATCTTGGCTTCTTCATTTTAAAAATCTTGATTTTGTTTAATCTCTTGGTTGCTTGAATTACATGATGTAATTTTTTTAAAAGGAAAGATAGGTGAATTATGTATGTATGTGTGTGTATATATATTTAGACTGTGTATCTGAGAATAATTTTATGTTGCATTTACACATAAAAGACAAATGGGTTTTTCCCCTTAGAACTTTGTAGATCCTACTTAATTATTTTTGGCAATTAGTGTTATAGAAGAGAAATTTGAGGCTGACTTAACTATATTTCTTTCATAGGTAACCCATTGTTTCCTACTTGAATGTTTGAAGGATGTTTTCTTTACTCATCTGCATTTTAGAATTGCAAAAATTAATCTAGGTGAAAGGACCCTTTTCATTGATTGTTTTTCTTTTTTGGTTAATGATGAATCCTTTCAAATGGAACCCAGCATATCTATACTTCTTCAGCCTGAGATCATTTCTCTTTATCTTTTATTATTTATTTTGTTTTATTTTTTCTAGTATTTTCTTCAGAAACACTATTCCTATCTTTACTTTTCATTCTTTATTTTACCTCTTCTTTTTTTTATATTAACTCTCATTGTTTTCATGTCTGTCCCATTACATTTTAAGAAAGCATCTCAAGTTAATCCTGTGATTCATTGACTTGACTTTTTATATATATATATTTTTCTGCTTTTTATCACTGTCACTGTGAATGTATTATTGTTTTTGGTTTCCTGAAATCTTTCCTTATTTTACCAAACTTTATCGTCATATTATTCTTCTGTCTTCTTTGCATGTTGTCTTTCTAATAGAGACCTTGTCTTGTATCCTTTTGAGTTTCATCTTTTCTTCTACATCCCTAGGCAAAGTATTTTCAGGAGTACATTCTATCTCTTAATCTTCAAGATACTATCTCCTTTCTCTTGTCTCAATGCAGTTTCCCATAGACCCTATAAATTTATTGTCTTTCCTCTTTGAATAGGGCAACATCTATACAGACTTAGAGTTTGCCATTTGACAGCGTTAGTCGTTGGTCCTTTTCTCTGTCCATCCGGCAGATGGTTAAAGTCCCTCATTTCTTCAGAGCAGAAGCATGTTGAAATGCTCAACTGTAGCGCCAAGTCTCCTTATCTATGAGGTAACTCAGGTCTAGAGATTCTGAGTTCACTGTTTAGTTGTTTGGTACTTTTAAACAAAGGAGTGCACAAAGAAAACTACAATTCCCAGAACACTCCACACAGGTTCCAACTGTCTCCGCTCTCCTCTCCCACAAAGCACCGTATTACCTGTGGTGTTTACGCTTCCCAGGATGCAACGCTCCACAGGTACCTCTTCTGTGTTATTATCAGAGGGAAATAGAAAGTTGAAGTTTTTGAAGGGGATATAGAAAGTAACTGTTTTCGAAGGAAATATAGAAAGTTGTGGGAAGGCCGCACTTGTGGCTTCACGAAGGAGCAGCCTTTATATACCGATTTCTGGTTGACGCATACCCTTGATTTCCAGATGGGGGTTGGCAGGAGGGAGGGATATTGTCCTAAACCTTTTCCAGCAGCCCGTCCCTTCTAATCTTTCAAGTCTCTTGTTTCATAAAGATGGATCCTGCCTATGGCACAAATTGACATTTAGGTGTTTAGTAAAGTTTAGTATATAGTAGAGTTTCTTTCTGGATTCTGGGATTACCTTGACCTCTATGTTGGTTTTGCTGTTGAGAATTTTGGCGTTTTCCAGTGCCCTTGTAGTCTTTAAGTGGGAAGTTAGGAGAGACTGCACCTGTAGGTGATTACTAGCTCAATAATATTTTCAGCTGAATGCTTGACTTATGTTTTTTCAATTGCTTAGGATTTCTCAGGCAGCTACTTGTTTATCTCTTAATCACTCCTTCCAAGGCCAGCAATAATATTGTTGAGATGCTCCACAATTTCGGTTTTCCTTTTCACGGGTTTCTGCCAAAGTTTGCCTCTAAAGGGTCTACCCCTTTCTCTTCCCTCTGAACAATTCAAGCCACATTTGAAAGGAACATTTAAAAATGGGTTATACAGTGATTTCCTCAAATCTACAGCCCTTGGTGAGGAAGTATAAAAGAAACTTCTGATAGTAAGTAAAAAAGTGAATCCTTCTTTCCTTATATGCTTTGACTTGACAAAGGGATTACAAAGCTATTGTTGTTCCCATGGGCAACTCAAACCTAAGAATTTTCTATTTGTTCTGTTGAAATTTTGAAGGACTTTCTGAATCAAAAGGTCAGTTTTGCATCAGGCCTTGCTATTTACTTTAGAATTTAATTACACAGTGCAATGACGTCTTGGCTCAAGAGATCTGGGTGGGTATAACCAATTTTGAACAAAGAGGGAGATCAGCAAAGGAGAAGAAAATCATGTGAAAGCTGAATTTCAGCTGCAGCCTCTACTTCATCACTAAGAGCACTAAGCAGGAAATAATTTTCTTACTGAAGAATTAATGGTGGGACATGTTAACATACAAATGCCAAGGGATTCAAGTGAGGTTTGGTATTTATGGAAACATATAGTATTAATGAGAAGTTTGAAGTTATAGATATGTACAGAGAGCACCACTTACTGAAAAGCCCAAATTGGTGACCGGATACTTTACTTCAAAGTTGGGAACGCAGGTGTAATAAGTGGATGTGCTATCTTGTTTTTACTTTACTCACAAGTTTTTGTTTTGTGGTTATGACAGAAACAGTGAAAGACTGAGTCTAATCGCAACTCCTGGCCTCTCTCTGGGCCTTCTTTCCTATAGAAAAAGGATGTCGTAAGGCTCCTTCCAGCCGACATTATCTGATTCCTTGTTAAATGCACTTTGCACACACAAGGTGGCTTTTTCATGACGTGGAGAGGTTTACTGTTGTGTGGTCAATCCACATTAACTAGCCCACGAGCAGCAGGAATCTAGAATTATATCTGTCGTGCTGATTCGCTAGGGCATCCTAATGAGCTATGGCTAGTTGGAGCTGTTGAATCTTTCAGGCAAGTCCTGTTCCCCCAGTGATATGTTCTGAGATAGCACATTACAGAAATGAAGATGTGTTTTCATGGACTCTATGCTATAAAATATTTATACCCTGCCTTTGGTTATATAAAGTATTTTGCAGTGTTGGTCATCTTCTCAACAAAATGTTCTACTGTAAAAACAGCTTCCGAAAGCCCCAGTGGATCCTTAGGACAGGTAATAAGATGGCCCTACAGAACAAGACACTGTCAGGGCTAATGCCTGAATATAAATGGATCATGCATGACTTAACCCTAAAAGAAGATTTGGCATGAATGGAATTTCCAAGATGTATAATTAACTCTTTTACATTAATGAGAAATACAACCTCCAAAGATGTTAGCTGTCTCAGGATAGACTCTACTAAAATTTAACTCTTTCCTTTCTCCATAAAGAGGAATGTTTCACTGTTAAATGTGTCTAGGTACACAGGGGAAGGAACAGTGAGACTTGCTCTTCCCTTTGTCTTGTCCGCCCTCTCCCTCTTCAAGGTACTTCTTTTGGGACAATTTGATGTCAGAACTATTTATTGGGTCTCTACGCTCTACTTGCCAGTGTGCCGTCCATGCTTTGGGAGGTCTGAAGAAGTGTCTGCCGTGATTTCTGGCTGCAAAAGGCTGACTGTTGGTGGGGAGATAAGGCATGTCCTAAAAAAACAAGTTAAAACAGCATACAGTGAGATAGAATGTGTTATGTACAATATGGTTGCATTCTAATTTAGATGATATTGATATTGAGTACAGTCATAATTATAAAGAGTAAGGATTAATGACAGCTGGGAGCAGTTAAAGAAAGCTTTAGGGGCAGGTGGGAATCCTGGCCTGTGAAAGATGGCAAGGTTTGGGGCAAGTAGGAAAACGGAGGAAGAATTTCTGTGGCTCACTGGGCAAGGAGATTTCCTGGCTGCTAGAAGTAGAGGAAAGGCCCTTGAGAGCTGTGCCAGCCACAGCTGCAGGTTGTGCTTCAGTAACAAACAAACCCCAGTCTTAGTGGCTTAAATTAGCCAAAGCTTACTTTCACTTGAGTTACAAGTCTATTGCACAGTGGCTGAGGACCCTGTTCCAAATTTTCTTTTCCAGAGATGCAGGCCGACAAAGCCAACACGGCCTAGAATGTCTCAGGTCACCTCGATGGGGAGAGGGAAGGGCAAATCCCACACTGGCTCTTACAAGCTTCCAACTGGAAGTGAGACTTGTCACTTGTTGTATTTCATTGGCCAAAGCAAATCACAAGTGCGTGCTTAACTTCAAGGGGAAGTGCATTCCTTCTCTGTGCCTGGAAGGAACAGAACAGGAAAGATCAGTGAGTAGCTCTAAGAACACCTACCACATTTTGAGGGTGAGAGAGGTGTGTGAAGCAGTGGATAAGTGGATAGCATAAGGACGTTGTATACAGGTGCACCTAGATTTGAAAGTTCTGTCACTTACCAGCTGAGTGGTCTTTGGCAAGAGATTGTATCTGTAGAACAGCGTTAATTATTCTGACCTAGCAAGGTTGTTGGGAGGACTATGTGTGCGGGTAAATATTGATTTATTTAGTTATTGCCTCCCTTTCCTGACAGCTTTCTAATTTTTGTTCTAATCTCACATGATATCTACTGTACCTCTTGCACTTGGGTGCCAAGAAATATATCTATAACCTTACAATATTTTTTTTTCTTGTTAAGCTAGCCCAAGTGGCTTTCTGCCAAGGTCTCTGCTGGTCCATGGGGTGCCTTTGCAAAAAAGGCATCCCCTTAGGTGAGGCTCCGTGGGCGTACAGTCACTTTATGTGAATCGAGAAAAGATTCCTTGTCCTTTTGCTAGGCCTGGGCTGGGATGTGTGCTTTGGAAGCAGAGCATAAGGCAGATTTCAGCCACACTCCCCTCTCTGGTGGATGCCCTTGTGTAGAGAACAACCTGTACAACCATATGTGGTGGCCCTGGCTTTAGCTTCTTTTAACAGATTCCTGAGAAAGATCATAGTCCATTTATTGTTCAGCTTCCCTTCACAAGAGAAGAGAGACATTTTAAACGGTGTGTCATCTCTTCTTGGGAAGGTTTGCTACACATAGATTCCCAATATATGAATTCCCAAGAAAATAACTAAGAAGCATTATGCTCTCAAATGCTCAGACTATCTCACTTATCTGCTATGTTTCAAATCAATGGTATAGTTATTTATAAGCAATTCCCACTGATCTTAATGAGTTTAATGAATAAAGAATGAGGATAATAAGTGAGCTTAACTTCACCAAGAAATGATTTCTTATACAAAAGAAGTTTGATATTAAACTACCACCAAATATAATATAATTAAATCACATTAATTCTCGTAGGTATAATACAATTGTCTGTGCATAGATAAGAAGCTGAAAGAAAATTTCTGGTATGCCTTTGAGAAGAATTTGTGTAACTTTAACTCAGAGGAAAGCAGGGCCGATATTGAGAGGTTTTTCTGAGATAGAGGAGTTATTTTCGTTTACATTATTTACTGGGGCAATTTCTAATTTAATGGTCATGATTCATAGAATGAGGTGAGAAGGACAACGTTGGGAAAATGTTGACCTTAGCTTTCTCGTTCTGTGGAGGGAGGAGAGGGAAGGGAAATTGCATTCTTTTTTATGGGCACAAGGTCTACATGCGAAGTGGTGGCATTCACTTTTATGCACTGACATCGTGAAAGCCTGAAAGTGGGTGTGCTTGGCTGAATGTGAGCCTCCCAAGATGTCTAAATCGAATCCCAAGAACCTCTGAATATGTTACTTTAAATGGCAAAAGGGACTCTGCCAATGTGATTAAGTTATTATGGATTTTGAGCTGGAGAGATTATCTTGGATTATCCAGTGGGCCCAGTGTAATCACAAGGATCTTTATAGGAGGGAGCCAGGGGAGTCAGTCAGAGGAGGATATGTGACAACAGGAGCAGGAATTGGAAGGCTGTGGCCACAAATGCCAGCAGCCTTTGAATATCAAAAGAATCAAGGAAAGGTTTTCGCCTGGATCTTCCAGAAGGAACCATACGTATTGACACCTTGATGTTAGCTTAGGGAGACTCACGTGTGACTTCTGACTGCCAGAACTGTAAGAGGATACATTTGTGTTGTTTTAAGCCACTAAGTTTGTGCTAATTTGTTACAGCAGACATAGGTAACTATTACAGGGAGCAAGGGTGGAGCTTTTTGAGGATTCAATTCGGGAAGTGTGAGTGTGCAGTGTCCTTGGGTCAGTTCACTAGTGTAGGAGTCACCTAACTGTGGCCAGTGGGTCATATCCAGCCCACTCCCTGTTTTTGTACAGCCCATGGGCTAAGAATGGTTTTTACATTCTTAAATGGTTGAAAGAATTTACACGAGTAATATTTTGTGACATGTAAAAATGACATTAAGTTCAGAATTTTTTGAAAAGGTTTGCTGACCCATGTACTAGTGTCGGTGTCGTCAGCTTTGATCTTGAGGTCCTGATGCTTTTCTGTGTGTTTCATGAGACTGAGTCTACCCTCACACTACACTGCCCACCGTGTTCACGGATCCAATCCTACATGTCACTTAATGCTTCTTTGATTGAAACTACCTTCTCTGTGAGGCCTACTTGCCACGTTGAGAGCTTAACATGGTCTATACACTGTGGTACATGTTGGAGATACAAAGATGAGTAAGACATGATTTGTTCCCTCAAGGACTACACATCCACATACCCGAACAACAGCAAACCCTGTTGTATGAGATACCAAGTGCTTTCAGTCACTGTGAATCTTCCTAAGAGTCACCTGAGGTAAATATTACTAGATCAGTTTCTCAGATCACAAAACTGAGACTCAGAGATGCTAAGTAACTTACCCATGGTCAGTTAAACAATTCTGTTTAATGCCTAAACCCAGTCTCTTTCTATGATATCACGTGGTGTTCCCAGAGTCACCTGGTCCTGCCCCCATTTCTCCAATCTCCTCCCATAAGTGACCTCTGCCCTCAACCATAGCTCAAAATCTATACCTTTTTATGGAATTAATAGTTTTTAGGCATCTAGTAGAGTTTAGGAAGTCCCACCGCCCCACCTTGAGTTTTGTTATCAAAATGTCATAAGAGCCAATAAATTAGGATGTTGAGAAGAAATATTAGATTAAAAATTGAAGTGAAATTGCAGGCTGGGTGGCTCCAGAACCCTTTTGGGTGAGGTAATGAGCTATGGGACAGATTCATTTTAGCCAACATGTCTTGAGTCCTATAAGGAGGGGTGTTCCTATAATTTTGACTCTTATATCTTCTTTGCTGTTAGCCAAGTGAGTGGCCATCTGTGTGCTTACTGTAGAAAGGACAGTGAACTATGTATTGCTCATTTTGGTTCTTTCTCCAGACATACATGGTAAAAAAAAAATACCTGCCACCTTCTAGTTCCTAAGTATGCAGCCAGACGAAAGAATGAGGACTTAAGATCCTTTTAGGTACCATGAAAGCAAATCAATTTTTTCACTTATTTTTAATCCAAGTATTTTGTCTACCCTTCTGCATAACATTGTGGTGAGCATCTAATGAAAGTGTGCATGTGAAATATTTTATAAATCAGAAAGTGCTATACCAATGTAACACTTGGTATTAGATGTATCAAATGCGGTGTGTTCTTATTTTCAACAAAATTTATTTTGTACTCTCTGTGTTCTCAGCTCTGTTCTGTGGATTCCTAGAGGACTATTAAGAAGCATTGGCAGCTTCTACAAATTCACTTTCTTATTATTAGTGTTTTGTTTTTCTTGTATGGCAGAGAAATCATATTTTATGTCACTTTGACCTGACTTCAATGCTGCTGGCTGTGGTTTATACATTTATGAAATGTAATCTAGTAAAGAGGAAAGCAGATATTTTTCTTCCTGGAAAGTCCTGTGGGTTTGTCACATGGCTCTGAGTATAGTGGAATTTCCAAATTCCTACCAGTGAGGGAACAACTTATTTTTGATGGAAGAAGGGAGGCTAGGGGGAGGAAATCTTGGTCAAGAAAATATAAGAGGTTAAAAAAGAATACAAATTCTGGAGGTCTTTCATTACAACCTTGCTAATTTGTGCCCGAGTGGAGTATTAGAAGGATTGTGTGTAGGGAGATTGCTTTAGTAACCCAGTTCTGAATCCCAACAAATAAGTTCATCCATCCAAAGCAGCAGCGTCTGGCTTGACCTAGGAACTGAGGCATATAAAAATAGTTATGGGAATGTTTTAAAGAAGAAAACAGATACAGTTTTAAAATTGGGATGTGACCTATTTGGTCAATGACTGTTTATATAGGTATGGTCAAATCAGGCATGCTTGGAAGATTTGCTTTTTATAGTTCACCATAACTATTACAAATGGCAGGATAGCACCCCTATGGGTATGGCTTACTTTAAGAAAACCCAATATTTATAACCCTCCCCCAAAAGAAAAACAAATTATAAACAGATGAACTAGGGGACGAGTATTTCCATCATAAAAGGATTCACTTATGGGGATCTCTTCCAGGATATTTAAAATATGACTTGATTTACAAGTATGGTTTGCTCATGAGTTTTCAGAAACACGTCTGAGAAAAGTATGACTATACACACATATACTTTACTTGGTTTAGATTCTTCATTAAGGTAGGTAGATGGCACATTATGTCTCAGGATGACAATACCTGTTACAGGCTTGTCTGTACTGCAAATAGCCAACTCACTAAACAATCAAGAACTACTTATTGTTGGGAGAGGCAGTCTGCCACGGGCTCTGAGTGGCCCTGTACTTTTTTTGCTGGATATACCAAGAATGCAAAGCTTTGGCTGTTCTTCACCTGGGCCATTTCTAATGGTTGTTTTCCCTGTGAGCAGTCTTGAGGGGTACAGTAATGTCTCCCTTTGGGATAAAGAACAGGTTTGCTAACTGCTTGCTAGAAAACAGCATGGTCCTTAACCTCAGTGTTCCTCAACTGTGTTGTAAACCCACTGCGCGCACAGCATCCATCTGCCCACAAGTTACTCCAGTGGGACTTGGGGGCAAGGGGAACTGACACAGAGTCTTGCTGTGCCATGAGTAATAAAGTTCTTTGTCTCTGACCCAGGAGGCTCCTGTCTTCTGCCAGTGCCACAAAACAGTAATAACCAATTAACTTATTAGCTTGTATGTAGCGGAATGTCAGACCCTAGACCTGACGGTTACTTCAATTCGATTGTGTTGAATCTGCATCTGTGGATTTGGGGTTATCTGGGCACTTTGTTGACTTGACATAAAAGGCTTCTATGACATTATTTTCCCATCTTTTATTTGCTTAGGACAGCATGTTAAAATAGTAGTTACTATTTTATTGTCATAGGTGGTAGCTACAGTAGGTGGTGTTTGGCTTAGGTTTTTGTTGTTTTTACATTTATTAAGGGAAAATCTTTGGTGCTGTTGAAGTGGTATCATATTCTCCAAGTGCATTTCTTGATTCTATATGAAAGGGAGACACTGATGATTATTAAGAAAACTGCATGTTGGAACTGAACTTGTATGTGGGATTTATGAAAGGACGGCATACACAGGATACATATTTTAAAGATATCTTTGAAATGCGCTGTGTATGGAGTACACTGTTAGGGTGTACCTACCTGGACCTCATGACAGACGGGGTTTTGTGTTTTGAGAATTAGAATTCAGGCTCCAGGAATAGGTTTTTCTTTTGCTTCCCTGAGTTGGGGTCAAGTGCCTCTTCTCTTAGATGGACTTCTCTTCCACCAGAACATTTGGGAAGCAAAGACACTACCTTTGGGATCGAGTATATGTGTGGGCATATGTATGGGTGAATTTGTAGATCTGATTTCTTGCATATGTTTGTGAATGGACACTGCAGTGAGCTGGATTTCTTTCCAGTGAGCATATGAGTATAGAAATGATCCCAATGAATGTCATTTCCTATAAATTAGCATCTTGGGAATCTATATGTTATTCCCAAGTTATTGCCAATATTTTGGCGTAGACTACTGTAACTCCTTTTATAGGGGTGTATTTGTGGTCGGAGGTCCACTGGTGATCAAACCTTGTGCTCTTTTTCAATTGCCAAAAATCCTTTAGAGCCACTTCTATGATTAAAATGGGTGATCAAATGGGATAAAAAAACTAAGACATATACAGTAATAAAACTGATTTTTATGAATTATTCGCAAATGGAACCCAAAGGTTATTGCCAAATGAACTTCCAGAAACTTTTCAGGTCATGAACTAAGAATTAAGTGTATGTCTTTCCAAAGTGTCAACTATGAAGAGTCCAATGAATGTGTTGGTCTTAGGTTGGTGCAAAAGTAATTGCGGTTTTTGCAAATGTTTTTAACCTTTTAAACTCAATTACTTTTGTACCCACCTTAGTGTCAGCTGGGGCTGCTATAACCAAATACCTTAGACTGGGTGGTGTTAACCGTGGACACTTATTTCTCACAGTTGTGGAAGGTAGACAATCCAAGATCAAGATCAAGGTGTTCACTGATTTGGTTGCTAGTAAGGGCCCTCTTCCTGGCTTGTGCAGGGTTGTCTTACTGTGTCCTCACATGGAAGAGAGAGAGGGGGCTTTGGCATTTCTTTCTCTTCTTATAGAGTTTTAATCCCATCATTGGAGCTTTACTTTTGTGGCTTTATCTAAACCTAATTACTTCCCAAATGCCCTACCTCCTAATACTATCTATCACATTTGGAGGAGGGCTTCAAAATATGAATTTTGGGGAGACACAAACATTCAGTCCCTACCCAACAGGGTTCATCCTATTACGCTTAGCTTCATACTCCTAAACCATACTGACATATCCACACCACCAGCTGTCTGTGGGGTGGGTGGTGAGTATGTGCTTTGCGGCCAACTGTACAACCTGATTACGATTGGTCCCAACCAGTTGATCTTTACTATTCAGTTAATTGCTGCAACTTTTGTGAAAAGCCAAATTCTTTAATACCAGAGATGCTATTTTACTGAGTGGTGACATGTTGGTCTCAAAATTCTGCAGTGTTTCTGCAGTTTTTTTCCACTTTCATGATTATTGAGCAGGTGCAGGGAACTTGGACATCATCTGGTCCAGTGTTTCCCAAATTTCAGTTACTTTGGGTAATGATTTTGCAATATATATGTGCCAACTGTGTTGTATTATTTGTTTATTTTCTTAAAAATAACTTACTTGGAAAAATAATACATTTATTTGAAAAGTAGACTCTGTATTACTACTATAAATGAAAACCCACTTGACATGAATACAAGAGAACCATAAAATAAATTCACTGAAAATAAAATAATGTTATTAAATTCTAACAAAATACTGATTCTCTGAACCTGAGTTCTAGTTTTTGTTTAACAAGAAAGATTAGCAAGGGTTGGAGAGATGTTAAAGACATATTAAACCTGTGATGTATTATTGAACCTGAATTTATTAGTGTCTCCCTATATCTACACCCTGGGGTCTGTTTTTGGTCATTTGCTTTGGCCATTGGACAATAGCAAATGTCATTCTACCAGTGACTTGAAAGGTGCTTGCACATTGGGGCTTTCCCTCTCTTGCTGTTCTGGGAACGTTTGACCTGCATGAACAAGCCTGTGGAGGGTATGAGTCACATGACCCAGCACCACATCACTCAGTCAACAGCCGGCCAATGACCAGACATGTGACCAGTTAACTCTAGACAATCTGTTGGCGCCAACTGCAGCAGTGAGCTCAGCCAACATCAGCTGACCTTGGCCCAGGTCCGCAGAACCATTAGACCCAGAGATGTGAGGGCACTTAAACATGGTTGCTGTCTTGTGCCACTAAAACATTTCGGGGTAGTTTGTTACTCGGCAAAAGTTAACTTCGACTGCAAACTAGATTTGTGCCATGCAGTTCACAGTACACAATTCTCCAGTACAGTTTCTTTCAGTGTTGAATTTGAGTACAATCAACCATCTGGTCTACAACTAAACACATCCCATACTTCCAGAAATTCTGATCCAGTCCAGGTCCCACCTTTTAGGTTTAATGACTGAAAGCCCAGAGAGGTGAAGTGACTTTACCCAGACTTCATAGTTAGCTGGTGACAAAGATGATACTAATTTCATGTCTGAGGTGAGCAGGCTATTTCCAGAGCGTTTTGCTGCCTTCTTCAGGGTTGCTGTGTTTAATCATAAAAATAATAAGTAGCCTTTTAGGGAGATATCAGCTTATCTGTATGTTCTCGTGGAAGGAGCAGGATTCAGATTAACCCACAGAATTGAAAAAAAATCATTAAATGTTTTTGGATTATCTTGTGTTCTGCATTGAATTGTACCTCCCTCACCCCAAAGATGATTTTTTTGAAGTCCTAACCCCCCAATCCCTGTGAATATGACCTAATTTGGAAAGTCAGATGTAATGAAAGGTCATACTGGTTTAGGGTGAGCCCTAAATCCGATGATTAATGTCTTTATAAGAGAGAGAGAGATTTTGACACAGAGGCACACACAGAGGGAAGATGGCCTGTGATGACGGAGGCAGAGATTAGAATTATGCTGGTACAAACCAAGGAATGCCAAGGATTGCGGGCAACTGCCAGAAACCAGGAAGAGGCAAAAAAGGATTCTTTCCCAGAGCCTTCAAAGAGAGCATGTCCCTGCCTGGACTCCCACCTCTAGTCTTTGGAACTGGGAGAGGATAAGTTTCTGTTCTTTTAAGACACCCAATTTGTTGTACTTTGTTACAGTAGCCCTAGGAAGCCAGTGCGTCTTGCTTATTCACTTCTGTTTGGAATAATATTCAGCCTACATTACACCCTAAATAAGATGGGAAGTAGAGGAACTCACAGACAGAATAGGAAGGTCAGGGATTCACAAACAACCTCGTCCATCCACTAAAAGGAGCCACCAACCAGAAACGCCTGCGGGGCTAACTGAGAGCGGAGTGTGTAGGTGATAGACGTGCAGCCTGGTCTTGGGTTGCTTTCCATTAACAAAGGAGGCAGTAGGGCCACTGCCTTCCCATTGGGCCGTTCTGCCTCAGACCTGTTGCAGCAGAGCAAGTCTGTCAGGTAGGGTCTTTTCCAGATTTCATAAAAAATGTAGAAATTCAGACTAATTCTCTATAATTTCATTTATTTGGGGCACGACAAACATCTATATTTTCTGACAGTGAAACCGTCTTCTAGGAGTGAAGGCAGATACACCCATAGTTGATATTTCCTCCCTTCTTCCTCCTAATTAGATTGTGACCCTCATGCTGGTTTTCCCACAGGAGAGTAAGTGATTTGGTGCTCATCGACTCACTACCTCTGCTCTTTCAGCAGTCAGAGCAGCACTTCCTTTTCTTGGTTGCATTAGTCATCATCCATTTACAGTCATTTGCATTTTGAAATCTTTATCCTGCTGCATCAAAGTATTAATTGTGGGTGCAGGCTGCACCAACGCAATTTACTTGGCTTCTGAAAACCTCTAGATAATCCAGAAAAGCCTGTCACTATGGAGATCCCAATTTGTCTGATTACCTTTTTCCAACAGATGCTAGGGTCATATGCTTACATTTTTATTTTTGTTGCTTTCATTTGGTTAATTCTACTAGGGGCTTATTCTGGACATGAAAGTCATTTGCTATTAAAAACAAATGTCATCTCAAAAGGAAAATCCCAAGGCCGCCTTTCCTTCTGATCTCCCCCCGTCAACAGAGCCTGGATGTTCAAATCCAAAGTGCTGCTTTGCATTAATTATCTTCTATCCACAGTCCCTCTTAGTATTTGGGAAATAATGCCTAAGAGTGCAGTAGAAAACGAGGTCATAATTAACATTGGGGATTAGATGAATTTGAAGCTGTCCCTTGGACTGGATCTGAATGGTACAACCAAGTGTGATGACAACCCTGAATATTTGGTTGGTGAGTTTGTCAGTGACTCCCAGCTGCCTCAGAATAACCTTTAACCCCTTTTTCTTCAAGAGCTAATTCGTTGGGGCCACAATATACTCATTTACACAGTTACATTTCCCAACTTCCCTGAAGCTTGGTGGCCACGTGACACAGTTCTGGGCAATAACTTGTATGTAGAAGTCTGCTGGGGATTTCAGGAAAAATTTTGCTTTCTTAATATAAGCATTGTTCCTCCCTCCTTCTGGCCCCATTTTCTTCCTGCCTACTTGGAACACCTATGAAATGTCTCAAGTTGGAGTAGCCATGTTTCATCATGCAGGAAAGGCCAAGAAAATTGGAGAGACTTTGCCCTGATGCACTTTAGTTACCAAACCAATGCCAGGGACCTTCTACCTCTGGACTTCTTTCATGGAGAAAAAGAATCCTTATTTTATCTGCATCACTATTAAGTGGGCTTTCAGTTGCGTGCAGCCAAATTTGATCCTTGGGTAATACAGTGGGATTTCTAAGGGCCCAGTGTGCTGCTGTGTCTTAGGTTAAAGAGTTATCTGGAGCTGGGAGGAAATATGAGCTGGGGCAGGGAGGGCCCAGCAGAGCAGAAAGCCCTGGCGTCCTCTGTGTGTGTGTCAGACTGGCCTCTTCTCACATTCTCAGTTCCCTCTATGGCTTAGGGCTTTATTGGTGTTCTAGATTAACTTGTCAGAGGATTCCCTGGGTTTCTGTACCCTTTTGGGGAGCTGAATTTAATGAACAACTGCTTTGTTTATTTCCTTACCAATTTTCCATTTCTTGAGAGAAAGAGGAAGCTCTGACTGAGATAATTATGTCCAAGTGCCCACTAGGAGAGTACTGTGTACCTCTAAGTGAGTTGTGGAGGAGGAAGGGAACATTTCTGTAGATTGAAAATGTCTTTTTGTACATAAGAAGTCATTCTGAAGGACAAACATATTCTTAAAAACCAGAAATGTGGCTGGACTAGATCATCTCTTTTCCTGCATACTTAAAAAAAAAAATGTTTCAGAACAATCAAGTCATTATTTACCACTGCCATCGGAATATTGGGAGTCTCCTGGGGTTTCTGGAAATAGTCCTGCCTGGGTGTGGGGGGGTCAGACTGTCAGCTGGGGGACTAGTTGTACTACTGCGTGGCGGGAGCTCTGAGCTTGCCTGTGGCTTTGAGGGGCGTCTGTGGAGTCCCCTCAGGGCCTTGGATCCAGACTTAGAGAAAGATAGCTCGTGTGGGCAGGATTTCTGGTGTGCAGAGGGACTGGCTTCCTCATGAGGAGAGCAGGGCATCCCTCTCTGGATTCACTGTCACTATCTCTCCAGCTAGGCCCAGAGATTCTTGTTTACTTCTTGTTCCTCTAGCTAGTCTCTTCACACAGCTTGACACAAAATGTACCTCCTTAGGGAGCAAATAGAAGGCAGGACAGTGTCATGATTCAGAATCTGTCCTTGATTTATCTAGAAGATCTGGGCTCTGTCCTAGTTCTGCCATTTATATGCTGCTGACCTCAGGTAAATTACTTAGCTTCTCTGAGCCTTGGCTTTCCCATCTATAGAATTAATTATTCATAATATCTGTTATTGCTGCATAGTAAATGGCCACAAAAATCTCAATGGCAGCCAATAAGAAGCATGTACTTCTCGCTCACGTACTTCTGGTCACCTGAGGCAATGCATCCTCAAATTGCTGAGGAGTGAACCTTGGACCCAGGTTGTGGGCCTACTCCATGTGGGTTGTTCTGGGGCCCAGGGTGGAGGACAGTGGCTGCTTGGAGTGTGTTCTTCTCCTGGTGGCGTTCTGAAGTTTCCAGATGGGTGAATGGGGATCTGTAATCCTCCTTCAGCTTGCATCGCATGCAGGTCACTTCTGCCATCATTCCATTGGCCAAAGCAAGTTACATGGTCAAGCCCCATGTTTATGGAGTGGGAATATATTTCTTCTATGGAGGGAGGTGGGAAGTGAATATTTACTGAACAATGTTCTAATTACCAGTCCCAGCTGGAACAGATGTTTTGGAGACTTAATGAGATCATGATGAGTGGCATTTAGCATGGAGCCATGCACATAGTAGTACTCATTAAGTGTTAGCTGCTCTTTCTGCTGCTGTTGTTGCTGCTGCTATGTATGCTAAGCCTACGCACCTGTTCTCAGCGTGGAGCAATGGGGCTCTGGAGAGGAATGCATCCAACAGGCTGTGCACTGCTCAAGACCTTGATGGCATGAGAATCAAAGCTTCATCTCCTCTACTCCAGCATGCTGTGTTATCCCCTTTGACATCAAATGGGCCCTTGGAAATTTCTGGAAACTTCAGGTCACTGTGATGCTTGGTTACTTTTGTACATCCTATTACATTTAAAGCACATTCATGCCTGTACTCAGTGTGACCATCTCAGTTATCTCATGAAGGAAACTGAGAAGCCATTGTTACTGTCATATGGAGAAGAGAACAGTTTGCGTTGATACCAAGTGATATCTGTCCCTTTGGCCTTCTGGTCTAGAGCTTGGATGGAAAATTGTCGTTTTTTGTGACAAGGGCATTAGTTGAGATGTGTAGGAATCGACCATAAAGATTTGGAACTTTAACATTTATTTCTTCATTCATTCATTCATTCACTCACTCACTCACTCACTCGTTTATGGCATCCTTGTTATGTGCTCTATAAGCACTGTGGTGAGTGTAAGGAGTGGAGGGCTCAGCAGACTCTATAGTAATTCCAGGCCCATCAGGGGTTCAGAGATTAGCAGGGAGTTGGTGGTGAGGGCCAGAGTCAGGAAACCTGAGCGTGCTTGTTACTTCTGTGTCACTCATCACTGTGTGTCCTTCATGAGCCATATGCAGTGTCCTCCCACATCTCCTTAGAGCACCTGCTAGGTCCAACTAAATCACTCAGGTTGCATTGAAGTATCTCAGGGTCCCCAGAGGGGTCTCAGAGATGTCTCCTGTCCCCCAGGACCACACACTGACCTACTGGGAGGCACACATAGTCTGTTACTCTAATAAGCACAGAGTGAGCACAGAGTGATGGGACAGCAAGGTTCCAATACCTAGAGTTTGGGTCAGGAGTCTGGGCTGCTGCACTGACTCTGGCCAGTTGGGAGCCTGGGAGGCCATCTCACCACACCCCGTTCCCACTCCCTTTCCATTGTCCTTCTCTGAGATGGGAGTTGTTATAGGTATATTGGACGCAGGTGGTCTGGACTAATTAATTCCTTCTTCTCAAACTTTAGCAAATATCACAACAGTTTAAACCCATGAGGTCAATAGAGACTATCTATCCCCATTTTACAGATGAAGAAACAAGCTCAGAGAGGGTGGCTTGTCCATTGTTCTGCTAGAATCCCAGCTGACATCACAGATCCTCTCTAGTCTTCAGATCCCACGATACTTTTCGATTCACAAACTCCCACTGTGGGTTATTCCTTGCAGTGTCCCGAGCTTGCCAGTTCTTACCTTCAGTGGTGTTGTGTGGAGGCCTGAGGTAGGAGGGGCAAACAACGAATGTGAATCTTCTCTTTTCCCTCTCAGGGAATCCTTGCCCCCCTCCAAAATCCTGGATCATGCAGGGGAAGGAAGCACCAATCCAGGACCTAAGCCCATTGGCATCAATCATAACCTGGGTTGACCTTGATTCAACAGGTCATGACCACTCTGTGCTAGGTGGGCATCCTTACCTCTCCACCTGACCCCTTGATCTTTGGTCACTTTGGGTCTTAGCCTGCTGTAGACCTGAGGTATCTTGATTGCTTTGTCGGTCTCCCTCCTTCCATCTTGTTGAGGTCTTAAGTTAAGAGCTTGAGGACCTTTCACAAATAATAAAGGTATCTGAGCTGTCTAGAGTGTGCACTCTGTGCCAAAAGTGTGCTGAGTGAGTGCTTTATGTCTGCTATTTGCTCTGAGAAAATTTAATCCCTACTCCTGGGATACAGGTGGTGGTCTCTTCACTGTACAGCAAGGAAACCATGAAGTTCAGAAAGGTTATTTATCTTTCTCAGTATTACACAGCTGGTAAACGAAGCTTACTCTTTCCATCACATAATTTTGTCTTGTTAGTTATAGCTGCTGATGTGGGTCAGGACTTTCTTCTATGTTATTTACAATCCTTATAACAACTCTGCCTTCTTATCCCCTTGATGTGCCAGGTGATAGAATTGAGGCACAAAGAGGTTAAATAACTTGCTCTAGGTCATAGAGCTAATAAGTTATGAGGTTCAAGCCTGGGGCTGTCAGACTCCCAAACTCTTTTGTTATTCCCTTTCATGCTGAGAAAGTCCTCTTGGATTTGCCATGATCTCACTGAGGCCTCCTCAGACACCCATGTGTGGTAGAAGACTAAGTAAAAGAATACCAAGAACAGAGGCTGTGGGGAAAACATTTCTCATTTAAAAGGCAGCCTGAGTGTGTGGTGTGCAGAGGGCCACGGTGGGAAGGGAAACTCTATCCCCAGTCTTGGTGTTTGGTGGGCTGATTGGAAGACCTTCACACCATCTTTTTGAGCATCTCCTGTTCGTACCACCTCTTCTAGCCATTGACTTTCTGAGTCTTTGGTCATTGTCATTGCTTTAAGGACTGGCTCCCTTCTGGCTGGGCCCTTTTGACTTGTAATCCCCATTCCCCCAAACCATTTGAGGTCTGCCCCAGCGAGGTAAGCTAGACACACGCAATTAAAGAAGAGCCCCAGCACAAGCAGCTTCCTCCACCAGGAAGTGACCCAAGGTCTCATCTGGACCCCAGCCCAAGCCCAGAATATGCAGCCAGAGGAGATCACGGGGAAGGGCATTAGCTCACTGCAACCTTTAGCAGCATTGCTGTGGTTTCTCTCCAGACTTGGAAAAAACTGCCTACTTTTTCTCATCACTCTCTAGCCTCCCCCACATAAAACCCAAACTGATCAGGGCAAAACACCCAGCTCACCCTGTGCTGCGAGAACTGCTAGACTTTGTGCATCTTCTAATCTGATTACATTTCCAGCCCAAACCATCTTTATTTCTCACCTCCTAATTGACTGCCTTGCTTCCACCCGACATTTATTCTTTACCCAATGCTCACCCTGATCCTTCTAAACTGTGAGTCTGATCATGTCACTCCTGCTGCCAAGTCCCACAATGGCTGCTTCTCATGTTCCTCAGAGAAAAGCCAAAGTCCTTACAGTGGCCTCTAATGAGGGAGGGTAGGGGCCCGGACACTTTTTTCTGTAAAGGGCCAGATAATAAATATTTTTGGCTTTGTGGGCCATTGGTCTCTGTGGCAACTACCCAGCTTTGCTGTAGCAGGAAAGCAACCGCAGTCAGTATGTAAATGAGTGGGTGTGGCTGTGTCCCAACAAATCTTGATCAGAAAAACAAGCAATCGGTTGGAATTGGCTATAGGCTGCATTTCCTGACCTCTGTTCCAGGTCATTTGGCCTTGGGACATCTTAGGCCTTACTACCTTCTGTTCTTGTCCTGTCCTTCAGCCCCACTGATCTCTACAAGTGCTGTAAGCATTGGCTTGAGCCCTTGGCGTTAGCTGTGCTATCCAGAGCAGTATTTCCCTATGTATGTGATTGGCTCGTTTTCTCATTTCCTTCAGATTTTTGCTTAAATGTTATAAGAGCCCTCCCTGACCATGCTGTCTGGAATAGAGACCCTTCTCATTTTCTTAGCAACCCCCTCCCCTTTACTCTGCTTTATTTTCCTCAATAGCCCTTGCCATCACCTGGCGTATTTATTTATTGAATGAATACATGATTTCTTCAGCAAATACTACTGGTACCTCCTTAATGCCAGGCAACACTCTAGGTGCTGGAATTCCGTAAAGAACAAAACAGACAAAGGCCTTACTATCATTGGACTTGAAAGCTAGCTGGAAAGACAGATAATAAAAGCAGTAAAAATAAATATAAATGTGGCAGGTGGAGATAAGTGCTATGGAGGAAATTAGGCTGGGCCAGGGGACAGGTTGTGGGGACTCACCCCTGTTTCTCTCAGTATTTGTCTTCTGCCTGGCTTCCGGAGTTACAGCAACAGCGACATTAATTCCCTTTGCTCAGCTTAGAGCCTGCTGTTGTAGTAGAGCTATTGTGTCTGATGAAATCCCAGCGCCAACAGGGGGCGCCACAGACTGTGCAGAACTGGTTGTGCAAAGAGGTTTGATCAAGACAGGGGCAGCCAAGCTTCTGAACAGGATGGAAAGGGAGGTAAAGGCTGCAGCCGAGGGATGGTGAAGTTGGAAGTTGTGGGATGTAACAGGATCTGAACACAACTGCCTGCACCACAAGTGTTTTTCATGGAGCGCTGCCTAAGCTACGAGGCATTACGGAACAATGCACTTCTAAGTCGGATGCTTAATAAATCAACCAGGCATGCATTATTACACCGCCATGGAGCCCTTGTTGTGTCTTAATGCTCAATTATACAGCACAAAATCTGGGCTGGGCTTTCTATTATCTTGGACGTGTGACAGGAACGGCCTCACTCTAATTGCTCTGTGTGGGAATGGATTCATTTGTGTCTTGGCAGAGTGACTCACTCTGATTGACATTGAGATTGAAGGGGCCTTACCCAGAGTCACAGGCTCAGAGAACTCTAGAACTTGGGAGAGACCTTAGCGGTGATCCTAGTCCAATCTGCTCATGCTACAGGTGGAAAAATTGAGGCTCTCAGAGGAAGTTACTTGCTCAAGGTCATAAGCTAAATGGCAAGTGGGGCCTCAAGTCAGGCTGCTGATCAGATACTTCCACCACCACCTCCCTTCCTATATCTGCAGCAGATGCCATGGACAGTGACATCCTCTGTTACCTGGCTCTGAAAAGCTAAAACCAACCGGAAGAAGCTGTGCCTCATTTACTTGAATAAAAGTGGACAACCAGTTAAAAAAACAACCGACTTCCATATTTTATGGATCCCTAGGGACTCAGTGAACTCATGCTCCCAGATTAAAGGAAAGAGGAAAGCCATACCCTTCTTGCTGAACTGTGCTGCCTGCTGGTTTCCCAGCGCCCCAGCAATCTCCGGGATGGCGATCATCATATATGACAGCTGGAGAGTATTATCACTTGAAGGTTTGCATTCTGGCTTTTATATTTAATTTACATAGATCTGCATACTGTATGTTCTGGGCATTGTTTTCTGTTTCATTCCATCTTTGAGGCCTCCCTTCTCCAAGCTCACTTTGTATTTTGGCTTCCTCAGCTCCAATGGGTGGGATGACTGCTTGGCTAGAGTTTGATCTGGAGAAACATCTGGAAGTTCCACCTCATGGGAGAGGCCCTGGGGAAGAGAGTGGCTGCTGAGTCAGTGACGTGTTGGAATCCTGAGGCCATCAGTTCCTTTAAGTGTCCATGGCAAAGTTCTGATGATTTCATTCCTTATCTTTCTCGCATATGCAGGGCCGCCTGTGTGGGAAAATGCCCAGAGGGTAACCCATGTGATCAGAGTGACTGTGTGTCAGGGGCAGAGTGGCACCTTCCAGATGCCATGGACAGATGATCACCTTTTGGGCTCCTAGATTAGTCCTGATAGGGTAGGTAGATAGACAGACATGAGCAGGAGAAGGAGAGACCTAGTCCAGTTAGAAAACTCCTTGCTGCAGCTCCTACTTAGGTCAAGATCTCTTGCAACTGCCCTCTCTTAGGGCACCAATGCCTTACTAGCCCAGCAGGATTCCAGACTCACACAAGCCCCTAAATCAAAGGGATGTATTGTTAGAAGCTAAAGACAGAGAGAAACCATCCTGCTTATCAGAATGTACACCCAGCTTCCTCCGGGCCATTATAATGAGCTGAGACAACCTTGGGAGTGAGAAGGGAGTATGAGACATGCCAGCTGGGAAAATGAGAGGTACTAGAGAGAGGTGGGGGGGAGAAAATTTTACCCATAGAAATAAAAACTTACACACTGTAAGGAGAGCCTGCTTCCCTCTCTCGGATCAGCCTACTCCAAATGTCGGAGTGTACTCTGTCTCTGGACTGAATTCTTTCTTCCGAGAAGACAAACAGCCAAGGAACAACGTCACTCCCGGTAACAGTCCTACTTGAGAAATAGTCCTAGGTGAGAAATGCAGATTAAAACCACGTGAGATCGTACTACTCGTACCTACACACTAGGATGGCGAAAATGAAGAGGCTGATACCGAAAGTTGACAAGGATGTGGGTCGTGTAGACTCATATGTAGCTGATAGGAGTGGAAATCAGTACAATTGCTTTAGAAAATCACTGGACAAACCTAGAGGTAGACATAGACCTCTCCTGTGACCCACTCATTCCACTCCCAGGTCTACCACCAAGGGAGGTGAGTGCACATGTTCACCAAAACTCATGTACAAGAATGTTCGCAGCAGCTTCATTCATAACAGCAAACCACCCAAATGGATAAGTAAACTGGATATACTCATACAGTGGAATAGTGCATGGCAACCAAAATGAATAAATTACTTATCTGCAACAACACGGATAAATCTCACAAATGTAACATGCAGCAAAAGAAAATAGACGCAAGAGTCCATACTGTGGGATTCCATTTCTATAAAGTTCAAGAAGAGCAAAGTCTGGTGATAAAAGTCAGAATCGTGTTTACTTTTGTCGAAGGGAGATGGACTCGAAAGGGGTCGGGTGAGGGGAGATCCATCTGGAGTGATGGGAGTGTTATGTATGTAACCATTCATTCATTCATTCATTCATTCATTCATTCATTCACGTAAGGTCTGTGCACTTGACTGTGTGTCTGTTATACCTCAACAAAACTGAAGGAGGAAAAAAGGACTCAGGTGAGAAAGCTCCAGGGTCATTCTGGTAACATCCCATGTCTCTGACTTCCGGGTCTTGGCCTCTATTTCCAGACTCCTGATACCAGTGTGTTTTGTGGGCTGTGCTCTTCAGCAGTCCCTGCTATCAGCTTTGCTACCTGCCTGCAGGCTTGATGTTCAAACATGCCCTAAGCCTGCCACCAGCCTCTATATTTGTACGATATATGCACACCTTCAGGTTTGCCCAACTTCAAGTTGAGCTGATGGTGTCATTTGCCTGCACCAAAATAGCTCCTCTGGGGCCTGTCTTCCCCACTCCCCAGCCCCCTTAATCCACACTTCGTAGTCAGGATGCGATGGGCCTAGGAGCTCCCCATATCCTCTGTCAGCTGCCCCCTGCTGCCACAATTTCCAAGGGGGCATATGCAGAGGGAGCATTCCAGGTCATGTGTACTCTGTTACTATCTGGATAATAAGCCCTGGGTAGGCTCAGTGAGCTGGACTGCATAGACCCATCTGGACTGCTTTGGGCTAAGCTAGAAGCCAGCTGAAGGCCTAGAAGAAAAGCAGATCCCCTCTCCTTGGACCCTCCCTCTAGGACAGGCATGGCAAATACTTTACGCATGGGCCAACTCATCCTCCCCTGGCTCCTTCCTACCCCATCCCGACATCACTAATTGATTATAGCACCTTTTTAATAAGCTTGGGTGGAAAAGCACTCCAAGGAAACAAGAGACAAAGTATGTACTCCAGTCTCTGCCCTCGTAAGGCCTAGTCAGTGCAGCACCTCCTCCCAAACCAAAGGTAGTGCTAGGCCTGTCTTACCACACCAGCTGCAAAGGGGTAAGGGAAGTTCTGGTCTGGTTCTTAGAGGGAAGGATTTGCCTGCAAGAGACTTAATAAGGGAAGTGCTTTCAGGTTACAGAAGGGGATGTAGGCAAGCAAGGGTGCCATTTCAGGTGAAAGGCCGCCCCCCCACCAGGTGGCTTCACTCTGATTGGTAGGGGCCTTCTACTGTGGAAATGGAAATTGCTCTCGGAGTTATCTAAGGGAGCTGGGTTTGCATACCTTCACACCCGTCTGCTGTTGTTCAAGGGTCCCCCAGGAGAGATAAATTCCCAGGCATTCCTGGCTGTCTGTGTGGGGGGAGTACTCCAGTGGCCCAAGGGCCGTCCTCCAAAGAGGAAGCTGAGGAGTGGGTGTGAGAAGTAAAGGTACATCCAAACTGGGGCACATGGAAACAGTAAAAGCAATTGACTGCTAAAAGCAATTCATTACTAAAGGCAATTCAAAGACAAAAACCAGTGAGAAAGACTCTGTACCTAGCAGCGTGGTCTTTAATTCTTCTCCACTCTGGGGCGGAGTGAATGGGGAGGAAAGAGATTGAGTTCCTCACGGTCAGTGCCAACCTGGCCCCCACCATAGTTATTCCTAATGGATGAACAAAGGGGGAAGGGGCAGGGACACTGTCTCTAGGTGCAGCCATGACAAAGGCACAAAGGGGTGTCTCCAGGAGAGGTTGCTGGTTCCTGACCCTTGTACTGAATCCATCTGAACCACGATCATGTCTGTTTTCATAGCACCATAAAATCGCAGAGTGCCTTCACGTGCGTGACTGTATTTTCATACCCTGTGATGTGGGCAGGGACCTTTATTTCCATCAGTCACATAAAATAAGTGATTGATGCTCTTCCCAGTACTCTTCTTTGTGCTGCTTCTCCAATTAGTTTGTATTTTTGTCTGGAGCTGGCCCCGACTGGACATACCTACAGCTGACCTGGGAGCTTAAAGAGCCAGCGTTAGTCCCCTGCCTTTAAACAGTCCTCTCCTTACTTTAAATAATAGGATGATTTGTGTGTGTGTGTGTGTGTGTGTGTGTGTGTGTGTGCAAAAAGATCAAGACTGTGGACACCTGGCCAGCTGTTGGCTCAGCCCACCTGCTAGCTGTTAAAATTCTTTAGCCTCTCTCTCGGCCTCAGTTTCCTCATTTGTGGCATAAGGCGGTTTGTCTAGATTGCGTCTCCAGTCCGTGTTCTGAAATGGTGCACACATGGCTCCAGGTTATGGGGATTGCGTTTCTTTGTTCATTAGGAACAAAGAGCTTGATTCAGATTTTAAAGGTTGCCACTATATTTCGGCTCCAATACCTTAATTTTTAGGTAACATTTTTCTTTAAGAGGAGGGAGCTGGCTAGTGTAAGGGGATCTGTTCTTTTTTTTCTTCCTTTTTTTTTTTTTTTTTTTTTTTAAACATTAAAGCTCCTGTCTTCAGGGAAGAAGAGGCTGTTGGATGTGTTTTGAATGTTTCAAATCAAAGCCTGCCAAGGGATAGAGAGCTATAGGTTTCAATAAGCACCTTCTTTCAGTAATTTTAAGAATTTCACTTATGAGGATAATGAAATCCTCAGAAACCCTAGGAGACATACCAGAAAAAAAATACGATTCATCAGTGGAATTTTCCTCAATACTCTTCCTATTCCGTTTGTCTGTCAGGAGGGTCTCCTGTACAGATTCTGAAGTCCTCTGCACCCTAATTGGATCTTTGGGAGCTTGACAACCTTGGGAGTTTGAGTTGCACCACCTGCCTCCAGGTCCCCCACCGACATCCGGGCCCCCTGTTGAGCGCCCTGGGTCCTGGGGCCTGAGTTGCCATTTAGTGTTGGTGTGTCGGCTCCTGGCAAACATTGCCACCTGAAACTCAGGCCATCCATGGCAAATGCTCTTTTCCTTGTACTCGTATCCTGCTTCTCTCAGTGTTGTTTTAATGAAAACGAAGGTGCGAATGCATGATTTCTGTGACAAAAGATGTGTAGACTTCTTTTAGATGTGGAATCTGCGCCCACCCTGGGATTTATGGACCTGAGAAGGCTGTGAAGTGCCCTGAGGTCGGTCTGTCTGTGCAGACCCTGGCATATGGCGTGTGACCTGCTCCTAGTTGGGAGAGAAATGAGTAGAGCCTGACTTCTTCCCTTTTATAGGTTTTCTTGAGATTTTGCCAAAATTCATTCCTAGCTATTTAAAGATTAAGGAATACATTTTTGAAAACTTAATTTGATGTAACTTCAAGGAAACAAAAATGCATACATTTAGAAAGGCAATGTAGAATCCTAAAGACCCCGTTGAAAAGACGAGTTGATGTTTAATTAAAAGCAGTGGGCATGGATGGATTCTGTACATCTTTAGGGATCAAGTTACCTGGAAAGAAAGAAAAAATTGTGGGATGGGTATACTATAACCAACAAGCTGAGTTCAAATGAGGACTTTAAGAAATTAAAATCAAAAGGAACTCTTCAAAAAGAGTGTCCATCTTAGGTATTAACCTCCAACATCGAAATGAAAACAATTTTGAAAGGCTTTAAAAAGAAGGCAGCCCACATTGGGGCACGCTGCAGATCTCTTGGCCTCCAGCTTTCCGTGGAGCTTTCCGGTTCCCCGTCCTTTGCTTGCTGGGTCTAGCATTTATCCTCCGCAATGTGCAACTAGGATTTCTCACCAGCTCTCGAAAGCCAAGCTGACTGGAAAGAAGAGGACATTCTGTGGCTTTTGTATGTAAGCCCCTCACGGTGTGTTGTGGATCCAGCATAATGGTTGGAAAACACAGCAGAAACCAGGAGACAGGTTTTTAGTCTTGTTGCTGTTTCTCACTCGCTGAGTGACTCAAGGGAAATTTCTTTCTCTCTCTGAGACCCAGTTGTCTCACTGTAAAACAGAACGCTTTTCAGCGCTGTCCAAGAGGACTTTCAGTGACGATGGAACTATTCTCTGTCTGCACGGTCCAATATAGTAGCTGTGAGCCCCAAGTGCTCTTGAACCCTAGAAAAGCTGTTAGTGTGACTGAGGAACACACATGGTAATTTTCTTTAATTTTAACTAATTTAAATTGTCACATGTAGCTAGTGGCTAGTATGTTGGACAGAGCAGTTTTAGAGGTCACGAAAATGCCTTCTGGTTCTACGATTCCACACTCTGGTGCTTAGGCTTGCATCGTAAAAATCTCAAGAAAACCAATCAAACATTCCTCCACCCGTTATTTGGGGCCTTGCCTGATCCAGGTGCCCTTTTAATTCCCAGGGAAACAAAGGTGAGGAAGGCAAAGTCCTTGTTTCTTGAGAGCCCACAGTCTCGTGGGAAAGAATCATAAGCTTCTAGAAACTGTATGCTGTTCAGACTTGGGAATATGGAAAAGTAGAGATAGCCTTCGTCAGTATTCATTACACATGGCTCTTTAGCGTTTGCTGAGCAAGGATGCATCGTCAGGCAGTTTGTTCCATCTAGGGCTGGCCCACTGTTCCTCCCTGACCTTAGAAGATAAAAGTAACCTGGAGATTTGCCAGCTGCTGATTCAAAACTTGGTTATTTTTAGCTTTGGCAGCCATGAAACCTAGTTAGGGTAAACAACCTAAAAGAATGGAACCCAGAGATTCATTCTTTCATTCAGCAAGTAAGTACTACATGCATTTGGAGTGGCAGACATTGGGCTTCAGGGACACAGCCCTGCACGAGACAGGCTCATGACTTCGTCTTGGGCGGCTGGCACGACATACTAGGGGAGAAGGCAGACGTCACACAAGCAAACAGACAATGATTTTAGATAGTGGCGAGAAGAAAAACTGTTGGCAATGAAGGAAAAAAACACACATAGGGAATATAATCAATAATATGGTAATAACTATAGTGCCAGGTGGGTTCTTTTGAATACCTATGATGTACACCTGAAACTAACATATGTTAGCTGTACTTTAATAGAAACCTTAAAAAAATAATAAATCATTTAGGACAACCCAACCCAATCTGCTGGTCTCTAGCTTGTAGTCTCTGGGTAGCTGTTGATGTGGGAGTTAGTGGTTTTGGAGTATAAATAAATAAATAAATTAATTAATTAATTAATTAATTAATTAATTAATTCATTCCAGGCTTGGCTCTGCTGTTCACTGTGGTGTGAACTTGCGGAAGCACAAGCTTGTTCTGGGGATGGAACAATATAATGTGTAAGAAAGGGCTTCAGAATCACGTAAGGATTCTACAATGATCAGGTTCATTATTATTGCTTAGGTTCCGAAATCGCCTTGTAGGTAGTAGTTGACTAGTTGAGGGCCTCTGGTTCAGCGTATAGGAAGGAGAGACCCAGGGGAAGGACCAGAATCCTCGTGAGGAACATCGGAAGGATGCTGCAGGGAGGGGTCTGCCAACAGTGATCTCCAGAGCTCTTGGCTTCCACCGAGGGGCTTCTGGGGCTGTACAGTGTGCAGGCTGAGCGCTTAGCCCTGTGGGTCTGAAGCTACGTTAGCTAAAAGTACCTGATCTTAACTGTTTTATGTGCTGAGTGTATGTGTAAGGTGTTATTAAAAGCATCCTTTGGGATGTTGTTTTGAAAAAAAACAACACACAAGTTGTTGTTTTTTTGAAACTGGTCGAGTAGATGCTGAGAATGGATTGTGAAGTGCTGAAGGTGTGTAGGCCAACTTCCTCCCACTTTGGGATTTTGCTTCTTCTTAGGAACCAATGGGTATGAAGCTGTGTGACCAGTAGGGACCTAAGAGACTCCTTGGGACAGGGTGAGAAAGGAGCAATGGCTTCAGCAGACATCTGAACCTTATTTTCAGAGCACCTGCAATTTGCATGTTGCCCAAGTTGTGTGATTCATGTTGTGTCCAAGAATAAGCATCTAGTGAAACACAGCAAGCTGTGAATATATATAGTGTGTGTTCTAGGTGCTGGGCTACCTATCTCATTGAATCTTGGTGCTCAGTAGCTTCCAATCGCCTCATGAAGATTCACTGTCCGCTCTTCTTCGACCTGTGGAATGTGTTAAGGGGCTCCCTTGCCCTGCGGTTTATTTTGGTTTCAGCCAATAAGAAGGATGGAGACCCTGAGGGAGGGAGGAGAGGGAGGTCAGTGCACTTACTGATGCAGGTCCTTGGCTGTGGCTTGCTGCCAGCTGGCTGCACCCCTCCGTTGGGGGTCCTAACGCATATCAGGCACCCTCTTCACAGAGCCCCCACTTCCCTTGGGTAAAGATACCCACATTTGTTCTGGTGTGTGGGTACCTAGGCATGATAATGGCACCCCCTGTTGCTAGCTTGGGGCACTGCTCCCTCTCGTGGTTTTGCTACATTCTCCATACTCCGTTGTAAATAGTTCTTCTATTACATCCTCCTTGGATTATCCAAAGTTGAATGCACTGTTTCCTCCTGGGGTTCTGATGGATGCATGGCACAACCCCATGAGGTATGTGCAATTATTATTCCTATCTTGAAGATGAGGAAATTGAGAAAAAGAAAGGTTAGCAAATGTGTCCAAGGTCACATAGCTAATAAGTGAGCTGAGAGGATTAAAAACCAGGAAGTCTGATTCTGGAAGCTGTGCCCTTGAGCAATGCATTATAGCGACTCTTCAAGCAAGGGAGGTGGGTCAGTGGGTGGGGGCAATGGCGCAAAGCTTGACTTCCATCACAGAGAGCTTCCTGCTCTCTGTCCAAAGTACCTTGGAGATCTGGCCTTCCTCGTTAGCCCCTCCTGTGTGTCATCCTAGCTAGTGCCATTACGTGCCCAGCAGGTAGCCTGTAGGAGGTGACAGTATGGCGAGATCCAGGGAAAAGTAGACAACAAAGTCTGTTTCTGTGATTGGGGGGGAAAAAAGACAACCCTTAATTAATTAAATGAGCTGAAAGTAGCCTCCCGGATGTGGCAGGGGCTGACAGCTTCCCCTCGATGATTTCATTTGGTGGTGATGGTTTTGTCAATACGACACGCTGCCCAGAACCACACACAGTGTCTTATTCTGTCTGAGAACATTTTTTTCCCCTTCTGATTTGCATAGGCTCTGGCTGGGAGTGACAGAAGCCAGCCTATAACTTTGCTGACCTACTTCCCGGCTGGCTCTCCAGCCAGCAGCCCACGCGTCATCCATTTTAACCAGCTTTTCAAGGTCAGGACTCTTCAATGCAGAGGCTGGCTTTTGCTTGACACAAAGCCAGGTATCATCAATTGCCCTGTTTACTAAATTTTCAGTACTCCCTTTCTTTAGCTGAGTCAAAAGTAGGGGTTGGGCTCCTGTTTAGGACAGATAAATGCAGTGGCTTTGAGCCTAAATTGGCCACTTGGTCTATATTCCAGGTGTTTAAAAGCAGGTTTTCCACCATTATGGAACAGCTGGGCCAGACCAAATGCAAACAGTGAAGGATTTAGGCCATCCCAGTGGACAGACCATACTCTTCTTTTTTTGTGACGCAGACAAATGTATGCTCCACATAAACAAACACAATGTCTTATTTTTCACTGTTATGAAAGGATCATGTGAAACCAGCTCTTCACAGATAAAAAGCAACTGCTTTGTGTATCTCTTACTACACTTTACATCTCCCAAGGCTTTGTGAGAAACTTCCAGCTGGAGCTACATTCTTTTCTGGTTTGATAAAGATAAATTGTATTCAGTGAGAGAGAGGGGGGTGCAGCATTTTCTTCATTATTCTCTAAATAAAAAGTCAGGGAAATACGATTTTTTTTTTTTTTTACCCCCAGATTCAAAGAAGTTATCCCCCTTCCAAATGACCCCAGATTTTCTGTGCTGCTCAGCATATGAACAGTTTGATCTTGAGAGAAGCTTGTTATCTTCTGGGTCCTGGGAGCTCATTAGAGAATAAAGAGGGTGCAGTTTTCTCTTCTAATATCTGTTCATCCTCAACAGTCAGCTCCAGGCAGCACGATGTGGGGGCTTCTGGCTTTGGAGTTTGGGCTTTTCTCCCTCACTCATTGTGTGAATTTTGGGACCTACTTAAGTTGTCTACCTCAGTGTCGTCATCTGCAGCAGTAGAGATAATAATAGCCTTGTCGGAGATGTTGCGAGAGGTATTCCAAATAGCGCTTGGCACATAGTTAGCTTTTAATAAATGATAGCGATTAGGATCCACCACAGGAAGGACGGAAAGGCGGGAAGAACCCTAGTCAAGTATATGCGTGTGTGTCTGTGTGCATGGGTTTGCGTGCATGCATGAGGGAGTGTGGAACCGAGCTGCTGGGAGAAGGGAGCCTGCAGAGACAGGGAGGAAAGGAAGAGGGAGGTGGCAGGTTTCCTAAAAAGGGCTAAGTAAGATCTGAGTAGGATTCTCTGTTGGCTTTCAACACAAGGAGGTTGCTGTCCTTGCCTGGGCTGTGCCTTCTAGAGCTCTGAGCAAAGTGCTCTGCTTTTAGCAGAGCTGCAGGTGTTGGGGCTTGCAATCTCCTGTGGCCAGTCAGGAGGGGCGTGGTGGGGTTGACTCCTGGTGTTCTGGGTGTTGCAGTGACCTTTTGTCCTCATGAAACCTCTTTCACCCTGGTGCCCGGAGCCAGTCACAGTCTAGGGAGCTGCTGGAATGGACCCCGCAGCTGCAGGTGCCGAGGGCCTCATAGTTTTGGGGCCCAGATGATTTTTACCTTGACATTTTGTTCCAAGGACATTGTGAATACAGGAGTTTTAATGGAAATCATACCAGTATTAATTTTTTTGTTGTTGAAAATGTATTTTTCTTAAGCAATTCCATTAATTCAGTTTACTTTCTTGATTAATACGCCAGCTAGCACAGTAAATAGTTTTTGACATTTTTCTAATTTTAATTATTTTCATTTGGATCAGATTCAAAGAGAGACAGAGAAAGGAGAAAAAGGAAAAAGATATTAAGAGAGGGAGACACAGTGGAAGGCAGAGAGAAGAATCAGATAATAAAAGAGGAATATATATATATGTGTATATATATATATATATATATATATATACACATATATATATATATATCACAAAAATACAAAGATACAGACTTAGAGAAATTGGGAGATTTATGGAAGCAGTCACACAAAGAGAGAGGGAGAGAGAGGAACAAAGAGAGAGAAATACACCATACACAGATGAAGAGAGAAAGCAACATCAAGAGCACACATTTGTGTTTAGATATGTGCACACATTTGTGCACCTGCACACAAACACACAATCACAGAGCAAGAGAATCAGTGAGAAAACACACAACACACACACACACACACACACACACACACACACACACCCCAAGGATGCTGTAGCTGTTCTGGTGTATTAATGGCCAAATTTATGGATATCACAGGATCAAAATAGTGTTGGAGTAAAACAGTGGTGTTGAACTATTTTCATGATCAAAATGGCAGCATTAAGATCAGGTATATACAATTCTCCACAGAGAGCTTGATAAATAGAAGTTTTCAATTGAAACAGAACCATCTTTTAGCCCAGATACCTGCAGAAGAAAAATCTGTGTGACCTCACAGATTTTTTCCTTCCAGGGGTGAGAATATCCACGTTCCGGAACCTCCTCACCCATTGACATACCCTCACCCCTTCCTGTTGTGCTCCTGAGAGGCAGGATGGACAGGTAAGATATAGCTGTTATTCCATCCTCTCTAGGAAGCTGGAAAACCTTGCAAAGATGGGAGGCATGGGGGCTGGTGGGCGATGGAATTGGTAGGAGAACAGACTGAAAGAAAATGTCTGTGACTCGGGGGCACCAAATACGGTGAGACTCATACTGAGTGGTGTTGTAATGGCTGTTTCAAGACCTCAAAATCCTTATGGTTTCCTAAATCCCAAAGAAATGGGCCCGAAGACACAGAGAATGTAAACTACATCTTGGAAATTCCCTTTGGTTATTTTTGAGAAACTTACTTCTTCAGAAGTGCCTTCTGATTGACAAAAGCTCACTTTTATGTACACAATCTCACCCTGTCAAGGCCTACTCTAAAATCACCCTAGAGAATATTGTGTAGTAACTTCTAAAAAAGTCCAAATCCTCTCGATTTATGCATTTAATTTATTGTTTTTCCCTTTCAGAGCTTTCCTTTGTACACAACCAAATCCCAAGTTTGAGTGCCTATCTCACATTGCTAAGCCATGATGTTGGAAGGCATTTTTAAAATTTAGAGCTTGAAATTCCCTTAGTTTGCTTTCAAGTCCCTGTCCTTTGGAAATTTATGTAAAATTTCCCACACTCCGCACCCCACCACCCCAACCTCCTACTTTCTGCTCCCTTTGGAAACAGTTAATGAATTTCATTTCTCAAAGATGCTTTGTTTCCTAAAGTAGTTCAGGCTGGCTAGTCTTCTAGTGAGTATCACTTTTCGCCAACACTTTAGACAAACTGATTCAGAAATAGCTCATTGTGGGCCTGTTGTCTGGGTTTGATGGGACAATTGCTTATGAGGTCAGGTTCTGTATGCATCACTCAGTCATGAGCCCTGATACAGGCCGTGCACTGAGGAACAAAGGCCTGACCTTTGGGAATCCCTGCCCCCACCCCACAAAGACCCCAGTGAATGAACTGGGTGGTATGCCCAGATGCACCTTGGGGGATTTCATACTGAAAGGAGAAAACATGAGGGCTAGTGAGCAAGACCAAACCAGTGCCTTTGACCAGGAGTTGAGAGACCGGGAGGACATATGCATCTGTGAAGCTAACAGATCTAGACCCGGGAGACAGAACCAGGAGTCAGTAACCAGACAAACAGCAGATTAGAAAGGGATTAGAGTGAGTTAGTATCAGGATGACTGCCGTGAGCTCTGTTGGGGTGTTGACAGCTCAGATTTATGGTCTTGAAGGTACACGGTGTGTGGGTGTTTCTGAATGAATTAAAGGTACAGGATCTGGATGGGGGTCGGTCCCCCATCCAACATCTCTCAGGCCTTCCATGCAATATGGGCTGGAACAGGGCAGCCCCCATTTCACTCCGTGAAAGGAGCAGAGGTTCATTCTGGGATAGTGACACTTACGGATAACTTTGACTTCTGGGTCATCTCCTTTGCATGGTTCTAGGTACGGGAGCTGGAAAAGTCCTGTGATAATCTGATGTTTCTCTTATTGCCTTCTCTGACTTCCTGTCTTGGGGTAGAGGCCAGGATGAGGAGGTGTGGGGGAGCACTGATGCAGGCAGGTCAGGACAGCGGGAATGTATGTGAGTAGATGGTGTAGCTCGGGGGGAAAAGTCAACATGGTCCTTTGTATGACTTGTGGAATGGCTGAGAGATTTGGGGAAGGGCCGGTGATAAAGACTGAGATGTAGAGAATGAGTGCACTGATGGAAGCAGACAGAGGGCCAGTGTACAAGAAGTTTATCATTTTGGTGAGTGTACCTATAGTGATTGGAATCAGTGTGGCCTTAGAAGGGTGGAAGCTCCATGATTAAATCTAAAATGATAATTTTTCATGGGGTTTTCAGGATGGAGAGTGAGGGAGCTTATTCCTAGGGGGTGTGATATTGGCGAGAATTGTATTGGATTCAACATTGTGCAGGGGCCTCAGGGAGCTCCTTGCTTTTGCTCAGTCCTCTCATCCCTCGCCACTTCCAAGCCCTACTGTGTCAGGCTTTCCTCACGGAACATGGAGCCAAACGTTTGGGGTAGAGCTGAGTCTTTTGGAAGAAGAGACCCACTTACAACTCAGTCCATTTAGGGGATGCCCACAATGTCTCAAGGCCTGCCAGACACGACTGGGCCTGGGCAACCCCTGCCTTTCAAACTAAATTACCTTAATTAATTCCCCCTGGGGTTGGACTGAGGCACCGTTTTCTGGGCAGAGATGTCCTTGGAGCAGGATATTTTGCTGTTGCCTTGTAGGATGAGAAATCTGCTTAACAGTTTGAATGTGAAGCATTGAAAAGAATTCCATCTCATCTGAAGGTCCAGAGTAAGACATTTGACATTCTGACATAGGTCAATATGGGGCACAGGCGACCTGGTCAGAGATGACAGATAAGGGATGAGGTGCTTTACCAGTGGAATGTGGCAGAAATGACAGTGCTGGGCCCAAGCTTTAAAAATGTGAGGTAGTTTTCTCTTTGGTACTGAGCGGAGTCCTAAGTTGCCAGGTGATAAAAGATAGGAGAAGCACAGCAGCTGAGACTCAGATCTTTGCATGTTTCAGCTGAGTCCAGCCTTCTGGTCAACCCTGCCAAGGTACCGGAAGGTTGAGGGAACCATCTTGAATGTTCCAGACCAGCTGATACCTCAGCTGCCTACAGATGCAGCCAACATTACATGGAGCAGAAGAAACACCCACTTGAGCCCGAAAAATGCACATAATCATGAGAGATAACAAATTGTTGTTTTAAGCTACTAAGATTTGGAGGGGTATATTATACAGCTATAGGTCACCAAAACAAGAGACATATCCTTTACAGTTTTATTTATTACAGAAATCGGCAGATTATGACTCATGGACCAACTCTGCCTATTTTTATAAATACATTTTTATTGGAATACAGCCATGCCATGTCCATTTGTCTAAATATTGCCCGTGGCTGCTTTGGCATCGCAGGGGCAGAGTTGAGTAGTTGAAACATAGACCACAGAGCCTGCAAAGTCAAAAATATTTACTCTCAGGTCCTTTATAGATAGTGTTTGATTTGTTGGTCCACTGTCTATTACACTAATCTACAAAAAGGTGGAAGATAAACAGACCTATCTCTTTTAAAACAGTGTGCAAAACCCAGTGTGTTATGTGCAAACACTAGTGGTATATGGGAGATGGCTTTTCTCAATGTGGAAATAGTTTCTAATATTCCCTGAGCTGTAACAGTGGTGGGCTTTCTCTGCAACATATCCTTCTACTACTAAGGAGCGCCATTAGCAGACTTGAGAAGAGAAGAGCAGACTTCCTACCCCTCTGATGTACTTGGCTATGAGGCTTGCGTTGGTCGATGGACGGTGAGTGAATGTGACGTGATCAAAAGTTTTAAATTCACTTTTGTTTCGCTTACCTCTTGAGCCCATGCTGTCTGCCATGAGAAAAACATGTTCTAGGTAGCTGTAACTGATTTTGCCTGGGTCTCAGAATGAGTGACACATAGAGCAGAACTAAACCTGACCTGGAGTCTTGATGGTAAACTGGTCCAAATCTGCCTGAGTCCAGCAGAGCACAGCAAACCTTGCAGACCCATGAACAGCAATAATTTTTTTCCCCTTCTTTTTGTCTGTGATCTACAGTAGCGGCCCTGCTGTTGTTAGTCATTGAAATTTTTGGAGTCTTTTGTTACACAGCCTCTTTGCAGCTATGGGTAATTAATACAAAGCCCAAGAAGCATAGAAAGAAAGGGAATTTTCTCTACACTGAGATGCTGCAAGCTCATACAGCACCTTTGTGAAAGTTAGAAAAGGTGGACCTCTGTCAGGATATTTTATTCTCCACCTGTCAGAAAATTGCCATGTAATGACTATGCTATGACAAGACGCTTGGTTACTAACATCAGACCTAGTTGTACTAGATGAAGGAAGCTATGAGATCCACGATGTGGCCACCCAATCAGACGTGTCTCCTGTGTGCAGTGCATGACAGACACAACCCAACGTGATGACTGTTCTGTGAGAGAACTCAGTGCATTGGGTCTTCCTGAATTAGCCTTTGTCATGCTAGACGCAGATCTAAGGATGAGTATTATTCAAGATATTAGCTTGCTACTTAGTATTATTTCTCAATGGCAGGAGTTGTAAATTGGTTTGCATATATCTTCTTTCATGGATACATTCTACTCTCCCTCCTTGCAGATGGTTACAGAGGTGGACCAGGGCAAAAGTAGTGTACTCAAAATGGGAGAAAAGAAAAGCCAATTAAAAGTGTGAAAATAGGACCACAATTACACTTGCTGGTCCTTCATCTGGGCAAATGCAAGAACGAAGCTTCTGCTTCCTCCTCTTTCTCTCCTTTTTCCCTCTCTAGGGTGAGGAGGGATAAGTTGACCCTAGTTTACTGACCAGTCAGTTCTTCTGAGTGAAGTATCTAAAGTCAGGCTGAGGTATGTAATTTCCCACACTGCTGTTGCTATCTAACTTACTGTGTTTCCCCGGAAATAAGACCTAGCCGGACAATCAGCTCTAATGCGTCTTGTGGAGCAAAAATTAATATAAGACCCGGTATTATATTATATTATTTTATGTTGTGTTATGTTATACCCGGTCTTATACTACAGTAAAATAAGACCGGGTTTTATATTATATAAGACCCGGTCTTATATTATAGTAAAATAAGACTATAATTATATTCTTATATTATTAATTTTTGCTCCAAAAGACTTATATTAATTTTTGCTCCAAAAGACGCATTAGAGCCGATTGTCCCGCTAGGTCTTATTTTCGGGGAAACACGGTAAGTCTGTTCATTCCAAGGCTCTGGTGGCCACACTGTATATGGTAATGGAAAAACCCCAAGTTGTATGGTTAAAAAAAAAAGATGGGCTTTGGATTCTGGCCCCTCAATTTATCAGTGACCCAAGTTTCAGTTTTCTCATTTATAAGATGGTGAAACTAATTCCTGCCTCAAAGGATTACAAAGATTAAATAAGATAATGCACAGAATAATCTGGAAGAGCGTGTGACCTATTAGGCATTTGCTGTTGGTATCCTTTCCATTTTCTTTAGGACAGAGGAAAAAAATGCAAAATGAAAAGCATGTACCTTTGGTGTTTTCTCATCTTTGGTGACTTTTCATCCACCATTTCTCTATCTCCTATCTTCTTGCTGCCATCTTGTGAGTTTCCAGGTTTACGTAAAGTTGGAGAAGTAAGTACATGGTTGTAGCATGTGTGCTCTTGTTCAGTTAGAGGCAGGCAAGCCTCCGGCATCTCTTGCTGGATTATAAACTGTCTGAAGCCAGGGGCCCGTGAATCTTACTCACACTGTGCCCAGGGCCCAGCCAGCGCCAAGCACATTTTGAGCAAGCAGTGATGCTTACTGAATTAAAATTGTGTTGTGTAGTAATTGAAAGTGTAACTGTATCACAGTTTGGTAGTTCTTTCATCTGTTAATTTAATATTCATTGCTTGTTCGCTGTCTTTTTGAAACTTTATTCCTATGAGTAGAAATGATGATATTGTTGGATATTTGACTTAGAAAGCGAATGCTTCCTAGTGTGCTTCTTCAAGCTTCTGGGCCAGTTTAAGATATCCTGTAAAATAGATAAATAGAAGTATAAATTGTATACCATTGCTGGTAAGAGGCTACAACTAGGCTCCAAAAGCTTCTTATTTTAAAATTTCGTGTTACTCAAAATTGACTTTCAAAAACCTTACTGAATTTATGTTCGAGAGGTAAATGTTACATGAATTTGAATTTATAAAATGCAGCACTAACAATAGTTGGCTTTTAATCTGTTTTTTTAATGTATGTTGGGGATTCTAATAAAACTTAATTTGAGAAAGTAGCACAACTGCTAGAAAGCTACTCTAGAACAGTGTCTGGCAAACTTTTTCTGCGAAGGGCCAGATATTAAATATTTTTGGCTTTGCAGGCCATATGGTCTCTGTTGCAGTTACTCAGCCAGGCTGTTGCACCATGAAAGCAGCCACAGATAATATGTATGTCGCTGTGTTCCAATAAAACTTTATTTACCAAAAGAGACAGTGGGTGGGGTTTGGCCCATGGGCTGTAATTTGCCAATCCCTGGTGTGAAGGAGAGAGGATGGGCTTTGGAATCCGTAGACCTGGGTGGGTGACTTTATTTTCTCTTTAGTGTCCTCATCTGAAAAGAGGGCTAATAAAAACCTACCTCATCAGGTCTTGAGAAGGTTAAGAAAGATGGGATGTAGAAACACCTAGCATGGCCGTAGTTTTCTTTCTTGATTTCCTTTCCCAAACAGCAATGCTACAATTCATTCCTCCCCCTTTGATTGTGCTGATCAGAACAGTTGAATTTCTTTGGTGCAGCTACTTGAGCTAATCATTGCTATGATTTCATACTCACAAGAAAGAGAACTAACACTTAGTACTCCCAAGGGAATTTGTGTTAGAAACAAGAATTTACTAGCTTAACTGGCACACCAGGGAGAAGACTCTGGCACTGGGACCCTCTCCCTATTCTCCCTTACATCTCCCTTACTTTGGATGTGAGTTACCTCTTCACCTTTGGTCACTATCTGCTCACCCCACTCTAATTACTTCGTCCTCCCAGCAGTAAAACACGGACTCAGCTTTGCTTTGTGCCTGGAAGAGTCTACACTGTTAGACTCCCCACGCTCATCTTCCGAGCAGGACCTTCTGCACCACAGGGGCTCATTGGGCCTGATGCTGGTGTTCAGCTGAGAAAGAGCTCGACTGGATATGACTAGAGTTTTGGAGGCAGACAGACAGACCTGGGGTTGCGTTCTGACTCCTGTCCTAATAAGTGATGTGATCTTGGGGAAAATTAACTTTTCTGATCCTTCATTTCTTCATATAATAGAAGTGGTGATAATGCCCACCTCCCAGGGTTGTGGGAGGGAACTGTTTGAAATATGTATTAAAAAAAGCTTCGTCTAGGGACTGGCACATGGAAACCCTGTATTTCTCATCACTGCCTATCCCCTGAAGCCAGACTTGTGGCTGAGACATAAATACAGTTGAATAAATAATTGTTCTCATTATTTTTTGTCATGACACGTGGAAACTGAGATAGTAATCGCTGGTATCAGCACCATTTGCTATTGTCTTCAGTCTCTCCCTTTTATATTACTACCGTCATGAGACACAAGTTATACATAAATTAAAAAAAAATGCATTATCAGTGTGAACCCCAGTCACCAATCTCAGAATTTTCAGACTGTCTGAAGTGGAGGGACTTGGGGGTCACGGAGCCCTGAGTTTAAATGCCTCCTCCTTTCATTAGCTGGCAGTGTGTGAATTCTCAGAGTCTAAGTGAAATGAGGTTAATACAACAGGACAATTGGGAGAATTAAGTACATAGAAGTGGCTTAATGAATGTTAAACAAACAAATAAATAAAAATGGCTTAATAAAAATGAGTAGTCTCATTCTCTTCTAGGCAAAATATAGAGACTAGGCTAACTCTGTGTTTGGTGCCCCCAGAAACTCTCCCTCATCTTCCAAACTGTGTCTCCTTTGGGTCCTCAGCGTAACTCCCATCAGTCAGTCATACACACCAGGTGATTGAAGTGTGGTCACTCCAGGATGGGCAAGTAGGTGGATGGGGTGATGCGGGTCGCTAGAACATGTGTTTAGGCCATTACCACAAACTTGGACAGCTGCAGGGACCAGGCAGGAAAGTTAAACTAGTGATGCAGGCTGGATGCTCATTTCCAATTTCTGAAAACATGTCACCCTCTAAGAACATCTTTTATTTTCCTGGTTTTCATACAGAGATACCCAGTGAGAAATATTTCTTCACTGTCGCAGTTCTTAAATGTGATTTGTGGACCCATGGGGGTGCCTGAGATCCTTTCAGGAGATCCATATGATCAAAACTCTCTTCGTAAAATACAGGACGTTACTTACCTTTTTCACTGTATTGATATTTGCTCCGATAATGCAAAAGCACATTGGTGACTCAACATGAATTAAGGCACTGGCAGGTAACCATGATCGTAGTTATTATACTCTTCATTGCCATGCATCCACATTTAAAAAAAGCCAGTTTCACTTAAAAATGTCCTTGATGAAACTTTCCAAATTATTAGTTTTATTAAATCTCTATCCTTGTTGAGTACACATCTTTTTAATATTCTCTGTGACAAGATTGGACATACACATAAAGCACTTCTGCACAGTGAAGTATGGTGTCTGTCTTAAGGAAAAGCACTTGTGCAGTTGTTTTGAGTTGCAAGCTGAATTAACCACTCTTCCCCTGTTTATTGTTCCATGCAACACTACTTTTTCAAACTACAGTCATCCAAACTAGGGTATCTGGCAGATGTTTTCTCAAAAATAAATGAAGTTAGCCTGTCACTTCAAGGAAAACAACTGTCAGAATTTGTTGCCAAGGATGAAATTGGAACTTTCCAGATATATTAGAATTTAGGAAAACTTGTGTCCACCACTGTGAGTTTGATAGCATGCTAATACTTTAAAGACTTTTCTGATGAGATCACATTGAAAACAAATGTGATCTTTCGATGTTATACAATGAAATGTGTCACCATTTGGAAGATCTGCATAATTCAGTGAACCAATATTTTCCAAGTGACCAATGCATAAAATCTTGCCTATGGAGAGAAGATACATTCACGTGTAAGATAGATCAGTGGATTTTAATGTAACAGACTACAAGTTCTTTGATATGATTTCAGATTCCACATGGCAACTAACTTTTAAGAAGTTACTACTTGCTGAGATTTAGTGTAGTATAAAAGAATTATACGGAAATAGTTGTCCGTTTTCCAAATCCAGGTAACCCTCATATAACACTGTTGTTAGGCTCCTAAAATGCCGTGTTCTGTGAATCCGTGTTATACGAAACAAAGAACTAGCACAAAAAAGGGGGTAGATTCCAAAAACTAAAAAAAAACCATACTATTATATTTTTATAATTAAGAGAAATATCTTTATTAAAGCAATTTTCACATATTAATATGTATTAAGTAATGTTATCTTCGTCATCACTACTAAGCACCATTAACTGAGGGCATTTTCTTTTTGACAAGGTATCTTCATCCTCTGAACTTAAAACTCCATGAACAAAATGGATTTAAAATTCTAATAAATTTTAAAATTCTGCAGGCAAGTCTGATATGACATCCATGCTCAAATGAAAAATTTCAAATGAGATATGCTTTGCTCTTAAAAACTCTTATTACATTCGGTGTTGTTCGGGGATTTTTCTAATTTCAAATGAGATTTTTTGCTCTTAAAAGCTCTTATTACGCTCTGTGTTGTTTGGGGATTTCTCTAATTCCCAAACCGTGTTAGAGTGAAACTGTGTTCTAGGATGCCGTGTTGTACGACGGTTTCTCCCAATTCTTGAACTGTGTTAGAGCGAAACCGTGTTATAGAAGTGCCGTGTTGTACAGGGGTTACCTGTACTTATACAACTGTGTGTGGCTTGCTTTTTTTTTCCATTTGTTTTAACCAAAACAAAATATCACAATAGATTGAATACATAAACAGGTATGAGAATCCAGTTGATTGTATTAAACCAGACATTAAAGATATTTTCAAAAATATAAAACAATGCCATTCTTCTCATAATCTTTTTTTGTTTTTGTTTTTGAAAAATAGTAATTTTTCTTAAAAATATGTTACTGATGTTAACATGAAATGCCTTTACATTTTAACAGTTTTTCAGTTTTAATTTCTAATATGGTACATGTAGATATAACACACAGAAACAGAAGCTCTTTGACTACTTAATGACTTTTAAGAGTATAAAAAAGTCCCATGACCAAATATTTAAGGACCGCTATTCTACTTGAAGAAGTACAAGAGCTCAGGAATACGTGGCAGCTAAAGCTTGGCTTCCCTGTCGGGGAATGGTGAGGGAGTGGTGGGGCTTATGGCAACCTGCAGGATGTGTTCTCTCAGTGGACGGCTCTCCCTCAACGTCTACTGATTGTTGCTATGGGGACAAGGCCGGCCCACAATTGCCAGATGTTCTGGTTTTTAAAGAAAAGCCAGAATTCCAGACTTTAAGGTGAAATATCTCAATTTTAATATTGGCAGTACATTCAAGATACTTTAAAACCCTTCTGTGGGCCTAAGGAAATCCACCTGGGGCAGGATGCTGCATGCGGGAGAGACGCTTGGTGCAGCCTCTGGTCCAGGCTTGTGTGTTGACAAAGCTCTGTACTAGAGGGGAGCAATATATGATGATGATGATTCTGTGTATATGATAAAAATTCTTTTAAACATCACAAAAAGCGCAGATTGCTAGGAACTGACCAGACATTTCTGTTCTACCCGGCAGACATTGTGTTCAATCCATTGGGGAGCCTGAAGAAGAAGTGAGGGCTTTTCATTTCTTCCTCTTAATTCCTTTTCTGAAAATGAGCACTTTTCGTCTCTACCCCTTACTGTAAAGAAAACCAACTCCAGACAACATAATAGTTCTTTGTTTTCTTTTTTATAGTGTAGTTGAGTTCTTCTGTTCTCAATAGTTTGCCTCCTAATACATTGGGAAAAAAAATAAAAAAAGAGGAGCTGATGATGGATTCCTTAAAGTTCAGCAGCTTGTAGCTCCATTTGTAACAAAAATGAAAAACAACTCAAAAGAAGCACAATTGGAAAATTTGTCAGGATTGTGTAAATAAAAATGCTTTTAATTTGATAGACTAATTTCAAGAGAAACCAATTTACATAAAATGTGGTTTTATGTCCCTAAATAAAATGATTCTAGATTTGTAAAGGATGTGGAATATTGTATATATTTAATTTTTCTTCAACATTTTTGATTTTGTTCAGTTAAAACAAACAAACACAAAAAACAAGCCCTTTCATAACACAACCATCTATTATTTTACTCACGGCAATTTGACAGCCTTTTTCTTTTTTAAAGCCCTGACATAATCCATCTTTCTCCTTTGTGTGGATTGAGGATGAAATCAATTTTGAGGTCCGTAGTAAAATGGGAAGAAGTAGGGTGGATTCAGATATTCATAGTTTTGGATTTTCCCTCTATCATTCATCCCAGCAATGTGACAAGATTTTGAGCAAAATTTGAAGCCCTGTGAAACTTATTTTGTCCTTTTGCAGCATGAGAATGATAAGACTGCTTATGAGAACTAAATTAGATGGCAGCACTCCACCCAGGGCTTGGCAGATGGGCATAACGACTACAACACTATAATAAGAGCTGAACTTTATTGTGTGTTTGTCACCATGTACTAGGTATCGATCTAAACACTCTCTATAAATTAACTCATTTAATGGAGTGGCTTCATGAGAGAGGTGCTCTAATTATTCCCAGAGGTGAAGTCATTTGCCCAAGATGACACAGCTAGAAAATGAGGAGCTAGGATTTGAACCCTGGCAATAGCAGCATAATAAATTCTCCCTTCCTCCTTTTCTTCTGCCACTGTGCTTTCGACACTCCCATTGTAAGGACACTGGGTCTGCGATGATCAGGAGTAACCAAGAAGAGAGCTGGTGGGTGGAGCGTGATGTGACACTCCCAAGAGCACTGAGTGTTGGTTGGTTCAGAGAGCTGTATCCACATACGCGTACATTCGACTCAAAGCCCATTATGATGACCACTTTAATAAACCTTTTAGAAATCAACTTGCAGGGACTCCCTTTAAGAAAAAGACTACAAAATTTGCTCAAAGCTGAAGAATTATCTGGAATGAGAGAAGAAATCATCTATTTTTAAAAAGCTAATAAACATCACAAGCACTACAAAATCCAGAAAACAAGTATGTCTTCATAGGAGAATGATTTTATAATACCATTTTCCATAATGAGAATGTAAAGATAATTCAGTTTGTTGGCATTGAAATAAATTATAAATAGCTTAGGAAAGTTCTTTTGAACTTCATAATTTGTTCTTGGTCATGTCATTTACATTCAGGTTGGCTGTCAGATTTGAGAAAACCGCTAGCAAGTTTCACTTATAATTGAGCTGTTACAGATGATATACTCAGTTTGTGGTACTGCTATGGGTTTTCCCCAATAGATCCAGGAATTCTGATAAATTTATTTCACATGTTTCCCATCAAAAAGAAAAAAAGCCCTCAATGGTGCATTCATAATTGTATATGCTGCATTATTGAGTGTATTTCCTCAATAAGAAAGAGCTTCTGTTCTTATTAGGCATTAATGAGAACCAAATCTTTCACTTACAATTTTAAATCTCTGATGATTGGAAGAATTTTCCACAGACTGGCTTCTGGTTCCACACAGTTCAAATTATGTATCCACATACTTCCACACTGGGTGCCATACGACCTGTGAATATCTTGATATGACCTCTGGCCCTGGTCCTGATGCCAGGTGAGTTGGGACAGTGGGCACTGGGAGAGTTCCTAAAAGCTATTCCTACACCAGGACAGCTAACAATAACTTCATTATGCATAGAAGTGACTGTTACCCACCGAAATACATCCCACTGAACTCATACTAAATGTGCCCCAACTTGACTTCTTAGCCAGATCTCTAAAATGCCTATGGCCACTCTAAAAACACCCAGAACAAGGGGGAAAGCCTCATGGAGAATTAAGTTAGAATGGAAAGGCACAATGGTCTCAACACATTGCAGTTCAATACCTTAGTTTTGCAAAATTTACAAAAGTGGTTAATCATACGAACCATTGGTAGGAAGCCTCAACCGAGCCTTGTGGTAAACTCACCAGGTAATTGGAGAAAGCTCATGTCACCGACTGGTAGAGAACAGCTTGAGAAAGACACATTCACTTGAAATGACTTTGATTAATGCTAGGTAATAACCTAACTCAATAGGTTAAAAAACCTATTACTCAATGGGTTAAATACCCTAACTCAATAGGTTAAAAAGGAGGCAATAATTTTAATACAATTTAATAATCCTGAGATTATGGCCTCATAATTACAAGCACTGGATGTTGTCTATAAGCCAATTTTTAAAGACCATTTGAAAAAGCAATAGAAATCATGGCAATTGCAATGAAAAAAACCAAAACAAAACTTGTTCTACTGTTATGAAACTGGGTGCTTTTGTACTGGGATGAAATTTTCAGTACAAAATTGAACGTTTCAATTTCTTATACAACTTAGACGGAAATGAAGATGATGTGCTCTGGAAAACTGTTACACAATGAAGTTGTGAACATTTAATAAAATATTTCAAGAAGTATGAGAATGGAAGAAGCACTGTGTTCATGTATTATTTTACGTAATATGATGTAAGTCTTAAAGTAGGTATATATGCATAACTAAATAAGTTAAATATTACAACTAGATCTGATGATTTCAACCCTGCCCCTGTATAACACTAAAATCTCAGCCTGATAAACAATGAGCATGTATTTATCCCTCTCGTGTGCAGGCTTCCTGGGGTTGGGCTGAACTAGTCTGGGCTCTCTGGGCCAAGCTTTGGGCTGTGGACTCTCTTCACATTGGCACCCAGGGCTCTCATTCTTCTGAGACCAGCAGGCTGCCCAGGGCACGTTCTTCACTGGCAGTGGCAGAAGCAAAAGAAGACAGTGCCAACCATGCAAGCACATGCGAAGACTCTACTTGCAGCATGCCCATAAATGTGCCGTTGGCCAAAGCAAATCACATGACAGAGCACAAAGTCAAGGGGCAGAAAGGCGCTTTCCATTTACCTTGAGGTGCCAGCAATTCTCATGGGCAATCCCTGTGTCAATGGACAATGATATATTCCCTGCTCATTGAAGTGAAGGGGGCAGGTGAATAGGTATTGAATTAGTTTCCTGTGGCTGCTGTAATTAATTACCACAAACTTGGTGGCTTAAAAAAGGAGAACTTATACTCTCACAGTTATAGAGGTCAAAAGTTTAAAATCAGTATAGGAGCTGCTAGGGCTGTGCTGTCTAGAGGAAAAGCCATTCCTTGCTTCTTCCAGCTTCTGGTGGCTGCTGGCATTCCTTGGCTTGTGGCCACATCACACCAGTCTTCAAGGCCAGCATCTTCAAAACTCTCTGTGCTTCTTCGTCAGATTGCCTGCACGTGTGTCCAATATCCCTCGGCCTCTTTGTTATAATACTTGTGAGGGCATTTAAGGCCCACAAAGATAATCCAGATAATCACCCCTGTTTCAAGATCCATAACTTAGTCACGTCTGCAAAATCTTTACCATATAAAGTAATATTTACCGATGTTAGGAATTAGGACCTGATATCTTTGGTGGCCACAGTTCTGCGACTACCACCACAATTCCTGCAAATGTATATGGTCATGTTGACCACGAATTTAAAAAAAAAAATCTTTTATTGGTGTATTTTACAGTGAATTGCTGTATATTTGGAGTGACTTTATATTTGGTAATTTAACTGGTTATATGGGACTAGAAAGATTGGGAATCAGAGCTAACACGTTCATTTAGGTGTTCAAGTCTAACAATGGCTGTTTTAGTCAGCTTGGCATGCTATAACATCATACCATAGACTGGATGTCTGAAACAACAGAAATGAATTTCTCACAGTTCTGCAGGCTGGGAAGTCCAAGATTAAGATACCGGTTCATTTGGTTCCCCGTGAGAGTCCTGCTGATTTACAGATGGCCACCTTCTTGCCGTGTCCTCGTGGTGGGGAGAGACAGAGAGCACCTCACTCCTGTGGTCTCTTCATTTTCTTACACAGGCGCTAATCCCATCATGGGGATTCCTCAGTCGTGGCCTCATCTAAACCTAATTACCTCCCAAAGGCCCCACTTCTAGACACTATCACAGTGGGAATTAGGGCTTCAGTGTGAATTTCGGGGGGACACAAATATCCAGTCCGTGGCACCTGGAGGCTTCACTAACAACATCCCCCACCCCTGTTGCCTTTAAGTTCCTGCTCCCTTGAACTTTGACATTCTCATTCTGAAAAGAGATAGAAAAAGGGACAATGAGAGTTGATTTTAAGATAGTTACTTGGGGCCACCAGGTATAGACAGAGGCGATAAAACATATTTTGTTGGTGTACAGGCCACAAAGTTCCTAAGACATCTCCGCCTGACGGGAGGGACTATGTGACACATTGGGAATAATAAGCACATGGTGGTGTTCTAAGAGGAGACTCTAGAACTACAGTGTTCAGGTACCATTTTTCTGGCCTCGATGTCAGAAGGATGAAGGCATGGGAATGTCCTCAAAGGAAGTAGACTTTCGTGACTGATTTCATAAAGACTTTTGGAGTCTTGCTTTGGAGGAGAGAATGTTGTGTAGCTTAAAGCTTTCAAATTCATGGCAGCTGAAGGAAGCGGTGCCTAAGAGGATGAATCTGTACTTCCTTAAATATAATGGAATCTTAGGGCTGGAAAGAATAGGGAAGTGTAATCCAGTTGCTTACTTTTATAAATGAATTAACTGAAGAGCCAGTTGATTAAGTCTTGCCAAGTTGTAATTAGCACCAAAGCAGGGACTAGAACTCAGGTCTTCTGAAGCCAGGCCTAGTGGTTTTTCCCCCTGCAGTAACACAAGAGATGCTCTTTGGTTGGACTTCCAGGCTTACAAGCATTTCTCTTTCTCTAGGGCCAGCTTGTGATACACGGGCATTGTCCCTGTGGGCCGTGGTCGTAGAACATGGCCCTATCTTTCTGACCATGGTAGTGGTAGGGAGATTCTCCCTCCCATGAATGTGACAACTGATACAGTGACACATAGGGATTGGCAGTTCATGGAGCTGAGTCACCTTGAGACCATGCTCTGAAAAGTAGGCAGCATGTGGGAGTAATGTGGAGTCTTGACTCTACCACTCATTAGTTCTGGGACTTTAGGCAAGTTACTTCTATTTCCCGGGTTTACTCATCTTTAAAATGGAGATAATGCTACCTACCTCATGAGATTGTTTTGAGGACTAAGTGAGAAAACACCTTTAAAATGCACAGAACAGTGCCAGACACAAGTAAATATTCAACATATATCGGTTGTTTCTCTCCTGCTGAGGGCCAGGAGATGCCCTGGCGCCTTTGTTTTCTGGTCATTCAAGTCTCCTTTTGGTTCTGGGTGATAACCTGAGATCCTTCCAGTGAGGAGCCTACCCTCTTTTACTTTAGCAAGCCAAAGTCAGCTTATGTTTCTTGAAATAAAAATAGCTTGAAAAATATTCACATTCAATGAATAACAACTCACACATATTAGGGAAATTACGTATAGTGTGATAGCTCTCAGATTGTGTGTGTGTGTGCGCGCGTGTGTGTGTCCTGGTAGCACAGGTTGTGTTTGACAAAAAAATTAAAAATCAATATTTGAAGGAAGCAGTACTAAAAAGTAATGTGTACTGACAGTACTTTACATCTGTGAATGGAGGCTGAGCCAGTTAGATCTATATAAAAAGGGGATAGACAAATTGATCCAGACCATGATGTGTAGTGAAATGGATCATCATTAATATATTCCAGACCTGATTATCAATACTTAAATTACCAAAATATTGAATTAAGTAACTTTTTCTGCCAATACTCATAGAGAAAAATTGTTGCATTCTCCCATATTTATTGGCTCAGACAGATCTTTATATAATATGCAACTATAAATAAAATCCAGCTATTACATTTAGGAGAGAAAGATCATTTTGAGAGCCTGTATTCCATAATATTAAGGGGAGTGAGTCCTGTAATTATGCACTAAATATACTTTTGTTTAACAACGTGCTGTCTTTGTGCTTTACATAAATTAGATATATAGCAGCAAGTTCAATTAACTTTACAGAATGAAAATAGCCATTTCTTGTTTTTTTTTAAATTAAAATTTATTGGGGTGACCAAAAAATAGCCATTTCTAAAAGCAAGTTCAGGACATTTCTGTGTAATTCTATAAGATGCCTTCATGCCATTAAATGAATGTAATAAATATGCTGGTAAAAATAGTATTTGCATTGAATTTGGAATGGAAAATAGAATCAGTGGGGATATTAATAGATACTAAATCTCCAAATGAATTGCTAAGTCCATTAAGAGTTTTAATGCTGCATTTGAAGCTCATAACTCCAGGCTATTCCCTGTCTAACTTACTTTGGTAAATGTTTATTTTGAGAAATGCTCAGTCATCTGTTTTACAAGCTGATTCTCTTTACACCTGAAAGTTTCCATAAGAAAGTTGTTGGCATAAAAATTGACTATTTTTAGGAAGGGTTGAGCCTATCTGCTTTAGGGTTGGGAACGTACACGCAAAGCATTTTGCCTATTTGAACTGGAAGGAACCTGAGAGGACATCAGATCTAGTCCTTCATTTCTAGATTGTAAATTGCGGCCCAGGGTGGTGAAGTACCTGTGTAAGATCACACAGGATTTGACAGAGCCAGGGTCACGCTCAGTCTCAGTCTAAGACTCTTTCTACCACATTCACCTTAACTCTCATTTTACACATGAAGAGGTTGAAGCTTGAAGAGGTTAAGCAACTTGCTAAGAAGGTCAAATGGCTACTTAATGGTTGATGGTGACCAGCAGGCCCCTTGATGCTTGTCTGCTAGTTTTGATCTAAGTCTATAAGGATATAATCTAATGGGCCCTGAAAAGTGTCCTGTAATTGAAAGATTACTTCTACTATACCTATCCAGGTACTTGAAGTTTTTAAAAATCTTGATGAGGAAGAAACGCCTTTTGTTCATGATTAGACATTAGGCTGAAAATGAAAATACCCTTGGAAAAGATATTGGTCCATATTTGTGCTGAAGTACCCCGGATTTGTCCAGGCCTCACCAGCCAGTGGTATAAACAAGATTCCAGTAACATGGGGACCCCTGTTTTTCTGGCTCATGGCTCCCACGGGCATAGACAGAAGCAGACTGGTACCCTTAGTTTAGGCTCCGCTAAGATACCTGACCACACAGTGGTGTAAATGATGAACAGGACCAGGAAGCTGAGGCACTAGCATCAAACGTTGCCTGTCAGACCATTTTCCCTTTAGACAGTCTGGCATACATCCAGAGGAGTTTCAACAACCTGGCAATTGCTTTATATAACCCATTGCTTATTACCATCAATGGCTAATTTTTCTTTGTCTATCAAACTTGTCATTTCTCTCCTCGAATTTATTCACTCAACAAATTTTTATTGAGCTCCTATCTACTATGTTCCAGGAACTGGGGAAACCGTAATGAATAGACAGATGTGGTTCGTGGCCTAATGGAGCTTATATTCTGGAGGGAGACACAGGCAATAAATAAGTGAACCAATAAATATACCAAAGATTTACAGATTATAAATGATAGTAGGAAGTATACAAGGTGATATGAAAAAGAACAACGGTGGGTGTGAGAGCAAGCCTACTTTGTGTATGGTGGTCAGGGAGGCATCTGAGGAGAGGACATTTTAACTGAGACCTGACAGATGACGAGGGACCGGTAGGACTGGCTGATGTGGGGTTTCAGAAGTCTGGGGCCCTTGATTCAAAAGGAGACAACTCTCAGGGACCGTTCCAGCTCCCTGTAGGATTAGCTCAGCTCTCCGTCCAACCCCACATTCCTTGCTCTTTTTACAGGCTTATCTCCTGTAGGCACAATCCAATTAACCTTCAGCATACAACTCTTCATTTTAGAGATTATTTCCAGGCAACTCAATCTAATAAAGTTTGTCCTGGGTGTGGTCCTAGAAAGCAGACTCGGAAATGGCATTTTGGATATGAATCGCCACTGACTGACAACTGGCAATATCCGTCACTGGTGGGATATTCTCTGCAGCCTGAGGCAGTGCAATTGTTTAAACTTTCATTCGTGGTGAACTGGGGATCGGATATTAGTGGAAGAGGGGCTGGTGCAGTGTTGTTGGCCATTGAGAGATGTGAGGGAAATAATCACTTTAAGAACTACGCAATCAGGTGGCTGTGGCTGAGTGACATTAATTCCTCGGAAAGGCAACAGTGACAGGCTCAGGTTATTAATCACCATTTCAAGGCAAAATGTGAAAGCCAGACGGCCTCCTTGACAGTATTTAAGGAAACTCTTAATTTCCTATAGTTGGAGGGCAGGGAGAGTAGAGAACTTACTCTGAAGAGTAGCGGAGCTTCAGAGAGTGTTGAATTCTCATCCGTGGCAGGCCTCCTTGAGGACCTAACAGGCAAGAAGAGGGACCTGCCCCTGGGGACAGAGAAGTCTGGGTAGATGCATTTGCGAACTTTGAAGTCCCACGTTCTTCCAAACCTGTTTGAAGTGCAGACGTGGCCCAGTTGCCTTTTAGAAAATAAGTTACTGAACAACTTGTTAATTTCCTTCCCTTGCTTGAAGATCATGCAGAGGGCTCACACGAGGCAGATGACTTATGAGACAATGCTTGTTCTGTTTTTACCATTCTTTCAATAACTAGGGTCAAGTTACATTATTACCAGCCTTGGAAGAGCTAGACCTGCTGAAGGAAGGGAGGCGCTGTACCCAAAGGAGTTGTAGGACCTTGTCAACATGCGCCGGCAGGGCTTGGGAGAGGGAGCATGGGGCCTGATCCTGAGGGATGGGTGGAACGTGAGTTTCCCAATATAGAAATCTGTGATACATAATTTAGCATACTGCCAAGGATTCCAGGTGATGGTACTAATATGTAGCTCTGTTCTCAGAAGCTTGGCGAAAGTAAAGGACCATCTACTAAGCGAAGCAGATGATGCAGTAGATGATGGCAGAAGAAATAAAAAGGGTCAGAGAAGCAGGCATGTTGTAATAGATTTGCTACATAGAACTGGAAAACTCACCAGCTAGTGTTTCACAGGACAGCCCAGAGGGGTAGCAGCATTGATAAGAATCCCAGTGGGAATTGGCTCTTGTAGGCCAAGAATGGTGGTAGAAAATGCTTTTATAGAACAGGTCTTGGTCAGAAGCTTGGAAGGAGAAAGATAGAAAGATCAGGGACAAGGAGGTCTAGATGCATCTCTGGGGATAGGCACAGATTTTGCATTGCATGTAAATGATCATAAGACAGTATCTACCGCAAAAGAGGCACAAAACAACAAAGTAAAATGACTCGGCCCGCTGACATCAGCCCATCTCTGTCATGAGTCATCTCAGTGCTGGCAAATTGAGTGAATAAAAGAATAGCTCCGGTCTCAGGATCAGGGTGATTCATGGGCCCAACAGCCTGGGGTCCCACTCACCAAGGCTGATCTAATTACTTTCACCGCCAAATGTCCAACAGGCTAGCAACAGAGACCAATGCTTACCTGTTGAGGAAACCAACCAGTCACTTTGTGGCAAGTTGACTAAGTTGGACACCTTCTACCCTGAAAGAGGCAGCAAATCATCTTACCTGCAGTTGACACATACTCCAGTTATGAGTTTGTCTTTCCTGCTTGGAGGCCTTCAGCAAGAATCACTCCCTGGTAACTTACACAGTGTTTAAGCTACAGACACGAGATCCTCTATAGCATTGCCTTGGACCAAGGGCAATGGACATGTGGCAGTGGGCTTGGGGCCATTGGTCTTATGATTTACTGCATGACCCAGAAACCAAAGGAATGACAGAGTGGTGGAATGGTCTATTATAGAGGTCGCTTACATGCTGGCTTGCAGATGACGTACTACAAAGATGGGACACCATCCTCCATTTAAGGCATGCACCATTCTATGGTATTTTTTAATAGGTAGAACACATGGATTTGAAATCAAGGAAGTTGAAGTAGGAGTGGCCCCTTACTATCGTTCTTAATGACTCACTTGGGGAATTGCTGCTATCCTGTCCCACAACTCTGGGTTCTATGGAACCAGAGTCTAGAGATCCCATTTCCCAAAGGAAGAATGCTTCCACAGGGGGCACAGTGAGTGTCCCATTGAACCAGGGCTGCTATCCAGTCACTTTGGGTCACTTGTGCCATGACCAGCAACCAAGGAAAGGAATTACATATTTTTATGGGTAACTGACCCTCATTTTTAGGAAGGCGTAGAGCTACTGATACACAGAGAGCAGGGAAGAAAACGTTTGACTCGGTGACCCACCGAGACACCTTACCCAGTTTTAATGGAAAGTAGGAAAGTGCAACAGCCTCTGCCTGGACTGCCACGGGTATCAGGAGCTCCGAGCTCTCAGAGATGGAGGTCTGGGTCATTCTATCAGATGTGCCATTTAGACCAGCAGAGGGTCTAGCCAAGAGTAAAGGGAATCTAGAATAAATGTGGTAGAAAAGGAGGATGATTATCAATTTCAGCCTTGAGATCAACTGTAACAGCAAGAACTATTATTTGTATAGGTTTTTGTCTGATAAGTTTCTTCTGGACGCAAGGTCTACCAGTACCGTGGAAACACTGTTCCTTTGATGGGGTGGACTTACTATAAAAAACAAGTGCATAGGGGTGGGTTATAATGGGGACTGTTGTGCGCCATCCAGATGCCCCTTCAGAACTGATGCGACCATCCTTAGCTCCTGGAAATATTGTTTGCTAGTGGCCCACCCCTCTGCTCCTCAACAGGAATTTCTCTCGGCCCCAGAGAACTGCCTCGACCAAAGTATGCATCCCCTCCTAGAGGACAACCGACAGCCAATAACCGCCTGAAAAGTGGATTAAAGGCCTGGTCTCCTCTCAGTGGGGGGCAACCCTACAGGCCATTCTAGCTTTAGAGCTCCCCATCAATTGCCTGAAATCTCCCTTGCAACCACATTGTGGGTCTGCCTAGTCCTGTTATCCTCACATCCCTATATCCAGAGAGCACTCCCCAATAAACCTTCAGCAGGCGACTTTCCATCTTAGAGTCTGGTTCCAAGGATCCCAGTTTCAGACACCATAGAAGTGGAAACATAAACCAATTGTTTGGTGCTTGTATAGGCAGTGTAGCCGAGGCCTAGAACCTTGATGGATGGAATGCAGATGTCCTCCTGGGAAAAGGGTACAAAAAGGTTTTAAACATTTTGCTCTGAGCTCTTTGCATCTGGAGCACAGGCCTCTGTTGGGGGTTTAAATTCGTGATCAATCACTGTTAAATGCCTAAGGGAAAATGTGTTGGTTTGGGGAACAGGGAAGTTAGAGTTGGGGGAATGTGGAAAGAACTTAGGTTATGCCTTTCTGTAAAGGGAAGTATAGTTTGTAACACGGGGGCCATGGTATAAGGAGCTCAGTGTAAAAGAGAAGGGGAAAGAAGAAGAGGGGTAACCTTGTCAAAGATACCTTTGAAAAAGATAAATCGAATACCTCTAGTTTTTGTTTATTTATTTTATTAGTTTTAGGTGTACAAAGCAAAGCAATAGTTAGACATTTTACTCCTCTATTTTTGATCTTATCTTTAACCAGAGTTTTACCCGATTATATTTAGGTAGCTGAACTGTTGTTGGAGAAATGCAACTGGGGGCAAGGAATGCTTCCTGAACCTCAGAAATCACATACCCCTTTCCTTCTGAGCTATATATAAGGTGTGGCTGCTCCACTTTCTGCCAGCACTCATGGGAGGGTAACCTTTCTCACCTCATCCACCAGACTCTCCTGACTGTGGTAAAGTAGGATAAACAAAGGCCGCTGGGGGTGGGAAGTGTGGGGAAGTTCAGGGCAACCGGATTGAGCTGACTAGGAGTTTTTGGTAGAGGAAGGAGGCTTGTGTGTGTGGAGGGGCCTTGGTGTTGGCTCCACTGCTTGGTGGGCTATAGGTGGCCAGATGTCATGGGTACTTTTATGCACTTAATTCCAGCCCTCCTGGGTGGTACTCTGCCCCTAAGGCCATGGGGACCAGTCTAGTTTGTGCAAAAATGGGTTCCTTGCTCAGGTCTATAGATGGATTGCCAGGAAGAGAAATGTGGTCTGCAGTGGGCTCTGCCAGCTGCAGCTTGCGGGTTGGGGGTGGGGCAGAGGGAGGCTTGCTGGATAGCCAGGGGGTTGTCATTTTTAAACCATGACTAATAAGAAATCTGGATTTTCTCAGTTGTAAAACCTCTTCCCACTCTTCCCTTTCCCTCTGCCCAAGGTAATTGCAAAAGTCTAGAGCTCTGGAGTTATTTTATGTTCTCTTTTGATGCCCTCAAGTGAATTAGAAGCTGGAAAGCATTGTGCACGGGAAACACTATATGTGTATTGTGTATTACATCTTAAGCTAAATGTTATATGAGAACAAATGGTTTAAGGGAGTTTGAACACACAAAAGAGGTTGGCAATCATTTTGAACCCAACATTTGGGTCAAATTAGCAATTTTCAAATATTCTTGTTTATATTTGAATACAAAGATTTCTTATTTCAAACCAATTGCTGCTGATCAGTAGCACAACTTTAAATTTGTTACAGTGTATAGGAATGGGGTGGAAGGGAGTGCCAGAGTGAAATGGAAACACTGAACTCGAAGTCAGAAGACCTTAGTTCTCAGCTCTTCCGTTACTACCCGTGTGATCTTGGGCAACTTATTTAACTTCTCTTCCTCTCAGTTTACTCATCCACAAAGTGAGAGTGATAATTTTTACCTCATAGACAGATGGGGAGGATCAAGAGAGATGTTAAAGTGCTGTGAAAGCCATAAATTCTACACAAATGCTAATTATTACTGGTGGAAATGGGAGGTGGTTTCAGAGCTGACTAGGATTTAGGTGCCTTTCGGAAAGGGTCAGGTATAAGTCAGGAACAGAAATATATATATAGCTCTAGGAAACATGGCTGTCATTGAATCATGTTCTTAGTTCCACTGAGTATTTTTCCGTGAGTCCTACATCCCAAGAAAATGACATTCTTTTTCCCACCACGTTCCATAATTTTGCTGTAGTTATTCCTGGCTTTGAATAAGAGATACTTCAGTTCCATGGTCTACTTCCCTTGGAAAGCATTACTGTAGCTTCTAGGTTTATCTCTCAGGACTTTTTTAGCCTCTGGATCTTCAAGCTATGCCAATATTGCTTTAAAAAAAAAAAGATTTATCCCCAATTTCACAGCAGGCCAGTTTCACAGAAAGCTCCACTAAAGCCATCATTGAGTATAGTTGCAATGTGAAGACTTTAATGCAAACTAAGCACAGCTACATATATAATCTTCCCATCATATCACAGACCATGCTGATAGCAATCGGTCTGTTGTTAGGACAAGTAGAGTTATTGGACCAAATTAAAGCTGTGTTCTAAAACCTTATGCATTTACTATACTTTCTTGTTTGCAATAGAAATCTTATATTTATTGGGATATTTTCAGCTGCAAGTAACAGAAAAATCCCCATTCAATCTGGACTAACCATAACAAAATTTATTATCTCTCTTAAGAGGAGTCTAGAGTTGGCTCCAAGTTCGGTTCATCAGGGCCTAGGCTTCACTTCTCTCTTTTCCATGACTTGTTTGGCTCTGCCCTCCTCTGCGTGTTGATTTCATCCCCCATGTTTTTAGTAAAATGGCTGTATCAGTTCTAGGTATTAAAATGGGACCTGGAAGTCTCCCAAGGAAGAAAAGGGCCCACCTCTTCCAGTGTCTCCTTCTTAAAAGTTAGAAAACATTTCTTTGAAGCCCCAAGTAGACCTTTTCTCACGTTGCAATGGTCAGAATTGGGTACGTGTCCATTTGTAGACCAATACCTGGCAAGGAAAATAGAATTAACGTGTTTGGATAGGAACAAATTAGGGTCTAGCCCTGGAGCTGGGGGTAGAGTCACCTTTCTCTGAGACATGTAGACACTTGAGCAAATTTGGGTTCTGATAGGATGGGAAAGGGGGAGAAATGGTTTAGGTTGGCAAACCAACGTATCTACTACCCACCTCTTTCAGAACAGATCTTACTGTGCAACTTAAAATGTTGAAGATTGCTGAGAGACCCATTGCTGAGAGAAGGATTACTGTACGTAAAATGCTTTAAATAAGAGCCTGATAGAAACAAAACCTAAATGGGTGAGGATAGAGTGGGCGCGGGGGAGAAGTGAGATCAGATGGGAAAGTGGTCTTATTATACCCCCTTTTAAGAGTAAAACTGAAAAACACATCCTTCAGATGGAAATGTCCCCATGAAACTTGGTAGAGACTTATGACATACTTTCTTGTTTCCTTTTCACTTAAACTGTACAGAAGAAAAGTGGAACTGTGAGAAAACATAGCTGAAAGTTGTGAGGAGTTATTTTGAAATTAAGTTGTAAAAGAGAAAAGTCATAATTTCCTAGTCTGAAATAACCACAGCTGGCAGTTGGGAAAAGCAATATAGTTTTTTTTTTTTTTTATTCTACGTTAGCTTAAAGTCCAAATCTATCTCAAGGAGGCTTTGACTTAGAACTAATTATAATTCTGGGTGACTTAGAAAGAATTCTAAACGAATCCCAAGAATAAGGCAAAGTTAAAAATATGATTGATTAAAATAGATATTATTTACTCTTTTTTATGTAATCGAATGTGGCTTAGCTAAACGCTTGCTCCACAAAGTTCACTGACTTTATTGGTTACCTTTGTTCAGGTGGAGAATTCCTGTTATACTCTTGTAAAGAGTTTGGTAGAAAGATCCCAACTGCGTTAGTATCCAAGAGGAAATGCACCCTTCTGTGTGGTGCTGCCACTGCAATTCTACAATGGGGAAGGGAGGCAGGCATCACAGGCTAGGATGTCACCTCAGGCTTCTCAGTTTCTGTAGGTGTTTCTACCCCTTAATTTGGGTCTGTGATGCTTCTGCAACACAAGTGGTCTGCTTTTACTTAAGAAGGGTCACCTTCCCACCAACACTCCCGTCCCCTGCCTTGTTTTCCGTCTGCTTGTTGCTAAATCTGCCTCATTGAAGCTGACGTCAGTGGAACTTTGAAGCATCTCTTCTTTTTATGTCCAGTCACAGTCACTCCATCAATTGTCCATTTTTTTAACTTATTGGGAAAGGCCCTGGGATTCCTCTACCTCTTTCTAGGCAAGTTTGTTTTCCCACTTAGTTCCATTTTGTTTCTGTCTGTCAAGACAGACCTCTTTCCAGGACCTATTGTTGGTGAACCAGTCTCATCACACCCTGTCATCGGGCCCTGTTCATGAAAATTCTCAAGAAGACAGGTGGGACAGTCAGATCTAGCCGTGGGCTATCAGAGGAGGTGGCCATTCAGATGGCAAATTCTGAGGGTCCCCAAAGGACTTTGTGCCTTAAGAATTATCAGGAAATTCTCAGATTTTAATGCTGCAGAAATAACTGCAGATGAACTCTAGCAGTCCATAAACAGGGTCCCAGTGAAATTTTTAGATATGTAACTTCATCTCCAGCTCTTTCCAATGTCCTGGACACATACCGTGTTTCCCTGAAATAAAATCTAGCCAGACAATCAGCTCTAATGCATCTTTTGGAGCAAAAATTAATATAAGACCTGGTATTATATTATCTTTATTATATTATATTATATTATACCCGGTCTTATATTAAAATAAGACCGGGTCTTATATTAATTTTTGCTCCAAAAGATGCATTAGAGCTGATTGTCTGCCTAGGTCTTATTTTCGGGGAAACACGGTAGTAGGAGTCCGATAAGTGTTGACTGATGGATTGGCCTCTTGCCCTCAAGCAGACATCCTGGGGCTCACACCTTCTCTCTGGTTTCTGGAGCAAGGAAAGCACCCGTATCTCATGTCTCCTAGGATATGTGCATGGGAGCCAAAGGAAGGGAGCTTGACACTCCTTTTGCAGAATTTCTCCCAGTTCTTTCCTGCCTGGTTAGAGTGCTGGTTGTTGTTTTCCTCCAATGAGGACCCCATCCCTGATGCAGGCTGGTTTCTCCAAGGGTGGGCACTGACCCAAGCTGGGTCATTGAATCCTCAAACCAAAAAAATATTTTCCTTTTCTTAATGAGAGAGGCCAGGCTCTCTTTGAGCTGCTGTAATGTACCCCATAACATTTGGGCTTTTGGAAGCCCTATTTCCCAACATCGTACTTAAGTACGTACTTGTATAATAGCAGGTATCATCACCATATGCTTTAACTCTCATGTAACTATCAAACTATAACATTTACAGATAAGTTACAAACAAGACTTAAAAATTAAAATGGCTCGGTGCGATGTCAGAGAGATAGTGGATGGGGGGCGGGGGGTCCACAGTGTGAGGGATATAAATGATAAACGTCTAAGTAAAAAAAATAAATAATAAAATAAAATAAAAATTTTTTTAAAAAAGGTTCAATTTAATGAAATTGATTTAATATGATAGAAGAAGAACTGTCATTGGCTGAAACTAAACCTCAAATAGCACAGTGTCTGTGTAGGGCTCATAGTGCAGGTTCTTGTGAATTTGGGGTTTGGTGCCTCCCCCCGTTTGAATTACTGGGCACCCCCATTTGCCAGCACATCACTGCAGCCCCACATGGCCCTCAGTTGATGAGGAAGTGTCATTTAACTTGAAGAACTGCTTCTGGTGTTTTCGATGCAAAGAAAGCATCAGTTTAACATGAAGTTTCCTTGTGGAGGTTGTTCACACCACACCCAGCTCGTCCCTAAGTTCTAAATATCATTACACTCTTAAATAAGTATAATCATAGCATCATTTATTGATTTTCTTCTATTTGTGGTAAGCAAACTTTTTATATCGATACGTACTTACAGCTTTTTCAACTCTCACACAAACTCTGTAAGATATTATGACTTGCATTTTACGAGTAAGGAAATTGAGGGCCAGAGACTTGACTAAGATCACACAGTGAATGCTGGAGGTGCAGAGCGAACCCAGATCTGTGACTCTCCAAAGCCCCAATCTACCCAATGTACCGTGTTACCTCTCCTGAACCACAAGGTAAAATGAGCATGATTCCTTGCAACATCCACCCCTTCCCCCAGGGTGACTCAAAGGATAGTGGGTGACGATTCTATAAATTGTTCTTACACAGTTTAAGGATCCCCACACAACCCCATAAATGGCTCGTAATTTGATTTCATGGAAGACTATAATGAGTCAGCCACTTAAAGACATCAGCATTTCTGCCTGAAAAATATTGTCTCTCTTCAAGCTTTGTGGCTGAGGGGAAGTCAATCAACATATCCTACATTCTGTTTTAAAGTAGTGATTAGATCTGACCCCAAACAGAACAAAAGGAAGTGAATTTAGAGTTCGGATTGATGGGTACCATATGGCCTAAAAAAAAAAAGAGGAAAAAAAATTAGTAACTTTCAGTAGGAGAAACGTAAGCTGGAGTAGCATCCAAAGTTGTACAAACCAAAATTTCAGTCTTGACCACTGTTCTCAGGCAGATTTCTCTCTTTTTCCTCCCCTGTAATTAATTAGGGTTTGGGCTACGAGAATGAGGGGGAAACATCAACAGAGTAGAAAGGATGAAAAGTGGAGTGGAGGCCTCATCGAGGTTTGAGTGAAAATTTGGCTCCAAGTTTCTCTACATTTTTTGTGTTTTGTTTCAGACTTCACGGTCCTGGAGTTAAAAATATGTATGTGTGTGGTGTTAATGTGTTTAACAGCCTGATTGATTTAACAGATACTCAGTGAGACCGACCAGAGGACCACTCTCTCAATAGCACACGTCACACTTGAGGAACTCGGTTCATTTCTAGTAGCTGGTGTGTGAGTAAGACAACAACTTCCGTGGCCCTGTTCCTGCCCCCCCCGCCCCCCACCCCGTATTTGCTGATGAGCTGTGCCTGATGGCTGGCGATGGCGCCACTACGAGAGCGGGAGGCTAGGGAAACAGCGGTGCCCTTACGTGTATCACTCTAAATTGAAGTATTGGAAATATAAATAAAAGATTGTCATGGCTGTCTTGGTTTTGAAAGAAAAAAGCTTTTCAACAGCAATGTTATTCAATTCAGCTCCTGCTTTCTTTGCCAGCAGCATCTTGAGGAGAATGGAACTTGAAAAGGGGTGGGGTGGAAGTGGGGCAGCCAGGGGAGTCTCATTAGTCAGCAACTGAAATCATCTGGGGTCAATATGTGGTGTCCCCACATCATGTCTTCATTGCAGCAGAAATGCTGGAGCCCTCAACACATAGCAAGCCCTAAGATATAGCCAGAGGACTGACTTGAAAAGTCAATATTCAAAGCACAGAAAAAGCCTTTTCTCTCCTTTAGGTAATGGGAGGTGATTTTTTTTGGTTCAGGAAGAGCCACGGGCAGCACTTCCCAGTTTAGAAGTGAGATAATCCGAATCATTCAGCTAAATCTCCCGAAATCTAAACTATATTTCTTTGGGCAGAGGCTGGGAGGATCAATCCTCGATCCTATGGTGTCATCCTTCCATTGGCTTCTGTTCTGCGTGTGTCTGGAGTGTCCCGGCCGGTTCGGTGGGAGCTGGGCTTGAGAGAGTGTTTGGTTCGGATTGGGTGTTGCAGGAAAAGCTGATGGATCCCCGTCGCCTGAGCCAGTGTCTGCATTACCAGCTGGCAGGGAACCTGAAATTACCATTCATGCTGTTGGCAGAGCTGTGCCTACTAGGCAGTCTTCGGATGTGGAAACTAGGAAGGACTTTGGAGATTATTTAGATCTTTTTTTTTTTTTCATTTAGGTCATTCTTTTCATTTTATAGTCAGGGAGGCAGGCCCAGGGAGAATAAGTGAGCAAACCAAGACCACAGAGCCCTCGGTGCAGAAGCAGGGACTGGCGTCTGCTCTCCTGACCTCAGTTTTTGGCCTGGTTCACCACATCCCTTCTGTTGTGTCTCCTGTAGGGCTTCTCCCGGAGTGTTGGCTGGGACCAGTCCCTGGGATTTGCTGAGCCCTGGTGGTGCCAGCAGGGACTGGCTGAGGGCAGGGGGTCCTCAGGAAGCAGCTGCCTTCGAGGGACGCCCCCTTTGAGGAGCGGACAAGCTTGTTTAGCACCTTCCAGGAGGTAAAAGAGAATGGAGCCAATTACGTGTCCAGAATACTGGAACCTTCTTTTCCACACTCAATTCTCTGGTCTCCCATGGTGTATGAGTTGCTTGTTAAATTAATGTTTGCCTGCCTGGATTGCCAGAGGAGTAGACATTATAGACCAATTAGAGATAAAAATCAAACCAACCAGAGTTGTCCTTTTAAAAATTAAAAGTCCTTTTTATGTGCTGTGGAGGTGTCGGCATTATCATAAAGACTAATTAGGACATTTTACAACATCCTGGTAACGGAGGGAACAATACTGTTGGTAACTTTAAAGATTATTAAGCATCTTTAGCACTTCAGGTCAGATATTTAAGACGCTGCCTGTGCTCACCTGCTGTTGCTGCAGGAAGTATTTTATTGTCTCATAAGAAGAAATGAACATTTTGAAGGCATAAATGCCCAGCTGTAATGGACGGTCTTTTCCTTTGCAAAGCCCTAAAACAGGGTCTCCAGGAAGAGCTGGCTGTGACTCAAGATGAGCTTTGTCACACTGTGTTCATCAGTCTGCACTGAAGGCCCTTTCCATCTTGACCACCTGGAGGAAAGAGATCTCGAAGGCAGACATTACGAGGAGGGCTTGCTCTGGCATTGGATGCGGGAACAAGGAAACCAGACAGTACATGTTTCTGTTTAGAATGCTGCTTTTCACCTATTGGCAGATGCTTCTCCTACGTTCTAGCAGACAGGTTTGAAAGCACTGAAGGAAGTAAGATGGGGGTCCATGGAACATTTTTTTTGGGGGGAGATCTTGTTTCTGTCTGATGTGCCAATTCCTCATAGAAATCACTGTGAATTGGAGCACATTCTTTGGAACTTGACTGAAGACAAAAAGCTGTGGCAGTTACAAGTTGGATGCTTAAATTGCATGCCATTGTCATTTAAAGAAGTGCATATTGTCTGGAAATTCAAATGTCCTTTAACAAATAGGGAAATTGTATCAAGGTCAGACAAAGCAGAAGGGTAAATTTAAGTGTCACGAAAATATCTAAAGCTCTTAAGATCTGTGCAGAGATTTCCAGAAAGCTGAGGAAATCTTAGAGTTCCCAACGGAAGGCTGTGCCTTTACAGTGTTATTTATCTGTGAGAGTGTTAGAAAGGCTTTTGCATTTTCAGTAATTTTAATTGAGACTAAAACCACACAATTAGGCTTCACTTAGTTATCAGTGAGAACAGTAGCTATTTACTTTATAGTCTTAATGATATAACAAGTGTAAAGAAAACAAGGCCGAGTTAAAAGTCAATTCTCAGCTTTGTGCTGTAGGATTTTGCCATATGAACTATTCACGTTAATCGGGGTTTCTGCAGTAAAATTTCAGAATATGATTCTGAAACGTTACCATTTCCTACTGAGTGCTCTGCCACACTCCAATTTTCAAACAATTTCTCCTTTTAAAAGGTTATGTAAAAGGTAAATATAATGCAATCTTAGCAGAATCTGAAAAATAAATCACCAATGTATACAACCCACACAAACATTGCTAATGTTTTGGTGTATTTCTTTTCACCTTTTCCCCCTTATGAATCATTTTATTTAAGATTTACGTAATTGTAACCACCGTATTTACACAATTTTATATCCTGCCCTTTTCACCTTATGTATCGTAACCTTTATCCATGTTATTTTATGGTATTTGTAAACATAATGTTTAATGGCCTCATAATCTGTTATTAAGTGAATATATATATTATAGTTTGCTTAACCAGTCCCCTCTTTTAGGCCTGTATGTTGTTTTCAGTTTTTTTTTTTTGTCTTTTTTTTTGGGGGGGCGGGGGGCGGTGTTACACAGCTAGCAAGAAGAGAAAGTTGGTTTGAAACCCTTACCAAAATTTGTGTTTCTCTGCCATCTAATATGCAGCGTGTGAAAGTGTGTTTCATCTACTCCAGCCAACATGGGTCCTGCTTCATATTTGAAAATACTTGGCTAATTTGATAGATCACAATAGTATTTTGTATTAACTTGCATATCTTTTGATTATTACTCAGGCTCTTTTTTCCATATTTTGTCAACTAGTTGTCCTTCCTTAATTATGCAAATTTATTTCTCAGTTTACCTCTTCATTTATTTTATCTTAACATATATATACATACATACATACATACATACATACATAGGCTTAAAACTTTTATGCAGTTAAATCTGTGTTGCTTCTCTCCGTGGCTTTTTCTAAGCTTTTAAGCTTAGAAATTTCTCTTCACTCCAGAGGTTTGACAAATATTCAATTCAGTTGCCTTTTAGTTTCTGTGCCTTAATCCTTTTATATTTTACTCTTTAGTGCATCTGGTATTTGTTTTTGTATATGGTGTGGGATGTAGATATAAATTGTTCTTTTTTCCAAATTGTGAACTTATTTGGTTGACTGAATTCCTCTTTTGTGACTTGTGATGTCTTCTTTATCATATATCAATTTTTTTTTTATTGTAGATTTTCGGTATTTTTCATAGGAAATATACCAAAAGCCATTGACATTAGTCAGTTTTCTTTATGTATTTATTTTTGCATGGTGGCAGATTATTTTGACTAGATAGTTATGTGACTTGCTTTGGAGTCAAAGAAATGGGGTAATTGTGCACAATAGACAGTGCTATGTGGGGAGCACTGTGAAGGTTCAGAAAGAGCAGAGTCTAGAGCACCATATCTGAATGAGGGGTGCTTGTCAAATAGCTTAAAAACTATATACAACCTTGGGCTCCACTAATGGCGATTTTCACTCTGTAGGTCTGAGGTGGGACCTCAACATCTTTGTTTTCAAAAAATTGCACAGGTGAGTCTGATGTGTACCCCAGTTGAGAACCATAGTCTAGAGTAGGGGGTCAGCAAATATTAGACCACAAGCCAAATCCAGCCCCCCACCTGTTTTTGTATGGCTCGTGAGCTAAGAACGGTTTTTACATTTTTAAATGGTTTAAAAAAATTTTTAAATAATATTTTGTGACATGTGAAAATAACACGAAATTCAAATTGCAGTGTCCAAAAATAAAGTTTTATTGGAATACACCCATGCTCGTATACTTATATATTGGCTGTGGCTGTTTTCCTGCTACAATGGCTGGCAGAGTGGAGTAGTTATGACAGAGGTTGTATGACCTGCAAAGCCAAACATATTTATCATCTGGCATGTTATGGGGAAAGTTAGTGACCCCTGGCTCAGAGTACTGAAATAAGAATTAGAGTTACTTGGTTCTAGGTTATTGCTGAAATGCTGTCCCAGAATGTTTAATTGTTGTTCATTGAAGAAGCAGAATAATTATAGTTATATCAAGGGTCTAAGGGCAAGAAACAGTGCTGAAAGAGATCGTAAATTGCAAATTTCCCATTTCTTACAATAGGGCGAAATCCTGCAATCCTGCTGCAAAATAGCCAAAAATGCTGCATGAAATGGAAATAAACCACTCTTTAAATGTATGGCTGAACTGGAAAGAAAGTAAAGGTAACTCTCAGAGGCATCAAACCAGGTAGAAAAACAAACCCAGATAGTTAATGTTACTGCAGACTCGAAAGGTCCACTGGCCTGTGCACATCCAAGCAAACAAGACATGAACAGGAGATTGCAGCAAAGAAAGTACAGGTCTATTTAAAAAAATTGGCATGAAGCCCAGAGGTACAGGTGAGCTGGTGCTCTCAAACACCTGTCCTGATGTCCTCTAGTTTCTGGGTTATGTAAGGGAAAAATCATTAATCACGGTTACTATGGGACCTGGGGTCGTGGGCTGTACTGATTGGTCAGGGCTAACACAGGGGCCAGTTGATCCTCGCATCAGCTCCTGATGTCAGTCATGGCATTGTTTTGTCTGGTTTCCAGGGGTACGGTCCCTGGGGCCATTCTGCTTTCATGAGTCCAGAGCTGAGACATAACTGAGGCCAACATGTTATCTTTGACGAAACCTTATTTTAGTTTGAGGTTTGACTATTGTATTTTGGTCATGGGTGACAGACCTGATGCTTTATTCTTAAGTGAGTTTGACTCTGACCAGAATCTAATGTTCTAAGGGCTTAATGATTAAAGGGAGTGGACATCTAGGTGCACAGGTAGAAGGATCTGGTGGAAAGAATGCAAATGAGTCATAGTTCTATTAGGCTAAACAAAGCTAGCTTGGATTAAAGCAAAATGTACGCTAAAGGAATGAGGTTCTTGTGTGTTTACACGAAGAGTATACTGAAACTAGCAGCTGCACTAAGCAATATTCTGATTCTTGGCGACCACTGGGGGAACAGGACAGAAAGCCTTGGGACAATACAGAGGAGGGAATTGAATTGGAACCCCTTCCTGTACCCCTCCCCCAGCACTGGGACTCTTGGAGGACAACATCCTTACTGAGAGTGTGACCTAGGGGGAAAAAAGGCACACAAAGAGAGGCAACAAAAAACTTGATGTCTCAGTCTTTGGTTCAAGGTTGTGTCAAGGACAGAGTCCTCCCCTGAGGACTCATACCACAAATCTAGCTCTCATGCGGATTTGGGGCCTGGATTCACACAGTGTGCAAGGTGTGAAGATTCCAAGAATTTAGTTTCACATAGTTTAAAGTTCGTGGTGACCCTAGGTACCTGGAAGCAACAAATCTATATTTTCTCTGGAAGAATAAACCACTCAACATGCCTCACCTAATTCCCACGTTTAAAGTTACCCCAAGGGAACATGAACTCACAAAATGATAGATATACAAATAACAAGACACATGAGGGACTAAGGCACCATGAGTGAGAGTTAGAACAAACAACAAATAGCAGAAGCAGTCCCACAAAGACTTCAGATAAAGTAACTACTGGGTACAGAATATAAAGTAGCCATGTTTTATCAGTTTAAAGAAATAAAAGAGTAAATCAAAAGTATGCATAAGGAACAAGAGACCATTCAAATGGATGGAGAATGGTGAAATAGAATTTCTAGATATAACAAATATAATAATTAAAATAATATACAGTGTCAATTTGATCCACTGTCTGACCACCAGTGGAGATAAGTTTTGGAATGAACTATACAGAGCTCTGAAAGACAGGCTGAAGAGTTTGGAACTTATTCTGTGTGCCATGAGGAAGCACTGACATCTTTTGGGCAGGAGTGGTCATTGGGGGATTCAGGGTCCCATCTTATTTAACCCCAAGTCTACTGTCCTCCACAACACACAGGTATGTACCTTCTTAAAGGACTCAGGAACCTTAAATATTGCACTAAGTTTCAAAGTGAAAATAAGGGGCAATGTGGGCAAGTGGCAAGTACAGTCTTATCACCAAAGGGACAAAGCAACAAATTAATGTGTGTGCTATTGGTGCAAGCATGACCGCTGAGAGGCAGGAAAAGGAAGAACAAAAACCAAAGAGAAAGACACCATGGGCTAAGATAGTAGAGAAGTTTTGTAGGCAAATAGAGATTGTGGCAGGGTGAGTAGGGAGGTAAGTTACTAATGGTTGAAGGTGAAGGTGGGAGGGAAAATAGTTAAGAGTAAATGATTGTTAATTAAACCTTAAGACACATAATATCAACACCAGGGAGTTACCAGTAAACCAGATCCAGGCACATAAATGGCTGGGAGAGAATTTTCTCACATTCATTCTCTTCCTTCTGAAGACCAAAGGCTTGATTTTAAGATCATTCCTAAACTTCTTTGTTAGGATTATTTCTCTAACGTCTTACCATTTAAAGTCCCTCATGAACCCCTTTTGTACATTAATTGCTCTAATTGATGTTACTATTTTGACACTGCAGCTCCACTACCCCAACACCTTGCTCCCACGTTTGGAGCCGTAATTTTTTTTTGAAAATTTGCCCAGCCAGCTCTAAAGAGATTTTCTGATTCTGCTTACATCCTGTGTTTTCTGCCTGATCTTTATAGGTTAATTTCATCGTGAGATGGCATGCAATTAATGTGATTTCTTATGTTAATGAACATACAAGTTATTTAATAATTATGTTAGTGATGAAAACAGTTATGGTTTAATTGTTACAATCACTATTAAAATAACAAGTTGAAGGTTCAATTTATATCTGTAGTTCAATTAAAAAGAAATTTAAACATAGAATTATGAGTGAATGGCTGGTAGGTAGGAGACGAAGAATGTTAATACATGTCAAAGTTTACAGCTGTCAACCTCACGAGTAAATATGGTACAGGAAAGACTTTATCACTTAAAGACTTTGTGCAGAGTGATCTTAGGCATGACGTAAGCAGGACTGCAAGAAAAACACCCCAGTTTGGAAGGACACCTGTGGATAAGGTATTGGTACCTCATGATTGATTCTCATGTCAAGATCAAGAAAATATCAACATAGAACTAAAGCTATAACAAATCAGGTGATTTGCCTTCTTGGCCACTGACTAGCCATTGCCTTTTGGTAATTCATTTTACCCTTTTTAGTATTTCAATTTCCTCATCTAGCAAAAGAATCTTTAAAATTCTTTGGAAGTGAATGTTTGTAGAGGCATTGACACTTTAAAGCAACCAAGGCTATTCACCTTCACTAGAGTTGGCCTCTCCAACTCTAGCAATGAATTATGTGTGTGTGTGTGTGTGTGTGTGTGTATGTGTGTGTGTGTGTATGCGTGCTTCCACATAGACACATGCAGACATGCAACTGTAGGCAAAATTCTACAATTAGTCTATTTGCAGCAAGAAATCTTTGTTTGTAAATGATTTGTCTTAAAATCTCCAAATTAAGGCAATGCGTTGCACAAATGATTCGTCGTGAATGGCGAAGCAGGGTCTGGGCTGGGAGGAGGATCATGATCGATAAGCCATGTCTGCCTTCGTCAGCCCTTTGCAATCACTACTGGCTTTCTCATCTTCTTTATTACTATGAAATTTAGTCTCTTTTTTAGCATATCTGTTTTACTTTGATTGGTTTTCTTTTTGTTTAGTTTGGACTCATAGACTCTTGAACTGGGAGAGAACCTAGAGCTCATCTAGTCCAACCTTCTTAATTTACAGATGAGAAAAACTGAGGACCAGAGAGGGGAAGTTACTTGTCTAAATTTATAAGATCGATTGGTAGCAGATTTGGAACCAGACTTTCTACCTTTGATTCCTTGTTAGATACCGTCTCTGCTCTCCAGGACTTGTCATATGATCTGTGATAAATAATAGATCAGTTTATATTGGTAAAGCATTTCACAATTTTCAAAACACATTCATATACATTGTCTGGGCCCTATAACACCCAATAAAATAGACTTAAGCATTTTGGTCTGTATTTTAGCTAGATGAGAATCCTGAAATTCACTTGTCCAAGGTCACAAGAAGCCAGTCAGTCTTTCCAGTTCTGGCTTATTGTTCTTGCATTGCTCCATGATGTAGGAAAATATGGGATGAGATAATAGTGATTTATTTCAAAAACTCAAAAGCAATCTTAAATTTACCTTATAAATATTTTAAAAAATATCAGTCCATCACATCTGCAGAATCTCCTTTTGGCATGTTTTGCACTCACCCTACACAATCTCTGAGACAGTGATGAGAAACAGACTAACACTTGAGTTGTGAACAGCATGACTCTAGAAGAACCATTACATGTACTATTCATGCATCAGAAATCTCAGTCTCGTGATGCTAAACTAAGCAGTACCACTAATAAAGCCCTAAGGCCTGTATAGGTATTCAAAGAAGAGTGCAAAACCAGTAAGAATTTGGAAGAAGGAGGATGGAGAAAGTGACCTAGGGGGCAGAGGTCAAAGAAGGGGACCCAAAGATGGGGATTGGTTTTGGGCCACCAGCCATTGCCTTAGGGGAGTGAGAAGTAACTGGTGTCAGAGACTCAAAGTTGGCACTTAGAACTCCCCCTTACCCGAGCTCTTTAGTGACCTATGTCCTTGCTTTATTTGGGATGGCCCAGGATAGTAGCCAAAATGAGTGAACATTCAGGTTCTTCCAGGTCCTGGTAGACACGGCCAAAATTAATAAAAAATCAGCTAATAGTTATTCAGGTTGGCTTATAATGACTAAGCTAAGATTTATGGAGTTTACTAAGTGCCAGCCACTATTCTGAGTACTGGTGTTAACTTACCGAATTCTCACAACGCTATGAAGTAGTTTCCTCCTACACATGAGAAAATTAATGTGCAAAGAAGTGAAGTATCTTGCTCAAGGTCACTTAGCTACTAAGTGGCAGAGGTGGGATTCAAACCAGAGTCCTTGGGATTAATCACCAGGCTACACAGGTAAATGTCAAGTAAGTACTCAACGATACCAGAAGGATTGATTACTTGGCCCCTCTAATGACATCATAGCTTGCCCGACATGCTGCTGTGTTCCATGCTCAAGGTGCAAACTGTGTGCCCAAGTGCAAAGTCAGCCTCAAGGGCTGACTTTGTGCAGAGTGGCCATTCCACAGCCAGTATATCAGTTTTCTGTGCAGCTGTGAAAACCACTTAGCTAAAGGCTGTGCAAGCCACAGCCTCAGCCGTGAGTGTTGGCCACGTGATTTAGAATATGCCAGTCTCAACAGAAGTGTTCTGAAGAGCGTGGGTGTGGCATTTGCAAGCCCCGCTTCATCGCTGTGTTCTGGGGATGTACGATATCATGCCCTTCCACAGGTAGAGAGAGAATCAGTCTCCATCGGTGTTAGAATCGGGCCAGGGTTATTGGCCATTCTGTGAGGGAGGAAAAAGGGATTCGGAACAGGAGTAATTCTCTGTCCTCATTGATTTCACAGGCTGTTTACTTGCAAGTGTTTCAGCTACTTTCCTTTTGCTTTTCAACACGTTTACAGTGAAGGGAAGAGATTTGCTCAATGGTGACTCCAGGAGTCCTGCAGAGCTCAGAGCTGCCAAGGTCAGGAAATGGAACACAGGCCTTTCGCCAAGGCAATTTTTTTCCTCATCAGATCAGCGGTCACACAGGGAAAAGGGCCATCGACAGGTCCAGATGCAAGTTTAGTGGTGAGGAAATAGCCACGGCTTCCAATGTGTTGAAGCTTATGATCAGAGCAGCTTGAAATAGTCTGTTTCATTAAAACCGGGGCTGCCTTGAAGTGTTGACTTCTGAGTGCGGGGCTGGAGGAAGGTCAAGTAGAATCTATGTCTTGTTTCTGCTGCAGCTGTGACAAGCCATTATAGGCATCATGAATTCAATTAAAGCAGAGCAATAGGATTGAAATGAAGTACAAATCATCTACTTTCAGGGTTAGGCTATGCAAGATTTCCTTTGTTGTCCCAAGATGATTTGCCACTTTATAGATAACTAAGCGGTGATGATGCTGAGTATTGTTTGAACCAATCTAGCTGCGCAGCTCTTTTAGGAGACAACTGAAGAGGAAATACTCTTTTATTCATCCCCTGAAGCATTTCCCAATTAAAAACCAAACAACCAAGCAAACAACCCAATAAACCAGCATTTAAACAATATGAACATCTCTATCAGTAAAATCCCAAATTGTGAGAGCATGTGTTTGGAAATACGTAATTTTTAAAACCAAAGGGAGAAGAAGGTGTGAACGTTACCTGGCAAATCCAGGGCATTATTAGCTGCAGATATTAAAAACTAATAAGTTTACTTTTCCCTTTGAGTGTAGCTAGGCATAAAGGAGGGGAGGCCCCTCTCCCGGGGTCCTGTTTATGAGTGATTTCAGCAAAGGAGGTGCTCCTTGCCGCCAAAGCCTAATGGGCTGCTGGGGAGGGGGTTTGCTCAGCTGTTTTCAAGTCAGCCCGACATAACACAGCTGGATGGTGGCTCGCAGGCGGGGCAGGGTCTCCACTCACTCCTGGCTCTTCCTTTGATGTGCCCCCTTTGAGAAGTGCTAATAGGAGCTGTTACAACCACAGGGGTGAGGGTGGGGGCTTGGAGGGGGATGTGACAATCTAAGTATCCATGTGGCAGTTCTGCACTGAAAATGAAACGGAAACATAACTGATCCTGGAAAAGGACCAGTAGTCATTGCTGACAGTTGGGACTCCAGAATTGGATGCATTTCTGTTTGAATGAATCTCTCTGCCCCACGCTAAAGGTGGGTGTCACCATTAGGGGGAGGGAAAGAGTCAGCAGATGAGACTGCTCATGATAGATCCCACGGGACTTTTCTCTAGGAAAATTGTGGAACACAATGTCCTAGGGTGATTGCTATTTGGAGAATGTCTATGGAGAGGTTGGCTTTCTGTAACATTAAATGCTAGCATATTGTTCAGGGACACCTGGGGACTGAAGTGGCTTTTTCTTCTTAGACGAGGATAAGGCATAAGGCTTTGGCTGATGCGGAATTTGGGTTAAGAACTGTGAGGACCTGAGTTTCCTTGGCATTACCGAAATGGAAGCTCATAGATAGTGTCTTGGTGACGTAAGCCTGAATAAATGGTTAAGAATTTGGGTTCCCTCCCAACTGTGGCAGAGGGAACAGTTGGGACAGAGTCTCTGCATCTGTTTCTGGGCCAGGACGCCTCCTTGCTGGAGCCTTGCTCCTTCTCTGGAGCCGACCTGCATAGTGTAGAAACCCATAGCTGTGCATGAATGTGGCCTCTTCTCACCATTTGTGATACTGCAAATAATTTCTCCATTTTAGCTCTGCTTATTTTAATATGTGGGGGAAAAGTCTTAGAGCAAATACAGAAACTAAGTCTACTAAATTTTCCGAAATTTCACTTCAACCGAGGTGTTATATAATGGCTAAACTATAAATGAACCACATTAAAAAAAAAATCAAATGAATTAATTTGAGTCAGAACTAAGTCATACTGTTTTTAACTTTTTGTTTTGACATAATTTCAGACATCACAAAATTGTAAGAGTAGTACAAAGTCTTCCCAGGTACTTTTTTATCTAGATTTCCCAAATATTAAGATTTTACCACTTTTGTTTTGTCTCCTCTGCTCTCTCTCTCCATATATATATATTTTTTTGACTGTTTAAGAAAAAGTTGCAGACAGGATGCCTCTTCCTGTAAATTCTTCAGTGTATATTTCCTAAAGATAAGAACATAGTTATTAAAATCAGTAAATTAATGTTAACACAATACCATTATTTGATCTATAAACCTTAGTCAGATATTATCAATTATCTTAATGTTCTTTATAGCAAAATAAAATCCAAAAATCATACATTGCATTCAGTTGTCATGTCTCCTTAGCCCTCTTTACTTTGGAACAGTTTCCCAGTTTTTCTTCAAAGCAATCCATATGTAAGAGCATCTAGAGTAGATTAAAGGAGCGAATTTAAATATTGTGGAACCTGCTAATTTTCCTTTAGTCCTTGCAATATAATTGTATAGTAATAGAAATTTTAGTTGGATACATGGTCACCCAGTAAAAGACTACATTTCCCAGACAACCTCTAAATGTGACCTTGTGACTGAAATCTTGGGCAATGGGAAGAGAGTGGAGGTAATACGTGCAATTTTTAGATCAAACACTTTAAAGGTAAAAAACATGTCTTGCCTTTCTTTCTTCCTTTTTTTTTCCCCATGTGGGATAAAGATATGATGGTGATGGCAGGAGTGGTCTCTTGGACCCTGAGAATAATCGACAAGATATCCCTGATAATTGTGAAGCAACTACACCAGCCCTTGGCTATCTTGGGATCACCCACACTCCCCTCCTTCCTCTCAAAAATTTAAGGACTTAAAAAAAAAACAAACAAAAAAAACCTACCATACTATTATCACACCTAAGAAAATTAACAATAATTACTTTATATTATCAAATATACGTACCCTGTTTTTTCATATGAGAAAAATAATTCTATATTGTGTGAGTCATTATTTTGGATCTCTTTCTCACAGCAGCTGTATCGGTAACCTGACCAATGCAATTGTCTAAACCACTATTTAAGGAATTATTCAACTCTCTGGAAATATTTCTGCCAAAGGAGAAAAAAAAAAGCACACACTTTTACACTGTAACAGTATAATAAGGAAATGAACTCGTGTAGAAAATTTTTATTGGTAATTTTATCAAGGTCGGAAAATTTTGTCCCCTTTATGATTTTATTTAGTTTTTTTTTTTCAAGTCATTACATTTTTCTTTTGCATCAGTGTCAGTCAAAGCTGTGTTTTCTGTGCAAGTACAAAGCTGTCTTTGTTATGCAACTTTAAAGTCTCAACACTTTCAAAGAATTTTGGGTTGAAAGATCTGCCCCTGCAATTTCCATGCGATGGCATCAGGTGGCAGTAGAGTTACTTATATGTGTTCTGGGCAGCCTGGTGTCACAAGTTTCACGATGACATCAGTACAAGTTCTGTTTACTTCAAGAAAAGCAATACAAACTGAAGAAAATTAACTTCATAGAAAATGCAAACATAAATCTCATATACATTTGTCATGTGTTCTTCTTCAGCATAACCAAGCTAAAAACACTGTCTTGATATTAAACCTTTTGCAAGACTTTATTTCCCATTTTCTGTTTCTCACAGGAACACTCATTAATGCACCTTCCTCTTAATTGCTTTTTTTTCAAGTAAGGGAGTTCTCTCCCTCTCTTACTGTAGGCAAGAGGATCGTCTTTCTTGTCAACTAAAATGACCTAAAATTAAACTTTTTAGCTTCTTCCTAAAATTCCTCTTATTCCCAAATATTTAGGAAGAAGAACAAAATTGTAAATGGTAGCCTTTAAGCCTATTAAAATTTTGTGTTCATTGTGGGTTAAGCTACAGATGGTATTTTGCCACTTATAATTCTTTTCAGATTTTCCCCTCCCGAGTTAACACAGCTGGGAACATGCTTGACCTAATTTGCATACAATAGTTTTTAAATCTATTTGACAGTCTTGTTCAGTACCTGGGTTATCCAAGATAACACCCAGAAGGAAGACAGAAAATGAACCAAAGTGAACAAGATTTGGATTAGTTTTTCTTAATTGTATCAAGATAAATTATCTCACATGATTTCCTCTTTCCCATCACAGTGGCCACAGGACAGAATGAGAAGGGGATTTTCTATGTCTCCTAGGGAAGATGGGAAGAAGCCAGGAGTATCTTCGTTATAAGGGGAGGATAAGCCTAGTGTAATGATGTTTCTTGATCTCTCCTCTGGCTGTTACATCATTGTAGATGCGATTAGGGGCATTTGGTCTCTGAGACATTTTATTTGGATTTACCAGTGTCAGTTGGACTAGAAATAGTTGTAAATGTCAGGTGCACGACTCAGAAGTTTGGATTCTAAAATCACTGCAGGAAATTAGAAAATAAAATGTGCAGTTCTTTGTCCTACCCAGGGACAAAAATGTCCCTGGAAAGCTGCTTCCGGTTTTAGGTGGATTTGGCTTATAGCTCTGTCCACCACCCCCATGATGGTCCCTTTGGAGGCTTTTTTTCTTTCTCCCTTTCTTTCTTTCTTTCTTTCTTTCTTTCTTTCTTTCTTTCTTTCTTTCTTTCTTTCTTTCTTTCTTTCTTTCTTTCTTTCTTTCTTTCTTTCTTCTTTCTTTCTTCCTTCCTTCCTTCCTTCCTTCCTTCCTTCCTTCCTTCCTTCCTTCCTTCCTTCCTTCCTTCCTTCCTTCCTTCCTTCCTTCCTTCCTCCTCCTTCCTTCCTTCCTTCCTTTCTTTCTATACAGGTTTCAATAAAACAGAGAGGGATTACACACAAATGCATGTCTGCATATGTGTATATATGCATTAATGGAATTTATGGCTTTATTTATGTCAAGGAAATATATAAAAGATGTGACCAAAAATACAATGAGTGATTTATCGGAAAACCTACTATGTGTCTGATATTGCATTAAGTATTAAGTGATGTGCTGTCAAAGATGAAAAACGATCCGATTTCTACTTCCACAGGGCTCACAGTCTCCTCCATGCACTACCTATTTAAAAGTATATAGAGTAGCCTAATGAGAAACTCAAAATATTATTGAGGCTCTCAGTTTTCCTTTAATTCTCGTTTTTCAAAGGTATGAATCACTGAGCTATGTAATACCTGCTTAGTCTTTGTTAGACTTTCTCTTTAATACAAAAAAGTTAAGGGCAAAACTTTTAAAGCATGGGACTGGGCCTCAGCTACAATGTGCTCAGCCCCAAAATGGGCAACTTTCTGGAAAGGGCAAATCCACTTATAATAGGAAGCAGTTTTCATGGGACATTTTTGCCTCTGAGCAGGACAAATTTGGCAGAATTTCCTCATTCTCAGTTGTTTTCCCTGAATCCTTTTCCATATATTAATACTTTTAGATCTCACAACAATGCTAGGAAGTATTATTTCTATCCGCATTTTATAGATGAGAAAATTGGTGCATAGCCTGGATTAGTAACTTGTCCCTAGTTTACACAGCTAGCAAGTGCCAGCAGGGTCCAAACACAGACAGCAGGGTGCCAGGATCTGCTCTTTTAGCCACTTCTCTATACCTTTCTAGTCTTAAGTGAGAGGTGGGGATGATCCATCACAAGGAACACATCCTCCATTTTGGAATTTCACTTCAATTCAATTACCATTAATTGAGAAATCAGCATAGCCAGACAGTGGTTTAGGCACCAGGGACTCAGAATTCTCATGAACTTACTATGGAGTAGGGCAGATAGACATAATATCTGCAGAGAGCTATGGAGAAAGGCAGAAAACATCCAGTGCTATACAAAACTGAGGGAATGCTCTGTCAAAACAAAGGAGGAAGCAAGAGAGATTTTGTCCTGATTTTGGCGAGTGGAAAAATCTTATCCAAAGATAATTGTTGGTTCTGTCTGTGTTAAATAGAACGTTTCTTGTCCCTATTATTTGGGATGGGTAATTCTTGGTTCTGTCCGTGTTGGATAGACCTCCTTCTCCTTCTCCCTCTCCTTGTCCCCCGCCCCCTCCGCCTCCTCCTCCTCCTCCTCCTCCTTCTTCCTCTATTATTTGGTGCCAATGTCTATCAATAACCAGCAAATTCATAGATTTGTGCTTGGGACTTCAATTCTCAACCTAATGGCTACCACTTTATTCAACTGTCTTCATTTGACTCAGAGAGTTTCAGGGTACTCATCTCATTGTAAGGTACCTGTGAACTGGCTTATATGACTTACCACTGAGCTCGAGCTCTTTTTGGGTAGAGGGAGAGCCTTTCAGCTGGAGGCCCCAGACCTAGCTTGGGCCCAGGCATTCACCTAGTAGGTACTCAAAAACAAATATTTATGGAATGAATGAAATGCAAAAAATTAACCCTGGGAATGAGGGAAAAACCCTACCACCTATTTATCATATTGTCCAGTCAGTCCAATTCACTTTTGACATCCTACCCTCTTAATGAGGACAGAAGCTGTTCATTAAATAAATTAACCATTACGCTGGGTACATGAATGTCAATATAGACACAGGCTGTTAATTTGCCAGTCACTGATGCATCCAGTGCCCAAGGGACCTCAGACACTGCGCGTACGTTACACAGCAGGTGATTGAAACATGGCCGGGAAAGACTAGGCCAACAAGGAACTCACACAAATAGAATTGTCCAAAAGGAGATACTCCTCCTTGAAAAATGGATGCTCCTTGGCATCAAAATTTGAAACTATCTAAGGGATTAGGCCTATCTGGTCCCTCTTGACTGTTTTCTTTCCTTTTTAAAAATAGATTGTACTATTTCTTACTTGTAATTTGGCCTACAGTTGCCTTGAAACGAGAGAGTGATAAAGAAAGGGAGAAGAAATCTTTGATCATTTGTCGTACTGTGGAAAATCTGACAGTGGCTTCAATTAACAGATGGAACCCCAGAGAATTTCTCAACTCCATCTTCCCCCTGTGCTCTGTCTAATTGGTAGAGGAAAACAGCCTTTGCGGGGCCTGGACATCTGCCGAATGAAGCCATCGCCATTTCAGTGAGGCTACAAATCTCTGTGACGCTCTGGGATTTTTTTTTGTTTTTTTTTTGATTGTTGCTCTTGCAGGTTGCTGAAGCATACCAGTCAGAGGACGATAGCATTTAGTGAAATTCAGTGGAAAAAGCACTGGCATGGAACCTGGTAGACTCGAGGTCCAGCTGGTTCTGCCACAACCAGCCTTGAGAACTTGGAAGGATTCCTTCTGCTCTCTGAGCCTCAGTTTCCATGTTTGTAACATGCATGGATCGGAGTAGAGGATCTCCTGGGTCTTGCTCAATTCTGACATTTAGTGAGTCTTTCTTGCCACAGGAAAAAGAGAAAAGGAGCTTAAAAGGGGAGGTTTAGAAAAATCCTTGCTTGGGGCATATACAACTGTTATCCTAGAAATAGAATTTTTAAGTGTTGTGTTTGGCAAATATGAAGGCAGGATAAGGCCAATGGGGGGTGGGTGGTGGAATATGAGGATGTCTTTGGAAGTGCTTTTGGGAAACTCTTCATCTTCCTTCCCCCATGCGCCCCTCCCCCCCATGCCTATCCATTTCCCACACAACTACTAAAGGAAGCTACCAAAACCCTCATTCATGAACACACTGCTTTTCTTTGAACCATAAGTGGAGCACGGGCAGGGACCACATTTGACTTGTCCTGTAATGCATGCCTAGCTCTGTCTCAGCACAACCCCTTGCCCGGGAGAGATGCTGCATTAATATTGTTGAATGAGTGAATGCATACATGTGTAAGATTTTGCAGTGGTTAACCATGGATTTCATTTTCCAAGTTAAAACTTAGTCCTTTCATCCATAAATTCCTTCATGGTTTTGCCCATTACCTCTATATCCTCATCTCGTACAAGCCTCCTGGATATAGGCTTCCCTTCAAGTATGGTATCGGCAGTTCTCCCAGGAGACCACAATGGTTACCACTTCTGTGCCTTTCTACATAATATTACATCTGCCATGTATGTTTTTCTCTTGGTGTTCTAGTTATCTAGTTCATCAAAACTCACATCAAATCCCAAATACTCTGGATGGCCTTTTCTGATCTCCCTCCCCCATCATGATTCGAATGTCTCTTCACTAGCTGCCCATAGCATTAAATGCACACCTCTGTCCTACTATTTATTATGTTATTTTGCAGTTATTACCATCCCTAGCACACTGGCCAGAATATAGTAGGTGCTCCTTTGATGAATGTTTAATGAATGATTCAGTGAGTGAAGCTCTCAGCCCCCATTTCAGGCTCATGTTGCTTCCACATTTTCTCCATTCTTTTTCTTCATGCACGAAGTCCCACAGCCTCAGCCTCCTTGTCTTGAGGTTCTTCCATTGCTCAAAATTTGGTTATGTAGTAGAGGTCTCTTTTTTCATTTCAGTCTTTTTCGTTGTCTCAGCAAAGAGTTCACAAGCCCTTTTTGTTTTATGTATTGATCACTTCATAGAACCAGAAGATAAAAATAACAGGCTGGTTTCAGAAGCTTCCAGAGGTCTCACAGTGGCTTTCTCACACCACCCTCTCCATCCCTTTCTGTGACGATAACTGGAATCTTAGTGAGACTTTTGCCCTCTGATTTATGCTCAGAGTTGGAGCTCCCCAATGTTTTTCATTCCTTTCACCTCACCTTTAGAACCTCATTCTTTAGGATTGGTCCCTCTGGGGTCTGAGAATATGGGTAAGACAGTTTATTGCTGCATAGCAAATTAACCCAAAACTTAGCAGCTTCATGTAACAAACATTATCTCACCTAGTTTCTGAGGGTTATGAATCCAGAAGTGACTTTGTTGTGTGGTTTTGGCTCAGGGTGTCTCATGAGCTGTCAAGCTATTGGCTGGGGATCTAGTCTCAGCTAAAGGATCCTTTTCAGTCTCGCTCATGCTGTTGTTGGCAGGCCTCCATCTTCTGCGGACTCCTAAACTGAGGTCCTCATTTCCTCACTGGCTGTTGGCTGGAGACCTCCTTCAGCTCCTTGCCATGTGGACCTCTCCATAGGGCAGCTCACAACATGACAGCTAGCTTCCTCAGCAGTGACAAATCATCACTTCTGCCATATGCTATTGGTCATGCAGACCCAGCCCTGGCACAATATGTGATGGGCTACATGAGGGTATGAATACTGGGAGGTTGTGGTGGGGCGAGGGTGGGCGGTCATTGGGAGCCATCCTGGAGGCGGGCTGCCATCGACAGACTTGGGGCATTTTGCCTCCAGTGGAAAATAGCAGTTTTGAAAACATCCCTGCTGATGGCGCTCTATTCCGATGGCCTCTAGTGGATTTAGGAATTATTTTCTCTATGCATGTCTTTATTGATGTTTTGGAATTTAAGTCCAGACACTTTTTTTCTTCTTCTACAATTATAGATACATCATTTCAGCTGAGGCAGCTTTTGACCATTTGGAAGAAAGACGAGCATCCCATACAATTAGGAGTGTACAATGCACTCTTGGCCTTAAGCCATCATATTTCCTAGACTCCAAGTGGCAAATTAGAATAAAACGTGCTAATTTTTTGCTTTAGATGCATGGCATTATTTTCAGCACACTAAAGGTGGGTGTCAGGAGAGCACAGAACTGCCCAAGGCATGCTGAAATGATAGACTTAAAAATAAATAAATAAAATCTGCTTTGTGGTTACTTCCACTGCTTATAAATTATACTTATGTATCATTTACATAAGTGATTCTCTAATTAGTTAGAAGTCGTCAAGGATAGATCGTCAATGCAGTTGTTCCTCAGAACCTAGTGGATAAATTGACGCGACAGAAACATTTCCAAGAGAATACTTTAGGGTCAAAGGATCAGAGCGCATTGTCATGAAGCGGTTCGGCATAGAGCACAGGAAGTCTCCTGATCCATGTACTTCCAGTCTTTTCACAGCTCAGCTACAGGACAGTGGTTTTCAAGGCAACACTTATAGAGCCCTAGGTGGAGGGTAGGGTAGAGAGAAATGGTGATGGTTAAGGCTGGACCTGCACAAGGAAGGTTCCAACCCTCCTTTCTACCCTTTCTGCAAGCAGACCATAGTTATAATTTTTATAATATTGGATCTCATATAACTACCATTTCATTTTGAGGAAAGATTTAGCAGGTTCAAAAAGAAAGGAAACTGAAAACCTCCAGTGTGGGAGACATTGTAAATTGAAGCACCTCGGAAGGACCTCTCTGAGTACCTGAGACTTTTTTGGTAACCAGGAGAGTGAGCGAAGAGATGAAATGTGTGGTGTCTCTTCAAATTTCTCCCTTGGGGAAACCAAATCCTTTTCTAATGATGTTGCCTTTGTTCAAAATGCTGTTAACTGTTAAAATTACTATCAAAAGGCTTAGGATATTCTTCCTAATAATCCCTCAATCTTCCAAGGGAGGATTTGGCCTCTTGAAGTCACTTGGAGCTTCATCAGGTGCAGGGTTTCTCAATCTCTATTGACATTACTGACATTTGGGCCTGCATAATTCTTTGTTGTGGGAAACTGTTATGTGCATAGTAGGGTGTTTAGAAGCATCCCTGGCCTCTACCCACAGATACCAATGGAACACCCTCTTTCCCCCCAGTTGTGACGATCTAATATGTCTCCAGGCATTGACTAAGTTTCCCCAGGGCCACAATTACACCTGGTTGAGAATCACTGGTCTAGTGAGTACAATGAATGACCAAAGTGACAATTCTATTTTTGGCCCCCAACCTGTGGTTGAGTGTGAAGCATTGTCCTTGCTTTTCATGTGGTGGGTTCAGAAGCTGACTCTGAAGACATTCTCCAAAAAAGAAATGCCAAGATATTTTAAATAAAGTTCTGGCATTGCTAGAATATGTGTTTTACCTCCTAACATACATTGTTGGAAGGTAGAAGACTTGTTTAGCTGGACCAGTTCTGGTATGTTTGTTATAAACCAGGTCCTGTTTATTACAGTTTTGTCTTGTTCCCCACCAAGGTGTCCTCCTCCCCAAGGAGAAACTGAAGAGAAAAACAAAATGTGCTGCTGTCTGCCTGGTAGTCCTTTAAGTAAACTTTGGGAGGGAAAAGTCCGGGAGAAACTTGATTTGAAGTCTGGCAGTAAAGATTCCATTTGTGATTCACATAGATTTCTACCTCAGCTTCCTCCTGGAAGTTCCCTGGGTGTCTCACTCTTCCTAGATATAAATGCAATCTCCTATTGTCATTTAATCATAAAACATACTTTGTTTGCTTACCTGACACTTTTAATAAGTTTGCATTCTCCCCCTGCATGTCTCCAGGCATGATAAGAGCAATAACAGCAACAGCAAAAGAAAAGCTTTCTTTGAAAAGAATTTGTCCCTAATCGTTTGCAGCTGTAACAGACGACACCAACAATTAAAAAGCCTGGGCTCTGGCTCTGCCCAAATGAAGAGGCCACGTGCTGACCTTATGATCAGTCACCTTGGGGGCACCAAGGGTCGAGGGGCATCTGTTTGAAATTTCCTGTCACAACAGCTCCTTTTGCAGAAATGGCTAGGGAGCCAACAAGGACGGTGTGGGCTTTCTTCATCAGATGTCTCCTCTGGTAGAGTTCTTGGAGAGGGGTCCTAGAAAAGAAGGTGATTACAACATTATTGATTATGTTCTCCAAACTGTCCATATCCCCATGGCAATACTGTGGTTACCAATTTGTGCTCTCTAATCCCGTCACCTTCTCCCTCGCCCTCATCCCACGGTGCTCGCTGTACATCTGAAGCTGAGGCTGAATAATATTGAATGTCAATGGTAATTTGACATATGATAGTCACGGGATGAGGAGTACAGCATAAGGAATAGAGTCAGTGGAATTGTGACAGCTGTATAAGATGTCAGAGGGGTAGTAGATTGTGAGGGGTGATCACTTTATGAAGAGTATAAATGTCTAACTGTTACGTTGTTTTGTACACCTGAAACTAATAAAAAAAGAAAGAAAACAAGAAAAGAAGGTGATTGCTTGGTGCTGATCACTGGGACTCTGGTAGGAATGAAGACCCCAAATAGCATGTGATCCTGGGGCTGCACCCTCCTTGCGGGAGAGGCCTGTGTTTCTTCAGTGGGGACCAAAGGCAAGAACAGAAACTTCAACAGAAAATGCAGGTCCAGAGACCTACCGGAGTTCCTCGTTGTAATGGTGTGAGAAGTAAATGGACGGAAAAGGAGATTTTGTACAGGTTCGGTGCTCCCAGTGGAAAGGGCTACATCAGTGTCTAGAGGAATAAAGCGAATTTATTTTTGGGTAGAGGCCAGGGATGCTTCTCAACACCCTACTATGCACATTTATTTGGGGTTGAGGTCTTCAAAAGAAATAGAATGGAAGTAACTTATGGAAGAAACCAGAGCTTGGCACCTAATAAATGGTGCATAAAATTATAAAAATCATCGTCATCATTATCATTAATTGCATGGGGCTATTATATATCCCGATCCATATCCCAATTTCAGGAGAGAACCAAGGTAGATATGGAGATGATTTAGGCCTGCACGCTAATTGTGGCTTCAGATATTCGTTTTTAGGTAAGCTTTTAATTATCTGGAAACTTCTGTCTGCCCTTATATCAATTTCTTACAACTGCTGTAGCAAAGTACCACCAACTGGGTGGTTTAAAATAAACCAGAAGTTTATTTTCTTACAGTCCTGGAGGCCAGGAGTCTAAAGTCAAGGTGCAGGTGGGGCCCTGCTCCCTCCTGGTCGCCCCCAGAGCAAATCCTGTTGAGATAGCCTGTGGCTCAAGGGCAGGGCAGAAGTATGCTGGGAGGTAGTGAAAGCCTGAGGCTGGGGTCATGATACGGGGCAAGATATTCTAACAACATCATTCTCTTGTACTTGTGGAGACTTAAGACACTTTTCCCTGTGAAAGAGAAGGGTAAATTGAGCGGCTGCAGTGGTCATAGACGGCTGATAGGGCCTGAAGGCCAGAGAGGAGCTGATGGTGATTGATTTGTTGTTGGAGACACCAGTGGTGTCACTGACAGATGTGAGGAAACTGGGAAGGCAACGCATGCTGGGAAGGCAGATGGTGAATGTGCTTTTAAAGGGTGGATTCTGGCCTCATGAAAGTGTGGAAAGCCCTTCCTTCAACCATAGCGTCACCATGACTTACCACCATCAGGGCCAATTTTACATTTTGGCTTTTCTGTTACCTTGTGTGTGTATTTGAGGGGAGGGCAGGTGATGTGTTAAGAGTTTCACATCTCTAGGATGTCAGCATTTGGAAAATAAAATCTCCTTGTTTTTGATAGGTCTGCAGAGCAATTTCTACCAACTATTTGGAATGATGTGTGGAATTTTAAATGATTTATTATTTTCAAAGCTAGGAAAATATACAACTTCGTATGCTTAGTCAATAATTAGTGAATAATAAACTCTGCCAAAGAACTTCTGTAATTTTTCAAGTACCAAATGTTTTCTTTCTCAAATGTCTGTTTTTCTCAGTCATTGACTGCTATTCAACCATTTAACTGGTTAATATGAGCACCCAAGATAAATAAATGGAGACCTTTTAACCTGGAGGTTTTGAGTGACAGCTCGGACTAAACCATCAGTCTTCCACCAAAAGAAAACACAAAAGCGACCCTTAACGAAGTTAGACGCAGACATGTTTTGAAGGTCAGGTAATTTATTTTTTGAGGGAGAGGAAGGGTAAAGAATTAAATTTTATTAATTATATGTATATTTTCAGTCCCATTTAGTTTTGCAATACCGAAGAACTTCATAGAATGACTCAAATTATTGTAAATTACAGAAGAGGTCTAGACACTGCGAGTTTTCTAAATCAAAGTTGTTTCTCTCTACCTCCTGGGTCTTTGTGTTCGTAAAAATGCTTTTCTCTACAATGATTTTGTACAATTTCAGAACTTTTGATCAGATGTAAATACCTGAAAAAAATACATAGTTTTTTTTGTTCTCTCAACATAATTTAGCCTTGAAATCGAAACCCTGTCATAAGAATTCATGGTTTGCACTGTCCAGGAAAATGGAATATTGAAATACCCTAGTTGAAATACCCTAGTTTACAAACTCAGTTCAAAGATACACGTAATCACACACGCATGCGTGCACACACACACATATATATGCACATACACGATATCTGAGAAAGAAAAGGGCAGCAGAAAGGCTGAAGAGTAGAAAGAGAATAAAAACAACAGACACACTGAAGAAAGTTTCCAGAGGCAGGTTGCCTCATCAGTAAAACACTTGCTTGTCATTTCCTCAGTTCAATATTGAATTGCTCCAGTGTTCTCATGAGATTGTATATTAACTTAATAGACACTTCTGTTGGAAAAATTTCTCTTGCGGTCATGCAGATTTTCTTTCTTCCTGCCTTATCATTCCTCCTTTCTCCCTGTGAGTTATTAGAAACGGGATGTGATTCCACACTTAGTTGTATTGAAGAGTCAGTCATGAAGATATATGAAAGGCTCGTCATCCTGCGAGGAGATGCATTTCCAGGTGGGAAAGAGGAGGGATGGATGAAAGTGAGGGGGTGTGCCTGGTTTGCCAGTTTGCTCCCTGGCATTACCTCAAAAGAGAATATCACTCAGAAGAGCCCAATTAAGGGGCAGGCCTGCTGGGTGATTGCTCAGAGGTTTTAAGACATCACTGGAAAAGTTGGAAATGGTGTGCCAGTTAATTAAGGTTATTACAAGTAACCAGAGGAGTACTTAGCACCCCTAAATGGAACTTTGAAAATAAAATACCGCTTTTCAATGCTTCTCCCCCAGTAGATAGATAGTGACCTTAAAGAGTATCAGTCTGAAATGACTCCAGACTGCTGGGAGCCTAGTATGCCCACATGTCTAGCTACTGTCCTGGCCAGGACCACTCAGTGTGTTCACTTGCTTCTCTGACCACTTCCCATCTCAGACCACAACAGCCCAAGTGTGCCCAGAGCAGGAGACATGACAAGCACGCACTTCTCAGTTGTGTCCAGAAATGAATGCCTGGCCCTAGCACCCTCTTCCCCCAGAAGTGTCAGTCCAGTCTATTTTAAATTATTTTCCCATTGCATAGCACTGACTAATATCATTGTTTTCTCCAAATTGGTTTCATTGTTTCTGCCTGGAATAACTGACCATAATTTCCTGCTTTACAGTCATGTTCTGGGTTCACGAGGCTGGCCGTACGCCTCTCTGCTCTCCCACCCATCTCTGTTAACCCATCCTTCCATCCTGAGCCTGGCCTTCCCTGTCTTTCCCTCCTCCACTCACTCTCACTGTACCGCCCATCACCAGCTCCCATAGATGCCCCAGCTATGGAATGGAGCTTGACTGGCAGACTTTAGTCAGGGTTACATTTTAAAAGAACTTTATCCAGACTTTGATTAGAAGCTGCTAGAGTAAAAGTTGTAGTTGTAAATAAATTTTTGTCTATATGGCCGTCAAACTCTATGGGAATTTATATAAACTATGAACAGAAACTTAACATACAGTCCCAAATTGGTCCCAGTAAGATAAAAAAAAAAAAAGATGCATTTATGTGATTATAGAGCCCCTAGTAAATGACCTGTAAATTTGACCTGCTCTGGAAACTTGAAAGGGCTTGCTATTCACTGAGTGAGGTGGGTGTCTTTTCCTGGACCTCTACCTCTCTCAGCTTCAAGTTAGATTTAAAGCAAGTATCATATCCTTGATCAGAGTGATTGAAAGATGTAAATGGTAAGATCTCTCCCCAAAATGTTGCCTGATAAACTTAAGGAGTTACGCCCTGTATGTACATTTAATAATTCTTAGAAAGCTCTTGCAGGTGTGTAGCAGACCCATGAGTGGAAAGGAATGAACCATTATTGAGTTATTATTATTCAGGAGTTTTATATATATTATTTAGTCTTTATCGAAAGCCTACATAGATGCTCCTTGACTTATGATGGGGTTATGTATGGATAAACCTATCATAAGTTGAAAATACCTTGCATTGAAAATGCATTTAATACACCTAACCTGCTGAACATCGTAGCTTAGCTTTGCCTACCTTAAACGTGATCAGAACAATTACGTTAGCCTACAGTTGGGCAAAATTATCTCACTGCTATTGCCCCACGTCACAAGACAGTAGTGTGCTGCATAACGCTTGCACGGGAAAAGATCAAAACTCAAAACCTGAGTATGGATTTTCCTGAGTGTTTATACTTTCACACCATCATAAAGTCGAAGAATTGTAAGTCAACCATTGTTACGTCAGGACCATCTGCATATATGGACAAATATTAGTTAGGATTAGTGTTGAACAACTATAACAAATAAACCCCCAAATTTAAGTGGCTTGACACAATAGATTATTTTTCTTTTACAAAAACAGCCCAAGTTGGTTCCAGGACAATGGTACCATGGATGAGGGAGAGTGAAATGGGGAGACCTCTGCTTCACACAGAGATTTAGGGACCCAGGCTGATGGAAGCTCTGCCCTCTACAACACATGCCTTCCCTGTTTGCCTTTGATGCCCGAGGGAGGGAGTGAAAAGAGCATGAAGAAGTGAGTGTGAGAGGTTTTTATGATTCTGGCTTAGAAGTTACACATCATCATTTAGGTACCCATTTCGTGGACTGGAACTGAGTCTCGTGGACATCCTTGACTTCAAGGATGGCTGGGAAATGTAGCCTAGCTAAGGACCCAGGGAGAAGAGGAAATGGAACATTTGATGGATAACTAGTGGTCTTTGTCACAGGCACTAAATGGTGGAAATCATTCCCATTTTACAGGTGAGGACACTATAACTTATCCTAGATAACTCAGCTAGTATGTGACTGAGAAAGGGTTTGGGGGTATAGGGCATCCTGGCATCTCCAAAAATTCCTGATGAAAGCATTACAGTAATTATACTTGACATTTAATGTGCCTTTTACTTCACAATGATACTAAGATAGATTTTATTATCCCACAAGTGCCAGGCCAGGCAGTTGAGGCTCAGAGTTGCTCTCTAACATATCCAGCTAGAAGGAGGTAGGACTGGGGTGCAAACTCCTTTTTTTCAGACTCAGACTCTATCCCCTATTTCTGGCCATCCCTCTATAATGCTTCCTACGCTGACTCTTTAGAGAATCAGCCCTGGATTCATAATGGCACCTGGATTCATAATGGAGGTTGGAGGAGGGTTGGGTCAACTAGGTTAGCTATAAACTTTCCTTCAGTAGATTTTGCCCTTTATTAAGTACAACTTTGTTCTGTTCCTGCTGTTTTAAAAATCAATTCTCCCATCTATTCATGTAGCTTTGACTGGAAGTCTCAATGGCAAAATAGGCCTTTACGTTGAATAATATTTACGGTGGTACTACTTTCCCCCACATATTCACAGACATTATTCTGAAAAGAGAGAGGGTATGGGGATTATCATCATAAACAAATGTTTATTGAGTACCTTATACAGAGGAGCTCATGATGCCAAGAAACGATCAAGTATGCCATGGGGTCCCTGCCCTCCCTGGGCTTACAGATAGGTTAGGGCGGTAGAACATGGCTGTATAAAAAGATAAATGAGAACACAGGGTGGAGTTTGCTGGGAGCCAAAGGACCAGTGCCAATAATAAGTGTTACAGGATGGCTAGGAGATGGTTTTTGAGCAGTCACTAATGTGCTGGCCTCAGTCCTAGGTGATTTCATATGTTATCGCATTAATCCTACAGGAATTCAATGGTGGGGGTAATTTCTGGGGACTGGATGGTCAGAACGTCTTGAGAGAGGAGGTGAGACTTGAGCTGGGTTGAATTATATGGTGATATTTCTCAACAGTAATGAAAGCTGGCTGAGCTGAAACCCAGAGCATAATTTCTCACTGGCTGGCTGCTCCAGATAGTAATAGCTTCAGTGCCCTTCAGGATGGAATTTTTCTGGGCCTGTGAAGATGTGTGAGGTGTGCCTGGCAGGTAAGCATTCTTCCATTTGCCTTCCACCCATTGCTTTAATTAAATACACTTTTCTTTTCTTGGTTAGTTCTTCCAAGCCTCCAGAAGTTCTGGAACGTTGCTGCAGCAGCTGAAATGGCAGTTCATGGAATGGAAATAATGCAGAGAAGGGGAAAATATCTTTTAAGTCCTTTTTCACATTGTTGGTGGGGGCTGGAGGCAAGGAGAGAGTGGGGTCTGGCTGAAGTGCAAAGGGAAAGGATGACTCCAGGAAAGATTTCCTTCTATTTCTGAGTCACTTTTCTGATGTGATTTCTAACCCTTACATAGAATTCAGTTGGGTTCCTGCAGGAGGCTCCCAGATTTATACTTTTCCTCCAAGAATTAGGAAATAATAGTACACATTGATAATATGTACGGAGGGCTTACTGTAAGTGTAAATCCTCCACATGGGTTATTTTAATTCTTACAATAATGCAGGTCCATTTTACAGATGGGGAAACTGAGGCTTAGGGACATTAAACAAGCTACTCAAGATTACACAGCTAGTAAGAGGTATACAGAGGGACAGGGACCGTCAGTCTTTTTTCTCCTTCACTTTTTATGTAACAGCTTTATTAAGATATAACTCATATGCCTTATAATTCACCCATTGAAAGTGTACAATTCAATGGTTTTTAGTTTATTCATGTATGCAACCACCACTACAATCAATTTTAGAACATTTTTATCTCTTGTAGAAGAAACCCTGTACCCATTAGCTGTCACTTCCTATGTCTCCCCAACCCCTCTCTCCCGCTCAGCCCTAGGCAACCACTAATTGACTTTCTGTTTCCAAGGATTTGCCTATTTCATATGAATGGAATCATACACCTCGTGGTCTTCAGTAACTGGCCTCTTTCTCTTGGCATAGTGTATTCAAAGTTCATCCACGGTACAGCATGTGTCAGTACTTCATTTATTTCTATGGCTGGACAATAATGTTCTAGTGTATGGATATACCACATTTTGTTTATTGATTCATCAGTTGATGGACATTTGGGTTGTTTTCAGCTATTATGAATAATGCTGCTATGAATACTTATGTGTGAGTTTTTGTGTGGGCCTATGTTTCATTTCTCTTGGGTATATACCTAGGAGGGGAATTGCTGGGTCATATGGTAACTCTCTGGTTAACCTTTTTTGAGGACCTACTAGACTATTTTCCAAAGTGACTGTAGCATTTTACATTTCTACCAGCATGAAATCCTGGGTGAACCGCTAACAAGGTAATTTATACCCTGGCCACTCATTTGCACAAAAAAATATCCATACAACTTAGTAAAGCTCTAATAAAAACCAATTAGAAACCGAAGAGTTTTCTTAATGAGAAATCTTGAAGCTGAACTCCAAGTTTGAAAGTGTTGGTGTTTTTTGATTTAAAGACATCAATTGAGCCAAGTGCCAAAGAGATAAATGATGAGAATGGCCATGTTTGTATTTCCCTTTGTTCCCTGAGGCATTAGGGGGATTTTTCTGCTTATTTCTAAGACTGAGTGGTTTCTAGCAGCACCCGTGCAAGTGCTGCAATAGCCCAGCATTGTCTGTTATTCTGAAAAGCCATTGACATTTGCTGAAAGACAGCACACAAAAGACGACATGCATATTATCTATGCACATATCACGCTGGTCTCTTGAAAAAGTTTTCCGGGCATCAAGTTCACTGCCACTTGCTGGTAAGTGACATAACTTTTAAGGCCATTAAAAAAAAAAAAAAGAAACATGGAAATTCTTTTTTCCAACCTTTGCAACAGATTTTTGAAAGGGGTCCAAAAGGTGATTTTCAACCAGGTATACTTGAATGAGCGTGAGGCTTGCCGTCTGGGAATGGCTGAGCATTTGCTGAGTGCTCATTCTGAGGGCTCCAGGCAGATATGAGACCATAAGCCACGGGCTCTGCCCTCTGGGAGTGTCTATCCTGCATTATTAGAGAATCACTCAATGCTAAACCATGAGTCTAAGTGCTCCAGGGGTGGAGAGAAAGGAGAAGTGGAGTGTCCTGGAGTGGAGGCTAGGAAAGCTTATGCAGAAAGTGGGAATGGCCGTAAAGAAAGCCAAGTCAGGATTTTGTTGAACTTGAAAGAATGGCATGGCTATTCCTGGTGAAGCCAATGGCATCAACGTGACATAAGCCAGAATATTTAGGGGTTTGTGGACAGATGAGCCCGGCTGGAGAAAAAGGTATAGATGAGAGAGGGAGTGAGAAAAGTTGGGCAAGCAGCAGTGCATCATGGGAAGAGCATTGGACAGGGAGGACAGCTGGATAGATGGATTCTGCTTCAGTTCTGCCACTCACCAGTTTTTGACGTAGGCTCTGTGATTTAGCAGCTTGGAGCGTTTGTTTCTTAATCTGTGGATGATTAAAGTTAGACTAGTCCTGGCTTCACATTACAGTCTTCTGAATGTTTATTTAAAATACAGATTCCTGGATCCCATCCCTAGAGATCACATTTCCATAGGCATAAAGTGTAGCCCACGAGTAGTAGTTCTCTTGGCTGTACCCTGAAATCATCTGCGGAACTTTGAAAACTAGTAGCGATGCTTTTGTTCCCACCCCCAGAGATTCTGATTCAATTGGTCTTGGGTGCAGCCAGGTTTTAGGAGCTTTCAAAGCTCCCAGGTGATTTTAATGGGCACCCCAGAGAGCCACCGTCTCTGGTGGATTGTGACGTACTGGAGGGCTGGCCAGAGAAGCCACTGGAATGAGAGGACTCTGAATCCCCTGAACTCTCAGAGCCTTTGATTCTGTGAAAAGTATGTTGGGATCATGTGGAAGAGGGCCTTAAATGCTGGGCTAAGAGATTTGTGCTTTGTTTTATAGGTAGTACCGTGTTTCCCCGAAAATAAGTCCTAGCCGGACCATCAGCTCTAATGTGTCTTTTGGAGAAAAATTAATATAAGACCTGGTGTTATTTTACTATCAAATAAGATCAAGTCTTTGTAATTAATATAATATAATATAATATAATATAATATAATATAATATAATATAATATAATATAATATAATACCAGGTCTTATATTAATTTTTGCTCCAAAAGACGCATTAGAGCTGATTGTTCGGCTAGATCTTATTTTCAGGGAAACACGGTAGGAGACATGAAAGATGTCTGAGCAGAGGAATAATTTAAGACCCTTCACCTGTGTGCATTTCATTGCTTTGGAGCATGATAGCCACCATGGGGGGAAAGAAAGGAAGAGAGCAAGCTGCCTCTTTATTCATGCCTGTGGCTGGAAAGGGGTGGCCACTGCCAATTCCATTGTGTGACAAGGTCTAGCACAAGCAGAAATAGCCAAGGCGGAAAAGTGGAGACATGGCCTGGGACAACAGAGAAGTGGAGCGTGGTCTTAACCAGAGTGTAGGCCCTACTGGTGGGTAGGAGACAGCGGCCGGTAGGTAGATTTAAAATTACATTTTAAATTACACTCCCCCTTTCAGTTCTCCTTTTAATCCCCAGATGAATCAAGGCCAGTCTCAGTTGACCAGTAGTATGGCTCTAACAGCTCTCTGACACTTGCCAATCTCCCCTTTTGACAAAGAGGGAGCAGGCCCCCTCTGGGGCTTAGAGCCCCAGGCAGCTGATGTATCTAGCTGGAATTTAGTAGTGTCCCTCCTGATCTAAATCCGCATGATTCCTAAGTTTCAGGGAGTTCAGACAGGAAGGGTTGAGATCTTTTTCTGGCAAATAAAGTTGCTCTTCCATTTACAGTACTGACTCAAGGTTTGCTTCACAAATAAATGTTGATAAAAACATGAGTTGATTTAAAGAGAAATGTTAATAACAGCACAGATGGAAAAGTGAAGCAGAAAGGAAATACAATCGTGGAGAAATATACAAATAAATGAACTTCAGGAAATACTGGTGAGTTCTTTCCAGAACCTGGACTAGGGGGAGAAAGCCCCAACCAGGGTTCTTAGTACTGGCAGATCTCCTCATGTCTAGTGTATAACACTGGATAATCTTTAAAAATTTCTTCCAGGTCTGAAATTCTGTGTCCATGACAACATTTCTAAAATACAGCCCCTTCGCCAGGAGACTGATCAGACCTGGTTATTTCCCCAGTGGCATGGCACCACCCTGCCTCCCATTGGGTGCTGAGAGCTTGTGGGCAGCTCCCTGAGGTAAACTCTGGCAGCCTTCCTGTGGGACCACTGGCCCAGATTTCCTAGGAAATTGCAAGGCAAGAACATTTTAAGGAATGTGAGCCCTGCAGGCTAAAACATCAAAATCTTTCAAGGGGAAAAAAAAAATCCAAAACAAAATGAGCAAAACAAAACAAAAACTAACGAAAACCAAAGCAAACCAAGTAGCCTTGTAGTTAGTTACCAACTGAGTTTCCCCCCACTTTCAAAACTTTTTCAGGGGGGGCAGATTTTTTGTTTCTTTTTCTTTCCTAAGAATGTTTTATCCGGGAACAGATGATGAATCCTATTTCAAAGGTGATTGCTGCCACTATATCTATGCTTCATTGGGTCAACATAGAAGAATTCCTCTCCCTGTAGCCCGTCCCCCCCCCACCCCCAAGTTAGTGCCAACAGATGTTCTTCTACAGATCATTGGGAATTTTTGTGGTTCTCAAATGTTAGTGTATATAAGAATCACCTGGGGAGCTCACTGAATCTATAGGTCCTTGGGCCCCAACCTCAACAATCTGAATGAGCAGGTGTGGGGTAGGACCCAGGAGCAAAGATCTTTATTTAACCAGCTTCCCCAGTGATTTTGATGCTGACGGTCTGCAGACCACCCACCCGGAAGTCCTGTGCTAAGGGAAGGTACGTGATGCATGCACAACGTCTGTCATGCTGCCTGTTCTCCAAGTTTCTAGCCAGCTTAGTGTTGTGGTGTGAACCTACGCACCCCATCCCCCTGTACTTCACCCCACCCCGCCCCTTTTTACTTGGGCTTTAAGTGAATCTGAAGGGCAACTCTGATGTGATCAACGTCTCAACAACAGGGTATAATGCTTTATGGGTGTAAGTTTGGGCAGTTCATAAGTTTGCCTTCAAAGCCTTATTTTTTAGCTTTGTGATCCTGGGCAGGTTGCTAACGTTCCAGTTTCAATTTTCTCATCGTTAAAATGGGGATCAAACATGGTTAATTGAGATAATCCATATAAAGCCCCCCCCAGTATGAGGTAAACATTCAGTGAAGGGTAGCTGTTTTTAGTATGGGAGAAAACAAAAGAAAAGGGGTCAGAAGGACAGGATATAGGAGGTGATGTGAAAGTGCAGCTTGGATCCCAAAGGTTTCCTATGACCAGGAGAAAGGTGGAGTTCCTTTCACTAAGGGATGTGCATGCATGAAGCATCTCATCCTGTCCCATGCAAACTTCTGTGGCTCCTCAGGGCCCCGAGTGGCAGCAAAAGTCAAGTGCAATGGGGGGATGGAGTACAGAGCAGGAGAGAGCCATGGTGCCTCCAGGATTCCCCACCGTGGGTCTCAGCTTGGCATTCACACCACAGAGATCACTCCATGTCCAATTTCTGGGCATAGAGATCACTCCATGTCCAATTTCTGGGCATAGAGTGTCCTCGGTGATACCATGGAGCTCACAGCCAAGTGCCCCATCTACAAGTCTACCATGACTGTGTTGTGGGGACCGAGTCCCAGAAAGCAGTTTCCAGGCTCTCAACCTCACGTGGAAAGGTGCTGGCTCGGTTATTAGGTGGCCATCAGCTGTTACCGGTTAGCCATTAGCCACTAACATAACTGCTGTGGCTATGCTGGCGTGGGGAGGTCGGTTGGCAGAGAAGGGGATGGGGGATTGCAGCTAGCAAGTGGGGTTGGTGGGTTGGTGGAGAAGCGTGGATTGCAGAGCTTACTTCCGGTGTCTCCAACCCAGCCTCCAGCCTCCAGCGAGATATGGGAGTCGTGGTGTGACTCCCATATCTGTGGCTCCATTGGTGTTCCTTTTTGGCCTCACCATATCCTGTGTTGTTATGCAGGGAGCGGGACTCGAGATCCCGCATGTATAGTGTCCTGGGCGGTTCTCAACACAGCATCCCCTGGGCAGCCTCCACCACCTGCGGTGTTGGCCAATGCCTCCTAGAAATGGTTTTATGGGGATGACTCAGCAAAAAGGGGTAGTTGCTTCCAGAAAGCCAGCACATTGCTCAGCGTTCTGACACATACTTTTTTTTCCCCTCAGGTGCCTACCAAAGTTTATGCACAAATAGTTCAGGCATGAGATATGTGAAACAAATTCCCCTTATTCTTTTCCTGTATGCAAAAGTACTGTACCTTGACTTTGACAGAGAAGGCAAACCTTTTTCCCCAGGGTGTGTCCGAGTCTCAGAGCGTGAATTGGGCCTGTTTGAGCTCTTACCAATGTTTTGTTTGAGCTGTAAAGACTGCTGACTGGGAAACACGGATAAATCTAAAGAGTAAGGCAATGGGGAGTTAGCAATTTCAAGGTAGCCAGGCTAGCTGCTGCTGCTGCTGCTGGGATGACCAAGACGAGGAAGAAAGCCAGCTCTCTCAACTTGCTTTCCCCTCCCTTTCTCTGCATCCTTTTTTCGTTTCTTTTCTCCAACCACTCAGTTTCAGGAAAGGAGGAGAGGGAAGGGAACAAACACAAGCGCAGAACAAAGAGTTGCCTTTTTGTATAAACCTCTGATCTTTATCACATGTTGAATTTCTAAAGTCACCTTGGAATCCAACTTTGTGAATATCTCCCACGTAGTAGGGAAACAATTATTCCAACTTCTAAAGTGGGGTGTCCATTTAAACACCAATCATCATGACTTTTACTGAAGGTACATGTTGTTTAAATGTATAGAAAAATCAGAAAATCACCACCTTCCAAAGCTGTGAGCACCACATCCTCCCTCTGCCACGTTCTTTTTTCTGCCACCAGGATACACTCTTTTCCTGCCTGGCAGCAGCTCCAGCCATTTTTTCTCCCACTGTCAGCCCAATATGAATCCAATAAGGGCCTCCCTCTGTGTCGCCAACAAACCCCCACTCCTGATGCAGGGGAAAGATGCAGAGCCCTGACCCAGCCAATAATAACAATGTTATAACATGTTCTAGATTTGCCTCTTAGGCGCTCGGCTTGCTTTCCCCACCTGCCTTTAATTTTTGCCCTTACCACAAGCCAATAGAGATACGCATCAAAGGCTTATCAGAGGAGTGCACTCAATAGAACTGAAATGCCCAGTCTATCTAATTTAGCAAATTCTAAATAGTTACCTTCAACTAAGTTCAAAGAATATCATTGTTCCTATGTTCCTTCTTAAAAAAAAAAAAATCTCCTTTGGCTGACTGAACGGAGACAAGCCACTAAGAGAATGTAGCAAGGTATGTGAAAAATAGAAAATACAAGAAAATTGAAAGTTAACAGAACATTTTCAAGCAGTAATTTAAGTTTTCACAAAGGCTTAGGGTTGGTCCATATTCTGATGTCACTGAAATATCCCTGATTTAAACATAAGTACTTTAATAACTAGTTAGGGAAAGAAAAACTTTCTTTCCCAGGCAAGCGGCAATAGAAACCTTTCTGTTAGATTCCTTTGATTACAATAGTTCTTTGTTAACAGATTGTAACTTTGCCCCAGGACTGGTGATAAGCTCTTCAAATGAAAGACCTGTCCTTCCCCTGAAGAGAAGCATTCACTTTGAAGATGGATTGAAAAGAAAAGAAATGTCCAGCATTTAAACTTTATTCTTATTTGTCTTTAAGTATCTCTGCCTGAGAAGTCTGACAAAATCAACATTAGAGTGGAAATAAAGCCCAAGCACACTGAATGGAAAAGGTTATTCACACTTGTTGCTTGGAAACCCTTCTCAAATTAGAATAATAGCGTCATCTTTAGGTGTGTCTCTGCTGCTCAAAGCAGAAGTCGGGCAATTATCGGATTCATTTGATTAAGTGAGCTATTGAGAGAAAAATATCCACTTTGGAAGGTCTGGATTATCTAGCCTGGTTTTACGGTGATCAAATTAAACAAGTAACCGGATCAGTAATTCCCTTGGAGGAGGGTAGCTAAGAGTCTTTGGTTCTCACCTGGGAGTCACTTCATCAGAGAGTAGACCAATTATGTTATGATATTATCATTATTGGTTGTTTTGTAATACTAATTATTTTGTAATACTATTTTCAGAAATTCTTGGGTTCAAAAATGAGAAGAAACTTGAAAGATGGTTCCGTTTTCCTCCCATTTTACAGTCAAAGAAATAGAGGCTCAAGGTCACACACGTAGTTGGACAGGATTAGAATTCAGAGCGACTAATTCCTAGGCCGGTGCACTGTCTGTCCCCTCCCATTATCTTCCTATTTGATGGGTAGAGGTGTTCGTTGGGAGGAGCAAAGGAGCTGAGATGCACCGGCACTTGAACTTGTGCATTGGTCTCCCTCCTCCAGGTACACTCCCACCTGTGTCTCCTTCCCATCCATTGGGTATAGTGGTCGCCAGGGAAAAATGCATTGAGGAAAGAAGACAGACATAGAAAAGAGACGGACTGAGAAAGATTTGGACAAAAAAGCCAGAGAAGGAGCCCAAAGCTAGGGAAGTGGCCTAGTCAGAGGCTTGGGTTCCACTCCACCCGAAGCAGGGAAGGAGGCGTCCAGCTCCTCCTCCAACATTTCCCCACCCCGATGCCAGCACTGCTTTCTGAGCATTTCTTCCACACTTCATCTCCATTTCCCCTACAGTGGATGAGTGTTTTCATTCCTGTTATGCCTGAGAGGGTTCCAAAAATACACAGAGAAAGTCTGGCTATATGGTATTTAGAATTGGCCCCAGAACAGAAACTGCTCTGAAAAGGGGCTTGTTTTCAGTGTCTGTCTGTCTGCCAGGATCCAGCATCATGGTATAGGCTGGGAATTGGCAATGAGCACTTGCATGTTTGTGTTTTGTTTCAGGCAGTCTCGAGCATTTGAGTTATTCTCATGGCCTAGGTCCATTTTAACGAGAATGCCCACTTAGCCCAGGACTTTTGATCAGGCAGACGGGAGTTGAAGCCTGGCGAGACCCCTATTTAACCATGGGCACGTTTCTTATTCACGATCGGCCCTGGTTTTCTCACCTGCCTTGGGAATAATAATCCCTACCTCAGAGGTTAATGAGGAGTGAAGAGCTAATGTTACCAAAGGGATTACCACCGTGTGTGGCTCAGGAAGCGGTGAGTGGCACCATCCTTATCATTATCAAGTTGTCAAGTTGTAACCATGCACCGCGCTTGATGTGTATCTGTATTTCACAAAATGTTAACCTGAATCACAGTCTTTCACAGAACAATCTGGAATAGTCTCACCATTTTGTTGAGGGTATAGCTGTAAGTATTGGGTGAAATTTAATTTTCCTTAGATGTGTATTTTTGAAGGAACTGGGCAGAAACAGAGTCAGGGGCATGTCAGGCTGTACCTGCTGGATATGAACTAGCTTCAGGTTTAATGTGTAATATGAGAGGCAGGGCAGTAGGTGTGGGAAGAGAGGGGTCAGTCACTCGATTCACACTGAGGTTCTGAGATAGGTTCTGGGTAAATCTAGAACCTGGAGGTCTCCATGGAACTTGGTGGCGATTGGAAAGGATGTCCTCATCGCCTGTGACAGGACCACTCTGAGTGTAAAACTACTACTTCTCTCTGGGGCATCCTAAGGCTTGTCTCCTGACACCCAGGCATGGCATGATTATAAGGTTCACGAGTCTCTTTCCACTGATAATTTTCAACTTTAAAATGCCTACAGAGGATGTAACTTCCCGAGTGGTGTCATCAGGGATTTCTGGGCATGTCTACTTCATCATGCCTTTAATAAGGCCTGGGATGAACCCCGTTTTGGGTTCAAATCCTGGTGCTGCTACTAACTAGTCGTGGACCTTGGCAAGGTACGCAAGCTCTTTGGGCTCCATTGAGAATGTTTTAGTGGGTCTTGATTTATTAGGTTACTTGCCCAGATGAGGGCTGGCTGAAGACGTGAACGGAGGAGCGTTCAGATACTTTTATAGGTGTTGATGGTGTTGGTGCTGACATTGGGCAGGCAAGGAATCCAAAGTCAGGAGAAGGACACAGCCAGGAGAGTTTGCATAGCCAGAGTTCATAGCATTGGTCAGGACCTCCAATTTTGCAAGAAAGCCAGAGCCGGGCAGGTCTTCTAGTAGATTTTCAAGAGTGACAGGTGGGACCCAAATACAGGCTGGACTATGTTTGCATCTGTGACATGACACGGGACAAATTCCTTGACGTCTCTGATCCTCAAATTTCTTGAGTGTAAAATGGGGACAACTACTACCTGTCTGCCTACTCTGCAGTGTGTTGTGAAGCTCAAGGTCATTTGTGTAAAAATGCTTTGTAACGTTGATATGCAATTGAAACATAGTCATAATTTTCTCACCAAAGGAGGTGACCGAGGAATGCATATCTCACTTCCTCCTACCACCATGGTCCACATCCCCCCTTTCGTTCTCCTTGTCTCCACTTGTTTGAGGCAGGCGCATTGTGCTCATTAGTGCGATATAAGAAAACCGGTTGAAATAATGTAATAGTTAGGACTCATCAGCATGCAAGGGAAAATGGTTCTTATTTTAATTATATGAGACAAAAGGTAAATACCTGATTGAAATGAATTTGACATTCACAGTCAGAAGAAGGCTTTGCTTTTTCCTAATAACCTTAAGACTAATCACAAAAGACTTGAAAAATTCGCTGATTTCACGGGTGATAGGACAGATTCCTGGATGGGGATGGGGCATGATGATGGAAACTTGGAGTTGAAAAATCAACTAGAGAGATTCAAGTCTGGAAAATGCCCATGGAACCTATTCAGTTCCGCAAAGGAAATTTCCATATCAGAATAGCTTACCTGACTATATGCGTTAGAGCTCTGCCTGCCCCTGGTTTTAACTTTTATTAGGTTATTCCATCTGGCTCCTGGTCACCATTAGAAAGTATTATATGTGAGGAATGTTTGCAGACTGAGGTTTTAGTTCACAGAGAATTCTGATATTTCCACTTACCTTTATGGGGCTGCTTGTAAGAGATTGAAGCTCTTTAACTAAACACTGTCTCTGAGTCCATATGGAGAGAAGAAGATGGGGAAGAGATTAAGCTGTTAACATGGAGAAAATGCAGGATCCACTAATGGTCAGAAGGAAGACAGCAGCAGGTGGGCACTGAACTATTTGGCTGCTTGTCTGGGCTACTTAATGAGAGAGTGTGTGTGTGTGTGTGTGTGTGTGTGTGTGTGTGTGTGTAATCCATTTTGGGTAAAATCATGATGGAGGCTAAGTTATTTCTTGTCATTCCTCCTCCTTCTTTCGCATTTGTTCTCATTGCTTCTCCCGACTGGTCCAGTACTTTATTCCTCTCTCAGCCTTAACCTTTGTCTTCAAGGTCTGCTGTAGGTGCTTTGCTTTCCTACATGCAAAGGGTGATTGATCATTAATTGCTTGCCATGGTATTCATGGGGGTATGGGAGGCATGTGCTTTTTCAAGCTTTTGCTTCAAAGAAATGCTTGGGCTGAAAAGGGTGGAAATGTTGACCAGGATATCAAGGGTAGGGTCTAGTGTTTGGCAAAGTCACTTCATTCAAGGACCAGTGATGTTTCACCTGGAGGAGCGTTTGACAAAGAGAGATGAGAACTGTCCTGGAAAGCAGTAACGGTGAGAAGGGGGCACCTTGGTGCTGGTTCACTCTAGTGTGCTGGAGAAGGGGCCAGGAGAGGGTTTCATGTGCGCTCTCAGTGAAGGGGCCCACGACGTAAGGGAGTGAGTGTATGGGGAGCTCCCAGGCTCTGGCAGGGCTGACAGGCATTGCAGGGAGTGGGAGGCAGGGAAGGGACACGCCAAAGCCCCTCCATACTCCTCTGACCTGTTCTGTGGGAAGGTCAGCCCTGTGGTCCAAGTCACCAGAAAATGCAATTTTCCTTCTGCTCTTTTGTGTTGTAAAAGCAATGTCAGGCTTTTAAAAAAGTTAAGCCTCTGTCCTCTTTTCCTGCCAAATGTTACTTTTTGCTTCTTCCTCAGTGTTTTGTTCTACATTTTCCAAGGGGTGCTTGAATTTGCTAATTTAGACTTCCCAATTTCCTGGAGACTGAATAAATTCCTGCCTTGCAGTTCTTAAGTGCAAGGTTGTTCAGATGACAGGAGAATCAGTGGAAAATGGCACCCTTCTCGTTTTCAATAAACATCTCTGATTAGTATTCATTTGAGATATTAACAGTGCTGAGAGTAAACACCAGAGTTTTATCCCCTCATCTAAATGGACATTAGCGCAAGTTATGTCCTTTCTGTTTTGTCATGATTCGTAAATCACCCATCTGTAAAAATCAAAGGCTGAGCATATTTGGTTACCTGTGGCAATGATGGACTTTCTATCAGTGACATTTGCCTTCCTGCCCTGGATTCTTAAGTACTGGAGACTTTCTCCCTCCACCTTTGACCTGACTTCCTGTCCCAGCATAAACATCCCTTCTCTTTTATTCTGACAGATGCCTGTAGAAAAGCAGTGAAACATTACAAGACTTGGGTTTGTTTGTGTTTATTTGGTTCCTCTGCATAGTGGTATGGCTGGATGTAATCAATGTTGGCCCTCCACTTTGCTCAATGGCCTTCGAGTAATGATGTGCAGATGCCAGACACGATGTGTTTGGGCACAAGGTAGTTTAATTCTAGACTTATTTGCACCTCATGACTTGATGTTATTAGGGCTTTGTCTCCAAGAAGCCAGCACACAAGAGAAAACCAGTCCCTGCTCAGCCTGCTATAAATGCGAATACACACTATAAAACGGCTGGAGCACTCACTTAGTTATCGGTTCCAAGTAGGAGCTTTTAAGAACTGAGCTAAATCATTGTGGCCTTTCTATCCTTTATTTTTTGTTTCTTCTCTTAATTGACAGTTATGAGTCTATCCCTCATTCACACCATTGAACGTCAGGAGTTTAGAAGGTTGAGTCGTTTAAGGAGACCATTTCAAAGGGTCTTGAGGTTGGGAGCTTGGACTGAAGCTCAGGCTGTAAATACCCTGTTAACATTCCGGTTATGGAGTCTGATGGAGGGGAGGCCAATATGTTACTCCCTCAGTGACCCCCTGGCATTAAGTGCCATTACTGTAAACAAGAGTCTTCCCTTGTCTTCAGATGTCCCACACTGGAAACAAATCCTGAAGGAATTAATTGTATTAATAAAACTTTTTTTTGTGGTAAAATGTTCATAACATAAAATTTACCATCTTAACCATTTTTAAGAATATAGTTCTGTGACGTTAAGTACATTCTCATTGTTCAGCGACCATCACCACCTTCCGTCTCTAGAACTTTTTCATCTTCCCAAACAGAAACTCTGTACCCATTCAAGATTAACTCCCTGTTCCTTCTTCCCTCAGCCCCTGACAGACAACCGTTATTCTGCTTTCTGTCTCTATGAATTTGACTATTCTAGGGACCTCATGCACCTAGGAGACCATGAACACTTCCCTCTCAGCCCACGTAACTACCACTTCTCTCCCTATAGATGTGTCTACTGCCAGTCGTATGATGCATCTTTCCGGTTTCCTTGCTATGTATTCACATGCTTACATACCTTTTATATACATGTTTCTTTTTTAAAAAAAGTTAGTACACAGTATTCTAACTGCTCTGCAATTTCCTCTTTTTATGCAACAACATGTCTTAGAAATCATTTAGGGTTTAATTCTTTCTTTTATTGGTTTCATAGCATTCTATAATATAGATAGGTCATAATTTATTTAAATTGCTCCCCGACTGATAGACATTTAAGTTGTTTACATTTTTCAGTATACTTCGTGATAAATAGCTATATACACCTTTTAACATCCTCCTTTTGTGCACTGAGCAAGGATTTTTAAAGCATGATTCCTGGAAGTGGAATTTGTCAGTCAAAAGGCATGTCCACTTACAATTTTGATAGATACTGCCAAATTGTTTTCAAAAAAGGCACCCCTAAGCTACACATTCCCAAAATGAATGATGATGTTACATTTCCTGGCATCCATTCCAAAATTTGGTATTATTAGTCTTTAAACTTCTGCCAATCTGACAAAAATCACCTTTGCCATTCACACTTATCTACTATGGGAAGAGAAAAACCTAGAAAAGAAATAGGAAAGAGCAGAGGGTTGAATGGGAAACGGAAGGGAAGGTGAGAGGAATTGTTCTGAATGTGTAGGGGCTGGAGTAAGTCCCTTGAGAACAGGTGTCCCCAGAGACATTTGGCTGGCTCCCTTCTGCTGCGTCCACAAGCTATGTGGCCTCTTGCTGTGTGGCTGGGGAGTGACCCAAGTCTGTCTACCTACCATGAGTTGGCCACAGTTACCTGCATCCAAAGCAGAGGCCAACACATGCTTGGTCTCAGAAGCAGCAATGCTTATAGCTGCCCTGGGGTTGATCGTGAATCTACTTCCAGAGTTCCCTCTGGCGGGAGCATTCTTCCCCCCAACTCGTCCGCCCACCCTGCTCATCGTTCAGTCAATTCAATTTAATGTCACTTCCTCAGGAAGGCCTTCCTGAGGTTGCACTGGTCGTACTTCTCCTTCAAATCACTTGTAACAGTTGTAGGTAAATGTTTGTGTGATGATTGTTACTGATTGTAGACAACGGTCAATAAAGTCCGTCTCTTCCTCTAAAGTTAAGCTCAGGTAATGTTGGAAACAGGTATGTTATAGTCACCTATGAGTCCCTGTGGTTGTTATCGAGAAGACACTTAGTAAATATTTGTTGGATGAATCAAAGAAAACCAGACACTTACAATGTAGAGCATAGTTATTCTTAACTTAAAAATGAGAAAATTAGGTGTAGAGAGGTTCAAACACACACATATTGAATGATTGCTGTAGGACAGGCAGGGGTTTAGGATGGTACTTGGTGCTGAGAATAGTGTCTGATGCTTGTTTGAATCATTTCACCTTAAAGCGACCCTAGCAGTAGTTCTTACCTTTATCCCCATTTTACAGACAGGAACATCAAAAGACAGAGCTCTTCCTGGGAGTGAAATGAGGGCGATCTATTTGCATCATAGCTAGGGTTGGTCAGGAAGGGAAAGCCAATTACACTTCTGATCTCTTCTCTTAGAAGAGGCTCCATACCCTGGACTTGCTTGCCTTGGTCCACTTCTTTTCAGGACTGATAGGTGATTGGCTAACCGCTCTTGAACAAACCAAATGAGGCAAGGTATTAATGGTCTAATGATTCTACTGGGTCCTTATGCATTTTAAAAGAGGATTCCTGGGGTAACAGCTTAACCAAAAGGAAGGGCTCTCCTATGGTGGAGATCCCAGGGTCCTTTGCAGGCTGGGGAAAGATTTTCATTGTGACCTCATCCTTCCTGACATTACATCAGAGAGGGCTCAGTCCCCAACTCTCCAAGGTAAAGAGGTCTGTCTGGCCTTACACGGGGCTGTTGGTATCACTCCCTGTCTGAGCTGAAAATGCTTACAGGGGAAATTGCTTGATGGAGATGGATGGAAGGCTTTAAGACTTGTTTTCTCTCTCCTGAGCTCCAGAAGCCATGTAGGAATCACATTTCCAGTCTCAAAATATGGACAAACCTACTTTAATTCTTTTCATTTAGTTATTTATATCCCAGAGTTTCCACAAAGAGAGTCAGCCAGAACCTATTCTCGACAGCTTTGAGGCAGCGTGAGGTGATGCCAAAAGCGCGGACTGTGAGAATTGACTGGCTGGAGTTTGAACCTTAGCTTTGCTGCTTAGTAATTGTTTTAAGCTTTCTGATCTGAAGTGTTCCCTTTTGTAAAGCGGGAATGATGATACCCACCCTGCGTGGTGATTGGGAAGATTAGAATAATATCTGTCAAGCGTCTAACAGAAAGCCTGGCAGGTCTCAGGCAAACATTACATGGTAGCTATAATTTTCAGATTTAAAGGAATTTACAAAGTCAAGTGTTGGAGCCAATGAAATTTCCTAAACTCTGCCTTTATTAAATTTATTATGTTTGCAAAACTTTTAGAGGCCTTGGTGGGTATATGATATACATGCTTTATTTCCATTTCCTCTAAGTGTAGTTTATATTACAGTGTTATAAAAAATATGTGATTCATCTAATAGTCATATTAGTCCTGGGGAATGATTTTTAAAATTAGTATGTATCTTTTAATTATTTGTATATCTTAAAATCCTTACCTATTTACCTATTGCTCTCTTTAGCTGCCCATCAAACTCTAAAGAATTTACTGAGAGTCCTTTTGCTGGAACCATATCTGAAAGCATGACAATTGCCTTTTCATGATGTAGATTGAATTTTATTTCTAACATTAAGATTTTCAAATTTAATTATATGTGTATAATTAAATTTATACATGTGATATCTATGTATTGAATATAAAAAGCAATAATAAATACATATCCCATGGCTTGGAACATATTAGTGGTTGTTTATACCCAGGTCAAAGTAGACTGAAGATTGAACGTAATGGCAACAGGGAATACAGTTCAATGAGAGAACTCAGCCTGCAGAAGATTGGTTTGATATCTACCTATCCTATTTATCTCTGTGTCCTCAGGATCTAGCACGCAGTAGGCGGTGAATAAGTGTTGCATGAATACATGAATTGAGAGGAATCATTTCCGTAGCTGCTAGTCACGTGACCTGTGAGGTTACCATAAATCTTAAGACCTTGGCTGAACTTCATTCGTTCCGTAAACGTTTAGTTAGTACTTCCTTCACGCGGAGCACTGAGCTTGGTGATGAACTGATGAGCATAACCAATTCTTCCCTGCTCTCTGGAGTGTACATCCTTAAGAGGGTAAGGCATCACCTAGATCAAAATACAATCATACCTGCTAAGAGACTGGTGCAGTCCTAGTTAGGGGCAAAATCGGGGTGGCTGGAGGGGGGAGGGAAGGGACAAGTTAGTGACATGTGAAGGTTCTGGAGCGGTGGGCGGGGCACAGGCCAAGCAAGGCTGTCGTTATGGACTGAATTGTGTCCTCCCCAAATTCATATTTGAAGTCCGAACCCCCAAGGTGACTGTATTTGGGGCCAGGGCCTTCAAAGAAGTAATTAAGATTACATGAGGTCATCAGGCTGGGGCCCTAATTCAATAGGACTGGTGTCCTTATAGGAAGAGAGGGAGGTACGAGGGATGCACACTTATAGAGGAAAAGCTGTGAGAAAACATCCCGAAGTCAGCCGTCTGCCAGCCACGGGGAAGCCAACCTTGTTGGCTCCTTGAGTTTGGACGTCCAGCCTCCAGAACTGTGAGCAAATCAATTTCTCTTGTTTAAACTACCCAATCTGTAGCATTTTCTTATAACATCCTGACCAGGCTAATATAGCCCTCCAATCTTTATTAAGGAATCTAGATGTCACTCCAAGGGGCAGTGGGAAGTTTTTCAAACAGGGGTTAGTATGATGAGCTTTGTGTTTTGGAAAGATTACTCTGGCCGGCAGTGAGAAAACTGAGTGAGGGAAAGATAAGTAGATGTGGGTCCCTTTGAGGAAAAAACCCTCAGGAGTCCCAATTTAGAGTCCAATTCTCTTTCCAACTGCAGTTCAGAGTTGATTGGAAACTTAGAGTTCCATCCAAGGTAGAATCTGGGAAGAATGATCATAAAGCCCCACATTTTGGTCCCCAATAATGGCTATTAAAGTTTATGGAAGTCTCTTCTCTGACTGAAACCAGTTGACCAGGAAGAGTCCCGCAGGCAGACAGGCCATATGGGTGGGGATTTGGCTCATCTGCTGTGCTCTTCTTAGGGCTGGCTCCTTTCTTTCTGTTTCACTGTTTGTTGAACTCACAGGCCAGTGAGAGAAGGAGAGTCAAGTAAGTGGACTTTAAAGCAAAATGCTGCAAGATACCTTCCTTTTCCAGGTTTTCTACCCTCTTCCAAATTATCTCAGTGTTTGTTTCAGCCCTGGGTCAACGTTGATGGAAAAAGTCCCTAGAGAGTTTGGGAGACTGTTGTAATCACTAGTCAAAATAAATAGAAAATTGATGGGAACATTTAAGTGGTAGTTTTAAATAGCAACCTTTTCTTCTCTTTTTTTTTAAGCTCGAAATTCTGCATGTCGGCAATTTGGGCTGGGCTCAGCTGGGTGGTTCTTCTGGTCTACACGTGGGGATTGGCTAGCCTGGTCTGGGGTGCAAGTCATATGTCTGTAGTCAGCAACTGGGTCAGCTTAGGGGGTGGCTGACTGTCAGCTGGTTGCCTTGGTTCTACTTTATATGGTCTCTTATTTTTCAGCAGGGTAACCCGGGCATGAGGGCAAGCCCAGTGAGCCTGCACGTATCTGGCTTCTGCTTATGGCATACTGGCTAATGGTCCATCGGTCAAAGCAAACCCATGCTGGCCAGGGTCGAGGGGTAGAGGAATGGACTCTACCCCTTGCTGAGAGTTGCTGCAAGGGCACACTGTAAAGCAGTGTGGGAACAGGGAGGTAGAAGAGTTTGTAGCTAGTTTTACAGTCAACTTCCCCCTACAATTTCAGTCATTCTCTGTATAATACTTACAACTTTTGCCATGTTCACATACCATCCTTACTACATTAAAAAAAAAAAAAATCAACCTCCACTTACAAAAATTCCTATTTGAACCTCCTCCTAAGCAATCTTATCTTTGAAATTACGGACTTAATGTGTTAGTGATTATTGTGGGTTTAATGGTGTCCGTCCAACATCTGTATGTTGAAGTTCTAACCCTCAGTACCTCCGAGTGTGACCTTATTTGGAAATAGGGTCGTTGTTGATGTAATTAGTTAAGATGAGGTCCTACTGAAGTAGAGTGGACCCCTATTCCAAGATGACTGGTGTCCTTGTCAGAAGATGTCCATGTGAAGACAGAAACAATGAGAGAATAGTATGGGACAACAAAGGCAGCTACAAGCCAAGGAATCCCGAAGATTGTTAGCAAACACCAGGATCTAGGAAGAAGCAAAGTCTTCTCCTGCAGGTTTCAGAGGGAGCATGGCCTTGCTCACACCTGGGTTTTGAATTTCTAGCATCCAGAACTGAGACGCAATAAATTTCCGTTGCTTTAAGCCAACCAGTCTGTGGTCATTTGCTATGGCAGCGCTAGGAAATGAATACTGTTATTTTAAAAAATAAGATACTAAGTTAAACCATATGAAATTGTCACCTTTGTATTTTTAAGATACAAAATAGTTGAATCACAGCAACTTCACATTAAAATAAATACCTGGCAATTGAAAAAAATTTGGACTACCTAAAATTACCTTGAATACTATCTTTGGGACATTGCTACACTTTTGAAGACATCATTGTAAAATATTCTATTCTGAAATAAGGAATTTAGATTTCCTGGGAAGCTCAGGCTGCATGTAATGTTCCTCCCCCACGGTGCCGTCCGTCCTGGTTTTATATACTTGAGGAAGCATTAGAATAAAAAGTATACAATTAATTTGCAAATGCTGTAAACCTGACTAAAACGTTTTTTAGTACTGAATTTAATTTTTTAAAAAGCCATACATTTATCTATGACCTTGGGATATTAAAAAATCAAGGAGTGAATTTTCTAGAATAGATGGAATGTGGTATTTGGCTTCTAAATAAAATGTGTGAATTGAATCAAGTTTCCTTCGTTGAGGCGGTCCCGATTAATTTGTAAGTCCTTCAGTAGAATTAAGTTTTAGTTACTTTTGGGTGGAAATAATAAACAATGCAATTTAATGTAAAATTTCTGAATCTTGCAAATACTAGCTAATTAGGAGACTATCTATCATGATTATTTTGAGCAACTGATCATTTCCATCAATCAGCCACGCAGCCCTGGTAAGCCAATCATTTTTTAATCGATGTCGAGCCACTGAAAAGTTGCCATAGATACCAAATTCTACAGCCATCACAACAGAAAGTCAGGTTAGAATTGGAAGTGACAGGTGCATTCATCACATAGTTAACAGGCCTTTGAAGGGAAAGAGAGAGTTTGTCAGAGTCCTTAGGCTGGGTATAAAAGATTGCAAAGAACACTCAAATTCCCAAAGAGCACTTCAAAAGCAGGCGGAAGGATCCGTTTTTCATTAGAAATGCAGGAGATGTTTGCTTGAAATTCAAGCTCTAAGTAACAAGTTCCTTGAAGTTTTGCTTGGCTGTCATTTAGCAGGGGTCACCGATAAGTTATCTTAAGAGCAGAGAGCTTCCGTTTTGTTTTCTTTTTAACTTTCGGTATCAGAAGAAATAAGGATGGTTGAGAGCGTGGAGCACTGATTACTATAAAAAGCAGTCCTGATTGCAGTGGTGATAAGTGTGGAAATTTGAAGGTATGTACACTTATTTATGTGTGTATATTTATTTATCAGTTGTCCACATTGTCAGAATAAAAGAGTAGAACCAAGAAATATATTTTGAGAGTCATTGTACATAGCCAGTATCTATTACTATTAGTAACACTATTGGATGTTCAGAACTTTGGAGCATAGGTGAAAAAAAAACACCAAAAACAAAAACAGCATTTCAAGTTAAAAAAAAAAAAAGCAACAAAAGAAGAATATACAAAGGGTACCAAAAAAATGTACACACATTTTAAGAAAGGAAAAAATTGTATTAAAATTGTAATACTCAATACTATATACTGATAACAAAAGATGAATACAAGGCATATGTATACATTTTTTTGGCACCCCTGGTATTTCACAAGTATAGCACACACCGTTCACTCTTCGGGGGCAGCTGAGGAAACCCTGTGTCACCCCTGGATGAGGAGGTCCTTATCACACACATCAGCGGTTGGATGTGTGAAAACAGTGTCATCCTCAGACCCCAGGAACAAGCACTGGAAAGGGAGTCAGAACAGAGTTCTGACCCCAGCTCTGCTGTCTGCTCAGTGAACACAAGGCTCTCCAGCACGGTTCAGCCCAGGGGGGAAGGGTGTGTGCCTGGATCTCTGCAAGTTTCACCTAGCTCTAACGTTCTTTGAGTCTCCGGGTTTATTTGTGTCTCAGTCATGTAGCTAGCTGGGGTTATGGGGACTTGAGTCTCACTTGTCTACCCTGGCTAATTGTCGGCTGTCATCTGCTTCCTAGTATGTGTCGCTGGAGCCCTGCGGCACCACTTGGGAGTCATGCTCTGAAAATGCTAGCTTTGAGATCATTAAACAAACTGGTAAACAGGTTTGGTGAGTAAAGGAAAGGAGGTCTGGGGAAGTTCCTGAAGCCTCAGAGCCAAGGGTGGGAACTTCAGTGTGTGTGTGATCTCCAGGAGAGGCTCTGTTCATCCGTAAGGCGGGGGTTTCCTGGTTTGTTCCCTCTGGGCAGCAGGATCTTGACTTCAGTGCCCAAATGGTCTAAGCGTTTTGTATCTTGTTCCTGTATTGGACCTGGAGGGGAAACTAGCACAACCACAAGGTCAGTGGAGAAGAACTGAATGCACATCAGGGAAGAAACATTATACTAAACAATTAATTGATCTATATTAATTTATATGCACATATATGTATATAAACATATATATGTAAATATATATAAACACATACACACATATATGTATATAAACCTATGAGTTCTGACAATTAAGTTCGTGAACTTGTTGCAATGATATTGTTAACTTTTTTTGATACCAGAGGGATTATTCATTATGAATTTGTACCAACTGGACAAACAGTTAACCAAGTTTACTATTTGGAAGCGCTGAAAATGTTGCGTGAAAAAGTTAGGTGACCTGAACTTTTTGCCAACAATTCATGGCTCTTGCATCACGACAATGCACCCTCTCACTGCCACTGTCTGTGAGGGAGTTTTTAGCCAGTAAACAGATAACTATATTGGAACACCCGCCCTACTCACCTGATCTGGCCCCCAATGACTTCTTTCTTTACCCGAAGATAAAGGAAATATTGAAAGGAAGACATTTCTTTCTTTTTTTTTTTTAAATTAAAGTTTATTGAGGTGACAACTGTTAGTAAAGTTGCATAGGTTTCAGGTATACAATTCAGTTTGATGACATTCAGGACATCAAGGGTAATATGACAACAGCTCGGATAGCCATTCCAGAAAAAGAGTTCCAAAATTGCTTTGAAGGGTGGACTAGGCACTGGCATCAGTGCATATTTTCCCAAGGGGAGTACTTCGGAGGTGACAATAGTGATATTCAGCAATGAGGTATGTACCACATTTTCTAGGATGAGTTCCTCAGACTGAATTGTCAGATCTCATATATACTTACATATATGTGTGTGTGTGTATGTGTGTGTGTATATATATATATATATATATATATATATATATATATATATATATGAATGAAATAATAACCCAGAATAGGTCTGGTATTAGGTACCTCTATTTCCCCCCTCTTCTTTTTCTTATATCTTAATTCATGGCTATGGTTATAATTGGTCCATGGTGGCTTCTCTAGTTTGCTTGCTTGAATATGTGTAGGTCCTTTTGTTCTAACACCTCAGTCCCTTGCCTTCCTCAACGTAGTGATTTTAATACCTTGCATGCCTGTATTTCTAATCTACACGAAAGGAATTTTGTTACAGATCTCATTCTGTTCCTAGCATTTTTTTAAAAATAAACTTTATTGGGGAATATTGGGGAACAGTGTGTTTCTTCAGGACCCTTCAGCTCCAAGTAGTTGTCCTTCAATCTAGTTGTGGAGGGCGCAGCTCAGCTCCAAGTCTAGTCTCTGTTTTTAATCTTTAGTTGCAGGGCGCGCCGCCCACCATCCCATGCGGGAATTGAACCATCAACCTTGTTGAGAATTCGTGCTCTAACCAACTGAGCCATCTGGCCGTCCCTGTTCCTTGCATTTTTTATTCACCAAGCACTATACTTTTCAGATTCATCCTTATTGCTACGTGTTCTCATCTCTTTAATATTGATTTAGCAAAATATTGAGAACATACTATATGCCAGGAACTGTTGTCAGCTCGAAGATATACAGTGGTGAAGTCTGCAGATAAGATCTTTGCTCTCTTGGAACCTACATTTTACTAGGAGGACACAGGCAATAAACAAGTAAACCCATAAATAAAATAATTTTGGGGAGTGATCAGCACTGTAAAAAGAATAAAGCAGGGAGAAGTGGTGGTGCCTGGAGGTCCACTGTACATATGGGGTCGTCGGTGAAGGACCTTCAGAGGAGGTCAGGTTTGAGTTATGACCTGGGGGAAGGGCATTCCAGGCACAGGCAGTGTGATGCTTGCAAAAGGCTTATCTATTCAGAAGCAGAACTCTGTACCCCATGGAGTGACTGGTGAACCCCTTAGGCAGGAGTGGTTTAGGACACTCAGAGGCACTTTTAGCTTCTTCATTCCTTTGTCTCCCTTCCTGTGCCTCATTCTTTTCCCTGATCCAAGGGAATGAGGACACTCTCTGTACGAGTGGACAGAGAGCGTCTGCCATGGCACAGTCACTGAGTTCCCAAGTGCTCTTCCTTGACAACAGTGAACCCTCCTTTCCTCCCTCTTCCCTTCTTTCTTCATCCCTCCCTCCTTTCCTCCTTCTTTCCCTTATTCCCTCCTTCCTCCCTCCAAGCAGACATTTATTATACACCTAGAATATGGCAGACGTAGTGCTGAGCACTGGGAGGTACCTCGGTAAGTTTTGGCCTTACCCTCACAGAGCTTATACTCCAAGCATTTTCTCTTTTGTCTTACATTTTACGATGGCCCCTCCACCCCCCTACCCTATCCAAAAGTTTAATGGTAATGGGGGAAAAATAGCTGACTCCCCTCTTCTCCATGTTTCCCAACAGAGAACTTTTACCCATCACCACCTTCTCTTTTTCCGATCACTGCTCATGGTTTGCAATCTGTCAAAAAGTATTCAGAAGGATTTTATTTAATATTCTCTCTTTCCTTTTTTTTTTCTTTTTGCTAGAGCAGTCAGAAATAAATTAATAAAATCATTTGCTGAAAACCAAAATAAAAACTGCAGCTGTGTTTCACAACATTAAGATGTGCTAATCATGATTCCGATAATCAAAGGCGTATGTTGGAAGAAACATGTTTGTGTTTTGCTGGCATGGAGGACAGGAACCTGATGAATGCAAACAATGCCTTCTCTCAGAACAAGATGGGTCTACACGTTCGTTTGTAAGAGACTTGTTTAGAAGGCTGTGTACTTTCCCACGAACACAGGCTCCTGGGGAGTTCTGTCTTTAACCCTAATTTCAGAACACTGGTTAACCCATAACATCCTTGATAAGTTGTCTGTGTAGTTAGTTGTACTATAAAATCTAGCAAATGCTTAACAGTGTCCAAAGGCTTAACAGTGTCCACTCCCTCAGCCATTGTTCGGGTTCATGGTCTCTTCACTCTCACCCGAATCACCCAACAACTTCCTCACTGGTCTGTTTCCTCGGTTGCCATGTTCATCATCCATATCGCAAGGATGAGATTCCTAAAATGCAAATCGGATTCCAGGCTTCCTCTGTAACTCAGCGCGGGTTCCATTGCTTTCAGAATAAAGACGGGACTCCTAACCAGGAATCTGATGCCCACGTGGCTTACCTGTGAGCTCCTCTCGATGCTCCTCTTCTGCAGCTCCCTCAACGCACCTGCTTCATCAGGCCTTGTCTCTTCGCTCATGTCACTCCTCTGCTTGGGCTGCCCTTGCTCTCCTGTGTGCTTGGAAAATTCCTTCTCCGCTTTTAGGATTTAGATCAGGAGTTCTGTCTTCCCTGATCACTCTCTTCCCAACCCTGGGAGTTGTCTGTCCCTCCTCCATCATGTGATACCACGCTATTTTCTAATTATTTGTTTGCATGTTTCTCCCCATGGATGCTGAGCTCCTTGAGGTCCGGGATTATGCCTCGTTCATTTGTGTTTCCAGGATGTGGTACAGCAAAGATGGTCAACAAGTATTTATAGAGAAATGTGTTTATGGCCATGAGGATGCGATAGGAAATGAGGGCTGAGAAATGAGGGCTCAGGAGTGAAGTCCTGAGACGGGCTCTGGCATGAAGAGCATGGTGATGACTTAGGATGGGCTGGGCTCTGACTGGTCCGTCATAATGTGTATGTGTGTATGTTAGGTCTTGTAGGCTGAACCACAGGATTTTTGTAGGAGAGTTAAGGGAAATAAGCCTGGAAAGTCAGGTTAAGGTCTTGAATACCACACTAAGGCATTTTTAGTACTCTATCTGCACAGGGAATGCCAAATGCTATGCTAACTTGGAAATGACATAATTCAAAAGGCATCTGGGAATGACCCAGTCCAAAAGGCGCTTTGGAACACTAATTGGCCCGTGGTGTGGCTGGGCTGATGTGGGAGAAAGTGTAGCCATAGACACCAGTTTGAGGATGATTGGGATAGACTGGGTATGAGCTGGTAGGAATACTTCTCAAGAGTGGAAGGGACAGTCGGGATGGAAGACAAGGCCCCACCAAGTTTGTCCTGATTATCAGGCTATATTTAATACTGATTCTGTAAAATGTTTGACATACCTTGAAATATTTCACAGAGGACCACGTCCTGAGACGGCTTTGGAGCTCTGAAGGCGTGAGTCTCTGCTGTCTCTCCAAAGTCAGGAAGAGTCAGGAGTGAGCAGGATTGAGCTGATGTTTGCATCAGAGATTATAGTGGTTCACCTGGGGATGTGGGTCTTTCTACCTGAATTGAGTCTGCTTTTTCTATTGCGGCTAATGAGACGGTCATGATCAGTAGAGATGCTTCACTCCAATTGATATTTCATTAGGACTGGAGTCAACAGCTACAATTATGCTTGATTTGTAGGCTCCATTCACCCAAATGTGGATGAATAATCTAGTGCCACCTCCATCTGAGACCCTGATGTCATCCTCCCACCGATTGGGTGGTTCTTGGGGCAGTTCCCCTGCATCTCGATGGCTCCAGAACCCTGATGACATATTGACTTCGAATTTATACCCAAAGGTAGAGTAGGAGTAACCCGATATCAGGGACTCTGAGAGGCCTCTTTTACTTGCTAAATACATTCAAGACCTGATTGTGGATGGATAAATCGACATCGATGATAAGCAAAAACGGCAAACATGTTTGGGGGAAGTAATGTACCACATTTTCACTGAAGTGTGGAGGACAGTATCAGGCAGCTCTCAAGCCTGGCTCCTCCCCTCTTTGCCCACCTTGTACTGCTGTAGCACCAGCTTCCTGCAGGTGTGCCCTGATAGGACTGTGTATTTGTGGGGACAGAGCCCCAGAGAGCAGTTTCCAGGCTCTCGGCCTCACATAGAAAGGTGCTGGCTCAGGTAGTAAATGCCCATCGACTGTGATCAAATGGCCATCAGCTATGGCTAGTTGGCCGTCAGCTGTAACCAGTGAGCCATTGGGCACTAATATAACTGCCGTGGCTATGCTAGCAGCAAAATGGGGGCTAGCAAGAAGACGGTGGCTGAGCCTGCAAGCGGAGCAGTGAGGGTTGAGAATTATGTGGCTCCTGGTTCCTGTGTCTCCAACCCAGCCACCAGTGAGAATATAATAGTATGACTCCCCTACCTATGGCTCCGTGGGTGTTCCTTTTCGGCCTCACCATGTCTTGCGTTCTTATGTGGGGAGCGGGAGCAGAGACCCCGCAGACTCTGCGTGATACCCTGCACGACACATGGCGCAGCGAGCAGGGTCTCCTGCACGACAGTATTCCTCATTTGTTTCTCTGGAGCTTCTCTGATGACGAGGTGTGGGACACAGCAGGAGCCCACCTGGCACTCAGGCAAGCATTGCCTGGAAATGCAAGCAAGTTATTGTGTACTATAATCTGAATGTTTATGTTCCCCCCCAAATTAAAATGTTAAAATCCCAACTCCCAAGGTGATCATATTAGAAGGTGGGCCTTTGGGAGGTAATTAGGTCATAAGGTGGGGCCCTCATGAATGGGATTAGTGCCATATAAAAGAGAGTCCAGAGACATTCCTTATCCCTGTGAGGACACAACAGGAGGATGGCTGTTTATGAACCAGGAAGTAGGCTCTCAGCAGGAACCGAATCTGCCAGTGCCTTGATCTTGGACTTCCCAGCCTCCGGAAGAGTGAGAAATGAATTTCTGGTGTTTTCAAGCCACCCAGTCTATGGTAATTTGTTATAGCAGCCTGAGTGGAGTAGGACACTTTCCTATAGGGAGATCCTTGCCAATGTGGGACAGAAGGTGGTAGATATGTCCTGTCATCTTCTGTCCCTCAGGTGGACAACTCTGAGCATGATCTACACAGAGCGAGCCCCAGTTTCTGCAGTGTCTCTACTTACACGCCACGTCGTAGGCTCAGCCATGTTTGTGAATATGTCTTCATGATGTGTACAGAAGGAATTGAGCAAGAAAATGTGCTTTCCATGTCTTTGTGGAGAAAGCAATTCGATCAAGCTGGACTACCGATCCCACCACCATCCTTACTAGACAATAATTGTGTTGGCATACTTAAGAGTCAATGATGAGGGTAGGACCTGGAGAGGCTGTTGGGCTTTGGCCTTCAGCTCAAAGAGCTATTTAAAAATCTAACTGATGCTTTTGATGCTTGTCTTCACTGTGCAGTTGTCATATTACACTACAATAAAATTCCCCTTAATAATGAATATGAAAAAAACATTTGGGTTTTCTGGTACCTGTTTTATTTTTATCGTTCTTCTCCTCTTCTTCCTTTTCTCCTCATCTTCTTCCTCCTCCTTCCTCTGGATAGGAGCGAAGACCTTGGATATCTCTGACCTTCTGAAAGAGTCAGTGCCTAACCTCGTATCATGGAGTTGTGATACCTGGTACCTCTCCAGTACACCCTTCCACCACATCACGGACACATGTGCTTTATGCTCTGTCACTCCCTCTTGGCTTCTCTGTCCTGAGTGTCGTCTACCTCCCACCACTTCCAATATCTAGTGGTGGAGTTAAGACAGATATAAAAATCTTTATGCCCTTTATTACCATTCAAAATATGTTTGCTTCTCACTTTCCCGTTCTGGATTCCTGGCTGCCAGCTGAATACCTCTGTTTAAGGAGATATTTTCCAAACAGTTCCAAGCAGAAAGTGAAAAGGAATGTGGGTCCACATATGCTGGAACTAAGATGGAATCTTTGTGGACAAGTCTCAGGAGAAGTCCAAGTTCTGTGTGTACCAGACTGGCATCTTTCACACCCCCACCCCCAAGCCACCACCTAAAGGATAAGTACCCAGGAGTGGTGACTCTCCTTAGCTCACAGAGGGACTGCACTTCCGACCTCCCATCCCCTGCTCTAAACCCCAGATCCAACCTGCCAACTCGTGCCTGGAATTTCCTTTCCAGTCCAACTCCTCTGGATGGTGACTAATTCAATGAGTGTGACACTGTCACCATCAGAAATGCAATTTGGGGCCTCACCTCATAGCTATTTAGAATCTTTGGGGGTAAGATCTAGCAATCATGGTGTCCAGGTGGTTCTGATGCATGGTCAAGTTTGAGAACCCGATGCGTTTAGAGGGACTAACACAGTGATTCACAAAGTTGGCTGCTCAGCTGAACTACCTTGAGGAGAGCCTGTTTAGGGTCCCAATACCCAGAATAATGAGATCAAAGTCTCTGAGGACGGGATCCAGGCACCACTCGTTCTTCAAAGCTCCGTATGTGATTCCAGTGGGCAGCTAAGGTTGAGAACCACTGGGTTAGGCGCTGGGGAAAAAGAATATTAATGACCTGAAAGTGTCTACACCTGAATGTATCTTTCCCTTTTCCTCTTCCTCCTCCATCTCTCCAAACTCAAGGACTCCTTAAAAGACTTAAAAAAAAAAAAAAAGCCCCCACAGTTGAATGATGTATTTCTTGTATATCTGTTTATTTATCACAGCCTGAATATGCATATGTTAATAATGTGTCATAATTTCTTCTTTTCTGAAAGCGTATGTTTCTGGCTAGGAGACAGGCTGCCTGAGACATTCCTTTGCTAGCTCTGGCCTGGCTTTTGGAAGCTGAACATGTCATGGAGGGGCCTGTGGATTAAGTGCCTTCGTCCTGCAAACTAAAGAATTCCCCACATCCTCTCCAAGGGAGCAGGGAAGTTTTCTGAAAATATCTTTGGCCTTAATCTGAGATGGTCCCGGGAGTTACTTTATAAAATGGGGTCCTGCTCAAGAGGACATCATTATATTATGTGGCCCTCCTTTGGATCTCTCTCAGTAGTGTAACTGGGTATATCGACAAAGAAACAGGGAGAATTTAAATTTGTTTTTGTTTCTAAATTTGAAAATGATTAGGTCATGAGTACATACTCTAAAGGGGTCTTCCCTGAGGAAGTTTTCAAAATCATAGCCTGTCAGCGCGTGAAGGGGCCTTGAGAGTATCCTTTCAAACTCCTTCATTTTAGGGCAACCGAGATCCAGTGAGGGTTAATATTAGCCCCAAATCACACAGCAAATTAGTGGCAGAATTAATACCAGAAACCAGATCTCGTAACTCCCACTCGGGTATCCCCACCCTGCTACATCATGCTTCCTCTTATATTTAATTTAATTTTTTTCTTTGCTAACATGAGATTCCTTCCATTCCCCCTCTCACCCGAAGGATTTTTATTAAGGAAATAAATGCTTTATTTTTAAGTGGCTGATAGAACTCCTCAATTAGGTCATTGAGATGGTTCTAAGGATGCATTAAGTCATTTTTATATATGCTGGAAAATGAATCCGTAAAAATATAATGCAGGGTAATGAGATGTCAAAAGCCATTGAAATGAGAGGATCTGAGTATAATTGTAGAGACTCTGAACTAGGCTTTGGAATTTTCCAGGTTTCCCGTTCATTCATTGTTTATGTTTTATTGGTTATATCGTAATTGATGTGAAAAACCCAAATAGCCACATTTTTCCATTTGGGTCCATGACTCAGAACACTGAAGATCTTTTTAGAGCATTTTAACCATTTACCACACCTTTAATGGGGAAAAAAGATTCAAAAATTCCTTTATTTACTTTTTCACATGTTTTATATTTTCTGGATTTCTTAGTGGCAGCTGTAAAAAGGGCTTTTCATGTGATCATTTCATTCAGTAATTTGTCTAAACCGAGGCCTTTTCCCTTTTTTCTAATGCTTGCCCAGCTGTCACTGTTGCCTGCTAAAGTGATTTTTCTCTATTATGTTGTCACTTTACACTCCCACAGGGTCCAATCCTGCAGGCCTTACATGCATGGAACTCACATTAAAGTCATTGGAAGCTTTAACATGTAAGAATGTGGGTTTGGGGCCCAGAGAAAGGGCCTATTTTGAAGCATCAGGCTCTGGAGTGCTGCTCCATGCTGCAGTAAAAATGCCCGGATTCTGCCTTATCTCCATCTCACTAGACTGCTAATACAGCAGGTCCTCGAATAACGTCATTTTGCTCCATGTCGTTTCGTTGTAACGTTGATGCGATGCTGTAGGAACTGCTTGTTTATATCAATCAGCCCATGGTAAAATTGGTTTTGTTATGCGTCCTTTCACTTAAAGTCGCAGGACCTAGGGACGAAGTTAAGTGAGGACATAAATAGCCAATTGCTGGAGGACTTGGGGGCAGATTCTACATCCATCCAAAGAGTGGGCTTTCTAGAGTTTTATATTCCAAGGCATCTTCCCTCCACCCTGACTATACTGTTCAAGATGGGTATGAAAAGCAGGGAAATGGGAGACCATAAGGGAAATGAGAAAGTCTTATATCAGATTTAATGTTTTCTGAGAAGAAAGGTCTTGCCCAGTCAGAAAATGAATTCGACAAAAAATGAAGGGACACTGAATTGCAGTTAGAGAAGTAAAATACCCTGATGGGGGAGGGGAGGAACTGGTCAGCATGGGAAGGGTACAATAGTTAACGTTTTTGTTTGCTTTTTTTCCTTTTGAAAAATTAGGTGGCTTGGTTCTGCCCACTCACTTATGAGATGGCTTTAAGGTATGGGTTTAATTGATTTCCTGTGAATAAATCAGGGTCAAGTGATTTTTGGGCCTGAGGTGTTCTATTTTACATTTTTGTCTTAGTGTTACTTTTTTTAAGAATCAAAAGTACCACCTCTACCAGGAAGCCCTCCAGGAATTTCTCCAGGAATATTCTGGGCTTCCCTATCTTGGCTTTCTCACACCTCTTAGATCATGCATGACAAGAAGGGGTAGATTCACCTGACACACTTCTGACTGCACATCTCGGGGGCCAGTGACCCTTGCAAGTGTCCATTGATAGGAGTTATTATCAGGAAGGGTGAACATCAGGTTGAAAGGGGTGGGGGCATTTTCTCATAGAGAAGGAGTTCTCTGAGAGAGTAGACTGGCTATCTCTCTACCTAAGCTGAGTTTAGGGCTGAAACCGGGTTCCTGAGACTTTGTGAGACTCTGGGCACACACAGTGCCCATTTAGGGCCCAGATGACAGAGGGACACAGAATTGGGGCCGGGGCTCTCTTCTCCCAACTTCTCAGCTCTCCATGTGTCTTTGGTACTGAGGGTCCCCATGTGGGTACCAGGCAGGCCCCTGGAGAGGTGGCTGAGCTCAGCAGAACCTCACTGAGGGTCTGCGCCTTGCCTGGGGGACTGAGGAAGAAGAAACTCCACATACTTGTTCAGGAACACGGGGGACACCCCAGGGCCACCCCGGCATTACCAAGGGGGGTTTTGAGGGGAGGCTACAGTGCTGTGAGAACAGGTGTGGGCTCAGAGCCGCAGTCACCGCAGATTAATGATAATATAGACGTCAGTTGTACTCACGCTCCCTCTAGAGAGAGGGCCACAGGGAATGACTTCTGTAGAATAACAAATAGACCTGGGTGTAGTCAGTGGGAAGCCTGGGTCTGGCTGAGGGGCCCAAAGAAGACCCCTGCCCCCGTGCCCATGAATCTCCTGTCACACACTCTTGCATACTTCTAACCATTCTCAATGCTAAGTACCTTCCCACAGGGAAAATTCCTCTGTTGTTTTAAATATTTATCTATGTTTCTAGAGCTATTGACCCTGAACTTCCTACTCCTGAGGGATCTATACCAGTTCAGGGTTTGTTTCCATGCTGTGTCATTGTAGACATTTTGTTGTAGACTCTCCATTGACATCATGGGACAAGTGCCATCAATGCGTGTAGGCACATGTGACTCATTTGGACGAGCCACAGGATAATTTTCTGAGACCTCTTGGGTTAGTCTTGGGTTAGTACATGAAAAAATGAAGAATCATGAGGAAAGTGCGTTGATCGTGAAGTCAGAACACTAAGTTGAGTAGCTCTGCCTTTCTAGCTGTATGTTTTGGGGGCAAGTCACTCGAACTGAATCCGTTTCATCCATCTTCCTTCTAGAGCAGGGGTGTCCAAACTTTTTTCAACGTTTTTCACCAAGGGCCGTATGCGGTAAAATACACAAACAGCCGGGCCACTCACTCGAGGTGAAGTACGTATTGCCTCACCTGGTTTATTGAAGTAAACTAAATATATTTTTGGAATTTGCTGCGGGCCAATTAAAAATGGATTGCGGGCTGCAGTTGGCCCGCGGGCCGCAGTTTGGACACCCCTGGTCTAGAGTTTGCATAAAGGACAAGTATTGTAATACATATTTTATATGAAAATTTATAACATACATGCACATTATGTGTATGACATGTCCCATTATATCTATGTAAATATATATTATATACATGTATGTAATATTTATGCATACATGATAAAATCTCGCATATATGCATTTTGGAAAATGCAAAAGCACTGAACTATATGTATGTTTGGGATTATTATTTTGAAATAATGTGGTTCTCCCCATCCCTGCTATGTTTAGTGCTGCTGTAGCATCATTCAGTGACGTCTGAATTTTAAACAAGAAGCACTGGGATATAATAGCTCAGTTGTTTTAAATGGACTGTCCCTTCTCCTCTTGGGGAAAATGAAAGTAACAACAGAAAATCATCTAATACGCTCCCGTTTCCAACTGCAATTTACTATGTAGGCACAGGAACAAAGAGCAAGGTAGGTGATCAGCTGTAAAGGGAACGGTGACCTTCATTCATTCTCTCTCTCTCTCTTTCTGACTGAGGAACAATCATAATAAATTCTCTTCTCTTGCCTATTTTAAGGCAGAGATTTTAAGGGTGTTTTATGACTTAAGCTTGTCTCAGGCCAATCTGCTCCACTAGTGATGATGAACTAACACTGGCCGCCCATTAGGGTAAGTGAATGTTCCTTTGTTAACTCTGATGGGGTCCTAATCGGTGCTGATTCTCCCTGTGGCATTGCCTTTTGGAGGGTGCAGCCAGGTGCACTCCCAGTTGCAAAAGGGAGAGACTTCTGCCTCCCTCCCTCCCTCCCCGCCACCGGCCCAGAACCTTCAGCCGCACACGTTCATGCCTGACTGGGAACCACTCAAGTGTTCCTTGAGCCACGCACCCTGCTGCATCTCATAAAACCTTTCCCTCCCCCTGCCTGCCCTAGGAAAACAGACATAACTGTGAACCCGGAGAGCCTGTTTGTGGCCCGGGATGTGCAGAAGATGCTGGCGAGATCGTGTCCCCTGGTATCTCTGCCGAGAGAGTAGATCCTGCAGCCTGAGGCCTGTCACCATTGTCAGAGCTCCGGCACGCATGTTCAGTCCTCTTCTCCTTTCCCTCCAGAGGGGGTCCTTGTACTGTGCAGCTTAGCCCTTTCCCTGGTGGGGTGTGGGCTAGGGAATGAGCGTGTTTGCCAGCATGCCTGGGTGTGTTGAGTGGGGAGAGGAAGAGGGAGAAACAAAGACTCGAGATGCGAAACCACAGAGAGAGAATTCTACTCCGCTTTGGCACTGGGCTCTGCAGGGGACGCTGTGGGGTGGAAAAGCGGCATCCAGGAGTTAGAAGACCTGAGATTCAACTCTAACCAGAGTGTTCCCTAGAAATTACGAACCTCTCTATGTCTTAGACTTTTGATCTGTAGAATGAAAAGCAATGCTTGCCTTACATCCCGTCCAGGGTTGTTTGTAGCTTCCAGTGGCATCTCACCTTTTACAGAATTGCTTCAGTGTTTACAAAATGCACTTAAAAGTAATAAGGTGAGCTGTAGTATCTTTCAAAGCACGAGCCATTGATCCCCTGAATCAGAATTAACCCCGAGGCTCCTCTAATGGACCCTGAAGCTTGGGCATATGGCCCAAGGTAAGACATGAGCCAAGTCAGGGCAGCTTGTGGGAGAGCTCGGTCGTCCATAGGACTGCCCCAAAGAGACTGTCTCTGAGCTCTTCTCCTCCTGAGGCCTGGGGTTCCATCTTCCTCCAGTTCTGTAAATCTCTCAGTATTCTTTGCACGAGTTTCTTTTTTGGCTGAAGTGAGCACCAAATCCTGACAGAGAACTTCCAAGCTTTTTCAGCTGGAAAGATTTCACTCTGAGGACCTTGTGACTTGGCCTGCGTGGGGGACGTTTTCCCTGTGACCCTGGGTTTGGTCTCACTTTGGGCTTGATAGGAATGATGCCTCCCACTTTGAGCAAAAGAGAGGAGACACAGTGGAGGCCTCGGGGGAAGTCCTTAGTTTCAGGGTGTAACGTTTGTGGGAAGTTTGGCAAATAGCCATGTATCGATGAGGCAGTTATGTTGGAGCTTCTTGACCCAGAGGACAAAGAAGTGGTTGAGACTACATGTTCTGGAACCAGTTTACCTGGCTTCACATACTCTCCTTCTTACTAGCTATGCAATTTCTATGTCTCAGGCCACTGTGTCTCCGTTTCTTTGTCTGTAAAATGGGAACAATTGTAGGACTATGCCTTGGGCTGTTATAAAGATTAGAAGAGTTAAGACGCACAATATGTGCAGAATGGTGCTTGGTACAAAGTCAGTGCTCAGTGAGTGTCAGCCATTATTATCCTGACACTGATCACTCTTTTGTTACTACCAAGGAAGGAAACCCATTGGAGAAAACCTAAAGCTGGGTTTACAGAAAAATAAAAGCAATTTTTTTTAAAAAGCCAAAGAATGAAAAGAAGGAACTGCTGCTTGCTGGTGCCTGCAGAGCTGTGCTAATGGCAGAATCCTGTTTACTGGAGGAAAGATTTCTTCCTAAGGTCGATTCCAAAGTGGACTGTTCCACCCCACTGGAGGAGACCTTTTGCGCTGAGCTTTCCCCCAGCTGTTAAGGAAGCAGTTACAATGGAGCCAATATGGTTGAATGTAGAGATTGTGTCACGAGAACTTTCCCTCTTGGGTTCTGCAGAGCAGGCTTGGAGCACACAGGACTCCCCTGTTTGTGAGAGAAACGGGCTACCACCAAGGCTTCAGGACACCTTGGAGGACATGGAGATTGATGACAAGTGGCATGTGTGCACCACCACATCTATGTAAAACACATCTGCTTGCCCAACAATGACAAACTACTCACCTTGGCCAAACAGGCATGATATTCATTTGGAGGCTTGCTTCTAAGAAAGATAAATCCTGCTGTCAGGGCACAAAGAGATAAGAGAGACCGGATGACAGTTTTTCATTGATAAAAGATTCTGTCTGTATTTTAAAAGAATTTACTTTCTTCCCTTCTACTGATACTCACATGAGTTAAGACAGAGATAACACTATCTTTCATGTTTTTGTCAGAATGTGTTATTACTGTGGGTGGCAGTGACTCAAGTGCTTCATTTAATGATTTGACTCAAGTGGAATGTTGCCTGCCATGACCTGCGGGACCCAAGCCACGTAGGACTTTTTAGAATTAGGAAGCAAGACTGGAAGCATTCGTGACTGGAAGGGAAACTGACAAGAATTAACCTAAAATGGGAGAGATTAGCTGTTATGTGAAAGTCTTCCTAGAAATTAATCTTCCCAAAGAGGTTTGAAAATTTGCCGCCGATTAGGGATTTTGTGAAAATCTCACTGGGGAGACACCATTACACAATAATTAATGTAAGATAAGCAATCGTCTAATTAATCTTCACATGAGGTGACATTGCAACAACAAGGTTGAAAGAAAAGAAGAAAAAAAAGAGAAGAGCATGAGAGAAGAGCCATTTGTCAGTGTCCTGTCTACAGCGTATGGGGCAAAGATAAAAGCTCTTTTCCTCTTAGGAAGCTTAAATCTGAGTAATCAGGCATAGTCCTTACAGATAATCCTAAGCAAAGAAACTTCGGATCTTAATTTGGTTTCCCAAGGTAGCCGGTTCTCTCGGGAAGAGAATGCTATTGACCAGTTGACATGAATATTCCAGTCTTCTTATCACTTTTACTTACTAACAATAAGTTAATCCTTATAGCCACTCAAATAGATAGGGACTTTTATTAATTTGTTTTTAAAGCTTACGAAACTAAGGCCCTAATATGTTAACTTATCTTTATAGCCTTCTGGAGTAGATTTTATTGTCTGTGTTTGATAAATGAAAACACTGCAACTCAACACACAGTGGATAAGAACTGAGCCCTGGTGTCCAGGTCTTGAATCCCGAGCTCCTTCACAGACTGCCGAGGTGGCCATCGTAAGGTCCCTGTGGCAAGTTGCATCGTTTAATAACAGCCATAGCAGTGTTTCTGGTCCCAGATGCTCTTCTAGAATCTCACCATTACCTGTCAAGGGGTGGAGTCTGTTTTCCCTCCTCTTGAGCCTGGGTAGGACTTCAGGATTGTCTCTGTGAGTGTAGTGCCGTGGAAGTGACGCTGCGTGACTTCTGAGAGGAGTCGTGAAGATGAGCCAGCTTCCACCAGGTTCTCCCTACCTGGGGACCTTTCCCCTGGCACCCCAGCACCATGCTGTGAAGAATGGTGCAACCACATGGAGCAACCACATGGAGAGGCCCCTGTGGAGGGAGACTGAGGCTCCCAGCTGACAGCCAGCATCAAATGCCAGACGCACGCATGCCAGACGTGAACAAGATTTCGGATGATTCCAGCCACCTGACTTTGGAGTCTTCCAGTGGAGGTCCCAGCCATTGTGGAGAAGAGACAATCTTTCTGCACTTCTGAGCAATAGAGTCCGTAGGTTAATAAGCATCTTCTTTACATCGCACATTTGGGGTAATTTTCTACAGAGCCATCGTAATTGGAATGGCACTTAAACCCTCTAAATGTTAGTTTTCTAATCTGCAAAATGGGCATGATAGCTGTACTTATCTCATGGGTGCTTGTGAGGATTCAATGTGTATGAATTGTTCAGCATGTTTCCTGGGGCATAATCACTAATGCTGACGTGGCACGGCCTGTGGGCAGCACTGTCTGAGGAACTTGACGTATGTTAACTTTAAATCCTTTCAACAATCGTACGATGCGGGTATTGAAGTTTTTCTTTATTGAGATGGCACGGACATGGCATAAAAGTAACCATTTTAAAGCTGAACGAGCCAATGGCCTTTGGTGCATTCACAAAGTTGTGCAACCAGCACCTCTATCTAGTTCCAAAACGTTTTCATCACCCTCATAGGAAACATGGGTAATGCCTTTAAATCCATGTGGCACCTAAGGAAACTCAGGCAGTCGGGCAGATAGTAACGGCAGTTCTGGGATTAGGACACACTTGGACTCTGGGGTTCGTGGATTTTGCCACCGGTCTACACTACCTGGAGCTCATGAAGGTTAGCCGCTTGAATGAAGTGACTTGCCCAGAGCTGCACAGCTATCATGTGGCTTACCCCGGATTGCTCTGTGCTTTTTCAGCTGAGATAAAACTGCAGCTTACTAGTTAAATTCCCCCAATAGCCGCCATACGGACACACTGAGTCAGTGTTAGCGCCTGATCACCCTATAAACTCACCACGCTGAGAGGCAGATCTGGAGCCTTCCTGAACAACACCCAGCCTCCCCCACAAGGTGTAGACACTGACTGAAGCCACACTTGAAATGGCCCGCCTCGCTAAACATCTTAATTGCAACATTGATCTATCTGGAGTGGAAAGTATGTGCTTACCACCCTGTGGTAAAACGGCTATTTGGCACAGAGAAGGATCTCCGGTCCAAAACTCATAATTCCTTTACTCTGTGGCCTACCAAAATATTTGGGTAATCACTCTAGCCAGGGCCATCCAATCGGAGGCATCCCGACCCACTGTGGTTTTTCTGTAGCTGTACGCTCCGCATGCATATAGGGAGATTTACAGTCCTTGGCACTGGAAACTGAAGAGGGTCCTGTGCTCCCCAGGCTCAGTGTAGGTTCGATTGCCTTTCCTTTCTTTCCCTGTGTCAACACTCTTTAACACACAGAATTCTACATGCTATTGTGTTGAGGCTCAGGCATTAGGCAGATTCAGGAGCTGTGAAATGCTGTGGGTGTAGCAGGTAGGTCCAGTTAGGAGACAGCATACCCGTTATGGAATGGAGAGGGAAACCAATTCTGCTGGGCATGGGTGGGGTGGGGTAGAAGCCGTTTACAGAGGCCTGGGAGCCTACCGAATGCCCACCAAGGATTGAGGGGAACACACAAGTGGGACCCGACTGTAAAGTGTTAAGGCCAGTGGAGGACAATGGATGTTCCTGACAGGACCGTGGCGTGGAAATGCTGCCTCTTCGTAACCTTGGGTCTTGTACATGGCCTGTAACTACCACACGTGACAGGGAAAAGGACATCTGGGGTCCTAAGGGCAGGCACTCAGTGTGCTAAGAATAACCACGATGTGTGTTCGACAGGGAGATGTCACTATTAATCCATCACCAGCCAAGCATGGGCCTTCAGTGGTTGTGCTGTTTCCAGCGGTCGTGGACTGCACTGTGCCAGGCAACACCAGCTTGACAAAGAGGAGGGAACAGAGATTTGGGATTAAGTCAGATCCTGGCTGGAGTCCGGGACATGTCATTTATTAGTTGTATCACTAGGTCCCAGTCTTCCTGACTCTGGTCTCAATTTCCTCCTATGTATCTTGGGGCTCATAATCCCAATGACTTTTTTTGAGAAGTGACGCCTAGAATCCTGTGAGGTGCAGTGCGTTTAGCAGGCACTCCACGTGTGTCAGCATGGCATGCACGCACAAGAAAGTGACGACTCCTTGACCCCGACCTGAGGAAATGAGTTAGGGCCCACACGGAACGTGGATCCTGGCTGTCACAGCACCCGCTCTAACCGGCAGGGCCAGGTGTAGACTCCCTGACGATGCTGAGTTGATGCAAACTGCAAACGTTTGGTTCAAAGATGTGAATCACCATCAGTGTTTTCTTTGGGTCTCAACTAGCAACTCCTCAGTCAGTTTGTAAATCCAGTTTGTAGTTGCCATTTTGAGGCAGGGCTAGCTAGCATCATCAGGCTTAATTCTGGCAGGTAACCGTTGCCGTCGCCCAGTGGAGCTGCAGCTTAGTAATGGAAAAGTGTTTCATTTTAACTATGAAATTTAACACAAAGAATACAGCTGCTCAACCGGGCAGTGACAGTGTGCGTTAATTTGATTTATATACATGCAATGTACCGTGCCTAATGTTGAACGCTGGAAGACTCCAGCGAGGTTGATATGAGCATCATAAATGAGAGACGACCGTTATGGGCAGACGTCACGTGTGTCAGCACACCTTCTTGGAGCAAATAAAGCTTCAGGCGCCAGCCTGTGCGAGAGCAATAATAGGGAATGTTCTACATGGCATGGATGAGGGCTGGGCTTTCCCAGACAAAGAATGTGGCTTTTCTGGAGGCATCCATGAGAATTCTCACCATGCGTCTCGTCCATTGGCACGTTCAGAGCACTGCTCTCAAGTAAACAGATTCTGCAGAGTGGGAAATGGTGTAGGGCTCCTTTTGGCTCATGGCTTGTTCTACCCAGAGAGCAAACTTCAGTTTTCCTGGGAGGGCAAAAGAAAGAGAGCTCTCCCTGCTCCCTGGCTCACCAGCATCCCCGAGAGCAAACTCTTAATGCCAGTTGGCGCCCATGTGAAATGCACGTGGAAATGAAGGCATATGAGTGTGCCTCTGGTGTGTGTGTGTGTGTCGTGTGTGTGTGGGATATGCGTGGAGTGTGTGTGTATGGTGTATGTGGTATGTGTGGTATGTGTGTGTGTGCGTGTGTGTGCGTGTGTAGGGGGTTCTGGTTCTCATATTCACTTTGAACCAACACTGTATGGTGACTTAGGTTCATCACAGGCACCTCTGTTCGTAGCCAGACCTTTCTACATTATTGTAAAACCAGTTTATTACGGTAAAACCAGACAGAAAGTGTAGAAAGTAGAGAGGAAAAATCACCCATAATTTCACCCCTCTATGACTGCTGCTTTGGCATCTTCTATTCTAGGGTTCATCCACATGAATAAAGAGCATATGTGTCATCATCAGTGGGTGTTGCACGTTATGGTGACTTCCCATATTGCTACTTAGTTTTCATAACTATCACACTTAACGGCTGCATAATATTCCATCCAGCGCTGTATCATTACTGAAGTGCACGTGGTTCCACTTAGGTGGCTTTCGTGCTTTCAGTATCATAAATAGCACCATCCTGAATGGTCCCCATCCCATCAGTCCTGGTCCTATCGCCACCTTTAACTCTGAGCCCAGCACAAGCGCCGTGGCTGCCGCTGAGAGTAGATGGAGCAGCTCGTCTCAGGGCCGACAGGCTGTGCAGGGAAGAGGGGACCCTTGGCTCTCCCAGCACACCTTCATCAGGCCTCTGGGGGGCCTGGGCTGGACAGTGATGGGATGGGCACCAGGCTAAACACGGCACCAGCCACTTGCGCTGCTATTGCCCCAGAAGCAGGCTGCTGAGCCCACCCCGCCCCACGAGCACTGCCTCTCCTCCCTGCAGGGTGGTTTCAGGCACAGCACGCTGCTTGCAAGTACCCTCTGCTTCCCTTCTTTTCCCTTAATCACTGATTCCCAGAGGCATTTTTCCTCTGTGATCTTGAGATGAGCAGGATTTCCCGGAGTGGTTAGAGCTCCACAGAAAGATTTGTTTGTCAAGCCTTCTAGCAAGGGTAGACTTCCTGAAGGAATGTCACAGGATCTGTGTGTGGGGCTGGGTTCCTCGGGACCTGTGGTTCTCAGGAATTTGTATAGGCTTCCACTCTACTGGGAGCTTGCTGTCCCCCAGCCCCCATCACGCCGCCCTTTGCTGGGTCTGCACATGTATGCTGCATTTTCCCCGAGACTTCCCGACCGCATCCTTTGCCTGCCTCAGGAAGCCTCTCTTCCATGTCACTTGTCTAGCACCAGTCTCTCTGACAGCCCCTCAACCTGCTGTGATCTGACCCTGAGCTTGTACCTCCTCATCCGTCATCCCTGTGCTCCTTCCCTATCTCCTTATTTCAAGGTCATTGGTCTCTGAAATCAGCAAGTTGTATGGGGATTAAATTATTCTATAGTATGGAAATCACCCATCACCATGTACACTGGAAAACTTTAGGAGGAGGGAGACCGTAGAAATGATGCCTTTCCACCACTTCCAGTGTCTTAACACCAGGATTAGGACGAGTCACCCCGACTTGGAACGCTGACCCTCTGCTTGCTCTGGTCACCTCCCATCCCTCTTTGAGCGAATCTTTAGCTCTGGCTCCTTTTCCTTGGCCCAGGGAGTAGATGGCTCTTGGATTTATACCCTCAGCCTCTTCTTTCTCCACCTTCTCTCCTCTCTCTAACTGGTCTTTTCCAACACCCAATGCTCTTTCCTCTCTGAAATGCTACTCTTAGGAGAGTATAGCAGAAGTGTACACCTGACTGTGAGTGAAGGGGCTGTTACCTGGGCTGGCAGTGCAGTGGCTAAAGGTTGTGCGGTCTCAGAGAGCTGAGTTCGAATCCTTACTCTGCAACTCACTCATTGTTTGGCTTCCCTTTTATGAATTTGGTTTTCTCATCTGTAAAATGGGGATACTACCTACCTCAGATGTCATAAGGCGTGTCAAATATTCAGTAACATTCCTCACACATAACTATATCTATTGATATGGATTATTTTTATTTGTACCTTAGCTCTATTTGGGGAAAGAAAATATTGAAGGGATTTTAAGCTTCAGACTCTGAAGTGTGTGTGTGTGCGTGCGTGTGCATAGGCATGTGTGTATGTGTGTGTACATCTGTTTCCATGGATGCATGCATGGGTGGTGATTCGGAGGAAGTTGGGAAATCTCTTAAATCATACAAAGGAAGGAGTCTTCTTCTCTTAGTATTAATCTCAGCATGCCCATTTCACATGCATGCAGTATTCTTTGTCTGCTTTTAGTCTTTAACCAGCTAGTTGTATATTTCTTCTTAGCATGGTGGCCCCCGTGACCATGCCTCTCGCTCTCCAAATGTCCACGTCTCTGCTTTAAGATGCCCACTGTCCTCTGAAACCAGGGTGCAGGGTGCTGTTTAGCGAACAAGGTCAAAGCTGCTGGCAGGGCAAGACCATCTGGGAAAAAAAGAAGCCTTTTGGAAGGCAATTTGGTGATAACAATAAAAATTGACGATATAGTCATCTGGTTATTGAAGCTCTAGGAATCACCCCCAAGAAGATTTGCATAATCCTTATAAAGAAATAGATCTAAAAATGCCACTGCAGCATTTTTTTTTTTTTTTTTTTTTTGGTCAGGGTGGAAAACTCAAATACAACTTAAATGTTTACCAGTATGGGACTGGTTACATAAATCATACATATGGTAGAATACTATGCAGCCACGAAAAAAGGATGAAGTTGATTTACATCTGTTGCCACAGAAACCTCACCGAGTTTATCAGATTTAAGGAAAAAGGAGGAAAAAAAGCAGAGATATGTGTGGGTACACACCTTTGTAGAGAAAAAGAACTGATCCACACCATTGACAGCTGTGGCAGCCAGTCAATCAGGAAAGGGGAAACACGGAGAATCACGGAACAAGGAATTTACTGGAGGAATCAATCTTAACACAACTGTGGGAGGGGCTGAGTAGGAGAGGGTCTGCAAGAGCAGCTGAAGGATCTGGAAGCTAGCACATCAAGCTTCTGGAGCGGGATTGCAGAAGAGGGTGTGTGGCCGGTTGTTGACTGTTCGTGCTGCCATCTCTGTGAATTTGCAATGAAGCATCTGGAGGTTACCTGAAATCACTGCTGCTCAGCAGACTGCCAGTGGGGAGGTGAGCTGCAAATGGAGAGGGGAAAGACAGTGACCAGCTGACCCTGCCAGCGCCTCTGCTCTGTCTCTCACTGCTTCTGACCAGTTCACCCTATAGAACACAGTGTCTGTTGCTTCACTTTTCCCTCCCAAACAGCACGCAACTTTCCTTGTGGTTGACTCGAACCCAGGGGATTCTGGGGTTTTGGGGTCCCAGAGTAACTGAGTTGATAGTAGAATCATTCAGTGCAAGCTCTGAGGCAGGGAGTGGGAGCTAGAAGGTCAAAGGCTACTTGTCCGCTGTGCTCTGTACATAAGCACGCTGTCCTGAACTTTTCACAACAAAAATGTGCACGTGGAGTGATTGTGTATGAAAACAAAGCAAAGCAAAACAAAACAAAAGTAAAAAGGAAGCCAAAGGCTCTTAACTTTTTTTTTAAAACCCTTAACGGGCTTCCTCCTGTCCTTCCACATAATTCCTTCCTGCTCCCCACACAGTGTAATCCCGCTCCCCCCCACCCCCACTGGGAGATTGCCAATGGTTTCACTTGTTAAATATAGAAAGCAAATAGGTGCATGCATATGCCAAATGTTTGTGCACACACGTGTATGAGTGTGAATGTGTTTATAGGGCATGTGCATACATGTGTATATGTATGTGTGTGTTTGGTATGTGTGAACCTCCTGGCCTGATTTACTCTTGGCCTCTTTCTTTTTAATGATGGCTTTTGACCAATGCCAAAAACACCCAGGAGACAGGAGAGCCCAGAAAGGGCCTTGGTGAGAGAGTGAAGGAGAGGTAAGCTCCCTGGGAGATGAAACTTATGCAGCACACAGGAATCTTTCGTTCCATTAATTTTTATTGGGAGAGGCACATCCCCTGCTGCTTTAGACTGCCTCTCCCTCAGGCACAAAGCCAACTGTGTGTGTTCCTGCAACCGCTTCTTTTGCAATAACGGGGAAGAAGAGGCAAGGTTGAGATAGCTGCATCCAACATGGAAGTGACAGTCTAAGACCCTGGCTCACTTCTAGAGCAGAGGGCGAAGAGAGTGGGGAGAATGAGGGGACCAGGGGGCGAGTGCTGGCACTCCACTAGTGAGAAGCATAGTCCCCCTTCAGATCCCGTCTGGGGGTAGCTAGGAGTGAGTGGACTGACATCATGAAGGTGAACTTGGTCTTATGGCCCCTTTTTCTCCTTGAACCAGACCCTGCGGCATTTGTCTTTTGCCAGGCTGAGCATCTACCCAAGAGCAGGGGAAATAACCTGTGGTGAACACTCCTCGTTCTTAGGGGGCCACCAGGCGTCCCATGTACAGGAGGGTTCACCACTTTCCGTGGTGGTGGTAGTGGTGGTGGGGTGTTGGCACAGAGAGCATCTGAGACGCCTAAGCAATTTCTATGTGACAGAAGAGCTAGGTTATGGACGGCTGACGCCCTCACTCCTTAAGGCCAGGCATTTAGTCAAGCTCTTTGTCCCTCTCCTCTGGTAGCACATCCCCCTGAAATGTTATCCACTCCTGGCAGCAGGGACCGAGCTCCTGACTATGGTTCCCGGTACCTAGCACCAGGGCTGGCTTGGAGTAGAGTTCCCTTCATATTCGTCAAATCCCTCCGCACTGTCCTCCAAATGGGTGGACCCCATTTCCTACTCCTTTTCCTCTTGTTCATCCTGCTCCATTGGATGGTCTCTATTTGTTGATGTTTGAATGCACCAGGCTTATTTCAGCCTGTGGGTCTTTGCATTGGCTGTTCCTGACGGCGGCAGGGCTGATTCCTCACCTCTGCTCACGTCTCACTTCTTGGCCAGGCTGCCCCATTTAAAAGCAACCTGCCCCCACCCCGACACGCTCAGTGAGGCTATGCCTTTTACTTCCCTTGCCTTTCCCTCCACAGTATTTAGTTTAACATACTGTGCAGTTTACCTTTTTATGTCTCTTTGTTTGTTTATTGTTTAAAAATGAAGTCTTTGGGGGAGGGATCCTGGTTCATTTTGTTCGCTGATGTATCCTAAAGGTACAGAGTCGGAAATTGCTTGGAGAGATTTCACTTTTTTGCGTATGAAATTAAGCAGAGAGGACTTCTGGTCGAGGTAGTACTACAATGGAAGAAAACTGGTCTTTTCAGCATTTCCTCGAATTCTTGCAGTGGAGTCTATTGACACAGAGGTGGGCTGTTGTAATAACAATACGCACAGATAACAATAAGCATTTGATGCCTAACCATTGTGGAGTGCTCTACAGATGTCACCTGCTTTATATTGGAGCTTCACAATGATGCATTGAGAAAGGCAAGGCAGATAGCATTACTCTCGTTTTGCAGATGAGTAAACAGTCTCAGAAAGCTTAAGAGATGAACTTCAGGTCACAGCAAGTGAATGATACAGGTGGAGCTCCAAGCCCAGTACTGATTGCTAACCCCCCACCCCGTTTTCTTTTCTTTCATTAGGAATAACTTTCATATACAGCCTGTTCTTGGGAGCCCCTGTGAAGCTGCTTGAGAAGTTCCAGCCCCGGTAGCTGGGGTAAGAAGCAGGGGCTGGGAACATACAGTAAGGGTGACTTTGTACCAGGGGTTCACCTAAGGACAGGCTGGAGCTTTCACTACATAGATGCAGGATTTCAGAATGGAACAGGGTGGAGCTGGCTGTAGAGGTTCTGTTAATTTTTTTAATTGTATAAACCACATAATTCATGCAGGGAGTATTTACTGAAACTTCTCTATGGATGGTGGGCACTGTTGCTTCTCCCAGCCGGGGTTCCTAGGGACCTTTTGTGTGTGTGGTGGAGCATTCTTTGAGTAGTGGTTCTCAGTGGGGGCGATTTTGGGGGCATTTGGGAATGTCTGGAGATAGTTTTGATTGTCACAACTGTGGAGGGGGTGGTACTGGCATCTTGTAGGTAGAAGCCAGGGATGCTGCCAAACATCTGACAATGCACAGGACAGCCCGACAACGGAGAATCATCCAGCCCCAAATGTCAGTGGTACCGAGGTTGAGAGACCTTGTTTTAGAGTGAGGTGGGAATGACAGTCTCTGGTCTCCATCTTGCCCTTGTTTTTCTTTTCCCCCAGGACGCGTGGGATGAGAGCTAGAAATCTCTCTTTAAAATGATTGCTTCTTGGGAATTAGTTGGCAGAGGGAACAAGGGTTACACCCTCCCCCAGCTTTCAGCTCCCCACCTGCTACCGTGTCAACCACATTCCTGCCTTCATCAAGTCCAAAGGTGGAGAGCTTCTGTGTTGGACTGTCCGTGTGGGTTTGTAGTCTTCAGACGCCCTCCCGCACCCGGATGAGCTGGTGAGCAATCAGGTAGGAGGGTAGACTCTGTGCTGTCAGTTGCCTGGAAGCCCAGGGCACTGCATAACCCAAATGAACTCCTGGGCCTAATCTGGGCTCTGACAGTTCTCTGGTACTGCTGGAATGCCTGGGGATATTTGTTCCAACTCATCCAATTGGTATTGAAATACTTTCCATATGAAGGATAACACTGTCACCCACTACTCTGGAAATTAGCATATGCCTGCCGGTGTTTACTTTCCTTACCAATAAAGTCAGGTTACAATTGCTCTCCTATACACGTGCTCTCCATTTCTTGGAGAGCCATGTTGGATAATGGATTGTTATACGTACATACACATTCACATATATAATTTTAGTATAACATTAAGACTGAAAAAGAAAAAAAAACTTTAAAAATGTCTTATTCCTATCCTATTAGTTAATAGGTGAGAAAATAGAGACCTGCAAGCAATTTCAATGGTTTTCTGAGACTCCAGAAAAATAGTGGCAGACTAAGGCTGGAACCAGCCTTAGTGGAAGAAGTACCAGTGGTCTGGAAACTAGCTAGTGGAAGATTAAATAGACCATTAGAGTTACTAAGATAGAGGTAGCCCTTGTTTGGATGAAAGTCGTTTTACAGATCCGAGCAACCTGGCCACCATTCCTGTCACAGAGATGTAAGGCGGAGCACACTTCTTGCTTGAGAATGACGGTTCTTCTAATCAAGGACTTTATCTTCTTAGCTTTAGGGAATCTTCTAATCAAGGCTTTCCTCTTAGCTCTAGGGAATGTGTGCTTTAGTCTCCTTGGGAGGGTCGTCTCCCTCTGGCAGTCCTTAACATTCTGGGGCTCCTTGGGATTAATTTGGGGCTCCTCCCTTTTACTTTTCCCATGTTCAGCAGAGAAGATCTCAGCCCCTCCCCTGCAGTCAATGGCCATCCAGCCTATGACTCTTTGGTGATGTGGTGCATACCCAGTCTGTGTGTGTGGGGGGAGAACAAGCTCTGTTGGGAAAGGCAGGGATGGTGCTAGGACATTAATGACAGCCTTTCTGGGTTGGACATTCTCAGTGGGGAGAGTCTGGTCTTCCTCGCCAGACCCAGAGCTCCACCAGGCTCTTCATTTTTCCCGAGGTTAGCCCCATGTCCAACAACTTAATACATAGTTAATAAATTAATGTATGAGGGAAATTCGGAGTTGCTGAATTGATGTGAAAAGCTTCCAGTACTAGTAGACTGGATTTGCCTACGTTTGCCATTTAATTCCCTCCCAGTGAAGAGGTTCTCAGTCTTGGTTATACATCAGAATAATCTAGAGGACTTATTTTTGCAGCTAAAGACACTGACTTAGTCTGTTTGGGTTGCTACCAGAACTACCAGACTGGGTGGCTTATAAACAGAAATTTATTTCTCGTGGTTCTGGAAGCTGGGATGTTCAAGATCAAGGTGCTGGCAGATTTCTTGTCTGGCTATTCAGAGATGGCTGTCTTTTCACTGTGTCCGCACATGGTACAAAGGATGAGGGAGTTCTCTCTAGCCTCTTATAAGGGCACTAAACCCATTCATGAAGGCTCGCCCCTCATGACCTAATGGCATCCCAAAGGCCCTTCCTCCAAATACCATCACATTGCAGATTAGGTTTCAGCATATGATTTTTGGGGACACCAACATTCAGGCTATAGCAGATGCCAAAGCCTCATTGCAGACCGGAATCAGAATCTTAGCATGTGGAGTCTGGACATTTGTGCTTGTAGGGAAGCTCTGCTGATGATTTTGTCTGCTTGAGTGAAGAACCAACAACTCACAAATTACCTACTGGATGATTTGTTTTTCTGTGAGAACACAGGTTTGGTGTTCAGTAAGAAAACAGGAGGCTCTTTTTAGTCATTGCTCCAGCTACACATCAGTGTTAGGTGTCTGCTTTAAGGCCAAGTGTGATAATCCTTTACCCAAGTGATGTAAACTCTTGCTACCACTGTAAGTATGTATCTGTGTCTTGCATTTTCGCTGATCCACTAATGTATGGGAGTCTTGGATAATCACCTTATTCATTATTACAAGTAAAAGATTAATTCATTTAATTGTTTTAGGTGCAGGAATCACAGTAATGAACAAAACAGACACATTTGATATTGTTAATATATTTAAAAACCACCACAAATGCGAAGGGAGCAAGTGGAGGAGGGAGATATGGAGTGCTGGTGGATTGTCATCTAGGACGAATGCCTGGGGAATGAATGCCTCAATGAGAAGGTGAAACGAGTAAATATCTGGAGGAGGGCAGTGTGATTGGAGCAGAGTGTGCAGGAGGGAGAGTAGCAGGAGATAAAACTACAGGGCGAATGGAGCAGATGGGGAAGGGCTTTTTAGAACGTTGTTAAGACTTCAGCTTTTACTTTGTGTAAAATAGGGAAGTTAATAGGAGCTTTCGAGGGTGATGATTTTTCTGTTCAATGGAGAATAGGGTGTTTGGGAGGCAAGGACAGAAACAGGGAGACCATTAGAAACTCTTAGAATAATCTAGTGAGAGGGGATCATGGCTTGGCCCTGGCGGGGACTGAGGGTGTGTGTGAGGATGAACAGCAGATGCGGGGAGGAGTGGCTGCATCCTGGGCATGTTTTGCAGGTAGTGCTACGAGATTTGCTGATAGACTGGATAAGGGGTGTGAGCAAAATAAAAAAAAAAATAAAATTCAGATCACTGCAAGGGATTGGGCTTGTACAACTGAAAGAATCAAGATGGCATTTGTTAAGATGTTAAGGATTTATATTATACTTCTCCACAAGCATGATGTACAAAACTAATTAAAACGTTTTCAACGAAGATGAACATTTTTTTCCTTTGGCATTTTAAAACCAGCACAAAGACTTGAAAGCAAGCAATGATCATTTGATCCTCTGGTATCTGTTTTTCCAATTAGTATCCAAAAAGTTGAGAAAAGAACATAGACTTGTTGATTTTTTTTTATTTCATTGCAGAAGGGGAACAGGACTTTATTGGGGAACAGTGTGTATTTCCAGGACTTTTTTCTAAGTCAAATTCTTGTCCTATCTTAGTTGTGTAGGGTGCCGTTCAGTTCAAGTTGTTGTCCTTTCAGTCTTAGTTGTGGAGGGCGCAGCTCAGCTCCAGTTCCAGTTGCCATTGCTAGTTGCAGGGGGCGCAGCCCACCATCCCTTGCAGGAGTCGAACCGGCAGCCTTGTGGTTGGGAGGATCCACTCCAACCAACTTAGCCATCGGTGAGCTCAGCGGCAGCTCAGCTCAAGGTGCCGTGTTCAATTTTAGTTGCAGGGGGCGGAGCCCACCATCCCTTGCGGGACTCGAGGAATTGAACCGGCAACCTTGTGGTTGAGAGCCCACTGGCCCATGTGGGAATTGAACCGGCAGCCTTCGGAGTTAGGAGCATGGAGCTCTAACCGCCTGAGCCACCGGGCTGGCCCCGACTTGTTGATTTTTATTAACCATCATTGTTTATAATCTAAAAGAGGGAGGAAGACAGTTATTAACACTGTCTACAATGCTCAATGTCCTTGACAATGCTGATCATATATCTTCAATGATAGACTAAAAGAAGATACCGTGGATAGAAAAGCAATCAATGTAGATGAGAAAAAGATGAGTCCTACACAAAAGACTGCCCCATGTGCAAAACAAACTAGAAAACTCTTGCTCATTCAGTAAAAATATTCTCATTTTAAATATTTGAAAATCGATTCATTCACTCATCCTATAAATGTTTATAGATTGCCTAATATGGACTAGGTGCTGTTCAAGGTTCTGATTTAAGGCAGAAATATTAGGTTGAACCATATGAAGCTGGTTGACCAAAATGGCAATTTTGTATTGTTCAAAATAATATTTGATGAAAAAAAATTGGTATACAGGTTGATTGCCCTAATTAATATGTCATTGTACCATGTCTGTGTATGTTCACATTCAATATTTTAATGTCCATTTCTCTGGCATGCTCCTTGTGCCACCTGGTCATGTTTCCCTTCTTTAATTCGTTAGTTGTCCTCATTTCTATCTTTTTATACCTGTCCCACCTGCCTGTTGTAATTGAAGCTTCATTTTCTCTGTTCCTGTGCTCTGGGTGAATGGAGCACAGCTGTTTCCTGTCACCTGTGTGTCCAGTGTCCTTTCATGTACTTGAACCCCTCTGTAAGGTTGTATTAGGAGCTATTACCAGGCCTGAGGATGGACTTTATAACTAAGCACATCACCTCTCAGCCATTTTGGGTATCAGTTTGGAGTATTAAAGATCAGTGTCAGTCAGTTGTAGCCAGACTCCGAGCCCCAGCTGTGTGGTGCCTGCAGGGTTGTGATGTCTTGCATGTAACATTTGTGAACAAGCTTAAGCTGCTGGTCATAGTGTCCCAGCTTTGAGGGTGGATTCAGCCAAGGGGACTTTATGGGGATGATCATCTCTTGATAATGCTCTTCAGTTTCTTATTTTAGAGCCGAATGTCTGTGATCCAAACCGGAACTGTCGTTCGGTACACAGGCAATTTTGTTTAAGATTGCAATGTGAAATGGTTGGGTTACTCACTCCCCTTTGATTCACCTGCATTTTTTTATTCCAATACAACCTGTGCTCAGCTCGGCACAGCTCAGACACACCACATCTTATCACTCAGCTGGGAAGTTCCTCTCTTCCTATTATTTGGCTTTTCTGCTGCTCTACTTCATTTTGCTTCATCGCTTTCTAGAAAACAACACTCTCAGAGGTTTTTCTGAGCTGAGTAATACAATTACATTGGAATAGCTGCAGGATGTGTCCAGACTGGAACATGGTGGTTGTACGATGTGAAACGGGGATGCCGTTATTTTTGTCTGTCTTACTTAATTAGGATTACACACAGCATGACTTGGGCCCAATCCATCCCTAGTTTATTGGGAAGTAACACCATGAGGTGGAAAGAATGTCTGTAGATATTAAGAAAAGGAATTTCTTTTGTGGTACATAAACCACTAGATGGATGGAGAGAGCATTACCCCGCACCTGCATTTTCCGAGACTCATCTGATTGCCTTCAAAGCCATTATACTGTTTTTCTCCCCTTTCTCACATTTGGCTACAGGCAGAGTGGCTGTCATTTACAACGTCTATTGTTTGATTGCATCTGTTGCCTTTAAAAAAATCCAGGTCTGCGAGCCCAGTTCCGACTTCAAATAGCATTGGCGCAAAGGGATGGAGCATGGAGACAGCAGGTCCTTGCCAGGCACGGATGACAACTCCATTCCAGTCACATTTCCCCTTAATGAGGGTCCTGACGCAGCTCTCACTCTTCCACAAGTGCCATGCTGCATCCGGTGTAATGGCTGTACTTGATGGATAATTTATGCAAACAGAACACAAACAAGAAGTCATTAAGCCACCCAACAAGGGTCCTTGACTTTTGCAAAACCAAACAGTTATTCTGATCCTGATGAGTTTAATTTTACTTTTGGTTGAGTACCGATGAATACATTATATTTAAAATAAATATTATATTATCAATATTCATGATCAAACTCAATGTCATTTGGTGTTTAATATTCTCCTTTTTTAAAAGAGTGATACACAGAGCTTGATTTTCATAGAGTCACAAAGTATTCATATTTAGAGCTTTAATCCTATCTTAAGTCTCTTTCTAATGGACCCCAACACAGCTAGATGTAAAAAGGAGGAGGGAAATCTATTATTTGGACATTTGTAAACACCTTTACTTTTCACTTGAATAGTCTTCCTTTTGTATTTGGAGCTCTAGAATGTATGTAAATGTGAATCTGAGAATTCTACACAAAGCAACTGTAAACCACTGGATAACATAAAGGAAATTGGTATTGAATATGATTTGGCTACTTGGTCATTAAAATCCACTTACAAGGATATTAAAATTTTAAAAATAAGGCTTTAGCGTGCATCACGGCTTTGTTGTAACTCAAGGGCCATGTAGGTGTACAATATTCGGATGTCAGTTTACATAATATGTGGTGTTCTCGGTGCTTTCCAGATGCCCAGCAGTTTATTTTAGTAATTTTAATTTTATTAGAACAGCGTCCTATGACTTGGTTGCTGTATAGCATCTCTGGGAGCGCTCACATGAAAATCATTAAAGCCTAAATGTTCCTGGCAGGTAATCTCACCGTCTTTTCATCTTTCATCTCCGGGAAGGTGGCCCCTGTAGATTGTTTAAAGAAAAAGGAGCACAGTTATACCAGGTCCAAACAACAATGCTGCGCCCAGATCCCTCCTCTGTGGAGGGGCAGAAAGGGAGGCCGTAACTCTGTGGTGTGCAATCCTGCCGGTGGTACCTGTGGGGAGCGTATTCACCTCCGAGGATCGGTGCAACCTGGCACCCGTCCTCAGGGCCTTTTAGCCCCAGTCACACCCAGAGGGCACAGAGCCCCCAGCACCTGTGACAGGCAAGCCTCCCAGACCCACAGCCGGGACAGCTGTATCTATGACAGCCACTTCCTCTGCCACTTCAGAGTGACATGAGAAACAAGAGGAGCTGGCAGCTTGGGGGCCCCCAGCTTCAGGAGAGGAGTTCAGTGCGAGGCCAAAATGAGAGAGAATGGGGGAGGACTGCAGTGGAGGGCGGAAGCAAGCTCTCTGAACTGTCAGGCCCCTGACTTTTTCTCTCAGGAGGAGTAAAAGGACAGTGCAGAGCTGGAACACATCCCAAAGGACAGGTCTGCGCAGTGGGCGGGGCTTCTTCTGGATTATCAAACATGTGTCATTACACGGTATCATCTGGGAAAGAATATGGGTGGCCACATCCTGAATTTCTTGTTGATGCCAAGGATTTTGTTATCCAGAAACCCTTATTCCCACATCTTCGAGACTCTCAAAACACGCAGTGCTTTTCTCCACAGCCTTTCCAACACTTGCTATTACTTGTCCTGTTGATAATAGCCATTCTAACAGGTGTGAGGTGATACTTCGTTGTGGTTTTGATTTGCATTCCCCTAACAGCTAGTGAAGTTGAGGATTTTTTCATATGTCTGTTGGCAGTTTGTTTGTCTTCCTGGGAGAAGGATCTGTTCAGGCTTTTTGCCTATTTTTTAGTTGGATTGCTTGTTTTTTTATTGTTGAGTTGTATGAGTTCCTTATATATTTTGGATATTAGCCCCTTATCAGATGCGTTGTTTGCATATATCTTCTCCCATTTGGTTGGTTGCTTCTTTGTTTTGTCGATAGTTTCTTTTGCTATGCAGAAGCTTTTTAGTTTGATATAGTCCCATTCATCTATTTTAGCTTTTACTTCCCTTGCCTTTGAGGTAAAATTCATAAAATCCTCTCTGAACCTGAGGTCTATAAGTTTAGTACCTATGCTTTCTTCTATGCAATTTATTGTTTCAGGTCTTATGTTGATGACTTTTACCCATTTTGAGTTATTTCGGTGTAGGGTGACAGATAGCTGTCTAGTTTCATTCCTTTGCATGTAGCTTTCCAATTTTCCCAGCCCCATTTATTGAAGAGTCTTTCTTTTCTCCATTATGTTTTTGGCTCTTTTGTTGAAAATTATCTGCCCATATACAGAGGGTGCCAAAGAAAATGTATACACATTTTAAGAAGGGAAAAAACTGTATTAAAATTATGCTGATAACTACTTTGAGCACCTCTTATAATTGCAGAAGTCAAACGTGACTTGTATTCATGTTTTGTTACCGGTATATATTGAGTATTACAATTTTAATACAGTTTTGTCCTTTCTTAAAATGTATACATTTTTTTTCGCACCCACTGTATATGTGGGTTTATTTCTGGGTTCTCAATTCTATTCCATTGGTCTGTGTGTCTATTTTTCTGCCAATACCATGCTGTTTTGATTATTGTCACTTGGTAGTATAAATTGAAGTCAGGGAATGTGGTACATATATACAATGGAATATTACTCAGCCATAAGAAAAGATGAAATACTGCCATTTGCAACAACATAGATGGATCTTGAGATTATTGTGCTAAGCGAAATTAGTCAGACAGAGAAAGTTAAGAACCATCTGACTTTAGTCATGTATGGATATAAAACTGAAAGCAACAAACAAACAAGACAAACAAACAAATAAAAAAATCACGGACATAGATAAAAGTTTAGTGGTTACTAGAGGGTAAGGGGTGGTAGAAGAGGGTAAAGGGGGTCAAATATATGGTGATGGAAGAACTGACTCTGGTGGTGAACACACGATGCAGTATATAGATGATGTATTATAGAATTATACACTTGAAACCTGTATAATTTTACTGACCAATATCTCCCCCGACAAATTTAATAAAAATTAAAAAGAAAGCAGTACTCGAGTTCTGTCTCTAGATTTACTAATTCCATGGGTCACATGTAGGGTCTTGAGTTTAGGTCTTTAACAAGATTCTCAAAGTGGTTCCAATGTAGACAGCCAGAACCATAATTGTGAATCATTGTGTTAGATCCTGAAGTCAGGGGTCATGTAGCTACAGCACTATCTCCAGTCTATAGCTTCAAGTGATAACTTGAAATTAAATTAAATAAGTGATTATTTAATTTATGGGTCTCTGAGGAGAGCTAATTTTCTTGGGCTTCCTTCTCTGGTAATTTCCCTTTCCTCTCAAGGTCTTAAAACTTCACACAAGAGTTGGAGTGATCTGAACAGGAGATTGTTTTTAGTTTGACTTCAGTGCGAAATTCCATCAAGACTTCTCTATACTAATCTCTGCCCTTTGACCATGAGTCTAGAGTCAAGAGACTCAGGTATGAAGAAAAGATCTCTTCCTACTTTATTTGTGAGAGTGGATATGTTTTTGTATATTAGTAGGAATAAGTTAATAGATTAGATAGGAAAAATTGGGCATATCCTTCGGATATGGAAGTAGCCTTTTAGTTGCACACCATGGCCTGAAATTATATCTCTATTTATCTACTTATCTATCTTTATATTATTTCATCTGTGCCTGTCATTGCTTACAATTCTGCAACTCTGTATCTTAGGCTCTCTTGCTAATTGGCTTCTGAGCAGATTTGGACAATGGAGGCAGAAGACTGGTGGTGGGGGACTGGGAGAAGACAGGGCATTTCTCTCTCTGCCTTCATGTTTCATCACTGGCTGCATCCCTTCCATGGTCCTGGCTTCCATAATTTCTCCCTCCTTAGTTGCAGCTCTTGCCAGGTATTCTCTGAAATGGTTCTGGGAACATCATCTCCTCCCTGTCTTCTTTCAGTCCAAGGATGATAGCAACTTTCTGTTACTAATCCCTGGGTTGCTTCACCTGTTTTGCTTCTTAGCTCTTTAGCTGTCAGTGTAACTTATGCCCTAATTAAGTTTACTCTGTTTAAAATACCTAGAGAGGAGAGGTCCTACTTCCTGGCTGGATCCCGGTGGGTTCACTGACCACAGGTAGACACTCCTTGAATAGAGCTTGATAGAATTTAAGGAAGGTCATGTGGTGTAGTATGATAGACCTGGCCTCAGAAGTCTGGGGTCCAAGTTTTGACCACAGGCAAATAATTTAATCTCTTTGGACCTCTGTTTCTTTGGCTGTGAAATCCCAGTGGGTAGACTCTAGACTTCTCTTTTGTCCTCACACCAACTCTCCCACAAAGGGAATAGGATTTAGAATTTAATAGGCTTATTGAGAGCTATTAGAAATATCATGTATGATTTGCCTTGTGTTATAACTTATTATAATTACTCATTATACATGCTCACTATATATAAATACTCATTATAAATATAAGCACTCTTTTATGCTGAGCCCAGGCATAGCTTCATCAATGCTTTTCAACATAATGATTCTGGCAAAGGATAAGCTTTGGCAAGCAAGTTGAAACCCATTTTCCACCCATGACTCCAGGTCTTTACTTTTTTTCAGATTCAGGGACTGGGGCTGAGAGACGCTAAATGCATGTCAGATGCAAGGAAAAACACATTTTTATTTTAAAATTATCTTGACATGTCAGCGTATTTTATATATACATATATGCACACACACATGTGTGTGCATGTGTGTGTGTAAAATAAGAGAATTTATCTGAATTGGGGAGGCATTTGGGAGATCTTCAATCTCACCCTTTCATTTGCCGATGAGGAAAATAAAGCTCTTTCTCTGAAAACAGGGATACATGTCCTGTGGGGAAATTGAAAACAATGAAATGTGGGGGAGGTTGTTTGTTTTTCATTTCAAGCTAGTAGTGGAGCCTTTTGGGTTAAGTGGCTCTTCACCACTAGATGTGCTACAATTTTTGGATTTTTGTTTGGATGATTAACACACATGTCAATTTTGTATTTTCCACTTTTGGAATTTGGGAAGTGGGAAAGGTCATCTGCCAACTGTCACAGAAAACTGAGGGAATGAGAAACCCACAAGTGGCTTTTCAGTTCTCATAAAACTGCCCTATCTCGAGTCTGGTGAAGTCACACTTGTGTTGAGTCCCCCAAAGTTGTGTCCCTACAATCCTAGTCCTACACCAGGGTAAGAAAACAAAAGGTGGCAGACAAAAACATAAAACTTCTGGGGTTTATTTTAGCAGCTCATTTTTGATGGAGACGATAAGATTGCAGAATATATGAAACTCTGTTTTATTTTCTATAATCTGTCTACCTGCTGATTTTTTAATCGTAAATGATCTAACAGTGATTGCTATAGATTTCCCATTCGTTGTAAAAACGAAAGTGTTTGAAAGAAGGAGCAGAGCAGTTGATTTGTTTGGTTACATTTCACAGGAACAGTCTATTCCCGGTGTATGTGCTCCAGATGTGGGAGAGCAATAAGGTAGAGCTTTCCAGAAACCTAAGGTCGAGATTTTTCCTTGCACTTTTGTCCAGTTCATTATTTGTATGCCATATGTTCTCTCAAAGTCACCCCTCTGCTATATCAATTAAAGGCTTTTCCTTGTTGTTGTTATTAAATTGTGATTGTCTCTATTTCGGAGCATTTTCCCTTAAATGTTTATTGCTCACAGTGCACAGCTCCCGAGCCTAACCCAGCAAGAGGGAGGCCGGAGAAACAGGACATCAGTCTTACCAGCTGGCTTTACAGCTTCATTGTCTGGTCTGATTTTATGAGAAGAAAGCACATGGTAGTGGAAGAGAGAAATTGCCAGGGGGTAAATGTGTCCTTTGAAATGCCACTCTTGGCTTCCTGACAAGGTATAAAGAGAAAGCCTATGGTGGATTTGTTGAAGTACAGTGATGGAAAAGAAGCCAGGGCAGACGTTTTGGCAGGGAGCTGAATTTTCCCTTCTCACGTAGATGTTAACTTTCTGGGAGAACTTGCTCCTCCACAGGCGCGATAAGGAACATCATTATGTATCTGCTCAGCTAAAAAGAGGATTTGATTGTTAGTGGTGCCACCTCAGAGAGGGTAGGCCAGACCTCAGGGGGAGCCAGTGGAGCTCGGGGTCTCTGAAGGATCTCACTGGCTAAACAGCTGATTAAGCATGAGCTGTGCATCCTGAATATCAGCCCTAATCCCAAGTGCCCAGTTGGCCTCTGTTTATTGATAGTGGTTTCAACCATCAACCAGCTCCATACTCACCTACCTTAGGGAGGAAGAAGGGGCAGTACCATGTGATTAAAGAACATGGTTAAAGAAGGTACACTCTGAATCCAGTTGCCTGTGTTCAAATATCACTTCTGACATCTACCACCTCTGTGAGGAGAGCAACTTTCTTCATTTCTTTAAACCTCAGTTTTCCCATCTGTAAAATGGGGACAAAAATAGTGCTTCAGGAAGATCATTTGTGTACAGAGATTTGCACAGGGTTGGACCCATGTTGAATACTCAATAAATGTTGGCTTTTATTATTTTAAGCGACATTGACATGTACTAAAGACATTGTATGCACCAAAGACATGACCAGGCAACCCAGACCATTCTCCAACCTCCAGGCCTCAGGGAGGTTACACCATCAAGACAGAGGAGGCTCTCTAGTGGGGCACAGGAAGTTTGCTTTTCCTTGATGTTCTCTCTCCTTCCTGAAACAGGAAGTGTGCATTTCCCACTCACAGTGGTAGATGGAGCCTGGGGTCTTCTGCTTGAGAGGCACTTCTGGCTCAGGAAGGCTGAATAAGCCCGGCGGGGGTGGGTGGGGGGGACTCCAGGTGTAAGGAAGCACATTTCTGTCTGCTTACAGCTGACTCTGACGGGATCTTGAAGGGTGAGAGGGATGATGGGAACCCTGAGATTTCTGTACCATCCGCTCCATCTCAGCAGCAGTGGCTGGAGCCATCAGGACTATTGTGAAATCAGTGGGAATAGCCCTTTTGTTTCATATCTTAGAGATCGTGTTGTAGAATTGTACATAGGGGTCAAGATCATTTCTAACAACATGATGTGGAAATTTGGTTATTTTCTGTTAAAAATGGCCTATTAATACCAAACTAGAGAATCGAGGCCCGTTTTCCTACCCAAACTTCCATAGTGTTCCTTAAAAAGACATCTCTCTGAGGGCACACACATGTTTTGCTGAGGGATGCTCTTGGGTTTGGAGTCTCGTTGGAGATATTCTCTTAACTAGTCTGATAAATATTTATTGTGTGTGTATTATGTGCCAGGAAATGTAACGGGCATTGGGGTGTGCAACAGGAAACTGGGCAGATAGGGGCCTTGCCCTCAGAGAGCTCCCAGACTAATCATCTCCTCATAGGCAAGCTCAGGGAGACAGCTTACCTACAAGATAACTGCCATCAATTCCTTCTCTCCCTTTACTCAGACATCACTGCTTTGACCAATAAAATATGGTGGCAGAGAAGCTATATCAGTTTAGGGCCTGGCCTTCAAGAGGACTGACTGGCTCTGCTTTCTCCATTTTTCTGTTTCTCTGCATCCATGGCTGGTCATGTAAGTTGTCGAACTGCCCTGAGACCCCCATGGTATGAGGAAGCCCCTGGAAACTGAGGAATCTAAGGGAGGGCCTGAAGCTATGCCACAGACATACGGCCCTAGTCAGGCTTCACAGTCCTCTCCAGCTGTTCCAGCCACTTTTCTGTGTTCTCACTGAATTCTTGACCCACAGCATCACGAGGGTGACAGAATGGTGGAAGGGAGAGTGTTGGATGCCACACGACGTGGGGCAGTTTTTTGAGCCGCCGTGAGTGGTTGGAACACACAGTGTCTGGTTCATCTGTGATTCCTACAGCCAAGCACGTAGTGAGGGCTCAATGAGTGTGCATTGCACTTTCATAAACTGTGCCTCACTCTTACCCTGCATTTACACCTCTGCATTTGTGGACACCCATACTTATCACATGAAAAAGTGACACAGAGGCAGAAGTGAGGATGTATAAGGTTTGGACTGACTTGACAGGTTCTGACTTCCCAGGACACTCCAAAGGCAGTCTGCCTCTCGCTTCCGCTCCGTGTCCACTGCACACAACTTTCAGAGAAAATCAGCTCAATCTTTATACATGGATCCTTGAAGACTTAGAACATGAGCTTGTATGATTTGCCTCTTCACTATGGAAGCTCTATGTCCTCTGTTAGAGCGTTACTTCCTGTGGAGACATGCCTGATTCTTCAAACCACCCTCATGGATCCACATTTGGCCTGATCCTTGGCACTGAACTTGGTTGACTCTCCAACTCTTCGACTGTGACTCTTAACTAATCTCTTGCAAGGACCTTCCCAAAACCCGTGTTGAGCCAACTGACTGCTCTGCTTCTACCAGTTCCTCTAAGCCAACCCTCCCAGTTCGTGAGTTACTAGTTCTTAGTCTTCTCATGTGCTGTGCAGAGTCCTGATGCTCCCATGAACACCACTTAGCTTCCCAAAGGAATCTTTCTATATTCCGAAGGACTCAATGCCCACCCCCGGCTCCTCTTTTCCCCCACAAATGGGATATTTCTGCACCCCTTTCCCCATGGAATCAGGCATATCACTGACTGCCTGTGGCACTGCCTTCTTGGATATTCTGTGAGCCCTTCAAACCCAATGTAAGCAAACAAATGATCTCCTCTCTCCTAGCCACCTAAGCATTATACCTTTGACTTACTTTTACACCTTTCCCCCTTCTCACCCTTGTGTTCAATCAGCCCTCTGGCCTTATAGAATCTTCTTCCCAGGTGTTGTTCACACCTGCCTCTTCTATTCCATTACTGCTGTCATTACCTTAGGTGGAGGCTTCATTACCTCATACCTATTGTACCAGGTACCTCTTGTCCTACTGAATGTCTCTCTCTTCTCCATGCCATCCCACCCCCATTGTCAGATTTATCTTCCAAATGTACGACTGCCCATGCTGCCACTCCCCTGGGGAAGACCCTTCAGTGACTCTCCACTCTTTACTCAGTTAAGGCAAACATGTCACCTGGCATTCCGAGCCATCTTCAATTTGTTCACTATATGTCTCATTCCTCTCTCTACCACAGCACAACTGGACTATTTTGTTTTCAGGCAGGCACGCAATCCTCATTCTTGCAATTGGGATTAGGTTTGTGAGGTTCTTTTTTCTCTAGAACTCCTCCTTTCTCCAAGTGCCTACTCTCTCGGCCTCCTCTCTCCCACCTCACCTGACGTAAGCCCCACTTCCCCGTCCCATCCAGGGGAAGCTCTTTCTTTGGCCGAGCTCACAAAGCACTTGGTTGCTCTCTATGGCAGCGATCACTGGGCTCTGTGTTGTTGATACTTGAGCACAGCCCTGAGACCTGCTGGCAGACTCTAACCTCACTGAGCATTGGGGCTATGCACACAGGAGGAGCTGTCTCAGTGTTTGGGAGATTGGACTGACTTGAGTTCTGCTGAATCTCGGCCTATCTACTGGTCAAGATGGGTCAAATCTCTTAGCTGATCTTTATCTCCTCTGCTGTCTTCCTTCCTGCTCCCCCGTCTGGCTCCCTAGGTGCCCAGCAGTCCCATGCATATTTTGGATTGCATGCAGTTCTCCACCTGTCTTCTGAGGCTGTGACCTGGCTCCTAAGATTTCCCCTCTCCTTTGCTTCCTCCAAACTTACCTGTCCTGGGATTTTTTCTTCCCCCTCATGTTCTCATTCTATACAGAAACTAATCTTATAAACAACTGTGAGTGGAGGTGAAAATCAATAGAAACAGAACCAGAAGAGATTTGTCATTTGTTTGAGGGTTCATTGACTGCTAATTGGCTGAATGTTTTGTTTTGTCCCACTGAGCCCTTCCAGTTCAGACCCTCACCATGACCTGCCATTTGTGTTACTACCACTGGCCCCAGTGGGTGGTCTCCGCTTGCTCACTCTCTCAGCCCTGGAAGTCTCCACAGTGCTTCCCAAATAGCATGAAAACAAGGCTATGGTCATTTTTGCTGCATTTCAAACTTCTCGATCTATCTCAAGTCTTCCATATTCGGCCTCCCAGCTATCCTTGCGTTCCTCTCTCATGATATGGCACACCCCTTGCTTAACCCCTTGGCTTTGGTCAGATTCACTCCCTCACTCATGGTCTCCACCACCCCCATCGCCCCCAACTATGTTCAGGATTTTCTCATTTTCGTGACTTGGATCATGTTCTGCCCTCTTCCCGGCATGCTCCCCCTCTGCTCTGCCCTGCTTATCAAAAGCCATCCCCTCCTTGGTACAAATCCCTTTTCTCCTTGAAGCAGTTCTGGATCATCCCCCCACAGCCATCACTCTGACCTTTGGATGGCTCTAATGCTTCTCCGCATCGCTGTCTGGCAATTAATCACACACCATTTTGTGACATTTCTTGTATAGCCTTGAGCTCTTATGTATCTCTTGTATATTTGTTCACTTGCCTTGCATTTAGGTCTTACGTCTTCAAGTTCCCTGAGAGCACCGAGCACACCTGTGGCATCCCTTTTTGTATTCTCCTCAGTGCCTTGCTCACTTGTCATTGCTGTCCTATGAGTATTTCTGGAATATCAAGGTTTAAGCTTCCGCAGGTGCACCCTACATTTCTTTTATGACAGTGGTCTCTGAGGTCTTAAGGCAGACGGTAACTGTTGTGGGACTTGCTCTGACTGGTAGGGAGGCGAGAGGGGGTACATTTTGGCCCCCATGGGTCTTTGGATGTCCTTTAAGTCATTCTATAATAACAATGACCGGTCCTGAGGGTCACCATGTGCCAGGCTCTGTGCTAAACCCTCTATTATATTGTTTTATTTAATCCTTGCAATAATCCTATGGGGGTAATTATTCTTATGATGCCAGTTTCACAGATTAGGAAACTGAGGGGCAGAGAAATGAAATAATTTGCCCGAGGCTCACAGCTCGTATGTGTGCTGTGCCAGGATTCCAAACCCTGTGGTTTGACTTCAGAGTGTGACATTTTTGCCATTATCCATAGCACACCCTGACCACATGCGCAAAACATCAGCTCTTATATTTGTACATTGTTACCCCTACATTTTATATCTCTTACACACAGAATCTTATTCAGTTGACTCAACATCTCTATGAAGAAATTGGGGCACTCCTATTTTACCCCTGTTCTTCTTCTTATATTTGGGATCTCATCCTCTTCCATAATCTCAGGTGCTTTATGCTACTGGTAATTCCTCCTCTCTTATAAAATCAACGTCTCTGGCTAAACTCTACTCAGTACATCGTAGGCACTTGTGTTGATTAGCAATGCATTTAGCTGTTAGTAACAAGAAAACTCAACTTACAGTGGCTTAAACTAATGGGGTTTATATTTCTTAATAAAACAAGAATTCTGAAGGTACATAGCAGCTGCTATTGGTTTAGTGGCTAAACAACATCTGGCCTCTGTGCAATTCTCTTAGCTTTTCCCTCACACTTGACAACTCACATTGGCAAGATGGTTGCTATAGTTCCAGACACCCTGTCCCTTCAAGGCAGGGAGAAGTGGTAAGCTTCGCTACCCTCGCCTCCCACACTTCCATTTATGTCTCATTGGCCAGATTGTATCCCCTAGCTATTGGAGCTGCAAGGAAGGTAGGGAAAGCAAATGTTCAGCTTGGAACATTGCATGCCTGAAAACTAGAGTCCTGTTAGCAAGGAGGAAGGGAGGATGGATAGTGGTGAGAAAACTATCGACTACAGAAATCTTAGGTGAATAAATAAATTAACAAATGAATGAATCAACTTAAGCTTATTCATTTTTAAGTTATCTAGGTAACACATAAATGCATTCTTACTGTAAAAAAAAACCACCCAGTGTGCCAAAGAACACAGGATAAAGAGAAAAATTCCTCTTTTTAATCAGCCCATATCATACTCCCCTCTTGGAGACAATTATTATTATCAATATGATGAACATCCTTTTAGACATATCTCTAAGCATGGGTAGGTATGGCACATATGCATATGTCTGTCTGAATCTATATCTACACACACGTGTTTATATATTCATATGTATTTGTACATAAACATATGATGAGTTTATAGTTGACTTTTCTACATGGAATAATATGCTTTTTCGATAAAATGAGAGTATCTTGCAGGTTTTGGTTCTGTGCTTTGCCCTTCTCGTTTTTACGGTATGCCAGTGTATTGTGGAACCCTTTCCATGCCTGCAGCAATAGAGCTCCCTTATTCTTCATCCCAGCTCCAGCGTAATCCAGAGATTGGATGTGCCATGGCTTACTTAATCTTTCCCCTGTTTTGGAATGTTGAGATTGTCTGACCTGGACTAATAACCCCATTTTTGAATGAGGGAAGTGCAACTCGATACAGGGTGAGCGACTCTCATCGGTCACACACCTGGTCAGGTAGAGCACTTCAGAGCCAGGTGTCAGGATTCTCCCATCCTGTCCACTTCCAAAAGCTGCCAGATGGCTGAGGGAGGCTGTGGATGAAGCCACTTTGTGGGGATCCAGCAGGAACCGGAAGTCGGCTGAAATGGTTCCTTTGGCAATACTGATTGGTGTCAAGATCCCACATCAAAAGGCTTCTAACCAAACAGCTGCCCGAGACATAGACATAGTTTTATTTAAAAAAAAAAAACAACAAAAAAACTACCTCAGAAATTTTTCTTCCTGAAATGATGTGTTACGAGCATACATAATTTCTCAGAAGGAAGTGATTTTGATTCTGTTCTGGAGCCTCTTTCCTAGGCAAAAGGGTGACAACGTAGCTGAATCCTTTGAGCTTTACGCCTTTCTGAAGCTCACAGTAGGAACAGTCATGCCACATGAGGGCAGTTCCAGAGAATCATCAAAGTCTTTTTTCCCCCTTGTCTTGGAGGGTGGGGGTAGATTTGCAAACGTGCTCATTCATATTTGAAAGTGTAACACATACGTTAACACATGTAAAGGGCAATGAGATCACATAATGGTGCATTAAAGCCTCTGGAAGATCAAACAAATAAAAGCTCAGCGTATCTGGATTTTTCTGGGGGTTGGCAGGGAAAGAACCATCTGCCAGAATGCACTTTGTGGCAGCTCTCATTGTGTATTTACTTAAAATGATTGCAAAGGCACAATGCATTGTGCAGAAATACTTTCTGATTTCCTTTAGGTATGGAGTAAGACCTGGATGGCCAAACATGGTTTGTTAGCTGTTCCAGATATTAATCAAGGTCAAGGGAAGGTGAGTATTGGAAGGCAGGAGAAGATTTTTCTCTTGACCTCAGCTGCTGCATACAAACCACAAGGAGGAAGTCCTGTTGCAGGAAGGGAAAAACATCATTTTCCCTTCTGTTTCTTTCAAAAGCAGAGCTTATTTACATAGACTAAAATTTTAATTTTCTCAGAAATCAAAGCCACTGGCAGACTATTAAGTAAAATTCATGTGTGTGCGATTAACATTGGATGCCCTCCTGCTCTAGGAGAACCTTATTTTTTTTTTGAAAAACATATGGAACTCATTCATGCTTGTATTACACGTATCTGTGTGTTCATATAGATGTTTGACTCTGTGTCCAATGAAATGTCATAATTTCTTTTACAACAGATTCGGAAGAGAAAATGCTGCTTAGAATAGAACGTTATAAATGGGAAAGGAAATGAAACTGTGTGTGTGAGTGAAGTGAGGATCACGAAAGTGACCTATGTATCAAGGAAGCAATTTTCCTAGGGGATAGAAAACTTTTAATAAAAAACTGGAAGGCAAGGAGCAAATTTCAGAAGTGGAGTTTTGCCATTGATTATATGATGTTCTCCGGGATTGGGCTGCCGTTGGAAGTCTTGTTCGTGAATGCTTGCTTGAGTCTCAGCATCTAATAGGGGAGTTTCACGTATGCGCACGAGCTACCAGCCTTGTTAATTCGCTGGCTTATAGATGTACTCAAAGAAGGTAATATGGACTTGGGGAGATGCAAACACCAGGGGCTTTCAGAAAAAAAAAAAAAAAAGGTTTTATGACTGATTCTCAATGGATAATTTTAGAAAATTACTTGAAAAGTACCAGAATTTTCAGAAATTTAATTATTTTCACAGTAAGTGCCCTGAAATAAAAAAAAGATACATGAAATTATTCCTCGTCTTAGAGGATTTTCTGATTACGGAGAGTGTGATTTACATAATTCAGGCAATGACGCTGTGTCATTAACTCAACCAAAACATTCTGATGCTGGAAGAACTCAGTGACCACTGGTAAGGCACTGCCCTGATAGTTCAGAAAGTTATGGCTGCACTGAGGCCTGGGCCCTGACCGGCAGCCCTGGGTAGATGGGAAATTGGGGCAGTGGGAACATGGAAGTGGTCTGGGAGTGGGAGCAAATCCTCCTCTTCTTCCTGGTCTCTACGCTACAATCAACGCCCACCTCTTGTTCTTCTCTGGTCACTCCTTCTCAGGCCCGTTTCCCGATTCCTTCTCATGTATCTGACTTCTAAATATTGGAGGGCCCACTGGATCCTTCCTGGACCTTTCTCTTTTCTCTCCAACACTCGCTCCCCAGGTGATCTTATCCAGTCACATGGCTTTCATACCTTCTGTCTGCTCATGGCTCCCAAATATAGCCTCCAGGTTGGAACTCTCCCCTAAAATGCAGACTCACATATCCAACTGCCTACTTGATCTCTCCAGTTCATCCAATGAACACCTCAAATTTGACATTTCCACACCTGAGCTTCTGAGAGTCTCATAACCAGCTCTACCAGCAACTTCCTCATCTGGGTTAATGAAATCTTGTTCCTCTAAAATCTTGGCACTATCCTTGACTTCTATCCTCCTTTCATGCCTTTCATTCAGACCATCAACACATCCTGATGGTGCTTCGCACTCAACTGCCACCATGTTGGCCCAAAGTATTATCATCTTTTGCCTCTTAATTCACCTTCTTGCTTTGCCTTTGCCCCTCTGCAGTCCTTTCTCAACACAGCAATCAATATGACCTTGTTAAAATATGTCACATGGTTTTCCATCTCATTTAGAGTAAAAGCTAAAGTCCTTATTGGACAACAAAGCCCAACACGATCTTGCTCCATGTCACCTCTCAAACTTTATCTCCTACCACTTTCCGCCTTGCCTGTCTCTTCACTCTGGCCACATTGGCCTCCTTGGGTTTCTAGAACATACCAGACACATTCTTGCTTCAGGGAATTTGCATTTTTCGTGCCTCTTCTCAGAATGCTCTGCCTAGAGCCACGCGGTTGGCTCTCACTCCCTTGAGGGCTTCTAGTCCCTCATCTAAAAATTTACCCCTCCTCTGACACCACTTCTCAGGCTGTCTGAATTTGCATCATTTCCCCTCCACTTAGTAGCCATGTGACCCTGGGCAAGAAAGTAAGGTGCCTTAATTTCCCCATCTTGTAAGTGGTCATGATAATAACAGTATTAGGCTGAACCATGAGATTTCCATGTCCATAGGTCAACTGGTGCGGTATTTGTCTTACAGTTCAACCTAATACTTACACATGGGGATCCAATAAGGACCAGATGAGGTAATGCATGTGACGTGCATGGTGCAGGGCCTGGTCCATTGTAAACCTTAAAAATTGAAGGCTATTAATATTGCTAAGTAAAGTCTCCAGGGGGTCCTGCAAGGCATTCCAAAATCTGCCCCTTTGGCTTGTCTACCCTCGCCTTCTTTGGAGTGGCATACCTTGCCACTTACTACATTTTGACAGTGAAGAACGTGCTGCGTTTTCCTCAACCTAGCTGGCTCTTTCACATCCTTTTTTTTTTGATTGTGCCCGTCCCTCTCCTGGAATCGCCCCCATTCACCTCTCTGGTCCTTAGGATCAACACATTTATCCCCTTCTCCTCTACCTCTGTGTAGATGTCTGTGTTCCTCCCAACTTTACTTTCCTCTGTGCTGTTTCTGAGCTTAAATAAACTGCATTGGGTGCATTACAATGATTGATTTACATATTTGTCGTCTTTATTTGACCCTGACTTCCTTATAGGCACAAGGGTGGTATCTTACTTGTTTGTATCAGCAACATCTTGCACAGTCTGACATCTAATATCTCCCAATACATGTTTGGTGAGTGAATGGAAAAATTGAGAACATTGAGACCCCATTTTAAGATAGCTCTCATACACCAGTGGTCAAGGATAAGCTAACGGTTAAGAAGACATGCAAACCATGGAGGACTGATGAAACAAACACGTTTCAGAAATCAAGATAAATAGGATTTAGTGATATAACAGGGTAGTAAGAGAGAGCAGCACTGGGAAGCAAAGATGCTGAAATGAATTTGATCTGAGAGGATGCCTACTTGCCTTTGGGCCTCTTTATGGTTCCTGATGGTGTGGTGGCTGGCTTTTGTCCCATGGATGAGTGGGCTTCCTCCCAGAGGGTAAGCTGGAATTCTGCGGGGCTATACTCTCATTCTGAGTGACGTGCTACAGAAGCACTAGGGGGTGAGCAGGTTTTTACAGCTGTCTTCTTAGAGGCCCCAGGCTACACTGGTTTAGGAACAGAATCTCAAATGATTTTTAATTCAAAGGAGAACATTCTGGCCTGGCATCAATGACTTTAGATTTTCACACACACACACCTGGGTTGTTAGATAAATAGAAGCTGGTAGCTTGGGGCTAAGGGTGAGCAGAAGGCCCTGCTATGGCTTGTTGAAATGATACAACCTGGGTCCTTTCTCTGTGGACCTTTGACACTCTATCTGGATATCAAAAGTGCTGGTCTGCAGAAAAACAGCTTGCACGATAGCTGCATTTTGCTCCAGTCCCTGGGAAAGAAATAAAGTGATAATTACAGGAAAGCTAAAGTAAAATGGTGCTAGTATGCTGCTCAGTCAGATTCTTTACCCTGCTAGGATGTTTCATGACCATAGCACATAGATCATAACCAGACTGTCTTATATGTCTATGTTTCTTCAGGTGCCTAGTACAGCCCCTTGCAAATGGACACTATTCAGTGACTTACGCTATGAAGGCTTGATCTTTCCAATTACAGGAAAATTCGCCAGGTAGTGAGGCATTTGGCTGGTCTAGTTTGCTGGGATTCATCGAGGATACGCGACTGAAAGGGCAGGATCTCTTATAATTTTGTTTTATAGCTTGCCTGTAGAAGACGGCACGACTCAAAGTTTTCCAGTCTGGTCTGATTTGGTGGCTCTTAAAACAAGTGTTATCACTAGAGAGGGGTTGAGATTGACTTTGTAGCTTACTGGCAGTTAAAGGAAATGGTTACGTGTGTGGATTTTTGGTTAGATTCCCTGCCTTCAAATCTTGTCTCTGATACATGTTAACAAATAATACAGAGTTCTCTCTTGTGCCTCCCTTCCTTGTTTGCTAGGTGGGAATAGTAGTGGTACCTGTTGTTCAAGAAAAAAATTATTCTGACTCTTGTTCAAATGCTAAGGAAGGCTTTATTAAGGACTATTGCAATAAGGGTATTGCAATAGGGGAGAGAGAAGCTGCTCAACTCTGAATGTAGCAAAAACAGCTGGGAATTTGTAGCCAAAGTGCAAGGTGAGGTGGTCAATGGATGGACAATTATTAAAGGGAGGGAGACATAAAGGTAGGGGGATTCTTGATAAACCAACTTAACAGGATTCCTGGTGAAGGCAAGCCAGGGTATTCAGATAGATATCAAGATAGATATCAGATAGATATCTCTCTAAACTGACTTAGCAGGAGACTTGCTAAAACTGGGCTCAGCAAGGATGCATATGAAATCTCAAGGTTGACACCTAGTCAAGAAGAGGGCTGAGTGGAGCCTGACTCAAGTTTGGTCAAGGAGAGAGTCTCTGTCAGTATGTTTCTGGATTACATAGTTACCGTATGTGAAGTGTTTGGCATAGTACTTGGTGAAGAATAAATGTTAACTAATAAAACAGGGCTTCCGTTCTATGGGACATAAACTATGGTCCGGTAGTGTCAGACCACTTCCTATTTGTCTAGGCACCTGTGAGGCCTCAAAGGGGTCGAACTCTATGAAGAAAATCCTAGTCTGGTTCTTCAAGGCTGGAGGCTCCTGATGGGGAGGAATGAGCCAAGAGACAGTGGTCCTTTTTCTGAGTCTGACCTCTAGGATAGTATATGTTGGGCAGTTTACTGATGGAGAAATGGAAGGAGACAGGAGTGGCAAGAATTTTCCTCCTTTAGAGACTCTGCCAGGCTTCATGGAGATGCGCTTGATCTTCTCTGTGTGCCCGTAACAGGGATTTCCTTATATATACAGCTTTTAAACAACCCTGTGTGAAGAGCTTCCCAAAGTGACTTTTGGCTCCCCATTGCCCCAGAAGGAAGTGGGCCTGCATCCCAATAGAAAAGGGAAGGTAGTGAATGGTTTAGGAGCCTGGGAGACACCAAGGCAGGGAGGAAGCCCTTGAGATTTAAGTCTAGGGTCCAGCCATGCTGTGGAAGCCCTAAGCTCTGATTACCACAGAGGCTGTCCCCTGTGTTCACGCAACGTGCCTGCAGCTGAGGTCATTTCCCAGGGGAAAACGGGGAGAAGAGTTTACAGAGAGAAAAGTGTTGAGGTCTTCCATATCATAGGTGATGTTTGACCCTTGGCTTCTAATAGAAAATGTTCCTGGAACTTTAGCTCGACGTTTCTGAATCCAGTTACTCTTTGGATGTGTCCATTAACCACTTTTCCCACTGTGGCCCCAGATGTGAGAGAGACTGGGGTTTAGGGTTGGGAAGAGAGGAGCTCAACCAATCCCCCCATCACTGTCTAACGGGGGTACAAGTCGGGAGAAAGAGGACTTCAAGTGTACGGCGACTGAGCTTGCATATACTGAAGGAGCTGCAGGCAGCATGTTGTACACTCACGAGGAGTTCACACGTTAGCACGACGGGGAAAGGTCTCACGACTAACTCTCAATCCCCATGAAGAGGAATCGAGGCTATCAGTAGGCTCACAAGGTATTATTATTTATTGGAGTCATCTTTGTTGCTAAGTAACAGCATGATTTTTCAGACTGTATTAAAAAATTATAATTGGCATGAGCTTAAAATAATGTGCACTGGCTTTGGCGACATTAAAGCCACATGGCAGGGATGTAAATTAGCCACAGAGGTTCATGGAGGGTTCAGTGCAGTCGTCAGATAATGCTGAACCAAGTCAAATTAATTTCTGGTAATTTGTAGAAGGTAGGCAGCAGAGAACCACCAAGCCCCTAGAAGCTGTAGAAACCACAAAGCTTGGGTGTCAAGCTAGAAATACAGGGCCTCACCCATGCTAAAAAGCATTAAAGCCAGTAGTTGGAATTCAAGGAATGACATTTTCTCAGACTTAATCTCATTACGACTCCATTTTCTTGAGTTTGCTGGACAAAAAATTCAGTAATGACACAGGGCCAGAGAGTATCTCTTACCCCCAGGCTGCCAACTGAAATGCTGTCCCTGACTTTTAACCAGGGTTAGAACACACTCAAGTGTCGACAACAGGTTAAGTGCTGAACTGATCATTAAGCTAGGTGCAGTTCCTTCTCAGCAGGCTGAAAATCTAAATAAGCTGGGTAGGCAGAACACCGGCTGAATTAAGATACATCTCCTCGTTTCACCCCACTGTGAAATGGAATCTTAATGTACAGAGGCCCTCATGGGGAGAAAAGGAAACTCTGGCTATGGAGCTGGAGTGGAAGAGTGAGCATGAGAAGCAGGAAGGAGAGCCGGGTTGAAATGGGCCTTGCGACCATCCCCCAGGATGTAGAGACTGTGAGGGCAGAAAACATAGCTATGGGTTAATTCTTGTGAACTCCTGAAACTATGAGAGACAAAATGGAGAGAATTTTGTGGTTAGGGCTCTTTGAGAAGTTTGAATGTCTTGATTTGTAACACGCTGTCCATGGCAACTGAGACTAGCATCGTGTGGGGCCATTCGATAATGGCGCTGGGAATAGAATAAGGGAACTAAATGGAGGCTAAAACTGGTTCATCGGTGGATCCTTCTACAAATCTCTGTTCTTCTGCCACCCAGGAAGGAGCTCTGGGCCTGATGACTCAGAGGAAGAGCCACTTTTCTGCCTGTGGCAGAAACTGCTAATGCTCACCCATATCTGTACCCTCTTCTTCCTGGGCTCTGGGCAGACCACGTTTTCTAGTATTGAGGAGAAACGTCTCACACACGGGAAGGGAGCTACACCATAGAATGACCTCCGTGCGGTAGAATTTTGAGCAGCACAAAAGGCCAGTGGGAGACATTACTAAGTACTGATAGGTTCTGCTGATACATTATTCTGTGACTTCTCAAATCGTTCCAGCCTCTCTCCCCATCTAATTCATAAGCTCTGAGAGTTTATTAATTGTGGTCGGACAAATCTGTGTTCACATCCTATTCTGTCACTTACTTAGCTGCTTGATCTTGGGCAAGTTAACTGAAATTCTGTGGGGCTCAGTGTCTTCCTGTATAAGACAGGGACAGTAATAGACTTGCCCCAGAGGTTGTTGTGAGGATAGAACGAGATAAGTATCAAAGCATGCTGCTTAGTGCTTGGCATGTAGTCGGTGCTTACGGAATCTTTTTCTGTATACAGTCGTCCCTCAGTATCTACAGAGGCTTGGTTCCAGGACCCCCGTGGATACAAAAATCCAAGGATGCTCCAGGCTCTTATATAATATGGTGTAATATTTTCATATAACCTACACACATCCTTCCATATATGTCAAGTCATCACTGGATTACTTATAATACTTAATACAATGTAAAGGCTATGTAACTGTTATACGGTATTGTTAAGAGACGAACGTCTGCCCCTGTTCATCACAGAAGCAACCAGCGTAGGCCTAACTATGGCCTACATGTCAGCAAGAATGTAACTCTTTTAGAATATTTTTGATGGTGGTTGGTTGAATTTAGATGTGGAAGCTGCAGATACGGAGGGTTGACTGTAATCATTATAATTCATAGTGGGGGAACTTTGAGGGGACATTGAGATCAGCGAATGTCTCATTCTGTGGACGAGGATTTGGTAAGTGGGACTCCAGACCAGGACTTGTTTTCTTTTTTTTGCGTGTGTGTATGTTCCCTGGACTGTCTCAATCTTTACTGTTAGATACCTATGAGATGCTTGGGAAATGTCTGTTGGAATGCAGTTCCTCAGAGTCATGATGGTCAAGGAGAGGCTGTTGGGTAGGACAGGGCTCCTGGGAGTACAGCAGCCTCTGTTAGGGACGTAGCCCAGCTCCTTGCAACGGCATTGACTTTGGAAATCCTGGCTCTGTCACTTACTGGCACTGGGACCTTGTGTATGTAATATAATTTTTCTAAACCTACATCATCGTGTCTATAGACAGAGGGGATGACTCTTTATTCAAAGGATTGGTATGGAGATACATTATGGAACTAATAAACAAACACCCGACTTTGAACTCTCCTGAGAATACCCAACATCTAATCTGACATCAACAGGGGAATAGATGATTTTTTTTTCTTCTTTTTCCTTATATTAAATGTCAGCTAGAGCCAGGGATTTTAAAGATTTTATTCTTCAGAATTTCTAAGGATTTAAGATGATCTGCTTTAAGTCAGTATATATATTTTCCAGGTTTTAATGACAATATATGTTCATTATAGAACATTTGGAAAAATAGAGAAACATATAATGAAGGAAATGGAAACAATGACAACAAACTAATTCTACAACCTAGAAGTAATTCCCAGAGATTTTTATGTCTTTCCTTCCAGCCCTTCTTTATTACAGGCATATTTAGAATCATACTGTACATGTAATTCTTCTTCTTCTTTTTTTTTAAATCTAGTTTCTTTGAGTTTTTATTATATCATGTGCATACTCTCTGTTATTGGTATTCTTGGAGAATGAAAATGATTTTTCATGGCTGTACAAATATTCCGCAGTTTCTATGAACTATAATATATTTAACTTTTCTGTAAACCTAGAGCGTGTAGATTGGTTTTTAATTATAAATAACACTTTGAAAATATCTTGCATTTAATCCACTCCTTACCTTTCCCAGCTTGCTTTCTGCTCTGAGAGGCTCAGATGTGTGTGGTTCACTAGCTCACTTGCTTTGACCGAAGCACCTCTCAAGGTGGGTCTTCACCAGGTTCCTCTTCTTTTCTACACCCCTTCAGCCTAGGAATGTAACAGCCCCAACTGTTACTCGTCCTGGAGTACTGATCTTTCCTTTGTGTACTTTCCACACCTGTCTTTCGCATTTGTAAAATAATCCCTTGTTAAACTTCTTAAAGTTATTTCATTTTGAGCTTGCTATCGGATTCCTGCTAGACCTCTGACTGATAAAATGCTTTTATCTGTTGTAAATACAGTTGTATCTTGCAGCAGTCTTTATATACATGTCTGATCATTCTTTCTAGCAAATTTCTACATGGCAGTTTAAAATGTCTGATCCTTGTTTTCATTACCTGTAAAGTGAGATTATTAATAATAACCAACTCACAAGGTTGTTGGGAGGATAAATGTGATAATGTATGAAAATTCTGTATAGCCTATAAATTGCTTTACACGTATAAGACATAGGTTATTATCACCACCTACTTAACCCTGAGGGAGCCCTAAAGGGTTTTGGTCTGGTTCCAGGCTGAGGTTTTGCAATATTAATCTTTGAAATGTTTTGAAAACCCAAAAGTAGCTGTGGCTAACCGGTTCCTTTGCCTTGCCTCCATAGACGTCACATTTTTGGCTTCTCTACTCCAAGAAGAAGTGACCTTAGGAACCGCTTTGTTTTGTCTATTATTTCTTCGTGGAATTTAAGAAGGGCATGTGGCTGTGGATTCCTGTGGATGGCATATTCAATATGTGGTTTGAAGTACGGCTGACCCAGGAGAATTCTCTCACCTCCCCAAATATGAGCAGTCTCCTTTGAGCTCCTAGGCTGACCTAGTCCATTGAATTCAACATGGATCTGTTTTAAAAAATCCATTCAAGCACGTAAGGTAAAAATTGCCTTATTGGCTTTTTGTCTGAAATTTTGGCAGAGCCTAGACAGATTTCAGCATTTATTGCCCTTTGAGTGATTTCCAGCTTTGTTCCAGGAAAAATACAATTAATCTTGTAGCAGCCGCTATATCAATCCATGCGAGGGGCGAGTTGTTTCAGATGTCACGTGGAGCCTCCGACTTCTTTGGCTGTGCTCATCTTTTTGGCTGAAGGTGAATGTAACGCACAGCAAGGGAAGCCTCTTGCCTCCATTTGTGTAATTGTCTGCAAAGCCCCCCAGACTTGCACAGGGTGGGGCTTTGTGCGTCCAGCTGTGCTCCATCAGCCAAGAAAACACATCTGGGAAAGGAGGTGTGAGGGGCCCCCGTGAGTGGACAGGGAGGGGCAGAGGTGCAGTGTGTGTCACGAAGGAGTGTGAGCAACATCTCGCTGACTTGCATTTATCCTGGACAGGATGCTGTTGGAGTCTGGCTGGGGCGAGGGGCTGTAGCCCTAATGGCTTGAGGCAGCACCAGGAGCTCCCTTCTTTGCACTGTCTTTGTTCTCAATAGTGCTGTGCTGTCGCGCGCAGCTTTATTTCGTTCAGGCCAGCCTAGAGCCTGAGGGCCATTGAACACATGTCCTTTCTTCCTTTCTTTCCAATAGCTTCGCAGAGCCTGGAATTGGCTTGAGTCTGAACCTGGCCTCAGCCTGTTTAGTTTCTCCACCTTTACTATCACTGGTACTGATTCTGGGGCACAGAATATTTTAGCTGTCCCTCTGTCACCGCACTACTGTGTAATCTTAAACAAGTTGCCCAATGTCTCTGGGTCCAGACTTCTTTGTCTGTGTGAGAGGTGGGATTAGCTCACAATTTCTCAAACATCTTACTGCAAGGACACCTCTGATTAGTCCTCTCACCCATTACACTACTCTCTTGCCAAAGCAAGTAAATTGTGACTTTATTTTTGTTTCCCAATAAAAAAATCTAATTCATCGCTTGTTAATTTTATTCATTGAATTGTCCATTTCCCCCATCTCCACACCCTCTGCCAGGGTCCAGTTGCATGGGTTCCCTCAGTAGCCTCCTAACTGTCTCCTGATCTTTACACTTGCTCCCGTCCTGCAGTCAGAGCGCTCTTGTCAAGTCCCCTCTCTGCATGCCTTGCAACCCTTCAGTGCTTCCCCGTGGCTCATATGATGAAGTCCAAAATCTTAAATGGATGACCCCCAGGCATTGATCTGCCTCTTCAGTGTCACCTCATGTCACCGCCCACTCTTCCCTCATTGGCTGCGATGGCTGCCTTGGTCTTGGTCCAGTAGGAACTCTGTATAAGCTATTTCCTCTGTCTCGTCTTTGTATTTCCTAGGTCAGTTTTCCAGCTGATGTCGGTTTCTTCTGTTAGCGGTTCTATAGCTGAGTTCCCTTCCTTTGTAGCATTATCTCAGGGAGTCAGCATAGTGGATCTTCCCACAAACCGTGAGTGGTGCCTGGCTTGGCATGGCAGCCCTAACATTTAGTACAGGGCCTGGCTTATGGTAGGTATGCCACAGATAAACAGCAAAGGATGAAAGGGAAGAGGGCAGGAGGGAGGAATAACCAGGAGCTAGTTATTCTGGATAAATGTCCAGTTGCCATTGGAGTCTCTGAAATAGTGGACAGAACAAAAAGTGCCCCATTTCCAGGGTACTTGTAGTCAGATTGGAGCCAGCATCGGCCCCTCCATGAGTCCCGGCAGAGGGGGAGGGTATCTTTCCTGTTTCCACTGGGACCTTCCCTTTTATCCCAGCTATAGGTGAAGGGAGGTGGTGCTGATGGAAGTGGCAGCCTGTAGTCTGTCCCTCTAATTGATGGGCACTGGTAGGAGTCAGGCAGAACGATATTCAGAGTAGAATTTGACACTGGCATCATTAGTTCTAGTGGCAGACATTAATGAAGAATATAACAGGGTTTCTTTCTCCCGTGATGCACAGAAGTTTCGACATCATCTAGCCCAGCGTTTCCCCAATCTCCCCATTTTTCAGCATCTCCTGGGAAGTGTGCTAAAATACAGATTCCCAGGTCCAGTGTACAAATTCTAATTCCGTAGGTCCATGGAAATTCTGATTCAGTAGGTCAATGATGAGATATACACCTCTGTTTTAATAACCTGGGATCCTTGGGGATTCAGATGCTCGGCCAGATTTGGGAATCACTGACCTAGTGCCCACTGATGTATCTTCATTACGTCCTCTTTGAATACCGTTATCAACAAGAAACTACTCACACAGTTTTTTGTTTCATTTTCTCTCATTAAGAAAGGAAAGGTTACAGCTTTTATTTTCATACCACATTGAACATTTCAAAATGTTTGCACTACTCTTGTCTCATTGGATTCTCATAAAAGCCCTTTGGGGTCAGTGGGCCTGCCACCATCACCTCCTGTAGTCCATGTGACCAAGGGAGGACCTGACGAAGGTCCTGCAACCTGTAAGTGGCACCAATGCTTCTATAGTCTCAATGCTTACGTTCCTTTCTGGGAGATACCTGTGTTTAATTCTAGAATGCCATGCACCTTGTTTCATATTTTGTAATATTTAATTCCTGTGTTAAAGATGTGCCATTAGCCTTAAAAAGAAGTGAATGACAGCCTCTCCTCATTTTTAAAAAAGGTGCTTTACAGATATATAAAGGTAAGAAGCTGTTAGGGGAGGTTTTATGGCAGGTGGTTCTTGGCAGCAATTGCTTTCTTTTATGGCAGTCTGGAAATTTTCCTGGCTAGTAACTTTCTTTTCTTTTAACAGGCATAAAATAAAGAGGTTCTAGATAGTTGGATCATTATCAAATGATTTTCCAAAGACAACCATAAATTGTCAACACCATTTAGGCAAAAACGAGAGTTGTTCACATCTGGAAATCTAATACATAAATTTTTGAGTTTTCCCCTTTTGTTCAGAATGTTATTTGGCTACCCAAACTATTATTCCTTAAATGGCAGTTAGATTGGGGAACTGGGAGAAAAAAGTTTGGGGAAAGGTATTCATGCCACTTCCCCAAATGGTAATATTTCTCTTTTGAACAGAGAAATGTACATTTGGTCTTACTCTCCCTGAAGATTGGGAACAAAGCAAGCTTCAGTTTAAGCTGAAGAGGTGAAACTTTTAACTGTGAAAATTAGCCCTGAGAGAAATTGATGGAACTGAAAACAAAGTAAGCTACTTGTGTTTCATTAATTTACTCAACCAATATTTTAAACCTTAATTATATGATTATATGCCAGGCGTTGTGCGAGGCACTGGAGATTCAGGTGGTAAAGAAGCAAATGCGAATTACAGCCAAACGAGAGAATGACATTGCATAGACAGACGCCTTGTATGCTACGATGTAGAGAAACCATCATGAAAATTATCATTGCTCATTAATTGAGTGCTTACTTTATGCCAGGTACTATGGTTTAGAAACTCATAAACTCACTTAACCCTTACAGTAGCCCTGAGACGTAGACATAATTATTCATTTCATTTGATTACTGAGGAAAGTGAGGCAGAGGGAGACTAAGTGGCTCGTTCAAGGTCGCATAGCCAGGAAGGAGCAACCCCAGGATTTAAATCTACCTGTTCAACAACTGAACCCACGCTCTCAACAGGGTAGATCCCTCACCAATACTTACTGCATAAATGAACGGATGGATGAATGAAGGCATTGCAAGTATGATGGGACTTTTCAAAGGGGAAACACAATCTAGCAAAGGGGTTTAAATTAGTCTACATGTGAGAGGGTCTCTCTGTGAGTGGCATTTCAGCCGAGTCCTAGGATAGAGCAGGTGGATGGACTGTGATGGGAGCGGTAGAATGTGAAAGTCAGAAAGTCCACGGAGGTCTTGAGCCAGAAGAAACCTTAAAGACCATCTAGTACACTCCTGTCATTTTATAGGCCCGAACATGGGGGCGCAGATGAGAGTGTCGAGAGCTGGGATGACTAACCAGATTTCCTGGCTTTAGGAAACATCTGAACCTGGTTAACAATAGTAAAAATAGAGATTTTGTAGAAAGCGCACTCACTCTGTTGCACCGTTAGGCTACAGCAGAGCTTCCTTGCCTTTTTCACATCATGGCGCACATAGAAAATAACAATATTTGAATGAGAATAGTAGGTGCCATTGAAACAGCTGCAAGAGCTCTGGGTGTTTCAGGCCCCACCTGGACAGCTGAGCACATCTGTGACCATGCCAGGATTTACCATGTGGGAGGAGACCTGGGCTCCAAGACCCACCAAGGAGGCACTGTGAATGGCTTCCCCTGTGCCCATCCCACGCTTCTCTCAGACTTTGCACTTCCCTCCCCTCCCGGGCTCCTCTCCTGCACCTTCAGGGCATAGGTTCAACCTGACAGATACCTCTGGAGTGCATACTTGGCAGCCCCCTCCCACCCTACCACTGGCGAGAACTCCAAACTGACCTTTTTCTCTCACTCAATCAAATGGCCATTCTTCTACCATCAACCTTTTCCTGTTGGACAGAAATAATCTAATTATGCTCCGATCAAGTAGTGATTGACTACTCTGCTATCCCACTCTCCTAGGAGGATCAGAGGATTTACCTTGTAAAAGAAGAGTTAGTTAATGAAAGGGAGTGACTCCTACAGATCCAAGAGCAACAGTGATATTGCCGGAAGGAGCCAGCCTCCCCCCACTAATGACCTGAGAATACCTGGGGGACAGCAGCCCTTTCTCCAGCAATGTCAGCAACACACTGCCTCTCCTTTCAGTTCCAATGCGTGATGCATTTCTGTCAACCCTAACTAGGTAAACTTCCCAGGATGATGGCTTGTGTTTTCCTCTCTGGGAATGCGGGTGCTCTTAGTGGCAATGAGGTTTTTTTGATTGCTGGATTGTCGCATAATAAATGCCTAATGAGACAAGGGGAGAAAATGTTGACAGTGTGGAATTGATCCGGACATCCTAGCTCCATGTGCATGTGGGTAAGAGTCTGATTGAAGGTGTAACCTGTTTGTTTTTTATCAGTTCCAGTCTGGGCACAGTGTTAGAGATTACCTTCTGTGTGGAAAGGAGAGAGGAACTGTAAGTGTCTGAGAGTTAAGGAAACCAGACCGCAGGACTCAGAATCAGGTGGTGGTGGACAGGTTGGAGATTTCTTCCTGCTTACAAATTGTCCTCTGTGCGTGTCTGTGCAGGTGCTGCATCCTGGGCCAGATGCCCTTCTCCACCCCCAGCCTTCTCACCTCTCCCAATTACCGCCTTGATGTGGTGGTGCCAGTTGCTGACTGATAAAGACACGTCTGACCTTGTCTCTGTCTGTGCTTGGATTTGTCAGATGGGGCATACACAACTCTTCCTGATGGAGAGCTTTCTCTAGGCAATTAAGTGTTTAGGTGACAGCTGCTTAGCAGAAGTACCGTTTCTCTCAGTTGTGTGGACCTGGCCAACAGTTATCTCATTGGCAATTTGGGTGGTAAGGCCTTAGGTGGAGGGCAGGGCAGGTTAGTAATGAGTCAGCGATTCAGCGCCACTGTGCTCACGTTAGGTGAAGGGTGAGGAGCCTCTGCTGTGCCCGTCGCACCTGAACAAGGAGGGCGCAGCCTCAGTAACTCACCGGGCTGCAGTCTGAGGTGGTTACTCAGTTTCTGGAGGAGGAATCTTATGGGAGGTTTCTCAGCTGTTGTTCCTGTAAGCAGGCTTCATGAAAGCCTGGAAGAAAGGAAGAAATTTGGGCATCATTTAGCAGATGCCACTGTTCTAATTTCTAGGGTACCACTTCATTGGGACATTCAGATATATCTTTAGTCTATATATTCTCATGCAAAGGGATTATCTGGATTATTTAAAATGAAATGTCATCTCCATCAATTTTAACAAATGTTTCAGTTATCTATATGGGTGTTTGTATTTATTAACTGCTTTCACACGTGTCCTTTCAAGTCATATAATGACCTCTAGAGCGGCAGGTTTTCCCTCCCTCCTTCCTCTTTTCCTTCCTTCCTTCCTTCCTTCCTTCTTTCCTTCCTTCCTTCCTTCCTTCCTTCCTTCCTTCCTTCCTTCCTTCCTTCCTTCCTTCCTTCCTTTCATCTTTCAATGTATGTGGCATAATCCTTTTATGTTTAGGCATGTGAGTTTTCTAGAGTAAAACATTTATGGGCATTTAATATTTGTAGTGCCTTGGAAGAAGGTAATAGCTAGTGTTAGCTCTTGTTTACAAATGGGAGAATGAAGGTACTGATACGGAAATGTCTTCCCTATCATTCAAAAAACACAAGGATGAAGCCTCTTGTTTGTTGAATTTCTGAGCAAATCTAGTATATCTTTTGTCTATTGCTGTGTAATAAGCCATCCTAAAACTCACGGGATAAAACCAAGAACTATTCTTTCATTATAGCTATAACATACAATATATGTTGTTACTACTGTCATGTTAGTATTATTGCTCAAGGCTTTGTGGATCACGTGTGGGTTAGCTGATCTTGGCTGGTCTTGGCTGGGCAGCTCTGCTGATATTGGCTGGCTCCCTTGGTTGCTCTAAGATGAGCTTGAGCAGATCTGTTTTGTTCTGTGTTTCCCTCATCCTCTTCTTGGACCAGCAGGCTAGCCCAGCCAGGTTCTTCACATGGTGGCTATAGAGATGCAACAGGACAAACAGAGACTTGCAAAGAATCTTTAAAACTCATGTTTGGAACTGGCACACTTTCACGTCTACTTTGTTCTCTTGGCCAACTGGTCACATGGCTGAACATAAATCAAGGGTGCAAGGAGGAGTGAAGAATTGGGCTAATGAGGCAACCCACCGTAACTAGTGGGCAGCAGAGTCACAAAGTGAAGTATACTGTTTTCTTGATAGAAGTATTTAGGAATGAATATGGAGGGTGCAGGGGCGGAGGCAACAGATATGTGATTCCAAGGCCTATATTATACCTTCTGTGTGCAACACACACATACACGCACTGTTAAATGGAAAGGAGATACAGACATTTAAAAAAGCAAACAAATAAATCTTCCTACCCTTTTACTGAACACCTCATTAATCCCACGTATTGTCTTTATTTTTATGCTTTAATTCTTGCCTTCCTTTATTCACTCAATGAAAAAGAGATTCAACTATGGAAAACTCTTATCACTCATCATCTAGAAAGATTTGCTCTGGGAAAGGGTGCATATAATTTGGCATTGGCTTCTCATTAATTTTTTTTTTTAATTAACCGTTCATTTTTTAAAATTAAATACTCTGGATTCTATTGGTTTATGTAAATGTTTCTTTGGTGTTAAAAGTGACCTTGTTTATCACCTCCTAGTCTAAGAGAAATGACTGCTTATTAAAAAAATTAGAGGACAGGGCACCTGTGCCTTAAGAGGTTCTCAGAAAGGTTTGTCTCTATAACCTGGAAAGATATGGTTCAATACCAACTGTTTCTATTAGGTTGTGGGAGGAATGTTTATTTAAATAAGTGTTTGCAGGGATAGGCCCTTGCTCTAAATACAATGATGTAAGTATTCACCTACAGGCAAATTTGGAAAAAAACACCAGTCTACGGAAGGGGAGGATTAAGTGAAATTCCTTACACAGATTTTTAAGACTGTTGTGAACTCCTTTTATCTGTCCTGAGTAAGTGTGTTACTCTTTAATGAGATTATTTTGATGTTTTCACCAGGTTTGAGTGCAATGTATAACAAAGCTTTCTTTCTATTCCCCTTTCCTCCCAAGGAAATGTCTTTCTGTTGGGCTAGCAGTTGATAGCCGAATTATTATACCCAATAGTTCTGATTTATACATTCCAGGTCTGCCTGTAGGATTTTATATTCTGCCTTCCTCTGGGCTATGTCGACACTGGGTAACCAGATCAACTGCCTTCCTTTTTTTTGTCATCTCTAGCAAGTTAGTTTTATCGACTGTACTAAGGTTGTGCCTCTTTACTTTGCACACTTTGTGGGACTTCACTTTGCATGTCCCACTTCTGTCACGGCGATGAGTTAAATGACCACTGTGTTCCGAAGAAAGCATTCTTAGTTTTGGCTCCCCAAGAAATAGCCCGCGATCGTGGGAGAAGCACTTTAATTCCCACAGTCTCAGTTTTCTTATTGCAAAACAAGAGAGTTAGATGAAATGATCTTTTTTCCAGCTCTACTATGCTTGGATTTTAAGTGTTCTCCCGTCTCTGCTCTGACCCTCTGATGCCAGTTGAGCATTTCAGAGGAGTTAGGAGACTTGCCGAGGACCCAGAGCTGGTTGGAAGCAGTGGAGGGATGGCATCCGCACCTCTACAGTCCAGAGCCTGTCCATCTTGTCACCCTGCCTTAACTCCAGGGCCTTCCTCTTCCACAAGCCCTCCTCTCTGTTAGACCCTTGGTGTGTGAAATGTCGGTCCTATGCACTTTGGCACAGGTCTCATTTCCTAATGTTAGTCATTATTTCCTAAAGTGATTTTAAGCTCCTTACAGGCAGGACTATGGCGTTTCCTTCTTATTTTCACCCGACAGTAGTTTATTCCACACAAGTGCCTACTATGTGTGAGACACTGTGCTATGTGCTTGGGACACAGTAGTGATTGGGAAAGACAGGACCTGTGTCACGGCAGAAGCTGGAGGCAGGTTTGGTTTCAAGAATGAGCAAAAATTTTGCCTTAGACCTCGTTTAACATTACTTTTACTTTGGTTTCCTTTTGAACTGACACTTTAGAATAGAAGATATAAGATAAACAAAGAAGCAGGTTAGGGATGAGACGCCCCAGGTCTCTCCTATTGTAAGGGTGTGTCTGAGATTTGGTGGTCTTGGCAATCTATGTGAAGGGGGATGCTTTTTGTGTTTTATAACTCCAGCTCCTTTAACATCCACAAACTATTTATCTATATCTATATGTATGTATAAGTGTGTGCGTGTGTGTGTGTGTGTGTGTGTGCGCCATTGAGTTGGCTCTGACTCTTGGTGACCCTTTAAATGAGTGACGCCCACAAGGTCCTATCCTCTTCAGGCCTGCTCAGCTCCTGTAGACTCATGCCTATGGCTTCTTTTATGGAGTCAGTCTGTCTCATATTTGGTCTTCCTCTTGCATACGTATGCATGTGTATATGTGTATGTGTATATATGTGTGTGTCTTTATGTGTGTACGAGGTTGGACATTTAAGTTCGCAAACTCATCCTAGAAAAAGTGCTACAAACCTCATTGCTGAATATCACTACGGTCACCTTTGACGTATCCCCCTTGGGAAGCTACGCACCCATGCCAGCACCTAGACCACCCTTCAAAGCAATTTTGTACCTCTTTTTCTGGAATGGCTATCAGAGCTGTCGTCCTATTGCCTTTAATATCCTGAATATCATTAAAATGTCTTCCTTTCAATATTTCCTTTCTCTTCGGGTAAAGAAAGAAGTCATTGGGGGCCAGATCAGGTGAGTAGGGAGGGTGTTCCAATACAGTTATTTGTTTACTGGCTGAAAACTCCCTCACAGACAGTGCCATGGGAGCTGGTGCATTGTCCTGATGCAAGAGCCATGAATTGTTGGCAAAAAGTTCAGGTCGTCTAATGTTTTCATGTAGCCTTTTCAGCACTTCCAAATAGTAAACTTGGTTAACTGTTTGTCCAGTTGGTACAAATTCATAATGAATAATCCCTCTGATATTGAAAAAGGTTAGCAACATCATTGCAACAAGTTCGCAAACTTAATTGTCAGACTTTGTATATCTACATCATTTTGACATGCAATGAAGCATGTCACCTGGGCCTAATATATAATGCTCTGATTCTAGGCCTGGAAAAATTCTGCTAAGCTAGCAGTAAGCCAATCTCTCCTATCTCAAATAGACCGATATCAAGTCCAAAGGTTTTTTTTGATTTACATCCTCAAAGAATCTTTCCACAGTCCCTGCCCTCAGGGAACTCCCATTTTCTGGGATCAGTGATCCTTTGCTGTACTGATTCACAATAACCAAAAGAAAAAAAAACCCCAAATTCCCAATTAATTATTTGTTGTCCTTTCCCTCTACATGGCCATTTTATAGCGTCTAGAAACTTTACTAGTATTACTTAGTTTCATGCTATGAAGATTTTCTACAGTTTGGCCACATTCCAGCAGAAAGCAGGCATGCTTCGTCATATTGTCAAACCCCTACTTCCTGCTGGTGGCTTTTCTCACAGGCGGAGGTGTTTGACTTTTCTCCTGTTTGTGATGACTGCCGCTGTGGAGTTTCTACTTCCTCTGTTGATTTATGGAAAGTTATAGGGTTTGTTTTCTTTTGTTTGTAGTTGAGGTTTTTGTAGCTAATTTGATAACATAACTGTTATTATTTTTTTAAATCTCTAAAATAAAGAGAATAGTCCCAATGGCATAAGATTCTCACAAATGTTTAGTGAAATGATGCCTGAAAAAGAATTTAGCTCTATACACGAGACAGCATGCATATTCAACAAATGTTTATCATACTTCTACCTGACTAGTTATAAAGATAGTAGCAGATTTCCCATACAAAGATGGAAAAATCTCATCGTGCCCTTCCCTTCAATGACTTATATTTTCACAATAATAGCTTAAGTATTAAGTACTTGGAGGTCAAAATACTTGAGCGCTATCACTTACTAACTTGGACCGTTTCCTTTAGCTCTTTGTGGGTTACTTTCCTCATCTGTAATACGGAGTTAATAATACTCCTTACCTCATAAGGTTGTTGTGAGTATGTGTTGATTTGTATCAAACACTCAGAACAGTGCCAGTGGGCAGTGACCATGTAGTGTTAGCTATTCTCTTTATTCCTTTTAAGTTTTTGTTCACCTCCACATGCATGTTTATTTTATTGCGACCGTAATGTCCATACAATTTTGTCTCCTGAGATTTTAATTTAAAAAGTTTGCCTGGCAGCTTAATTTTAATGATTGTATCAGTGTCAATCAAACTGATATGCTGTCCACGATTATTGGACATTTAGGGTGCTCCCTCCCCTTTTCTTAAAGCAATATAGATATACCTACAATGGACAGGTTAATACATTTGATTTTCTTTTTTCTGTATTAAATGATAGCCTTACAATAAATTCTCAGAAATGGATTACTGCATTAAAGGGTATAAGTATTGTATGGATCATTATCTATTGCTATATTGCTTTCCAAATGGATTGCACCAGTAGACATTGATATTTCAAAGGTATATCAATGTGGAGAAGGGTTTTGGTAATTCAGCCACCAGGTCTAGGATTTTAAACAATCACTTTGAGATAGCAGTGAGCCAGCAAATTAAAGAGTGATATTTGCTTTTTCCTTCTTTTTATTGGCTGCTCCCCGGCTATTACTACATTGCAGAAAACAGAGATGAGGCAGCTGTTGGTGGGGGAATGCCCTGGACTGCAGTATTTGCCAAACTGCCTTCCCACTGATCATTCTGTAGTTCCCTCTGATTTGCTCGCTCTCAGTTCGTTCCTGAATATCTGCCCAGGCTATTCTCATGCTGTAGAGGCCTGTTTTGGGGGGGTCTGTGTTTTGGTTTCCTGACCCGATTCTTTTCACCCCATCCACCACTCTCTTTCTCTGATCAAAGCAGCATCTTCTTTAAAAATACATGCAGAAGAGAAGAACCATTTGGAAAATGTCTATGAAAGTTGAGTATATGCATTTGCTATGACCTTGCAGTCCTACTCCTAGGTATAAACTCAACGAGAGAAGAGTATGTAAGTCAACCAAGAGACGTGGGCTGGAATGTTCATAGCAACATTATTTATAGTACCGCAACCTGGAAACGACAAAGATGTCCATCTAGGGAGAGCAGACAAATAAAGTAAAAATATTCACCTAAAGCAATGCTATTCAGAAATGAGAAGGAACAAACTGAAGTTACATGCGACCAGATGGATGAATCTCACAATCAAATGATGAATGAAAGAAGCCAGTCATGAGTGCATACCGTATGAATCCATTCAAAGTCAGGGGTTCCCCGTGACGGAGAGGGGTTGAGAGGGAGCCCCTGAGGGCTGCTGGTGTTCTGGTATGTTCTGTTTCTTGATATGGGTGCTGGATGTGAACATTCATTGAGTGCTACTCTTATGATTGGTGCACTTCTCTGCAAATGTCATTGCTAAAGAGCATTCTAAAACCTAACCTAAGTGATGTCTTCATTACCCACTATTTAGAATTATTTTCTGAGGATATCTGTTTCATCATTGCTTGCTAGTTAAAACTGAAGGAGATGAGGAATAATGACATCTCTGTGATGCTTCTCTCTTGGCATTACCTCATAGTGGGAGCAGTGTTTGGTTTTATGCATCTTTCAGTGCTGGGCATATAGGAATTGATCAATATGTTTAGATAAACTATTTGCTGAAGAGGGCAAAAACCCTTTCCTGGATTTAAGTAAGTAAGGATTTATTCAAATAATTATAGCAAAAAAAAGAGAAAAAAATCAGAAATTGCTCAGCAATCGGGTGAGTATCGAGCAGCCCTAGAAGAGTTGTTTCTCTGGCAGCTGACCAACTGTTTTCACAACAGTTGTAATGAGGATGCGTAAATCAGAAGGGCCAAGTTCCCTGGTCATGCCTGTCAGGCTGTGCAAGGAAGGAGAAGCCTGAGAGAGGTTAGAGCCTGAGCCTGTGGAGCGGTGGTGAAGGGAACTTGGCTTTTTGAAGGGGCCGAGGGGGGCCATGGAGATGCAGTGCTGGGTAGGATACAGCCAGCAGGGAAGAGTCTGGATGTCAGTCGGTGGGGCCAATTCAGAGCGTGGGAAGTGGAAAGTTGAAGCATAGGAGCAGTCAAGATTTGGCGATTAATATTAGCATGGGTTTCAAATCCAGAGAGTCACAAAGTAAGAATATGACATTAATAAGTAAAATTCTGAGTCATGTTTGATCGGAGCATCAAGGATGGTTTATTAAGCATTTACTATCTGCCAGGCACTCTGCTAAGTCATTTTCAAATGTCTAATTTCATTTAATCCCCATAACATATCCCCATGAGGTAGATATTATAGTACCCATTTTACAGATAAGGAGCTGAGGTTTAGCAGGAGCACTTTATTCAAGATCACACAATAGGTGGAAGAATCTGGGTTTAACCTGGCCTTTTCTGACTCAGAAGTGTTGCTCCTTAACCACCCAAGTTTACTGCCCAGATTCAAGTGCAGAATTCCAGTTTTTAGGTAGAAATAAGGAGGGAGGTCAGACCTGGGAGGCAGGGCCCAAGTTTGGTAGAGATTAAAACACTTGAACAGGTTATCAGGGCAGGGGTGGCAACTTAGAGAAAGGAGACCCTGTGCTGGAAATGCATCAACCACATGGCAATTCTGGATGACCCCTGCAGCAGGTCCCATGCTGGACACCAAGCATGTCAAGTTGGTGATGAGTGGTCCCTGGGGCTCAGGTGCCCAGCAACAGTGCAGAGCCCAGGTACTAGGGTCAGGAACAAGGGCTGAGTGGGACTTGACCCAAGGCTGATGAGTACTGATTTTCTGAGCTGTTCAACCGGGCCTCTTTCAAAGCCTAGGGCGAAGTGAGCCCTCAGGTGCGGAAATTAAGTGGCATTAGTCATAGACAAAGTATACGTTGGTATACGAGAGGAAGAAATGCTAGGGCAGGACTGTTCTTCTGTTTGTCCAGGATCCATTCTTTATTCTAGAACAAGCACCTGGGTGTGCTTTGGGAAACTGCTTCTCCTCCATTAGAGACAGTCTTGGTGAGTCTGTCAGTCAACGTATCCCATCCTTACCTGGTAAAGAGGTAGACATGTGATACAATATTAGCTAATTAAAGCCCAAAGTGGCATGACAAAGAGTAAAAATCATCAGAGAACTTTCAACTAAAGTGCAGCAACCTGAAGGCTCTCTGTATTTTTCTTACTACTCAGAAACCTGTCAGGGATTTTTCTCCCATCCTCTCTGAGATCTGTTTATCTTGTCCTTAGATTCAGTGAGCTGCCTCTCACCTTTCTTAAGATTTCCATATTTGTAAGCAAGCTATAGAAGGTTTCTGTTGCTTACAACCCCCAAACCCTGACTGATACACAGGCAATGCATATGAGGATAGTGAAGTATCTTTGCTAGATTTTGAGTCTTTTGCCAGAGGAATACTTTCTTCTTTATCTTTGAATTCAAGGGTCCTAGTTCAATGCTTTGCATATATAGGCTGAATGAAGGATTAAATGAACGAATGTCCACCAAGGTCATCTGACATCATTCAGCCTACCTAGGTCATGGAGACACGGCTTAGAACTGGTGACAAATCAGTTGGTGAGACAACATCTTCAAGCCATCATGCCAATCATTTTAATCCAGCCAAGAATACTTCCTGTTATGCAAATAAAACAAAGCACATCTTCATTTTTTTACAGCAGCCACCATTTCTCCTGAGAGAAATGGGGTTATTGTAATTCCAGCTTAGTTGAAATATGTAAGGCTTACTCATCCTGTGCATAAAATTGATAACTTGTGCATTTGGGACTGTCTATTTCTTTCCTATTAATCCATTTAAGACTTTATATTGTCAACTGAGCATTCAGCTTTTGAAAAGTGATTCTGGAAAATTATTCTGCGTAAGTCCTAGTAAATACTGGCATGTGTTCTTGGCAGGGGATGGAAATATTCCATTTTAGTCTCTGGTGGCCCCATAAGCAGAAATAGTGGCTGGAGAATTGGCTTGGTTTGGATGGCAGTAAAACATGTGCTGGTCAGTCTGAGTTTCTTTACACCAATGGAGAGTGATTTATTTGAAAACTTCACAGTGGAAGATTATTCAGATTAGAGAAATGCACATACACATATCAATAACCAGAATGACTAGTAGTGGGAAAATTGTTGGCTTTCTTCTTTGGGTTCATGTATATGGCCAACTGGAAGATTGTGATGTTGTCACAAAGTTTACATCTATAGACCAAAAAAGCATGGCCAAGCTGTTAATCTTTTTATAAATCGTAAGCAACAGGATTTTTACAGTGGTGCGATGACATGGCTGTTGGCAACTTCAGGCTGCTTAATTCTACCATTGGCCATCTCTCAGTTTTGAAGGAATGGAAATTGTGGCTCTTTAGAAAATGCCTGACTTTTTATGGACTTGAGAGATATTCAAATCTTTCCAGGCATTGCTGTTTAGAAAGAAGATAGGGGCCTAATGGATTAACTATGTTTGTTCCTCTATGTGGATCTGGCTTTAGATCAGGTCTGTATCAACATGGTAAATGGAAGATTAATACAATTAATCCAATAATTAAAGTTAAAAAATATATGCCTTCAAATATTTTGTGGCTAAGACTTATTTTAAGACCCAAAATTTAAAAAATTGCTACAGTTTTTCATTTATGTTTTTGTTAGAATAAATCTGAACTAATTTAATTATTTGATCTTAAAAGAAATTAATTTATTTCTCATAATTTGCCACTCCATTGGTCTAAATTATTTTATTTACAGAACTGCTATAAAGTTAGTTAAGTTTTTCTACTTCTCAAAGCAAATTTGAGAAACTATGGTAAATATACATAGATGCCTAGAGCTGTATGAGAATTGCATACAGGGTAGAGAGGCAGGGTTTGAAATTTTTAACGTTATAAACATGATCCTTATTTGAAATGTATAAAAAGCGAAAAAGAAAATTTTGCTTTTGGAAAAACTGCTGTAGTTGAATTGTGCCAGGCCTGGCAGGTGATGGAAACCAGTTTTGGATCCAGTAAAAGGAGGTCTACGAGGCTTCTAGAAGTGGTGGGCCAAGGAGGGGTGGGGCCTTGGGGAGGACGGACACACAGTGGCCATCACAGGGCTGGGGCCCTTGTGCCGAGGACAAATCTGGATATTCCCTGAAGCCTCAAGTCTTAACCTTAAAATATGGGTAGTCAGACAAATGCCAAATGTCTCCAGGTTGTGATCACTGGACAGAAGTCTGATGTGTCAGTCAAGAAGAACAGAACCACAGAAAGGCAGGACTGGGTAACTGAGCGTTAGAGTCTTGGGGAAGCGTTTTGGCATCAGTAAGTCAGACTCAAGGCAAGAAGGCTGGGCCCCAGATGAAGCAAGAATTTGAGGTTAGGGTCTTGTCATGGGTTGAATTGTGTCCCCAAAAGATATGTTGAAACCCCAGCCCTTAGTTCCTGTGAATGGGACTTTATTTGGAAGGAGTCTTTGCAGATGTGATCAAGCTAAGATGAGATCAATAGGGTACACTGTAAGCTACTATAATTGGTGTCTGTATAAGAAAGGAAAGTGCCATGAGAAGATGGAGAAACACAGAGAATACCATGTGACTACTGAGGCAGAGGTTGAAATGATGCAAACCAAAGAATGACGTCAACAGGCACCACCAGAAGCTGGAAGGAGGCCAGGAAGGATTCGACCCAAAGTTTCAGAGGGAGTGTGGCCTCTCTGACACCTTGCTTTTGGACTTCTAGCTTCCGGAACTGTGGGAGAATAAATTTCTGTTCTTTTAAGCCACCCAGTTTATGGCAACCCTAGGCAACTAACCCAATCTTCTTACATATTAGTTATTGTACTTGTCTTTAACAATGGATAGGTGGCATGTTGGGATCCCTGACAGAAGTGGGAAATGGGGAGAGGGGTGAGGAGCAAGGCAGTTCTTGTCTCCATTAGCTGGTAATAAACCTGAGGATTGACCGAACTTTCCTCTGCCCATGAAGCGATTGTCTTGGGTGAGCGAAGAACTTCTCCTTTCAGTACGAATAGGAGCAGCGTGGTGTAATCACTGACTGCGTAAAACAGCTCTGTTTTTCCCTCCCTACGTTCTTACCCTTATCACCTTATGTTATCCCCATGGCAAAGGAGAGGCAGAGAGCTCAGCATTTGAGTAGAAGAACACAATAAGACATTCTTAGAAATGAACCCCAAGACTTCAGGGAGTCCACCTGGTAAGAGAGAAACCCACAGAAGCCATCTTTGATTGTCTAGTTGAGGAAGAAAATGCAACAATTGAAGCCAACTGGGCACCATGTGGTTAGAAGAATTAGAAACTGTGGTAATTGGAAAGCATTCAAATAAAATCTTTTTCTTTAAACGTGACCTCTTTCCCCTGTTTCTCCTTCTCCCTTTCCCCCGTAACACACACACATGCACACAAAAACACACACATATACACCCCTGCAGGCTGAATTCTGTGAGACCACCAGTGAGCCGATGAGAATATTCTGGGAGGACTCTGGACTGAGGCCCTCTCTCAGTCCCTGCACTGGCATCCAGGCTGGGCAGCACGGTGGGAAGCCCTGGTGCTCTGACTCCTCCCAGAGGCTTTCAGCTCTTGCAGCTGCGCTGATCAGAGCACCAGAGCTGCCCTGAACCGACCAGGGACTGGTGTCAGCACCTGCCCGGCCACCCCAAGGGGCCATGTCCTCCTGGGAACCTTCTTCCCTCTCAGAGGCCCTAGATGCTGCCTGCTCGCCTCTCCTCTCCACATGGCCAACATGTACTTGCCCTTCTGGGATTCTCATGTCCCCAGAGCAGCTGCAAAGGGGAATGGATGCGCCAAGCTCTCTCCTTCCTTGCTACTTCCCCAAACTTCCCTTCATGTCCTACCTCCATCCCATATGCAGGAAGCATCTTTGCCTCTCTGTTGTTTTCCTGCTAACTACCACCAGGGCTACAAGACAAGGCTACAAAGATAAAAAGTCATGCACCAAGTTAAAAAAAAAAAAACTCACAAAAAGCTGTCAGACTAAAAATTATTATTCCTTTTGGTCCCTTCCCATTGCGACTGTGAAACTGTAATCCCTGACTTTCTAGGCAGTTCTGTAAGATGACTTGTGCCAATTAATACTCTTCCATCCTTGTGGGGGCTCATTAATTCCCTCCACGCTTTATTTTTAATGAAGGAAAGGCCAAATGATATAATCTTGATAATGTGTTTGACAAAATGTTGCAGACTCATTAGCAATACTACTACTGAGTGTGTAAACCCAGTATTAAAAAAATAATAATAACCACCTTTCCAAAGTGTCTCCTGTGAGTCATGTGGCAGGACTGTATAGCCATGTCATTGTAGACACCAGAGAATATCCTTCATTTTGAAGGAAATACAGGTCAAGTGTACCAAGAATGTGGAATGACAAAAGGACAAATATTGTATGATCCTACTTTTATGAGGTACCTAGAGCAGTCAGATTCATAGAGAGAAGGTAGAATAGTAGTTACCAGGGACGGGGTGGGGGGAGGAAGGGCCTGGGGAGTTATTATTTAGTGGAGACAGAGTTTCAGTTTGGGAAGATGAAAAAGTTCTGGAGATGCATGGTGGTGATGGGAGCACCCCACTGTGCATGCATTTAATGCCACTGCACTGTGCACTGAAAAATGCTTCAGAGGGTAAATTTTATATTATGTACACACACACACACACACTCAGAATGTGGCCTAGACCTGTGTGTGGTGGCCGTCCTTTCTTACTGAAGTCATCTAAAGAACAGACGACTCTGAGATAGTGTGGCTTGGTGAAAGCGATATTCCACAGACCTCTTAACAAGCGTTCTGTGGCTGCGAATCTGCACCACGAAATCTGGGGGCTTCTCATATTAAAAGGAAAAAAAAATGGTAACACAATACCACTCACCAAATAATGCAAAATGATCACTCTTGTTTTCTATGGCTTTTCACAGCCAGCAGAAAGGTTCTTTATTTGTAATGCAAATACAGGAAAACAGAGTATTCTTGAGTCCCTTTTGAAATTTTCTTTTGAAACTAACAATTTCCTAAAGAGATTTATTAAATTCTTAGAAACTGCCAAGCAGCTACTTCTCATATAATAGAATTTTGCCTCAATGAAGGTTCTTAAATACTTCGACTTTCAAGAATTATCTGTGGAAAAAAAATATGAATATACTTTCTCTCATTAACATGGAGGCTGATGTCACATGAGGGTACTTTCTGAGAATATTAACATTATAATATCATCCTGAAATTTTTCATTAAGAAAAAGTCATTCTTCATATATCTACAGCAATTAATTATTAAACACTACAATAAGCTATTCCAATCTTATTCAAATAAGTTCTGAAAATACCAACCTAATGTTAACTAACTTATGCTAGAGAGAGTTCCCCGGGATTTCAGAAAATGTGCAGACTCTTTAGAATCATGGTTTAAACATGGTTGGAATCAGACAGAATTGGTTTAAAACCTTGTCCTCTGATTTATTAGCTTATATGACCTTGGACAAGTCACTTAATTTCCCTGAGCCTCAGTTTTCTAATTTATAAAAATGAGACTAATGATAATTCATATTCAATGGAATTGGTAAAAGAATTAAATGATACGTAAGATCCCAAAGAAGAAGCAGTAACTGGGCACCCACCACCGTTTCCTTTGGATTTTTTGTTTATGTTTTGATTTCTGGATCATAAAGAATTTATTAGGCTTTCCTGAACAACAAAAAAAATGAGTGTTTTGAAAATTGCTGTGATGGTGTCTGAAAAGTGCTTAGTACAGTGCTTGGGTTTATATAAAAGCACCATTCATTCATTCATAGCCAATTTACTTATCCACCTGTCCATTTATTCATTTATTAAAACAATGATTTATTGAAAGCCTCCTGCTATGAATGAGATAGACAAAGGTTTTGCCCTCACAGAGCTCCCATTCTAATCAGGGAAGTTAAATAATAAAGGGAAACAGTAAATATTCAGTGAATTATCAGTGCTGGAAAGCAAATAGCCACAGCAATGGTATAGAGAATAGTGGAGGCAGAAATGAGGCTTATTCTTTAGTGGTTATTTGAGTCGAGACCAGAGTAATGAGAAGTCAGGTGTGTGAATATATGGGAGAATAGTATTCCAGGTACTTAGAAATCCAACTAGAATTAATTTGGAAATTCAGAATTTTAGGGAGAATGTTATGAATTAAAGCGGTGGCAAATTCTGCCCTCCCTGTTCTTTAGGCTCTAGGGCCCCAGGCCTGACTCAAATGTCTCAGATGCCAGGTGTGGGCTATGTGCTCATGAGCCCACCATCCCAAAGTTGCCAGCTCCTGGCTCAGCTCTTGGTCCAAGAGCAGGGTCTATGGTGCAGCTGTTTCTGGGAAGCTGGAATGCATCCTTGAGCTTTGGGAGGAATGTAGACACGGTGCTTGAAATGATAACAGCAAATGATACTGTGTTTGATGTCAGTAGCGAGAACCCTACTTCTTCTGTATTTCCTTCTAGGCAGATATGATGCTGAGGCTTTGGTACACTAGAGACAACAGTAAAGGAAGGAACCAACATCAATGAACGAGCAGACAGTGTTGGCAAAACCAAGGGCCAAGGCAGAATAGGGAATTCATGCAGCAGATCAGAAACAGGAAAAGCAGGCAACCTTGGGTGTTCAAAGCTGGGGCTGAGGGGAGCATAAGGGGCTAGATGAATTCTTTGAGTCACAGTAACATAGCTGTACATCCTCTAAATAGGGCATCTGTTGCCTTGGTCTTGAGTGGGGAAGTCTCTGGTTCAGTCACTGAATGGAGCTGTTTGTGAGGGAAGTCTTGGGTCTCTACCACGTTAGACTCTGAATCTTCACAAGAAAGGAGGAGAATGGGCTGAAATTGTTTGCTTGTTGGGTGTGTGAAGGCTCTGTGGAGTAGTTCAGGTAATTTAGAGAGTATTAACTAAATGTATACTGTGAACTCCAGATTATGCTAGATATTGTGGGGGACACATTTTGGGGTGCTCAGTGGAACTAATTGAATCCCATAACTTCAGAGACCTAAAATCCTTGTGGTCTAACCTGTTCTTGGGTTCCTGCTCCAGAAGGATTCTAGAAGGTTCTACCATTTGTAATGTAAACCATGACGATATTACTTAATGCTTCAGAAATGCTTTCTTCCTTTGAAAATTATGAACAATTTCTGCCCTGTCTGACAATGTGTATGTAGGTACCTTATAAACCATCAGAGACTTTACAAATGCAAGTCTTTGTTGTGGTTAAAAGAGAATTAAATGACACCATTGGAGTAATGGGTAATGGTGGATGGTACAGCATGAATGTGGCCACCGGGGCAGGGTTTTTACCGATAATAACACCTTGATAAGGTTGAATCCTCGTTTATGTTTAGAAATTTGAAGTCTTCAGATTAGGGGTTCCTCAGATTGAGTTTTGTTACTGAATTCAGAATGATCAGTTCCTGGGGGACTGGTCCATGACACTCAACCAAATTCAAGAGACTCATGTAACCAGACCACCAATGGTTTATTCAAATACCCTTCCAGCATTAACATGCTAAGATCCTTAGACTCTGTGATAATCTGCATTCTGTGGTCTAATGCATTTTACCTCTAGGTTAGTTTTGGATTAAAACATGCAACTCACCTTTTGTGGTTTACAGGCTTGGGAAAGCTCAACCCCTTTTTGATTATGGAGAAAAGAGACAAACGTAGGTGAAATGACTCCCCACAGGTTACATAATGTTTCAGGGATGTGGAGGTGGAGACCTCCCGTGTGCTGGGCTTCACCAGTTCTCGGGGAGGCCTGGTATAAGAAACTCATGTTAGACCTCTTTTACTAGTCATTGTTCTCCTATTAAGTGGCTTCAAAAAAATGCTCTTACACAGCCTTGATTCAGACATTTATAAGGTGTTGGTACTTTTTTTTAAGAATACAATTGGAGGAATAAATTTGGCTCGCCTGTTAATACTAATACTAGACTCTTGGCGTACTATGTTGTATAAACTCTCTCATCTACCTTTGTTGCCGTTTGGATGCCTACCTGCCCACCACACTTGTGTTTCTCCATCGATCAAGAGGGAAAAATAAAATCTAAAATATTTGCCAATTACGACTTTACTATTGAAAATGTGCATAGGAATCCCCGGAGAAAAAGAAATGAAATACTAAAAATGTTATAAACATGAAGTTAGATTTTTCTTCATTTGCCCCAGAAAACACAAGAGACTCCTTTGTGTGCTAATTTAATACTATATCAGAGGTCTGCCTCCGTGTGCATATCCAGAGACATTGCATTTTCAGAGGGAGTCTCCAGATGAACTGGTTTTTAATAAGACATTTTAAGGCAATATTGGGGTCATAAGACCTTCACAGATCTTATCAAAGCAAGAACGTCATTTCTAGTGGAGTTTGAAGGATCGGTTGGCAATGTGAGTCCTCCTATAGTTGCTTTGATGACCACCCAACACTATTCTCCTTCACGTCCTGATCATAATTATTACTACTGACAATGTTGTATAGCACTTATAGTCTATACTAACCTAAAAACAAACAAAAACAAAAAACCTCACATTTTCAAAGACTTAATTTCTTGAAGATCTGAAAAGCAGAAATGATCATTATACTCCCTTCATAAATGAGAAAACTGAGGTCCAGAGAGGTTCAGCCATTTTTCCAAGGTTACCTGGGAGGTCAGAAAAAGAGCTAGATTAAGTAAGACCCAGTTCTCCTGACTATGGACCTTCCTTTCTTGATCACATTTTATCTTTTGGGGCAAGGTAATTCTTTAACGTATATTTTATTTCCAGGAGACCTAATCCAAATTCACAGAAAAGATAAATTAAGGTATTATTCACATTGCAAAAAGATTCATAACAAAGTTCTATAAATTATCAGAATCTCCAATGTGCTTAATATCCAATCTAATTTATAAGGCACCGTTCGTATCACTTTAGGATAGCCACTCCAGCATGAAGATTTGTTCAGACAAGTGGGCTGAAGCCAGGGAGGGAAGCCATTTTTGTTTCCTTTAATGGCGTGAAAAACCGAGCAGATTTCTAAAATACCTTTGGGTGGTGCCATTTGACCAATTCCCTTCTTGTGAGGGTGTGGCCTACATTCAAGCCGGAAACTATTTAATTGCCTAGATGCTGAGAGATTCAACACTCCAGGGAGTTGTTTATCTTGTTTTAGGAATGATGGGAAAATTCAGTCAGTATTTGAGCTTCTGTATTGTTACTATTGCTAGTACTGCCTTTTGAATGCTGATGAAAAATAGCATTTCAATTGCTCCAGTTGGATTGGATCAGAAGAGACATGTAAAAATATCGGGCAAAATAATTCTGTTAACAAGATTAGTCTAGAGGTTGATGACTAAAGGAAACATAGAAACCCTGAAAGGCAAGACCAAAAGAACTTCCCTTAGAGGAAGCCCATCTGGTTAAGAGCTGACTCTGGGTGGTGAACGCACAATGTGAGATATGGGTAATGAATTACAGAATTGTACATCTGAAATCTATGTAACTTTACTAACAGTTGTCTTCCCAATAAACTTTAATTAAAAAAAAAATCACTCTCTAAAAGTTAAAAAACACACACAAATAACAAAACTCAAGCCTGTGGTCTTGCTTACAAAGTCACATCAGTGAAATTGGCTTCTTGCAGGATGTGATTAAAGCTGTCTCTACAATAGCAAAATACCAAGTTGAAAACTGAAAGATTCAATTAATACTTATTTTTTTTCCTTTCCTTCTAAAAGATGCTGAACGCTGGTTCCGTAGCATTTTTCCCATTAAACTGACTGCACCAACCAGCTGGTCTGGTATCACAAGAATATGGTCCCTGAAACGTTTTTGAAGGTTTTTTTTCTCTTTGCTTTTAAATGTTCATTTGTAGATTTTTTTTTTTCTTTCCTGGCCTTTACCTGGAGTTCTACAACAGTCTGTAGGAATTTTGAGAACACCATGCAAAGGTTTCCATGGATTTTAGGGCAGCTTAGTTAAATGCACCCCAAGTGTCCTGACATAAATACCTTTATTCAGTGATTATCACAATTTCTTCATTTCCCAATTTTTGCTTAAACTGATCCCATCTGTGTGTTTGAGGATCAATGTGGGTGGGAAATCCAATTACATCAATATTTTATTTTCAGAAAAATAGCAGGCAGGAGGGTCCCCTGAGACCCATTATGTTTTCAGAGTTCACTACAATTGAGTGCTGTTAAATAAACCATCGGCATATAACCAATTGCCATTTATTTGAGTGCAGAATGACCTGTTACAGTAGATAGAAATCATTCGATACCATCGACAAACAGTTCCTAGCCTTAAATGAGTTAGCCTATTTTTGTAATGAATAGGGACTTAATTTGAGTTTCCTCATCCTGGGAACATGAAGCAAAATTATATTATATGGTGAGTAACGGTTTGAAAATTTTTAATTTAGTTTGGCACCGCGGGTTTTTCTAATTACTGCTGACTCTTCACACTGCAGAGACAAGTGACCCCGAGCCCAGGAGCAAAACAGCTGCTTCTCACCTGCAGACTAATTGTTGAACTAATTAGGGTTCCAATAATTTTATAATATTCCTGCTGAACATAACTCTGGACCCATAAACACAGGTTTAATTCATCCTTAGTGGGCTCTCCTGTATAATCCTGCACCCCACCCTCCACACCCCATGTTAGAGAACTTGTACATCCCAACTACCTGGGAGCAAAATTTCTTCTGTTTTCTATCTTGGATATGAATTAGCATTCTGAACCCATGTTTCCAAAACCAGTGGGGTCCAAAGAGTGTTTATTAAAACCTTGTATCAATTGTCAACATTTGGGAATTGGAGATTTTACATAAGAATCAGGATTTCTGACTTTTCTTAGAAATTGGACTATCAGGAAATGCTGAACCCCCTTTTCCAAGAGACAGCAATTAGCTAGCACTGAACGTTCCCCTTTCAGAAGGGCCAGATCTGCATATCCAATGCCCAGGCATCAGCTGCTGATCACCATTCTGTACCTGTCTCCATTTTATTACCCAGTTCTAAGGGCTTGAAGAATTTCATGGGCTCTAGGCATTCTGGCTTTTAGAGGTCCAATTTCACATCGTATCAAACATATTTAACCCATATCCCAAATTAAATACAGATTTTTGGGGGGCCATAAAGGATTTGGTAAGGATTTTATAATTTTTCTTTAGAAAATAATTTCAATTTTTCTGTTTTCAAATCTTGGAGTATATATATATATATATGTATATATATATATATATATATGTGTGTGTGTGTGTGTATATTTACATATATATAATATGCATATAGAATATATACATATAATGAATATATATTGTAATATATATTAATGTATCTCCTGCCCTCCCATATTATGAGACATAATCGTAGGCCCTTTAACATTGCAGTGGCCCAGGTACTGTACCCGAATTGCTTCAGGAATCGAATGGTTTTTCAGATCCCTAAAGGCATTTGAGGTTGTGACCTCTGGCTAGCCTCAGATTGGCATTTTAGAGAGATTAGAGGAGAGTGGGCAACGTCCTAAGGGCTGAGGGAGGCAGAATCCCCTTGATATTGGGGTGGGAGGAAGGGTTTGGCTTCCCAGATCTTTGTGAGTTTTTGAGTTCTGGGGTTTCCTTAAATGACAGAACTGGGCCTTGCTTGCACACTGCTTCCAGGATTGCAGTAGGATAGTGCTGGGGTGGGTGGGGGATGGTTCTGGGTGGGGGATGGTTCTGGGAGGGGATGGTTCTGGGGGGGATGGTTCTGGGTATCAGAGACATTTTAAGACCTTGTTACCCCTGATCAGATTCACTTTTGGGGATATCATTTCACATTCAATGTAATTATTTTTAGTTGCAGTTGACAAGTTTACTACATTTTACATTTGTAGACTTTTAATCAAACTATATTTTAATTTTAGATGTTGCAGCTTTCTTTTTGTAGTTTGGAGCCAATGTGTTCATTTCCTTAGCATCCCAACTCTTTAATTTGTTCTTGACATCCTCTTAGATCTGAAGCACGCGTCTTTGCTGACTTACAAGGACGGTACCTCCTCTGTAAACAGGCCCACAGTGTTTCTAAGGTCTGTAGGATTTCTGGATGGATGGTCGATGCCTTCCTCTGACTTTCCATGGCTCAGCTCCTCCTCTCAGGTGTTAGCAGAAGATATCAGAGAGAGCTGCTTGTTAATAAACTCTTTTGAAAAATCTCTGACCCCAAGTCTATGGTCGTATAATAGCCCTGGAGGCCCCTTGGTGGAATGAGAGGAAATTTAGCGCAAGGGAAGTGGCTTCCTGATACTCCTCATGCAACACCCCTTAAGTCACCGGTTCTCCCAGTGCTCACCAGAGCACCATGGTAGCAGAAGCGCTTGGGAAGCTTGTTCTAAAGGCAGATTCCCAGCTCCACGCTGTACTTACTGAAGTTTTAAGCCAGGAGGGAATTCAGGGTGCCGTTAACTTGGTTAAAAAAACAAACAAACAAACAAACACAAAACTTCATTTTGTTCAATCTTTAATTGAAATACAGCATTTTGTTCAATTATAATGATAGGTAGCAAACCACAGGAGTAGCAGCAATGCCTGTGACTTGTTATCACTGGAAATCCCAGATATTTTCACATCATGTGATGGTGTTTGTGGGTATCTTAAAATGTCTTTTATGCCCCTTACTACTTGTGAAACTGGCAACTAGATCTTATTGCTTAATACAGTAATAAAGATGCATATTTATTATTATTTTACCTGCTTATTTCTTTAATATTTCGATAACTGCATTCTGATATTGCTTTTCTCTGTTATTTTGTGTACTTAATTTTAGATATCTGAAAACATTCTGAGTTGTCCACAGACTTTGCTAGCTTACCAAAGGGATTCATGTCACAACAAGGTTGGGAAATCTGGACTGGAGTCTAGATGTGGCTGATAAGCAGATCCACCCTTCCATGATCAGGAGAAAAAAGATTCCAGGCTGAGGAAGGAGGTGGGGCGAAAGCCCTTAGGTGGAAAAGGTCCTGGGGATTTTCAGAACAGAAAGAAGACTGCCAGGTTAAAAGGAGAGGGTGTGGGAAAAGTGGAAGTAGATGGGTTGGTGAAGAAGGTGGTGTCAGGGCAGGAGTGTGGATTTAACTCTGTGATTTTAAGGCACTAGAGGGTCTTACCAGGGAGGTGATATGATTATGGCTGTGAAATAGAAAGTTTATTTGAGGGAAACTGTTTTTAAGTATTAAAAAATGCCATAAAACTCTAGGCCTAAGTGGAATTACAGAAGATAATGATATTAGACTATTGTTATCAAAATATATCTTAAAATTGTTATATAAAACACATGTGCTTTATTAACATATTAAATAACAGGATCTCGTGGTGGATATGACACTTACAATGGTGTAGCAAGAAATAAAAGCAGAAAATAGAGGGCAAAGATGGAAGACTCACAGTTCGAAACTTTAAAACTTACTGCAAAGCTACAATAGTCAAGACAGTGTGGTGCTGGAATAAGGATAGGCATATAGTTTAGTGAACAGAGTTAGAATCCAGAAATAGACCCTTAGATTTGTTGTCAACTCATTTTCCACAAGAGTGTCAAAATAATTCAGTGAGGAAAGAATGGCCATTTTAACAAGGGGCGCTGGGAGAACTGCTTATCCAATGCTTTAAAAAAAGTGAAGTTGGATCCCTTCCTTATACCATACACAAAAATCGACTTAAAATGGGTTATAGACCTAAACACAAGAGCCAAAACCATAAAACTGTTAGAAGAAAGCATAGGAGTAAATCTTTGTGACTTTGGGGAAGGAAATGATTTTTTAGATGTGACACCAAAAGCACACGTGACCAAAGAAAAAATGGATAAATTAGATTTCATTAAAATTAAAACTTTTATGCAAATGATGCCATCAAGGAAGTGAAAAGGCAACCCACGGAATGAAAGAAAAATTTGCAAATCATATATCTGAATAGGGATGAGCAGCAAAGTATAGAAAGAACTCTTACAACTCAATATAAAAAGACAACCCAATTAAAAATAGGCAAAGGCTCTGAATAGACATTCCTCCAAAGAAGGTATACAAATGAGCAATAAGTAAATGAAAAGATGCTTCACATTATTAGCCATAAGGAAAATGCAAATCAAAATTACAATAAGATACCACTTCATGCTAGGATGGCCATAATCAAAATGGCAGAGAATAACAAATGTCAGTGAGAATGTGGAAAAATTGGAACCCTCAGACATTGCTGGTTGGCGATGTAACATGGTGTGGCCACTTTGGAAAAATTTTTTTAAATTTTTAAAAATTTAAAAATGTCCTCAAAATGTTAAATATGAGTTGCCATATGACCTAACAATTCCACTTTTAAGTATCTACCCCATATACATGAAAGCATATTATACACAAAAACTTGTACACAGACGTTCATAGCAATCAGTATGCAATAGCCATAAAGTGGAAACAACTTTAAAGCCTATCAGTTTGTGCAAAGACAAACAAAATGTGGCACATCCATACAGTAGAATGCCATTGAACAACGAAAAAGAGCGAAGTACTGATACATGCTACAACTTGGGTGAACCTCAAACATATGCTGTGTTCAGGAATCCAGTCACAAAAGACCACATACTCGTATGATTCCACATGTAGAAGAGACAGAAAGTAGATTGCGGGGACCTTGGGCTGAGAGGGTGGGAGTGAAATGGGGAGTGACTTCTAATGGGTCTGAGGTTTCTTTTGGAGATGATGAAAATGTTCTAACACTAGACTGTGGTGATGGTAGCAGAACTCTGTGAATACACTACATACCACTGAATTACACACTTTAAGTAAGTGAATTTTATGGAATGTGAATTACATCTCGTAACACTGTTAAAAAGATAAAGAACAGAACCAGAGAGACCATAAATTAGAAGGTTCTACGATAGTCCAGGAGAAGGAGACAGTGGCTTTGACTGAAGGCCACTTATGGAGATGGAGAGAAGTGAATGGATTTGGTGCCTCTGTGTTTCTGGTGGTAGAGCTGTTAAGACTTGGCTGGTAGAGTCGGGGCATGTGTGGACCTCCTTGTGTGGTTCTGTCCTGCTCCGTGCATCTATCATTCTACAGATAAGTGGTCTATGAAAATATCCCACTGGGTTATTTGGGCTGTAGTGGCTGGCTCACGGCACGGGAAACTTAGGAGACCAAAGTCCACTGATATGCCTGATGGTTATTATAGTATTTACTTTGCTAGAAAACAAAAGGAAATGTGCAGGATTCAGTAAGAATGATGTCTCTGAATTTTCTCTGCGATTCTGAAAAAAGTTGGCTATTTGTAGGTCTCTTGAAAAATAATAACCACTTTCGTCCAAAATGTTCCTATATAGGTCAAAATCATCTTTCTTCCTCATAAGCATTTCCTCTGAGTGTTGAGGGTCCGCTTTCAAGTTTAAAGAAGCTTTTTAGTGGTATCATCTCTTTTAAAAACTGGATCAGAAGGTGAATGTTCTGGAGAGACTAAAATCACCTGGGTAACCATTATAAAAGACACATACTCATTTAAAGACCACAGTGCTACTGAGATATGAAACTTTCAGTGTAAATTCAACCCAAGCTGAGAACATTTATTCCTCCCCTCCCCGGTTTTCCTGATGAAAAATATTTGAAGAGGGGGAATTTCACATCCAAAGCAATTCTTTTTTTCATCAGAATTCGACTCTAACGTTATTTCCAAGAGACTTGTGAAATGCATGGCCACCCTAAAAGAATATGCTGGCTTTTCTAAAAGTGACAAATTACCATCCAGCTTCCTCAATTTATATCCGAAAACTTATGGGCACAGTGTATAGCCAGGGGACCTGGAGACAGAGCAAACTGCAGGTTCATACAGGAGAAAGTAAAGCTTCCTGGGCTACTGAAGTCTTTTACTCCCAAGGTAGAGATAACTGGCAAAGCAAGAGAGTAAAATTCCTTTGAAGATGGACCACCACCTGGTCAGAATGCAGTATGTGAATCAGTACCTTTCACTCTTTCAGATTCAGGTGAGGAAAGGCTAGAAGGGAGGAAAGAAGATAAGCATAGTCTCCCCTTATAGACCAGGAAGCACAATCACTTAAACAATGAAAGGCAGTATAGCCTCATGGTTACAAGCACCAGCTCTTTGACCTGGGTTTAAATCCCAAATTCTTTGCTTATAATCTGTATGTCACAAGGCAAATTACATAACTTTTCTGGGCTTTAGATTCCAGACTTTACAGGGCAGACAATACTACCCAACTCATAGCATTGCTTGGAGGATTAATTGAGCATAGGGATGTGTAAAATGCTCAGAACAGTGTCATGTCACATAGTACGTGCTCAGTAAATGATAGCTGTTAGCATTGGTTGAGTGCTTATTATATACCGGGGAACGTACTAGATGCTGAGGATGCAGAAATAGACAAGGTAGACGAAGTCCCTGTGCGTCCAGAATTTACAGTCAATTGGAGTCTTATTTGCACAAATATCCTCATGGTATATGTGGTCCAGAGTTAAGAGATACTGTTTCGGAGCTGTCCCAACTTTCACTTCCCCTGTGGTGATGGGGAGTTTATTTATGACAAATATGTGGAGTCTGAATGCATGCACATAAAAGTCAAAAAGTGATTCTCAAATGTGGGCAGAATCACGGCTGCCCAAACAAATCACTGTTACTGATGGGAGTCGTTAGGGGTGGAAATAAGTCTGTAAATCACTGGCTTTAAACTCAGGAGGTGCTGAGTGTGCCAAGATCTTTGTTCTTGGCTTGGGAGTGGCCATCCCAGGAAAGGGAAAGAGAGAGTTGGGAGGCAGGTTTTCCAAAGGGAATTATAGTTGTGGCGGTACTGGGTTTTCTGTCTCCTCTCAGTCCCATTGTTTCTTTCTCCTTTAACCCCTAATAGAAATGGGGATTTAGCATCCCAATGCATTTTTAGTATTTGTCATGAGAGGGGATCAGTATTGACAAGAAGGAGGTTTAATGATCTGAAAAGCCAGGAAGATCTAAGTCTGCTCTTCTGAAGGGCTGAGTTACTACTACTAGCAAAGAATCCATCATCACCCCCCATTTTGGAGCCCAGAGTGAGTTTCCATGATCTTGACCGATAGCCTTCTCTGCTAGAAGGATGGAAAGGTCACTCAATAGAGAAAGTAATTATTTTCTGCTGTCCTCTAGACTCCACATGTATTTCCCAACAAATACTGATATGATTAATTTCTTTAGGATAATATCCTTTAGCTTCACACCCCTGTTATGCTGGGGGAAGGATGAAAAGGGTAATTCAAATCTTGATTGAAATTCTATTGGCTGCAACCTGCTATCTTCTGCCAGTCCCAATCTACAGAAGTTGAGTCAATTACCTATGATTATTCTCTGGCCCTAAGGAACTAGACTCTGCCTTGAGAGGAATAGTTAAAAACAAACCACAAGCCCACACCTGGTAGAGTATGCATTCATTCTGAAACAGTCTGACGTATGTGTATGTAGGAGTCCCTACACTGTTTCTCTAGCTACTGAAAATTTAACTTTCTGGGACATCAATTTATCCCATCACACAATGGGAAGCAGAACATTATCTTATTAAGTTCAGCAGGAAGCAGACTGCTGGGTTCCATTCTCACTCATTATATGGTCTTGGACATATTCTATCACCATCTGAGACTCTGTTTTCTCAACTGAAAAATGGGGATTCTAATACTTATGGGATTTTTATGAGAATCGTGAGATGTATTTAACTTGGTAAACTTTGAAGGAGCACACAAACGTAAGGGGTTGCTATGTGCCCTACACAATTTCACACTCCTCTTACTCCCAACACTGTGGCTGCCAGCCAGGGACCACACTAGTAGGTTGAATTGACTAATTAGTGTGATCTGATTTAAGTATTAATTTTTTTTTTGTTTCTTTCCTCTTTATTGCCTCTTTTAGAGCTATCATTTATTACAGCGTGGCCCGAGTGATTCATCTAAATTATAAATTGTAAATGTACCCATGCTGTTCCACTGATTTAAAAATCATCAATTACTCCTAATTGTGCACTGAAGGGAATTCAAGCCCCTTACCTGCCTTTTGTCTCATATCTCTTATTCTGTGGTCTCACACCTGAGGTCTACTGGTACTATCTTGCTTCTATTCTGTTCCTGCCCTCTGCTTCATCTTTCCCTACCCTGACACCAACCCCAGAAACACAGGGCATTTGATTTAATGGTTTGGTGGAGTTAACACATGATACTCCCTCTGTCTCCAAGGCCCTTCCAGCATCCTTTCAGCTGGCTATCATCTCTTAAGGTTCAACTTAACTATCACCTCCTCTGGAGTGTCTTCTCTGAGCTCCAGACCCAGCTAAGGGGCCAGTGCTTCCAGGGCCGCCTGGCCTTGGCCTTCTTGTAATGCTTGCCACATAATCTTGAAATGATCTGTTTACTAGACTCAGATCTCCTTGGTGCAGGCACAGTGTCTCATGCATCAGTCTCCTGCCATGTAGTGTGATGCTTGGTAGGTGCTCAATAGGAACTGGACTGAATTCTTGAAAACTCTTTGTATCAATTAATGCACAACCAAAAGAAAAAAACAAAAAAGAAAAAAGAAAAAAGCGGAAGCTTCTCTGATGATCAAAAACAGAGGTATGATAGAAGAGCTGAGAGCAGGGGACAATGAGGCAAACCAGACAGTAGCAGCAGCAGAAGTTGCTACCACCCTAAGGAGGAGGTGGAGTTGCCAGAACAACAGGGTTGGGGGCCTCCAGATTGAAGCTGGATCCAGGGAGGTTCTAATTGGAGACAGTTGGAACCTTCACTGCCAAAGACGATGCCCAAAGTGGAGAGACCGGGAGAGGAATGCCTGGTGTCTCCCTGCCCTCTGCCCTCCATTCTTCTGCCATTGGCTCTCCTTGGCTGAATCCAGCGGGAAGTCAGCCTCATGATGCAGCCCATGGAGGGCAGCGTCCCTGTGATGGAGAGCAGGGCAGGAGAAGGGTGATGAAAGGATCAAGGGCGAACAGGCCTGTGGGACCACCTCACTCTGGAAAGAAGTGTGAGGCGGAAAGAAAAACTACCTAAAGTACCATATGTATATTCATTTATCCCTTTGATCAGTGTTTAGTGCAGTTGTTCGTGACTGTTTTGGGGCTGTGACATATATATAAAATGATGGTGATTTGCTGACACGTCCCCCTGAATGTCACAAATATGCCCAGAGTTATTAGCCCTCGCCAGTGCACATCTCTCTTCCTTTCCAACTCAAGAAGGACACTGGGATTCACAGGCGTGAAAGTGTCATTGTTATGGGAGACAGAAAAGAGTAAATTGTTGCAAATAAATTACCTGTGACAGGGACACATTTCATAACCAGTCCAACTGCCACGAAGGGATTCAGAACCACAGGCATGGTTAGAATATTCTTAGATCATATATAAATGGGGCAAAGCAATGTCTAAAATTGGTGTGAGAAATTGAAGGAGGATTCCAGAGAATTCATGTGAGAAGGACTTTTGTCTCAACTATTTTTTTATATTTCATCTTAAAGGATTCTTTTTTCATGGGCAGTTGCCTTAAATATGAACCTAAATTTGTCTGTAGAGACATTGTCTATATCATACAAAGATAAAAAATTTCAAGAGAACAAAATGTTATATGGACCTTACGTTCCATAAATGGTTCAACCTACACAGATATAGTATGTTATTCATACTGTGATTCTGATGTGGTCTGGCACCCATCCCCCCATATTGTAACTAGTTCTTTGAAAACAAAGAAGAATCCCTATTTTTTTAGTATTGGACAATCCACTTTTTTTTTTTTTTTTTTTATTAATCTGGGCTATTGCGGAATTCCACAATCATTATGCTTAAAAAGTTAAACCTTTTAAAATGATCCACTCACAAACAATGCCCTTCCCTCTTCAGAGATGGCATTAGATTTTTAAAATTTGGGGAAGAAAAAATATAAAAGTAACAGGATCTTGCTGGCATTGGTGATTATGTAACCACATGGATCCTGAGTACCTAAAATATCTCCTATTGTTGAAATCCTTATTTGCCATTTAAAAATGCAGAAATTCAAGAGCGCTCTATTTTATCTTCAGCATGTTACATATCAGAATTTTAAAAAGTATTTATTTGTTTCCGTGCCTGTTGGCATTCTCCACCCCCAGGGGTGAGGGGGGCTGTGGTCCTTTTGTGGTGTTCTTTGCTCTAGAACAGTACCTGGCACACAGACGTGTCTCAATAAATATTTGTTGATGACTCACCACTTTCCTTCTTGCATTCCTCTGGAATGAAATATGAGAAAGCTGAAGAAGCAATTGACCTTTCTGACTAACACTTTCCTAGGAAGATGTTGTCTAGACCTCGCTCTACTCCGCTGAGTTGGACCAAGCCGGGAACAACTTCTAATGTGTGCAGACAATCAAAGAAGGGGGAGTCTGTTAATTGCAAGCTGTTTTTCAGTGTGGCCAAAAGGTCACCACTATCAATTATGACATATATTTGAAGAGAAGGAAGTCCTGTCTATATGGCAATATATTCCACGATGCCTAATTTGTTTGCTGTAATAAGGCCAGGCTCAGTTATTGATGAATCCATCATCCGGGTCTTGTATGCTGATGACACCTCCTAAGTTTCTCTCTCAAGATAATGGCATTGCATACTGAGATTGGTGCTGCGCCGTATATTATTAAGCTCCATAAACACGTTGAACATTAATTGCTACTGCTGTGCAAGAAAATAATTTTTTTCCCTCTTTGTGGTGGAGAGTTAAGTAATTTATACAGGATGAGTCAAGCCGTGTCTCTAGGCAGCCTGCGAAATGCGGCCAAATCAATCCATATGGCTGGTCTCTGCGAGAGAATCAATTCTGTGACCTGCATGGGTGAATGATACAGGGCTTCTCAGCCTCGCTGAATTCTGTCTTGGTCTAAATGGACGGGCCCTTGAGGTTATGTCTCTACATACCTCATGGGGGAGAAAAAGTAGAAACAATTACAGGGTCAATTGAAACAAAAAATAAATGCTCATCTCAATTAATTCAAATGAATGGAACTTTTCCTAGGTTTTCTTTTCTGTGTGTGTTCCCCCTGCAGGATCCAAATAATGGTCTTAATGCTCCATTTCACTTTTCTGGCACCAACACAGGCTCGGTTCAGAGGACTAAACGGCTTCTAATAAAGGCAGGGGGTGGGTTCTGGGACACGGGGACCTGAGCTGTCAGTTCCCCGGAGAACCAGTCTATGAAGTCGATGCCAGCCTTTGATTACTTTCTTTGTGTGTCTTAGGGCCTTGCTTTAACTCTTTGACTTCAATTTATTTTCATTATAGTTTTATAACTAATTTATCACCTTTAAAATTGTTTCAAAGGGCAACTTACGAAGAATATGATCCAGGAAAGCAACTGTTCTTTCCCTCCCTCTCTGTCCCCCCGAAGTCCCAGCTTTGCTTCTGGCTTGGTTTGTTTGTACTGCATTGGCAAATGAGAATACTCTCTTAAGTACAAGGGCTCACCTATGTTTTCTAGACAAAAAGACACATCTTAAACAGTACATTCAGAGTTTAGCTTTCCCAACACATCCATGAATGATGTTTATATAGACTGGCAGACTAAAGAATAACCTGACTTACATAGATTTATCAAAATTTGATAACCTTTAGTTTTTAGCAGAAGCCAAATTGGACAATACCTTGGATTTCCCTTAATGGGCAGTGGGGAAAAAGAAAAAAAAGATCCAGTGAAGACAGTGCTGGCTCAAGCCACGTGAAATTTTCAGGCCTTGCGTTTCCATTGGCAAGTGTGAATGGAAAATTAGGGCAACCTAAATTTTGACTATACCTTGTAGAGGGTAGTTGTTTTCCTCTCAGTTCCTTCACCCAACCCTGATATCATCATTTCTTCTTTTAATGGGAGGGTGTGAGGGTTCTCTTTATATTATTTTATTTGATTCTGGTTTGGTAGACAACTGCAGTAACCATTATGCATGGACATGGTCATGTGATCCAGGCCTGACCAATCATAGAAACCTCTCCTTTGGTTATGGTGATTGGCCCAGGGATGGGTTTGTGACTTGAACCAAGTCAACGAGAATTTTTCCAGGGCACTTTTTATATATGGACACACTCTGTTTCCCCTCTCACGTTCCTAGCTGAGATGATATAAGCCTGGAGTTGTCTAACTGTACCTTCCCTAGGTCTCTGGGCCCATCCTCACTCATCAAGGAAACAGGCTATAAGGAGAGAACAAGGGCAACATATCATGTGAAGCAACGGTGAGGGGGGGGTGGAGAGAGAGAGAGAGAGAAAGAGAGAGAGAGAGAGAAAAGGAGGGAAGGGGGAGCAAGAGTGAGACTGAGCTGATGAAAATGTTTAAGTGACCATATTCCAAAGTTCCTGGCAGCCAGCTCCTCCTCTGGATTCTCCTTGTTGTGTGTATCCATTACATTGCAGCTGACTTTGAGTTAGTTTTCTGTCATTTGCAACTAGACAAGTTCAGGTTAATATATTCACCCCATGTTAAGCACCAATCACTGCTGTATTTGCCTATGGAGTACCATAAAGTCCTAGCTTCTTGGGAGAGCCAGGGCTCCAGAGAAAACAGAATGACTCTGGGGCTTAGCCTGATGGCGGAGAATTCTAGACAGCTCTGAAGCAGACAGTGAGGAGAAAATGGCAGGGAGTTACATTTATATATCAACCTTAGACCCAAGTAACTTGTCATCTCAACTCACTCCCTGATATTCTTTTGTCATCCCCTCAGTCTTTTAGGACATGACTCTTCTTTCCCTCGATTCCTTTTTATCTCTCTTTCCATATGTAGCTGTCTACAGTTGCTTCTTTAGTTTTTGCTTGTGTCTCTTATTTCTCTGTGCCATATTTCGAGAGATGTATGCATAAATAGTAATTATTATCAAGCCATGGTGGCTATTGCCTTTGAGATACTGGGTAAAGAATAGGAGAAAATATAACTCTCCTCCCTCTCTACGAATGGTGGCGAGCTAGTCAGCCATGCTCATTTGATAATTTAGTGATAAAAATCTTTGTTTTTCTTTCCCCTGACCTCTGACTTCTGTAGATTTATAACTCTGCTTTGGGAAGAAGATTAGCTGCCTTCTCTGCAGCAGTCTCAAGGTCTGACCTTCGGCTTGCAGTGTGGCCTTGGAAATGTGAATCATGGCTGAGAGGACTTGACAGAGAGGTGAGGCGGTAAGCAGCTTCTTTCTCTTCATTCTCCCTCAGGAACTATATCATCATCTTTCCGATGGTGCAAGGTCCTCTCTGCTGTGTGCTGGCTCATTTCTTGGATATGTGGCCATTTTCGAGAGCTAGAGAGAAGGCATGCAGAGGACAGGAGCAAGCCCTTCAAGGTGATTTGAAGTCTGAGGTCCTCCACGTACCACTCTTGTTGCCAGAAGTGCACTTTCATCTTAACTTTTATTCAGGAGGGTGTGGCAGAGAGTGGGAGGAGGGCTGGACTCTGAGTCTGAGACAGGGATGTGATATCAGATTTGCTCTAACTAGCTCTGAGCCGCTGGGCATGTGCCTTTTATTTTCTGTCTCTCAGATCAAGCATCTGTGAAATGAAGGAGACGGCAGTACCTGCTTGTTGTGTGAATCAAAATAAAAATGAGGCAATAAATATGAAAGTAGTCTGTGGATGGAAGAGAGTAGCTCAAGTACAAGGCATTGTTCTTATTAAGATGCCATAGTTTAGAAATAGCATCTTCTAGGAGTACATAACAAAATGAAAATCATTGTTGGGAGATGTGTATTTGGAAATATTCTTTTTTGTTTGTTTGTTTACTGGGAAACAGCAGTTGAAGAGGTAGAAAATGCTGCATTCAAAATCTTTGTGTAGTTTTAAGATGAAAAACTATATGTCTATGACAGTGGGATGGGTGAAACCTATAGATTGAGCTAGCATGTGCATGCATTTTAAAGGAGTAATCATTCTACTTAAAAATATATATTTATTAGCTTGACACATTCTGAATTATGGATTCAGACTGTATAATTTCAGAAAGCTCAATGTTGCCAGGCAGACACGTGTAGTTCCACTGGTTATTGTGGCCACACTTAAAAGTTTTTCCTGGGGAGAAATTGGAACATTGGTTTTCCACTTTGCCACACATAGATCTTTACAGCACACACATGCATGTACACACATACATACACACATAGCACATGCACCCACTTGACAAATGACTAGAGAATTGAAGTTTCTGTGATATGGATTAAGGTCATTCTGAATCATCTCAGAATTCGCGTACCCCGGAGTTTAATTTTGCCTCTACCACGAGGATCGCCACGCCCCTTGGCCATGAGGTCAGATGGCGAAGTTTATCACGGGCAGGATAACTAGACATTTTCAAACCCTCGGGGACAATGAGGCTAGGAAAGGATCGTAATGTTCAGATTGAAAACTTCACAGGGCAAAGACGTACCCTGTCTCACAGCCCTGCTGATCTATCACAGAACTGCTCAGATGTCGTGGGCACGTGATGACCACTGTGATTTGCTAGGATTCTCGCCTTTTTCCATGGAGGATTTTAAAAATAGCTCCAGGACAGTTAATTAAAAAAATTTTAAAAATTCTTCATGCCAGAAATTCTGCAAACAAAGTTCTTATACTCAGCTTGTTTTCCAGATCAGTCAAAGGCCAGGAGATAACCACCTGAGAGCAGGTTATAAGGGGAAGTCAGAAGACATTTGAGATCTAGAGTCCACCATTTTTTGCACACGTGTAAAAGATGATTCTATCAACACAGGGAAGCCAGGACATTTATTAATGCAGAAGAATTTTAACTAGTCAATTACTGAGACTTCGGTGGAATTATTTGGCAAAAATAAACATAAATACATGGTAGACCACAACAAATAATTAAATGTGCACAACAACACACAGTCCTTTGAGTACTTCCCTAAAAAAGGAAAACAGGAAAACAAATGTATACTTTACTGGCTGAATCTGATTAAGAAGGAATAAACAAGAGAATTCCATGGCAGGCAAATGCTCTTGTTGCAAATTATTTTTGTTTTCTGAGCATAGGCTTAAAAGCTCCTGGGGTTTATCAGCTCATGGGGTGAGGAAAGGGAAGGAATGAGGAAGGGCTGGGCGAAGAGATGGAGAGAAAGGCAGTAGAAGGAGAGGAAGAAAGAAGAATGGTGGAAAGTTGAAGGGAATACTGAGGAGAAGCAGGGAGAGGGGGTGAAAGAGAAATGCAGGAGCTGAGGAAGATGGGGTGCCATGAGGACACCTCTGTGTTTCACCCCAGAGAGAATGTAAAACCACTTTGGAGGCTGGGGTTGTTGGGTGTAGCATGTTTCCTCTCAGCATATACACCGGGGGTGCCAAAAAATGTATACAGGTGGACACTTTGGTCAACGTTGCTCAAGCAGTAGTTCACCGTAATCAGAAGTGTCTGGATGCTGATGGTAACCGCTTTGCACTTCCTTAAGATTTCATTGAGGAAGCGGAACAAGACTTTATTGGGGAACAGTGTGTACTTCCAGGACTTTTTTCCAAGTCAAGTTGTTGTCCTTTCAGTCTTAGTTGTGGAGGGAGCAGCTCAGCTCCAGGTCCAGTTGCCGTTGCTAGTTGCAGGGGGCGCAGCCCACCATCTCTTGCGGGAGTCGAACCAGCAACCTTGTGGTTGAGAGGACACGCTCCAACCAACTGAGCCATCTGGGAGCTCAGTGGCAGCTCAGCTCAAGGTGCCGTGTTCAATCTTAGTTGCAGGGGGTGGAACCCACCATCCCTTGTGGGACTCAAGGAGTTGAACTGGCAACCTTGTGGTTGAGAGCCCACTGGCCCATGTGGGAATCGAACTGGCAGCCTTCGGAGTTAGGAGCATGGAGCTCCAACCGCATGAACCATCGGGCCGGCCCTGAGCACCTCTTGTAATTGCAGAAGTCAAACGTGACTTGTATTCATCTTTTGTTATTGGTATATATTGAGTATTACAATTTTAATAGTTTTCCTTTCTTAAAATGTGTATGCTGTACATTTGTTTTGCACCCTCTGTACATCCCCCTCTTTAGCTTCTGAGGGAAGCTCAGGCCTCAGGTGGCACCACATAAACTTCCCTCAGATATGTACCCTGCACTCCCTCAGGAAGCTTTTGCTCAGAGAAAGCCCCCTACCCCCCACCCGCACACCTTCCTAATGGGTGACGATGGAGAGACCCTGAGGGCAGGGCTTCATGTTGAGTTTGGTCTGTCTTGTATGACTCCCTTCAGAACATTTTCCATGAGCAGGAAAAATCGGAGCTTAGATTACAGGTCTGAGCCTAGTAGGAATCTAGAGTGGAAGCAAATATCCAAGTTTTATCCTGAAGATCTTCTGGCTGTAAAGCACACCAGAGACGTAGATCCTAAAGTACAAGCTGCAGTCCATCCCTTCAGCTGTCTTGCAGCATAAAGTAGACGAAGTGAGATACATGCGCTCACTTCGAAGTGCTTTCGAAGGGTACAATGCTTCAGAAATGCAACTTACTGCTATTACTGTTTTGTGTGGAAGATGCTGTGCTTCTGTTTTTACCTGGTTTAATCCCGTTCATCTGATTTGATTGTTTGACTATGAACCATTAACAGGAAACATGGAAACTCCTATTCTTTCCAGTCTACTATTTTGTTATCATAGAATATCAGGCCTCAGTAATGGACATTTATTCTCATGTGGTCCTAACTGAAGAAACTGAGTTTAGAGCTTGGAAACTGAGGTCCAGGGAAGCTAAATGACCTGCCCAAACCCAAATTTACAAAGGTTTGACTCTCTGCTAAGTGTTCCTGGCATTATACCTTCATGCTGCTCCAGAATGATGCTTGGGTGCGTAAGACTCTCCACTTTGTGGAGCTCACCCTCTGGACCCCATCTCTGCTTTGTTGTGGTGCCCAGGATGCTTCACATGTAGGTTGGCTAGTATGGACCATTTAGTGTTCTCTGAGCAACAGGTTCTAGAGGATTTTGGAAAATGAGTTGAGCCAACTTTTTACATGAACCCAAAGCGTTAAGGTCTAGCTGAAAGACAAGTGTTGAGGTTATTGACAGTATACACAGGCAGGTAGGTGGCTTTGGAGGGGATCTTGAGATAGCCGAATGACCATGGAGCTGGGTGGCCAGTTCTGTGCCTGTGGGAGCAGGAAGGGTCCTAAAAGTCATGCAACCAGGAATCTGGAGGAACGTTCCATGAAGAGATGGAAAGCCTGGGAAGAAGCTTAATTAAGGGCTGGAAATTAAGCCTGGAGGAATTTAGAGCAGTGGTAATAATCTAGAACCCCCACAGTATTCAAACTTTCAGGCATAGGGTATAAGGATGGCCTTGTGGAAACCCAAAACTCTTCTGAGCCTTCATCTTCAGGATCTTCGGCAGCTCCCACATGCACAAAGCTTCAGGAGGTGCCCAGGAACTGCACAGGTGGCAACAGTGTACCTGCTGGCTAGATGAAGAATAATTCCTCCTCCGCTTGGCCTGGCCAGTGTTCTCCTTTGTTTCAGAGGTAGCTTTGCCAGGCAGAACCATGGTTGTAGTTGGATGAGGAAGAATGTACCCTACCCATCTCATTTTAAAAGTCTTGGGAAATCAGAACTATAGAAAGAGGTTACTTTATGGAAATCATCACAATCTATTCTTGGCAGATTGCACACGGAGACGAGAATTCCCACACAATATCTATCTTTTGGATATCACCCCACATCACTCACTGTCACTAGCATGGGGGCAGGGTTTTTTTCCTTAGTCTCCTGCTGCATGCTATGTGCTGTGTTCAAAGGAACGGATACTTGCTACCAGTCATCTCAGTCTCACTAAGGACACTAATCACTAAGGATGCTGGCCGGTAGTTCTGTTTCTATGGGCAGTGGAGTCTGGACCCATGACGTCTCCTGTGGCCTCAGGACCTGACCTTGGCCTGTACCAGCATTCTACTGGAATGCTTTCCCCCTAGTTATGGATTCTGTGTTTCTCCTCCTTGCCACAGGCTGGTCCTTAGTGACAACGTTCCCCATTGACCATTTGCTTGCACTTCTGCCATTCCTGTATCTTCTCGGCTTCCTTCCTAAAGAAAAAACTTCATTAGCCATTATCACCAGAAACAAAAATTCCTTCTCCTTTGTGGGGTCTTCCATTCCAGGATGGGTTAACGTCCAGCTGAAAGTTCAGAACATGAGAAAAGTTCTTCCTATCAATACCCATTAACGACCGTTGAACTGACTAAAAACTGGGATGGGAAGTCTAGGACACACGCTCTTCTGTTTGCAGTGTCCTCCTGTGTATACGTCTCCTGTTCCCTTTCATTCTGAGTGGGTACTTTGCCTGGAACTGTCTTGGGAGATCCTTCTCCTTACTTCTTCGTAACCCAGTGAGGCCCTTTCTTGTTCATGTCTTTTGCAGAAATAAGAGCCAATCTCTGAAACTGAGGTTGGCTCTTGAGGTGGCCCAGACAGCCTCCAAGAGCCAATTCCATTTCAAGTTTACTCTTCCTTATAGACTGGGGATTTGAGGTCAAAAAGGTCAGGAAGGCTGCGGATTGTTTAATTAGTGAATTAATGGAGACCACTATAGGTATTTTAAACAGGAGTGCATTTAATTGAGGGAATAAAGTGCTTATAAAGGCCCCTGAGCAGGTAGGCACTCCTAGACTGGATTCTCAGAGATGATTCCCAGAAAAATATGGAAGTGACCCACCTGGAGGGAGCCCTGAGCTCTGTAGCTATCACTGTTGGTATATGCAAGAGCACATCACACATTTATGATCCAGGAATCAGGAAGCTGGACTCAAGAAGCTGCCATCCCTGCTGCCGCTGTGTAACTGCCTCTCTATGATGCCCAATAAACTGGAGGATGGACCCTGGAATGCTGTTGTAGAAAAACATCATATTTTTTGGACCATGTTTGCCAGGAGGAAAGCAGCCAAGAGGAGCAGGTAGGTGGTCGCCACCTCCCTCCTGTCTTTAAAACCTTACAGGAGTGCAACCATGCTTCGTGCAGAACCCTCACTGCAGGAGACTCTGAAAACACAGTTTTTGGTTTTCAACCCCTCTCACTGAAAGCCTGGCGGCCTAGAGGTCTAGGGAGCTAGATCACAGCATCTACCTCAACTGTTGATGGGCTTTCATCACCTGCTGCATCAATTTTGAAAGTTATGCTATCCTTACAGAGAAATATATTACAGAAAGAGACTTTGACAATGGCATATGATAATGTCATTTTATAGGTGGACAAACTGAGGAGAAGAAAAGTGACTCCTCTAAAAGCCACCCAGATAGTTCTTGGCAGAGTCAGGGCAATAATGCCAGCCTCTTGGTTCTAGGTTATTTCTAATTCAGTGCTTTGCACATAAGAGTCTATGGACCTGCAGGGAGCACACAGAGATGTGCTAACAGTAGAAGAAATCAAGGCAATATGAGGTTAATTTAGTATTACTGTACTTGGAGATTATGGAAGAAATGCTATTATTTGTATTAAAACAAAGAGGTATATAATGGATACACATCTGTATTCATAAACATGGAATTCACTGTAAGGATGAGATGGGAACAGACAGCTTCAGAATTTTCTTCTCATAGTGCCTCTTTACTCCCTCTGCTGCTGGGGAGCGTTCTGGGAAAGGGTTTGAGGAGCTCTACAGCACCCCATGCTGCCTTCTTTTCTCAGATATTGTCCTACTATACTTTGCTGAGTGACATGTAAAAATTAGTTTCATTTCCATTCAAATAATGCTTCTTTTGTTAAATCTTCTCTTAGTCCCTGTTGTAATTAATTGTTCCCTTGGCACTCCCCAAACCCCACATTTATTGCTGGGTTAGAGTACAAATCACAGTGTACCTTGTTTCATGGTAAACTCTGTAATTCCTGTCTCCTCTATAAGGGTGTGAGCCCCTCATGGGTAGGGACAGTGTCAAGACCAGCACCCAGTACGGTGCCTTTGCATATGGAATAATATGGGCAGTGCTCCCTCTGGTTCACCCCTCATTCTTGGGGAGCTTCAGAGGAGACTTCCCTGCCCCTTGCACTTAGGAAGGGCCATGTGATGAGGTCCTGCCAATGAAATGAACAGAAGTGACATGTGTTATTTCTAGGCTGAGACAATGAAAAGGTCTTGTGTGACCCTACAGCTTTTTCTTTGCTGTGTTGGCTCCGAAGGATGTTGAGAGAGCAGAACCAGAAAGGAAAAAGAAAAATAGGAGAGCTGCTTTGGAGAGATGCTCCAACCAGAAGAGAACTTTGCACAAGCAGGAAATAACCATTTTCTGTATTTAGTCACTGAGACTTTAAGATTTGTTTGTTTCCCTAACACAGGGTAGACCATCTAGTATGGAATTGCATGGAAAGTCTAGATAGCTACCAATGCATCTTCTAGAATGATACAGTTTATTTGCAACTTCCATTTTCTTTCACATGTAACTTCTCTTAGACCCTGAGAATTCTGAAAGTACAGCAAGTTGTTAAACTCTGTAGGGTTCATGGAAACAAGTGGGCAGAAGTCGTCACCCAGTTCAGTTGTGCCTTGAAAGGTCTAAGGCCATTTGGAAAGTCAGGAATATCCCCAGCAGGTGCGAAGGTACCATATTTCATCCAGGAGTTGCTGTCCCTTTGACACCTCAGGGAAATTTACAACCCCAGTAGCTCACCTTCTCCACCTTGGCATATGCTAATTTTCCTTAATGGAGTTCTATGGATTCTAGAAGCCCAGTGAAATGCTGGTTTACTCAATGACTTTTCACTCTGTGGGTACCAATTTTACTTTGTTTATGTGTGCTTGGCAACATAATGTATTTATTACAGATGTGCATTTATTTTGTATACATACATTGTGATCATATATATATGTAACATTTGCAGATTATTTCCAGGAACTTAAAAAAAAACGGAAGACAGTAGGTGTTTCTCAATGAATTTATCTTTTGTCGTATAATCTCTGACAATATTTTGCCATAGTTGATAGGGATTTTTATTCCAGCTAGACCTCAGGCAAGATATTTCTCCATTCTGCGCATCCATTTCCTTCTCTGGAAAGTCGAGTGGTACTTACACTTCACGTTGCGTGGGGATTGAAGAAAATGTTTGCAATGGATCTAGCTCAGTACTTGGTAGTTTGTAGGTATTTAATAAACAATAATTGATAATAATTATGTACTACACTTATGTAGAACTTCATTGTTTAAAAATACTTTATATTTTTTCAAATTTCAATTCACCCTCACAATGGCTTTTTTGGGGGTAGATTTTATAATCTCCATTTTGTAGCAGAAGAAAACGAGGCTCAGAGAGGGCAAAGTGACAGACCAGGAAGTGAATGAGCTAAGACCTAAAACTAGTTTCCTGACTCTAGTCCTGGTGCTCCACCCGGGAGGTACCTTGAAGCAGTGCTAAAGAGCAGAGCTGGGCGGGACACATTCTGGGGTCAGGAGCAAAATGCATGGCCAAAAGTAGGAGTTTGACTACTTTTGTGGCCACTGTTATTGTATTATATGTACCGATGGCTATCACTTATGTCTCCAAGTTTACCTATTTTAAAGTGATCCATCAGTGACCCTTTGGCCACATCCAAGTGACTTTTGTAAAATTGAAGCCATATCCAAGTGACTTTTGTAAAATTGAAGACTATACGTTGTAAACGACTATCGATAATCAAAGTATTGGAACAGAAGAGGAACAAGTTACTGGAAACTCTACATGTAGTTTGTGTATAATCACCCACTGGACCAGAGGGCCATTCTTTGCATATGGAAATGTTAGAAATAAAATATGGTCCTTCTCCGCAGCATAATAGGAGAACCAGAGATTTGTTCCTTGAAGTTAAGATCCATCACATCTCACTCATATGCCTCTGTTCTTCCACGATGCCAGACAGCCAAGATATTAACTTAGATCAGGATGGAGAATAATTCTGCATGTCAATATTTATCCTATCCCCACACTCAAATTAGCCCCTCTAATAATCAAGCTGAAAAACACACCCTCCTTGTTACCTGCTCTCTTGCACCCAGCAGTCTTCTGATATAGTTATGCATTGCAATCAATGCAAAAACACAGGCGTTTGAGCTGCCCATCCATTTAGCAAAGGATTTGGGAATAGGATCAAAGTTGGTTCTATTTCAATAGGGTCCCTAGTGAGCTGTTAATTACTTGGGTTTCAAATCAGATGGCATTTGAAATAGAATATTGAATTACACCTGTGTTTGGGGGTCAGTTTATCTTCTGATACGAAGATAGATTTGTGGCAGGAAGGAACAGGAGGAAATGAAGTTAGTTTTCTTCCTGTGTTTGATGGCGAAGGTCTTTGTTGCTGAAATATTCCTCAGGGCTTTGCATACTGGGTTAAACCAATGGGGAAAATTCCATTTCAGGAACTTGGAGTAAGAGCAGACTTCCAATTATCCCTCAAGCAGATTAAAAAATGTAATCTTAGACTTGTTAATATGAAATACGACTTGCATACATATATATGTGTGTGTATATATATATATGGTTTTGAGTACTTAAGATGATTTGAAAACCAGTTTGGTGGCAAGCAGAATAGTGGAATTAATGTTTCTGACCTCAGTATTCTCATATTTATCTCAAACATTTAGATTTTAATTTTAGTGAAAATAAATATTTTTGTTTGCTTACTAATTTATGCTTGTCAGAGGATGCTATCTTATTTTGGAATATTTCACTTGCTCCCTAACCTCCAAACATGCCCACCTCCTTTCCGTTCCTTAAGCACCCAGGCCCTTCTCTGCCTCTCTATTGCATCTGTCTGCGGTGCTCATTTCCTAGCTCTGTGTGTCTTACCTTTCAGGTTTACACTCCAATTTCACTTCCTCCCAGGGGCTTTACCTCCCATTGACTCTGCCTTAGCACTGTATTTTTCCTTCAAAGCATGGATCACGGTTGGCATACATCTTATTTATTAGTCACACATATGGCCTTCTTGCTCATGAGAACAGCCAGCGGCTTGGGTTGTCTCACGTACCCCATATCTGTAATACAGCACTGTACGTGGCACACTGAGAGCTGAGTGTCCATATTTATTTAGCGAATGAGTGAATAAACAGATGACTGAACAAATCGTGGCTAACCTCTCCTTTTCACAGAGCACTGATCAAACCATTAGGGGAGTATGACATTCAGGTTCAATCCTTCTAACTAAAAATATAATTTTATGAAACTGGACAGTAACTGAAAAACTGTAACAAAGCTGTATTTAGATTCCACGTTTTGGTTGGAGAACATTCTCCAATACCACACACTGACCTGTTAATGCAATGAAACTGCTGTGGCTTCTCTCTTGGTTTCAGCCAGTGTGGATCTTTGTTTCTACCTCCTTGTGGGTTGCTCCTCTTGCCTCCTGACATCCTTGTTTTTATATCCCACCTTTTGCCTTAATTTCTGTCTCAGAAAAACTGCTAACAATTTCCTCATGGGTTAGCTACAAAATAAATACAAGCTATCTTTCTGTTATCAAATTCATAATGGCTATTACTAGTAGAACTGATCACAACAAAATAAAACTGACGACTAAAATGGCTCATGGTAGAATTTGTTATTGGCTAAAAATTGATGGCAAAATTAAATCTTCTTGACAAAATTTTGACGTGCAAAATTTGATCTGGGAAAATTGAACTTTATGGAAGTAAAGAAAATTCAAAATGGCAGAAACCATAACTGTTAAAATTAGATATGGCTAAAAAAAACCTGATTTAAAAAATATTTTTATAAAATTTCTAAGGAAAAGGATTGATGCTGACCAAATAATATCAGTGAAATAAAAATAAGGACAAGATAAAAGCATTTATATGATTTAATCAAGGGAAGGTACGGCTCAGGGAGCTTAGTCAATAAATCTTAAAGTACCGGAAAGGCGATTTATTGTAGTGAAGAATGGACAACTGTTCTCCTTTTTCACAGATAGAAAAGAAAGATCTGAGAATACAGCAGGGAGTTTAGAAAGAACTTCCTGTCCAAAAGGGGTTGGGGGGCCCTGGAATGCATTACCAGAAGAGTAGGGTGGTGTGGGGAAGTGAGGTGGGAGAGTAGAGTGTACTGGAATGTGTGTGTGTGTGTGTGTGTGTGTGTGTGTGCGTGTGTGTGGTGGGAGAAGCTGGGGAGCCCTCTCTGAAGTTTCTGGAAGAAGGTGTAGTAGAGAGCTGTCATTCTAAGGTGGTTTAAGTGCATTCCTTTCTGACTGAAAACACAAAGATGAATTAGGAGTTTTTTTTCTCTCTGGAATACTCGTTTGGGCCCATATTTCTATGACTCTATGACATTTTAAAAATTCTGTTTTGCTCGTTGGTAATACAGTAAAATGATGCTGTTTGGAAAATAGAATGATAAGGCCTTGTTGAGAAGTCACTTTATATCTCACTATTAAAACTTTTAGTTTTGTTTAAATGTTCTAAAAATTGGTGTTCTTATGACCTAGGTTTTGTAGCTCCAGTATCTTTTAGGAATTAGTTTTATGTATGTGGAATTCTGTGAATAAAATGGTCATTGTAATGGCTATTAAGGATCATTGTTTTAAATCTGGAATAATAGAAGTTGTCATTCCATAGGGGGGACAAATCTAAGGATTGAAGAAATAAAAATGATCCATTGTGATACCAAAAATGTAACTGTTAGTTTTATGAGAGAAAACATATGGGCCATGCAGGCAAAGAATCTTTGATGAGAGCCTCATATGTAATAAAAGAAAGATGCAGAAAATTAGATGACTGATTGTGACTGCTAGGGCTACAAGTTTGTAATAAGTGGTTGTACCATAAAGTTGGAGTGGGAGACTGAATGGGAAGGAAGGACCCTTAGAGTATCCCAGAGAATAGGAAGTAACTCTGATCAGGATGGGAAAAGTCATTAGTGTGAATGGAAACAAGATGGCGGCTGTCAACAGTAGGTTGAGGTTGACCGCCCTTGATTAATGGAAGGGTCACTGATTTTTCTGCTTCTAGTGTGTGGGCATCATATATGAAGCAATAAGAAGGCAACCATGGCATCCAAAAAGAAAGAAGAAAAGATATCTAGGAAGTAGAAGGATGCTGTTGATTAAAGAGGACTTGAAACGAAATTCTAGGGTTGTTTCCAATTCATTGAGTTCATTGAAATCCTGGGAAATGCTAGGAGATTGAAAATAACAGTGAGTGCACCCCAAGCTAACCTCTCAGAAAAGTTATAAACCATCAGTGGTGGGTGACATTACTGGATTTTTCAGACTGAAGCACCAGAAATTCTAAGTTATTGTTCACTACACCTTGTCTGATGTTAAGTATAAATGATATAGCATATTTCTTTTTTCTTTCAGTTTTTCTTCTTTTACCATACATAGTTACAGAATTTTTTTTTTTTTGTGATGAGAGCTTTTAAGATCCGTGCTCTTAGCAACTTTCAAATATGCAATACAGCATTATCAACCATAGTTGCCATGCCATATATTACATCCCCATGACTCATTCATTTTATAACTATCAGTTTGAACCCCTCACCCACTTTGCCTACCCCCACCCCCTGCCTCCACAACCACCCATCTGTTCTCTGTAGCCTATGTGCTTAGTTTTTCTTTTATTTTTAAATTGTTATAATTTATTATTATTAATTTTTAGATTCCACATATACGTGAGATCACACAGTTTTTGTCTTTATCTGTCTGACCTTTTTCAATTACCATAAAACCTCTAGGTCCACTCATGTTGTTGCAAGTGACAAGATTTCATTCTTTTAAAAAAATATTTCATTATATATACCACATTTTCTTTATTCATTGATGAACACCTTGGCTCTTTCCAGATCTTGGCTATGTTAAATAATGCTGCAATGAACATGTGGGTGCAGAAATCTTTCTGAGTTAGTGTTTTTGTTTTCTTTGGAAACTACCCAGAAGTGAGATTGCTAGATACTATGGTAGTTCTATTTTTAATTTTTTGAGGAAACTCCATACTGTTTTCATAGTGGCTGCACCAATTTACAGTCTCACCAGCAGTGCAAAATGGTTCCCTTTCTTCACATCCTTGCCAGCACTTATTTTCTTTTATGTTTTCGATAGTAGCCATACTGACAGGTGTGGGGTAATACCTCATTGTGGTTTTGACTTGCATTTCCCTATAGATTAGTGATGCTGAGCATTTTTCCATATGCCTGTTGGCCATCTATATGTCTTCTTTGGGAAAATGTCTATTCAGATCCTCTGCCCAGGTTTAAAAATCAGGCTGTTTTTTGCTATTGGTTGTATGAGTTCTTTATATATTTTGGAGAGTCACCCTTTATCAGATATAAGATTTGCAAATATTTTCTCCCATTCAGTAGGTTGCCTTTTATTTTGTTGATGGTTTCCTTTGCTGTGCAGAAACTTTTAAGTTTGATGTTGTTCCACTTGTTTATTTTTGCTTTTGTTGCTGTTGCTTTTGGTGTGATATCCAGAAAATAATTGCCAAGACCAATGTCAAGGAGCTTGCCACCTATGTTTTTGTCTAGGAATTTTATAGTTTCATTCAAGTCTTTAATCCATTTTGAGTTAATTTTTATGTATGGTGTAAGATAGCAATAAAGTTTCACTCTTCATATTTTTTAAATATGACTTTGTGGTAAGAATAATTGTCTTGTATTTCAAACACAGGAAGTACAGGAGAATTAAATATATGCCACCTGTTGATATTCTATGAAACAGACTCCCTGGGGAAATCAGATTAGTTTATACATGTTATGGTACCAGACCAGGAAGACAATGAATATTTTTCTTTCTGCTAGCTTAGAAAATTGTCACATATTTTATTTAAAAAAATAGCAACTATTGTGGTGATGATACTGGTTGACGAGAAAATCTCCTAGAATTGGGTTAAGCTATTAGTGCTATTTGTTGAGAATTAGGAATTACTAAGGGAACCATATGGTTATATTTATATGTGTGTATATATATATATATATATATATATATATATATATATTTATATATATATATAATTTGGCTTTTTCTTTCTACCTGGTTCTACCGAGTTTCCTATGATGATTAGTAATAAAGTTGAATATTTATTTATTTATTTATTTTAATAAAAGGTTTGATAATGATTTTATATTTAAAGCCATTATTGAGTGGATTAGACTTTTTATTTGATTACATTGCTATTTAGACCTCAGGGTCATAACCATGACCTATCCATCTGGTAGTGATACCCTATTTTAGGCCACATATCAGTATTGCAGATCCAGGCTTCTAAATTGACAGTTTATGCTATGGCATTTCTTTTCCTCTTTGAATAAGTAGTGTTTGATCAGGTGGGAAAAATGGAGAATTGACCTGAAACAAAATGCTTTAGTACTATGCGTTCTTACATTAATTATGTATCTAGCAGAGGTCTGGCTCATCAGGCTAGTTTTGCACAACATTTAGAAGTGTTTATTATGGACACTCAAACTAAAAGTGAATTTCCAAAATATTTATATTGGTCAGAGTACATTGCCTTATCTCTACTTCTTGTTGAATAGATTTTTTTTCTTATTTTATTCTTATTTTCATTTCTAAATTGTTTGAAGATAGTTTTCTCCCCCTGCCTATGAAAAGCAATGTTAACAGGTCAATCTCATATAAATAGGATTACAGCCTATGAATATTTTTGAAAACTAGCATCCTTATATGGATTTTCTGTTGTCTCCCGAAACACTGCTCTCTGGGAAATTTCAACATGGAAGAAAGTTTTAGCACCAATTTTGTGCCTGAAACACAAGAGAAGATGAACAGACGTCTGCTGCATTAAAAAAGGACATAGGCATGCATTAAACCCCTTATGTCTTACTTTTTAATGATGCAATTGTGAATTATGTTCTTGTTGCATTTGTAATTAGAGGCTGCAGCAGATGGTGAAGACTTATTTTAAAGTGATGTGTCTATTAAAATAAGCCACACTGCCAATGATTGTTCACTGTAACAGCATCTTTACGCCCCTAAAACACTCCGACTCTTTGTTGATGTGCAGTTGATTACCACAGCTGATTACATATGTGCACATATTTGCTTGAAAATGTATCAGGGATATTTGATATGTGCAATACTTTATTTTAAAGTGTGTGTTATCACAATTATAGATAATGAAGCTTTCAATGAATTATTGAGTCGCACCATGTACAAAGGGAATGCACTGATTTCCCTTTTCAATAAAATTAGACATGAATCTTTCTAAACTATTGAGGCTAATTCACCCTACACAGTGGGAGAAGCCTTGAATGGAGAGTGGGGAGTTTTTGCGTATTCAAAGATTCTCTTCTGCACAGTTTTATAAAGAGCAATTTTGTTCTGGGTGAACTCAGTCCACAGTTAGTGACGGAACCTCAGGCTTAAAGTGGGGGTGGAGAGAAATAGGCACTGAGACAGGTCGAGGTAAAAATGGAATAAAGTAGATTGTCAAATGGATGGTATGTATTAGAGTAGTTTATTTAGTCTGTGCTACAAACAACACCCAAATCTCACTGGCTTACATTTACAAAGATTTATTTCTCTCTGGTTACATGTGATCATAAAGGAACTCTGCTCATTGTTGTCCATAAGGACCTGGCTGAGGGACGTTCCATCTCAACATAGGCTCCTCACTAATGGGAGTAGAGTGTGGTCACTTACATACCAGGCTTTAAAACTTCTTTCTGGAAGAGCCTCATGACACTTCCACTATTGTAATAAGAATATTTAATTGGCGAGAGCAAGTCACATGACTTAACCCAACATTAAGAGGGCCAAGAAGTGCTGTCCTACTACGTGTCTGAAATATTTGGTGAACAATAATCATGACCACCTCATGATGTAATTTTCTACAAGGCTGTGTGCTCTTGAGACACTTTCTCTGCTTGGCTGTTCTGACTACTCTATTTCTATCATCTGGGTTCTGAAATATCATCAGGTCACCTTTCTCATGTTCAATATTGTATGAAACTTTTAGAAAAGGGCGTGTGTTCTCTGGAGGGACAGAGGTATCTTCCAGATTAAGATTTCCCAGACTCTGTTCTCTTAAGAGGTGTTACTGAGAAATAAGGATTCTATGGTCAGTGTAGTCTGGGAATCTTTGGGTAAGTTATACAAATTTCATTTCTTCTCAGAGCCTATAATATGTTAATGTGAATATCTATGAGGCCAGCACAAACATGCATCATTTCTCTGTTCCACAGAATCTCTTTTTTGGAGAGCTTCCCATGGGGTGATATTTTGTGGGAACACATTTTGGTAATGCTGCTCAGGTTTCTCCCATTGGTACCTGGTTGTATATTTGGTCATCATTTAATTTCTGGTTTGATGAACAGATCAAGGTACTGGGAGGATGACATGCCTAGAGAGGACATGGCAGCTCCATGCCACCCCCACCCCCATACCTTGCTCTATTCATCTCTTGCATTTGACTGTTCCTTAGTTGTACCCTTAATAATACACTAACAAAGTATTTCCTGAGTTCTGTGAACTGTTCCAGAAAATTATCCAAACCGTAGAGGACATTGAGGGAAACCTTGATTTCTAGTAATTGGTCAGGAGTACAGGTAGCTCAGGACTTGCAACTGGCATTGAAGTGGGGACAGTCTTGTGGGACTGAGCCCCTTTAACTTGTGGGATCTGATGCTAACTCAAGGTAGATAGTGTCAGGATTGAATTGAATTTATTTGTTGGACATCCAGTCGATATCTGTAGAATCTGAGAACTAGTTGTTGGTATTGGAAAACATTGCAGAATTGTTGGTGGTTATCACCTGGAAGATGAAGAAAGCTTCCAAAGCCACACCTTCTTCCCTAGCCCTCACCATTTTCTTAGCCTAGAAAGGAAGGAGCATGATTCTGATGGATGTGAGGGCAGAGGGGAAATTTTGCAATAAGAAAATATTGTGTTTCACATGAAGACATGAGTCGGCATGAGAGGGCTGAGCTAGGAGTAGACGTTCTAGAGTGGGGAGAGCTCCATGCCATGATTCTGTACTCAGACGATAATTATAATAATTTCTGTCGTGTGTGTGTGTGTGTGTGTGTGTGTGTGTGTGTGTATCTTAATGGCAGAAATTATTGCAATGGAATTATATTTCATTTTTACATTATATTATATTTTTTTGGTATATATATATACCGGGGCTGACAAAAAGTGTATACAAGTGGACACTTGGTCAACGTTGCTGAAACAGTAGTTAGCCATAATCAGAAGTATCTGGATGCTGATGGTAACCACTTTGAGCACCTCCTGTAATTGTAGAAGTCACACGTGACTTGTATTCATCTTTTGTTATTTATATATATTGAATATTACAATTTTAATACAGTTTCTTTTTTACCTTTTTTTTAATTTATTGGGGTGACAATTGTTAGTGAAATTACATAGATTTCAGGTGTACAATTCTGTATTACATCATCTATAAACCCCATTGTGTGTTCACCACCCAGAGTCAGTTCTCCGTCCATCACCATATATTTGATCCCCCTTACCCTCATCTCCCACCTCCCACCTCCCTTACCCTCTGGTAACCACTAAACCATTGTCTTTGTCTATGAGTTTTTGTTTCTCATTTGTCTGTCTTGTTCTTTTGTTGTTTTTGGTTCATATACCACCTATCAGTGAAATCATATGGTTCTCTGCTTTTTCTGTCTGACTTATTTCGCTTAGCATTATACTCTCAAGATCCATCCATGTTGTCACAAATGTCCCTATATCATCTTTTCTTACCACCGAATAGTATTCCATTGTGTATATATACCACAACTTCTTTATCTATTCATCTATGGAAGGACATTTTGGTTGTTTCCATGTCTTGGCCACCTTAAACAAAGCTGCAAAGAACATTGGAGCACACGTGTCTTTATGTATAAATGTTTTCAGGTTTTTTGGGTAAATACCCAGGAGAGGGATTGCTGGGTCATATGGTAATTCTATTCGTAATTTTTTGAGGAACCTCCACACTGCCTTCCATAACGGCTGCACCAGTCTGCATTCCCACCAACAGTGTATGAGGGTTCCTTTTTCTCCACAGCATCTCCAACACTTGTTACTATTTGTCTAGTTGATGATAGCCATTCTGACTGGGGTGAGGTGATATCCCATTGTGGTTTTTATTTGCATTTCTCTGATGATTAGTGATGTTGAGCATTTTTTCATATGTCTATTTGCCATTTGTATGTCCTCTTTGGAGAAATGTCTCTTCAGGTCCTCTGCCCATTTTTCAGTTGTGTTGTTTGTTTTTTTGTTGTCGAGTTTCATGAATTTCTTGTATATTTTTGATATTAGCCCCTTATCGGAGGCACTGTTTGCAAAAATCTTCTCCCATTCAGTTGGTTGCCTCTTTATTTTGTCGATGGTTTCTTTTGCTGTGCAGAAGCTTTTAAGTTTCACATAGTCCCATTCATTTATTTTAGCTTTGACTTCCCTTGCCTTTGGAGTCAAATTCATAAAATGCTCTTTGAACACAAGGTCCATAAGTTTAGTACCTATGTTTTCTTCTATGCAGTTTATTGTGTCAGGTCTTAAGTCTTTGATCCATTTCGAATTAATTTTGGTACATGGTGACAGATAGCAGTCCAGTTTCATTCTTTTGCACGTGGCTATCCAATTCTCCCAGCACCATTTATTGAAGAGGCTGTGTTTTCTCCAGTGTATGTTTTTTTGCTTCTTTGTCAAAAATTATCTGTCCATATTTATGTGGTTTTATTTCTGCGTTCTCAATTCTATTTCATTGGTCTATGTGTCTATTTTTCTGCCAACACCATGCTGTTTTGATTATTGTAGCCCTGTAGTACAAGCTAAAGTCAGGAAGTGTGATACCTCCAGTATTGTTGTTTTTTCTTAAGATTGCTTTGGCTATTTGGGGTCTTTTGTGGTTCCAAACAAATCTGATGATTTTTTGTTCTATTTCTTTAAAAAATGCCATTGGGATTTTGATGGGGATTGCATTAAATCTGTATATTGCTTTGGGTAATATGGCCATTTTAACTATGTTGATTCTTCCAATCCATGAGCATGGAATGTCTTTCCGTTTCTTTGTGTCTTCTTCAATTTCTTTTAAAAATGTCTCATAGTTTCCAGCATGTAGGTCTTTCACGTCCTTGGCTAAGTTTATTTCTAGGTGTTTTATTCTTTTTGCTGCAATTGCAAAAGGAATTGTTTTTTGTATTTCTTTTTCTGAGATTTCATTGTTAGTATATAGGAGTGCAATGGACTTTTATACGTTGATTTTGTAGCCAGCAACTTTACTGTATTCGTTGTTTCTGATAGCTTTTTGGTAGAGTCTTTAGGGTTTTCTATATATAGCATAATGTCATCTGCAAAGAGTGACAATTTAACTACTTCATTCCCAATTTGGAAGCCTTTTATTTCGTTCTCTTGCCTGATTGCTCTGGCAAGGACTTCTAACACTATGTTGAAAAGCTGAGGTGATAGGAGACAGCCCTGTTGTGTTCCTGAACGTAGAGCAAAGGGCTTCAGTTTTTCACCATTAATTATGAGATTAGCTGAGGGTTTGTCATATATGGCCTTTATTATGTTAAGATATTTTCCTTCTATACCTATTTTATTAAGTGTTTTAATCATAAATGAATGTTGTATCTTGTCAAATGCTTGTTCTGCATCAATTGATATAATCATATGATTTTTGTCCTTTGTTTTGTTTATGTGATGTATCACATCAATGGATTTGCAGATGTTGAACCATCCTTGTGTCCCGGGGATGAACCCCACTTGGTCATGATGAATAATCTTTTTAATGCATTGTTGTATTCGATTTTCTAGAATTTTGTTTAATTTTTGCATCTGTATTCATCAGAGATATTGGTCTGTAGTTTCCTTTTTTTGTGTTGTCCTTACCAGGTTTTGGTATCAGGGTAATGTTGGCCTCATAAAATGAGTTGAGGAGTACTGTCTCTTCTTCAATTTTTTGGAAGAGTTTGAGCAGGATTGGTATTAGATCCTCTTTGAAGGTTTGGTAGAATTCACTAGTGAAGCCATGTGGTGCAGGGCTTTTGCTTTTGGGAAGGTTTTGATAACTGATTCAATTTCGTTACTGGTGATCGGTCTATTTAGATTTTTCAGTTCTTCATGGTTCAGCCTAGGAAGGCTATATGTTTCTAAGAACTTGTCCATTTCTTCTAGGTTATTGAATTTCGTGGCATATAATCCTTCATAGTATTCTTGGATGATCCTTTGTATTTCTGTGGTGTCTGTGATAACTTCCCCTTTTTCATATCTGATTTTGTTATTAATTAGTGTCTTCTCTCTTTTTATCTTAGTGAGTCTAGCCAAGGGTTTGTCAATTTTGTTAACCTTTTCAAAGAACCAGCTCTTTGTCACATTAATTTTTTCTTTGTCTTTTTGTTCTCTATTTCATTTAGTTCTGCTCTGGTTTTGTTATTTCCTTTCTTCTGCTGACCTTGGGTTTCATTTGTTCTTCTTTTTCTAGTTCTTTAAGGTGTAACATGAGGTTATTTATTTGGGATTTTTCTTGTTTCTTGAGATAGGCCTGTACAGATATAAATTTCCCTCTTAAAACTGCTTTTGCTGCATCCCAAAAATTTTGGTAGGATGTATGTTCATTGTCATTTGTTTCTATGTATCTTTTGATCTCTCCTCTAATTTCTTCTTTGACCCGGTCGTTCTTTAAAAGTATGTTGTTCAATCCCCATGCATTTGTGTTTTTTCCTGCTTTCTTTTTGCAGTTGATATCCAATTTCAAAGCCTTGTGATCAGAGAATATGCTTGGTATGATTTCAATCTTCTTAAATTTGCTGAAGCTGATTTTATGTCCCAATATAAGGTCTATTCTTGAGACTGTTCCATATACACTAGAAAAAAATGTATAGTCTGATGTTTTAGGATGAAGTGCTCTATATATGTCAATTATGTCCATTTCATCTAATGTGTCAATTAGGGCTGCTATTTTCTTATTTATTTTCTGTTTGGATGATCTATCATCCAAACATCTAGCTGTCAATGATGTATTTAAATCTCCTAGTATAATTGTGTTTTGGTCAATTTCTCCCTTTACCTCTGTTAGTTGCTTGGTATATTTCGGTGCTCCCTGATTGGGGGCATAAATATTGATGACTGTTATGTCTTCTTGTTGTATAGTCCCCTTTACCATTATGAAATGTCCATCTTTGTCTCTTGTTACCTTTTTCACCCTGAAGTCTGTTTCATCTGATATCATTATGGCTACACCTGATTTTCTCTGGGTACCATTTGCTTGGAGAGTCAATTTCCACCCTTTCACTTTGAGTCTATGCTTGTCCTTGTAGCTGAGATGTGTCTCTTGGCGGCAGCATATGGTTGGGTTTAGTTTTTTGATCCAATCTGCTATTCTGTGCCTTTTTATTGGTGAGTTCAGTCCATTTACATTTAGGGTGATTATTGATATGTGAGGATTTCCTGTCATTCTGTCTTTAGTTTTCTGGTAAGGCTGTGTCTCCATTGTTTCTTTGCCCTTTTGTTGTTGTCTATCATTTCTGTGTGGTGGTATTCTATGCTGTTTCCCTCTGTTTCTTCTTTTATTATAATATATACTTCAGTTCTGGATTTTTTGTGAGTGGTTACACTTAAGTTTATGTAAAAGAATGTTTGATATTTAGAGTATTCCATTTTCTTCAGCACACTTACTTTCTCCATTCCCATATTCCGGTTCAGGCCTTTACTCTCCCTCTTTTTATGTTTTGTTTGCCACAAATATCCCTGTTGATGGTGGTCGAACAGCCTTCTTTAGTATTTCTTGTAGCGCAGGTCGTGTATTAGAAAATTCCCTCAGCTTCTGTATGTCTGGAAAGGTCTTTATTCCTCCTTCATATCTAAAGGATATCTTTGCTGGATACATAATTCTTGGCTCATTATTTCTCCCTTTCAATAGTTTGAATGTTTGGTTCCACTCCCTCCTGGCTTATAGAGTTTCTGCTGAAAAATCTGATGATAATTTAATGGGCTTTCCTTTGTAGGTTACCGTCTTCTTTTCTCTGGCTGCCTTGAGGATTCTTTCTTTGTCGTTGATTTTAGACAGCTTCAATACAATGTGCCTTGGAGAAGGCCAGTTGGGATTGAGGTAATTAGGTGTTCTATTTGCTTCTTGGATTCGAGGATCCAGTTCTGTCCACAAGTTTGGGAAGTTCTCATTGACAATTTGTTTGAATATATTCTCTGTTCCCTTCTCTCTTTCTTCTCCTTCTGGTATGCCCATTATTCTTATATTGCTCTTTCGGATGGAGTCAGAAAGTTCTTGTAGAGTTCTTTCATTTCTTTTAAGTCTCAAGTATCTTTCTTCTTCCATCTGTGTCATTTCCAGGTTTCTATCTTCGATGTCACTGATTCTTTCCTCCATCTGGTCAACTCTACTACCCAACCTGGCTATTTCATTCTTAATTTCTTCTATTGAGTTCTTTCTTAGTCTCCAGGAATTCTATTTGGTTCTTTTTTAAAATTTCAATCTCTTTCGTAAAATGCTCATGTTGTTCTTTGATTGTGTTTCTGAGTTCATTAAACTGCCTTTATGTGTTTTCTTGCATCTCGTTGAGTTTTTTCAGAACTGCAATCTTGAATTCTCTGTCATTTAAGTCACATGTTTCCATATCTTTAAGTTCCTTTTCTGGAGACTTTTCACTTTCTTTCTGAGCTGTCTTGTTGCCTTGGTTATTCATGGCAATTACTGATTTATTGTTTCTCTTCTTGGACATCTACAGGAGTGGCTTCTGCAACAGGTTGATAGGAAGAGGTCTTTCTTTTGTTTTCCGGTACTTGTGGATAGAATGTTTTATTTTCTCTCCGACTGCAGCCTTTTTTTCTCTCTCACATGGTAGTGCTGTGTTTTGTCTGCACTATTCCAGCTTCTCACACAATTGGGGATTCCCTGGGAGATGGCCTCTCCTCTGTTAATAGTTCGCCTGAGTCAAAGGGCACAGTATCCGTGTGGGTATGCGGAGAGCTTTTGAAGTTCCAAAGCTCTTCCTGCACCAGATTCAGACCCAGTATGTTTCAGCAGTTCTGTTTACTCCTGCAGGGATCCGCCCAGATAGGTGGGGCCAAGAGCGAGGTGAGTTTTGAGAGGTGGCCCAGAGCAAAGGCGGCAACCACCACCACAGCTAGTCCTGCTTCCACAGCTCCCTCCCCTCTGCTGGAACTAGTTGGGCTGCGAATCTGTGTCTGTGGTCCACAGTTCTCAGAACAGCAAATATTCTGTTCTTTTGATCTGACACTGCTACTGTTCTGCTTCTAGCACCGAGCAGGTGGGTGCGGGGCAAGCTCTGGGAGGGTCGGGAGGGGGCAGCTAGTCTCAGTGCCTGCCTAAGGCTTCGGTTCTCTGTGGCAGTGAGGGCTTAAACCACCGTTTTCAGCCTTTTTCCCTCAGTCTTTGCTCCGAGGTCTCTGCCATCGGGTTCAGCCATGTTATATGCTGCCCCCTCAGCCCTGTGGGCCATAAGCGGAGCCCTAGCAGTCCAAGTTCTTCCGTCTCCCACAGCTGTGGTAGTTCCGGAATGCAGTGAGCTCAGAGCACTGAGCTAGGTCTGCGTCCTGCACCCGCCCGCGCAGCTCCATCTCCGCACTTCTCCCTTCCCTTCTCCCGTGCTCGCGTGACTTGCCCACCTTTCGGTGAATTCAGTAGTGGTCCTCTTCGTCTTGCCTGTCTGCTGTGCAAGGAGTCCTTTGTGGAGTTACAGTTGTTCGATTAGTTGTTAATTCCAGGGAAGATTTACAGAGGTTCACCTCATGCTGCCATTTTGATGACTTAATACAGTTTTTTCCTTTCTTAGATGTGTATACATTTTTTTGGTACCCTCTGTATATGACATACATATATATATCTAGAACCAGGCACATGGTAAGCACTATGCTAGTGTTTGTTATATTATTGTTAGTTTACTACAATAATAATGATAAAATTAGTTAACGGTTTTGAATAATTTATAAATATTTCTAAACACTGTGCTAGGTTTATGGATTATCTGATTTTGTCGAGAAAAAAACCTCATGAGAAGTGGCTACTGTAATTATTCCTATTTTATAGCTGAGGAAACTCAGATTCATTTAGGTTAACGTATCTGTCTAAAGACACACAACTTTTTATTTGCTAATAAAAAGCAAAGCTATGATTAGATGAACCTAAGCAGTTTGACCATGTTCTTAACCACTCTGCGACTGTAACGATTATTCCTTTTGTTTGTTAATGTTCTATGGTATTTAAAGGACTTATACAGAGATTATATCTTTTCTCCTCCACAGTAACACTATTAGTCCGATGCCATGTTCTCCATTTTTAGAGATAAGGAAGTTGAATCTCAAGGAGCTAGGTGAACCTTCTATTAGAAGCAGACAATTTGAGTTCTGGTCCATTCTTTTCCTACTATGGGTCTTGTGTCTTGTCTTCCCACTTTTATTTTATTCAGCTTTATTCCCGTTTCTCTGATTTTCTTCTCCCTTCTTCCTCCATCCTTCAATCTGGATTTGCAGCATGTGAACAATCAGGAAATGATTTCTTGGGATAGTCACAAAAAAGTCCAGGGCGGTATTCATATAAACTGCAAATGATGAATCTGGTCACCTGAGCCCAAAATAAATTTATGCAAATCCCACTGCATTCCATTTAATTTAATAAAAATTTACCCAACACATTCTGTGTGTTAGGTCTTCAGGATTGTCCAACAATGTCCAACACACACACGTACACATGCACCTGTGCATAAACACACACACAGCAACACCAACACCAACAAAAAATCAACCAGTTTAGGTGACACAAACCCCTTCAGACGAGAATTAAAGAGAGTCTGAACAGCTAAGATCACTCTACCCATGTCTTCTCTGTTCTTCATAACTTCCCCTTTATCATTCTTTTTCCAAGAAATAAAAACAGAGGGCAAGATGGGACTACGGGGAAATGGGACTGGAAATTGGGAACCAGAGACCACGGAAAAGTGTGAAAAGGACAGGCTGTTGACCTACATAAACGTGGTTCACTGAGTGGAATTTTAGTCCCTTTCACCTCTGCAGGCCAAATGTGGGTGCGTGCTGGAGGGAATGGCATGAAGCCATAAGGGAATGACTTCACCGCATTCTCCACGTAGACGAAGGGCATCTTGCATGTAATAGTGAGCAGCTGTCTTTTTGCTCAAATGACAACATGAAAGGGAGAGCCCTGGACTCTCAGCATTTGCCAACAACATTTAATGCAGGGTTAGCTGACAGCTGTTCTTCGTCCTGGGTCAGCGTGTTTGAGGAGCAGGGTAGCACCAGTGAGCATAGTCAAGTTGGAACATTCAAAAAATAGAAGAGCCTGAAGGCCTTCCAGCTAGGGTTCTTTAGAGTTGCATCCTTTCTCTTGAATAATGAAGTTGTTTCTTTTGTAATAGACTGAATTACCTGAGTGTCATAGAATTGTTTTAGAAATGCTGCACCAGGGGTCACAGGGCATCAGATGATTTTGAAGACATCTTTTGTTTGAGTTACCAGTGTTTGTGAAAATTGATTGTGAATGCCTAATTTAGCATGCGTGCATTCTCCACGTAGCTTCTTTTTCCAGGAGACAGTTGGTGTAAGCTGGTGGGTGGCTGTTAGATGCTTGTGAGGAGTTTCTGGTCGGAGCGGGGAAGTGGGGATCCATTGGTGGGTTCTTTCACAATTTCAGTGTTTAGAACAATCCTGAATCTATCTGCTTATTCTTGGCAGGAATGAATAACTTTAGATGGTATAAGTCTCCTGTGCCTCCATGAATCGAAATAGTCAAACCGTTAATCTAACTGGGGATACTGAGGTAGGTGAGTTTCTGTAAGACCTTCACTCAGTCTTGATTCTTTAAGTCAGTGGCTATTATATTTTCCCTAGAGATGATGTGACAGGATGGTTTCTTAGCTAACAGGAAGAAGGCAGCAGAATACAGCTGAATATATAACGTTGAGTCTGGAGACTTTTATTTGAACACTGGCTTTGCCTATAACACTATGTCACCTTGTGAAAATGGCTGATTATCTCTGATGTTGGCTCCTCATCTGGAAAATGTGGAAGTTGGTGAGATGACCTCCAAGGCCCTGCCTAGCTTTAACATTCTATGATGCCAGGAATATGGTTTGCTGAAAAGTCACTGAGCCGACCTTGGAAATTACTTCATGCCAGTGAATCACTTTCTTCCTTTTAATGGAACATGATCAGAAGAATGGTTTCATATAATAAAGCATGAATATGTTTCCTTGGGACCTCTCCTGCACTGCTTTATAGAAACCAAGTGCCGAAATCCATTTGTGTCTGAGACAAGTGCTAAACAGCAAATACTTCCATAGAGTTTTCTATTGACATTGAAGCTGCTGTATGAATGCCCTGTTTGGTAACTTATTACCAGGAGGCTGGGGAGCATGAAGAGAAGGTGGGTTTGAGAATCTTGTTCACTTTCGTGATGATTTTCAAAGCTTCTCTACTGGGATATCACTTTGATCAGCATACCGAAAAGATCTCTTGGGAGCTATTCCTATATTGTGAAGCCCCCAGTGGTGTTGTAACATCTTTTAGAATGATGCTGCTAGGTGGGCACAGTCTCTGAATTTTACCCCCCACCCCCAAGATTATTTTCCATTCATTGAAGCTCTCAACTTGATTCTAGTTGTTCCCTTGGCTGGCTCTGGTCCACTCTCAGACAGTCTCAAGCCTCTTTGGTATTTGGTTAGTTTTGATGGGGTGCCAGGAATTCATTCCAAAAGACTGACAAACTTTCATATTTTTCTTCTGTGGCAAAGGGGGTGGGTCAGAAACATAGAATAAACAATCGATGAGTGCTTCATTCACTAATCTTAGAATGCTATTTACCATTCACAGGGCTTATTTTCTGGATGACTATGGCTTCTAACACTGAAAGAATTACATGAATTAGACAGGATTTCTTTGTTCTTGATATTTGGTGATCACATGTCTTCGATTTTTCTAAATGCTCAAATTAATATAATTTTTATTCTTGTCTAGAAAGATGATTTGCTTGATGTAAAATAAAGAGGACTTAATTTTCTATCATTAGATTACTTCTCACATTAATTTACAAATAGGAAAAATTCTCTTGTTAGACTGCGCCATTGGGTTCTGATTTCAGAAACTGGGAATCCTATGATTATAGGCTTATGTCTCGATAACACAGAAAGAAGATTCAAGTGTAGTTTAAAAAAAAAAATCAAGAAGTGGTGGGTATAACAATATGGTTTACGTATCTCCATCAGAACCAAAGGAAGAACAGAAAGAGCAAAAACTCAGTCACTAGGGTAATCTCCTCCCCTGTGGGTTAGATGATGAGCGTGATTGTGTGTTGAGCTTGTTATTAATTGGATTTGCTTGTTTTTGTGTGTCCTTGATCTCCCCACATAGGCCCAGACAGACAGGCAGGGCGTGTATAAGTTTATAGCTCCAGCAGTGCTCAGTGCTGGAGACGGCGGAAGTTTAGAGCATAGGAAAGAGCCCTTGGTGGGGTGTGTGGCGGGGACACCCCATGATGAGGCACACGATAATCGCTAATAACGACACAGTGAAAGGACACAACCCAACCAGTGTCGGACGAATGGGCAGCCACTCAGGGGAGTTGGTTAAAGTTACTGTACTAGAGTGTGTTAGAAATTTCTGCAAAGGCTTCTTTATGAGGTGCCCTTGAAGCAGGCTTAGAAGAAGAAAGGCTGCACAGCAGAGCCGTAGGTGGGGGCGGGTTCAGAGAGAGACAGGGGAAGGCCAGGCAGGAGCAACCAGTTTGGAGTAGCTGAGCAGAGAGTATGAACTTGGACTCTGAAGGAGGTGAGGGCGTTCAGGGAAGGCTTGGAAGGGCAGAGGAAGATGATGCAATCCCGTGAGGGAGACAGGCTTGAAAAGCCAAAATGTAAGATCAAGTTAAGAACTGGTAAAATATCTCCTTGCCCTGAGGAAAGTCAGACAAACCTGATAAAATTTCCTTTGTATGGTTTTTAGTGTAGGGTCCTACTCTCTGATACTAAAATCCTAATTCCTCTTTTCTTCCCTCACTTCCTTTACTATACCATGCTTAGGAATCAGAACCAGCAGCCAGAGGCTGGTCCTAAGGTGGATTTTGTGGCACTTCAGTCACAGTGACAGTGGCTTCTCCTGCCCTTTCATCTCAGTGTGAGGACTATCAGACATCTGCAGACAGATTAGCCTGAAGCCATGCTCCTGTTCCCAGGGGCACATCTGCTTGTATGAACTTGCTCGGGAAGAGCTCTTCTGGGACCAACACCCCAGTTCCCATACCTGAACCCATTCGTATGACCCTCCCCAAAAGGGCGTGTTTTACTGACACAAGGAATGTGTTCTTGTCCTTTTGAGCAAACAGTTCTGCACAATAGACGGTGGGGATAGATTTAAAACAATAGTCTGGGATTATGCTGTTTCTCGAACACCTGCCTCCCCAGGGTGAGCTCACTGCTCGTAATGACACGCTTCCAGTCCAGTCTGCCCCCGCCCTGCACCCCCCCACCCCAAATGCTGGGTGGTGTTCACCATCCTTTCTGCTCTGCTGCATCTGGGAACTCACTGCTTTTCATGCCGGTTAGAATTGGATGGTATCCCTTTACGATCGCCAGATAGAACATGTGTAGATCTGTCAGTTGTTAGCCTGCACGATTTTCATTTCTAATTAGACTGGTTTGCTCAAGAACTACAGATAAAACCAAGGCGTGCTTCCTCATGCTGTTGGAGTTAGTGGCAAGGTAGCCTCTATTTTCTACTTTGTAGTTCGTTTTAAAATTCCAACTACAAATGTGAATTCCTTTTCTATCTGACTCCTCCGGTGTAGGTTATTGTTACGCTAATTCAGGTGTCTGTCTTCCTGGACCTTATAAGTATATAAATCTTGTGTTCTTTTGAACAAATTGGGTGGTTAATCCTTTAATCGGTTATTGAGAGATTGCTACAAGCACAGAGCAAAGGCCAGACCTCTAAGCTCACTTGTTTGAAGGTCATCATTGTTATGCATTTGGTGTTTCTCCTTTGTTTTCCCTTTTTTCTTCTATTAAATAGGAAAGTTGGCCTAATCCTACAGCAAGTACTTTTCTTTAAAGTGGAAAGATGGAACCAAGAAAGGAGAAAGAGGTCGAATGATTCAAGTAATAGGTAATGCTGCTGATGGGAGCAGTCTCTCACTCTCCCTCTTTCTTTCCCTCTCCTCCTGCTTCTTTCTTAGGTATTTTCTGAGAAGCGATATCTATCTCCAGCAGGCTGGCTGTATTTGTCATTTGGCTTCTCTGTTTTTTTAACTAAGTATTTACTATATGTATTCTGTGGATCACCTTTTATTAGCCTAAGTAAGCTGGTTTTCTTTGATCTGTTCCTGGAAAAATTAGTGGAGACTCCATCAACTGCTCAAAAATAATAGGTTAAATTCAAACACATTATCATCCATTGACAGCTGTTTCTGACTATAATGGGGGAGGAGGTTTGAATTCATCTGAATGGTTAGTGTTGACAATAGAAGTATGATTTCACAATTTGCCATCAAATCGCCTTTGTGTGGAGGGCCTGGCTTGAACCCTGCCCTTACTTGGGTTGATATGGACCCATGGCCAGTCATGCCCCCTGGACATTTGTGCTACATGGTTCTACAGGATGTGTTCAAAGCTGACTTATGCTTGCAAGAACCATGTCCACCTTTCTGATACTCCAGCTGACAAAAGCACGTCATTTCATAGCTTCTCTTCTAGCCAGGCCTCATTCTCAATAGAGCCCAGGGAGGACCTTTTTAGGGGTGTTTGTGCAGCAAAAGCCCCGCGTGGAAATGGCATCAAGGGGCATTTGAAAACAAGGTGCAGAAATTGGAGAGAGTGATGGAAATCGAGATCCTGACCTCAAAGCAGGAAACATTCTCTGTGAACCTTCTCCCATGGAGTAGGGTTAAAAGTGCCTGTGTGTTGCCAAAAAACGTCAACACAGGAGAGAATTCAAGGATGCACCGAATGAGCCAAACAAGCGGTGAATTTATTAAAAGAAAAGAGATAGTACACTCCCCAAATGGTGGAAGTAGACAGGCTGGGAGAAGACCAACTGCCCTGAAGAACAAAGAGGCTTAGGAATTTATTCTAAAATGAGGGCATGAAATATTCAAGTTTTAGGGGTAGCATTATAGGCATTCCTCGGTGGGTCCTCACTGATCACTTTCCATCGGGAGGTGGGATTTTTGTCTTATTTGGCTCCTGTCAGAACTGTCATGGTGACACAGGGAGAGATTTTCCCTAACCGCAATGCTAATAATGTTATCATCCGTTATAATTAGCTAAAGTTGACCTTGAGGGGCAAGATGGCATCCTGGATCTGCTCTCAGCCACTGAAATCTAGCTCTGGCTGGTCTGGTAGCTGTACCTTTTCTTAAGAATGATCTCATCTCCTCCTTCCTTTGTTTTCGGCACTTCCTCTTTCCCTTCCTCCCCCCTTTCTCTCCATGGTCCTATTCTTTCTACCTATGGCAACATATGGAAGTCACAAACAAATGATATTTTAAATCTCTGTGGCCATGAGCGTTTGTAATTTTTCTTCTTTTTAAAAGTTATTATCGAAAATTTAAATTGCCTTGGCTGGTGTTCTTCCAGTGGCTCTTGTCACTCACACTGGGCCAGCAGGTATGATAACAGCCCTTCCTTTTCAGGACTTTGGTTGAGCAGATACAGCTGTCTATAAATGTTGGACCTCACAGTTGTGTAACTGAGGAAGACTACTTAGAAAACAAAACTAGCAGTTCCCCATATTGAAAAATTAAGTCGGACGTCATCAAAATGGTGGCGTGAGGTGAGCCTCTGTAAATCTCCCCTAGAATTTACAACTAATCGAACAACTGTAACTCCACAAAGCACTCCCTGCACAGCAGACAGGCAAGACAAAGAAGCCCAACACTGAATTCACCAAAAGGTGGGCGAATCATGCGAGCGGGGGAGGAGGGAAGAAAGAAGAGCGGAGACGGAGCCCCACGGGTGGGCGCAGGACGCAGACCTAGCTCAGTGCTCCGAGCTCACTGCATCCCGGAACTACCGCAACTGGAGAGAGGGAAGAACTCGGACTGCTAGGGCTCCGCTTATGGCCCATAGGGCTGAGGGGACAGCATATAACATGGCTGAACCCAACGCTCACGGCAGAGACCTCGGAGAAAAGACTGAGGGAAGAAGGCTGAAAACAGTGGTTTAAGCCCTCACTGCCGAGCAGAGAACGGAAGCCTTAGGCACTGAGACAAGCCACCCCTCCCTACCCTCCTAGAGCTCGCCCTGCCCACCTGCCCGGTACTAGAAGCAGAACAGTAGCAGTGTCAGATCAAAAGAACAGAATATTTGCTGTTCTGAGAACTGTGGACCGCAGACTCACATTCACAGCCCAACTAGTTCCGGCAGAGGGGAAGGAGCTGTAGAACCAGGACTAGCTGTGGTGGTGGTCACTGCCATTGCTCTGGGCCACCCTTCACAACTCACCTCGCTCTTGGCCCCACCTATCTGGGTGGATCCCCGCAGGAGTAAACAGAACTGCTGAAACATACGGGCTCTGAATCTGGTGCAGGAAGAGCTTTGGAACTTCAAAAGCTCTCCGCATACCCACATGGACACTGTGCCCTTTGACCCAGGCGAACTATTAACAGAGGAGAGGCCGTCTCCCAGGGAATCCCCAATTGTGTGAGAAGCTGGAATAGTGCAGACAAAACACAGCACTACCATGTGAGAGAGAAAAAAAGGCTGCAGTCGGAGAGAAAATAAAACATTCTATCCACAAGTACCGGAAAACAAAAGAAAGACCTCTTCCTATCAACCTGTTGCAGAAGCCACTCCTGTAGATGTCCAAGAAGAGAAACAATAAATCAGTAATTGCCATGAATAACCAAGGCAACAAGACAGCTCAGAAAGAAAGTGAAAAGTCTCCAGAAAAGGAACTTAAAGATATGGAAACATGTGACTTAAATGACAGAGAATTCAAGATTGCAGTTCTGAAAAAACTCAACGAGATGCAAGAAAACACAGAAAGGCAGTTTAATGAACTCAGAAACACAATCAAAGAACAACATGAGCATTTTACGAAAGAGATTGAAATTTTAAAAAAGAACCAAATAGAATTCCTGGAGACTAAGAAAGAACTCAATAGAAGAAATTAAGAATGAAATAGCCAGGTTGGGTAGTAGAGTTGACCAGATGGAGGAAAGAATCAGTGACATCGAAGATAGAAACCTGGAAATGACACAGATGGAAGAAGAAAGATACTTGAGACTTAAAAGAAATGAAAGAACTCTACAAGAACTTTCTGACTCCATCCGAAAGAGCAATATAAGAATAATGGGCATACCAGAAGGAGAAGAAAGAGAGAAGGGAACAGAGAATATATTCAAACAAATTGTCAATGAGAACTTCCCAAACTTGTGGACAGAACTGGATCCTCGAATCCAAGAAGCAAATAGAACACCTAATTACCTCAATCCCAACTGGCCTTCTCCAAGGCACATTGTATTGAAGCTGTCTAAAATCAACAACAAAGAAAGAATCCTCAAGGCAGCCAGAGAAAAGAAGACGGTAACATACAAAGGAAAGCCCATTAAATTATCATCAGATTTTTCAGCAGAAACTCTATAAGCCAGGAGGGAATGGAACCAAACATTCAAACTATTGAAAGGGAGAAATAATGAGCCAAGAATTATGTATCCAGCAAAGATATCCTTTAGATATGAAGGAGGAATAAAGACCTTTCCAGACATACAGAAGCTGAGGGAATTTTCTAATACACGACCTGCACTACAAGAAATACTAAAGGAGGCTATTCGACCACCATCAACAGGGATATTTGTGGCAAACAAAACATAAAAAGGGGAAGAGTAAAGGCCTGAACCGGAATATGGGAATGGAGAAAGTAAGTATGCTGAAGAAAATGGAATACTCTAAATATCAAACATTCTTTTACATAAACTTAAGTGTAACCACTCACAAAAAATCCAGAACTGAAGTATATATTATAATAAAAGAAGAAACAGAGGGAAACAGCATAGAATACCACCACACAGAAATGATAGACAACAACAAAAGGGCAAAGAAACAATGGAGACACAGCCTTACCAGAAAACTAAAGACAGAATGACAGGAAATCCTCACATATCAATAATCACCCTAAATGTAAATGGACTGAACTCACCAATAAAAAGGCACAGAGTAGCAGATTGGATCAAAAAACTAAACCCAACCATATGCTGTTGCCAAGAGACACGTCTCAGCTACAAGGACAAGCATAGACTCAAAGTGAAAGGGTGGAAATTGACTCTCCAAGCAAATGGTATCCAGAGAAAATCAGTTGTATCCATACTGATATCAGATGAAACAGACTTCAGGGTGAAAAAGGTAACAAGAGACAAAGATGGACATTTCATAATGGTAAAGGGGACTATACAACAAGAAGACATAACAGTCATCAATATTTATGCCCCCAATCAGGGAGCACCGAAATATACCAAGCAACTACTAACAGAGGTAAAGGGAGAAATTGACCAAAACACAATTATACTAGGGGATTTAAATACATCATTGATAGCTATGGATAGATCATCCAAACAGAAAATAAATAACGAAATAGCAGCCCTAAATGACACATTAGATAAAATGGACATAATTGGCATATACAGAGCACTTCATCCTAAAACATCAGACTATACATTTTTTTTCTAGTGTATATGGAACATTCTGAAGAATAGACCTTATATTGGGACATAAAATCAGCTTCAGCAAATTTAAGAAGATTGAAATCATACCAAGCATATTCTCTGATCACAAGGCTTTGAAATTGGATATGAACTGTAAAAAGAAAGCAGGAAAAAAAACAAATGCATGGGGATTAAACAACATACTTTTAAAGAACGACCGGGTCAAAGAAGAAATTAGAGGAGAGATCAAAAGATACATAGGAACAAATGACAATGAACATACATCCTACCAAAATTTTTGGGATGCAGCGAAAGCAGTTTTAAGAGGAAAATTTATATCTTTACAGGCCTATCTCAAGAAACAAGAAAAATCCCAAATAAATAACCTCATGTTACACCTTAAAGAACTAGAAAAAGAAGAACAAATGAAACTCAAGTTCAGCAGAAGAAAGGAAATAACAAAACCAGAGCAGAACTAAATGAAATAGAGAACAAAAAGACAATAGAAAAAATTAATGTGACAAAGAGGTGGTTCTTTGAAAAGATTAACAAAAGTGACAAACCCTTGGCTAGACTCACTAAGATAAAAAGAGAGAAGACACTAATTAATAACAAAATCAGATATGAAAAAGGGGAAGTTATCACGGACACCACAGAAATACAAAGGATCATCCCAGAATACTATGAAGGACTATATGCCACGAAATTCAATAACCTAGAAGAAATGGACAAGTTCTTAGAAACATATAGCCTTCCTAGGCTGAACCATGAAGAACTGGAAAATCTAAACAGACCGATCACCAGTAACGAAATTGAATCAGTCATCCAAAACCTTCCCAAAAGCAAAAGCCCTGGACCAGATGGCTTCACTAGTGAATTCTACCATACCTTCAAAGAGGATCTAATACCAATCCTGCTCAAACTCTTCCAAAAAATTGAAGAAGAGTACTCCCCAACTCATTTTATGAGGCCAACATTACCCTGATACCAAAACCTGGTAAGGACAACACAAAAAAAGAAAACTACAGACCAATATCTCTGATGAATACAGATGCAAAAATCCTAAACAAAATTCTAGCAAATCGAATACAACAACACATTAAAAAGATTATTCATCAGGACCAAGTGGGGTTCATTCCCAGGGCACAAGGATGGTTCAACATCCGCAAATCCATCAATGTGATACATCACATAAACAAAACAAAGGACAAAAATCATATGATTATATCAATTGATGCAGAAAAAGCATTTGACAAGATACAGCATCCATTTATGATTAAAACCCTTAATTAAATAGGTATAGAAGCTAAATACCTTAACATAATAAAGGCCATATATGACAAACCCTCAGCTAATCTCATAATTAATGGTGAAAAACTGAAGCGCTTTGCTCTATGTTCAGGGACATGACAGAGCTATCCCCTATCACTTCTGCTTTTCAACATAGTGTTGGAAGTCCTTGCCAGAGCAATCAGGCAAGAGAAAGAAATAAAAGGCTTCCAAATTGGGAATGAAGTAGTTAAATTGTCACTCTTTGCAGATGACATGATGTTATATATAGAAAACCCTAAAGACTCTACCAAAAAGCTGTTAGAAACAATCAACGAATACAGTAAAGTTGCTGGCTACAAAATCAACATACAAAAGTCCATTGCATTCCTATATACTAACAATGAAATCTCAGAAAAAGAAATATAAAAAACAATTCTTTTTGCAATCGTAGTAAAAAGAATAAAATATCTAGGAATAAACTTAACCAAGGATGTGAAAGACCTATATGCTAAAAACTATAAGACATTTTTAAAAGAAATTGAAGAAGACACAAAGAAATGGAAAGACATTCCATGCTCATGGATTGGAAGAATCAACATAGTTAAAATGGCCATATTACCCAAAGCAATATACAGATTTAATGCAATCCCCGTCAAAATCCCAATGGTATTTTTTAAAGAAATAGAACAAAAAATCATCAGATTTGTTTGGAACCACAAAAGACCCCGAATAGCCAAAGCAATCTTAAGGAAAAACAACAATACTGGAGGTATCACACTTCCTGACTTTAGCTTGTACTACAGGGTTACAATAATCAAAACAGCATGGTATTGGCAGAAAAACAGACACATAGACCAATGGAATAGAATTGAGAACCCAGAAATAAAACCACATAAATATGGACAGATAATTTTTGACAAAGAACCAAAAAAACATACACTGGAGAAAAGACAGCTTCTTCAATAAATGGTGCTGGGAGAATTGGATAGCCACGTGCAAAAGAATGAAACTGGACTGCTGTCTGTCACCATGTACCAAAATTAATTCGAAATGGATCAAAGACTTAAGACCTGACACAATAAACTGCATAGAAGAAAACATAGGTACTAAACTTATGGACCTTGTGTTCAAAGAGCATTTTATGAATTTGACTCCAAAGGCAAGGGAAGTCAAAGCTAAAATAAATGAATGGGACTATGTGAAACTTAAAAGCTTCTGCACAGGAAAAGAAACCATCGACAAAATAAAGAGGCAACCAACTGAATGGGAGAAGATTTTTGCAAACAGTGCCTCCGATAAGGGGCTAATATCAAAAATATATAAGGAATTCATGAAACTCAACAACAAAAAAACAACACAATTGAAAAATGGGCAGAGGACCTGAAGAGACATTTCTCCAAAGAGGACATACAAATGGCAAATAGACATATGAAAAAATGCTCAACATCACTAATCATCAGAGAAATGCAAATAAAAACCACAATGGGATATCACCTCACCCCAGTCAGAATGGCTATCATCAGCAAGACAAATAGTAACAAGTGTTGGAGATGCTGTGGAGAAAAAGGAACCCTCCTACACTGTTGGTGGGAATGCAGACTGGTGCAGCCGTTATGGAAGGCAGTGTGGAGGTTCCTCAAAAAATTACGAATAGAATTACCATATGACCCAGCAATCCCTCTCCTGGGTATCTACCCAAAAAATCTGAAAACATTTATCCATAAAGACATGTGTGCTCCAATGTTCATTGCAGCTTTGTTTACGGTGGCCAAGACATGGAAACAACCAAAATGTCCTTTGATAGATGAATGGATAAAGAAGTTGTGGTATATATACACGATGGAATACTATTCGGCGGTAAGAAAAGATGATATAGGGACATTTGTGACAACATGGATGGATCTTGAGAGTATAATGCTAAGTGAAATAAGTCAGACAGAAAAAGCAGAGAACCATATGATTTCACTGACATGTGGTATATAAACCCAAAACAACAAAAGAACAAGACAAACAAATGAGAAACAAAAACTCATAGACACAGATAATAGTTTAGTGATTACCAGAGGGTAAGGGGGGTGGGGGGTGGGAGATGAGGGTAAAGGGGATCAAATATATGGTGATGGAAGGAGAACTGACTCTGGGTGGTGAACACACAATGGGATTTATAGATGATGTATTACAGAATTGTACACCTGAAATCTATGTAACTTTACTAACAATTGTCACCCCAATAAATTAAAAAAAAAAGAAAAATTAAGTGAATTCCTGTAGGAATAAAACTCCTAATTATGATGGTAGTCTTAGTTACCAATCAGCGAGCACCCACTGCCTTTGCCAGTACAGAGTGGGCATCACTATCTGTCAGTCTTCAGAGAATAATCTGAGGCTCATGCCAGTAGAGCAAGCCAGTAATACAAGAGTGGGGATTCAAGTCTAGATCTGTTGGCTACAGTGATTGGTTCAGAGGTGGTCAGCTGACCCAAGGCAGGCCAATGGAAGATTTTAGGAATAATTGCAGGACTCTGGGAATCCTGAAAAGTTAATATAAACCTGAACATTCTGTGATCAACTCCTAAAGGAAACTTGTCTAAGAATGAAGCCAAAACAGAGGCAAACACAAGAAATAGAGAAAATTGCATCCCTGAGGACATGATTTCAGGACCTGGATATAGCTATGCCTGAAGCCAACTACCACTGGGTTGTTTATTTCCATGAAACAATATATTCCCTTTTTTTCTTTTTTTTTGGTTTAAGCTTCTTTGTTGGAAAAGGTAGTCTCATACAGTCATGTAGACAGTCTTTCAATCCTCACTTGGCTATACAAAAATGGGTTTTGGGCCTGGAACATTTCCTTGCCAAGTGTAGAGTTCCTATAGCCTGTACTGGGCTTATCACCTTGTGTCGGCATATCTTTCTGTTTCAGATGCGATGTGTGCTCTTTTGTTCTACTCAAGCGGGTATGTCTTATGGCCAACCCTACTACTGTACTGTATCTGTCCTCTTCAGGGAGGGAAATGGGTGCATACAGGCCAATGGCTCTGCCTATGCTGCTAGGACGAACCTGCTAGCTGTGGGGGATTGACGCCCACCACTGGAGCGGCCCTTGCTCCTTCCCTTCTATGTGTGAGTGAAGGGTTGTTCCATCCAGTGCTTGAGGTGTGTTCTCCTAGCGACTCAGACGCAGTGCACAGAAGTGTTTGGGCTTCTGCTCCTGGTGATAGGCAACCGGTGTCACTTGCTCGGCACTCTTTGAAATAGTCTTCTGTCTTGAAACTGAAAACTGAAAGGATGTTGACAATTCTGTCTCATTGCCAAACTTTCGCCAAGTCCCCGAGGTAAACCCAGTAATTTCTCCTACACGTCCCTCATACCTGAATGGTGGTTGCCTGTTTTTTTTCTTACATATCTGTCCCTCACTAGACTGCACAATCCTGCAGAGCAGAGATAATGCCTCTGTGTGTGTGTGTGTGTGTGTGTGTGTGTGTGTGTGTGTGCCTCTAGGCCCAAACTGACTCCAAAAATGCAAAGCAATCTTCACGATTTAAACAGGAAGTTCTTTAGGTAGCTTTACGTATCAAGGTGCAGGTTCTCCAACCCCTCCCCAGTATATTATAATAACCCCTTCTATGTTTGGTACTTACAGAAGCAAAATATTGTGTTATGTGTCATTTGTTCTCTCCAGGGAGATGTCAGGCCGGAGCATGTAGGAACTTTCTGATAAATCCCTGACTTGTTAGGTGGTGAAGTTGTATTTTTCAAGAGCTAAACTCGATTTCTAACTTTATTCCAACAGAGATTAATTTAACAAAATAAAACTTAAGGCACGCAGAGCCATTATTTTCTTAGTGAACCTCTGAGCACTTTTTGAGTACTGATTTGAGCCTACCTATTTGCTAAACATAATGACATACAGAAGAAATATGTGGGACGCGCTCCGTGGAACCAGTTTTAGACTGGAGAGGCATGAGAGCTGGTGATGTTAGGAGCACTAGAATGTCTGTCATACCCTCAGATATCTTTTCTTTCCCTATTGCCTTTACAGTGTTTTCCCTGACATTGTGAACAAGAGAAGCCCCTGGAGCTCATCATCCATTTGCACCTCGACTTGAATTAGTTTACTCTGCTTTCCTCTCTCTTATCCAAAGAGATCAACCAAATAAGGGAATGGGGATTTTGCTCTGTTGGCTCCGCCAATGCAAAGGGGATAATACCAGGCGAAGGCAGTGGGGATCTGTATGGGGCCGAGTTCTCATTGATAGATTTCCTTAAAAGGATGCTTGTGTACCCAACCATGTTGCTCAGCAGAAATGGCACCAAAGAAAAGATAAAGTCTGCTTATTTTGAAATTTTATATCTGGACCGTGAACATTATCTGGATCATTGAACATTAGTGATTACAGGGAACTCAGTGATTGCTGGGTTCAATTCTATCACTTTGTAAAGAAGGAAACTATAACCCTGAGTGGAGTCGACCTGCCCCAAACACACTTGTAGTGCAGTGTGGGCCCCATTCCTTCCAGTCGGGGCTCTTTTTACAGCACCAGAAGCATCGGAGCAGCAGCGCTAAGAGCTCACGCTCTCCTCTGCAGGGAGGTTGTCTGCGTTTGACTCCTACTTCTTGAGCTGTTAGTGGGCTTTGATGAAGTTTTTTTTTTTTTTTAAAGACTCTTTGTGTCTCAGTTTCCTCATTTATAAAATGAGGATAGCGGTAATAACTACCTCAGTGGGCCGTTGGTGTGAAGATTAAATGAGTTGATACAGGTGAGGCACAGTGCTTATCCATAGCAAGTACCCAGTAAATAGAGTTGGTTATTATTACCTTCATTACTATGTTGCCTTCCAGGATGTGGTTTCGAGGCTACCAAGAAGGAACCTTCTGCTAGATTCCAGCCCTGAACCCTAGACCTTCCCGTATGCACTTGCCATTGCCTCATACTCTGTTATATAAGTTAACTGTGCTCCCTGCCCTCCCTCCGCCCACACACACTCTCACATCACACAGTTGACAATGTGGCTTAAAATGCCAATATCCCTGAGAAAGGAATCATGATAATTTACTGCCATCCTACATTAGGAAGAAGCAAGAAGTAACATTGGATCCTTTCCCAGGAACAGGTTTGCAAAGAAGAAAGACCACAAGGCTTCGGGAGCCTGGAATGTTAGGGGGGTGGGGAAAAGGGCGGCTCGAAGGGGTGAAGGGGTTGAAGGTACAGAAAGCAGTTTGTCCAAGGCCAAGCTCATCAGCATCTTTAGTATTTGTGATCTATTTTCATTCTTGTCCTCCCCCAGTTTTTTCCCTGTGGCCCCTCATGTGGGGATAACTGCGCATCCAATCTTTGATTCCCTTTCACCCATAAAACTCTGAAAGGCTGTTGAAAATTGCTCTCCATCATATAGGGGGAATGTAGCTCAAGGTTGCTGGGCCCAGAGCATCTCAGGGAGGGACTGACTTAGGCCAGTGATTCTCCACTTTGGTGCTATTGACATTCGGGGTGGACACCTTTTGCTGTGGGGCTGTCCTGTGCATTATGGGATGTTTAGCAGCATCTCTGGCCTCTACTGACTAGATGCCAACAATACTCCTCCCCACCAGGTTGTGACAACCAAAATGTCTCCAGACATTGCCAAATGCTCCCTGGGAGCCAAATTGCTTCCAGTTGAGAACGGTTGGCTTAGGCCTTCCTAAGACCTGTTGACTTTATTCTCCTTGGTTAGCCAGACTGGACTCAGGTCACTGGGGTCAAGGACTTACTGGCTTCTACTCTCCACAGGGAGATTTCTCTTCCACTCCCCCACTTTCCTCTGGAAAAATCTACGTGGGCCTCAATTTACCCTCACCAGCTGCTCCCCTATGATAAGAGAAGGGTGTTTTCTCCTGCGTAGAGTTGGCCAGCTGAAAGCATAGCCAGCTATCCTAGGCTGGAGGACAGGCTGACGCCTTGATGCCCACGACCCTAGTTGTCATCTGGGGTCACTCAGATTTTGACAACCAGATAGGATCACGTCAAACTCCTATTTCCCCAGAAATGTATCAACTGCTCCACCATCACCCCGCCCTGTATTTCTGAAAATTCCCCAACTTTCATCTTTGCTCTGGGGTCCTATGACCAAGCTTGCTTTCTCCGGGCTTCACCCACCAGGTCATAAAACTTAGTATCTTTTTTTATTTCCTGTCATAGAGTTCACTCGTGTAACAACATTAGTTTCTGAAGCTTTTTCAGGGCAGACAGAGAAATGGCTTATATAACAAATCCCACCAAAAAAACCTTCAAACCATAAATTAGATATATCTCTTCCCTAACCTCCCTTTCAGCTTTTCCACCACTTGCTGGGGTAGGGGTGCTTAGGTTTGCTTTTTCCTAGGCCCTCCCCCAGACTCTGTTATTCTTGACTCTCTCCCAGATTTCTATCTGAAACAGATTTTCTTTTTTCTATGTTGCTTTAAAGTACCCATTCTCAAAGCGTGGTCTTGGCAACACTCTAGTCCCTAAGATCCTTTGATAAGGTCTGCGAGGTCAAAACTATATCATCATAGTAATAAGTGGCTACTTGCCTTTTTTACTCTCATTCTTTCACAACTGTACAGTGGAGTATTCCAGAAGCTACATGATGTATGATGACATTCTATAATGAAATGTGTCAACATTCATTTGAACCAGTGTTTTCCAAATGACCAATGCATGGTGTTACAAAGTCATGCATAAATGAAAGATCCATTCAAAGTGTAAGAGACTTCAGAAAGTAAGTTTGTTTATATAGTTTCAGATTGTTCATTGCAACTGGCCTTAGAGAAACTACCACTTGCAGAATTTTAGTGTTACATCAAAGAAAACGATCCACAACTATCTGAAAAGACTAATAAAGTACTCCTCCCTTTTCCAAGTACACATCTGTGTGAGGCTGGATTTTCTTCATCTACTTTAATGAAAACAACATATCACAACTGATCAAATGCAGAAACAGATATTGAGAATCCAGCTGGTTCTATTAAAGCAGACAATACAGAGCTTTGCAAAAATGTAAAACAATGCCACTCTCCTCACTAAATTATTTGTTTTGGAAAAATATAGTTGTTTTCATAAAAACGTTACAAAACGTGTAATGGATTTATTAGTGTTATTTTTAAATGAGTTAGTTTATAAATATTTAAGGGTGTTTTCAGTTTTAATTTCTAATATGGCAACCACTAACAGATATGATCTACATAAACAAATACTCTTTGAGGTCCTCAATAATTTTCAAGAATATAAAGGGGTCCTGAAACCACGCTTTTGAGAACTGCTACTCTACAGCAACTTATCTCATTGGTTGCTATCCCAAATCTGCTATACAAATGTGTGAAGTTGCTCAAGCATTGACTAATTCCAGGCACTTTGTTAAGTGTCTTACATGAAACTTAATTGTTGTTAACCCTGGGAAGTAGGTATAGTTATTAACTCACATTTATATTCACAGAAACTGAGGTTTAAAACTTGCCCAGATTCACACAGGAAGTAATAAAGGAAGAATTTAAATTTAGGTGTCTGAGTCCAGAAGTCTCACTCTTAACTTTACAACTCAGCTCAGCTGGAGGGAAAAGAAGAAGGAGAAGAAGTAGAAGAAGAAGAAGACGACCCCAGAAAATAAATTCTTTTTCATGAACATACTCCACTTTCCTTAGAGAGCAGTGGGTGTTATCGATTCACTTTACAAACTTTGTAGGTAGACTCCTTTCTCTGCTCCCTCAGTCCATCTCTGGGAGGTGACGCTGACCCCACCGACCCTTCAGCTGCAGCCTGGTAAATAAAGATCTCAAGTGCATCTTTCTTAGTGCTCCTTCCACGGTTGGGCATGGACGGGCTTTGTTCTCCGATTGCCCGGCAGCCTTTCTCTGTGCTTCTCTCTCAGCACTTCTCAGTCTCCAAGTCTCATCCGAATGTGTATTTTTCAGTTCTCCAGGGGATGCTGGGCTATCTGTCGCTGGCTGAGCCTGAATAAGCACCTGGAGCGCAGAGATTTGATCCAGTGCGCCTTTGGCAGCAAAGCCAGGCTCAGTGGGGGCTCCTGACACGCGCGGTACATGTCACAGCCCAGACACTTAGGCAGGAGGTGCTTTGCTCTGAGCCCTTCCGGAGCCCACAGTCACGCTCACGTGGGTGCATGGAACAGGAGCCGCGGGTGTCATTCAATCATTGGTGACCACCTTATCACAACTGTTTTAAGTTGGGAAGATGAAGTTTGAGATGCCTTCACTGGGAGTGAGGGGGGGGGGGTCTGAGTTTGTGTGAAGGCAATCAGTATTTCAAGACGCACCATCTGGAAAATTCTCTCATAATATGAATACTGTAAATATTTATTTAAACTTCCTCCACCACCCGCTGCTATTTCAGAAGCAAGAAAATTGTTCAAGAGGCCAGATTTTTTGCACACAGTGTTCATAAAGTATACTATGGGCAGGCAGAGTGTAAACATCTCTACCTTGCAATTTAACTCTTAGCAGAAATCACTTCTTTGTGCCTGAGATAACAGGCACAAAGGTTAGAAATGGAGAGTTGTGGCATTTAACTAATTTGCCCAAAGTTACATAGTGAATAACTTGGAAATCAGACAGAACTTGGTTTCAATCTCAACCCTGATTGTAGTTATTTGTGCAATTTCAGCATGTTGCTTAGTCTCCCAGCCTTAGGTTCTCTGTCTGGAATATGAGGGTAGGATTGTTGTGATGATCAAATAAGATAAGGACTATCAAGTTCTGAGCAGTGTTTGGTACAGAACATGGGCTCAATAACTTCAGCTATAATGATAATTATACGGTTACCTAGATTATTGTTTTACAGCTTTTATCTGTTCTCATGAGCATTCCTTTACTTGCTGGCACCAATGGACAGTAACCTGTCTATGTCCAGTCAGTGCCTAGCACAGTACTTGATTTTTGGGGTATTGACTAAGTGTTGAATGAATGAATGAGTTAATGAATGAACAAATGGACAAATGATGAGATCGCAATAGAGGAGATTTTCATTGATCAGGGAATGTCTAAATTGAAATGCTGGGAAAGCTTGCTGAAAATATCTGAGGCTCAGCAATGATTCCTGTGTGCAAACAGTGACGAACTAGGTTGAAGAAAGCCCTGGAGCAGGAAGACAGCCCGAGGGCAGAGTCTAACTGACTCACATGGGCACCCTTACACAGGTGACTGACTGATGGCAAGCCCCAGCTGCAAGTCTAATTACACTGTCTGTATGCAGGTAACTTTTAAACTACCAGGTGATTTGTAGGGAATTGGGAAGCTTCTTTCACCCTCCAAAATCTGCCCCAAGTTTTCTGAGTTTCTGTCAGTGGAGAATGATTCCTTTGCATTAAGTAGGGTTTAGGGTAGTATAACTGCAGTGAGATTGAGAGAAAGAGAGAGAGAGAGAGAGAGAGAGAGAGAGAGAGAGAGAGAGAGAGAGCACCAAAAGTGTATTTCTTACTTTTTAATCACACTGGGAGCGCGAATATGTACAGGAGCGGCCATCTACCGTTACGGCACTCACCGACCCGTGTTAATGGAGGTTTGCCCAGTCACCCTGGGGCTTATCTCCCTTCCAGCCAGCTGCATGGGGGAAAGAGCAGAGAGAAGAGCTGTATGGAAGGTGTTCACGGGCCTGGGCCAACCTGGCAGTAGCACTTATCACTTCTGTCTCCATTTCATTGACCAGAACTCAATTATATAGCCACAGCTGTCTACAAGAAAATTTGGGAAGTAGAGTGCCTGGCTGGGCAACCACTTTCCAGTAACAACTGTGCAAAATAGGAAGAGAAACCTAGGCATTTGGCAAACTGTGAACTGTCTTTCTCATAGCTTTGAAGGAGGCAATAGCTCTGGGAAGGACAGTTTACTGTAAATTAGTTTGTCCCCAGCAGAGGAACGATGGCCTCAATAAGAAGGCTTGATCCCAGAAAAGGTTGGGGAGAAAGGTTCAGTGCTACCACAGCTGAGTGATGCTGGCCGTGGGATAGATAACTGCAACAGACTTGTTGTCCTCAGGTCCTAGACTCCTGGGCAGGAGAAGTGGGGCTTTAGAAGAAGAACAGAAAAAATGTAAGATAGAGACAAAAAGGCTTTGAAGTCACAGTTTTGCAGAGGATAAGAAATGGCTGCCCTACAGAGAAGCAAAATGGTGCTTGTGGGCGGCCTTTGCAGTAAAGCACTTACAAGCCATTTGGGGGCTCCACTCAGGTGCCACAAACTGTGGAAGGAGAATAAGAACATCCTCCCCCCTGCCCCCCACCTCACTCCCCCCCCCACACACACACACTGCTTTTCCTCCTCCAAGGAGAGTCAGGCTCATTATGTCTCTAGGTGGATTTTATAGTTCTGGATTTGAGCCTAAAAGTTGCATGTGGTTTTCAAATACTTATTTTATCACACTCCACGATTACTTCCATTATGTGTGGCTAACATTTGAGTCTTTTCAGATTTAGTAGGGATATAAAAGGTTTAAATAAGCCCAATATCAGATGTGTCTGGGATTCCATTTCTTGCGTGCACACTGTAAATAAACGCTGATGAAAAATATTTTAGTTCCAAATTCTGCCACCCCAAATCCTACAAATATGCACATTAAAGCCCCATAATCCCATAAAAGCCTTTTTACTTGTAAATAACACTATCTTGTTTTCCATCTCAAATTTCTTCTCCTGTAATTACACAATATTTGGTTTCCCCTTTTTAGGCAATTCAAATTAAAACTTATTTCATTTCATAATTACAAACATTCATTTTGAGTAAAGACTAATCTGACGGGAATTTGGTTCTAGTGATATTATAACCCAGACTTGTAATAGCAAAGCAATCCATCTCCTGACTAATGTCTTGGAATCTTTTAAAACTCTACTCCAGCTAAACATTTGCATTTGGAAAGTTTTAGCCCTTTCCTTGAAATAATAATGCTTTATTAAGAGCACTGTGTGATTTGATTTTTTAAAAATAATGATTTAAATCAAAGACTTCAAGATACAAAGAATTTAAAGGGTGAGCCATTTCACCCTCTTAGTTTTGGGTTATTTTATAACTCCCATGAGTTCTGGAGTAGAATGTTGCTTGGAAAATGTTCATTATTAAATTCATTTTCAACCGTTTCCTGAAGAAGGAGAAAGAAAATATTCTTTGTCTGGATATCATGATAGGTGGTAATTTTGAAATATTAGATAAAGTGTATGTTATTACTATTCCGAGTATGGGTAAAGGAAAAAAGCATGCTGACTGGACATTTAAGAATGGGTAGTTAATATCTGCAGAAACATAATGTTTACTAACTGAAAAGCATGTTGAAAAAAATGCCAAATGGAGTGCTTTCAGGGTGATTACTGTTTATTCAGTGTAAAGTAAGAACCATTCCAAGACGTAGTGATTTAAAACAATGATTTATTGTGATCTTTCACAGCTCTAGGGGTTGATGGGCTCAGCTGGGCGATATTTGCTTGTTGGGATCCCTTATGTGGTTGCAGTCAGATGGTGGCTGAGGCTGGAGGCATCTGAAGGCTTTTGCGCTGGAACACTCTCTCTCAGCAGCTTCAACATGTGACTACCTTGGGCTTCTTCAGAGCATGGTGGTTTCAGGGTAGTCAGACTTCTCAGAGGGCAGCTGATTTCCACGCAGAGCGAGCGCTTGGAGACAGCAAGGTGAGGTTGCAAAGCTTTTCCTAATTTGTCTTTCAAAGTCCTGCAGAGTCAGTTCTGCTTCATTCTGTTGGTTGTAAGTCACGGGCACAGTCCAGGTTCAATAGGAGGTGATTATCCAAGGTCATGATTAGAGGGAGGTGTAGTTCATTGCAGGGCCATCATTGCAGACGGCTGCCACCATCACCAAGCTATTGGTCCGTTTGCCTAGTCAGATCATTTGAATGGATGAAATTACTACACCAACTCAGATGGGTGTTTGTCTTCTGAAGGATTTGGTTTGGTAAGAGCTATGAGGGAAGGGAGCTGATAAAGGCTCTTTGTCAGGACTACCTCACACTATTCAAATGATATGTGTGTGTGTGTGTGTGTGTGTGTGTGTGTGTGTGTGTGAAAGAGAGAGAGAGAGAGAGAGAGATTGCACAGTATTTTGGATTACCCTTATTACCTTTGCAGTTTGATTTAGGCTGGGGTCAGGAAGAGAGAAAGATTAAGTGTCCACTCTGTGCCAGGTTCTGTGCCACACACTTTAAACATTTCACAGGTGAGAGGCTATAGTGTAGTGGTCACGTTCAAATCCTCAGTGGCTTTGCCACTCACAAGCCTTGGGACTTTGAATAAGGTAAGTTACTTCACTGGGCCAGTTTTCTTACATGTAACATGTTTGAGGGGCTTTTGTTTATGGAGAGAAACAGTTCTTTTTGTACTTTTTAAATGCCTAATGTATTAATCTTATTAATTTATTAAGCAATGAATATTTGAAAAAAATCAAAGCACAGCGAGTCTCTATATACTTTTATACAACAAATAAATAGAAAGACATGAACTCAACATGGGAAACATGTAAACAGTAATTACTGGTTAAACCTACAATTTCTAAATATTTAAAATTATGTCTAATTTATCATATACGTATAAATGTTTTAAACACGTTAGAAAGCTGACAACACTCATGCAATAGTAACATGACGTAGACTAGGCCCCAGTTTGGAGCAAGTGACTCTAAAGTATGTTTACCAGGTGCTCATCGGGACGTTTACACCAAAACCTGGTATGAAAACGGTAATATGCCTATGTGTTTCCTTATTATCTTTATTTTTATTCTGTTTTCTTTTTCCCTGGCAGAAGGACCTGGCGCATTTACTAACCTGGAGACTCAGAGTGACTCCCTCTGACCTACTGCGGTTGTAGATGCTGCCTGACCTCCCTTTCTTTGTCCCTTTGCCCCATACTCTAATCAGAGCTCCTAATTTCCTACCCCTGCTTTATTTTTCCGCACTTTTCATCAACTGATGTGCGTTTTACTTATTGATTTGTTTAATGTCTCTATAGCCACTCAAGAATGTAAGCTCTGCGTGGGCAGATACTTGTGGTCTCTTTGTTCACTGCTGTCCAGTGTCCAGAACAGTACCCGGCACATAGGAGTTTCTCTCAAAGATTTGTTGAATGAACAGATGATGAATTCTGGACCAAGATAGTGGTTAACTTGCAAGACTTGGCTGTCTCTTCTGTAGAGATTCTGATTTGGCTACCCAGTTGCGTAGGCTCTGATCTAAGTCAGGTGCGGGCCGTTTTATGGTGAACTGTTCACCTTATTGGCTTTGACCAAAGTAATTGTTTTTATTCTTCTGGATCAAGCACTCCTCCTGAATCACACTGATTTATAGCCTATCTTTACAGAACCTGAACTGGGGCCTGGTCCACGTCAGTCACATCTAAAGCTTTGGGTTACTTGGGTGCCTTGAAATGTCAAGTTTCTTTCTATTTGACCTTTAAGACCTACAATACTAAAACCTGCATGACAAAGTTGAAAGGATTAAAGGAGACAATCCGCGAAAGGTGAATAGAACCCTGCCTGGCACATGTTAAACTCTCAATATTATTACTGTTATCCATAAAGCCATGTTTTCAGTTATTACCCTTGCTACAAACAGACCCTTTGCTTTCTCCATAGGTATTTAAGAGAAATTCCTTTGTCCCAATCTGAATGACAGGACATGTGTGTGGTATGTTTTCACCTATAGAATCAAGGGCCGTTGATTCTCACAATGAGGTGTGAGCAAGTAAATGATGAATGAATGAACCCTAGAACAGTCAATGTCTGCCCCCAACTTTCCCTACCTCTCTCTGCACGGCTCCTTGACTACATATTGGAGGCGCAAAAGTGAAGAGGGGACTAATATTTGTTGAGCACATAATATCTGCCGTGAATTTTGCTGGGTGATGTACAACTCTTATTTATACCAACCAACAGCCAACCAAGTTATGAGGTTTTCTTTGTTGTTTTAAAAAGAGATCAGTTTTTTACATGCATTTTATGGAAATGGAAATGGAAATGGAGGCTTAGAAAAGTAAAGTTACATAGCTAGCGAGCATCAGAACAAGAATTTGAACTCATATATGACTGACTCCAAACTGATTATTTTTTTCCCATTATACCTTGTTTTAAGGGGAGCAGAGCATTCCTGAAGAACATGATAATGGCTTCTTTCAATGTGTTATGGCTTTGGCAGTTGAGTTATCTTTCCAATCCTATTCAGTAGGAGTTCATTAGTGAGCCTCTACTCAATTTTTATGGAGTAAATTTTCCAAATGAAAACTTGCATCCAGTATGGCCAGATACCTAATGTCAAATACATGAGTGCAAATGGCATTTATTTGTTGAATTGACTGTAGAATTATTTAAATATAATAGTCTGTTATGCTAAAATGTAATTATGCTAATGTTCCAAGAAGATGTAGTCCTAAAAATGGAAGTCATAAGTACACATTTACAATTAATTGGATATTGTGAAATTTTACTCCAAAATGATTGTAATAACTTACATCTCAAAATGTTTTTGCTTATATAGATGTCTTTGGCTTTTAAACTTTTTACCACTATTTTTGGCAAATACTGCTTTAATGGGCATTCATTTGTCAATGAGGTTATGTCTTTTTTGTTGTTTATTAGCTGCACAATTTCATGTGTTCTCTGAACTCTTGTTCCTATGTTTTTTTGCCCATTTTTATATTGAGTTTTTTTCTTATTTATTTGTAGATTTTTTTTTGTACTAGAGATATTAACCCTGACCATTATATGTTACAAATGTTTTTCATATATCCTGTCATTTGTCTTTCAACTTTGACCACAGAATCCATTTTCCTAGCAAAATTGTGTTGTAAATGCCATCTCAAGAGAGAATATGATCTGTTATGAATGTTGGTCTGATAATAACAAAAATAATACATATGTTTAATGAGTGAAATAATAATCACAGGACTAAGTTATCCTCTGGGAAAAAATACCTAATTCAGTGTATGGGAGCTCTAAACCTAGAAAATATAACAATATAATTTTTCTTCCGTCGAAAGTATAATAGTATATTACGAACAGCAAAATATAATAATTTTTTGGAAAAATTCACCTCAAAATAGAATGAAGACAGGGATATTTAAGACTGTAATAGCAAAATATGCTCAGGTTCCAGAGTTGTCATATAAGGGGAAAAAAGAGTATAAAGGAAAATCTTCCCTGAGTGGCTCAAAAAAGCCCATTCCAAGAAAAACTTTTTCCTCTCTACCAGACAAACTTATAGTAGGACAATCTCCTCTCACACAAGCATGGATCCTCCCACCCTTGTCTGTCATTTGTCACATTGGCCCCGGAGAGGTAATTACTAAGCAGTTTAATTGAGATGGCAGCAGTGGGATAGTGGGAAGTCTTGGTTCTACCACTTATTGTCTGTATGGACTTAAACAGTTTACTTAACTCCTTAGCCTCAGTTTCCCTCTTTATATAATGAGAATTAGAATGTCTAGTCACAGGGAATTTGTGAGGATTAACATGAGATCAGATATATGAAACTATTTTAGAACCCCTACATTGCTATAAAGCCTCATTTATTTGATATGATAGTCCATCCATAACATCATTTTCAAATAATGAGTAAATTAATCAGTTCGGTTGTCTTTTACTGAGGAAATGAGGTATGGGAAGAAAAGAAGACGGGTTCTGTTTTAATAGGCCTTCAACTCTATTAATTATGCTTTGCATTTATGTAACACCTTAGAGTTTACAAAGTACTTTCACTCACTGTGTTATTTATACATTCACTCATTCAATCATGGAACTATAATGGTGAAAATAAGACAGAGTCCTTGACCTCATGATTAGAGAAAAAATAGGTACATAGAAGAGTAAGTAAACACACAAGTGATGAGACTTGGGCTGTGGTGGAATTAAGCATGGGGGGAGGATGGGGAACGACAGGTACTTTTGGAGGGTGGTTGGAGAATGTCTCTGTGAGGCAGTCACAGTCAAGGCATGTTAAGAGGTCCTGGGGCAGGAAAATGCTTAGCGAGTTCAAAGAGCAGAGAGTGCTGGACAGTGTGTGTGCAAAGCAGGAAGCACCTCAAGCTCAGGATGGAGAGACAGCGTGGCGCTGGATCCTGGAGGGCTCCCTAGGCCACACGAAGGAATCCGGATTTTATTCTAAGTGCAGTACAAAACTGCTGGAGACTTTTAAACCAGAGAATTTCCAAATGTGGAGAAGATCATTTTACTGCTCTGAGAATAGATTGGAAGGGACAAGACTAGAGGAGGGGAAACCACTAAGGAGGCTGTTGTATTAGTCAGGGGAGAGAGAATCTTTCTTTGATTATGACCAATGGAATGTGTTAGTTTTTAGGGCAGACACGGAGACTCTTCACTTACCTAACTCCATCTTGTCTCCGTGGTCTCGGGGATTTGGAGGAGGAGATGTTATTTCACCCAGTTTCAGGATGGCCGTGTTCTTTATTTCAGTGGTTTTGAGGGTCAAATGGAAATGATTGTGGGAAGCAAGCAATTGTGCTGTGGATTTATTTCAGCTGAACTGTCCTAGGTTATCCACATCAAGCATCTCCAGTTTGGGATTCTGTATTAGTTTGCTGGGGCTGCCATTGCAAAGTACCACAGACCGGATGGCTTAAAGAACAGAAATTTATTTTCTTACGATTCTGGAAGCTAGAAGTCTGAGGGTCAGCAGGGTTGCTTTTATCTGAGGTCTCTCTCCTTGGGTGCAGATGGCCACCTTCTCCCTGTGTCTGTCTTCGCATGGTCTTTCCTGTGTGCGAGTCTGTGTCCTACTCTCTTGTTTTCATACAGGCACCAGTCATGTGGGATTAGAGCCCACCCTAATGACCTCATTTTAACTTATTTGCCTCTTTAAAGACCCTCTCACCAAATACAGTCACACTCTGAGGTTCTGGGAGCTAGGACTTCATCGTATACATTTTGGAGGGGCACGATTGAGCCTATAACAGATTCTGAGATGAAATTTGTGTTTGGGGAATTGGCCATGGTAATGAAAGTCAGGATCTAGTTAATTCATTTCTGGCACACGCTGAAATAGTTGCATTTTTCGTTAAATCTTAAAGAAAAAAACGTGGTTTCCTTTTATAATTAGTGGCAACTATGATGACTTCACTACTGTCTCAAAAGATTGTTCAGTACATGCACTATGTCTTTCTTAGACCACCAGGATACCTCTTATAAATATCCATGTGATTTTTGCTCTTTCTTTGAAAGTCATATTTTAACTTCATCAAGGTAATGTTTAGGGGAAAATGCAATAAACACAAACACGAACTATTGTTGACACTCTGCATTTTGCCATTATGTGCTTTCTCTGTGATGTCTAATTGCAGGAGTCAATTTCTAGGCACATTTTGTAACTGGTGGTTGGCGGCACTGCCTCCTTGACTGAAGCAGTGAGGGACTAAGCCACAAGTTGTTCAAAAGGGATTAGCACCTCTCTCCTTGGACACAGCTCAAGCCCATGGAAAGATGGAATTATAAGGAAGAGGTGGTCAATGAGAGAAGTGAAGTCTTCACCCAGGTTGGTGAAGACTATGGAAAGCTCAGAAGTCCTCCTGTGGGCACTGCCTGGCCCTGCTCTGCATCCTCACTCATAAGTAGCACTTTGGGCTTTTCTTTCCCTTGGCAAAGAGAGAGATTTATCGCCATATGGAAGTCATTTGATATTCAAGTGTCTCATGAGCTAGTTTACAAAGCTTTGAGACACTCGAGGTACGTGCATGTTTATGACTCTGTGTGTCCTATGGAGTCCCAACCTGTGAAAAAGCTCTCTGTCCGCCATGCGAATTACCATGCTCAGAACTAGGAATACCTGTGGGCAGCTTCAGGAATCAAATTCTGAAGCCTTAAAAGAAATTTTGAAAACATTTTTTAAAAAGGAAAAAAATAAAATAAAATGTGAAATTAAAAAAACAATTCCAAAGCCAGGGAGTTCCTTTTCACACCTTGGTGTTGGGCCGAGAGCTGTGGTATTGGGGAGATTCTAATGGGTCACTTGGAATAAGTGCATAGTTGTAAGGGTAACTGCTTTCCTAACCTCAGAACTGTTGAGCTGCATAAATTGTCATTGACAGCTTCCATATCGTACCTATCAGCCTTCATGCTCCTATTGCCTGTACCATTACTCAGCCTTCGGAAATAGCTTGGTCTTCGTATTCAGACCAAAAGTCTGTTTAAATGTGAACTTGGACAAGTTCTTTTACTTTTCTGAGCCCGAGTTGCCTCATCTGTAAAATAAGAGTAATAAACAAATGAGATTGCTGATGTATTAGATAAAATAAAAAGAATGTGTTTAGAGCACTTCACACAGTTCTGGACATATAGTTGCTATTATTGTTATTGATTCTAATATAGTATAAATGGAAGCTCCTTAAGATAATTTCTAGCGTGGCGTAATGTTCAGTAAGTAGCAGTAATGTTTTTTAACTTTTATTATTTTATTGTCACAGGAACCCTTCAAAACTTCACATAAATCTTCCACCCATCCTTGTACCTTTAAAGGAGCCTAACTTAACCAAGCCCCAAGCTGCTGATGCCAAATAAAAACAAGCCTCTGACCCAAAGCTCCAATGTCAGCAGTTGCCTTGAACGTGCTCATTTCCTTTTGACTCCCCCGTATCTGCACTGTTTCTTACCTCTGGCTTCTGATTTCTCAGTTTGGCCTTGCACCTCAGCACTGTGCATCCCTAGGACCCGGTGGCCAGCCAGGTCTTTCTGTTTCAATGTGGGGACTCTCTGAACATGGCTTACGTCAACTTCTGACTCCCCCATGTGATCCCCGAGGCTTCTGCTGTCCCTGGCTTCTGTTGGGTTCTTGAATTCTCAAGGAGACCTTGGAAAAATTCTAGCCATGCTCTGGGTTTGGTTGTTAGGAAGTCCTTGATCCGTCAAATTGCCTTGTTATTTATTATCTCAAAATGATCATTTGGCATGAAATTCCATCCTGGACTCTAAATTCTGCTCCTTCGATAATGTCCCTTCTTCTCTACTAGTTAGCTTGTAGGAGGATTCTAAGATCAATTCACCTTTATCCCAGGGTGAGAAAGCTGCTAGCAATCTCTTGTTCTTATAGTATTAGCAATATTTTGTGCATTCTGCCCGTCACCTATTTTTATGAAGATTACTTTACAAGACCTGGCCTAATGATTAGGAGAACCATTAGTCCAATGGGTAAAGCTCATGGAAATATGTTTCGTCTAACTGCCCTAGTTCAATGCCAAAATGTTTAGAGAGGAGACCATGGTTCTTGCCAAAGTCCTGAGTCCCAGTGCTGGCTCATGAATCCTGCTAGGTACAGAGTTAGCCTGCCCTAATTTTAATTAAAATTTTGGCTGTACAGTTGCTTGATGGCTGCACTGTTTCTTACCAGTTTGAATTCAATAGACTTCCATCACTTATTACTATTTAATATATACACTGCAGCAAATCCTTACCAAAATAAGCTCAATAACTAAACAGGTAGGTTTAGCTTTCTAAACTGTGAACTTCCTCTTATACAGAAGCTTCCTGGTAACAATTAGTAAACTGTGGTCATGCTGCTTAGGTCTCTTGGGATCTGAACAGATTTTTATTCTATGCAGAGCAATAGAAAGGTAGGAAGCTTAAAAAGAACGTACACACACACACATACACACACACACACGCACACACACACCGTTCAGTAAAAACAACCCAGCATTTATTTCAGGGTCATTTCATCAGGCAGAAAGCTGCCTTTTAGCTGTTTCCATGCTTTCTGAAACCTTTCAAGCTACAAGGAGAGTGATTCTGGTTTTTGTGGCTAAAATGCTAGAGAGGATGATTGGTTTCATTAGCCAGGGAGGAGTGATAATATGCTGCAATACTTCTCCTGTTATTGGGCACTTTATATTAATAACTCATGATGGCTGCAGTGTTTAGGTGTATATTTCAAACTCAGTGTAAAATACCATGCCATTAAGAATTTAAACACATTCTAATTTAATTATGGCCAAGAGCTGGTTCCAAGCGATCTCGTGTTTTTTTTGGCAAGTTTCAATATTGCAAATTTTGAATATGGAAAGATTTATTTTCTTTTACTCTTTGGTCTTTTTATTCTGGATTGTTAAAAAAACGTAATCATTTAAAAGGGCACACATTTGGAAAATGAAGTGCAATCGAAGTTATGGAAAATCCTAGTTTTCTTCAATACTATTTTGTTTTCCATTTTGAAATGTGCCAATTTTTTCCTGCCCATGATATATTGATTACCCACAAGTTCTTTTTACCTTCTTTTTGTCCTTAAATGACATCTCCACTCCTTGAACGGCTACACTTTTCTCATATAATTTTTCTATCAATGCCTAAAAAAATGGGGGAAAAAACATCTACCAGTTGAAAAAGTTATCAGAAACTGTCATTTAGTTAGCATCCAACTCAACTTGGGGTATGACAACTAGAGGTGATTTCCTGGGGCGTCTTGTGGGGGCCCCTGTGCGGTGACTTAGCCAGGCAACTATAAGGGAAGAGGAAGGAATTAGCCCAGGACAGCAGGTAATAAATCATATCTGGGCTCAACATGTAAACTCAGTCATGTTTCTACAGCTCCAGCGTCCTTCTGTACACTCTTTATGCTAAGCTCTTTTGGTGGCCTTTGATAATCAACTTGAGTAGGCCTGCCTAGCTTATGTAAAATTATTTTTAAAAATAAGGTGGAGGAGAGGAGGGTCCTCACTGAGGCATTTTCCTTGAATCTTGAACACCCTGGACTTTTGGCCATAACTCTTCAACTTTTAGGAATAAGCACCGTTATCAGTGGTCTGGAGAACTGGTGGAAGAAGTGGATCTAATGCCCACGCGTAGTTTATATACCTAATGGGACTTTTAGAGCCAATTCTCATTAATCTGCAGCCATGGAAACCTGCTGATCTCCAAATGTAGTAGGCAGTAGGCTCTCGAAGTATAAACCTCAAGTCTCTGAGTCCTCTCTCACTTTGAATTGGTAAGGAATAATGGGATGATGGACTCCTCGGGTGGGGCAATGTGTCCTGATAATTTTTTATTACAATATTTAATTTAGAAAACATATAATTTGGAAAAGGAACAGCATACCAGTGTAGTATTCTTATATAACTGCAAAATTAAAAAAAAAATGTTTGGTTGGGATATGACCATGAATCTAAAGGATTCAGATGTGGGTTTAGGGGGAGAGTGAATTTAGATTTTTGGATTTATAATTTTTAAATACAGAGGGTACCAAAAGAAATGTATACACATTTTAAGAAAGGAAAACTGTATTAAAATTATGATAATACATACTGATAACGAAAGATGAATATAAGTCATGTTTGACTTCTGCAATTACAAGAGGTGCTCAACGTGGTTACCATCAGTGTCCAAATACTTCTGATTATGGTGAACTATTGCTTGAGCAATGTTGACCCAAGTGTCCACTTGTATACATTTTTTTGGCACCCCGGTATATATATCAAAGATGCGTAGTTTGGAGAAATGTCTCTTGGTTTGATGGTTTTGAGTGGCAAGTAATCATTTTCAGGAAGTGTGTAGTCAAAAGGACTGTCCCTTAGGAAACAAGGACTCCTATCTGTATGGTCCTTTGGTGCCCTCTCATTTCAGGGGTTCCCCCTGCCTTGTCTGCCAGCAGGTCGTTAGAGTTGGACATCACACACTTTTCTGAGATAGCTGAAAAGACCTGTAACATTTTTGTAAAATTATTTTCAAAAATCCAAAAATAATAATAAAATAAAAATATTAAATTTATATCTAAGAATTGTTTATTGACCCGTCTCCCTACCCCATTAACCTGTGAGAACACTTCAAAGGCAGACATTCTGAGCTAGCGCCTAGCTTAAAGCAAGCTCATAAGCAATACTGAATCAATACTGAATAAATGAATTAATCAATACTGAATAAATGAATTAATAAACAACTTGGTTTGGGAGGAGGGATACATGAACCAGATGAAACTGCCCACACATGAAATTACAATGCTGGAGGAGAGAAGTCAGTACCTGGACAAAGTGTATTTCTATAGGATGCTACTCGTTACTCATCTGTATTTTAGCTATTTGTGCTGTTAATGTATTGGACATTTTATCTTCTGTTTTTTTCTAGTTAGCCATTTATTATAAATATTTTCCCATGTGGATTCAAAACCCTCATGTTTTATATATATAATATATATGTATTATATAAAACATGAGGTTTTGAATATTTTATATAAATATGTATAATGTATATTATACATATTTATATATAATATATACATGTAAAACAGGGTTTTGAATATTATATATATTATATATTTTATTTTTATTTTTTTTGAGGAGGGCGCAGCTCACAGTGGCCCATGTGGGGATCAAACCAGCAACCTCGGTGTCATTAGGACCATGCTCTCACCACTGAGCTAACTGGCCACCCCTCATGTTTTGTATTTTTAATAGGTGAATGAGCCCTATTCCATTGAGTTGCTATAGGATATTTTTCTTAAACTTTATGTCCTGTTGAATTATTGGTGTGAAATTGTTGAGTAAGGGGAAGTGGACATTGTAACTTTTGCTATTAATTGCCTTGTGATAATAAGAAAAGCTAGCACAAATTTACATGGCAATAAGCATCGAGGAGTGAACCAGTTCTCAGTTCCACTTTACCAGCACATCCCCTCCCAGAAGCCACTTTCAAAATGCTACCTCCCACATTGCACACACCCCTCACCACAAACACCCACAACCATTTCCTGAGGCTTGCCTCTATAGGACACCAAACAGTCAGGGGTAAAGAAAAAATGCTCCAAATGTTTCCAGATGTCGGAATGTGTGGCATAATTTGGCGTCGAAATGATTGGAGTTTTCATTTTTCAACTAGATGTTTTGGCAACCTGCAAACACAACCTTAACACAGTAAGTGAGTTTTTTCTTCTCCCCACAAATAGACAAATTCATAAAGTATTTAATGAGCACATACTATGTGTCAGTTACAGTGATGGGAATTATAGAGAATGCCAAGGCTTCAGTAAGTTCCAGAGCAGATATGAAGAATTTTAGGCTTTTATGAAAGATAAGTATGCATATGGCCTGTTTGGGCAAATGTCTTATTGCAAATACTCATACTTTCAACTAAGGAGATTGTTTTTCTCACACACTTCTTTAATATGCAAATTTAGTATGCTAATTACAGTCTGGACAATGTGTCACTTGTGTACCAAAATGGAGACACAGAAGGAGTTCACCTAAGCTCATGAGAAGAGGGCAAAACAGAAATGTGCTGTCCCTTTTCAGGGCTCGTTCTCCATCCTCTGGGCTGTGAGAATAGACTTGTCGTGTGAGTGTGCACGCATGTCAAAAAGATGCAGAAGAAAATTGTATCCACCAAATCTTGTGTTTGGGGTTGTCTTTAAGTTTAGTTGTTTCAATCACATAATCTCAGTGATAGAGGCAGACATAGGATAAATTAATCAATCAATATTTTTTCAGTGCTAACCTGAACGAGGGATGGTTCCAGGTGCTAGAGAATATACATGTCTGTACCTCCAACTCAATGCTTTAGGTAGGCGACTAATTGGAAAGGTCTACAGGGAATAATCTGATTTGAATATAGAATATCTAAATACTAAGAAGCATTAAGATAAAATAGTCTATCATACTTCTTTTCCGGATGAAAACCCAGAGACTCAAAGGAAGAAAGTGATTGGTTCAAAGTGATACAACTCATGATGTCATGGTGACAAGCAAAACACAGTGTTTCAGCTCCTGATCTCCTAGACTCCTGTTTTATTTTTTTCCCGATGCCCAATATCCAATGATAATTTCCTAGTGAGGAAAAGACAGTGAATGGAGGAGAAGTGAATGTCTAGAGCACATTCATTATTGAACAATCACTATTTCCCAAATGCCTCTCCTGTGGAAGGTTGCAAAAAATGGCCACGGTTTTTCACCTCTTCCTGTATCCATACTATTTACTATGCAACTTTGCAGCAGCTCCTAGCAAGACATGGAGTCCATTTCCACACCCTTTAAATTTGGGCTGACTCTGAGACTGGCTTTCAGTAATAGAGGCAGCCAAAATCTCAGGGTGCCAGTACCCCATTTAAGCCTCAAAAAGTTTGTGTGCTTCTGCTTTCTTGGAAACATCTGGAGAATAGACCTGGACTAGCCATTCGGTTGGAAACTGTATGGCCCAGTTACTCAGTTATTCTATATGACAGCTAGACAACTGTTAGACCTGTGACTGAAGCTATCCTAGACTAGCCACCCCCCAGCTCACCTGCCACCGGACCACAGACATATGAGTAAGCCCAGAAGAAGTCAGCCATGTCTTCCCTCGGTCAGCTAAACTGCCCAGCTGGACAATGAGAAATGCTCCGTTTTAAGCCAATGAATTTTGGGGTTACTTGTTTTTAAACAGATAACAACTGTAATGGTGTCTAGTCATGTGATCCTGCCTTTGCTCTGGAATTCCAAGCTATATGTTTCCCAAGTATCTGCATCTTGAGTGGCAGGAAGTATCCGGCACATGTTCTCCCTGGCTCATCCAGTTTGGGTTTATGCTGAGCACCGGGCAAACTCTCAAATGCACAAAGCCTGTGGCACCAACATGGGTATTGCTCTGGTGAGACCCACTCATAGGAAGCTCGTCGGAGGAGGTGGTGAGTGGCAATAAAGATTATGAGGGAGCCAGGGGGCATGCTGTCTCCGGTGTTCTGACGCACTGAACCTTTGTCCAGGGCTTCCCCACGGGCACCAAATGCTGGTCTACTTAATACTGGAGATGAAGCTTGCCATGAACTGAAGTGTGTCCCCTGAAATTTATCTATTGAAGCCTTAACTTCCAATTTAATGGCATTTGGGTCTGGGGCCTTTGAGGGGTAATGAGGTTTAGGTGAGGTTATGGGGGTGGGACCGTCATGGTGGAATCAATGCTATTATAAGAAGAGACGAGAGAGTCTCTCTCTCTCCCTCTCTCTCTCTCTCTATATATATATATATATATATGTATGTATGTATGTGTGTATATATATCTTTCTCTCGGCAAGAGAGAGCAAGAAGTGAGGAAACAAACTAGGAAGACAGCCCTCACCACAACCAGCTCGTGCTGGCACCCTGATCTAGGACTTCCAGCTTCCATAACGATGAGATAATAAATTTCTGTTGTTTAAGCCACCCTGTCTATGGTATTTTGTTATGGCATCCCAAAACTAGTACACAGCTGTTTCTCGTTAGACAGATGTTTGGCACTGCTTCAGGGGAAAATAATCTGAATGATTAAATGCATTTTTCACTCCAGATGTTTTGGCAATGTGAAGATGTAGCCAATATGTGCTTGTGGGACGGCCCCACGGCTGTCCTGGGGAATGGCTTCTGGACAAAGGGGGGCATTCTGGGAGGCGCCAAAGGCAGCTCCCTTCCCTTCCATGCCAGGGAAGCACATGTTCTATTTTTGGAAAGAGGATACTACAATTCCATACGTAAACTGTTGGTCCTTGGAAATTTATGAAATACGTACAGCCCCCTTATTTTAGGTGCAAAGAGACTACATTAAACAAGCCCTCCTGTGGCTATGTCATTGTCCTTTTTCCTTCAGGTGCTGGTATGTCAGTGTCTTCCTCCCGTCAGGTCCTGGTAGCCATAATTAAATTTGTTGTTGAAAATTGCAAGAAATAAAATCTGGGCAAGGTCAAATGAGTGAGGAACAGAATACAAAACAATGAACATGGTGAGTAGGACTTGTACTGAAAAGGATCCCCAGTAACTACACAATCATAAAAGGCAGGTGTTAATGCATAAATATTAGGTATGGACAATTGTGCCATCCTTTAAACTCCCTCCTTTCCCAAACCCAAGAATTCTGTTAACAGCAATTCTAACTTTCTTACCTGTGACTTGGAGAGTCACGTTTGCTGACCACACAGAGGGGAATTCTCTACTGCAGGCTTTGGAAACTGTTTCTATAAAGATGGATAGTGCATATTTTTGGTTTTGCTAGCCACAGGTGTTGCAACTACTCAGCTTGGCTGTTGTCACACAAAGGCAGCCATAGACAACACTGAAACACGTACACAGTTAAACGAGTATGGCTGTGTTCCTAAAACACTTTATTTACCATAAAAGGTGGGCAGGCTGGGTTTTGCTCCTGGGCTATAGTTTGCCAATGTCTACTCTACTGGGTTAAATGCATCAATGTTTCTAAGATGCTTTAAGCATGGCTATTAGTTTTCTTTGTCTGTTGTGTAGCAAAGCAGTAGGAAGTACTCACTAAGAAGTGGGTTAATATGTGGTGAATTTGAGACTCAGTCAAATGAAACAAGAACAGAGGTTGGTTGAGGAGAACATGTAGCCCCAGCATTTGGCAAAGAATTGCTTTCAAGGCTGTATGTCTTTATCATTCTGGCTGCTATAACAAAGTACCATAGGCTGGGTGGCTTATAACCAACAAAAATTGACTTCGCACAGTTTTGGAGGCTGACAGTGCAAAATCTGGGTGCCAGCACAGTGGCAGAAAAGGGTTAGAGGGCTTTCTGGGGAGGCTTCTAGAAGGGCACTAATCCCATTTACGAAGTCTCTGCCCTCATGATCTAATTACCTCCCAAAAGCTTTACTTCTAAATACCATTATGACACCGAGGGATAGGGTTTCAACATACGAATTTTGGGGGGACACAGACATTTAGTCCACTGTAGTGTGATTCTCTTGCGGTGCCAGGAAATCGACATGTCATGTTCTGTCAGGTAGCAGGCCATCCCTTTCTCGATTACATCAGCTTTATGAGCTAACCATCTGTAGATATTCTGCATGCATAAGCTACCTTGATATCCTGTACCCCGCAGTATCTAGCAGAATATGGGGCCATCGCTGTAACAAGGCAAAACAAACAAAATTCTGAACCCCCAGGCAAAGTGTCATCTTGCATGATCTAGACTAATTGTCCACACTGAAAACACGCCTGCCTGCGTTGCAAACCTTTTCACTTAGTCCTGGTTGCACTGGCTTTCCGTTGCTATATTAGCTCAGTGCAGGTGTGTGAAAACATTTGAGCATGATGAATTGTTTCTCCAAGAGCCAAAAAGGTAAATGATGAAAGAATTGGATAGAAAACATGTTAACAAGATATTTTATATTAGCTCCAAGGACCTAGATCAATTACTATGATGTGTTACATGTTCAGAAGTCAGGAAATTCTAAATTATGGTTCCCAGTATGAACGTAACTCAGCCCCTTTACACATGTAATATTTTATGTGACTATATATGGTGTTAACTTTAATGCTTTAACATCTATGCTTAATGTGGCAACTATAAATTTGAATTTTTTGACTTCAGAGGTTGTAACACGTAACCATACAGCTGCACTGACACACTTATTGCATTCAGAAACTTGGTATAATATTTTGAAAAATATATCCCTATATGGGTAGGTCTGGTCTGTTGTTATCATGTAGGAATAGAAAAAAGAATGTGGCCCTGCCTAGGTCATTTGAACTAACAGGAATATAACTGAATAATTGTAACTTTCCGGTAGTTTCTACGTGAAATCCTATCTTGAGGAAGAAGGATTTTTCTAAACATTGTTGTGTCATTTATTTCAAGAGGTGTGACCACCCTAGAGATGGTGTGGAAAATGGGAGACAAGTTCAGAGTTTAATTCGAGGTTGAACTATTTACATTGTAATAACTGTAAATGGAATACTCTTTTGTTTAAAACCCAACATGAGAGTCAGAGAGGTTTATAAGTGAAAAATGTGCACACCTGGGGTATAACCAACTTTTCATGAAACTGGTATCAGAGTCATTTGTTCCTCCTAGATATGTTTCTTTGCTACCGTGTGCACATTGTCTTAGGCAAATAGGTTTCTCTGGTTTCAGAGAAATCCATCTCCTATCTCCCCTCCCCCACCCGCCCCCATAGCACTCAAGGCTACAATTTCCCCTGAGTTGAGCAAATAAGCTGGGGAACACCTGTCCAGGCCACTGCTGGCAGGAAGCTAGAAGAGCCAGGAGGGAGTCTGTGCTCTTAACCACTTTGCTATTATAATTCGTCCCAAGTTCCTTGTTCTTGGGCCAGGTACTCACCACACGCACACCTACATGTTGGTACAGAGTGTGGATTTTATTTCCTAAACTCAGGTGTGTAGGAAATGTAGCTTTAAATTGTTTTTTTAAATCGACTTAATTTTAACTCCTTAATTTTAACCCATCCTACCAGGAGGTATTATGTGCTGCTCACCAGAGCCATGCTTTAAGTAAAGGATGCAGAAAGGTTAAAAGTAAAATAGTTAAAAAAGCTATATGAACATGAACCAAATGTAAGGTGGTATACCTATACTAATATCAGACAAAACAGATGTTAAGGTAAAAAGTACTACCAGAGATAAATGGGAACATTTAATAATGTTTAAGGGACCAATTCAACAGAAATAATAACCTAATAACATAACCTCCACAAATATCAAGCAAAGCCTAGCTGAAGTAGAAGTAGAGATTGACAGATCCTCAGTTGTAATTGGATTTGCTATAGTCAGCAGCTCTTCTAATACAAGTTATTCTAATACAACTATTAGAATCTGCAGACAAAATATATGTTGAGGATATAGAAGAGATGACCAACATTATCTACCAACTCTACCTAATTGAAGTTTATAAAACTCTATACTCAACAACTATGTAATACAAATTCCTTTCGAGTAGACATGGAACATTTATTCACCAACATTTATTTACATGCTGGGTTATAAAGTAAATCCCAAAAATTTCAAAGGATTATAATAGTCACGATATGAAAGTAATCTAGGCATCCACTGATAGATGAATGGATGAAGAAGTGTGGGGACAGAGCCCCAGAAAGCAGTTTCCAGGCTCTCGGCCTCATGTGGAAAGGTGCTGGCTCGGGTAGTAGATGGCCATCAGCTGTGGCTGGTTGGCTGTCAGCTGTAACCATTGAGCCATTGGCCACTAATATAACTGCCGCGGCTACGGAGGGAAGTGGAGGAGAGAGGAGGAGAGAGGAGGAGACTGGAGGAGAGAGGAGGAGACTGAAGGAGAGAGGAAGAGAGTGGAGGAGAGTCGGTCGGTTGGCAGCAAAGCGGACAGCAGGTCGCACGTCGTGTAAACCCAGCCTCCAGTGAGACCATAGTGGTATGACTCCCCTACCTATGGCTCCGTGGGTGTTCCTTTTTGGCCTAGCCATATCCTGCGTTCTTGTGTGGGGAGCGGGACCAGAGACCCTGCCTGACACCCCGCATGACAAGAAGACATCTACACACACACACACACACACACACTCTCACCCCAAGTGGAGTATTACCCAATCATAAAAAATAATGAAATCCTGCCATTTGCAACATGGGTGGACCTAGAGCATATTGTGCTAAGGGAAATAAGTCAGACTGAGAAAGACAAAACCATATGATCTCACTTATATGTGGAATCTACAAAAAACAAAACAAAAAAACTAACAAGACAGAAACATTCATACCGTGTTTCCCCCGAAAATAAGACCTAGCCAGACCATCAGCTCTGATGTGTCTTTTGGATCAAAAATTAATATAAGACCCGGTTTTATTTTACTATAAGACCCGGTCTTTATAATATAATATAATAAATATTAATATAATATAATATAATACCCAGTCTTATTTTACAATAAGACCCGGTGTTATATAATATAATATGATATGATATAATATAATATAATACTGGGTCTTATATTAATTTTTGCTCCAAAAGACGCATTAGACCTGATGGTCTGGCCAGGTCTTATTTTTGGGGAACCACGGTAGATACAGAGAACAAACTGATGGTTGCTAGAGGGAAGGAGAGAAAGGTGATAGGTAAAAAAGGTGAAAGAGAATAAGAGGTACGAGCGTCCAGTTATAAAATAATAAGTCACAGGGACGTAAAGTACAGCACAGAGAATGTAGTCGATAATTTCATAATAACTTTGTGTGGTGACAGTTGGTGACTAGACTTATCTTGGTGATCACATCACAAGGCATATAATGTTGAATCACTATGTTGTACACCTGAAACTAATAATGTTATATGGTGATTATACTTTAATGAAAAAAATTCAAAAGATTGAAACCATGTATGGTATATGCTCCAAGCATAGTGCAATGAAGCTAGACATAAATGCAAAACAATAACTAGAAAACACTCGCTATTTGAAGATTAAGAAATACACTTGTAAATAATCCATGGGCCAAAGAAGAAACCACAATAAAAATTAAAACCATTTTTCCACTGAATGATAATGAAAATACAAAATAAAAACTACAATACAAATACAAAATAAAACCTGTGGGATAAAACTAAAGAAGTGCTTTGAGGAAAGCATATGGTCTTAAATGAACATGTCTGAAACGAGAAAAGGGTAAGAAAGAGGCAAAACTACAACTTTTCAAGAGTCTGCTATGTGCTAGGCACTTCATTTTCTGCAATACACTGGGCTTGTTATGGTCAGGCAGTGAAAACCCTGAGTTTCTCTAGTCCTATAATTCCCTGTAAATTGAGTGGATTTGGTCATGTAGCCAGCCCTGCAGCAATGCCTGTGGTAGGAGAAAGCAGTGTGAAGATTGGTATATGTCTGTGTGCCTTAGGCTAGGGGTGCGCACTACCCAGACCCTGTAAAATGAGCTTAGGGAAGGGGACAACTCCCAGAGAAAAATCAAGGCTATTTCATGAAGAAGGAGAAATGGATGCTGGGTTAAAAGTCATCGATGGTCACTGGACTTGCATAGAAAATATCATAATCTCTTGTTTAAAGGTAGCTTCCCCCCTCCCCCTGCTTGGATCCCCATGTAAAACTTATTCTTTAAACTAAGCGACAGAATTATAAATCCACAGTTTTAGGCCCCTGGAGAGGCAGAATAAGGAATACAGGGCAAAAGAATAAAAAGCCAGCTGGAGAGAGAGCAAATTTCAGGGCCATGCAAATAGAGCAAGAAGTAATTTTCTTGGTGGTAAAGCAGCCAATGGATGAAAACGCTGTACTTAAGTGAACTTTGAGTAACTGCATAAACTAGGGCTGGGTTTTCATTTTGGCAAATAGTACAAAGGACTCAGATATACAAAATTGGCATATCTCCATAGCTGACATGGAACACGAATTGCACAGGTCTAAATTAATTAGGTAGAATTGGAAATTACTGTTTAAAACTCATTATTACAGTAGTTAGTTATATTTAATTTAGCTTTATAAACAATTGAATATACAGTTCATTCCAATATGTAGATAAAATCAATTTTAAATTGTCCTGTTAAGGTATGTTTTTATTTTCTTTCAAAGCCCTGAGTTAGAACATTCTTTGGTTATGCTGTGTGTCAATATCTGAATTAGCTAGAAAGAGAATCTGATTCTTCTTGTAAAGAGACAAAGTAGGCAGTGACTCTTATAATCTCTTATGGGAGCCTAAACTTTAGACCAAGGAATCATAACGGAGAGTCAGTCTTTCTGGATGAGGTTTATAGTACTCGTTCTTCACTGTTAGTTCACTGCGGTCATAGAATTTGCAAAAGTAAGTAACAATAAAAGCTATGGACTCCAAAGAGCAAATGTGTGACCCAATGGTTAGTGTCAGGGAATTTGAGAGAAGAGTTCACTGTGGGCTGGAGAAGACTTCATAAAACGGATCCCCGGCCAGGCACCTGACGGGAAGGTGCCGTAATCCATTCATGGCAATGTAAGCTCTTTCTAGCAGGCACCACAAAGCCCTTCCAGCCTCTACCCATTACCCAGTTCCAAAGTCACTTCCGCATTTTGAGGTGTTTGTTGCAGTATTACCCCACTGCTCAGTACCGATTTCTGTCTTAGTTGGTTCGGGCTGCTATAACAAAAATAGCACAGACTGATGGCTTACAAACAACACAAATGTAGTTCTCATAGGGCTGCAGGCTGGGAAGTCCAAGATCAAGGAGCCTGCAGATTCAGTGTCTGGTAAGGTCTTGTTTCCTGGTTCTTAGATGGCCATCTTCTCACTATATCTTCACATGTTGAAAGGGGGAAACTCAGGTCTCTCCAGCCCCCTTTAAAGCCACTAATCCCATTCTTGAGGGTTCCACCCTCATGACCTAACCACCTCCCAAAAGGCTTACCCTCCAAACACCATTGCATTAGGGGTTAGATTTCAACATGGATTTTGGAGGGACATAACCATTCAGTTTATTGCAGGAGGCAAGTCTTAATTAAGAGGAGTGTATGACAATTAAAGATAGCATCCTGGAGAAAAATACCACAAAGAGAAGTATGGAGGACCCAGATTTGATATTAGATACCTCTTGAGGGGGGCTGCTCAGCTCCTCCAATTCTGTTTTTTTTTTTTTTCAATTTTCCTCTGGAACATATGAATGGAACTCCCAAGAAAGATGTCTGTAATACATGACCTTGAGTCTCTGCCCATGGCTGATTAATCTATTCTTGGTCTTAAGGACTTAGAATGGAAAACTGAGAATCACAGAAATGGGAAATCCTTTAGCTTAGTCTCCATACTGATAGATGTACTAGAGAAATGTTTCTCAACCTTTTAAGGAGCCTTTTTAGACATTTTCTTCCAGCAACTCCCACCTCCATGAAAATTTAATACCACAGATATACTATATATCTGTGTATGGATTTTATATCAAACTATGCGTTATACATAAAAGAGGAAGACTATTTTTGCCCTTCCCCCGGGAATCAGCTTTTGCCCCCTTGAGGGTAATATCACCCCCATGCAGAACGTGATTTTTAGAGAGAAAATTCCTGATCTCCTCTAGATGGTCCCTACCATATCACTATTTCCTGACTTTTCTTAGCCTTGTTTGTTCAACTCTTCCTTGAATTTTGTGAGATAGATTCCTCTTTTTAAAAACATTCACTTTCAGTTACTTGCAACCAAAATGACCTACAAAGAAAAGCAAAAAATATCAACTAATCAAAGCTTTAAAGCAATTCTATTATGTTTAAAACACCCAGGGTCTACTTCCGGGATTTTGTGCCATGATACTCCTTATCAAATATGTTTTCATATCAGCACCTGCTTTTTGTATGGAAAAAAGGCAGATACTGGTTTTTAATTCAAATTGAAGGCACTCTAAATACCACGTTTAAACCTTCATGTTATAGAAAAGGCAACAGGAAATTGCTTTGAATAATGGAAACTATATCTGTGTCTGAATAATTTAAAGATACCAAACCTATTTTCATTTGCATGTTACACATGTATACCAGCCATCCCACCAAATGCTGAACGAGGGAATCAATAGCTGAATTTAATTTTTGCACAGAATTTTAAAAGCTGATAGAAATAGAGGACAGAAGGATCTTATCTCATCTCATGCTCTATTATTATACCATCAAATCAAATCTGAAGTTAGTATGTAATTTGTTGTCTCTTTTAAGAAACTTATTTTGAAAGCATGTATTTTTTTTTCTTGAAAATTTATTTTAAGTTCCCCTTGATAGGACTCAAGTTATGAGTTTTAGATTAGATTTTCATTTCTGACATTTGGTATATATGTTTTCGTTTTCACTTTTGCTAATAATGGAAATTAAGGACCCTATTTTTTTTATTGTCCTTATATTTTGTTAACTTGGGTCTTGATGGTCAAGCTCTTGTTCTCTTTGTGTTATTCTCCTAGAGTCGATGAACCTTTATTGCAGCTCTTAGTTCCTATCCCTGTCGCATGTATATGTATGTATATATCATTTTCTTTACTACTTTCCTATTTTCAATGATATCCTCCTGAAATCTTTAGATTATTTTCCCACTGCACTAACTGTTAAGCATTTTTTTCTCAGTTTAAAGTACTTCTTTATATTTCAGTTGTATTATTTTCTCTACTATGTAATTGTTAACAATCACAAAATAGAAAGTAGAATCAAACAGCTTTCCTCTGCATACCTGGTTTTGCATTGCTTCTATAGGAGCTTCACATAGTCTGTCTTCAGTAAAACAGGTGGGTTCCAATCCCTCATTTGAAAGGAAGTGTGGCTGATCCTTACCTTAGGAGGGGGAGCCAATTTTAAAAATAATGTTTAGTAATGTAATAGATTAAAATTAAAGCCTTTGTTCATTGAGTGCTTTACTGGGTAGGCTTTTTACATATGATCTAACTTAATCTCAGGACAATGCCAAGATATAAACTTGCAATTTCAACACTTTGCAGGGTCACTTAAAGAAACGGAACCTTACAGAGGTTGTCTATAAATAAATGTCACAGGGCTGGAGAATGGTTGAAAAAAAAATCAAATTGAAATAAAATATATGTCTATATAATCCAGAGGCCTAAGCTCTTTCCACTCAGGTAAAGATTTTTGGAAATTTTAAAAATATTAACTTTTTAACAAATATCCCGTAAAAGGATAACAGGTCCATGTAGATTTATTAAAGAACTTGGGGTGTTTAGGGGGTATTCATGTGCCTGGAGCACAATAAGTACTTACTCCTTGTTTGCTTTTGAATGGAAGATTGATGAATGAATCAATGAATCAATGAATCAATGATTTGGAAGATAAACTGTGTCGTTGAGTCTTTTTTGAGTTAGATAACAAGTCAGGTGGCTTCTTTTTTTGATGTACTTTGCATGTCCATGCAACTGATATTGCAGAGGTGTTTCAGTTGGGGGAAGAAATGCGTGTTTTGTGTAGGTGGCTGTAACTTGCCCCCTCCCTCTGTGTCTTGCTTTGGCTCCCACACCAGCCATACTAACAGCCAGGGCACCTGCAGCCTCCAGGCTCAGCAGTTGCTTTGGAGGATGACAGCAGCTGTCAGCTGAGGGCCCAGGGGGTTTCTCTCCACCGGTGATCAGATGGTCTCATCACAAAGAAGGCATTGGAACTTGGTCCACTTCCTGGGCAAAGAAGAGCTCTCTTCTGGTTAGGATGTAATCAAGCTCCCTCTCTAATTAAATTGCACATGGGTGCTTCCAGTTACTTTGAGCTGGTGTCTATTTGTACCCATCAGCACATTGATTGGATGTAGGCTTGAGGGGAAGGGGACCGCATTTCCCATTGAAGAGAGCAGAATTGGCCTCCAAGAGGCATAGAGACAGTTTTCATTTTTATTTTTATTTCACAGACCAAATTGCAAGATTCTGCAGCAGCGAGGAGGACTGGCTAGAGAAGTCGGGAAGAAGACCTGTGAATAGATAAGTATCTGAGCAATTATTGTGGGTCACGTGGGTACGTCTTTGTTTATGGAGGAGCAGATAGGAACCATACCTGTGCATCATGGCTGTCCATCCCAACTCCCAGAAGAATGGAAGCCTCGTCTCTTCCTGTATTGTCCTGTCCTGTTTTGCGTTCACTTACATTCAGATTAACGATATTTATACAATATCTACAAGGAGCTAATCCCTGTGCTGGATGATGTTGTGATGACATAAAAGAGAAAAAAAATTCATGAACTAAGTGGGATGCACAGGCAGAACAGTTTTACATGTATAAAACTTACATGGCAATGGGAGATGGCGTATATTGAAATGATCATGACACAGGCAGTCAGTGACACCTGCAAGCTGTCATGGACTACAAGTTTCATGAGGATAACCACTCTGGAGCTTCACTGCTGTATCTCCAGGACCCAGAATAGTACAGAGCTCAAAATAAGGGCTCACGAATTTGTTGAATGAATGAGAGAATCGGAGCTTAGAGAAAGCAGAGATAGGTTAAGAAACTGGGCTCTGGCTTTTCGGTCATGGGTATGCCCCTCGCTGTGTGCCATTGGGCTGGTTTCTTAATCTCTCCAAGCCTCAGTGTCCCTGTCTGTAAAACAGAGTTAAAATGAATACCATAATGTTATGAGAATGGAATGGGATTACATATTAAAGATTAGCACAGGGCCCGGTTTATATATATTAAAGGCTCAGTACATTTAGCTGTTTTTGGTATTAATGCCCCGAGTGTCAGTTGGGATTAACTTTATTTGGAGGTGCTGGATTAAGGGAAGAGCTGGCATCTACTCCCAGCTCTGCCACTAGCAAGATGTGTGATTTGGGACAAGTCAGTTCCCTTCTCCGGATCTCCAATGCTCATTTATAGAAGGAGGCTGATATTCTCTGAGACTACATCCAGCCTTTTCAGCTTGTTGTGGAGCTGCAAAATCAAATGCCTACAAGAGTCAGGCAGGTAATAGTAACAAACCAACTGAGTCAAGTGTGAGAAACACTTGACTTCAGTGTCTGGGACAATGGAGAGGGTGGAGACTGGTAAACTGGGCACTTCTGTTGAATGCTGCCTCCTGGGTGGGGGGTGGTGTGCTCTCACCATACATACATTCTGAATTTTTTAGAGAAGCTGGAGATCTACCTTTTCTATGAATTCTCACAATTTTGGAAAACAGCAACTAAATCAGTTTTGTGTTAATTTGTTTTAGGTATTGTTTGGGGCACTACTTTGTGAGTCAAACAAAATATGTCTGTGGATCACTGGTGTGCTGCTTCTGGTTTGGGTCCAGGAAGATAAGAAACCAGGGTCTGAAAAATGAGAGTCTTCAGGGCAAGTTTTAACAATAGCAGCAACCCTCACTGATGCGGGTATTGTGGCTTTCCCTCTGCTTTGCAAGTAAAGCTTTCTAGGAGTGGGTGATCCCATGCCTACCAACCCAGAAAATTACCTGCAGGAAGTAAGAGGACTGAAACTGAATCCTATTCCTAACTGGGTCAGAAGTATTGAGCTTCCTTTTTCTCTGTTTTTTTTCCCCCCAGCCACTTTCAAGCTGTTTTTAGTTGCTTAAGTGTGTTGAGAATGGCCTAAGATTCCTCAGAGGGAACTAAAGCTAACACGCCCATGTGGCAGTTTTCACCTTAAAGCCAACTCTAAATGGAAGATTGTAAATCTGAGAAGGGGGACGACCTCTCAGAATTTCGATGTTGGTGGAAGATGTGGCATAAAGATGTCCCTACCCCCAGGGGTCTTTGATATGCCTTCTGCAAGATGAGAATTAGGAGCCTGGGATTTCCCCACACTGCTGAGAATCACAGTCCTGGGATTGGAAAAGATGAAATTCATTAGTCAAAACAGGGCAGGGCCAGTCAGGACTGTGAGAGACCCGGGCTGCTGGTCCAGTAAGAATGTCCTTCTGGAAGGATGGGGGTCAATTTCTATAGATGGAAAATTTATCTTGATTCAACTGACTGGTTTCATGCAGGCATCAGGGGAAGTCAAACTGAGCACGATGTGGTCTTTAGTTCATCCAGCAGCCGACCAAATCGATTGATTTTTTTTTTCGTAACTGCAGCTTTTCATTTGGCATCATAAAGACACAACCTAAATAAAGCATTAGTCTCTAGAATATGTTTAAATTGAATTTCTGGATACTTTGGCATGTGTCCAGCTTTAAATAAGTTCTGATCTAACTGTATCTAATCTCTAATCAAAGGATCCTAGTCTATGGAACTTTCCCGTTAATAATGATACCTTAGACATCCATTAAGTTGGGACATTAATTTTATGGAAATTCTCCAATACATCTCCATTAAAACTTTTTTTCTGGGCAAAATTAGTAATAAAAGCTTTTAATAAATGTCATAAATATCTATGCTCAATCAGACTATTACCCAAATTAAAGCCAGACCAAAATAGAAAATAGTTACTTCTGCTGAAAGTCATGACCTTCAGAAGACATTTTGAAGAGAGAAATCACATACTCTATTATTATTCAAAATGTATTTGTTACAAAGAATAATTGGTAGTGGGAGCAAATTACTAATTATTTGACTACTGTGTGAATTCCCTCGCTTTGCACACCTAGTGTCTCCTGCAATAAATTTTATGGTCTGTCCACATTGTGAAAACAGGCTTTGCAGTGAGGAAGGTCAAAGTTTGAGTCCTGTAGTTTTTTTCTGACTAGTTCTGAGATCCTGAGCCAATTATTTACCTTTCTTGAGTTTCACTTTCATCATCTTTAAAATGGCTCAGTAATACCTAGCAGGAGTGTGCTGAGAATGAAATGAGATTATGTATGGAGAGCATCTAGTACTGCACTTGACCCACAAGTGGTGTGAAATGAGTGGAAGCCATCACTGTGAAATCCAGGATTGAGAGGCAATTAGTGTACAGGTTTTCCTAGGGTGGCAAAGAACGGTAACAAGGAGCAAGCGCTGGCTTTTATTCTCATTGATACATCGAAGCAACTACAAACCCTTTCCTGCCCTTCTTTGGCTTTTTCTTCCCCATACTCTTGGTAATTAACTAAACTAGAAGTGACAATGAGATGTAAATATGTATGTGCTCCAGTCCTTTTCTTTCCATTTAAAGCTTTGGGTGTAGAGTATAATTACCACATAATGTTTGCCCAACTTGACCTGGCCTGTAGAACCACAATAAAGCAAATGCACCACTTCAGAAATGTAGGTGGTAGGAGTTTACCTGGAAAAGTGGAAAGACAGGATGTAGAACCAGATTCACACTGGTTTTCTAGCTGCCGGACGGGTGTTCACTTGCATTGGGCCTGTGTTATTTGGCCACCACCTTTGTCCTCAAGCTTCAGGTATCTGGCCCTTGAATCCTTTGTCACTTTTGGGCCACCACCTGAGGTTTTTCTAGAGAGATGGTCATATTTTGGAAATACATTAGAAATCATCTAGTCAAGGAATTTTCAAATTGTTTTATAAAGACAGTAGAGCTCTTTCTTTAAACAAAATCTTATGAGGAAATGTAAATGAATAAAAGATAAAAATTACAATTGGTGTGGTTTTAAGCCAAGATTGGAAGGGGTGTTTCCGTTTATCCCTTGTTCTGTCCCTCTGCTGTTTCCAAGAATAATAGTTAGAAAACCATTAATTCTAGTTTGATTTTCTCTGGAAATAAATTCTGGGAGGATAATTGATCTGCTCAAGGTCACCTAGTTAATTAATGGAATAGCGAGTCCAGAATAGGTGTACTTACTTGAGGTGCTGTGTGAGGATCATATTTGGGGTTCTTTTGTTGGACTATAACATCAGAGAAGTCTTTTCCCTTTCTCCCCTGTACCCTTGCTTACCATGTCCCTAGTGTAATCTCAGGTCAATATTTTTGAATGCAGCGAAAGGTACAGTTTACACAAGTAAATATAGGCATGGAGGCACTCATATCAACAATGGCCTGACATAGAATAAGTAGTCGAGGCTTTTATTCAGCGTCCCCTTTGTTTTCAATGTCTCTATCTAATCACGCACATTCTGTCTGAACCCAATTCAGGATAGAAAATGTTTTTTTATAGCCTTTTCAGTTATCCAGCACCTTTCTCTGGCTCCTGCTTGCTTTTATGTCTGACTTAAATGTAGCTCTTGGACTCCTGAGAACCCGAAAAGTTCTATCCGTTGCCTGGCTTTTCAGGTTCTAGACCCCACTGGCTTGTCTGGGGGCAAGTCTGTTCAGGAAGAATTTGCTCATTCTGTGTTGCAATGTAAAACCAACAAACTCTACCGAGAAGCAAACAAGATTGGATTTGAGCTATTACAAAGTAGAAAACTATAGGAAATTTAGAACATGAAGCTAAGTAAATGGAAAAAATAAAAATCACCCGCAATGTACCACAATTCAACACTTTTAACACTGGGTGTTTCTTCGTTCTTCTTTTTCTTCCTTGTTTTTTCTTTTAATAACAAACGTAGACTTAATTTATTAAAAGAGATTCCTACTGTAGAACAATTTGATTTTCACACTCTTCCTTTTATAAACGATGCTGTTACAAATACCATGTAGCTGAGTCTTTGCCCATTCCTTGTGGATATACTCCTGGGTGTTGGCTATCTGGCTCATTGAGCATGTGAAGTTTTAAAGCTTTTGATATCTACAGAGGGTGCCAAAACAAAGTATGGATACGCATTTGAAGAAAGGAAAAAACTGCATTAAAATTGTAATACTCAGTATATACCGATAACAAAAGATAAATACAACTCATGTGGATACATTTTTTTGGCACCCCCTGTATTTTCTATTCAGTTTTGATCTTTCTTTTGAGCTAAGGTGTGGTTCATTCCATCTTTTCTAGTAGGCACTCTTTTTTAACTTATTACTAATGCTCTAAGTAATCCTTCTGTTTTATGGCATAAACTCCTGATTATAGCTTAAAAAACTCAAGTGACATATTGTTTCAAGATGATTATAAATGTGTCTTTCAAGCATAGGGAATGGAAAAATGAAAACAATTTGAATTATACAACTCTCAGGCCACTTGCATCGTTCTTTTTGTTGTTGTTTATTTTTGTTCTTAGTGTTTTTATGGGTTGCAATTATTGAACGCTTGCACTGAGAGCTGGGGCATTTGCTGAGTTCTTTACGGTCATTATTTTATTTACTCCTTAAACAACTAAAGATTCCCAGTTGACAGATAGGAAACTGAAGTCCATCAAAATTGCACCCTGCCAAATGTCATCTAGCTAATATGGTTGGCAGAATAGTGTCTTCCAGCATGCCTTTATCCTTACCCCTAGAACCGGTGAATATATGGCAAAAGAGACTCAGCAGATATGCTTAAATGAAGGACCTTCAGATGGAGAGGTTATTTTGGATTATCTGTTAATGAAATCATAAGGGTTCTTGTAAGTAGAAGAAGGAGGCAAGGAGTAAGAGGAGCTGTGATGAAGGAAGCAGAGGTCAGAGTGACATGGTTGCTGAAAAAGGCCATGAGCCAAGCGATACAGGTAGCTTCTAGAAGCTGGAAAAGACAAGGAGTCAGCTTCTGCTTTGGAACCTCCGGAAGGAGAAGAAAACTTTCCCAGGATCATATAACTAGTGCAACTGTCATGCAGATGACCCCAGAGCCTGTGTTCTTTTCATTTTCAACGTGCTGCCTTCCCAGACATTTCAACTATTTGTAGAGAATAAAGAATGGTTTTAGCCAAAGCTGCTGCTTAAAACAAAGTTCTGAACTCTTTGGGTGAAACTGGTTTGCATAGAAAGACTTTGCTTCCCATACCTGTGGAAGCTGCTCTATTCCTTAGAAATGTGTCGGCGAGAGTGATTGCACAACTGTCAAGCTATCTTCCTGAAATGACAAGTGGACAAGATTGGCATTCTGTGTCTTCCTGGCTGATTTTAATTGTTCTTTTGGTTGGCGTGCATACAACTTTTGTTCTAAAATTGATCATGATAGGCTTCTATTGCCCCTTTTATTTCCATGAGAGATATATCTGCATTTTAAAAAATTCCATTACATACACATCTGTGGTTACTCTCTTATTTTTCTAAATGTAATTATCCAGCTAGGCTAAATTATGGAAAAGAAATTATAAAAATCTTTTCCTGCCAACAATCTGAATCTGGCCAGCACATTCTTGGTGGTTTACATGCTGGGTATAGTTTCTCTTTATTCTTTTTTCTCCCCTGCCCTGCCCCCAGAACCCTTTTAAACTCTAACATGCTTTTTAGTGGAACTGACATTTCTTAAGGTGGTTCCTTGAGGAGAGTCGCCGACTGATATATTCGTATATACTGTGTAGGTTAGGTATATTTTAACTTTCATATTAATTTTGAATTATTGTTACACAGAAAACAAAAGCATATATGGTAGCTTTTATAAATTATGAGTTACGTGCAGAATGAAGTCATATTTAAAATCATAACTAGGATTTGAAATGTGGTATTAATTAGCCTATGTAATACATAATCAATCTATTTTTAGTGAGAATAAAAATAATTGCAACAATTCTTAAGAAAGTTGGCTTAAGCTAAAAGGAGTTTAGGTAGAACCCTGGCAATTAAAGAATAAGAGACTCTAAATGGTTTTGAGTTACTCATTTTTGCTTGGTCACGGACCCTTGGAGCGCTCTTTTCACTCATGCATCATTGGCAGAAGTATAGGGTTCCTGGAGAGTAACTGACAATGGTAAGTAAACTTAACTGCACGATTACTTTATACCTCAGAAGTTACACTCCTGACTAGACACCGTAGAAACGCTTGAAAAAGTTCACAAGAGCTAAATACAAGGATGCATCCTGTTTGTTGTTCGTTCTACCGAGAGTTGGAAGTAATACGGATGTTCGTCATTGAGGAATGGTTCTGTAAAATTTGTTCTGTGCTTCTGATGGAACACAATGGTCAGAAGCCATGTGCTGTATTTCCACACAGCAACATGGAGACCTGGAAAATCATTCTGAGTGGAAAAAAGCAACTAGAAAGTATGTGGTCTAAAGGAAGACATACTCAGTAGCAGGTGAGAAGGCTTCATCGTTCACTCACTCTTCACAAGGAAGAAGATGCTGGAGCCAGTTGGCCTCGGGTGGCATCCGGCTCTTCTAGTCTGTGATTTCCTTCTAGTTCTGTGATTTCCTCCTAGCTCTGTGACTCTGATCAAGTGATGTAACCCCTCTCGGCTCCGTGTCGTGCATGGTAGAATGAGCCTCCTCCCAGGACTGACTTCACAGGGCTTAATGAGGCTTAAATGAGTCGATACATGTAAAGTGCTTAGAACAATGCCTGGCCCATCATAAATACCACATGATTAAGAGCTACTGCTATTCGTGTATTCAAGAAATATTTATGAAGTATTACACATAAAAACGCTCTGAGCTATGCACAGTGCTTTTATCATCCAAACAGGAATGGGGGAACTGGAGAAACAAAAGTAGATACGGAGCTAGGAACTAGGGCCACATAGTCGAAGATTCTGCAGACTTTGGGATTGTCACGAAATAGCAAGGTATTCAAGCACATTTGGCACTAACTTTCCTTTGATTGTGGAGGTAAGTTTAACACTGAGCAGAATATACAACTTGGAACTGAATCTTACCAGCTGGCTGGAGTGTATGGTAAAATACTTCTTTGGGTTTTATAGAAAGTAGCAGCCACCCATTTCTGCATCCTGGCTGCATCCACACACCTGGTCCTCTGAAGTCAAAGCTTGTGTGTCACCAGGACTTTGCTCCTAGGTTCCTGGTACCCAAGGAAGTCATGCAGAGGCAGCAAAAGAAGGTGAATGCTTGGGAGGACCTAGAAAAACTGAAAAGAGTATCCTATTCTTGGACTCATATCCCAAAGGTAGTTTTATAGACCTTCATCAGTTATGGCCTAAAGAGATTGAAATCATTTCTCCTCAGGTACAAAGAGCCACAGAAGGGTCCCCTCCTGCATTCTCTCAGCATGTTCTAATTTTTAGGCTTGGCAAGAATGGTTCACTCAACCGTCCTCCACCTGCATGGCAAACTGTAGCATCCTGCACAAACAAATTGTAGCAGTAAATAGGCCTCTATTCAAAGTACAGAGGTCCTTTTATCTCCTCCCTAGTTCTTGGGAGTGGCTGGCTCTAAAATGTCCGTGGGGGTTAGTTTGCCTCCATTCCAGCAGAAGCACAGCACTGAAATGTTTACTGGCCTTAGTTTTTCTGTTTTGTTTTCCCCTTTACCCTAAAGCAATGGTTCTCAAACTTGGTGGCACATTAGAATTATTTGGGAGCTTTAAAAAGCACTGATGCCTGGGTCCACTAATAGAGATTCGGATTTAAATGGCCTGAGGTGGGACCTCACATCAGGATTTGTTTTAAAGCAGCCTGCTGCAGTAAGTGTGAGAACCACTGTCTTAAATAGTGATTCCTGTGAGCTTCTCAATGGCAGTGACTGTGGTTTCATTTGCATCCTAATTTAAAAGGTAGTGTACCCTTGCACACAGGTCACTGAAGGTGAGCAGGCACACAGAGAACCATCCTCTAAGAGCCCCATGTTAACCCACCGAGCTGCTGGGAACTTTGGCAATTTTTACAAAGTTCAATGTTCCCATTGGCGACATAAGAAATGTCCATACCTCTAGAGAATTTTATGAGTTTATTTGAGCGAAACTGATGACATTTGCTAGGAGGTAAAATCTCAACGGATTGAGAAGATGCTCCAGAGAATGGAAGTTCTGCAGCTTGTTTTATACATTAGAATGAAAGAAGGAGAGATAAGGAGAGTTACATGAAATCCATTGGTGGTAGGTTAAGGGGGGCAGGAGAAAGCAAAGCAGGGGAATCTCTGGGACTGGATAAAAAGTAAAAGGGGGAGATACATGCTTCTTTTACACTGGTAGGCACAGGATAGTTCATAATTAACATTTACAGCACACAGAGATCATGTGTGGGGAACAAGATGGTGTGTGGTGACAATGAGGGGTTCTGTGGTCTGTGCTCTGGTGCCAGAGGTTGTTCCCTGAGGGGTAGGAAAGGAAAATTACTCTGACATTTGAAAGATATGTTATCCTAGATACGTAAGAACAGTGGACAAGGCTCACTTAAGGTAAAGACTGACCTTTGTCAAAGAAGCTACAGGTCTAGGACACGACTACTGCCACCTCCTGCTTTCAGTTAGGAATTTTTATGGTGTGATCATCCCATATGGTTACTTTTTATGCTTGGTCTTTGAGTTTTTGGGTCCTGCCATGCTGGCATCCCCTGAGCTTGTCAGGTTTAGTATGTGTCCCCCTTTTCGTTTACACCACCACTGGGGACTGAGGAGACAGGATGAATTGCTGGATCTTGGAGTTCCTTTTGAGGTACAAATAATAGTGATGAACCTGAATCCTAAGAAAGTCTAGCCAGTCCATGATTGCATGATTTATTCTTTCCATTAAAACTGTTCAGAAAAGATCTTAATGGAAGTTTTCCCTGAGAAGGAAAAATATTCCTTTGCTTTTTGTCTACAGATAAAAATTACAATGGGTATAAAATTATATGTATATTATATTTATATATATTATATTTACACACCCACACCCACACACACACACACACACACACTTCATACACATCTTATTGAAGCAGAGACCAGGAACAAAGGCCTGAAGTGGGTGAAGGCCACGTACATTTCTGTTTACTCCTTGTAATACATTTTATTTTTCAAGAAGGAAGTTTTAAAAAATCCAACAAACCAGAGGCTATTGCAGGATCTGTTGGCATTGTGGAGGTGGTTAAAACCTTCTGGGTGAGCTTCCTAGGTTCCGGTGAACTGTTGCAGGCAGTTGAGTTCATGTAGATTTCATTTAGAAAATTGCTTTTCTTTTATTGTTTTTATTTTCCTGATCTGCTGTATTCAAATACTACTCCATCTGCCAAAGGTCGTGGACCCACGCAGGTGCCAGCAAGACTTCCCTTGAGGAGCCAAGTTACTGAATGTCTTTGCAGGAGGTGTCCTGCCTCTGACACTGCAAAGTCAGTTACTGGAACTAACACCAGAATCACTATTTTGTCATTCAGCCGCCTATGAATACTGCTGCAATTTCCAAAAATTGTGTGGGGGCCTCTTCAGTCGTTGGTAGCCCTGTGTGATATGTAGTACCCATCTTGTTCTAAGTGTACACCCCAGGAAATCCAGAGGTACGGGATGGAGAGACTTTTCACCTCGGCAGGTGCTGTTCAAACACTTTTCAGTCATATCCAAACTCCTTATAGTAGATGTTACCAGAATGGGTGACCCATTAACCATAATGGATTGTGGATTTTTAGCATCACTAAATAGATCTGCATTGGTAAGGCAAGGCTTTTTTTTTTTTTAATATAGGAGCATTAAAAAACATCAGAGTATATGATCTGGGATGAGCAGATACACCATTGAGAAATGGGACTTACTCTCAAACCAGAAAGATTCTGTATCTTCTGAAATACATATTCTTCCCATCTATATTAACCAATTTCCTCTTAAATGTTATTTCTATACTCTAGATGGGTAAACTGTATCTCCCTGATCCATGCATAGAGAGCTGACAGATTGAATAATGCACATCATCTCATGCTTAATTCCATTTTTAATACAATAGGTATTAAAATAGAACAACAGTTGTTATTTCAAACACACATCAGTTTTGTGTTTAAAATAAAATACCATTTGGAGCAAGGTTTCATAAAATTATAGAACTGAGAAATACTTGAGATATTACTATGTCTGGCCTAGCTTAATCGCCTTAAAATCTGCCCTAACAATGGACTCTACAGATCTGTGCATAAATGGAGCAGCCTTGTAGAGGCTCTACATTCCAGGAGTCAGTTCCACTGCTATCCTGTGTCACCTGCTCATACGACTCTGTCGTTTTTCCCCCTCTAAGTCAATACCTTTTACTTGTTGTCTGGCTCATTTTCCTAGAGCTTTAGCTTTATGGATTGACTCTTACCTTTCAATAGCTTCCAGCCCGGGGCCTCCTTTTCTGGCTTCTGAGCTAATTACTTATCCCTGGAGTTAATTATTTTCTTCACAGCGAGAAAGAAAAGTGCAGCCCCTGACTGCTGTCAGCTTGGAGCTGTCTGGCTCTAATGGCTAGACCATGGAGTTCTGTGAGACGTAAACAATTTCACAGAATATCAGTATCAGACAGTGCTACTCTCTGGTCATGGACGGAGCGCTACACAAACAAAACCACTCTGTAAACATGTCTGCACACAGCCGAAAACAAGAACACTGTCCAAACCAATACGGACAAACATTCCCATTCCGAGGCTCATGTGACTGACTGACTGCTGCTTCTTTACCAATTGTAGCTTTAGTCCAGCCCCGTTTCTCCTGTCTACTAGTAAAAAAAAAAAAAAATGAAGATGCTCAATGATAGAATTATCTTTGCTTTCTGATAGCACCCAATGCAATATGAAACCATGCTTCCTTGAGCCTTCCTGAAAAGCTCCAATCTTAATACAAGCTCATCTTAAAATGCCTCTCACCGAGACACCTGTCTGTCCCACGGTTCTCCATGGTGTGGGGTCTCTGTCATTGCAAAGGGCCAGGAAGCCTAATTCTGAATGTCAGTGTATTTCTGGGGGTTTGTGGCTGGAGGGCATTGGCGATGGAGACTCTATCTCCACGAAATATTCATTTAAGGATAACTGGCTTCTTGACATGATCTACAACCTCCCCAACACCCAGTACCAGCCTCCGCGGCAGCCCCACCAGGTTGGCTCTGTCCTGTGAGCAGACTAGAGCAATATAACTGAATTCCTTCAACTTTCAGATTCAACACAAAACAAAACAAAACAACAACAAAAACCAGACCACCAAAAACAACAAGGAAAGTTGTGATTTTCCCACTTTAAGAGTGTCAGGTCGTTATTAGCACTCAGTTTTCTCACGCCTGGTTTGGTCCCTTTTCTGCTTTGCCGTGCTCTTCAAAGCTATGACTATGACTCCTCAGTATTATGCACCTTCGAGCACTAAATTCCATTTACTCTCCGTATCTACTGAACTGAGTTTGGTTTCTACTCTCCCCTTAGAAAACACTTTAACCTTCACATGCTGGGCTTTGTCCAATATTTGGACTACCCATAAGTCACTTTTAGATTTGATTTTAAACGTTCCTATGGGTACTTTTGGTGGGGGCATTAATTTCTTAGGTGTGAGAATCTTATTTAGTGGCAAACTCTTGTCAAAGCTGTTCTTTTCTTTTCTGCTCAGATTTGGCAGTTCGCTCTGCACAGCAGCTACCAAAAAGAGGTTTTTAATTTTTTTTTTAAATCTCTCACCTTCCACAGTTCAAGGAGAGAAACCTTCAGAAAGGAAAAACTGAAACAAAAATTAAAAACTCCCTTACCTACATTCACTGTGTCATTCTCCTTGAAGAAATGGCTGCTGTGAGACAGGCTTCTCCCAGATACTATTCCTCGCTCCAGCATTTTTACTTCCCGTTATTTTTTCCTCTGTACATTGTCTATTCTGAAAGAGAATTATTTTAAATACATTGTAATTGTGCCATCTGAATTTATATCAGAGCCACATTGCCTCTTGAAAGGACTTTCTTAAAAAATATACATTTGAAGAGACAGAAGAGTTTGTTTATTAAGAGCCTGAAAATAAAGCCAAGGAGTTTTTAAATAGGAAAAATACTGAATCCCACTATCAGAATAAAACTAGTTTCATTATTTTTGTATTACAAGTGAACATTTTCAACGTATTTGTGACAGTGAGTAGGTACTAATTGACATCCTATTTTTCCATTTAACATTATATAATAAAGGTAATCCCATGTTATCAGATGTTTGCATTATATATAATGTCAAAGAAGCAGAATACTACATTATGTTAATGTAGCATAAACCTATTTTGGACATTTACTTCTTTCCAAATTTTGAGGGTTTGTTTTGGGGGGGATGCGGTTTGGTCGTATAGACAAGTCTGCAGTAAATATCTTTGCGCACATAATTATTTGCTTTTTCTGAATTCCTTTTGAAGGTTAATTCTTGGAACTTGGATGATAGTGTTGCTATGTATTAGAGACTGGGAACATCTCGATGGCTCTGCTTGTGTCACCATATTGCTTACCAAACGGTTATCGGCCACCAGCGGCGAGTGTACTAGCATCACTGAAACCTCATCAGGATTGCATGTTACCATCAAAGCTATTTGCCCCTTGATTTTTGAACTGTAAAATGACACCTCAATTTTACTTTATTTTTTCCATCATAAGGGAAAATTATCTTTTATTGTGTATGCTACTCTTTGCAATGGTAATTTCAGATTTTCCTGCTGACCTAAGGTAAATAGCTTATTTCTTTTTTGCTCCATATCTAGAGTTGTGCACTATGGTAGGCTTATTCTCAAGCTGGAAAAAAGCCAGATTTCTCTGGGACTTGGGAAAATGAGAAGCAGAGTGAGAAGCAGAGAGGGTGTAGTCTTTGTCTGATAAAGGAATGGGGCCCTCTAATACGCTTCTTTGTACCCAGAAAGACCTAATCTACCTTCCTAGCTTTTATGGGTATTTTAATTTTTCATCCTAAAATAATTTTTTTCTCTGGTTTTTTTTGGCTATAATATTTATACTGGGCAGTTGCCTTGCCTTCATAAGTTGGGAATAGTGTATATGTAGCTTAGCAGACTTTCTTTTTATTTGAAAGGAGGCCAAAAGAAAAATTTTCTTTTGCCAAAGCAAGTGGGAGTAAGCTTTTATTGGAAGAGAAGTTGCACTTACTGTGAAAAGCCTACATTGTATTTTCTACATATTTAACAATGTTCCCTTTTAGTTGGGAAGAGCAGGATGGTTCTTTTCTTAGAAAAATCAACCATCTTTGAAATGATGATACGTAGTCTCTGGATAATACACTTAGCTTTCTAAATGAAAATCAAGATTATGTGGACAATGGAATAAACAATTTATTTTAATTTTTATTAAATTTATTGGATTGACATTGGTTAAAACATTGTATAAGTTTGAAATGTACAATTCTATCATACATCATCTGTACATTGCATTGTGTGCTCACCACCCAAAGTCTAGTCTCCCTCCATCCCCATATATTTGATCCGCTTTACCCTCATTTACCACTGCCCTCACCCCCTTACCCTTTGGTAACCACTAAACTATTGTCTGTGCCTATGAGTTTGTTTTATAAGTAATACTGGGTGTTTCAGAAAACCTAGATCGTCTGTCACTATAACATTGGCTACCTACACGCAATCTTTCAAGTAGATACGCAAAAAGAAAATTGTCACTTTTTTCCATAGTTAGACTTATTCTCAGTTTTGTTGATGGTGGAATGGGGAACTTGAGCTCATCGATTAAAGATGACTCAATCTATGGCATTTCTAATCATTTCTTCCAAATAATTACTTGAAAGTTCAAACTCCCAATCAGAGCCATTCTTCTTTCTTTTGAGAGGTCTCCTAACCCCTTGCTTCATCCCAATGGCACAAAGTTCAAGAAGAAGTTTATATGGGCTATGGGGGAGCAGGTGTTGGTGGTGGTGGTGGTGGTTCTTCTGGGTCCTTACTGGATTCCTCAAGAATTTCTTTATTCCTTCTGGTCACTGGCATCCTATTCTAATGCCTGCTGAGTGTAGCTGGACTCATCTGGTCTTCGGGCATCACATTGGCCCATGTTGCTGAAGACCGCCATCCACGCCATGACATATGTATGATCTCAGGATTTCCATGTTGGCCTACCCGTCTCCATAGCACCCATCCCCACTAGGGCTTTCTGAGACTTCTGGGCCTCCAGATGTCACACTCAGCCACAAAAAGCTATCTGGATACCCACCTCACCATTTGGCTTCAAGCCCATATCTTGTCTTCTTGAGGAAGCTCATGCTTTCTATAGTGTGTGCCCAGAAAAACAAGGATCAGTCCCCTTTCCTAGTGGGGATCATCAAATCTAGTCCGAGAGCTTCCACCACTTCCTCCCACCCCAGGTTTATCCCTAAGGTAAAACACCTCACCGGGGTATGACCTCTTGCTTCTCCTTTTCTCGCTGTCCTCTCATGACCTTCTCCCTAGTGTTACAGAGTCTGTCCTTGTTCGTTAAACCCAGTACTTTGTCTAGTGTGAAGCACAGAGCAGAGGCATCAACATAAGTATAATGAAATTGGATAAAATGAAGGCATCCCGTTGTGATACTTTGTCCGGCTTCCAGATAAATCATCCAGTGTAGGAAAAGAAAAAAATAAAGGTAGCAAGGGTTACACTCCCCAAGAGTGATAAACTGAGAAATGAAGTACAAGTCTGCATGACATTTCAAAGCAAATTGGCAAGACATATGGGTTGCAAGCACATTTTTTAAGGTCTGTGATTCTTTGGTGAAATTTTCAGAGGTTGCCCTAACCTATAGTGGTCTCTTCCTTCCCGAAACTCCTGTGTCTCATATTAACTTCTTTTGTTTGGTATTGGCTTCCTGTCTTATGCTATAAACTGTATCTTCAAATGTTCATGTTTGATCAACTTGATCAGAGGCTCTTTGAGTGAGATTATTCCTTGAGCTCTCGTGTCTTTCTTTCACGCAGATCTGGGAATCAGCTCATCCCCCTTACCTAACATCCCTCTCGTATTCTGAGGTGAGGCTGTAGGTGCCTGACATGAAGCCTCAGGGATCGCCCTCATCCTCCAGCCTCTCCTCCTCACCGCTTTGCTTGGGGCCTCTGACTCCTGTCTTGTTATTCTCTGGTTTCTTCCTGCCTTTTTCGCTTCCTCAGGCTGAGGCTTTGGTTTCATAACCTTCTCACTCACTTCTAGTCTCCAGCTTTGCCCTGAGTGCTTGTCTTGTCTTACGTCCTCAGTTAGATTCTTCCATAAGGACGGGACTGCATCTTATTTTCTTTGCATACCTCTCCCTGTCAAGTCCTATGTGGTGTTTAAACGCCACAAACTTTTGTTTATTGGTGGATTATAGACAGCGGGAGCTTGAGAATGCCAGACTTGCTCATCTAAACCTTTGGAGCAACGTGCTCAAGAGCTGTGGAGAGGAAATGGGATCCGCTGCCTCTGGGCAAATCATTAGATATTTTCCTTTAATTTGCCTTTGCTTCCTCCAAGGGGAAAATGAGGTGAATAAATGGCCTCCATCAACCATACTGGTGTAGTTTGATGCAAAATGTAATGTGCTAACTTTAGTCATGCTTTGAGCTTCTTAGAGGTGTGTGCCATGTAAGAAGTATACGGATGTAATCAGGAACGTTTAAAAAAATCTTATGAGGATTTATTTTTCAAAAAACATACTCTTCCTTCCCCTCATAAACCTTCATTAAAGCATGTACTTATTAATCTTCCCCAGGGAAATGTTTCTATGACAAGAGTGAAGCTGCAGTTTGGCACACCCCCTGTTTCTTCTCTCTTATCTCTTTCACATACCACACATTACCTGATAAGCTCTATTTATCCTCTCAACATACTTTACTGAGCACTTAGTCTGTGTGAAGCACTGTGCCAGGCTCTGAGGACACAATGAATAAAAATAGTGTCTCTGGTCATTAAGGGAGACAGACAGACATGTATTCATTCATTCATTCATTCATTCATTCATTCATTCATTCAACAAATATTTATAGAGTTGGCTATCTGCCAGGCACTCTTCTAGATTCTGTGGTATAGTGGTAAATAATTAATATAATCAACTCCCTTAATTCTCTGGGACAGATGCTGAAATACAGACATGTGCAGGATTCAGTGAGAACAATTTCCCAGGGGAGCAGTGCTGGAGCTGTGTCTCGAGGGATGTACATGACAAGAAATAATAGAAGTGGAGGAGAAGATAAATGAACTTGGATGGGTCATGGCCACTGGAGTTCCATGTAATTCTAGAAGAGCAGAGAGATGGGACAAGCAACAGTTTAAGGACCAGGCGTCTACAGGCAGGATGGATTGATTGTTTTATGAATATAAAACACACACCTAATAATATGAAAACAAACAAACGTGTATCTGGTTGAAGCTTCCTACTCAAAGATTTGACCCACTGTGGGGTGTGAGAAAGCTTTGCCTGCTCTGTTTACAAGAGGCATTTGATGCTTATTATCCAGTCTTTCTGTGGGAGCAACTGTTGCAGGATTGGAAAACTCTTTGCATTAAAAGCAGCAGCTGCGCAGTATGGTATTCCTGCATTTTTCTCATAGGCAGAGGGCGTTTTATTATTTCAAGATGCACGCAAAGTATTATCAGAAGGCATAGGAGCTTGGGAGTTACCAAAATTTCAGATGATTCACAAGCGGGCTGTTACAGACCGTGACATCTTGATTTAACACTCCCCTGGCTAAGAAACAAACACTGCAATTTAAAAAACTGTACCCATGACTACGTTCGACTGACTTTTGAACCATTTGTATGTAATTTAGGATTTATTGCATTTCTTTGAACATTCATATGTAATTCTTAAAGCTTAAGAGTTGCTCTGTGAATGATCAAATATTTATATAATTTTTTTTCCAAATGTATTTATTATTTGCTGTACAGTCTATGAAATATTTACGCTGATTTTTAAAGAAAAATATACATTATTTACATTGCCTTGAATTTTCTCTTGGTGCAGGTGAAATGACAGCATAGAAGGTTGGAAGCCCCCCAAGGATGCCACTCAGTAACCACAGGAGGCTCTGTCCCTCAGGAAAACACCTGGCAATGGAATTATGTAAGTAAAGCCTAGGTTGGGACCACCCGAATTTCCTTGGAGCCCGTACTTCCTCTTAGTTCTTGGGTCTCAAATGGCAGGAGGGAAAGTTGGAACAGTTTCTACCAACTTTCTCCTCATCCTCCCAGGTTCCCAGGTGCCTTTCACTATAGGATGAACAGCACCTTGATTTTCTCTCTGGGACCCAAAACATGCCCAGCTGCAGAATGAATGATTCTTTTCCAGAAAGCAGAGTAGACTTGTGGTCCCCAGGCCCAATTTATAGTTATGAAAGTAGAAATGTGTTAAACTGAATAGCCACCAAAGAAACATACTTGAATAGGACCCTGAAGTCAATAGTTAGATTTCTTTCAAGGTAGACCCTAAGTGTAACTGATGACAAATCCCAGAAACCAGGCATGGTGGAGATTAATAGCAGCTGTAAATAAGGCTGATGTAGGTCACGTGACACAGAGAAGCATGGAGGTAGGATCTTATTATCAGAAAAGAGGGTTTCAGGGTGGTCTTAAGACTGTTAGGACATCATTTTGTGAAATGGATTAGTCATATGAACATCTGCCTAAGAACTCATATGACTATTTGTTCCTCAAATGATATTTCTAATGCCATTCAGATACCTATAAAACAATTTTGTTTGGCCCAAAGAGGATGTGGACCTCCTAGCGAAAGTTGCATGACAAGTGCGGAGAAAGTAGAGCAATTCACAGAACTCAGAGAACAATCCACTTTGTTTTGCTGAATTATGTGCTAATGGTAGGCCTGGAAATGGATTCTCGGCCTCCACCTTATCCCAGGAGGTTCTGACCAGGTAAATCTAAGATGCTCACTGCAGTAATCTGTGTTCTTAAAAGTATGCTTGTTGATTCCGGTCATCAGCAAAGTGCTGGAATCTTAGGAGGAAAACCTATGTATGTATTTCTTTGTTGGAACATACTTGGATGATGCTCAATCAAGCAGAAAATACTTATTTTGTGTCGAAGCCTGTGACTGGTATATGGGGATAACGTCTTCTCCTCAAAGACGTTACCTTCTAGTCAAGAAGACAAAACCAACATATGTATATTCGTCAGGATAGCTGCAGTAACAAACAGCCCTCCTTCCCAGCCTCAGAAACTGAAAACAAGGTTTATTAAGCTACAGACGCTGCATGGATATCAGGGGATTCTGCTCAGTATCGTCACTCAGATCTAGGCTGATAGGGCCCTTGTCTCAACACATGCTTCTAAGACTAATGATTGGGCCTGGGAAAAGAGCTCTAAAGAGTCTCTCACCAGCAATAAATGCCGTTGTCTGAAAGTGATATGTCATTCCCATCTATACACTGTTCATTAGCCAGGTTACTCATGTGGGCTCCCCCAAACTGTGGGCTCCCCCTATCTGAAACAGCAAAAGGGTTGGGAGTGTACAATTCTCCTCTGTGCCTAAAAGGAAAACTGATTATTGACATAGTATGAAGGGAGCTATGTATACATACTAAGTGCTAAGAGTATATATATAAAACACACTATGGTACATGTTTATAAAAAAATATACACACACACACACACACACACACACACATATATATATATGATGTATATAAGTTTAAGATATATCTATATATACACACACTCTGGGGTGCCAAAAAATGTATACAAGTGGTCACTTTGGTCAACATTGCTCAAGCAGTAGTTTGCCGTTCTCATAAGTGTCTGGACACTGATGGTAACCACTGTGAGCACCTCTTGTAATTGCAGAAGTCAAACGTGACTTGTATTCATCTTTTGTTATTGGTATATATTGAGTATTATAATTTTAATACAGTTTTCCTTTCTCAAAATGTGTATACATTTTTTTGGCACCCTCTGTGTGTGTGTGTGTGTGTGTGTGTGTGTATGTGTGTTTATATATATATATATCTTAAATTTATATACATCATATATATTATATATATTATGCATATATTATATATTATATATAATATATGTATTATATATATATTATATATAAAATCAAGTGAATAGTGAAATCTATGCAAGAGAGAACAGTAAAGGGAGAAACTATCTAGGAAAGATATAGGGTGAACTTGGCCTTTATTGGTAGGTAGGATACGCAGAATAACAATAGCAACAATATGTATTTGTTGTGAAGTATATGCCATGCAGTCCCAGAAATGGGGCAAAAACCAATAAATCATAGTCTAATTTCATTATAGCAACTCTCTGAGACTGATACTATTTTTATCCCCATTTTATAGATGAGGAAATTGAGGTTTCAGGAAAGTGAGGTAAGTTTTCCAAGTTCTCAGAGCTGATGAACAGTGGAGCCAGGATTTGAACCAAGAGGGTAGTACGTTATTTAGAGGATAGAGAAAATGTGAGTAATCACAAGACAATGGCATGAGCACGGCATATTTGTGGTACAAGGAGGAGACCGCCCTGACTCAAGCACCAAGGTGGCCTGTAGTGAGCAGAGGGCTAATGTTAACTTTATTTCCAGTTCTACTTATACTACAAGCAAATCTTCAAGACCTTTAGGGAAGTAAGTATGTTTGTGGTCTTCAAAAAAATAAAATAAGATTACTGCCCTTGGAAAAAAACTTTTGACTTTTGGAGATTTGACCTTTAGTTTCTAACACGCTTTAAGGTATTCCCGACCTTTGGGATTATGCAGAATTTACTCCTGTCACTGATTTATAAACCTCCTCTTCCCTTGCCAAACTTTGATGGAAATGAGAATGACTAAAACTGATGTGTGTAGAAATTTAGATTCCTGGTTTCTTTTTTTTCATGAAGAACATCATGAAACTTATTTGTGAATGGAAACAGATTTGAGTGATGGACACATATGGTAATTTGGAATAGTGAAAACAGCCATGTCCATCAATTTTTGAAATATTTACAGAGAATGATGTTTACTGATGTGGTGCTAAATTGGAGTCCCTGCTGACTCGACATGTGTGTGAGTTATCCAGCCCTGAATTACTGGGCACCTGAATTACTGGCTATTTCTTTTCACACAGAGAGGAGGAAAATTGAGGGCAGGACCAGCATACTTCAGATAAAATAAAGTAGCACAACACAATAAAATTCTTGAAAGGAGACCAAAAAATTCCCCAAGAACAAATACTAATAATTCAGAAAAGTTGACTCTTGAAAAATATGGATATTAAAAGTCGAAGGATTGACTTCAGTTATTTGATTAATGATAATAATACTAACATTTACTTAATTCTTATTATATGTTAGGCCCTTGGCTAAGCAACTTGGGAGGCATTTTCTTATTTAATTGTCATACAAGTCTGTGAGGCAGGTGAGAGGCTTATTGTGAAGATGAGGAAATTAGGACTTTGAAGGAAAAGGAACTTGCTCAAGGTAACAGAACAAAAATAATTAGGTTAATTTTATATGTTTCAGTTTTTCCCTTTAAAAATAAACCTTCCAAAATAATTCACTTACTCAGCCCATTTTTATTACATTCTTAGTATGTGCCAGAGGCTATGCAGGGCTTCCAGATGGATAGATGAGTAAGACATAGTCCTGTACTTCAGGGGGACACAAATAAACAGGTGATGATAATAAATTCACCTAAGCGGAATGAGAGACCCATATACAAGGTCTCAAAAGAAGGAGGGGAAGTCTTCCAGAAGGACAGTGTTACAGGATTAGACATTAGCCAGGGAAAGCCGGGGAAGGGGCTTCTAGGCAGATCGGAGGACCGAAGCAAAGACCCAGAAGGGGCAACAATTTGGGGTATGTGGGATCCCCAAAGAGCAACCTTTTGCTTTAATGCACGAAAGGTCAAGGAGTGACGAGAAACAGAGTTGAGCCCAGCTCCCAGGTGTCCTGTGTGCCCTGTTAAAGCCCTTGGCACTTATCCTGGGAGTGAGACAGCCTCTTAGGGATTTAAGACAGGGGTAACCTTAGTGTTCAAGGTCAAAGGCTACAGGTGTGAGTGGGTGAGGGACAATATTTGGAATTTCCTGATCACTGTCTTGAACAATCTGTCCTTTCTCTTGCTCTACAGTGTTTGAATAATATCAGTATTGACACTCCCTCCTTTCCTTAGTCAAAAACAGGGCGTGTGTCATCTTCCCTTTGTGCTTTCTTGCCATAGCCATGAGAACATGCCTGAGGGAAAACACTGCATTTGCTTTTAATGTCACATCCTGATGTAGGAGAGTGAGTCCAGTGGTTGTGGGGCAGGGCGAGGAGGGAGGAAGCTTGGTTGTGGTTATGCCAATCCTAAGGAGCAATCCTGCCTTTTCGTGGTAGCAAGGTACCCATTGTCTATAGGCACAATGAAATTCAACGCAGGATTAACAACAAGATTGATGAGAAGGGGCCATTTCTAAACCCAAAATATATTCTGCGAAGTCACTCATATTTGTTATATCAAAAAATAAGTGTGGCAATGCTTTCTATCAGGATTCAAGGGCTGTACAATACAGCATGTCCAAGAAAGAAGGAAGCCACCGATACATATCCTTTTCATGAGAGAACACAGTTTTTAATCCCTAAATAAGCTTTTTTTCTTTTTTCTTTTTCATACAAGTATAGCAAAAGGCTTAGTGAGTTTGCAAAGAAAAATCATTGTCTTACACTTGCTCCACAAGGTCACACAGACCATTTTTGGAAACTGGTCCTGAATGAACTTAGGATAATCAAATGCAAATTTGCTAGAATGTAGACTAGCGTCACACAATAAAATTCTATTACTACATCAAAGCTGACCATAAAAAAAAAAAAATTCAGCAAACTGGAAAGAGATGTCTGACCCATATAGTACTGAGAATTGTGGGTACTTCGGATTTTAGCTGAGAAGAAATTCCAATGTAAATACTGTGATGTTGAGGTGAAATTTTATTTTTCAAATTCACACATTTGCAACTGCCATCATGTAGCCAAGCCTGGATACAAGTTCTTGGTGAATGATCGTAAAACAGTTTCCTGTTTTGTGCAGGGAAAGCGTGCGTGTGCACGTGCATGTGAACACACACACACACACACACACACACACACACACACACAGAAACACACACATGCACACACGAGCCCTCTTCCTTTTTCTTCATAGTCAGTTGTTCTAATAATCATGCTGTGTGCTATTTAGAGAGCAAACGCCTGTCCTATTGTCCTTGCATGCTGAGTTAGTCCAAATTCTCCTGAGTGTTGTGGTCACGTGATATGGAAACACAGATGCTGTGTGCTGAAAAACTGGCCTGATCTGAACACTAGAGAGACTGCCTGGCTGACCCACAGGTTTGCATTTTTAAGGCCATGAATGCACTTCTCTGAATTAGGAGTCACAAAATTGTTGGTAGCAAATCACCACCATGGCCACATAACTCGTGAGGAGGCCTAACATTGGGCTGCCATAACCCTGGTGCCATATGTTTCTTCCTGCTCTGCTGCCTTGGAAAACAGAGTGAGTTCAAGGGCAATCATTTCATTTAATCAAACTGCAGCAGTAATGACTTATTAGAAGCAAAATAAAACCCGCAAAGATGAAAACACACACACAAATACAGACACACACACACACACACATTTAAAGTGAAAATATATCAAAGAAAATTTTTTCAAATGTAAATTACTTCATTTATGCTTCAAAAGCAGCCATTTATGTTTTATAGAGAGCTAGCTGATGTCTGTAGAGCACATTATCTGACCTAGCATAGACGAAGGTGTGACAATTAAGTTTGTGAACGTTTTGCTAAGATGTTGCTAACATTTTTTGATATCAGAGGGATTATTCATTATGAATTTGTACCAACTGGACAAACAGTTAACCAAGTTTTCTATTTGGAAGTGTTAAAAGGCTGTGTGAAAAATAGATGGCTTGAACTTTTCGCCAACAATTCATGGCTTTTGCATCACAAGGCACCAGCTCACACGGCACTGTCTGTGAGGGAGATTTTAGCCAGTAAACAAATAACTGTATTGGAACACCCTCCCTACTTACTTGATCTGGCACCCAATGACTCATTACCTGAAGATAAAGGAAATATTAAAAGGAAGACATTTTGATGACATTTAGGACATCAAGGGTAATATGATGACAGCGATTCCAGAAAGAGTTCCAAAATTGCTTTGAAGGGTGGACTAGGTGCTGGTGTCAGTGTATAACTTCTGAAGGGGAGTACTTCAAAGGTGACCATGGTGACATTTAGCAATGAGTTATGCAGCACTTTTTCTAGGATGAGTTCGCGAACTTAATTGTCAGACCTTGTATATGTTTCTGACCAATTTTGCTCTTTGCAAATATTGTCACTTTGTTATATGGCTTTTGAGGTTGAGCAAGACTTTAATCATGCTTGAATTTAGAATATATAAGGATGTATATCTTCGGCCTTTCTAATTTCATGAAAAGTTGACCAGGTATAAAATTATTGGACCAGACAACATTTCTCTCAGCACTTTATAGTCAGTAAACTGCCTTTTAGCATTGAGTGTGGCTATAGGAAAACCTCAAGTCAGCCTGATAAATTTTTACTTTCATAGTAGATTTGATGTTCTTGACACGATGCCCACAAGAGTCTGGTAACTTAACCAGGGCAAGTCTGTATTGATTTTTGTCAGAAACATTCGTCCTTGGAACATCATGTGGTCTTTTAATCTATAGATTTTGGTCCTGTCGTATTTCAAGAATCTATTTTTTTCCTTTTAGACCTTTAAAAAAATTATTTCCACTTCAGATTTTTTAATTATTTCAAAACACCAATTATGTATATGTTGGATCTTTGCTTGTCTTCCAAATTTGGCATTTTGTAATTTTAATAATCCTCATTTTCTTTTTCATTTCATTTTTATGATTTCCTCATTGATTGTCTTCCATGTCCTTCCTCTTTTTAGTAGGATTCCATGAAAGTTTGAAGAGATTTGCTTGACAAACTTCTCGAGCTCTATTTTGTTTTAAGTAGTCCCTGCATTTTGGTGTCTATTTTTGCATAAAATCTAGAAAAGGGGGGAAACACCTGAAATGCTTGCCCTTCTATTTACTCCATTCAGAGTTTTTCTTTTACAAATACCTCCACTTTCCCTGTAGATAAAGCATCTGTTAAATTTTAGTAAAAGTCTTAAGTGTCTATTTGATGAAAACTGGTCAAATGGTGCCAGTGATGTCTTTCTTTGTACCCCAGGACGTAGAAAATTTCTGCTCATTTAATATTAATGAAAGGAAAAATACATTTTCTCTATCCTAAATTATTAAACATTGGTTAAAAATGACCAATTTAGCAGTGCAGGTTCTCATTTAGTCTTTAGCAAATAGCATGAGGGGAAGTATGTCTCCTTTTGTCATTGCTCTTGTACCTAATTTAATAGAACTTTTAAAAGCTCAGTCCCTTTGAAAGCAGTTATATTTAGTGTTTCTTGTCATTTTGTATACTGTCAGCTGAAAGAAAAGCTGCAAAGGTCTCTTAGAAGTGATTGGTTGTTTTTTTTGGGGGGGGTTCTTAAAAATGAACATTCTTGAACAATGCTTACGCTCATTTAAGAAGTAGATTTAATATGCTGCTTTTGATATAAAAAGTGGTAATTGGACAATTTATCAGCCTCTTTTTTGTCACTTTTAGAGTAACTAAACCAATCAACAAATTATTACTGAATTACCACTTTGTTGAATATTTTGTGTCACGCAGCATAACTAAAACTGTTGTTTTCCGCAACATATAATCTGTATCACTGACAGGGGTCATCGTCTTATTTTTAAACAGTTGATTGTGTACTTGACCTGATTTAGTCAATAAGACAACAGAAAAGTCAAGAAAGAATATCAGAATGAATCTAACATACAAAGGCATGCAAAGACTCCCCCAGACTATAGCTAAATTTTGCTATTTCTTGGATTGTTTACCTTTAATTTGGATTAATTTTAGAACTAGGTGCCTGGCCTTACTTCTTCCATCTCTCCCTTCTTTCTTCCTCCCTTACTTTTATCTGGTTTGCTCTGTAATTTTAGGTTGTGTTGTTAGGATGTTTTTGTATCAGTAAAATACAAAAGTAAATATTATAGTTCAATATGACTGATGAGTTAATCCTGCTAAGTGAAAAATGCTAATGTATTTTCATGTGGTTTTTATTTAATGAGGTTATAATCTTTCTTTGGCCTTTGTCTGCTGAACTTCATCCCCGTCAAGTGTATTTTAGCATTGTTTTTAATGGGGAGCCAGCAGTCAAGTGGCCATATAATTCACTGGACTGTTGAATACATTCTGGCTTGAGTTTGGCTGAAATCTCTGGTGTGGGATGATATTGCCAAATTTTGGAGACATCTGTGTCTGATATAACACTCTGGTCAGTTTTTGAGACTCAGACTTTGGCCCAATGTTTCCAGGGTTATAGCAGCCTGCTGGTAGAGTCATACACTCAGGGACACTTTAAATGGATCAGTTGTATTTAGCACCAGAAATGTCTTGGAATATGTAAACCTCTAAGTGTGGCTGCTAATGGAAATATTCTTTTAGGGATTCAGAATGGGACCTATCTTAATAAAACCAAACCTTTGGACATGACCAATTCATGTATATAGGCTCCAAACAGACTCCCCAAGTTGTGTCTACATTTGCATTCCTTCTGAAACATTTTGAAGAAGGTACTTATATAAATACAAATGAAATCTGATATAAATCCACATAGGAGTTGAATTGCAACCAAGCAATAGTATAAGGTAATAGAAGCTGGTCTTTTATTCATCTGTCTTCCCCTTGCTCTATCCTTTATTTATTCTTGTATTCTCTTTCTCCCATCAAGTATCTTTTAAAAATAAATCAATTTTCAATAAATTGATAAGTGAATAAAAGTTATTTATAACATACTATGAATTCATACTGGTGTATTGTTGTTCTCCTTTTATAGTATAAAAGAAATTTTGACATTATCAAGTAACATTTACTTGTTTTTTTGCCAAAGGGTCTCCTTTATATCCCCAGAAATCACTTGACTTTGGCAGGTCTGCCTGACCACTGGTGTAGTAGATTCTGCAGAGAAAGTATCCGTCCCACCACTAGAGGTATAATACACATCACTATCAGCAAACATGTGTTGCATGCTTGCTATGTAGCAGATACTAAAACAAGTGCTTTGTGTCGATTATTTTACTTAATCTTAGCAATGGTATGAGACATAGGTACTATTATTACCCCCATTTTACAGGTAAAGAAACTGAACACAGACAACTTAGGTAAATTTCCCAAAGTCACACAGCTAGTAAGTAAGTGGTCGAGGTGAGATTGAACCTGGCAATCTAATAGGAGAGCCCACATTCTTACCTATCACCATTGCTCTCCTACCACAAGCTCACACAAATTAACAATGGCCCCTAACCACTTCCTAGAAAGGAAGGTGGAAATTTGAGAAGAGTGATAGAGTCTGAAGGTCAGAGAGGAAGGGCCTCAATGATTGCCTAATCCATCCCCGTTAGGTTATACACGAAGCAAAAGAGGATCAGGGATGCTCATTTATCCACCCAGCCTTCATGGATGACTAGAATCCATTTCTGCAAGTCTCTCTCTATTGTAAGAGTTATAGGGATGAAGACTCATTAAAGATTCATGTTCTATAGATAAATTTCCCTGCAGTCCTTTATTTAATTTGGCCTAGTGCATCTGGGAATTGACTAAAGTCACTGTAAACATAGAAGGCTCACAAGTCCAATTGTGGGAAAGAAGGAAATCATTATGGATGAGAAACTGGAAGAACTGAACCCCAAATTGGATAGTAACACCCCAGTGTCTCCAACTTCTATAGTGCAGCTGAATTTGTGATATTCTTGAAAAGCAAAGGCATACTTGTGGAAGACGCAGATTTCCTGGACTGAGTTACAGAAGCAGTTAAAATTCTAGATGGCAGAATGCAGCCACTGATGTGAATACTGCAGTTGAGTGGAGCCCCGAGTCCTGCCTTTCTGCTGAGATCTCTTGTATTCAGAGATGTGGGCTTCCTTCTTTTCTTTCCTTCCCAAAGGCTCTTATGATGGGTATTTTTAATTAGGACACTTCTGATGCACAAACGGGATCTACTCCTGACAGCTTCCTTCTCAACACATGTTTTTCCTCTCATTCATCCATCTTACTTGTCAGCCTCCGTTTTCCTCTGTGACTATGTTTGAAATGCTGTCCCACACATCCTTCCATTATAGAAAGGAAATTTGACACCTGGGGAGACAGTATTTCCTCTTACTCTCTAACTGTGTGGAGGGCACGCTGGCTATTTCTCAAAATAGCACAGTCAGCAGAATTGAGAACATTAGTGCTTGGTAGTGGAAACCAAGGAATTTTTTTTTTTTTCTGATGAGATGCAAATTTATATGTTATATCTCCCCTCAGTGAGAACATCATTTTGCCTTGAATACTTAGTTACCCAAGCACCTTCAAATCAATTAAGAGGCTGTGATGACACTGTTTGACATCCCATTAGCCCTTGCCTTTAGTGAGGTGTCTATGAGAAGCAGAAATAAAAGTGATTTTGCCAGTCAGAGGTGTAATTCCAAATATCCTGGTGTTCCAGTCAGATGAAGAGTCATGCATATGGGTATTTTGTTTGTTCCCTGGCTGTTTGTCTCAACAGCTAATATTGGGTTAAATTTTGAGTTTTGGGAAAGCAGGGACCATATCTCAGTTGTTCCTGTGACACGATGGTGCCTAGGGCAATATCTTTCTAACAGAAGAATCAGAGAATATCCCTGTTTCATTGTTGATTCATCAAATATGTAACGAATGGAGTGATATGTGGGCCCTGTGCTCAGTACTCTTCTGATGGAGAAGGACTTTGGGGTTTATTTAACATAATTCTTCACCATGAGCCATTTGTTAACAGAAATTATGGAGGACTTACAGTGGTGAGCAGAGACTAAAGGTTTCAAGGGGATTCTAGTCCAGTAGAAGAAAGTGAGTTCCAGAAATGCCCAGTGTCATGCCTACAGGTCCCCACGTCACTACCACAGAAAGAGGTACCAGATGTGGGTCTCCTTCCTCAAATACTTAATGTGCATTTGAAGCTTAGCTTTACAGAAGCACGGCCTAGGGGCTCATCCCAGTCACCTTGGATTCAAACTCTTCAACAACTGCTGTAATATGTATTTGTCAAATTGAATATTCATGGTGTCTTGAACAAGAGCTAAAGTGGTTCAATTTATTCTTATAAACTTTTATCATACGAATTGCTCTTAATTTTCTGCTTATTAAAGAGAATTGGATGTATTTTAGTGTAGTTTAAGTATAGTAGAAATCTTAAATAATGGCAGAATCAGATGGTTTATGTGGTGAAATTTGAAATCTATTGAAAAGTTCTGAGTCTTAAAATAAACCTTACCAGTTTACCACTGTACCTAAAACTCGACAACTAATGGATTGCTTTGGTTGTCATCTTGAGGAGGACAGGACTGGTGGTAAATCTTCATGTAGGGAGAGCAGGTAGGAAAATAAACGGTAGAAAAAGGGTAGACACTGTCCAGATTTAGAATATAAAAGTCACTCAATAATTGTTGCCCAAGTGATTGAGTATTTCCAGTGTAAGTCAAGGTACACAGTGTTACAGAAGTACAAAAGAGGAGCGAATCCTTACTAGAGATGGAAGAAGTTCCTAAAAAAATGATACGTTGAACATTGATGGATGGGTTGAGTCTTAATAGTAAAAAATTAAAGGGGAAGAACATTCTAAAGAGAAGAAGTATCACAAGCAGTGTTTCCCAAAGTGTGGTCCAGGGAACCCCTGAGGGTCCCCACAATCTTTTCAGGGGTCCGTAAGATCAAAACTCTTTTCATGATAATACTAATATATTGTTTGCCTAAAGAAGGTAAAAGAAGTATTCAAGGTTTTCATGAACTTGTCGATTGCTTGAATATAAGGTTGAAGGAGGGATCAAAGATGACCTCAAATTTTCTTGCTGTAGCAACAAAATTATCAAACACATTATTCAAGGTCTTAAGTGGAAAGTCCTGGGCTAGATGCTATTGTTAAAATGCCAGGCCACCTCATTTAAAATCCTGGCTCCAATGGTTCCTAGCTGCGATGGGCATATCACTTCTTCGTGCTTCACTCTCCTCACCTGTAACCCCGTGATAACAGTTGTACCTACTTTATAAGATTCAAGTGATATGAATTCACTAATCAAGTGCTCGGAAAAATGCCTGGTGCACAGCAAGCCCTTTACAAATGTTCGTTAAGGAAAATATGGGGTTTAGGAAAGAGGAGGATGCAGACACTGAGTGTGACAGGAGCCCTGGCTGAGCATGAAAGCACAGGAAGGTAAGTGACATTGAGTGAGTTGTATCATTAAAAATGGGTGGGGCCCCCTAACCCCCGTCTTCAGTTCCCATACTTACTTATCTGTGATGGAGGGTGGGGTTGGAGCGATTGGCTGTTTGAAATCTTAGGTAAATTTTTCAGAAGACGTTTGTTGTTGTTGATTAAATTTTGCTGTCAAGCTAGCCAGGTGCTTTAATTAATCCAGGGCTTCAAAGAGCAGAGGAAAGTGATCATCTGTGAGCTGTGGGAGGGTGGCTGGGGAGGCTGTGTGGAGTGAGAAGGAGTGGAGAGGGTACTGACTGGTGGTTCGCCTTATGTTCTGCCTTTAAATTCGTGTGAATTTTTTTTTAGTCTGGAATATATGTGCATTTATTTTGGTGTATGAAGATGCTTTAAATTACTTACCATTAAGGAAAAACTGATGCTTCAGAAGGAGGCCCCATGTTTACTGAGTGCCCCAGCACCGTGCCCATCCCCCTGCCCCAGTGGTACTCTGACTTGAGCTGTGCTGATTTAACCCAATTATACAGCCCCAGGAGGGAACAAAAAAATGAACTCTGTGTATACTTTAGTTCTTTGCAGGAGAAACAATGAATCATAAAGATTAATTGTGTCTTTTCTTGCGAGTTTAATAAATAATATCAGTTTACAGGAAGGATGAAAAGTTGATATATGTATTAATGCTGAGATAAAAATGCTACAAAGATTTGTACAAAATGTCGTCTTTAAAAGTATATGGTTGGGGCGCTTTTATTTTAAAATTCATGATGAGTTGAGTTTAAGCTCGGCAACATTTTATGCAAAGGTAATTAAGATACCTCCCCCATGCAGTTACCCCCCTTGGCCTTCTCTCCCTGCCAAAAAAAAAAAAAAAGAAAAAGGGAAAAAAAGAGGAATAAGAAGTTCTACAAATTTGAATAACTTCATGTTAAGTTGCAGGGAAAGAAATTTAATTTGGATTTCAATTATAAATCCATTTTCAAAATTTGCTTGAATACGTTCCTGCTCATACACAGGGGAAGACGCAGCTCTATGTAACAGACAGGTCAGGTGGTCATCGTCTTGATCATATAGTTAATCTTGGCATCGCAAATGGTGTAGGAGCTGACACGTGTGCCTCCTGACAGGCTGCAGTATGAAGTAAGAAGCACTGCCTAGCAATCATTCTCCAAAAACCTGCTTCACCTGAATCTTATCCAGCCTTTAGGCCTAACTTCTAGTTTTCAGGTTATACAGGAGCTGGAGGATGAAATTAAATGACATCATAAGGAAACAAGCAGACAAACCAGACATGGAAGCCTTTGTATGTCAAGTGAACTAGCTCTTCAAATAAAAGTGTGTGTGTGTGTGTGTGTGTGTGTGTGTGTGTGTAGGCGTGTGTTGGGAAGTGTTTCCAGAATCTTGATTAGATACTAGTTAATAAAAATAAAAGTGTTTTAAGTGTCAGTTGGGGAAACTTGAATATGGTCTGGATGTTGGAAAAGAGTAGACAATTATTGCTAGTTTTTTGATGCTGGCTAATGCTATTGGAGTTATATAGGACAAAAACCTTATTTTTAGGAGACGAGTGCTAAAATATTTAAGGAGTAAAATGTCATGACATCAGCCAGTTACTTTAAAATAATTTAGCAATAAAACTAGAGAAAGAAAGGAAAGAGAGAATGAGAAAGAGATCTTATTAAAAAATGATAAAAATACTAACAATTATTGAATTTAGGTAGTGCAAATATGGTTGTTCATGGTACAATTTTTAAAAATTTTCTGTACATTTGGATATTTTGTAATTAAAAGCTGGTAAAATTTTGCTATAGACAAAACTGATACATATATCACTATATATATGCCAGGGGTGCCAAAAAAATGTATACACATGACTTGTATTCATCTTTTGTTATCAGTATTTATTGAGTGCTACAATTTTAATAGCTTTTTCCATTCTTAAAATGTGTATACTTTTTTTGGCACCCTTTGTATTTACTTATTCAAACATTCGTGGACTATAATTTGCACACCCAGCACGTGGCAAGCACCTTGTTAAATGTTGGGAGATAATGGTGACAATGACCAATAGGACCTCCGTGTTCTCATGGAATTTTGATTTGGGTAAGAACAGTATTAAACAGTGAGACGTGCAAGTAAATGAATAATCGGGTATTGCAATATATTGCAAAGAAAAACAAGGGTAAAGTGTCATGAGAGTGACAGGGGGGACATGACTTGGATGAGGGTGGGGTGAGTGACTGGAATGTTCTTTCTGGGGAAGTGGTTTCTTTCAAAGAGGCCCCTTGGGACCCGTTGGCCCTTAGCAACCTCTCCGACAGACAGGTTCCTGTCTTCACACTGTTTCTTCAGCACTTCCTCAAGACATGCTAGTAGCATTTTACTCCCCAAGCATTTAATCTTGGCATCTCAATTAGATGATAAGTGACTTCAGCCTTTTGTTTTATTCATCTCCACATTCCTCAAAGCCTCATGTGACACATGAGCGGTCAATGGTTATTAAAAACTAATCCTTGTGCAGCTCTTCATATCTTTGAAATTCCTTTCCTATGTATGACCTCGTGTGATATGAACTTTAAAATAGTCCGGTGATAGTTCCTTTTATGGGTCAACTTGACTACGTTACGGTGCCCAGTTGTTTGGTCAAACACTTGTCTAGATGTTGCTGTGAAGGTGTTTGTGGACGTGATTAATTTGCAGTCAGTTGACGTTAAGTAAAACAGATTACTCTCCTTAATCTGGGTGGGCCTCATGCAATTGGTTGAAGAGCAGTGCCTTAGGTTTAAGAGCCATGACTGAGGTTTCCAGAAGAGAAAGCAATTCTGACTTCTGCCTGCGATATGCGAGTAGAAATCCTGCCTGCGTCCAGTCTGCACCCCTGTGGACTTTGGCCTCAAGGCTCCAACATCAACTCTTAGACTTGCCATCCTCCACAATTGTGAAAGCCAATCCCTTAATCTCTCTCTCTCTCTCTCTCTCTCTCTCTCTCTCTCTCTCTCTCTCTCTCTCCCTCTCTCCCTCCCTCCCTCCCTCTCTCTCCCTCCCTCCGTCCCTCCCTCCACGTATGTATTTTTATCCTACTAGTTCTATTTTTCTGGAGAACCCCGGCATGTACATACCCTAAGAGGACAGTTACTATTCCCACTTTACAGATGGCTAAAGACAGGAATAGAGAGGTTGGGCCATTAATCCAAGGCTCCATCCTAAGTCCAGGAGACTACAAGGAAGCAGAGTCCCTGGGCTCCTAACTCCGAGCTTTCCAAATGGAAGGAGTTGTTGACCAAACATCCACCTGTTAGCCAAGAGCTCAAACGTCTGAGACTAACATTTAACAACTTTTCTTCTCTCTGGCACCGTATTGGGTCTGGATGCTAAGCCAGGTGACAGTGAAGGGCTTCGGAGATCCACACACATATTTAACAACCATGGTTTCGATGGCCTGGCTTAAGAGGACATATATGCTTTCACCTGAACAAAACAATCACTTCACTGTAAATGTGGACGGGGACAGCAAGCCATCAGCAAGCTGAAAGATTTTTATCCTTTGCAGTCAGTAATAAAAGCCTGGAAAGGATTTCTCCTGAGAGATTCTGTTTTTGATGGATTTTCTTTGTTTACAATGAACCTGGGACTTAAATATTGTAGCCTATCCTTGCTTGACTGAAATAACTGAATCACGATATCTAGGACAATAACTTCAGTGTTATTTGAAGTACCTGGCCTGAACCTTGACTCTGTCACACTAGGTGGAAAATTAAATGAGAAATGATTATAGCCTGGTGACTCCCTTTATGGGGGATTTTGGAATCTCACAGGCAGAGGAGAGGGTTTGTTCCACCAAGTCCTGGGGTGGCAAAGCCCACTGTAGGTGGCACAGGGAAAGACTTAATCTTTTCCTTGTGAGGATTAAATTCCTCTTCAGTGCCTGGGCTGAGCTATTCCCTCCCGCCAAGGGTGGAGTTAGATCCCAGTATCCAAAGGTAGCTGTAGGCATAAGTAGGCACTTCTCTGCTCACATATCAGAAAGTCATAGGAGTCTGAAATTCTCTATAGAGGCTGCTACCTGCAGGGGACACAGGCTGCTATGAATAGCAAAGCTTATGTGGTCCTTCCTGTAAAAGCTGCTTTACAGTCTGTGGCTCAGTTTGCTCATCTGGGAAATGGGAATAATACTCGCTTCACAGGATTTTTAAGAGGATCAAAGAACACTTAGTATGAATCAGTGACATTTACTCAACGCCAAGCTTGGACCAGCTCTGGGTCAATCATTTGACATTCCTTATCTTACTTATGTGTCACAACAATTCCACTCAGGGAGGTGCAGTTTTTGGTCCTGTTTTAAACATGAGGAAATGGTGCTAGGCAGGTTAAATACCTTTCCTATGCTCCTTTAGTGAATTATCAGCAGACAGTACCTTATATTCAATCAAAGATTCAGAAGAAGCTTGCCAATCACTGGGTGCTCAGGACAGGTTGGTTTTCCTCTCCATGGTGTTGGTCCCCAACCTCTTCAGTTTTTGATCCTCTTAGGGTTTCTTAAGTGGATTTCCAACCAGAAGTAGCAGAAGGGGTACAGTGTTCCTGCTGTAGCTAATGGGCTCTCCCTGAGGTTGGGCTGAAAGCAGCTGGGGATCCTTCCATTGCCAGAAATGGGGGCAGTGTAGGTCTCATGCAAAGAGAAATAAAGTCATTTAATTCTGTAAGTGCCACTCTTGTTCTGTGTTCCTAAGGAATTGTAATCTTCTGGAGGAAAGGGAGCAAGTCTGTTAGCTTGCAGTAGCCTCGTGAGTTTTATGTTAAACCAGTGATTTTTGCTGAGGAAGTTGCAGTTTCCTCTGACGATAATCTGCCCTGTTCATTGCTTGTGTCATTGTCAGACTCAGCTTGTAGGGCTTTGCTAGTTTTCATGAAAAGCTTTCTTTCCAGGCAGTGAGAAAGTTTAAGGTCAGGAGAAGGACACAGCGCTGAGAATGTAAAAGCTCACGGGATTTGTTGAGTGATGAGATGCTCTCTAGCTCATAGAAAAATAGAAAACCCTTTCTTGCTGTCAAACTTAAAATGTATCGAGACAAGTGGAAAACAAACACAGGAAAAATTATTCCGAAAGCATTCAGCTTTCAGGCTTCCCATTGCACTGAAAAAACATTCTCTATCAGCAAGGGGTAGGAGAAGATGAATCCTGCAGTGAATCGAATAGGAAGGAAGCAGCCACCCAGCATACATAGGAGAAGACTGGACCAGAATGTAAACTGAAGGCATGAGGCGTCATCATCCTTCTTAAACCCACTGTGTGGAAGAGGTCGTGCTGAAACCAGTGAATAGTGAGGGTCCACACAACCACCAGTAAGCTCTACTCTGTATCTTGATATCGCATATGCGGAAGGGCATGGCTGGCTAATTGTCTGGAGCCTGCATGAAGAGAGAGAGAGGATTGTATGACTTGCTCCAACATATTACATTCAGCTGAGGCCTGATTCAGGGCCAATATTTCTGTTCAGTGATGGCTTGTTGCCTTAGATCTCTCCCTGGTAGAGTGTATCTCCCCGAGGAGACATAGTGATACCTCTAAAGAGCAGTCCATAGACTTACTCAAAACACTGGAGCACTTTTCCATCTCAGGATAGAGGCATCTTCTAGAAAAAGGCACAGGACTGAGTCATTTAGGCTACCCTCTAAAACTAGCATTGCCATGGAGCAGGTGTTTGACTCAGGGCATATCAGTTGTACTCACAAAAATGCAATTTCCTAATCTATAAACTGAAAGAAAATGAGGGCTTTCTTCAAGTTATAACCAACCAGAAACCCCAATATGTGCACCAAATAAATTCAGAGCATCTGTGGTTGAATAACAGCTGAGGGACCAAGGATCCATCACTTACCTTGTCTTCTGCTCCCTTTTACCATCCCTTCAAGTGGTTTCACCAAATCTTTAGGTGGCAGAATTCTCCAAATAGCCTTCCATGCTAACCCTCCTAGAGATCCCATAGCAGAAATGTTCAGTTTTTATTACTGTGGTTTTGGACTTGTGTGCGTTCTCCTCAAATTTCCATAAGAGAATGACCTTTAAGGTGAAGAGGATAGAAATGTAAAAGGGGATGTCAGTGTCCTGTAATATCTAGACTTTTACAAAATTTGAATCCCTTTCCATTCTGTGGAAATCTGTATTGATTTTTGTTGAAATTCAAGTATATTGATACTATGTTATTGCATGGACCATTGTTGTATGTTGTTGGTTAAAAAAATATTCACCGTGTTAGTCAGTTGCAAAAGAGACAGTGTGTGATGACAAAGGCTTATGTCGTAGCTGTTTTGTCCTGACTGAGAGAAGGAAAAGAGCAGTGTGAAACTAATAAAAAAGCAGAAGTTTGTGGAAGGAGTTGTGGATCTGGTTCTTGAGTTAAGGCTCTCACCAGACCAAACTGTCAGGTGAAAAAACAGGAAGCAGAGAGCTGGAGACATTTGAACTATTGGATTTTTTTGTTTAAGGATTGTGTCTAGGTTATGAATAGAGTTTACAGAATCATAAAGTATTGAAATTTTAAAGCTAGAAGAGATCAAAATGATTTTCTCCCGAGAGTGGCTTTAGTTTTTGAGAGAGGAGCTTTCCCTTTTTCTTTTAATGAATGTTCATATATAAGCAAAGGATTTTGATCTTTTGAATAGCCACTTGGGGAACATTCTTTATAACATACATGAGGTTTAGGAATGACTGGTAAAGGCTTTCTGGGAAAGAATGGAATAGTACATTGAGGTAAATTGAGAAATTGGAATAATTACCCTAAATTTATCAAGATAATTTCATTAATACTGGTCATTATCAAAAATTGTTTTGGGGTCACTAAAATAGTCCTCAGTTGAACTGGAATTACTTATGCAACTTTAGTGATAGTATTTCTATTACCTTTTTGTTTGAAAAACAGAATGCAATCAATTAAGCCACACGTTTAGGAAAGAAGGTCACATTTTAGCAATTATTTTAACATTAAAGAGTATTACATATAGAGTCACTGTCAGTTATTAGAAATAATTACATATTTTCTTGGGTAATTTATTGGTAATTAAAGTGTCACTGAAGCATAAGATGCTTTGTTAATGAAAAGATTAAAAAAAATACCTTTCATGAGTTTGTCATATTTTGTTGAAATGTGGTTCAATGTTTATTATCATAATTTCTGATTGTTATTGCATAACCTTGAATGGTATTAATGTACAAATCATGAGTGTAAGCCAAATAATAGCTCACTAAGTAAAAAATACATCACATGAGGTGGTGCAATAGCAATCAAAATTATGATAATAAACACTAAACCATGTTTCAACAGAGAAAGAACAAAAACACTCTTAAAATATTTTTACTCTTGATTTTGAAAGAATTCGTGACAGTAATTACAAAAGAATTACTGAAGAGGGAAAAAAAACCCCTCAAATATTGCACTTTGTTTTCAAATAGTCTATACTGAATAGCAGAAACAAACAAAACTGTAAACAGAAGTTTTGTGAATAAAAATATTTCCAAAATGAGACTTTCTGAGTTAATTTTTCACATCTGGTATATTATGGAAATGACAACACACTGCTTTCTGTTTTGAATCTAATAATATTAACCCACCCTTAGCTGAGCAAGGGTTTTTACTTGTTACTTTAGAAGGAGGAGACGTATGTATTTAAATTGACTCATCTTTCATTTACCATCTTTTTTTTGACCAGTAAAGATGTGAAAAGAGAAAGTGAATGGGTCAATGTGACCTCTTTTTTCCAGATTTATAGATGTTTCCTGGGAAGAGGGAGAAACTCCGAACACCTCATAGGAACACAAGTTAATTGGGATGCTAAAGGGGTGTGAACCTAAGATGAGAGGATATAAAATAGATCCATTTCAAGGATGGGAAAAATTAAGAGTTGGTGCAATGGTGTGCTAGAGCTGACACTTAGAGTCGATTTTGCAAGAGTAGATTTTGTGTATCTCTTTCCAACTCTACTTTCAGTGACCTCCCTCATGTTGGTAACTTGAAATCAGCCATAGTAGGAGTATTTACACTATGGAAATTGACAAACACTACCAATGAGAGCATTGTTTTTCTTCCAGGAGCCAATTTTCCATCATAGTACTCATGGGGTGAGAAATGGATCATGGGTTTGAAAGTCACATCAATCAAAATAGTGACCACTATAGAGGTCAATTAGATCATGTCAAGTAGAGGCAAGCATTTACATTTATTCACCTCGTTAAAAATGACCCCTGGTCTGATTCATAAGCCTGAATACATTTGGAGAGTCTGGTCCAGTGCTTTTGATTTTACTCTTGACTATTCACGTAAAGCTCCCAGTAATCATATGGCTTTCGTCTCCCCTCCCTCAACATACTCCCATTAACCTTTTTTCAAAACGCCAACAGAAATGGATGTTCTACTAAGGCATTTTTGTAGGTCAGGACCTGTGCTCATTGCAATCTAACAGTCATTTGACTTTCTAAGGTGTCATCATCATTCAGTGGGAAATCATGCACTGCGTGATGTATAAGACACCCGCAGTCTGGACCCAGGTTCACTTTGCATTCCTACTCCCAACTCTCCATCACACTAGTGCCTTCCTCTGGTGAGCCCGCTCTCTCACTCTCTTATGCATGTTGCTTGTATGCATATGTAAGTGCCTTTGCCAAGAAAGTTCCCTCCCTTGCTCTCTCCCTTCCGCCCTCTCTCCTGCCCTCCCTCCTTCTCTCCCTCTTTTCTTCTCTTTACCCCCTATCTCATCCTCCAATACTCAAGTAAACTCACACCTCCTCAGAACGACCTTCCCCCAAAAGGGCTCATCTTATCAGCAAAACTTATGGATTTACATGTCGTACTACCAAGCACAGGGGCCTTTTATTTAGTGGTAATTCAGTAAGTATTTTTGAACAATATGGAAAGCGCAGTTCCAATGCTCCCTTCCCCCACATCCTATAGCCAAGGGTTTCCATTAACCTTGCAAAAATTCTGGGGAGACAGTCTTTTCATAAGTGAAGAGATGAGGGGAAAGTGAAGAAGAAAGGTGATCTATTCAGGGTCAGGTTATACTTGAAGTTCTTAGTACTCATTACTTTGGGATTAATATTTGTCCCTTGATGAGTTGTCATTATAGCTTTCTGCTATAGAGAGGTTGGTCTAAGATCATTGAAAAATTTTCTGGTTTATAACCAGGAATTGAGTCTTGGAAAGCCATATTTACTTTTTGTCTGATCGTCAAGGGAGGGGAGTTTAACTGGGAGAACGTGTTAAGAGCATTTTAGTATATTTGCAATCCTAGTTATTTATTTTCAAGCCTTCTTGTTTTTCATCTTCAAATGACCTCATTGTGATTTATTAATAAATATTTACATTTTCAATATGGAATACTTAAATAAGACTTTCATTGAGATGTCATTTTTATGAAATTGGCTTTTCTGTTAAAATCAAAAGTCAACTGATTTTTTTGTTATTGTTAATTCAACTTTTAAAATAAAATGATCTAGTTCCAGATGGAAGGTTTTAGAGAGATTTACTTAGGGTTTTGAAGTTGCTAGGCCCACATCTGACCATCTAATCACTTCCCTCTCATCTCCTTGTGTTATCAAACTTTTCTGAAAGCCGATTTGTGTCCCTGGATAAAAGTCTTGTTTTCATTTTGCTGGGGAACAACATTGTTTTAAACATTTCTGTCTCCTCACTTTGCTCAAATGTGTTTCTCTTGGCAGGAATCCTAACTTGTCTGGATTCACTTAGGTGTGGGTGTGACATCAGCTTTCCTTCAGCCAATATTTTGCATGACCATGCCAGTCTGGAGAGCCAAACTCTCTCCTGACTGAAGATCACAAAACGGCACAGACAAGTGCTCAAGGCACTTTCCTGAGATGATGATTTAAATTATCATGCTCTCCTGGGGTCCTTGAGAAATAGGCCACTCTCTGATCATTTTTGAGCACTTGCCAGCATGCCTGAAATATGAGGAGAGGGAGAAGATGTGTCTGCTTTTCTAATTAGTTTTTTCCTCCAGTAAGTCATATCCCCTTCCTTTTAAGTGACGGAAAACATTAGGGTTCTTAAGAGATGCCTATTTTCCACTGGGGTTTACATCATTGTTTTATCTAATTATTTCCCAATTACGAATAATAATTAAACCAAATGGTGATGCAAACTGGAGCAGTAACAATATATCTTTGTAGACGAGCTCCCCAATGGAGTTAGAGAACACCAGGGTTGAAAATTCTTTGTTCTGTCTCAACGGTCAATCTTCAAGAATGTAAAAGTTTTAAGTCTTGATTTTTAAACCAAGTCTGGTGCCCCTTGGCCCTGACAAGTTCCATCTTCAACTGTTTTTGTCATCTCCACACTATTTTAGCAGTTGGAATAAACATAGGCATGCTACAGAAGTAGACCGTTGTTAACTGAGTCATTATTGATGGAAAATGTCCAAGGATGATCCTTAATCTAAAGTCAAGAAAGCTGAATCTAGAGTGATTATATGTCTGAGTTTGCCAGAAACGGTCCTGGTTTATGCCTCTTGTCTTGGCATTGTTATGCATGGTGCCCCTTTTCACTGTCAAAATGTCCTACCTTACATTCTTTGACAACTTGCTAGGTGAACAAACAACATGAGATTAGACTTAGTCACTATTTATTGACATCTAATTGCAAGATTCTGGGTCTTAGGTCATTCAAGTGGCATTTCTCAACCTCAATCGTCTTATTTAAGATCAAATAAGAAAAGAACAAATGAAAATATACACCTTTCATGATAGCTGTCAATGTGCAAACTAAATGTGTAAAGCGTCTAGAAGAAAGAAGAGACTATCTTTAAGGCCTTGTATAGGCAAAGAGTTTTAAAATGAGACTTCATAAAAATTACAAAACTTTTTGCTCTTCAAAGACGCTATTAAACAATGAAAGTCACAGATAAGGAGAAAATATTCACAATACATCTGTCTAACAAAGTATGCTTACAAACCAGTGATAAAAAGACAAATCACCCAGTTTTGTTTTTTTTTTTAAATGGGCAACAACTTGAACAAACACTCCAATAAAAGAAAAGGATATGAAAATGGTGAATATTCATACGAATAGGTATTTAATATCAAGGAAGTGCAAATTAAAACCACAAGATATTTTCAGTCCATTAAAATTGTTAAAATTAAAAATACTGACACCTCAAATTCTACTGAACAACTGAAACTCCCCTACTTAGCTGGTTGGAAATATAAAATGGTACAACCAGTTGGGGAAATTGATTGACAGTTTCTTGTAAAGTTAAACATGCATTTAAACTATAACCTAGCAATTCCACTTATTGTTTATCCAAGAGAAATGAAACAGATGACCACAAAGGGCTTTGAACACAAATATTGATAGCAACTTTATTGGTCGTAGCTCCAAACTGGAAACAGCTCCAGAGATTGTCAACATGTGAATAGATAAGCAAACTGTGATATGGTCACATGATGGAAACTATACAGCAACAACAAAAAATTAACTTCAATTATATATAACAACATGGATGAGCCTCATAGATACTATGCTGAGAGAAAGAAGCCAGATACAAATACTATGTGATTCCATTTATATGAAGCTGTAGGATAGGCAAAAGTAATCCATGGTGCTAGAGATCACAACAGTAGTTGTTGCCTGGGGCAGGTGTGTGTGTTTGTGGAAGGGGGGCTATTCAGTGAAGAGTGGAAAGCAGAAACCTGGGTGAAGGAAATGTTTGCTATCTTTACCTGGGTGGTGTATGCACATATGTATACATGTATTAAAAAGTCATTGAGTGTATACTTGAGATGTGTACCTTTCCTTTATGTAAATTACCTCAACCCAATACTGTAAAAGCAGTTTAATTACTCCTTCTCAGTTTAGCAAGCACATTCTCACACAGTAGTGTTTTTCAAATATTATTTCTAAGCATCACAATGGTTTCTTTAAACAAAATTTTATATGGAATTCCAATATATAAAGTAGCTAAAAGCAGAGCTGCTGGAGTTGAAAGGAGGAGGGGGTCCTGACGTCCCATCATGCCACCTGTCCTCTGCCCACCTCTCCACCCTGGTACTATACCCCATTTCTTTAACAACTGTGATGGAAGCACTAAAGGTTTTTATTTCATCAATGACACAGATGAAAACAGTGAGGCTCAGAGAAGTTGTGACTTGCGTGAGGTTAATGGTTAATAAATAATATAACAAAGACCTGGAAGCCATGGCCTGTGACCCATGATCTGTGTGTTGTCTTGAATGAACATCTGGGAAGTCTAAAGCAGTGTTCCAAACATTATGAGGAATATAAAGTAACCTAAACATTGCTCCCAGTTACCAAAGGGTTTACAGTCCCTTTGGAGAGGTGAGATATGCAGGCACACCTTAAGTGACTGAGGCATGAGGGACAGGCCCTCATCAGTCTTCTCCAACCTCATCGGGCTTGGGCATCATGCTCGATCAATAGAAGGACCTATATATGAGTGAGGAGCTACCATTCATTAGGACAACAGAGACCCTCTCCGGGTATTTCAATAACTGCCAACAACCAGTTCGGTGCTGTCTTTTGCATTCCTGTGGTGAACTTCTGTAGATTCTTAGTAGGAGATGGAAATGGGAGAGTGCTGTTCAAAGTTACCCTACCTTTTCACTGTCTAGTTTTGGTGAATCATCTACACAAAGCTTTTAAGTTTTATTTCGATGTGATCATCGCTCACTATAGCGGAAAAACTCCTTATTTCCCCATTTATTAGGGCCATGTCAAAAACACTGACTTGGATGTTTTCAGATCAGTTGATGCTGAAGTTTCCGTTCTTAAAACGTTCTACTCACATGTCTCTGCATTTCCCATCCCATAGCAGCTGGCTTTATTCATTTATTTATTTTAAAGTTCAATTTGTGATGCAGTTAGAAGAGACTGTCAGCAAGGGAGAATCAAATGGAAAGTTTATTTTTTTTCCCCCAGCGGGTAAAATCTAGACAAGAAGAGGGACTGCTGGCAGGGGGCTTATTGGATTTATTTGGTTTATTTTTTTCTAAAAGTCCTTCCCTCTGAGAGGACAAAGTTCTTCTTTTCTCTTTAAGTGCAAAGCCCAAAGTGGGAAAATTGTAAATTTGATTTAAAATTTTTTTGATGTGGAAAAGACTAAAGAAAACAGTGATGCTGACCGTGAATTTTCTTTAATTTAAAGGGAGAGAGATTGGAATTCCCATGAGGTGACTGTTTAGATTCATATTTATTTTTTTTTAATCTGTCATTGGATGTACGTTGATTTTGACTGATAAAACACAGAATTAGGAGCTCCACCAACAGACATGGGATTGGGCCATGGAAGGGATGAGAGACTGAAACCAGCCTAGCCCCGCAAGCAGAGTGACAATGGCTCGTGAGGCCATACGAAAATCCCCTGCCCTAACAATTGTCCTTTACTGGCCCTCTATTGGGCTTTAAGTTTCCTCCATTAGAAATTTTTCATAATTTGTGTAGGAGTTATGCAAAAATTAAACAATGAAACCCCAAACCAAAAGACAATTTAAAAAACTTCTATGGTCAAAAAATTTGGGAAAACTGAAATAAATAAAGAAAACCTGAGGTCTTTATCACAGGATTTCTCAGGACCCATAATCTTCTCGTGCACATCACACATCTCCAAGCAGAAGAGATATAGTATGTAACCATGTAAGGCAGTCTAAACTTAGCTGACCAGAGGATTTTAACCATTTACCTCCCAACATGTCTTGAGGCTGATCCTTGCTGAAACATTTTGAGGAAATGCTCAAAAGGAAAAAAGCATTGATGAAAGCATTGAAAAATGCTGGTTACTATGCAAGTTAGAACAGGGAGGTGACGATATTTGAAGGCGTTATTAACCAACCTAAGTCCTCAGTTCAAATTAGTTTTTCAAATTAACTGCAAGTGCCTTACAAAACTCTTCTGGAAAGGAGGTGGGCTGAAATAAAACGACAGGGCCAGAGGGTATCAATTGAGTTAACCAAAGGGCCTGGAAGAGATGGTGGACTCATAAAAAAGAGAACATTTCTGAATTTTAAATATTTACCAGTTTCTATCCATGTAAGAAGTATCAACCTAGAATCAAATAAAAGAGATGTTAATTGATTTACTTTAACACAGAAGAATCATACAAGCCAAATTTTAACATTTCTATATTAATGTAAAGTATAAAGTCAAGTAAATGATTGCTAGCAATAAGTAGAGTTGTTTACAGTTTTCCCAGCATTCAAATGTGTTTTTTGGTGTATAGAGAACCGACATTAAAATTCAGGTTTAGCTGGTTCACATTGACGGTACCAGTGGCACCAAATCTGTTTCCTGTTGTTTCCTTGCGCACAGTTAAGTGATATTTCCCAGTTTCTCCTCCTGCTAAGTGAATCTACATGATTGGATTCTGCCCAGTGCAATGTGGGCAGGCGTGATAAATGCCACCTCCAGTCCTGGCATCTACAGAAAGTCCTGTGTAGCCCTCCATTTGCTCAAAGCTTTCACCTGCCAGGTGTATGTAACTAGGGCAATGAGATGGCAGAGCCACATGATTGAAGCAGCCTGGGTTCCTGAGTCACAATTTGGAGGAGAGTCACACAAACATTCTTACTAGACTTTGTATAGGTTAGAAATACATTTGTATTGTGTCAAGCCACTGAGATTTTGTTTTTGTTAACCCAGTTCATGTGAACTGTCCTGGCCAACACTAATTCAGAGAATAAGCGCATGTTTAATTGTGGAAGCTAAATCTAGAGTAAATTGCCCGTTGTAATTCATTTCTTTCATATTGACTGTAACAGGATGCACCTCATCTTACTCCTGCCTTATCCCATGGAAAGTGCTTTAGAATCATATTATTTAGCATTAGCTCTAAAGCATTCCAGCTTTCTAATATTCTCTCACTGGTATACTGCTCTCCTCTTCCATCTGCTGTATTGAAAGTGACCACCCTAAACTCAACTGCTTAAATTCCAGTGTGGTGTGTGTTGGGTCATATGCAGCATACATGGCTGTGGGAGTCAGTTTCCCCAGTGATGAAGTGAAGAACCACTCCTCAGAGGATGCAGCCTGAGCAGAACCCAGCCAGGATCTGCTGACCTAGTGGCCTTCCACATATTTATCCATTGGCCCTTAGCCCAGCCCGGCACAGCTGGCCATTAACAGTCCTCAATACTTTAGGAACTTCTCCCAAGAGAATTCCATGAAAGTAGGAGTTGGTAGGAAAACAAAGACGAAATTAATGTCAAGTTTGCTTAGGAATTAAATGAATTTTCAGGAACAGGAACTTGGCCAGGCACAATATGATTCTGTCTCCTAACAGTCAGAATTGAAGAGGCTAGGGATTACTTGCTTGCGTGTTTACATCTGGTGAAAGTCTCATTTGATAAGAGTATGTGTATTTATTTGATTGAAAGTGTGAATGGCTTCTTTTGGGGAGTAAATACTGTATTTCCTACCCAGAGGAACTCATAAATCCACATGTCTTTTTTTATTGCCAATGATGAATTTCAATTGACAAGTCAGGTATTTTGAACTGTGTAAGACGTAGTCCTATAAAAAGGAATAAATCTAGGTTTTGTGACCTTGGAAGCTTATACAATTTTGACGGACTTTAAGAAAACGAATACAAAATTAGATATGAAAGTGTTTGTTTAGAATGAGAAATGAAGTCACAGTGAATTACAAATTTAAAAGTTGACTGCCGTAAAAATCACAAAATGCAGGCACATTGTAGATCTATTAGTAGACTGATTAGCAAACTTCTATAATACTTTTTCTTACATTTTTGGTAGTATATTCTTTGAGCATCTTATTATGTGATAATTAGTTTGTAACATTTTCTGTAGAGAAAATAAAAAAGATAATTCTATCTCTTCTTTAGCATATTTAGTATCAGTGGTTTAGAAGCTTAGTTGGTCTCATACCTTGTTATTGGCAAATTTATTGAATTATTAAGACAGTGGAAATGTAATGCCTGTATGCGATGTCAGAGGGGTAGTGGATGGGGGGAGGGGTTGTCACTGTGTGAGGGATATAAATGATAAATGTCTAACTATTACATTATTTTGTGCACCTGAAACTAATAAAAACAAATCTAATCATAAAAAATTATTAACATTTCTAGATTTGAGGAAACTTCTATTATAGTCCTTTCATACATGAGATGTTACAACTGAAAAATTTTTCCACAGATTAGCTTTTGGTTCCACAGATTAGCTTTCCAACCTTGCTTCTTGTCACTACCCACCACTCGTTCTTCTGGTGCACGTGTCATATCACGACATGGCCTCTGGCCTCGAGCACTGTATCAGGATGCTGGGTGAGTTGGCACAGTGGGTAGTAGTATTCCTGGGAGCCATTTTTGCATTGGGATGGCTAGCAATAGTTTAATCACACACGGAAATTATGGGAAACAAAATAAATATATCTCACAAAACCCTCACTAAATGTATTGTCTAAGTCAACTTCCCCTGAACTACAGATTAAAAATGTCTGTGGCCAGTATTTCCCTTAGACTCCAGTAAGAAAGCCTCCTTCCTAGATGCTGTGCCTTAGGGGGCCATGAACTTTGAAGTGCTTTCCTCCAAATTGTGTTAAGTTTCTCTCTGGTTCCTGAGATTGGCTGAGACTGGCATCACCATCTGGACAAAGCATCCAATGCCCGGACTGCAAAGGTTCTGGTTCTTATTTTCACCTTTGGGATACTCTTACCATCTGCCTCATGTAAAGGGTTGACCAGATGCCCAAAGATCTGTGGGACTCAGATTTAGAGTGGCCTGGTGAGTGTATTGCACTCGCTAGCCAGTGTGGCATTTCTTTTATGGCATCTTGTAATACTGGACCACCAGAATAATGCTAGCAGACTGACTTGGGGCGATTCTCAATCACATCTGACACAGAAGGAGTTTGGAGCTCTGAGCTATTGCTAGTCCGTTGTTAACCCTTAGACTTGAGCTGTGGATATGGGCCTATGTATGGACTCTCATCAGTCCTTATTCTAACTATTCTAACTATTTCTCACATAGGCCCATAAATTTTATAAGATGTTTTTAATAAAATTATTTATATAGACAGAGGCCCAACAAAACTATTTGCCTGGGGCTCTATGTATCCTATAAGTTGCCGGCCTATGGCTACTTTAAAACAACCCGACAGAAGGAAAATGTGAAGAGGGTAAGTTTGATGGAAAGAGATGCCAGTCTAAGCTGATGGAGGTAAAAAAGAAAAAAAATTGGGGGTGAATTTTATAGAACATATGGCCATTGAATACCCTGTTGAGTCGGCTCCCAGAGCCTTGGATGGGACCCAGGCAAGTGAGGGACCTTGAAGTTTCACTGTAAATCTACCCTTGCTAATTAACTGGATTCCACAAAATGGTAATATTCTTATAGACTATTAGTGATGCTTCATCAAGACGATGGGTTTAGAGTTTACTTAAAACTAAAATCATTTTAAGAACTTTTTTTTTGCATAATCCTCCCTGCTGCATCCTACTCCAAACCCTGCAGAGTGGCTTTCCCCCCCACACACAGTTGACAGTAATAGCAAATACAGCAGGATTTGATTAATTCATCTTATATGTCCATAATTAATGTGAAAGGGCCAACAGCCTCTCAACTCTCTTCTCAGAAAACATCTAATAATAAAGTTCAAGTGCAGTTTAATATGGCCTAATTTTAAGAAATATAATAGCTGGAGAATTACCTTGAAAAGTTAGAAGTGCTATGCAAATGTAAAGTAGCCTCATTATTATCGCCATTATTAGTGGAGTATCTATAAGCTAACATTCAGTTATTTGCTGCGTTACAAAAATAAAAAGTAAAACAGTCTTTTGACATCTGTCTCTCTGTGTTCTCTGAGGGTTCATATCGGTCTTGTTAGTTAAATGGTCCTTTGCACCTACCCCCATGCCTGGTACTTTGTGAGAACTCTTAAGTATTTGTTGAATGAATGAATGAATAAGCTCCAATTATATATTTAGGTTATTTCACTTTTTCAAATTCTATGCTATGAATGAACAGTTTTTTTAAATACTCATTTTTACTCAAATCTATGTATTTTCTAAGGGTGAATTTCCAGAGGTTAAATTTCTACGCCACAGGCTTTACACATTTTTCAAGCTTTTGATATTCATTGTCAAACTGCCTTCCAGAAATGTTCATTCATTTAACAAATATTTATTAAGTACTGATTAAGGGCTGGTGACTGTTCTAAGTGCTTGGAGATACAGTGATAAATAAAACATGCTGTCCTTGTGGAACTTTTATTTTAATCATGAAGAGAAAGATAAAAGATTACCAAATAAACAAATGTATGATGTCATTTCAGGTAGTGATGAGTGTTATCAAGAAAAATAAAGGAGACCAGAGAGTTTGGTTTGTTTGTATTATTGTTTTCAAATACTCACTTAACTCTTCTATTTATAAGAGTGACTATGGGAAAGGGGATGAGTAGAGGGAAATACTGTAGAGAGGGAAATATTCAGAAAATGATTGACAGATACTGTCTCTGAATTGGTGGTAATTTCTGAGGACCCAAAACAATTCTTTGTTCCACCAGTCAACTGGGGGCTTGTGGTCTCATGCAATAAATATAATTTAGACCCACGTCTTTCTCAGAAATAGGTCAAATGGGTCAATGAACCCTCCTGTAGCTATTTCTCCAACTGTCAAAGGTATAATTGGAATAGAGATACTCATCCACATGGGCCCAGTCACCTGTGGAGTAAGGTCCACTATGATAGGAAGGGAGTTAAGATTACCTCCACGATCAAAGATTTGTCACATATTCTACCACTCAAAAGCAACTGGCCTACTAGAATGTAGAATGACCAACTGAAGATTGAATTATTTTTCCACTGAAGAGAAAACTCATTGGGGTTCTATCTTAGAAGGTATAATAGGACTAATAGGACTAACTAGTAATCAGTACATGGAGTTGTTTCTCCTACAGCCAAAATACATGGGTCCCAGAATGAAGGCTAGAAGCAGGAATGGTTCTTCTTACTATTATTCTCGATAATCTTTTTGCAGAATTTTTACTTCCTGCTCTAGAATGCTCAGATCTGCAGTTTTGATGGCCTCTGTTCTCAAGGGAGGCATGCTTCCCCATGAAGACACAGCATTGGTTTCACTAATTGGAAATTGAGACTGGCCATTTTGGCAAAGAATGGGATATATCCTACTGGCTGGGTTAATTGATCCCAATTACCAAGGGATATTGGGTTGCTGCTATGTGATGAAGGCAGAAAGCAACACAAAGGAACCCAAAGGATTCCCTGGACACCTCTTAGTCTTTCCATGTCCTCTACCAAAAGTCAAAGAAAAACGGTGGCAATGAAAAGGTAGGACATGGAGAATCGGGCCCTTTAGGAATGAGGATTCAGGTCATACCACCAATTAAAAAAACCTCAACCAGCTGAAGTGCTGGCTGAATAAGAAAGGAGTAATAAAAGAAGTGAGTGATAAATACCAACTATAGCCTGTGACCAATTACAGAAATGAGGACTGTAGCCCATCTCCCATATTCCTGGGGTACACGTACCACCTGGGCAGGGCCCATTTTTCTGAGGGGCCCCCTCCTCCTCCAGCCTTCTAATTTCTTTTAACCAACTTCCCTTTGTTTCCCAGCCAGGGGGGTGGGGAAGGAACTGCGTGTTTCCACTACTATTTCTTGTTACCTCAGTGTTCTCTTTCTGCTCTTTTAGTTTTCAAGAATTATTGTAATGTAACTATTATATTAAATTCTCTCTTTTGAAAAAAACTTTGTGTGTTTTCTGTTTTCCAGATAGGATCCTACTACATGAACTATACATCCTCATCCATAGTCACGTGTTTTGCCGTGCCTCCTTGTGGGCAGGTTTAGTTACTTCTCTGCCTGTTCATGTGACGTGTGTTGGCCAATGGAATGTGAGTAGATGCTATCCGATAAGGCAGAGCCTTTTGTAAAAGCTAAGTTTTTAATTTTGTGATGGGTGTAGGCTCACATGGAGTTGTGAGAAACTCATGGACCTTTGATCTAGTTTCTCCCGATCTTGCAAAGCGATGCTGTAATATCACATCCAGGACATTGATGTTGATACAATCCAGAACTCTTCTTCAGGTTTCCCTAGTTTGGGGCAGAAATATTTACGGCAATCACGCAGCTTAGCTCAGACTCTTGCTATCCCCCTCTATCACGTGAGAAAACAAGTGGACCAGAGCCACAGCCTACCTGCTGCCAACCAGAAGACCCTTGGTGGTTGTGAGAATGGAGAATCTGAGGTTGTGAGCTATCTTAGCTTAACGGATTAATAGAGATAAAGATGAAGGAGAGGGATTCTTCTAAATAGAGGGATCAGCCACGATCGCTGGAAAGTAGGGACATTTGAGCTGAAAGCGGCCTGGAGTGAGGATACCAGTTAGGGAAGTGGCTGGGGGTGATCGTTCACACTGAGGTGGCAGCAGGTGCAGAACCCTTGTTGGAATGGGCTTGGTACCTGTGCTGGAGAAAGAGCGGCAGCTAGTATGATGGAAGTGAATGCAGTGCACAAGGAGGAGACTAGTCTGAGAGGCAGAGGCCTGACATCATGTAGGCCATGGCCAAGGGGAAAAAAAAGGGCTTTATTCTCGGAGCAATCTAGACAATAATTTTTTGAGCCACATTTTTAATACTATGGGTAGTTCTAACACGCAATGACTTCTTCCTTAAGTGAAGCTGAAAGCTGCCTCCTGGGCACATCTTCCTTTGTACATTATTTCTATCCTTTGTCTTCTATGGACAATTAGTCCCTTCTCATGTGACCAGGCTCCAGATGTGTGAGAATCGTGGTGATTCTCTTGTCAAATCGCTTCACTTCAGGCTAAACAGTTCCACTTAGTTCAATTACGTAGGTTACCTTGTGTTTCACACAGTGTTTTTGGAGAACATGTTAGATGTGAATTCTGATAGTTGGTTATTCTTGTAATAATTGTATCAGTGGCTCCGAAGGTAAGACTATCTGAAATCTTAGAGGTACCATGTGTACTTATGGGGGTACATCATTTGTGTATGACTGTCTCATTTACTACATTACCCTGAAGAGATGAGTCCAGGGATGGGAATCTGTAAGTGGTTATTTGACTGACCCAACATGATTTTCCTATTTAAGGAAGGAACGGGAGGGAGTAAATTGTAAGCCAAAGAAGGCAGTCCTTTAAAGCAGTGGTAGCTACCCAAACTTGAACGTGCTGCGAAGACACTTGGGGATCTTGTTAAAATTCAGATTCTGAATCAGTAGACCCCAGACACTGGATTTCAGTGGATGCTGCTGGTGTGCAAACTACTCTTTTGAGTAGCAAGGTTCTAAAGAATTCACCTTAGTAGAGAATTACTCTGCCAAGGCAGAAGCATTCTCATCGACCCATTGGACACTTAATGTAAGTGGATCCCTTCAATCATTTTAGGGTGTTCCTGGATGCCAGCGGAACCATATTGGATATCTCAGAAAAATTGCCTTTTAGCCATTTCTAGGTTCAATACCTAGAAACTTTACAGATATGATTAACTCTCAAACTGCTCTTGTTCAATTTCCTGTGTAACTACATCAGTGTCTCTATGGGACAGTGATGTGATTGATAGTAAGAGGCCAATAGACACAGTTATAGAATACAATGTTTCCCTAATGGCAAAGTATATGGAAACTGAAAATTGTTACAAAAGCAGGAGACAATAAGGTATGCTCCCAGGTGAAGCCTTCCCAGGTCCCTAGGTCTCTGTGGGAACATGCAGCAGCTGCTGCTACCACCTGCATGGAGTCAGAGTTCTTGCCTCTTTTTCATTATATTGGGGTGCAGTAGTATTCTCATGTCCTTTGCTGATGTTATGAAGACTCAGCCTGTCTGTGTGCCAGCTCGTGGTACCAAAACAACCTGGGAACCTTCATGAGTGTTCTCTGTAAAACCAACTGAATCAGAGATCAGTTTCTCAGGGGTAGTATCGCTTAGTAGACCTATACATCAGACCTGCCCAAGGTCCAGTTCTGCACTTATCATGTAGACAAAAGCGGTTAGATCATAAGGTCTGATGGAAAATACCTGCTCCGAAGACAGCAAAAGAGAGCAAAGCCAGTGCCTTCTGTTTCCCCTTAGTTCATCATGTTTTCCCTTCTAAGTCACCAATATGGCAAATTGTGCATTATTAGAAATATTCTGGTATATAAAAATATTTCCCTAGGGATATTTTTCCTCTGAGAAATGTTAATTAAAAATAGAATGAATTCATAAGATCATAGAATGCTAGAACTGGAGATTAACCTAGAAATGTTCTAATTCATAAAGTTTACTATTAGGTCATTATGACTTATGATTATTCTGAAGACAGAAGATAAAACTTGGTCTCTCTGTAGGCTTCACCTCTGAGCCAAAATACTACCCTGGACAATCTGGTTCACTCTCAAATACCGTTCCATCCCAGATGACTCATCTGACTCTCGGTTTATGTCACCCTCCTGGTGGCTGTTTTTGATCTCGTGTTGAGAATGTGTCCTAGATTGGCCCAATTTAAACAGAATGAAGCCTTCTAGTCCAATGAATGTCAAGGGACAAATTTTCTTTCCTCTTCTTTCAAATGCTAACAAAGATAATCTGTATCCACAAAGGGAAACTGCCGTAGGATGAAAGCAACAATACATATGACTGGACAGATAGATCAAAAGAACTCGGTTCCTTTTGAAGGAAAAATATTGATCACTGATTATACCACTCTTGGAGCTTATTCTATCTGTGGATTTCCAATGCTTTTCTTTATTATTTAAACCAATTGAAGTTAGGTTTTCAGAAAATATAGTGGTTGAAGCATGGACTCTGGAATCAGACTGCCTAAGTCCAAATCCTGGCTCTGCCACTTACTAGTCATGTGGTCTTGGGCAAATTACTTAAAATCTCTGTGTCTCAGTTTTTTTCATTGTTGTGTATTTGTAAAATGGAGATGAAAATAGCATACAAGCTCCTATTGTTACTCTGAGATTAAATGAGTTAATGCATGTAAACACCTTGGAAAAGTGCCTGGTTAATGGATGTACTAAACAAGTGTTGACTATTATTATTACTGCTACTAATAATGCTGATAATCATCTGAACCTTTTTATCCATTTACTCTTGTATTAGTTAAATAGATATTGAGTAAGCACAGTATACCTGGTTGTTTGACTGCGTTGAGATTTGAATACTTGTTTATACCCACCGTTTAAACATTTAAACTCCCTCCGTCCCACTTTCCCTCCCTCCTTCCCTCCCACCTTCCCTACCCATATTCTTCCCTTCCCCCCTGCCTCTTTCTTTCCCTCTTTACTTTGGGATTATGATATAAAAATGGTAATATTTTGGCTATCAAGATATGAAAACACTGTAGGACTTCTGTGATTGAATTTTTCTGTTGTTTATTAATTTTTCCAGAACCATAGTTTTCCTGGGCCAAATGGAAGGTTTTCTTTATTGCAGATCAATAGAGATTTAGCTAATCTGATTCACTCCCAAAATGGTCACGTAAAAACACATTCTTTACCCTCTAGAGCACTTTGGATATGAAATTGTTAGGTAAAGCCTCAAGAATGAAAAGCAGACTGTCTGGCTCTAGAGAACCTTAAAATGAACAGCACGGGGAATTTTGGTTAATGAAATACCTTTTGTGCTGATGTAATGTGTTATAAATGAAGGTGAGTGTCTTTCCTTCCTGGTCTCTGGGTAGGCGTTCTTACTCTGCAACTCCTTAGAGAGAGTCCCACAAAAACGTGGCGGTTATGTTGATCTGTGGTATCATCAGAGTGTGTGCTCTCTGGTGCCTTGGTGATTGACCACCTTGGAAGATGTGGGGAAACACCACAAAGTAGGGTTCCTACAATCCCTAACATGAAACCCATGCCGCCAGAGAATTAAAGCTTTTAACATATGTCAGGTGCTAGGTAGCTTACCTTCAATCCCTTTAAGATGACATGCCAAATTTCCCTGGATATAGAGAAAAATAATATGAGTTTTGTAGAGAAACTTCCTCTGGATTCCCATAGGAAATGTGGAAAACCATTCTTGGACTGAGATCTCTTGACGATCGTATCGGTATGTTTCGTTTTTAGGGCTGTGGTGAGCCCATCTGAGTCCAGTGTACGTAGTTTACACGTCCCTCTGCCTTTGTGAATAAGCTCTTTGGACGGGATTTTGTTGTGTCGTAGCATTAAAAGAATGTCATTTTGAGAATGGTCAAGTACTGAGTTAGAACCTGGAAATCATTTTCTCCTAAGCCCTGAATCTAGCTTCACATTTGCCACTTTTCCTAGATATCTGCTCACAGGTACTAAAGTATATGTGGCAAAGGTGGGTGCTGCAGTGTTTGAATTTGTCCTTTATTTCTTGTGGTGCTGAAGCCACGGGGATACTAGTGACATAACTAAATGGGATGCCATATGTCACAGTGGCTAGTACTGTGCACTTGGGATGCAATAATAAGAACCAAGAAATCCTCACTTTTTCATTTCTGTTCATCATGGAATTTTCTATTTTGGAATATAACAATCTCGGATGTAATTTTCTCATATTGTGTTTCCCCAGAAAATAAGACCTAGCCGGACAATCAGCTCTAATTCGTCTTTTGGAGCAAAAATTAATATAAGACCCAGTATTATATTATACCTGATATTATATTATATTATATTATATTATATTATATTATATTATGACCCAGTATTATATTATAGTAAAATAAGACTGGGTCTTTTATTAATTTTTGCTCCAAAAGATGCATTAGAGCTGATTGTCCAGCTAGGTCTTATTTTTGGGGAAACAAGGTATTATCATAGAAGTGCCAGAAAAAGCATTGCTATGGAAATTCCTTTTTCTCTTTTTCTGTGGGAGGAAAAACACACACAAAACTTTTCCATTTCTCACCTTCCATAAAAATAGTTGATGTTGACCCCTAGGAAAACACATAACTGTTGTGGTCCTTTCTCCTTAACATTCCTCAAAAGCACAGTGAATGTTTAATATTAATCATAATTTTCATTGGTGGTGTTTCTTTGTCTATGAATAACATGTTGGAAAGCTTTAAAATGGCTTGGAAAAATCAGGGAACAAAGCTGACTGAGACTGAGTACATAATTCAGTGGATAGGAGCTCAAGTGTAGTGTCTTCTGTTCCCATTCTGGAGACAAAAAGCCATAAAATAAAATTTTATGACTATTTAGTGCTTACCATTTCTCCTTCATTGTGCTAAGCTTATAAATATATATTTCATGCATGCCTTGAATGATTATATGAGTTTCACTATTATTATAAATGATGAAGTACTACTATTACTATTAACACTTAGAGATGAGGAAACTGAGATCTCGTGAGACTACATGACTCACCTGACTCTTAGAGCTAATACATGCTGGAGTCAGAATTTCCAAAGCCTGGGATGCTCTTACCCAGTATGACACACTGCTCCCCGTTCCAGAAGCAATGTAAAACACTAAGGAAATGAACACAGAACACTTTTCCATTGTTTGGTTTCTTCTTCATTCTGCTGGAAGTTCATTTCTCTTTTGGAGTTGATTTAAACAAGAAAAGGGAAATCATTAGCATGTCTCCGTATAGGAACGTGACAAGTTAAGTTTTATATTATTGGGTCAATCCACTTTGAAATTTTCGATCTGTCCTATGAACGTTTTGGAGATAAGCTTGGTCTCATTTTGTTAAAATAACCTCTAAGCCAGGTAGGCTTGCAGTCATACAATCAGCACATTTTATCTGCAGGTAAAACAGATGTTTAAAGCACAGCAGAGAACAGTGGAAATGGAGGGGAGGTGGGTGGTGGCAACTATTACCGGAGTGTGTGGTCCTGTATGACAGCGTTACTTGATGATGGAAAAGCAAAGGACTTAAGTCAGAACTGGGTTCCAGGAAGGACTACTACTGACTAGCTGTGTATCTGGGCATGTTTCTTAGCTTCTTTCAGTCTTCATGTCTTCACCCTGTAAAGACATTCATACTAATTGCTTGATAAGGTCATTGGGAGTACTAAATGAGACGCCATATGGCACGGTGGCTAGTAGTGTGCGATTGGGGCAGAACAAATAATATTGGAATATGACGTTTGGCACTTTTATAAAGTCTTGGGGAGATGATTGCTAACTTTTCTTCTTGAAAGGCCATTTCTAGTCATTGTGTTAAACTTGCTTATTTTTGTACTGAGATATAGATGAGACATGAAATGAGAGATAAAAGATCATTTTGTAATTAGTTGTATTAAACTCACATTCCAGAAAATAATTCTTGGTTAGGCACAATGCTTCCCAATAACAACAACCACAACGACCACCACAACAAAAATACTAATAAAACCCAAAGTGACAGAATTTGGCAGCCTGACCATCTGTCTTATGATTTGTGATCGAACACAGGTTTGTCAGAGTTGCAAACTGCTTGAACCAGGCACCAGCAGAATTTTCTGAAAGTCTGTCGTCAAAAAGAGCTAATTTTGCATGATTTAAGAAGGTAAGGAGACCAAGGCACTGTGTCTGGAATTCTCTGCATAACTCTCCATTCCATTAGATGCCTAATGGATGCTTGGTGATGATGGTAAACAAGTTGTCCTTTTGCATGTGAGAAATCAGGTGGTGAGAGAGAAGCCCCACCTGCCGCTTTCAAAGTGGACCATACGTCATGGTTGATCAGGGCTGCTCTGTTTCCTTTTCAAAAGAAGGAGCTACTGGTTTTTAAACTTGTTTCCTTGAAAATTAAACTGGAAGTTTGCATGCGAGGAAATTGAGTTTGATTTATTCCTGAATAAAAAAAATTAAAACACGAATCCTTCTGGGCTAAAAAATATATCATTAATTCAACAAGAGCTGAATTCCCTTAACTTAGGGTTTAAGTCTGTATTCCATTGTTATGAGACCAGTTTGTTGTCAGCATGCTCTTATGATGCTTCACTCACCATTCAGTGGATTACTTTGGAGTCCACGAATTGAAACTTCAAATTTCCTTAATTAAATCAGATGCATGTGAAAGTGTTCAGTGAGGTCTTGGGATAGAGCAGAGCAAATGAAGTGTTAGGCTGTCTCCCTATTTTCATGTTTCCTTCCTTTTTCTTCTACCCATGATGTGAAACCTATGTTAATATGCAACTGATTTTTAAGATTTTAAAAACAATACTTGGAGCAAACAGTAAAGCAAAAACGACAGACAGTTTCTTTCACTCTATGAGCTATTTTTATAAACCCAGAAGAGGCGTTGGGTCATTTATGGCTTCCTGGGGAGTTTTTCTTAATTGGATCTCAATGAGGTTCCATTTTGTTCAATCAACACCTTAGAGAGAAAATTATTTGTATCAACTTGTGGCCTACTTTTGCTGTTTGTTTTGACGGTCGTAAGCTGTTTACAATTTGAAAATGTATCATTGATTGATGTAGAACATTCATAAAAAAACTACAATTTAATTATAAAACACAATAAAACATATTTACTTTTATTTCTCTTCTCCTGGGAAGAATTTTATGAAACACTTTTTTTCTTTCATATCCAGATTGGAAGAATATTTTTTAAATGATATAATCAAAAATACTGCCTGAAAAATGATAAATATATTCAACTTCCTTTCTTCCTTCTTTTCTTCCTTCCTTCCCTCCACCTGGCTTACTATATGCTTAGAATCTGGTATAAAAAAGTAAAAATCCAAAAAGTGACATCAATTACCCACAATATACGGGCACAGAGAAGGCAAATTCCCACATAGCAATGACTAAAGAATGAATGTGTTAAAGGTCATAGTGAAGGAAGAGAGAAATTGATTGTTAAGGACTTGATGAGTGTCTATTATATGCCAGATATATTATCTTGGGCATTAAATATATATATGAAGTTGTAATTTAACCCTTACAACCACCCCAGGATGTAAATGTCTTTTCTCACACTTTATAGATAAGGAAACTGAGGTACAAAGAAGTTAAAAACAACAACAATGATAACAACAAACATGTCCAGCATCACATTGTTAGTGGCAAATCCGGGATAAAAATTCAGGCGTATTTACCCCAAATTTATACTCTTTCCACCAATTTGAGCATCTGAAAAGCATTAATGTATTAAAGCTTTTATAGACAGAATCAATTAGAAAAGATATAGGAGGCCATGGGCCATATCCTTCATTTAACAGGGACCCCAGCTAGCCAAAAGGGATTCATACATTTTAAATTCTACAAAGGAGATTCTCGTATCATCCACCTAAATCCTATTTTAACTTTGACTATCCCCAGCATTGTCTTTATTTATATCGTTGTGCAATATTCAGGCCCATTTAAAAGAATACTCATTCTAAGAAAATGGAAAATAGCTGGTTACCTCCATTAGATCACTATTGAGGTGGAAAACCTCTAGTTACTTTGTCTTTTCAATTGAGATCTGACCTTTTCACTCTGCTTGTCTGTGTTTCTCCCTCAATGGTCTTGCAGAATCTTCATGCTTCCTTCTCAACTGAGAAGAAACTTACTGGAGTTTAGCCCCTATTAAAACATATTTCATTATAAGAAATGATTTGTTGGAAACATAAGAAAATGGTGCCTATATGTACATATCTCAGCATGACAGGGACAGGCCTAGAGTAGGTGCTTGACACATATTATTGAATTAATAAACGAATGGTTTCTTTTGAAAGTTGAAGCACATTATTGGTCATATCTGATTCTTCATGTCTCTTGGTTGCTGTGCTTTTTCAGGACAGGTAGGTCCTCTCTCCTTTGTGTTTCTTCAGTTGGTGGCTCCCGTTGCTCCTCTCCAGTGAAACTCTCCTTTACTTATCCTTTTCGTCTTCAATTCTCTTTATTTCTGAACACTCTTCAAATAACAAGGGCGTTTGATCTTCCAATGCAAAATGCCAGCCACTCTAGATTTGTGTCACCCGCAAAGCTTAATGTTCTGCTAACTATTCCATCATGCAGGTCACTGGCAGAAACATGGAATACCAATATTTTTAAGTCAAAGTCAAGAAAAAACCCACGGGTGATGCTCTCCCTCTGCTCCTCAGGTTGACACCGAGCTATTGATTATCCTTCTGAGTACAGCCTCTGTAATAACACAGTGGATTACTCTCGCTATCTGTCAAGTATTGTGGCCTCCCAAGGAAGCACGGATGATGTATTAAAATAGTTTATTGGCATAGAACATCTTTAGTCGCAGGAGAACAAGACATTTACACAATAAGTGGGTGGTAAATCACATTTTAAAAAATTGCTTTTAAATGCTTTTAGGTACTGTTTAGAGGAGACCTATAATAAAACCTATTGTCAAATGAAAGATCTCTAAGAAAAGTTAATAATTAGCCCCAAATGTATTTCCTTGAGATTGGCTTTTTTGCAGCAGATTTTCTCAGAGGAGCTTGCCTGTACTCCTTTCCTTCCGTAAGTTTTAGAAAATCCATAAAGCCTAATAGCTCTTGGAGCTGTGTGTAACTTATCTGAGGATTAATGACTCAGCCTCAGTCTCCTTTTGCCAGTGTCCCAGACTCCCCTCTTAGACCTCACAGCCTTGGATGCCCTGAAGAAAAATGGCTCATTTACCCAAATCATCCATTATGAAAGCTGGAGCTTTCCAGTTTGCTTACCTTTCTCGCATTGAGACTTTGTTTAAATACAGTAAGGCTTGAGTAGTTGCTGGTGGAATTCATTCTAATTCTCTGTCCTGCTACTGGAAAACAGAAACACACTGGACATGCTCCAGTGAAGCAGGGTGGCAGCATGGTGAATTTGTGGTTTCTCATTTAGCCCTCATTTAAAACAGGCAGCTCTGTGGACGTCACTAAGCTCACAGATAAAGTACAGGAGACGTGGGAAGTCACAAGCAATATTTTGTGAGTATGTCTGCCACTCCCCGCCCCGACCCTTTCCCCAACAGTTTCCATCAGATCCTCAGTTTTCATCAGATCAGGAGCCAAATAACTTGGAGAGCCACTATAGTGTGAGCATCTTTAATCTTTAATCGTCATCCCCTTACCCTTACATTCGTTATTTGATGACTTTTAAATATAAAATATCTTTTTTAAAAGTTTAAACTTTATTAGTAATCAAAGAGATGTAAATATACTTGCATGGCGTTTTAGTTATCACGCTGGTGAAATTGCAAGAATGAAACTTCTCAGTGTTGACATCGAAGTAGGAAAACAGACACTCATTCTGCTGGTGGGAGTTTATACTCTTAGTGACAAATTGGCAAAAGTCTTGGCATATACATATGATGGATCAGCAATTTTGTTTTGAGGAATTTATCCTAAGAGAAAGAATTGGACAAGTATACAAAGATACTGGTCTCAAAGTGTTTGTTACAGTATTGTTTATAATAGTGAGATATTTATAACTGCAGTAACGGGTTCATTTAAGTCAGTTATGGTGCACTCATAAAATGGATTTCTACCAAATAATATAGCTGTACAGTTATCAATTTGGGAAATATACTTATTTTATGGTAAGTAAAAGTGCTAGTTACAAAATAATATGTGAAGTATTGACCAGAAACTGTAATTATTGGTTACAAATGGGAAAGCAGTCTGAAAGTACACTGAGAAAATAGTCACCAAAATGATATTTGTGCTTACACCAAACTAGATTTTAGGTGTTTGTTTTCTTCTTGCTTACTTTTAAAATATGTACTTTGTCAATGAAGACATAAAACATAAATTATTAAACATATATGCAAGGAAATAACAAAAGATTATAAAATCCTCAGTGAAATAGGTTATGTTTTGAAAATAGACAAGGATTTTTCTGCAATGATCTAATGGGTAAGATTTCACCTCCTCATTATAGACATCAATCATTCACTTATTTAGCTATTGATTTGTAGAAGGAAGAACATTTCTTTCTGAAGAGATCGATTTGTGTATATATTTTGTGTTTGGGTGCTATGTGCTCTGTCTAGGATCACTAAATGCTTCACTAAAAGCAAGAAAGATGACACGAGCTTCATATAGTGTTTTATTTTTTTCTTCCCCCTAACCCCCAGCACAGGGATGAGAACAACTTTTCCATTGAGTTAGTGTTTGATTGACTTGAGAAAATAATAAGAGTTGAACATTTGCTTATTTCTTCATCAAAACCTTCATGGTACTTACTAGGTTCCATTCACTAGTCCAAGAACTTTGCAAATATGAACTCCTTAATACTCTAAGCCACCCTAGAAGTGAAGGCTTACTATTATTATTACCATTTTATAGATGAGGGAACAGATGACTTACAGACAAGTAACTAGTCTGAGATCAAGCAACGGATGAGTGTAGTTGACCATTTATCCTCCAGTTGGTAATTACAGTAATATATATGATACATGAAACTGAAATAACCTGAGTACTTTACAGTAAGGAAGAAGTATGATGCAGCCACAAAAAGTGACTTTGATCATTTTTAAAGGGGTAGGAAATGTTTCCAATAAAATATACATCAAGAAGTCAGATTATATAATTAAAACATAGCAATATCACAAGTTTGTGCAAAAATGGCTAAGCATAGAAAGTAGGAGAGAAAAGATCTGTAAGTAAATATAACCAGATGATAATGGCAGCTACTTCAAGGAGGAGTGAGATTGTGAATGATTTTAATTTATTTTTAATCACTTTCTAATTTTCTACAGTGAATAGAATGAACAATATCACTTGAAAAGTTATGTTTGTTTTTTTTCCTTCAAGTTCCAATCTAGCAAAAGAAAGTGACACATTGAAGGAGAAATGGCACAAAGATTTAAAATCTGGAAATATGATGTCTGAATGGTGGTACCATTGTGTCTGACCCTGAGCAGACATCGTAGGGTCACTGACTTGTCAGTGAGTTTATGGGTGGCCATTGAATCTTGCCAAAACTCCAATCTTGAGGGAACATGCATCGTTTCTTTCCTCCAATGCTGAAATTCTCTGCTAGGCTTCTCACTTAGTTGAAGTGCAAGAACTGCAAAGTGCAAAGTAAGAATGAAAAGGGCTGGAGTAAACAACCGATGACTATTTGAGTAGAGGGCTTTGAGGTTTGCTGGGGAAATCTCTATAAAAATGTAGAGTATACCATTCTATCCTTAAATGTGAATTTGCTTCCTTGCTTTTTCTTATCTATTCAAAATTCTGATGCATGCAACTAAACCACAATAATGTTTTGGTAGGAGGGGTAACACATTCAACATACTCCCACTAAGGAGTAAGATCAACTTTTCTTTACCCAGAAGCACAGACAGCTGGAAATAGCAGAACTGAGGATGGGTCTTTGGCCTGAAAGAAAATCATTTACTCTGAGACAGAAATGGAAGTCGACCTGGTGATTGAGATGCAAGGGACATGCTCTGCTCCAGAGCTGGGATGAGAAAGTTAGGAGAGGTGTTTTAGGTACATAACATAGCTAAAAGACCCAACTAAGAATGTGGGTGTGTATGTGTGAGCATGAGATGACAGCACAGTAACACCCGGAACACTGGGCCCAGGGGAAGAATGGAACTTTGAAAGTGGGTATAACTTGGCAGAAAAGAGAGAACGTTTTTCTGTGCCTGGGTGAAGAAAACCCTACTGCAAGGCTGTGGCAGTGATCCTGGGACTATAAGCACATCTCTGTTCTAGAGAGGACTGGACCAGGTTTCTGGGTTAGTAGGTTTCACTGACAATGCATAAACATACCCATAGTTCATCTGCCTGTGGAGGTACCTTAGAGTATTGCCATGTTCACGTTCAATGGCAATACTCTAAGGTACCTATCTCTCTTGTAGGGCACATGTCTCTTTTCAATCTTGTCTTGGAGTTATCGTGGAAGGAAGACTCCAGGCAAGAAGGAACAAGGACATTTCTAGTGTTACCTGGCATTACACGTGTTGAAAGAAAATGCCTTTAAGCACTTGATGGGGTGCCAGCTTCCATAATGGGGAAATTTTGGACCACCCTTTACTGCATTCCTCTGAACCCCTAATTTCTACTTGTTGACACTTTGTAATGATTACACTGTTCTTTCATAAATCTGTTCTCCCCATTTATCCTCTCTTTTCCTAGGAGAACTTACACAAATTTACGGCCTCAGCAACCTTGACTTTGGTCCTAAGATTCAATCCCAATTCCCTTATACATACTGTTTTCCCGAAAATAAGACCTCGCCAGACAATCAGCTTGAATACATTTTTTGGAGCAAAAATTAATATAAGACCCGGTCTTATTTTACTATAATATAAGACCGGGTATAATATAATATGATATAATATAATATAATATAATAATACTGGGTCTTATATTAATTTTTGCTCCAAAAGATGCATTCAAGCTGATTGTCCGGCTAGGTCTTATTTTCAGGGAAATACAGTAATATATCTAATAACTGTTTAGTCAACTTACTGGTCTAACTGATGTTTTACATTCCTTCTTGCAAACACATTCAGTGATATCTGTGGCCTGATGAACACTCATAATTTATTTCTGTATTTTCCAAGAGCCAGTTGTGTTTTTTTTTTTTAAAAAAACACCTATTTATACCCATTAAAACTGACTACATATGAGCTCCCATCAAAAAATGACTTGGTTTTGGAAAACTAAGTTGAATTTTTTTATTGAAGAACATTTTTTATTAATTTGAAATTTGAAACATTTCTTTCCCATGAAGCAAAAATATCTAAAATAGTTAGGAAAAGATAAATATAAGAATATGTTTATCATACAGTCCTAAATAACCCCATTTTACAAAAATATTACAGAAATTTTAGTACTGTCCATTCTGTTGTTCCCTCAGGATAAATTTTAGAAGTTTGCAAATGTCTCTTCAGTAAAAAAATTTCCAAATATCTTCAGAAAAACATTTAACATAAATTTCTATTTTATTCTTTGAAACTTTCTGAAGTTTATCAACTTCTGCAAAAATCATCAATTGGCTAAATGATAGTGAATTTGACATGGTTTAATCAATTGCTTTAGAACGAGTTCATAATTGAACTAATTCAAGTCCTATTTCTTGGGGCAGCTGGATGGCTCAGTTGGTTAGAGCATGAGCTTTTAACAACAAGGTTACTGGTTCAATTCCCGCATGGGATGGTGGGCTGTGCCCCCTGCAACTAAAGATTGAAGACAGCGACTAGACTTGGAGCTGAGCTGCACCCTCCGCAACTAGATTGAAAGACAACGACTTGGAGCTGATGGGTGCTGGAGAAACACACTGTTCCCCAATATTTCCCAATAAAATTTATATATAAAAAACGTTCTATTTCTTTTCTTTTTTTTTATTGAGGTATACTTGACATAATATTTTATCAGTTTCAGGTGTATCATGTAATGATGCAATATTTGTAGATATTGCAAAATGGTCACAACAATCAGGCCAGGTGAATTGTTTTGAGAGACTTGAGAACAAATTGCTAAAAAATATACCATTAAACTTAAAATGAATGCATAGAATAAATGTAAGTATCCATTTCTCTTTTTAATCACTTCCTGCTTTAACTTTTTCAGTTAATTAACTACTGAATCTAACCATATGGATCTGAAAGCTTTTAATGTGTGCCTCGAGGGAGAATAGCACAGTCATTCCTAGTATGGTCTCTGGTACTTGTCTGGGTTCAAATCCTGTCTCTATTTCTAATGAATTGTGTTTAATTTTACTAACATGTAAAATGAGGATAATACTAATTTTTATCTCATGCAAGGATGAAATGAGTTAATTCACGTAATGCACTTTAAGTAGTGCCTGGCATATAGTAAGTTCTCTATAAATACCATTCATAGATAATAGCAGGAAATGAGGAAAGTTAAGATGGCAAAGTGATCTAGAAGGAAATCTAAGCAATGCCTTTGATATCATGTGATTTGCAAAGTAAGGAGCCATTGCTGCCACTTTTCTGAGGAAAGACAATAGAGAAGATAATTCTCACTGCTGTAATTAATAATAATACTGACAGTATAAATGACAATAATAATAGCAGCATTTTCATGATACACTAACAACTCTTGAGTGTTTGTATGACTTTTCTCTTTGACCCTTTGGAATAAACTTAGGAATTAGAATCAGGTCTCCAGTTTTAATCCTATTTTTGCCGCAAACTACTTTAGTGATCTCCAGTCAGCCATATTCCCTCTCTGGACTACAGGTTTCTCTATGAGAAGTTGGAGGTAATAGTATCTGTCTGTGTACCTCATGAAATATAGAATAGTAAGGGCACAGAGAAGTAGGTAGGAGAGAATGGATTGGGGAGAGGCTGGGGTCCCAGAGTTAATTAAGTTACCACGTGACAGCTATAAGAGGCTGGGGGCTTTTTGGCTGGCTGAAATTTAAGATGTATTCAGTTTTGTTTTCCCCATAGCCCATATACCTGTTCATGACTTTAGCTCTGTGATTCACATTTATTGTATGAAAGGGAATGGTTTGGGGCTTAAGTGATAGGGTATGGGTCAGAAAAAGACATGGAATCTGGACTTGTTCTGCATCTCTTTGTGGAAAAGTCTATGCACAGAATAGTTCCTCCGCTATCTTGTACTGGAATTGTTTTGCATTTAAAGGTGTTGAGAAGCCTGGTTGCCTATTGTTCAAATAAGGTATATGTCAGTGATGTCAACACGATGTGTTGAGGAAGTGTCACATCTGTCTGCAATTGGCTACCTCTCTATAGGAGAAACACCGCTGGAAGCCTGGAGACCAGATGTTGCTTTCAATCAAATAGAGGTCAAGCATCTTTAGATGAAGAATGTCTGCACCTCCCCATCCCTGGCCCTAAGAGAAACATGGAAGGCAATTTTGGTGGAATCATTATTATTTTAGCTCATGTTTCTATTTTTCCTAGTGTATGACATTACAGCCAATGTCAGGAACAGAGCAACCAAAATGGCTGCCCTTGGTCCGAGGACTATGAAGAAGACATCACAGCCGTGAGATTCCTGTTCACAGGGTTGCATGGCTTGGGTTCCATCCTGGATTTTGCCACTGCAGATGTTGAGGGATCCTGGAAATATCACTTGTTTTCTCCAGGCTTTAATTTTTAAAACTGAGTAATGAGAACATTATTATAGATGATTTGTGTTATCCTTTCCAGTTTAATATTCTGCAATTATGCAGATACGAGGGAAGCCTAGTCTTGGCTAAGCCTTGGGACAGCCACCTGGAAAATCAGTACAGTGATGTTTCCAGGACGAAAGGCTCTTTTGGTATTTCCTACTAGTCCACATGGGGAAAACAGGTTAAAACAGCTGGTTGAAAACACGTTCTGAGCCAGAGAGTGAGAAATGACCGATTGTGAACTTAATTTTAAAGGACTCTCTAATTAAACCTCTTAGAGTCAATAAAATATCTCATTCCTTAACTAATCCTGCATACTGGAGGGATTTAGGAATTAATATACATTTCAGGAAGGTTTGCTTCTTTCACATTTGTAAAGGTTTTCTGTTAGGGTAACAGTAAAACGGAACAGGAAAAACGTCCAGGTTTCTTTCTAATTCAGTTTCATGCCAATAACTACATATATATTGAGCATCCAGTAAATGAGAAATTTTTTTGCTCGGTACTCCTAGGGATTGAACAGGACATTGTAAATGGAGGAATGGCTTATCCCCTGACCCCCTGACATTTTCTTCCATGTCCGAGTAGATCTGCCAGTTTCTCTCTACCCTGTAATGCACTACCCATCAGTAAATGCAGTAAATGTGGGGGCTCATTGATTAGTAAACTTAGGAAGAATAACTGGCTTGATCCTGCCCTTCTTCCTAGAAACGCACCTCCGTGCATGGAGCACTTGCTCTGGGTTGCACTGGGTCTTCTGCTGCTAAGTGGCAGAGAGGAGGAGTGAGGCGGCAGCTTTCAGGTAGTAATTTAAAAATCCTCCAATATTTTTTGCATTGGCCAGTGGCACTGAGAAATTAAAACAAAGATAGGAATTTGGGGGAGTACATTATACTTATGGCAAGGCGTTTGGTGAGGCAAGGCGTATGGTTTTGGGCCATAAACTTAGCGTGGGGCAGAGTCTTTTGATTTAGGTGATTTTGAGGTTTATATTAGCCCAAGTGAGTTTTTATAGTTATGTAGTTGGCATTTAACTATGTGGTCTGGATGACAGTGTTTAAGACAGACATTCAGTATTTTGCCCTTGGTGAAGGACAGTTTTTAGAGGTTTTGATCACAGGCAAGAGACTATTTTTATACGGAGAACTACACATGTGAAGAACTTCAATTGATCCACGTTGGTGCCAGAGAGGTCACACCTTGGGCTCTTGCATAGTCTAGCTGATGGAGACAAACCTGAGACAAATATCCAATTATAGAGAAAAGAGATTCTCCACTGGCCTTTTAGGGATTGATCAGCACAACAATACCAGCTGCATTTAAAAGACAAGGCCATTGTGTTCTGTGCTTGCTGTGAAGCACTGTGAGGTTCTAGCTTCAAATTATTAATGCCAGGCCTGGGGAGCAGTGCTGAGTGGGCTCTTCTGACTCGCATTCTGTGTTTCCAAGCAAGGAGGAAACTGGAGAGACTAACTCTGAACTCATGTGAGCTGTCCATAGGTTCAAGAGAGGAAAGTATTCAAAGCACTCCTGGGTTGGTTTCAAGGGGATTCAGTTTTTACAGGTGGGTCTTGCAAGATCATGGGCAAGCATCCTGCAAGATCATGCCAGGTCATGTATGACATTCAAGATAGAGAAGCCAGTGTCTGAGGAACACAGAAGGCCAAGGGTCTGGACTTCACTAGCACCTGGAATACCCAGGCATGAAAGTAGCAATAGAGCTTTAGGGTTAAAGGCAAAGGTAGACATAATGTAGGGAGAATGGGTAGTATTTTTTAAACAAGGAATAAGAATGATCAGAGCTGTTTAAGGTTGAGTAATCAAGACACACTTCACAGAGTAGTTGATGTTTCAGATGGATCTTGACAAATAGAGATTTAGGCTTCCTGGTTTTAGGCCTCCTACCAGAAGGGCCTTGGTGGGGAAGGACTTGGAGGTCTTAGTATCATCTTTGGTTCCTGGTTTCCTCCTCAACCTGTGTGGATTCACTTAGATGGTGCATTTGTTACAGGCAGGCTTTTAAAACAATCCCATGAAGGGTAAATGGCAGCCATAAAAGGTAACATGGTTGAACTCTTCCCTTCTACCTCTCCGTTTCCTATCCTCCCACTCTACTCTTAGGAATTTAAAACTTTTCAGGCATGAGTCACACTAAAACAGAGATAAGATGCAATGGAATTGAGCTCTTCTTGGCCAATTTGAGATTCTTGGATTAGTACCCATCATTATTTGTTAAAAGAATGGTTAGGTCTCAGCATGTGAGTTTGGGATCAACTAAGAAATCCCCTTTATAACTGCCCAACCATCTGGCGTGGCACAAAATTTTTATATCCTTGATGTTCTGATTTCTGATACCAGAGATGGGGACACGGTTTTTATCCCTGGAATGTCTTTGCTTATGTCAGGTTTATTTGAGAAATCCCCCTATTGTTATGCATACCTAATACAGACGCTTGCCCATAATGGGACTTGGAACATGTTGTTTGATATAAAATACCTAGGGCATTTTGATATGTAATGGCTAATTTTCACACATGCTACCTAGGTCGTGCTTAAATATGAAGTATCTTAGATCCCATGAATAAAGATATGAGTAGATACCTATCTGTAGTAAGGGATGTAAGAGAAGGTTATCTTGCTCAGTAACAGAGATTAGAAGAAAAAGAGAGAGAGGAAAAAAGGGGCTCCATAAGAAAAGGAATGCATGTTTGGGAAACAATGAGAAGTCAACTTTGGGTAAAGAGTTGACTCTGAATAGTTGAAAAGTAGAGACAAAACTGCAGAGTTAGCAGGAATTCAATTTTTCAGCTAGAAGAATTCTTTGTGGTCGTCTGGCCAGGCTCAAAGTGGAATCAGGCCATGTGACTTTTTTCAGGCCAACATCATTTGCCCGCAGTTTGTTCATTATTAAACCGAGGTTTAAATGAAATACATATTTTTATAGGAAAAATGCCTAGTGGAATTCAGATACATATAAGGTGTTCAGAGAATAATTCTGAGAAATACTGAATCCAAATCTATTCCCTCTCCCACTTTAATACATGAGGTAACTGGGGCTCAGAGAAATTAACTTATTTGTTTAAGTTTCCAGAGTTAATAGTGGCAGAGATGAGATTCAAATCTACTTTTCTCTTTGTCTAGTGGGCTTTCTACTGCATCATGTTTAAATTGACATGATTATTTCAGTAAAGCCTTAGAGATAGCTAGTTAGATTAAAATCACACTAAGGTCCTTGAAAGATATGAAGAATTTTGCTGTCTTTGTCAAATTACTGATGATTTTAGAGCTGAGGGGCAACGTAAGGATGGGTTAGGGAAAGAAAGCTTTCTGGAAAATGATTTCTCTTCTATTGTAAGCCTCAAAAGTATGGCAGTCTAGGCTGCCTGTTTCCCCTTGTAGAATCAGCTTCAATCAGTGTCTTGTTCAGTAACACATATGTACAATATATGTTAAATGAAAGAAAAATAGTAAAAAATTAATGAAAAAAATTAAGTGAACAAATAAACACATGAAATACATGGGTGAGTGAATGGAATGGTGTTTTGCTTACAAAGTGACCGTTCACTTCCTTTTCCTAGTTGAACAGGTGAATGTTCAAGTTAAAACCTAAAAACTCCTAGGAACATAGTCAATGTCTTCTGAATCACTACTGTTAGAAATTCACTAAAGTGACCAAGATCTATTCTTTCTCGGGAGTAGGTAATGAGAATGCAGCCTAGTTAACAGTATTAGATTCAGAGTCAGACAAAATTGAATTTGAGTTTTGGCTTGGCTCTTCCACTTATTAGCAGTGTGATTTGGAGCAAGGACTCAAGGGGAGGAAGCTGAGTGGAAAAGGAAAAAAAATGACCAGCATAAGATGACTGACAGGGATTAAAAAAAGAAAAAGAAAAAGAATATATATATTTGCAAACCATGGGGATTCCCAGAAATGCTATTGTTAGAATTTCTTGCTTTGGGCTGAGCTCGACTTTAGCTGATGAGACAAGAATCAAAAAAATACAAATTGTTCATAGATAGAGAGCTATGTGATGGGAATGCAATGATACATTTATTTATACACTGGGAAGCAGGAATGCAGTTAGTTCCATGCTTTTCAATTTGTGGATCGTTCATTTACTTTGCTTCACCTTTACACCTTCCATTTGTGGAGAGGAAGCAGAAGTGATTTGCAAATAGCACTTAGTTTTCTATTTTTTTGCAATGTTCTGGAAAAAAATATTCAGTGAAGAGATGTGCTCTCTCCTTTGAATTCTCAGAGTACATTGTAAACCCCTCATCACGCTGCACCTTCTACCTGACAGTGTAGTTGTTTGTTAGTGTTTTATTCACCTTGTTGTAACCTCAGCCTTGTCTCCCTCATCCTGCTGAGATTACAGTAGGCATTCACGTCAGTCCCATCATTGATTTAAGGCCTCAGTGTAATTAAGTGAAAATTATTTCTATATACATCTTTTTGATTCATGATTCATTATTGTAGACAATGAAGAGTCCATGGTATTTGCTCAGCATACATACCCACATTTCTCTGTATGCTGAAGGATGTGAGCATCTAAATATGTGACTTGGGGCAAGAGTCCTTTTGTACAATGAGTGTGTCAAACCCAAGGCCCACCAGGAGGATGAGGTGCCTCTTCAGCTCAACACTTGGCTGGCTGCATTGGAGTCTACCATCCATCAAGGGAAGGGCTGAGCTAGGCTTTGGGATCTTGGGTGACTTGTCCTCTCTTGAAATGTCCCAATGACCTTAGGCAAGGGAGTTCCCTAGAACGCCACCATAATCCCCTCTCCACAAACTTCTTTCTGAACAGGATGTGGAGAGTAGGAAACTTTTCCTATGGCTGAAGACATCCCTGTGACTCCTGGTTGTCAGCATTCTGTGCTATTTCAGCCATGGAAAACCTTGAGTTACCCAAGTAATGTGTACCGTGGTTTAAGTAAAGCACATCTACCCCAGGGAGGGAGGGCATCTATTCTTCAGCCCCCACATCCTACAATGTTGGCAATTAATCAGCTGAGCAAAGAGGCATCAGGAAAATCCCCTTGGATGTGGGGGGCATCCATCTCTTTTCCATACTGTAAACATTATGGGGAAAGAAAGGTGAATTCTTCAAGTATTCTATGCTGACTAATGGATTTATTTCAAACTTCAGATAAGTCTTTTCCAAATATAACTCTTACCTCATTTTCTCACCCCTTTCCCATAGGATTTTGCCCATAGTGGTCCCAAGCATGTTAAAGTACTAATCATTTCCCTACTTCTTCCTGCTTTTTTCACACACAGTGCCTTGTATGCATGTTTCCCTCTGTCTGACAACCCCTCCGGGCAAGTTACTCACTTTTTTGAACCTGTTTTGTCATCTGGAAGATGAAGATAATAAAAACATCTACCTCATTGGGACTATTATGAGGATTAAATAAAATGATCCGTGGAAAGGGCTCAGCCCAATTTCTGGTAAGTACAAGCTTGATAATCGTAACTTGGCATTATTTTTATTTCTTCCCTTGTCTGCCTAATGAATTTCTACTCATCCTCCAATAACCATCTCAAATATACTTCTTGCTTTGAAACTTCCCCTGTCTGTTCAGACAAACTATTGCTTTTTCTTCTAAGACTTCCTTATGAGTCTGTACATATTTACATTACACTCAGCTGGACTTTATTTAGATGTCTGTCTTCCCCAAAGGATTGTGACCTTTAGAAGATGGGGACTGTGTCTTGGCCATTTTTTTTTTCCATCTAACATAGTTCCTCTGCAAATAAAAACTTCATTAATATTTGTCAAATAAATTTTTGAGTGAGTGAGAGTAAGTGAATGAATATATGGACGAAAGGTTCTTAAAAAAGATGTACAATGGCAGAATAAACTGGGGTTTCTAAAATTATAATTGAGAGATAGTAACTTTGGGCTAACTAGTTGATATTTAATTTTGCTAAGAAATGTTCAAGGTCACACAACCATTTGCTTTACGAGAATGTAAATGGAGTAAGTTAAGAAAATGCATTGAGTTAAGCTCAATTTTGCACATGAGGAATTGAAGAGATACAAGGATGAATCTAAATATCTTTAATTGTGAGGAAGAGAAGATGAGTAGAGAAAGTGGGTAGAGAAAGGGAGACAACGTGCGGGAAGCTGGAGGAGTTTTGGAAGAGAGATAATTGGAACAGAAGGAATTTGGGAGAAAGTAAAAGATAATTCAAAGGGTGTATTTTTGAAAACTTTAAGACAGCTCTCTTTATAATCCATTCAAAGGAGTCATCCTTGAACCAAACCCCAATTTACCTGGCTCCCCAGTTAGCCAGATCTCCCGTCCCCTCTGGACAACACGAATACTGCTGATGACTGGATATGCTTTTGCCATCTCCTCTAAAACTTTAGATCAGAGACTAGGAAACCCAGTCTTCTTTCATTTGTTTGTCTGCCCTGGATTTGGTCTCTGAAAATCCCTACCAGCCCTCTCCATGTACTTTTCTGACTAACAATGAGGTTTTCATCTGACCATGCTGGATGGCCCCACCCACAACTTCTGAGAACGTGTTTCCTAGATGCCCTCAGAGATGTGGGACAGTGTTGTTCACTGATGCCGATCTGTGTTGAGCTTCAGTTTAACTACCTTCTGAGGGAGGGACCCTCAGAACTGGTCCCTCCCTGAGAAGAGGAACCACCTCTTCTGCCCTGCATTTTCTTTCCTCCATAGGATTGACCTCTCATCCCAGAACAGTGCTCACTGAGTGTGTTGGGTAGTTTTGGATTTGCTACATGTCATTTTGTCTCTACCTTCCTTGAAACTTATCAAACATTAACATCATTTAGCCTCTGACATAAGGCAATAAGGCACACATTTCTCTACTTCTAGTCTATTTTTGCTTGGTAACATACCGAGTGAAAAAAAGAAACGTTATTGTCTCCTTATGTACAATGCTATTATGTTGAATGTAAGTGAGATTTGGAGGAAATAGCTAAAATGTGATGTACTTGGTTAGAAACTGATTCTGTAAAGTGATCATATGGCAGTAGGTACAATAAAATGGGTAATTTTCCCATAAGTAGAAAGAGAATCACTACAGAAATACCAAAGGGCAAACAAAGCCGCAGGATTAACAGCCATAAACTCTTTTGAGTTTAGCAGAGCATCAGTTTTTGCAGGGAGCTGAGACAGGATTACTGATTTAATAGATTACTTTATAAAAAGGACAAAAACAGCCTTATATCATGCTAGGATGTTTACAAGCTAATGTTTACAGGCTAAAAGTAGACTATAGGGGTGAGAATATGAAAATGAATTCATCATTTTTTTTTGTATCATATCATGTGATTTCCCAAAGGCTGTCTCAACATATGATGCATTTTCACTAGCACTGTTTGCTAGAAAGGAAAAATTTGCTGCATTGGAGGGATTGTCTTGGGCCCAGTTCCTGCTGGCACAGTAAGTAAGCTCCCTGTCCTATTTGGTGTGCTTCCAAGGGCAGCAGGATGATCCTTCTTCTTGTGATACTTGAGCCTGAAGCTTTAAAGACTCATCCTTTAGAGTTAGTCTCTTTACATGGCCAGTTTCAAAACATCCATTAAAGGCATCAGTTCCTTAGTCCCTTACTTAGTTTATTAAGAGATTTTTCGTTCTAATATTAGGGCTTAAAGGCTTTATGTGTGTGATAGTAAAGATGAAAAGCACGGAAATTGAATTTTAAAAAATGCAATTTTATCTTAATATGATGTTATTTTGGATATTGATTCTTAAAAGTAACATTTGAAATTGTCGGTCCTAATAATTCAGATATGTTGGATGAATTTGATCTCATGAAACTGCTGAAGACAATATGAAATCAAAGATGCCTTCCATCTCAAAGGAAAGATCGGCCCCACAATAAGACAGGATTGATAATTGGGGTTCTTCCTGGGCTGTTTAATACATTTTGGCCCTTGGGCAAACCACTTCACTGTAAATGAAACTCTGAACTTTACCTGGAGATTGAAGTTGGGTAAGAAAAGAAAGGGGGTTGGATTCGAAGATCTGGGGTCATGTAAAATGACAGCTTATTTTCACATGGCTTGCTCCATCGGGCTTTGACACTCAGTTGAAACATCTGCAGAAAATATGAGGAAAACACACCCACATACCACGCAAAAGAGAGCCCTTCACATGTGGCTGTTGGAATCGTTAACCAGAGTCAAGGCAAGTCATAGGCCAAAAGTTCATCATAAACATGCAATCGCAGATCAACTGCGACATGGTCACATAACAATCCATGATTGGTTTCAGTGTTAAATAATCCCCATAAATTACAAAAATAACAACTTAACTCTTCCTGGTACTTTAGAGTTTACAAAACATCCAACGTTTCAGGGGAGTAAGGCTATGTATTGTGGTCACCATTTTGCAGATGGAGAAACTGAAGCGGCATGAAGCATATAGCCTTCTCTCAAAGTCATCCAGGAGAGCTCAGGCTTACATGCAAATGTTCTGATCACAAATCCTGGCTAATTGCACCAATTTTTTAGAACCCAATTAAACATTGTTATGGTATGTCGCCCTTTGAAAATGATTTCCTAAAGGTATCTTTAAAGGTTCTTTTAGAGGAGGTCAAAACTGATTTAATGAACCTAAATACTATTGAGGTCAGTTTAGAAAATAAACACACCTTGCTCTCCATTTGTCAGTTCTGCTGGAATGAGTGGGGCTGGGGCTTTAATGCCCATCTGGAAGGTATCGACTTCACAGCATTACTGTACATCACCATATGGGTCAGAGAACTAGACTCATCATCTAAATAAATATTGTTGTACAATCATTTCCCACTGTGAGGGTTTGAGACTCATTAGATCTAGAAGAGAAAGAACACCATTAGCTGTGTTTACAGCTAACTACTGTTCTCCATTTTAGATTTGGTACGAGCAAATGACCCTGAAAACAACTCTTACTTGCTTGAAAGATGTGATTGAATTGCATTACAACATTAACATGTTACGACTGGACACAAACTTTACTCATTACCAGTTCATTTTCATTTTAAAGCTTCTGGTTCGGAGGACCCAATGGGAACACTTTGGAAAGTGGAATCATAAAGGGGACCATTGACAGTGATCTTTTTCTTTTGGTTTTTGTTGGTGATTTTTAAAAGGGAGTTGCAAAGGGTTGAAGAATTTGAGAAAATTGCAAGTGAACTTGTGAAGTCAGTTTTTTTAAAAAAAGCTTCTGCAACTTGTAATATTTAAGCTATAACTGGACATCCGATTAAATATGCCAGAAGTCTGCTGATTGCATAAGCCACGGGCCACTTGCTTTTGCAATTAACCACTTACACCCTTGTTTTTCCTCGCAACCCAAGAGGTTGATTATGTGATTGTAGGTATAATAATTAGCACAGATGAAAAGAAAAACCCAGCAGAAGCCTCCTAAAAGTATTCTTGTACTGAAAGCCTCCAATATGAACTGATTAGGTTAGAAGGTATAGGAGATGGTCTCCAACATGTGCTGTATCAAAACACTTTCCCTGTAGTCTAGGTGCTCTTAGTGCATAATAGAAATTGTTTTCCCACTGGTCCTATGTGAGGATGGCTCTATGTTCCAGAATAGAGGGGGGATGGAAAAGTGACATATGGAATGGAGCCATTGCTCCATTCTCAGATACATCCTCCTCAGTGTACGCTGACACTGGAGTTTTTAAAATATACCCGTAGAAAGAAGAACCCAGAGGAATGTACGAAATCTATCCATCTTTCACAATGTTTATTTTCCCTTCCTTCCTTCCTTCTTCCCTCCCTCCCTCCTTACTCCTTTCCCTCCCTCCCTCCCTCCCTCATTCCCTTCCTTCCATTAATTACATTCTGCCTCTAGAAGTATGGCAAATAAAAACAAAAACAAAAAAGCCTTAAAAACTTTTTAGCACAACTACTTAGAAAGGTTAGAAAAAATATTTAAAAATATTACAAATATATAGTTGAGCTCACAAGAAAGAAAATGCAATATTTATGTAATGGCCAGCAGTAATACATTTAAGTACATAAACCAAATTAGATGTTTGAGGTTGGTATGTAGACCCAAAGTCAGCAGAATTACAAGTAGAATTGGACAAATACCTCAACACGTGACATTTCAATATATTTTTTAAAAATTCAGGACTGATATGTTTAGCAGATATCATTTAGGAAAAACATATTGTTTTCAAACAATGCAATTAACAATCTTGACATAATGGGCAGAATATATGGACCTTGGTATTTTGTATTGAAGAATGAACATTCTTTGAAAGCACACATGGAACTTTTATGAAAATTGACCACATACCAGGGCACACACATAAAAAGAATCATTTCATAGACCATTTACTCTGATCACATAAAATAAAAATAGAACTAGAAAAAGAAAAATCAATCCTCTTTCCTATATATTTGGAAAAAAAGAAAAACAACACACTTCTAAATAATTTGTCAACAAAAAATAAAATTAGAAATCAGAAAATGTTGAGAACTGAATGGCACTAAAAACACAGCACATAAAAGTGCGTGGAATGCAGGAAAGGGCACGCAAACGTAAATATGAGGCATTGCATGAACCTATTAGAGAGGAAGAACAAAGACTAAAACCTAACGATCTAATTCTAAATAAAAGGGGAGGAAAAAGAAACCATAATAAACACAAAGAATGTACTTTCAATTAAGAATAGAAATAATAAATTAGAGCAGAGGAATATAAAGCAATGTCAATAAAATTCAAAGCTGATTCTTTGAAACACTAACAATAGATAAGAATAACAATAAATAAAAAGCAAATATGAAAGATAAAACAAATATTATATTACTAAATAATATTCATAATGAAAATGAAGACAGCTACAATTAGATATTAAAGGAATATAAGATAATAATATAGAATGACTTTATAATAATAAATTTGAAAGTGTAAACCAATACAATTTTCCATAACTGACTAGAGAAGAAAGCTTCAATATATATGTAAGTATTAAAGATATCAAATTGATTGTAAAACTGCTACATGCCAAACCCATCAGGCCCTGATAGTTTTTGGATGATTTTTACCAAAATGTCAAGAAAATCAATAATTGCATAAACTCTTTCAGAAAACAGAAAATGAGGGAAAACTCCCCAACTTATTTAAGAAGCAATTTTATTACTAAACCGGTCAAGAACAATACAAGAAAAAGTACAGACTGATCTTACTGTATAGCTGTAAAAATAATACGTAAAATTTGTTGAATTAAATTCAGCAGTGTATGTCAAAAATTAATCATGATGAAGATTTTTTCCAATGAATACAAGAAGGTTTCAACCTCAATAAAACCTATTGTTAAAATAAAACACAACAACATTTTAAAGTAGAAATACTTATAATCATTCCAATATATAAATTTTTAAAGCTTTGCATAAAATTCAACCTGTGTTTATTAGAAAATACTCTAAGTAAATTATGAGTAGGAGTGAAACTTCTTAACTTGATTAAGGGCACCTATTGAAAATCTCTAGCAAATATTCTTAATGGTGAATGGTTCCTTGTATCCTATTAAAGTCAAGAAAAGTGGACTATGCCCACTATCATTATTTCTAATCTACACTGACTGATAGGTCATAGGCATTGTGGTAAGATAAAAAAAATGAAGCAAATATGTATTGGAAAGGAAGAAACTAAGTTATTATTCTTCATTTGTAATGGTATTTGTATAGGAGATCAAAGAGCTTCCAAAAATGACTAAAGCTGATGAAAGTGCTCAGTAAGGTTGCTGGATACATGATCAGCATACGAAAAAATAACTGCATGCTATGTATGACAACAAACAAGTAGAAAATGTCAATTAAAAACAAGCTGCCATTAACAGCAACAAAAAATATGTACCTCTGAATACATCTAACAAAAGATGAAGAAAATTACAAACCCTAAGTTTTATATTTGAAAAACGTAAAAAAATACTTGAAACAGTGGAAAACTACATACCTTGTTTCTTTAGAGGTAAAATTAATACTGTAGGGATAGCAATTCTCTCCCACATGAATCTAATGTGGGAAACCCCAACCTATTCACAACAAAACTTGATTAACTCAAAAATATTTCTTTGGAAAAGCAAAGAGCCAAAATAGCCATCAGAATTTAAGAAAAAATAAGGAAGAATTTGATTTATTTACAATAAAACTTACATTAAAGCCTAGAAATATAAAAAGTGTGGTAATGACACAGAAATAGACAAATAGATCAGGAGCCAAAAAAAGAGGACCCAGTAACAGACTTGTTCATGGGATAAGGGGTTTGACAGGTGGCATTACTAATCAGTGGGGGAAAATGGGCTACTCAAAATTTAAAAAAAAAAAAAAAGATTCCACCCACATAGAAAAAAATAAAGTTAGACCCTTTTCTAAAATACAGACATAAATTCCAGATAGATTAAACACCAAAATGTGAGAAGAAAAACTGTTAAGCATTTAAAAGGAAACACAGGAAAATATTTTTATAAGCTATGATAGGGAAGAATTTCTTAGGATTCAAAAATGCGCCATAAAAATTACATTTGAACAAATGTTTCTAACAAATGATACTATAAACAAGAAACAAAGACACTGGTTTAATAGTGATGGTGAGTGTCTAGGTATCTGCTACTTAATTTTGTGTACACTTTAAAAGTTTGAAAGAATTACAATTAAAAATTAAACGCAACAAAGACTAAAACTATCCCAGAGAATGTAGACTAAGGAATAGGGCAGTAGAGCTAAAGATGATAAACTTGTTTTTCAATCTTCTACTCTTTCTCTTCCCTCCACCCTCTACCCAGCTGCAGTATTATTTATACTACTTAGAAGAAGCACTTGCCTCTAGCCTCTTCCTAGTTCAGTTCAGGACACAGTACTTCACCCACACGGAGAGTATTTGGGGCTGACTGGACGTAGAATTATGACTAAGAGCTACCTCTGCTCCAAGCCCCTGCAGGCATTGTTTTCCCTCTGATATACCGTCAAGTGTTTATTGTGTCTGTGACAAAAGAACTCTCCTGCAGTGGATACATACCCATTTCCATAACATGGCATCCAGACAGAGCATGCCAATTTGCTTATGTAGGTTGAAAATACCCATTCAGTGCTAATCCAGCTTGTGAATTTGCACAGACAATTCCCAGAAGGGTTCAGTGGCAGCCTACTTGCTGTGACCCTCCCACTTGGCCTCACCCTATTTTGCAATTGCCCAGAGCTGCCAGCCCACACATCCCCATGGATGATTAGTGTGTAAGGGCCTCATTCTACCAATTTATTTCTTATTATTTGAGGTCTTTTCCCTAACACATTGGATTTCATAGGGGGGGTCTCATTCTTTACATAGACTTAGTTTGCATTTTATTAGATCACTGAGCTCCTGATGCCATGGCAAAAGCTGACTTTATGATAACACGTGAAGAATATTGGAGTGAGCCTGAGCTGCCCTCCTGTCATGTGCGTGTCCACCAAGGCAGGGGCGTGGGGCTGTTAGTTTCCTGTTCTGTCACTGGGAACTGGCCCCACACAACAGTCAAGTGTAACACCAAGGTTATTTCAGGATATACTTGGACAAATACTGTCTTGGTAAATGAAATGAAATCACATGCAGTTAAATGTAAAAAAGTGTCACACAAAACAATTTTTACCTAAGCTATCCAGCTCATTTTCAGTCAAAGCTGGGCTTACTCAGTGCCTCTTTAAAGTCTATTTTCATAGTCTGCTTTGGGGGGAGGGCTTTTGGGAAGTGTAGATATTGAAAGAATTTTTTCAATTCAAAATGCTGATTTCTGAAATTCTAAAGTCATCCCATCAAGCTGAAGGGTTTGATCGCTACTAAAATGCAATGAGCCATCAACTCCGACAGGTGCTGTTTGGTGGATATGGCTGGTGCTTTTCCCTGAGCTCCTCAGATCACTTTTGCCCTTTATGTGCTTCCCTCCTCTGGCTTTGATGTGTCTTTGCTTCCTGGGGCCTAAAGCTGACCCTTCCGGAGCCACTTCGCCCCCTTAGGTGTGCAGAGAGCTAGAACTGCCTGGGCTTTAAGGTCCCACTCCCACCCTGCTCCCAGGGGCTCTTAGCCAATGACAGCCAAGGGTGTGAACTTGAAAGGCCAACTGCCGGCTTCCAATAGGATCAGGATGAATCTGAGGAAACTTCCTCTTCAGAACGCCTCCATGGAATCAGGCTTCCTGTTTCCCTCACTCCTTTAGTGTCATGTCCTGGGAGAACTTGTTTAATAGGACACTTGCACTGTCTTTGTTTCAGATCTGCTTCTGGGGAACCCAACAAAATACGTGGAGGTTTGATTGAGTTTTTCAGATATGAGGAAGGAATGTGAGGGGTCCGAGCACTTGAGGTGGTTGAAACTGAATCCACTGGGGACTGGGGACAGGATGGGAGCATGAGGAAGGTCCTTATTAGAGAAGCTGGATGTCCAAAGAAAAGATGGAGTCACTTTACAGGTTTGCCTGTGGACAACCGTAATCTAAGTTACTGGATGATTTCCTCAGTTCTTTGGATTTATTTTGCTTGTGAAGACAGTCCTGGTGTTCCTTGTTTGAAACCATGCCCTTCCATTCCTTGCCCTACCTTAGAATGATCTTCATATGTGAGTTTAAATAAATACACGTTTGCTGTTTCCTCCAGAGACAGATTTTACAACCCCTGGCTTGGTAGGCTACTTGGAAACATGTCTCAGAAATCATCTGGTTTGGGGAAACATCCATGTTTTATAAGGATGTAAACTCTCTCCCAGTTAAGAATCCAGTCATCCGAGGGGCACATTATAGGCTTTGGCCCACTTGAAGAATTCTGTCTTTGTTTATGGATACACATATAGTAAAAGTTAAAAGCATGACTGGAAGTGATAAACACCAAGTCAAGATGGTGGTTACTTCTTAGGAAGGAGGGAAAGGAATGCAACTGGAGAAAGGTTCATAGAAATTCAGTTATACATGTATGTTTAATTTGAACTGGCTGATAGGAACATAAATGTTAAAAAAAAAAAGGGGGGATTTCCTCCAATTACTTTCAAGTGAAGGGCTAGAGGGAAGAGAATGAAGGAGAATGGAGAATGCCATTTCCTTCAAAAGCATAGTCAGCTGGCCCGGAGGTAAGAGCTGTTCCCCACTGTCTAGAGCAACACGGTCCAGTGGAAAATTCTGCATTCATGGAAATGTTCCAGAGCTCTGCTGTCTGATGTGGTAGCTGCTAGCCTGTAATTGTGTAATTTAAATTCATTAAAACTTGAAAGGTTTGAAAAAATTCTGTTCCTCAGTTGCACTAGCCACATTTCAAGTGTTCAAGAGTTGTTTTGTGCAGTACAGTTTTACAGCGGAGCCTCAAAGGACAGATTTCACAGAATCACAGATGGGAACAGCAAGGCCCAGGTTCTTTTCAAAGGGATGACAAAGTTATGTGATTAAGTTCGGAGCTAGTGAGGCAATCAACGTTTGGTTTTCTGATTCCCAGTTAATGTTTTAGCCTCTCGCACCCACCATAGCAGCTGAGGAGTGGTAAGGAAGGCGAATAGGGTGGTGGTGGTGGTGGTGGTGGTGGTGGTGGTGTGGAAATGGATGCTTTTCCACTTCTGCATGAGAAAGACTGTAAGAGGAAGGGCTATGTCCCCATCGCCCTCCAGGTTCTCTCTCTACCCTTCTCCATCAACAGGCTCCTTCGTCTCTGGCTTCCAGTTAGGTTTATGGAGAATGCCGACAGAATTTGGGTGAAGGGAGGAGCAGGAGAGTAGTCCTGTATGTTCCCAATTGCCTGAGTACCTTTGTGGACCTCTCCATGTTAGCCCTCCCTAAATCAAGCAGGGTCCTGGCAGGAAACACATAACACACTCGAATTGGGTAATTTCAGAAGAGTTTGATAAGTAGCTATGTACAAGTAACAGTGAGGAGCTGATACACCACTGGGCCCCAGAAATGATAGGTAATAGAGAGGTTTTGAAACACAAACACTGAGTCACATTTTCCCGTTCTCTGCTTCTAAGATACATGTATGTTTTGTTGGTGACAAGAGAATTCTACCTGGGTCAGGGCTAGAGAAAAGAGTTTGCTGTATTTTCCTGCAGCCTCCAAATGTGTCTTTCTACAATGGGTAGTTCCTCAGAGTTAAACCAATTGTTACAAGGTATCTACAATTGATACAGTATTGTATTAGCCATCTTTGCTGATACAGAATCGAATAAGGTCTGATTCCTGCTCTTGAGGCCCTTGCTACTTGTTTAGATATGTGAGACACACATGCATGAAATCATTGGACTATAAAAAAATTAAATGCATAACTAATACATACAAAATATATTGCACATTCTGTATGCATATATCATATCTGCTACTTTCTGGTTGTATGATCTTTGGACAGATTGTTTTATTCCTCTGAGCTTTTGTTCACCTGAAAAATTAGGTCCTCTTTAGGGTTACTGTGATTAAAATTATAATTTTATAAAGTATATCCGCTTGCCCAGTGAACATCTCTACTTGGATAAATACACACTGAGCGACTTCAGAGAAGAATAAAGTTGACCTTGTCCTCAAAACACTAATGTTCCAGTGGCAGAGATAGAAACATACACAACTTACTTTAATATAATGAATAAAGGTATGTGTGTGTTTAGGTCTTGTCAGAAGACTAAGCAGCTATTAATGTCCTCAGTGTGGAAAAAAATAATTTAAAAAGTGATTCTAAATCAGAGTTCATTTACACTTTCATTGTGAAAAACAATCATTTGCCAGTTTAATGAAAATGTTATGATTTGATAACAGGTGTTGATACAGAAAACTGTTAATAGGATCTGGGTCCCTGCCATCAAATATAGAGGTTATGAAAATTCAAACACAGTTTACATTTTCTTCATGGCACTGAAACATTTTTGAAGGCATGAGCATTCCCTTAAAACAACTAGTCATTTACTTAAAGAAGTGACATGCAAATAAAATCCTTATTCTAAACTTGTTTTCCTCGTGTAAATATGAGTGTGGAAATTCATATTTAAGCTTTCTCTTGCTGCTCTTGGGATACTCTCTTTGTCTTTAACCTTTGCCATCTTAATTATGACGTGTCTTGGTTTTGGCCTGTTTGGGTTCATCTTGTTTGGGACTCTGTGTTTCCTGGGCTTGTGTGTCTATTTCCTTCGCCAGGTTAGGAAAGCTTTTAGTCATTAGTTCTTCAAATAGGTTCTCAATCCCTTGCTTTCTCTCTTCTCCTTCTGGTCCCCCTACGATGAGAATGTTGTTAGGCTTGATGTTGTCCCAGAGGTCTCTTAAACTATTCTCATTTGTTTGGATTCTGTGGTTTTTTTTTTTTTTTTGTTTGTTTTTTTTTGCTGTTTCAATTGGGTGTTTTCTGCTACCTTGTCTTCTAAATCGTTGATTTGATCCTCTGCTTCATCTAGTCTTCTGTTGTGTCCTTCTAGTGCATTCTTCATTTCAGTTTTTGTATTTTTCACTTCTGACTGGTTCTTTTGTAAGGTTTCTATGTCCGTGTTTATGCTTGCTATCTCTCTGTTGAACTTCTCACTAAGTTCCTTGAGCATCCTTATAAACATTGTTTTGAACTCTATCTCTGGTAGGTTGCTTGCCTCCATTTCATTTAGTTCTTTTTCTGGAGTTTTCTCCTGTTCTTTTATTTGGGACACATTTCTTTGTTTCCTCACTTTGGCTGCTTCCCTGTGTTTGTTTCCATGTATGAGGTAGATCTGCTATGTCTCCCAGTCTTGGCCAGGTGGCCCTTAGGTAGTAGGTGACCAGTGGGGCCCTGGCATAGTCTCCCTGGTCACCTGATTTTGGTGCACCAGGAGTGTCCCTTGTGTGGGTTGTGTATGCTCTCCTGTTATAGTTGAGCTTGATTGCTATAGCACCTCAGTGGGTGAGATTGACCCTCATGCTGACTGGCTGTGGAGTTTAGCCATGTCCACAGCTTACAGGCTGCTGTGTGGGGGACTGACCCCACAGAGTGGAATTTGCCCCTACAGGTTCTGGTGCCTGTTGAGACTGCCCTTTGAGTATGCTACTTGTGGGCTAATTGAGTGGTGCTCTGTTGTGGTCTGCAGCCAACCTCTAGGTATATTGGTTCTGAGACTTCTTGGGAGGGGCTGTGGTGCAGGCCTAGGTTACCCACTGCCCGTGACTGGCCAGGGGTTACCTGGTAGGTGCTACAAAGTGATCCACAGTTTTTTACTATCTGTGCTAAACCTGGAGGCACGTGGGAGAGGCCACACTATGAACTGAGGATGGCTGCCACTAGTACCCAGCCTGGGGTAGCTCCACAAAACCCAGGACACCTTGAGGCCTGCTGCCACTTGTTGGCTCCCTTAAAGTTCAGCCACTGACAAAGCCTCATGTGGTGTGCAAGTTGGGTGAAGCAGGGTCTCAAGGAATCAAGGGAGAAGAGTTGTAGTCACCAGGTTAATGTAGGTTCTGGTGTGGTGCCAGTGCTGAGCCTGGAGCTACTCAAAGGTCTCAGCGCACACTAAGGCCAGCCACCACTGGTCTGGGGTCCATAGATTCTGATAGTTTTCAAAGAAAGACTGTAATGACTGTGGGACTGGTTGCTGGCTGAGAAAGTGCCTTTGGCGTTTGGGGAGTTGGGTGGGGTGGGATTCCAGTAAGTCAACAAGGCAGAGCTGTGGAGCTCATCAGACCAATCAGATTCAGATTTGGCCGTAAGAGTAGGGGGCGGGCTCAACACATTAAAGATGGCTGCCACCTTCCCGGCTGCAAGAAAGGAAGCCCCCTAGCAGGAAAAATGGTGACTGTCCTCCAGCCCTGGCCTAGAAGCCACACACCTCAGTCTGCTCCCCCGTATGCCTCTGACGCCCCCCTCCCCGCCCCCAGTCACTGTCCCTCCGCTGGAGCCCAAGGTGAGTGCTTGCGAGTGAGTGAGTGTGTGCGGGCCGTTTAAGAGGAAGTCTGGGTTGCTGCAGCCTTCATTCCTACCTGGATGGTTAGAATCCCCACTGTTTTTATACAGCCAGATGTTGTGGGGGCTCCTGTGGCACCAGAACTCTGAGCTGGGGAGCCTGGAATGGGGTTGGGATCCTTCACTCCTCCGGGGGAACCTCTGTGGTCAAGGTATTCTCCCCTATTTTCAGCTGCCACACGGAGGTTTGGGACCAGCCAGGTTCGCATCTCTGCCCCTCCTACCAGTCTTGACATGGCTTCTTTGCATCCTTAGTTATAAAACTTCTGTTCAGCCAGACTTCAGGTGGTTCTCCAGGTTGATTGTTCTATAACTTGTTGTAACTTTAGTATAACATCTTCCTTTTCTTTATTCTTCCTGTTTTAGTGTAAGCTCCCCCATTAGTCCATGTTTTTTTTTAAATTATTATTATTATATAATTTAAGAAACATTTTTGAGCCCAACTTAATACTTCCAGTTATACTGGTTTATTTTCCATGTCCCTTCCATAGATACATTTCAGACAGTCACATGCTTTCCACTTTTACCCCATTTCAGCCTAGAATTTCTCAAGTACACCCTAGAGATCAGGTCTTTTTTGAGATCAACATGTAAACTTGCCTTTGGGATTTGTTGATCATTTCCACCGAGGCCACTGATAAATGCTGTTTTAAAACTTGCTTTCGGCTCTCCAAGGAGGAATGAATTCAATTAGTTATTTCCAAAGTGAGAGTTTATATTAATGCATACATTATTTCACATTATGAAGATGGCTCATCATAAATTTTGTGTCTTTGGAGGCCATTCCTAAGAATTGTCAATGCTTTCACTAATTTATAATTTTTCTCTTTGTGTACCAAAAGTCTTACTGGATGGATATATCTTTACAAGAAATTTGGGGGAAGAACCCCACAAAATCCAAGAGAAGTAGCCATTAAAAAAATAATTAATTTTTGTGAATGATATGTAAATTCACGTTAGGGTTTCTCATAAATTGCAATAGTTACATAGAACTGTAAAAACTGGATTTAATAATATACACAATATTTGGTAATGTGTACAGAGATGACATTGACTCCCAACACAATATGTCCTGTTGGAGAAGATAATTGATTTGGACTTTTTAGTCCACAGATGAAAAAAAGTACTCTGGTGGTGACCATAATGTTCCCAAATATTCAGTGCTTCCCTGCATTTGCTAATGTCCCTTAGTTGGTGTGGGGCAAGATGACCAGTTCTGGCCAATGGTCTGTGAGTGAAAGTGATTCTTGGTACTGCACATTTAAGGAACTGAGGATGGATGAGTTCTCCATGCTCATTTTCCCTGAGGTGGCAATCCAGTGTATCCCGTGTTGACATGGTGACGTTATAAGACAGTAGAGTATCATCAAAACTGGCGCTCTTGGTGCAGATGGAACAAATCCTCCTGCTGACCTGTCTTGGATATATACTATTAGCAACTGTCTTAGCTTGGGCTACTGTAACAAAAACCAGAGACTGGGTGACTTAACAAATATTTATTTTTCGTAGTTCTGGAGGCAGGTAAGTTCAAGACAAAGGTACGGGCAGATATGGTGTCTAGTTCCTGGTTTGCAGATGGTTGTCTTCTCATTGTATCCTCATCTGGCCATGAGAGGTTTCCCTTCTTAAAAGGGCAGTAATCCCATTCTTCAGAACTCTACCCTCATGACCTAATTACTTCCCAAAGTCTCTGCATCAGACAGGGGATTAGGACTTCAACATGAATTTTGGGGGAACACATCATAGCAAATTATGAACCTTGATAGCATGGAGTCACTGATTTGGGGTCAATTTCTCCCCAGCATTACCTTGCCTAATACCTTCTATAGAGAAATAATTCTTGTTGCCTGGCTTCTTTCAACATACTACCTAGATATTTACCATAGGACCAGGGTACATGTCCTTTTGCATGGAAAAGGGAGGAACTGTGACATCTAAATTTATAAATAATGTCACTGTCTTCATTTGCATGGCTATAATGGTAATTAAATTAATAAGAAAAAAACCTAAAATAAGGAATACTATGAATATAACATTTTCCATCTGACTTTTCTTCCTTTCTAAATATACTACACAGATGTAAAGGCACCTGGATGTGCTAGGACTCAAAATTGTGACTGTCTAATGTGGAATTCAGCATATTAACATGTAAAAATGCAATGGGATCCGTTTTCCTGCAGCTGTTTCTGATGCAGAGTTCATTGTCTATCTCAATTAGAAACTCATCTTTTGCAATACCATTTCCTTCTCTGTGGTTGATTTGATCAAACATCCTATTGTTTAAGCCAAAAACATAGCTTTACCAAATCAGCCATAGTATTATTCAGAACTCATCATTCATTACATTATTCTTCATCAGTGCTTATGATACTAATATCTGCAAGGAAGAACTGAATCTTAAATGAAGCTTTTCAAATCCACTTGACTAGAGGTAGTCTATGAACAGACTTTTCTTCCCTTTTTATTTTTTTAAAGGAAAGCAAAATGATTCAGTTTTGTGTGGATCATGACAATACCAAACAGATGCAAATAAATATTAAAGTAATATATTTTAGTGTTGGATCACAGCCCAAATTCTTTGCCCCAGAAAATTACATAAATGCTGTAGTGTGCATGTGGTTTATATTTAAGGTGTAATGAGCTGTTCAAATAAAGGAGGGCAGGCAACCATATTAAAAATAAACATCAAATTTTAACAAAGACACATCCACTTAGTTTGCAAATAGTCCTAATGGTTTCCGTTTATTGCAGCTACTCCAGCATACAACATTGTTGGTTGAAACACAATTTCCAATTTCAAAGTCTCCCAGTGAATCTGGAAAAGTTGCTGTGTATAATTATTTTATGGAATAATTGTTCAACTGTGATCATATTGCCACAATGAGCATAGTCTGTGATGAGAGGGTAAAAATAGGACTAAAGTAGGGTAGCACATGGTATATGAATACTTAAGACTGTGTAACCAAGGCCACTGAATCAGAAGTCAGTTTCAGTCTATTTGTGGTATGCCTCATAATGGCACCTGACTGGCTAGAGCTGGGACACTCTCCTCTGGTTTCTGATACCAGCATGTTACACATCACTATTTAGGAAGCCTGAGGAGAAGCAACAGGTAAACTTTGCCCTGATGACTTTAGGTTTAAAGACATTTACAAGATGCTCGTAACACACACACACACACACACACACACACACACACACACACACACACACCTGTCTCTTAGCATTTGCCATCTTCTCTGCTTATAACAAATCTACCTTGCTTTTTGCCTCAGTAAGTGGGTCTTGTAACCAGGGAAATCATTTTGATTCTTAGCCCAAAGAAATGCTAGGGTGTTGTCTTCACAAAGGATCAAGAAGTGAGATCTGTGGTTCCAATAAATCCTTATGTTCTAGTTTACAGTGTATAAACTGTAAAACGTTAACTCTCCTTGGGGTCTTCCAAGTTTCAACTAATAAAATACCAACCAACTTTGAAATAAAACGGCTAGTCTCCAATTTTTACATTGCCAAGGGTTCAGTCACTGACAACTTCATCTTCCTTTTTGCTTGGTAGAGAATGGGGGAGCCATTGTATCACCCACTTGGGCTGGCTGATGAGTCAGTAGCCAAAGAGTACTGTGAATGGCAGGTTTCTGAGTTAACAGAAACAATGTGACAAACAAAAAAATAGTTGGAATTATGCTCTCAAGGTCATCTATCACCTGTCAGTGCATTAATTAGATCTTCAAATTAGTTGCTGACCCCAATATTTCTATTGGTATGGTCATCAAGGTAAACCAGGATTTCTTTCTTTTGTAAATTTTATTTATGTATTAAATTAAATTAATTATTTAAAATTTTTTTTATTAGTTTCAGGCCTACAAAACAATGTAATAGTGAGACATTTACACCCCTCACAAAGTGATAACCTCCCCCACAATCTACTACCCCCTGATATCATATATAGCTGTTACAATCCCATTGACTATATTCCCTATGCTGTACTTCACATCCTGTGACTACCTCTCTCTGTCTCTCTCTCTCTCTCACACACACACACACACACAAATACAAGTATATATATATATATACACACACACATATATATAATAGAATAGAATATATATTATATATATGTAATTATAGTTGACATTCAGTATTATTTTTGTTCAACTTCAGGTGTGTAGTGCAGTGGTCAGGCATCTACACAATCTATGAAGTGATCCCTCTGAGAAACCCAGTGCCCATCTGGCACCCTACATAATCTTTAGAACGGTGCTGATTATATTCCCCATACTGTATTTCATATCCTCATGACTATATTGTGACTACCAATTTGTACTTTCTAATCCCTTCACCTTTTTCCTCATCCCCATCCCCCTCCCATTTAGCAACTATCTGTTTTTTCTCTATATCTCTGAGTCAATTTCTGTTCTGTTTGCTCATTTATTCTGTTCTTTAGATTCCACATATAAGTGAGATCATATGGTATTTGTCTTTCTCAGTCCTACTTATTTCATGGAGCATAATATCCTCTAGGTCCATCCATGTTATTGCAAATGGTAAGATTTTCTTCTTTTTTATGGCCGAGTAATACTCCATTGTATAAATGTACCACAATTTCTTTACCCAGTCTTCTATTGATGGACATTTCAGTTGTTTCCATATCTTGGCTGAATAGTGCTGCAATAAACATAGGGGTGCATATATTGTTTTCAAATTAATGTTTTGGATGTCTTTGGATAAATACTCAGGAGTGGAATTGCTGGGTCATAGTTCTATTTTTAATTTTATGAGAAACCTCCATACTGTTTTTCACAGTGGCCGCACCAATTTGCAATCCCAAACCAGGATTTCTTATACTATCAAAATTATTTCAAATCCATTCTTATATTTCCTGTACATTTTTCTTTTGTAAAAATCAGATGGTACTTTTCACTTATTCATCAAGTGAGATTTTTTCCCAACTATCTGAATCTTCTCTGGTTTCTGAAAACTACAATGAAAAACTCATAAAAACAGATTTACTAAATAAATAAATAAATAAATAAATAAATAAATAAATAAAATAATGTGGAATAAAGTTTAGTCAGTTATCTATGATGAATTTAACATCTGGAATTGCTTGGACCCACTTTCTGCAGGCTAGGTCACTGAAGGGTTTTGCAGAGAAATGGAGTTGACCATCCTGGTATACCTGACTTTCAGATGTCCTGTAATAGTTTCATTGTTTCAGGCAGGAGATTCCATCATTCATCCCCAACAGAGAGAAGCCTAGGACCTTCTGAGATTTTTGCATTTTACAAAGAGGAGAAAGCCGTGGGGACTTTACAAGGCACTGGCTGCATGCAGGATGGGACTTCTAGGCAGGTGGTTGGAAAAAAATTGGAAGAGATCAATTTAAAGTAGAGGCAGGAAAAAAGAAAAAGACGAATCTCTCTAGAAATTTTACAGTAATATTGGAAAACTCATTTCTATGACAGAGAATGAGAGAACCTGGTTATTGCTTGGGAAGAGAAAAAAGTATTTTCCACTTGCTAATCATTAAAATTATCTCATTGCTTTTGCCAAACATCTATTTTTTAAATTACTAAGGTAATATTTGTATGTACACTAAAACAAGTTCCAACAATACATAAATGTACGAAGTTACAAAATGTTGTTCTCCTTACTCTTCTACTTTTCACTTTTAATCTTCCCCTCTCTTCCTCATTTTAACGAGTATCGAAGTAAAAGAAAGTACTTGTCCCCTAAACTTGCTACTCAGAACGAATATAGTCCATGAGCCAGCAGCACTGGCATCCTGAAAAAATTGGTAGAAATGCAGAATTTTAGGCCACATCCTGGACCTACTGAATCATAATCTGTATTTTAACAAGACCCCTAGTGATTATTCATATGCCTCTTCATGTTCAGAAACGCTGTCCTGTAACACTGAAACCTGATTTGCTGGTATTCATTCTACAGAAGTGTGTGTGTATATATATACATATATATATATATATATATATATGTATATATATACACACACACACACACACACACATATATATGTCTATATGACACAAATATATATTGTAATGAATGTTTTTATTTTTATATGTAAAATATATGAAATATTATATATGCATATATATATTTGTAATAGCAAAAAAGTTGGAAACAGCAAAAATGTCCATGAGTAGGGAACAAACAAATAAATCATAGTGCAGTCATAAGGTGGAACACAATACACAATGCAGAGCGACTTCTTTCTTTTAGTTTCACCCATTTATCATCCAGCTGATGTTTTGGGGATTTTCTTTTCATAACCAAGAGGCCCAACAATATGTTTTGCTAAATGGAAGAATACAGAGATGTTATTTGTATCCTTTGGGGATAAAAACATCTAGAGTCAACTTTTTCAATAACTCTTTTCAGAAATGTATATTATACCACTATACAGAATAATTTTCTGATGATGTAATACATAATAATATATGATGTAATGAACTGAAAACATGGTGAAATAGCAGGAAATCCAGTATCTCTCTGGGTTCTCTCCTCACCTCTCTCTTCATCCCAGTCCCAGCTCCTTGGTTGACTAACAGCCAGAGGGTTGGCTCAGTTCAAAAGGACTCAGATCTGCTCCCAAATGCCAAGTTGAGAAATTGTTGTTGGACATCAGGTTCTTGGTATCATTGCAGGAAAGAATTCAAAGATGCACCAAATAAGCCAAGAAAGGGTTAATTTATTAAAGGAGGACAGTACATTCTCCAGAAGGTGAGAGCGGCCAGGCCCAGAGAAGAGCAGGTGTCCTGTAAAACAAAGAGGCTTAGGAATTTATTATTCTTATGAGGATGAGAAATACTCAAGTTTTAGGGGTGACATTTTAGGGTAGGCATTACCAGGTGGGCCCTTGTTGATCACTCTTTCCAGTCAGAAGAAGGGATTTTTGTCCTTACTTGGCTCTTGTCAGAACTGTCATAGTGACATAGGGAGTAGAGATATTTCCTAACCACAATGCTAATAATATTATCATCCATTATAATTAAAGTTCACCTTGAGAGGCAAGATGGCGTCTGGGATCTGCTCCTGGCCACTGAAATCTAGTTCTGGCCAGTCTGGTTGTTGTACTTTCGATATTTTTTCTTAAGGATGATCTCATCTCCTCTCTCCTTTGTCTCCCCTCTTCTCGTCCTTCTCTTCCTCCCCTTCTCTCCCTGAGGCTCTATTCTTTCTGCCTACGGTAACAAAATAACCAGAATATGTGAGCCCTGTGTTCTCCCATCCTTGCTTCAGTTGTTGAGTCACTGTTGAACCAGCTGGCTTTGTGGAGGCGGACTATCTTGTCCATTATTGCAAGGCTGCCACTCCTGGGCCCGAATCTTTTCTGGGCCACAGGGATATTTGCTATGCATGTGACCCACTCCCAGTGTTACCCACACATATGCAGGTTCTGTAGTTTCCCCTTCATAGACTCAGCCATTGTTCATGAGATGCACTTCCTCCTGATGTGTCTGCATGACTGAGGTAGGAAGAGCTTCCCACCTAACCACATGACATACTGTGGCTGTGTAATTGTAGATCAAATGTCTCCAAGAGAGAACAACCACAAGGGAGAGACTTTAACTCATTGGTCCTCAATCCTGCGTCACCTGGGGAGCTTTAGATAATGCTGTTACCCAGGCCCTGCCTCCTAAGATCCAAATCTAACTGGGCTATATGTGGAAACATTCAAAGTAATTTTAGTTAAGCATCACAATAGCTAAAGAGGGGCAGGGATGAAGAACTTGAGCCTTAAAAGCCCCAGAATGAAAACCCAGGGTTCCTGATTGCAGGCCCCTTACCACCCACTAATTTTTTTCTTTTCTTGTAATGACACTTGAAGTTCAAGCTCTACAACATTGCTGAGCTCCCCCTCTCCAGTTGGGATTTGACCACCGGAATGTGTCTGTTGTGGAGTGAGGCTCCAAAGTGTGAGAGCCAGACGACATAACTTATGAGCTGGAAGGGTCTGCATTCTCTATTCAGAGCACAGTCTGACACCATCAGACACTCCTTCTGGGAAGGAGGAAAAGGACTGCAGCATTCAATAGTTTTTCTTAAATATAAAGTTAATGGAGCAGCCTGACTCATGTAATATATTTATTTTGATCTATAACATATTGTTTGATATGTTAGAATGAATTTTAAATTAGATACAGTAAATAACAAAGAAATGTACTAAGATCATCTAGGAAAGCCTTTTTTTCCCCCCATCACCGGAATAATTTTTCAATTTGAGAAGGAATTCAGATACCAGTAGAAGGAGCTATTGTTGGATGGTTCCAATGTATGAATAGATGCTTTTTGGACAGGATCCGTGAGCGCTGGAGGTGGATTACTAAGCCATTTACAATTCATTACTGCATTGTAGGTATTCATATCCCTTTCATTTTTATCACATCTTGAGGCCAAGAATTTTTTAAAAAGGTCATTTAGCTTTCAGAAAACTTTGAATTATGGCAAAAGCATTGTTCTTTCTTTGACTTTAATGTGCTCATTTGGAGAAAAGTTACAGGAAAATACTTTTGCTTAAGCTTTGAATCTGACCTGCCTGCAATCCCTCACATAAAATAACTTGTCATTAATGACTTCTTGGATTCTCTGTGCTCATTGCTGATTACATAAATATTTTCTTAACCTCCAATAGCATCCAGAGTAAAAGGCTGTTTGTCATTTTCAGAATTGTAATCAAATTGTAAAAACTCAGGTAGTGACTCACCAGAACAATTTAAGATTGCTGTGGAATTCTTGAATCAATCAGAGAGGGCAGGAAGAATGACACCTGGTAAGTGTCAAGTACAGAAAATGAAGCCATTTGGTTGTCATTCTAACAAGAATGGAATAAAATGTTGACCTGTTGTCTCATTGGGTGGGTTTTGAAAGATACCTAAGGTGAGGAGTAGCTAATGGTCAATATAATTGAATAGTTATACAAGGAGAAACTTGCTTTAAAAATGGAAAAGATTTAAGCACAACGCTTCTCCAACTAGCTGCTTAATAGTTCCTTTTTCGTTTCTATTCCTTATGACGTGAAAGCAGGGACTAAGTTTGAAAACAGAAGAGGTTTCAGGATGTATTGACTTGATCAACATTCAACTTTATTTCAACGTCTTGGAACAACCTTGTTCTTAGTGGTCATTACAGAATTATTCGGTTGCCATTATGTGAAATTCTAGAATTTGATCTTATGAAAATCACAGTCATAATCACATTAAAGGGAATGTTAATAAGGAGAGGTTGACAGCATAATACTTATTGAAAATTGAGTCCAAACCAGGATTTTCTGGTCAAATGATTACTTAGGCAGAAGTTGTGATCTGTGGTCGTCTTGGCTTAAGGCTGTTACATGTAAAAAAATGAGTATCTAAGAACATTTTGCTTATGATGAACACTTACACTGGAGCATATATTATGGAAAATGCTTTTTGCATCATAAATAAATAATGAAATTGTTTAATTCCCATTGATCTGTGGCTAAATGGAAAGTGGGCCATAGCTGGAAACATGCACATAGAAGAACCCTGAAACCTTCACATAGAATGTTTTCTGTGTATCAGAAACCATTCTCCCTTTTCTTGGGTTCCTACATCCCTGGGAGTGTGAGATGAGCTCAAAGAAACTATATCACCCTTATAATTTTTAAAGATCCAAGGTCAGTAAAGTCAATAGACTATACTGAAGGAGGACAGTAAATCTTAACTGAGTTTCTATTAATTAATAATGAAGAATGGTTAATAAACTCTCAGGTGTCAGATTTATGAATATTTTAAAATTAAATTTATCTTTTTGGGAACATCTTGCCGTAAGAAAGAGTAGTTCCTTTAAATAATCTATTCATGACATGAAAGCAAACTAAAATCCAACAAAAGAAGATAATGACAACATTCCCGTAGAATTCTGTTCAGAGGCAAGACAAGCTAAGTATGCTATGAAGTCAGAACCACTGAACAAAAGAAACCGTAGAAAACAGTCCCCAAACCTGTGGTCCCTAAGATTCTCTCTGAAAGCCACTTTGCAGGACTACAACTAGCCTGTAGGGGGCAGAGCACAAGTCTTGGCCCCAGGCAGAGCTGCAGCGGTTTAAATTCTGCCTCGCAGGGGCGCAAATCCACGGGTGGCCTTAGGCTAATCAATACTCTAAGTCTTCTTTTCCACTCTCGGAAAGTGGGGATAATAGGAAAATTAAAATAATGCATAGTTGATTTTCAGAATTTGTGGATTTTGTATCTGTGAATTCACCTACTTGCCAAAATTTATTTGCAATCCCTAAATCAATACTCAACAGCGCGTTAGTGGTCATTTGTGTACACTATGTAGGAGCAGGTACAGAGCAGCAAAAAAATCTCAGTGGCCAGACAGGCATGTTCCAGTTGATATTAAACCAGGTGAAGAGATGCTCTGCCTTGTTTCAGCTTTCATACTCTAAACAAGTATCCTTTTCGGGGCACATTTAGTACCATGTTTTTCTCATTTTTGTGCTTTTGTTGATGATTCCGCTGTTTAAAATAGCCGCCAAGTATAGTGCTGAGTATCTTAAGCAAGAAAGCTGTGATGTATCTTATGGAGGAAATATGGGTGTTAGGCGAGCTTTGTTCAGGCATGAGTTATAGTGATGTTGGCCATGAGTTCAAAGTTAATGAATCAACAATATATATTAAATAAGGAGTCTTTAAACAGAAATATGCCTGACACAATGTTATGTATTGACTAGTTGATGAAAATGTTGTTAGCAGCGTCTCACAGGTACCCACCCTGTATTTCCCCTAGGAGCAAGAGTTTAGTACTGTAAGTGTTTATTTCACATTAAACGAATACAAAATAAAAACCTGCCTAAAAGTCTCTATTACATTATTCTGGGTACCTTAATGTGACCTCCTCCCCATATGGCCCCAGCTTCTCTTGCTGGGAACAATAGTTCCGTATTCCCAGTGACATTATAGAACGTAACTACTGCGAATCATGAGAATCAACTATATATGACGTGTCTATACACTTTGGATTTAAGCCTATTTTCAAAACAGTAATTTCTTTCATCCAATTTGGTGGGCCTAGAATATGATTGTGTGAACCTGGCTTCTTTCCATTTTTCTCAGCCTCCATCTGCCCCAACCCCATCCTCCAGCCACTTTCACACGGTAAACGGATCACACCCTTTTTTTTTTAAAGTGTATTTATTAAGTATAGAATGTACGCCAAGCACTTTGCTAAGAAATAAATGTCTTAAAGTTGTTTGGAGATTCACTGAGAAAATAGAGACAAATATCAATGCACAACAGAACACAGCCAAGGCTATGATGGGTTATCCACAAAATGCAGCGGCAGCACAGGGGATGGATCAGCTGAATCTCTTTGAAGGGAGGGGACAGAAGACTCAGGAGACCTTAGCATGGGATGTGGCATTTGGCCTGTGCTTTAATGAATGTGATAATACTCACCAAGCAAGACAGGTAAAAGCAGACCAACAGAGAGAATTTCAAGTGCAAAGACACAAAGGTGTAAAAGAGCATCCTATGGTCAGTGATGGAAGGTGAAATGGGGGAGGAGGGGAGGAGAACCAGAGGAGGGGCAGGGAGTGTCTGGAGATGAGGTTGGCAAAAGAAACTGGGGCCATTTTGTGAGGATCAGGTATCCAAAATAGTATAATAGGGACTTTTAGGCAGGTTTTAAAAATCTTTTTTTTTTCAATGTGAAATAAAAACCTATATCAAAAATGCAAAAAATGTAAATGTATGGCTTAAAACATTCTTTTACAGTGAATGCTCGCATAACCACCACCTGGTTTAGGAAATTGAAGATTTCCAGTGCCCCTAGAAGGCTGTTTCTGTACGCTTCTTTCTAATCATAACCCCTTTCTCCCACATAAAGGTAAACTGTTCTGGTTTTCATGGGCATCACTTGTTTGGGTTTCTTTATGATCTCATCAACCGTGATGGCAGAATAATGTCCTTCCCCCACCCACACCCCCAGTTTGGATGGCCTTGTCCTAGTTTCCAGAACCTGTGAACAGGTTACCTTACACGATAAAAGGGACTTCACAGGTGTGACTAAGGTACAGATCCTGAGATGGAGAGATTATCCTGGATTATTATTATCTGGTGGACCCCGTACAATCACAAATGTCCTTATAAATGGAAGAGGAAGGCAGGAGAGTCAGAGAATGAGATGCCATGACACAAGCAGAAGTCAGAATGATCTGATTGCTGGAAGGGGGTCACAATCAAAGGAATGCAGGCCATCTCTAAAAACTGAAAAAAGCAAAGAACTGATTCTCCCCTAGAGCCTCCAGGAGAAACACAGCTCAGCTAACACCTAATTCTAGCCCCAAAAGATCCATTTCAGACTTCTGATCTCCAGAACTGTAAGATAATAAACGTGTATTGTTTTAAGCCACTAAATTTCTGGTAATTTTTTACAGCAGCAATAGGATAGTAATACAACACCCAAGTGAGCCTCCCTAAACACTACCTGTTTTGTTGTTGTTGTTGTTTGTTTGTTTGTTTATTTTTTTAACTTTCTGTAAATGGAATCCTTGAGAATATTCTCTCATCTGGCTTCTTCTTCTGAAGTCTTTGTCGTTGAATTTAGGCCATTTTTTTAAAAAACTTTATTTCAAGTGTGTCTTTCCAGGACCTATCAGCTCCAACTCAAATAGTTGTTTCAATCTAGTCGTGGAGGGCGCAGCTCACACTGGCCTATGTGGGAATCCAACCGGCAATCCTGGTGTTACGAGCATCGTGCTCTAACCAACTGAGCTAACCGGCTGCCCCGATTTTAGGCCATTTTTAAGGAAGGAAAGTGACATGACTAGATCTGCATTTTAGAATTTTATCTTGACATCAATGTTCTGCCAGTAGCTTGGGGAGCCAGCCGCAAGGCTGGGGCTGGCAAGACCTGACAAGAAGCAAATACAACAGACTTGTCAAGAAATATCTAGAACCTAAAATAAGACAGCGGAATCACAGAATGGGAAAGAGGGCTCGGAACTAATAGGAATTTAGAACATAGAAGTGTGAAGAATTGATGTCCCAATAGATGTAAGGGATGAGGGGGTAGCTAAGAACAATTGTAAGTATTCTAGCGTGGGTGAACACAGGAGAAAAAGCCAGGATGAGGAGAAAGACAACATCTTGGGGTTGACATATTTGGAGCTCATGCTGATGTATGAGTATGTTTTCAGATGTCAGGAAGTTTTACCTGTGAATAACATTCTCGCTGCTGGGTTGACCTTTTATAGGTCATGTAGATACAGAGTTAGCACCTGAAACACTGATGAATAAATCCAGTCTTAAAATACAATGGACATGTCCTATCTTATCTTCAATAATGGATAATGACTTTTTTGTTCAATGGAAGTTAATTTCTACTCCCCTTTTTGCTCCTATCACATAATTGGTGCAATTATATCTCACAGTCAGGGTGATATAATTAAATATCAGCCTTTGTAGAGGTGCATTTCCAGAGAGTCTTGTGAGGCAGCTGATTTAGTACTTGTCAGGTTTATCACACAATAGATAAATGCAGCTTAATATAACAGGATATCTGCCTCTGAATGGGAGTGTTTCTAGATAGTCCAGTCAAACAGTCTGTGTATTGCATCTGACAGCTTTATTGCTTTATCAGTTATTTGCTTAGGGAGGATTTTATTATATGTAAAATACTGACATAAATTATGGGACGGGGAATTGATTTTTTAACATAGGTTTGATTCATTTTTCATTGTTTGTATATGCCAAGTTTGATATTTCCTCCTCGTGTATTTATTTGGTTTACAAGTTATTTTCCTGGTTTTACAAATACTGATATTTGGCTCTCAATTCTTTTATTCTTGTGACTGCTCATGTGCTCAAACTAAGCCACACATATAGTTAATAAATAAAATATATACACAATTATAAATAAAATATATAACTAATAAAAATAAATAAATCGACTCTAAGAGGAGTTCTGGATAATTCCAAGACTTCTGCACTTCAAAATTAAGAGACATGGTACCAGTTTTCCTCCTGCCAGTGGGAGAGAAGCAGGAATAGAAGCTGGCTGGTGTAAACCATGCAGATTATCTGGGTTAGGCAGATTCAGTGATTTTCAACATAGAAAGGAGCATGGGAGCCATTCTTCTGGAGACTGGGATATAGAAGTCTGGGTGTGGAAGATACATCCGGGTCACAAGCCAAACAGAACTAGGCATAAGGCAGAATGTGGTCCATTTGCAAAGCGATTCAAACAGGCAGAGAGTGAGCATGAAGTTGGTGACAGACGGCACAAATTCAGTCACAGGAAGTTGCAGCAGGCATTGTTAGCAGCTGGCCACCGTCCCTCAAATCTCCTTTACCAGTTCTGTGGACCCATACTTTTCTGATAAAACCTTCAGAGGATTGTCTTTATGTTTCTGGAGTTGCTTCAAGTCAATGGAGAGCCTAAAGTTCTCAGAATGGATACCACCTGGGGGTAGTTTCCCGTCCCTTCCTGCCCCTTAACCAAAGACAGACAGGTGCAGGAGTATAAAAAGCCCAGTGACTTTGCCTTGAGATCAGACAAACTCTGAGGTACACTTTATACTCCACCGTTCTGCCTTAGATTAGGCTGTGGCTGGTCTTCACCTGGATTCACACCATTTCTTAACTTCTTTTCCTATCTTATCCTGCTCCCCTAACTCCTGTGTTGGTTTCTTTTAGAAACATTGCCTTAGTAAATCATTTGCATTTCAATCCTTAGCTCAGAGTCTGCTTTTGGGGAAACCCACTCTCAGACAGTCAGTAAACCAATAGCTAAGACAACAGAGTTATAAGAGAAAAGATAAACATTATTGTGATAATAATGGCTAACCATGATTGACTCTCACTCTTTCCAAGCGTGGTTCTAATGGTCTTCTATACAGTTTTTCATTGAATTCTTTCAAGAGTCAAATGGGGTTGACGTTATTATCATTCCCATTTTACAGCTGAAAAAAATTGAGGCTTAGAGATATTCAGCAATTTCAGATTTTATAGCTAAACAATGGGAAATAAGGCTTTAGAGAGAGGTCAGGAAGACTATATGGTATATGAAGGGTCAGATTTTAGGACTACTCATCTTTGTCTCTTCCACCCCTTACCCCCACCCCAGTAGCGATTTGTCTGGCTCTGAGCTTTTAAGTGGAGTGATGTAGATTTAGCTGTTGAATAGGTGAACTCTTGGGATGGAATCATTTCAGTGAATCCAGTCAGCAGTCTGGCAAATTAACAATCTTGTGGTTATTAGATACCTTAATAAGAGGATCTGGATGGTTTGGGGGCAAATCCAATACTATTGTTAGAACAACGGGAATGTTGCCTGGTACCTAGTAGACATGTTAATTGTATTGAACGATCACATTGAATGTGTGAATTTATTCAGGTATTGATATAGGTAATGTGAATCATAAATGGAGATTGAGGAAGATGGTTTATGTGTGAGGAGCAGGGATAGATAGAAACCTTGGATTTTTCAACCAGATTGACCACTTGTCTCTGTGGGCGGCTTACATACCTGCGGCACTGAAATTCTCATAGTCCAGAAGTGTCATAACGAGGAGCTTTTTCGTCATGCAAAATTTTTTGAATTTTTATATACCTAGTGGAAGAATAATAAATTGAGTTAAAAAGCCTAAACTATTTTATAGAGAACTTCAAGATGTTTTCTTATCCAAAGGAATGTTGTGTGGTCAAAGAATGCCAGACTGAGTCATGGTATCTGGTTTCTAGTCTAACTCTACCACCAAATAGATTGTTAACTTTATTTTTTTAATTCTCTCCAGGGTCTGGTTCCCAGAGTTCCCTTCTGTAAAACCAAATTAATAGGTGATATTTGGAAAAGGTGCCTCATCCCCTGTAACCCCTCAATCTTTTTCCCTAGATGAGAATTACATGTGTAGTGCCACCAATAAAAACTTATGTAAGCACATCACTCATTTGTATAAATAAATTCATTCAAGTAATTCATTAAAATATACAACAATAGGGAAAGTACACAAATCATAAGAATGCAGCTCAATGTAGATTCACAAAATAAACAGCTATGTGGTAACCAGCACTTAGACCGAGAAATAGAACTTACCAGAATACTGGAAGCGCTTCCATACCCTTTCCAGTCACTAGCCGATCCCCTTCCTCCAGTGTAACCCTGTCTTCTAACATCATAGCTTAGGACTGCCCATTTTTACACATGATAAGATGGAATCAAACTACATGCATTCTTTTATGCCAGGCTTCTTTCACTCAATATTGTTTGTGAGATTTCTCCACGTTTTGAGTGTAATTTTAGTTTGTTCGTTCTTTTTGCTATATGATAATTTCATTGAATGAACATACCTTAATTTATTCATTCTATGGTAGGGGACATTTATTTCCTGTTTTTTGGATAATACCAAGGGTATAACAATAAACGTTATTTTTTTTCTTTCCTTTCCTTTTCTTTTTTCTTTTCTTTTCTTTTTTCTTTTCTCTTCTTTTCTTTTCTTTTCTTTTCTTTTCTTTTCTTTTCTTTTCTTTTCTTTTCTTTTCTTTTCTTTTCTTTTCTTTTCTTTTTTTTGGTGAACATTTGTGAGCATTTCTGAGGGTTCTATACCTAAGAGTTGAAAAGCTGGGTCCTAAGCCATGCATATATTTCTCTTTGTGCATACTGCCAAATAGTTTTCCAAAGGGATTGTCTGGGGAGAATGAACTTCAACATAGGAAAGAAGGAACAGAAAGTCCCTGGGCACATCAGACTATCACTCACGTGGTGAGCTGGTGGGTATGAACCAGGTTGATCAGTAACTATTAAACTAAAGATGAGTACTAGACTACAGAAATGAGAAAAATGTGCTTACTAGTAAAATAATTAGTTGCTGTGAGAAGGCAGGGTGGTCTACCAGGCCAGGAACACGTAAGGGGGGGCAGTCTCCTACAGGTAACCAGGAAGGAATCTACACATGAGGGAAGGCGTTACATGGTTTGCACAGAAGTCTGTACCTCTGTGTTATTGAATACTAGACCAGGAGCCCCGCCTTTCCCTGGGAAGGGGGATTGGCCAGAAATGGCTAGTAAGCATGACAAGAGCAAGCCCAGACAGGGGGAGACAGGTGATTTAGACCAAGGATTGCACATTAAGAATTGTGGATTGGCCATGATCCATTAGGTCTGAGAATCAGAGATGTGGTTAAGAAACAATTTGTAACAAGGAGTAGATAAAACCACTGTCGTTGTAATTGTACAAGAATGTTCCTTATATTCCATTCTCCCCATAATTGCCCTTACTTAATGTTTTTAAACCCATGGGTAGCTTTTTGTGTGGTTTCTGAAGTATTGAAAGTAGAGTGAGTCATTTGCAGACAAAGCCAAAACAATCACTGGGCAGACACTGGCTGCAGAGAGTCTTGGTGCACCTTCTATCAACCCTGAAGCCCTAGGACTTTGAAGACAGGAAGAAAAGTGGTGGAGAACTGGGTAACTTTTAGAGAGAAAACATTAATAAACAGCAGGAACAGGGCAGAGAGAAGAGTGGGACCCCAGATAACATTTAGTGGGCTCTCTCCTGCCCATATTCTGTTCAAATTGGTAACTCCCCAAGTACATTACCAGGTATTGTAGTGGACTTGTTTCATTGATCTAGTAAATCCATTAGGATCAATGAGTTTCCACCAATCGGTGACAGATATTACAGTTGACAATTGCTATGATTTAAGGTTCGACAAACCTATTTTTATACACATAGAAGTTCTCTACAGATTTTTATTTGAATGTAACCACTATTAACTTTGAGTTTTTGACTCTTGGAAAGAGTTTGCCAGTTGCCAGGTACTGGCTTCAGAGGCCTATGTTGGTGGATTTCTTACTTGTTACCCTGTCCTGGTCCTACTTGGCTTTTGTGAGTTGAACATGTCCTATATTAAAGTGAAATACAGCAGAAATTTTTCTGTTCCAGCCATTGGAGAGGAAAGAGAACCTTTTTAAGGAAGATAAGAACAATTAACCCTTTGCTCCCTCCAACAGAGTTTTCTATCCAAAGCAATGTCCTTACTGTGTGTCTTCTGTATGTTCTTGAGGAATGCCAGTATTTCCCCTTGAATTAGAACTGAGAAGGGCTGGTGTAAGAAGGAAGGTACGTGGAGGAAAGCTGGGGCGATTCTAACAAGATTCCTCTGGCTTTATATTCATCTCTGTGGGAAGAACGATGTTAGAAATGCTGGCTTCTCCACATGAAAGGCTGTCTCAAAAGCCAATGGAAAATGGGCACGAATAGATTATCCAGATATACTTATGTGATAGATACATAAAATGACTCCTTGGTATTCTGAGCATGTTTTAGAAAGGGATTCGTGCAGCCAAATAATGATAAAATAGATGTCCTAAATATGTCATGAGCATAACATTGAAAAAGTATTTTTCCCCCACAGAACACAGTTCTTATCTCTACAGTCAATATTTGATACATGCTCACTGCTATTTCCTCATATTCAGTCAAGGAGGCAAAAGGTGGATTCATCTCTAAATGATTAATCATCACAGCTTCACTCTGCAACATAAGGAGAAAGAGAAATTATGGGAGAATATATATACTTAAAACAGCCATTCTGGTTAGTAATAGGCCTCCTGATGAAGTCAGAAGGATCAGAGTTGAGTTTTCAAAAGCACTGTGTTTTTTTTTCAGGGGTGTTAAGAATGATTGATACAACTTGCAAAAAACAACATTAATGCTAGTTACTCAAACTAAATAGAGGGTAGAAAGTAGCTTATTATTGGCCTTTTTAAAGGAATCCCAATTACAAAGTCCATTTTAATTGTATGGGAAGGTGGGTTGATTGATTAAATTGGAAATTTCATAAATTATAGTATCCAGTACGTGGAGAGATTAGAATGAAAACGTATAGACCCTGATTCATGGCGGGTGAGATCAACCAAGTGCCTTGGCAGAAATAAGACTTGGAAGAGGTTTCTACCAAAGCCACAGCAGTTTGTCCTAGGAAGCATTTGCCAGGGTCAATATTAACATCTACTGGCCATGTGTGATGTGCTGAGCTAGGAGGTATCAAAGAAACATGAGGCATTCTTGCTGTTGAGAGACTCTAGTCTAGCTGGGGATACTGGACACAATCTTAAAAAGATAAACAGCCTCAAATGTGAGCCTGAAGCATTCTGGGAAGGTATAATGGAAGAACTGATTCTCAAAGAAAGAATAGCGTTTGTGTTCTTTCTACTGCTGAAAGTGTTGAGCGTTAACTGGATCTACCAACACATGTGTGTTAGCTACCGCCGTGTGTTATATGACATTCTGATAGCTGGTAACACAGCAAGTCGGAAAACAATGAGCTGCTCTCATGGAATTTAATTCTAGTGGGATTAATTGAACAACTAGAACTTTATATACTTAAGGCAGTCTTGAGCAGAATAAACTTTGAAAACAGTGTAGGACAAAATATACCTCTTCAAAACAAATACTCTTTTTTCACAAATAGAAGGGGACTACAGCACCTTGCACATAGTTGCCGTTTATACACGAGATACTTTACATACATCGTGCCCCTTCCTCCTAAGACATGTTCCTTCCTCCCACTTGCAAATGAAAAAAATAGAGGTTCTGTTGTTTACCTAAGGTGGGAAAACTCGGAATCTATCCCAAATCTATTTGAGGTCCATGGCTGTGTTCTTCTCAGGACACGGAGCTGCCTCTCTAATTGGAATCCTTGCTTTTTTGGGTCATTTTTCATGGGTCTTTCAGCCAGCTCACCTTCTGTTCAGTTCACCGTGCTTGTGGGAGTCCTCTTACTCAGGCTCCTTTGAAAAGGCATCACGGGTCTTAAAAGCTGCAGGCTCTTTACACTGTGGGCCAATGGGTATAAAATAAGAGACTAAGGAAAGATGGGAGAAGGATAAGTGAAGCGTGTCCTCATATCACCTACAGCACAAGGACATCACTTCCTCACCCTGACTGTGACTGACTACAGGCACAGAGTGCCCACAGAACGTGGCCTTGGCTTGTTTAGCCTGGGAGGCCCTCTGGGGTCAGTTGGGATGATTCATCAGGAAATGAAGCTCCTTCCGCCGGTGGTTTTCGGAGAGCAGGGGATGATTGGACCCTTGCCCGTCACTTCAGAAGGGAAGCAGTGACTGAGCTCCTATTAAAAACTCCAATGTAGGGCACAGGCCAGCGAGTATTTTAAGCTTGCTCTCTATCCAGAGTGCTATATCATATAGACCTGATTTAATTGCCCTCAGGCCTGCTTAGGATGTATTTAAGCATGCATAAAACTTGGATGTTTTCCTGGAAGCCCATGAAACTTTTCAGTGGCAGATTGTTGGGCTCTGTGAGGAAGGCAGAAGGGAGTTTATGGTGGAATGCCGGAGGTCCTTTCAATTCCAAACAGTCCATCCAGCTACATTTCCCGGTCCACTTCAGGGGGCTGGCTGCAGGGCAGCTTTCAAGAAGCCATGCTTCAAAGCACCCAGGAGGCTCCTCAAACTGAAAGGAGTCCCATGACCAGTAGGAATCTCTTTAAGAAACTGTAAATGTATGACCTTGAGGAAGAGGTGCACTTTCATGAAGAGAAAAAAGCCCCCATGGTAGCTGGCAGGATATTGAAGCCAGAAGAGTCTGACCGTGGCATCCAGCTGCGTTGTAAATCCTAGACACTCACAAGCCCAGGGCTGTAGAATCCCTCCCAAGTTTTGCTTTGTTTCCTATCAATGGTGTTAACAGCTCTGCCAATGTTCCGCAATTGTGCGAGGAGGACAATACTCAGAGAGAAAAATCAGTACAGTATTGTTTTATTTTTATGCCATATCCAGACAGAAAGATCTCATCTATTCATTGTACTACGTTTGTCGTTTTAGTTCGAATAAATGCAAGGCTATGCGAAAATGCTGATATCAGTTGTCAGAGAAAACTATTTACCATTGTCCCTCCCTTCTTTCTTTAGGCATTTTCATTATAATCTTTTCAGCTTCACAGAGAGATGAACAAAACTCGTGCACTGAGTATAAAATGGACAGCTGAAATGCACTGATTATGACCTTCACTTTTAAGGTTAACAGTGGGGAGAAAACCAAACTGTTGACTTTCTGCAGTTTGGTTACTATTTTCTGCCAAGGAAATACTTTTTTCTTTCCTCTTATTGTATCTCACTGGATTGGGTCCTGTGTAAAGATCTTAAATTCATTTGTTCATTCATTCATTCATTCATTCACTCATTCAATACTTATGACTCTCAGGTATGGGCAAGCCATGAATTTGTCCCTAGAAATACAGTGATGAACACAACCTCTGAGGTCTTGGAGGCTAGATAGTCTAGTAAGAGAGATGGCTCCATAAGGAAACAGGAAATTCTATTCCCCAAATCAGGGTCTTTCAAAGCAAAAGAACAGATATCTACCAGGCTGTAGTCATCTGTAGCAGACAATTTTATATACTGTGTTATCCCGAAAATAAGACCTAGCCGGACAATCAGCTCTAATGCGTCTTTTGGAGCAAAAATTAATATAAGACCCGGTCTTATTTTACTATAAGACCCGGTCTTATATAATATAATATAATATAATATAATATAATATAATATAATATAATATAATACAATACAATACAATACAATACAATATATAATATAATAAAGACTGGGTGTAATGTAATATAATATAATACTGGGTTTTATATTAATTTTTGCTCCAAAAGATGCATTAGAGCTGATTGTCTGGCTAGGTCTTATTTTTGGGGAAACACGATATCCCTCCACCAAGTGTCAAGTGAGCTTAAAATAAATCTCTGACTTTAGACCTTCCATTTCCAGTCAAAATACACTTATTTTTGTGAGTTTCAGTGTGAGTCACTTTGAATGGAATGCATGAGAGGCAAGGAATCAAGTATTAACTCCTTTTTTACTTATTGCTGAACACCCTTTCTTTTTTGGATAAAGAAAACTGATTTGTTTAATTAATAATAGGTGTTAAAAGACACCTTAAAAATAATTCTTGGAACATCAGATATTTTTTTCCTGGTAGGCTTAGTACTGATTTTATTTCAGTATCTCTTTTTCATTTTCTGATATTTTTATCACCACGCTAAAGACTTACCTCAGTCCTTTGTGTGGTTTTTGACACAAATCCCTGCTAAACCAGCGTTTCCCAAACTTTGGTCATTTGCATGACATGTCACAGTGTTTTGTTTTTGTTTTTCACATACTCAGACTATAACTTTTCTTTAATTATTTTGTTATATCTGGGTATTATGTCTACTACTACCTACATAGTATTTTATTTAAATGTACTTACTTTTTTTTACTTAAACTAGTTGATTTTAAAAGGAAATGTCGTGTGACTACCATAAATGAAATATTAGTTTTGCTTACAATACATAGAAGGTAATTGCAAAAACAAATTAAATGTGAACTGATATTCCTACATTCTATCCAGGTACTATTAGACGGTTCATAGTCTTTTCTCTCTTTGTTAAAAAAAAATGATTAGCCTGTCGTGGGTGATGTGAAAGAAATACTCGAATCACCTGAGACATACTCTTAGATATAGGAAGAAAGACTGAAAATAAAAATAATGCTTTCCTCACTATATGATTCTGGGTACTTAATGCTATATCTGGGTCTCTCCTACGGTCATCTCCTGAACTGTTGGGGCATTTCAAAGGGCTACAATATAGCTTCACTCCAGGCTCTGGTGGGAAATTGCTCAGCAGGTTTGTGAAGGGGCTGCCTTCCCCATTGCCCAGGGGCTTCTGTAGTAAATTGGGGTAGTGCTTATTTCAAACAACTGTTTCTTTCCCTTAAGATTGATAATAATTGACTTTACTCAACTATTCAGAGATATGGGATAATTTAAGGGAATCCATGTATCTCCTCAATAGACTTCAGCACCTGCAGCCTGTGACATCTGTCACCACCTTTCTATTCATTCTTCCTGTCTTCATTAGTCTTCTCTTTAATTAACAGTTTAATTCTTAAAAATAAACTTTACAGTGTGTGATTATGAGTGATCGTTTCCAGTCAGCATAACAGAAGGCAATAACACTAGATCATGGCTGAACTCCCGCCAATAATATATGAGTCGGCAATAATGACAACAGGAAGTCATTTATCAGGCCTAGGTTTCTCCCATTTCATCTAGAAATATAAATATCTTATTTTTAATAGAGAGAAAGATGAGCTGAGAAGATGATGATGGATCAAGTGTATGACACTGGGGGCCAGCCAAAGCTTTTAAACATGACATTTTTCAAATCATGGGAGAAGGGAAGAGCAGAGGGAGGAAGAGGAGAGAATATCAAACTACCTTTTAAAACAGCAGGGTCAGGCTACAGTGCTTGTGGATCACATTCTTCCCTGAGTCTAAGAGCAAATCTGAAGTTTCTTCGGGTCTATCCATCTCATGATATTGCCACGTTGCAGAGAAATTGACTTTGAATCAAAAATGATTGTTAACAGTGGAAGGAAATAGTCAATTCCTAACTACAAATTCATCATGTGGTATCTTTACAGAGGATTTTTGTTTCAGGAAAATAATAAGTGCAGAGAGAGAAATCACTAAGGACACCCTAGGTCAAGAAAGAGAAAGACTCTGCAGGTATGTGCTACTAAAGTATGGGGTCAGGTTCAGAACAGAAAATTCCAAGCTTTAATAGAGGTGGAGTAGAGATGATTCTTGGTATGTATGCTCATGCCACTAAGCTTGGATCATAGCTGAAAAAATAGAATCTCTTAATAAAAGTATTTTCCTAAAGAAAGAATACTTTGTAAAATATGAATGAAGTTTGGAGCTGGGCTAATGTTTGCAGTAATCTTTCCCTTTCTGAATAAACATTCCTGTGGAGAGAGCAGTATCTTTCTAAGTGTCTCAGCTGTCTTTTTCCTTTTCCAGGATTCTTGCACTTAGAACATAAAAACAAACAAGGAAACAAAAGATGAAAAACTATGAGAGCTTCTGAGAATAATCAAAGGAGAGTATTTTAAGTATTAATCTCATTCAACCATTGGCAATATTAACTTGTATTTGTTCCTAGTTGGCAAATAACAGAACCCTTGTAGGAGCTAATTCTTAACAGTTTTACATGATCTGCAGACTAACCAAGCTATAGAGAATAAAGAAAGATAGATAAGCAGTTATAGGAAACCTTCATTTGCAGGAAGGGGTGGGGGCTGCTGCTAAATTGTCTACTGATTTCTTAAAGATGCAAAGCTTTTGGTCAGGAAAACAGCTTCTAGCAAGCAAAGAGTTTTACATAAAGGAAACCTTCCCAAGAAAGATGGCTATGAATTTAATTATAAGCTCTTCTCTTTGCATAAATTTGGTTCAGTCTAAATAAGACTTGAAACATGGAACAATGTCCATGGAGTACAATTCACCAATTGTTACTTTTAATTATGTTCACATGCATAATTCATAAATACACTGCATGGACAAGAGGAAAGAAAGATAAGAAGGAACAAAAGAGATGAATTTTCCATCAAACAATTACTATATAAATAGACAACATATTTAACACGTTAGGTAGCAAAGTGATTCTTTGTTCTTGCCAGTCTGGGCCTTAAAAATATTAAAAGAATCCCCAAACATAACATTGTTATATTTTACTAATGTCTCTCTTAAATGAAAGAAATAGGGATTATCATTCTTTATATTAAAAAAGATTACAAAAAATTTCTCCCAAAATGTGGACGTTATACGTGTGGTACTAAAATATTATAGTGCATAAATACTATAAGAGATTCTAGTGTGATTTCTTCATGTGGAAACACAGTGGTTTCTCTCTCTCCTGAACTCATAAACTAACCTTTTACATTGTTATTTGACATTACATTCTGTAAGGTAGTGCGGTATACTGTAGGAACATATGATCTCTCTGAGTTCTGGGCCAGATTCTCTGGCCATTGATGTGGCCTCTGGCAAGATGCTTAATGTCTCCAGGCCTCAGTTTCCTCAACTACAAAATGAAGGGTTTGGTTTGAGTGGTCTCCAATGGCTTACCTAACTTTGTTGATTTTTATGCTGGAATTTTTCTGTTGCCTTTTCCATGTTATTTTTATTCAGTTTTAAGATGTATCTATATTATTGTCCCCATGGGATTTTTTAAATACATTGAGGATGGGAACTTGATACTAGTCCATCACCTAACCCAGTGTCTTGCGATTGTAATCATTAACTAAATACCTGTAAAAAATCACTACTTCATATTTCTGCCTATCTGCTCGTGTGAACCTTCTCTCCCTGTCCCTCCCACTGCTCCCACAAATGTCTTCAATCTCTGGCCTCTGCATTATCCAAACAACAAATATTTCATGTAGACTTTTAGTGAGTGTTGGTATTTGTATTTCACAAACAATGGGAATTAATTAGCTATAACAAAGGCAGGCGGCAAGAAGAGGGATTGCCAAGGTGAGTCTATCATTTGTCCTCATTCAGCAGGTATGGCACAGCTCTGTAAAACGTAGTGCAAGAGAAGTCAAGCTCCTCAGATCTACATAAAACCTCAGAAATCCACCTTCCATCACAGCTGATGTGTTTATTTCCACCATGTTTCCCCATTTGGGAACTGCCTTACCCTTTGGGCACCAAGCGCTGTCAGAATTTCAAGAGAGTTTTGTTTTTAATGCCATATCCTTTCTATGCCAATTAGTGATAATCTCTTCGGGCTCTTAAGTAATTTGTCTGTGTAATCTCAGTCACACTGAAAAGAGTCACAAATCCTTTGGTGATTGGAAGACAAAGTGGAAACTCCTCAGGCACAGTTAGAAATTAGTCAAAAATTTTTAAGTCAAGGTGATGTCTTTCCCCCACTTTTTTTTTTATCAAATAAAGAAAACTCCCTACACAGATTCATACACAAATTAATTTGAAATAGGTTCACAGGGACTTTTCTTAAAGATAAACTCCCTTCCTCCCTCCCTCCCTCCCTCCCTCCCTCTCTCTCTCTCTCACTCTCTCTCTCTCTCCCTCTCTCTCTCTCTCTCTCTCTCTCTCTCTCTCTCGTCTTAATGAACCTTAGAATTTTTCCCAAGGAAGCAAAATGCTTTGCTTAACTTTTGAGAGGTTTTCACTTTCTCATGGTTCTTTACTATCCTAGGTATTTAAAAGGATTAATGGCCGAGGGTTTATTAGGAACTCTCTTTACTGCACTGGGCTGCAAACGTCTGTAGAAGAAGCAGACCAGCGCGGCTTAATTAATTCCTGACTGATTATAATAATTATGTCTTACACCTCACCTTTATTTATTTATTATTTTAAAGCACCTGAAAACAATCCTATTGCCATTTAAGTAGTAACCCTCACACAGGGGAATATTATTTTATGTTAACAAATTACCAGTTTTAACCCTTTTAGAAAGACCAGTTTGATTAGCTTTATGCCTCAGAGGAGGGTGGGCTATGATCTAAATGACACTCACTGCATGTCCCATTGTTGCTAAGGGCACATCAAAGAGCTTTGCCCTGTTTCCTAGTAACCGCCAGTCCCAGAACACTCATTTTTGGCAGATTTGTTTGAGTTGAACTTCTTGATTTAAAATGTGAATTTATCTTGCCTTTGAGTCTTGAATTGGTGTATATCACAATGCAAAATCCTAATTCTGTCAACTGCACCAGACAGAATTCATGGATTAATGGGCCAGTTTGATCAATTCAGCGTTGTTTTGCCTTTCGTGGGGATATCTTACCCTTCATTACTCTTCTGAATAAATATAAAACGCAATTTTATGCATATAATATGGTTAATATTTCTCATTTATTGAAATTCTGTTTTGTAGTTTATATTTATTCCTTTAACAAACATAAATTGAGGACTTATCATATGACATACGTTCACAATATAAATATGGTATCTGAAGACATGTAGAAACGAGGGATTCAAAACATTATTCAACTTTTCACACACACACACACACACACACACACACACACACACACACACACACCCCCCTAGGAAGCTCTCTAACCATTTCTGACATTGTCTTTTCTTTGCTTCTGCCTTCCCTTGCATTTTTTTTTTTTTTTTTTTTTTGGTTTCTATAAGAGATCCTGTTCTCATCTTGCAAAAATGTGGGCTTGACTGAGAGTTATTAGGACTAATTAGAGTTTAGTAAGAAATTAATAGATAAAAACATAATATCTTTCCAGTACACCAGCCGTAACTAGTCCAGAAAATGAAAAGATCAGATTCCATTCACAAGAGCAAAAATTATAAAAATGCTTAGGAAAATATTTTTAAAAGAGGGATGGGAACTTTTAAATTTTATTAAGAAAACTATAGAACTTCACTGAGAGATTTAAATCAAATAATACACGGATACCTCTTTATAGGTGGAAAGACTGAATATTTTTAGAATACAAAATTCTTTCAAATGTAATTACAGAATGGTTGCGATTCCCGGTCATTGTGCTGGGGTGTATTTAACTGTGTGGGAACATGACAAAGTGATGTGTCTATCCGCCTCTTTTAGAAAAAGAGACTGGAAATTTGCCAAAATCTTTATGAGATACTCTTAATACTTTTATTTTATTTTATTTTATTTATTAGTTTTAAGTGTACAAAACAACATAATAATTAGACATTTATACCCCTTACAGAGTGATAACGCCCCATCTATTACCCCTCTGCTATCACATATAGCTGTTACAATACCACTGACTACCGTGTTTCCCCGAAATAAGACCTAGCTGGAAAATCAGCTCTAATGCTTCTTTTGGAGCAAAAATGAACATAAGACGTGGTATTATATTATATTATATTAATATATTGTAGTAAAATAAGACCAGGTCTTACATTAATTTTTGCTCCAAAAGACGCATTAGAGCTGATTGTCTGGCTAGGTCTTATTTTTGGGGAAATACGGTATACAGTAGTACCTTGGTTTTAGAATGTCTCCATTGATGAATATTTCGGTTTACGAACGCCATAAACCTAGAAGCAAATGCTTCGGTTTTCGAACACGCCTTGGAAGTTGAACATGTCACGCGGCTTCCGCTGAGTGCAAGATCCTGAGGCCTAGCTGTCAGATGTTTTTGAACATTTCAGAACTCAAACGGTCATCCGGAACGGATTATGTTCGAAAACCGAGGTACCACTGTATTCCTTATGCTGTACTTTATATCCTGTGACTATATATATATATATACACACAGAGGGTGCCAAAAAAAAATGTATACGCATTTTAAGAAAAGAAAAACATTATTAAAATTGTAATATTCAATATACCAATAACAAAAGATGAATACAAGTCATGTTTGATTTCTGCGGTTACAAGAGGTGCTCAAAGTGGTTACCCATCAGCGTCCAGACACTTCTGATTACGGTGAACCACGGCTTGAGAAATGTTGACCAAAGTGTCCACTTGTATACCCCTGGAATATCTTTAATTATAGTTGACTTTATTATAGTTGACTACTTCAGCTTCAGGTGTATAGTGCAGTGATCAGGCATCTACACAGTCTATGGAATGATCACCCTGATAAGTCCAGTACCCATTCAGCACCCTACATAATCTTTACAACATTATTGGTTCTATTCCCCATACTGTATTTCATATCCCCATGACTATTTTGCAACTACCAATTTATACTTTCTAATCCCTTCAGCTCCTTCCCCAACCCCATCCCCCTCCCATTTGGCAACCATCAGTTATTTATCTCTACATCTCTGAGTCTATTTCTATTTTGTTTGCTCATTTATTCTGTTCTTTACATTCCACATATAAGTGAGATCATATGGTATTTGTCTTTCTCCGTCTGACTTATTTCACTTAGCATAATACCCTCTAGGTCCACCCATGTTGTTGCAAATGGTAAGATTTTCTTCTTTTTTATGGCTGAGTAATACTCCACTGTATAAATGTACCACAGTTTCTTTATCCAGTCTCCTATTGATAGACACTTCGGTTGTTTCCATATCTTGGCTATTGTGAATAGAGCTGCAATAAACATAGGGGTGCGTATGTTTTTTTGAATTTGTGTTTTGGATTTTTTTGGATAGATACCCAGAAGTGGAATTGCTGGGTCATCCATTTTCAATTTTCTGAGGAACCTCCATGCTGTTTTCCATAGTAGCTGCACCAATCTGCAATCCCACCAGCAGTGCACAAAGGTTCCCTTTTATCCACATCCTCGTCAGCACTTATTTGTCGATTTACTGATGATGGCCATTCTGACTGGAGTGAGGTGGTAGGTCATTGTGGTTTTTACTTGCATTTCTCTAATGATTAGTCACATGGAGTATCTTTTCGTATGTCTGTTGGCCATCTGTGTGTCCTTATTAGAGAATGTCTCTTCATTTTTCAATTGGGTTGTTTGCTTTTTGGTGTTGAATTGTATGAGCTTTTTTTAAATAAATTTTGGATATTAACCCCTTACCAAGTGTATCATTGGCAAATATCTCCTCCCATTCAGCAAGATGTCTTTTTCTTTTATTGATGGTTTCCTTTGCTGTGAAAAAACTAATTAGTTTGATGTAGTCCCACATGTTTATTTTTTCTTTTGCTTCCCTTGCCTGAGGGGATATGTCAGTAAAAATATTACTAAGGGTAATGTCTGCAAATTTACTTCCTATATTTTCTTCTAGGAGTTTTATGGTTTCGGGTCTTACATTTAAGTCTTTAATTTTGAGTTTATTCTTGTACAGTGGTACCTCAGTTTTCGAACGTAATCCACGAGCTCTGAAACATTTGAAAACAGCCGACAGCTAGGCCTCAGTATCTTGCACTCAGGGGAAGCCGTGTGACATTATTCGACTTCTGAATCGTGTTTGAAAACCGAAGCATTTACTTCCGGTTTACGGCATTCATAAACCAAAATGTTTGTCAACAGAGATGTTCGAAAACCGAGGTACTACTGTATATGGCATAAGAAGGTGGTCTAGTTTCATTTTTTTGCATGTATCTGTCCAGTTCTCCCAGCACCATTTATTAAATAGACTGTCTTTACCCCAGTGTAAATTCTTGCCTCCTTTGCCACAGATTAAAGGACCATATACGCATGGATTTATTTCTGGGCTCTCTATTTTGTTCCATTGATCTATTCTTAATACTTTTAGTCTCACATTTCCAGAAGTAAACACCTTTGCCTACTATTTGTTGTTTTCTGATTGCAAAAGCATTTTTTTTTTTTTTTGGAAACAATTGAATGTAATAGTCACTCTACCTTTTGAGATTTTAAGTATCTGCAACAGTGGCATGATATTATGGAGGGTAGATGTATCTTGGTCGGCATCATAGATGGCATGCGGGACATGGTACCTTCTGAAGAGTGTGCAGAGTGATCTGAAGTTGATGAATACAGGTAACAAGTATATTCAGGTACCCTACAAAGGAATGCAGATCAGCAAGGGACAAGAGAAGTCAATAAGGGCAGAGGAGAAACATAAATCACGAAAAACTTCTCTAGGAGATACGCAGTGACATTAATCGGGACGTGGAATTTGTTACTCTGTTCCCAAGGGAATTTGCATTTGTCATTATTTTTCTGGACAACCCTTGTGAAATAGAAGCCAAAGAGTGGAAAGGGCTGGGGATCCTTTCCCACACATGCTGTTATTCCTTGTAGAGGGAGGACTTGTGTGCAGAGGTGGGATGAGGTATGCGGGGACTACAGAGTACAGGCTGAGCCATCTGGAAAAAGAGGTGAGACTTTTCTGTCTTTACCTGGAGGACTTTTAACTGTGAGAGGCCGAACTTTTTTAGATTGATTATCAGAACTGCAAACCTGCAACAGTTTGTTCCAAGGACAGACAGTGCCTTGATTCTTTCGATCTCAAATGTCATTTTTTTTAAAAAGACTTATGTAAGCAATACAAATTCAGCAGCGATTAATTAAAGGGAGAAAAATGGTCTGTTCTGAGATGTTCCACTCAAGAGAGCATATCACTAATATTATTTTGAAAGACAAAAAGTGAATCAATTTTTTCTTTCCAAACTGACTCAACTAAAACCATTTCACTCATGAGCTGAGATGCTAACTGCCAGCTCCCCGTGTAAAGGTGAGCTATACCAGCAATGATGTCACTTCTGAGAACCGAGTCTCAAAATAGAAACCTGCCCAGAACTTCAAACGTCTCCATTCTAAGCGATCTGTAATATTTCATGTATGAATTTGCAAGTCATCTGAAAGAATAAGAAACTGCGTTTATTTCTTTCTGTTTGGGTTCCTGGAAGACCACTCAGTTTTATGTCATGCAAGAACATTACAGTTGGGAATGAGAAGTCTTCACAGCGCAAACAGGCTGCCTCTTTGGGATTTGGAGCGCTGTTTCAGATTTCGGCTTCCTGCTTCACATTTCTGCTTTGGTTTCCTGATGTTTCACCATCACACCAAATGGCTTTTCAGAACAGAGTTCTGTTGAAGCACTTTCTTTTATTAAATGTAGTGCATTTAGTATGGCTGGATTATATTACATAAAACTATGTTGGCAAATTCATTACTAAGCATCATCTTGTCATGACAAACTTATACATGCACACATACAAATGTAATAAATCATTGGTGTGGAGTAAATGAGTTGCTATAAAACATGTATTCCTACAGCCATAGGAGTTGTATTACTTTGTCATCATAGACCTCTTAGGTCTACCCAATAGCACCACAGCTGTCTGGACAGCCAAAAAAGCAGACAATCGAATAGTTGTGTTGATATACACAAAACGAAAAGATCGGATTGAATTATTCTCTACCCACCGTCTCAAACCTAACAGGTCCCTTGTTACCCTATAGAAATTACAGAGGGCTGAGGTCGGGTTCTCTGCACATTAAGCTTTCCCGGGAGGCATGCATCTTTTTTATTTATTTATTTTTTTTCAAGATAAGTTTTCCTGAATTTCTAATCACCTCTCAAATAGGGTCATGGTTTTTATGCTTATTTTATAATACTTTGGTTTTCATGATGTCCAGAAACGGAAGATAATCATACATATTTTGTAGCTTCCACATTAATAGTAATTACTTGTTAATATGTTTATAATAGCAATTAAAACTGTATACATTTCTAAGAAACACAGATTAGCTAAAGCTACATACCAAAGTTAATAAGACAGTATTAATTCATATGCATATTTATCCTATCTGATATATTCAGCAGCCCAGCTGTCAAGAGAATTTTTCACATGAGAAAACTGAGGTACAGTGAGATGAAGTAAATGATCTGGGCCACATTACTAGTGAGTGCTGGGGCCAGAATTCAGCCTTACTGCTGCAGAGCCCCGCTCTTAGCCACTGTGCTGGCTTTCACGTGCTGTTCCTCTCCGATCCTAACACACTTCTCACTACCCTCATTGACCTGAAGTCCCACCAGATCACAAACTCAGGAGCCAGGGTCTTGCACTGTGAACCACTGTCAATCCAGCCCTAGAACTGGACCAGGCAGATAGCAAGTGCTTAATAAGTGTCAAATGAACAAATGAATGAGAGATTCAAGTGTCATGTCTCTAGTTCAAATTGTCTTCGGGTTGCTCCTTGCCATGAATCTGTGCTTGAGCCTTGCAAAGAGACATGTGTGGAAAAAGGAGAACGAACTGGAGAGCTGGGGAGTGCTGCTTGGAGCTTTGATGTAACCATGGGTGATATCAAGATGGAGAAAGATGTCAGCGGGCACAGCCAGCCTGTTGAATACCACAGTTATGATCATCCCTACGATGCTGGTGATTTTGGTACCAGAGGGATTCAGGACCACAGTGCTGGTGCCAGAAGGTAGGGCACCAATAAGGTACCCTCTCAGGAATGTTCCCAGCCTAGCAAATGAAGTCCCAGTGTTGCTACGCAAATGGTGTCAAGATACCATTGGTGCGGGAGACATGGTACTAAGGCATGGCTGTGGCAGTGTGGTCCTCCCCAGTATTTCTGGGGTGGGAGGCACTTTCATTATACTTTATGGGTTTAGAGGAGTTGTTAATGGACATTAATGCAGTAAGATGGAACTGGAGGAGGAAAAGGATAGATTCCAAATTCTGGTAAAGTGAGCTGAGTGTGGTATCACTCAAAATATATCTTTCAAGGTCTCCCAGGAAAGTTTGGAGGAATGAAGAGACAGGATGGCCTGTTTTAATAGGTCAAAGCGAGTTAGATAAATATTAACGTCATTTCTACACCCAGGCTGATGTTGCCTGAGGATATAAAGATTACCCTTGATTATATTCTGAGACAAACGGCCTGGGGACAAGAAGCTAACCTACTTATTTAACAGGGTTGTGTAGGGTGTGTGTGTATGTGGAGATGGCAGGGGCACAGAATTAAAATAGTGGTTCCCACCAGGAAACCCAAAGAGCTGTGGGTCTTGGAACGATCTGCTTGTGTTACATGTTTGTGTGTGTTGTGTTGGAAAGATGGTGGCAGCAAAAAGGATACCTAGATTACTAGACTTATTGGCTACACAAATAAGTATAGCCTGCAATAAATGAGAATTTAATCTGTACAACCATAGTTCTGGGGAACACATCAAGTTTATCTTTTAATAAAAGTTGAGAAATTGCTTTCCCTTAATTAAAGAGAGTGGGGGAGCATGTGTAGGAAATGAAACAACAGTGTTGGATCATGGGGGCGGTGGTGTGAATTTTAGAGCCTCTGTGGACTGCACTTTCCCTGGGGTTCCAACGTGGGGCTCTTTAAAAAAAACAGACACACCTTGCTTGGTGGACAAAGGCTGTTTGGATATTTTTTTTCTTGGCAAAAGGTGTCCTCAGTTTACAGTCTGATCAGGAGTCAAGAACTTTGTTCAGCTAGGCAACTATGTTTGTTGAAGGCAGAATGTTTTTGTTCCAAGCACAAAGGTGTAGATACAGATTTCAAAGGTATCATACTTCATTGGAAACAAGAAATATTCATGGGGCTTTCTGAGTGTCAGGTGAAGGAGTAGGCATGAACTCTCCCAATCTTCTTGGTCCAACCCTGTCTGGTGAGACTTTCTACACAATGCCACCTACCTTCCTGTAGTTGGCCGAGCCCCTGGTGAAAGCACCCTTCATTAGGTAGTCGCACAAACCCCCTTTTCCTCTAGTGCTGCTGCTTTGGCTTTTCTCTGTTTCTAGTCTACAACCGGTAGGGCTGCCTAGAACCCTGCTGTTGTCTTCCGCTCCCCACTCTTTCCTCATGCTGGTCCACGACGGTCTGGGGAAGCGTGTGGATGGTAGAACTAGTTGGAGGTGAGGAGGGAAAGAGGCCCTCCATGTCCTTCGTCATCTCTCCTTTACTATCACGACCCCACCCCCAGGCTTAGTATCCTCTGCAGCTTTCCCAGTGTCAACCCTTCTTCTCACCGTCTAGGACCCCTGGGCATGCCCATTCTAGCACCTGGCCTTGACTTCTGTGATTATATATCTGGAGCAGCTAGGTCTGAGATGGCATTTTTTACATAAAATGAAAACCACACCTTAACTCTTCTCTTTAATGTACCCCACCCAGGACCTCTGTACCTAAGAAAAAACCTTTCTGTTCCAATCTTTTTCTGGTTGCAAGTTCCAACACTACCACATTTTAAAACGGCAGAGACTTCTATTATGCCGGGAGTGGGAAGAAAGGGGTTGGGGTAATGTCTTGTCTCCCACTGGCCATAGGAAGACAGCCTAAGTTGGAAGTAGCAGATGGCAAGAGGGGAAAGACACAGCCCACATTCTGGGAGTTTCTTAAGAGAAGGACGCCTGGGGAGTTGAGCTTGGACGAGGGAGGTGCCAGAAATACTCACCCTCTTACCCTTTTTAGGCATGGCCGGAGGAATGAGTCCCGGGAGACCAAATTGGTCTATTAGAATTTATTTGGCGTGTTTGAGCTGTGGGAAGTCAGGCTAGAAAAGACCATAACCTCCGTGAGCAAAAAAGGGTATGGAGTTTTATAGGAGGGGGTAACCCAGGTTGTTCCCCCTTCAATGCTTCAGGGGGTTTTTGTTGCATTGTCCCTAGCAACAAAGGTTTTTGGGGCGTGACCAAGCTCTCCAGCTCCACTCTGGCCCCCAGGCCTCTATCCTGCTGATCACAAGCCCCTAGGTGACAAACAAAGTACAAAGCAAGACAGGGCAAGATGGTGTCTACATTCCAGGCAGCTTCTCCAGGCGTCAGGCAAACACAAGCTGGCAGGTACAGGTACAAAGCAAGACAAGATGGTTTTTAAGATAAGAAGGTTCCTGTTCCTGGCCTAAATGTGGCCCTTTACCTCATTCTTCCCTGCCTTAGTTTGGGGTAGTTGCTGCAATTGATTTGGAGCTGGAGGGGTTGCCATCCCCTCTTTGCACTTGAGGGCCTGGGAGGTCTCTGGGGACCTAGAAACCCCATATTCTCTTAGAAACATTCTGGACAGCCCAGAACAGAGAAATTCTTATACATTGTGATATCAGAAAGTTGTTAACATAGACTTTACATTATATATTATTCTATATTCTATATTATAGGGAACATGTTATGGACTAAACAGACTTTTTGTTAGCTTCCTTGAGAAACTAATTATGTAACAGTTGTGCTATTCTGAGTTGTAAACAGCTGGCTTTCCAGAGAAGAACCATTTCTAAATCAGCGGCTGCCTGTGATAGGCAAAATAATAGTTTTAAAAACGATAATACTAATGATTATATTTTTTGATATATTTTCTTTGTTTTTCTGTGTACATTATTTATTTATTTTTTTGGAAAATAGCCTTTTTTCTTTTTTAATTACTTAAATATTTTAGATTTATGGTTATGCTATTTGCCTGTCTTGGAAAAAAATATTAATAGACGTACTCTAGCTAATCAGAATTTGAGTTAAAACCAGAGACAAATTTACTGTGCAACTATGAAAGCTCTATCTCTGAGGCCTGTCCCCGCATGGCTGATGATTCTGGGGTGGCCCTGAGCATTTTTCTAAATAAATATTCACTTTCATACCTAACTTAGTATTCACAATTTGATTTTTTTCCCCCTTAAAGAACTCTTCAAATTTTATAAGATTCGCCTTCTTCAGAATCTGAATCTGCCCTAATTAAAATCAAGAACTAGGATTTTTCATCTTAAACGACTGATGGTAATGGTTTATATGGGCAAAGATTGAATTAAAACAAAATAATTCTTTGAAATTCAGTGACAAACTGAACACACATGTAAACATAATTTTCTGAAGAATGTTCTCTGTCGTACACAAGTATCTTATGTTCTGCATTGGAGCAGAATGCACTCCTTTTCATGTTATATCTCCAATTAAGACCTACTTTCAAAATTCTTCTCTTCTTCCTGATTCATTCTGTAGTCATTGAGTCTGCAAGCTGGGCCACAACTGCACCTTATAGTGAACAGGTTGTACACTTAGTGTGTACCTAAGGTTTTTCTTTAAATCCTTGCTGCACAAAGTCTGGTCCATGATTCAGCAGCGTCGGCATTTCCTGGGAGCTTGCTGGAAATTCAGAATCTCCCAGCCCCAGCCCTATTGAACCAGAATCTGTATTGGAACAAACTGCCCAGGTGTTTCTTACACACATGAAGCATTGCTTGAAATGACTGTTGCAGTTTTGAATGGCAAAGAGTATTTGGAAATTGATTATTTCTTTGAATTTAGATAAATGTCTTAATTTTACTACTGGAAAACAGCATAAATTTGTTTCAGAGGTCTGAACCTGTTACGTTTATTGGAATAAATTGGAAATTTTGTGAACTCAAGCTAATTTTCTTTCCCCTTGAAATTCTGGTCTCCTCTCCTTTCTCCCCAGTTTTCAACAGGAAGAAGGAAGTCTCTTGATGTTAGTTTCTCAAACAATGTTCCTTATGGGCGAATAACAGACAAATCCAGTGAAAGTAGTGTGCTGTGCCAGTGGTTTTCAATGGCCTCTCTAGTGCTTTCTCCTTTGTTCTGTAAGTTGACAACAGATCTTTTGAAAGTTGACATTTTCAGATCACAGAGAAGACTGTAGTTAGGTAGGGACTGGCAGCAAGTCTGACATCTGACTCATTCTGAACTATCCATCTCTGCTTCCTCTGTGCTCCCATGCCATATTGCTTATTCCTCTATTAGTAGCACCATTTCGTTCTGTCCTTTATTATATTTGTTATACACCTGCCTCTCCAACTGGAGTATAAACTCCTTGGGGGCAGAAAGAATCCATATTCATTTTTATTCTCCCAACATATCTACATTTAGCACAAGGCCTTACAGTGCCACATAGTTAGTAAACTCACATGTCAGACATTCACTATCTACATATCTGTATATGCGTTGCCAATACCTCTCTTTTGAAAATCAGATTTGTTGTCGTGGAGACATCAATGATTATGACTTGTAGATTAGAGATAGGAATTGAACAATAAGTCTCGGTTATTGACTAGCAGAACGTAAAAGTTATATTTCCACAGCCCCAGTTATAGCAGATGGACGATAGCACTTTAAAATTTGATCTAGTAACATTCATTAAAATCTGTGAATGAACCAGATGGTAAAGAGTTGTACTGGGGAGAATGGGCTTAGATGTGATAGAACAACAATTTTCTGATAACTATTTTTTTTTCTTTTCAAATTGTTTGACCTTTCACAGAGTTTCTTTCATCCTTCACTTTACTATTTCAAATCATCATAAATAATGAAGAGGTAGAGTGGACTTCCTGATTTGAATTCTGGCTCTGTCACTTACTAGCCCTAAATCTGCTATGTGCTTTCATTCATTTTTTTTAAAACAGTCATAATAAAAATGTTTTTTAAAGCAATGATTGAGTTATTGAGTTATATAACTGTGTCTGACACATAATAGGTGGTACATACATGTTAGATTTTATTATAGTTCTTCAATGAAAATAATATAATCATAAGCCTTGGCTTGGGAGTGTAAACACCTGCATGTTTGGTACATCAATTATGTTTCGCTAAAACCTGAGGGGACACACTGACAAATAATCACATCCATTCAGTCATAACTTTAACCAATGGGCTGATGCTGTTTTTCACAGTTCTGAAGTTTCTCCACAAAGCTATGAGTTCTAGAGTATTTTGTTTTGGTTGCCATTCTTGTGCTTGCCGTCCTCCAGTTGGCACATGTGGCAGACAGACCCTAAGGGACTACCAGTAAGCCCCCACTCCTGGGGTCCACACCTTTGTGCAACCCCCTTCCCTGAGTATGTGACATTTCTAACCAGTAGAAAATGATGACAGTGACAGAATATCCCCCATTGTGATCACATTTTGCTACCTGACTCTGTCTTAGCTGACTGTCAGTTTCTCCTGGCTGGTTTGATGGAATAAGGAGCCATGTTGAGGAAGCCATGTAGCAAGGAACTGTGGGCGTCCCTCTTGATCTGAGGGTGGTCTCTGGCCAGCAGCCAGCAAAAAGCCAGGGCCTTCAGTCATACACGAGGAAATAAACTCCACCAATAACATGAATGACCTTGGAAGCACATTCTTCCCCTGTAAAGCTTCCAGATGAAATGCAGCCCGTTGGTATTGTCATTGTAGCTTGTGAGACACTGAGCAGAGGACCTATGTCTGCCATGCCTGGATTCCTGACCCACAAAAACTAACACAGTAAATGTGTGTAGTTTTCAGTCACTGAGTTTATGGTAATTTATTGCACAATCAGAAAAATAGTATAGTACAGTTACTAGCACATAGTGGGACTCACATTTGGCAATGGGTCCGGTGGTCTAAGACCTTCTTTGCTGTTTCCTCTCAGCTATTTTGTGGTAGTTGGGGGCCTTTACAGCGCGCTTGCAGGAGCGGGTTCAAACTATTGTTAAGACAAATTTCACGTTATAGTAAGGAGCCAGCTTGGATTTGTATTGGAGCTAAAAATATTTTTTCCTTAATTGTATTATTCTTTCAGTTTCTGTTACCTTTTTAAAAACATAATAAACTTTAGTTTTTAGAACAGTTTCAGATTGACAGAAGAATTAAGCAGATAGTATGGAGAACTCCTGTAACCAACTCTCCCCTCAGTTTCCTTTATTAGCATCTTGCATTATTAATGTGCTACATATGTTACAATCAGTGAGTCATTATTGGTATGTTATTATTAGTTATATTGATTAAATGTATCCACATTACAAAATCACACAGAGTAGTTTCACCACCATAAAGTTCCCTGTGTTGCACCTATTTATCCCTTTGTCCGCCACCCCCCAAACCCATGGCGACCACTGATACTTTTACTGTCCCTATAGGTTTATTTCCAGAATGTCATATGGTTGAAATCATGTATATGGTATGTAGACTTTTCTAGCTTCATTCATATTAGCAATAAGCATTTAAGTTTCCTCCATGTCCTTTTATGCCTCGATAGCTCAATTCTTTTCATTGCTGAGTAATATTCTTTTGTAAGGGTGTACTACAGTTTGTTTATTCATTCATCTACTGAAGGACATCTTGGTTGCCTTCAGTTATGGGTAATTTTGAATAAAGTTACTATAAGCATTCACGTGCAGGTATTTGTGTGGACATGTTTTCAATTCAGTTCGGTAAATATCTAAAACCTTGATTGCTGAGACTATTTTAGCTTTGTAGTAACTGCCAAACATTCTTCCAAAGTAGCTGTACGATTTTGCATTCCCACTGGCAACAAATGACAGTCCCGATTGCTCCACGTCCTTGTCAGCATTTGATATTGTCAGCTTGCTGGATTTTGGCCATTCTAATAGGTGTGTAGTGATAGCTTGTTATTTTAATTTGCAGTTCCCTGATGGTGAAAATCTTTTCATATGTGTATTTGTCCTCTGTATATTTTCTTTGGTGAGATGTCTGTTCAGATCTTTGGCCTATTTTAAAATCAGATTGTTTTCTTACTGTTTTCTTACTGTTGTGTTTTAACTATTCTTTGTGTAGTTTAGATAACAGTCCTTTATCAGATATGCATTTTGCAAATATTTTTTTACAGTCTGTGGCTTGTCTTTTAGTCATCTTAACAGTGCCTTTTGCAGAGCAGAAGTTTAAAATTTTGATTACAACTGATCTGTTTTCCAGTGTCATGACTGAATTGAGATGACTTTTCAATAAAAGGAAGCTTCTGGTTTTGAGGGCTCTGGGGAAAAATGGCAATGTATTGTGACCTGTACTCGTTCCTATTGGTTTGATTCAGAAACCTACATTATATTTTTAAGTACGTGGAAGAACGGAATGTTTTGTTTAAACTTACATTTGAAGCCTAACATGAAAAAATATGTAAGTCCCCAAATGGCAAATATATAAGAAGCAGTTATTATTATATCCTCTCAAGGACATTTTTTCTAATAATTTAACTGTAATATGATCATATGTAGCAAAACCACATACAATTTCATTTGTGTTCTCAAAATTTGAATCACTTTTGCTTTTAAAATAATTATTAGAGAGGAACTAAATCCCTATAGAATCTTTTTTTAATAGAACAATTATAAATAAATAGTAATATTAGGATGTAATTGTTTGAGACTTAGACTTTAAGATATATATATATATATATATATATATATATATATATACACACATATATATACACAAACACAATTAAGTTCGTGAAATTTCCACCGTGTACTTACACTATATATATATATACATATATGTATATTGTATATATATATATACATATATATATATACACATACATATATACATATCTATTCACATATTTTTTTTTTATTAACTAAAGAAGATTGTTACAGGTTCACCATGCAGCCCCTTTACTTAAATCCCAAACTTCTTTTTATGGCAAAAGAAGCTCTTCACTATTTGGCTATAACTTTTCTACTCAGCACTATTGATTTTATTTCCACTCTCCTTATACATATTTGGTAATACCCAAAGTTCTCAGTTATACTTTGGATTATTGCAAGTGCTGTTTTGCTGCCTGACACGCCCTTTCCACCCCAACCTTTTCTTCTCCCTGGAAATCCTACTTATTCATCAAGGCCCATTTCAGTGACCACTTCAGACTAGAGTAGAAACGTCCATATAGAATTTAACTCTATTACATCTCTGATAACCTTCCATGGTAATTGCTTACTTGTCAATCCTTTCTCCTGAGGAAGGAAGAGGAAATTCCTAAAAGGTGCAGGGTTTTTGCCACGCAGCAGCCTACCCTTCTGTGACCTCGTATCTGCCCTTAAAGAAAGAAGTCTGTGAGACGGATCCTTTCAGGGACTTTGCTTCACCTTTGTGCTTACACCGTATGTCTCCCTGTTTGGCCCCAAAATATGGCTGGCTAGTCAAAGACAGGTACGACTCCCCATTGGAGGGGGCAACCCAAGCCAGACACAGCCATGTGGGGGCCATCTGGGGAACTTGCGGAGTCGATAGAGGTGGGCACAGCCCCCCACCTTCCCGCGGCTAGGCTAAGAAGAGCCTCTGCCTCTGTGGCTGCATTCCTCCCCACAACCTGCAGGGGAAGGGATTCAATGAGGTGCTCTCCATCTGTTCATATGCATATAGGTTTTGTCTGTTGGGGAAATACTTATCCTGAGACTTACGGTTTGGCTGCCTGCAGGCAAGGGTGATTGTCTTGAATCAGTTTCCTATTGTAATGTATGGGATTCACAGATCTTGAGATTGACAAGCTTTATCTCCTTTACTTCCACACCTAACTAATAAAAGCCATGCGTTGGCCCGATTCAGGGCTCAGTCCTTGAGACTTGAGTCCCTTGGCCTCGCTTGCATTCTACTCTTTTTTTTTGTTGTTGTTTTTTTTTTTTGTTTTTTTGTTTTCAGCTGATTTTTTTTTAAATTTATTTTTAATTTATTGGGGTGACAATTGTTAGTATAATTACATAGATTTCAGGTGTGCAAATTCTGTATCTACTCTTATCTACTGTCTTTTTTAAACTTGTGCTGCCCTTCTCGCCTCCTACTGCTCTTGTCGTGCTGGATGCGACAGAAGGTATTTTAATATTTTCATTTTTTGTCTTTCCAGCAGCTAGAAAGATGTTTGACTTATAATAGTTGCTCAGTAAATACTTGTTGGAATAAATAGTAGAAATACCTCTTGCAATCCCTACCTATTGCTAAGGAAACATATGGTTGTGTTATTAGCTCATGAAGCCTTCATGAGAGCCAGTCACAGCAGAAAGAAAATCCTTTCCAATGATTACTTACTGCGTTTATGTCATTGAAGAAAAGAGGATGGATTATTTTTCTCTTTGCACCAGTTGTTCAACAGATGTTAGTCAGGTTGCACATGGTTGCCAAGTTACATGCAAGATATACTAGTAGTTTATTGCTAGATAATCTTATAAAGCAAAAGAAGAAACTACAAATGATGACTTTTCTCTAGGGATCTTTATATTTCTTGGTGACATGCTGCTATGTGTAAAATAAATAAATGCCTGTAAATAAATTTTCTTTGGGAAAAAAGTAAGTAGAGGAAAAGATTCCTTTGTGATGAATTATTATATTGTTAATAGATGTCCTTCTTGGTACGATACTAACCATATGCTTTATTGTCATATTGTGAAAATACACAGGACTCCAATCTTGGCTACCTCAAAGTACAGTGCTTGAGGTATTTAGATAGTCGCAGATAACATGTATTTACTAAGTCAACAGAAAGACAAAAGAATGAATGAATGAATTTAGGGAAGTCCTTCACATCTTACCACATCATTTCTAAACAAGTGTGGCAGAATTATTTTTAGGTTTCCCCTCAGTTCACAGTTCTCTTGTGATGTCAGAGGGTTTTAGATAAGAAACGATGAGGAAACAGCCTTATCTTTCTTGCATATTCAGCCATGTATTGCAGATTAATGTTCACGCCTAGTAATGAGGTTGTGTCAGCAGGGGCTGCTCAGTCGGCTGTACTCTCCATGGAGTAAGTACTGAGCTCTATGTCTGGTCTCTGTCATCTTATAATATGTACTCTGTGGGATTCAGAAGGCTGACACCTGGTTACTACTCCCCTGAGTTAATCACTTAGCAACAGAGAACATAAAACGACTTTTGAAACAAGTAGAACACCATTGCAGGAAAGAGCTGGAGATGGGAAATACGGCAAGTACTTTGAAACTCTCCCAATCCTATACATTGTCCATCTGACCCAAGTTCATTGCTGAGCATTTACCCTTTTGTTTATTTATTCATTAATATGTTCATTCATTAAGTAATTGACCACTACTATATGTCAAGTTCCTTGCTTGATACAGCAAATATTACAGTGAGTAAAACCAGACATCATTCCTGGCAATAAACAAAGAGCTATATCAATAAATGTGAAATTACAACTGTGGTAAGAGCTGCAGAGGGAGAGGCAGCAATAAGGTCAGAGATCATAGCACATTCATCCTTGACCTTCAGTGTCTTGCATGTTGCCTGGTGCCTAGTAGGTACTTAAAAGACTTTAGGGATGAATTAAAACAGGCTTTTGACAGAAAATTTCATTTACTTGGCTCTGTACCTAATCACCCATGTTCTTTGAATGATTGTTCACCATCCTGAATGTAAATTAATACCTTCTTAGTTTTTCTTTAAGAGTCTTTAATTATGAGATCTTAACATTCAAGTCCAGTCAAGGCCATTTAGGTTTGTCCTTTAGCAAGACTTTGACTCCAACCCTCATCTCTGGGTTCATTGACTTTTTCCACTTTCTCTAAAACTGTAACACGTTAGAGGCAGTGCGTTGTAAGGGGAAGAGAGTGGGGCTTGCAGTTTGGCCTAGTATTTGCTAACTCTGCTACCTTGGAATAATAATGGCTGCCCTATCTACTGTTATGAGAATGCAAACATAGATATATAATAATTATAGTAAATATAATAGTCATTCCAGAATACACAGCAACGCATAGGGAGAATAAAACTGAATGACTAACTTTTAAAATAACAATCCTAGCTAAAATCATGTTGCTTTTCATTCATTTCATCATTTTAAGTTACATATGCAAATAGTTTACAGTCAAAGAGTTCTACAAAATATGTTATGGAAACAGCACCATCCTAAGTACTTCACATTTTCCCCACTTCAGAGGCAACCACTTTCAACTCTTTTACATGAGTATTTTGTATTTACTCCCCATGTTTCTAAATAATATTCTTGATTTGTTATTTTAATTCTTTCAATTCTAGTAATTTTATATTTATTCTATACTCTGGAAAATTAATTAAAAAAAATTCTTTCGCCATCCCATTCACTCATGCATACACTTCTCATTTTACCATTTCCCGAATATAGTTGTGTGCTTAAAGATTGATATACAGGGTTTACATATTTATGTCTACGTAAATGTTATTTGTAGCTGAGTCCCATAGCAAAATATAATAACTTCCTTTACTACAAAACTCCTTTCTTGTAGTTAAGAATCATCTTGCTTCAATATATGATAGTTTTCTATGTATTTAACCTCAAAATCTTTGGCAGTTGTCTTACAGTCTTCTCAAGAGCTCAGACTCATCAGATATTTTTTCAATTTCTTCTTCCTGAAGATGTCTTTCCTAGGCGTTCTGACCTGCTCCCACGTGGATGTTGTGCCCTTTATGCAACAACTATAGCTATCACTGTAGTTATAACTAACACATCCCAAGACATCCCTTGACTATTATCCTGGGAATTGAAATCAACTCTTTCCTATGGTGGATTTTCTGTTTTCCTCTATCTCGTATCAGTTTAGCACCAAATGATGGGTAGGTCCACGTGACAGTAGTTGATCTCTTGCACAAAGGTTTCTGCAGGTCTGCATGACTCTGGAAGACTTACTAAGACAGTTTTCCTCTTTTTTGGACCAGCTTCCCAGGTGACTTTGATATTGTGCTCCAACACATTGACGTGTATCTCCATGATTGCAGAGGCAGGGGTGAGAACGTGGAGAGTGGTGAACCAGCTCTGAAGTGCTCCAGTCTAGAAGCGTACTAGTGTGTTATGCTCATATTTCACTGGTCACATCAAACCTCGTGGCCATTCTGAGTTGCAAATATATGGAGAAACATGTACTTGGAAGGACAGGATAACTGGAAATATTAATGCTTAGCCTGATATTCCTTTACTCCTTTTGCACCACTTCACATTCTCTCCACCTCACCTCTTTCTTAATTTAGCCACACTGAGACAGTCAGTCCTGTGAGTGCTCCTACCAGCTTTACAAAGGAACAACCTGGGAGTAACTCAGCTTGGACCTGCACTGCATGCCTCTTGCTTCTGATTTTGACACCTCAGCGACCACTTGGTGCTCACATATACCATCCAGAAGGGCAGAAGAGTTGGAACATTTGGGGAGAACTTTGACCAACATTGGAAAGGAACTAAATGACAATCCTTCACCATTTTGAAAAATCCCTCTTCCTCTTATTCTAATTTGCTCCCCACACCACTTACACCAGCTCCTAGGATCACACTTCCTAAGAGCTTATTTCCCTGAAAATAAGACCAAGTCAGACAATCAGCTCTAAGGCATCTTTTGGAGCAAAAATTAATATAAGACCTGATATTATATTATATTATATTATATTATATATTATATTATATTATATTATATTATTTTATATTATATTATTTTATATTATATTATTTTATATTATATTATGACCTGGTCTTATATAATAGTAAAATAAGACTGGGTCTTATATTAATTTTTGCTCCAAAAGATGCATTAGAGCTGATTGTCTGGCTAGATCTTATTTTCAGGGAAACACAGTAATAACACTACTTGTCTCAGGCTCTGCTTTCTGGACAAACAGGGTTGAGAAAACACGTCTTCTACTTTCATGATTTTCTACCTTGCTTTGTTGGAGGAAAGGTGTTTCCTAAGAGAGGGTGCATGGGGGTAAATTTTTGGTAACTTTGATGTCTGAAAATGTATATTTTTTTATTATTAGTTTCAGGTTTACAAAACAACATAATGATTAGACATTCACACCCCTCACAAAGTGATAACCCCAACAAGTCTACTACCCATCTGACCCTGTACATAGCTATCACGATACCACTGACTGTATTTTGCATACTGTACTTTATATTCCGTGACTGTATATATTTTTAAAATTATAGTTGACATTCAATATTTTATATTAATTTCAGGTTGATGTCTGAAAATATTTTAACAACAATTGGTGATAATTTGCCTTTGTATGGAACTCAAGGTTTAAACCAATTTTCCTTTAAAATCCTGAAGGTCTAGTTCTACTTTGTAGCTTCCAAAGCTGTTGAGAAATTAAAAGCCATTTCTGACTCTCTTATGTAACTTGACCTTTATGTTTACTTTTTTCTAGAGGTTTTTTGGATCATCTTTATACCCCAATCTGAAATGTATGACTTTATGTTTTGAAAATATTGAGCAGAACCATTTGAGATAAGTATACTGCTTGTGACTGAAATGTTCACTTCTTCATTTGAATTTTTTTTTTTTTGATGATTAGGCTTCATAGATACATCAGCTCCCTTGTTCAGTCACATGTTTACTTACTGTCCAATGATTGGCCTCAGGGATGGCAGAAATAATCGTGTGTGCCCGTGATGACTTTGATGTGGAGTTTCCTGGGGGAATTTCAGAAAAAAAAATCGTTCTGTGAATCAAAAGCTGGAATACTTCAAATTTTTCCCAAGTGCCTTGTTTTACTTTAAATCTTGATCTGAAAACAAAACAACACAGATAAACAAAGAAACAAACTTTTTTTTTTCATTCTTAAAAGAACTTATCTTTTCTCAGCCAAGTCAATAGGTTTGGTCATTTGCACAAAGATTCTGAAAATTGGCTTTCAGCATTTGTTTTTCCAGGCAAATGAACTTTACCATAACAAGCTAGAGCTCTGATCTCAATCCCCATGAGGCCTGGGCTCTGATGGCAGGCCGGACATCATCGAAGTCTGGGAGATGGCTCCTGTAATCAGTTTGGGACCCACAGTGGCCAGATCCCAACCCCTATTGTCCTCTGTTCTGGGAATGCAGTACTCTTGGTTGACTTTATTGCTGATCTTTTTCATCTCTGTTTTCTTTGTGTTCTCTCTCTGGAAATCTTACTACTGTAGTTACATGTTGAATCTTCTAAACTTGTTTTCTAAGTTGCTTATTTACTTGTGTATCCTTTTCCTTTATTTTATATGCTGGGAGATTTCTTCAGTTTTACCTTTCAAATCTTCTATTGAATTTTTCATTTCTGCTTTCAAATTTTGCGTTTCTCAGGACCTCTTTTCTCTTGAAAAGTTTAAAAATATGTCTCTGTTTCTTGTTTGATGCTTGCAATACTTTTTCTGTCTCTGCCGACATTCTTCTGGGTATTGAGTAGGATTTATGTATGGTGTTGTGGGTGAGGTCTCAGCATTCTGTATGCATTTGTTCCCTTAACCCCTCTGTTCTCAGCTCACAATTTCCTACCTGATCGTGGTCTGGTGTGTCCCACTCTATGAATCTGTGTTTTTACGTCTCTGCTGGCTGGGAGAGAAACAGTAACCCACTTGCACGGGCTGAGCGAAGGGATCTGAGCCTCTGATTGTTCCTTGAACAGAATTTCAACCAGTCCTCTGTACTTCCGGCGTTCATTTCACCTGTCCTTCCAAAAAAGCTTGTTTTGCCCATTTCCATGGCTTTGGAGAAATCTTTGGTGAAAATCTGGTTGGTTCTTAGCTTTCCTCGTTTTCAGTTTCTTAGGTCAGCAATCATTTACCACTGTTTCCTTTGCTCCCCAAAGTATTGGCATGCTCTCCTCTGCCGTCATTTCTATTCTTGTAGGGTTATAATGACAAAAGCTGTCTTTATTGTCATTTTAGGGGGCTTTTGCGAGTATGTAAAAATAGATGATGGTGTTCAATCAGCCATCTTTGCACATGAGTCTTTAAATGGTTTGTTTTATAGGTTATATTTGCATAACACAATAATGTCAAACATATAGCCTGCAAATTTGCTTTTTGGAAGAAACAAATATTTTGAAAATTTTAGTCAATGTTCAGCTCACTGGTATAAAAACGTGTAGTGAAAATGCTAAATATTTAGCCAATCTCACAGGATTAAAATTGTACGTTTCATGAAGTTATGTAAAGGGACTATGTAAGTTTCATTAGATAGAGGGTTTGGGATGGCATTGTTTCTCAACCTCATCCATACTGACAGTTTGGGCTGCATAATTCATTCTTTGTTGTGGAGAGTTGTTCTGTGCCTTGTAGGATATTTAGCAGCATCTGTGTGTCCACCCATTAGGATACCAGTAGCACCCCCAATGTCTCCAGATGCTGCCAAATGTCTTCTGAGGGGCAAAGTTGCTCCTGATTGAGAATCACTGTGGTATTCTGTAGTATACAAGTCAGTAAATATTTCCTGTAAAGGGCCAAATAGGAAACATTTTCAGCTTTGTGGATGATACTGTCTCTGTTGTGACTGTTCTACTTTGCTATTGTAAAGTGAAAATAGCCATGGTCAATATGTAAACAAATGAGCATGGCTGTGTTCAAATAAAACTTTATTTACAAAACCCGCCGCAGACTAGTTTTGGCTCATGGTTGCATTTGCTAACTCCTGGTGTTGCATAAAGAGCAGAGACTTTGGAGGTAGAGTTGGGTTTAAGCCACTGACAAACTACATGATCTCAGGTAAACTTAATAAAAATAATAATGCCTATTTCATAAGGTTGTAGTGAGGGTCAGATAGAAACTTACATGAGGAATTTTCTAAAATACAGTAATACTATTCACCTTTTGTGGTCCTTGTCAAGAGGTTCATAACTAAAAGTGTTAATGCCTGTCAGTAACCCCCTTGTATGACCAAATGTGCCTTTCCCCTGTACCAGGTAGTGAGCTTCTGGAAGGGAGCAAACAAGTTATCAGCATCTTTTTATGTCTTTCTGCTCAGTGCCTGGCATAGTGATGTGTTTATTAAATGTCTGAAGAAGGAACAAATAGCTCAGTGCATTTTACTGCACTCAATGCACTTTTATTTCATATTTATATTTGTATTGTTTCTTAAGAAGAAACACATTTTCTATAAAACATTTTTTTAAAAGAATCTCTGCTTCTAACACTAATAGACATGATAAAATTTTTTCCCCAGCAATTTGTAGACCAAATTATTTCACATATTCTTGTAAGACACACTTTGTACTTTGCCACAGCCTCCAAAAGTGCTGAAATGAAACATTTTTCTATGAAGTGTATGCCATTAGGCGCACGAAAACATGGCATCATCTTCATAATATTAGAATCGATTATCTTTTAGCCTATTAAAACAAAGTCATGTATTTCTTATTGTTCCTATGTAAATTACAAAAAACTGACCCTGCTTTTAGAGTTTAACAATCTACACAGTAAGTATTTGTGGTGCTTTTCCCTGCTGAAATGTAAACAACAAATTCTAACTCTTCAGAAGAATTGAGATATTAGGCAGATTTAACATCCTGTTACTACAGGCAAAATAAATGACTTAAAAATAATGGAACTGGGTCAAGGACTAGAAGACTTCGAGATTCCAGGATCACAAATGGATTTTTTTTTTTTTTTTTGCATTTTCCCTTATCTCAAATGAAGGTATGGGAATGTGAAGAATTTAGGATATCATTAAGCCTTGGAATAAATGAGTGCCTATACCCTGAAACAACTTTGGAGAACAGTTTTGGGGGGAGTTTGCTAATTCTAGGAAGTATTCTTGTCTTGGAAATTGTTGGGTGCACCAAAGATACTCAGATATGTCTAACTTCCAAAAAGTGGAAACACATTTTGATATTGTTCCCTTCTACTCTCTGCTTTCTCAAGATCTGCGTCAAAGGAAAAGAGTAAACAGCACTTGGTATGAGAAATGTAAGGTATCAGGAGCCCAACTCATAGCAGAACAACCACCTACTGTGTGTGGGGGGGTTCAGATCCAGGGTAGGGGTGCGTAAGCCAGACAGCTGCTTGAGGCACCAGTCTTCTAGGCACACTGCAATCTTATTGGAATCAAATCAGAAATGTGGTGTCATATTTCCTCATGATACAGGAATAGTGGTGTTACCTACTGAAAATTTTAGTTACCTTCTCTTTCTTATTCCTCCTCTTCCTCTTCCTTCTTCCTCTGTCTGTCTCTCTTTCTCAACTCCTCTCTCAAACTCTCTCTATTGTCTCTCTCAATATATCTCTCTCTCAATTTCTGTCTCTCTCAATCGCCCTCTTTTTCTCAATTTCTTAATCTCTCTCTCAATCTCTCTCTTTCTCTCCTGTATTAATCTTTCCAAGACCAGCTTTCGGGGCTGCAGTCGGCAGTGTGACTCCTCGGGTAGAAGTAGAAGTCATTTCCTTTCCCTTTTCTAGAAGGATGCCTTTGTGATCTCAATGCCCAGGATTGTCGAGCATTTCTTATGGGAAGGAAGAATGGAATGGATGCTGTCAGTTTGGAAATGTGGTAAAAGGTGGCGTGTCCCATGCGATAGACAAACAGACACAGGGAGGCACCACCACGGCACCACCCAGAGCCCTCACTCTCCCCCTAGGACCAAGGCTGCTGGCTAAGTACAACTGATTAACTCGCCAAGAATTACCTTTGACTGAGCGAAGCTGCTTCTCTCAAAGTTACATGTCTCTTTGGGGGGAAGCCTGCATCTGATTTCTGGTCAATGCAAGGGTACAAATATCTGGCTCCTTTTTCTCAATTAACTCTAGTTCTAGAAGTTTCTGCTGTAACTGCATTACAATTCAAGTTCTTCCCCTGCACCATTACTCACACATGTGGTTCCCAAGAACACTTCTCCCCTGCTGCACGCAAATCTCAGGGATTCACAATCTTCCCTGTTGAACTTGACTTATGGCAGTTGACAACAAAAGTGGTCCTAGGAAAACTGTAAAGTGGGATTTTGGAGCTTGGTCACCCACCAGCAGGAGCAATTGCATTTGTGAAGTGTAGGGGAAATAGTAATTATAGGGACTATGGTATTGAATGACTGCTGCTGGGGGGTGACTAATGCATTATTCAAGAGTTTTTATAGAGCTTGATGACAAGCACCACCCCCCTCCCCATCCCCTGCTTCTTCCCAGTGGGTGGGGCTGAAAGTTCCAACACCCTAATGATTTGGTCTTTTTGGTGAACAATCTCATCTGGAGGCTATCTGGGGGCCCCACCCTAAGTCACCTTATTAGCATAAATTCAGGTGTGCTCAAAAAGAGCTCCTTAGGAAAACCAAAAGCTGCTCCTATCACTCAGGAGCTCTGTGCCAAGATCCAGGGACAAAGACAAAATATATTTCTTACATCGCAGCAAGGCGGAACATAAAGTTAGACCACAGTTATTGACATAGTAGCACTTTCCCAAATGCAGTATTTAATCCTCAGGCAAGAACCCCATGTTATGAACTGAATATTTGTGTTCCTAAAATTCATACGTTGAAGCCCTCATCACCATTGTGACTCTATTTGCAGACAGGGCCTGTGAGGAGGAGATAAAGGTTAAATGAGGTCATAAGGATACTGTTCTAATTTGATAGGACTGGTGCCCTTATAAGAGGAAAAAACATGTGAGGACAGAGCAAGAAGGCAGCCATCTGCAAGCCAGGAAGGGAGTTCTCACTCAGAACTGACTTTGCTGGCACCTGAGCTTGAACATTCTAGCCTCCAGAACTGTATTCCCCTGCAGGACTGAGGACTCCTTCTCCAGCTGACAGGGATGTTAACCACTGATGACCCATAGTTGAGTCCCCCATCCGGAGTTGTCCCCGACTTGAGGGAAGTTGCAGGTTACGCGCCCTCCATGGAGGCAGGTTATATCCTTCCACTGGTTGATGTGTGTGGGGGGGTGGGGTTTACAAACCCGGGACCTTTGCCGTAGGTGGAACATTTCTGAAGGGCTATTCCAGTGCCAGAGCTCCTCCTAGGACCGGCGGAGGGCTATCCTGCAACTGGATGACATTTTAACTTTTCCCTCTGCCGGGCCCAGCTTCACTCACCTCTTGCCAGTGCTATTCCTGAGCGCACACCCCAATAAACCTCCTGATGCAAATCTCAGAGTCTGCTTTCCAGAAAAGCCAGCCTATGATGGCTAGTAAAAGAAACTTTTAAATGTGTTTAGAAGAAGCTTTTGGAAGTATGCCCATGTTAGTTACCTCCACCCTAAGTGAGTGTGAGTGACTAATCCCATCCAGTTAAAGGAAAAATTGGATGAAGTGAAGGAAAAACTGTGACATGAAATGTAATTCCAAATTAAGTTAAAATGATATGTTACTTTCAAGAAAAGACCTTCATTTGCTCATAAACAAAGGACATAATTTTAAAGACTGGAAAACCAGCTCTCTCCCTCAAAAGTAAAAGTTGAATAATTATCAAAGAACCCACCCACCAGGAGGGAACTCCAGAGGAGAGAAACTGGAGGGGCTGCGATGGTAGACATGTGGTCCCAAGGTACCCAGAGCTTGGCCAGCATCTGTCCCCACCCCCAAACACCTAGATTTCTCTATGGGTGACTAACCGTCAGCCATTGGGTGTTTGTTCCAGGGAGGAGAGGGACTCACAGCTCTACGTATCAAGAGGCAGATCCTTCTGTAGACAAGAACTCAGCTCTTAGATATTTGCTTGATAGTGTAAGTCAGGCCAGAGGGCAACATATACATATTGGAAGGTTATAGTTGCTTATGCCTCCCTATGTGGACTTCCAGGTTTCAAACACTTAAAAAAATAAACACTAAAATCATCTGCATATATTGAATCTGAGGTTCAGAAGAACCTGAGGTCCAGGACTCTGAACGCAGACTCATTCGAGAATAATAAGCAACCCAGATGACTCAGAAGATGGGGCCCAATGGCTGTAGAGCCTGAGGAATTCTCTGGATATTGAATCAATCCATTGCTGATGACAGCTTGTTTACTTGTCATTTGTCTCTTTCTCAAAAAAGAATGCAAAATATGCAAAAATGCTTTTGGTTTCTGTTTTTGTAATTGTTTGCAAGCTGGCTAAATGGTGATTTACTGTATTTTATTTCCTGTTTGGAGATGCTACAGCTTCTTTAAAACATTGCGTCCATTTTTCTTCAATTGTTGTCTAATACTAAGCAATGCACATAGCCAAGATTGCATTTTCATCACATAAGCGACTACATCCTACAAGAGTCTGTTTCCTCAAGAAGGAGGCAAACATGGGAAGTAGGCGGAATGTGCTAAGAAACATGTTCCAGAGTATGTTTCACCCACACAAATTGGAGTGGAATAAATGCTCTCTACCACAGCGGCAGCCAGCATCGTTCTGTCCAGATCCACCCCACCTCCCTACTTCAGGGCTCCACAACTGAGAAAGCAGGGTGTGTGGTCTTTTTAATCTGTCTCATGTAAAATAAGGTTATTTTTAATTTCAATGATGACACCTGGCTCAGGGATTTTAGATATCAATATCGTCAAATGTCTTCCTTCCTGCTTTGGTTTCTATATTTAGCTTCCATCGTAGGTAATCTAGGGATAAATACAGTAAAGGACAATCTAGGTCAATCTGCATAGACTTCACCCTGTGTGAGCGTTAGAGGGAGTTGCTGTCACCTTTCCGGATATCACGAGGCAACAATAATTTCACAGGACCTCTAGCAGGATCCTTTGAAAAAAAAAGGATTTAAAAATGATACTTCTGCCTTCCTGAGCTTAGCCTGTATCCTGTGATGATCAGGATTATTTTATGTCTCTCATTAAATTTTGAAGTTAGATGCTTTAATTGGCCTATGTGTCTGACTTTCCTATCTCTGGCTAAGAAGTATAGTTATATGCACCTTTGGTTGGAACTCAGTCCTTGTAGCTTTCCACAGGGGAACACAAATATCTTGCATTTAAAGAGTTTCCAAAACTTTGCTCTCCTTAGCTTTGAGAAGAAAGACTGGCTCTAGTGTAAGGTCACTTCTGGAATCAGTGCAACATAGTTACAATCAGAGGCACTCTCCTGACCAGAGAGAAGAGGGATTAGCTTTTCTCCTCTGATTCTTCTTCATGAATTTCATTAGCCTCCCTAAATGGGATAATCTAGGTGGTTTATCATGATACTTCTTTACAAATGAAATACGACTCAATCCCAACCTACAAATAAGGTAGAAGAGGACCTTCCGGAGGGATGCCAGACCCCACACTGCAACTTCCCACCTCCCTGCTCGTCCCTGGGTTTTCTATCTACCTCAAGATCCTTGCAGAACCGTGGATACTTTGGAAAACTGTTTGGAAAAGTTTTCTCTAATTAGGTAATAATGTCGATTGTAGTTCTAACAGCTTTAGTCTGTGAAAAGTTTAGACAGGGGGAAACTGCTAGGAAGTGTGACCTGAGAGGTGCCAACAATTTTCTGTCTCATGAAGGTTCTGCTAGGCACCTTCTTCCCGTCACTATTTGGCATTTTCATCTTGGAATCACTTCTTTGGGTTAAAGCACTATGACTGTTGTGGGTCCCTGTTAGGAAAAAATAAAAATAATAAACTTTATCAGAATGTATTACCATTTTCCAATGGAATCTATCATTAAATGCCGAGTGGGGATTTTTCCATGATGGTACAGAGCTGGGATCAACTAGCTCCATCAGCAAAGATGAATGTAGGGGAGAGGCCCTTTCCAGATTATGACGTTACCTGGCCAGATCTTGGACAGGTGATGCGGAGAGAGGCATGGGGAGAGGGCTTAGAGAGGACATACTATCCAACACAGCGGCTTCTGCAGCTATGATGGGTCTTTCTGTGTAACCAAATGGCAAAGGAAGAATTGGGCATTTCTATTAGTGAAGAAATGGAAGAAAATTGCCGTAAAGAAAAGGAAGATGGTGGCACACAGATCAGGATTTGAGTGTGTTATGCTTTTGCTGAGGACTGGCTGCTTGTCATTTCCAAGTGCCAAATGGAATTAATGGACATTAGTGAACTAATTTGTCACTGAATAATGTGTGTTGTGTATGGAATGTGGGCAAACATGAATGAGAAGAAGCTCTCCTATATGTAGAAGGAGGTTGGATGACATGACAGCTAGTCAAAAATTTCAAGCTACAGATTTATTAGATTTCGGGTAAGGGCACTTCTTTTGGATCCTGTTTTAATATTCTATCTTTATTCCTTAAAACATTTATCAAATTTGTTTGCTTGTGTTTGCCTTTATTGATTACAAATGTTTCCAAATGTCAAGACTATGGAAAATGGTAACAAACTATTAATTCCTCATGTGAACAAGCACCACATTTATTCCAAAAGATTGTGAAGAATAGGAAAAAAAGGACTCATCACACAGATGATTTAAATCATGCAGTTAAAAAAGATGTAGAGAAACAGACATTGGTTAGGGTGCAAGCTGCTTGGATTTGAATTTAATTTAAAGATGGACAGTTTTTCTACAGTGTTGGCATTTCATCTTCCTGCAGCCAGAATAGATTCCATCCAGATGCTTCATGTTTTTGCCCTGAGAGCAAACATTTACATGGGAACTGAACTGAAGGAGCCGAACAAAGCAACCTTATAAATTCTAAATTTGGGTGATTGCATCACTGAAGTCCTAAACATACGAAGAGTCAAACCCAGCTTTTATTTTTATTGAGCTTTCGCAACTAATTCCTACTGATCAAAGACAATTTAGACTCTCTCTCTTTTTCCTCTGGTTTTTCCCTTTGGCAAATAAATAGTATTCTGTAAGGATGGCTCATTTTTTTCCAACAACCACACAATTCCACTGTTGCAAGGGAAAGTGGAAGGGGGAAAGACAGTGCATTTGGGGAATTCATTAAGCGACTGAATTCATTAAATGCTGGAAGCAGATAATTTAGACCTTTTTTGTTAACACAATAATGTGCAACTGTATAATTATCAGGGTTTGCTTTAGTCTGGGACAAAATTTCATATTTATACTTAAGTGAAAATTATCTACCACTTATACTGACAAAAATATGAGCTTCTTAGTCATGGTTATTGGTAAAATATAAGGCTTCCGAATTCCCAGTTTGCTTTTTCCTAACTAGGTTTTATAGTCTGGGTGGTGGGCAGCGGAGGGAGATGTGCCCCGGGGTGGACCTGGTGCCTGTATAAGGCACATGACTTTGTTGAAGCTTATGCTTGAGGCTGGAGCTGAGATGCTCAGGTCTTATTCCTGATCATCTCAGGTCTTTCATTTCTTTAGCTGTAAAATCATGAAGACACTATCATTCTGGTGAATCCAGGGGCAGATCCGTATTCTTGAGGGTCCAAAATGTATACACGTTGGGAGGCCCTCTTTAAGAAAACAATACTGATATTATAAATTCTTGGTTGGGTATGAGGCATTGGATGGGCTGTTGCAATTAAACAACCCTAACGTTGAAGCCCTATTAATGTCATGGTGACTCCACCTCTGGGTGTGCTAATGTCACTGGGGGAAGGAATGATGACTACTGTCACTGGCTGCCCCAATAATCCATAAAAGTGCTGGCGGGGCTGCCTTTCTTAGGGAGGTAGTACCATTTTTGTAGAACCGGAGACGGTGGAAGCAGGAGGTTGCTGTCCTCTGGCACCTGAAGGTTTTAACAGGAATGATAAGGCTTTGTCCCACATGATAAGGCAACCTGTGTTTTGTAAACACGATTACTCCTTGGTACCCATTCCCTCAGTGGGGACAATTATGTATTTGAGCTCTTGTGTTTCAGATGTTGGTAAACTACGTCGTGCAAGTCTCACAGCTGCCGGAGGAGTGTTTTCTACCTCCTTTTGTAGATGTTGACTTGATCAACATCAGAGTCAGTGAGGGAATGTGGAGGGAGCTTGGATGCATCTCGTCTTGCAGCCCGTGTTCTGCTTAACACCCCTCGCTGAAGAGTGCTTGGGTCTGCCACCTGTGGGAGATTCTGGACGTGGTTTGAGCGCTCTGAGTGGTCTCACTGGCAAGCTGTCCTGATAGGCGAAGTGACCCCCACCTGTTGGAAAGATGAGCCAGACACTCTGCTACCATGGAAAGCTGTGCTCTCCCTTTGGGTTGATAGCTGGGCACTGGGAGACAATGTTTCTTCTGCTTTGGGTTTCGGGCTGTCAATTTAACAAGACATAATTTTGCATTCTGTGGGGTAGTAAATAACCATAAAGTGGGTCCATGCACTTTGTTGGAGGGACGTAATCTAGAGCATACCCTCATTCTGATTCTGTTCACAAAAAATCCATTTCATGATTTCCAAACGGATCAGAATCTTTGAGTAATAATTACAAGTCCTCAGTCTCACCAGGCATGGGTATTGTGTGGGGACAAGGAGAAGTGTTGCCAAGAGGGGAGACAAAAGATTCAAATTCAGAATGGGGCTCTTTTACAAAGAACTCTTCCTTCTCCACAGTTGCTGTGTCTCTTCTCAGCTACCACTATCAGCTTCCACTATCACACACACACACACACACACACACACACACACACACACACACACACACACACCCTCTCATAGGGAGTAATAAAACAGTTAACGAGGACCCGATAGTATTTGGATGGTTAAGTTTCTTAAAAGCCTCCTCGAACCCTTGGGCAGGAATAGAGTTCTCTTTCTCACAGATTAATCGCTCCCAATTTCATATTTGGAAATGTGATCTGCCGAGAGCAGCATGCGTCTGTTATGCTCTAGAACCATGGTGATTGAATACATATTTCTTTTTTGAAACCATTAAGAACCATCATTATATTCCCCAAAGGTGGGACTTTTCTAAAGGCAATTATATAGAAGCTTTTGATTTGAAGACTTATATAAAGGGAACGGCTCTGGCTCCCTCACAGCTGTCCAGCCTGGTAATCAAACTAGACTCACCCCCATTCTTCTGGACAGCTCTTAGAGGCTTGGAAACTAGCTGTGCTGGTGCAGCCCCAGAATACATTGAAATAGGCCCTTTGAGCGCCAGTTTGTATAGGAGGCGATGGGGTATGCGCTGACATCATGTAATCAAAAGGAAAAAATTACACTGTGTGTCTTGCCTGGGAAAAATAGACTGCTGCTTAGCAAGTGGTATTTCAGTCTCCCTATATGGAGCTGCAATCCCTTTATTTATTCACGAGTGCTTCTGTAACTACATGGTAGTGGTTTACAAATAATCCAAGTGTGGGGTTGTTTGGGGTGTTTGTAAAGACATCAGCTCTGGTGGATCAGATAAAATCAACCCAACTCAGCAGGTACTAACTTGTTTAAGAAAACCAGCTGTCAACAGGAAAGAGACACTCAGAGGACTCACCAAGTTAATCATTCTTTTGGCAGGCCCTGAGAAATTCACTGCTTGATATTTTTTTTTTTTTTTTTTTTTTTTAGTGACATGTTAGGCAAATGCACAAAGGCAGCACCTTCCATCAATTGGGAATCAATTATGAAGCTGATTGGGGTGTTTGTTTTTTAAATTACCCAAACAGATTGAGATTCAGGAAATGGCAGAACGCTTAATGGTCCTTACCAAAGGCGCACATCAAGTAGGAATCAGGGAAAGGAGAGTTTCCGGCAGGCACAGAGGGCTGGGGAAAGGGCTGGGGAAAGCTGAGTTCCATCTCTGCTCTGACCTGCCTCCCTGACTACTTTCATCTTCTGGTGACTGCCATTGAGTTTCCTCCTTAAGGGTTACCTGGCAGGATCACAGGCAAAACTATTACAGGAATTCCCTCTTTTTTGTTGCGCTGCCCTGAATCTTCCAGCCTCTGCTGGGAAAAACCTTTTCTCGGTGACTATTAATTTCAGACACACAATGCAAATGCCAAATGCATATACCGTGGGATGGTCCTGCTGTTGTTTCTCACCATGCTTTTCATGCACCTTGACATTCACAAGACTTTTGTTCTGTAAGACCCAGTGTTATCAGTTGGGTGTCAGATTGCCTAAGAGTCAGCATTTTCCTGGAAGGAGTTTTGAAAGCATACCCTCTTGGTCAGCACAAAGGTATATTTTTATACTATAGATATATTGTATAGATGGTTTAATTGTGAAATTTAACATACCTACCAAAAAATGGGGAAGACAATGCATAGATACTTGCTTAGTTAATTCAGGAAGCTTTCTGGCAGGAAGATGAAATAGAGTCACAATAAATGTACCAACCAAGGGCTATTTTGCATTTGTTTTAGTCAGTGAAGGCAGAAGTGGGTGGAAAGGAACCTGAGGAAGATAAAATTTTGACCGCTGATCTACTCTGTGAGTGAAAATCCGGTCCTTCTCGAGCATGATATTTCTCCGGTTTGTGGGATGTTGTTTAGTAAGTAAATCAGGTGACGGGCCTTTCATCTAAGAGAACTAGACCAAAGTCACAGCCAAACACAGCAGCCGAACAGGACACCTCTCACTGTGTAGTGTTCAGGCAGAAAACGGAATTCAACAGAAGGTTTTATTAGGTCAAAGGGAAGATACAGGAAATGATGAGAAACCAGGTAGATATGTTAGGGTTCAAAAGCTTTGCATGGAAAAGTTAAATAGGAATGCTTAGTGTGATGCAGTAGTAGTGTAGCATGTTAGGGCACATACTCTGAGGTCAGTCACTGTGCTTGATTTAGATCTAAGGCCTACCACTTTCTAGCTGCCTGACATGGGTGATCAGTTTCTTATCCAAGCCTTGGGCTAGGAATCTACATACCACATAAGGAATGTACCATGTTGAGTGTTCATGTAAAGTCTCAGCACACTGGCTGGCACAGAGGCAGAACTCCATAAACGTAAGTCACTGCTGCTACTACAATTATGTTGGTGCAAAAGTTATTGCGGTTTTTGCAATTATTTGTAACCTTTTAAACCGCAATTACTTTTGCACCAACCTAATACTATTACTAGTATTCGTACTGCTACCACAGTGGGTCTTCTCAGAGCCTAAGGTATGCTCACGAGTGCTATGAGGTTGCAGAAGAGGCGCAGAGCGCTCAGCCTGTCCCCATTACTTAACCACTAACTCTTTTTCCCTAGAACATCTGGCTGGATTCATGTTTTCTGGCATGCCACTTGGAAAATATTGTGACAGACATATCCCCAAGAGATATGTCTTTATTCTCATATTCTTCAACATTTGAGAGAGAAATTCCTCTCACTTCATTCTATGTACTCAAACTCTATGCATTGTGTCCCTCTCAAGTCCAGTTCCTTCTCCGAGAGCCAACGCAGACCTCCCCAGCCAGTTCTCGATTCCTTTCTCTCAATTTATTTGGCCCATGTTACCTGCACTGTGTTGTCACTTAGACTTTTTGTCTTGGTGTCGTCGCTATTTTGATGGATTTCGTGTCACACTTGACTTGTCTTCTTTGATTCTATTTTACATAGTAAATCTTCAGCGTGGCAACCCTTCAGTGACTATTCTTAGACCTACTGTGCTCGCTCAACCCCTAATAGAGTGTAGGTTCAGTAAACAGTTGAAGCCTTGAATTGGAACATGATTGTCCCTGCAGGTGAGTGTGAAGCCTCACTTGTCACCCTTGCCAACTTCTTCCACAGTCAGTGTTGTTAGTCTTTAGTTCACTGTGGGAAGTTATCCTTCCGTCTGAGGTCTTTTTTCTTAAATTAGTTTATTGGGGTGACAATTGTTAGTAAAGTTACATAGGTTTATTCTGCCATAAAAAAAGATGAAATAGTGTCATTTGCGACAACATGGGTGGATCTTGAGATTATTATGCTGAGCGAAATAAGTCAGGCAGAAAAAGTCGAGAACCGTCTGATGTCTTTTCCTAATCTACAAGACAGGATCTACTATGTAACAACCTGGATTTGCTGAGGAAACCATATTTCCCTTTTTATTACATTACTTTTCTCTGAAGTCAATAATTGATTCTGTTTCTTGTAATGTATTTTTCTCTCTCTTTGAACCATTTTAATCTTTTCCTTATATTACCTTGGGAAGCTTTGGTTTAACTACATTTTATTGATCATTATTTGATCTACTGTGCCTAAAAATGGTGACTGTTGGTGGAGAGCTGGTTATAGGAAGAGATGTAATCCAGCTCATTGAAGAGATTCAGAGCACAGTCTCCGGAATGAAGACAATCTGGCTTTAGCTCCCTCATTTACTAGCTGTGTCACCTTAGGCAGGTTAATTAAACTCTTTGCTGCAGTTTTCCCATGTATAAAATGGGCTACCTCATAGTGTTGTGGTCAAAATTAAATAAGACAATAAAAGTATATCCTTTATTACGGTGCTTTGGACCCAGTAAGGCTCATAGACACTGTCCAGAATTAAGACACAGTGTCTGCTTTCTTGAATTTCTCCATCAGGAGCAGAAGCAGAGGGGGCTTTTTGAGAGAGGGTGAATTGGAGCAGGAATTGCAGCTGTATAAAGGAGAGTTGGATTGGAATGGCTGATTCTACTGGGGGCAGAGTGAGAGATGTGGTAGGCATAATAGATTGGACACAAATAGTGGAGCGTTTTGAATTCCAGATTATGGAATTTTGTGGGCAAGGGGGAATCACTGAACATTTTAAACAAAATAGTAATACGTTCAGCTTTGTGTTTTAGGAAGCTAACTTTGAGAATACTAAGGAGGAGGAATTGGAGCAGAGATAATCGAAGCAGAGAGACCAATTAAGAGATTAAGTTCTGCTATTCTCCCCCCCCCCCCGTTTCTATTTCCCCTGGTTCCATTTCTTTTTACATCCCATGAATAAGTTTTACATGCAACTTCCATTGATAATCCTTGACAAGACTCTCTTCGGACTTTTTAATTTTTCTCTACCTGACTATATTTCGTAGGCTTATTTGGTTCACCTTACCCTCAAGGAATGTATTCAGAAACAAAATAAATCATGCATTTTATGTTTTATTTATAAGCCTCACCTCCCATAGCTACTGACCACCACTGTAATAACTGTTTCAGAGAACCACTGTCTCCTTTCTTCTAGTCTGTGCTATGATTTCTTAGTTTAGTGCCCAGTTCCAAGGGTGCGTGCTATACAGTAAGTCCTCACTTTATGTCTTTAAACAAAATAATGTATAACAAACCAGTTTTACCAGAGGCTAGCTGATATAAGCAAGAGTTAAATTCCTACAGCATCTCATTAATATTATAGCGGAATGACGTTGAATGAAATGATGTTATTTGAGGGCCTGCTGTATTTATACTCAAAAGAGAAAAAATATAATAAAAGAGATTTAGATAACTCTCAGCCTCTTGATTACAATGGATGCATAACAGAACTGCCACTCTGTTCTGGAATCCTCTGAAACAATAAATCTATTTACGCCTGATGCAATTTCATGGTACAAACGTCCAATTCAGTTAGATGCACAGTAGTGTCTAGTGATGACCTTTCAGCTGCTTGTCAGCACCTTCCTATAAACTCTAGGTCTGCTTAAAATAGAGCACCAATACCTCTGGGCACCTCACTTTTGAAAAACAAACTAAAACATCAGATAAGACCATGGGGACTTGGGCTTTATTTAATGCTGCACACTCTTTCTCAAATTGATTCACTTTTCTGCCAACCCAGTGTGTCCATGAAATAGCCTAGCTGCTGCTACAAGAGCAATTATTATTCTGCCTCAGGTGACGCATACAGTCTCAAGGCCTTGCAACCATTCATTTATACTCAGATAGGTGGGAGATAAAGCAGACATGAGTTGGCATTTCAGGCAGACAATGATTGTCAGGCATGCCATTGATTGGAGAACTGCCCCGTGGCCTGATGGGAGAACAAACACACTTCCATATTTTTCACCGACCAGTATACATGGGAACATGCTAAATTTTATCCAAAGGCAAATACCGTAAGTGTCCAAAGGCTGCTTGTTCAATATCTGAATTCTCTGAATTTTCAAACTGACAGACCTGAAGTCTATAAGCATACATGGAAGAGCCTATGGAAACCAGTTCACTTGTAGTGTAGCTTTCCTTAGAATCTAATGTTAAGTTGCAATTCAGTGTAATTCACGATATACATAATTGCAACTCATCCTGAACAGGTTATATTTCGTGAGCTTCAAAAGGAGAAAATGTGCACATTCCTTCACAGATTTCATTGAAACAAAGTTGATTTAAATAAATCCAACCCATATATACTGAAGTGATTGATTTATCCAAAACAAAATGTACTATTGACGTCTGTAGCAATATACATACTAATATATTTCTCAAATTATTAATCTCAATATCATTTCAGTAGTTATTTTGTAATTTCTATTTAAACTTCCAGTTCATGTTTGACCTTGTAAGACAAAATAAGTGTTTTTCTCCTTTCTTTTTTTTTTTTTTAAATTTTGTACTAGAAGTATTTGTATTGTATGGTTACAAATTAGTTCCCGATGTTTCATGAGGTCATCTCAGGCAAATACGGAAGATCCCTTTGGGACATCATAATATACTTACTAACAGGGAAATAAGTATTAACATCTGAAGCCATGAAAATAGGGACATTATATTAAAAAAAATTGATACAGGACATTTTAATCATAAAAACAAGTTAAAACAAAATTACACTCTACATGAGAAAACTGAATTAACCACTCAAAACATTAAAGATGAAGGTGGATCCTGTTCGATCAAAATGTTTATTTTGTTTACTAGTCAAACTGAATACTTCAGTAAAATAAAAAATAGTGTAAATGTTTGAACAGAATTTCAATTTGGTCAGAGTTATCAATCTCATAGGCTTATATTTTCATGCACAAACCATAAAAATGTTAAATTATGTTTTGTACATAGGGGGTCAGGTACAAAAGGTAAGAACAAAATTATGTCAAATTAAGTCCTTGCCTTTGATTTCAGTGAGTTAGACAAATCCCCCTTCATCACAAAATGGAGAATTTTGTAAGTAAACTGGTGAGTTTTATCAGAATTTAGAGAAGCAAATACTCATTGTGCCCAAACCACTCAGCTATCAGGTTATTTGGAGGTTTGATATTGACCCTGAAGGGCCAAACCCCCCACTACAGCGCAAAATAAACCAAGTCAGTTGCTTTAGATTCAGGTCTTCTTGAAGAATTTAAAGGTCTTCTGTGGTGCTTTGGGAATTCCCAGTCTATTCTAGATTTGAGCTTTTCAAGTGTCCAAAGGACTTCTTGTGACTGGGTGAGAGCCATGGGAACCTATGGTGCAATGTTACTGGAAGTACGCCAGAAAAGACCCAATTTTTGCTTTTCACCAATCTGAACCTCAGGGAATTGCCCTCTACTTTTAGCATTGAAAGCTGACCAAATTGGAAAGTTATTACTAGCAATATAAACAGTTTTTTTCTCCTTTAAATTGCATTTTGGACTTCAGCTTCTGCCAAGAATTGGCTACTGAAGTAGAATTAACCTCTCTCATGCCCATAGGCCCAGTGTGCTTTGTTTCTACCACTTTTGAACTGCTCGTTACAGTGTGCCGTCGTTAGTTTAGTAACACAGATCTGACCATATAATTCTTTTTCAAACCTTCAATATTTCTTGGCTTGGTACTTAATACACTTCCTTTCATATTTCTTGGCTCATTATTTAATACACTTCCTAACCTGGCCTAGTCCTGCACCTGTAATCTCCATTTAGTTTTCCCAAAACACTTGATTTCTTAGCCCTATTACAGTGTTTCCCAGAAAATAAGAACTAGCTGGCCAATCAGCTGTAATGTGTCTTTTGGAGCAAAATTAATATAAGAATCAGTCTTATCTCACTTTATCTTATCTTATCTTACCTTATCTTATATTATCTTATATTATACCGGGTCTTATATTATAGTAAAATAAGACCAGGTCTTATATTAAGTTTTGCTTCAAAAGACGCATTAGAGCTGATTGTCTGGCTAGGTCTTATTTTCGGGGAAACACTGTATGTTATTTGCTATTTCCAACCTTCACATCATTTTATGCCCTTGCTTGCATTGTTTGCTCTGCTTCGCATGCTCTTCTGCCATTGTCTATCTTGTCACTGGTACTCATATTTTAAGGTCTATCATGAATGTTAGCCACTCCCATGCATACTTTCTCAACTCCATGAGACGGAAGTAATGAAATCCCTAGCTTTGTTTTTTTAGTACTTTATACTTCTTCTATTGTAGTACTTACCACATAATAACTAGTGAGATGGGAGAGTTTATTGTTTCCTGTGCTAAAGCTTGAATTCTTTGACATCTGATAATATATCCCTGGTTAGGAGGAGATCAAGGATCTGCGAGGTCAGAATGTTAGACGATTCCTCCATGTTTGTGACAAGTCAAGGAAATAATGACAGAAGACTAGAGCCAGGGGTTGAAGTCTTTTATGAATGAGGAAAGTGACCAGAAGGTTGGTCGATGACCACAGCAATTTAAAAGCAAGGGTGATATACTTGCATGATGGGCCCCTCAAGAGTTCAGTGGTTTGGGCAGGAACTGGGCTGTAGTGCTGTTTTAGAAGTGGCAATGTGGATTAGAGAGGATACTTTGACACATGAGTGAGAAATATAAAAGCTTCCTCCAAGTGAGCAGTACTCAGGGGACAACTGGGTTTTAGTTAAGACAGGAATTGAGGAGAACATTCTGAGAAAGGATGGAGAACAGAGAGCAATCCGAAACTGACAATGGGCAAGGGAAGTGTCTGAGAGCGAGGGCAAAGGACAGGGAGTGGGTCAGACAAGTGCTCAGGACAGGGTGCACATGGAGCCTGGGGTGGGCAAGGGGGCTGGATTGTGAATGGCGGTCAAGAGAATGACGGTGTCAGGCATAGTGTGTGATGGTCTTGCTGGTCTCTGCTGTGTGCCTGGACAACGGGACCAATTACCATGGTCTCAAATGCTTTTCTCTGTGATACGGTAGCTCACAGAACTGCGACACTGAGGCTTCTTGCGGTATTGAGGGCTCTATGTGAACTAAGACTGAATTTCAGCTCCATTCTGGGGTGTGTACAGTTGTACCAAATGGGTCCCCCTCACTAGACTTCCATCTCCTTGCATATAATACAAGAATATTAGATTCAATAATCCTGGAGAATGAGTCCAGCGATTATTCTATGATACGTTTTGCTTATCTTTTCAGTGAGTTTAGGCAATATGTACTTCTTGAGTTTTTTTTTTTTTTTTTTTGCCAGTCTAAATAGGGCTACTTCCTAAAAAAACTAAAAGAAGAATATGTTATTTTATGCCTTTATGTAAAAAGATTTTATTGAGCATCTACTCTGGGTCTTGATGGGTTATAAAAGAAATGGGAAAATTCTGTGCTCTCTAAGATCTTCCAAATTATTGGGAATAAATGGCATCCATTGAAATCCTGTGCCATCATGCAAACTTTTAAAATGAAACCTCCTTCCCCACCCTCAGGCCTCTTCCTGCATAGACCAATGCCCTTAACATTCACCATTGTTTATTCGGCCCCTGATATCTTATAGAGGCCAATTAAGCAGTTCATGTCCTTATGTCCTAAACTCTTACAGATTTTAGTGCCAGGGTCAGATTTAAAGTGTCTCAGCTTCAAGATAAATACCAATTTGTTTTTCCTTGAGAAAGTTCAGAAGTAAGAAGTGAAAAGATATTTCTTGGTCCCTGTTCACAGGAAGGGAAAAACATTCGTGTAGCCTAGAGTTGATTGACCCTAAGAATGTTTGCTTGTGTGAGTAGGCACTTTCTTATTACACAGTCGTAGCAGAGGAGCCCTAGACAGAGTCGGGAGATTTTTGGTTTTAGGATTTGCTCAGACATTAATTCATTGCATGACCTATGAAAAGTCCCTTCTTGTCACTGGGCCTTCCTCCTTGGGAAAAGGAGAAGTTTCGATTAGGTCTATATGTCTTTTCAACTTGAACATCTGTGGTTGCAGAAGTTTACCTTTGAAGTGCTGTGATCAGTAGAAAAGCGACTATTAGGTCTTTGAATGACTTGGCGTTTTGAGGATCACTGATACACTGGATTCTTCCTATTCAAATTCAAAAGCACACTTTTTAGCTGTAAAATATTGTTTAGGTATTTTTCAGAATTAGTCTTGTTCCTATGCCTAGCCATATGTGTCTAGAAATGGAGAGAGGTGAGAAAAGGGGCAAGATACAGAATGTAACACTACCAATAATTTATGGGTAAGGTTGTTTTGTTTTGTGGAAAGCACATCCTTGAGTTCCTGGAAACCTGAGAAGGAAAGTATTATATGTGTTTCAGAACGGGCTGCAGATGAATTGACAGCCAGCAAGCGATGAGGAAGTACGCGTCAGCATTTGTTATCCAGGAGTGTCCTGTCCTTAGCGTGTCCTCCATCACCTTGTGGTTTACCGTATCCCACAGGCCACCCATTGGTTATCTCTGATTAGGAAAACACTGCAAGGGAGCGAGTTTGTCTATTTGGGTCACAAAGAAAAAGGCTGTGCCACAATCTGGCCATATTTAATTGATGGTCATCATGTATCTATTTTGTAGTTTCAGCTGTTTGTACAGTCATTTGTCTGGACTGTTTTTGTGCAACTTTAGGGAAGTTATGTTAATTGTTCAGAGCTTCCATGCCTTCATCTGTTAATGTAAGCACATCAGCTTCACAGGGTTGTTGTGACGATTTTATGAGATGATGTCTGTGGAAACATTGTAAACTGCTAAATGCAATGACCATGTTGGGTTGTAACCTCTTCCGAAGCTTCCTGGGTATAATCTGAAACTAGCCTCTGTAACCTGAGGGCAGAGAGAGATGGAAGAAAGAGGCGGACCACTGGAGAATGGTAGGTGGCAGGTTTAATAAGCAAGAGAACTTACTTATGAGGCTTGTCTTGGCAGGCACAAGACGAATAGTTTTCCGTACCTGCCCACCAAATCTTCAAAGGTTATACAGAGGCCTTAACTGGGGTTAGTCATGAACCCAGCCCAGATGGTCTCATTGCCACATATTACTTTCTCAAGGCCACGTCGTTGGGCACCTTCTAGTACAGGAAAGGCAAACAGAGGACACATTTCAAGAACAAACGAGGATGTGGGGAGCCTCCAATTCCCGGTTCCAGCTCTCCGGTCACCTGCAGTCACATCTTAATGGTTTTCCCCAACACATGTGGGTTATTATATCCAGTTGGAAACATAATGGCCAATGAAGTATTTTTCTTTCCTAAACCCCACAAAACAATGATTTTCTGTACACCAGAATTTTTTCTGTCATCATTGTCTTGTGAAATGTAATCTACTCCATCTACTTCTAGTAAATTTGCCAATTTGGTAGCTTTGGATCAGACTCGCCATATTTTCTGTAAATCTGTGCTGAGCAGGTCTCTGTTATTGTTGGAACGCCAGCTCATTCATTGATGTTTGCAGCTGCCAAGACTTTACCACTATTGAAGAAATAACCATGAAAATCAGACTGAATTCCTTTACATTTGCTCATTTAAATCTGATCCTCAAAGTATTTGTTTTACTCATTTTTCTGCCTAATTTGCCTAGAATAAATCAAGACCCAGTCAGCACTCAGTACTGGGGTAATTGGAGTTTTTGGTGTCAGCAGCAGCATTCATCTGTATTCCATCGTGGGTGCCTGCAATTGTGTGTTTGTGTGTGTGTGTGTGTGTGTGTGTGTGTGTGTAGGCAATAGTAACTAAGAGGGTTCCTTTGCCCTGCAATTACAAGTATTATTTGGGAATATTTTTAGTGCATCTATAAATAGGTATAAAACGCTGCTACCTAATAGGGATAACAAGCTAGTTGTTTTCACATATCAGTCTTACTTTAAGAAAACAGGATGGGAAATAACTTGGATTAATATACTCTAATTTACACCACAGAAATACATATAGTATCTTTTGAAACTAATATATGATTTCAATGCCACAATCTTAGGAGACAAGTAAGCATATGGATATATAGCTCTTAGACAAATGAATGTCTAGTCTGACATTAATTAATTAGTGATTCTTTATAAGAGCAAGCGAAGAACACATGTAAGACAGAAGACAGATTTGACCGTGTTGATTTGATAGTCGGTGATGTTTCCCTGTTTGCTGAAAGTGTGTGCAGTATTTTGTTATGAAAGACCGTCGGGAAACAAGGTAAGAGGTAGGGATTCGGGAAAGTAAAACTTGCATTTATTCAATACAATTGTTAAGGTGTTCGAGGTTAGGGAGCCCTCTCCTTTAGCGTTCTGAACAGAGGGAGCTTCACACAAAGAATTGCTGGACAAGGGAACCCAGTCACTTTGGGACTTGGGTCTACACTGCAGGTTTCTCTTCTCTCACCCACTTGGACATGAAAAGAGATGATGGTGAGGCGGGCTAAAAATTCTGTACCCCAATTCCTATGTATGGGTTTTCCCCCCACACCTGCAAGCAATTTTCATATACCAACTGAGCGTTTCAGGCCAGTGAACAGAGTGCAAAGGCCCTGAATAACCCCTACGGGATCAGGCGTTCATCATCAGCTCAGGACCACAGACTGCTTCTCCAGATGCACAAAAATAATCTTCAAATTCTAACCCAGGCAATTCTAACAATGGCAGGTTTTGATGCAGTCACTCTGGGGTGGGGACTGTAAATTGGTATTTCATGAAATGGGGGAGCATTTTAGGTTTCCCAGGTGCCTCTTTTTGGGAACCACTGATCTCAATCGAAATAAGAATGCCCTCCACCTATGTGGAGAGTCATTCTGCCTGTGCTTAAACAGTTCCAGTAATGGGAAGCTATTAACTCTTTTAGAGAGTTCACTCCATAAAATATTTATAACATTTAATTAATTTATTCATTTATTCAACAAAAAAACTGTGTCACCTTCCTACTGTGCCTCAGGTCCTGGGGATGCAAGAACACATGTCTGTGCTGTCATTGTTTTTTGTTCGTTTCTGATTGCCAAATATATATGTTTTCATTTTAGACAGATTGGGGATAAAAAACCAGTAAAACCCACATAAGGAAAAATTGCTCTGTATCTTACAGGTAATGATGCTAGTATTTTGGCTTATTTCATTTCATCTTTTTCTCTCTTTCTAGCATTCTATATTTAAAAGAAAAGGTTGGGATCTCTTTTCAATTAATACTGTATTGTGAATATTTCTGTTTCTACACATTTTTTTCCACCATATGCTTTTAAAATAACAGCTTAGTGTTCCATTTTACGTGTGTCATATATATATATATATATATATATATATATATATATATATATATATATATATATAATGGCTATTTAGGTTATCTCAAAACGGACACTACTATAAAAATGCTGCAATGAATTTCTTATAAACGTTTATCCAGCATTATTAATTATGTAGGTAAATATCTGTAAATGGAATTTCTGAATTAAAGGATATAGGCTTTTAAGTGTTTTGAATACATTACCAAATTGCCTCTCCAGAAGAATGATCCAATTCCCAGTCCCATTTCAATAGTATAAAAATATTCAGGTTTTCATACCCTTGACGATACTGGTATTTCATTCTCTTTATTAAGAAGCTATAATTACCAGAAAGTTTTTTTCTTGCACTGAGCTCAGTTTTGCCTATTCAAAATTTCAACCTATTGATCTGACTTTTGTCTTCTAGAGCTTTGTGGAATAAGTTCAATCCCCCTTCATTAAAATGGAATTTTAAATATCTGAAAATAATTATTACGCCTCGGCTGTGCTCCGCACCCAGTTATCTTTCTTTTCTCCAATAATTACTCCTATAACCCACTTCCTGGAGTCTCCATAGTTCTGCTCTCATTGTTCTAGATAAGCCTTAGTTCATCGAAGTGTTTGTCTTAAAATGTGATGACAAGGATTAAACCAAGGACTGTTACTGTAAGAACCCTGCCTTATTTGTTTTAGACAGGATACTTCTAACTGATGCAAGATAAGCAGACATGGGCTCATAAAGAGATGGCTATCAGTCCAAATTCCCAAGCATTTTAATCAACAATCTCACGGTCATATCAGGTGTCTTCTGCACTTCACTGTTGCAGTTGTTTTCCGAGGCCCAAGTGCAGGAATTGAATAGAAATCAGCACAACCATTAATTCTAGCTTGTCAAGTTCTTTTTGGAAACTGATTTCATCAGCAGATATATATCTTATCCAAACTTGATAAGAATATCTCTTGGCTTGTAGTAATTAAGAAAAATACTAGATGATGGCTATTGCAGAGTCCTGCCCCACCCTGCTAGACTTTAGGTACAATGCTAAGTGAAACCATACCACCTGCAGCTTACTGTGTGTATACGTGCCTGCCTATGTATGTTTGTGAGTGTGTGTGTGTGTTTTTCCAGTTGCTAAGGATATAGAGGAAAACTTTGCAAAACAAACCACAAATGAAATATTTTAAAATTGCTGAAATCAGCATATAGGTTTTGTCTGGTATTTCTTTGATCTCCCTGCCTATGAATTTTTTTTTTTTTTTTTTAAATGGAAAGTAGTTTGGCATGATAAGTTGTCCATGTTGGTTTCAACTTTACTCCAGAATATAGCCAGGGCCAATTTCAGGGTCAGCTTGATGTAGTTTCTAGTTTATAACTTTATTTCTCCATTTTGAAATATTGGGGGTATTTACCCATATCTCATCTACTGGAACATCTTGCTTTTATGTGTTTTTATTTTATATTATTTTTTCCCCTAATTCAGTGTCTAACATTTGGATCTGATGACTTCTATTCATTTCAAGCAAAGAGATCTTTTTCACTATTTCCTAGCATCTTTAATTAAAGTTCTCTGAAAACTATGTTGTCACCTACACTTTCCAATTTGAAAGTCATCCTACATATGTCGAAGATAGAGCAGATGATCTTACATAAGAGTTGAGGACTTTTGCTTTTGTGTTATTTGTTAATAATATGCTATTTATCTCAAGTTGTAGATTTAAGGTTTCCCCATTCTTAATATTATGAACATACTTTTAATGACTCCATTTGTTTTTCTTAATACTTTTGTCACATCTGTGTGGCAAAAAACTCATCTGTGTGTTTTAACGTAGATTTTATCTTTACATATGAAATGAATTGCCCTTCCCACAGCTGATCTATACATGCCGAACAATTCTGATTACTGCAAAAATAGTTTGGCACTTGTGGTATCTATATGTGCACAGATTAACAGCTGCATGGGTTTGCTTCCTTACAAATGTGCTGCTTTTAAGTTTTCAAAATGTTTTATGCTTTTTTTTATCTTAGAAACCAGACCCCGTCGTAAGATTAGATGTATCACAAGTCTAAGTTACTTCCTGGCCTATGTAACATGAGGTGGTATTAGTAAGATAGAAAAAGCTGCATTTTTGTACGAATAAGAAATATGTGTATGTCCACAAGAAGAAGGAAGTCCACCATTTCAATGTAAGGGTCATCTTAAAACTAAACAATGTGATATTTGATTATAGTTTGTTTCTAGAGTGACCACCCACTCCCACTTGCCTGGCACTGGGCGGGTTCCCAAGATGAAGAACTTTCAGTATCAAAACTGAGAACGTTCTGGGTAAACTGGGATAATTTGGTCATCTTATCTTACTCCTAATTCTCCCCAGATGACTCTCCTCACCCCCTTTTTAAACTTAAAATGGTTGACTACTTTCCAATTCTAATATGACTAGTTTTTCTCTGGCCAATTTCATTTTTATTGATTTCATACTACATATTCTTCTTAAAGCTGCTCTCTCTTCTCTCTTCTCTGTCTCTCTCTCTCTCTCCTTCCCTCCCTCTCCTTGTTTTCTTCCTCTATGAAAGAGGATCTAGGGCCCAGAGTTTGCCTTTAGTGTTCCCATTTCAGTATTTAGTCACTAGGAAATGGTCATTAATACTTCCAGATAATTTGCTTCTTTATTTCCTTGGGAAATTCATGTTATCTCTATACAAATGGCCCATACTTTTGTGATCTGGATTCCAAATTAAAGCAATAAAAGAGGAAGATAAGTTTGATTACATAATTTTAAAGGCCTGAAGTAACCAGCACACCAGAGCTTTCTGGAAGTAACAGCGTGATCTTGCTGCTTACATCCCCAGCTGCTAAAAAAATGGCAGACCCTTCATTGGGTTGACAGAACCAAGGTTCACCCAGGGCCCACCTATATAAATGTTGACTACATTCATTCTTACATGCCATTGGCTATAACAACCAAGGTTGGCAAATTGAGGCTTATGTACCAAAAGTAGTCCATAAGATCTTGTCATCACATAACAAACAAAACAAAACAAAAACAAAACAAAACCTTTTGAAATGATCAGGTATAACTTACTCATTTTTCTCTAGCAAAAAGTGAGATCCACGGAGCTTAAGGGGATTTCCTAATATCAAAACTCCAGTTAGTGGCAGAGTTGGGATTTGTATCACTCAGGGTCTTGTTCTCCACTCTAGAGTGTCAAAGGGGAGGGGAGGAGACAAAGTAATGAGGCAAGAGTTTTTCCTGATCCAGTCTCCTCATGCCATCACTGGAGGAAACAGACTTGAAACCACTTTGTAAAGTACCCCTTCCACCTTTTTCTTTTTAGTCCACCTTGCAGCCTGAGGAGCTTACTAGTGACCAGTGCTGGGGGTCAATGACTTTCGTATTTTTATTCTTGTTCATTATTGTCCAGGGTTGGCCCCTAATCTATACCTTGCTCTTCCTATTTTAACTCCCTTGAGCACACATTTTTAATTTGTGGAACTCCCATGTTATTTAGGTTTAATGGCTGCTTAGAATATTTACCTAATTGTCCAATGCAAAACAGAAGACGGCTGACATGGGAGCCACCACCCTGAAATGCCTTAACCTTTATCTGTGGCTTTTAACCATGCTGACCATATGCCCTATTGTCTCTGTTTATCACAAGGCCTCTATGTAACAAATGACCACTAGTTTTTATTAATGAATGAATGAATGAATTTTTATTTTATTGTATTTTTTTTTTTGCACAGTATGCTCTATAGCTCAACCAATCTAGGTCTGTATTTTTTTCCAATTTTCTTTATACCATAGAAAATTGCATATTTTGTTTTAAAATATCCCCTGAAAAACACTTATGCTTTAAAATCATTTTAATAAGATGAAATTGTAATCCACAATTATTTTCAAATTAATTTTTTATGGGAATAAGCATAAATTTAAAAAAATGTTGCAAAGATAGCACAGAGCATTCCCCAGTACTCTTCATCTCATTTTCCCGTAGTGTAAACATCTTTCTATAACAGTGGTGCATTTTTCAAAACTAAGAAATGAACATTGGTTCATTACTCTCAACCAATAGTAACAGTAATTACATTACTACTAAGTAAACTGCAGACTTTACTTGGATTTCACAAGTTTTCCACTGATGTCCTCTTTCCATGCCAGGATCTAATCCATGGTTCCACATTGCATTTAGTCATCGCCTCTTCTTAGTCTCCTCTGATCTGTGACAGATTCAATACCTTCCCTTATTTTTCATGATCTTGACAATTTTGAAGAGCTTTCATCAAGTATTCTGCAGAATGGCCCTCACTTTGGATTTACCTGGTGTTTTTCTCATGATCAGACTGGGTTGTGGGTTTGGGGGAAAATATCCTGGAAGTGAAGTGCCCTTCTCATCACATCGTATAAGGGACACATGATATCAACATGATTTATCACTGGTGTTGTTAAGCTTCATCACTTGGTTAAGGTTGTGTTTGTCAAGTTTTTCCAATGTAAATGGACTATTTTCCCCTTTTCATGCTCTATTTGTTGGAAGCAAGTCACAAAGTTCATCCCACTTTCAGAGGGAGGGAGAACTAAGCTATGACTTATTCATCTTTGAACCTATTTCGTCTCTGCCTGTCAAGTCCCTTCACTTTGGACTCTACGCACCTCCACGGCTAGATGGACCACATTTATTCTGACAGTCTTACTCCTGTTTTAAACATTTTCCTCCTTCTCTTGTCTTGTGACCAGCTCCCTAAAACTTCCAACTTCCTGATTTTCATATTCTTTTCCTCTTCTCTGTAGCATCCATCTGATTTTGTCTTCATCTGACACTACCGTGGCATACCATGACTACTTTCCTTTCCTTAGTTTCCCCCATTTTGATTTGAAAGATAAGGTGTGTTGGGTTAGAAAGTTTTCCATGAAAGCAAAAGAAGTTAAACTGAGACTTAATAGATAAAGAGTTAAAATAACTCTCCTCATCAGTTAACAACTGATGGGGTAGCTACTCAGTGAATGGTATGATGTCAGGATTTCCAGGAGCGTCTGGGGAGACGCAGAGATCCTTGGGGAAAGAGGCCCTCTTTATTGATCGTTTTACATTTATGTCCAAACACACTGAATGGCACCAAATACATACCCAATACGTTTTTGTTGTTTATAGAGACACGTCAATGTAGATTGATATACACACACAACAATTTCTATATAACAAATGTGCCTAGAAAAGCAAAGCACTAGGAAAACGTAAGCACTGCTTTTGCAGCAGGATCTCCCAGCAGATACAATAGTTCAGTGTCTGGCTTTGAATCCCAGGTCAGCCACTTACTGGCTACGTGGTCACGGGCAAGTTATTTACCCTCTGTGCTGATCTATAAAATAGATATATAGCTAGCACCTGTGATGCAAAGAGGTTGTAAGAAACAAGTGAATTAATCCATGTAAAGCACTTAGCAGAGTGCCTGGCACAGAATAAATATGTGGTCAATATTAATTATTATTACTATTGTTAGTATTACTATTAATTATCATTACTATTACAATTATTAATCATTATTATTAATATTAGTTATTATTTATGAAGGTTTAAGTATAGCTCAAACCGTGAGTTTGTTTACTTATATACTTTTAGAGCAGTTTTAGGTTCATAGCTCAATTGAGAGGGAGGCACAGAGACTACCCATAACCCCTGTGTCCCCACCCCCCGCCTCATGCACAGCCTCCCTCATTATCACCGTTCCACCTCACAGTGGTACTTCTGTTACCACTGATGAGTCACTCTTGGTGGTGTACATTCTACAGGTTTGGACACATGTATACTGACATGTTTCCATCATTATAACACCATATAGAGTATTTTCACTGCCCTAAACATTCCTCTATGCTCCACTGCTTCATCCACCCTGAGTTGTTTTTTAAAGTAAAACCATTCCATAATAAAAACTCCAGAGAAATGTATCCAATGAGTTAACTGTAAATGTTAATTGTTCCTCTGTACTAAATAACCCCGTTTCTCTCTTTAAAACCACCTTTATCAATTTACTCCTACCTACCTTTTATGCTAAACTTTTCCCTGCAGTTTGAGTTCCACAATTAAAAATATTTTAAATAAAATGGCTCTGCAACAACTAAATATAAAAATAAGATCACGGTCAAAAGTTTTTGACCAAAAAAAAAAAAAAAAAAAAAAGTTTTTTGACTGTCTTTTCCCTGATGGAGGATAGTTCCAGGCAGAGGCTGTCTAGGTGTTCTGGCTTTGGGCATCGAGAGCAAAGCAGAGGCCCTACTCTTGAGTTTAGCTTAGGCCGATGACCTCAGCAATGTTTAAATCTATATCAAAGGTGATCATTATCTTTGTATTTGTTTGGGATTTTCTAGAAGATAGATTAATTAAACTATACATCTTTACCCATTAGACTCTTTCTTCATTGGTAAATACAGTCATGAATTATTTGTAGACATACTTTTGAGATTAGCTACCGACAATTCTACAAAGTAATTTAGTTGGTGAATTAAAACTATCGTGTGTGACTACAAGTAGCTGATCCCAAAGAACTGCTGAGTTGTCTTACCTTCGTTATGCAAATAAGCATCCCAAGAGAGCCATGGCAAAGACTGTTTAGCCTCTCTCACCTTTAATAACCTAAGTTCTCCAGTTCGTGGTGTGTGCGGATGAAAATATGTTCTGCATGTGGGTAAAGGTGTTATTCATAGCAGAGTTCTTTAGCTTCTTTCCCCTAAACTGGAATTCTATTTTGGCCATCCTCGTGGGTTTGGTTGTCGAAGAGATAAAAGCCTGTGAGGATTGCAGTAGAGTCTTGAGTGAATCTTGGTGAATTTAGGGGGCCAGGTTACCCTTCCTGGACTGCTATTTTTATCTGGGAGCAATGCTACATCTCCCCTACCCTGTGGTACAAGTGATTGTATTGCAAATGTTCTAACTGGCACTCCTTAGGCTGAAACCTTTGAAACGTGACCCTTTGTTTCCATCTGTAAATCTGTCGAAATTGCCAGTGCAATTTCAGATTCAGCCTCTGGTGCAGGACCAGCTGATTTACAGGAAATGTTAGTCTTATGCAGATCTTTTATCTGGAAGAAAGTCAGCCAGGCCCCTTGGCAGGCTCAGAGAGAGTATTACCATTTGGTGGCCAGAAATGGTCACTTCCAAAAATGAAATGCAATCGTACAGCCTTTTGAAGAGGTATTTGCTTGGCATGGGTGTCTGATGACATTGAGAAGGTGTGATAGTTCACAGTTCTGAAATAGTTACCACGGGTATTCCCAGGAAGTTAATCATCAGTAGCTTCAGCCTTGGAAACATTTAAGAATGCTGTAAGTGGCTGCGAGGCTGGCTTTTCCAGCTTTGCTGATAATGGAAGTTCAATTAGTTAGTGACTTATAAGGAAAATGAATAAAATTGTTGTTTGTTCTCCATCCTTTCTGACCCCCAGATTTTTGCTAGGTATTCTCTGTCTCAAGGAGGATTTGGGGATGAGAGAAGGCAGATTGCCTTTCTTAGAAGGGCCGGGTACAGAGAGTCTCAGTGATAATAACCTTGAGTGCTTTTGCAAATCCTTGGGAACTTGGTTCATGTCATGTTGGTGGCAATAAAAGGCTGAGCAATGACTAGTGTATACTTGTGTGTATCCGAGGTACTTAAAATAATGCCAAAAGGCCAATGAAAACATTGCTTTAGAAATTTATCCAGGCTTTTGGGGAAAGAGGTGATTTAATTATATTATATTTTAAATAATCTGTTGTCTTTCATCCAAAGGTTTCCTTCCCTCTTCCTCCTCCTCCTTCTTTTTTTGTATGTGCTATATCATCTTTTTCTCCATATCTCTCCAAGGATCTGCTCTTTGTAAGTCTCTGTGGTCTTCATTCTTCAGACATTAAAGAATATAGTACTTTCACATTATCCTCTATTCCTCTCCTGAAGTCTGACTTTGCTTCAAATGACTCTTTTTGTGGCACTTCATATTTTTTTTTCTTATACTTTCTTCTTATTCTTTGTGGTTCTGCCTTCCAACAGGACCTGTGTGTTTGTTGTACTTTTTGATTCGCAGCCTTTAAGACTCATTTCTTTACTCTTCTGATGTCCTTTAATGCCCTGGAACACGTTTGCTCCGCCAAACCCCAGCCAAATGTTCAGAGAACATTTTTAACTCTCGTCAGGGTTTCATATCCACATGATCTCTCTAACCTTCGGACCTCTTCTTCACAGATGAGAAACTGAGGCACTGATCAGTCTGACAATGTCCCCAAGGTCATACAGTGGATTCCTAGAAGAGTGGGTGTTATAATTCAGGTCTTCTCATTTCCAAGGAAACTATTAGCCAAGTAAACCCTCGCTATTAAATATGTGGCCCCTGCTCGGGCAGCGTGGGCCTCATCTAGGAACAGGTGAGAAGTGCAGAGGCTCAGGCGCTGCCCCAGACTTGCTGAATCGGCATCTGCATTTTATCAAGATCCCAGGTGATTTATGTACGCACGAAAGCGTGAGCAAGCTTGAACTAGACCTCTCCGTATTGAAGGACAGCTCTCTGTCAGCATAGCGGGGTCAGTTTACTTTGCATCTGTGAGGCTTGTCTGAGTCCTGGCTGCCCTGATTGAAGTATATGAGAGACACAAGCCTGGGCCTTGGTTTTAGTATCCGTCTGATCTCTACTCTGGAATTTGGGTTTCAGAGACGCTGCACTTGCAGAGTGTTTTAAGTAGCTAATGACAAAGCAAGCGGAGCATTCTTTTCTAGGCAATTAGTTTTCTCTGTGCTTATTTTTTTTTGTGGTTCGCTGACTCAATTTAGTATCTGCACATTAGTTGGTGACTGTGGAGGCATCGTAGCTTTAAGTGTATTTAGTTGACATCTGTTTCTTTGCACATATTGTTTGCAATTTCCCAAGCACAGAGTGAAATATACCCAAGTGCTTCATGGGATATTTCAATATCCAAAATGACTTTTATTGTTTTCCCAAACTGTAATAAAAGAAGTGCTATCTCCTTCATTCCCTTGACTGAATTTTAAATTTAGAGGAAGACCAGCATATGCATTTGACAGCTAGAGGTGTAAAGCAAAAGCTATTTGATATCAGAATTGAAATGAATGTCTGGCATAGGAAACAGTTACGAATACTTTCTTGGGGAGAGAAAGTGTTGTCAGATTTAACCACTATCATGTCAGTTTATGTATAAGGTACACATCCCAGCTTAGGACTTCATGGGACAAGAACAGAGCATTGTGAAAAACGGGTGTTAAAGCAATTTCCAGGTAGAAAAGAATGAAGAAAATGAAAATGAACTTTGAAGGATCAAAGAAAACACTTTTGAAGATTTTTTGACCTTTTTTTTTTTTTTTTTTAGTTTTCATTTCCAAATAAACAGCCTTTTGATTTGAAAGACTATCTAGAAGGGGTTGAAATTTGAGTCATGCCAGAATCCAATAAATTCACGCATATTTCAGTGGTTTGAGATTAAATTTACTTCATGTTCCTGTTTGTACCAACTGATAGCAGATCCCAGCACATACAATTTTCAAGAGGCTATGACACAATCCAGGGATAATTTACAGACTGGCAGCCTCTATGCAACATGACTTGCACCCAGAATCCGTGTCACCATTGCCAAGCACCGTGGCAAGCCTCAGGAAGCACAGTTCCAGAAGCTCATCTTCTACTATTTTTCTAACTCCACATGCCTGAAAATTCAGGCAAATGGTAAAATTATGACTCGCACCTGAAATTCACCAAGACTATCTTCTCTCTCTAGCATAGTAGACAGCCTGAATGTGGCTAAGCCCTTCAGACAAGAATGAGGCTCTAACGGTCAGAAATGTGCAGGAAAGATATCCCCCAACACCTAACATAAAATATATCTCCTTAATCACACAAAGTTTAACCCATTTCATTAACTCATAGCTGATTAGGAAGCAGACAAGCAAAATAAGGAACCCAGTGACACCGTACCTGGCAGAAAGGGGACAAGAAATGATGGTTGATGTGATCTTCCACTCCCACCCTCTCATGGACTCATTACCCCACGTCCACAAAGAAGGTAATAATCATTCAGAAGTGATTTTAGACTCTGGACACCAGTGAGGCCGGCAGCTGTTCTTACACACCTTCCCACATTTGTGACCCTTCTGGAGGGAGACCTTCTCCTCTCCCCATCTTTTCCTCCCATCCGTGAAGATTTATTGCCTGAGTCTGCTAAAATTCTTTAGCACTTATCTCTGATGATAACCTTACTGTTACAGAAAGTTATGCAACTTCTCTGCCAGGCAAGATAAAAATGCATCTATTTCCATTTTGCTGTATTGATGCATTTCTCTTACCTTCAACTTTGAAATTCCTAAACTGTGAGTGAAAGCAAGTTCTTTGAGATTTGTGGTGACGCTATTGTTAGCTCAGTCTTTATTGTTTAGGAGGTACAACCTGATACTATCTGAGAAAAAAAAAAAATAAAACTCCCTGGCTTTCATGCTAAATATACATACAACTTCACACTAGAAAAAAAGAGGATTGTCTTAGTACCTGAAGTTTAAAATCTAAGTAAAAAATTCACAGTGATTCCCAGCAGCGTACAATTGATAAAGTTTGTATATTTTTCATATTGAGAATAGCCTAGAATATGCTTATGCTATGCTAATTTCCTTCCTTCTTGGAATTACCTGCTACTGACTCTTGAAAATTGAAAAAATAATGTGTGTTTAATCGTAGCTGCATCGCAAAAACAGTTCAAGTGTAATTTTAAGGCATCTCAAGCAAAAGGCACTTTGGAAGCCTTCAAATTTGTATCTTTCATATATTATTTTCCCTTTTGAAGACTTCCATACACCTTTGAAATTTCAAAGTCCTAGGTTCCCATGAGAGAAATGTTTCATGCTCACTTAAATTCCAACATGGTAGAGATGTTTAAATGCTCGATTCAGGTAAGAGTCATAGAGTATACACACGGAAACTGCTCCTGCTATGCCACAGTTGAGTATCAGTGGCTTATTTCGTTTGTTCATTCATTCATTCATTCATTCATTCATTCATTCATTCATTCATTCATCATTCATCATTCATTCATTCAACAAATATTAGGGGCTTGTATATATTCTTTTTTTCTAAGCCTTGGGAATGCATCACTGAACCAGAAAAAAGTTTCTGCCCTTACAAGTCTTACTTCTAGTATGGGAGTCAGAGGATAAGCAAATAGGTGTAGTGATGAGAGTTACGTAGAAAAGTAAAAGCAGGATCAGGGAGAGAGGATGGAGGCTATTTTAGCTAGTGTGGATAGGGAAAGTAAAATTGATTTTAATTATATATTTTATCATCTATAAACATGTAATCAATATAAACATTATGAATATGGTATTTTACATTCTTTTAATGCAATTTTTGTCAGATCTGGTGTGTATATTATGCTTAAAGCGTGTCTCAACCTGGAAGCTAAATTTTCATTGGAAATAATTGATTTACATTTTGATTTTATAAAATTTATAATTGATAAGGAGGATTAATATATCCATGTTGTCTGAACATACTTAAGAACTTCCTGATACTTAAGTTAGCACCTGTTTTTAAATTCAAATTAATGAAAATTAAATAAAATGGGAAATTTAGTTCCTCAATCTCAATAGCCACATTTCAAGTGTTCATAGGCACATGTGGCCAGTGGCTACCGTATTGGTCAGTAAGATGGTCAGAGTGGCTGGAAAAGGACACAGTAGTTGGAGAGGTGGACAAAAGCCAGAAGACAGAGAGCTTACAGTCCTAGGGTTTCATTCAGCTTGTAATAATAGGAAATCTTTGAAAGTGTGAATGGGTGATTCACAGTCTCTGATTTGTGCTTCAAAGAGATCCACTCCGGCTTCAGTAGGGGAGAGAGTAAAAGTATGGAGATCTGAGGGACAAAAGTGGCACGGACTAAGACACTCATGGTGCAAGAGTGAGAAGTTGTTACTTTCAGGGTGTATCCTGAAGGCAGAGTTGACAGGACTTCCTACTAGATTATTTGCAGGGTAAGTAGCAAAGAGGAGTCCCAGGTGATACCAACGTGGTACTGCCGTTGAGATGGAAATGATCGAGGTAGGGGGAACTTGTGTGGGGGGGAGGCATGATTTGGACAAGTTAAGTTTGATTCGACTCAGCCTTTCAAGTGGATAGCTGAGTTTGGAATTCAGTGGGAAGGTTAGGGCTGGAGACATAACTATGGTGGTTACGACCTAGATGGTATTTAAAGTCACCTGAATGAGATCATCCAGGCACTGAGGTTACACAGAGAAAAAGAACAAGTCTGAGAACTGAGTCCCAGGGCATTCTCGAATTTAGATGTTGGAAAGATGAGGTGACGCTAGCAAAAGATAGTAAGATGGGATGGATGATGAAATAGAAGGGAAACTAGGAGAGTGTGACATCTCAAAGCCAAGTTTAGCAGTCAGTTTTGGCAATAAAAAGGTGGTGTACTCAAGTTGAGCATTTGAAGAGAGCTTAATAAAGGGACTTTTTACAATGGTGTGATCCCAAGATAGAGAAGGCCCAAAGAAATAGTCGAGTTACCTAAGCGGTAGAAATGGAGTTACCATAGCTAGGCCCGAAGGGACAAGAAGAGAAAGAGAACAAGAGTTAGAGCAAGAATGAGAGAGAGAGAGAGAGAGAGAGAGAGAGAGAGAGAGAGAGAGAGAGAGAGAGAGAGAGATGGATAGACAGACAGAGACAGAGAGAACTGCTGAGGAGTCACCTAACAAAAACTGTGGCATTAGGTCGAAGGATACCACCCCAAAGATACCAGTCCACTGCAGGGATTCAGCAAAGAAATTAAAGAAATCGATAATCCAACTTCTGTTTTCTTCCATCTTCCAATGTTCTTACATTGTCCAAATTAATCCAGAAACCAACTTCATCCAGAAGGGACCCTGTGGGGTGAGCAGTGATGGTTAAACACAGAAAAGAATCACCAGGTCCTGTGGATTCCGATGGATGAATACACCCCAAACAACTGGCATCGCAGGGGACAGAAATACATCAAGGGAAATTAATTTTGAATGCCTGTCATGTGCTCCCATCTTCCACTGCTCACTAGAAGAAATCTCTAGTTAGGTGCCTCATAGGCACTTTAAACTCAACCTGTCTAAAAGTCTTCGTATCACCTCACGCTTCACCCTCCTACCTCTTCTCCCTCCTGTATTTGCTATCTGCATCAGTGACCCCACTAACGGAGTCATCATGCCAGGAATAGTAGCGTGACTCACAGCTCCGATGTGCCTTTTCATTTGTCTTCCTGTATCCCTTGCAAACCTATCTTCTGTTTTCTCCATTCCCCTAATAATGCTGTGTTGGGTTAAGCTCTGAACATTTCTCACCCGGAAATAGGCTTCTGCATTTAATTTATCCCTCCTCAAATTTTTCAGTCATGTGTTCAGGAGAGGTATGATCTAAAATACAGGTCTGATCTGCCTACCCCTTCCTATTCCCTCTCCCGTGAGGCTTCACAAGGTGCATACAGCCTTCGTGACAGGGCACCCGCCAAACCCCCTCATGCCTCCCCACTCTTCCTGCTTCTTCAGCCTCTTCTTCTAACTTACTTTTGAGCAGTCGCGAAGCATACATGTTTCCTCAAGCATGCCACACTTCTGAGAGTCCATGTGATTTGCTTGGCTTGTCTCTTTTCTACACTCCTTTCCACACCCATGTTCTTTCCCTTCCAAGCTCTGTTCAATTTACTTCGTGAAGGAAATCTGCCCCAAGACAAAAGCAGCATTCTTCTGTTCCTTGGGCAAATTTTGATTCTTTTTCTTCCTCTTATGTACGTCAATGTTGTTATCACTGGCTTATATGTCTGTAATCACGTTCTAGGAAGTCCATTGCTTGAGGGGGTGAAGCTATAACCTCTTCATCTCTGTATCATCAGAGTCTGGTCACTTGGTAAAATTTGAGCTGTGGAATTATTTCAGGACACTGGGAAAATTAGTTCTAGATTGGGCTTAAAGTAAAGATGAGCTGGGAACTAAGAGGCAAAAGAATGCCTGGGCAATCTGATCTTGGTCTGAAGTGTGCCAAGCTCAACAGAAAGCCAAAGTTAGAGGAGAATGCATCCAGGAAACCTCCTGTGTGAGGGTTGCTCTTTAATATCTCTCATCACACTTTGCACAACTTCCATCCTATTGAGTGACATCACAGTATGCGTTCTTCACTTTAGCCAGAAACGTCTGCCAGCTGTCTTCTCCATGCAGTTGATATGTACTTTAGTTCTTTTAAACACCCTTTTCCAAGGGCTGTACTGAACACTTAACTTATATAACCTCACTTAATCCTTCCAACAACCAAGCCACTACCCACAGAGGGAGCAAATCTTTCTTGTTAGAACCATGGACACTGGCCAGGTTGCCAGACCATGAGGCCGGTTATTTAACCTCTTTGGGCCTCAATGTTCGCATCTTTAAAATGGGACTATTAATAGCACCTACCCTACATGATTGTTGTGAGCATTAGTGAGACAATATTGATAATATACCTAAGACTGCCTGGAATGTACCAAGTACTATGTAAGTGATTGTTAAAGAAATTGTACCATTTTCTCCTTCCTGATTTCTCCATTTTCCTTTCACATCTTCCTTCCACCAAACCATGTGTCTCTTTTCACAGCTTCTCTCACGCGTGATTTCTTTTCCTAAAGGTTTTGCAGTTTATCTGAAAATATGGGGTTGGATACCAGAGGGACTGAGGTTTATTTCAGGGTCTGTCACTGGGGCCTGTGTCATCTTTGGCACATCCTTCACCTCTCAGGTCCTTGGATGACTCATCACAGGGTTGATAACAATATTACTATCTTTGGAGACTTCTGAGAAGGTCTAGAGAGATTACATATACATATATATACACACACACATATATAAGTTATAAACCGTATGAGGCTGTAGCCATGTTAAATGAAGAATAGTGATAGCAGTAATAGCAAATGTAGCTTTCACGCCTGACCCACTCGTCAAGTTACTCTAATAACCTCCATTTTGTAGGAAGCCCGTACCCAGTCCTACTGTCTGACTCTTCTGGGTTAAGGTGTCTCTAGAGCCATATCTGACATTCCCTCCTTTACCAAATATGAAGAAGTATAGACAATGAAGGTCTGGAATCCATTTAAGGTCTGGGATTCTTCAGTCATCTCCCTTTCATGATTAAACACATTCAAGCCTTACACGACACACAAACCAGTAAGGCCACATGTTAACTCACGGCTTTTGTCTGCATACACATTGACTCCTGGGAGCTTGTTAATTCCGACATTGCTTCCCTGGGAGCTTCTGTCCCACCCACATCTATCCATCCCTCTTTTTTGCTCAGCAAGCGTCTCAGGATTCTAAATGATTCCACGTTTTACATCCTGGGCGTTTTCCTTTCCCTTTTGCTAATACTATATCTTGCACACAAAAAATTATGAAGCAAATTGGGTCATTTTTAATCTTACCCCATTGGTACCTAATACTTATTTTTAAAAATTACTTCTTATGATTTTGACAATTGGTACATAGTTTCATAATCTGAGTAATCTGAAATTTGAAAACTGTTGTCTTGACATTCTTGAAAATTTTCTTTTGAAAATAGGAGGTGGGATTCAATTTTGTTTGTCAAGTTAGCTTTTCCTTTGACTTTAAAGATCATGCTGAGTTTTTTTTTTTTTTTTTTTTTTTGTTTTGCATCCCTATGCAATTTGTAGTGAATCTTTTCATTTAAATGATATCGCAGTAAAAAGAGAAAGGTCAGAGACCGGAAAGAAGACAACAGGGAAATATCAGTCGAGATAATGTTCAGACAGATCTTCAGACAGATCTTCTATAGAGTTAACAGGTTTTCATTCTGAATATATTCAACAGTGAGTTAAAAAAAAAAGTCTGTCACCCATTTTAGTGATTATGATATACTTAGAAATAAACCACAGTTGAATTCATAGACCCAAATTATTTATGGTAAAGAAATGCACATGGCAATATGCTTTCTATGCCTTTCCAATTAGAGTTTAGGTCAATTTATCTTTGTGAAGATATTGCCTAGTTGAATTTTTAAAAAAATATATTATGACATGTTATTGGAGCCAACTAGCTGAACACAAGGTTCCCGAGACTCAACATTCATTATTTATCCATTTATACTAATAAACCTTTATATCCCACATGTCCCCTGCTCAGATTTGAACGGGGCCTCAGAAGCACAACCTGTTTTAAATTTATGACACAATAGCAATTGCTTGTGACAAAGAAGAATGCCATAAAAGTGCATCCATTTTTCCCCCCACAGGAAGACAAATGATGAGTTTTTCCTTTTTTTTCTAAAGAGATGGCATTCGTCTCCCTTCTTAGAAGAAAAATTAATCTTAAGAAAAAGAAACTCAAAGATCATAAACCATAACAAAGAAAGAAAAATTGTTTTGGGGATGCAAGATGGGATTGAGTCATAATAGAGAAGTTGCTGGTCTTTTCCTACCAAAAGGCAGAACCAATTGATTTATGAATCACAGCCCTAAGCTTGCTTTCCTCCTCCTTCCCCTTCTTCTTTTTCCATCCCTCTCTGGCTTGGGAAGGGAATGTAGATACTAGGTGGCATGTCTCTTTTGATTTGCCACACTGTGTCTTAATTATCAGTGCTGGAAGATCAGGCAGTGTTATTTTCTAACTTCAAAGGCTTCCACGGCTCCGGCAGCATGAGGGGGATCAGATGTGCCAGGATGCCGAGTGACAACAATATGGTGTCTTCAGATTGTAGGCGTGTCAGCTCATTTTTTATTTGTGGCACATCAAAGTGAAAATGAGGACATGAGGAGGGCTTTTACTCTTTGTTATTCTCTTCTTCTTAAGTAACAGCGATGTCTTCCCATTCATTGCCCAGGCCAGAGCACTTAAAGAACAATTCTTTTGATTTTAATATATCTCATACTTACTGGACTTGGAAAAAAATAACTACTGACAATAAACTGGAGGAGAAAGATGACATATTTATGGAGAAACATGATTAAGGATTCCAAGAGGATGTTTGGAGTGATATAAGAATTGTTAGGGATTAGCGAGTAATAACACAGGAGCGTAATGATAATAATAGCAGCAGCAGTGACAGCAGCAGCAGCAGCTAATATTTACTGGTGTTTACAAGTTGTCGGGCACTGTGTTAATCACTTTTAGACATGTCGGACCTGAGGCCCAGAAAGGTTAAAAAACTTGCCTACTATTATATGGTATGACCTAGAGTTAGGATTCTAAGCCAGGACACTGGACTCAGAGCCCACTCTCGTCACTACTAATAGTTTAGTGGAGACTTATCTAAAATAGAAGTTAGTTTCTGAGTTCAGTATATGGCGAAAGCATCATAAATAGTCAAAACCACTTTCACGTGCTGTTAAATGGGTCATGAAATACAGCATTCTTCTAAATTTCTGAGTACGTATCTACAACTTTCCAGTTATACTCATAAGGATATTAAAAAGCAAAAGACCACAATAGCAAGATGCAATTTTAGATGAATTTTAAGCTACGAAAAAGCAAACTTATGTCGCTGCATTTGCCTAGATACGTAATATTGATGTATAACATGGCCAGTATAATATGAAGATGATAATATTGGATGTGGGTTTCTGTTTTTGAGAGGAGGCTGCGTAATACATAGGTTATAATCATTCCATTCAAGTGGATCTATACCCTCTTTTCCCTCTCTACACTAGTCCAGTGAACGGTGTATCCTGGGGGAGTCAGAGCTGGATGCAGCTGAGAAGCACGGGCTTCCGGAGATAGAAATGCCTTAGTCTGCTTGACGCCGCTTCTGAAGCGGGTAACTCTCACAGCAAGTCTTTGTGTTTAGCAATATTTCAAATTTATTTAGAGTAAACAGATATTTAAGTAGTTTGCCCAAAGTCACACAGGCACTAAATTTCAGGGACTTACTAGGAAATCCTGGGAAAATCTTAGTCCTGCTGTCCTTTTGTCACATGACAATCACCCCTTCATCTGTGAAAAAGATGAGCTTGACAAATTGTTGCCAGGAAAGCACGTGCCACCAGGGGGTGGCCTTTGGTTCTCCCAGGGATACCCTGTGTGTGTTAGGAAGGGGAGGGGATAAAGGCAGGGTGTATTCAGCAAAATGTTTCTGTCTTGTGCTGTGTCCTGATAAATTATGCATGCTGGCTGCACTGAATATTTCTGTTTGAGAAGGGAGGACACCCACCTCTTAGCATCCATATTGAGAAAAGAACGGTTGTTCTTGGACATCATCACTGCCAATCACCCCTGGACTAAAAGAGGGAGTCTGTTTCCACTGACCCCCAGGGAAGCGGTGAACAGGCTGGTGGGTGGAATGTGACAGGTTTCTCTCTCTGCCCCTCTTAACTGAGGGCAAGAGAAAACTTCCCTGTCAAGGCTTTTGAAGCAAAAGAAAGAAACCTTACAAGCAGAGGGGCTGAGAAACCTAAGTAGATACTATCTGATTATTTTTTAGCACACTCTTAGAAAATTAGAAAAATACTTTGTAGAAAAATCCTTGTGACTGATGGTTGCACCTTGGAGTTTTGAACACTTCACTCACATCCTGATAAGAACCACTCAATTATTTCCAACAAAAAGGAGAATGTTCCCCCACAAAGTGTGTGTCTTCTGGCTCCTGGTTCATTAGCCTTTTGTTGGGTTGATCTGTCTCCCACAGACCCTTGGAACAGCTCCATGGCCTGGGCAGGGGTCGGTGGGGGGGTAAGGGGTGCTGCAACTGGCTTCCCATGTTTCCTGGCACGCCAATGTGGAGGGCACTCATTTTGAAAGGAGTCATATTAACCAAGATAGGTTTCTGCATAGATAACTCTCAGAACCATTGCATTCTAATCCCTTAGGTGACACATTTCTAGGAGGGCATAGATGGGTATTTGTAACACACACACACACACACACACACACACACACACAATTAATTTTTCAAAATCAATTGATATCTGGTCCTTTTCATTAACCTAATTTGCCCAGGGTTAAATCAATCATATCATCCTCAGTTCATGGCACATTATTGTCATTGGTCCAAGCAAGACCCTTTTCTCGTTTTATTTATTTATTCTTTATTTCCATTCCCTTTCCTGTTTTCCTTGCCAGAGCCATTCATTCTAACGTGTCATCGTCAAGTATGTATTGCCTTTTGCTTGCGTGTATTTTTAATTTTTACAAATGGCATTGGATTAGAGATTTCATCTGTTTTTCACTTATTTTCCACTTTACACTATATTTGCTGGATTCATCAGTTACTGCTAACTGCTTTCTAGTCTGCCATGGTGTTCATGAAACACATTTTACCTATCCATTGCCTTCAGTTTCCACCATCATTAACAGAATTGTAATAACCATATTCCTACCTATTAATTTGTGGACCTGCTTGAAAATTTCCTTGGAATATCTACTTGGGAGCAGAATTTCTGAGTCACAAGCTAAGTCCATATTTAATTTAACCAAGTACTGTCAGATTGCAACCTAAAATAGCTACATAAATCTGCACTCCTACTGGAATATAATTTATCTTAGATTAAATTCTCAATTTTCTAACTACTTATGATATTGAGGATTTCTTGCACATGCTTTTGTGCCCTTTATGGACCTCCTCTCCTGTAATTTGATATTTATATTAGCCAATTTTTCTATGTGACTCCTGATGTTTGCTTTTGGTTTGTCTATACGTATCGGTAAAAGTTCTTAGTTAATTTTAAAAAAATCGTATCTATATCATCTCAATCTGTCATCTTCTTCATAGGTTGTGCATGAGGCTCTTTCTTGTCTCCACTAAACAGCAAGAAAAGCTAAACGCATCTTCTCTCTGCTTTTCCTGCAGCCAAAGTGCACCAGGTGATCCTATTCTAGACAGCAAAATACAAACAAAAGCTTTTGTTTTCCTGGTAAAGAGGATGAAGTTCATTGGTGGATCGTGCTTGCTCTTCTTGCTCCTTGGAGGCTTGTGCTGGATTGTTTAATGTTAACTCAATATCCCTTTCTCCCATCCATGCACTTCCTGTACCTTCGGGGCTGGCGGCCTGGGAAGTGCCTTGCTCAGAATTCCTGCCACCAGCGTTTCAGTTGAGGGTAAGCACTCACATGGGATTTAGAAAATAGACGAGAAACAGAAGCCATTTTACTGGTCTTTTGACAACAGTGAGCAGATACATGAACTTCAGCACAGAAGAGATTTTTGTAGAGGTTTCTGGTCATTTTCTTCAGAGTCACCTGCATTGATGCTGAGCAGTGCAATTGTGGTCAGTGTTTTTCTGTGGTACTTAGAGCTTCCTAACCCCAAAAGCCAGGTGCAAACTCAGAACCAGCAATGACCTATGCAGACCTGTCTTCTCTCAGACCACCCTCCCAGCAATTCCTCAAGCACCAAATTTCTTGCACTAAAATCCCCTTTCTGTTTAAAATGCCTATGAAGGTTTATATTTTCCTGAACAGCCTTTCCTGATACAAACAGAAAGTGTAATGCCAGGCCCTGCAACTGCCATCTCATAAACAACACTGAAGGAATGTTCCAACATGCTGAGGATGCTGAGACAGAAAGAGAGCAGGTCCTTGATGATATTAATGAGCCAGACTGTATTATATTTTCACTGCTTTTTATGTGAAGGAAACTAAAATATATTTGTATCAGCCAGGGTAGCCAAGTTTTCTCATATTTTTAGCTACAGCATCCCTAATGTTTGCACTCAGTTTCTCATCTGTAAAATGGAGCTACAGTGAGGTTTAGTATGTAAACAAATACAGAGTGCTTGGCATAGATTAACCTCTAAATGTTGGTGACTAATACTGAATCTTTTTACTAGTCCACCAATTTAAAATGAGATCCATTTCTTCCTCTAAATGAAATTCCCAAGGAGGAGAATTCATGTAAATAGAATATGCTTTTCTAAATTCTAGCCTGGATATTCAGTTCAATTAGTGAATTCCAAGTGATCGTAGTTTTGAATGAATATTTTTTATTGCATTGACAAATAGAATTAGCACAAGCGTTATGTGGAGACCCATGTGGGAAGTGTGCACCATAGCTTAAAAACGTAAGGAAGAGATTGGGCTTGAGAAAGCCCTTGGCAATATAAAGAAAACAGGCTTTAATGGTATGGGTATAATTTTCTCCCTTAATGGAATGTTCTATAAATATTTCTCATTTTATAATGACTTTTAAAAAATCGGGTGACCATTTATAAATGCTCTGTAGGAGACAAAAAAAAAAGAAAGAAAATGTTGATTATATCTCATCAACAGAGGATAACTGGGAGGTCATTATATTTCTTACTCTTTTATGACTATAATCAGCATTTTGTTTGGGAAACTGTTATCTTCATCCAGTGATTTTTACATACTTAGTGTCTTTAATATGGAAAGGTCTTTGGCTTGTCCAGCTTTTCTAGTTATGGTCATAAATCAAGATAATCTGTATCAGCAGAACAAATGAGAGATAAATATTATGATAAAACATAAGTGAGATGTGAAAGAATATTTTCAAAGCTACAATACTAATGAAAAATCATAAAACCATCATTTTTTCCAAAGTAATTTATATGCTTATGCAGAATCTTTTCAAATTTGTTTCACTCTCAGGATACTTAAGGATTACAAAGATGTATTAATATTTTGCCTCTGACCTCTTAAAGTTACCTATGTTTTCAAATCAAGCTTTACCTTGTTTGAGGGCTATAAAAATAAAATAGTTTTATTAAATGGCAGTGCAGAGACGTCATAATTATTTTTACATTGCTGCTGTAACCTATGATTTCTTCGAAAACTTGAGGCTTTTAAAACATAATTTAAAAATCTACTAATAGCAGTATAAAATTCATTTAAGTAAATCTCCTTTTTTTCATTTTTACCACCTTGAACAATATTCTGGTCTCGGTGGACTGACACCAAATTGACAAACCACAGCAAAATTGCTCATTCACTGAACCTGGGAGATAAAACGGCTGAGTGACAGGTGGGACTAATCAGTTCATAGGTAAAAATCAAGATCGGATTTGATGAGGGGATTTCTTGGTCCGTGGTGGATTCAATCCTCTTTTCAATATACTGAAAAGCCATTTTTTGTCAAGTTTGATTTTCATTATTCCCCAACCCTAGCTCTGCCAATGTTTTCTGCAAGGGGATGCCTCCTCAGTGGTTTTCCCTAATTCTACACCTAACCAAATTGTCCGAGGGGAAGTTTCAGCGTTAAAAGGGTGAGAGAAAAATTAAATGCCTAGGCTCCTGTGAAATTTTGTTTTGAAGATCTGCTGTTAGTTGTCAGTGGTTCTCTGAAAAAAAAAAAAAAAAAGCCACACAGTGAGCTGGCTTGACAGTAATAGTCAATTGATTACAGATTTACCTCCTCTTTAGTCCAGTTCTTGCCTGATCACCCAGAGAGGTGATCATTTTAACATTCAAATTAACTTTATCATATTGTCAGAAACCTTGCACAGATAACATTTCCTTTATTCTCTAGATCAGAAGTTCTCAACCAAAGGGTGTGTAGTGCAGGGGATCCTGCCGACTTCGCCATGTGTCACGCAGGGTGTCAGGCGGGGTCTCTGGTCCCACTCCCCACACAAGAACGCAGGGCATGGTGAGGCCAAAAAGGAACACCCACGGAGCCATAGGTAGGGGAGTCATAGCTCTGTACTCTCGCTGGCGGCTGGGTTGGAGACACAGGAACCAGGAGCAACACAATTCTCAACCCTCACTGTGCTGCTTGCAGACTCAGCCACCATCTTCTTGCTAGCTCCCCCTTTTTCTCTTTCTGCTAGCCTAGCCACGGCAGTTATATTCATGGCTAATGGCTCACTGGTTACAGCTGACGGCCAACTAGCCACAGCTGCTGGCCATTTGATCACAGTCAGTGGCCATTTACTACCTGAGCCAGCACCTTTCTATGTGAGGCCGAGAGCCTGGAAATTGCTTTTTGGGGCTCTGTCCCCACACTCCACCCCTACAGGCTCTCGCCTCACAATCTACGCGACAAGTGTCTTCCGCGAGGAGCCCTGTGCGAGGAGCCTGGAGGTGAATGCTATTTCCTGGACACAGCCAAGCTCTCTGGTCACAGCCAGGGTTTCTCAGGGCACCACCAGTACTTCTGGGCACAGCCAGACTTCCTGGACTTCTTAGGGTACCACTAGTCTCCCCGGGCACAGCCAGGGTTTCTCAGGGCACCACCAGTACTTCTGGGCACAGCCAGACTTCCTGGACTTCTTAGGGTACCACTAGTCTCCCCGGGCACAGCCAGGGTTTCTCAGGGCACCACCAGTACTTCTGGGCACAGCCAGACTTCCTGGACTTCTTAGGGTACCACTAGTCTCCCCGGGCACAGCCAGGGTTTCTCAGGGCACCACCAGTACTTCTGGGCACAGCCAGACTTCCTGGACTTCTTAGGGTACCAGTAGTCTACCCGGGCACACGAGGGCCTCTCAGGGCACTGCCACTCTCTCTGGACATAGCCAGACCTCCTGGACACAGCCAGGGCTCTCAGGGCACTGCCACTCTCTCTGGACACAGCCAGACTTCCTGGACACAGCCAGGGCTCCCAGGGCACTGCCACTCTCTCTGGGCCTCTCAGGGTACCGTGCTGGAACAACAGCGACTCACAGTCAAGGTGCTTAATGGTGGCCAGTTAAGACACAAAAGCAAACATCCGCCAGTTCCACTACATGGTGGTAGGTTCCCAAACAAACAGTCAAGCTGTCCATTAAATTAGTGATGGAAGGCAATTCCCCATAGTCCATAGTCATTCGACAGGGCTGTCCTGGGGGTGAAGGATGACCTTGACCTCACGCTCAGCTCCCACGGAGGACTCAGCAAGCCTTTCCTCCTGGGACTACAAGTCCTGCATCCGGGCTGCCTCAGCAAGCACTTCCCAGCCCACCGGGCTGCAAGGACCTTCGCTTTCTCCGGCCTCTGCTGGTTGGGGAATCGTCCACGTCTTCCCACCCCTCCACGGGGGTCCAGCTCTCAGGCAGCTGCTCCTCCTGGTCTTCCTGCAACTGAGTGTTCATATGCACAAACTGCTCCACCGCCCTTCGGAGAGCTTTGGCCGGCACCGTACCCTGCTCGCTGCGCCATGTGTAGTGCAGGGGATCCTGCCGACTTCGCCATGTGTCACACAGGGTGTCAGGCGGGGTCTCTGGTCCCACTCCCCACACAAGAACGCAGGACATGGTGAGGCCAAAAAGGAACACCCACGGAGCCATAGGTAGGGGAGTCATATCTCTATACTCTCGCTGGCGGCTGGGTTGGAGACACAGGAAACAGGAGCAACACAATTCTCAACCCTCACTGCGCCGCTTGCAGGCTCAGCCACCATCTTCTTGCTAGCTCCCCCTTTTCTCTTCCTTTTCTCTTCTTCTCTACTAGCCTAGCCACGGCAGTTATATTCATGGCTAATGGCTCACTGGTTACAGCTGACGGCCAACTAGCCACAGCTGCTGGCCATTTGATCACAGTCAGTGGCCATTTACTACCTGAGCCAGCACCCTTCTATGTGAGGCCGAGAGCCTGGAAACTGCTTTTTGGGGCTCTGTCCCCACAGGGTGTTTCTAGGTCACTGGAACAGTATTTCCTGAATAATCACATTAATTCTTTCTCTGTCTCTTTAAGGGGTTCTGATGGGTTAAATATATTTTGTAAAAAAGAATCTTGAGGCCCCACTCTTTCTCCTCGTCATGTCTCTTTAGTGTGAGACTTAAAGGCATTCAATGGGTTGCTGTGTGGTATGGGGCTGCAATTAATGTTAAAGTCTTAACCCCCAGTACCTCAGAATGTGGCTGTATTTGGAGGTACGGCCTTTAAAGAGACAATTAAGGTAAAATGAGGGCCCATATGGGTGGAACCGAATCCAACATGGCTGGTGTCCTTATAGGAAGAGATTAGGACGCAAACACAGAGGAAAGACCATGTGAAGACACAGGAAGAAGACAGCCATCTACCAGCCAAAGAGAGAGGCCTCAGCGGAAACCAGTCCTGCTGAAACTTTGATCTTAGACTTCCAGCCTCAGGACCATGAAGAAAATAAACTTCTGTGGTTTAAGGCACCCAGTCTGTGGCACTGTGTTATGGCAGCCCCAGGAAACTGACACAGTCTGGGCAGCGGCACTGATAATATACTCGTAGGTCCAGAGCTTCACGGGTGATGGAAACACTACAGCGATGGGCACGTCTGGGAAGACATACGTCATGTTGTTTGTACAGACGTGAGAGAGTGAGGGCTGTGCACCTCCGCGGATTCAGGGCAGCGTGAGAAATTGAAGAGAAGAGCATCCCGGCATCACCGACACAAGGTCCAGAAGTTTAGGCTGCCAAGAATTAATCCGCCTTTGTTCACGAGGTTAATTTACTTTCAAAAAGCAAACGATCATGCTGAGTGAAATAAGTCAGATGGAAAAGGACAAGAACCACATGATTTCACTCATGTGTGGGATATAAAACAGGAAGCAACAAATCAATGAACAAAACAAACAAACAAAACACTCATTGACACCGACAACAATATGGTGGTTACCAGAGGGAAAGGGGGCTGAGGGGAGGTAGAAAAGGGTAAAGGGGGTCAAATATCTGGCGACGGAAGGAGACTAAACTTTCGGTGATACACAATGCAATATACAGATGATGTGTTATAATATCGTACCCTTGGAATTTATATACTCTTATTAACCAGTGTCACCCCTATAAATTAAAAAAAGCAAACTACCAATTGGTTTTTGAGACTCAGCTAATCCTAGAATGCTTGTGATATAAACGGCCACCCCCTGCCCAACTCCAGTCCATCTCCGTGCCCCACAGCAACCACCTTCAGCTCTTCTAGCTGTGTTCTCTACTATTAACTTCGTATTTTAAATAACATGTTCATATTCTTCATTTATTAATTGAACAAATTCTTAATGAGGTGCATGCAGTTCTAGCTGTAGGTACCCAGCAGTGAACAAGAAGAGTAAAATTTCACTGCCCCTATAGAACTGACGTTTTTATGTTTATTATTTTATTGGGGAATATTGGGGAACAGTGTGTTTTTCCAGGACCCGTCAGCTCCAGGTCAAGTTGTTGTTTTCAATCTAGTTGTGGAGGGTGCAGCTCACTGGCCCATGTGGGAATCGAACCAGCGGCCTTGGTGTTAGTATGAGCACTGCGCTCTAACCATGGAGTCAACTGGCTGCCTCAGAACTGACATTTTGTTGGACAAATAAAGTGTACAGTAAATTGTATAAGACATAATGTGATAGTGTTTTGAAAACAAAGCAGGCAAGAGGGGTAGGGAGCATTGAAGTGAGGGGCACAATTTTCAATAGAGTGGGAAGAATGATCGAAATAAGAATGTGATGTTGGAATCTAAAAAAGAAAAGCAGAAAACTGGAGGTAGGCAAGGGAGTGACTCATAAAGATATCTGAGGGTGAAGATTGCAGGTGGAGAAAATTACAAAATGCAAAGCCCGTAGCTTGGAGTTCTATGAGGCATTCTAGAAACAAGAACAGCAAGAAAGCAGAGTGAACAGGGTGAGTGGCTGACAACGTGGCCGGAGAGGACAGGAATGTGAATGGGGACAGATAGTGTAGGGCCCGGTGACTCTCATTCTGAGGGGTGGGAGCCTTTGGAGGGTAGTGAGCGAGGGAGTGACAGATCCAACATCAGACATAGATTTCCAAGGAGCCTCGCTGGCTGCTGGGATGAGAGTAGATGGGAGAGGGTGGGGCTGAAAGGAAGCAGTAAGATGCCACCACATCTGGCCTAGAGAGTGAGAGGGTGGGACTTGCGGCGTATTTTGAAGACAGAGTTGGTAGGATTAGCTGACAGATTAGATGTGGGGTGCATTAGAAAGAAAGGAGTCAAGATGACTCCCAGCTTTTGGGCCAGAGGAACTGGAAGAATGGGATTTCCATTAAGAGCAGGGGGTAAGATTTTAGAAAAATCAAATTGAAAAGGGAAGAGCAAGAGTTGAGTTTGCACATGTTAGTTGTCCAGGACAGTCTTCGTTTATCCTGTTGTCATAACATAGTTATCAGCAGCTTCATTCACTCCAAAGACACCCCTGTTTGGCTGACACATGCCACCTTGCTGTTGGACATCCGAGTGGGGATATGAGGGAGGCCGAAGAGAGTGGTGTTCAGACACAGGCTGTGCTGGGTACAGACCTTCAGATTCTTTCACATCTCTAGCACGTGCCCATCCAAATAGACTTAGACTATTTAAACACATCACTTCCATCTTCCATGAGAGGTTTCACTCCTAGTGTATTTGTGTACTTAACAATAAGTATCTTATGTGCCAGGCACTGTTCTTGGTAGGTTATCAATGTTAACTCACTTTGTCATCGTAACGATTTTACACAGGAGAAAACTGGCTGTAGAAACTTACACTGAAAATTTCATATTTCTATGAATTTCAAAGGTATTTTCCCATTGTTTTCGGATCCCAGTGTCCAGTGTTGGTGTTGAGAAATCATTTTTATTTTTAATATTTGGTATGTCCCTAGTTTTATAAAATTTCACGAGCTGTGCCTCGGTGCAAAGCATTTGAGTCATTGTGTTGTGTCCCTATAATTTGAAGACTCATGTCTTTCAATTCTGGGGAATTTTATATTAGTTCTTTGACAATTTCTTCCTCAGAATTTTTTTTTCTTTTTCTGGAACACCTATTGTTGGATTTCTTGGAGTGATATGATTTTCTCGTTTCTATTTTATTTTCTATGTCGCTCTAATTTTTGGAAAATTTCTTAACTTCCAACTATTCTATCAAACTTTTTTTTTGTGTGTGTGTGTGTGTGGCTATTTTTAACTTTCAAGAACTCTTCTCTGTTTGGCCTCTTTGCTTAGCAATTTATGTTTCATTGGCACAATGCTTTCTTTGATCTCTCTGGGGATGTTCATTTACTTTTGCGGTTTTCTTTGGCTTCCTGTACCATTTTGGCTTCTATCAGTAGTGCCCTGTGCTTTGTGCGTTTGATTTAGTTTCTCCATGTCAGGTTGGAGCCTTTTCCCAAATGTCTGATGACCGCTGGTTTTCTGTTCATATCAAAGTATGAGACTACAAGGGTACAAAGAGCCCTCTGTGCCTGGGTAGCACTTTCACCCAGGAGGCTCATCCGCAGCAGGCTAGCTTTGTATGAGGGCACCGCCTTATCCCACACTTGCCAGTTCCTGAAGATCTTTGTCTAGGTATGCTTCCATTTCTCCAGAGAAAAATTCTGCCTGCGGACCACTGCACTGGAGAATGGGGCTGGCTTCTCACCAACCAGCATAGACTTCCACTTCTGCCTTTTGTCTTTTGTTTTGATCCGTATCCCACCTTCACTCCATCCTCACCTTGCTTGGTGCGCCTCAATTTCGAGACTCTCAGGGTCTTTTTCTACCACCATTTGATTTCTGGGAGCTGGTGAGGATCTGGCTTTGTGGAACAGGAAGCAGTTCCAGAGTTCCAACTCACATGCAGGTTTTCAGTCTCCCTGCTGTGAACCCCTGGCTGAACCGCTAAGTCCTGAGCAGGCTGAATGGACCTGGCTATCTTTGGTGTTCTCTTTTCTAAGCAATAGCTAACCTCTGCTGTATCTGCTTTTGTTCTTCCAAACTTTTACTACAGTGTCTCATCCACTGTTGTCATCTTTCCTGTTCTGTCTGTCTTTTTGGATTTGATTATTATTTTTTTTTTTAAAAGAAAGTTTATTTATGTCAGTTTTTCTTTTTCGTGTTTTGAGTTTGGTTAGGGTCAGGAAATAGATGGATGTTTGCCATGCAGTTACTTGACCTTTGGTCTAAAAACTTATGTACAAAAATACATAAATACATACATAAATAAATAAAAGGGGCAAGGAAATCCTCTTGGTCTATATCTTTGAGTCAGATAACTGCATTTTGGGTTAGAATCAAATTTATGCCTCTGCATCTTACAAGTTTCAACCTTCCCCTTGAGAAAAAAAAGAAATACGTAAGGCAGGTCAATCTCTTCAGAGTTAGTTTTGAAATGCACTGAATGAAAAAAGAAAATGCTAGTTCAATTCCTTTTTTTTGTCTAGAAAACCTTCAATAATTCATGAACCGTCATCAGTTATTTTAGGAGAAGCTAGCCCCTCTGTTAGGAGGCTGGCTTTTCCTCACCTTGTTAACAGTATTTTGCTCTGATTCTGACTTTCTACGTGACAGCAGAATAGTTTGAGAGCAGTTTACTAGGAACAGATCCTGCTCTCCCACCAGGGGTGGAGTCAAGTCTCGTGATGCATATTTGCACTCAGATGATGGAACAGTCTGCCACCCCAGAGAGCTGGCTGGGCTTCCGGAGAGTCAGATCAGAGTTTTAGGGGCCATCCAGGTTGCAGTGGTTAAGCAGGGCTGGAAGCAGTCTGCTTGGGTCTCAATCTTGGCTCCTCTACTTGCTATCTGTCTAGTCTTGGGCAGAAAACATAATTCCTGGGCATCGATCACCTCTTTCACAAAATGGGTGCAATGATAGTGCCTACCTCATGGGGTTTTGTGATGATAAAATGAAATAAAACATGCAAAACATTTAGAAGTGTGCTAGCTTATAATAAGGAGTCAGTACATTTTAGTTACTATTATTATTCTATGTCATTTTATTTTTTGTTTTATAATTTCATCTATTGTTACTTATGTGGATGACTTCTTTGACAATCAGCTCTAATCCTTCCCTCGGACAAAATACCGATGGATTTTATATCCTGTTGGCTCCTAAAATAATTATATATAGTATGTAAACATATAGTACATCTAGTACATATAATACATTTATAGTACATAAGTAAATATGTACTCTATATGGTACATATATAGTATATATAAACATATATATGTATATATGTGTGTGTGTGTGTGTATATATATATATATATATATGTATATATATATATTCAAAACAAAAGCTGAAATTTAGCCTGTTCACTTATTCCCAACCTACGAGGAAAAAGTAGATTTCCTAGTATATTTGTCTTTTTTTCCCTTAGAATAGCCCTAAATGTTTCTCGAAAGAAACTGATATGCACAAAAATCACTTTTGCATGGTTTATCATGTGTATTTGCATATAAAATGGTTTTCATGTGCGTGCATATAATTTTTTACACTAATGGTACCATATTATATATGTTGCTCAGGAAGTTGTGTTTTTACTCAACGATGTGTTTTTGAGATTTTTCCATGTTGATTCATGGAAACTTAATTCATTGCTTTGAATTCTGAATACCATTCCAGTGAATAAAAACACCACATTTTATGTACTGGCAAGTATTCCAGATCCTGCAGTTGCCTCTCAACTGAGGAGCCTGCAGAAGGATGTTGGAGTCACACACTGAAAGAGGCTACTCCCTGAAATTGAGGTTTCCAGCCCTTTCAGCAGCTCAGTTCAGTTCTCCATTCCCTGCTGGACTAGGTGTTTCCTCCCTTGCCTGTCGGTGCTCTCACACTGCTATTTCCTGCTTATTGATCAATGGGATTAGAAGGCAGTCCAAATAGAGATTCTCTGCATCCATGTCTTACAACTGCCGAGGGGCATCCAGGTGTCTGGCCAGTTAGGAGCACTGTGGCAGGGTGGTGGGGTCCTAGGAGGAAGTGGGGTGCATTGCTATAGATGGGTCCCTCCCCTTGCTCACTCTCTCCTGCCCCGTAGTTGGACTCATGTGAAATCAGACACCAAGAAATTGTTCAGGGCATGTTTTGAGCAAGTTAATGCAATCATAAAATACAAATAACAGTCATCTGAATTGCTAGAATAGTTGTGAGCAATAGCTAATTAAATAGATTATAAAGCACTTCTTTTATTTGCAAAGTGCCCCATCGGAGAGGGAGGCTTCGAGGAGGCTGGCATCAGGTCAGTACAAAATCTCCTTCTCAGAAAAACAGACTTCATCTTGCAATTCATGATGCTATAAAATTTCTAATTTGGGGATTTGTGAAAAGATGCACAATCTGTTGCTTCATACAGTCCAGGGCTGGGTACAATCGGGCCCATCTGCCGTTCGCTCATTGGGAAGTGACTTGAGTATGCTTTCTCTTTAGCATTTGAATTTCAGGTGTAGGTGTTTAGAAGAAACAGTTACTAAAATTAATCATATAGAGACGTAAACTTATAAAGTTAAGCTGTAGGCTTGGGCAATGCTGAACAATAATTCCATCCAGGGATCTTGGCAGAAAGTTCCAACGGGCAGATATTTAAGACAAAGCTCCAGGGGCTACTTTACTACCGGACCGAAGGCTGAAATGGGGCTGGTTGTGCCCTGGCTCTCGGGGCTGTTGGTGGAGTAAAGCTCTCCTTTGGGTTTCTCTGATCAACCTCTGACTTTGGCTTTGCGCATTCTTATGCACCATGAAAAAGTGCTTTTGGGAACGGCAGTTTGAATTCTCTCAGGAGATATCTAGTAACTATGTAAGGAAAAAATAAAAAAAAAGAAGGGTAACTCTCTCAGGCAATGTATTTTTTTTTTCTAGTAGCTTGGGAATATGTTTAGTAGCTAAATTTTATCTTTTTGTTTTTGTTGTTTCTGTGTGAAAAATGACAGAGAAACCTATCGAGCAATTTTACTTGAAACTTGTCATCATGTTTTTATTTATTTTTATATACTAATCACCCTGATATTAAGAAGGGAAGACACATGTCTAAGTGTCTGTTATAATTAGGTCAGAATTTGGTGAAGAAAATTTTAACAGTGGTAGTGAGCATGCAGAGGTCAAGAGGGAGTTTTATTATTTTTTTTAAATTAACAAACATTTTTTGTTTGCCTACTTTATGTTAGACTGTATCCAATGCAGGATTAGGGAAAACAAACATGATCTTCGCCTTTCTGGAACATTCAGTCTCATGGGAGGCTCAAAATAAATAATCATGCTAATGCATATGTAATTCTAAATCCTGGAAGTGCTGTTGGTTGCTATGGAGTATATCACTGTAAGGAATGATCTAGCCTGGAGAATTAGTGAGTGCAGCCCCTCGGACACATCTTCTGTCTTGAGATGTGACGTGTGAATAGGATTTAGGTGGCCCTGAGGAGGTGGACAAGCCTGGAGGTGTGAAGAGATTTACTTGAAAGGGACCACACATTTCAAGGCCTTGGCGAGTAAGCCTCCTTCCTTCCTTGGGGGACTGAAATCCCCTATCATCCCAGGGCAGAGAGAAAGGGCAATAAGGAAGAGGGGAGGCCAGGAATGAAGGGAGGGGGTGGGAGAGAGAGGACAGGGAGGCTGCCCTGAGGTTCGGCTAATGGCAAACCAGTGAAACGTTTAAACCCGATCATTCTGGTTGTAGAGCAGACAAGGAGATGAGAGGGGCTGGGGAGACCCATACATATGAGGAGAAAGAAAGGATGAAAGTAAATGAGACAGAGAGAGAAAAAGTGAGAGAGAGAGAGAGAGAGAGAGAGAGAGAGAGAGAGAGAGAGAGAGAAAGAGAGAGAGAGAGAGAGAGAGAGAGCGAGCGCTGAGTTGAAAGCTTGAAGTGGTTAAGTTTTAAAGTTAGAGCTAATTATATAATCCTGAGATGATTATAAATTTTAAAATATTCCCTCCCCTTTTAATACCAGGGTGGTTAATAGAACGATATACAAAGAGAAATACAATCAGCTTCAGGTACAATTGTTTATCGACTTATCTACCATGTTTCATAGAAAAACAACAAAAATAAAAGATACACTTTAGCTGGTTCAAACCTGGGCTCTGCCATTTGCCAGCCATGTGACTCTGAGAGGTTTCTTTTCTTTTTGTTTGTTTGTTTTTTTTTTTACTTTTTAAAAAATTAAATGTATTGGGGTGCCAATGGTTAGTAAAATTATATAGGTTTCAAGTGTACAATTGTATAATACATCACCTATATATCCCATTGTGTGTTCACCGCTCAGAATCAGTTCTCCTTCCATCACCATGTATTTGATCCCCTTCATCCTCTTCTACCAAAGCTCTGAGCAGTTTCTTCAAGCTCTGATCCTCAGGTCCTTCATTTCTGGGAACTGGTGCTAACGATATTCTGTGAGTTGAACGAGGTAACATACGTGATGTGTGTGTGCACACGCAGGTGCACGTGTGTGTGTGTGTCCCGGCTTCCCTTTCTTTATGACATTGCAAACTAGGCATTTCCCAACTGTCTCAGTGTAGACTCTCCTCTTTGCTCTTTCTTAGTGATGTCGCTTGTTGACTTTATGCAGTGACTCCATACTTAACTCCAAATGGCCTTAGTCCGGAATGAAAGCCTGGAACCTGACCTGCCTTTTCAATGTCTGTGAGCACCTTTCTTTCAATGTGTAACTAATACTTTAAATTCTAGTAGGTCTATATGGAGATTCTGTGAAACAAACACTGACTTTGGAGAAGGTCTCTTGGGCAATTACTGCACTATTTTCGGCCTCGTCTTCTATATCTATAAGGCCAGAGGGAACTTGGCCTAGAATCAGGGGTCAAACAGTACCTGGTTTGTAAATAAAGTTTTACTAAAACACAGCCATATCCATTTGTTTACAGAGTTGTATAGTTGTCACAGAAACCAATAAATGGTAAATCCTAAAATATTTACTCTCTGGCTCGTTACTGAAAAAGTTTGCCACCTATTAGATTAGATCATTAGTTTCCAAACTTCCTCTTCCTCCTCCCCCCTTTCCTTCCCTCTCTCCCTCCTTTCCTTCTCCTATTTTTTTCCTTCTTTCTTAACATCTGAATCCGTTCTTCAAACAATTTATTACATGAAAGCCCAGTACAGAACACAGATAAAAGTGTTCTTCCTCTATTTCAAAGGTTTGCTGTGGGGGTGGTTTGCAGTTACTTCAATCTGAACGTCATTGGACAAAATCATTTTTAAAATAATGATGTATGTTGAAGTCCTTAATCTTGAGAGCTACTTGCAGTTTTTAGCAAAATACTCAAGTGATAGAATGTAGTGGTGACCCCCACTACCAAGTTCCTTCCTTCCCCAGCCCCCAAATCCCTTCCTCTATTTGTTCTCATCCTTCATTCCCCGCTGGTTCCCCACCACCCCTGCAGGTCAGTCTGAGATCTCTGGGGCTCCTGCTGTCTAGCTACCCAGGAACTCTGTCTGGCAGTGTCATACTCTTGGCCCTGCCCCTTGGAACACTGTCCCCAGTTTCGAACCTTTTCTGGGTCTCCTCCATGAGGAAGAAACGTCGACTTCATATTCTTCCCTTAGAATCTGTTTTCTACGGAATGACAGCTGGCTAATCAGATACATTCAGGCTGTTAATTTTATAAAGACTGTTAATTTTCGCTAATGGCTTAATGAATTTATTCCTCCCAGGTAACACATTTGTAGTTTCATCAGGGCTTTCTGGAGGTGGTGCATTTGTTAGCCCAAAGGAAAGACTTTCGTGGAGGGAATGTGACATTCTGATGGTGTAAGAGGTACTTAGAGTAAGAGAAGCCTTTGGATACTGCTGAAGTCATGCTACAAAAGTGGCCATGAATTTCTCCTGTAATTTTCATTGACTCAGTCCACTATTTCATGGCCATTTTGCTCATGCAGCCTCATGTGTTGTGTCATATCTCTCCCGCTTATGAGCTGTGTCACTATGGGCATGTGACATGGCGTTCTGGGGCTCAGACTCTATCTGCTGCAATGTTATTGGGGAATCAATGCATAAAAAGTCTTCCATATATTAGGGTCTCAATAAATGTTCCTTATTTTCCCATTGGAGTATAGTCCAGATCTCATATGCTTAGGAGGAAGAAATTTTCGTCTTAATCTTGTACAGAATTGATTCATTGATTTAGAGAGAAGATTTTTTTTTTGTATTTTTAATCTCATTCTCAATAAATTAGCTTAAAGAGACTATAATTGGAATCAGAGAAGTCAATAATTTTAAGGGGCAATAGAAAACATTGAATTTCCTTCTTTTATTTCCCAGACACATGGAGAGGTTAAATGGTTCATTTAAGGTCACCAGAGGTCTAGTTAGTGGCAGGTCTAGAGCTAGAACCAGGCCTCCAACATCCCAGTCTCCCCAACTCAAAAAGCAAGCAGCATATTTTCTCTCCTGAAATATCTACCCGATACTGAAGAAAATGCTGGATCAAAAACTTGCAGATGGAACAAAACACGTAGAAATTTGCTCAGAATCCCTTCAGGATGGGTAAGATTATGAATTTCATCCTGTTTGTACCAGGGAAATGGTTAAGCTCTCAAATCCACTTAATGAAGCAACAGAATAGGTCCTTTTACCTTGACCATCATTTAGCGTCTGCGTTTTAAGTCTGCTTCTGTAACCAGCAATGAAACATGCCTTCATCACATTTATTATGGGATGAAAACTGAGCTTGTGTGTTGAGGGCACGGCTCTGGGGAGTCACTCTGCCCACTTGAACTTAAAATAGGCCTCTTACCGCATTTGCTGTATTCATTTCTCCACGCAAAGTGCTCTCTCCTCATCGCTGGAGAGCCTAACAAGAAACTAGCCAGCCGCAGCTGCTTCATTCATTCTGCCATAGCAGCGGGCGTAATGACAACCTGGCAGGCTGCAGGTCTCCCCTCCCAGACCTCTTTCCAATCCCCATGCAACTGTCTGAGTCTCTCCTTGTACCAGCTGCCCCACCCTCCCTTTCAAAAATTACTTTCAGTAATTACTACAGCTCGAGGATGCTGTCCAATCTAAAATAGCTAATGAGAACCAGTCCTTCAATCTAAACTGTAATCAGCTTATAACAAGCTCCCTTTTCCTGTGCTTCATTACTGTGACACAATCTATTTTTCATACCTCCAAATGATAAGACAGAGTTGGGGGAAAAGACGCCGTCTCTGTCATCAGGCTTGCATGAAAGGGAGATGGACTTAAGCATGTAGAATTGATTTATTTGCATTCTTCTATTGCTTTGGTGGCTGCATCTTTGAAAGAAGTTAATATCGTATTTTTGATTTGGCCCTAAGAACAGCAGGGCCTGACAATCAAGCATGCTTATTACAGCCAGGAGGAAAAAAAAAAAATAGTAGCCCAGCAGAGCCAAAAGGCATCATGATTTATTTGGACATGTGCAGACTTGGAGCAGAAAGTTTTACAAATCCTGTTGGAGAACCTGCCAGTGCTCTCTTTATCTGAGTGTTTGTTCTCCCTGAAAGGTGTATGGTGTTACCTATAACCCTATTCGCTACTTATCGGCCTTAGTTTTTATGTGCTGGTATAAACTATTCGTTGTTTATTTTCAAAGAAAGAACATGGAGGGCTCCAACCACAGGGGTGCCCCGTAGGAGTCTGGGAAATCTGCTTGGCTAATATTGTACAATCTGTTGATAAACACCCAGGCTATTGTCATCTCCTTTCCAAGTTTATCCTCCCGAGTTAATTTCCAAACTGTCATGTTTTGCCTGGTGTGATTAAAGGTCGGTCCGTTGAAGCGTCCACATTCTCCTGGAGTGATTTCCTAGGCATCAAGGCTGTGGCAGAGCATGACTTTTAATCCCACCCTAATGATTAAAGCGGCTGAGGGGCTGCAACATCTGATGGGTTAATACCGGTAGCCGAGTCCTTGGGTTTAATCCAACTCAGTCATCACTTTGAATGAGACAGTTTGATGAGCTTCAGTAAGGCTGGGACTGCTGTCATTGTCCATTTTAGACTCCAAGTTGCAGGAAAAGATAAAAGCCAGTCTCAAACTGCTAGACAGCTCTTAGGAATAGGATGTCAATAGCATAAAGATGTACAATGCAGATTGGAGTGTTTTGTTAAATAATTGTTAATGGGCAGAAAAACCTCACAAAGAACCCCGTGAACTGTTCTACTCACTTCCCTGCCAAAAACAGAAAAAAAAAAGAATCCATTAGCCAGTTTTTAGAAGTCATTTTTCCCTGCTTTGTCTAAAACTGTGCAAAAGATGAGGCTAAATTAGAAAATCTTTTACCAGATTTCGTTTGTAGAAAATAAATGCACACAACTCATTTAAAGTGGGAGGCTTGCAAATTTACTCATTAGACGCAATAACCAGTAAGCTGGTATCTTCACTCAAGTGGAATCTTGATCAGACAATCAGGGAAGGTGGTTATCTGTTGCTTTTCCATCTTCAAGAGCACTGGGATTCAACTTGCTTTTAAAATAGTGAGGCTGTCAGAGGACTCAGATTGAGCATCTGCACTTCAGGCGAGTCCATAAATTAACTCCTAGTACTTATGGCATTCTGAAGGAATGAAGCTTTCATTGGAATTCATGGTTCATCTGTTTCAGGAATGTTATGTAACCATGCCTGTTATACAGGGGGAATTTCCTGCCTCCAGTGGTAGCAAAGAAGTTTTCTTGCCAAAGCAAGACATTATATGATCACCCTCTCCGTCCTCCTCTTCCTTCCCCCTCCCGTTCCCCTTGCCCCTCCCTCTCCCTCTCCTTCTCTCACTGAAGGTGACCATCTGAAAACATGTAAAATGGAATACCTTTACAACTGGTGCCAGGGGACAGAATTCACAGCTTCCTCTGGACTGTTCAATCAGGCCTTTCTTGTTTAAATGTTAGGTTGAGGGGAACTTGAGTTGGTCGGCAGAATATCTGGATTTATACATTACTGTATTATTTTCTTAAGGGGCATTGATTTCCTATATACATAGTCCCTCCCATACTTTATGCACCTGACAATGCGTGTCACAATTTTGAATTGTACTGCAAGCAAAAACACCAGTTTGCGGTTACGCATGTAGGTCTTTGCTAAAAAGAAAAATGAAAACACCGAGTTGTTTCAGAAATAATATGAATTTACAATCCTGTACAGTTACTTTTATCCTAGCCAACATATACATAATATAATATACAGTAAATCTTTATTTTTAACTAAGAACGTTTATTGACACCCTCTCTATGCCGAACAAGGACGCTAAGCATCGAGGGTATCAAGCATGGTAATGCTCTGTCTGAATGTTCATGGATAATAATAATAATAATGTCTACTTCTAAGGGTATATTAAAAATAATTTTCAGAGTTACATTTACATCTGTGATAGTCATAAAACTATTCGGTTTATCCATGACTAAGTATTTAATGATATTTGCACTGTTTGATAACACGTTTAGAATTACAACCTAAGGCTTCTCGAAATAAGCCAGGGAATATGTAAATGATTTTAAACACGTCCTAGTTACAATTCAGTTACTTACGGGTGGAAAGATACGTGAAATGTCCTTATTGTCAAAGAGTTTACAAGCTAGTGGGAGAAATAGAATCACTGAAATCAAAGTTGAAATATATTCCATGTACTGTATTTATAAACACAGCTTCAGAAATGATGGTAATGCATGTTTCAAAGGTCTTTTTTAGTTTTAAAAATGAAAAGTTTAAAAGTTACTTGGAAAATTATATTGATTAGAACTATCTTTGACTAATGAGTTATAAGTTGTGCCGAAAAATGAATTCTGTGGTTGCATTATGTTGAGGGCCACATAAAAGGTGGAAAATAAAGTCAAGATAAAATAGTTGGTGATCTGTGCACTTGAATTTTAGAGCTAATGCTCCTTTGAGTTTAACTTTTTTCCTTTCTTCCATCTTTCCTCCTTCCTCTGCCCCCCTCTACTTGGGTGTATCATGTAACAAATCTGTGCCTTTTTTCTCTTTAAAACTTTGTTATTATAGAATTATGTTATTCAAACAAATGTTTTGTTGTAGAAAGCAATCTGATTTCTTAAAGAAGTGTTTTATAATTTATCATTGCTAATCTTACCATAAAGAACATTTCATGATGTAATTATTTTTATTTTTTATTTTTTTATTTAACCTTATCTTTCTTATATGAAAGAAATTGAATCTCCCCTTACAGTCTTATTCAGTATTTTCAACATGAAACAATCATGGGTTAATATGGCTTAATGAAATTTTAGTTATCAAAAATATATTTGATAAATACTGTAATTATAAATGGGTTGTAGTGAGCAAACTTGCATCATCTTGGTGAAATTTAAAATCAGTTCTCTACAGGTTTATTAGCCTGACATCCAAGTCTTAATTATGGATTTTTCTCCTCATAGTCCATTTGACCAGTTTTTAGGCTGGCTTAGAATTGCAAATGGCAACTCTGAAATGGTAGACAGGAGTGACATTATACAAGCAGTACTTGTTGCTCTAGCTATTCTCTGGGCAACAAATTCACATGGAGATCAAAAGTGGCAATGAGCCCCTGTTGGTAGGCCTGGACAATGACATCAGGGAATCTCATATTTTGCCTTCCTATTGGCCACTGACAGAGTCAGAGTGGACCCAAAATGTGGTGGCAGGAGACGGTGTGATGGATCATGAGGGGAGGGGAGTGGGAAGGCCCCAAGTACCCAAGCCAATGTTTCAGAATTCTGCTCTGAGGCAATGAAACTAGAGGTACACCCTGGTAATAAATAGTATTAGTAATGCTAGCTGCCACATACCGCTCAGATCTAGTGAAGGAGGTGTCTGGAAAGGCTTCATGGAAGTGGTAGCCTGAGCGGATAAGTGAAGGACAGCAACATTTGAATAATGGAAGATAGAGTAAGGACATTCAAGCTAGAGTGAACAGTGCATAAAGAAGAAACACTTCTGAGGAGTATTCAAATTACAACTTGTGAAAACCACTCTACATGTCTACAATTGACCAAGGTGGCAAAATGTTCTTTTATTTAGCAAAAATAATTAATACAAGGTAGTATATTAGGGTACCTGTAATATTTAGTCACACTTTCCACTGTGGAGCTCGATCTGCACATATGTACATACAGTTTCATTGCTGAATATCAGAATCAAGAAACATGGTTGCTGATTATACTAGAATCTGTGGACTAGACACCTATGTCATGAATGGTTATTGGGTTCACCATAACCAGTATTCAATTTGTTAAAAGTACACTAAAAAAACACACACATAGAATCATTAATTGTCAATTAGAAAAATAAAAGGAAGAAAAACAAAATCTTTCTAAGTCAGCCAGAAATGTCACTGCCTTGCAGATTTTCTCTTCTTCGACCAAAGTAATTCCATCTCTAAGGGGACATTCATTGAATCACACTAATAAAATATATTGAATAGAGACAAGAAGATTGTACTAGAATGGTTTTCTATCCCCCTAGGGATGATCAAAATGGTGACGGAAAAAAATCATGTTTTTAAATGTTTAATCCTGTTTTCAAATTAAACTAAGCCTGGAATGCTTGGCAAGCTATCTTTTACTCTAAAAACATGTTTTCTCATAACGCAATGGCTTTTAACCTCCCTTTCATTCATTACATTTGAAATGTTTTTAAGCATAGTTTTGGTTTGGAGTAATTTTTGCCTTCCTCAGTTGTTCACGGTGAGAAGTGTAATCATCTGGTGATTAACACATGTTTATTGAACATGCAAAGCAATGTGCTGCGTGTTATGAAGATTACAGCAATTTATTTTACTTTTAAAATACTGTCGTAGCCTTGCAGGACTGCTGGATCTGTGCACTGGAAGAGTGATGAGTTGCTGCATAAATTATGCTGATGGAAGCTGATGTAATAAGTGCTATGGGAGCAGGAGGTCAGGATTCATTGGTTCTGGCTCCTGGGATCTGAGAGGGCTCTAGAGGAGGCCTGTCTCCTTGGTGAGGGCATTATGTTCTAAGTGGTTCGTTTGCATCCTCACCTTAGCCTTGCCTGACTCTGGGAGGAGCTCGAGTTGTGGTCTCTGTAGTTTTCATCTCCTGGGTAGATAGGTGGGGGTGTTTCTTCTTTCATTAATACATACTCAGAATATCTGGATTTTGATGCAATTGCTTGTCATTCAGACCTGTACTTTGCGATAGGCACACGGGTATATGAAATTTAACATACTCATTCTAAATACATAATGAGTTTGTGTGGTCTCTCCCTTTCTCATTTCCTTCACCTCAGTCTTCGTCTCTTTTATTTTTCATTTGCCTACCTGCTATTTTCATAGTGCTTTGGAGAGTAACTACCAATTTACTAAGTTTGAATGTCTCAAGCTTGCCGCATGTATGTTTTAAAAGTAATTCTTTGTGGATCAGCTTTCTTTCATGTAAATATTACAGATTCCATCTTAGTTGGATCTCTTTACTGGACTTCTTAAACTTAGCACTGAATACTTTCAGGGAGACAATTTTAGATAATGATTATAAATGTAGACTCTTGAGATGCCAGCCTGGTGATCACTCGTGCCACTTGTGACCCCCGTCTTGATTTCAGAGGAGCTACCTAACAGCTCTGAGCCTTAGTTTCCTAATTTCTATTTAACAAAATTAAGATTCATGAAGATGAAATTAGGTAATTCACTTAAATTTTTAGTGTAGTATCTGATACATAAAAGTGTTCAGTGGAGTTAATTCTTCATCATCATCATCATCATCACAAAGGTGCCAATTGGTGAAGTGAATCTTTCTAGAGCATCCTTTGTACTTGAGGATTTAAGGGAAAGAGTTACCGAATTTCACTCATAAGAAATTTAAAGTATCATTTTTACATTAAAACGAAGACAACCCTATTCCAGAACAGAAGACAAAAGTCACATGGATTTTTTACGATGTAGTAAGATTTAACAGAATTTTGTATTTGTAGCAAGAAGTCCCTGAAGGAGCACATTCATTTCTGTCACTCGGGGTATTCCAGGGGAGATTTGCAGAGGTGTTCCTGTTGGTTCACACAATGGGATAAAAAAGAGGCCAGACCTCTCAACCGAGTGTCATAGCTCATGCGCTTGAATTGTTTCTTTGTCTCTGTGTATTACTGAGGAATGCAGAAATCCTCAGATATAATAGTTGTTTTTTTATCTATTTACTTAAAATAGTGTAAGTATATGAAGGTGTTTTTTTTTAATCAAATTCTTACAATGATTCTGTAAGTAGATTTTGTTATATTTGTTTAATAGGTGAGGAAATTGAACGTTGGGGGTTAGATGACTTGTCTAAGGTTTCAGTCAATAAGTGATGTCTCTGGGCTTTGAACTCATGTCTCCTGGCTCTTTCCATTCTGCGTTACTGCATCCCACTGGATTCTATGGAAATGCTTCATCCCTACTGTGGCTTCTATGGTGGGCTTTTAGTGTGTCAACTTACCCAAGATCGTACTACATTTCCAACCATTCCTTTCCCCACGTAGTTCTGAGTTATTGTTAGGCCATTGGAAGATTTGGGTGGTAGAAATGAAAGAGTGGCCATATTCCTTTTTACCGGGGAGGTCCGTACTAGGCATGAGGCATAGCAGCTCACACATGTTGTCATTTACCTGCTGGCTCATCTGCTTGATATGGGGGATCTTCTGCTTCTGTTTGTCCAACTCTAGAATCAGGTGCATGTTGAGGGGCACCAGTATCTCTCGCAGGCACAACTGGGCACATAATTTCTGAGGCCTGTTGTAAAATGAAAATACAGGGCTCCTTGTTAAAACATTATTGAAATTTCAAGATGGAAACAACAGACCATTGAACCAGGCATGAGATCCTTCTAAGCAGGGGAGCTGTGTGACTCATAGGTCACATGCCCATAAGACCAGTTCTGCCTTCAGGATACTCTGTCCTCAAGATTTGAGGCTTGAAAATGGTGAAAGACCCGTGTGAGTCCTTTGTCAATCTTGTAAGTTCCAACTTAACCTTGTCTCTCCCACTGCATGTCCATCTTCTCTAGCTGATTCCCTATCCTAAGGACTTCAGACCTACAAATACAAGCCTCGGCAGATAATCGCTTCTCACAATTGCCTAAGGTCAAAATCCCTTGGAGTAATTGAGAAAATGATTTGCAATGTATTCTTGGGGTTCTGTGGTTTAGATGTGAAACCCTAGTTGAGAAAGCCTGGGAAGAAGTAGACATTGAAGAAATAATCCCACAATATCACTGTAATTGCCAGTGTGGTCATTACTGTGAAAGAAGCATTCAGAACACTCAGATTTCCTTCTGTTTTATATGAATGTTGCTTCTGGATTATACTTGAAAGAGGTTTTCAGACATATCTCATAGGTAGAAGCCACAGGGAAGATACCCCTCCAGATTTACTTTTATACCTAACAGAGTAGAGGATTAGTTAGAGTCAATAAATCATTGATTTTGAGTTTTGAACAAACTTTGAAATCAATATTACAAAGAATCCTGATTTGTTCTCTGCAATCTCCCTAAGAGTCTGGGGGATCTTTAATTTTCCTTGAATAACTCTGGAGATGAGAAGGTCTCTGGATCATGGAGCCATCCATTCTTTCATGGTATGATTTCAAGGACACCAGTGGCAACTCTCTATTTTCTCCCACCTCTGCACTGGGTTTTACTTTTATTTTTTTAATAGTGGGAATACTATTTGAATTTCATGAAAAGATCTAAGACGTACAATGAGGAAACTGCTGAAGATGATGAGATGTTTGCTGTTCATTCCTCCTTCACGAATAAGGGGAAATTAAAAAAAACACACCTCTCTCAACCGTAACTCACATCTAACTGTCTGCACCGAACAAGTTGAAACTTGTCTCACACACACACACACACACACACACACACACACACAATATAAGGGGAAACGAGGAAATAGAACAGTCTGCCGTGGATAGATATAAAGGCCACTGACAAATTGGGGCACACACTTTTCCTGCAAAAGGCCAGAGAATACATATTTTAGGCCCTGTGGGTCATGTGGTCTCTGTTGCAATTATTAAACTCTGGTATTATAACACGAACACAGCCTAAGACAATACATAAATGAACAAGTATGGCTGTGTTTCAATAACACATTTCTTATGGACAGTGGGCCTTGAATTTCATATCATTTTCATGGACCACAATATATCGTTCTATTGATTTTCTTCCAACCATTTAAAAATATAAAACCCACTCTTAGCTCTCACGCTGAACAATAACAGGCAGCAGATTGGAGTTTGCAACCACTTTTCTAGAAGCTAACATCCTGATTGTAAATTTGCTTAAAACTGGCTTGTTTACGGTGGGTTGCAAGGCACTGGAATCACTGGGAGGAGTTGTGGCAATGCAGAGTCCTGGGCCTTAGAAATCAGTATATTTAACCAGTACTCTAGATCTGTTGTATGTACAATAAAGTTCTAAAACTTTATGTAGAATTTACTGAGTCCTTTCTCTGGTTCTCCCTCTTGTGCTTATGAGAAAACTTGAGTGGCAGACATTATCTTGATTTTAAAGGCTGAGACAAAGCTACACACTTAAACACATTTGGACACGTATCTACACATTCATGTTTGCATAATATCTATCTAGGAGCACACAAGCCTGGACATATTGATATACGTATACAGCATCCATTTTTACATATATGAGCACATATAAATATGGATGCATGGGTGCAAACTCACACACCAGTTCAGGTACCAAATCTTGTTTAGCAGCTCTTTTATTATAGTGATGAAAATCCAAATGACCATTTGAGAATAATAACTACTCTATGCGATGCGCATGTTTTGACATAGAACGAAGTCAAAATTATCCCATGACACTCTCACGTCTGCTGAAGTTGCAGGTAGGAAAAGCAAATGTTATTTCTTCCAGGCTTTCAGCCTCATTAGTATGTGTTGATGAAATCCTTCATCACATTCGAGAAGTAACCATGTTTTAGAGACGGTTGCTTTGAATAAAAGATTTAAAGTATGGGTACAAAGTAACATTCCTTCAAGTATCTAAATGAAAAGAAAGTTCAAATATTGGTAATAAAAATATTACTCACTAATGGACTTTATAGTGATCTGCTTAATTTGAAATGATTTTCAGATGAAGGACAAAACCATTTAATCTCCTTTCACTGCCATTCATTTATTTTAGCATACATTTTTATTCCTTTCATTTGTATAATTTAGTTTTAAACTTGACTTTCCTTTTCCCATTTAGAATAATCCCTGCTGATAATTGTTGCTAATTAGGAACATTTCCAGCAAGAGAGGTGAATGCTGCAGCAAATATCTCTTCATTTCCAGCATGGCAAATAATCTGTCAAGACAACACCCTAGCCAATTGTTTAATTGTGTCTCAGGTTTAGGTGACAGAACTTGGATATGACATGACAAAGGGCTTAGGAAGTGCTATCCATCTTCCTTCCCTTTAGGACAGCAGAGTCTTCAATAAAGACATTTGTTAAGTCTTTATTTCCTAAGGCATATAGAATCAGCCTTCTTGCCTTTCAATTAGTAATGGAAGAACTTCAAAAAGGTAAGGTTTCATTTTCATTTTTGCTATTGCTGGCAGGTTTTAGATACCTGGAGAGTTTAATGGAGTCCATCCCCTCCTCTTCTCTGTTTCTTTTTGTTCAAACCCTCAGGATGACTCCTATTAGTTAAAAGTTCATTGGTTTCCTGTTCTTATTTGCATGCATTTAATTATTTTTGAGATATTGGCCAGGAGAGAAAGAAAATATTTTTGCAGAGGTGATTTTTGTTCTTTGAAAAAAAAATAATGGCCACCTTTTAGAGCTGTTGAATGAACTCATTTGAGCTATACCTTCACCAATCATCACTTGCAAATAAATACTTCCCAAGCTCAGTTTTCCTACCATTTTCATTAAAATAAAAATGTGCCTAAGATTGAAGGGGGTCTTTCTGCATTAATCCTATTTGTATTTTAAGGTTTGATGGCTTTTTAGATCCTCTCCCTTTTCAGAGCTCTTAAACTGGTGTGCCTCAAACCAGAAGTGAAAATTTCCAAATTATTCTTCTTGATATAAGCATATCTGCAGCCCTGAACTGTGGTACTTACTGTAAATAATGTCTTGGATTCTCCCCTCGCATATGTATTTGCTCTCTTATTTCTACTTTATGCAAAAGGAGACAATGCATTATTTTCACTCTAACCTTAACCTGACCATGATGATCCCCTTCTACTGAATCAATCATCCATCCATCCTCCCATCCATCCATCCATCCATCCATCCATCCATCCATCCATCCATTCTCCCATCCATCCATCCATCCATCCATCCATCCATCCATCCATCCATCCATCCATCCATCCATCCATCCTTCTATCCATCCATCCATCCCACCATGTATTACTAGGAACCTATTCTGTGCCTAATACTTGACTAGTTGCTGGAGAAATTATGTTGGGAACAAAACTTAGACACAATGTCAGAGCACTTATAGTCTAGTGAGGAGTAAGATACTAATTTTTAAAAATCACACAAATAGGGGTGGCTGGTTAGCTCAGTTGATTAGAGAGTGGTGCTCCTAACAACAAGGTTGCTGGTTTGATCCCCACATAGGCCACTGTGAGCTGCACCCTCCACAACTAGATTGAAACAACTACTTGACTTGGAGCTGATGGATCCTAGAAAAGCACACTTAAAATAAATAAAAGTTAAAAAAAAATCAGACAAATAATTGTATATTTTCAATGGAGGAGATGTACATGATACCATGAGAACTTTTGATAGGGGAAGTTAACGTAGTTAGGACAGGCAAAGAAGCTGACTCTAAAGAAATGATGACAGAGAAGAGAAATGGAGAATAAGGAGGAAGAGGAGGAGGAGGAGAAAAAGGGATGGAAGAATGGAAACTAGACAGGCAACAAACTAGCACTTCCCCCGAAAAATCTCACATTAAAACAAAAACACTCAGATTTTATATTATGTACAACAGGCATGGACTTTTATTGTATTCTGGTCATGCATCATTTCATATTTCTGCATTATCTACAGAGTATAAACAGCTAATGAGAAAAACATTGTCCTCTTAAGCGAGTGTCCCATCGTCTGCAAGTGGTAATCAATAAATATCTATTGGTGATGATATTTATGTCATAACTTGAGTAGGATCTGAATCACTCGTAGAATTAAACAAAGGGAAAGTACCTGGAGATGCACAGTTTATTAGCCACAATTCTGAAATCTAAAAAGTGATTACAATTGAAACAACTTTTTGTGACTCAGTCACTAAAATTTATTTGGTAAAACTTGACCTGCACTGATATGAGAGAGTATTTAGTATCTTTATTTATCTCAATTAGAATGGAAATTTCTATGTCTTACTGGAAGATACTAATATGTTTGAGTGTGAGGTGTTTGTGAGGGTATTATGTAATATATGGAAGTTGTATTACCTTATAATTTCTAAAATCTGCCAACTTCTGCACTCAAAAAAAAATCTGGCTCCAGGAACTTCAGATACGTACTAATAGTCCCTCTGTGTTTGCGATGTTTTTTTTCCTTCTTTCTTTCTTCCTTTCTTCCTTCCTTCCTTCCTTCCTTCCTTCCTTCCTTCCTTCCTTCCTTCCTTCCTTCCTTCCTCCCTCCCTCTCTCCCTCTCTCTCTCTCTCTCTCCCTCCCTCCCTCGCTCCCTCTTTCCCTCCCTTCCTTCCTTCCTTCTTTTCTTTCTTTCATGAGTGAGACTTGTGTGTGCATGCCCACGCACATGCGCTTTGAATAGAGGTGGTGAAAAGGTGGGTCTTTAGTGATTTTCCTGAAGGTTTTGAGTCCTAACTAGAAGCCAATTAATAAAATAAAATATCAGCGAATCGATTACGCTGGAAAAAAGAATTTATGAAGCTCTTCATAAAACATTTGAAAATAGATTTCTATTTCTCCTCTTACTCTATCAGCCTTTTACAATTGGTAAATACATGTGGATTACTCATGGGAGAGATGTTTGACCACTTTTATTCTTAATTAGGAAAAAATATTCCCACGTCAAATCTTACATTATTTCTCACCAATCCCTGTAGTGCTGGTCTGGGAAGAGTTAACAGGTGACACATCTAGGATGCTGGGAGGATTTTACACATAAATGGGTTAATGAGCTGAGTCCACACCATGAGCTTACATTAAAGCGTGACTTAAAATCCAAGTTTAGCCATTTTGACCTCAGTGTTCTTCCCATAATGTCAGTGTAATGTGTTCTCAATAGATTTGTTTTCTAATTTTTAATGAAACAAAAGCCTTAGCTTCTCTCAGCCCTTTTAATTCTAGAAGCACATCAGGTAAGAAGGCCCAGAATGTGGATTTTCCTGTTCCATCATTTTCTCTCTTCCATTTTATCTTACGTCCCGACCTCCATTTTAGTTCCTTTAAAAAAATGAATCTAGCCAGTCTTCCTTCTTGCATGCCCAGGGCTTCCCAGGGATGTGAACACTCACTGCCTGCTGACCCTTCACCATTTAGTATTTTGCACTGTCGACTCCCCCTACTGAGCCAGAAAGCCTGGACCAGATTGGGAAGGAACACATGTGAGCAGTTGTCCTTTGTTCTTCTCTTGGCTCCTCGCTCTGGCCATGTGTTCGAGGCAGGACTTCCAATTAGGGCGCCTGAAAGAAAAGAGCAGATTGGAGATGCCATGTCTTCCTCCACCGCCAGCAGGACTGGGGGTGGCATAGTATGCTGCCCCAAAACTCGGTAGGAAAGACTTACTTCCAAGAAAAGAAAATGCGGCATTTCAGTCCATAGGTAAAGAACAGGAGAGACAAACAAAGTGTGGCAGACCTGGGGCAGGGTTCTTATAATAAGATCTGTATATCCCAAAGCCTAATATAATCTTTGCTTCTAATTGTAGTACATGCTTGTGCTGTGTCTCTAAGTGAGCTGTAAGGATGTTAAGCCTTATTTTACCTTTGGTATACTTACCATAGATACTATATACTATTTTATACATGTATTTGTTGGCCAGAATATACAAGTAAGTACCATAAATACAGGGATTTAGGGTTTTGTTCACTGCTAGATCCCAGTGTCAGAATGGAATTTAGCATACAATAAGTACCAGGGTGATATTTATGATATTTAACTACCAGTTCAGTATAGGTAGCAATCAGTCAGAAGACTTTAAATAACCAGTGTGCTGGTATAACTATCAGTCTGATAAGTACTCAGTGAATGTTGGTTGAATGACTCAGTGAGAGGTACTGTTTCCACAGAAGTGATGAATATATAGTTTGGAATTGATTTTTGAGAACTTAGCTACTTAGAATGAGTCTTAGGTAATTCACATTCGTATACTAAACTGTGTCTATAAATATACCTATATGTACAGGAAAAATGGTCAATCTGTCTGATAACCAAAGAGATACCAATCAAAACAACACACCTTTTTGTTGTTTCACTGAACTTCCAACTAAGACAAATAATGTTCCTTGCACTGATATGAACATTGTGACTATGTAGTTCCAAAGCCAAGTTATTGTCCTGGTCGCTATCTCTTGCCTGGAAAATAGTTTCACTCACATTGACCTGTGAGGGGGTACACTGATAAAATATTAGTGGATTGGAATTATGTTGCAATTTGGTAATATATTCCCAGATCTTTAATATATGTTTAAGAGTATTTGGCTGAGTAATTACTCCTCTAAAATTTTTATTCTAAAAAATAATTTTATCAATGAATGATTGTATAAATAGTGATATTCATCACAGCATTATTAATAATAGTAAATAATTGTAGTTTTACTATTAATAATAGTAAAAATATCGGGCGCTGCTTAAATGCTGCGCAGCAAGGATTTGGTAAAGTATGTAATGCCGCATCCACACTAGATTCTCCTGTGAGCCCTGATCAATGTTAGTAGGGGCCTGACAGATGGGACCTTGTACATATAATAACACAGAAATGGTGATACAGATTGGTATTTATTTACCAAATTGCTGTAACAAACGTGATAGCAAAAGAATATACTCTGATCAGAATTTATTAAGCAGGAAAAGAACAAAAAACTCCCACAAAGCATTTATAATATCTTTCCTCTTTTTGTTTAAAAAATACATACCTGCATGGAACATGTGAGAGTTAACAGATCAGACGGCACTAAATATAAAGTTAGAAACCCTATAGTATCTATAGTGCAGATACTATAGCAGAATCTGTATACCTCTGTATAGATACAGAGGTAAGAAAAATCTGAAGGAATATATCCCAGTATCTTAATGGTGGGAATTTAGTGGGAATTTGGGTAATTATTTTTCTTTCTCTCATTTTTTTTTGTCTTTGCTACTCTGTATCTTATAACTTTTCTACAATTACCATGTATTTCTCCTGAAGTTAAACACAAGTAATAATACACAAATAAAAAGTAGCCCCAGGAGTGTTTGTAAGAGCTGGCAACCCTGCCTAAGGGAACCTGCATGGGCTTTGGACATGGAGAGACCCCAGTTCGATTCTTTCGTCCTTCTGTGTGACACTAACTAAATCATTTCTCTGCCAGTGTAAGACTGGACTTGCAGGGCTATTTTGAGGATCAGAAGTAATGTGTGGAAAGATTCTAACATGCTACCAGCATATAATAGACCCTGAGGAAATGGTTATTTATTGTTACTCTTATTGGGAGACTATTCCTTTTAAATCTGAAAGCAGATGGGAGCTTTTTGTCTTTCTCTTTAAGATCCATGTGCCCAGATTAGAAACCTGTCCAATCAGGAAATTGGGTATTGTCTTGGGAGCTACTCACGCAGTGACACCTTGAGAAAGGAGCCCTGTGATGAAAAGGAGCTATACTGTGGAATAGTTAAAGAGGTCGTTTAGGAGTTTGAATTTCTATTCCAAGGTTTGGGGTATAGTACATATCTGCTTAAGTGGCGTACGTGTATTTTGAGAGAACAGTAATACCCCTCCTTGACACACACATACATACACACATTACATAGCACAGATCAATGGACTTGTAAACCAAGAGGCGGTTTGTGCATCGGGTCTTCCTTTAAAACTAAAATGATTGGCAAATGCACATAGACCTGCAAACATACATATGCATGCATACATGCACACACCTAGCTATCCTTCTACGCTCCACTTCCTGCATTCATCACTAAGGAAGTTTTGCCCTCATGTTCTCTTCTTTCCATTCTTTCCCACATTTCCTTGCCTCCTGGGAATCAAGAGGATATTCCAAGAATATTTTCTAGGGACTAAGTGCATAATCCAGTAAAAGAACGGGCCCCTGGGAGTTGCCCTGTGGATGTGAACTTGAAGTTGTTCTAACAAAAGTGTTTGGTGGTGGAGACCCTCAGCCATCCTCACTTTATCACCTGTTCCCCTGTGGTCAATTATACCCCCTCAGACCAGGCTGTTTATAGTCCGCTGCTACCGAGCAGAGTTGGTGTCGTTACAAAATCTTTGGCCATTACTTTTTTCACATATACCTAGGTAAAGTAGCCAACTTAATTAAAATATGAAAGAGCAAATATCTCTCTAGATTTTTGTTTTAAAAGTGCTATGATATAGGCAAGAATATTATGTAGATGACAGGGTTTTAACTATTCATGATTATTCATCTTCTTTAAGCTGTTCTAAAAAGAAGTGTTAATACCCAAGGGGAAGGGCCTGCCAATTTTCTAGGCGTAGTACATTTAATTCTGTGCTGGAACTTAATGCCCCCAACAAACACCTGCTTTCAATCTACTTTTTATGGCATTATTATTCCAAGGTAAGTATCATTTGAGCGAATGACTCTATCGGTGTTTTTTAGCTCTTCTCCTAAAAAAGCCTTTCTCTTTTATAAGTTATATTGTTGGCTCCTGCAAAAAAATAGTAGTAGTTCAGGACAAGTGAGGATGAGATTCTTGGAACCACTCAACATATATATTTTTTTGGAAGAGAGGGTGGATTTTATGATTGATGTAGGCTTCAGATGTTTCTTTCTTTCTTTCTTTTTTTTTTTAAATTAAAATGTATTGGGGTGACAATGGTTAGTAAAGTCACATAGGTTTCAGGTATATGATTCTGTGATACATCATCTATATACTACATTGTGTGTTCACCACCCAGAGTCAGTTCTCCTTCCATCACCATACATCTGATCCCCTTTACCCTCATCTACCACCCTCTGCCCGCCTTACCCTCTGGTAACCACTAACCTATTGTCTATGTCTATGAGTTGTTTTTTTTTTCTTTATTTGTTTGTCTTTGTTGCTTTCAGTTTTATATCCCACACATCAGTGATATCAGATGATGGTTGAATCCCAGAAAACAAAATCAAATACCTTATTTCCTACCAAGCTTTTGTACATGCAGGCCTAGGTCACAATAGTATTGGTATATAGTTAAAGCTTATATTTTGTGACTAAATCTGTCTACATCCTTTCTTTATTCCTGGTGTCCAGGCCTCCACCGCATTGTCCCAAAGTGTTCCATTTCCAATGGGTCCGGTTCTTGGGTAATTAGAATAATTTCCTATGACAAACTATTCTTTACTGTCAGAGAAATTTCCTTAGGAGAAGCGTGGAACTGGGAATCATAAGGCTTGAGTTCAAAGTTCAACGCTGCCACTTGCCAGTTAGGGAACCGCTGGCAAATAAACTACATTTTTTGAGTCTGAATTTCTCATTTTAATAACGGTGTAATACTTTTATCAGAGGACTGCAGTGAAGAATAATTTAGATAGCTTATCAAAAGTGTAGAGTGTTATGTAATGTAAGGTCTGATTACAATTTGGCAAAGATTGGCCAGTTGCACAGATTACATAGTTCACCTGATCTATTAGGCAGCTGATTGAATCAATGTAAATAGCAAGTCACATAACCAGCTTTTCAAAGAATTACCCAGAGGTGAGTTTAAGACTCTATCTTTTACCTTTCTAGAGCTCAGTTTCCTCATTTGAGAAAAAAAAAAAATCATTGCATTAGAAGATTTAAGGACTTTTCCAGCACTGAGCTCCATGATGACAGAGACGATTTTTAAAAAGTTACTGTTAGGATTTTTCACAGCTGTACTTCCTGTCATTTGATCCTTTTTTTTTTTTTTTTTTTTTTTACAATGGAACAAAAATATGCCACGGAGATCTGTTGTGTTGGCATCACAACAGCCAAAGATATTCAATAACAGATAAATAGAAAATGAAAACAAAAAGGTCAGAGGGTCATCTGGGAAGCTGGCAAGCAGCATGGTGCCAACCAGTTTTCAATTACAAGCCAATCTGGAGGTTCAAATGAGAGGGTTTCATTTAATTTGTTGGGAGGATGGTACCTATTACAGTTTCCTAAACTAGCTCCTCTGTGTCATCCAGGGTTTCATGCTTAACACTGAAGTGGTAAGCCAGCTTCATCTACTGACTCTGGAGTATAATTCCAGTCCCAAAGGCTTGTGTGTTACAAGGTGGCCCCATGGGGTGACTGTGGCACTTTCCATACTTGCTGATGCTGTATAGTGAAGCAGGGCGGCTGAAAGTCAGATCAGGGAGACTTGAATGCCCTCACATACCGAAGGGGAGTCACTGCAAATTGTCCTCAAGGAATCCACGCTTGGTCACATGGCACGATGAGGGTGGATGACTAAAGTGTTTTGTAAAACGAGTTGGATAGAGTAGCTAAGATTCATTGAGCACTTGCTATGCAACAGGCCCTATCGTGTATTTCACATGTGTCATTTGATTTAATCCTCTCGACATCTGTTTAAGGAAGATGCTATTAGCCTCATTCTCATTGACAGATGAAGGATCTGAGGCACTGAGAGTTCAATGACTTGCCCAAAGCCACACACATGCAGGTAGGTTCCTCTCCAGTGAGCAAAGGGGCAGAATAGCAGCTAAATGCAGACACGAACCAAAGCACAAATTTAACCTGTGCTCAGCGTAATGAGATGCTGTGCTATACACCGTACTTTTCACCACTATCTGCACACCTATCTGAACCATAACACCTTTAATATCATTAAATCCTTGCCAGAGGACACCTCACTCCTCCATAGCAGGTGTTCAATGTCCTAGATTTCACCTGGCACCTATGAGCTATTTTTTTTCTCTTCCAGAGGAAAGAAACAAGAATGACCATTTCAAGTTAATTTCATCCTGAAGGGACATAATAAAGGATGATTGATTCTTTTAGTTTCACTCTCTTTGGTACCATTTCAAAATTTAATACATACTGAATGAAAATTGATTATAGCGCACTTTGATAGTTCCACCAATTTTTTTTTTTTTTTTGAAAGAGAGAAGGAGAGAGAGAGATTGAAAGTGTAACATGTATCCATGGACTGTGAGGTTATTTAAGGGGAGAGTCAACTTGGAGGAAAAAAATGCTAAGACCAAATAGAATAAATAGATTTCCAAGAATGTCTCAGAAATTTTGCGGTTATATTCAGATTGCTATTTATTGCAGAAAAGTGGGGCATTCTTGCACTATGCTTAGCACTTCTACACAGAGTACAGATGACTGACATCAGGACTTAATTGTGGCAGTTATTTTGTGTCATGGAAAATGATGAAGCAGGTACGTTTGAATGGGATGCACTCCTTAGGGGAGCAACAGTTGAAGTACTGCCTAAGTGCAAAGCTAAACATTTTCAATATGAGACATATTTTAACTCTCTAAAGTATTATTTCAAGCTTTATTTAAAATAAAAGCTTTATGAGAGGTTACTATACGTCCCTGCATACTAATGTGTTTTCACTGTGGCGGAAATTAGACTCTAAGTTTAGAATGGGAAAGGACCTGAACTGAAGCGGTTTGCTGCTGCATCTGTTGGAGTGGGGCCTGTGAAGGCGCAAGTGTGTGTCATTCCACCAGGCGGTTCTCAGTGCTGTCCTGATGGCTGTCATTGCACAACTCCAGGGGGCGTCATTCTCATAGAGTGTATCTCCTTGAACTGCACTATGCAGAAGCTTGGACAGGGTGGGGAGTGGAGGAGATTAGAAGAAAGGACTGTGGCAGAGTGGAAAAATAATTGTGGTGACATTTGAAATTACAATACAGACTATAAAAGTCTACCTATAAAAATGTGGCCAATATGTAGAAATTGAAAGTGTACTTACTCAAGGACTAGGAAATGTCATGCAAATGAAAACATTGATTTGGTTAAATGAAAGGGTTGTGGACCATTTGGGATGTATCTTCTCCTTTTAATATTATTTAAGTGAAATACTATTTTGAAACAGCCATAGCCTCCAAATGACTCTGCACACTTATTTAGATGAAATGTACACTTAACATTTTCTACTCAAGAGAAAACTCATGTACCGTGTTTCCCCCGGAAATAAGACCTAACCGGAAAATAAGCCCTAGCATGATTTTTCAGGATGACATCCCCTGAACATAAGCCCTAATGCGTCTTTTAGAGCAAAAATTAATGTAAGACCTGGTCTTATTTTCGGGGAAACATGGTAGTTGACCTTCATCATTGGACAGAGGATGAAATGAGATTCAAATTGCTGAGGCTGCAAGGTGAGGTCCATACAAGCAGTGGCAGAGTGGATTTGAACTCGCAGGGCTCCTCCCCCTGCACCAGCGTGGCTCCTGCCACCTCTCGCCCTTAGCAATTCATCTCTTCCCTTCCTAATCTTTCACATCCTGATGACTCTAGTAGTAAGCTGAATAATAGCCACCCAAACTTGTCAGTTCTCCTGCCTGGAACTTATAAATGGTGCTTAATTAGGCAAGAGGGTCTTTGCAGATGTGATTAAGTTAAGAATATCTAGGTAAGGAGAGAATCTTGGATTAATTGGGTGGGTCTTAAATGCCATCACACACGCCCTTATAAGAAGAGGTAGAGGGAGAGTCAGCCCACACATAGGACAGGGGAGGGAATGTGAAGATGGAGATGGTGATTGCAGTGATACGGCCACAAGCTAAGGAATGCCAGCAGAAGCTGGGAGTCCAGGAACAAGTAATTCTCCCCTAGAGCCTCCAGAGAGAGTGTGGCTCTAGGGGAGAATTACTTGATTTCAGACTTCTGGCCTCCAGAACTGTGAGAGGATTAGTCTCTATTGTTTTAAGCCACTAAGTTTGCGCGGTCCTTTGTTATGGCAGCCATAGGAAATTAGTATAACGCCCGAATTTAATTCTCTAATCCTGACCTCTGTTCTGAATTCAGATTCAAATTTCTATCTGTGGACATGTCAATTTCCATTTCTAAATCCCCACAAGCTGTCCTCTCCCCTCCCCTCAACATGCTTCCTAGCTCAGGTAGTCAGTCCTTCACCAGTTCCTAACCATGCTGATTTTAACCTCTTTTCTTTCACTCCCAATATTTGATTTGTTTCCAAATCATGGTGATGCTATCTTGAAAACAGGTTCCCTGGATCATCACCTACTCCTGGCACCACTGGTCTAGGCCAGACACTTATCACCAAGTCTCGCCTTAATTTTTGCCGACTTTGTACTTTCCATTCTTTAATTTGCTCTCTATTCTACCATCACAATAATCTTTCTAAAATGGCAAATTTGATAACTATCTCTGTGCTCAAAAATACCTATAGAATGAAGTTCAACATCAGAGCATCAACATGTACAGCATGTAACAGAGTGCAGACTCTGGAGACGTGGCTTCCTGGCTTCCATTCAGGGTTCGGCCACTTTCTGGCTCTGCGACCTTAGGCAGGTGACTTTACTGTGCCTCAGGTCTGTCTCTGGAAATTGAGGACAATGATAGTGTCCCCCTTGTAAGGGGCTGTCAGAAATAAATGAGTTGATAGCTGTGAAGCACTCTGAAGTGTGTCTTGGCCACCTCAGATGCAGGCAGTGAAAATATAGCTTGTCAACAATAACAATTATTATATTGAAAAGAAATACTAGCTATTTTTAATATGTGCAGAACAACCTCCGGATTTTTTACATTCTGGCTATATTTAATATTACAATCTCATTTTCTGCTACCCTTTCTGTATCAGTCAGGGTTCTCCAGAGAACGGAATCAATAAAATGTGTGTGTGTGTGTGTGTGTGTGTGTGTGTGTGTGTGTGCATAAAATTTATTCTAAGGAATTGGCTCATGTGGTTTTGGAGGCTGACAGGTCTCAAAATCTGCAATTGGTAAGCCCTGGAGTCCCTGGGGAGCTGATGGTGTAGTTCTAGTGTGAATGCCGGCAGGCTCAAGACCCAGACAGAGCAGATGTTTCAGCTCAAGTTCAAAGACAAAAAAAAAGAAGTCCCAGCTCAAAGGCAGGAGCAAGTCAGCCTTTTTGTTCTATTCAGGCCTCAACTGATTGGATGTGGCCCACCCACATTAGGGAATGACATTTGCTTTACTCAAGTCTACCAATTTAAATGTTACTCTCATCCCAAACCCCCTTGCACCCAGATTGAAGTTTGCTCAAACAGTAGGCTCCTGTGGCCCAGTGAATTTGACACTTAAAATTAACCATCAGACTTTCCTTACCACCCTCTTGATGGTTTCCTAAACAAGCCTGGTTGTCTCTTATCTTCCTGCCTTGGCTCACACTGCTTCAGTTTTGTTTTATCTTCTCAGCTTTCCCTTCATCCTTTGTTCACTCTGGCCTGGACAAGCCTTAATTATTCTTCACAACTGAGTTCAAACGTCACCTCTCTCTTGACTCGAAAGCAATTCTTTCCCTCCTCATGGTGAGATTAGACTCTTCCTGCCTCTGTGCTACCCAGTAGCACCCGGTGCATGAAACTGGTGCACGAAACTGATCACATGGTGTTAAAACTAGAAATGTAGCCATCTACTCAGAGTCAGACTTTACAGAGGACAGATACATAGTTTCACATCTGTTTATTTCTTAGTATTCCTAAAGCCGGGCCCAGGGCCTCCCATGTCATAGGTGCTCAATAAATGCTGTTGAGTTCATTCTTGGCCCTTTGGGAAAACAGGAATGGCGAGCTTCTCTCATGAACAAGGAAAGGTCAGCAAATTGGAGTTGTGGTCAGCCGCAGTTCTCCTACTCCTCGAGTTAAGTTTCCCCAGAAGCATTCTGCCGTTCCCTGCAGAGGGAATTTGGGGACCGCCAGCAGGAGTGCCCTGGCTGAGCTGAATTACTGTGATGGTGCATAGGGAGGGAGGCAATCTTTGGAGCGGCCAGGCGGTAACCTTTACTTAATTGGCAAGATAGAAATCAGTGACACATATGGCATTAACAATTTTAGATTCTGGATTAGTTTGCAGAGATATCTGCTGAACAACAACAACAGAAAATAGATTCAAATAATCTTCAAAGCATTTTTTTTTTTCGGTCCAGGAAAAATCCCAGTGCATTTGTTATATTTCTTAATAAGAATTCAGGTATTTAAACTTGCATGCAGAAGGAAAAAAAACACAGCAATTGCATAAACAGTTATCAGAAAAGATGTACACATTAAATAAAGTGCCTAGGCTATGAAATAGGACACATTGTTCCCTGTCTTTCTTGCCTGGTTAAGAGCTATGTCTATTATTCCTATTAGTTTTCTTTTAAATTTTAAAAAATCTTAAAGGTAGACAAATAGTGATGTACACACATCAAGAAGCTGAGAAGAAATATCTCCAAACCAAAAGAGGGCAATTATTTGGTTTAGTAATAAACTTCATCCTTCAGAATTCAGTCCTGGAAACAGAAACCACTCTAGATATTTTTAACAGAATGGCGTTTCACGCAGGAAAGTGAGGGCTTAGAAGATTGTGGGGAAGGCTGGGTGAGTGGACGTCAGGGGCCACCGCTGCAGCTGCCCAGGAGGCAACCCGGTGACCAAGACACCACCATGGCATTGCTGCTGCTGCGGCTGCACCACTCACTCCTGACACCCAGAAGCTGGCGACCCAACCCTGGGATGCGTCCCTTGTCACTTACGTCTCAGTGACCTCAGGAGTAGTAGAGCCTTAGCTGTAGAGCAAACATGATACACACGTTAAAAGTCCAACCTAACCAAGATGTCTTTCAGTAGGAGAATGGATACATAAACCGTGGCACCTCCAGACAACGGAATATTGTTCAGCCCTCAAAAGAAATAGCTATTAATCCATGAAGAGCTACGGAGGAAAGTTTAATGCATATTCCCATTTGAGAGAAGCCAACCTGAATAGTGTATAATTCCAACTATATGACATTCTGTAATAGGCAAGATTATGGAGACAGTAATAAAAAGATTAGTGGTGGCCAAGAGTTAGAGTAGAAAGGGTGGGATGAATAGAAGGAGCACAGAAGATTTTAGGGCCGTGAAACTACCCTGTATGACACTACAATGGTGGCTACATGTCATTATACATTTGTTTAAAACCATAGAATGTATAACACCCACAGAGATCACTAAGGTAAAATGTGGACTCAGTGATGATGTGCTCCTGGAGGTTGATCACTTGTAACAAATGTACCATCTGGTGAGTGATATTGACAAAGGGGGAGGCTATGTGTACATGGGGGCAGGAGAAATATAGGAATTATCCATCTTCTGCTTAATTTTGCTATGAACCTAAAACTGCTCTAAAAATTGCTTTTTTTTTAAAGCTCAACCTTGCATACTTTGTTATATAAACTTAGAGGAGAAACTTACAGATCTAGTCCGAATTCTGTATGTGAGACATTAAGAAACTGACAGCTTGTGTTGTCTGAAGAACTTTTTAGCTTGAAAAATAGCTGTGCTAACACAAAGGGTCATATTTTCAAATCAGATTTTTCTAGGGGTCTTTCCCAGAGCCAACGTTTACGAATAATTTCATGGATTAGCACCCAAAAGGCATGGGTGAAGCACAGGAGAGGTCTGGCACACTAAGGGTGTTTCTCCAGCCTCTTCCCTCGCTAACACACATACACTCTGACCCCGATTAGATGAGGTCTCTGACTGAAGCACACAGGTGACATCACACAGCAGAAAGCATTTTGGTTGTGAAATATCTCAGTTTTGTACCCCAGATGGTCACCTGGCTTATGTGACATTTTCTAGGGAGCCATGCTTCATAAATCCATGGATCCTAGTGTTTACCTTAAAGAACCCTAAACCAGAGACATCTTGCCAAGAAGATTCCATAGATATGGACTCTCTTCCTGGGAAATATTAGGAGTATATTTACTATGAGGTCCAGTTATAAGTGTGCATTTTGAGATATCAAGCCAGGTCCCTTGCCTTTTCTCTTCCCCTTTCTCTGTACATCAGTAATGGAAGGAGAAATGCGTCATACGTAGGCCAGCTGCTTTGAGTCCTTCCTCCCCAATATCAAACCTACAGAAAAGTTGAAAGAAGAGTAAAATAAACCCACCTGGATTCACTATGGATAACATTTTACATCATCTGTTCTCTCTCTCTCTCTCCCCGCCCCCTCCCTGTGTGTTTGTGTGTGTGTGTGGTGTGTGTGCGTGTGTGTTTTGATGGACCACTTGAAAAAAAGTTGCTCGCATTTTGACCCTTTACTGACCCTTTACTCTGGCATTTATCTCCTAAATAACCTACCTAACTGTGATACTGTTACCACATTCAAGAATTTGAATACTGATGTCAAGTTACTCTAAAATAGAGTCCATATTCAAATGATCCTAATGTCTTTTAAAACTTTTTTTATTTTCCTGATTCAGAATCTACTTAGGGATCACACACTCCATTTATCTGTCATATCTCTCTAGACTCCTCTAATCTAGACTAGTTACATCAACAATTTTTGATTTTATGAAATTAGCATTTTTGAAAAGCCTGCGTTTTATAGAAAGCCCAACAGTTCGTATTTGTCTGATTGTTTCCTCACAACTTGATGCAGGTTAAGTAATTTTGAAAATGTGCAAATAGGTAGTATTTTGTTTTTCTAAGAGTTTCACTTCAGATGACCCATGCAGTCGCCCCACTGTTGGTGGTTTTCACTTAGTTGATATGTCTATGAGAAATGACACCATAAAAGTGTGATCTGACTTAAGTTATCTTAGAATTTCCTGTTGCACACCACACTTGTTTCCAGACTCTCTTATTGACAATGTCTTCATCAATTTTTAATTCTTCAATCACATACTAGTTTTGAAGTCATAAAGAAACAGATAAAAACAAAACAAAATCTTTTTGCATCCAAACCTACATGTTAATAATCCATTTTCTTGCTGATTTTCAAGTTTCTTCTTTATACTATTTCTCAGATATATTCCTTTATCACCATTGTGCAATCATCATCCTAGTTTGCTCTTTAACATTTTGTTCTATGAGCTCTTAAAAGAAATGTTAGTCAACTTTGATCAGCACTCTCCTATTTCATTCTGACTTTTGTTTATCCCATAGAATATTTTAAAGTTTTCATCTGCAAATATCCTTAGACCATGTATTAGTTTACTACAGCTGCTGAACTAAGTACCACTGACTTAATGAAGGGACCTTTATTGTCTCACAGATCAGGAGGCTGGAAGTCCAAGGTTAAGGTGTCAGTAGGCTTGCTTCCTCGTGAGGGCTGGGAGGGAGAATCTGTTCTGTGCCTCTCGCCAGGTGTGTGGTGCTTTGCTGGCTCCTTGGTGTTCCCTGACTTGTAGAAGCATCACCCCATCTCTGTCTTCATCTTCACATGGTGTTCTCCCTCTGTGTGTCTGTGTCCAAATTTCACCTTTTTCATAAGGACACTAGTTATATTGCATCCAGAGTTCACCCTACCAAAGCATGACCTCATCTTAAATGATGAGATATGCAACAACCCTATTTCCAAGCCAGGTCACATCCTGAGGTACTGGGGGTTAGGACTTCAAAAACTGAATTCTGGGGGCGGACACAAGTCAATCCATAAAAAATCCTCATAGGAACTCCTGTATGGTAGGATATGAGCTATTACTTTATAATCATTTGTTCTAGTCACAACATCATTTATAATGTCTTGCCTGAAGGCTCTCTTACTTAATCCTACCCAGTTATTTTCATTTAAAATATTCTATTAAAATTTCCATCATGCTTATTATCTGTTATAGTAAAATTGGATCCTTATTAATGTGTATAGACATCAATTGTGCTTATGTACTAATCAGGCACCACTCATTTTCAAGTGAAAAGAACTCCTTTCTCGTACGCACAGGTGGGTGTGGATCCAGGGCTGCAAATGATGGCAACAGGGTATTCTCTCTCTCTGGTTTTTGCATCTAATTTCTCCCTTCTTTGACTGTATTTTCCAGACTGAATTTTTCCCCATGGTAACCATTTGGACATGGCCAGGTCCCTACTGTTATCCTACCTGTGAGGCAATCCAACTGGAAATAAGATGCATATTCCTTTCCAAAAGAACTCTCACAGACTCCTGCTTTTGCATCGCATTGGCCAAGGGTGGAACTCACGTGTGTCCCTGATGATCACTCTAGCTATCTCATTCGTCATGCTCTGGAGCTACAGGCACAATGTTGAGTGGGGATGCATTTTACCCAAAGGAAATCTGGGTTTTTTATTTTTATTTTTCCTCCCCATAAGAAAGCAATAGATGCAGACGATGCAAAACAAACAAATAAATAAACAAAGAACCATATGTTCACTATAGCTTATGTTTATGCTTCTCTTATGTTTTGATTGGCACCTCCAATAAATGAAAATGTGTGCATTTACAGAAATATATTTGAGGTTCATAATTTTATGCAGAAAATAAAGTGGATGTAATTCTCCAAATCTTGATTAAGAGAGTTTTCAGAAACATGCCTCTCTAGGGAAAAGTGCAGCATGATTTGATCTTTTAGGGATAATATATAAATCATCCAGTACTTTGAATATAAAAAGTACAATATAAATGTATCCTTGAATTATGCTCCTGAAGGTAGTATCTGTTTTCCTTATCTATTAGGAATAACATCAGGTAACAGAAGTAAAATTAATGGAAGAGACCAAAATTAATTATGCTGGGACCACAGAGATTGAAGCAAAATAGTCAGGCAGAGACTTTCTTCTTGGATGCAAAACCAAATCCAAACATGAGTTCAACTTGCTAAAAAATAAATCACGTCCACTGTCTTCACAGGCTTCTTTATGTATCGCAAAAAATGACCTTTAAACTACCTTGAGAGATAGCAGCTGACTAGAAAATTACAGTTATTAGCAGGATAACCAGAGATTAGAGTATTTAGAGTATTGTAAAACGAAAAAAATTACTCAGAGACATGTGTTAACAATTTGCAACCTCAAAAGACAGCTACAATAAAACCCTATATTGCAGTGTTTCTAAAGGATGATTGGGAGATTCATGATAATATACTGCACCTACAAATCTAAATGTGGATACGTAGAATTACCTTTTTTTTCCTTTGAGAAATTTATCATAGAAGTTTGATTTGTAAAGACCATGGAAAACCACTGATTATATTTATCAAGTATTCACCTCTGCCCCAAAGATGTTTAAGTGTAATGTCTCCTTTAATATAAATAACTAAACTACACACTAAATTGTTTGAAAGACATTCCTGAAATATAATTATGGTCTGTTTATTGTTAACCCGTTGGTAGAAGGGCAACACAAACCTAAATTGGGTGTTAGAAATCATGAGTTACAGACATAGCTATTAATTCCCATTTGATCTGGGGCCAGTCATTCAACAATCATTTTTCTTTCCTTCTGAAAGGAAAGCTTCAGCAAGGTTTTCTGTAGGCACAAGTGGAAGGAAAACATGAGCTCTGGTACCTGCTGGACTTGTGTCCCAACCACACGCTGCACTGAAGCCTGCAGAGCTGTATACGGAGGCCGCTAAGCTCACAGGCTCTAGCACCAGCCTGCTTGGGGTCAAGTTCTGGATCTGACTCTTGTTTGCTGTGTGACCTTGCTCAGATTACTATGCCAGGACTTCCTCATGCCTCAAATGGAGAGGATGATAATAACTGCCGCTGGATTTGTTATGAAAAATCGAAGATTTAATAATTTATACAGGGCTTGAAACATTGCCTGGGGCAGGGTTTGCTGTTACCTGCTCTTTGAAAGGTAACTAAACTCCATTATTTCTTTAGTGAAATAGAGTTGGGACGATGTAGGGAGATACAGTTTATAAAGTACCTAAATTCTTTACCGTAATATAATAGCAACCCAGAGAATGGTAGTTGCTTTGCAACTGATGAGACTTTTCCAGGATGATAGCTGGACATGAAGCCAGGAGATGCTCTGTAAGATGGCATGGTTGTCTTCCATGATGACAATTTCAAGTTTCTAGACTGATCTGTCTAGAACAGTCTATTTCCACCATGGTCACCATATAGTTTTATGTTTATTATAGATTCATGTCAAGTTAGTAAACATCTATTAACTTACTTTTGTGTGTGACTCTATCAGGAGCTGAACTGAGAGGCCGGTGGAAAGGGAAAAACATTTACTTGACCTTTCTAGTGGGGATCATGTTTGGCCGTCATCCATCTGTTTAATCCTCATATGTTCCTTGCTTTGGTCAGTGACACCACTGGTTCTTAAAACCCCTTCCTTCCTCTCCCTCGCCATCCATGTGCAACCAAGAGCCACGTCTTGTCAAACCTCTACGTAAGGCCATCGCCCCCTCTGCCGTTGTCTCAGCCTTGTGCCTCATCATCCTTTGCTTCTACTCTTGATGCAGCCTGGTGGACACCCCCCCACCCCGCTCCCTGCCAACACACACTCAGCCTCCTCTTTTGTCCACCTCTCCTGTGAATCCAGATTAATGAGAAGATACTGTCCATACTCCTCTGACATTGATTTCCAAGCTACCGTTCCAACTGATTCTTACTGTTTCTTTCCATGCATCACGTGATCCTCTTGAGTCCATCTTCCTGCTCTTCCTGTTTCTGCTTTTATTCATTCTGTTCCCCTTACTCAGAGGAATGTCCATCCCCACACATCCAAATCCCACCCATCCTCAGTAGACAGTTTCCAAGCCTGTCCTGTTCCATGAAGTGTTTTCTGACTTTCCCCTTCTTTCCCTCGCTGCCCACTCCCTCACTGTTGATCTTCATATTTGGGGAACTCTCATTACATTTCATCTTTACCTCTCTTATGTCACTCATCTTGTATTTATCTTCTGCCTGGCTTTTATTACTTACACTGTACATTTTTATAGAATAAAATACAGTCTGGTTTGTCTTAATATTTCAATAATGCATAACAGTGAATATGGACACTCAAAAATATTTAATGATTAAAGACATAGATGAAAATTTAAAACAGGATTATGACAGTTACCCAGAAGGAACTCAGCATCTAGTAGAGTCTATCTATCTATCTATCTATCTATCTATCTATCTATCTATCTATCTATCATCTATCATACACACACACACACGCGCACACACATGTGTGCACGCACAAACTGTGATGCAAGATTGATTCTGAAAAAGGCAAAACAAGTGCACAAACATCTTCTTAAGCAAGTGTAAGCAAAGGAATGCTTTACCCTGAATGGGGAATTTGAGGGTGGTGGGGCTTTTTAGAGGACGTAGGATTATAGTTGAACTTTAAAGACAAAATAGAAGACATAAGAAGGTTGGAAAAAAAAAAGACACTTTAGACTGAGCCAACAATTTGAAGCAAGACCTAGAGGCAGGTGAGGGCAATGCCATGTTCAGGAAACATTGTCCAGACTGGTCTCATTGGAGGAGTTATCCATGAACAATCTAAGTCTTATGATTGGGAGACTCACAGGTATATTCCCCTGGGATAAGTTTTTCTCTTCAATATAGTCTAAGCTGAGTTAAAGTGAGAGACTCATTTTCTTCATATTATATCGGGTCAACTTTATTATTGAATACTACATATTTTTGTGAACTATAGACCTCTCCCTTTACTAAATGTAATTGATAGTTACTAAAAATTGTGGGAAGAGATGTGCTCATTTCACATTTTTATTACTTGCCATTCTGTTTCATGATAGCAGAGTGAGCCGCAAATCAAACTTAATATGTATCAGTATATTTTTTAGTGGTACACCAAATTTAATTTTAAAAGAGTTAATTCATTTAAGGGTTATAATAGAGCATGTAGATTGACAAGCATGAAAAGTTGAGTGGTGAAATGCCCTTCACATAAAAAGGGTGCTTAATAAATATTGGCTAAATTGAACTGGCATAATGGCCACCCATGATATTATCATATCAATACAACGCTTCCCCTCTTACCTGTCCACATGAACTATAGACTGACTGCAGTGGGAGCCACCATGTTTGAAGGTCACACACACACACACACACACACACACACTCCTACACACATTCCTCAGCTTGAGTTCCATGAAGCAGTTCATTAGTAAAAACAACAAAAAAATGTTGTTTGGTCTTTTTCCCATTGCATTTTGGTTTTATTTCTAACCAAAGAGTTAGAACAAATATAATCCATCACATCTTTCTCCTTTATATATGATTATCCTAAGATTAAAAGAGTTTTTTTATATAAACCATTTAAAAAATCTAAATTGAAATTTTACCTATAATAATAATTTCCATCTTGTAGCAGATGTCAAAGACTCCTTATATGCTAGACAAAGTTTGGAGATTATTTCATAAACCAAGTATCAGAAGGTGAAGACATTTTCTCTGGAGAATAGAAGAAATTCCTCAAAAGGCTCTGTCCTTTTAAGCTTGTCTGATTGCGTTAAGTGCGCCTGAATTTTTTTCTGGGAATAAAGCGCTAGTCCTTAATATCTTTGTCTACTGTGGAGCAAAAAGAAGTTTGCAATATGAGTGTCTTCCATCATTTTCCTTCTATCCTGTGTACCCCTTCCTCCCATACAACCAAACCTCATGGCTGGTGTGGAATCTGGTTATACCAACAAATCATTTCCCAAGGATTTCTGCATTTGTGCCCATGGAGTTGAAACAAATCCCATTTAGTGGCAGAAGCCATAGGCTATAAAACTCAGATGCCATGGGCTGCCATACTCCCTATGAAGTGGAGAAAAAATGTGAGAGAGAATAAACTTGATACCCAGAGCAATCAGAAACAAGAGATAGAAAGAGGTGACCTTAAATACCAGGTCACAGTTGATCTTGGGTCCAGCTACATCTTTGTCTTTCCACTGGTTGGGGCTCTAACTTCAGATGGTACTGGTCATCATATTTCCCTGTCTGCTTGAACATGTTTTAGGGATGTCTTTGTCATTTGTGACCAAAATTCTCTAAAATCTCTGACTCATCCTGGGAGTCAGGAAGCTGGAGCTAGACGTATGAGTGGGAAGGACTGGCCTAGTGCCTTGGCATATGGAACAAACAACAACTGGTAGCAGCACGTAAGCTTGAAAGAGGCAGACCACAAGCAAATTACCTGACCTGAAGCAAAGGGGATAGAAATGGCCGGCCATCAGTTTTGGTGGATCAGAAGGCAGATATTCAGAAAGAGTCCCCCTGTGTAGGAAGGAGGAATGTAGCCTCAAATGCCTATGGCTTTATCCAGGGGTGGGAAGAGGATGTAAAAACCCCAAACCAGTTCTGATACTTAAGGACTGATTCCAGCGTGGAGCCTTCTTTACAGCAGTGCATGAAAGGGCAGGAATGAGAGATTAAAGGTAGGTTATCGCTTGGGGAATAATAGAACAGAGCAGCAGGACCTTTCTCCTGTCATACCTGGGAAATGAATCAACATTATCCATTATCACTAGATCCATATGGCCCTGGACATTAGCAAATATGTATTCGTTAGAGAGCCAAGTAGAGCTCTATGCCATTTTAGTGATGCAATTGGCATTCCCTTAGAGCACTGATATTTCAGACTCTATGTACATGAAAGAGAGAATTTGGGCAAGAACATCCCAGAGCAGAATATTGAAATCATATCTGAAGTAGACGCTTGGCTTGCGTTCTTCTCTGAGATGTCCAAATACCAGTGATCGTAAGTTTCTAGGGTCCAGCTGGACACCGGTTTTTGATGCTGGCTGTGAAGCAGATAAACATATCACAGCAGAGTAAGGTGCTTTACGTGTTTGAGGAAAATAAAAGCTGCTCAGCTGCACAATGTACTGTCACAGAATTATGAAACACCTTATGATTTAGTTCAGTGGAAACTGCCAGAAACCTCTCTCCTAAAATTCCCATCTTACCTTGAGAGATGAGGCAATACAAAGCTTTTTCAGAGGACAAGCCTTAACTTTCCAAATTAGTTTATTGCAAGTCTATAAATCAAGACTATTTTGCATTCTTCATGCTGGTGGGCACCCCTCTGTCTGGCTGCATCCTGGGGTGGGGGGAAGACCTTCCCTCTTCCCCAGATGTGTGTGGAATGTAGTAATTTTCTCACTCTTTGCTACCACTAATTGCCTTGTCTCTTAGAGCAGGCCGTTGCAAGTTGAGTGCATGGGAGGATGTGACGATGAGGCCTTATTAAATCAGGGCCAGTCAGGTTAGAAGCTGTGGCATAAATTACGTCTACATTTCTGACTCTGAACTTGCTTATCCGGATTCCTGACCCTGAACTTGCTTTATGGCCCATTGCATTAATTATGGTTGTATGAAAATTTGAAAAAAGAAGAAACAAAAAGTTGTAAATAATTTGACTCAAGGAAGTGTTTGGGAACTTGAGTGGGTTTCCCTGGTTTGGTTTGTGTTTGAAGAGTAAAGCATTTACTAGGTCTGTTTTCTCTAGGCACCCCACCGTCGCTCACTTATCAAGAGAACATCACTTCCCCACAATCCTTAGAGTCTTACTTCCCATCATATACCCAGTTTAAGAACATGCTTATTTAAAATAAGTAGGAATTTAAATTACTTTACTTAGCGTATGTATGTGATTAGCATGCAAAACCCTACCCATACGTTACGCACACAGCCACCCTGTGTGGGAAGCAGCCTGTGAGGTAAGCAGGCCTGGTTTATCATGGTGGCCTCAGTCAGGAATTACAGCAGTGCAATCCATCTTAAATTCTTTTCCGCGGGAGGGGGACAGGGACGTGATAGGGCTTAAAAGTATATATAAATAAATGTGAGACGAGTTTGAAACTCACAAGCCTTCCTTCTACATGGGGAGCTCTATATGAGGCCGGCAAAGGGATTTCATTTCTGCTTTTATTAATCACAAAGGAGGCACATGCTTAGCCAGCTGAAACTGCCTTTATTAGTGAATATCCATTCCTTGCACCTAGGTTTATAGTCTGCATTCTAAAAGTGTTTTATATTCTTCCTTCTACTTATGGCTGTTCAGGGTGACTGAGCTCAAACCCAATCCTTGTGAATTCACCAAATCACCCAATTAGCTGAAGAGGAAAGTCATGCCAGTCTTCCTGCATGAGTCGAGGATGCCACACACCTCTAGGTAAAAGCAAAAACCAAAATAGCAACTATTTCTGAAGATTTGGTCCCCTTATACTACAAACAATTGAAAAGGTCACTTGGATTTTTCACTCCCCTGCTGTATGTTTCCTTGGTTTGTCTTAATACTATGTAGACAAAGGAACAGGACAGTAGTTCTGAGCATGCTAATTTAGACAACCCCCAACCCCCACAGAGGATTTACTTGATCTTACCCAGAATTCCACTGAAGGGACACATGGTGAATGATGAGACCTGCTTGCCTGTTATAAATCCCAGCAAATTGAAGAGGGAGAGACCGGGTTGACACATCACCTCTGACGACTGGGCTTCAGACTCCCAGCTGATTTATCTGTCCATTTCTCCTCATTATGAAAGATGGAAATGGTTTAGCTCAAACATTTTACAGAGACGTTTGGTCAGGGTGAACCTATTTCCAGGGGAAGAAACTCTTGTTTCATCCTGTGTATTGTTCTCCACAGACTTTGTTCTAATCTAGATACAGCCACCAGGTCTCCATAAATAGAGTTTTTTTTTCCTTCTTAGAAATAAAAAATAAGACCTTGGGACTTGCTAAGCCCTGCTGTCTTTAGGGGTATGTGGACATTGGAAGTTGAACTTTTCCTGCTACCAAGTGATGGTTAAAGTGAGGGATGGAGAGGAATCAGGAAGATGTGGCCTAAAGTTGTGGCAGCCACCTTCCAGCTATGTGGCTCCATCCACATTATTTAACTTCTTGGACTCAGTTTTTCATCTGCTAAGTGGCATTAATCATAATGCCTGTCTCCTAGAGATACATGAGCTAACACTTGGCACATAGTAAGTGCTAAATAAATAACTGATCACACATCAGCGTCATCCTTTGCATTCCTACCGTATGAACACCAACACTACACTAGGAAGGAGACTGCATGGGTTTAGCTTTGATGTTTCTTTCTGCATTAGATTCTGATGCTTTAGTACCCAGAAAACCGGAAATGGCTTTCCTGGCTTGGGTTTATGCAGACTTAGTCTTGTGTTAAATGTTGCAATCATCTCCATTCACCTACAGAAGGAAGTGTAGTTTCCTTAGGCTCACATACACATGCACGTACTCATACACGTAGACAACACCTTTCTCTTCAACTTGGCCTCCTGTGTACCTTTTCTGCAGTCCGTACATTTCCCCTGAGATTATTAAAGCAACATATTTTATTGAAATTATGTGCATATAAATCTATCTTCTTCATTAGACTGGAAGTGACCGAAGGGCCGGGAGTGTCATAGCAGTACCTGACACAAGAATCACTTGCTCCCAACATTATTTTAAGGGTGTTTTAAGCTTAGTGTTGGCATGGGAGGAGCTCTACAAGTCACTTTCTTCATGAAGAAGAATATACCGAAAGCACATGACTAATAGGGTTACAGATGGTTCTGTACAGAAATATTTGTGGGTATGTGGATATACACAGATTAATATATACACATATATTTCTTTGTTTTGTCAACTAAGGGGGCATAAGGAAAGGACAGCCCAGTATCAATGAGCCCACCTAACAGCCAGATGTTAGTTTCTAATATCGTTCTTTAATGAAAGGAACCAGAGTTTTTTGGAGAAATGACTGATTCTAGGACTGGGGCAGGGAATACACAAAATGAACTTGAAATAACTTGCAAAGCCTGAGAATAGAAAGCATCTTGTAGAACTAATGTGTGTGTGTGTGCGCGCGTGCGCACGCGCGCGCGCGCGCGCACACACACACACACTCACAGAAGTATGTTCGAGGGCCATAAGAACAAATGGAAAGAGCTCCCAATGGCTAGAAGCTGGCATAATGTGACCAAACAATTATTAAGGCAGTATTAGATTATAAATCACAGTATAAAATAAATACCCATGAGTCTCTACTGATATAAGTAAATAACTGAATAAATAATTGGGGAGAAGAGACAAATCTCTTGAGCATACAAATTTATGAAGAAACTTTACTGTAGGAGTAGAGTAGTATGTGTGGGCTATGGATAGAGACTTGCTTTCATAGAGCACAGTATGAAAAGGGAGGGGAAAAATAGAGTAATTTTACAGTGAAGAAACATGACAAATATTACTTCGGCCAGGTTCAAGATGCACAGTAATCAGCCATATCACTCGATATGATGGTGTATACACTTGATATGTGTGCCCTTGATATACCATGATGAAAATTGCACTAAAGTCTGGACTTTAGATAATAATAATGTCTCAATATTGGTTCATTAATTATAACAAATGCACCCTACTAATGTAAGATATGAATAACAGGGGGAACTATACATAGAGTGCATGGAAACTCTCTGAACTATTTTCTCAATTTTTCTGTACATCTAAACCTGTTCTAAGACATAGTCTATAAAAATGGCAAAATAAAAAATATAAAAGCAAATGAGAGGAATACCATCAGAATTAATTGAATAATACAGCAGAGAGGCTACTTCTTTCTTAATACACATGCCCCTTTCCGGGCCATATCTGAAAATTTCAGGAGAATGGATTTGTGTTACAAATTAGCTCAACAGTTGCATGTGTTTTTCATTTAATTATGTGTATGTGGATAGGAGTGGCATCTTTCCTAGGAATAATATGTTCCAAAAACAGTCAGATTTTTTTTTCTTTTTAAATCGGTAGCTTCATGACTTAAAGACACATTTCCTTTAATCCTTGTTTAGTCCTGACTGGTGTCCTGGTCATCAGAGATGAATATCCCAATTTTCTGTAAGAGCTGACTCAGCACTTATCAAATACTCTTGGTCAGAAGTATTGAAAGAATTAGGATAGCTCCTTCTGTAGTCTGGGAAACAGTAAGGTAGGTGAGAGATGGCTGGAACCAGCCTACTTTGAGTGAATTTAGACTGAGAGAAGTGTTTTGTTGGACTCATGTCAGCGAGAAATGAACATAGTTGCTGTTGCTCAGAAACAGCATTCCGTAGAAGAGGTTCTAATCTGTACTTTGCTATACCCACAGCCAGTGACTAATTTCCTGGACAATACAGGTTTGGGGCAAGCAGACGTTGCTGAAGTTTGCGCTCTTAATCAACTTCATGAAGAAGCCTGAAAAGTTAGCTTGCTACTCTCCAATAACCCTGCACCTAGACTCATGCTTGATTTTATATGCGTGATTCCGTCCTTGCTGAGAAAGAGTTCATTTAAGTCCTTCTGATAAACAGTGGTGTGGGAGGAAGGCAGAGGATGTCTGCAGGACGGGGTGGCCCCGGTCAGAAAATTAATGTTCCTCCTTGGGGCTAGAGCTGACCAGGAGGCTCTGACCTTGAGGGTTTTGCACTGGAGGCCTGCAGAGGTGGTCCAACATGGAAGGGGAAAACAAGAGGAAAGCATAGCAATTCCGATAAAGTTATTGGATGCACTCACTTCCCTGTTTAAACCCCAAGATTCTTTCCTAGTCATGTAGACAAAGCAACCAGGTAGTTGGCTAAATGTCTTTAATTTTCGAACATGTATAGAGATGTCAGGTAAACACATTCTGAAGTACAAAAACCTTTGGTTAAGATTTCATTCATAAATAAGCCAGATGCAGAATGGCAATACTGCATAATCTCACTTCTATGTGGAATCTTAAAAAAGTCAAACTCACAGAAGCAGAGAGTAGAATGATGGTTACCAGGTAGGTGGGGTAAATAGAGAGATGATGGCCAAAAGGTGCAGATTTTCCGTTATAAGTTCTGGAGACCTAACGTATACTACGGTGACTATAATTAACAATACTGTATTATATACTTGAAACTTTCTATAAAGGTAGATCTTCAGTGTTCTCACCACACGCACACGCAAAAGGAGATGTAACTATTTGAGGTAATGAATATGGTAATAACTTGATTGTGATGATTATTTCACCATATACATGTAAAGTTATCAAGTTGTACACCTTACATAGATTTAATTTGAATTGTCAATTTCAACTCAATAAAGCTTAAAAAATTTCATAATTCCTCACACTTACGTGGTGCCTCCAACTTTCCGAACTGCTTTTGCAAAACCCGTTACCCTCTGGTTCCAGCCAGTATGTTCTCCCATTTTCCTTTAGGGGAAAAAAATCAAAAGCAGATGAAATGGTTTTAAATCACCTGGGAAAATGAACTCCCCCCATTTTATAAATCCCTGGGAGCAGCTGGTAGGGGGAGGGCAGTGAGATGCAATAAACAGCACAAGATGTGAGCAGCACCTACAGAAATGACCAGGCTTCGTGCAAAATGAAAATGGGGGCTCATTGTCAAAAAGTATTAAAATGGTTGAGATGGTGACAGAAGAAGATTAAAGCAAGCATACCTTGTGCGACTGTCCAGGTAACATGCCCAGGAAGCTAGCCGTGGTCTCGAGTAACACAGAAATAGGTTCTGATCCTGTCTCTGCCTTTCAACATTTGTATAACTTTGGCCAAGCTTCTCGTACTCTTTGACTCAAGGTTCTTTACTTGTGAAATGTTAAGAAGACAATGAATGCAAAGAACAAAGTACATTGTATTGTGAAGTAAACATTCAAAAATTAATAATGATGACAATGACATTAATAATAATAGCTCAAGCGAGAAGGGAGAGAGAAATCAGGGGTTGGGTTGGCAGCACCGAATCCTCCCCTCCCCCACTCAGATTTCCCCCAGTGCAGACATGGCCTGGTCAGGACAGCCGCTGCCTCTCCTCAGTGGCCCCACACCCCACCTCAGCTGGCTGCCAGTCGCCGCCTCCCACCTGTAGGCCTCAGAAGAGACCATCTGGAGCTGGCATTTGACACTACTCCCAGCATAGAAAAGACCAGAAAGCGAGGTCAGGAAACTGCTAGGGGGCCATCTCTTTGACAAGGGCATGTGTTTCCATTTACTACAGGCTTGTTCTTCTAGAATCCCAGTCCCTGATGACGCTCTGAAATTTCCTGAGGGCCTTGGGCTTGACCTCCACACCTGGGTCTGTGGAGCTGGCTTCCTGCCATTGCTGCCTACCCTCTGGCCTGCCTGTGCAGCCCCTTGTTGACCTCCAGGGGCTAGACCTCATAGCGTGTGTGCCCTGTGGCCTTCTGGTCTCTACACTTTCTCTGACCCGATGCCATGACGTCTGTATTTGCCCTCGGGCTGCCTGCTGACTCTATACCCCTTTGCATCAATTGAACACCCTCCACTTTTGGCCATTTGCCCAGAACAGTGACCCTAAGCTGCCTGGGGCCGGTCCACCAATGCCCTGCAATGCATTGGCAAAATGCAGGCCATTCACCCCCTTCACCCATCCTGGCCCCACTCTCTCAGTGCTCTCATAAGCACTCAGAACAATGTCGGTAGAATCTTCTCCACCTGCCTTGATTTGGGTGGTACCCAAGCACGTGATTCATTCAGCTGAATCACTAACAGCATCAGTCACTCTGCTTTAGTCAACGACATTGAAGAGAGTTATTCTCCCTGCGAGAAGTCCTCCTCCCTTTTCCTGGCCCATGGGAAGGCAGAATGGTGGGGGCATTCTTTCCTTTGGGGTCAGCAAGAGTTCTTCATGAACATGCTTCTTTGTTCTTTATGGTTTGATTATATTCTTAAAAAAAAAAAAAATTCAAGCAGGCTTAGTGTAGAATTAACCCTTTGGGATTATATATTAGTTGACAATCCTTAATACCAAACCTTTTATTTTCCATTTGGTAGATATTGTGGCAGTCAGCCAAATTGCAGTGGAAAGATTAATAGTCCATCTACCCATGCTTTCACTGTTCAATATGTGCTAGAGCAGAGTCAGCTGCTCCCACTCACCAATAGGTGCTTACAGTCTGAGGCGAATCCATGTGCTTCAAAATGTGTGTCTTTGGACACTGGGAAATGATTCTAAGAAGGTGACGTTCTGAGATACTGGGGGTTAAGACTTCTATATATGAATGGGGGTGGTGCACAATTCAACTCATAACAGGCACAGAAGTCCATGATGTAATCTGCGAAGGTCAGCCTCTGACATGTAAGTGGTGGTTACAGTGTGGTCTGGGTAACCTGAGAGTTTGCAGGTGTCTCTGAGCAGTCTCCAACCTCAAAGTCCCTCAAAGAAGTGACAATGTTAAAATAATCTTCCTTCACTCATCAGCAGCATTCAACGCATTGATCACTCTCCTTCTTGAAATACTTTCTTCTCTTTCTGGGATGTCTCTTTCTTGATGCTTCCTCCACCTCACAGGCTCCTTCTTTTCTCTCTGTGCAGTTCCTTGTCATCTTCCAGACCACCAAACAGTGGGATGCCCCTTAGCTCTGTGCTGGGGTAAATCTCCCATTTGCCCTTCGGGTTCTCACTCGACTCCCTCTCTCTTCGCTTCGCCAACCAGCTCTGGGCCCTGGGTGGTTGACCTTTGCAGATTACATCATCGACTTCAGGGCACACACAATTGTCAGCAAACCATCAGAAGCTAGGAGAGGAGCACAGAGAGGGTTCTCTCTCACAGCCTTTAGAAGGAACCAAATGTATTAACACCTTGATCTTGGACTTCTGGCTTCTAAAACTGAGACAATAAATTTCTGCTATTTAAGCTACCCAGTTTGTAATACTTTGTGACACAGCCCTAGCAAACTAGTACAGCGCCTCTTGTTTCTGGTTGGGTTCCGCCAATGAGGATCAGGCAAGAGACTGGAGAGAGGAGGAGAGTGGAATAGATTATGCGAACCCTGTCACGCTTCATGAGATTGTACTCACACCCTACACCAGCACGTCCTGTCCTCATTTCCTGCTTTATTTTTCTTCATGGAAATAAGCACATAGTACACATAGTATTGCCTACTTGCTTATTGTCTGCATTTCTCTCCCCGTCACCATCTTGGAATGTAGGGACTTTGTTCACTGGTATCTCATCTACTCCTACAGCGGTGCCTGGCCCACGGTAGGCACTTGATAAATATTTGTTAAATGAATGAATAAAGGTAAAATCTATGCTTCTGATCCTGAGCAGGAGGAATAATTAATAAAAGAAAATAGTTAATACAATTTAATAAAAATCTAGACATTTCCTCATTGTCTTCTATTTCTGACATTTAGTTTATCATTTTTGATGAGTTTTTTAATTAAATTTATTGGGGTGACAATGCTTAGTAAAATTATATAGGTTTCAAGTGTACAATTCTATAACATCATCTACATATCACATTGTGTGTTCACCACCCAGAGTCATTTCTCTTTCCATCACCATATATTTGACCCCCTTTACCCTCTTCTTCCATGGGAAGTAGGAGCACCTGGAAGAGGTGAGCCACAGAGATATGAGGCAAGCTCTGTCTCATTCTACCTGGTTCTTCCTCCTTAGATCTTCAGCCTCACAGCTTGCCTCTCCCCACTTATTGTTCTAGACCCCAGCAGGGCTGGATTATACCTGAAGTTCTTTCAGTGCTCTGAGCTCTCCATAACCCCTGGCCCTGTGCTCAGTGTATTACTCAGAATTCTCCAGAGAAACAGTGTGTGTGTGTGTGTGTGTGTGTGTGTGTGTGTGTGTGTGTGTATGTAAAAAGAAATTGATTCTAAGGAATTGGGTCATGTGATTATGGGTGTTAAGGAATGCCAAAATCTGTACTTGGCAAGCTGGAGACCCAGGAGTATTGGTGGTGTAAATTCTAGTCTGAAAGCCAGGCCCAAGAAGGGTCTGAAGGCACGAAAAGATGTCCCAGCTCAAACAGACCAGGGAGGAGAAATTCCCTCTTACTTTCAGTGTGGTCAACCTTTTAGTTCTATTCAGGTTTCAGTGGATTGAATGAGGCCACCCACATATGGAGGGCAATCTGCTTTACTCAGTCTACAGACTGAAATGTTAATCTCATCCAAAGACACCCTCACTGACTCACCTGGAATAAATGTTGGACCAAATAGGAGGGAACACTGTGGTCCAGTCCAGTTGAGACATAAAACCTAACCACCACACTCAAGGTCAGCTCCCTTTTCGCCTAGCCAATTCTTGCTCTTAGGTCTCAGCTGGGATGTCCCTTCTAGGAGATGGGCTCCAAGCACCTGTGGTTACAATGAACTCTTGGCCCAATGTACTCACGAAGCAAGCTCTTTCTCCTATAATAATTTTGTAGCTACAGATTGTAATTTTGAGTTTGTTTGGGGAGCAGTTATTTCTTAGGCTTTTTCTGTTATGACTGCGTCCTATAGTTTGGCATAGTTCCTGGAGCAGAGGAAGTGCTCCAGGAATTTTTTTTTTACAAATGTACAAATGAACAATGGTCTGGGAAGGCCTAGAATCCACATCTCTTTCAGTTGAGAACATGAGCAAAGAATAGTGAGTAGAAAAAAAAAAAAAAAGAAGGAGGTGGTGAAGTTGCATAGTGATAGGATCTTGTAAACTCTAAGGCAAAATGGAAGAGATAATTTGAATTCATGGCAATTTTGAGAAATCATTGCACAATTCATTGTGTTGGGAAAACTTCAAAGAACCCAGCTAGCCTCTGATTGGGGCTTTCTGGGTCCTTCTATTTCAATTCTGAATCCACTTTTCTACTCAAATGGTGGAAGTGGGTTGGCAACTACAACATCACAGGGGCTCTGTTAGAAATAAAGAATCTCAGGACTCACCTCAGAACCTACTGAATCAAAATCTGCATTTTAATATGATCCCCAAGGGATGTGAGAAGCTTGAGAAACTCTGAGCTATGCTACTAACCAGCTGCATGAATCTGGGGGGAAGTTACTTAACTTATAGACCAAAACACTTCATCTGTAAAGTAGGGACATGATACTTAGGGTTGTTATAACCAAATGAGAGCCTTCCTACTGGCATCAGTGCCCAGAGGAGGGTAGATGCTTAATGGGTTTGACGTTTCCTTTCATCATGGAAGCCATGGGTCAATGGCAGTGGGCGGAAGGATCTGCGTTTGCTTCTCTAGATGTTATTGCAGTATTGTGCTCACCACAGTACTGATGTTCTTGGGCTCTTACACTTGCTTCTGTTAAGGTCCCAGTGAATTATGTGCAAAGAACATGATCGGTACCACGTGGTTTGCCCATGTTATCTATAGCTTCTTTACTATAGGCTCACCCTACAGAATGAATGTTCACTTTTTACCATGCTTTTTGTTTTGAGCAAGATTTATTGCTTTCTTTTACCTTTTAGGGTTCACTTTGTATATTTTATTGGACATTTACAGTATTTATGGGATACTAATTATATGTAAAGCTCTGTGCTTGATGCGATTGTAGACTCAGAAGATTAAAAAAGCAAGAACCCCATCCTGGATGAATTTGCAATATATTAGAGGAGTATAAACATATATAAATTAAGTCAGAAGTTGAGAAGTGTTAGTCGAGGTGCTAAGAAAGTTAGAGAACAGAAACATTTCATATTAGTATATATTTTATGTTTCTGTAGTAGCTGTTATCTCAATTTATTTCTCATTGTTGAAATAAATATTTAATAAAAGACACCCAGGCTCACCCTACAGAATTAAAGTTCACTTTTTACTGTGCCTTTGTTTTGAACAAGATTTATTCTCTTCCGTATTTAAAAATTTGGAATTAATATGATCTTTCTGAACATTTCGATTTAATTACTACTTTAAAATTCAAAGAGAAACATCATTAAATATTAATAGGCCAATCTGCAAAAACAAATTTCCCTGTAACTTTGGCTTAGGTAAATGGGGATTTCAGAAAGTATGACAGGAATAATAGAAGTAAGAAGGAATCTGCATATTTTAGGCCTCCATTTCCTTATTTATAAAACAATTGAATCTTAGGAATATGTGATCCCTAATAGTTCTATAAGAGTATGCTGGTGGTCATAAAGAAAAAGAGCTATGAAAGCCATTCGGGTAATATTAGTAACAGAAGTGGTCTTGTGTGATGGGGGCTGTGGAAAATTGGAGAAGAGCTGCTTTGTGTACGAGGATAGACATCACTTAGGTCCAGCCGAATGTGCCATGTACAATGTCTAGTACTGATTCTCAGGGGAATTGGACATCTAGATTTTATGTGTAATGTCCTATTTTTTATTAAAAAACTATTGTTTTGAGTTTAAACATAATACACAACAAACTAAGCATTTCTCCATGGTAAATAAAGCCTTCACACTTCAAGTCTGCACCTTGTCATCTATACCAAGGGGCCACGAGCTGTCATTCATCAATCACAATTGACCAAGGGAATCAACCACAACTCGGTGATTTTCACCCCAGCCAAGCACTAGGCTCATTTGGGGAACATTTTACCACCAGCAGGGCCTGGACTCCACCTGCCGAGAGTGTGATTCAATCAGTCTTGGGTTGGTGTCTAGCATTCGTAGTTTTAAAAATTCCACAGGTAATTCTACTGAGCAGCTAGGTTTGAGAACTTCTATCTTAAGGAAACTTTTCCATCTCCACCATGCATGCCACACGCATGCATGTGCTCCCATGACTCCTGGCGTCCCCAGCGGGCTGTGTGAGGCCTTCTTCTAGCCACTCTTGCCTTTGTCATCATTCCGGAGCCTTTACTGGTGACCAGAGACTCTGGAGACGTTGCAGATCACTTCCTCTCTCAAGAATGTCGTTGAAGTGCAGTTCATGGCAACTCTGTACCCAGCCTCATTCCGTCCTCCATTGTTTCAGGTTCACATTTTTCTACCAGCTGCAGAGTGGGAAGGAGAGAATCAGGAGAGATAAGCTCTTGCTAGTTTTCAATTTTATGCTGCCTAAACAATATTCATAACAAGCACTGTGGTAAATCTCTCATTTGCTGTCACAGTTTTTCTAATGTTTTGGTGCACTTTTATATTTTTACTCCCTCTAAGTATTGAAAACAAATGAAGTTCAGCAAAACAGAAGATCCAGGGGATCCAGCAAATAATTATCCCTGCCAAGCATGAGTATTTAGCACCTGCATGTTTGGGAAACATTCAAATTGGTTTGCTTTGTATATGTTATAAAAATGCTCCCTGGAGCTGAGGAAATCTCTTTTGGACTCACTTGTTATTTATGTATTTATTTGATTTTGAAAATGTAGGCAATAGGCGAATTAGGTTAGGTTTCAAGGTCTCTGGGCATAGCCATGAGATTTTAGAACGTGGCATTTGGTCTGGGTCTCATATTGGAGTCAGACTTGGGTTATTAATCTGTAGACCTGGGGCCGGATGGATTATATTAAAGTAAGACTTTGTACACTTTCATATAACTCATTTTTGTCATGCAGCATTATATTACTCGGTGGCTAGAGATTCAAATGGCTCATAAATATTTTGTGAATGAAGGTTTAGGGATGGTAGTTTGTCATAGCCAGAATGAATTGATGCCAGTGATAGAAGGAAAAAGGAAAGTAAGCTGCAGACTTTTCATTGTTCCTACATTTCTTGGAGACCTGATTTAGAGGCCTGAGTAGTTTCTTCTTAATTACTTCAGAGATGGTTTTGGAAAATGCAACTCTAAATGGAGTACAGAATGATTTATGGCACTGTTTTATGAGATGGAATTAAAAATTCAAACCAGAATGTGTAACTGTGGCAGCGTGGGGCTACTGATTAAGCATTACTGAGCACTGCCATTCATCTGACTGCACCTGCTCGCGGGGCATCATGCTGGTACCTGCCCATTTGACGGGGCTCAGCAGAATCGAGCGAGACATTCCCAGATCAGTGACTGGAGAAAAACATTTTTTTGAGAGGAATTAGGAGAAACTCCCTAATTTCTGAAATGAGAACTGCAGGTAACGTACACGGGTGGGGTAGTCTGAGGATTCCTGCAGTCTGGAATCCAGACACAGCCCCCGGGAAGTTAAGAGCCAGTGGTTCAGGCTTGTTATCTGTCAAATGGTGTTGGTGACAACCACAGGCTGTTCTTTAAGGATGAAATAAAATCATATTTGAGGAAGCCGTTGGTGAACTTGATAATGGAATGCAAATGGGAATTACATTTATTCTAAACCTCCCAAGGGAAATGGTTTCAAGATCTTTTCATGCATTATTAGCACGAAGCAGAACAGTTGCTTCACAACTTGGTGGTATGCTTGGGGCGGGGGGGGACCAGGGGCCAAAAGAACCCACCTTTGTGAAAATCCTCTGGCATTTGCTCACTTGCTCCATTTATCCTTCAAGGAGCTCCGGCCTTGTGCTGCAGCTGTTTAGTTGGATGTGTACTCACAGTCTACTCAGATGTGCATAGACAATGCATTTTCTCCATCGCATTTATACTAACCTGTTTCTCCTTATGCTCACCCTCCTGCTAAGTTGTGGAACAGGCAACTTGGTAACCTGAGTCTGGCACAATAATTGAAACTATCCCTTTAGGTTTCTGAGCCGATAGGTAAAACGCTAAGTTTCCCAGTTTCCATAATTTGCTCCATGCACCCATCAAAACTGGCTTATGTGACCTTGTAGTAGCGCCGTGATGGGGTTCTAAGATCCAGGCTGAATCCTGTGGCTCCTTTGGTCCCTGAGCCATGTCCTTCTCCAGCTGACCCCTCCCAGCATTCATAGCCGGCGTCACGTGTGATGTGTTTGATCTTGCCCTGTTGGGTTCAGTAACTCTGCTCTGCAAGTTGGCCTCTCCTGCTTCTTTGTGGTCCTCTTTGAGTCTCAGCTACATCCCTTTTCCACCCCTGGCTCAGTCCTGACATGGGGTCCTCTCTCCCCTCGTCATCAGAAAGGCCGATGGTTTCTCAACTCACCTGCCTTGCAGTCACTGTCTCTCATGAACCGGCAAGAAATTCTAGGTCCTGCCCACACTATACCGGGACCAAGAGACGCCCAAGAAAGTTAGACACTGGTCATTCTTCTGATTACCACGTGGGGGTTATTCATTATTTTTGATGTCACCACTTTCCTTTATCCCTTACTTTTCACCAGGCAGATGCAGGAAGATCTATAATAAAATCTTTTCTAGAGTTCTTTGTTCTTGGTTTTTTCATCTATTTACCTAAAATACCTCCTCATCTTTTGGTCCAGGTCCGGAGGGAGGAGATTGGACCCTCCTACCTCACTACTGCCTCAGTCCCCAGGAACTTCAAAGGCTGGTTGGACTTGTTTTTGCTCCGTAGCACGTTGTCCTCCATTTCTGGCAAACAAACTGGCCTGGCTGTCACGGTGGAAGAGGCATCTGAGGTACATCAGGGAAGACACTAAAGTGTCTGAATTTCCAGGTTTGGTTCTTGATATGCAACAAAGCTTTAAACTTTGGATAAATATTTCTCAACAAAGCCTAGCTTCAAAGCCTGTTATCTTACTGCAAAATCTTATTTTGAATGCCAGAACAATTCAAACGTAATAATTCTAACACACCTTCCCCCCAATACACACACACACACACACACACGCACACACACACAATGTATAAGGTACAGTTCTAGGTGCTATGGATGCCTTTGTAAAGGAAATAGATGAAATTCCTGCTTCCAAGGGCTGTCATTTTAGAGGGAGGTGACAGATAATAAACCAAATGAATAGGTACAATAAATATATGAGGTGATGATATGTGGTATGAAGAAAAATGAAATTAAGTAAGACAGGATAGTAGTAAGGGCTGGAGATGGAGGCTGGGCTTTGCTTTAAAAGTGACATTTGAACAAGATCAGACAGAAGCTAGAGAGCGAGCCATATGGATTATCGGGGAGAATGTCATGCTGGAGAAGGTCATTAAAAAAATTGAAATAGAAATGCATATTAATATTTTTTAAAGTACCCGTTACTTTGTCATCACTGATTCCAAAAGATGAATCTTCGTTTTAGGCGGATATAACCAGACTGAATATTATTAACACATTATGCTTCCCAAAGTATCACAAAGATCATGCCATACCCATGTTCAAAAATCCTTGGAGAATCTTTATTACTTAGATGAAAAAGTCATTCATTTTTTCATGCAAAATGTAATAGCTAGGGATAAAACATGAGTGTGACATAGTCCCTGCTTCCAAAGAGCTCTTGATCGATTAACCAGGGTGGACTTAGTCATAAGAACATGTAATGAGATCAGTGCCAGGAACCGGCATGGGTCTTTTGGAAACACAGACGAGACATCTAATGTGCTCTGGATGGGACTGGAAGATCAGGAGAGGCCTCTTAGAGAAAGCAGTGCCTGAGCTGAGTCTGAGATATTCGTAGAAGATACCCAAGCAATGCCACCAAAGAGGGCAATTTGATCAGCGGGGGCAGCATCAGTGAATGCATGCAGGTGGGTACATGCAGGTGAACTAAAGGTAACTCATAGCTGCTGAAAGGAAAGTGTGGGACAGGCAATGGAAAGAAATGAGCCTGCAGATGTGGACAGATGAAGGAAAGTCATAATAAGTCCAACTACATTCACAGGCCTGTCTTCCTGACCAGGCACTTCTCCAGCAGCTCAGTCACTCCAGCCTCTACTCTACTTACGCTACACTGGTGTCAGGAATGTCCTCCCACCACTGTCCATGCCTATAAAATGTATTCATGTCGTAAACCGTGATTACAGCCTGCCATAGCTAAGTAATCCTCCTTCATTATAGCTGTCTAGAGTGCTCTGATAGATTTTGCCATATACCTTTCGTTTCCAGTCACTGTAGTTTAGCCAATGCTACCTCCTGTCATTTAAATGTCTCCTGTATGTCTAGTTTCCTTTCACAGATTATAATTTTGAGGACAAAAACTGTCTCGCTTCTCCTACATGTTCCAACACAATGATCCGCGTATAGTAGTTGCCCAATAAGTCCTTGTTGAAATATGCATTTTATTACTCTAGACCTACACTGTCCTATATGACAGTCACTAGCCGCATGTGGCTATTTAAATTTAAATTAATTAAAATTCAAAAATATGAACAATTCAGTTTCTCAATCTCGTTAGCCAAATTTCAAGGGCTTAATAGCCCACAGGTGGCTAGTAGTTACTCTTTCAGGCAACACAGAAAGCACTTCTATCATTACAGGAAATTCTATTGGCCATCATTGGTTTAAAATACTTTTTAAAGGAATTTCCAGACGAGAACCGCTTCAAGCCACTTTAAAATCATGCCTATAAATTGTCAAAAGAACACCATTCAATTCTATTGCATCTGATGTTAAAGCTATTGATAAAATGTTACAATTTGACTCCAGATAATTTATTTTTATAAGTTTGGCAATACCCAAGATGTAGATATTTATCGAAGAAATAAAATAGTAGCATTTTATTGATGTCTACTCTTTGCCAGATATTATGCTAACACGCTATGTATATTTTATGTGATATGTATTTTTAATTTAATCTGTAGAACAACCCTTTGAAATATATATTATTAAAGAAGAAGGAAGTGAAGTCATTCTGGTGAAAACCTTGCTTGTGATACACAGCCAGAAAGAGGTAGAGCCAGTGTTTCAACCAGGGACTTACTGACTCCAAAACTAGTCCAGAGAATATTTTGTATTTCATATATAATTTTATGTGAAACCATATATATATAGATATATATAGGTATATATAGGTGTGTGTATATATATATCTATATATTTATATATAGATATATATATACACACACATCTATAGGTGTATATATATATAGATAGATAGACATAGATATCTATCTATCTATCTATCTATCTATCTATCTATCTATCTATCTATCTATCTATATATTTTTTGTCAATACCAGCAACCCAAACCTAAGAAATGTTACAATTTTCTATATCTGCTTCTTTATATAAAATAAAGATCTAGATTAAAGCCATATATAATCCTTCCCAGATCCCATTTTTTTTTTTCTCTCCACAAGGATAACTACTATGAAGTTAGCATGCACCTTCTTTCAATTCAGGTCTTAGTATTTTCAATGTATACATGTACTGATAAACAGTGTATAGTATTGTTTTGCAGATCTTTAATTTTTTAAAAAAGGAAGGCAGTGTTCTGCAATTTACATTTTCATTCAATATCTTTTCCAAGATGAATTCCAGCTGATGCATGTTGCTTTGATTCAGTCATCTCCCCTGTTCTGTATTATTATTTCATTGTGTGGCTATAGTACAGTTTATTTATCCATTGTCCTATTGATAGACATGTGTATCATTCCTAAGTTTTCTCTATTATTGTACACAGACAAGATCTGCATACATGTTTTCTTAAGCGTATTGCAAGCATTTTTCTAGAATATATATCTTGAAGAGAATTGCAGGGCGTTTGGTTTATATGCAGCCATATGTTATCAGATAGTGGTAAATTGCTCTCAAAATGGCAATTTCAATTTTTATTCCTTCCCATTGTCAGTACTTGAAATTTCCTATTTTCATCTATTCCTTCAGTACTTAGAATTTTCAGACTTTTTAATTTTCGCCATTCTAATAAGCATGAAATGGCATTTCATTTTGTTTTATTTCCTTGGTCATATTGAAATTGAGCCTATTTTCTTATATGTAGTGGCCATTCATATTTCCTCTTCTGTAACCCGCTGAACCATAAATATTGCCCAAATTTCCGTTTGATTACTGATTTATTTTTTATTTTGATTTGTGAGAGTTCTCGATATATTGTGATTACTAATCCTTTGATCTGGGTTACTTATCTGGGTTGCAAATAACTTTCCAGGTTGTCTTTTCACATCATTGATAGAAGTTTTTAACTTCAATGTAGTCAGATTTGTAATTTCCTTTTTCAGGGCTTGCACTCTTAATGTATTACTTAAGATGGTTTTTTCATATTTCATCATCATAAAAATTATTATGTTTTATTGTAAAAGTTTTAAAGCTTTACTTTTTATGTTTAGGACCTTGGTCAATTTGGGTTTTATTTTTATGTATGATGTAATATAGATATCCAATTTTATTTTATTTTTTATATAGGCAGCCAATTTGGCTATTATTAGTTTTGACTAGCTACCTCCTTCACTATGTAGAATGTAGTTATCATTTACTAAGCTCCCATATATGTGTGGGCCTGGGCCTGGTCTCTCTTCACTGCCATTGGTCTCTGTTTACCCCATTGTGTATAACCTTGTAGTTTTTGATATCTTAGAGTGTGCTTATTTGCTTTCTGTATTCTTCTCTGAAATTGGCTTAGCTAGTCTTGGCCTTTTCTCTTTCTGAGTTTTTGGAACAGGCTGACAAGTTTTAGTCTATGCTTTTTCCATTCTGCTAAACTACCTCCATTTTAAGTCCCAGGTTGGGGACTTAAAAACTCGGCAAAATCATTTTATGCTGTCTCTAAAAGGTAAAAGTCTGTCTCAGGAAAGGAGGTGCAGTTAAATCAGAAGCTGACATGGGGCAGGTGGTGATGGTTGGCCCCAATGAGGCGTAGGGACTTTGGCCAAAGTCACATGGAGAGATAGAGGTGAGAACTGGTCACTGGCTACACAGAACTAAGGCAGAACTAAGGCCAAATGCATTATCTACCCAAGGAGGGCCAGAATTAAGATGTCAGAACTTAGGGTGAGAAGCCAAGACCTAGGCAGGAGAAGTGAGCAGGATATTGGGATGACCAGGGTCTGAGACAATTACCTGGATACCATGGGGCGATGTTAATTACTTAGCAAAAATCTAACTTGAATAAGGTCATTATAAGTGGAGGCAGCCTTGCTCCAGTTACCAGCCCTTTCCCAAAAAGAGACCTCCTCCCATCAGAATAAGACAGTATAGTACTATGGTGTAAGCCGGCCTATCAAATCCAGCAGGTGTGGCTTCTATCCCCACACCACCATCAAGGTGATGAATGACCTTGGGTGAGTTTCTTGGTTCTCTCTAAGACTCTATTAAATGAGGATGATGCTGATTTTGATCTCACAAGTAAGAAAAGTACCAAGAGGGTGGCAGGTAAAAGTGATCAGATCCCCAAATGCCACAAACTGTGTCCTCAGCCATCCAGCACCTCCTGTCCTCTTCATTTGGGAACATCTTCCTGGTGCATGTGTTATTTCCACCTACTGCAAATAGCAGCTCTTCATCGCATTGCAAGGATGCCTCGTCACGTCTCGTGCATGTAATTCGTTTTCTTTCAGGTCTTTACCTAGGCTCAAAACTCAGCCACTCTTCACTTTCTACACAGCGAAAGTGACTTAACTTCTCTAAATGGGGCAAGTTGTAGTTAGGGTTACTGCCATAATTAAATGAATGAATACGTCATAGTGCTTAGTATAGTATTTGGCACAGATAGGTCCTCTGTAAACATTGCTTAAATAAAAATGAATAAACGTACTGCACTATATACAGTGCAGTGTTTAAGAGTTTCTTCACTGGTGCCAGACTATCTAGGTCAAATATACTCTGCCATTTGTTAGTTGCATGCCTTTGGGAAAGTTACTTAAAGTTACTTAACTCCTCTCAGCCTCAGGTCCTCCCTTGTTAACTAGAAAAATAATGTCCATCTCAGAGTCATTCTGAGGATTAGTAAAAATGATGTATGTCAACTGCCTGGCACATTGAAACTCCTCAGCAAATATGAGCTTTTATTATCACTACACTCGTAGCATAGAGTCCCTTGCTCAAGGCCTTGTTAAATTTGGAATAATATTTAGGTCAAGGATGAGGGTGCACTAACCCAACGCAACGGAAGTTCCATATTAAATAGGTGTGAGGGGCAAAGCTTGTTTCCAGGGAGAACCTCGCCACACTCCTTCACACTCTGCAACTTACTGAAGACATAACTCATCACATCCAATTTCAGTGTGTCCCAGGGGGGGTGTGGGCATGGAACATGATCTGAGCTTTTCCTGGTTTCTGTCCAAAGACTGTTTCGCTCCCTTAAAAAGCAGTGTCACATCTCCACATGCAACTTTGCCATGAGAAGAAGAGAAAATGTCTTCTTTCCGTCCTGAGTCACTGCAGGGCGACATGAAAACATCTGGTTGTATTTCTTTCTCTCTGTACGTCTCAGGATGCACACGCTAAGTTCCCTCCAGGAGTGACAAGAGGAGTGAATGGATTGAAATCCTGGGTGTGTTAACCACTAAACTAGGTATGCAAGATGAGAAAAAAAGACTTGAGAGAGGGATCAGAGGAGTGAAGATTTGAAATTACTTTAATCTCGAAGAATTTAGATGTAATTACAAAATAAAACCTTGGTATTATAGCTGTGGTTATCCACCCAAAAACAATTTTCACAGTTTGTGAATTTGGCTTCCTATTCATTAGTGGCTCTTCCCAAGTTAGTAGATGTGTTCTAATCATAAATGAATTCTTAAATAGCTTCAAACCAAGGGAATTATAACACAAAGGTCACTATTTATTTTCTAAATAGCTTTTTGTAGTGTAATATAAAATATCTTTGATAAGAAAATTAATTCCTTCTGAAACTGGTTGGGGATAAAGAGTCCACTTTCCTCAAAACCCCAGGGTAACAATGTCACATCAAAGACACGGCAGTAAATGGAAGCTTCAAGAGCTGCTCTACGCCCACATGCACATAATCACAGGCTTTTATTTGAGGAAAAGTGAACTGTAGCTCAGCCTCTGAGGGCCTGGATTAGCTAGGATATAAGACTGGGTACTGTGAGAAAGGTCAAATTAACACTGACTTAAGTAATATAAAAATTAATTCGTTGTTCTCCAGAGAATCCAGGATTATATGGAAGCTCTGTTGTAGTACACAGTCCTCAGAAGTCCAAGTTCATTCATAATGCTTCTCATTCTTGGTCAGTACAGGTCAGAATTCCAGCCATCATAAGGAGGAAAGTGGAAAAGGAGAGTATACACCTTGTTTTTAAGTTCATGACTCAGAAGTCTCACACCTCATTTGTGCTCGTATGCCATTGATCAAAACATGGTCACGTGGTTACATGTTCTGCAAGGGAAGCTGGGATGTGTAGTTCTTATTCTGGGCAGCCATGTTCTCAGCTTAAAACGCAACATCCACAGAGGTAGAAGGAAAAATCAGTTCAGAGCTCTGGTAGATTTTGTATTTGTAGGCCCTGAAGACTTTGACTTGGATATATACAGAGCCTAGCAGAAGATCACATGCTGAGCCAGCCCTCAAAGCTTGAATCCATCCCAATCCAACTAGCCAACCCATCTGTTACCATAACTTTATGCCTCATCAACAGGTTTTTCAGAGAGTGCCAATATTTTAGACCCTTTTATTCTATATAGTAGAGTAGATAAAAGTTAATAATACAAGTAAAAAGTTATACATGCTATAAGAGAGATTCTAATCAAGTGTTAAGAAATTCAGAAGGTGAAGGGAATATTTCCCATACAAATGCTACTCCTTCTTGATCCATCATTTACCACTTCTTATCCATTCTTAAAGCCCAGTGACAGTAGTACTAACGTTTAAATGGCCAGCAAAGATGGCAGTGAAGGAGAGGATGCTGTAAGTTGAGCAAACAAATGGGTGCAGGTTACACTTTGGCTTTGGACAGAGGAGGCTGAGGCTGAGAAATGGCAGATGGGACTAGAAAGGAAGACAAGGCAAGCTGGTGCCAGGTCTTCTAAAGATGTTGGTACTGTGTTGTCATTAACAACTGTGCTAACACTGGACAAGTGTATGGAATTCCAGTTTACTAAGGACACTAAGCTACTAGGTAGAACATAAAATGAAACATGCAGATTGTGTCCTGGAGCGGGTGGAAGAATAGTACAAACTGTGACCACGGGGCTTCTGAATCCTGTTTTCACAGAAATCATAAGACCAGTGGATATTTGACTACTGTTTGGGGTGCTCCTGTAAAAGGGTTTTCCTTTCTCTGGAGTTTTAGTGGAGAGCTTTTTGTACATTATGAAACAGAAAGTAGAGAACAGGACATAATGAAAACCAATTTGGATAAAGGAGTTCAGGAATAAAGTTACCATAATATCAGAAACAGATGTGTTTAAAGATGTACGCGACTTCTTTTTTATTTATTGGAGCTAAAAGATGTTAAGAATGTCTTCAGGCAGTTTCTTATTTGTTTGGTCATTTGATTTGTTTGTTATTATTATTATTATTATTATTATTATGCTTGGGGAAAAATGATTTTTTAAAAATGTATGTGTGACATATTGAGCTACGAATTTATTTACCTAATCTCTCTGAACTTTAATTTATTTACCTGTAAATGGGGAGTAATATTACTTACAACATAGGACTATTGTCAGGATTAAATGGGCTAGTGCATAGTTTCTAGCACCCAGTAAGCTAGGCTATGTTCAAGATGACGATGATGATAATGAATAAATGTTAGAGGTGATGATGATGATGATGATGATGATGATGATGAAGGAGGAGAGGAAAACTGATGATAAAAGGGAGGCCTCTATGTTTTAAACAATGGAATATGTTCCAGTGAGAATTCTGGTGTTCTAAATTTGTTTTAATAAAGTTATATTTGCGTAAATGTGAATAAATCAGAACAAAAACATTCAGTCCCTCTGAAATAGAGGACTTATCCCATAACTACATAGAAAGCTAAAAATGCCCCCATCAGTTCAATATATGTTGAGCTTTAGTCATAGATGACAGATTTGTCTATATATATATAAATATATATATATATATATATATATATATATTTTTTTTTTTTTTCTATTGCTAAGGGCCTATTTTGAGATGTGCTTCTGAATGTTGATTAGAAGAAATGGTGATATATCAGCAGTTCCTCTTCCCCTTCTTATTATTATGTCCTCCTTCTCCTCTTCCTCCTGTTCCTATTCTTCCTCCTGTTTTTTTTTCCTCTTCTTCTTTTTATTCTATTCTCCTCCTTCACTTCTTTATAATCACATCATTATAATAATCAATAATAATAAACAATTTTTTCTCTCCAGTATCCCTTCTTCCTCTTTTTCTGGATCCTTTTTCCCTCCATTTTATATATAGCTCAGGGGGCCGTGATCATTCCTTTCCACTCTTCCCCTAGCCCCAAGTGAAGACACCTGTAGGGACCTGGCCAAGCAGAAGAACCCATCTCCCTGCATGTGGCAATCAGTGGAGGGCTGGCCTCTGCCCCAAGCAAAACCAAGTAGAGGCTTGTCAGATATAGTGGTACCTCGGTTTTCAAATGTCTCCATTGACGAACGTTTTGGTTTATGAACCCCGCAAACCCGGAAGTAAATGCTTCAGTTTTCGAACACGACTCAGAAGTCGAACATGTCACACAGCTTCCGCTGGTTGCAAGATCCTGAGGCCGAGCTTTCGGCTGGTTTCGAACTTTTTAGAACTCGTGAATTACGTTTAAAAACCGAGGTACCACTGTATTTTAGATTTGACCTATAGCAGCTGTGAAAGAGGTAGGTTCTCTTCCTTTATGATAAAAAGAATGTATGCAGAGTTTACTTGTGGCTTCTTCCTCCATAGTCAACTGGAAGAATTTGTTTGCAGAGGATAAAAGAGTCATTGAAAGGCAATTGAATTGAATTGAAAAGTGAGAAAGAAGGGGCAGGGAGAGAGACTGAGGGAGAGAATTAGCAAGTGATTTAATAATAGTTTTTAACAGCTAAATTCAAAATTTCTTAATATGTATCTGTGCACAAAGTTTTTAATTACACAAAAAATACATTTTTAAAACTTGAGCCAGTTTGAGTTGGGTTTCTCTCATTTATACCCAACTGAAAGAGTGGGAAGAGTGGAAAGGAATGATCACGGCCCCCTGAGCTATATATAAAATGGAGGGAAAAAGGATCCAGAAAAAGAGGAAGAAGGGATACTGGAGAGAAAAAATTGTTTATTATTATTGATTATTATAATGATGTGATTATAAAGAAGTGAAGGAGGAGAATAGAATAAAAATTTGAGGAAATGAAGTAACTTAAGATTCAAAGTATAAGTACTAGTATTTAAATTTTTAATCCAAAAAAGACACGCAAATATATATATCCATATATGTCTTTTCAGGGCAGTCTTGTTAGACATGATTAGTGAGATTAACTGAAATTTTCAGTCTGGTCTGAATAAGTCATGGTCAGTAGACAACTCAATTTGAGATAAAACTTCTTACTTAAAACCTTTCCAACATAAAAGTATCCTTCTTATTGTCTGGTTTGCTTTGTGAATAGTAGTATGTTTATATTTATTTATAAAATTGGTGTGATTTACAAGTAGTATAAGAAAAAAAACGAACATTTATGCTGAATGGCATGAGGTGCTTGAAATAGGTACCACATTTGAAGAAAATAAAATCAACAGAAGCTGTGATTTTTCATTTGATTTTAGCTTTATATTGAAATGGAACAAAGTAAATATGGTAAATATTTCTGATATGTAAACACTGGTATCACATTTTTATTAATCCTGTAGTACATTTCACGCTCTCAATTAAAACCTTTAATTTGCTTGCTGCAGTGCCTGCAGTCCTGAGAGTCATTGTTCCCTTATTTTCCTGGATAACTTAGTTAGGGGAAAATAAAATAATGAAATTGATCTTAAAATGAAAAGGCCTGAAAATAGCGCTCTTATTTAAATTATGATACTTCACACTCATCTGAGATTTCTTCATCTCTGCAATAACGCAGCTGTTTTCCTCAGGGTGTTCTCACAAGTTCATAAAGAAAAAAATTGTTACGAGCCTTCCGCAACCCCAAGGAAGGCAGCTGTGTTTTTGATAAACTGGGCTACGGTTTCAACACTTCAAGCTATAGAGAAATTTACACAGGAATTTTCTGCATTATATATCCTTGAGTAATATATTTTCAACAGTAACAACGTACACTGTATTTAGTCAAACTTTACACAGCGAAGCGGTCAGGCTGAACACTGCAAAATTAAAAACCTGACCTTCAGCAGAAGTCTCAGCTCTAAACATACAGAATATAACTCACTCTGACCTGTTAAAAAACGCAAGGGAAATTAAGAAAGGGTGAAGAGATGCTTTGGCTGAGCTCCTCCATCAGACGTCTGAGCATCACATTTTTCTCCACATTTGGTAGAGGGGATATGTCATAAATCAGTGGCATTATCCAAAGATTTCAGTAAAGAAAAAGTCTACCAGGGCTTGAGTGATTGAAGAGTTGGGACTCTGCCAATCCTAAATTCTCTTGGTTCAGGAGGCTGTGCTGACTCTTCCCTGCTCTCTCACCTTTGCTGTCAAAGTCCTTATCTTGCTGATTTTGGACAGGGAGGGAAACATTCCAGACTGAACTTAGGTACTTGAAAGTTTTCTGTGTCCTGTTGTATGCAGTGACTTAGGTTGTGTCCACCCAATTACAAGAAAATGTGTGGGGAAAATACTACGGAATCGGTGTGTTCAGATGTGGAGGGTATGTACTTGCTTTTTCTGGACCTGCCCTCACCCCTTTCAGGTGCCTTGGCCTCACGTGGAACAGCTCTTGGATCATTCCTTCAGGCAGGACCATCGTTCTCTGTCAGATCGGCTCTCCATCAAGCCAACTCTCATTTATTCCATGCCGGTTTCTTGCTTTGTGCATCATTTATCCTGCTGACTTTTCTTTGACTTCTTGCTGCTCTCTTAGGCTTCTGCACTAAGAAATAAGAAGTTGCCGTTGCAACAGACTGTTAAAAACAAACAAAAAAAAGGCTTAACATATTCTGTGACCTGTGTCTCTTTTAAGAGCTCTGTTGTTATCGTTTATTTGCTTGTTTCAAGGGGTAGTGGCATTGTTATTGCAAATATTCCTCAAGCTCATTTAATGAGCACCTGTAATTTTTGAGCTCCTGTTATGGGTTGGGTATGGGATTATGTGTATGTGTTTTCTATCTTTCTTTCTTTCTTTTTTTTTTGTTAACCCTTTATTACAAGTCACACTCTTATAGGAGTATATGTGGACTTCAGTGAAAGCGTGTATGTGTTTTCTAATGAGGGGGATGGAGAGACAGACAAGGAAATGAGGAACAATAATACAGGGTGATGCACACACCAGGGAAATATGCCCCACCTACAGGGTTGGGACCAAGGGTGTTTTTGTGGGGTGAAACGAGAAGTTTAACCATTCCTCAGCATCAATTATCACTTGAGCAGCCAGCATGTTAACAGCTTCAGTGAGTTTCAGTGAATCAGCTGTCTCATGTCAGTCTCCATTCATAGGCGAGCCTCCAAGAGGTAAAATAATTTTCCAGAGGCCATACATAGAATGAGTAAATAGCAGAGGCAGGGTTCACAGGTTTTGTGTCTATTTCCTGAGCACATCTTTTGTCTCAACACCAAGAGACACTCTTCCTTTCTTCTTCATAAATCTGATTTTATACTGGAAGAAGAGAGAGGAGGAGTCAATTCCTTTATTATTTTTGTTTTGTTTTGTTTTGTTTTGTTTTGCTTACCTTCCCAAGTACAGCAGTTCTGGTAGCAAGGATACAAGCTAATCGTTGTATATTAAAATAATGGTCAAATGTAAATATAGGTGAAAATAAATTATGTTGATTTGATTAACTTACCATGTTAGTACCCTCACTACCCGATTTCTGTATGCCTACGATAGGCAATAATGTCACATACATCAAAACAACTCCATCTGTCTCGTGGTAGACATCGCTAGTCAAGTACCATCCTCTCATCTGCTTATCCCAGCCATAATAAGGAGAGCTCTCTATACACAGTACTCCAGACGGCCACCCCTACAGATCAGCCAGCCTTAGCAATTGTTACAGATTGAACTCTGTCCTCCCCCAAATTCATATGTTGAAGTTCGAACCCTCAGTACCTCAGAATAGACCTTATTTGGAGACAGAGCTAATCAGCTAAAATGAGGTCTTTAGGGTGGGCTCTAACCCAATATGATTGGTGTCCGTACAAAAAAGGACATTTTGGACGCAGCCGTGAATGCAGAGAGAATGTCATGTGAAGACGAAGGCAGGAGTCTACAAGTGAAGGAACGCAGAGTTCCAGCAAACACCAGAAGCTAGGAGAGTCGGATGGAACAGGTCTCAGAAAGAACCAACCCTGCTGATACCTCAGTCTCAGACTCTAGCCTCCAGAGCTCTGAGACAGCACATTTCTGATGTTTAAGCCATCCAGTTTGTGGCACTTTGTCACGGAAGCCCAAGCAAACTAATACAGCAGGGAAGATAAAAGCTGTTTTCCATTGCTGTACTTGGGGAGGTAAACAAAAGAAAACTAAACATAATAAAAATAATAAAGGAATTGGCTCCTCCTCTCTCTTCTTCCACTCTAATAGCATCCACTGATGAATTAGATTATTCTTATCCAAATTCAATTTTCTCACTAGAGTCAATATAATCAGGGCCCCTCATAGTGGAATAAATGAGCAATTGATAACACTTGTGCCATCTACCTCAAATGTCCTTCAGGCTAAGTAAGGTCAGCATCTCATGGCCACACCCATATGCAAAGAGCTAATCATGTTTGTTGGGAGTGTGCCTCTGGGAACAGTTGAGGTCCTTTCTTGGCCAGTATTCCTCAGCCCCTGTCCAAACTGTGCCACTAAGAAAGGGGACCCTCTCATGGCAGGTGGAGGTGCAGCCATGCCAGTAACCCCAATATCAGACAGTCACTGTGATGCTTACTCATGTCGTTTCAACAAATGGTTATTATCATAACATAGCAGGATAAGCATCCAAAGATGTGTGGGTGAATGTGTCTGTGTGTGTACGTCTAATGCTGTGTGAAAACTGGACAATCTTGCACATTCCTGCTAAATGAATAAATGAATGAATGAATGAATAATGCATGATGTGATGCCAAAGGAAGAGCATGGGCTTTGGAATGAGGCAGAACTGGGTAACCTTTGGAAAAGCAGTGACACAGAAATGTCACTTTCTTTCATACTCTTCCCTGTCGTCCCCACCCTTATGCAAGAACACCCTTTGATGGGACGTCTTGACTTAGCTTCCCTTATTTCCAGCTTTGGTAAAGCTTTATCTAAGGAGAACTGGATGAACTCAGCTGAATAAATCCCACTTCAAGTACTTCCCTTTTTAAGGGAAGACTGATAATTTCTTCCCTTTTTAAGGGAAGAAGGACTATGTAAGAACCAATCTTTTCAGAATTAAGGTTTTATTAATCAATTAACATCTTGGAACAGATGACTGTATCAGCAGAAACCAAGCATCATATAGTGTTTTAGTGATCCAAGAGTGTATGGAAATTACATGCACATCCATGTATGTCCCTCAAGAAGCATGTTACTGTCGTAGACCCACATTCCCAACTCATCGGTGCTGAATCTTACCTGTTTTGTTCCTCACTCTTCTCAATTGCACCATTAACCAGCTGGTCCTGAAGACACATTCAGCAGTTAGGGAACTTTGGATAAGGTAGCTAACTATTGCTTGTGCCTTGTGGATTTCGTCTCTGTGACACTGAGCTTCTTCACTGGTGTCCTACCTCGGTCTTTCCAGCTGCTAAAGAACATCAGTAGAACTAGAGAATTAATTAAATGTCCCTTATCTTCCCCTACATCATAGCTTGAGTTCTTTGAAATCAATAAGCTGTTCAAAACCAAGCTGGGAATATAATGGGACACTCAGCGTTTTACCAGACAGTGACACAGATTCGCTCTTGACACAAGCATGTGACCCTCTCCAAACTGTGTTGGTTGGCTTAGCTGCCATTTCCTTGCCAAAATTATAAGTAACCATGCTCTATAAAAAGTTCCTTCTGGTCAAGGAATTCCTTCCAACTTTTGCCTTGAGATGCTTCTTGTGAATCCTCTTCTTTTAAAACTGAAGTTCTATTTTAATTCCAGTGTGAATGAGTATAAGCACATTCGTGTGATATTTGAGACATATGCTAAAAAGTTATTCCTTGTTTATATGAAATTCAAAGTTAACTGGTCATCCCATACTTTCATTTTCCAAATCTGGCAACCGTTATTTACAGCTAACTTTCAAAGTAATGAATCTCTGTCTTCAAAAGAAACTAGCATCAATATAAGTTTATCTTGTGATTACATTTTTGCATATATGTTCACCTTATTAATAAAAGTAATTGAGTGAGGGAAAAAAAAGGTTGAGAAGTACTGCACTGTGCACTTAGCTTATTTTTTTACTCACAGCTTTGTCTCTTAAGTAGTTGGGGAAACTGATAGAAACTTGGCCTCTACAAACCAGTTTCTTCTCAGAATTGTGAAAAGTAGTATAAGGGGAATATCTGTGGTTATTAAATACCTTTATTTGTGCCTCAAGAAAAGAATTATAAAGCTGAAGATATAAATAAGTAAGCCAATGTCATACTTTTTTTGGAGGGGTAAGGTGTTTGCTTCTGAAGATACTATAAGAAGATAGCACTGCTTTTCCAAAAATGAAGACGCCACCTCGATACACTAATTCAACTGCACTCTGTCATCATGGGCTGAAATGGCAGGCAAAGCCCTTGGTTCACGGTGAAGTGAAACATGAACTGACCTCCCTTGGAAGCAGAGCTGAGATATGGAAGAAATGTCATAGCTGCATGTGACAGCTCTCCCAGATAGCTAACAAATGTGCCAACTAGAAGCCCACCTGCAGGTCTGCCACATAGCACACTGTTGAAATACTAGCTTAATATGTGTGGTTTGCAGACAACTTTTTTTAAAAATAAATTTTATTAGGGAATATTGGGGAACAGTGTGTTTATCCAGGGCCCATCAGCTCCAAGTCATTATTCTTCAATCTAGTTGTGGAGGGCACAGCTCACTGGCCCATGGGGGAATCGAACCAGCAACCCTGTTTTTCAGAGCTCGTGCTCTGACCAACTGAGCCATCCTGGCGCCTATGCAGACAACTTGGTTTTTGTCTATACAATTCCCTTCCCTCAAAGACATCACCCTGCAGTAACAGAGAGTGACTAGGTGAAAGATAATTATAATGGCCTTATTAGAAAGCAGTTAAATGCACAGCAAATAAAGCTAGATATGCTGATCAAGAACAAGGATTGAAATTTGAGGATAATAGCGTCTAGAGTTCTTCCACCTTACATCATTTGCCGTCCACCTCACACGACGGCAGACACGGCATTTGCTTCAAAACACTGCATAACATATGGCGAGGGAGATGAAATGAGCGCAATGGCAAACCAAATGCAACATTTTTTTTCCCTTTTCTTTCTAATACAAATGATAAATTGCTAAAAGAAAAAGGATACAGAATATTTCAAACTTGAATATAAGGATGATATCCTTTCTGAAACATACTGACTGACATTGGATACAAAAAAGGAGAATTTTTAATGGTGTATGCATTTAGTTAAGGGCACAAATATCATTTCCTAGTGGTTTGGAACATACGCAGAATACAAATTGTCAAGCCAAGGAATTTATAAATACAGCAAACTCTTCTGTTCTCAGATAAACTGTAAAAATAAATGAAGTCATCAATAATATCAAGTATAATTTAATAATAATTTTTCATTCAACATTTAATGGTTTCCAGATGGCTTGATATTTTTCCAAAAATAAAGCTGGTATATACATATATGAAATAAAAGCAAATGGTTAATTATTTTTTAAGAAAAGAAGCAAAAATGTGATAAAATGGGCAATTTAAATTTATCAGTGACATTTAACTAGAATCGTAGATATATAGAGGAATTTTTATCTAGATATTAATTCAATTTCTTCTGAAGCTTTACCTCATTCAGGAAGTGTTTGTTTTTTCTCTGCTAAATTTTCTTCTTTTATGTTTTTATATGTGTGCAATATTTTTGTTTTTTATTATTGGTTCTTAGATGGTGTAAAAAACAAATCTAAGTTTTTCCTTCTTTAACACAAGTTTAAAATGGCATTAAGTAACAATATATAGGAACTTAGCAAACGTTTGTCATTTTACTAAACCCTGTAGCATTGGCCGTGTAAATGTGATCAGGGGAATTGACTTCTATCTGTACTTTTCTGTGAGGTCCCTTCTTTTAATGAAAAGAATATGAGTTTGGAGTTAGAACTGGTTTTGTGACCTAATAGCTTTGTAACCATGAGCAAGAGACTCTCTGAAAGTCAGTTTCCTTAATATCAAAATTTGATGACTAACAGGCTTTCTGTGAAAATTAAATAAGATAATGGTGAAGGCCATAATATCTTGCCCTTAGCAGCTTCTAAGCTCAAGTTAGTCGATTGCTGTGTCTCCTCTTCTTTCCTTTCCCTGATTTTTCTGAGAGTATCGTCTGTCTATTGTGTTTTTAGTGTCTTGGACACCTAAGAATGGTGCAAGTTTAGTAGAACACATTTGAGAAGGAATAGAAGTTTATGATCTAGTTGATAAGTTACATGCATTGATACCATATAAAGTGATGACTAAAGCGTCTGCTATGAACGAATGTTACTGATGGAATAAAAAATTATTCTGGAAAGAAATCAAATCAATTTATCAGACACTGAGTCAGCCCTGAGTCGTGTATAAGCCCGTATGTTATGTGTGTGCTTGGAAACACAAATATGAACAGGGCATAGTCCTTGCCCTAAAGGTGCGACTGATTTCATGAAGATATAAAATAAGTTATAAAGGATCCATAAAACAGAGCAAAAGGAATTCTAGGTTGAGGGATAAACAGTGTGCTGTGAGACAGGAGAAAGGAAAATTTCGCTTTGATATGAATTTCAGTGAGAGATAGTCCAAACAATTAAATGTAATGGCAAAAACATGGCTGCATTTTTCTCATTGTTCCACATTCTCATTTCACGTGACTTTGGAGTTTAACTACAATATATATATTATATAATACACCAAGTTTTAGGCTAAAAGATGGTACTATGAAAAACAAAGGATGAAAGTACCTCTATCCCAAAGCATGTTAATGCATTTGTGAGAGTGTCATGTAAATCAGCTGGCATTGGTACAGCGATTGTTAATTTGTTGGAGGAAATCTGTGCCAAAGTGATTTAGCGGTGATTTACCATGTCCAATATAGCAAAGGAGTAGTAGGAGCGGAAGTAGTAGAGTGCTAGGTACTTCCTAAGTAAATCACCGTGTTTCTCGTTCTATTCAGCTGGCTACATTATTTACCTGTTTTATTGAGTTCCAACATATGCATTTTTTTTGCATTATATTTTAATGAGATACAACTTACACACACCAAAATGCACAGATATTGAGTGTACTGTAAATACATATTTTAAAAAGACTACTATTGTAGAGGAGTTTTAGGTTTGGAGCAAAATTGAGAGGAAGGTAATCAATGTATTTTGACAAATGCATGTATCCTTTAAATTTACATCTGCATCGATAATAGCATATTTCCATCAGCCCAGAAAGATCCTAAACACCCTCCATAAACAACAAGTATTCTTAGATTAGTTTTTCACGTTCTGGAACTTTTTACATGGATTAAAAAAATGAATAAAATTTATACTCTTTTTGTGTCCAGCTTTATTTACTCAGCATAGTGCTTCTGAGATTCAGCTATGTTGTTATGAGCCTACTAGTTTGTTACTTTTTATTTTTGAGTTGTATTCTGTGATTCGCTGATAAATGTTTAGCAACTGGCTCTTAAAAACAAAAAACAAAAAACCAAAAAGGCACAAAACAAAATAAAATCTCTGAATGGTAGTGTTTGCCAATTTTTCTGGGTAAATATTCCCCAAATAGCAAATTTCCAGCTACCAACATGTTTTCAGTGATTCTGAAGAATTTCTGAAAATTGACCAGTCAGTCCTGGTGACCTGGCATAAGTCATCTCCAGCACTCTGGTCATCTTCCACTGTATGAACATAGCACAGTTTGTTTATCAATTCTACTCTTGATGCGAACATGTGAGTCGTTTCTACTTCTGCATTATTATGGTTTAAGCTCCTATGAACATTCTTGTACAAGTGAGCATACATTTTCATTACTCCTGAGTAAATACCTAAGAGTAGAATTGGTTAGTCATGTGTGATTGTTATGTGCCATTGAGTGGACTCCTGGCGAGCCTACAAATGAGTGATGTCCATAGCATAAATGTATCTTTAACTTTATGGAAAAAAATTGCTAAACGGTTATCCAAAGATAATGTAACATTTTATAACTCTAATAACAAAGTGTAGTTGCTCCACATCCTTGTCAATATTTGGTATTGTCAGTCTTTTCATTTGTAGCTATTTTGATGGAAGTCATATCTCATTGTGTGTATTTCTCTCTGTGTGTGTTTTCTCTTATGACTAATGGTCCTGAGCAGCATTTTATGTGCTTATTGGCCATTTGTATATTTTCCTTTGGGAAGTATCCCATTTAAATCTTTGGACAGTTTTTCTCATGTGTGTTTATTATTGAGTTATAGGAGTTTTTACATACTATTGACATAAGTTCTTTGTCATACACATGTATGTATGTGTACATATAAACATTATATATAATGTATTATAAATATATAAATATTTTGTCCTAGGTTGTGACTTGATCATTCATTTTCTTTATGGTGCATTTTTAAAAATTAATAAACATTAATTTTTAGGGCAGTTTTAGGTTTACAGCAAAATTGTCTGTACCACACAAATTCGCCCTCTATCAATATCCCATATATGGTGACTTTTGATAATCAAAAAAACCTTAAAGTTCTATTTATAATTGTTTTTCAGGTAGCACTTCTGTATCCTAAGAAATCTTTGCCTATTCCAAATTGACATAGATATTGTATGTTTTCTCTAGAAGTTTTACTGTTTTAGATATTTATATTTAGGCCTATTAATTATTTCAATTTAATGATTGTGTAGGGTGAGAATTAAAGGTTGAGAAACAATTCGCTCCATATAGATATCTAATTGTTTCAGCATTATCTGTAACACAAGTTTCTTTACCCCATTGAATTGCTTTGGCAACTTTGTTGAAAACAATTGGCCATATAAGTCTAGGTATAATTCTGGACTCTTTATTGTGTTCAGTTAATTAGTCTATCTTTAAATCAATATCTAATTCCCTTAATTTTGTAGATTTATAAGCTTTCTTGAAATCAGGTATTATGGGTCCTCCGATTTTTTTCCCCCAAATTTTTGTCTATATCATTTAAAAAAATATTTTAAATCTTTATATTCTATATAATTTAAAATCAACTAGTCAATTTCTACAAAATGATTTGCTGTGATTTTGATTGGGAATGTAATCAATGTTTAAATCAACTTGGGAAGAATGACCTCTTAACAATATTGACTATCCCAATCCATAAATTTGATATGTTTTCTTAAGGTCTATAATTTCTCTTAGGAATGTTTTTTAGTTCTCAGTATAGATCTTCTATACATTTTGTAAAATTTATCTCTAAATAGTTTTTGTTTTATGATCCTATTATAAATAGTACTGTATTGTTAATGACTGTTATGTAGATTTACAATTGATTATTAATTAATCTTATATTCTTTGATCTATCTAAATTTACTTAATAACTTAGTAATTTTTTTGAAGAGTCTATAGGATTTTCTACATCAACAGTCATATTGTCTGTGAATGAAGATAGTTTTACTGCTTTTTCCAATGCTTACGCTTTGTAATTTTGTTCTCTTTAGTAGAATGTTATATATAAGTGGTGAGAGCCTTGCCTTGTTAGCCACTTTTAGGAGAAAAGGCTCAATTTATTATTATTTTTTAAAATAAAAAACTGGTGTGGTATTCTCTCAGCATTTGTTTACCGACACAAGTTTCTAGTTTGCCTTTATTATTCAAGGATATGATTGAAGAATATAGAATTTTAGTTTGATAGTTATTGATTGGCATGTTTTTCCAGCACTTGCATGATGTTCACTATCTTTTGACTTTCATGATTTCTCATGAGAAATTAATTATATTTTATAATTTTAAAACATGTATATAATGACTATTTTTTTCTTGCTGGTTTTAAGATTTTGTTTTCTTAGTTTTGGGTTTCAGAGATTTTACTTTGACACCTAACTGTGGTTTTCTTTGTGTTTCTTTTGCTCAGGGTTTGTTGAACTTCTCAAAATGTGGTTTGGTACTCTTTTATTTTTCCAGTTTGGGAAAATTTTGGCCATTATTTATTCAAATAATTTTTTCTGGGCTCATCTCTTTCTCTTGTATTTAATCCTAATATTTCAGTTATAAACAAGTTAGACCAACTGATATTTTTCTATATCTTTGAGGCTCTGTTTTTTTTCTGTATTTTTTTTCTTTTGCCTAAGTATGGATACTTTGTACTACTTTGTCTTCAAGTCTACTGATTCTTTTTTTCACAGTTTTTAATCTGTTATGCAGCACATTTATTGAATTTTAAATTTGATCATTTATTTTCCAGTTCTAGAATAATCATGTGGTTCTTTTTTATTGGTTCCATTTCTTGGCTGAGATTTTCTATTTATTCACTCATTGTGATCATTACTTTATTTAAATTCTTGAAAACACACAAGTGCACACAGACACACACTGCATTAATCACGTTTTCTTATTTTCTGTTTTGGGGACCTTACTGGCCCTGGATAGAATAGTTCTCCCTGGGCTAGTCAATTTCTACAGATAGTAAACAACTTACTTGGGTGCATGCATTTCACATACAAACCAACCAATCCAAAGCCCACACCCCTAACTACTTCCTCTTTTGGATTTTCATACTCTGAGCCACTATCCACATGACTTAATCATTCCAGGGCTGGGTATCAGTCAAAAACGGACAGTCCCTATGACCAAGAGGTCATTGAAATTATTCAAACTAGCCAATCCTAAGCCTATTTACCTTGCCTTGTCCATTTCTTCTCACAGAAACTACGGAAGACATTTTCCCGCTTGCTCCTTCTGCCCCCTGATCAACTGTGGTGCTTTCCTGTTACTTCCCATGGCACGGCATGTACCCTTGTCTTGAGATCTGTGAGTATAACAAAAAGTCTTTTCAATAGCGGTTGTCTCCTGATCTACTGATCTTGTCATAACTAACTAATAATAAAACTTACATTTTAGAGCATACATACATGTATTCCTAGATAACATGTATTAACATTATCATCCAGACAGTTTTTATTTGTTGTTTGTTTGTTTGTTTGTTTTCCAGTTACGGGTCACATTTTTATGCTTCTTTAAGTTTTTGGTATTTTTTTTTTAATTGAATGCTAGACATTTATTGATAATATTTCATGGCAATTCTGAACTTTGTTTTCTTTTGAGAGTATTAAGTTTTATTTTGACAGGCAGTTAATTTACCATTCAGTTGGCTTGATCCCATGAAGACTTGGGTTTAGTCTTTGTTAGGTTAGGCCTAATGGAGCCCTTCGTATAGGGCATGGATTTTCTCCTCTGAAGGCATGGCCTTTCTAGTGTTTCAGTTGAATTACCATTATCTTAATAAGGTTGCTTTACTTTGGCTGGCTGGAACTCTAGTATTCCCTGCATCATGTAAGTTCTAAAATATCTCTTCTGCTCACTGCTCTCTGTATCTCTTGTAGATATTCTCACATTGTTTGTACAACTTAGCATTTGACCAAACATAGAAGAGGAAGCCTGCACTTGAATACTTAGAGCTTTCTCTCAGCACAATTTTTTTTTTCACTGATATTCTACTCCATAAATTCCAACTTCCTCCATAGCTTTGGAAAAGTAGTCTCAGCTTTCTCCAAGCAGAGAGACCACTGCTACCTGTTTAGCTTCACTTCCTGTACCCAGGTTTTGAATATGGTCCCAGGCAGAAAGCTCTGATGAATATGACACTCACATTCTCTGGATACTTTCTTTCAAGGGATACAGACCTGAACTCTCTGTTTTTCAATGCATAAAAACAATTGCTTTGTATATTTTTGTCCTATTTTGTAAGTATTTATAGTGGGAGGTCAAATATGTTACCCTCTCCTTTGTCAAAGCCAGAATGAGAAATACGTCAATATGTGCTCTTTTTAAAGGAAAGATAATTTTTATGGTTTTCTGAAGGAAACAAAATGTAAAAAATTTTTATCATTTTTCTATTATTCATTCTGGCATAGCTTTAGGATTGTTTTTCAACATTATGGTGACTTCAAGTGACATCTGTGAATTTTTGTTTTCTTTTTTATTTCAAATCGTCCATGTATGCTGTAATTCTTCCACAAATTACTCCTTTACACAATGAATTTCTCTATGAACTTGCTGTGTCTCAAGCATTCAGGGTTTTTAGACCTCAATTGTTCACTCTATTATGATGAGCACATTAGGGACTATGTGGGGAACTCATTATGTATGATTTTAGTGCTTTTGCACAAGAACTATGATAAAACCTTTGAGGGAAAAGTAGCTTAACAAAGTATATTTTGCAATTTCTAGTTTTATGAAGTTATAAAAGGATTTGTTGTAAAATTCCATAGAATATGAGTAATTTCAGTCTGCACAGACCCAATAATTACTTTGAGATAGATTTAGTTGATTTCCTAACATTTAATTGGTTTGATATAGGATCTGCTTGATTTAATTGTTAATGGAGTATAAAACAATCATATTTCAGAATAAGGAGATAAGGTTGGTTATAGATAGATGACATAATTTATAGATCACAAAATTGAGATATAACTGCTCTAGTGTTACAGGCTATCCTAATAGTGAATTTGGGTTAGTGTATAGCCAATTCCATTGAATGATGGTGCTTAATAAACATGGAATGAATCCAAACCCTACTAAGAGACTGAACTCAGAAACATGAGAAAACAAGAAAATCAAGGTTATGCTTAATATCTTTGTATTAGTCTTTCTAGGGCTGCCATAATAATAGCCCATAGACTGAGAAGGTTAGATAATAGAATGTTGCTTCTCGCTGCTCTGGAGGCTGGAAGTCCAAGATCAAGGTGTCAGCAGGTTTGGGTTCTCCTGAGGCCTCTCTCCTTGGCTTGTAGACGGCTGCCTCCTTGCTGTGTCCTCACACAACCTTTCCTCTGTGCATGCACACCACTTGTCTTTCTCTCTCTTCTTATAAGGACATCAGTCATGTTGGATTAAGGCCCCACACTTATGACCTCATGTAGTCTCAGTTAACTTCTTAAAGGCCCTATCTCCCAATATAGTCATGTGGGAGTTAAGACTTCTACATATATATTTCGGGGGACATAATATAGTCCATAACAATCTTCATGTTACTGTATATTTATATATGAGCATAGATTAAATTACTTAAGAAAAATACGAAGCTATAAAATTTCTGCTCTTAAGTTTTGTAAACAAACTTGAAGATATTTTTGTAGAGAGAGCGTTGAAATCTCATGACCAGGTGATAAAGATTTGAGGATCACATGAGATCAAATAGAAAATATGTGAACATGCTTTGAAATTTAGAAAACATAATAGAAACATAAGATGGTTATCATTATATGCATTAATTTTCAAGCCTCCTAAGCTCTCTTTTATTTTCCTTTCTGGTGATGTGCTCTTGACTAAAGCCCTTACACCTTAGTATGGATCTCTGGACCATAGTCATGTATGTTTGTACTGCCCAGAGTTTAAAATTCCTTTAATTTTTCTCCCCTACATTTAGACATCTAGGTTCTCTTGAAAAAAAATGAGAGTATGTGGCCACCCTACAGGCTCAAGCATCTAGAACCGAGTGGCCATTATATCTCCAAAGGGCGTTCACTCTCCTGTTCATCATTGTCACAACACTTCTATTTCACTCATGCATGGCGTCGACCCTGACACAATGGCTGTTTGAATTCACAATCTTTTGATATCTTAGCGATAGGGAATTGCCACATCTGAAGACAGACTGTTTTTTCTCTCTGAATCATTCTCCTGATATGCACACCCTCCCACAAGTCTAAATGTTCCATTTCTTCATATCAAAGAGAAGAGATATTTGGCAACTTTCCCCAGCTTGGCCTAGCTATTATATTTCTTTTTTGGGTGAATTTCTGCAAATGAAGTATGTTGTTTAGGGAGAAAGGATTATGTCAGTTCCTCTCAGAGCCTAGCACATTACTTGTTATTTGCACATAACAAGGTCTTGGAAATTTTTGCCTTGGTGTAGAGTACCTAACCTGGTCACCATGGGGTCACCATGGGGTCTGTCATGAAATGTCCATTGTAGCCTTTCTCTAGCCATAGCTGTCACCACTGGGTAAAGGGTCTTCAGGGTCAAGGCGACATGGCTACCCAGAGCCGAGGCATCCTCTTACCTCCCCTATTTTAGACGGTGCTCCTAGAATTCCTTGCCTCAGAGCCCACTTCCTGGGCCTAAACAGGTTTATTCTCTGCTTTGTCCTTTGAAGGCAGACTGAAGCACCAGTGTGAATACTCCTGGGGGAATGTCCACTATGAATACACCCTACGGGTGTCAAGGGTTAACTATTTGGGAGAGGGCTGTGGACAGGTGCACTGGGGCATCCACACATATATGATAAAGTGCTTTGTAGAGTGGGACAAAAAGTGGGGAGGGCTGGTTGGGGCCAAAGTTCTCCAGTTATCTTCTTTCCATGGACCCACAAATGTTAGGGCTTCCCAATGCTTGCCTACCTTTCAACCTCAATGCCTGCCTCCCTATCTCCGATCAACTCTAGTCATACAGGTTTTCTTCCTGTCCCTCAAATATGCTGCCTTTGTACACGTTGTTTCCTTTGCTTGCATTATACTTTCTCTATTTCTGTAATGATCTCCTTCTAGTTATTCAAACTTGAGCTTAAAAGTCACCTCCTCTCCTATACCTTCCTTCCCACTCCTAGTCATTTTCCTTCATTTTATCCTGTTTTCCTTACAGGACATTTTATAACATGAAATGACCTTTTAAAGGCATTTACCTGTGTATTGTTCATCTCTTCTTACTAGACTACAAACTCCATGAGAAAGAACAGACAATGTGTCCTGCCTATCGTGGTCTCTCCAGGATCATTGAGCACAGAGAAGTGCTCAATAATATTTAGTTAACAAGTGATGGACTAAATCACTCAGTGAATGAATATTAGTTGACTGTGCGATGGGAAGACAACCACATGTAAAGTTAAAAATAAATTTTATTGTCAGCATTAACCAGGCTAGGGTAGGTTTAGCCACGATAACGCTCTGATTTAAAACATGATTTACTTCTCCTTCGCACTACATCACCAATGTGGGTTAGCTGGTGCCTCGGACCTGTGTTGCTATTATTCTGGGATCCTGACTGACAGATTCTTTTCCATCTGAAGCAACGCTGATTCCCATGGCACAGGGAAAGAGGCAAGGTATCAGAGCACGAGCTGGCTCTTCAAACATCTACTTGGAAATAACAGACACAGGCTGTGTTCACATTTGGCTGGTCAGAGCAAGTCATGAAACTGTGTCTACCTTTCCTAGGGGTGCCTTGGTGGAGGATGAGAAACATGTGGTGAACAGCTCCAATCATGACCACATGTCTACGGGACAGACCCTTTCCCTCCACTTTTTATACGATAGATAGGACATTATATTTTAGGATATTTTGCTTAGCACAGATGCAGCTTAAGTTGTGATACAAGTCAATATATCATTTGTGAGTGGTCATTAGTATTATAAAAAAATGTATATATATTTTAACAAAGCTGAATCTCATTAAAAGTAAATGCTGTTTTTCTGCATATTTATTTTGCCATATTTTAGTATAAAAAAGATTTTTACGTCTTTAAAATTGGTAATAACTTTGCATCTGATTCCTTTACTCTTTTAAATGTGATTGCTTCTGCCATAACCCACAGATATGTTTCAAATAAAATGACGGAACATCAAGTGGGTTATTTTCCTGCATACATATGGTCCCATAATGAAATTATTCCTGCTGTGAAGAACAAGTTTGCATTTTGCATCTGGTCACAATTGGTGAGAACAGAGGGTCTATGCGTCTTTAATGGAGTGTCTTTCTCAAACTCTTCTGACAAGAGCAGTGTCTGTCATTCTCTCCCACAATTAAGTCAGCAATCCTTGATTTCAAGCTTTCATTAAGAGACATGTGACAGATATATTGCACACAGAAACAGCATCTTGCAGGTTGCTTTTCAATTTATTATCTCTTGCTTCTCCTTTTTCTGCCCCCTGCCTGTCTCTTTCTAACTTCCAATTATTTGTTGTTCATCAGCTTCTGTGTAAACAATTTGGGGCTATGCAAAAGATTTAGACAAATTTCATTAAAATTCCTACATATTTTGCAGGGGAAAAAAAAAACGAAAACAAATCAGTACTTCAGACTTGCCTATATGAGTTCTTTATTTTCCTATGTTCTTTATAACTATTAATTTAGGAAATAGTTTACTTGTTTTTAAAGTTAATACAAGCCTTTGGGTCCAAAAAAAAATTTCTTGGACAAAAAGTCCTTCGATATTTCTGTGATTCATCAGAGAAGTTGTTGGTTGTACATGACAAGCTGACAAATGGTTCCAAGGAGCATGTAAACTGTTGTTTTAGGTCAAAGTATTGGATATGGTCTATTTGTATGGGTAGTAGTCAGTAGAGCCCAGAACTATTTTTATTCTAAATAAGACTTGGGAAGACAAGCCATTAAAGAAAGAGCTATTAGAAAATGTTTAAAGAGAGCTAATTCTTCATAATGTTCTAAGGAATACTCACTGTCCATGGCAAATCAAGTATTTGTAAGTATGCTTTACATGTTTCTATGGAAAACCTTACCATCCCTACAGAAAAACAAGGAGGAAATGGTGATTAATATCTATTGAATCTCCGTATGTGCTAATCACCATACTACCTATATGCTTTACTTAATTCATCTCATTTAATCCCTCTCTCAACAACCTGTGAGATACAGAATATGCTCATTTATCTTTTCAGTTTCATTGAAGGAATAAGTGTATCACAGAGCCTTGCAAAATAGGAAGCCAAAGGGAGCCCTCTCACAGTCTTAGACTCAAGAAGGAGGGTGGTGACCCTGGTGGTGTCTAAATAGTCAAACATCCGTGCTTGTGCCATTATTAAATCTTGTCCTCAAATATTAGATTAACCAAGGATTTCTGATATAACTCAAATTATCACGTATAAGTTTTATGTGGAGTGTATAAAATTGTAACCTGGTAGAGACAAATATTTATTGTTTTATTATTGTGTTCATTTTTATTGACCACACTATAAATATTAATTTAGAGTATTTATAAATATTAAAAATACAATAAAAAACTAATATCCGTTATGACCCTACGACTTTCTTTCACAGTAAGAAAGAACTGATTTTTACATATTGATGTATTTGCTTCCAGTCTGATTTCATGTATAATATTGATATTGTGTATATTTTAGTTCTTACAAAAATACTGATTTTACCATATACACAGTTTATGCTCTCCTTTCTTCCCTTAAAATTTCATAATGAACATTTTTGTTTGACATTATAAATCAAAAATATAATTTTAATAGCTGTATGTTTTCTATTTATGAATAGACAACTCTAAATATAGCTTTTTATTGTTTCAGAGATGATTTTGTGTGTGTGTGTGTGTGTGTGTGTGTGTGTGTGTGTGTGTGTGTGAGAGAGAGAGAGAGAGAGAGAGAGAGACAGAGACAGAGACAGAGACAGAGAGTTAAACAAAATTACATGCTCCCTATCTATTCCTCTAGATTTTCTCAGTCTCATTCCTGCAACAGGTCAGATTACAAAACCACATATTTTGATGTCCCATGAAAGTGCCATTCCTGAGTCATAGTTTAGTATTATTTCTTCATCGGTGATTAGTATGAGTCTACATAAAAACATAGCAATATGAATAACACTGCTGTGTCCTCAATAAAACTATCACACCAAGGAATTATTCACTGTATGGATAAAGTCTATGAAATATATTTCTGTTAGACACTGGGAATGAATAAAGAGACTGCTTCTCCTGAATAACAAGGATGCTTTCTTTGACCAGTTAATTTTGCTCAGTGCATCTTCCTTTCCTCCTAGGTGAATGGAAAGCAGACCTACATTTCATGCTCACCTATAGGAAACATTTGTAGTTTAACTCAAGATCACCATCCAGTATGGTAGCCACTAACCACGTGTGACTCTTTTAATTTAAATTAATTAAGATTAAGTGAAATTAACAATTCAGTTCCTCAGACACATTAGCTACATTTCAATTGTTCAATAGCCAGATGTCTCTATTGTATATCATATTGAAAAGCACAGATATAGAATATTTCCATCATTATAGAATGTTCTGTTGGACAGCACTGACCTAGATTACAGATCAAATGATAAATTGCTAGCATTCCATACAACTTTATATTTTGTGTTAATTTAAACTATCTATATGATTAGTTATTATCACATGCTACCTTCTATTACTTTTAGAATTAGGTAGTATACACATTGAAAATACGTGATTAAATCTATCCTGCCATAATATGATATCATCATCCTATCATAAGTTCTTATAATGCGGACACCCAACCATTAGAAGATCAGTGGCTGGGGGATCAGGCTTGCCACAGAGAATTATATACTTTATTTTCTCTAGGTTATTTAGATTTATATGGTCACATTTGTACAGGCCCTGTCCGCCTATGTTATTGTGACCCTCTCATCCTCACCACTCCCACCCAGTCCCATTTTCTACATTATTTGTAATAAAGTGTGACTAAGTACAAGCCTTGTTCAGGATCATTAGGGTAGTGCTAGAAATTATGAAGGGGCCATGATTCTGTGCTTCTCTTTCTGCCAGGTGACCTGTGTCATGGTCACCATTATTAGGCTCGACTGTAAGCAGGTAAACACCAGAGAGAGCTTCAGGGAAAAGCAGTGTCAGCACTGGCTGGATAACATGGGATGTTTTATATGCCTCTTGGGACATTTCAACTTAGATTGAAAATCTGAAAGCAGCATTCATATTTTAGAATTTAAAACCACTCACTCCTGTAGTTTCCACCGATTTGCAATGGATTTGAAATAAACAAGTCAATAGTACATCATTTTTAGGGCTGGTGATGGGACTTTCAAAACGATTGGGTATAAATACACAAACATACATTTCCCAGGTCTGTCTATCCAGTCATAGATCGCTTCGCCATAAATCAGTATGGACCACTTTAATTTCGTTCCTTACCTACATAATCAAAACATGAAGCTCCCTTTTCTTTAACACATAATTCTTCTCAATCATTGCATAAATTGCCATATTTCTTAGTAACAAAGAAACTGTCCGGTTCAGCTATGATTTACAGATTGTGTAAATTATTAACCATATGGTTGTTATATGCCATTCTGCTTACAAAATATGTGTTTTAAGTAAATATATCTATGACTACGAGAGAGGGTTATTCATTACTATTTAGATGTTTTAAATATCTCCTCTATAGCAAGAGTAAGCACTTCCAGCTGGGTTACGTTATTTGTCCCCAATACTTTTTTTTCCCCATGGTCTTATCATTCCTACTTGCAAGAGTGGATAAAGATAGGCCTTCATAAAGATAGCTTCGTAACACAGCTATCATTTACTATGAAAATGTCACAAAAATTTTGTCACCACTTCTCTTTCCTACTCTCAGCAAACAGTTATTTGACTGATTTTTTCGTTTGTTAGACTTCCTGGGTGCTAAGATGCCATCGATTATTTGATGCACCAACAATTTAATAATCTTCAGGAGGGTTGAGGAGGAACCACTTTCGATAAAAGTAACGTTGTTTGATAATGAAATGGTAAATACATTCTTCAATTATGAGCACCTGGCACCAGAATTTGTCTGAGGGAGAGAGCTGTTTTGGTTGGTAAACAACTTTGCTGTTCAACAGTCCGGCTTGTGTGGGTGTTAGGAGGCACCGAATCTTCTGAAGAGGTGTGTATGTATGTTGGGGGATGGATATGAAGCACTACTGATGAAGCACTCTGTACAGTCAAAAGAATTTGGAGCTTGGGGTGAGGCAATCCTGGAGACAGTGAAGAAGCAGGGAGAGACGCTGAGTTGGGCATGTAAAGTAAAATTAGGTCAAAGGTTTCCTAGCTGACTCCCATCGTATCTCCCAAAAGTCTTCAGCAAATTCTGCATGCTATCAGCCGTCTTAGTGAGAAAGAAATTTTGGTGGAAACTGGTGGAGAGGCCAAAAAGATTTTTATGGATATAGATAGACTTGAATTGACACAATTGAATTGTGCCTAGGATTCAAGAACCAGAATGAGGAAAGCTATGGCATATATGCCCAAGAATCAGTCATGTTGACACATGTCCATCTAATCCATTCATTGCATGAATATATCTATCAGCTTAGTTATCTGTGCACTTAGAAGGGAACTTAGTTCTTGCCAGTTTTTTGTTTCTGTGTTCGTTTCTAGTACAGCCAGTGCTGCAAAGAACACTTATGTCTTCTTGAGCACACAAAACTTCTCTAAGAATGCACTTAGACGTGCCATTTTTGGTTCATGGAAAATTTACGAGACATTTTCAAATTGTCCTCCAAAGTAACAGTATATGGTGTTTTGCAAAGCACATTATAAATATATGCTTTCATTTTTAGGATATGACTGTTCTCCTTTCCCCTCATTTTGTGAACAAATGACATAATCATTCTGATTGGGAATGGGATGTTATCTTGTTTTATTTTGTCCTTTGCTTATTACTAGTGACATTAGCCAACTTTTCTTAAATGTATCAACACTTAAGCTTCCCTGTTCTGTGGGTTGCCTCAATTTTTCTTTGGCACGCACTGTTAATCTCCTTCCTATCTAGTTTTCACTTCTTTACCAACAGATTATAATTTTATTTGAGATCTTGATATAGTCAGTTAAACTCATTTTCTATTTTCCCTTGAAGCTGGAGGTGGTTACGTGACCCAAGTCTGGCCAATGGGAAATAAGTGGAAGTTACTGGAACTTCTAGACAAACTTTTTAAAAGGCATGTCTTTTACTTTTTGTCCCTGGATTTCCCTTCTGTTTTTTTTTTTTTGTTGTTTGTTTGTTTGTTTTTTTCTCTTTATTCTTTTTTCCCCCTGGAACACAGAATAGATGCCTGGAGAAAAAGAAATACTCTGTACTATGTGAGAAATTATTGAACAGGAAAAGAAGCTGAGTTCTTGATGATTTCCTCAGGTTGGATAGTTTCCCTCCTGACCTCTGGTTTTGTGAGGCAAATCAGACCATATTGGTCTAAGCCTCTCTAACTAAATTTCCATAAGTAGCAGAATTCCATCCTAACTATTAAAAGAGTTTGTTCCCATTTGTAACTACTGTAGCTTGTTTTATTTGCTCATTGATTTCCTAGGATTCTTTATATATGATAGACACAAATCCTTTGTCAGTTATATTGGCCATAAATATCTTCTCCCAAAGACTGGGGATTTTGTTCTGGCTCTTCTACTAACTTCACCATGGGTTCTGGAAAAATGACTTTTTCTTTCTAGGTCTTGGGCCCATCTTTTGTAAAATGAAGGGTAGAGAGCCTCAAAGGACTGGTATAACCCAATATTCTAGAATCCATGAATTTGTGCTTAATAAACATAGCTCAGGACAGCAAGATAAAGCAGCGTGTTCTGCCACATCCTTTTATCTTGATAAAGCTCTTTCTGCCTTGCCAGATAGATCACACAATCCAGACTGATTACTTAAGAGACTATTTACAAACCATTCACTTAGAGTGATCCGTCTTTTCGAGTGTGTATATCTTACAGACTTAGAGTTGAAAATTTTCTTATGTTACCCAAGACAAAAAAGAGGAGGCAACTCAAAAACAATATTATAATACTTCAGCGTATCTCCTGCTAAACTAAATGAACATAAGTTGTCAAGAGATCTTGACAACTTTTAGAGAGACTTATTGATACCTAATAGAAGGAAATGGTGAGTAACTCTCGATATATTTCAACAATACTCATTAAGTTATTAGAAAAGGGAAATTGACTGAAGTAAAGTAGTTTGCTAGCTGTCAAGTTTGGATTTGATTTAAAACAGATTGTCTGTGGAGAAATCTTAAAAGACAAACAAACAAAAAAAGCAAAAAACACAGCAGACAGATCACATTGAGTCTTCTTTCAAGGCAGCCTCTTTTCTGTTATTATCATGAAGATAAAATGTTGATTGTTTTTCATTGTTTTTCCCTTTGTGCTTGCATATAAGCTGATGTAGAAAGGGGCATAACAAATAGTTGGAATAAAACTGAAAGAATGCCTTTTCTGGAGACATGACCATCTTGGATGTTAGCCTAAAACTGCCAGCGCTTATGTGAGCATTTGGTATGCCAAAGAACTTCACACTACTCGTTCTTCATTACAGTGTTCTGAAAAGGAAGATTCTGACAAGCTTCTAGAGCAGCTCCTCTGAGATTCGCAAGTTACAGGAGAAGCTCCTGTATGAATGCACCGACCTGATTCAAGGCAATGATATGTGTGACTGAACCTGTGCGACTGAATTGGTTCAGGGAGGAAGAACAACCACCACAAAACGAAGCTTGGTAATTAGTTCTGTCCCTCCCTGACAGCTCTGCCTATGGAAAGTCTTCTAAGAGTTGCCTGCCTAATGTCATCTGTCCTCATTGTCCCTCCATCTTGGCCACTTGGAGCTACTCACTTGATTCTGGATTTCACAGACTTACTTTTGCTTCTGGAGAAGAGCTTTCCTTTTCTAGCCACACCTCACTCCTTTGTTTTCATGAGAGGTAGCAGCAGGTTGGAGAGATCTGATGTTAATGTATTTGTGTCACTAATAATGCAGTTATAGCCTTTCCCCCCCAAGGACCAGCCCGGGGCTAGTTGGACCTAGACCTGGAGCCACCATCCCTGCAAGGTCTCAGGCTCCAGTGATGCTCTGGTCCTCATCCCTTCCAGACTCCTTCCTCACCGATGAAGGAGAATGTCTCAGTACACTACTCCCACTGTATCCCTCCAGGAATCTGTCTTTCTTCCTTACTTCTTGTTGTCTATTAAATATGAATATATCTTTCTAAACTGCAGGGTTCAATTATTTCTTCTCTGTGTGTTTTTGTTTGTCTAGTAGGGTAGTAATTCTTCCGTACTGGTTCATAAGAGGTTTTTGTATGCGTTTGCTGAGTATATTGATTTTTTATTGTTTTTTCTCTTGGAATGGTACCATAAACACCAGTGATGCCCCATCCTATACTCTTGAACCACCTGCATTTACCAGGACTGCCAGTAGAGTGTTTATAGTCCACTGGAATTTTTTTTATATAAGTTTCCAGATGTACTCGTACCTCTAACTTGATTTAAAAAAACATAAATAAATAAAGCAACACACACAAAGTAACACTTGGTCTACTTTGTCAGGATAACTTGTTGAGTCATTAATCCTTTCATTCCTTCTCCACAAGTTAAGATTGCATCAATGTCAGATTTGTTATCCTGCTATCTGTGTTGTTCACTTACTATTCAAACAAAACAAAAATCTGGAAGTGCCTACTATGTGAACAAGACAAATGGAGTTTTCTGCCCAGGTGGAAAGTTTATTCTATTCTTTATTCATCATTCAAATTGTACACCAAAATAACATGTTTTCCATTACAGTAGTTTTATAGTCAGGTTTCATATGGGCAAGACATTCACAATCTTAATCTTTTTTTTTTTCCAAATTATTCTACCTACCCTTACCTATTGATTTAAAAATATGCATTTACAATAATTTTGCTTTCAGAACCATCAAGATGTTACTGAGAATTAAGTTACACCCATTGTATTAGAGTAATCACTTATAAAATTTCATCTTTCCATTTTGGTGTATATAGGTATTTATTTTTATTTATTGAAAGGTCTTAGTAAATTATATTAGTCAGAGTTCTCCAGAGAAACAGAACCAAAAGGAGATGTATAAATGGAAAAAGAGATTTACTACAAGGATTGGATCACAAAGTTATAGATACTGGCAAGTCCAAATATTCAGTGTAGGCCAGAAAGCTGGATACCTAAGAGAGCCGATGATGCAGATGAAGTCTGAAGGCAGTCTGCTAGAGAGTTCTGTCTTGTTCAGGGATGTCAGTCTTTTTGTTCTATGCCAGCCTTTAACTGATTAGATGAGGCCCACCCACGTGATTAAGACAATCTTCTTGCTTACAGTTCACCAGTTTAAATGTTAATCTCACCCGAAAGCACCCTTCAAGTTGATGCATGAAATTAACCACAACAATAAAGATTTTTTAGTTTTCCTCAAATCTTGTGCATATTTTTAAAGGTCATTCTTTACTATCTGGTGCATATTTTTAAAGGTCATTCTTTACTATTCAAATTATTGTTTGCTGTTATCACTTAGGATTTCTTTCTCACAATATGTTTTTTAAATAGAACATTCAGGCATAAGTCTTCTATATAACATTTGTAGGAGTGCTTGGCACATGGAAAGTAATTCATGTACATTTGATATGTACATTTATTTTGCATCTAGGCACCTTAATATTTGTGTTCTAGTTTTAAAATAGTCTTTTGTTAAACTTTCATTTTATATTTATAAATGCTATAATCTATAAATAATTTTACTCTTCACTCAAACTTTCAAACACGTGTTATTTCTATTTCTTTACTTATTACTTTGGCTGGAACATCAAGGACAAATTTCAATAATATTAATGAGGGAAAGCATCTTAGTCTTATTCTCATGAGTAAGGGAGATCCCTTCTCAAGTTGTTAAAATTTTCTTTTCCCTCTAAATTACGTTTGTTTCCTTTAGGGATAACTTTTCTCTTTATTATGGCTTTTTTTTTTTTTTAGCATTTCATATTTTCCCTTTGTCGGGTGATCCTTAGTTCTCTATTTCTAAGAATGTGACACTGTGAAACTGTGAAAATGTGGCAACTGGGAAAATGTATGGGGATTTTGACTATTGGACTTTATTGTAGTGTGATTCGGAGGGGAATTTTTCATGCTATGGGATCACTGAATGTCAGAAATTAGGACTGTTCAACTTACCCATGTTTCTGATCTCTTTGATTCCTTTACTGAGAAGTACTACACAGCTTTCCATGAGTTTTGCATACAGGGTGTGTATAGAATTAACCATACCAATTTTCAAGTACTCTCTCGTTGTTACTCTCGTATCTTGTTCCTTTCCGACAGTGTACCTAGTATGAGTCTCAAATCTTTCTGAGATTCTGAAAAGCAGAATGGCAGTTCCTCACTATATTTTAATATTTAAGTATTTTCATCTTTACATCCCTTTGCCTTGCTTCATAGATGCCATTTCTCTAGCTCCATGCTTCGTTCTTCTAGAAACACATTAATTTCCAAAAAAGCCTCATTGTGGGGTTAAACTTTATTTTAAAAATTAGTTTCATTTCAATATGGTCTCAGGAAGTAAGGCAATAAACCATATTGAGTGAGGACGATCATTTTAATTGTTAGTTAAAAAAATAACATTTGTGCTGCCAAAGCAAGCACAATTAAAAAAAAATAGAATGTTGTAGTTGCCTTTTTAAAATAGAATCGTTTAAGATTTGAAAACATTATTTTGTTCCTAATTTTCTAAAAGTTTTTAAAATTTAGGAATGTCAACATCTTTTGGAATCTCTTATTTTGTTATTTGGCCTAATAATGTGAAAAATCAAATTATTCGATTTTCTTAATTCTTCAGAACTATTTGAGTATTTACTATGCTCTAGATACTTCTTAGAGAATACAAAAATAATTAGAAGACATCTTGGACAATCATGGTGCTCTTCATATAACTGAGAACCTGCTTAAACAACAAATTATAATGAATAAATGAAAAATAAATGTACAGGACAAATGGGATAAAAAGGAGCAATTATTTAGAAATGAGAACACCAGGGAAAGTTTCACAAAGCTGTTGCCATTTCAGTTGGAACTTGAAGGATGAGACTGTATTTTCTATGCTAGTAATGAAGAGCAATGGTGGGCTTACAGTGATATTCTGATCTAAAGAACCAGGGAACAAAAAACAGAAGTACGAAAAAAAAGTGGGATACATGAAAAACGGCAAATAACCCTCTTTGTTGTTCTCTAAGATGTACAGAAGAAGAGATGTATTAGAAAGTTGAACTGGGGTCAGACAATAAAAGCCTTGAAGGCTCTTTGTCTTTATACCGTGGGCATGGACATTTAGACTTGTCAAATAGTTTTAAAAATAGTACCATGATCAAAACTCTGTTTTACAAAGATAAACCTGGGGAAAGTGTAAAGGATGGGTTGACCAAGTGAGAGATCAGAGGCAGGGAGCCTGTTAAAAAGCCATTGCAAGAGTTCAGAAAGAGATCAAAAGAATCCAAACTAAGGTGTTAGATGTAGTAATTGGAAGAAAAGGAACATTCAAAGAGTCACTTTGAATATATAATTGATAGAAATCATAACCTGATAGGAAATAAGGATGGAAACAATGCAGAAATGGGGAATACATCACATTTTCTAGCCTGAGTAACGTGGAGAGGGCTGCAGAGTTATTTCCTGATAAAGGAAACACAAGAGGTGAACAGAAAATAATACTGGAAAGCTCATAGGGTGTTTATGGCAAATAAACAAAATGTCAAATAAACGAGTAAACAATGTCAGAAAATACCACTCAAAAGCTTCTATGCTCACAGGAAGAAAAACCTTTCCTATTATTTGGAATAGTCAAAATTGTCCCGTGTGGAGGAGTGTTTAGCTTCATTGTATTGGTATTATACATAAGAAATTCTAGAATTTGGTGAAGAAGAACTGGGAAGTTTACCTAGGCTGTAACGAGAAAATGTGTCATATATCCCTGAATAATGGAATGCAATCAGACTGGCTCTCCAGCAAAGATGATGAAATCGTCTTAATGTTCTTCAACGCTGGACTGAAAGGCATGGAATTGGCTTTGCTTTGGAATCAAACACTGCTTTAAAATCACCCTGAGGTGCAGCTGTGTCTGACTATGCAAGTGAAGTTGGCACTCACAAAGGGGAACCCCAAAATTGTTTCTTCCATTCATTCGTACCAAGCTGAGACACCGACCAAATTTCTTCAGCTACTTTAGTAACGGTCACAGATCAGACCACTGTTCTGACTCCTCCTGGGCCACGTACAGTGTCCCTCCCTGGCTGACCTTTGTTCACTACAACAGAGGACCCCTTCACGGAGGGGCAGTGAGACAGCAGTTAGTAGAAGTGTTGTTCTGATTGTCTAATGAAAAGCTGGGTCCTCCCAGAAGCATGGTGTCTGGTAATATGAGGGGAAGTGCTACGCCTCTTCTAACTGGAAGTTTTGTACAAGTTAAGCTTTGCCACTCTAATCCCTAAACACCACCACCACCACCACCACCACCAAATAATTCCTGAGGGCAGTCATATGGCCCGTATAGAAAATAAACAAAGGTGGGAATGCGTTCTTTTCAGAAAGAAGAATTTCTAACTCCCTGCACCACTTTAAGTATCTTGTTTGTTGTCTCCAAATGATCTATTCACCCTATCTAGATTGGGCTAATATATAACTAAAGCCATAGTTTGCTAATTTCTCTTTATTGAATTTCTGATCAGAGTGACTATACCCCCTTCCCTGAAAACTCTCAAGCCACATGTTGTTCTTTGGATGTATCAGCTTTCCTCTCTTCTACCTTCCATTTACCAAGTCTTAACAATTCAATCCCTCGTTAGATTAATTAGTGAAGAATTTCCTTGTTGTTCATTTTATAACCACACTATAACTTTGTTAAAACATTTCTTGCGCAATGTAAGTTCTGTTGGGTCCTCCAATGGCCTGGGGAAGACCTTGGAATAAAGAGAAGATATCCTCTGAGTGAGGATAATAACAGAACTTCAATGGCAACAGTTCAAGGACTTATGGGTGAGGAGCTTCAAAAAGTATTTGTGGTTCCCCCTTTGGTGTTAGGCCAAACCTGTGTTCTCTGGAGCTGCCTGATCTTTAGGGCTAGGCAATTGTTACAGAGCTACTTGGTGTTGAAGCCAGGGTTTTGAGTGAGGTTCTCTCATCTTTCACTTAAGTCCTCAACAGACTTTAGATTGGGGCTCCAAGTACTGGTGTCCTTGTTGGTCTGGCACTGTGAGAAAATCATGTGCTTGCTGTGTAACAGATCACAGAGTTACCTTCATGAGACTCAATTGTATTTTACCACAGAGTAGTCTATATTCTGGAAGAATTAGTCTCTATAATCTGTCATCCTTCACTTACATTACTTCTCAGTGTATAAATCTCAGCATCTAGGGGATCTCGTTTAATCCTCTCATAACACTAGGCAGTGGGCTTTATTGATCTCACTTTGCAGATGCAAAGGCCCCCAACGAAGGAGATTAAAGCCACTGCCCCAGGTCTTCTTCTCATGAAGTACTTTGTCCGCTACCACAACTACCAGGGATCAAGGACAAGCCACAGGGTTGGCTTCCAAAAAAATCTCGTGCATAGACCGAGAAGCTCTGGGTAGTTCTTAAAGACCAGGCTATTGTGTTCTTTGGTCATGATGCTCCTCCTATCATGCCTGCACATTCTCTCCCTCCTTGCTTTAGTTAGAAACTACTCATCCGTCCAGTCTCAGTGGGGGAGTTGGGGCCTCACAGCCGCTTCTCAGACTTCACTGATACTACTCCAACCTACACCCCCTTAGTATGATGAACTCTTCTGTGTGATTATTCATGTTTGTATTCCCTGGGAAGCCCCTTGATATCCACTGAACAAGGGAAATGTGTTTTTGTTCCTTGTTTTGTTGCAGGCCCAGCAGTTTCTAGCGCATAGTAAATATTCAATATACATTTGTTGAATGGATGAATGAATAATTAAGTCTTACTTGAGTAAGTTGGCCTATTGTAAGAAAAAGCAATAATTTTATAATCCAGTGCTGGAAATATCTTTAAATACTTTTTCCCCTACTAAGCACATTTTCTTATTGTGAAACGGACCGTGAATCCAGTTCCCCTGGTACTCACACTATTGCATGGAAGCAAATGAAGCCACATAAAATTAGTTACGTCAAGCAGAGGAGCATTTAAGAATTTTCTGTTTGAGCCCATAAAACTAGTTTCATCCAAAATGAATTAATGAATCTATCAAAGATGTCAAGTTTTTTTTCCCCCCCAAGAAGGTCAGCCAGAGAAAGAATCTCATACCAGGTGGATCAAATTCATTTCCAAGTATACATTTCAGCTCAAGTTAACGGTAACTGTATCTCAGCTGGCCCAAAACATAAATGTCAACTTGTGAGGCATTTATACAACATGCATAAACTTTTCTCATGAGGATGCTAAACTATGAACTGATGATCTGATTTTTCCATTTTTGTCTTTGATGCTAATGCTGTTACAGAAATGTGCACATCTATTGTTATGTGCAGGAAATCTGTCATAGAGTAGTTCAAGTGGGAAGACTGAATTTCTTATCTCAGTCCATGCCTTTGATAATGCTAACTGACCATTCAGTGAGAGCTGGTTCTATTCCCACTGTACAGAGTAGCGCAAATGAGGCAGCACACAGTGACGAATTAGATGAGGCAGAAAAAATGCCTTTTGTGAAATGACTTTCTTGCATTGACCTGTGATAGGTTTTTCTGTGAAACTGTGTTCTCATGAAAAGGTGGATTTGCAGTGACAGAATCCTTGTGGAATCAGGTGGAGAGTTACAGGCAGCTGCCTGGACATTGCTGCATGGAAACTCCTATTGCCCTAGTGGTGTAGGCAGCCTCACAGGCACGGGACAGCCGGGAGCTGGGAGACCTGGGTTCCAGTTCTGGTTTGTAGCGACTTGCTTTATGAGTACTGGCAAATTACTACTCTGGGTCTCGGTTTTCACATCTGTTAAAGAAGGAGAATAAATTCTGGATGATTCTAAATATGGGTTTGCTGCTGGGTTGTATCAGAATGACCAGGGACTGATTAAATTCCAGGTTCCTGGCTCTTCTCCAAGACTTAACAAATCAGAACCTTTGGGAGAGGAGTCAGAACCTGGGAATCCAAAATTTTAATAGCTCCATGGATGATTCTTGTAAATTAATGAAATGCAGATGGAATACTTCCAGCCTCGGATTGTAGGCTTTGGCTCCCACATTTAACGACCTAATCACAATCTATGTCCCCAGAGCAGCCATGGGGCTGCTGGAGGTATCTCTGGGTTTGATACAACACGACTGCTCATCAGAATATACTGCTTGGATTTCCTAGGCAATGTGTGATTTGAAGGAAACTCAGATAGACATTTTGAGTCTCTCCAAGGTCCAGAAATGCTACAAAGTAGTGATGGGACATAATTCTGCCAACAAGGGAGATCCTTGAAAAGCTTTTAAGGAGAGGACCACCATAAGCAACTTGCATCTTCTTAAGTTATCTCTTGCAACAGGCTAGTGGATGAGCTGGAGGGAAGGGAGACCAGAGGTGTTGATATCGTCCAGGCAACAGGTGATGAGCGCCAGAACAGGGCAGTAACCACCGCCACAAACTGAGCCAGAGGCTGTTAAACTGAGACTGTTTTCATTTAGAATGAATGCTGGCATTTCACAGGCACCATTGTTTTTCTACACATCTTTATAGTCTTCCATATCATTGGTTTTTTTTTAAGTTTATACATTTAGGAACATTTGTGCTCTCTCAATATACCTAGATATGGTGTGTCTGTGCATGTGTTTAAGCACTTGTAATGGTGTTTTGGGAAGAAGGATCCAGAACTGCTAGGAATTCTAATGGGAATTTAGAATTTGAAAAGTGACACTGAAGACTTGTAATTCTTCCATTTAAACAACAGATTTGTAGTTAAGACATACTTTTCAGCAGACTGTGTATAATTAGCTTTGTTTCCTCTGACAAGCTTTAAATTTAGAACCAAGATAATGCTTTTTAGTTAAGACCTTTAGGCACAGCATTTAAAAAAATCAAAACGATAATTTGCTGTTCAAAATCTTTAGAGTTGCAAAAGAGTAAAAGCTACATATTGAGGTTAGACCTTTCAAAAGCCAATTTAGGTTGGGATATTTAGCTCATTGTGGCTCTTTTTTTCTTTTTGTACCCCTAATTGGTAGCTTATTCTGATACAAAGGAACAGTTTTATGAGTTTATACTCATTTGCATATTTTTATCTCGATTTATCCTCTCAAAATCCTGTTTTTAAGAAAATGCGTGGGTTATGGAAATCTCTGTGAGATGGCTTTAGTCAACCTACTTGGCCACCAAGACGACAGCTCAAGAACTTCTGACAATTGCTATTTATAACTGTAGTCTTTTCAGGCAATAGAATCCCAGCTATGGTTCCTTGAATAAGTTCCAAAGGGTAGCGTTTTAGGCAGCACTGCTCACTTTGTTAGAATGTCAATCGGAGAACCTCCTGCTTTACTCTTTGGTTTTGCAGGCATTTATTGAGATACCATTGTGAGCTCATTGCTAAAACTAGTGCTTTCAGACAAAGATCTGTGAGCTGCTCGGAAACACAAAGCCCAGAGCAGGCTTGATTTGAAATTCCCTAGTTGAAATATGTGGCCTATTGAAGTTCACCTTGTAGGTCGTGAGGATTTGTATGGCCACCATTGTGACCTCTCTGTGTGGAAGAGAGCTGCTTTAGAAGAAGCTTACAAATGAGCAGTGTGGATCCCACAGTCTTCTAGAATCAAATCGGACCTTTCCCCTTTGTTGGATGGCTTAATACACGAGATAGAAGCCAGCGGGATGCCCGGGTTGGGTTACTCATCCTTTTCACCAAGCTCAAAGAGAGAACCCGTTCTCATCACTTTTGTTCAGCAAGAAAAATTTCACCACAAGGCAGCTTATTTTTCCAAGAGAAAATAAAATCTTATGTAATTTAAGAGGCTAGAAGGTAAAGTTTTTATACATTTTAAGGAAGGATTTCTATTAAACAAACCCATGCTTTCATGTAAAAGTGCCCCCGTATAGGAGAAACAATATGGACTTTGGCATCAAACAGATCTCAGTTTTAGTCCCTAATCCACAACTTGCTAGCTTGTGACTTTTCACATTACTTATCCTCTGACCTTCAGTTTCTTCATTTATGAATAGAGATATAATGGTACCTCATAGGACTGTTTTGAGGATTAAATGAAGCTACTATGCTTAGGTTGTGTCAGACTGTACCTCCCCAAACAAATCCTCAAACTGTCTCAGAAACAGGTGTGTGTGTGCACCCACACTTTTTGTAGCAGGATAAGCATGAGCTGGGAAGTTGGAGACCTGGCTTCAGGCTGTCTCTGTTATTTTCTGGTCAGTCAGATGACTTTTGGCAGGATTCTTGCTCTCATTCATTCTCTCTGTCTCTGTCTCTGTCTCTGTCTCTGTCTCTGTCTCTGTCTCTCTCTCTCTCTCTGTGTGTGTGTGTGCGCGCGTGTGTGTGTCTCTCTCTCAACCTCGTCATTAAAGTGGACATAATCCCTCCTACCACTAGTAGATGTTATGATGACTAGTTGAGATAACCTATATGCAGCACATGGAACATAGCAGAATCTCTGAGAAATGCAGTTTCCTTCTTCTTCTCCCCTGGTGTCTTTGAATAGAGAGAGAAAGGGAGAGCAGGAGAAGATTAGCTGCAGTATATTTCATGCTTGCAAATTATTTCCAGATTTTATCAATGGAGATTATATTGAATATCTATTGATTACTTTGTCTGAAGCGTTCAAAGCACTTCAATGTATTATTGCACGTAATCTTCACTCCATCCCTTTCTGAGAGATGCTTTTATTATTACCCTTTTTTGCTTGATAGCAAGGCTCAGAGATTAGGTTACTCACCTAAGAAACGTGGGTCTCCCAGGTTCCAAAGCCTGTGTGTTCAATCATTCACCTTCTCCTTTGCCAACCAAGTTTATTTGTTCTTTAATCATGAGTGCCCTTGGTTGTTTCTGTTTGTTTGTTTTTGTTTTTCCCACTCTTTGGATTTAGATCAGGAGCAGTATTACCTTATAAAATATAGACAGGCCTAACCTGAGCTCTCTTTGGACTTCCTCTAGTCAAGAGGATACCATTTTTTTTAAAGGGGAACAGGACTTTATTGGGGAACAGTGTGTACTTCCAGGACTTTTTTCCAAGTGAAGTTGCTGTCCTTTCAATCTTAGTTGTGGAGGGTGCTGTTCAGCTTGAAGTTGTTGTCCTTTGAGTCTTAGTTGTGGAGGGCGCAGCTCAGCTCCAGGTCCAGTTGCCATTGCTAGTTGCAGGGGGCACAGCCCACCATCCCTTGCAGGAGTCGAACCGGCAACCTTGTGGTTGAGAGGATGCTTTCCAACCAACTGAGCCATCCGGGAGCTCAGCGGCAGCTCAGCTCAAGGTGCCGTGTGCAATCTTAGTTGCAGGGAACGCAGCCCACCATCCCTTGCGGGAGTCGAGGAATCGAACTGGCAACCTTGTGGTTGAGAGCCCACTTGTCCATGTGGGAATCGAACCGGCAGCCTTCGGAGTTAGGAGCATGGAGCTCCAACCGCCTGAGCCACCGGGCCAGCCCGATACCATTTTTTTTTTTAGCCTGAGTATTTGATTGTTGCTTTTATAGGGATGTAAATGAGATGCACTTAGGAAAACAAGGCAGGATTATACTTTCTCATTTGCTTTGCAACAAAGGTATATGGTTTAAAGAAGCCTTGCCCTTACATGATTAGATAGCTTGTGTGACTAATAAGAATATTGTCCTTAAAGGAAAGTGGAACATCTCATGAATACAAGAGCACTCAATTAGAGTTTTAAATTAGAATGTAATTATGTGCTTTTGGTTTTTTCCTCTTTCTTTTATTTATTTATTTTTGGGGGCAAAAAAAAAAAAGGAGAGAGCTTTTAATCTTTTAGGTGGCCTCATTCTGGTGAAAAGACAATTTTAAGAAGTGTTTAAATTTAAGGAGCTGCTCTGCATCCTGCTTGATTTTGGACCCCATCCAATCCTTGAAGGACTAGACGCAGATCAGTTTGCTTATACTTAGCTTTTTAAATAACTGCATTTTATAATTCAAAACAGGGATAAGCTGTTGATATGGATTATTGCACTCAGTATAATGAAATTGTCAATAGCTTAGAGATGCTCAGCCCGTAATCAGGTATGTAGGAAAATAGCCTATTCATCCTCTAAAACAAAGGATTTGCCTTTGATGCCATGACTGTACAAAAGCAACCATGCTCTTTATTTAGAAAATAACCTGGAAAGTGGGTAGTTGTCTTAATATGGAACCAAGTGTGTACTTTGTCCCCTTTATAGAGAAGAACAACATGGATGGTAAAAACCAACAGGGTTATCTGGTAATCTACTCGTTTCAAACTTGTCTATTTAGCAACCACTTGAACTGGCACGAAAACAACTGCTTGCGGTTCAGATCTTGTGAACAATGATATAAATCTTAACAAATTTCAACAACAATTTAGTTTGAAACAGAGATGAATAACCATTTGTTTAATTTGGACCAATTCTCTCCTTTTGGAAGTCTCTATTTCCATGAAGTAGGTTCCTTGTTCTTTGATGCTTTCTAATACGGACACCAATACAAACTCTGCGTTGGGTTCCGCAATGCACTGGGTATGATTGCAAATACTTTACATTTGTATTTCATCTAACACTCTCAGTGTTATGAAGGTAGGTCTCGTTTCTCCATTCTATGAATGACTGAAGAGGTAAAAGGACTTTTAGCCCCATAGCTATTATGTGGTAGAAGCAGGATTTACCTACCTGTACTCTTAATCATGCAGGTCTACTCATCAAGGATTACTTTTAATCATATGAGTATATTCACTCTTTAAGGGAGAGGTGGAGCCTGGCACACTCTGCCAGTATCCCTTGCAGTCAGACCGATTGTCAGTGTCTAGCTGTGCCTTTTTCAATCCAGTCATGCCTACATACATTTGGTTGGAATGAGTTTCCTATAATCCTAGAAATTCAGAGTTTGAACAAATGCTAGCTGTCACCCAGGACCCAGTTCCCTAAATGTTTCTGCTGAGAAACTGAGGACCAGGGAGGCAAACAAACAAACATACCACCGTCACCAACAGAACACATTGCCCAGGTTTCCTCAGAAGGTTAATAGCAGAACTAGAATTAATGCTCAGTCCTTTCTGCTGAGTTTGAATCACTCTGTTGCTATATTGCTCGTTATAGTTGCATCTTTACTTGCTTCCGAAGCACATTACAGAAATTTTCAGATAAGGAAAGATAAATTGCAATTTTCAAATGCTTTTTCTTCTTTAAAAGCTACATAAGGATAAAAAAAATCCTTGTTGAGACAATAATTATAGATGAAAACACAAATAACTGGAATGCTATTTAGAGACATCTGAAATCAGAGTAGGAGGCTGAAAGTAACAGAATAAACAAGTCACTGAATGTAGGAGCTAGAAATGGTATGAAAAAAATCATCCTATTTAATGTTTTCCGAAGAATGACACTTGTAATTCTCAGGTAGTAGGATGGTGAGAGGTACATGTGATGGTTTTTGGTGACGTAAACAAAATTTGAATATTTATTTTATTGATATTAGCATGTATATGTTTGTGTTTGTGTATATGTATATATCTGCATATATTTCTGTGTATATATTTTGAGCTCTTACTGTGTGCCAAGTACTTTCCTGGGAAACATGAAAGAATAGAAAAGACCAAGTTCCCTGCCCTCATGAAGCTGACATTGGTCTATGAGAATTGTCCATACAACTCAAGGATTGTTTTGATACTGAAATCTTCTGGCCTTAGACCACACTGGCCATTCTCTCTGTTGCCTTAAATATAAAAGCCAGGTTCTCTCCACAAGCATGGATGGTTACAGCCCTTGGCTGAGAAGAGAGAAAAGTCTTTCAGAATAACTCAGGTTCTATCACAATAGATGGGCCTCATCAGCCATTCTAAGCTTCATAGATAATGCAGTCGTGGATGGCATCGTTTGGTTGGGTGAAGAATTACCCAGGAGATTGTGTTGACATCTGAGATTTATTTTAATCCTTTTTTTGCAGATTTCATAATGAGCATTGCAACAAAGTCCGCCAAAGAGTCATTACATATCTTATAAAATCTTAATAATACAAAAATTAAAGACGTTTTTCATGCATATGCTCAATTTGTTCAGAATCCCCAGATTTCACTTTGCTGATAAACACCTACTGCCCTGTGAGGGGACACTGCCTTTACGAGGTCACGATTCCTGAATTGCTATGCATATTTTTGTTATGAATATTATTTATGTTTCCCGGTTGTTACTGTCAAATTTTGCAGTTTGGACAAAGAAATATAGAATGCATATATCCTATGTATGGGGGTGCTTTTTCTCTCACCGACTCATTAAATGTTTATTGATTGCCTACCTCGAGCATAGTATAAAGTGTAAAGAAGGTGAAAAAATAATGTTTTAGAAATGAGGAAACATTTTCAGTGTGGAGCAGATGCATTGTGGGGATCTGTCTGGGAAAGTGATTCACACAAAAGGCCGACAGCTAAGGCTGTAGCCATAGCATGAACGTGGGACCTAGTTTCAAACCTTATTCTTTTCTTGGGTCTATAACTTAATTGCTGTGTGATCCTGGGTGCTATAGATTAAATATGGCTCCTCAAAATTCATATGTTGAGACTTAATCCCTAGTATGATGGTGTTCGGAGGTGGGGCCTTTGGGAGGTTATTAGGTCATGTGGACAGAGCCCTCGTGAATGAGATTAGTGCTCCCATAAAAGAGACCCGAGGGAGTTCCCATGTCTCTTCTGCCATGTAAAGACACGGTAAAGAGATGGTCATCTCTGAACCAGGGAACAGTACTTTGCCAGACATCGAATCTACCAGTGCCTTGATCTTGAACTTCCTGGCCTCCAGAATTATGGGAAGCAAATTTGTGTTGTTCATTAGCCACCCAGTCTGTGGCATTAGATTATAGAAAACTGAATGGATGGAGAACCTGGACAAGGTGTTTAATCTTTCTGAGTCTGGTTCCTCATCTGGCAAATAAGAAAACCACCTATATTGTCATGCTATTGTGAAGATGAAAGGGAATATTATATGCAGAATTACCTACGCAGAGGAGATATCCGTTGAAGATTGTTTTCCACCACCTTCTATTTACTTGTAAGATCTCATACAACTCAATTATCCTCAAAAAGCCGTTGTTCATTTCAGAACACCTCCTCCTTGAAACTTCGTGGCCTGAAATGATGTCTCATGCAGTGTTATTCCTTTTTACTCCCAACTCCCAACCAAGAAGTCATGTTGTTGCTCTATTCTTTTCTCAGATTTCTGTTTCCTTGGTGCGCCAGGCTTCCTTTTTATTCAGGAATCTATTTGCTTCACTTTCCTTTCCACAGCTTTTTCTTACTCCTTCCTCAAAGGTTCCATTCCACTCAAGACCTGTCATAGACAGTACTTCTGAGCTCTCTATTTTCCTTGCACCAAAATAGAAGTAGTCAAGTGTTTTTAATTAAGATGATTTCCTAGTAACATGAACCATCAAAAAAAGTGTTGAAATATTCTAGACTCTCCCAAAATTCTTAAGATTGTGTCGAGACTTCATTGCAATAACCAATCTTGTTCTCACTGTACTTTTACCCCACCTCCCTCTATCCAGTCCAAGGGGATAATCAGGCTTTCGGCTTGTGATTTTCTGTTGTAAAACTTGCCTATAAGTCCTGTCCACCATCCACCATGACCACCCCTGTCCAACCTTTACACTCCTACAAATATTTAGGGTTTTGTTTCTTAAAATTAAAGTGTCTGATAGTATATGTTAAGATAAAGGCAGAGAGGCAAATGCCAGATGTAATGGGAGCACAGAGAATGAGAAGGAAAAGTTGTTGTACTTCACTGTCCAATATGGCAGCCACTGGTCACATGTGACAATTATTAAACACATGAAATGTGGCTAGTCTGAATTGAGATGAACTGTAAGCATAAAATACACAGTGGATTTCAGAGCCTGTATGAAAAGAGGAATGGAAAAATATACATAATTTTTTATTGATTACATATTGAAAAGATAATATTTATATGTAGTCATCTAAGATATATTGAGTCAAGTAAAATAGATTATTAAAATTAATTTCATCTGTTTCTTTTAACTTTTTAACGTGGCTACCAAAATTTTTAATTGCACTTGTGTCTTTTGTGGGGATCACCTTATATTCTTGTAGAAGACAAGATATGAAAGGTGATAGAAGACCCATTTTTAATGCTTTGTAGGCCATTGTAAGGACATTTGGATTTGCTCTAAGTGAGAAGGAAGCCAGTAGAGGGTTTTGAGCAGAAAATGGACATAACCTGCTATTTTTAGGACAAGATCACTCTGGCTACTCTTTTATAGGTTTTTGGAGGACAAGGATGAAATCAAGGAGATCCTTTGAGGGGCATTGCGATAATCCAGGCTAGAGATGTCTCTGGCTTGAGTAGAAGCATGGTGAGAAGTGGTTGGAAACCCGTGGATTTTCTAATGCATTCAAAGTGGAATTTAAGAGAAAGAGAGGAACTGAGAATTATTCCTCAGAGTGTTTGTCTTAAGGAGATTTGTCCATTAAAATTCAGTTGTCATTCTCTAAGATGGAGAAGATAGGGGAGTAGATTTGGGCAGAAACTCAGGCGTTTAGCGTTGCGTATGTCAAGTTTGAGACACTTATTGGGAATCCAAGTGGAAGTTTAAGGAGGCATTTTGAAATAAATATCAGGGAGAGGTCTTGGCAGAAGATAAACTTCGGAGTGTCTTCAATATACAATTGGTATAAATGCCATAAGATTGAGTGGTATCACCAAGAGAGTGAGAAGACATAGGGAAGAGGTTAGAGGAGGGAACCTGGGGCACTTACAGAGTTCATGAGCAGAATCTGCTACAGCTACAGCTACAGCTATGATGCACTGCAACGCGGTCTCTAGCACTCCCATTGGTGTAGGCTCATTCGGAAGGAGAAACACGATTATAAATTTAAAAAATTCTATTTGCTCTGGGATTTGTAATTACAGTAAGTATGTTAATTAGAGTCAGAAAAATCACATTTAAAGTATATTCCTGCATATATAGATATGAGTCATTGTTTTTAAAGTTTTTGGTTTTTCAATTAGAGTTGGCATTGAATATTATGTTAGCTTCGGGTGTACAACGTAGTGATTAGACATTTATATAACTTACTAAGTGATCATCCCGATAAGTCTATTGCCCATCTGACAACATTCATAGTTAGTACAATATTACTGACTATATTCCCAATGCTGTACTTCACATCCCCGTGAGTCATTATTTAAATAGACAAACTGCTTTATAATGAACTCTTAGAGGTGTTCTAATTTTAATAAATAATTTAAAATTCCAGTGATCCCAATGCCATAGTGTGTTATCAATTATCTCAAAGGGTGCTGTCTCTATTTTTAAGTAAAATTTTAAATCACTTTAATTTCTTAATGCTATGCAGTGCTCTGAAATGAGTACTTGCAAAATTCAGATAAAAATGATAGGGTCTTAGAACTCTAAAATAGTGGGAATCGGCGCAACATAGAGTTCCTGAACACACACTATAAAGACATTTTTAGGTGTTCTTGACCTTGTCTTGTAGAAAATATGCTCCTTATAGGTCCGCTTACTGCTGCTTTTTGAATCATCACCTCTGAGGTTTCTGAATCTCTTTCTCACTTCAAACTTGATCAACATGTCCATTTCTTAAAAGTAGAATTCCACAAAGGGATAAGAAGTAGAGGCTAAGTGACCAAAATCAGAATATTATTCTACTACAGAATACCCAGGATGTGATGTGGAAAATTAGGTTCTTTATCTAGACATGGAAATTGTATGTTTTCATTTTTCTCTATTCATCTAGCTAGAGAGTGGGTAGAGTGTGGGTGCTAAGAATTCAGACTTTGGATCCGCACTACTTGAGTTCAAATCTTGGTTCTTTTATTCAACAGTCATGTGAATTTGGGCAAAATTTTAATGTTCTCTGTGCTTCAGATTTCTCATCTGCACAATGGGGGTAATACTAGTACCTACATACAGGCTTGTTAGAAAGATTAAATGAGTTAATACTTTTTTTTTTTTTTTTTTTTTGAGTTAATACTTTTTGAACACTAATAATGCCTAGCTAAACACTGTATAAGTGTTAACTATGTTTTCTATCTATCTATCTATCTATCTATCTATCTATCTATCTATCTATCTATCTATCTATCTATCTTAGTACCTCCCTGTCTATCATGCTTCATATTACAAAAGTGCTGTCATCAAGAAACATTTGTTCTTATTTTGTACAAAGAAACCTATTTTAGATGGTAAGTCCCCATCCTTCTTGGATTCCAGAAAATTGGAAATATCCTTAAACCCAAGATTTTGCAGTTTTCCCCACTGCTTAGACTCGACAGGCCATTAGTGATACATCTATATGAGTTGGATTCAAAGGCATACTTTATCACAGTCCCTTTGATTTCTTTATGTCCCCAACTTCTGCTGCTTTTGTGCTATGTACCACACTGTCATTCCTTTTGGAAGCTTCCAGGTCCTCTTGGAACAATGGAGAACTATTTAATAGCTCAAGATGGAGTAACAGGGATCAAATCTACCCTCCTGCCTGAAACAACGACAAAAAGTGGATATAATATATACGAGGTCTGGAAATTAAGTTTGTGAAACATCCTAGAAAAAGTGCTACATATCTCATTGCTGAATATCACTATGGTCACCTTTGAAGTACTCCCCTTGGGAAGCTATGCACTGATGCCAGCGCCTATTCTACACTTCAAAGACATTTTGGAACTCTTTTTTCTGGAATAGCCATCAGAGCTATTGTTGTATCGTGTTTCCCCGAAAATAAGACCTAGCCAGACCATCAGCTCTAATATGTCTTTTGGAGCAAAAATTAATATAAGACCTGGTATTATATTACATTATATTATATTATATTATATTATATTATATTATATTATATTATAGACCCAATCTTATATTATATTAAAAAAACACTGGGTCTTATATTAATTTTTGCTCCAAAAGACATATTAGAGCTGATGGTCTTGCTAGGTCTTATTTTTGGGGAAACACGGTATTACCCTTGACCTTCGGGTAAAGAAAGAAGTCATTGGGGGCCAGATCAGGTGAGTAGGGAGGGTGTTCCAATAGTTATTTGTTTACTGGATAAAAACTTCTTCACAGACAGTGCCGTGTGAGCTGGTGCATTGTCGTCATGCCAGAGCCTTGAATTGTTGGCGAAAAGTTCAGGTCGTCTAACTTTTTATGCAGCCTTTTCAGCACTTCCAAATAGTAAACTTGGTTAACTGTTTTTCCAGTTGGTGCAAATGCATAAAGAATAATCCCTCTGATATTTAAAAAAAATGGTTAGCAATATTGTTGCAACAAGTTCGCGAACTTAATTGTCTGACCTCATGTAAAAACAATGCTTTGTGGGACACGGGCATCAGGCAATGAAGTTCATGGTCCTTGAGAGACAGGAAACTATGCATCCTGTGATTGCTCCAGCTTTCTGTCGGGAGTTTCTGGTCTACAGTGTAGGGACTGGGGATTCAGGCAGAGCCTGCTTTACTCCCTGAATTGAGACGATGGATCTGAGAGTCTGGGAAAATCAAACCAGCTAGTGTTTACAGGACAGAACACTGGAGAGGAGATACCTGTACAAAGAGAAAACTCCGGAGAACTGCAGATGATTTTCCTCTAGCGTTCGACTGAATACTGATATGTACATGCATATGAGGAAATGACCCAAACTAGGAAAAGAACAAACTGAAAGGATTAGAGATAACAGTGCCTAGCAGTCAAACAAGGCTGGGACTAGTGCATGTCCCCTTCAGCCATATTGGAAAACCTCCAGACTCATAGGTATTGAGCAGAGTACTTACGGAGACCTTTCCTCAGCAGTGGGAAAAATTAATCCTAGACTGAGCATTGCTCTGATCCCACATAATAAATCGTAAATGCAAGATCCCAAAAGATCAAAGTTCTTCTGAATAACTTAATTGCATTCTGAAATGAAGTTCCAGGATATGTATAATATTTAAAACATATTTATTGCAAATATATAATACAAAATCACCTAGCTCCAATAAAGTTATATTCACAATATTTAGTATCAAATCAAAAATTACGAATCATAAAAGAAACAGGAATATCAATCAATCAAAACCAACCCACAATTGACACAGGTGTCAGAATTAGCAGATAAGGACATAAAAAGATTCTCAAATATTCAAAAAGTTAATACATTAAAAATAAGGGGAAAATCCAAATACAGCTTTTACAGTTGAAAACTATAATGTCTGAGATGAAAAATATACTGGATGGCATTAATAGCAGTTGAGGCATTGTAAAAGAATGATCAATGAACTTTAAGGTATGACAATAGAAGCTATACAAAATGAAGTAGAAAAAAGGAAAAAAGAAAAAAAAAGAAAAGGACACCAGTGAGCTGTGAGGCAACTTCCAGTTGGACTCTCTGCAGAAGTGAGGGGGCACAAAACATATCTGAAGAAAGAGTGATTGAAAATTTTCCAAATTTATTAAAAACTATAAACCCATAGATCTAAGAAGCTCAATGAATTGAAAGCACAAGACACATAAAGAAAGCTACCTCAAGGCACGTAACCATCAAATTGTTGAACACCGATGATAAAGAAAAAATTCTTACAAGTAGCCAGAAGAAAAAAGAATGTATAGAGGAACAAACACAAGGATTATAAGAAATTTCTCATCAGAAACCGTGTAAGCGAGAAAACAGTACAGCAACATCATTAGAGTCCCGAAAGGAAAAGAAAAATCTCTCAATTTAGAATTCTAGACTGAATGAGAATATCTTTAAAAACAAAATTAAAATGTATTTTTTGTATATAAAATATTGAAAAAGAAATTTTCAAGTAAAGTTTATTGGGGTGACAACTGTTAGTAAAGTTACAAAGGTTTCAGGCGTACAATTCTGTAATACATCATATATATCCCATTGTGTGTTCATCAGCCAGAGTCAGTTCTCCTTCCATCACCATGTATTTGATCCCATTTATCCTATCTACCACTCCCCTCCCTCCTTACCCTCTGGTAACCACTAAACTATTGTCTGTGTCTACGGCATGAACATCAGCAGATTTATAGGATAAGAACTGTTGAAAGAAGTCCTTAGGGAAGAAAGAAAATTTTACCACATAGAAAATAGATCTATGCAAAGAAAAAGAAAGCACCAAGACAATAAATAAATAGGGAAAATATAATAGAAGTTTCTTATTATTTAAACTTCTTTAAAGCTAATTAACTATTTAAAAAAACATAATAATGTAATGTCAGTTTCAAAGCATATGTGAAAGTAAAATATATGACAAAAATAGCACAGGGGTCAGAACAGAGAAATAAAATTATGTTATGGTAAGTTTCTTATACAAGATGTGAAGTGGCATATTGTCTTGAAGATAGACTGTGAAGTTAAAATATTTACTATAAACTCTAAAGCATCTCTGAGAGTTATAGCTAACAAGGCAACAAAGGAGATAAAACAAAATTGTAAAGAAAAGTATACTATTGAATATATGTTTTGCTCTAAACAAACATCATAGGATTGAACATTAGACTTCTGGAAAGCCATTCCTTTAAGAACAGAAGAGTTAATTTTGAAGCAAGAATAGAAAAGCATTTGGAAGGGCTTGATCTTACACTGATGTCAGGGTATGTCAATCATCTTTGTACCGCAAATAACCTGAAAACAAGAAGCTTATCTCAAGACTGTCATAGGAATGAGTTGGAATTTCAGCAGGAAGTACAAGACTTGAATCGGGAAGCAGCCCACATCCTTCACGGCAAATAGCAAATTGCAAACATAAGGGGAGGGGTCATTTTCAACATGCAGCCTCTACACGAAGGCCCATATATCCTCCCTAAAGTTTCTCCCTAAAGCAAATCAGTCTAAATAACTTGCCCATGCCCATTAAAACAAATATAAATTTTATAAAATTGGTACAATCCTAAAAACAAAAAGGGGATGCCATCACAGTCTATTCTTGGAAGATAAAACTGAGATGACAGACTATTACATGAGAAACAGAGTGAACAATCATCAACTAAGAGATCAACCCTGAGATCACCATCGTGGAGAGAGGAAACTGACCTGCTTGACAGGGAACTACAACCAGTGGATACTAGTGAGAAGTAGGGGAGAAATCGGAGGTATTAATTATAGGTCTGTATATGTAACAGTTGACAGCCCTCTTTCCTATCCCTGTTTGAAAAATTCCTGACTGCTAAGCTGCTAAGTGTTTGTTCCCCAATCAAAACAAAACAAATGAAATACAAACATTTTTTTTTTCTTTTCCCCTTTGGAAGTGGAAGTTATTGTTAAAAGAAATAGTGTTAGTAGTGTGAATGCAGGTTACCTAGAGAAAATCTTTCCACATTCTAGCATTTGATGGAAGGTATTTCCAATGGAATGGTAAGCTCATGGCCATTTACGCTAAATTAAAGTTTCTAAAAAATAAAAAATGAGCTCCACCCAATCCTGTGGAGTCCTCAGTAAGCCTTTCTATTGCTTTAAATGTGAAAAGATAACCAAGGAATACCAGGCATTTGAGGAAATTATTCACACAAATAATAATAATAATAATAAATAAAACTTATCAAAAGAGAAATGAAGTAATTCAGAAATAAAGAAATCAAAAACGTCTAGTTAATATTTATGAAAACTCAAGGAAATTTTACACCTATGAAATAAAATAAGGATGCTATTATGAAGGCGTCATCTGAAAACAAGAAAGAGCTCTTGGGCATTTAAAACACATGTGTCCAAACTGAAAGAAATTAACAGAGAGGTTGGGAGAAAATGTTTAAAAACAAACAAGCAAAAAAATCCCAAAATGTAGGATAAAAAGATAAGGAGTCGGAAAATATGAGAAAAAAAGAGACATAAATTGAAGATCAATTGGATAGTTCCCAAAGAAGAAAATAAAGAAAAGGGAAGAGAAGAAACTATGTGCCTGGAAGTACTTGGCAAATATTTGAAAACTGGGAAAATCAGCAGAATCTTGGCTATTTATGAATAATGTGAGATTGGGCAAGTTGTTTGTTCTATGCATATTTTACAAATTATTTTACATTTATCATAACTGCTCTTTTAAATTCGAGGATTGTTATAAAATAAGACACAGGATACTCTGAAGTATTTTCATTACTATAGTAATTAGTTAAGTTTTAAAACTGTAGACCCCTGAAAAAAATTTTCTTTTACCCATCATATATGCAAGCTGACGGTCGTACTAAGTCCTAATTTAAGTGGGCATGCTGTATTACTTTATAATTTAAAAATGCTCCATGAAAAGGGCACTTCTGAAAGTACATCGGCTAAGCTACGCATGCCACATAAAATTATGAGTTTATATATGGTTGAAATTCTCTTGTCAGTCATTCTCTTCTGCTACTTCTCTTCTGAGCTCATTTAGAAACAAATGGAAATTACTATAGCAAAATTTCTAAATTTTAGGTCGCTTTGATGGGTGTACAGTATAGTCCATTTGTGATGATAAATTCATGTGGATATGTTTATAATGCTGATCATTACATTTTGTTTTTATAACTTTAAATAGCAGCAGATTGAGGTCAGGATCAAATAATAGCATCCAACTAGCTTTTCCCAAAAGAATTTTTTTTTTTTTTTTTTTTGGAGCTAGGAGGGACTTAGAGATCATATAATGTAATTCAACGTCTTCTTTTTAGCCATCAGGATATTAAGGCCCAGGTTGATGACATTTATTCTTAATGGCAGACAGAACCAGTTCTTCTAAACACCTGCCAGAGGGTTCTTCCTGATCATTTCTTAAATTGTTGAGTGTCCTATGTATTCTAAGAGGAAAGAAAAAACCACAAAACCCTATAAATTGATAACAAAAAATAGGTATTTCAAGAGAAATACAGTCTTAGCCGGTGAACTAATGTGTACAGATGGTGTCAAGTACAGAGTAAAAGCAATTAACAAAGCTGAAATGTATTCTTTAGTTATTTAAATCAGATAAGTGAGGACGTATGTTCTTACATGATATCATGAAGCCATTCAATTTTCTAATCTTGTTATAGCATCATCAAAGGGTATTTTATTTTCCGTCTTACTTTCTACTTTTCTTGGTTTAGTAATCCTTTTAAAGGGAAAAAAAAAAAGTCTTGCTAAAATTGAAGTGAATACATTTAATGCAGCATAATCAGCTTCTAAATCTACTTAACTGGAGTCCCATCATGCATTTAGTACATTGAATGAATGGCACAAATGGGAAATGTATTATAATGAAGACCGGGTGAATTTTGTGAGACTAAAACTTCACTTTCCTGAAATGTTTTTAAGCATCTGATTTTGTAGTCAAGTATAGCTCAATTTGCATACTTCTTCATTTGCATTTGACCTAGACACCTGCATTACTTTTTGGAGAATTCTACTTTTATGGTGCTTCTGAACACTTCACTGCCACCCCACTATGACAAAATGTGTTTTGCTTGCTGAGGCTCTCTGAGAGAGGTGCACAAGCGTAATTATTTTTAACCTTTCACTTATTTTCATTGAAGTTAGAACAAGTTGTTTACTTATATTACAAGGGTGTTTTGCTTGTCATAGGTTTATTTTCTCACAGTTTTTAAAAATTGTATGCAGTTTTAGGGACATGGTTATTTTCTGAAAATAGAATGCAAATGATACCTGTTGATATCATCGCTGTTCACGTTAATATCAAGAGATCCCCACTTCTGCTATACTAATTTTAGATCACATTTTTTTTTTCCACATCTTCACTGTTATGGAGGAAACAAACATCCCAAACTCAAATGTCCCAAATGGAACCTACATGCTTCTCATTTCACTTTGCTGCAAAAGAGTGCATCATGTTAAATGCCTTTATTATTCTCTTTTTTGTCCAACTTGAAAACCTGGGAATTATCCTCGATTCGTTTCTTTCTCACTCTCCTCAATCCAGTCAATCACGAAGGTTGGTTGATCCTACCTTCTTCACATATTGGGTCTGATGTTCCCCCATTCCCACAGCCATTGACTTAATTCAGGCTCCCACCATCTTTTAGCTGGACCAGTTCCGTATGCTTGTTACTTTACTCATTGCCTTCCTCCTTTCCAATGCAGCAAACTTTTCCAAAATTAAAATTTGCTCAAAACACGAAAGGCAAAATATGACAATTGCCTTTAGGGTAAAAATTCAACATCTGTCATACTATATATCTCATCTGTAAAATCCAGCCCCTGACTTCCTCTTCCTCATCTCCTACTTCTCATTGACTTCCTCATCTATTACTCTTGAGCTATATGGAGTTCATTCTTCATTCTTATTGCACTGGGCTTTCACATACTTCTGAACTTGTACATGGACTGTGCTTAGAATTTCCATTTCCTGACTGCGTGGCTGGAAATAGATTAATGGATTAATTAATGGATTAATGGCATTAATTAATAGATTAATGCCAAATAGATTAATGGATTTCAGGGTATAGGTGGAAATCTAGGGTCTGTATTCCAGTCCTCCCACCAATTAGCTGTGTGACCTTGGCTTAATTGCTTAGTTTCCCGAAGTCTCAGTTTTCTCATCAGTAAACAGTGATAGTAATACTCTCTGTCTTATTGGATTATTTTAAGGTTTCTGTGTGTGAAGTGTGAAGTGTAATGTCTGGCATATGGTGATCAATGAACGCTAGCTATTATCAATGCTAATAATTAGGACTAATTATGTAATTATCATCAAAGGAAATCAAAGCTATTAAGTATAACATGTTGCATCTCATATAAACTGTCTAAAGCTATCTATATTTGATAGCTATGGCAAAAAGAAAAAAAAAGAGCTATGCCTTTTCTCTACTATGTCTTAAATAATCACCTAATTTGTAAGTCAAATCTGTGTGATACACACACACACACACACACACACACACACACACACACACACACATCATAATTCATTTTCTACGGATGTCCAAGGATAAGACTGAGAAATTACAGTCTCCAAGAAAATACCGACTGCTAGATATTACTTATTTGATTAGTAAATCCTAATCTCCTGAGGCTCACTATCTTGGACTTTCTTTTGCAGAAGAAGAAAGAGCAGTCAGTCCCTGGTCCTCTCTGATTCACAGAGAGCATCTCCCGAGAAGTATAGGTGCAATTGTAGCTTTAGTCTGGAAAACTCCTGCTGGTTCTGCACACTGCCTTTTTCACCTTGGCTAGCCTTCTCAGTTATCCTAACTTTGCCTCTGGGTTCAGACCCCAGAGAGGGCCTGGAGGGCAGTGGGAATGGCCAAGAGGAGCCCCTGATTTTACAAGTTCTTTAAACCCTCCCTCCAGGGCTTGCCCAAAGGGCTGTGCTGCTTCCTCCTACTCCCTCTCTCTCTGACAACCTGAAAGTCAGCTCCCCTTTTTCCTTTCTTTGTGGTCAGAGCTACCTCTGCTATTGAAGTGACCCTTTAACCCCAGCTCCCAGAACAGCCATCAGCCCCTCCTCCTCCACAGGCCAGAGACCAGGCCACTGATTATTGATTTCAAACAGTAGACCACTACTGTTTGAAATCAGTAATTATTATAGTTCCCGAAAGCAGACAGGCAAAATGCAAATCAAGCGGGAGGCTGCACCGGGCCATGCCAAGGTCTCTTGTCTGCTCTAGGATCTTAGGATTCTAGGTGTAGAGGTATTTTGTTTTCAAATCTCCCTTTAACAACAACAAGTTAAAATAGAAATAAAGGACACAGACGTGCTGTGTTTGGTTTATTGCAGTGAGCAGAGTGTCTGCTATAGTGAGAAGGGGGGTTGAGGCTCTAGTCCTTCAACACGGTCCCTGCAGAGACCCCTGGTGCTCTGCCGCCCAGCCCCCAGGCTCTGCCTCCTCTTTCCCGCAGCTGGCTGCTGCCTTGTAGCCCTGCCTCAAACAACAATCATGATTTCAAGAGGCGAGCAGGATTTCAAGGCGCTCTCACCATATGCCCTAGGACAGCTCCTGCCAGTCCTGGGGTCCCACTAAGATGCCTTAGTGGCTACAGAAGAGTAGGGTATGGAGGAAGGGAAGCGGACGGAGCGTTAGGTGTGAAAACTGCCACCAGAGCTCTGTATTTATCACTCCCCATATGACAAATCTTTGCGGAGCCCCTCATTGTGCCAGGATTGTGCTGAAGGCTGGTGGTGTTGGAGGTGACAGCATGGTCTCTACCCTCTTGCACAGGGGCTGGGACTGCAGGTGAAGGGTGAGGGTGGGAGGAAATTGTTAGCAAGGGAAGTTCAGTAAGTGATGATTCCGTGAAGATGTTAACAAAACACTCTAAAAGAATGATTTGAAGGGCAGGTGCTGCACTGGGGAGGGAGCTGTGGCCCTGCCAGGAGGATGAGGAAGAGAAAGTTCCAGGTAGATGGTCTGAGCACTGTAGAGACTGAAACTGGGCAGGAAAGTCGGTGAGTTCAGGAACCAAGGGATGGCAAGAGTGGGTCAGAAGGGAAGGTGGGATTTAGGTGTCATGGGCCTTTGCAGATGCAGAGTGTGGGTATTATTCTAATGTTGCGTTTTAGATAAAATTCCATATGGACAAAGGGGCTGTATCAGAATGGGTCCAATCAGGAGAGAGAAGCCCCACAGTAGTGTGAACAGGGAAGTTGAATATAAAGAGTTGGCCATTATGATAAAAGAGTAACTGTAAGATCACTGAGGAATCCAGGCTCTACTGGATTCCTCCCTCCCTGCCACACGCTCCAGCCAGCACCATAAATCCCGAGCAGCCTCTCCCTCCTGCAGGTCTCTCCAGCACTCTTCACCGAGAAAGACGCACAGTGTGCTCGCTTTAAAGAGTTATTTAAAGGAATTCCATTGTTTGTCTCACAGCATACATTGAAGGGTACATTTAGAGCCGAGAGACAATAAATTGATAACTAACACAGGGACCAAGTGGCTGGCAGTAAACGAAAATAAACACCCTACTGGGTGGGATCCTGTTAACTTGTTCATGTTCCTTGCTAATATTCTGGTCTCTGAATTCTGACATCTGTGCTTCTCAGAAGATGCATTGCCCCCTACCCTTGTAGCTTATTGTCATCCATGGATCTCCGCGTAGTTCCCTAGGTCTGAGTGTCACTTCACTTTCTTCCTAATCCTCTAACGAGGGTTCTGTTCCTCTGTTTTGGCATTGCTCTCCGGGAGCCTCCCCGGAGCCCCAGCTCAGCAGCCGAACTCTCACCCTCACTGAGGGACTTCCTGGATCTAGACTTTCTGCCCACCAGCCTGGGTTCCTGAGAACCACTGCCCTGGCTTCCCCAGCTCATGGCACCACTGCAGCAGGGGCCACCCTCTCAATGGTGCCTGCCCCAGTGCAGCAGAAGCTGCCATGTTTCACAGGAAAAGAGCCCGGGTTTGGGCATCAGCTCTGGTTGCACCATTGTAGGGTTATTGTGAGAAATAAATGGAAAAGCAACCTAGAATCCAAACTGTAAAGTACAGTCACGTGATGCATAGTGACATTTCGGTCAGGGATGAACCACATAGACCACGGTGGTCCCAGGAGTTTACAAAGGACCTGAAAAATTCCTATCGCCTAGTGATAGCATATCTGTCATAATGTCATATCGCAATGCGTTGCTCATGTGTCTGTGGTGCTGCCAATTGTATAAAAGTATAGCACATACAATTATGTACAGTACAGATTACTTGATAATGATAATAAACGACTGCTGCTGGTTTCTGTGTTTACTATATTATGCTTTTTATCATTTCAGAGTGTACTCTTTCTACTTATAAAAAACGTTTGCTGTAAAACAGTGTGTCATGTTGTACTGGCAGCAGCCTCAGACATCTTGTGTTTAGTGGGTCTCTTGATGGCATCATTTTCTCTTGGGCTTGATTTACTCTCATGTTGTTTTATAAATTTACTGTAGCCTAAGTGTACAGTGTTTATAAAGTCTCTAGTAGTGTCCAGTATGTCCTAGGCCTTCACATTTACTCCCTACTCACTCACTCACCCAGAGCAACTTCCAGTCCTGTAGGCTCCATTTATGGTAAGTGCCCTGTACAGGTGCACCGTTTTTTATCTTTTATACATATTTTTATTGTACTTTTTCTATGTTTAGATATGGTTAGATATAGAAATACTTACTGTTGTGTTATAATTGTCTACAGTATTCAGTATAGCAATATGCTATACAGGCTTTACCTTAGGAACAGTAGGCTATGCCATAGAGCCGCGGTGTGTAGTAGGTTGTATCATCCAGGTTTGTGTAAGTTCCCTCTGTGATATTCCGAGGATGAAATGATGCATTTCTCAGAACATATTTCCCTCATTAAGCATGGCATTACGAAGTTTAGCACAATGCCTGGCACACAGCAAGAACTCAAGTCGTGTTAGTTTCCTTCTGTCCCATAGGGCACAACTTGATCCCGCTCTTAGCCTCTCCTAGCTGGTCCCATCCTATGATACTTATCCAGGTCATGGCCAGTGTATCCCAAAATCCATATAATAATAACAACAACAATGGTTGCTTTTAATTGAGGCCTTATCATTTCCCAAGGGTTTATAAGCATTGTAACGTTAAAATAGCTTTTCAGGAAAATGCAAGAACACCTTTGAATAAATGAGGAGGTTGAAACCCAGAGAAGTTAATGCAGATACTAAAGAATGGAGCTGAGCCTCTAGGCCATGTGTCAGCAGTTGTGCTGTTTATGCTCTTAGCCAGGAGGCGTGCCTCCTAAGATACAGTATCAAGAACCTGTGAGCAACCTGTGTCAGTGCTCTGGTCTCACATTGGGCATCTTGCGTGAAAGGCCTTAAACCCTGGTATTTCAAAATCTTACTTGGGGAGAATGATCTTCATCACTCTCAATGCAATATTCTATTATAAAGATTATTTAGTGGCTGTTGGTAAAGGACTTTGCAAGGAGTGATTTAAGCATAGTCGCAAGTCTTGATCTTTAGCACCCTTTTTATTTAGTATTGACCTGATATCACTGACCAGCTCGATGGCCATTAATCAAGCTGACTCAGGTTTTACCATTCCCAAATATATTTCTGCAAACTGACTGGTGGTGTAAGTTATTTTGGTCATAATGCATCCACACATCCCACTGTCATTCTTAACCGAGAATTTGAAAGGTTAAAGTCATTCAACCTTCAATGACACTTTTTTCATACTTTTATTGTAGCCATAAATACATGGCATCATAATTTATTGCGTATGTGTCATGCTAGGTTTCTCCATTTGAACTCTTTAGAGCAAGACTTATCATTTCTTGTCTATCCATGAATGCAATGGCTCCAGTAAGTGCCATGCTATCTAACATCTATGTGGGCTAAACATTAGCTGAATGTAAGAGATTGTTTAAAAGAGTTTAGTGCACTTCAGGTAGATTCTGTTGAGATTTGCTTTTAGGGAAGGAGAGAGAACTTTAGAAGCAATCTTATAGCTTTGAGGGGGTTAAATAACCCAATTTATTTTCCCTTTCCATCTGTTATACACTATTCCAGTTCAGTAGCTGTCATGGCTGTCCTTGCCATCACCCCACTTCTCCATATCTCTGTTTTATGCTGCCTCCTAGATAGTCACAATACAAGACAAGAGTTCTACACAAGTGGTTCTTTCCTTTTAGGAGGGAAGAAATAATGCAAAGAATCTAGAGTGCATTACATGCGTACTAGTGCTAGTCGTAGACCTGTACAGAGCAACAGTGCAAAGTTCTTCAATCAGCATTGCATGTAAGGAAACTGAAGCTCACAAAGACTGAGTACTATGCCCAGATCATGCAGCTGGTAAATAGAACATCTGCAATTTGAAACCGGGTTTTGACTGGCTCCAACTCCTGTGGGTGTCAAGCACAATATAACTCCTTCCAAGGTTGGGAATCAATTATCCCATCTCCCTTTCTCATCAGAGAAAATGTTCCAGGAAACATTTAATTGATACAATATCAGGGTGCTTTAAGTAACAGTAGCACTTAATTGCATTTTATTTTAAAGCATTGTCATCAACCAAAATAGAGCAGGTGGAGGGCTGCTGTGTAGGTGCTGGCAGCGAGCATTGAGCCGAACTAGGTAATAGTACCATGAAGCAGAATCTGCACAGGATGAGCATGGTTGGCCCATTTCTGGATTCATGGGAGATGATAAGAAAGAACTGGGTCAATCCTAGAAAAATTCACACAGGAGATTGGATTTAGCGCAAGTCCTAAAGAAAAAAATGTGGGTTCTCCCTTTTGCATAGTGTGCTGTTGAAGTGGAGCCCTGGGAAACAACTTGGCGGTAAATAGTAAAACAATGGAGGCATATTTGTGCAGTGACCACAGAGAAGACGTGAGACTCTCCCTGTAAATATAATCACCCTCTCTAGTATTTGAGAGTCTGTGGTCTTCGGGAACAATCCTGCTCATCTTTCTCCTTTCTCATCTCATCCCTTCACAACTGCCTACAAGTGAAGCAGAATCACAGAACATGTAAATATTAGAGCCCTCAGGGATCAGAGGAGCCTAATCCCTGACTCATCAGGTGAGGACATCGGGGGACATTGAGTTGGTGGAGATCACATATTCAGTGTTAGAGCCATTAACTCACCCTTCAGTTCTGTCCATTCAACACGTATTTTTAGGTAGCTATTACATACCGAGAACTCTATTATATATATAATAGATAAATTATGGATCAAAACAGATTCAGTCTTGCCTCCAGGAGTTTACACTTGAATAGGAAGAAAAAGCCAAGACTTGAGCTCCTCTGCTGGCTCACTGGCCCACCTCCCATCGCCCATGCTCGGTATTAACCTGAACTTGAGGTCATTTTCCTGTCTCCTCTTGGCAAGTGCCTCTGGGCTCACATCTCCCCAGAGAAAATCAAAAGCTCAGAGACTTTTTATTTTCTTGGTTAAAATTTCTAAAGAGAGAGAGGGAGGGAAGGATGGAGGAAGAGAGAGAGAGAGAGAGAGAGAGAGAGAGAGAGAGAGAGAGAGAGAGAGAGAGAGAGAGAGAAAACACATTCTCCTTTTCCCGTTGCTGGAACCTGTATCTTTAGATCTGTAAATGTGGCTGATGAAGTTATAGTTAGTCATTATGCCAGTGGACCTAGCAAAATTTCTGTCTCTTTTTATTATGATTTCATATCACCCATCCAACTTTGTTAAAGCTCATAAGATATGGATTTTTATTTAGTTATTTTTATAAATTTTATTGGGGAATATTGGGGAACAGTGTGTTTCTCCAGGCCCATCAGCTCCAAGTAGTTGTCCTTCAATCTAGTTGTGGAGGGCACAGCTCAGCTGCAAGTCTAGTCACTGTTTTCAATCCTAGTTGCAGGGGACGCAGCCTACCATCCCATGTGGGAATTGAACCGGCAACCTTTGCTGAGAGCTTGCGCTCTAACCATCTGGCTGCCCCTCTGGAAGCTCAGCGGCAGCTCGTTGTCTTCAGTCTCGTTGTGGAGGGGACAGCTCCCTGGCACATGTGAGAATCGTACCAGTAACCCTGTTGTTCAGAGCTCATACTCTAACCAACTGAGCCATCCGGCTGCCCAAGATATGGATTTTTTTTAAATTGTATGTGTAATACAGGCATACCTCAAAGATATTGCAGGTTTGGTTCGAGACTGCTACAATAATGCAAATATTGCAATAAAAAAATCACATGAACTTTTTGGTTTTCCACTGCACATAAAACTTATGTTTACCCTGTATTGTAATCTATTAAGTGTGCAATAACATTATGTCTAAAAAATGTATATACTTTCCTTAATCATAATTACTTCATTGCTAAGACATGTTGGCCGTCATCTGAGCCTTCAGTGACTCATAATCTTTTTGCAGGTGGAGGGTCTTGCCTCTATGTTGATGGTGCTGACTGATCAGGGTGGTGGTTACTGAAGTTTGGGGTGGCTGTGGCAATTTCTTAAAATAAGACAACAATGAAGTTTGCCAAATTGTTTGACTCCTTTCACAAATGATTTCTCTGCATCATTCGATGCTGTTTGATAGCATTATTCCTAGGTGGAACTTCTTTCAGAATTGGAGTCAATTCTCTCAAAACCCTGCTACTGCTTTAACAGCTAAGTTTATGTAATAATCTAAATCTTTTGTTGTTATTTCAACAATGTTTATAGCAACTTCACCAGGAGTAGCTTCTATCTCAAGAAAACATTTTCTTTGGTCCTCCATCAAGTCCTCGTATGTTAGTTTTATCATGAGATTGCACCAATTTAGTCACATCTTCAGGCTCCATTTCTAATTCCAGTTCTTTTGCTATTTCCAACACATCTGCAGTTACTTCCTCCGCTGAAGTATTGAACCCCTCAAAATCATCCATGATGGCTGGAATCAACTTCTTCCAAACTCCTCTTTATGTCGATTTTTTTTTTTTAATTAAAGTTTATTGGGGTGACAATTGTTAGTAAAGTCACATAGATTTCAGGTGTACAATTCTGTATTACATCATCTATAAATCCCATTGTGTGTTCACCCCCCAGAGTCAGTTCTCCTTCCATCACCATATATTTGATCCCCTTTACCCTCATCTACCACCCCTCTCCCCACTTACCCTCTGGTAACCACTAAACTATTGTCTGTGTCTTTGAGTTTTTGTTTCTCATTTGTCTGTCTTGTTCTTTTGTTGTTTTTGGTTCATATACCACATATCAGTGAAATCATATGGTTCTCTGCTTTTTCTGTCTGACTTATTTCGCTTAGCATTATACTCTCAAGATCCATCTATGTTGTCACAAATGGTCCTATTTCATCTTTTCTTACTGCCGAATAGTATTCCATCGTGTATATATACCACAACTTCTTTATCCATTCATCTATTGAAGGACATTTTGGTTGTTCCCATGTCTTGGCACCGTAAATAAAGCTGCAATGAACATTGGAACACACGTGTCTTTATGTATAAATGTTTTCAGATTTTTTTGGTAGATACCCAGGAGAGGGATTGCTGTGTCATATGGTAATTCTATTTGTAATTTTTTGAGGAACCTCCACACTGCCTTCCATAGCGGCTGCACCAGTCTGCATTGCCACCAACAGTGTATGAGGGTTCCTTTTTCTCCACAGCCTCTCCAACACTTATTACTGTTTGTCTTGTTGATGATATGCATTCTAACTGGGGTGAAGTGATATCTCATTGTGGTTTTTATTTGCATTTCTCTGATGATTAGTGATGTTGAGCATTTTTTCATATGTCTATTTGCCATTTGTATGTCCTCTTTGGAGAAATGTCTCTTCAGGTCCTCTGCCCATTTTTCAATTGTGTTGTTTGTTTTTTTTGTTGTTGAGTTGCATGAGTTCCTTATATATTTTGGACATTAACCCCTTACCGGAGGCACTGTTTGCAAAAATCTTCTCCCATTCAGTTGGTTGCCTCTTTATTTTGTCGATGGTTTCTTTTGCTGTGCAGAAGCTTTTAAGTTTGATATAGTCCCATTCGTTTATTTTAGCTTTTACTTCCCTTGCCTTTGGAGTCAAATTCATAAAATGCTCTTTGAACCCAAGGTCCATAAGTTTAGTACCTATTTTTTCTTCTATGCAGTTTATTGTGTCAGGTCTTATGCTTAAGTCTTTGATCCATTTTGAATTAATTTTGGTACATGGTAACAGATAGCAGCAGTCCAGTTTCATTCTTTTGCATGTGGCTTTCCAATTCTGCCAGCACCATTTATTGAAGAGGCTGTCTTTTCTCCATTGTATGTTTTTTGCTTATTTGTCAAAAATTATCTGTCCATATTTATGTGGTTTTATTTCTGGGTTCTCAATTCTATTCCATTGGTCTGCGTGTCTATTTTTCTGCCAATACCATGCTGTTTTGATTATTGTTGCCCTGTAGTACAAGCTAAAGTCAGGGAGTGTGATACCTCCAGCATTGTTCTTTTTTTCTTAAGATTGCTTCGGCTGTTCAGGGTCTGCATGTCGATATTTTGACTTCTTCCCAAGAATCACAAATATTCTTAATGGCATCTGAATAATGAATCCTTTCCAGA